>NW_024467119.1:46205000-48705000 GCF_017591425.1 Ochotona curzoniae
TCCTTTGTGCTTTCACTAGGGGGATTTCCTGCCTTTACATTGTTCATCATGCTGACTATCTTTGTTTTGGTGTTTAGCTCATCCTTAAACTAACTTGTAAAGCCTACAGACACCCCACCATACTCGTGCACCCCACATATGCGGGTGCATTAGCCTCAGTGGGAACATGAAACTTCTGTGATAGGCCAACTCAGTAATAACGGAACTCTAAACTTCTGTGATAGGCCAACTCAGTAATAACGGAACTCTAAATCTCTGAACCTCTGTTTAGAGAGGCAGTGATTGCCCAGAGACGTAGATGTACACCCTGCGCTCTTGGGTACTCTCAGAGGTTCCACAGTCACAGTGCGCAGGGTTCCTGTAATTCCAGGGAACTCTTAGCTCCTACAAATAGAGTTGCAGTGTTTCCAGAACAAGCTGTCTGGCCCACACAGTCCGTCAGTATTCAGCCTTGACAAATTGAGGCCAGACACCTTAACAGAATAGGGTGAGGTGGCAGGATGCTCCACCTGTTTTAATGGGCAACCCCCTCGCCACAACTCTCAAGGCTGGATTTGAACTTAATAACTCTGTATTTCTTTATCTCTCTATCAAATGCCACAGTCAGCTTCAGGCTGCAGCAGCTTATACTCGACTAAGATGATGCTTCCTCCATGCTCGTTCTTGCATTGCGTGCCACTCTGTGGGTGGTTTGGAATGAATTGTGCATTCTTGCGTTAGTGGGCACTTCGCCTTCCACCAGCGCTTCAGGCTGAGCCCAACCTCATTGAGGACTACACGATTATTTATTTCTTCAGGCAATTTCACCAGTGACACAAACTGCTTCGGGTAGCTCTCACATCAGTCCAAGAAGGTATCCCCTCTGCTTTCGGACTGTGGAAGTTGCTGACATTGTCCCACTGGCTTTGTACTTTCCCTGCTGTTACACAGTGTCTCTTCTTTCTGTTGAATTTCCACCACAAACTTCTCTCCAACTGTCACTTGGCAGTACAGTTCCTCCGCTTTACTTCTGTGACTTCCCATGGTCACAATCAGTACATCTTTTTCTTGTTCAGCCATTTATGAACTCTAATTATTTGTTTTATGATCTGCTTAGAGACATACTTTCAAAAAAGTTCTTCTAATGTATTTATAGTTTAATTTTAAGCATGTTTTCCTATAAATATTGTTGAATAGATTAACTAGCCATTTTAGAATCATTTTCAGATTTTTAGCATTGGTTGATTAGCTCTATATTTAAGTCATGTTCGGGCAGTAAAATGACATTTGAGATGCAATAAGTGAAAAAACATTCTTGTGTATTATCTTACAAGCTTGTTTTTATCACTGTAACCATGATTTTGTTCACTTCGGAATCTTTAGGTTGAAGCACAGTAGAATCACTTACATCAGTAGGGCAACAAATTCCAGGAAGGGATACCTTATCAACTGTTATTCTTAGATGATGAATAGTCTCAATTTTAAAAGTTTGCAAAGTAATGTTACTGGAAGTGTTCATTAAATTTAATACAACAATGCAGAGCTATTCAAACCTGTGTGTATAACCAGCTCAAATTCAAATAAATGAATGCAGGAAATGGTATCTTATATACAATAGAACAATGCATCTTGGAGTAGATAGTTATTAGTCTAAAAAGCACTACATAAAATAACAGGATGTGCTCATTTGCCCCTTGCAGAATGGTTAGTAGTTAAAAACCACTGTTTAATACTCTATGCTTTTTTTCCTGATGTAAAAGCAGCATTTTTTTTTTTTTACTGATGTTAACTTACAATTCATTTAAAGAATAAATGAAAAGGAAAATTTGAATCATATACTGACATTTTATTCTTGTTTCTTGAGTGGTCTGAATAGGATGATCAATGACTCATAATTATAGCTTGCTGTTCCAAGTTTTACAATAAACACTTCGCTATTCAAGAGGTAATATAATATGTATGTTACTAAATGTGATAATACTAGCAATTTTCTTGTATAAAATATTGGACTCTAAAAGTTTCTAAAACAGTTGTTGCAAAGTAAAATGAAGATTTTTCCCATCTTGCTTTCCCTCGTTTGTGTAGTTATTTCACAGATGTGGAACTAGAGGCCTAAGGGAATGATTAAACTGCTTTCACATAATTGTTTAAATATAATTATTTAATTGAAAATTTGAACAACGGACCCAATTTTGTAATTGTTACTCTATTTTTTTTTTTTTGCTTGTTTTCTCTATCTTTTGGCTAATACATTCTGTAGTATGGGCATTAACTCATAATTTTTTGCATTATATAAAATGTTTAAAAAGTGACTCAACGATGGACTTATTACTGTTTATGAAGGACTATACTATTGTAACAATATAGGGGAAATCAATGGGGAAAAGGTACTTGAAGGGGGGAGGGACACTCCAGAGCCCATGAAACTGTACCATAAAATAATAAATAAATTATAAAAAATCAACTACATTTTAACTATATGTGTATAATTCTTCAAACATATACAGTACCCAGGAACAGTCATATTACATTGACATACTAAGTATTATTTTCCCTCCCTGAAATATAATAATTTAATTCAATTCTGAGTTTCCACATGAAGTATATCAATATGTGGCTGTGTAGTTACACAGTATGTTTTTGACATCAAATAAAATAAATTTTGTTATATCAATATTCCCTAGAGATATTAAAAGATGACAAAAATGAGAGAAATATTGTATTTAAAAGTTGTTTCTGGTACATTTTTAAGGATAGAGAGAGGAAATTAAAACTGTAAAAATGTAGAGCATGTTGGTGGCCTTAGGAAAGAAATTATTGCGATGTAAACGGAAACGAAACTCTTATCTGGGAGAAAAATAATTTAGCTTCATGAAGCTACACCTGAGAAGGTCAGGCATAAGAGCAATTAAAATTAAACAAGTTGATTTTAATATGCCTTAGTAACTCTGATTGATCTTACAGAGCTGTTGTTGACTGTACATCAAGAAACAATTTAGGATCCAGTTTAAAACAAAGTTTATAATCCCTGTTTAATGGATTTTGTTACCTCAGGCAATAGAGTGCTGTAAAAATGATTAAAATGTGCCCTGTCTTGGTGTAATCAATAAAACCTCCCTCTAAAATTAGTTAGGTTCCGTGGACTCCTCAGCAGGCTTGGCAGTGCTATGGCTATAGAATTCCAAATAAGCCATCTATCATTATTTCCATATACAAGGTTCATTAGACACCTCATTCTTTATCTTATTAGTGCCAAAGTCACTTAAACAATGAAATCAAAAGGTCACCTTTAACAATACCTAGTTAAACGGAAACATGCATGAAAACATTACTAATATATTGCATTGAAGTGGAAATGCAGTGCTGGGAATGTTTAGAAGGCCAATCAGGGGCCATTATAAAAGAGCTGCTGGAAATACGCACATTTGTAAACTGAAAGAACAAAACATTCTAAAGTGGCTTCTTAAGAAGATACAATTATTCTAATACCAAAATTAATAGAAACAAAACTTCTTACTCTTTGTCTTCTTTAAAAGGATCTTTTGGTATGGTTTATGAAGCTTGAATACCTAGTTTTTATAAAAACATGAAAACATTAATAGCTTTGGAGCTACTGTTAATTCTGTTTAAGAACATGAATGCAACCTAGGAACATTGGTTTTCTGAACTCATTTACTATTTAAAAAATTCACAATTCCTCATTGATATTTTGCAAGAGAACAAACATCTATTATTTTCAAGGGCATTTAATGATATTTAGACCTAAAATTTTTGAATTTTGAAGTTTCATATCCATGAAAGTCCATTTTTAAAAAGATTTATTTTATTTTTATTGGAAAGGCAGATTTGCAGAGAGAAGGAGAGACACAGAGAAAGATCTTCCATCTGTTGGTTCACTCCCCTAGTGTCCGCATCAGCCGCAGCTGAGCCTATCTGAAGCTAGGAGCCAGGAACTACTTCCAGGTCTCCCATGCTGGTGCAGGGTCCCCAGGGTTTGGGTGGTCCTCTGCTGTTTTCCCAGGCCACAAGCAGGGAGCCTTTCATGAAAGTAGAGCAGCTGGGATGCAAGGTGGAGCAGCCAGGACATGAACTGTTGCTCCAATGATCCTGGAGCTTGCAAGGCAAGGATTTAGCCACTAAGCCATTGCGCAAGGGTGCATAAACGTTAAAGTTTTATTGCTTACCCTGAAGTAAACCTTATGCAATGTGAAATGTTTACACTTACATATTCTGACAAGGTGTTAGACTTCTTTCCCATGAATGATCCTTGAATTAATCTCAGTTTCTATATTCATTACTCATAATTTACTGAACCGTTACTTTATTTTCTTTATTCTAATTGTGTATGCTCAAATAAACTTATTTGTTAATAGAAGTGAATTCCCACATTCCTAGTGAGAATTTCATGTTTCTACCCCAATTAAATGACTTTTAAGTCTCTAATTGGATTGCATAATAGTAAAACCACATTTGTGTTTCTCTGGGATCAAGCTGAGGCTCACAAGAAAATCTATTGATGATTAATAGGAATGCAGGTAAAGATGTGTTGTTGAAGATATTTAGCTCTACTGAAATTTTTTGCCATTGCTATCTGTGTGATGACCATGAAGTTGATAATTGATGAATCATTATGTGTCAGACACTGTTCAATGAAGTTTACAGTTCTCATAATCACTCCCAGGGAAATATTGCAATTTTATTGCCATCACTATGCTTCTTTTTCCTTGGTAGTTTTAGAACAAGCAGAAAATACCCTTTCCCAGTGTCACTGGGATGTAGCATATAAATAAAGAATGTAAGTCATGATACTACATAAAACAAGCTTGTTTTAATTTTCTTGTAAAACATGTAAAGAATGTATTGGAAAATGCAGGAGGGAAAATATTACTTTTTATTGCTGCTATAAGAATTTTTGTTTTGTCTTTAATAATTTTTTACTATTTTTTTAGATTTATTTATTTTTATTGAAAAGATAGATATGCGGGGAGGAAGAGAGGCAGAGGGTAAGATCTTCCATCCGATGATTCACTCCTCAAGCGGTCGCAATGGCTGGAGCTGAGCCAATCCGAAGCTAGGAGCCCGGAGCTTCTTCCGGGTCTCCCACACAGGTTCAGGATCCCAAAGCTTTTTGGGCCGTCATTGACTGCATTCCCAGGCCACAAGCAGGGAGCTGGATGGGAAATGGGGCTGCTGGGATTAGAACTGGAGCACATATGGGATCCCGGCGGGTTCAAGGTGAGGACTTTAGGCTCTACGCTATCACGCCAGGTCCCACTAATTTTTTTATTATATGGCCCCGTAGGCTCTGGAATTTCCCCAAGTTTCCTCCCTACTCCTATTGATGTTAAGAGGAGAATTTTGAAAAACTTAAAGAATGGTCAGGAAAAGTGGCTAAAGGATCAGGTGAAGGGGAATTTAAAGAAAGGATGATGAATTCCACATCACTGAATTGCTTGGAAGGAGGGTGAGAAACTTAATATTCATAATAAATGACCTAGAATTTTTTGAACAATTAGCAAGAAAAGTATTATTCATATCAATAAATATAAAGTTCATATAAGTTGAAATCAGTAAATGATAAAAGGTTTATTTAGTTTTATTAGAGAGGGAGAAAGAGAAGACCAGAAAGAGAGAAAGCAGGAGAGATAAAAAGATCTTCCATCACTCTCCAAGTGACAGAGAGGCAGAGCTAAAGGGCAATGTGAATATGCCTCCTTTTGTCTTTGCTTTATTACATGATTCCTTGCTTGTGGGTCTTCCTTGAATGCAAACCAATGACAAGCAGGAGTGAGGGAAGGATTCTGGGTAGTGGCATGCTGTACAGTCATTATGAGACAGAGGCAGTGAGGTAGAAGAGACATTCAGATCTGAGCACATAGGAGAACTGTTACTCTCCGACACTTATTTGTAGCATTATTTCTATACATTTACTCATTTAAGGTGTTGAAAATATTGACTAAACATCTTCTTTTAAAAATATTTATTTATTTGAAGGTAAGGGCCACACAGGGTAGGATGGGAATTGGGGACGAGAGAGAGAGGGCGCTTCTATGTGCTGATTCACTCCTTCAAATGATGCCCTCTCTAGATTGGCCAAACTGACTACCTGAGGGAGGAAAGCCATCTGGGACTCCCACATGGGTAGTAGGGGCCCAGAAAACAGCTACTTTCCAGGTAGCAAGATCATAAGACCGGAAGCTGGGATGCTAACTAGCACTATGATGTTGGCTGCCATCATCACAAGCACTGGCTTACTTGGCTGCACCACAGCACTGGTCTCTACTGATCCCCTCTTAGGTATGATCTCCCCTCAGTGGGCTATCAACATAATCGTGCTACACACAGTTAACCAAGTAGAAATGTAGAGTACAATAGGAATACAATCACAAAACCATATGGAAACAAGGTGTGGAAAGGGGCTGATGTTAGAATTTGTTTGAGTTTGTGATATTCTCCACTTAAAAAAATGAAGGTTAAATCAGAAAATCTATGTCTGGTGTAGTTCCTGGTAAATTTAAAAGATGTATGTCCTTATTTTACTGTATATTCTCTTCATTCCGAAAGAATCAGTGTTTGTAGGATGACCAAGTATTAAGTTAAATATTAAAGAGCATATCTCGGCTCTTTAATATTATTAAATAATAGCATTGAACACAGCTGTATGGCAAGTGTCAGTGAAAGGAAAATGTTTGAATAACATTTGCTTTGCTTTTCAAGGATTTTCTGTTTTATTTAATGTCCCAAATCTATGTATCATGATTTAGGTTAAAAAAAATTGAAACAAACAGGTTTTGTCTGTCTTGGGAAAGCAGAGTGTCTCATCTAATTTTTTTATTGATGGACTATTTTATAAAATATCTGATGTTTGATATTTTTAAAAATTTTTCGATTAATGAAATAAAATTTGCTCTCATTAGCTATACATGCTTTTGTCAATGAGTTCTGCTTTGTAGAATTGAGATTATTGATTTTTTTTCCCAGAAGAAAACTGAATGGCTGCTTGTATTCAGGCAGTAGGAACCTAAAATAAAATACATTTGCAGGGTCAGTAAGTGGTACCATTTCTCATGTTATAGGTGTCCATGTTCACACTCTCGGCAATAACACCTGCTCTTCTCTAGAGAGCCTCAAGAGTGAAAACCTACGAGAATCCAGTTTTCCACACTAATTGGAGAAGAACTGGACCCTGAGCAGTGAGTAAAATTTGCATCTTTGGTGACTTTTCTGATTAACTCCTTAAAGAAGGAAATGTAGATAACTAAACACTGTAATTCCTTTGCTTGAAAGTGCAGATGTTGTCTTGCATGAACACAAAGAGCTTCCATAGTGAATAAACTTTTAAGTGTGATTTTTAAAACTTTCTTGTTAAAATTATGTAGCATAAAAATATCCAGTTGAAACAAGGCAAGCATGGGATTAGAAATTTTGAAATGGTCTAGACTGTCACTTTTGCTTCGTCTTCACAGTTGCTATTTGCTTTGCTTTTCATTGTCACTGTTGTTAAGTAGGCTTTGTTAAAGTCCTTTTTCCACTGACTGATTAATCCATGTAATTACAGGGTGTTAGCTGATAGGG
The DNA here is from genome assembly GCF_017591425.1 of Ochotona curzoniae. Taxonomy (NCBI): domain Eukaryota; kingdom Metazoa; phylum Chordata; class Mammalia; order Lagomorpha; family Ochotonidae; genus Ochotona; species Ochotona curzoniae. The sequence continues at coordinate 46,212,555 of NW_024467119.1, forward strand.
AAAGTTTTTATTCTTCTTCAGGCAGTACAGCACTGTAACACATGAATATGCCACAATTTATTCAGCTTTCTGTGGTTGGGCAATTAACTCTTTTTTAAAAAGATTTATTTTATTTTTATTGGAAAGTTAGAGATGCAAAGAGGAGGAGAAACAGAAAGATTTTCCATGCACTCGTTCACTCCACAAGTAGCTGCAAAGGTTGGAGCTGTGCTGATCCAAAGCCAGGAGCCCAGAGCCTCTTCTGGGTCTCTCACATGTGTGCAGGGTCCCAAGGCTTTGGAGTGTTCTCCACTGCTTTCCCAGGCCACAAGCAGGGAGCTGGACAGGAAGCGGGGCTGCTGGGATATGAACTGGCGCCTATATGGGATCCCAACACATGCAAGGTGAGGACATTAGCTGCTAGGCTGCCATGCTGGGTCCAGTAATTTACTCTTTTTTGGTATGTATGTATGTATGTATTTGTTTATTTTTATCAGTGATTGATTTTCTCCCCGTGCAGTCCTATATTTTTGGAGGTATATATCTACTTATGGTAAATTTCTGAAAGTTGGAATATTAGTTCAAATGCAAATACTATTGGGTGTTACAGATTTCTCTTCTATGTGAGAATGCCCTATGTGCTAGCACAATGGATTTTCCATTATTTGGTCATTTTCTTGTTTTTATTTATTTGCTCCACTTTAACACAATTGTTTCAGAAAAGTTTTAAATTTACAAATCAGAAATTGTTAAGTGATAATTCAATGACAATATACATTGCACGTTCCCATTTTCTTTAACATCCTATCAACTCAGTTTAGTATCTGCCACAATTACTGAACTAAATGCAGCCTCCCCTATTGTTTCAACAAAACTTCTTTTGTATCCAATATTCTTCTCAGCCTTTAGTAATTAGGATTCTGTGTTCAGATTTGGTGTTTTGTTTTTTAACTTTTTCTCCCACATATAATGAAGAGCAGGTGGTTAAATATGGTATTTGGCTCTCTGTGTCTTGTTTATTCTACTCAGTATGTCCTCTAGTTCCTTTAATCCTGAGCAGGTAACAGGGCTTCGTTGCACTTTTTTAAAATAGCATGATTGTAATCCCTTGTGTATATTTAATGCATGTTTTAAACTAGTTTCATACATGAGAAAAGATTATCAGTGTTGTTTTATTTACACATATATTTTAAAAATTTATTTATTTCCATTATAAAGTCAGATTTAGAGAGAGAAGGCGAGACAGAGAGAAAGAGCTTGCGTCCACTGATGTACTTCCCAAGTAGCTGCAACAGCTACAGCTGAGCCACTCCAAAGCCAAGAGTCAGAATCCTCTTCCAGCTCTTCCACGAAGGTGCAGGGTCCCAAGGTTTTGGGTCATCCTCTATTGCTTTTCCAGGCCACAAGCAGGGAGTTGGATGGGAACTGGAGCAGCCAGGACAGGAAACCACACCCGTATAGGATCCTGGCATAGGGAAGGCAAGGACTTGACCCACTAGGCTACTGTGCTAGGCCCTTACGTTTCCCTTTTGTGAATGCAACATTACCTATCTCTCACAGATTCATGTTCTTTTTATTATTATTATTTTATTGACTTTAAAAATATTTTGCTTCATATACTCATCTACTTTAACATTTGTATTTTGGCAAATGAATTTCTCCTGCAGAGATATTAAAATGCATGTGATCATGTTTATCAGTGTCCCTTCTATTGCTTCTGGGTTTGGCAATATAAAGTGTTTAGTATGCATCCTAATGCTTGTACAGATTCTTATGTATGCTTAATCTATAGTTTGTCCCTTTAATAAGGAATGGATTTTTAAAAAATTTCTTCATTTTAGTAGAGTTAAATGTGGTTTTTTTTTTCATGTATATTCTGTTAGGTGGAGAAAGTTGCCTATTTCTAGTTTGTGGAGAGTATGTGGATTTTAAAACTGCTCTTTCCTATATCATTTGATATAGGAAATGATCATATGATTATTTCTATAAAATGGATGCTATAAGTGACTATTAGATATTATGTAAGTCTTGCATTCCCAGGAAAACACCCTCTTTGTTGTTAAATTCATGATGTTTTTGGAAAGTTATTTTAGTTTTGTGCTTATAAATGATATTGTTCTTTGGTTTTCTAGGGGTTTTTTTTTGCACTGTCTTCTAGTTTTTGCATTAGTGAATTAACAAATGTTCATTTGTTTTTGTGAAGAGATGATCTGTGACTGCTCATAGCTCCCTATATGATTGGCAAAATCCTCTACTGAAGACATTATAGCCAAAAGATCCTTTTGGAGTGGGAATATAAATTATGAATTTATTCCTATAATAGTATTAAGGCCACTTGGGTTATGTACTTCATCCTGATGAGCTTTGGAAGTGTGTAATTTGTAATGTTAGGGTCCAACATATTCAAATTGTCAAATACATGCATGTAGGATTGTTAGTGATTTTTTTTTACCTGTTCATTGTGTTGAGATTTAGTGAAATCATCTCATCCACTCCTGCTGTCGGTTCTTCTGTGTATTGTTTTCTTTGTATTTTCAGATAATATTACTTTTCGTAATCTCATCAAGAAGCAGATAAGGGTGCCTGCTCTTGATCTTTACATATTTTGTCTTGCTGGATGTATTGTTATGTATTAAATCGGTACTATTTGACATTATGAGGGTCATTTCTGTCCTATATAGAGTTACACATCATAGATCCTCATTTCTATAAAGTCTTCCTTGTGTGGATAATGCCATGGTTTTCAGTTATACTCATGTGGACATTTTGAGTAGTTTGAAGTTTGGAGATTTGTTAGAGTATTGCTATAAACAGACAATTGTGAGGACTTTTTTTTCCTGCCAGGCATATGCCTAAGAATGGAATTGCTGGTACAGGCATATGCTCAGCTTTAGATACTGCCAAAGAGTTATTCCAAAGTGATTATATATAGCATGTTTCAAAATTTTTCTCTTGCTTTCTTTTCGCTCATCTCCACCAAAATGTCAGCTACAGCACAGCAAAGTAGATATTATTCAAAATGACCTGTAAGATTACAAATTTTCAAAATCTTCAGCTTAATTTTTTGCTTCATTACATGTCTATGTTTATTCTCCCAGCATAAAATTATGATAGGTTCAATTATGTAATATCTATGCATAATATGAGCAAGATTAAAACCTTCCAAAGGGTAATTATCTCATAAAGGTGATCAAAGTACACTGAAACTTTATCTCCCACCTATGCAGATGATCTAATTTGGAAACACGAGCGTGAATAGATACCAGAAGGCAAAATCGGGCTAATGTCTGTTGAATGTACAGTATGTGCCAGCCATTAGCATATGTAAGATTTAATTCTCCTTCATCGTATAAATCCTGAAAGGGTTATTGTTGTCTCAATGGTCATAGATGGTATAAAATTAAGATTTGGAGGATAAGTAGGCAGATATGCTCTGTTTAGTTGAACTGGCAGAACTAAAATATTTTTGGAAATGGATATTTGCTATAGTTTTTCCAGTAAAGGGAGTAGAGAAGGAGACAGAAGATATGCATGAAAGTTCCATGAATTATGTTCAAAAGGCCAGAGTTTAGGCCATATTCTGCTTTTCTGGGTGTGTTACATAAGGGAAGAGTTCAAATCCTTCAGAGTTTCATTTATCCTCACCTATTCATATGTATTAGTATGTTTTCTGCCTACTTGCCTAGATTTTTGAAAGAATAGTATATATATGAATAAATAAAAACTTAAAATGTCAAAACTTTCCCAAATTACAATGCAATAAGCCTACTTCCCATCTTGTTTATAAGTGTTTCTTTAATATTTTCCTTCAAGTCTTTGTATACCAGTAATCTAGAGTTTTTTTTTTTTTTTCTGGAAGTGTGGTTTACTGAGGAGTAATTTACACAACGTCAAATCTAACTTTCAAGAATATTTGTCATTCTAGATCAAGTTGTCTGAACTGAGGAAACTGATTTCTCTCAGCCTTCACTTTGGGATCCTTAAAGTAATGTCAAACGTGTTTAGAAAATTGTAAGGCTTAATGTTTTCTTCTGTTACAATTTCGAAGACCATGTCTATGAGGATGTTATTGGAGTGGGAATGACTGAGGAACTCAATTATAATTTTAAAGAAAGCTGTATTTATGTTCCCATTTATGTTAGAGAGTAACAATTGAGAAATATGAAACAGACTCAAGTTTTTAATTAAGAAAATATTTGATATAAAATATTAAAAAATGATTTAGTTATCTACATAGATAAATATATTTTACTTGATGTTGGAGGTATCAATGCAATTCTGGAATTCAGGTTCAGTAATCCCCACCCCTCCTGTTGTTCTCTCCATCACTCTCCCCTTCCCACTGCCAAACACAAGCACAAGAGAATTTCAAGACAGTGGCAGAAAATGGAAGTAAAAGAGAAGCTTATTTCAGTAAAAAATTTTGGAAACCTATGTATACAAAAGGTCTTTAGATACTTCATAAAATGCAAATGAGGAACAAAACTATGAATGGTTTTCAAGCTTTTTGCACTAAAATAAGCCACTTTCAAATTCTGTCTTTGATAAGAATTTTGGAAGTGCCCTTATATGTTGACATACGTAAATGTTCAAATTATTTAGTGAAGCTCTTTCTGTTCAGTTTTCCAAAGATGATTGCCACCTTCCATTCTAAAGCTCAACCAAATTTAGTCTTACATGGAATTAGCTTTTTGTGGTTATGTAACAATATCTGAGAAGTACTTAGGAAGAAAGAATTTTATTTAAGTTTATGATTTTGGAGGTTCACAGTACAAAATAGAAGACCCCAGATGGAGTATGAAAGTGGCTGGCAGTGGAAGAGCATATTTATAAAAACGAAATCCTGTCACATGTCAAGCTAGGAGCCAAGGGAAACAGCAATTGTATTAAACTCTTAAGCAAACTACCTCCCGCAGGCAAGTTCCCAATGACCTAAAGGTTTTTCTACTGTATTCACTTCCCAGATGTCATTATTAGATCAAATAGCTACCCTTAATCCAATAACTGGTGGCATTAATCCATCAACCATTAGCATAGGATGTTGAAGCATAAATGTCCACATGAGATTGGGAGCAAAATCCTGTTTCAATCATAGCAACCCTTCATGACGTCTCCAAAATTCTTGTAACCATTTGTACCTTCCTTTGCTTGGAAGCTACTCCCTGTTTACTCCTCCAAGGCTCATTTCAGAAAGCCCCAGCCCTGAACATGCCCTTTTGTCTATTTCCTCTGATGGATTATGAGCTTTAGGTGTGGCTATGCTTACTTTGAATCAATAGCTCATTGGATAATACGTGGTATATAGTTGACTCATATATTTGATGAATAAATGATTGTCTTTATTCAGTTACATTTGTGTGTTTTAAACACATTGAAAATAATATTTTATGATTTTGAGTTTGAACCTGCTGGAAGTGGCAGTGCTTTATCATTGAATATGTAATATAGTTACATTAATGTTTAAATGTCTTATTTTAAAATCATATGTATTAAAATTCTAGTCTATAATAAATTTTATGCTAGTATAGCATGCCTTTATAAAATTAAATATTTAAAACAAAATGAAGTATTTAAAACATAAGTGACTAAGAATAGAATTTTTTTTTGGAAATTATTGAAAGAGGACACTGGGATGATGGTTTGACAATTCCTATCAGTCTCTCAGTCATTTGATTGTTTTACTTTAATAATAATTAGCAAAAGTTAATGTGAATTCGAGTAAATTCATGACATTAAGATTGATCATGAACATCTGGAACTAAATATATAATATTAGTTATATATTTTGAGAAAGACAAGAGAGTGATTATGAAATGCTTAGATGATGTTAACATTTAAGGAAAATTAAAGATTTATGGGATATTATTTAGAGAATATTAAAAATAGAAGCAGTTTTTAAGTCTTTTTTGAAGATTTTTTTTTTGGTTCTACATTCAATGTATTTTAACATTCCATGCCATGCAGCTTCTAAAATATCTTACCACATATTCATGAGTGAATGAGAGTGAAAAGGGCAGATAATATCTTTCTGTTATGAGGAAACTAATTTTGATATCACAGAGTTCCCAAAAGGCTCTCAGGAATTCCCCGAGCATCTTGAGCCATACTTGAGAACCACTAGTAGATTGAGTCGATCATTGAGTGAATCAGTGAATGATATTGTTGACACTGGGACTATAGGTGGGAACAAAAGATAAAGCTGATATTCCATCTGACATTCCTCTAGCTAGAAGGACTTTAAGCATGACCACATTCAAAGCTGCATCAATGACCTGCTGAGGGGTCAGTGCTGACCTTCAGCAAGAGGGTCTGCTCTGTATTCTCTTGCCTAGTACTGGGCAGATCTGGCTCAGATTTGTTTCCTGTATAGCTATTGTTGTAATAGATTACTTGGAATATGCCAATGCCCCTTTCAACATTCTGTGTCAGAATGGAACACTGTGTCTTAAAGGAGGTCCAACCATTCCAGATGACAATCACTTCGTTTCTTCCATGTGGATTTAGCAGCTTATAGTGTTGAAGCATGATTTTGCAGAACCTGGCTGTTTTTCTGGTAGTCTAACTCTGTAACCCTAACAAGACATATGTCAACGGTTTAGGTGAACAGTTGTAGGAGGTGCAGAGAAATCTTCAATACCCTAGTGAGGAGTAACTAATCTTTGTGTCCCACCCAGTGAGTTATAAGTGCATCCACACTGACCGTTTCCCGTCTGTTTCTAAGCTTTCCTTGCTGTTCTCTATTCTAGTTTTGTTGTTGTTGTTGTTTGTTTATTTGTCGGTTTGTTTTGAGGGGTTTCTGGAATGATCCTGACAAATTTCTGAATTGCTTTTCTTTGCTCTATTGAATCTTTCTGCATTCCCTCAAAGCAATCATTTTAAATTTTTGCTCTGGAAGTCTCAACATCTTAATCTGATGAGAATGAATCATTTCACCTTCTATTTGTTCTTTCTGGTGAGGTCATGATTTCCCATTTGCTCTTTATGATAGTCACATGTCTGTCTGTACTCATCAAACAAATGAGTGTCTTTACAATCTTCATTATCTAGCTTATTTCTGCCTGTCTTCCCAAAAGTGCAGATGGCTTCAACCCAGTAAGTATTGAGGACATACAGGATAATCTTAACTATAAGTCTTTTGGTAATGGTTTACTATCTTACTCTTTGATTTTTATTTTTCTTTACCCTTAGAGAATTTTCTAATATTGTGTTTATTATTTTTAAAAAATCCTTTATTTTTCATGATACAGTTCCTTTGGCTCTGGAATTTCTGCTTCCCCTTTCCTTAATTCCTCTTTCCTTACTGTTTTTCCCTATATTATAACAATAACTTAGCCCTTCAACAGTCAGATGTCCATCATTCTGCTATTTAAGTGTATCCTGACATTGTAAGTGTAGAGAATAGTGTAAAGTCTAGCATTCTAGTGTCAAAATGATATAAAAGATCTACAAATATTATATATTTTATAGAATTCTTTTTTCACTCATGAGTTTGTTTTTGAGCTTTTTGCCTTTACTTCACTTAATATTACTACCTGCATTCCAAGAACCCTGTCAAGTATACTTTGAGTATATTGAGTCAAAATCATTTTAATGAATTAGTTTTTAGCATGAAAGTTTTATTCTGTGTTCATTTATATTACCTATTTAAAATCAAAACCCTCCTGAGTTTATATTTTGTAAATGTTTTCTATGCTTACGTTATTAGCAAATAGCATGATGAACACCTCCAGGAGTTATAATTTACAGGGAAGTTTGAATCTCTGTGGAGGATATCTTTTGTGGAGGATATATTTTTAAAAAATTATTTGGAAAGTGAATATTTGACTTTGGTTTTTAATTCTAATCTATTATCTTTCCTTTTAAATTCTTAATTTTTTCCAAGACACTGAGCTAAAATCTTCATCTAAAAGCTAAACTGTAAAAAATATGTGTTATATTGTGGCTCATTAACTTAAAAGGAGCAAGGAGATACTAAAACAAGCTCCTTAAGAGGAAAATTGAAAGCATCAGATATTTGAAAGATAGATGGTTAATTATAAGTGCCCACTGTGTATTGGCAGAGGTCATCTTTCATAGATTATTATAAATACTCTAAATTACATGTCAATGTCACAAATAAGTGATGATGACACCTCTAACGTAATTATAAAGCATTGAACAAGCTTAGAATACATAGTTTTATTCAACCTAATGTACTCAAAATAGGTAAAAAAGTGTACTGTCATACCATCTTCAGTTTCAAGATGCTAACAACTTGTCTTTTGACTCAAATGTGGTGTTTAAGAGCTGGTTTGATTTTTAGGAAAATAAACAGCAACGTGCAAATGGACCAAGACTCCAAGTAACAAGACAAACATATTTTTCCCTTTTTACAAGATGTAATGATTTCCTGAATTTTCAGTGTTGTCATCCGTGTCTCCTTTTCTCCCAAAGAGAAAACAATGTACCAGTAGTTCGTAATAGGAGAGTAAGACAATCTTAAGAAAAGAGATGGCATTCATGACAATTTTAGTTTTAATTTTGCTTACGTAAAAGGAGGAATGATTATTTCCCATCCTCTGATCTGCTGCCTAATCTCTGTCTCCCCATTGAATGCTACTTACCTTCACATTTTCTCAGATTGGAGTTCTCATGTGGCTTGGAAAGAAGCACTGAGCAGTGTGCCAGGGCAATAATAGCAGCTCAATATGTGGTTGCCACATGCTTTCTTTTCTTTCCTTTTTTGTTCTGTGTATTTCACAGCAACATCAGTGTAATTCTTTCCCGGTGGTATGTCAGCATTGAAATTGATTCAGAAATAGCTTTATGGAAAATATTTGAAGTGAAAAAATGTTAGCATAATGATCAGGCAGAACAATGTATCAAATTTAAGTAGATTTTGAACAACTATTAAAGAAAGAGCTTAGGAAGTAGTATTTTTAGAGGCACATTTTTTAACACAAATGATAAATTAAAAATCTTATCATTTTTTTCCCAGACCATGCTTGCACTTTCATTATCCATAGTTGAATTAAACTCATCAGAGAGTGCTGAACTGAATTGCTTAAATTCAGTATAGCTAATGTTGATGGTAGAAAAGAAATAAGTTTTGATGCAATAAACTGATGCACATTCACTCTCATGAAATTTGGTGTTGAACTATTAAAAGAAAGCATAGGATGTTAATATCCATAAATTTCTAGAATTTTACTTACTACTATTTTCTTGATAATAATTAGAGATTGTGCTGTTTAAAACATGAATATGGTAGTTCCTATTATGAATTATGCTATTTTTAAAATTTAAATAATGAATATAGAACAAGATAGTAGAAAACCATCAGTATGAGAAATGAGTCTAGAAATGGGTATTTTAGTCTACAAAACCAACTAGATAGAAAGAAACAATTGATATAGTGGGCCCAACTTTAACATAGAGAGAAGAATTTCCATGAAAGCCTTTAAAAGCTTTGTAGTGCTTCCCATTCTCAGGTTCTTCAAAACTAGCACTATCAACTGTTCCTATTGTGTTTAATACCTGCTTCGTCCAGCCTTGTTCTTAGCTAGAGATGATAATGATGATCTACCAGATGCTAGGTATGGATACTTTATATATACGAAAATTATTAACTGTCTAATGAGCAAATGATTTCATTCTGTTACATTGCTACTTTTACTAAATTTTGTTGACTATTTCCTAAAATATTTTGTAAAATAGTATTGCTTACTATTCATTTTGAAACATAATCTCTCAGATTATAACATTTCATCCTAAAGTCAATTGTTCACATAAGGAGAATTACATAAAATAAATTAGCTGTTTTAAGTGTTGAATTTTTAAATGTTCAAGTGTTTTAATACTTAGGAACTTAGAAAGAGGGAAGTATTGGGACAATGTCCTCAATGAATATTTTCAAATCTGTAGTTGTACTTTAATAGAGCTATACTATATGGCACATTGAAACACTAAAACATCTTTTTTTCTTTTTCTTTCTTATTTTCTTTCTTTTTTTTTTTTCCTAATGCCATGGAAAAGCTATTGGTGATTGCAAATGTCAAGGTCTCAGTAGTTGTTCTGATGACTTGCCAAGGTAGTTCATGGAAAAAAATCATGTTTATTAAGCTAAAAATAGTAAGGACCTTAGTGTTACTGTATGCAGATGACATTTCTAAAAAATTAAAATCAAAATACCTAATTAAATGATTCAGTATTATTTTGTGTCTTTTTGAGATTCACTATTGGAATAAAACTTTTATTGCTGGCATGACTTTGTTAGTTATTTTAAGCATCAGTCAAATAACTCATTTAAAATCAAAGAAACACTAAATTAGCAAATAATTAATTTAGACAAGTTGGTTTGCAGAGATTCATCAGAAATAATAAAGAAAAAGAGACCTTTTGTTCCAATTTTACTGCCTTACTGCTAACATATATTTCTAAGTGCTCTGAAGGAAAATAAGAGCTTGAAGACTTGGTGTATGAGCCCCTCTATTTATTTTCAAAATAGAACAGTGGTTTCCTGTTTTACAGCTCGAGCCACAAAACTGCTCAAATTTAGATATACCAACAAATTCTTTATTGAAATGACAACAGAAAAACAACATTATTAAGACTGTCAACTTTTAAAACGAGTTACTCACTTGACAATATAGATAGTATAACATAACAAAGGGAAAAAACAATTTTATAAACAAGATCCCTTAAAACTTTCCAAATACAACATCCATGGGCTGCTATTTTTTGTGACCAACAAAGAATGGATATTTTGATACATACCAAGTAGTGTACAGGCCAGCATATCTTTAGTACTCAAGTCTGTAATATGGACAAACAAAACAAAACAAACTATCTCAATTGTGTATGGAGTATTCGCCCTTAACTGGACAGAGGAGGAAGATCATCTGGTGGATTATGACCTAAATGCCTGACACAGCAAGGATTGGCCAAGTGGAAGCCTTAAACTGGCATCTCAACACCAGTCGCCCACAGCTATGGTGGTTATCCAACCACTGAGCCAGTCCATGCTGTCTACTTGGTTGTGGGTTAGCAGAGATCTGGAATTTGGGATAGAATCAGTACTCCAATCTAAGCACTTTGGCATGCAATGTGAGCATCTCAGTTAGTGGTTTACCCAGTAACACAAACACCCAGCCCTCCCCATTGTTATCAAAATTTCCAATTGGTACAAAAGAAGGTGTAACTAAGTCTGGTTACCTAATGTCATAAGCATAAACTCAGAAATGATGGCATAAGTCATTATATCCTGTTTAAATATAAATATGGATATGTTGGAATTTTAATTAGAATAAAGTAGAAGTCCTTTTGAAAGAATGATTAATGTAAAGGAAGACTAATATTGCACAAAAGGATACTGTTTTATTGAGTATTCATTATTTTCATGTTTTTCTTTTTTATTTCAAGTATTATAAAGTAAATGTAATCTGGTGTAATCTGGGGTGAAGATATAAATCAAATCTTTTTTTTTAGTATATCAGACCCACATGTTATATATAAATTATGCACACATATATGTATATATACATGTGCACACATATACACATGTTTATATATGCATATACACATACATGCATATATTTATACATATATACATGCACAGACATACACAGGCACACACACCCCTATCATGTTTGTTAGCAGTATGGTTTGTGAAGAGTTTTTTGCTTGGGCTTGTGTCCTGACTCAAGTACTGATTTGCTTTACTGATTCCATGAGCTCTTCTATTTTATTGACATCGAAGAAAAGGAACCAGATGCTGAGAGATCTGATTTTTTCCCATATTTGTCATCTCTAACACTAGGAATTTATACAGTGGCAGTCATATTTCTGCCTAAATGTCAACATTTATAAAATGAGAGTTAAGTGCTTAAGGCATTTTCCAGATTAAAAATTCAATGTCATTGTTCATGTAAGAATTTTTTTAAGTATTTATTTATTTGAAAGGCAAAGTGAGAGGAAGAAGGAGAGGGAGACAAAGAAGGGAAATGGAGAAAGGAAGGAGAGAGAGGAGGAGAGAAAAGAGAGAAAGAGAAAGAGAGAGAGAGAAGCTGACCCCATCGGTTGCAACTGTTGGTTAACTAAATAAATAGATGGCGTAGGGAAGTTAAAAGCCTGGATCGTCATCTGGATCTGGCACATGGATGACAGGAACACAAACATTCAGTCTATCTCCTGTTGCTTTCCTGGCACATTAGCAGAAACCTGGACTAGAAGCAGAACTGTTGGAAATGAAACTGATGCTCAGGTATGAGATCTGTTGTACCAGGCAATGACTTACCTGCTGTATGCAATATCAACCTTACCTTAATTTCTTTAAATTTTATTTGACATACTAGGATTGATGGTGATATCCAAAAAGCAAAGAAGAAAAAAGTTAAAACAAGAGTGAATATTTATGGGACATTATCAAATGACAAAACACGTATTTAGGAGTTTCTGACTGTGTGAAAAAAAATAAGGCTGAGACCTAGTCAGTCAAATAATAGCATAAACTTTAATAATATAGAAAAATAAAGGGACATTCAAGTACAGGAAACACATAGAACTCTTAATAAGCATGATAAGAAATGATGTTCAACATGATATATTTTAGTCAAACTTTCAACAATAAACCATAAAAGATTCTGAAATGTGCACTAGAGAAACAGTGTTACTGTCAGAGAATCTCTAATTAGACTGGCAGCTGAATTCTCACCAGAAATGCTACAGTTTAGGAGAGAATGGAAAGACATAGTCCAGGTCCTAAAATAAATAATATTCTAATCAATGATACTTTACCTAGCAAAGCAGTCATTTAAAAATGCAGGCAAAATAAAGACCTTCCAACCAGAAAAAAAATTTAGTTTGTTACTGCTTATGCAGCCCTACAAATAACATCTCATAATGAGGTACACACAAAAATGGAGAACATTAGCGATCGTAATGAAAAAATGGGAAGTTAGAACATCTCCTGATAAAGGTACAAAGGAAATTAAAAACAAACAATGAGGGTGCTTATGAAAAGGTTGTATAAGTAAGCTATTACCTTTCAGTAATCGTCGTGAACACAAATGGCTTACACTATGGAATGAAAAAATGCACACTGGCTGAATGGATTAAAAAACAAGATATATCTATTTGCTGCCTACAAGAAGCTCACCTCACAAAAATACACACAGACTGAAAAGGAAAGACAAAATATTCCATGTCTACAGAAAGGAAAAATTAGAAGGTACAACTATTCTACTACCAGAAAAAGAGATTTTAACACAAAAATAATTAACAGAGACAAAAGTGGGAGTCACAAAATGATTAAGGGATTAATTCAACAAAAAGTGACCAAAGTACGTGTATGTGCATTGAATGACACCTGGCTATATAAGAGAATTAATAATGGATACGAATGGATACATAGACTCCCGTGCAATAATAGTGGGGGACTTCAACATCACTCTGTTATTAATAGATGCATCAACTAGACTAGAAATTTATAAGAAACAGAGATGAATATTGCCCAATATTTTTGCTGAATAATGATGCAAAAACCCTTAACAAATACTAGCTAATTGGATGTGACAACACATCAGAAATATCATTCACCTGGATAAGGCGAAATTTATTGGTGATACCCAGACATGGTTTAACATATGCACATAAATAAATGTGATACATCAGATTAACAACCTGAAGAATAAAAAAGCATAATTATCTTAATAACAGAGAAAGCATGTGATACAATTGGTATTGAATGATTATTTCTCAACACAATCAAGGGATATATGAGAACTTCAAAAATTGATGGTGAAAAAGTTAGAGACACTTCCACTAAGATCAGAAACAGACTAGGATGTCCACTCTTACTACCGTTATTGAATAGACTTCTGAAAGTTTTAGCCAGAGCCAGTAGGAAACAGAAGAAAGTCAAAGTGGTCATGTTTGCAAGTGATGTGATTCTCCAGAAGACTCTATTAAGAGATTATTGGAAGGCCCGGCACGGTGGCACAGTGGTTAAGGTCCTCACCTTGCGCACCCCGGGATCCCATATGATTGCTGGTTCTAATCCCAGCGGCCCAGCCTCTCATCCAGCTCCCTGCTTGTGGCCTGGGATTGTGGCTCAGCTCCAGCCTTTGCACTCACTTGGGGAGTGAATCAGTGGAAGGAAGATCTTCCTCTTTTTTTCTCCTCCTCTATGTGTATTTGCCTTTTCAATAAAAATAAATAAATCTTAAAGAAAAAAAGACTATTGGAGCTAGTAAGAAAGTTTGGTAAAGTTGCTATATTAAAGCTCAATACACAAAAACTGATAGCTTTGGAGCATGGGAGGTAGCCTGGTGCCTAAAGTCCTTACTTTGCATAACCTGGGAGGATCTCAGGGGCACAGGTTCCTGTCCCAGCTATTTCACTTCCCATCCAGCTCCCTGGAAAGGCAGTGGAGGATGACCCAAAGCTTTGGGACCATGCACTCTTGAAGAGGCTCTTGGCTCCTGGCTTCAGAATCAAGAATAATTTTCTCCAGTCTTATTCTTATTGTTGCCATTCTAGGAAATGGGGAAAGATCTAGAAAAAAGGCATACAAAAATTTAATTTTCCTTTCCATGAGAGAATTAGATGTTCAGCCTAGAAAAAGTCCAGGGGAATACAGATTTCCAAATAGCAGGTGCTTAGCACAAAAATTCTGCACTAAGTGATTTGGGGATAGGTCATTATCAAAGTTCTCAATTTTGTGGCTTCATGATTCTATTGTACAAGCAATTTGCCCCTTCTCACTGCAGGAAACCTTTCACTTGGTATTGAAATGGGGGTGGGATTGAATTGTCAGCATTAACCTTAAGAATTTCGCTGAAAAAAAAATTATAGTGGCTCCCATTTATTGGTCATTCTTTTGTATGATATTTCTTCCAAATTCCTCTGATTCCCACATTTAAACTGTCCTTTGAATATGTTTCAGTATCATAACCTTCTCTGTAAAATTCTCCTTGATTCTTGAGGTGTAAGGGTTTATTATATGTATTAGCCTGGCTAAACTATGATAACTGATTGGTCAAGCTTTGACCCACATGTTTCCAGTAAAGCTGTTTGTAGATGTGAATGGCATTTACAATCAGCCAAGTTGAAGAATATAAAATTAGAATCTTTAAGATGGGTAAGTTTCATCCAATTCATTGAAGGGCTTAAGAGCAGACAACAAGAATCCTGAAAAATGGATTTTATCTCCATGTGCAGCGTAATAACTATGTGGGATTTCAGCCTTCAGGCAACCGGTAATATCCATTCTACCTGACTCTCTGTTGTTTTTCTGTAAAGGCAAATTACTAACCACAGCCCACACAACTGAGAGAGAGAGGAGAGTAAATATATGTAATGGATAGATAGGCATACAGATGAACAGAGATAAATATTGTCTCTGATTGCTTTTATTCCTTCTTAGAGAATTCAGAATAATGTAGTATACACCAGAAGATAGGTTACTTCTCTGGTTTCTTGATTTTATTATCTTATTCTTTAGTTTCTCAATTATTCCTCTGTAAGGATGAAGTCACATCGAAGTATTTTGTTTCATTAAAAAAGAGAGAGACATATTTTGTTGGTATATAGCTTATAACTTAAACCTTTTTCAGATTACACTCAATATTGGATTTTTCTGTGACCTTCCCCCCGCCCCCCGCCCCAGAAGACTCATAATTCTTTTCTAAGAAGGGGAGGGAAAGAGTTGCAACTTAATTTATGATAAAGATCTAACTGCTGTAGAGAAAGAATCTGAATGTTTACTTATGTACAGTCTGCCCTACAGAGAAAAAAATGCCTATATTGTTATTTACATGCAATGTTATAAGCATAAGGCAAAGTGATAAGAAGCATCCACTCCCCCTTGCCAAGAAAAAGAACCAGGAAAATGCAAAAATTTTGAGAGAAGAAGACTCAATGACACATGCCCTCCCTTTGTCTGCTTTTTTTTTAGAGATACTGCATATTTGGTTTTACTGTTCTCATCAATTTACTGACATCTTTAATAGCACTCAGACCATTGAAAATAGTTGCTCTGTGATAGAGATAAGATTAATTTGTTCAGTTTATATATTAGACAAAGATGCAAATCTTGTGAGATGGAGCAATAATCCTGATCTTTGAAGATTAAAATATGAGGGGATAGATAAGCTTAAGAGTTAAGACAAATTTATGAATTTGCCCTTCTACATATAGCAGGAAAAACAAATTACTTATAATACTTCTGGCTTATTGACATAGAAGAGAAATGTTAAGTTCTATTGCTGCATGCCAAATTAGAGTATATCTAGACAGTTTGACCCCAGCATTCTGTGTCTCCTTTTCTGAACAAGATATTAATAACTTATGTCAAAATCAAGAGAATTTCTGGGATCTACTTATAAATTATTCAGAAAATAAAATTATTCCTTTTTAAAATTATTCCTTTTTAAAAAATTTTACATGATGTTAGCATAGTTGATCAGAGTGGGATGGATCAAGGGGTAGGGAAAAGTGGGTGTGATCAGAATAGAAGAAGTTTTCTATTTCTCTTTCCTGTTTTCAGGAAGTCAGGGTATAAGGGAAGAAGCTATACCCAGACTCCCAACCACCCCAGGATCCAGGATGCAGAATGGCCACGCAATATCAGCCTAGGGTCCCAATGTGACTCAGGCTCTGAGGGTTCTGCTTGGGTGATTTCGATAGTTTTGAAATGTTGTTGATCTCACCAAACCGAGGATGAGGGAATCCTTTCAATATCCATTGACTGACACAAGTGACTGAAATCCCAGATATTTGCTGTTATTGTTTGCCTGGGGTAGATATCATATTTGTTCTGCCCTCCTTGCTCTAGGATGGTACTGATGTCCCCTGCTGAGCTCAATGGGTTGCCATATCCTCAATGTGGATCTGGACCAGCTGTCCTCTGTTCTGTCCTTTCCACTGAGAAGGACCAGTTCTCAAAAGTGAGTCAAGGACCTGAGCCAGTTAACCCTGGCTCTTCTGGATCCCCTGCTTCTGGAGCTCATGGACCTGGCACCCACCATGCAGGCGGGCCAAGGACCTGAGCTTGGCAAATGATCTTACTGATGTCATGATTAGGTCAGATACAGACTCCTTAGCATTGTGGCTCCTATTGGACTAGACTTACAAGGTTTATAGTTATATTGTTACAAAAAATAAAAGAGATCTTAATAGATGGTATGTTTTAATCTCAGGAGCTCTATTTTCATTTATTGATTTCAATTAATCCTTTGGTCTTGCCTCATTCAGTGATAACCACATCTACATTTCTTTTACCAATCAAATGCTATTGCCTGGCTTCCACATTAGTATCTTAATGTCCACATGAACATTAAAGGCCCCATTTAACTGTAGTATACCACCTTTATTATTACTTCCATCTTTCTTTTTCAAGGATACAGCTGTTTCTCTTTATGTACTCAACATCTTGGAAAAAGAATACTTCCTTGAGAACTCTCCTTGAAGACATATTTTAAAAAGATTATGGAAACAGATCATAATGAATTTATTGAACTTATTTCTTTCTAATTTATGAGTCTTTTAATATCTGTTTCATCAAAGAATGCTAGAATAGTTTGTCTTCTCAGCTCATTGTTTGTAAACTGTCAGAACAGATTATCATATAAAAAAGCCAATCAAATTATATTGCCTACACATGCTTAACATTGTATATTGGATGCAGAATTATTGGTAAGCTTATTTAACTTTGATTAATTATGTTCTTCTCTTTCTCACAAAGTTGTCTCCATATTTACCATAATGACTCATAATAGATTAACAAAATGTTAAATTCTATTTGAATAGTAATCCGTTTTCTTCTTGATATTGACTTGGCATTAGCATTATAGAGCATGCAAAATTTATCTACTAAGAGGTCAGAGAGGAATGTTAGAATGTGACAATGGGTATTTCATTGGAAGATAGGAACCTCTTGTGTGGTTTCAACACGATTTCTAGAGAAAATAAAACCATCCTTCTGTGACAGCAATGAAAGTCTGTCTCTAATAGCCTAAAATGCAGGACTTTTAAAATCATTACAAATTTTCCAATTTGTATTCAATTGTATTCAAATTTTTCCAATTTGAATATCCTATTATTTCTTAATTGATGCTTTGTTATTTTTAATAATATAATGATATTGATATGAACTCAAAGAACCTTATTTTTAGGACTCAGTGAAATCATGTGGAGTTTTAAGATACATGTATCTTATTGGAAAGGCAGATATACAGAGAGAAGGAGAGACAAAGAAGAAGACCTTCTGTCTGATGATTCACTCTCCAAGTGACCACAATGGCTGGTGCTGTGCCGATCCGAAGCCAGGAACCAGGAACTTCCTCCAGATCTCCCATGTGGGTGCAGGGTCCCAAGGCTTTGAGCTGTCCCTGATTGCTTTCCCAGGCCACAGGCAGGGAGCTGGATGGGACATGGGGCTGCTGGGATTAGAACCGGTGCCCATATGGGATTCTGGGTACTTTCAAGGTGAGGACTTTAACTGCTAGGCCACCATGCCAGGCCCCAAATATTTTAAAGGTCAGAGAAATTAATCTTCCTGAGCAAAATTAATTTTATGCCTATTGTTGCTCTTTTTAAAAAGTACTCCAGTGCAAAGATAAGCAGACATTTCATCCAGAAATATGTCTTGTACTGTGAAATATACCACATAATCTACCAGTATTATACACCAAGTAATCAATTCATTGCCAGTTATCACTGGTGGTAATTTCAGTAACATTTGCCACTGCATGTGTCCTCTCTTCCCGTGAGAACTAAGTCCTTCCCTCCTTGGGGCAAAATTATACCATAGAATCAGTGCTGATCTTTCAGTGACCGATCCTTTAAAATCTGTGGCTCATGATGCTTTGATAGAAAAATTATCAAGCACATCTCAGTTACAGAAGACAAGAATGTCTCCAAGTATCTAATGGAGAATGAGCTACCCCTAAAAGGTACTGGAAGGACTGTAAGAATACCATTCTGTAGGGGAAAGAACTTCTGTGATTACTAGTAGAAGAAGGTCACTGAAATTTATTAATAATGAAACTGATACATTTGCACTGGAATCAGGAAGATGGCCTCATCAAAGGCTCTATCAAAGAAAGAGCTTCATAAATGGAAAAGCTATTTTCACAAGGCCACAAACTAATATAAGAACTTTCAACTCTAGTTACTACAAGATCTGTATAAGATAAAATGAAATATAGCCTGTTTCTGCTTGTGTTTTTTCAAACCCCAAATCCACAATAATTTCAATAAGATTGATGGGACATAAATTACAATGTAAATATTTGCTACAGCCACGTAGCATTCAGTGTTCAGTTTCTTAGTCTCTGTGTCTAACAAAAGCCTGTATCATAGTTTGAGCAATAGAGTTACCTAAATCAATCACAATAAACAACACTGAAAGTTCAGCAAAGGACATGATGTTGCCATTTAATAGGATACAAATATTGAACACTGTGTGAGCACTAACTATGTTTACAAATTATGTGTCAAATATGGGTATTTTTTGGCTGATAATTTACTCGATACCTTCTCTGTTCCTTCATTTTGTTTTTATTTGTAATTTTATTCGCTTACGTGAGTCATTTTTTAAAGTTTCTAACATGTGTTTGACATATTCTATCATTTTAGAACATCTACTTAAAAGAAAAGTTCTAAGATTTAAAGGTTTTTTTTTATTCTTTATGACAGATTTGTTTTAGCCTGTGGAAAAGATCAGAAAAGCCGTCTGCACATTAGGAAGAGAATGTTAAACGTATTAACATTCAGTAACAGCAGAACAACCATTAAGCTATAAACTTATAAAAATCCACAAGAAAAAAAATAGAAATGTGGAAGTGTTAATATGCTTCAGAAAATGAAACAGTTGCCTGGAGCTAAAAGGATAAAAAGCTGCATCTACACACAGGGGACTAAGTGTATAAAACAACTGACTTTAAATGCAAGGCTTTTTTTTTGCCAAAATATGTATTTGGGAATTCAGTAATGAAAATATTGTGGGAACTGTTACAGAAGTCTTTGAATTTGGGGAAAAATATATTTCTGTTTCTTTTAATTTTCAATTTCCTATTGCTCTGTCTGTGAAATATTTTAGAGCAATAATGCTACATTTCACTTACTAAAAAAGAAAAAGGGAGAATAAAAGCTGCCACAATATCCATTCAACTCACAGAAAAATATCAGATCCAATCTGTTATCAAAGAGGGGCTCTTAATCTGTGACTATTTTTCTGCTTCTCAATAATTTTAAAAAAGTGTCTGAGGGAGGTTGGATAGCGGGATAATGATCGGATTGTGCAGGTAGCAGAGGAAGGGAAGAAAAATAGGTGATGCTGGGAGAAGAGAGAGGGAGAAAGTATAAAATAAAAGGAAGAAGAAGGAAAAGAAACAAAGGGAGGACAAAGCAAAGGAAAGAGAAACAGGAATAGAAAGGAAAGGTTAAGAAAAAAGAAAATTAACAGGAGACAGCCTGGAAGAAGATGAGCGGAGAGAGACTGAGAGATAGCAGACGAGACAGTGGCAATCATCTGTCATACAAATGGAAGTAAATTTTCACTACTTTTTCTTCATTTTAATTTTATTATATTAATATAAAATGTCAATAAAAGTGAAAGGTGGATGTGGTTTGTAACAGGAACATCTTTTTCTACTCCAAAGCTTCTGTTTTTTTTTTTTTTAATCTAAAACTACTCTATTACAAAAACTTTTTAAACACTAAACTTTATATTTCTATTGTAAAATGCATGGATTTTTTTCATCTTATATAAATAAAAATTTAAAAATACTAATGCTTTCTGTGGCACTCGAATAAAATCCATATAAGTTAGCCAGCAAACCTGTTTTGAAGTGTTTCCCCGTACCAAGCCTGCCAAGCTCTATGGAAAAGTTGCACCCTGTAACTGTAGCACTCTAGCCTCAATAAATTTATCCCTGGGCTTATAAAAAAAAAGTTGAATTGGTTTCAAGCTCAGACCATTTGCACTGATTCTTTTCTGCCTCAGTGCAAGTTCTTTTGACCTACATAATCCCCTCAGACCTATTTGCAAAGATATCTAAGATTCTGACATCATGCACTTAAGTCTACGATTCAGTTTTGCGTGTCACCACCATGACTAGGTATAATTTGCGGTTTGCTAAGTTATCTTACGTTTCTTCTCACTAGTTATTAAGCAACTTGAAGACAAGTGACATTTCATGCCTGATATAATAACACAAAGTCACATAAAAATTTTGAATAAGTAATCAAGATAAGCTATGGCACTATTTTCCTGCTATGAAGCAGATGGGAACCACCTGCTGTTACTTCATGAGAAACCTATGGAATTTCAAAGGATTTTTTTTAAATCACTAGCCAAATTTCTAAAGCTTCCAAAATCTTACCAAAACTTTTCTAAGACTTTGAGAAAATCAGTACTTGAATGAATCTAGTATAATTTTCTCGAACTAAATCATCATTTATAAATTATCAGACACAGATTCAAATGAACTAATTACTATACTTTTGGAACAATTGAAAATGCATGTGTAAAGTGCACTTGGAGTTTTCAAATCAAGAGAATCATTTTTATTTAGAAAAAGTGTGAATAAATTTGATATTAAGATGTAGACAAATAAATATTTTGCTCTTGTTGTGAGAGTTCATGTAGGAACATTTAACAAAGAAGTATGATTGATTCTCAGCATACTGAGATCCTGCATCCAGAAATTAAATTTGGAATTCAAAAAAAAAAAAGGTCTCTTTTCCAGGTATGTGGTAGCTGGGAAATTTACATTCAGCTAACAACTGGTAGGCTTTCATTCAAAGAGGAAATTCTTGATCAAAAGATGGCAAAATAATTACTATTTATGATAGGGTCTTGATAATTAGCATAGTTTTAAAAC
Source organism: Ochotona curzoniae (assembly GCF_017591425.1). Classification (NCBI taxonomy): domain Eukaryota; kingdom Metazoa; phylum Chordata; class Mammalia; order Lagomorpha; family Ochotonidae; genus Ochotona; species Ochotona curzoniae. Next base: position 46,234,400 of record NW_024467119.1, read on the forward strand.
AAAGTACTATTTCAGGTCTTTCAGAATGTCAATTCAAGAGCAGTATCTTATTACACATTTGTTTGTATGGGAAAATCTTTGCCATAGAATTAGATAAGTCAAATTCGTTTAAACATCCGGAGACAGTGGTAGTTTTATAACCTTATTTCTTCAATAATACTCACAAAACTTTCATGTAGTTAGCTAGATAAATGGTATATCATTTACTTATGAGTTTTTCAGTTCTGCTCCTAAATTGCTAACAACACCGTTTTATCAACATCAACATGTAAGAAAAAAGATATTCTTAACATCTTATTTCAACATATGCATAGAAAGTACAAAGAATAGACAAAATTATCTAGCAAAAGGAAGATCCTGGGGCCAACATCATGGCATAGTGGTCTAAGCTGCCATCTTGGATACTGGCAGTTCATCTGAGTTCTGATTCAAGTCCTGGGTGCTCCTCTTCTGAAACATACTCCTTTAAATACATCTGGTCCAAGTGCTTGGTCACTTGCCATCTTCCCATTTGACCCAGATGTCTTTTGTGGCTTCTGACTTTGATCTTGACTAGCCTTGGCCATTGGGGCCTGGTGAACCAACGGAAAGCTATTTTGTTTCTTTTTCTCCATCCTCTTCTATTTATATCCCATTTTCTCTGTAACTCTGATATTCAAATAAAAATAAAAAGTAAAATCTTGAAATAGATATTTATAGGATTTAGATGATTATATTTCAATACTCATTAAAATGATGTACTAATCAAAGCATTGTATTATTGGCAAAAAAAAAAAAAAAATAGATGAAGCTATCAATGGAATTGAGTGAAAACATCCAGAAGTAACACCCACATAACACAGTTCATTGTTGTTCCAGGCAGAAACATTTAGTGCAAGTAAAGAAAAGTTCTTTATGTTTTTAAAAATATTTAGTTATTTCTCCACATTGTTACAGTAGTATAGTCTTTCTTAAGAAGTCATGATTCCATAAGTCTGTTATTTAAGTGTGATGACATGGGGAAAATCAGCTAGAGAATGGGACTTTGGAGGGGGAGAATCCTAGACCTTATGAAACTGAACCATAAAATCCAAAAATTCAAAATAAAAATTCAAAAAAATCAGAATTTTAAATGAACATAGCAAATAGCAGAATAAAAAATAAAAATAAATATATTATTATCCATGGTTGTTACAGTTGGACATTTTTATAACTGTTGTGATTATCAGTGAATATATTGAATGCAATATTTCTTAGGTCATTGAAATGATTATTAGAATTTTAATTTAATTTTAAATCATTACTGAAAAAAACAAAGATTTAGTTATTTCTATTAAAAAGTCAGATCAGACTTACAGAGAGAAGAAGAGAAAGAGAGAAAGATCTTCCACTCACTGCTTCACTCCCCAGGTGGCCATGATGATCAGAGCTGAGCCTATCAGAAGTGAGGATCCTGGAGTGTTCCCAGATCTCACACGTGGGTACAGAGTCCCACAGCATTCAGCCATATTCTACTGCTTTTCTCAGGCCAGAAGCAAGGAGCTGGATGGAAGTGAAGCAGCCAGGACACAAAATGGCCCCCATATGGCATGTCTGAGTTTAGAGCTGGAGGATTAGCCACTTGAGCCAATGCACTGGCCCCTAAAATGGTATTTTCAAGACATGATGTGGAGACCGGTGTTGTGATAAAGTGGGTAAGACCACAGCTTGCAATGTCAACATCCTCTAAGTGTGCTAGTTTGCATCCCAGTTGCTCTACTGCCCATCCAGTTTTGTGATAATGTCCTTAGAAAAGTAGGAGAGGATGTAGTACATATTAGAGCTTCTGTGACCATGGAGGAGAACTGGAACAAGTTTCCTCTGCCTGGCCTCCCCGTGGCTCAGTGATGGCCATGGCCCCATGGCTGCCATTTGGTAAGTGAGTCTGTGGGTAGGAGATAACTTCCTCTGTATGACTCACTTTTTTGCTGGAACTCTGACTTTCAAATAAACAAGTATCTTATTGATTGGTGATTTTCTACAATACAGTTTTATGTGTAAAGGGATTCACCCCTCTGTCTTAGTTTCCTCCATCCTCATTAGGATAGATGTTTTTAAATAGGATAAAATGGAACCCATAAGGTGGAACAGCAGGATAAATTTGTGTAAAAAAATTTGTGACCTCAACTTCCTTCTTCCATGATACATAACAAGAGTTTAATGATTGATGATAGATGTAAATTATAAAAATAAAAACAAATATTACTGGAAAACTAAAGAATCTCTGAGACCTTCATATAAGCAATGATAACGACTGCAAAAAATATACCATTAGAAGTTTTTGAGAATCTACACTTTCAAAAAATTAATTACTGAAACTAATCCAAGGACTAGATTTTAAAATGAAAAGGCCAGACAACCCAGACAGGGAGGAAACATTTAGTGCACATGTGTTTTTAAGGAGCAATTATTAAAAATTACAATTTAACACATTAACAATGAAAAGCAAAAAATGAATGGGAAAAAGCAATGAGCAGTTTACAAAAACAATTATCAGTAAATTTATATGAAAATTACTCAGTTAAATGTACAAATAAGAAACAATACAAGGAATAAAATTGAAAGGAATAGAAATACTGAGGATGTGTCAGTGTAGGAACGTACAAGACTCTTTCTGTCTCGCTGGGAATGGGAAGTGATCTTACCATTTAGCAAGATAGCTTGTAGTTCTCATCGAGTGAAGACATAGCTACCCTGGGACATGGCATTCTCATTTCTAGGAGGTGCATCTACAGAAACGAAGATGTTTGTAGTGACATGCTCATTATGTCTGCAGAAACATGAGCTAAACATTGGAAGTTTGTGCAACTATATTATATATAACAAACATTTGAAACCATCAATTATCCTCAACATGAGAATGAAAAAATGGATTGTGATATTTCACTGCAATGGAACATTTTTTAAATTAACTACTAGCATAGAGATGAACATAAATGAATCCAAAAAGCAGCATGCCAAACAGAAAATGCCAGATATGAAAGGTCCAACTCTAGCTGCTGAGTTAGTTTTACTAATTCAGATCCCAGAATATGGCAACAATGGCACAAATACTTGGCTTTCTGCTATGTAATAGGAGTTCTTCATTGTGATTCAGTTCCTGGCTCTTTCTCAGTGTCTCGCTTTGTCTCCCACTTTATCCCTCTCCTCCTCCTTCCACACTGAATATCTACCTTTCATTTAAGCAATACTTCTAAATTTCATTTTTGTGCTCTATATATTAGTTATCCCAAATGAGGTAAAATATATGATAGTTTTCTGGGAGTTTCACATAAGAACAGTGAATCAATTAGAACATTTCTTTAGACATACTACTTTCTGAATCTATTGTAACTCTCATATGATAAACAACTATAAAATAGAATTACTGATTTTAAGGAGTATTTACTTTGTCAGGTCTATATTAGTGTAAATAAGGTGTGATGCAGAATGTTCTTTATTTAGCTGACAGTTGTTTGCAAATTGTAGTCTTATCCTTTGGAAACTACTTAACCCTCTGAGCTATTTTTATTTTCCAATAACATACTTCTAGCATTCCTTGTCTGTATTTTTTCCTGAACTGAGGAAACTAGATCAGAATTAAGACAAATGTTTTCAGAATGGTAATCTGGCAGAGGATCATCCACAGGCATATCTCCCTTTCTCTTTCCCGTTTCTCATTTATTTCCCTTAATTGTTTCTACCTTAATTCATCAAGATAATATATGTCCAAAAAAAACAAAAGAACACTAAGGTAAAATATGAAAGGACAAGTAAAATATATTTCTGTTTTCTAAGCAACAGTATTTCTGGCTTCATAACTCCCCATTGTGCCATGAGGCCGACTGACTGGTGCTTCTAGTAGGTGGCTGCTTGCAAGCAGTCTGTTCTTATGAATCACTGTTTACCAACACACACTTGTACTTGCTTCAACTCTTATTTATTTAAGAAAAATGACCTGGATTAAAAATATTAATGTGAAATAATGTTTGTTTTATCAAAGTGACTTGACTTGGATGGGTGAATTATAAATATTACAGAAAACATTACACTCAAATTTCTTTACAAATGTTTTAATTCTACCTTTAAAACTTGAAGCTAGAAACTGCAATGTAAGCAAAATAAAAACAACAAAAGAAGGCATAAAGCTAAAGCTACCTTGGGATGCTAAGTTACTGAATCTAAATCAAAGACAAGATTCATTCATCCTATACCAGAAGTCAAACCAATATGAGTTTCTGAGAACGTCATAGCAAAATATCACAAACTGGATGACAGACTAATAATGAAAAAATACATTATTCTCCAGCTCCTAAGCTTAGATATCAAAAATAAAGTCATAGGGATGGGCAGTATTGGCTCGCTTTTTGGAAGTTCTGAGGTAAATTCAGTCTGATGTTCTTCACTTAGATTTTGCTGGTTGTCAGCAACTTAATGTTCCTTGACTGTTGGATGCATCATTTCATTCTCTGTCTCTATCCTCATATGGTTGGTTCTTTGTTTCTGAATTTTCTTTTCATATAAGGACATTAGTCATTGAGTTAATGACATTGCCAAATATAATTACTAGTGCCAACTCTAATTTCATATGATCTCATTTTAACCAGATTGCATCTACAAAGACCAAACATCCAATTAAGTTCCCCTTCTCAAGCCCTGGGTAGGAGTGAATTTTCAGAGGGCACTATTTAACTCATGATGGTTAATGGATTTTTAAAAAATGAAATATTTGATATACATAATTGTGTATCTTTGGTATGAGACCATGGACAAATGTGAAATTCATATATGTTTCCCATATACTTTATATATAGTCTGACAGAAATTTAATGCATTATCTTTGGTGCCTCTACATCTTAATTGCACCTGGCCATTAACCAGGTGATTCTAATCTCTCTTGTGGGTTAATTTTCATTGCAGCAGGTTTGACCATCTTCATTAACACTGAAGATCCACATCTGAGTGTTGCTTGGGGCCCCAGATACTCTGAATTTAATCAGTCTCCCTCCTGGTGTGTCTGGGAAGACATTAAATAATGGCCAAGGTACTTAGGTCCCCACCACCAGTATGCAAGACTTGGATGTAATTCCAAGCCCCTAATTTGACCTGTCCAGCCCTGGACATTGTGGTTATATGAGATGTAAACCAGAAGGTGGGAAACATCTACCTAAGTATCTCTGTGACTGTCCTAAAAATAAAATAGAACAAATTCCAATATTAGCTTCATTAAGATGCTCCCTTCCCTGTAACTGTCTTAAAAATAAAATAGAACAAATTCCAATATTAGTGTCATTAATATGCTCAAAAAAGCTTTTTGAATCTTGCATTTTTGGATTAGTTATGCTACACTCCCACCTTTAAATTATTTTCATTTAATCAAATCCAGACATTTCTCAAAAGACTAAATTATTCCAAACAGCATTACATAAAACTTATACGTACCTTACACAGAAGGTGTAAAACCAATTTGTGTTATCTAACTTTCCACTTGAAGAAATAACAAAACATAAAAGCTAAGAAATATAAGGGGAAAGAAGAAAGGCAAAAACAAATAAATGTCAAAGTTTAAAAACAAAGTCTAAGGGATGATGCTACTGTGATAATTTGGAGAATAGTAGTTGGGGGACAGGGAAAGAAGAAATGGAAAGGGGTGGGAGGAATTCCTATACCTACAAAACTGTATCATGGTTAATAATAAATATATTAAAACATAGATAAGTCTCAGAAAAGTCACAAGACTTATTTGAATGATTGATAAAATATTTAAATGATTAAAGTATTTATCAAGAAAACACAATATCAAAAATTGAAAGTGAAAATCGATTTCCTAATTTTCCTAAAAAAACTTTTTCACCAAATAATATGATCACTTCAAGTTGGATGAATTTGACAGTTGGAATAAAATAGTCTAATTTTTCCAAAAACAAAAATGAAAATGTCTTATTAGAGCTCACAAAAAAATGAAAAATTTTAACAACTGAAGTCTAGTACAGATAATGATTCTGATGGTAAGATCTTGACTAATAGATGTTTCCTGATGGAAATCAACTCACCAACACATTTTTTCAAATATTTAAAGAAAAGCAGTAGATGTTCAATAAAACTGAATGCAAAAATACATATTGCATCCCAATATATTTTATAAACAACATTCAAGCCTAAAATTATATAATATGTATGCTTATTGCGGAATAGTTTAGACCAATTGCTCATGAACATAAATGTAATTTTCCTAAATTAAATGTTTGGAAAGTGAAATTAGTGATACAGGGAAAGCATAACACATCAAAACCAAGGTCAGCTGTGTGAAACAATTGGAGGAAGGGCAGGTACTAAGAACTAAGACCTGCAGATCATACTGGTTCATATGTAGCAAGTACAAATCTTTGAAAATTCAGCAGGTCCCTTCTTATGCTATTGTTAGACTCACACTCTTCCCTCCAGTGCCTAAAGTTAAAAACTACTGTGGATTCCTTCTCTTGCCTGGAACATGATCTTCCATTATTGGAGTATAATTAATTCAGGTTTCCATTCATCCTGAGTTCTCTGGCTAATTTCAAAATAAAGCTACAGTTTTACTCCATTTGTTCTTAATAGGCTCGAAACTTTTTCCTTGAGAGCAAAGAAAGAGAAAACATTAATAGTTGCAACCTCTAAAATCAATCATTTTTTATTTATGATAAGAATCCACAGAAAGTCAAATACTGCCTAAATGTGAAAGAACTCTTAACAAAAAAAAAAGGAACTATTTTATTTTTATTGGAAAGGTGGATTTGTAGAGAGAAGGAGAGAGAGAACAATTTTGTATCGGCTGGTTCACTCCCGAAACAGCCACAACAGCCAGAGCTGAATTTACTTGAAGCCAGGAGCCAGGAGAGTAGTCAAGTTCTCCAACACAGTTGCAGAGTCCCAAGGCTTTGGGCCGTCTATTCTAAGGTCTTAAACAAGGAGCTGTATGGGGCGTGGCACAGCTGGGACAAGAATGGTGGCCATGTGGGATCCTGGAGCTTGCAAGGAAAGGATTAGCTAATGAAGTCATTGTGCTGGACCCTGTACAAGTACTTTTCATGCTATTAACAGAAAGTATTTATAGCCAAAATATGAAAAGATCTGCTGTAAGAAACAATCAGAAAAAAGAGCTCACCAAAAGATTATAAAAAAAAAAGGCATTTCACAAAACTGAATCTAAAGCAGCTGATAGAATTTGAAATATTCTGGTATGCAACAGCATCTTTCATCAGGAAAAAAAGCAAACTAATAATAAAATGTAATATTACTTTATGTTTATTATAATGTTTGGATTAAATAGGGTAATATCAAATATTGACCATAATATAGATTAACTAGCTGCCCACTTCGACAAGTACTGGTGAGAAATGATCATTTTGGAATGCTGTTTGCTGGGATCTGCTAGAACTTAGTAGATGTGTAACCTATTATGTCATTCTAGCCTTTTCTTATGTACTTTCTGGAAATACGAATAAGTGTGCTCATTTTTTAAAATCCCTTTTTAATAGAAAAATAGAAATAACACAATATCCTTGAATAGTTGATATTACAAACAAATGGAAGTCAGTTTATATGGCATGGCATTTTACCTTAATGAGAATGAATTATTGCCAAAGTCATAGTTACAGCTCACAGAAATTGTGTTTAATGAAGCTAGTAAGGCAAGAAAGTTGCCATTTTTTATCAACTAAAATGAAGGAAAATGAATGTAGGATGATAAGTCATAGTATTTTCCCTAATTGAATAATGAAGTTGGTATAAATGACAGGTGTGCTATGGCCTGCCCTGTCAGGCACTCATCTGTAGTCATAATCTGACACACTCAACATTTGAGCATTGTATCTTCTTCAAGTTTTAAGAAATTACAGTGCTGAGCCCCCAAACCCTAAAATTTTAATCAACATGGCTAAGTTAGACCATGGTTATTATTTCACCAGGGTAATAATTAAGAAGCATGTTCTTGTCTTTTTTTTTTTTGTATCACATTGGAAATAGTCACAGTGTCATCTGTGCCATCTGTCTTCTTGTGTAGCATTAAGATTGATTTATCTGATGTAAAAGCAAAAACCCACATTTACAGAGTTGGCTAGATGCCTTAGGCTGAGTGAAAATTCCAGTTCTTTCCTTCTGTCTTCCTTCCTTCCTCTCTCTCTTTCCTTCCTTCTCTTTTCTTTCTGTCTCCTTCCTTCCTTCCTTCCTTCCTTCCTTCCTTCCTTCCTTCCTTCCTTCCTTCCTTCCTTCCTTCCTTCTTTCCTTCTTTCTTTCTTCCTTTCTTGTCCCTGAATAGTCCTTCACTGTGTCAGTGAAGTGTATCCTGACACTATGGTTCTTTCTTGATTTTTATGGTGCACATTTATTAAAAATTTTTCATTTCTGAACTTTTTCTTATCGCCTTCCAGCTTACTTTGCATTTTAAAAAGCAATTTAAAATATATGATCAAATTTGCAGTTTGTTGTGTTCAGGAATGGTTTATTCAGCCCCCAGGTATGGCAGGTTGCCAGAATTGCCTTTGAAACTCATTGAGTATTTTAAACAAATTATTTCACATTTTTTCCTTGTCTCTGGCTGGTAGGATGAAAGTTTTCTGATTTGTATGATTTATAATTTAATATTATGAATTATTTTTCAATGATTTTTTTCTTTTTAGAAAAAATATTTCCCAGGACATGATGTTTTTGTCTGTATTTTAGGTAGTCTTGCCAGGGCCTTGCCACACAGGTGGCATGCTTTGCATCAAGAAGAATCTAGCTTCAGGTTCAGATACCTACTTGATGCCTCACCCTTTCATAGCTCTGCCTATACTATTGCCTTTCTGTAGGTCCCCAAAGGCAGCAGGCACTGTTGTTCTGGCTTCTATTACATGGGTCAATTAGAATATCCCTGACTTTCAGAAATGTGACAATTCCCATATTGTTCAAGCCTAAATTTCTGATGTCTTCTCTATTTACACAAATGTAATATAATTATAATTTAGAACAAATCACTAGATGATTGGACGTTTCATGCCCTTCATTAACTTACTGTTGATTACAGGTAAATGATGAAAATTCAGCAGATTTGGAATGTTTATTGAGAGGAGATTGCAATTTTCATGAGTGCCTATAAATAACATGCATAAAGCCAAATATTAAAGTGCAATGAAAGTGTTTATTTAAAAAGACCTTATTTCCCCTAGTTAATATCTATAAAATGGAAGACATCTGTTAAGTTGTTAAGCCAAAATTGGGCTAAAATCTAATCATTTCTATTAGAAAAAATTTCACCTTGACTACTTCTCACTCCACTTATTTTAACCCAAAATATCAGATCCTATCAAGGCTTACATTTTGTGCACTGTCTAGCCTTAGCTATCTGCTTTTTGTTTCAAAACACAACACAATAATAAATACAAATTACAATAATTTATAATTTCTGTTTTTCTCTTCACTCAAGTTTGTAAGTTCAAAAGTTATTCACAATTGGTAAGATATGGAATCAATTCAGATGTTCACATTTTCTTGAAATCTCAAGTAGCTATATGAAATCAAAAGGCCTAGATAAATGAAACTCTGCTTTTATAGGTTCTATGTCCATTCAGTGGAAAAGCTTGCATATATTGGTGATTTAAATAAAAGCATGGATTTTTTTATTTCTTATTTTATGTTTTTGAAGGAAAGAGAGAAGAGAGAAAAAGAAAGAGAGAGACAATCTTCTTTCTCTTGGTTCACCAGCCACATGTCCTCAACAGCCCGAATGGTTCAAGGCCAAATCCAATAGCCAGGAGTGCTGTACAGGTTTCCCACATGGGCAGTATGGATAAAAATATTTGATGCTTCCCATGCTGCCTCTCAGCATGTGCATTACCTCAAAGATGATGGAGCAGAACTGCACTTCGTCTCAAGCATTCCAGTGTGGGATGCGGTACCTCAAGCAGGGTCTTAGCGTGCGGTGACACAAAAGCTTACCTTTAGAATTCTTCTAAGTGTAATTTCCTGTTTTAACTGGCTTATTGAAGAGAATCACATATTTAAGTACCATATAGTTTTCAAAAACAATTTTAGTTTTTTTTTTAAAGAATATTTATTTTTATTGGAAAATCAGATTTACAGAGAGAAAAGAGAAACAGAATAATCTTCTATTCACAGGTTCACCCCCCAAGTAGCTGCAGTGGTTGGAGCTGAGCCTATCTGTAGCCAGGAGCCAAGAGCTTTGGGCTGTCCTCTACTGTCATCCAACCCACAGTCAGGGAGGTGAATGGAATTGGAGCAGCCAGGACACAAATTGGCACCAATATGGTATCTTGGCAGTTGCAAAGCAAGGGTTTAGCCACCAGGCTGTCCTGCTGAGCCCCAAAACAATTTTACTTTTTAAGAAAAAGATTCTTTTCCTTAAACTGCCTTGAACTTTAAGGATTCACTTCATTATCCATAGGCTGTGTGGGATTTGTTTGTTTGCTGGTTTTGAAAAGAAGCATTTTTGGAATGTCTTTAGGCTCCATTTTAATGTACATTCCCCAGACTGTTTCTGTTGTGAATCCTGCTTGCTCTGTGATATGCTGCCACTTCCAGAGCTGGAGGGAAAATGAGCACACAGATAACAGGAGCCTCTGGAATCACTGGCAAAAAAATATGGGATTAAATCCATCCAATAATATCTTGGAACAGAGTATTTCAAATAACTTTATGTTAATTTGCTATATGTGATATATAACATTATCTAAAACAGATTATTTCAAATAATTGCCTAAATGATAGTAGTTTGTCGCATGGGGATCTTCATTTTTGTTTCCAGGGAAGGTTTCCTGTCTACAGAAAAATTTATGAACAATTAGTTTTTATGCAAAATTATTGCCAAGGGATTTACATAAAGCAAAGAAGTGAAATAGTGAATAGGTTAATAAATAAATTGCTAAGGAAAAAAATGCTTTTCCAAACATAGTTTATTAACTTTCACATAGTATTAACTTAGTGCATAAAGGTATTTACAATATATTTCTTCTTTCTATTTTTCTATCTAGAATGTTTAATTTGCTTATGTTTGTAATTTTTACTTTGTAGCTCTAGGTGATTTATATAAAAGCACATTTTTAAATCACAAATGCAATTTGAATAGTATATTCAATTTTCTAAGCCTTTTATCTTGAAATTTGTTTACGTTCTTTCAGTGAGGTCTATTTGTTTAGTGGTGTCATCTTTTCATCTTTTCCTGTTCTATATGTCTTCTTCTTATACACGATTTTGCAGCAACATTTTAAGTATAATTTTACACTTATATGTCATTATATTACTACAATTTCAAGCAATTTCTACTTTCAAGGTTGAACCACAAGGGAGGAAGGAAATATGAGCAATCTCAATGCAATTCAAAAACATGTTTAGAGAGATGGAACAAAAATTCAGGCATGTGTACAATTCTAAGTGCTCACAGAGTACACGAAAATAGCACCAGTTCTCCCACCATCACTTTCTCATAAAAGAATGGACATTCTTAATGGCACATAAAAACTATAAAATCCATTTTGGAAAAAAAAAAGAAGAAGAAGAAAGAAAGAAAGAAAAATGCAAGTATTTGGAAACCAATGACCAGTTCCAACGACCAGTTTTTCAGGTTGAACACTTTGTCATAATTGGTTTGTTAGATGAGTCAAAGTGTGTTCAGCCAATTCACCTGTAGTTCAAGAAAATGACTCTTTATTTAATGGAACTAACACTTAACAGACCTTAGGAAACAAAACTCTTTTCAAGTGGATGTATAGTAATCATCCTTTTTTTTTTTATTTTTCCTTGGTGCCTATTCTTTTAATATGATCTGTTTACTCAATTTATGTAACATTCAGTATGTATAGAATATCCAATTTAATAATGATTTTCAATTGCCCAACCCTTAATGTGAAGATATGGAATAAAGTAACTGCAAAGATATTAATTCAAAAATATTTCAGAAATTTATTATATCTAAAATATTTTTGAGTAAATAAGCAATAAAAATCAGAGAAAACATGATTTACATTATTCTACACATGCACAGATAAATCTGTGATAACTCAAAAGTACATGTTTATGGCCAGCTGGTAAATAAATTGGACTGAAGAAAGGGAGAAGGAATGGCCAGAACTCTATATTTTTGTCTGGAAATTTCTCATGTTATTTGAGACTTGTATAAACAATAATAAGCTTAAACATTTGTAAGACTTGAGTGAGTGGATAGCAATTTGGCCGATTGTACATGCAGGCTTGGGGACATTCCTGGCATTGAGAGGGTTATGTACAATAACAATAGATTTGAACCTTTATGAAGATAAAGGGTGTCCTTGACTTAGAAAAACCAAAAGGGAAATTGATTGCTAAGACTCTCCCATTGTGGAACAGAAAATACATGGTAGAAGTCATACTAGGTTTTGTCAAATGAAAAGACCAAACAGCAAACAAGGCAGAAATTAAGGGCAACGTTTAAGTGGTGGGGTGGACTGGAGTGATTGTGCTAGAAGTTGTTAAGACATAGTGTATCAGCAGGGTATGTCAAGTACATTTAGTTATTCCAACATTTTCTCTGTGATTAGCCATCTGTGTTTGCTAATTGGTGCCTTTTGAAGCTAGTTTCCACATTCTCACAGATTGTGAGAATAGGAAAATGGAAATCTTGGAGGATTCCATTTAAGGGATTAATGCTGGAATCCTAAACATGCATCTCTGTAGTATAAGCTAGCAGGAATGTTTTTAAAGTAGAAAAGGCTTAAAATTGTGAATTTTCTAAGGCAAATGCTCTAAGAAAATAAAGAACGTTAGGTTTTACATGATGGAAACTATGAGAGGTACAGTTCAATATGAAGTCATTGGGCAAGTTTCCCTTGGCAGTTGGTGAGGGTAGGGGAAGGGTATATGGCAGATCTCATGAGAGGGTTCCTACAAAATAAAAGCCTGGACCCTGTCTAGATTTCTTTGGCTTCTTTCCTCAAGGGGTGGTTGCTGCCTTTCACATATACTGTCTCTGTAATTCTTTCTATCATGATGTGATTGAAACATGAGGTCCTGGAGCCAGCACTGTTTGGAATTTTGACTTCCACATAAGCAAATCCACAGTAATGGAATAAAGACTAATGCAGGATGATAATCTTAATACTTACAGAAAAAGCATTTGAGAAAATTTTAAAAAAAATTTTAATGATCAGGAAAACTCTTGAGAAATTAGGTACAAGAAGAGTATACCTCAAAACAATAAAGGCCAAGATTTCAGATAATAAGATACTGTTAAAAGTTGATATATTTTCTTTCAGCATCAGAAATGAACCAAAATCACCTCTCTTAATTATTTTACTTAACAGTGTCAAATGTTTGGCTATCGGAGTAAATCAAGAAAAAATGTTCAAATCATAAGAGTAAAGTAGCTGTTTTCTGTTTGAAGGTGACAGAACATTGTATATAGAAAAGAGTAAACAGCATCAAAGTAGCATAGAACTGATTATAAAATTTAATAATGTTATAAAATCAATACTCAAAAATCAGTAACATTTCTAAAAATAACAATGTTCTGTGTGAGGAAAAAATGGGAAATACATCTAATGTGTAATAATTGAAAAAGATATGTTAGGAATAAATTTAATCAAGACAATGAAAGATGTACACATTGAACAAGACACAGAGGAGTGAATTTGAAGAATACACACATAAATAGAAAAGTATTTTTATCCTTTGTGTTGAAAACTTAGTATTGCTAAAGTGTTCATGTCTGGCAGGAAGGCTGGCTTATCTGATTCAATAAAATACTCAGTGCCACACGAAAAGATGGAAAGAAGAACAGGTTGAACAATGCTACAGGACAAATTCTCCACCTTGCAGCTAAGGATATGTACATACTGAAACAGGCATAGACAGCTGCCAAGTACGGGATGTGGTATCTCACACTTGGCACACTGTGTCAGAGAAACCTGAAGACTACCCAAGCATTACCTTCAGGAATTCTTCCCCACACTCAGGATCCCTGAGACAAAATCAGAAGACCTTTGTCCCTGATTCTGAAGTGATCGGGCACCAAGGAGTGGTGCAACATCTCCCCCTTCCCCTACTATCCTATCCCTGCAGCCACAGGAAGAGGGACAGAGTCTTCCCCCCTACTCATCCCTTCCCTTCTCATTCAGAGACATGCATGAGTCTACAATCCCATCACCTATGTAATAAACATTGGAAAATAAATAAATTTTAGAAATGTTTGGAGTTTATCCTAAGAGCTTAGTTGGATGACCCTCCCAGCAGTGTGGTGGCTACTGGGAGTATCTGATGATTTCACTGACAATTAAAGAACAATGTAGATGATCTTCCTGGTAAAGCTGCTTCCCCTAACCTCTACTTCTCCAGTTCCACGCCTGGCCTCTATGGCTTCATGGTCCCTTCATCCACTTTGCCAAGCTCTGTGACTGCCATTCCCAGTACAGGTAGAGGTTTGCAGAATAAAGCTACTCCTAGATGCTCTGATTCTGCTGATGCCAACCTCAACACATCCCTGCTGTGCTTCATGTGCTGCAGACACCCTGAGCTCCTCACAAAAGGCATTCTTCCCATGATCCTGTGGGCTCACACCATATGCACACTCCAGGAGTTTGCTTCTCTGAGCCTGCCATGTATTCCGTTTGCCCACTCTTTTTCATGACGACTGAGGCATTTTACAGGCAAGAGGAAATTGTTTTCATCTGATGTCTAAGAAAGCCTATTGGAAATTTTCTCTAATCACCTTGGGTCTTTATCTAAGAGTTAATGCTCCAAAAGAGTTCACTAAATAAATTGTTTTCACCCAATCTCATGTTAGTTTATAGATCTTTCTCTAGGAAGTACCATAGGACTTTAATAGCTCCTAAGAGCCTTATGGATATTAGTTAGCTAAATATTCAAGACACTATGTGCCTTGGCTGGTTACACCAGAGACTTAGGTATAGAGAAAGTCAGCAAAGACAGGGACTGAATAGGAGTTGTCACTAGATCTCAGCAAGTCATCAAGTCATCAAGTGTCTGGATGATACCTTACGAGCAAAGAAGTGACCCAGGTTTCTGGAATCAACGGTCTCACCCTGAGCACAGACTAGGACATGCACTCTCCATAGCTCTGAATTAGCAGGTACAGAGCCAGGCAAAAATGAGCTGTACAAAGTTTCAAAAATTGCTGTACAAAATTGCTGTACGAACAAAGGCTCCTACCAACAAGTTGAGGAAACATTGGTACCTCTTGTAGTCAGATTCTGTTCAGGAGAGGAGAAAAAGGAGCTGGTACTCCAGGAGACTAGAGAGACAGATGACATAGGGATTTTAACTTTGAATTCATTGACTGGATTACCCCAAAGGCACTCATTTAGACTAAGAAAGAAATAGTCTAAACTGAAATTTAACGACATATTTAATCTTCATTATTTGTTAACTCCCATTATGGATATGGGGATTTATGTGCAAGATGATATTCTTGGTTGAAAATAAAGGAACTGGAGCTGGCATTTTGGTGCAGTGAGATGAGGTACAACCCACCACACTGGCATCTCTTATCAGAGCACTGGCTCGAGTCCCAACTGCTCTACTGTATAAGCAGCAGATGATGGCCCAAATGTTCAGGCCTCTGATACCCACTTGGGAGACCAATATGGAGCTCCTGTGTCCTGGCTTAGGTCTGCACCATTTTTGTCCATTTTGGTCATCTGTGGAATGAACCAGTTGGTGGATATTTCATCATGCTTCCCAACACCTATCACATTTCTTTCAATAAATAAATATTTTCTGAAAAAGAAAATAAAGACCATTAAAATCCTGTTGCTTTTTTACTTGTTCATATTTTCTTTTTTTTTTGCCAGTTTTCCTTAAATTAATTTGTTTATCTTGATCCCTGGGATGAAACTAGTGCAAAGGATAAATGAACCTACCATACTGATTCTCCAATAGCCATTCTATCTTTCTTCCATTGATATGAGCATGTAACCTTGAATACTGACTCCAGAGCTAGTCATAAAGCTCACTGCTTTTTCTCTTAATTTGTTGATGAAATTAGGATTTTCCTCAAGGAACAGGACAGTGAATGTGCCCACTTACTGTATGTTAAATGCAAGAGGGGGTTACTCTATGAATGTGAAAGAGGAGATATATTAGAGAAGACATGGAGTCTTCTGACTCATGGCAGTTATTTTATAACAAAGGGAGAAAGATCTTACAACGTCAGTGATATAAACAAGAGAACTGGATGAATTTGAGGAATTTTTGTGTTAAGTGGTACAACTGAGCTGTTACATCCAAAATATTTCAAACCTACACAACTTCAGAACATTGGATATTTCCTTATTATTTAAGTCATTTTTAATAATTTATTCTATTACTTGGATTCAAAGGCATCCCAACTGATATAAACCACTGTGAAATATCAACTTATTATGCTCCGTGGCTGAGGTTTTCTTTTGAGTTCAGTATCAGCTCAGATAAATTTGTGTCATCATTTAGTACCAAAGATTTAACAAAGATTACAAGGATTTTTCCCAAAATAACAACAGTAATCCTCATGGTAATCACAGCTTGCCTCTTCAACCATAGATGGCACATTTTGTAGTGCTATTATAAAAATCACTGAATTGTTCTCCTGCGTCAATCCATTTTTATAAAAGAAAATTTCATTACCTAATTTAAGAATGCAGTCTTTTCTGCAAAGGAGAAGGATTTCCTACTAAAAAACTAACAGGAAATTTCAAACCCTCCTCTCCAATAGAGCAAAGGTTTAAAAAGAAAATGATTGTCATATAATAACAGTGTTCTGGTAAATTTTTTTTAATCTACATTGCTTATCAGAGTCCACCAGAAAATTACTAACTCTCCAAACTTATTTTTGTGGAAGATACTTGTAATACGTAAACCTGGTATAAAATTATTACATAAGTTATTGCATAAAATGAATAATTTTAGAAAAGATTATATAAATCCTAATTATTTTGAAAATTTTGATTTTCATTTAACAAAAAAAAACAAAGGAAGAAGGGATAGAAAAAGGGAATAGAAAGGGAGGATTTTACAATTTTTTTCTGTACTAACGCAAGTGATAACTATTTGTTGAGATGTTCCATTATCTTAAATTAGCTTGCATTTTTTTCTTATTTCACCGAATGAATGTTATATATGAGAAGTGCTTGTACATACATATTTTAGAAAATGTAAGAATGTTATATATGGACTATGTTGTTAAGAGCATGATTTCAGTAAATGGAAGTGATTACAAAACTGTGTTCAAAGATACATTTTTAAATAGAGAGAGAGAGAAACAGAGAGAGAGAGAGAGAGAGAGAGAGAGAGATGTCTTCCATCAACTGCTTCATTCTGGCTAAAGCCAGCCCAGACTAAGGCCAGGAAATAGAAGCTTCATCTGGATCTTACATACCAGCGGCACGGCAAACTTTTAGGCATCTTTTATTACTTTTCCAGACATAATGACATGGATTTAGATTGGAAGTTTCAGCTAGGACACAAACTGTTCCCCATGTAAGATGCCAGCCTCTCAAAGGATAGTTTATATTACTGTACCACAGTGCTGGCCCTAAACATACTTTGCAGAGGATATTTCTGTGTAGCAGTTAAAGTACCCACATCCCATATCAGAGAGACTTGGTTGGCTACTTGCCTCTGACCCTTGACTCTAGATCCCTGCTAAGGCAGAACCTGGGAAGAGTCAACAATGACTCAAGTGACTGGGTTTTGTCACTAAAGTGTCAGGCTAGAATTGATTTCATGGCTTCAGGTTTTGACCTTCGTATCTGACAAGATCCAGCCATTGAGAACACTCTCTTTCTCTTCTACGCCCCCAGTCTTTCATAACTGCTCTTTTTTTTTTTTTTAAAGAAAAATCAGAGTGGGTTTGTAGGTGCTACTCATCCAATGTGTTATAAAAAATGCCATCTCAGTGAGCAGATGATATGTATTTGGTGAAATTTTTGTAGAAATATTTTATTAGGTAATTTAAAATTGATTTTTGAGTACTGAGAGAGAGCTGGTATTTGTCCTAAATAATAGACAGGGTGAGGTCAAAGTTCAGAGTTCACATCTACAAACCACAATCAATTTTCCCTCAGGATGACTGGGACACAAGTGCTTGAGCCATCACCTGATGCCTTCCAGTGTATCAGTGGGAAGCTCAGATCAGAAGCAGAGCTGGGACTTGAATCCTAGCATGCCTATATGTTGGCATGTAGGCATTTCAAATGGTTTTTAATTACAAGGCCAAACAACCATTCCTGAAGGCATATTTACATTTTTTAAATGTGATAAATAAAAATAATTTCTATTTGTTGTAGATGTGATATTCTGATATTATTACAGTTTTTTAACATAGCCAGCCCCGTATGTTTATATGTATATATGTATTACACACACACACATATATATACACATTTAGAATGTTCTACTTTGGTAAGCTATAAATATGCAAAGACTTTATGAAAAAGAATTTATCTGTGGTCACATGTTGTACCATGCATCAATGATAGTTAAGCTTCCAAACCAAATCCTATGAGTGCCTTAATGGGGGGATGGGAGGGTGGACATTCCCTGTACCTTTACTTCCAGCTTGCCACAATATTAACCCCAGACCTGATTATCACGCTCGTATTTTTTTAAAATGTGTACATATTGGTGGGAAAAAGACCATCGGGAACAGGGTGTGAAATCTATGTGGTTCTCTGATTCTAAAAGAGAAAGTAGACATCTCTTTGTTTTCTTCATTTTGTTCTAGCCTTAAAAATAAAAACATAGTTTATATATTCTCATTGTCTTTTAAAATACATACCTGAATAAATGGTAGAGTATTATTAGTAATGTTTTTGCTCACTATATTCTGTGGTTAATATTATGAGAAATGGTATGGCACATAAGAAATTGAGAAAGTGATTCTGAAAGAGCACACTGTCCAGCGATTCTGCTAACTTACCTCAATGCCACAGGGTTGCTGCTAAAGCCAAGTTACTCTGTATTTGGGGGATACAACTAAAGGACATGATGTTGTTCCTTTCTGTGGTTTTCAGTGATTCAATCTTAGAGATATTCTAATTTAATTAGCTAAGAATCTCAGAAATGCCTTTAATTTGTGCAGGCTACTCCCTCAGTCTGACTGATATTTCTGTTAGTGAAATGAGAGAACAAAGACTTTGAATGAGATTGCTTTTAGATCTCTGCCAACACAGAACTTCAATGATTCTTTGCACTCATTTGAAAATACTTTAGTTTTTATAGTTAAGTCATATAGAGTGGAGCTAGTGGCAAGGAATGGGAAAATTGGTTGCAAATCACTGTATGTAGCTGTCAGAGAAAACCTTAGAAATATAACTTTGTGTGCAAGTAGAATTCTTAAGATTTGAATAAAATGGCTAATTTTAAACAGCAATGTTTAGGCTATCTCAATAATCTGAATTATGTAGTTTATGAAAACCACTACTTTCTGGACATTAATATTCTTTCAGAAATACAACTCTCCAAATTAGTTAGAAGAACAGATACACCCATATATTAAGAACCTCTGGAATAAAATATAGATAGATATTGATATGGATATAATCCCTAAATATGAGCATATACTAGAAGAAAAACTAATTAAAAACTAATATTCATAAGAAATCATTTTGTCAAAAAATATTAAAATTCACAAAATACAAAAAAGCATGTTCTAGAGTTCCCTTATGTATATTGTCTTGAAATATTTTATAAAAGCAAAGAGATTGCAAAGCACATAATGCTAATCCCAGTATTAAAGTTCTAACTGTGTCTTGTTTCGGGGAGTAATGGAAGAAAAACAGATGGTGATAGTATATGATGCATATCTTTTGTACTTTAATAGTGATATCATTACCTTGAAAAACAACTCAAGGTCATTCTTCGTACACTGATAGCTATAAAATATGATGTTACAAACTACATGAATCAGGGATAATTTACAGATAAGTGATAATAGTCACACAATTAGCTAATTCCTTTTTATTGAGAAGCTTAAAATTTGCTTACCTATAAACAAGTTATGTATCTGAGTCTGTAGATTTTTAAACCCATTCTAACCCTTGAAAGTGTCTTAAGAAAAGGTTGTGTATTTGAGGTAAAGCTGAGGGCATTTAAGCATCCTTGGCTTAGACTTTGAGAGAAATGAGTCCTCAGCAACAAGTCCTGCTTTGACACTAGGGAGTTGCCTGGATGATCCTTTCAGAACTGGTGCAACAGCTATGACTTCCTCAACAGGCACACAAAATGATCCCAAATCATGTCCTCAGAATCAGTATAGCATTACATCCTCTTAGAAAAATGTTAACCAAAGCAGTAGACATCGCATCACAGTGACTAATGCTGCTTCCTGACCCCAGCATGGCACACTGGAGTGCTCCTTCAAGTCTAGGCTGCTCCACTTCCGATCCAGCTCCCTGTCAGTGTGCCTGGGAAAGCAGCAAAGCATTGGCAGTGGTTTGTGCTCCTGCCAGCCACATTTCATCTATTTTGAGCTTACATTTTTGTCATCTCTGAGCTTTATGGCCTGCATTTCAGAGACTGATTAATTTTTGAATTGTATTAGTCATTGTTACTTCAAATATTTTTAATATTTATTTTATTTCTCTTGGCAACTAATGACTTGTACCTTTTACTGTTTATCCACCATTTCTGGAAATGTTCAGTGTTGTTATTACTGCTACTTTTTTTTTTCTGTGCTTCTGTTTGAGAAGATGTCCATGTGATCTAAGTTCACTGATGGAGATAAGAAAGGTTTTGATTTTCAGTTTGCTTCAATTTTCCTGACACAGAAATTGCAAGAGTGATAACTTTTAAGTTCTCCGTGTGTCAGAGCTGAAACCAAAAGCCTCCCAAATTTCATTTTTGTTTGTGCCCCTGCCTTCTGGCTTTCTGATGTTTGGATTAATCAAATGGAAAATGTGAATCAGAGGCAAACATTTTCCCCATCGGTTTAGAAGGACATTGTGAAAAGATGGTGAAACACGAAGTGTTCACAAGGCCCTCCATTTCCATGGAGGAGGGCACAAGGCTCCTAGGTGATTGTCCTACACTGAAACAAACGAGCTCTCATAGGGCAGTGTTGTCAGTTCACACTCTTCCGGTGTTTCCCTCAGTCCTGGATACTGACAACAGTTCCGTGCTCTGATCAGAAGTAAGTGAGAAGACTGGGCCCTGAGAGCAGTTTGTTTTGAGGACCCCTGACCTCACCACATCAAAGGACAGAGGAGAGTGGCTGAGACACAGGTCACAACTGTCAGACCTATCAGACTCAAAACTAAGCATTCTCCTCCGAGATAATTGGCTCTTTTTTCCTTTTCTACAAAAGATCTTAGTTATATATTTTGATATTTTACTTTTGTTATATAGTAACTGTTAAATCTTTTATAGCAAGAGAGAGTACATGAGATCTTATGCTTAATTATTATATATACAGTATTTGTCTTGATTTAACTTGAAAACCCCATTAATCTGGAAAATGTATAATTTGCAACTGCTTTACTGAAAATATTAAGATTCATTAAACTGTTGCAAATCAAGATTATTGTGAGAAATAAAAGTAATTGATAAGTTTTTCTGTTTAAAAAAGGCACTGACAGAGCAGACATTCAATTTAGAATCAGGACAGTTACCTCCTGCATTGGGATCTGGAGTTGCACTTCTGGCTCCAACTCCAGGCTCTGCAATCCAGGCAATACTGCTTGGAGACAGTGATGACGACCCAATTAGTTGCTTTCTGCTGATCACATGGAAGTTGTGAGTTGAATTTTTGTCTCATCACTTCAGTACTGGGCAGCTTTCACATTTAACAACATCTGAGAAGTGAACCAGTGAATTGGAGAAGGACATGGGGGCACTCTTTCTGAAATAATTCCTTAATTTTACTGTACTGCCATTTGTAATACATACATTTTTATATTTGGAAGTGTGAAATAGTATCAGTTTGTACTTTATAAACTATAACTATTAAAACAAGTCCCTTTCCAATTAAATAGAAAATCCTATTTTTCACCAAAACCATAGAATGTTTATAAATGACTTTTAGGTTGATAACATTCAGTGATGCATACAGCAATTGAAGGTTTAAATCAATGGACAGCTCTTTATCTTTTAAATCATTCAGACTTCAGCCTCTTGAGTAATCTGGGTAAATATTTTTAGGTTTATAAGAGTAAATAAAGTCTGATCATATTTTCAGTATATTTTAATCTTGCCCTAAAAACATTGTGTACTATTCTGTTCAACTCTTGCCTCACAGACTCTGACAATTCTCATTTCTTGAGCTCTTTGGGCTTTTCACTTCTTTCCATCTATACAGTACGAAACACATCTATATCATTCAGAGGTAACTTAGCGGTTACCCCACACATCTCAAGATGGCAGAAAAGTTCAGTCACTGTCAATGTAATGAGACTTGCTCTGTCCATTTAAGTGTGAAAAACATTTGGCTTTCATTTGTTCCTCGTACAATTTGAATATCCTTTTCTTAAAATAAAAGATACGTAGTTGTGGCAAATTTTACCTTGTTTTGACAAGCTTCTAATGCTTTTACTGATTTTTTTCTTGATTTAGCAGTATGTTTAATAAAACTAAAAGCTAGTTAATAATCTAAAAATAAAACTAAATTGAAATAATTTGCATGAAAGTAGATTTTCCTCTGACTATGTAGTAGAGAATTTGTCTGGAGGATCAAACAATGGTAATCATTATATGCAACATGTAAAGAATCTTTGCTATCTCTAATTCTAATTACCAGAACAAACTGGCATAGTGGAGCTGTTGTGTTTAAGGCTCATGTTCAACTATCAAGATAGGAAATGTATGCTGGACAAGTTCATGTAGAAGGATAAAGATAGCAATTTCAGTTAATTCAATTATAATGCATGAATTCTATATTTATAAATTTATCAGCTCATTAAAATGTATTGCTCCAAAGTTTCTCTTTTCAATTAATTCACAGAAATGCAAAATGGCAAAAATGTTGTCATGTGACAAGTACATCCCCAAGTACACTTAAAGCAATGGATGCTCTATCTTCTTGTTATAGGGCCTTGAAGAATAAAGTATCCCAACTATAGTCTGTGTGTCGCCTCATTTCCTCACTTTTTAGTTTTACTCATGATTTCACTATTTAGGGTATTTCCTGCAAGAACTGTTCCAGTGCTGTTCAGTGCTCCCAAACACAAGAAAACTGCGATATATTTGATGGTGAAAATATAGGCACAAGATAAGCTTTATTTAGGTGTGCAATATAGTCTGCTGTTTGTGAATTCCAAGGTGACATCAATAATGTGCATGCATAGATATATGTGTCTGTATGTACATATATAAAAATTAATAATCTATGCTATATATATTTAAGCATAAATATACGAAGCAAGGACATGTCATGAAAATTTGAGGAAGATTCTGTGCCAGAGATCGATTAGTTTGTAACTCTCCTGCATTTGCCTTAGACAGTGCTTCGGAATGCACTGATTGATTGTTTATAGTCACTTGATAAGATATGATCATCACAAATAACAAGAATCTGCTACACATATTACAGACAAGGCAAGGATTTAGCCACTAGGCTATTGCAACTGGCCCTTCCCCTCCTACTCTTGATTAAAGTATTTGATAGTATTTTAATTTTTAAGGATTTATTTTGTGGTATAACCTATCATATCATTGTAAATTAACCTTTGTATACTACTTTCTTAACATTTATTGTTACTGTTGTCATAATTTATACCTCATATATAGTATAATTTATAATTATTTTAAATGGTCTTTTAAAAATTTTGTATTAATATCAACAATGACTTTCCTACATCTGTTCCAATATTATTTTAGGTTTTACCGTATTGTTTCTGTTCTGATGAATTTTGTGCTTTCCTATGTTTTGATTTTGTTAGTTTTATCTTTTTGTCTTAAAGAGCTCCCTTTAACAATTTTTAAGCTACTGTAGCAGCGATGAATTCTCACAGCTTTGGTTCCTATGAATCTGGCTCTCTTTGATTTCTGAAAGAAGCTTTTCCACATATGGTATTCTCGATTCTATTTTTTTTTTCTTGTAGCAATTTGAATAAATGATTGCATTCTCTCTGGACTTGCAAGTCTTCCACTGAGGAAAAAATAGTTATTTGCTTATGGGAGTTCCTTTGCAAGTGATGCTATATTTCTCTCATTGTTTTCAAAATGTTCTTTGCAGTTAACACTGGAGAAATTTCGTGATAATTTGTACCTGTGAATGTTTCTGGTTCATTAAACTTCATAAATGAAAATGTATTTTGTGTTTAACACTAGAGAATTTCATGATAATGTGTATCTGTGAATGTGTTTTCACAGCTATGCTATTTCTGGCTCATTGGACATCATGAATCTGGATGATAATTTCTCTTTCTAGATTTAGGATTTTTTTTTCTGGCAGTATTTCTCAGCTCTTTCTACCATCATCAATGCATTTTGTCTTAATTTTGTGCTCGTCTAGGTACTATAATCTTTTATCTGGGTTCATTCATTCTTTGGAAGACATCAACCCTGTACTTAGTTGGTCACATCGATATTTCTGTAAGGAGACCAGTAACGGAAACTGTCACATAGCCATCGTGTTGATGCCATTCCCTAAACATAGCTTCTGTTTGTGTGTGTGTGTGTGTGTGTGTGTGTGTGTGCGCGCGTGCGCATGTGCATGTACACGCACTAAAAAGCATTTTCTTTCATGGTGTGACTTTGAATGTTTATATTCAGGGTTCTGGAAACACGATTATACCTTTATTTATAGCTGAAGAAATGATGTAGGGTTAAAGAGGCAGTTTATTTGCAGATGGTTTCACAATGAACTTTGCAAAGATATTTACTATGGAAATCTTAGATTGAAGAAAAGCACAGTGATATAATATTTATGCAAATTCACAGCCAGTCTGTGTGAATTAAACTTATCCAAGAAACTAGAATTCCCCATGATACAGATGCCTATGTTATTGTTTGGTCACAATTTTGAGTTAGAAATTATTCTGCTTTAGAATACATTGACATGGGCACAGCACAGTAGCCTAGTGGCTCAAGTCCTTGCCTTGCACCCCCTGGGATTCCATATGGATGCTGGCTTTAATTCTGGTGGACTGTCATCTATCCAGCTCCCTGCTTGTGCTTGGGAAAGCAGTCGAGGACAACCCGAGCCTTGGGATTCTGAACCTGTGCAGGAGACCTGGAAGAGGCTCTTGGCTCCTGGCTTTGGAATGGCTCAGCTCTAGTCATTGCAGCCATTTGGGGAGTGAATCAGTGGATGGAAGATTTTCCTTCCCATCTCTCCTCCTTTCTGCATATCTGCCTTTCCAATAAAAATAAAAAATAAATCTTTTAAAAGAGAATACATTAACATGATTTTCATCCTTGGTATTTAAGAGGCTTACAGTGTAACTGAGGACAATTCCACCAGGATCCCATATGTGCGCTGGTTGTATGCTGTGTTTTCCACTCATCCAGCTCCCTGCTAGTGGCCTCAGAAAGCTCTGGAGGGTTGCTCAAAGATTTGGAAGCCTGCACCCATGTGGGAGACCTAGAAGAAGCTTCTGGCTACTGGCTTCAGATTGGCTCAGCTTTGATCATTGTGGCTACATGGGGAGTGAACCAGTGGTTGGAAGATCTTTCTCTCTCTTTACTTCTCTCTAAATCTGCCTTTTCAATAAAAATAAATCATAGGAAAAAATAGGAGGGGAAATGGAAAAATAAATAATAACTGGAAATTAGCAATGCACTCTTGAAAAACTAGTTTGTCAAAAACAAAAACAGAAATTTGAAAGTAGTCATAAATAAATCAGTTAGAAGCTTAATGTGCCAAAACATTGAATGCATAAAAATGTTATTCAATATATTAACATTGGAATAACTAATAATCCTCATACTACCCATAGTGATCCTCAGATTCATTGAAATTTCTATCAAAATCTCAATGTTACTAATGTCATTTTCATAGATACAGAAAAGGAAATTTTGTAGGTGCAAGACTTGTATTGTTGGCCAGCATGTTGGCTAGCACGAGAAAAATACTCATAACACTTTTCAGATTGCATTATATGAGGCAGTCTGTTTTGAAGGCCTCATTACAAAGTAAAATTTTTCATTTATTAAGGCACATAAGATTTTGATTTCTGATACATTATTCCAGGGTTTAAAAATAAATCATTTTTCATGTTTTTCATTTATTTTCATTTATTTTTTTCATTTATTTTCATTTATTTATTTTTCATTTATTATTTTTCATTTATTAAGGCTCATCAGATTTTGATTTCTGATACATTATTCCAGGGTTTAAAAATAAATTATTTTTAAACTCTTCTGGCATCAAACTGTTCAGTTTAACCTGATAATATCAATAGGTTTGATGTTACACTATTGATGAATTTAGAAGCATTTATCTCAAAAGTGATTTATGAGAAATCTTATATATGGAAACAACTTTAGTAAATTTGATGTAACCTGTATGGAGAAAGTATAAATGAACAAAAAGTATTCTTCATAGAAATAGTGGTGCCAAAGGCAAGAATTTGTCATTATTTCAGAATTCTTAATATATAACAAATGTCCACATGCAGAAATGGTGATTGAAAAATATATGGTAGATATGAAAACCATACACCTCTTTTAACCTACATATGGTCACAAAACAATATTAAAATCACAAATTTGCACATATTTCAGGCTTTTAAAGTTGGAAGAAAATATGTAAAAGTTGAGTGTTTTGGCTTGCCCAATAACTGTATTGATTACTATAATATTGTCATTAGGAATTGATTTGATCTGTTTTGAAGATTTGTTTGGAATGATTTTGCTTCAGAGGTTCTGGTACTACTTGTGAAACCCATATCACATTAAAGTTAACTATTTCAAGTTCTAGCTGCCACACTCAGATCTAGTTTCTTGGGAATCCACACAATGAAAAAGAAGGGGTAATGGTTCAAGAGCAGTGGTCCATGAAAACCACATGTTCTTAGCCCTGACTTTTGTGGATGTAGATGTCTTTCTCTATCTCCCTATCTTCTGCCTTTCCAATAAAATGACAATAGTTTTAATAAAGAATTTACTGCCTGCTCCTTCTGGTTTACCACTGTGTCTTCACACCCTAATTGATAACCTAGAAGCATGCTGTGCTGAATTTTCTTGAGTATTCTATGAGGCTCTTTGACAGGCATTCCCTTTGAACAGATACCGCAAACCAGGCTGTCAAATTTTCCAATACCTCTAATTGTTAACCTTTCCATCATCCACTGTGCAGTCTGTATATGTCAGGTTTTCAAGTTGATTCATATTATAGCTAGAAGCAAGATTCTCTTAGCCTTATATTGAGGTGTATTTCCTTAAAATATTAATAAAACTGAATTTCACATGGGAAAAAAAGTTGTATGTATCAACATTAGGTCTCAAATAGTCAAGTAAACTTGAGTAAGAATAAAGAAGGTGGTATCGAACATATTACATGTTTCCAAAATCTACCAGAAACCTACAATGATCACAGTAGTTTGCACTAACGTAATAACAAATATATAGATCAATGCAACAAAACAGAGAACAAAGAAACCAGTCCATGTTTGTATAGTCAATCTACTTTCAGCAATGTTTCCAGGAACTCACAAAGGGGCAAGAATTGTCTCACATAGTTGATGTGGGTGACGTTGAATTTCCATATGAAGAATAATAAGTTTGGTACTTATTCCTCATACTGTATGCAAAACAAGTTAACCAAAATGAAACAAATACTTAAACATTGGAGTTGAAACCATAAAACCAGTAGAAGAATACAGGGGAAGGGGTCTTCTTGATATTAACTTGGGAGAAATTTTTATGTTTGAGATTCCAAAAGCATAGTTAGTAAAACTACGGAGACAAAAAGGATTGCATTAAGCTAAAATGTTTCTGAGAATGGGCATCTGATGAAGTGGTTCAGAACGCCACTGTTACATTCCCTCTCCATTCCTGATTGCAGGTTTCTATCCAGACACAACCTGGAAAGCAGATGGTAATAGTCCAAGTACTCGGATCATTTCCACTCACATGGGAGATTTGGAGTGGGTCTTGGGTGCTGGCCTGTTCCAGTACTGGTTACTCTAAGAATCTGGGCAAGTGAAGCAGCATTTGGGAGGCATCTCTGTCTATTTTTGTCTCTTTCTCTTTCTACCTCTCTTCTTCCTTCTTCCTTCCCTCTTGCTTTATCTGACTTTAAAATAAATAAAAATTGTCTTCCAAAGTGTATTGGGAATTCTATATAAAAAGAGGACAAATATCCTAATTTGAAAAAGGGCTAATACTTGAGTAGACAGTTGTAAAATGATGAAAATGGTCAACAGGTTTATGAAAGAATCTCAACATATCTATTTATCAGGAAATGACACTCCAAACCAAAGTTCTGTGGGGTCTCACTTTGGTTATTATCAACATTATAAAACCAAAATTAGGTAACACCTGACTCCAGATAGAATGCTTTTTATCAAATATATGACAGGTAACAAATATTACATAAATGAGGTGAAAAGTTTACACTTATATATTATGGTTGATCATAAAAGGAGACCAGTATTGCCTTTAAGGAAAAAAATTTGGAAGTTCCAAAAATGATTAAGTAAAAGCAATCATCTGAGTCACCATTCTACTATTGAATATATTTCCAAATAATATGAAATCAGTTTATCTAAGACTTATTTGCACTATTATGTGTTTGTTTAGTGCTTACAGAGAGCTAACCTTCAGAATCAATCTAACAAACTAGAGGTAAGTTATTATATTTTTAAATTTATTTATTTATTAAGATTTATTTTAATTTTTACTGGAAAGTCAGATATACAGAGAAGATGGGAGACAGATAGGAAGATGTTCCGTTCACTGATTCACTCCCCAAGTGACCCCAACGGCCAGAACTGAGCCAATCTGAAGCAAGAAGTCAAGACTCAGGAGCCTCTTCTGGGTCTCCCGTGTGGGTGCAGGGTCCCAAGTCTTTAAGCCATCCTATACTGTTTTCCTATGCCACAAGCAAGGAGCTGGATGGGAAGCGGGGCTGCTAGGATTAGAATTGGCACCCATATGGGATCCTGGCACGTGCTTGGTGAGTACATTAGCCTCTATGCTATCGTACTGAACCCACATTTTTTATCTATTAAGGAATACATATTAAGTATATTTTAACCATTCCAAAAATAAAGGTAACCATTTTATGATGGCACAGTCCAATTTGTATTTCCATAGCAAGCTCTTGAGGCAAAATATAAACAGGTTTATTTAGTTCATAGTTCTGGAAGTTCAAGCACATGGCACCGACACACACATGAGAGAGAGAGAGGTGTCGTATGTGTCTTACTGATTCAAGACTGGAAGAATAGCCTTGAACCCTTCATAAGGATGATCTTGACCCTGTCACCTATCATTTGGTACTATCCCTGAAAGGCCCCACAACTTTTCAATGTTGTGTCTCTGGGGAACAAACTTTTAGCGCAGGAGCCTTTGGGCAGGACACTCAAAAAATATACAAACCATGGCAGTGTGCAGTATCAAAGCATCATGTTCTATAAGGAAAATGTACATAATTTCTCTTGCACATTTTCTTTTTTTTTAACTTTTGAGATAACATACTTTAAATGTACACTAGAGTCATAAGGTTTAACAGTTTACCAAATAGAAAGTTTAATATATAAAGCAGAAAATGTATATAGAGAGTAGATATAAACAATTTGTCGATTACATTTCAATAGAGCTGATTAAAGTAGATTTTTAGGAAATTGTTATCTTCAAAATTAATGGAAGTAATATTCTAACAAACACTTAGATCTTCAGCAAAAATAAAATCTGTTATGACATTCCCATATGGGAGAGTGAATAGCATATTTCCTCATTAACATGTCTTTCACTCCAGGTAATATAGTCTTCAGCACTACATGAAAATGCATTTGTTTTGTTTTGTTTTGTTTTGTTTAATTTTATTTTGCTGGAACTGCTGAAGTATAGTCTGAATTTCAAATACCCAGGCTTTTGCTTTAACAGCTTTAATAGAAATGAAATTTTTTTCTCACAATGACATATTTACCACAATTTTTACATGCTAGGAAATGAACAGCTTTTGTCTCAGGTCAAGAAAAAAATCAGCAAATTTAGGTACATTTGATGCAATATCAACATCTATAAGATTCTAGACTATTTCTCAAAGCAATACAAATACAAATAGCTATATTGCACAAAGCTAAGGTCAGAACACACTTTCCCAACAATGTTGAAATATTCCACTATAAATATTTATAGATACTTTATGAGGAGTCATACTGTACTGGTGGCAGATTTTAAACCAGTCTGTAAACATGTTTTTTGCTTGAACTCAGTGGGGAGTCTCAAGGGATATAATCAATTGAACTATACATAATTATACAGCAAGGAGTGAAAGAAATAAACTGAGTAACAACATTTGAACAGAAAAAAAAACTTTTTTTAAGCGAAACTTTTAAAAGTATATTGGAAAATGAAGTTTTGGGGAAGACTTTATTTTTTAATCTCATTAGCAATCTGGAAACCTATGTCTGAGTGCAGGGAATGCCTTGGGCTTTCCTAGTAACAGACTATATTGATTTCTGCATTAGACCCTGAACAGATGGATGAGGGTCATAGTACATCAGGCCAGAAATCAATGCCATTTGACTCCATCAGTTTCCAGGCAATAAATATGTTGCTATGACTGATGCTGTTATTTTGGGGTCCTTTATATTTTACTTCTAAACACAATGGCAACCTTTTAAATACACTAGAATCTACTCCCCAAACAGAGCAATTTGGAGAGCTGATGTTAAAATGAGCAGAACAGTCATTATCATTATAGAAATTATTTTTTAAAGTCTTTATTGACATCCCTACACTACTGAAGTAAAAACCTGTAATGAAATGAGTTCTGTCATTGTTCCTGCACAATGGCATCAGAGAATGTTTCAGACAAAATTTCTTTCATCCTGAAAGAAAACTACAAAGAAAAGGAATGTATTGCAACTGCTGTTGTGTTTCACACCTGATGGGTCTTCTGCCTCCTGAACACCTAATGTTTGTTCCTTGGTGAATCCATTGAGGCATGATTCCTGTCAACAAAAATTAGAGATTCTCATTCAACTTTAGCCTGTGGCCCTTCAAATGAGGCTTGAAGTTTTCAGCCCCAACTCATGCAGGATTTATAAATGTCTTTTTAATAACCATTCTTCGGTATAACATATTCACTTAGTAAGAAGTTTTCATTTTTTGAAAAGTTTAATTTTCATTTGTGTCTCTCTGGAGATGATCAAATTCATGATTGAGAACTAATTGCTCTTGTCTATTTTCATTGACTTTCCTTTTCATCTTTGAAATAATGACAGAACGTGATATCTGAGTCTTACCTTTGTATTTTTGTTAGCATCTCTTAAATTCTTGACAATGAGTCACACATGCAAAAGAAAACCAAGCAGAAATATTTTAGATTTACTTATTTATTTATTTTTGAAGATCAGGATATATACAATAAGGCATGCACAAAGAAATTGATCTACCACTCTTTGGTTCATTCCTTCAATGGCTGCAACAGTTGGGGCTGGCCAACCCAAGACCAGGGACCAAGAACTCTGATCATGAGTCTCCTGTGTAGATGGCAGCAGTCAGGTACTTGAGCCAGGGTATTTTACCTCGAAACATGCTCAGTCAAGCCTTAATCTGAATAAGAAATGGAAGTGAAACTGAATCTAGGCACTCCAACAGGAGATGCAGCAACTCAGCCTCATGAGCCATAGAGACAAACTCAAGTGCAGATAGGAGAATGGCTGGAGGATCATTGCCTGCCCACATTTCATATGTATTACTTTGTAAAAATATGGTCTCAAACATCTATGTAATTAGAAATCTTAGATCTAAGTATCTGTTAAAATATCCATAATCCTAAAAAATCAACACAAATACACTCTATAAGCTTATGCCAGTTGTTCATTTACAAATATGAAATTTGTTATTGAAACCACAATGCTAAACAAAATATTTTTATTTACAAAGAAATTCTGAGAGCTGACATATCTAAAATACTCTTTCATCAGACACTTTACATAAGTAATGCCATTTTTTCAGTAAGAGCAATTCCAGCTATTTACATTAATTACTCCCTTGTGAACTGTTGTTTGTGTCCCCTCAAAATTAACTCCTATTGTAATGCTTGAGGAATAATGAGATCAGGAGGGAGAAAATGCTAGAGTTCTTATAAAAGAAACTCCAGAAAGTATTTTGCCTTCTTCCTTTAATGTCATAGCACATTAAGACTGTGGGTGAATGATCACTCGATAAGAAAATTAGTATGGACACATACAGTGGGCCTAATTATCCCACTCAACAGAAGCCATGTTCTGTTGAGGACAGGGGAATAAACGATCCTTCACCCAAGGAAATTCAGGGATCATTGGTGCAGCCACGCCCCCTCCAGCAGCCTGGTGTCCTAGGGCAGTGAGAGCATGCACGTATCAGTTCAGTATAGTCTGGATGAATTCAGGTGGGTCAAAATGCCCCCAGTCTATGCTCCAGATACAGGCTGAGCCAAGAGCTACAGTGTAGGCTAGGCTGATTGACCTAAGAGGGAATGGTGGTCCAGAACCCAAGGCCAAAATCCCTTTGCAAAGAGCACCTTACAGTTTACTGGAGATGATCTATTGTGCATGAGACCTACCTTGTAAGTACCCACCCATCTTTCACATTTTTCTATTTATCCCTCTTAATATCTGTTCATGCTGGTGTCATTGTTGTATTTTGGAAGTACCTAACTATTTCCACAGATTCACTATTCAAGAGGAATTATGGAATGAATGAATTGTGTATTCAAGAAAGACAACATTTTAGAGGGTCACAGATGGACTGAAAGGCAAATATGTATTCCTCCTCTGAATTTGGAGATGGAAATCCTCGTAGCCAATGTGATGCAATTAGGAGCTGGAAACTTTAGAAGATATTTAGTTTGTAAGGATGGAGTCCTCACACATGTGACTAGTGCATTTATAAAGGAGGTCCTGGGAAACTCACTTTATTTCCACCATACGAGGCACAATGAGACTTTGGCAACTTGGTTTTCGAAAAGAGTGCTCAGCAGAATCTGACCATCCTGGCATCCTAATCTTAGACTTCTAACCTCCAGAATTTCATGACAAGCTTCCTTTTTTTTATGAGCTGTTCATCTAGGGTAACTTGTCCTAACAACTTGAACTAATCCAACCCCCAATATAGAAACAGCTCAGTTAGAATAAAAAGAGTTAATCCACACAATTCGTCATAACCAACATGTCGTGGGAATCAGATTTTCAACATGGTAGACATAGGTGCCTTTATTTAAAAAAAAAAACACACAAATAATCAAACAAGTTTAAATTCCATCATCTAAACTCTCATTAGAAAAAACATTAAAATTATAGGCAGTCTTTTGTGAGTCTAATCTGATGCTAAAATTCCTTAAATATAATTTATTTGGATTCTTTAAATTTTGATTAATTCCAGTATTATTTATACAGAGTTCTTTTTCAAACTCTTCTTTCAGCATCTGTGCTTATCTTTTAAAATTGTTACAAGGGAGTCCCATGTCTGTGTGACAGGACTTGAGCTGTGGTTTTCTCACCTGATACATGTTTCACAGACAGAGCACTGCAGCCTTTACTTTGTAGCACTTGAAATCGCCAGATAACTGTGATGCTAGAAGCCACTTAAGTCCCTGAGAGGAACATTCAAGCTATTTCACTGTAAGAGTTGTCAGAAATTGTTGATGTTGAGTCTAGGAGCTTGGCTGAGAGTGAGTGCGTTGTGGAAATAGCCTTTTTACCAGAGGCTCAGCCTCGTCTTTCTGTAGGGTCCCCTTTTCTCAGTTGCCCACACTGATGCCAAGGGAGTGTGAGCAGCACCAAGTATAAGCAAGCACATAGTAACCGGAAGACAGCCACACTGTGCCTGTTTATAGGGAGGAGAACAGATGATACAGCAATGATTATTTCTATGTGAAATAAAGTTATACTCCTGAATATTGCATTTGATCTGCAATATGGAACAAATGAATAAATCTTCTTCATATGCATACTACCACTTGGGTATTAAATAGTTTACATTTTATCATTGTCTCTGCATCTAAAATTCAATGATGTGCTTAAATAGCAGAATGTGAAACTTGTAATTGTTACTGAAGGACTATACTACTGTATACCTTGGGGGGAAATGCTGGGAGTGAGCATGAGGGATAAAGAAGAGAGAAGGAGGAAATTCTTATACCTACAAAAATGTATCATGGAAAATCATTAAAAATTTTAAAATAGTTTACATAAACCAATATAGATTTTATAGTATTAGAGGCATTGTCTTTTTGTAAATATAACTAATTCGCAATGATAAAGTTGGTTCTACTTGTGGATAAAATGTGACAATGGCATATCTCATATAATGTGTTTCAGTGTCTGGAACTTACAGTTTATTGTTCAATGGAGAATCTCCTTAGCAGCAATAATAATTTTCAATTAATATTTGTGGTTGTTGTCAACAAGTTTGGGGTATGAACTAATATTTTCTAAGGAGGACTTATATGCAGCCTTTTAACTTTTCTTTTAATTTAGGAAAATGTATGATTAGATAAGATGGAAAAGATTTTTTTTGTCTCATGCTGATAAGAATGCAGACCTCAGCATGCTGGTGTGTACTAAAATGAGTTTTTGCAGTTTTACTAAATGAAATGAGCTGAACTCTTGACATCGGATTGTTAAGCTGTGATAATGCAATTAGTCTGTGATAGGACATTGTGTATTTCTTCACAATTTCTTAAGGACATTCTTTGATCTTTTCTAATTTATTCATCATTTCCTATTTTTCCCTTAAGTATTTCTTCTTTAAACTCCAAATATACATAAAATACATGTGTGAAAGTAACCTATTAAGTTTAAAATTTCATTAGTAATGAAACTAATTATACAGTATGCATTTATGCACTAGCATTTAAATTTATCATTTAGGAACTACTGATGATTAAAAGGCAGTGAAAATAAATGAGTAATAAATTGTGTTTTTATATTTATGATTTTAATGCAGTTTATGAAATTACGTAATTGGCCATTATTTGTAGAGTGTCCGCTTTTTATAAAAGGATTTAAATATTTTAGAAAGGATTAATCGTGTTGAAATAGATAGTATGGCATATTTTGATATTATGCTCAGCCTCAAATATCTTCACAGCATAGCTGAAGTTTACACTCTTAGATTCCTAAAGGTCTCCTAACCCAGCATGTAATTAATGGTTTCATTCTCACATTTTCACTTTGTAATAACTTACTGAAAACTCAAAATTTTGGTTTATGGTGTTTTGTACAGTAATTCAAAAATATGTGTTAATAATGTTATGAAAGACAAAACACATCTTTTAAAATTATGAGATTTGTATCGTCATAGTAACATGTTTGTGCTTCATGAAGCTTTAGCTCAATAAATATTCTTTAAATAATCCAAGTTTATATTCAATCAGTAACACACTGACTAGGATTTTTCTAAATCAATTCCCTGCCTGAATAAAGCAGAGAGTCACAAAACCAAGAGACTTATCCAGATGATAAACATAATGAGCTGTTTATGTTTTTGTGATATCATTTGTATGTTGGATTAACATGTTGAATTACATGTAAGGGAACCGATGCAACATTTCAACATACGTACTTTGTTTAAAATGACCATACTAGGCAATCTTTATTTTTCTTTGTGTTTGGAAATGATCAGGCCCTCTGTTCCAGTTCTTTACAGAGAATATTATACATCATCATGAGCCATAGAACCCCCCTGTGCTGCCAGACGCCGGGCAGTTCGACAGGGAAAAGAACACAGTGATTAATGACCAGAAAATCTTCCCTGAAGCTGAATCGTTCCTTCTTAGCATTAACCGGGTCTACAGGATCACTTTAAAACCTGTTTGGCCCTAAAGATTTTGATCTCTCTGCAGCCCAGAAGTCCATTTAGCAGTGCAATGCACATGCTTTATGGGTGCCCTTGTGTGGCAAAAACACTGAATCAATTGTTTGAGCTTTGTCTGATTTGGTCACAGTCATGGAGCTGTGGTTCAAGGCTCTTTTTCCTTTCTTTCTGAACGAAAATAATTCCTTCAACAAAAATAACACATATTTCACACATTTTTGTTGCATTTTTAAAATGATTAGTGCTGTTATGACATAGAACAGGGAGACAGTGCACACATAGATTTCAAAAGTGAATATTCACCTTACTGTCACCGTAATCTTAAAGTTGTTATCCAGAGATTAGACAATAGTTATATTACATCCTAAATCACTTTTGATGTAACAATGGTGATCCCACGAAGCAGAGCTTTTATTTTGAAATTGTTCAGTCATAGCATTTATACAGCAAATCTAAAAGTGATTTTGTATAGATTTAAGCATTTTGGTCAACAATTAAAAATCTATACTTTAACATTATATTTTGACTTGGATCTATAAAGTATGACAGATCATTTTTCCTTTTGAAAAAAGCTGGTAAGCAAAAAGAATAAAACAGTATTATAATGAAAGGTTTGTAAGAGCTTCTATGCAAAATACTCTATTTTGTGCTCCATGAATTCTCTGGAATGGGGTTGCCTATTCACGATATTTTCCAAGCCTCTGTGGACAATCATAACTACTGTAGCCAGAGGAACTCTGAAAACTCATGAGAACCAAACAGGGACATTCCTTCTTTAACATTTAATTGAATGGAAGAAGAAGAGACAACAGAGACAAGGAAAAATGTTCAGTCTAGAGTCATGCAGCCTCGTTGCCTGCAGAAACATAGGTGCAATCAAACCAAGGCCAGGAGTTAGGAATTCCATCAGGGCCTCCAACTTTGGTGTCAAGAACCAAGTTCTTGAACTGTCATCTGCTGTCTGCCAGGGAATATATTAGCAAGATGTAGCGCTGCGGAAGATAGCTGGGACAGGAATCTTGCCGTTCTGAAATGGGATGCACCGGCTCCAAGTTGCAAGGCCACATTGCAGGCTGGAGCCTTAATGCTTACCCAGTATGATGAGGTCTGCAGGAATCTCAAGGAAATTTTAATTCAAAGCTGCTGTTCTTGATCACTGATTTGCTGCTACTCAACTTGAGTATGTGCCAGTGTGAGAGGCGGTGTGTAAAAGAGAAAAGTTGACAAATCTTTCTCAGTGCTTAGATCCCAAAGACCTACAAGTTACAATACACAGAGTTGAATCCTATCACTGTTTTTGGAAATGAGAAGAAAAAAAAACTCAACTACAAATTGTTGGAAAGAAATGTCAACTAAAACGAAGTTACAATTAAAACCCAGTCCAGACAAATTATTTTTGATGTGATTTGCACTCCATTTAGCTGATAAAGGGAGTGCCAATACTCGCTTATTCTAAAGAGAACTGGTATCCTCCAGGGTCTATATGTGCTGACAACGTAAAGCATATAAAAGACCTGAGCAATAAATGGGAAACAGAAGTCCACTAAAGAAAAGCACAGATGTTTAGATGTAAGATATCAAATGACACTTAAACTAGCCATTTTGTATATGAGAACAGGGAAATTTAGGCAGAAATTAATTTTACAATGAAAAGGAGATAAATTCTAATATATTAGCAATAATGTAAATCAATATAATAGGACATTTTAACAGCAGGTTGGATACAGCAGAAGAATCAGTGAGCTATGTGGAATTTTATATAAAATACAAAACAAACAGAATGAAATGGTGAGGCAAGCAGTGATTAATTCTGGCGATTTTATGGAATATTATTGGCTATCACATTGGAAATAGCCTGTGGAAGATTTCAGAGGTTAAGAAAATTTTCTGTATTTTGTATGAGCAGTTATTAAAAAGCCATTAATGTATAATAATTGATACAGTAGTTTACTGAATATTTATGAATGTAACACAACAAGGCAGACTAATATTTGAGAATCAGGTTTTTGGTGAGATAGCAAAACAAAAATTTGTGAGTATTTATGCATGGGGAACTTTATACAGGGAGATTTTGTAGTATAGATATGTTAATGTATAAATATTACAAAATCTACATTTTTTTGTCTTTTTTTACAGTCCTCTAGTTTCATACTTTCAGTTGGAAGAATAATATGATATACACTGAATCACTGCATTTTAAAAAAAAGATTTAATTTTACTTGAAAGGTAGGTCAGATTTATGGAGAGAAGGAGAGACAGGAAAGATCTTCCATCTGTTGAACTGATCCAGAGCCAGGAACTTCTTCCAAGTTTCACATGAAGGTGCAGGGTTCCAAGGCTTTGGGCCATCCCCTTATTATTTTCCCAGGCCACAAGCAGGGAGATGGAAGGAAAGTAAAACATCCGGGATACAAACCAACACCCATATGGGATTTCTGTGCCTACATGGCTTAAGATTTAACAACTGAGCCATCGCATCAGGCAAAATGACTTCATTTTAAAACAAAGTTTTGATTATCTGAGTGACTCTAAGGTTGTTAGCAATATAAAAATAACAAAGTTCTAGAATTAAAATAATGGAGTTAATGCAGACTGTTAAAAAAGAAAATGTTGGAGCCAGTACAATAACTCAATTGTTTACTTCTCCACCTCCAAGTGACAGTATCCCATTTGGGTTCTTGTCCCACCAGCCACTTCCAATCCAAGTCCCTGCTTGCGGCCTGGGAAAGCAATAGAGGATGGCCAAAGTTCTTGGAACTGTGTGCCTGCATGGGCGACTTGGAAGAAGCTCCTGACTCCTGGCTTTGCATTGGTTAAGCTCTGGTTGTTGAAGCCGTTTGGAGAGTAAATCAGTAGATGAAAGATCTTTCCATTTCTCCTCAGCTAATTTGTCTTTCCAATGAAAACTAATAATTTTTTTGTAAAAAGAAAAATGTTATAAAAAAGATCAACTTTTGTTATTATCACTTCACCAAATAACAGTCACATTTTTAAAATGCGGGCCTGGTGTGGTAGCCTAGTGGCTAAAGTCCTCGCCTCGAAGGCCCTGGGATCCCATATCGGTACTGGTTCTAATCCTGGCAGCCCTGCTACCCATCCAGCTCCCTGCTTGTGGCCTGGGAACCAACCAAGGACAACCCGAACCCTTGGGACACTGCGCTCATATGAGAAACCCAGAAAAGACTCCTGGCTCCTGGTTTCAGATCAACACAGCTCCAGGCATTGAGGCTACTTGGAGAGTGAATCAACACACAGATCTTCCTGTCTGTCTCGTATCTGCTCTGTAGATCTGACTTTCCAATAAAAATAAAATAAATATTAAAAAAAATAATTGGCTTCCAAAATCTGGACAATTAGAAACAAAAACCTGGAGAGGCAACTGTATATGATTTAAAAAAAAAAAATCGACATTTGTTCAACCTTTGCAAATTGTAAAACTGGCAGGAACATCTCTATTATTCCTTACTTCGGCCAGTGTTTTCTTAGTTACACCATCATTTCTTCTGGAGTTCAGTTTTACACAGTAATCTTCTTTCATGAAAAAATTAATGACAGGAAATTATTACCTAGAATGTAGAAATCATAAGCATTATTTTACCATCAAGCATAACTATTATCTTATATTTTTTCCTTCTTATCTGACTCTCTTTTTTGTCTTATTTTCTTAGGAACTTACTGCCTGGTCCTCATTCAAAATCCCCTTATGTAGCCCTGAAAAATGAATTAATTATCTTTAAATCTAATTCACATAAATGGAAGTTAGGAGTGGGATGAAGAGTAAAGAAGTTATTATTTCAAAGGCTTAAATCCACAGCTTAAAATTATGCATTTTCTTCTGGAGCAACTGTCCCACTCTAAAATAGTATAAGCGATGTAATTAAAGATGTTTACTCTGTGTCTGTCCTCTAAGTGTCCGAAAGGCCGGTTTTCCTATTGGTATTGCTCAATATGATATGCCAACTTCTTCAAATAATGCCTTCCTGAGGAAGTATTTAAAGAATATTTGAAAAAATTGTGAAGGATTTTTACAAGTATTCATACCAACAGATGGAAAGACATTTTCATATGGTTTAAATAGTAAATTCAATTACTTTATGACTCAAGATTACTAAGAAGTTCCAAGTAGTTCTCTTCAGCACTAATTCTAATTTTGTCAAGAAGTAGCCTTCGTGTGTTGCTCCAACAAATTTTAACGAGAAATAGTAAGTCAAAATTAAGGAAAAAGGGGCCCAGCATGGTGACCTAGCAGCTAAAGTCCTCGCCTTGCATGCACCTGCATCACATGTGGGCGCCAGTGCTAGTCCCAGCAGCCCCACTTCCCAACCAGCTCCCTGCTTGTGGCCTGGGAAGGCAGTTGAGAACAGCCCAAAGCCTTGGGACCTTGCACCCACGAGGGAGACCTGAAGGAAGTTCCTGGCTCCTGGCTTTTGTCCAGTGCAGCACCGGCTGTTGCACTCACCTGGGGAGTGAATCATCAGGTGGAAGATCTTCTTCTCTGTTTTCCCTCCTCTCTGTATATCTGACTTTGTAATAAAAATAAGTAAATCTTTAAATAGAAGTTAAGGAAAATTTTTACTGGGAAATATTTAGCATGTAATCAATATTTTCCTTCCATGGTATCTTCCATATATGCTGGCAGGTCAGAAGACCTGCTGGATACAGCATTGTGCATTTATCCCCAGCCTCCACAGTCAACCCTCGCAGCAAAGTGAAGCTGACACTGGGGAGCATTAATATTTACAAGTATGGCAGAAATTTGTACTTTCTTTTCAGTATGCAAATTTATGAAAATCCTTATTTCTTTACATGGGTTTTTTTCAATTTATCATGCATATATTTTTATATAACTTGTAAGGTAAATAGATTTTGATCTGATAAATTGAAGGGCATCTGAAAATTTTTCCAGATTCAGTCTTACAGTTTAAGAGAAAAGCATGGGACTTAGAAATGAGGTGCCATCTATATATTTAAGTATAACAATACAAACAAAACAAATAGCAAATATAAAAACATATATCCTGAAAGTAATTTTATTTTTAAAAATGCTATCTATGGCTATATTTTGTTCTTAAATATCTATTTGTAATTATATTTTAGATATATTATTTTAAAATGGACCCAATATCTTGCTCCATTCATACTACTATAACCAAGTAGCTTATAATAAGTAATTTATTAATATCATAAATTTATTGATCACCATTCTGGAGGCACAAGGGGTTCGACATCAAGATGCCATTAGATTCATTGTCTCCTGTCAACTACATTCTGTATCCTTATTTAGCAGAAGGTCCAAGGAGGCTCTCTAATGCCCTTTATCTGTAAACTCCAGTCATTTCCCAAGGAGCCCTTTCTTAATGTTAGCACATAAAGAGTTAATTTTCTTGTAAGAATTTTGGGAGACAAAGACACATTGCACCCAAACATAATGATGTCTGTAGCTTTTATCTTCTCTGATTATTTTTTCCTCAGTAAATCAATGAAAAAGATGTTAAGCTTATACAAGCATGTTACTTGTCAAAACTTACTGAGCGAATGTTCTGGACGAATATGCAAAAACCCAGAAAGTTTTATAGTCAAGGTGGAATTTTACCATTAAATACTAATAAATACTATTTACAGTTCTATAATTTTCTAACATTTACTTACCTGTAAATTAATCTTGTACATTTTTATGAATTTTAATATCAAAGTGTGTCAATGTGCTGTTTGTTTTCTATTTTGCATAAGAGATTTATCTTATAAGTCTATTGTTGGTACTGGAGTTTCGTAATAGTTTTTTTAAATGTTTAAATACTATGAGTCCATAGATAAGACTCAAGTAAGATATCAAGTAAATAGCAAGTGAGATATTTGTAATTATACTGAAATCACATAGTTAGACACTGCTAATTTAGATTTTACAACAACTTTAAATCATTGTTATTATTACTGGTTTCTTCTGGCTTTTGACTATGTGTTAATGAGAGAAGATTAGTTTCATAGGAAAAATATTGTAAAGCAATCACATCTTACTTACTCTTTTATTCTCTGCCTCTTTCTGAAACTATTCCTTTCAAGTATACGTATGCATCTATGAAAATAAAAACATCAATCCTTTTAGTTATACTATTGCACATATTGTCACATTTTAAGTTTGGTTCTATCTTTTTTTTTCAAAATGCTTTTATAAATATTGGTTTTAGTGAATATTATCATATGCTTAGTAATAGTTTTTAATTGATGTGATTTTAAAATACGTGAACTCTGTACCATTTTAATTTTGGTTTTATTATAATGTATTCATTTTTGTGTTTTTTTATGTTTGTCAAGAAACCTTGATATTTCATCTGTAATTTTTCTTCCTATGAAACAACCTCAGTCATAGCTTCCATGTTAGATATTTTCTTCTCGGAGTCTTATCTTCTGTGACATAAAACAAGAAGTCAAGCATTATTGTTAATTGTTAATTGCAGGAAATTCAGATTGCTTTAACTGATACTTTGAGTAGAGAATCTCTATATACCTGACCAAATACAGTTATATAATGACATCATAAACATTTTCCCACTCGGGCCACAAAGAATAAAATATGAACATAAATAGGAAAGAGAGCATTGTAGGCAAGACAGCTAAAAAGATGGTGAAAATTGTATTGCAATTCTGGTAAGAAATAAAATGCATGTCTTCTCTCTCACTCCCTTGACTCTAATTCAAGCATTATATGTGAATGAACATGCAATGGACAGGTCATAAAATTAAGACATTTTACTGCGCTTTATGGTAACAAGCTGGAAGGCAGTGGAAGATGCTGTGTATCAGTATCACAGCTTCTATTAGATAGAAGAGAAGCAGTCATTCTATTTGTTATGCAAGAGAATATGTGGGCTTTTAAAATATTTCTATAATTTGCATTGTTTATCTCAGTTGAGATGTACTCTGTATTAATATTCTGGGATATTTTATTTAGCACTGGGCATCTCTTTTTCTCAACTTGATGTATGAAAGAGAATGAAGGCTTT
Source organism: Ochotona curzoniae (assembly GCF_017591425.1). Lineage (NCBI taxonomy): Eukaryota > Metazoa > Chordata > Mammalia > Lagomorpha > Ochotonidae > Ochotona > Ochotona curzoniae. Next base: position 46,277,311 of record NW_024467119.1, read on the forward strand.
AAGTCTCAAATTTTGAAAATTCTTTTTTTTTTAATTTCTATTTTTGTATATTTGAAAGGCAAAGTTACAGAGATTGAGAGGGAGAGTCAGAAAAAAAAAAAAAAAACTTCTAACTGCTAGTTTATTCTCCAGATGGTTGAACCACCTGCGGCTGGGTACTGCCAAGGCCTATAGCCAGGCATCCTTGCCTCACACAGACGTGGCAGGAACCCAAGTGCTTGTACCATCCTTTGCTCCCTCTGTAGGTGCATCAGCAGGGAGCTTGATCAAAAGTGGGGCAGACTGACTAGAATTGGCTGGTATTTATTACTATTGTGTGAATTGAATTGTATATGTTAAATGAAATGCAAAAGTGACAGACTCAAGGAAGCAAAGGGTAGAATGGGAGCTACCAGAGTGTAGGATTGCAGGAGAGGGACTGGGAGATGTTGGTCAAAGGGTACAAAGCTTAAGTTAGATGGACCTAGAACCTTTTGAGATTTCATGTACAGCATGGTGACTAATGATTAATAATAACATGTTATATCCTTGCAAATTGCTGAGAGATTTTAAATGTTCTCAATACTGTAAAAATTTAAGTATGTTAGGTGATATGTATATTATTTACTTAATGACCACTCCACAGCAAATACATACATCAAAAATATTACATTATGGCTGTGCATATGTGGCCTCACTTTGCTTTGTCGCATCGGTCTTTGTTTCTGTACCAGTACCAGACTGTTTTGATGACCAGTGCTCTATAGTAAGTCTTGAAGTCTGGAACTATGATTCCTCCAGCTTCATTTTCATTCTTCAGGATAGCTTTAGCTATTCGTGGTCATTGTATTTCCAGATAAAAAAAAATTTATCACCTTTTCTATTTTTGTGAAGAATGTTGTTGGGCTTTTGATTGGGTTCACATTGTATCTATGTAGTACTTTTGGTAATATGTACATTTTGATGATATTGCTCCTGCCGATCAAGAGCATGGCAAAGGCTGGTATGGTGACATAACAGGCCAATCCTCTGCCTGCAGCACTGGCATCCCATATGTGATACCAGTTCAGGTCCCTGCTGCTCCACTTCTGATCCAGTTCCCTGCTTATAATGAGGGAAAGCAGTAGAGTTTGGCTGAAGCACTTGTATGTGTGCACTATTATGGGAGAACTGGACAGAAGCTCCAGGCTCCTGGCTACAGAGTGGTTTAACTCCTGTTGTTGTGGCCATTCGGGAAGTGAACCAGCAGATGGAAAATCTCTTTCTTTTTCTGCCTCTCCTTCTTTATATAAATCTACTTTTCAAATAAAAAACAGTAGTTTTAAAATGTTACATTGTATGACATGCATTTTTAAATTAAAAAATGTGAGAGGTGTATAAAGCACATCGTTTCATATGAGGCAGTAGAATTGAGAAGAAAAGAAAACACTGAAAACACATTATTTTAACTTAAATCCACATCCTCCCAGGTGCTTTCTTTCATCATTGATGAAACAGGGTGTATAATACCACCAATCTTAGAAGATATATTTAGGAGTTATATGAGTTACTATGTATAAAATATTTAGCAGTAAATGTTCTTTCAATGCTGATGAATAAAAAAATTATTATTTGGTCCTGGAAGACAATAAATGCTAATTGTCTCTCAACATAAGACATTGAGTCAGATGATGAATTAATGTGTATGTTGTGTTGTAGATGTTATGGAAATTCAGGGAGTGAATTTAAATAAGCATCCTCCTGAGACATTCTGAAGCACTGCTTGGCAAAGAGGTATACATAAGTCCTCTCCTAGGCTAAATATATTTTCCCCATACATTCATATTATAGACATATCTATTCTATGTCAATGTCCGGCTAATGAACTTTTACCAAATATGTAAGCCACCAGAGGTCCAGTTTTAACAAGGGAGTCATAATTATAGCTTGTGACTTTCTACTGTAGAAATCTTGCAACAATATGTTGTAGTGTTTGTATGAATTTACATGTTTTTTTCCTAAACTTCATTTGTTGACATACAGATAATGTGACTTTACTGCAAATTTTTCTACAACATTCAGTTGATACTTCCTATTGTTCCCAAGTTTGGAAATTATCACGTATTGCTGAAAATAAACTCCGCATATTTTCTGTGTTATTTACAGAGAATGAAATTTATAGGAAATGAAGTAACTACATATTTTATAAGCACAATCTAAACCAAGATGAATTCAATGTATCTTTTCCTTAGGCATTGGAACAACTGCAGACTATAATTTAGTCAGAGTACATCTCTAGAGGAAATTACAATCTGTATATATGTCAGTGTATGAGAAAAAGTGGATCCACTACAGAGGTTTTGCAGCAATAATACTGCCTTGTGGGTGCATGAATTTATGAATTGCATGCACAGTGTCCCTGCTGGATCTATGGCTCTTACATGTGCTACAGATCCATTCATTTCTGTAGAAACTTGAGAATGATTAGAACTTGTCAGCAGATTACAATTATGTGTTATGTACTAAAAGCAGTAGACGTGCAAGACATTGGTCACAACACTCTCAGCTAACAACAGCCCAGCCCAAAATTGGCCACTGAAAGCATTTGGAAAGTAAACCATCAAATAAGAATGATGTTTCTTTCTCTCTTTCTGCTTTTTTGCCTCTTACAAGAATAATATATCTATTTTTAAAAATCATCTGATAAAAATCATCAGTTTTCATTGTGATAATGTGCCATGAAAAACAAAATCGGAAAACCAGATTGTCTCTTATAATAGAAAACACTTCCTGATGCCTCATAAAAAAAGACAAGGATGAATTTTATTCAAACAGTAACAAGTAATGTCAGGTAGTACAATAATATGAGTATTGTATTTTCCATGGTGAAATTAGTTACAACCTATTAATATAATATTATTGTTAAATCTTGCCTATTTTCTAACAGGAATTTGATAAGATGGTCACTAGTAATGAAAAATGAAAAATAAAATTAGGCAGACATTTCAGGGATAATAACAACTGCTCTTGAATTCACTTCATTACTTATATTCAATAATCACATGCAAAATATAACCAAAAGGATGGAAAGGGAAATCCCTAAGGCTATGAGACTGTATCGTAAAACAAAGAAAAAAAACAAAGATAAAAGCAAACAGACAAAAGCAACCACTGTTAATGAAATAGAATATGTTTAACACCATCTGAAAAATAAGAAATGTTTCACAATGATGCATGTGGCAAATTTCTTTTCTTTAACATTTACTAAACTATATAAACTTTGTAAGGGCAAACCTCATGCGCAGTATGATAAAATTATCTGCCAAAGTCACAGATCACACAATATATCAGTTTCAAGTTGATTGTGAAAATTAGATTTTATAAATATACCTTGGTGCTATAATATTCCATTCCTATGGGATCTTGGAGAATTCAGGAAAATATTAATTTGTCATTTGGAATGATGCAATACTACTACAGAAAAGCAGGATGTATAAAAATATTGAAGTCAAATTCCACATAGTCTATATATGAAACTTTCAATTTTTTTTTTCTGTGTCTGCTTTTTGTATTCTGTGTATTCTTTAACTGTGTATTGTCTGGGGACATAGTTAAGAATTTAAAATTACTGGAGTTAGCAGATAATATTTTGGTGATAAATGTAGATTTTTGTGTTTGGAGAATACAATCCCATGAAGCATTTTAAAAGAAAAAAGAAAAAAATACAAAAGAACCCTCTCTTCTGAGCTTTAAAAAAGTAGCTGATACAGATGAGAACTGGAGGTAGGCACAGCAAGCAAGGGCTTACTTTCATGCCCAATGCTAATATTTCAGATTTCACTGCTGTCTTCTCACAGAGAAAATAGTTCACACCCTCAGCGTCCTGCTGTGCAACACACCTGGCAGCAGGAAGAAGATCTCGCAGCAGAAGATCCGCTACGTTGCTCATTGCACTTGCTCTGTGGGGAAGCTGTGCTCATTTTGAGCTCTGCTGTGGATGAAAAGGCAGGCCAATAACCTGTGGGAAGTCAAAACACACGTGAAATTAACCTTGATAGACCAATCATGGAGAAACCAATCAAAAGCCCACATATTAGCCAGTGCGCTAACTCTGATGGATTCACCATGCTTTTCTCTAACAAGACATTTATGGTCCTTGATAAAGTAACTGCCTTGTTTTCTTTCCTCTAAATTCGCATGCTTACAAAGCTGGTCTCTTTTAAACTTACACTTTTTTCCCGGTGTTATATTGATAGACTTCTTCAAGATTTTGTGGAACATTTTATGCTTTCCCCAGTTATTCATAATTATTTATACCTTACCTATCATTGTGCTCACTATTAATTTGATCATATTATTCTCCTAAAATATCCCACAGATCCTGTTGCTACTTACACTACTGATGCTTGTATTATTGAGGAATTGAAATGTGATGGAGGACACCTTGAGTCATGAAGACAAAACATTGTAAAAGTCAATGTTTGCATTACTTCAGGGGATGGTAATTATTTTCTTAAAAACTACTACAAAGCTTTAGAAAACTAAAGGCCATTGTTGCTAGAATATCATGTGAAGCTTCTCTCAAATCATCTATAGCACATACGTTTTGTGCTTATTATCAGCAATGTTCATTCATTGCTTCAGTAGTGTCTTTTACAAGACAATGGCATGTATCAAACCAATTGGAATGTAATTGATAATTTTGATATTATCAGTAGGGTTGGCATTGATGATATATGCTGATTTTGAATGATATAGTAATTGGACTTGGAGATGACTAGTATATATTACAACTAAATTTAACTTGGCTCACAAATCTGTACTACAAACATATTGAAGGCACAGTTGTAAATGCCTTAACAATATTAATTCATTTATTCCTAGTAAAAAATCTTTAAAATTAGTTGTAATATCACAACTTAGGAGTTAAGAAGTGAGCCAAACTTAAAGTGCTAGCAGTGGTAGAGTTGGATTTGAACCCAGACAGTTGCACTTCCATGGCAAGCCTTATTTATCACGGCACTGGGCAATGTAAGAGGAGGGGTTGGGGCAATGGGCAGGGAGGACAGCAAGGGCAACCGTTTTAGAATCTAAACATATGCAAAGTAGCTGGATGGTAAGACACACACGAAAAGTGTGGACTATGTCGAAAAATTTATATGAAGCAATTACAGCAAATTAAGGTGTCAGGGCACCTTTACCAAGTTCAAAATACAAAAGATCCTAGGTCAGGCACCTACCATGGAGACCAGCTTGGCAGCGGCCTCTGTACAGGAAGCTTCAAGGTGTTTGTCACAGCCCTGTGGTTTGAAGGCGGTATCGGAAATGAGAGTATTTCTGTCAAATCCAGTAAGAGGTGAGTTGAGGAGTCCACTGAAAACTAGCCTGAAAAAGCTGCAACAGTTTGGCCACTGGGAAATCACGCACACACACACAATGACTTCTAGGTTTCCTTGTCTGCAAAGAAATTGCCTAGAGTCAAATAAGACTGATCAGCTCAGTTACAACAGACATGAAGACATTTTAGAGAAAAATGAGGACGGAAACAAAGACTGAAAACCTTAGAAAGCATATTGCTTTAGTTTTGACCTTACATTAAGACAAAATAAAAATGAATTCAGTGAAGTTTTTCAAATTTCCCAAAATTAGTAGTCTTCAGAAAAAGGATGTTCATGTGAAAGAAATCAGGTGTGATGCAGACGTTAAATCTTAAGAAATCTGCGAATCTGAGTTTGGATTGAAATCACAAATGTGAATTCATGTTACTGGAATTTTCATTATTTCTCTCTTCTTTTAATGATTTATTTTGTTTTTATTTGAAAGGCAGAGTTAGCCAGAGCAGAGAGACAAACACAGGGATCTTTCATCATTCGGTTCACTTCCAATCACCAGAGCTGGGCGAGGCTGAAGTTGGGAGCTAGGAGCTTCTTTCAGGTCTCCCACGTGCATCCAGGCACCAAGGAATTGAGCTTTGCTCTACTCTTTTCCCAGTTCGTCAGCAGGAAACCCATTGGAAATGGAGCAGTCAACACCTGAACTGACACCCATATGGTAGAAGCTCATATATTACAGGTGCAATTTTAGCCCATTGAGACATGGTACTGGCCCCTGGAATCTTCCTTTCTATGTTGTTGTCTATTTAGTCAAGCAATGTAATCCAACGGAATTCCTATGTCTCCTATTGCATATTTATAGCTCTTATTTCACACTCTTTTTAAAACATATATTTCTTTCTTTATTTTTATAAAAAGAGTTAAGAGTGAGTGGGTGGTCTTCCAATTGCTCCCACCCCCCCAAACTGCCACAATTACTGTGGCTGGGCCAGCCCAAAAATCCATCAAGATCTCCCAAGTAGTTGTCAGAGATCCTAGCATTTGGGTCCTCAGTAACTGCTTTCTGAGCCAAAATAGCCATGAGTTGGATGGCAAATGGAGCATTGGGAACTCAAAGCTGACACTCATAAGGGTTACAGGCAGTGCTAGTGGTGGCTTGACCCTCTGTACCACCATGTGGGCTTCTACATTGTAGTCATAAATGGTCATTTTTTAGTGAAAAAAAAAAAGAATCCATGAAAATAAGCATAATTGTAAGACTGGACAAAAAAAAGTGTACAATATTAGTCAAAATCTCTTTATGTCAGACCTCAAGAAAGTCTTCAAAATAATTACAATTGAGAGGGGAGAGAAGATGGCCGACGTAGGAGGAAGGCTGTGAGAGAGCGTCCAGTGAAAGAGGGATAGAAAGTTACAGAAGCAGCAAAGTGGAACAGCAGGGAATCGCAGGGAGAGGTCCGTGAGGCTCCCTGGGACAGTGTGGAGCCAAAAAGATCCACACAACTCGGAAGAACAGCGAGAACGGAGCAGGGCAAAGGTAGAGAAACCGACATCCCACTCCAGACCTGCTGAGTCACTTTTGAAAGCGGCCTGACGGGAGACGCGGACAGCCCGGAGGCGGGGAGATCGGGCGGACCGTCGCCGGCTGGAGGCGGAGGCAGACTGCAGCGGCCGGACGTTTGAATACACCAACGCAATGGGAAAAATCACCAGAAAGAGCTGTGCTCCAGATGAAAGAGCCAGCACCCCACCAAACATGGGCCAAAAGCCATTATCAATATCGGCGATGCGAGATGAAGACATGGACGTGTTACCAGCAAAGGAATTGATGAAAATAATGCTAAAATTTCTCAGAGACGTGGACACAAAGCTGGAAGACTACCAGAACCGCATAATCACCGAAATACAACAAATCAAAACCAAACTGGATGCCCAAGAGAATAAGATTGAAAGCCTCATCAACAGAATAAATGCGGCAGAGGAAAGGATCTCTGAAACAGAAGACACACAAAATGAAAGTGCCCAGCGAATTAAACAGCTGGAGACAAACCTCAGCAAAACTAATAAAATGATGCAAGAGATGAAGGATTACCTTAGAAAACTGAATATTCGGATCATCGGCCTCCCTGAGGGAGTAGAAAGAGAATCTGGGATGCAAGCAGTGCTTGATGAAATTATACAGGAAAACTTCCAAAACACTTGGAACACGAATCCACCCCGCATACAGGATGGACAGAGAACTCCCAACAGACATGATCCAAAGAGATCCTCACCCAGACACACGGTGCTCAGGTTCTACTCCAATGAAGACAAAGAAGGAATCCTGAGACAAGCACGAAGTAGAGAAAAGATCACATACAGGGGAAAACCCATCAGAATCACTGCTGACTTCTCCGAAGAGACCCTACAAGCAAGGAGAGAATGGACAAAGATCTTCCAAGTCCTGAAACAAAACAACTGTCAACCAAAAATAATCTACCCAGCAAAGATCTCATTTGTATATGAGAACGAAATCAGATACTTCAATAGCAAAGAAAAACTAGAAGAATATGTCTACACAAAACCAGCTCTGCAAAGTCTCCTTAGAAATGCACTAGTCCCGGACAAAAAGGAGGCAAATCACAAACAAAGCTGGCAAATAAGAAGGTCTCCAAACTAAAAGCTGCACAAACAAGACAACTACATTGGCAACAACACACACACAACACAATCACATGGCAGGGCAAAATTGCAAACTCTCAATTTTAACTCTCAACACAAATGGTCTAAATTCACCAATCAAAAGACAGAGATTAATAGAATGGATCATCAAACAAGACCCAACCATCTGTTGCCTACAAGAAACGCATCTAACCAGAAAGGATGCAAAGAAACTGAAAGTGAAGGGATGGAAAAAGATATTTCACGCCAATAGACGAGAAAAAAAAGCTGGGGTAGCTATCCTAATTTCAGATGAAATAGATTTCATTCTAACTAATATCAAAAGAGACAGGGAAGGCCATTTTATACTGGTGAAAGGAATGATCCATCAAGAAGCAATCACCATCATTAATGTTTATGCACCGAATCTTAATGCACCTAGTTACGTAAAGCAATTACTTACAGACTTAAAGGAAGACATAGACACCCGCACAATTCTTGTAGGCGATCTCAACACACCTCTAACAACAATGGACCGGTCCACGAAACAAAAACTCAACAAAGAAACAACAGAGCTCACACAAACAATAGAACAACTAGACTTAGTAGACATATATAGAACTTTTTATCCTAAGGCCACAGACTATACATTCTTCTCAGCGGTGCATGGCACCTTCTCCAGAATCGATCACATGATAGGACATAAAGCGAATCTAAACAACTTCCAAAACATTAGTATCATACCATGTACCCTCTCAGACCACCATGGGATGAAACTGGAAATCAACAACTCAAAACTCCCCAGGAAGTATAGGCACTCTTGGAAATTGAACAATATGCTATTAAACGAACAATGGGTCAGAGAAGAAATTAAAGATGAGATCAAAAAATTCATGGAAACCAACGAAAACTCTGATACAACATTCCAAAACTTGTGGGACACCGCCAAAGCAGTGCTAAGAGGTAGATTCATTGCAATCGGAGCGCATGTCAAGGCCCAAGAAAGACGCCAAATACAGGAACTAACCACACACCTCCAGGATCTGGAAAAACAGCAGCAGAAGAGTCCCACGCACAATAGGAAACAAGAAATCATCAAAACAAGGGAGGAGATAAACCAAATAGAAATCAAAAAAACTATACATAAAATCAACAAATCAAAAAGTTGGTTTTTTGAGAAAATAAACAAAATAGACACTCCACTGGCCCGATTGACCAAAAAAAAACAAGAGAAAGTGAGAATCAATAGCATTAAAGATGAAAAAGGTAACATAACAACAGACACTGCAATCATTAAGAGAATAATTAGAAATTACTACAAAGAACTGTACTCCCACAAATTTGAGGACCACCAAGAAATAGAAAAGTTCCTGGACTCCCACCACTTACCAAAACTCAGTCCGGAGGCAACTGCAGAATTAAATAAACCCATAACCGAGGTAGAGATTGAAACAGTCATCAAGGATCTCCCAACGAAAAAAAGCCCAGGCCCAGACGGCTTCACTACAGAATTCTACAAAACATTCCGAACAGAACTAACCCCAATCCTCTACAAGCTCTTCAAAACAATAGAGGAGGAAGCAACCCTCCCAAACTCATTCTATGAAGCTAACATCACCTTAATCCCAAAACCGGACAGAGAACCATCAGAGAAGGAAAACTACAGACCTATCTCTCTGATGAACATTGATGCTAAAATTCTCAACAAAATCCTAGCCAATAGAATTCAAAAAATCATCAGACAGATCATTCATCCGGATCAAGTAGGATTCATCCCTGGAATGCAGGGATGGTTCAACATTCGGAAATCCATAAATGTTATAAGCCATATCCAAAAACTGCAAAACAAGAACCACATAATAGTTTCAATAGATGCAGAAAAAGCTTTCGACAAAATCCAACACCTCTTCATGCTAAAAACTCTAGCCAAAGTAGGCATAGATGGGAAATTCCACAACATAATTAAAGCAATTTATGAAAAACCCAACGCCAGTATCATACTGAATGGAGAAAAGCTAGAACCCTTCCCACTGAGATCTGGAACAAGACAAGGGTGCCCGCTATCACCACTGCTATTCAACATAGTCCTAGAGGTACTTGCAGAGGCCATAAGACAAGAAAAAGAAATCAAAGGCATACGTATAGGAAACGAAGAAGTCAAGCTTTCACTATATGCAGATGACATAATCCTATACATAGAAAAACCAGGAGAATCAATACAGAAACTGCTAGAACTTATACGAGAGTTTGGCAGAGTGGCGGGGTACAAAATTAACGAACGAAAATCAACAGCCATAGTGTACGCAAATAACACCAAGATGGAAGAAGATCTAACCAACAGGATACCATTCAAAATAGCAGAGAGAAGTATGAAGTATTTGGGAATAAATCTAACCAAAAGCGTAGGAGACCTATTCGAAGAAAACTACAAACTATTTAAAAAGGAAATTGAACAAGACCTCAAAAGATGGAATAACATCCCGTGCTCCTGGATAGGCAAAATCAATATCATTAAAATGTCTATACTACCACAAGCAATATACATTTTCAACGCAATTCCAGTCAAATTGCCCAAAACATTCTTCACGGAACTGGATACAATGATTCAAAAGTTCATCTGGAAACACAAAAAACCACGAATAGCTAGAACCATCCTGAAAAATAAGAGATTAGCAGGGGGAATCACAATCCCGGACCTCTGGACATACTATAGAGCAGTGGTTATCAAAACAGCCTGGTACTGGCACAAAGACAGAAAAGAAGATCAATGGAATAGAATAGAAGCACCAAAAGGGAACCCACACAAATACAGCCAATTAATCTTTGACAAAAAGACCAATGATAGCTCAAGCAAGTGGGAAGGCCTCTTTAGTAAATGTTGTTGGGACAACTGGCTGATAGCCTGTAGAAACAAAAGGATAGACCCACATCTATCACCATACACTAAGATCCAATCTACATGGATAAAAGACCTAAACCTACATCCAGAAACCTTCAAACTCTTGCAAGAAAATGTAGGAAATACACTGCAAGACCTAGGAGTAGGTTCCGACTTTCTAAGAAGGACACCAAAAGCAATAGCAGTTGAGAACAGAATAAACAAATGGGACCTCATCAAACTAAGAAGCTTCTGTACAGCAAGGGAAACAATCAACAAAGTAAAAAAGCAACCCACAGACTGGGAGAAGATCTTTGCACACGATATAGGCGATAGGGGGCTAATTTCCAGGATATACAAAGAACTTCAAAACAACCAAAAAACCAAAACAAACAAGCCACTCAAGAAATGGGCAAGGGAAATGGGCAAACATTTCACAAAGGAGCAAGTCCAAATGGCAAACAAACATATGAAAAAATGTTCCAGCTCCCTAGCAATAAGGGAAATCCAAATTAAAACATCGATGAGGTACCACCTAACACCAGTAAGATTGGCCCACATAAACAAGAACACCAACGACGCTTGCTGGCGAGGATGCGGGGAAAAGGGAACCCTACTTCACTGCTGGTGGAGCTGCAAATTGGTACAGCCTTTATGGAAATCAGTCTGGAGAACACTCAAACAACTCGGAATCTGCATGCCATATGACCCAGCAATAGCACTCCTAGGAATATATCCAAAACACCTGTTTTACGACAAACCAACATGCATCCCCATGTTCATTGCAGCACAATCAGTAATTGCAAAAACATGGAAGCAACCGAAATGCCCATCAATAGAAGATTGGATAAGAAAGCTTTGGTTCATCTACTCCATGGAATACTACTCAGCTGTTAAAAAAAACAAAATGCAGTTCTTTGTGGCTAAATGGGCACAACTGGAAACTATAATGCTAAGGGAAATGAGTGAATCCCAAAAGATTAGATACCACATGTTCGCCTTGATTTAACCTGTAATTTATTGTTTGGTTGTTTGTTATTTTTTGAACGTGTCATTGATGCTGTCTCAACCCAGATGTTTCGAAGAATGGAATTTGCATTATTTTTAACATATTGTTTACCCAATACTATGTCAATTAATTCCATAATGTTGTATATTGATACTGAGGCCTTGTTGGGGCTTTTAACCGACCGGATCTTTACTCTGTTAGACCTATCTCCAGACCATAGAAGGTCTCCCCAGGAGGCCACTGAACTTATCTGGACAATAAGACGCTGAACTTTATGCTAGGCATGTGTTTGCAAGCAATGAATCTCAACTGAACTTGAACTATGGTTATGCAGCAAGGTGGAGGAATCCACCATGGGGGGAGGGGTATGGGGAGGGGTGGGGGGAATCCCCAGCGCCTATAAAACTGTACTACACAATACAGTGTAAGCAACAATAAAAAAAAAAAAAAAATAATTACAATTGGGCCTGGTACAGTAGCCTAGAGGCTAAAGTCCTTGCCTTGCATGCACTGGGATCCCTTATGGACACTGGTTCTAACCCTAGAGGCCCACTTCTTACCCAGCTCCCTGACTGTGGCCTGGGAAAGCAGTCAAGGAGAGCCCAAAGCTTTGGGACCCTGCACCCTCAAGGGGGAACTGGAAGAAGCTCTTGGCTTCAGATCGGCTCAGCTCTGGCCATTGTGGCTGCTTAGGGAGTGAATCAGCAGATAGAAGATCTTGCTCTCTGTCTCAGCTCCTCTCTGTACATCTGACTTTGCAATAAGAATTCATGAAATCTTTTTAAAAATGAATTACAACCACATTCAAATGAATCAGACAACTGGAAATGACTCTTTTGGACATGGATGACAAAGACATTTATTCACAATAATACTGTTAAAGACTAAATTGTTTAGAATGAAAGATGTAGGAATTTGTTTAATTTTCCTGAATATGGATTCATGAGAAAAGACTCATTTAGCATTTGTGTCCAATTTGAATTTTCCATTGGGTAATCAAATAACCAAATAAAGAGGAAGTATCTTTTTCTTTGGGGGTTTAATATCTAGTACATTGTTTTGTAAGTTGATAATAATTTGGTAGGAAGCTATTATTCTGAATTCAAGGTAAGTCGACTACATACAAACATTTTACCTAAATCAAATGAATGAAACTCTAATTGGCCTGTCAACACACAAAAAGACAAAAGATTAGTATTTCCAACATGTCATTCTATTACAAGGCTTATTTATAACTCCAGCCCTTTGTAGGAGTTAATTACCTTATTTTTGGATAAAATATATAGCACAATGCAGTATGCCAGTTGGCGAAGTCGCAGAGCTGGAAAGGATCAATTGTAGGCCAAGTCCAAATTCATCAGATGCAGAGTCGTGCCAGGCATACATCTGCTTTTTCACATTACAATGAGATTACTGAGGCAAACCTCATTTGGAAGACTCCGAATAGCTGAATTAGACATAGTCACTGGATATTGTACTTATTGTTCGTCAACTAAGGTTACGTAGAAATAATGTAGACATTTGTGTAAGACTGTATCCTATAGAATAAAAATGTCTTCTGCCTTAAATAATACCTCCCGCGCTGCTCTGTGGCTTTTGAACCAAAGTACTCTTCTTTGTGTCGTGGTACCTCTGAGGAGTGTGTCATCATGCCAGTTGTGTGCTACTAGGATGTCGCTGGGAGCAACATCTATGAAATCTTGCTTGAAATCCAAGAATGATGCTACTGTCGTTTAGGAAGATTATAAACACTTGGAGGGTCTTTTGTCAGGCAGAAATGAAGCAAGTATGCATAGGCAACACAATGTAATTTTTAAGAGAAAAAGCAATCTTTATTTTTAATAAATTTTCAGAAATGTATATAAAATGAACGGATTACATGAATTTCACAATACAGATTAGGGGCATAGCATTATTTCCCATGCCACCTTTCCTCCTTCCCATGCTCTCCACCCAACCTCCAATCTCATTTTTTGTATCTGTGTATTAGTTAATAGATATCAAGGAAAACATGTGATATTTGTCTTCTAAATTTTTTAAGATTTTTAAAATTTTTAATGGAAAATCAAATTTACAGAGAGACAGAGACAGATTTTCCATTTGCTGGTTCACTCCCCAAATGGCAAAAAACCTTTTCCAGGTCTCTCACATGGGTGCTGGGTCCGGCTTCAAAGGCTTCGGCTATCCTCCACTGCTTTCCCAGGCCACAAACGGGGAGCTAGATGGGAAACAAAGCATCAGGGACTCGACCCAGTATCCATATGGGATCCCTGTACTTGGGGGGGCATGATTAGCCAGTTGAGACATTGTGCCAGGCTTGATATTCAGCAACACAAAGATTGAAATCTTGTCTTTTGCAACAAAGTAGAACCATGGAAATCATTAAGTTTGACGAACTAATCCAGCTGAAAGATGTTTAAAGTTATCTTTCAACTGCCTTAGTTCTCCTAGCTTAATGATTGTTAACCATCTTAATCATAGTTTATTGAAATCATATTTTGTGGCAGTCATTTGCTAATGGACATCTGGGTTGATTCCATAATGTAACTTTTGAATAAGTAGTCAACAAACATGGGTATACAAATAACATTCTGGCATGTTGATTTCAGTCAATTTAGGCTGGGTCCTCTGGTAGATCTATTCTTTGATCACTGAGGAATCTCCACACTGTTCTGATAATGGTTTTACTAGCTTACACTCCCACCCGTAGGATTGTACTTTCTGCTCCACATCCCTGCCAGGATTTACTGAGTTGCTTTTTTTCAGATGGCAGCCATTCTAACTGAGATGAGGTGTTGTTGTTGTTATTGTTTGTTTGTATCTTTCTAATGGCTAGTAATCCTGAGCATTTTATTTTTGCATATATGTTACCGTTTTCACTTTGTTGACAATTTCTTTTGCAATGCAGAAACTTCTTAGCTTGATGCAATCAAATTTGCTTATTTTACCTATGCTCTGGGCTCTTTTCCAAGGAGTTTTTGCCTTGTCCATCTTTTTCAGCATTTCCCATAAGCATTCGACTAGTAGGTTGATGATATCAGATCATATAGTGTTTTGGTAATATGTTTTAAAGGCTTATTTATTTTTTTAGTTTTAAGTCACAGAGAGAGAAGAAACAGAGAGAGAGAAGAAAAAAGAAAGATCTTCCCAGCTGCTGGTTCACTTCTCAAATGGCCACAAATACTGGCCGGAGCTGCACAGTCCAAAATGAGGAGTCCAAACATTTTCTTGGTCTCCAGCATTGGTGGCAAGGGTCCAAGCACTTGTTCCATCTCATGCCTCTTAGCCAGGCCATTAGGATTGAGCTTGATTGGAGGTGGAACAGCTGGGATTCCAAGTGACATCCACCCAAGATACTTAGGACATAGATGGAGGTTTCACAAGCTACGTCACAGTGCCAGTCCCAGTACCAAATTTTATTAAGGATTTTGTAATGAGAGGATATTGTATTTTACCCAATGCTTTCTTTTTATCCATTGAGATATGTGGTTTTGTTCTTTAGCTTATTAATGTAATATGTCGCGTTTGTTGACTTGTATATGTTGAATAATTCCCGCATACCAGGGGTAAACCTGCTTGATCGGGGTGAATGATCTTTCTGATATGTTGTTTCATTTGACTACCTAATAGTTTGTTGCTGATTTTTACAACTACCTTGAGAATAGTTCTCCTTCTTTGTTGTTTATTTCTCTGGCATGGGGATTAAAGCCATACTTGCTTGATGGAAGGTGTGCTCACATAATTGTTTTTCACATATTGGTGTTTGTAAAATTCATGATGATTCTTTGAATATCTTGTGCATTGTTTCACCTCACTTTTCAACTCTGATTTTATTGATTTGGATCTTCTCCACTTTAATGGCTAATCAGGCCTATGGTGTAACATTTACTGATCTTATATATAATTTCTGTTTCAATTTTTTAAATTTATTCTTTATTTTTAATTATTTCTTCCTACTAACTTTGGATTTGGTTTATTAACATTTCTCTAGGTCATTGAGATACATTGATAGATGATTTATTTGGTTCTTTCTAATTTTTTTAAATATAGATACTAATTGATATGCTTTTTTATATTCCTCAGTTTTGATATGTTGTATTGCTATTTTCATTCATTTCCTAGAATTTTTTAAAAAATTTTTCTTATGATATCTTTGGTTCCCCACTGTTCATCCAGGAGCATACTATTCAGTTTCCATGTGTTTGCATATTTTCTAGAGTTTCTTGGGTTATGATTTCCATCTTTATTCCTTCATGGTCAGAAAAGATACATGGTGTGATTTTTTAAAAAAAATTTGTGGCTTGTTTTATGGCCTAGCATGTGATCTATCCTAGACTAAGTTTCATAAACTGATAAAAAAAACATGTATTCTGCAGCTGTTGATGTTCTATAGGTGTGAATTAGTTCAATTAGGTTAGCAAAATAGATTAGCCCATGTTGTTTCTTTTTTTGATTTTCTGTATAGCTGATCTACCAATTAATGAAATAGGGTGTTGAGGTCCCCATTCTTACTGTATTGCAGTTTTTGTCTCCCTCTATATCTGTTACCAGTTGTCTTGAATAGTCAGGTGCCCTGGCACTGGGAGCATCTACATATACTGCAGTCACTTATTGTGGAATTAACCCTTATCATTGCGTAATATACAATAAACTGCATTTTGCTAGTTCTATGTGTGCTTCCTGTACTTGGGTGTCCCATTCTTTTTCTAAATTAGGGAAATTTTCTGCTATTACCTCACTAAACAGGCATTCTAATTTATTCTGTTTCCATTCCTTCAGGAACAAATGAGGTTAGTTTGGTTATGTGACAGTGTCCCATAAATCTTGAACATTGTTTTGAGTTTTTAAAATTATTTCCTTCTTGCTTTGGTCAGACTGAAATATTTCCAAAAAAGTTTATGTTCTCAGATATTATTTATTCTTACTCCCCAAGCCTGTTGAGGTTTTTCATTGTATTTTCTATTTGGCATACTGAAGTCTTCATTTCTTATATTTCTGTTTGTTTTCATTTCAAAATTTCAATCTAGGGCCTGGCACGATAACCTAGTGGTTAAAAGTCCTTGCCTTGCATGTGCCAGCATCCCATATGGGCACCATTTCTAATTCTGGCAGTCCCACTTTTCATCCAGCTTCCTGATTGTGGCCTGGGAAATCAGTCGAGGAAGGCCCAAAGCTGAGGGACTCTGTACCTGTGCAGGAGACCTGGAAGAGGCTTAGGGCTTCTGGCTTCGAATTGGTGCAGCTCCAGCTATTGCAGCCTCTTGGGGAGTGAATCAGCAGATGGAAGACCTTCCTCTCTGTCTCGCCTCCTCTCTGTAAACCTGACTGTCCAAAAGAAATAAATCTTTAAAAATTTCAATCTATTTGTAGAACTTTTTCTCCATATCACATATATATTTCTTTATAGCAATACATTTTTGTTCTGTGTGCTTTTGGGTAGTGTTGTCATCCTTCCCTTCCATTCATTTCCAGGCAGTTCATTACATGCTTTGTTTTCACACTCTAACATTAAGGAATTTGTTTCTTCTGGGAAGTCATAGTGTATTCTTGTTTCGTTTCTTCTGTTTCTGCATTTATGTTTCAGCATTACTGGCAGCACTTGTTGGTTTTCTCTAATAATGGTATTTATCTTTGTTCTATGCCTCTGTGGCTTGGTAGGGTGATGACTTCTTTAATGGATATCTGAGAGTGTTGCAGTGTTGTGGTCAGTGTTCAAGTGCAGAGTGAGAGTCCTGGGTGACAGCCAAGTAAGAGGACCTACACTGTTGTCAGCACAAGTTTAGTCCATGGTCATGACTATTAGTGCAATTATACCTTCACTTCCTCTTTTTCAATGCGATCAATGTTCATGGTTAGACCACAATGAATATCATCCGTACCCACACCAGCATGTGTACCAACCAAAATATCTGTGCCATTCATTGCTTTAGCACAAAGTCAAGTAATGATTCCTTTTAGGAGAACAGGGATTTCTTAGCCTCTTACGTGAGACATGGTGAATGACTAGAGGCCCAGTAACACACCGTGAACTATGATGCAGTCGTAGAATTCCTACAATCTTTTAGAGAAGATCCCAGTTACAAGGTGTCGAGCTTCCCTCCACTGAGAGAACAGAGGCATTCCCCTTGGCAGCCACCTATGAGTGTGCCTCCTTGACAACTTCAACCGTGGAGTTGGCAGAAGGATGGGAGTGTGTGTGCTCCTCACAGTCCTAGCCATATTTAATGTACTTACACAGAGCCAGGCACTGGCAAAAGCCATTTTGACCACTAAAATCTTTGCTCTAATATAGTGGTCTTCCTATCTGAAATGGGTCCCTTCAAAATGGTGCTTTCTCCATGTTAGTCTGAGGGGGGTCGGGGGAAAGAAATGTGCTTCTCCCTTGCAACAGTCTTTTAGAACCCTGTCACTGCTGTGGGTCAAGTCCAAACCCAGAGTCAGAGTGCTCTGTGAGTTTCTACATGGTTGTGCCACCAGTGACTCTGGTGGGTCTGTTCTGGATGAAAAGAGTCATAAGGTTTTAGGGAATGGTAGAGATTTAGAATAAATGGATTCTGCTTTCAGTATCAGGACTAGCTAATAGTTGGCAATCTCTGCAGGAACACCTATATTAAATGCGAATGGGCAGGAAAAATATTTTTTTTCTACATTTCTATATAGTTTTGATATATATATATAGCATTAATGTAATCAAACTGACGTGGTTTGAATTCCTTCTAAATTTATATACAGCCATGTTTTGCCACATATTTTAAAAGATTTAATAATATTTTAAAAAGCCTCTTAGTTTATGCAGAGTTCTGATTGTGAGAAAATCCATCTTTGTTTTGCTGAAAAGTTTCCCTGAGGCTAGTTGATAATATTCTTATCCATTCACAATCACTTTGTAAATCTTTGCAAGATGAATAACATTATTGCCTGTTTCCTGAATTAGATATTACTGTCTCATCTGTAATTACAAAATCAAAGAATTGCAAGTAACACAGGAAGTGCCGTTATACTACAAACTTACTGGATTTCAGATATGGCAGTGGTGATTGTGTATTTGCATGAAGCTACAGCTCACTCACAGTTATCTACCACACACTTCCAAGGGCACAGTGACACAGCAAAGACCATACGCCAGACATCTCTGGGCATTGTGGTGGCCTACTGTGATTGAAGATCTACTTCTGAATTTCTGGGTAGCTACTTTCTTGACTCCGTTATACTCACTTAAGCCGGAGGTAACTGGCTCTACTAGAAGGAGGGAGGCACTCCATAAGTGGGTTTCATTTTGGCCTTGCATGTAGAACAAAGAAGGGCTCCTTGTTTGGTTCCTCGCCTTTTTATTGAATGACTAACTCCTCAGACCTACCTCTTTCAATGGATTGTTAAAGACAGTACAACTGCCGAGTTTACCTAGCAACTACACTAAAATTTCCTCTTTGTGTTGTTTTAACACTCCTAATTTATTATTTGTGCCATTGTATAATTCCTATTCTTCTCCATTTCCCTTGACCCTCACTTTATATTACCTACCACTTTTTTCTTTTATGTTTGATAGGTGTAGGAGTTGCCCAAATCACCATCAGTTTGGAGTCAGGTGCAAGTTTGGAATGTATCCAGGTGTACCATTATATTTAGTAAATTATGGGAAGAACTTGTAGAAGCAAAATCATTATACTAATGGATATATGACAGTAGCTTAAATAATTCCATTTTGCTTAGTAAAAGCGACCTGCTGCCTGTCAGACATATATTTAACTTAACAGACAAATGATACGTTCTTGATCATTTCAGAAACTGGCCTTGAGAAGTTACATATTACTCTGTGTCAACCCAGTCAGTGTCACCAGAGAAGCTGTTTGACTGTAAATTATAGGTAATTACATGGAGTCTGACCAGATCTTTAACAAAAGTTTTTGAATTCAGAAACTATTGTAATCCTCTGGTGATATTATTTTTAAAAAATTTTTTGATATTTTATAATTTTTATAGTTGATTCACATCTTCCACTTTAAGTGCTTTTCTTTCCATATTAATATAGACCCTAGGCCAGCATTTAATCTGTACAAACTTCAAGGGAACCTGGAATAATCAAAGACACATATTTGATTATTTTTCTTTGCGTCTTTAAATAAAACTGTGTAGTCAAAATTGTTTCTTTGAGAAAGATGCTTTGAGCATTTTCCACTTCTGAGACACAAATCAGGATATTCTTTTACCCAAACTTTCACAACGTTTGCCTTCTTTAAATATATTAATTATTATGCTTACTCTTCAATTTCCTAGCTGTCAAAATTCTACAATGACAAAGTTAAGTTCTTGATCAGTTTGCCATTATTTCAACGTCACCAATGCATTCTTTCTGATTTATCACTGTGAAGTCATAAAAAATCAATAAATAATTCTTCCTCACATCTTATAACCAGAAAATACTTTCTCTCATTATTTCCTGATTGAAGTACATTGCTCTCAGACTTAATTCCCAATACTAAATAGTAGGCCACATATCATACTTAAATATCTATTTGCTTTTAATTACTAAACAATGTTGAAACTAAACCAGAGACTTCAAAACTTTTAGATTTCTTAGGCAGTTATGCCTGGAATTGGGTATATTGTTCAAATTTGAAAAAAACAACAGTGACCGAAATGAGAATTTTCATCAGAAGACTGGAGAAAATAGAACCTTTTAATAACTAGAATGGCTTGCCTTTGAGTCTGTTTTGTAATCTATGTTGTGAATGTAATACTGGCACATGCTTGATAGTGAATTATAAATATACACCTCTGTAATAACACAGCACTCTTTCTGTAAATCTTTCTTGACTATTGAATTAATTATGTCAGTAAATGTCATGACAGATGAGACAATAACATCCCTCTCATTTAGAATCATACACTCCTCGTTTAAACTCCCTGGTTCTTCAAGTTTATTTCGGCTAGAAATGTTCTCAATATATTCTCCTCCACCTAATTTCCACTGAATCTGCTTATTTTCATTTCAAATGAACTGGGCTGGAAGTGTATATCCATTAGTGGTTATGTTCATGGTGTTCAAAAATAAACTAGTCTGAGAATCGTGTTCAATTTTCTTTTTACTGAGATGGATGTGTCAACAGGAGTGCTTGGCGGGCACTGGTATAGCAGTTGCTTTATGGATGATATTTTAAGGGAATGAACAAAGAGAAACATTCCTAGTCAAAATTAATTACTCAGTGCTCTGTCTTCCTCTCATCTTTGCAATATAACCCTAATGACTTTGCTGAACTGCCTTTTAAAATTAATTAAACACACGACTCCCCTCTGCTACACTAAGCTTTTGGCAAAATTTAAACCACTGGGGTATTCTCATCTTAGAATCCCTCTTCCATTGTTTATCTGCAATCACAGTCTCCTAACTTGCACAATCTTTGCCTCTTCTTATTATAGTTTCCTATAATAAGGCCTACCTTTGTTCTATTGCTCTCTCATTATCCATATCCTTTAGTGCTGACTTCACTAACACTAGTGGGGACTGACATAATTTATAAATGTCATTGACCCTGTTATCGTTTTTATAATTTTTTTATTTTCCTCATTTTCTCCCTTAGTGAGTTAAGCCACCAATGATTGTTCAACCTATACAACTGAGAATCACTGTGAGTCTTGCTCTCCATGAATTCTATATTGAGATAATGACAGTTATTATGGATTCACCCTCTTAGTATCTCTCCCATTCCTGTTTTTTCTCTAACTTCCAGCTGCCACTCCACTAATGCAGAACTCATCTGTTTTTAGCTAGATCATTGAAATAACCTGCTACTGGATATATTCCCAGTCTGTCATGTGGAATAGATTTATGGTTTTCAATTTCACTTGGGCTCTCAGAGTCATTTGGCAATACATTCACTTGTCAGTCAAATGAATCTTGATTTTATAGCCCTGACCTATGCACTCGCATGAGAAAAACTTCCTCCATCACCCCATCAGGTAACTGATGCTTTACAAAAAGCTGCAGGAGAATTTATGTGATTTTGTTCCTATGTAATATATATTGGATGCTGCTGTTTTGCTCTTGCTGCTGTTTGCTTACACTTGTTTTTAAGAGGCTCTACCACTGTTTCATTCAAAAATACTAATATCCCATAGAAGGAAGTTGTTTTTCGATATTCTTAAGAGTTTTTTTGTTGGGACACTGGAATGAATCTGACTTTGCTCTTCACCCAAACTAGTGCAGAGCATTATGCTAAACATATAGCTGTCTAAACAAAACTTTTTTTTAAAACAAATATTGATTTCTTATTTGAAAGGAAGATTTATAAATATGAGACACACACAGAGAATGAGAGAGACAGAGAAACAGAGAGAGATATCATCCATTTGCTGGTTCATTTCCCAAATGGCCATAACTGTCAGAGCTGAGCTAATCAGAGGCAGGTACCTGGAGCTTCTTCTGGGTATCCCATATGAGTACAGGAGTCCAAGGACTTGGGCCATTAACAAAAGTTATTTTTAATACTTTTGGCACATGTAAATATGTCAACTTTTCATTTACCTCAGTTGATACGATGACATTATTGATTTTGCTTGTCACTAAATATATTACAATAAGAATCTAAGCATGTATTTCTTCTTCAATAAAGTTCAATTAAGTGCCATTTCTGTTCCTAATAATCTCTTTAGAAGCATAAATATAAGGGTACTTCAAAAAGCTCATAGAAAATGTTTCCTGGAAAAAAATATTCATGGATTTAAAAATTTTTGGTATCAAGATACAAATATATTTGTATAATATAATTCTGTTTTCCATGAAATTTTGATGAACATGTGGCTAGTGCATAAAATTGTATATGAAACTGATACTTTTATTGAAGTTGTTGGCTAATTATAGTGATGGGGTATTTTTATTTGCAGCTGTTCAACTTCAATAAGTATTTTTTTTTAATCTGTCCTCTTGAGCAAAGTCCAATACCCTAAACTAGTAAGGTGCATTTTTTAAAAAATTCATTTATTTTTATTGGAAAGTCAAATATACAGAGAGGAGGAGAGACAGAAAGATCTTTCATCCAATGATTCACTCTCCAAGTGACCGCAATGGCTGGCGCTGTGCAGATCCGAAGACAGGAGCCAGGAACTTCTTCCATGTCTCCCACACGGGTGCAGGGTCCCAAAGCTTTGGGCCATCCTTGACTGCTTTCCCAGGCCACAAACAGGGAGCTGGATGGGAAGTGGAGCTGCTGGGATTAGAACTGGCGCCCATATGGGATCCTGGCACATTCAAGGAGAGGGTTTTAGCTACTGAGCCACCATGCTGGGCTAGTATTTTCAATGCATTATTTTTAATGCTTTCAGTACTCCCAGTGGTGGAACAGTGATATGTTTCTTATAAAAATTCTTCCTTTCAGGCATCATGCTTTTTCAGCCTTAAATAAGACAAAATTGATTTTGTTGCAGCAGCCTGGTTTTTGTGTAGACCTATGTTAAGATACTGTTTTAATTAAATGTCAAATCCAGCCTGGCACAGGAAACACAGTGCCTGCTTGCTGTTTGAGGAAAAGCTGTCAGCTTGTCTCTTGCTGTCAACTTGCCAGCTGCCTGGTAGTAATTAGTTTAGGCTAAGGGATCACTGTTGGGCAGAGCTTCATATCACACATGACTCAATACTGTGTGACTTGGAGGAAAATGTGAGACAACCTATTTGTCTTTGGGAGATGGAATTCTATGCCATTAATTATTTAAGATTATTTTAGGTACTTTTCTTATAGAAGTAACAATAAATCAGAAATTCCATTAAGAGTAAGGTACAGATATGAAAGCTGAAATCCTATAAGTAGTAATTCCTGTGAATCTAAGTATCTGGGGCTATAATTGGCATAGACAACTTTTATTCAGTTTTCTCAGTGGTAGTTTATACTGATACTTTTTATAACTTAATAAATCCAAGCTAAAAAACAATTGATAGTCATGACATTTAGACATTGTCTCACTTATTTAAAGCAACTCACTTTATGTTTTGATGGGTTTTTTTTTTTTGCAAATTTTTGTGATCCTAAGATCAATTAGAAATCATAAGTAGTTTTCCAGATAATTAAAGCCTTTCACATATCCTCACCCCCCCACACACAAATACAGAAAAAATGAGACATTTGCCCACTGGGTTATCCAAAAGAGTAGCTACTGGGAAAGTTACAAAACTATATTATGGAAAATAATAACAACAACAATATGAAAAAGAAGAAAAAGATCTATAGGCATTATAAATCTTGTCCCAGACCATTAAGAATTTTTTTTTATGCAATCTCTTATTTTAATTATTTTTCAGTATGCTTTGAGATAAGAATTCAAAAAATTCACGCCAATTCACATAATGAAGAAATTGTGCCTGAATTTCAAAAGAAAAGCTTAAGGGGAAATGACCTGAAATACAGAGGATTCAGTCACCCAGGCAGTGCCCTGAAACAGCAGATCTGAGACATTTCTTAGAGATAATATCAATATCTAGTAACGTGTTTTGTTGTTTTTCCCTTATATTGTCGCAGATGCACCAAGTTTATTTGGGTTAAAATTTTCTGTTTGTCTTTTCCCATTTAGTGCATTCAGTTTTCTTTCTGTATTCTACGTCTGTTCTGAATACTACAAAACTGGATATTTTAAAAATTGGTCTGATAATGCTGACCCTCCTGGACTGTTCATTTTCCAGGAATAAGGGAACTTGCTGCACAGAGTTGATAATCATACGCATGGACTACTTACTGATGGTCAGTGGTCAAAGCTTATTAACATTTAAATAATTAATAACTTTTAAAGACTGAGGGTCACATAGGTGTAAGGGTAATGTTTTGCAACACTGCAAACACTTTTGTGATACTGAACCATTCGAACTGTTTACATCTAATATACTTACTAATAGAATTGGGTTTTAGTGACTATTTTTGAATTTGTGGTAATTTTATTTGGTGTCTCTCTGTCACTGCCTCAGCACTGATTATTTTTGCTTTTAATATTTTTCCCTTTACTGACTTTAAGTGTATTCTTAAACCTTTATTTATTTATTTTTTCATTGGAAAAGCCAATATACAGAGGGAAGGAGACACAGAGAGAAAGATCTTCCAGCTGCTCTTCCACCCCTGAAGTGGCTGTAGTGGCTGGAGCTGAGCTGGTCTGACACACAGTCAGGAGCTTCTTTCAGGTCTCCTTTGTAGGTGAAGGGTCCCAAGGCCTGGCCATTCTCTGTTGCTTTCTCAGGCCACAAGCAGGCAGCTGGTTGGGAGGTGGAATAGCTCTGGAACACGAACCAGTAGCCAAATGGGATCCTGGCACGTGAAAGAGAGGATTTAGCTACTGAGCCTTGTGCCAGCCTTATATTCTAGGTTTAAATGGAAAAATACACATTCGTTGACATGATCATAATCAAGCATACTAGTGTGTCACAGAATCACAGAACTCCAAGACGTCTGTACATAGGTATCCTGTCTAGTTATAACCTGTTACTCAGGGAAACAATATGTTCATGTACATGAATGATTAAATGTACAGATTTAGAACCTTTCACCATTTTATCTCAATGTATTATAATTGCATGTTTAAATGATTAAATTAAAAATGACTGTAACTATTATGGGTTATTGTGTGACATTTCAATATGCCTGTATGTATACTGATCAGTTGATCAAAACAGAATAATCATCACTCCCCTCTCTGACAATAATTTAGGACTGGAGGCTTGGAATGCTTATATATGCTCATAAGGTACATGCAAGTTTGTCCTGAACTGCAGTGGCCTAGTTTGCTATGTAACCATAAGGACTTATTGTTTTGCTCTCACTCTGCTTTGGTTACTATTATTCAGCCCCCGTTTCATCTCCTAGCATCTTGTAATTGCCATTCTGTGTTCAGACTGAATATTTTACCTTTGACATTTGAGCGAGAACATTCAATATTTTCCTTTTCAGCTTTGGCTTTTTCACTTATGTTATCATTAATTTTCATCAATTTTGCTGCAAATGGCAAAATTTCATTCCTTTCATGGTCACATAGTTTCTTTATACAGTCATTTGGTAAAGAAACCTGATCTAATTCGATGCATGGGCTACTATAAACCTTGTTGCCGTAAACATAATGGAGCAGGTGTCCCTGTGAAACACTTTATTGCTTTTGGATATTCATGCAGCAATGGGGTTGTAATTGTAGTATTTGCTCTGAAAAATGCAGTTAGCATTATTTCAGAAGGTCACTATTTATAAGTCCAGTTTTTCTTTAGATTTACCCGTCTTCCATCCTTCTCTGCTTTTTTACTTAAAATAAACCTTTTTTTTGAGACTTTTGTTTTTGAATTGCTTATTCACTAGGTTCCTTTAGCAAGTACTGGCCATTGGAAAATTTCTAATATTTTTGCATATAAAAATTTAAAATCTGAATATTTGTGGTTCAGAATTTTTATCTTATAGTTCTTATAGTTTTGGTGATTATAGTGAGTGAAAAAATGCTGAGTGTGCTTTGTACCTTCTATATCCAGCTTTTTGTTGCTAACCCAGTCTGTATGTCAAAGTCTGCTTACAGAAACAATTGCCAATTGAGAGATAGGCCCAGACATTACCTTCCAAGAATGAACCCTGTAAACTTGTCCACATCTAAGGATAGGATTATTATTTATTAATTTTTTCTTGAAAAATATCTTCACTGTATTGGATTTTAAATTAACAAGTTCATTTGTTCCTCAATCCTCAGCAATGTAAAATTGTTGTCCTGAAACATCTCCAACTATTGTTCTTCATTCAAAAGTAGCCTGGGATTTTTGTTTGTCAACGTTTAAGACTTTCTGGTGTTCTTTGGCTCCATGGAGTTTAAGTGTGTTGTATGCTATTCAGATTACATTTATTTTGTGTCAAATCTGTCGAACTGGATGCTCCTGAGAGAACATATATTTGTCAATATTGTCAGCCATGTGTTCTTTAAGTGTTTCCTCTAACTTTGTTCTTCATTCAACAATACAATGCTCTATCTATCTATCTATCTATCTATCTATCTATCTATCTATTTACTTTTATTGGAAAGGCAGATATGTAAGGAGAAGGAGATACAGAGAGAAAGATCTTCTGCCTGCAGGTTCCATACCAAAGTGGCTGCAATGGCCGAAGCTGAGCAGAACTGAGTTGATCTGAAGCTAGAAGCAAGGAACTTCTTTAGGATCTCCAAGGTGCAGGGTCCCAAGGCTTTGGACCATGCTTGACTGATTTCCCAGACCACAGGGAGGGAGCGACCACACACACACACACACACACATATGAAGGAATTCCTTCATTTAAGTATATATATATATATATGTATGTGTATACACACACACACACACACACACACACGCCTTCATTCAATTCTATTTATTTGAAATATGCAAATCTTCCTCCTTGGGTTCACTCCATCTATGCCCTCAATAGTCAGAGCGGGCCAGTCTGAAGTCAGGAATCTAGAATTTCATCTGGGTCTCCCTTATGGGTGATTGATATCCAAGCATCTCAATTATCAACCAGTGTGTTCTGGATGCACTGACTTCAAGTTACACGGAGAGTGGAATGTTCCAAGTTGTAACCAACCCTCTAATGTTGGATGTTAGTATTCCAAGAGGCAGATCAACACACTGTGCTACGATGGCCATCCAATTTTGCATTTTAATTGCTTGCCATGTGTCCAGCACTTGTCTACACACTGTAAAAACAGATCTAGGCAAAACATATTTAAGAATCCCGTGCTTTCCTGCTGCTTGCATTCCACTTAGGGAAGAGAAACAATGAACATTTAAAAAGGAAAAATCCACAAACTTTTAAAGTCAAAGACAAAATAAAGCAGAGAACAGAGAGACAGTCACAATTATAGCTGTAGTTAGAGTGCTTGGGAAAGGTCTCAAGGAAAAGCTGGTGAAAGGAAGGCTGTAAATTTTGTATGTGCCATGGAAAAAAATGATCTCTGGAAGAGGTGTTCATAAGTGTACTATCCCGATGTGGAAAGAAGTTTGGCATGCTTGTAAATACTTACAGAAAATGATCAGATTTATGTATGGCAGTTTTTGCATTTCTTCAGTTCTTGAATGAATATCAAATTAAGAACTCTCAAGTAGGAGAAATGGTGGGGCTGTTCATTTTCAATTAAAAGGAACATTAAACACAATATATCCTATTGTTAGGATCGATATGTGTTGAACATGGTCTGTGTGCTGCGTGCACGTAATGATTCTACCATTCAGTCTATATAATGAAGTCTACTTGCTTAATCATATAAAAGTTAGTGGCTTAATTTTATGCATTTTTTAACCCAGAAATTGTGTAAAATAAAAAAGCATTTGATCTAATCAATGCACAGAAACTTTTATCCTGTCATGGGAAGGATTACATTGTGTAACAAATATATTTAACTTTAACACAATTATAAAACTTCTTACAAAGATTTATTTCATTTACTCGAAAGACAGAGTTACAAACAGAAAGACATGCACACATATACATGCATGCAAAGAGAAAAAGAGTGAGAGAGAGAGAGAGAGAGAGAGAGAGAGAGAGAGAGAGAGAGAAACAGAGAGATCATTACAGCTGGGACTGGACCAAGCAGAATCCAGGAGCCAGGGATTTCCTCTGGACATCCCACATGCATGGCAGGGGCCCAACTTTACAGGTGATGTTCAGGTGCTTTCTCAGGCTCACTAGCAGGGAGTTGGATCAAAAGTAGAATGGCTAGGACTTGAATTAGTATTCTTCTAAGATGCAGACACTATAGATGGTGACTAAACTCACTGCTCTATAACACCAGCCCCGAGAAAACTTCTTCTTGAAGACAAATCTAGAGGATTTCTCTTTGTGATCATAATATGTGCTTCTTTGAAAACCAGTTTCTATTTTTCAAATGCAGTTAACTCTAAGGAAACTAATAACTCCCCTAGAGTATGGATTAGAATCTTACAAAGCTATTCACACAGTTGAGCTCCATTGGTTTCCAAAAACTTTATGGACCTGGTGCTAATGATACTCTTTTTAATTGCTTTAAAGAAAACTATGTTTTAAAAAGCATTTTATCCTTGTAGAATATATTAATTAGAATTAATTTTGTAATAAATTTTGTGTAAATAATTTGTAAAATCTATAAGTAAATATAAAGCATACCTTCAGGTCACTAATGTCTAACTAGTATGTATTGTCTTTTTTTGATCTGAGAATATGTTCCTGGAATCATAGTGACAAAAGAGGATTATGGCTAGAACTTTCTAATTCCCATAGCCTTATGGAAGCCTTTGCTATGTAGAGGATATTATCTGACCATCCTTGGGTGTGTTATTAGGGTTTCTCAGGATTATTTTTGTTGATAATGTTATATTTTTCCTTCCTTATATGTGTGTATCATGAGATTTCATATTACACTAGCTCTTCAATGTATTATAACTTAATTATACAATGTATTATGATAAGTAATAACTATTTTTGCCATAAGTTTATCTACTCTTTTGTGCAACCCATATGTACAACTGCTTGTTTGACACCTTTATCTTGATGAATACAGTTTGTGCCAAGTTAACCTCCACTGAATTCACTTTTACACTCCTATTTCTTACACTGTATTGTTTATTCTGGTGAATGGCAGTATCACATGTTATGAAATTTGAACATATCTTATCTTTAGGCTGATTTTGAGGGATCAATATTTAAAAAGCACGTATCATTTTCAGAGTATCAATTTGTATTTTAATGATTTGTTATGTACATATTTTTTAATTGGATATTAAGTTTTACAGAAAGAAGGAGAAACAGAGAAAAAGATCTTCCATTTGCTGTTTATTTCGCAAGTAGCCTCAATGGTAAAAGCTAAGCTGATCTGAAGCTAGGAGTCTGGAGCATCTTCCGGGACTCCCATGTGCGTTCAGGGTCCCAAGGCTTTGGACCACCCTCGACTGCTTTCCCAGGCCACAAGCAGGGAGCTGGAAGGGAAGCAGGGTTGCCAGGACACAAACGAGCGCATATATGGGATACCAGTGGATGCAAGGTGAGGACTTTTAGTACCTTGCCCTCACTTTGTATTTTAAACATTTTATTGGTATACAATTCACATATTATGTTATCAATCCCATTTATCTATTTAATTCAGCGACTATTAGCATATACAGTGAGTTGCATATTTATCACCAGAATATATTTAGAGCATTTTGTTATGCTGAAAATAAAATCTATAGTAGTAATCTGCCATCCACAAACCTACCCTTTCACCAAAAGTTGAGGTGATCACAAACCTGCTTATATTCTCTATAGATTCGTTTTTTCTGGGTGTTTTTTAAATGAATAGAATCATATATGGTCATCTGTGACTGACTTCTTTCACGAAGCAGAATAACTTTGATGTTTATTTATATTGTAGCATACATTAATACATCATTGGTTTTATTTTCAAATGCTTTATTATAATATAGAGATTTTGTATCTTATTTGAAGAGTTAGGTTATTTCTGCCTTTGATTATTATGAATAATGTTGAAAATAATGACTCATGCACAAGTTTTTATGTGGACATACGTTTTTTATTTCAATTGGATATTTAATAGGCGAGGAATAGAGTGAAGAAATTTGGCTGTATGTCTACTAGTAAGCATTTCAAGAACCACCAGATGGTTTTTCCAATGCAAGCGTAGCATTTTTCCATTCTCACCAACCATGCAAAAACATCCTAAATTCTTCATGTCCCTGTGATACCTGTCAATATTCATCTTTAAGGTTCTATTCCTTGTGATTATTAAATTGTATCTCAATGTGATAATGTCTTGAATTTGCACTTTGACTAATAATTGGTATCTTTTTAAATTTAAAAACATGCTCGTGTAGTGGAGCTTTGTAATGAAAGAAAAACATTTGGAATTATATGCCTGAAGTAAAATTTTTTAAATGTAACTTTAATTCTAATGTAATGTCTATCAAGTTCAAGACATTTTTAAGATTGATGATACTAGTACCTCCATCAAAAATTGAAAGTTCTAGGAATCTGACCATATCAATAGTTTTTCTTAATATATATAATCACTTAAAAATCAGCATTGCTTAAAGAATGTTTTAAACTAGGAACCAAAAAGCTTAGAAGACGTTGAATTATTCCTTTGGCCTACCACTTTCTTAATGAAATTCCTACAAAATTTTCCTTACTTAAATGAAAGGAATGAGGAAGAGTACTGTCAGGATGAAGAATTGTCTGTGACGCTTTCCTGGGTATTTTTGTGGTAAAACTTTAACTAACTTTCTTACCTAACTTAGCTAACTTGCAATAGCTGCTAAGCTATTGTACCAGGCTTTTCAGCTAACTTTCTTAACAGTTTTTCCCAAATAAACAAATATATTCTTGGAATTTTAAGAAACTTAAGAAGCAAAATACCATGAACATAAAAAAAAAATCTGTGGCTATGAACTTGGCTTTTGACCAGGGCTTTGGTTTTGCCTGGATCACTTTCACTTCTTCATAACAACTGTGCTAATGCAGTCTTGAGTTCTCTTATTACTATGTTATTACACTCTTTTAAGGAATGCTTTAATATCTTCATCCCACTTGTTGAAAATTTCCACTGAGCTTTGTTGTTGTGTATGGCTGGTCAGGCCATAACAGTTTTGGGGCCCAAGGAGGAGAAAGCTTGTACCCCTGATCAGTCAGAATTGTCTAGGCTGAACCAACTGAGATGTTGATAGTGTTAACTGTTATTTCTGCGGTTAATCATCAATCTTTTTCTTTAGGGAAGAACAAGATTAATGTTATTCTCACAACTTGATGTGGATGATCTGTCACTGTAAGATTGTTTCAAACTCTTTCAAAATGAGTTATCCATTTGTAACCTGCTGATTTCTTGAGGGTATTTTCTCAGAAAAACTTCCCTTACAGCACCAATAATATCACCAGTAGAGCACTAGCAATTCAACCACATCAATGCAAGTTTCTTTCGATAAAACAAAGAAGCATAAGAATACATTTTGAAATCCAAGCAACACTTTTTGGAAATGCATGTACTTTTTTCCATGAATCTTTTGAAGACCTTTTTTTTTTATAACTACACAGGAGAAAGCTTTATTCAGATATTATATACTTATATATTCCAGATTCAAGTGTCTGTTACATGTACCAGCCAAATATGGTCTCTATACATTAGCACGTGGGTGGTTTATTTCATCACTGAAGCCTGAAATATATTAGCCCAAATGTGCACTGGTGCCACTTTCACATTTTTGCATATTAGTTATTTTAGAAATAGCCCATGTAAACCACTCTTTAAACATTTAGAGTTTGTCTGCTTTGCATATGCCATAAAATTTCACCCACATCTGCTAGCAACGAGTAAGCCCAGGGCTAGAGAGAGACCAAAGTGCTGCTACTGTTTGAAGCCAGCTGACCCGGACATTCCCTTCTTAGTGAAAACAAATGCCCTTGCCCTTCTCTGGCTTCTAGCCGCTCCCAGCAAAATTCAGCCAATATTGCCTGATGAAACCATGTTACTGTAACTTCATGATTATGTTATTTCCCTTGACCAGTCCCCAAATCCCTACAAACTGCTATATCAGATAATAAGATATATAATTTTGTGCTGCATGGGTTGCTGTTCTTTCTTAATTGTGTCTTTTGAAATATGAAGTTTTAACTTAAATGTTGTCTAGCTTGCTTTTTAAAATTTTTTTCCTTGCGTTTATAGTAATATATCTATACAACTTTATACTTTACTTGTCATTATCCATTATCCAATTGACTCAATTTTATTTTATTGAACAGATACTTTTTTTAATATTTTGCATTGATAGTGTTCTCCATAGATTCATTGTTATTGCTTTGCTTTAGATAACCAACTATTTTGGAGTGTATTTGAAATAACCCACTAATTATCTAATATTTGTTTCATCTTCTTCAATTTATTTTCTATACTACAACCAATTGTTTTTCTCAAATGTGAGTTTAGTTGTGTTCCTGTTTTGCTTAACAAATTGTTTATGTACTGTTGCTTTCCAGTAGAATTTAAATAGGATGCACTGTATCTTTTCTCTTACACTTGTTTTTGTACAGATACATTTATAATAAGAAAAGTACACACATTTAATTCTGGGAAATTTTTTTATACTGCTCTATTTCTGGAAAACTCTTAATCAGTTTATTTAAGCCTGGTTGAGACATGAACTCTTTATTTAAAGTTGTTTTTGAAATAAAATATAAAGAGATTAAGAATGATTTCATCTGCTGATTCACTCTTCAGATAATTTATACAGTCAGTACTGGGCCTACTTCTCACACTGGGTGTCAGGGATTCAGCTCCCTGAGCCTTCTCCCCCTTTAAGGTCTGCTTCAGGAAGAGGCTAGAATTGGTATGGTGTTAGAACTTGGAAGCAGGTTACTTGCATGGGTTGTCTAGGCATCACAGGTGATGTCTTTACCACAAACCACGTGCCTTTCCCTTTCAGTACACTCTTGAGAGGAGCTTCCTGAAACAGCCTAGTACTCTGTTACTTTCTCCCGTGAATTGAAAACTTGGCCACATCTGCATGTTTATCATGGCATATTGTATTTGCTTGATGATTATCTATTTTTCTCTTTTTATTGTTTGAATTCCAAATTGAAGGATTTCCTTTTACACTGTGATCTCCTTAGGGTAGAATTATATTATTAGTAGAATACATTCAATGAATATTAATACAATACATTGAGTAAATATTTACAATGGTGAGTCAAATGCCAAACTTAATAAGAAAATATGATTCTTTCAGACTCTGATTTTGAAAAACTATGGCACTGACTGAGATAGTAGCAATGGTACAGTGTGTAACAGTGATTAGATTGCTACCTTTAAGTAGCATAATATGTAACTGACCATGACAGATGTAACCCAGGAAGTAAATCAACTCCTTTATATATGTCCAAATATGTGATTTAGGAGAAAAGAATATTGCATAAGATTTCTCTTGAACATGTACATTGAATCTTTTATCATATTCTGTTACTGATACTTCCTTCAAAATGCTACATATGTTTGCTTTCTTGATAATATATATAATACCATTTCTGCAAAACAAAATCTAATTCTAGTGTAGGAAATGGTCAAATTATATACAAAAATCAAACCAATGCAGTTCAGTTCTGTGGCCTTGTTACTTCCCTCAGATCTAGTTACAATTCCACCAGTTGGAGTAAAATACATTCTTATTCTTGAGGAAACTGGATTTTTTAAAAAAGATTTATTTATTTTTATTACAAAGTCAGATATACAGAGAGGAGGAGAGACAGAGAGGAAGATCTTCCGTCTGATGGTTCACTCCCCAAGAGAGTGCAATGGCCGGTGCTGTGCCGATCTAAAGCCAGGAGCCAGGAACTTCTTCCAGGTCTCCTACTTGGGTGCAGGGTCCCAAAGCATTTGGGCCATCCTCGACTGCTTTCCCAGGCCACAAGCAGGGAGCTGGATGGGAAGTGGAGCTGCTGGGATTAGAACCGGCGCTCATATGGGATCCTGGAGTGTTCACGGCGAGGACCTTAGCTGCTAGGCCATGCCACCAACCCCATAGGATGACCCCAAATAGTTTCAGTACAAGATGATCATTTCAGTGAAGCATTGCAGGGAGATGTATGAGGGCTTTGCACAGTTTGAATAGGTATGAATCTGTGCTAGCTTTGAGAAAACATGTAACAAAATAGCAATAAATTAAGAAAATTAAATATGAATGGAATCTATTGTATCTCACTGAAATTTATTTTTTTTCTCCTGGTATTTACAAACTTGTCACTTCTCCAAAATACTGTAGCTGGCAAAAACAAGTATCTGAAGAACTATGGAGGTAATGGAGTTTGTGGCCAGTTGCAGTCACAGTGTTCCAGTTGGAGCACAGAATTCTTTATTGTGTGGACTAATAGTCAGCAAACTACTTATTATAGATAGGCTGTTTTTCTTTTACTTTAAGCACATTATACCATTGGGTGGAAATTAACCAGAAATTGAATGATGGTGAAGCCTTAATAGCTTAAGTAGTTTAGGGCTATTCAAAAAATTATGCAGAGAAATTTCTCTGAAAAAAAAAATAAGCATAGGCTACTGAACTGTAAATCTTGCAAGACATTTCTTATGAGCTCTTTTCAATGTTGCAAAGGCAATCAACAACACAGCCAGTCTATTTATCTTCTTTTTTTGTATGTATGAACATAGAAAATTTAGTTTAAAATTATATTAATGCTTTTATTTTCTTTGTAAGAATTCACACTTGTGTATCAACAATTTTCCCTTAGCAGAATAATTAGTGATAATATAGCATGTCCTAACATGTCAGTAGTGTTATATTTGGGAAAAAGACAGGAGTTGCATTATTCTCTACCTACAGACATACTTTGGGAAGATAAGTGTTCTCCATTTCCTTTTGTAACAACCTCAACAACAGATTTAAACAAATAGCATTTCCCTAGCAAGCAAGGCTAATTTATTTGGACCTTAAAAATGCACATTGCCAGCCTGCAGCACTGCACATATAAAATGAGACTGAATGAATTGGAGGTCAGCTTGATACCACTGCCCCAGTAGGGAGCTGGTTGGCATATTGATACAAATTTCCCTGACACAACCTATTACTGCTCTGCACTTTTCCTTGGCCTGTGACTGTTTCTTTCTTCCAAAGACTACAACCTGGGAACCACTGTATATTTTCGATTATGTTACACTCTAAACAGTGACTCAGATGCGGGTTACTCATATAACAATTATTCTGTAGGAAGGTAAGTGATGTGGTAATTGATAGCTCTAGCAGCAGATCCCCAACAATTATTCTCAATGTATGTTTGGATGTTTCAGTTGCAGAATAAAGAAGTGGACAATTCACCCCAAGCAATTACATTTTAGATATTTTTAAAATAAATGTCTTACTTAGGACCTTTTAAATAAATATTACACAAAACTAAGTTGAAAAGAAAATAATAACCTAGTATAATCATTCATATGTAGCATTTTATAAAGGAAATACACCAATGTCTAATAAATATGTCAAGAGCTACTCAATAATTTTCAGTAAAGAAATGTGAGTTGTAAGTATATCAAGACGTTGTAGGTATAGATAATGATAAAGAATCTAGCATCCTACTGTCAAGATATATTCAGTTTCATTGGGAGTCCATGTTTTATCCAGGAGTGGAGATGTATGCTGCACTGTATCTTTACTTCTCAGCATGGTAATCTCCCTCATACAGTTCCACTAGGTGAATATTTATATATTCTCTATTGACCTTGTTTTTTTGCATGAAGGTTGCTTAATATCAGAAATCATTGTAACCATTACCAAAAGATTATATTATTGTAATAACAGAGGTGAAAACAGTGGGTGGAAGAGGAAATCCCCGGGCCCATGGAATATTTCATGAAAATTTAAAAATTAAAAGAAAAACCATCATCTATCAAAAGGAGAACATCCAAAGGCATTGCTTGCTCTGTCATCACCAAGAATACGATCGTGGGTGTCACAGACATCATGTCCACTGATAGCAAACTCTGTCAAAGACATCTGTGCTAGTATGCCCCTACTCACCTCAACCCACAGCTTTTCATGAAATTAGTTATGGAAGGGCATTCCTCAAAATTATAAAGTCACAATATACCACAAACCAGCAGCCAATGTACTGAATGAGAAAAGTTGGAAAACATATTTCCTCAGACCTGGAAAAATAATAAGTTTCACCGGTTCAATTCAATGTGTTATTGGGAATTTTAGTGAGAATGGTCAGGAAGGAGAATGAAATAAGGAGCACCAATGTTGAAAAAGAGAGTCAAAGTATTCATTTTGGGATGATAATGCACATGGAAAATCTAAACACTATACCAAAAAGTCATTCAGAAAACTTGCAAATTATGAAATAAATATACAAACTGGCTATTTTTAATGTTGTAATGATGACCTCATTGAGAGAGGAATTAAGAAAGAATTTGCATTCAAAATGACCACAAAAATACAAATATTTTGGAACAATATTTTTAATCAATAAAAGGGAAAAAACCCACAAAGATAATTATCAACACTGATAAAGAAGTAATCAAGGATACAAAACCTGGGAAAATATTCCTTACTTCTGTATCAGAACTATCAAATCATTAAAATGTCTGTACTAACTGACATTTATAGATTCAATGCATTCCTACCAAAGTAACAATAATAATCTTTACAAAACTAGAACAACCCTAAAATTCATGTGAAATCATAACAGAACCAGAGTTGCTATAGCAACCATTTACAAGAAAAAAAAATTAAATATGAGTCATCACAATACCTGACTTCAAGGTATAATATGAGATTATAGTAACTACAAGAAAATGGTTCTGGCATAATAACAATACATTAACCATGATAGCAATACATTAACCATGAGCCGGTAAGTTAATTCATGTATTTAACAATTGAATTTGACGAAATGTGCTCAGACCACCCAGTGGAGTAAGGATATTATTGTCACCAAATGGTGTCAGCAAAACTGGATGTGCATATGTAGAAAATGAAATTAGATCAATGCCTCTTATCATGTACAAAAATCACCTGACAGTTGATAAAATATCTAAGTTTAAGATCTGAGACTAAGAGGCTACTGGAATAATGCAGAAGGCAAACATTCCATGACAATGGTGTTGGTAGAGATTCTTGCACAATACTCCCAAAACAACATAAGCAAAACTGAATGAACTGGGAGTATATTAAATTCAAAAACTTCTGTACAGCGAAGGGAATGCTAATACAGAGACAAAAAAGAGTGATAAAAATATGTTTGTAGGCTACTTATCCAACAAATTATTAACATCCAAAATTTATGAGCAACTTAAAAAACTAAACCACCACCACAACACAAACCAATACAGTTAAGAAAGGTGAATAGGGCCTCATTAATTCTCAGAAGAAAACTACAATTGGACAACAGACATGTGTTTAAAATGTCTTACATTGCTTGCAATCAGGGATTTGCAAATCAAAATCATTATGAGCTATCATCTAAGCCCTGTCAGAATGGCTACATTCCAATGAAGAGAGAGTAACAACCTCTCAGTATGTGGGGAGAGGAGCAGGCATACAGACTGTGGGTGGGAATGTGTCAATGCAGCTACTATGGAACGCAAACAAAAACTACAAATAGACTCACAATGTGATCCAGCAATTCTACTAGCAGATATATGTCCAAAAGAGATAAACACATTGTATTAAAGAGATACTTGCAGCACCTTGTGTAAATAATGATCAAAATTGGAGTAAACTAAAACGTCCCTCATTAGATGGTTACAAAAATGAGGATACATGTATCTCATGCACGGAAATAATAGTACTAAGAATGCTTTCAAAATAAGTTTTAATGTTATTTAAAGTGTCACTTTTATTAGATATAATGATGTATGAAGCATAGGTAAAATTAACATTGGAATAAATGCTGATTAGAAAAAAATATGAAGAAACAATTAGTTTAAAACTGAGCTGTTGATCATGAAACAAATTACAAGAGAAAGTGAAAAATTTGAAAATTAGAACATTTTACAATGAACTAATCACATTACAATAAAATATTTTTTTAA
This sequence comes from Ochotona curzoniae, assembly GCF_017591425.1. NCBI lineage: Eukaryota > Metazoa > Chordata > Mammalia > Lagomorpha > Ochotonidae > Ochotona > Ochotona curzoniae. The sequence continues at coordinate 46,315,655 of NW_024467119.1, forward strand.
AAAAAAAGTGATCAACTTGGAAGAGACAAATACTTGCATATTATTCCAAAAATTTCTTGTATTATTTTACATCTAAAAGTGATGAGTAGTTAACAGGGATGGAAAAGTTTACGTATAGTGATATAAGATCCCTAAATTTATTAAGCCAATATTCACTGACAATTAACTAAATATTTGTTTATTTTCAGGAGTTTGCCATTAGACTCTATTTTGCTGGCAACGGAAGTTTTAACTGTGTTTCAGTAAAACTATACCTGTTATGTGCGTTATAACATATGGAAATATATAGAAAATAATGTATCTTTTATAATAAATATGTTAGCACTTGTATCAATTTTTGTTTCTAAAATGGAAGCTGAATGGAAGATAGACACACTTCTAGCTTATTTTCAAATGGGAAAGATACATTCAAAATTTGGTTGTCAACCCACAATACTTAACCTATGTGAAATATAGTAGGGTAAGAATTTTAAAATAATTCAGTGAACTTCACCATTGACTTGGAAATTTTTATGTTGCCATATATTACTCATATGTAAATTTAAATAGATTAGAAACATTGAACTGGTTTTAGACTTCTTGGCATAGGTTTTAGACATTTCTTTTCACAAAATCAAAAGTTGTTTAGTGCCAACAGTAGCAATAATTAAACTAAAAAAGTGGAAACATTAGTTTTGAGACTGAAATTTACATGTGTCTGAGAATCTAAAGAATATTTGATAATTTTTTATCCATTAGATTACAAAACTTAAATATGTGATAAGTGTGAATTGAAAGAGTCATAAATACCAAAAATGCACAGCATAGATAAATCGTAAATTGTATTAAACTTTATGGTACTCGAATGTACCAGATCTTATTCAGCAAGAATTCTATGCTGTGCTTGTTTTGTTTTTTACATCTATCCTTGTTCCTGAAATCATCTGTGCCATTACTGTGTCATGTCCATTTCCACCACTTTGAGTTTTGTTATTGTCATTTTACAAAGACTTATTTACTTATTTAAAAGACAGAGTTACAGAGACAGTGGCGCGCGCGCACACACACACACACACACACACACACACACACACACACACACCGGTGGTTGTCAGGATCCCAGACACTTGAGATACCTTGTGCTGTGTTACTCAGGTCATTAGCAAGAATCTGTTTGAAGCGAAGCAGCTGCAACATGAACAAGCAGCAACATGGAATGCCAGTTTGCCAGAATGCTAGTCTTTTTTATTGATTTTTTTAAATGCATTTTTGTTTACAAGGCAGTGGGAGAATGATCGAGACACAAAAATCTTTCGCCTACTGATTTACTCCCTAAAACTCTGCTGGGCAAGGTGAAGCTGGGAGCCAGAACTCCATCCGGAATGCCCATAAGGATAGCAGGGACTTGGCACGTTATCTGCTGTATCTTATGATGAACATTAACAAGAAGCTGGAAATCATTTAGAGGAGACACAGCTAAGCATTCTAATATGAGATGCAAAAGCCTCACATAATATCTTAACTACTGTGTCAAATTCCTATGCCCAATATTTAATACTTTTTGAGTTTCAATTTCAGTTGAATTACACTATGATACCAACCACCTTTAGATTAGACAAACTGAAGAGAGGCAGAAGATTCAACTCCTTTGCATAGGATTATCCTCAGCTCAAATGCACTTAAAAATGAGCAGGAATAATGACAATGTGACCTTGCCTTTTGGGGATAGAATCCCCCTGCTCTTCCAAATGAAGATATCCTTCCCATAGTAAGAGTAATTTAATATTCCTATCAACACAGAAAAATCGGAGCAAAAAACTTGAAAATTAATCCATATCTTTCTAGTCAATTCTCCACAATGCACAACATTAGCCTAAGACCCCTTCTCTCGTCAAATTTTTAAAATTTATTACTCCCTATTCAGCTCTATGTACAAATGTAGGCTTCTAATTGCTTCTAAGGCTCTTCATTTCTGTAGGAGACATCTCATGTCATGTAAAATTTATATTAAAGTCTGTATGCTTGTTTCCTGTTAACTGGTCTTATGAAAATTTAATTGTTGGATTCTTTCAAAATTCTAAAAGGGGTAAAGTTTTGCTTCCTTTACAAAACAAAAACACAAACCAACATTCATCTTCTCTGGTGACCCTGTCCCTCATTGTTTATTGATTAAGAAGATAAATCACTCTTCTTGTTGCTCTCCATCTCATAGCCACTTTTCTTAAAGTAATCCCCCTTTCTGTCTTAAAGTCGTCTTTCCCTTGCCTCCAATGCTTTGTGGAATCAGTTTCAACAGGACTTCTCTCTCCACAGGTCCAATATAATTGATTTATCCACAGTCTCCGATTATCCCTACAGTGACAAATCTGGTCATCAGTTCCTTCTTCGTTTTACCTGATTTCTCGATTATGTTGGATAGGATTGATAGACTGCTTCTCACCCTTTTGAAACACACGTCTTCTGATTTTTGTAAATTTTTTCTTAAGATTTAGTTATTTTTATTGGAAAAGTAGCTTTACAGAGAGGAAAGACAGAAAAAGATTCTCCATCTGCTTGTTTACTACCCAAGTGGCAGCACAAGGCTTTGGCCATCTTCTACTGCTTTCCCAGGCCACAAGCAGGGAGCTGGATGGGAAGTGAAACATCTGGGACGTGAACTGGCATCAATATGTGATCCTGGAGTTTGCAAGGCAAGAATTTAGCCACTGAGCCATCGCTCCGCACCCTGAGTTCTGCATTTTGTTCAACCTGGGTTGGTTTTCTGTCCCTAGCTCTGATTTTTCTGTTGCTGAAGCTAAGTTTCAGTCTTAACTTTTCTGCTGCTCACCTCTGACGTTCTCCTCACACATCCTTTCACTCAGTGTTTTTAGTTAAGCAAACTCATGCTGATGACTCCCACGCACTGCCTCAGCTTTTGTTGTTTCTCTGAAATTCTTCCTACTAGCATGTTTAAAAGACATCACAAATTTAATTGACCAAAACACAAAATTAATGTCAATTTTACCAATAGTTTTCTCCTCCAGATTTCCCCTTTCTAGGACATAAACTTGTGATAATATCTTTCATCATTTTGCTTCATTCTAGTGAAATCAATAAGTTAAATTGCATGTAGGTTTCTATCCCCATGAGTTATCAAAATAAAATCAAGTAAGGGTGTAAGAAAATATTTATTTAACAAGATTATTGCATGAAAGGAGAACGGATGTAGGAGGGAGAGTATATCAGAAAAGGCTCTGAGGATAAAACTCTGATCTCCAGACACCCAAAGAGTGAGCCAAAGAAATGTCTCTTTTATAAGGAGGAGTAGACCAAGTGAGGAGGAAAAATGTGTGAGTAAATGGAATGGATGTATGCATGGCATAATCGGATAACAAATTAAAGGTTTTACGTCCGTTTTCAAGAAGACTCAAACTGAAGGCATGTAAGGGGTGAAGAGACACATCACTCGATTTTTGTTCACAAATATTTTGCTATGATTGATCAGTGTAAACAAGCAGTTCAACAGATTATTTATGAGAACAACAACAAAAAAGAGGATTTGGGGTGTCAGTATCTCCCCTTCCACAGGTGAAATTGAGATGTATGTGGTTTTATCCAAATCTTATTGAAAAGGGTGTTTGATTGCCAAGAGCTACCCAGAACACACACACACACACACACACACACACACACACACACACACGGTGGATGCTTTCCCTGACCATTCTGTTTTTCAAGAGCCAAGGGCTCAGTTAAAATGCAGCATTATCAGTATCATCCTAGTATCAATTCTTCATTTAATAGAATTATATTTCAGATCCTTTTTAAGTGTATTAATAATAACATACAAAGCTGTTACCATTCTCTTTGAGGCCACATCTGATTGGGAGTCTCTGGGTTTATCTGATTTCTTACTGGCATTCCCTCTCTTATTTAGTGCGTTATCAGCAACCTGGCTTTCTGTAACTTCCTCAAGCAATCCAGGTCCTTCCCAGCACTAGATGGTTAACTCTGAAAGCTGGGATTTTCGATGTCTATTCTAGAGTAGGTGCTGTCCTTGGGGAGATAATTTCTTTGACACTTTAACAATAATGCTAGGGCAAAGGCACATCTGTGTATCACCATGCTTTTATAAGTGGTCGTAGGTGTCTACTTCACCTGGCATTCTTGGGACAGATACTCAGTTTTGACTAACATTCATGTACTGATTGGAGAAAAATAGAATCAATAGGATCAATTGTGGTTTAAAAATTTTTGAAATGTGAATTATATTCACAATCAAGGAAATGCACATACTTTTGGTGTTGTGTGTATTGATTACATCTAAGAAACAGATGTGTTCTGTGCCTTCCCTGTGCTTTTACCCTCTCATTTTACAGAGCTCAGAACATTATAGTTTCACCATAAGTTTTCCTCTTCTTGTTTTTAATGTTAAAGGAAAAAGAAATCTGTCATTTCAAGCTGACAGTGCTTTAACTGAACTCCGACATCAGGAAATGCAGATGACTTTCTTTTCACTCAATTTCCTAGAAATTTGCAGGTCAAAAATATTAAATATTAAAAAATAATTCTACCATAAAGCGATAACAACTACCTTCATAATGGATCTGCAATGTGGCAACAATAATTAGTTTTGGAATAATATTTTTGATACAAAATTTCATTTAATAACAATTCAAAATAGCTCATTATTAAAGAACTCTATTTCATGAGCTTTAAAAAGTTATTTATATGTCTTCTATATATTTATCTATATGAGAGAGAGGGAGGGAGGGAGGCAGAGTAAGAGAGAGAGAGATTTGTCATTCAATGTTTTATGCTCCGAATGTCAGCAACAGATGTGACTGTGGCAGGCCAAAATCAGAAGCTGGGGACTCCGTCCAGCTCTCCCTCATGGGTGGGAGGGATGCTGATTCTTGAGCCATCATCTTCTGCCCCCATTGGTGCGTGTGAACAGGTCACTGGAATAGTGATTGGATCCAGGACTCAAACTGAGAGGTGTGGAAGTCTTCTTCCGGGCTTAACTGCTGACTCATACACCTGCCCAATAATCTTGTATTACAGATAGCAAATTAATGCGGACGGCTGTTGGATGATGTTGAATGCCAAAATTGCTTGGGACTGTTTTTAATTGCTGTCTCAGGCATCTCAACATATCTGGGAGTAAAATATTTAGTTGCTTGACATGCTCAGGCATAATTTGATTGAAGTTGTTGAAACAAGTATCCTCCAGTGAATTCAGCCATTTAAGAATATAAACAGAATGTAAATAAAGCAAGGCCAGGCATCCATTTTCAGAGGGCAGATGTACAGCAATAGGTGGAACCGTTAAATCTCCAACACCAGCTCTGGGTAGGACTGGGTGCGTTGCTGAGCCTTAGTGGTGTGAGCCAGCTCTCACTGGACAATGCAGATCTAAGCAGGAATTTATATCACTGACAGAAATGGGTGATAATGTGGTATGAATTTTACAAAGCATTGCTAGAAGGTTGTAAGGTGCAGTTTCTAGACAGATTTTTAACCAAGGTTAGAAGTTGTGTAGAGAGCATATTAATGTCATATTGAAAGAACTCACTTTCTTCAACTCACTGAAGCTATAAACATTTTTGTTTTGTTATATGTTTAAATAAAAGTAGCCTTATCCAATACAAGTACATTGTCACTGATAATGTATATTTTTAACTCACAGTTAATCTTACAATTAAGGCTCCTAAGAATATTTTCCCATGATTACACATGTAAGAAGCAGCTTGTCTTTTGATCATTAATACAGTTCTTTGTATTTCATTGCACTTGGTTTTTACCATTGTAGATATTTTTCATTAAGATAATATGACCCACTCATATTTTGTGTTTTTATTTCCATTAGTTTTTGAAACAACAAATTAGATTTTCTAGTTACTGTCTGCAATTATAGTGTATGTTCTCAATTCTCTGTGTAGGCATGTTGCTATAGCTAACAGTATTTGCAATTAAAAGAAATAGGCCATATACTTCCTTGTTTTTCATAATTTTCCAAATTCCCTTTGTGTTAGGTTATTTGCAATTTGTGGCAAACTTAATAGCTATATGAATATATAGTTTTATTTTTGCTACCAATCTTTCATAAAAATAAACACACAGGTAAATTCTTTCTCTAATCACCATTTTGGAACCAATGTTTTATGACTCACACTTTTTAATAACCCAAATAAAATTAATAATCTACACATATATTTGAACAAGTTAGTCAAACTTCTATAAATTATACTTCTATACTTGCTATAAATTACATTTTCCCTGAGATATTTGTAAATTATATTAGCAGTTATTCTGAATAGATCCACACAAATGTTGATGTACTTTGCATAGAATAATGATTTATAACTAATTCATACTGTATTTCATGTTTATATGGGTCCCCAGCATTCTACTAGTGTTTGCAACATGATAAGAATTTGAAAAATATTTGTTAAATTAGCAAGTAAATGTTTTACATGGGAATTTTATAATTATTTTATATTAAAATATTAATCTTAAAATAATACAGGTACACCCACATTGTACTTTCCAAGTAAGTTGCATATTTTATTAATGTGTAAAATTCACCTAAATTAGTGTCTCAATTTGTAAAGTTTTATCTAAATACCATGAATGTAACATATGAGTATATTCGACCAGATTTATTTCTATTTGAATACTGGTAAAGTGCTTCTCAACTTTGAAATTTAAATTTTGAAATTTTAATTTTTTAAATTAGCTGCAAAAAGAGCAAGGGACTCTGAAATGCGAGCGGTGTGTGTTGATAGGAGATGAGATGATGAGCAGGGATGGAATGAGGAGATTGGTGCAACAAGGGGAAAGGTGAAAAGAAACAGAACATATTGCACTTGACCCCCTTGAGCAAAGAAGAAGCATTTCAAATGCCTACTTTGGACAGACATTGTTCTAGTTAGGCACTTGACCCAGCACCCTCACCAACTGAGGGCTGTAATTTCGCTGATCAATAAGAAGCAGGCTGAAATGTTAAACTCTTCCATAAACCTTTTTAACTCTATTTAAATTCCCTTTATTTTCTAATTTCCATACGTGTATTTTCTGCTTCTTTTTCTTCTATTTCTCATATTACTCATAATACTAGCAGAATTTTTTAGGAAAAGGTTCTTTATTATTATCCATTGACCTCTTCCTATTTAATTCTGTTGAATTAATTTTGTAAAGCTATTTTCCAACAGCAGTAAAAAAAAATTACTGTTTCTGTTTCTGAAGAACTTGCTATTAATATCATGTCATATTCATTCACAACATATAAAATGACAGCCTATTTCATTTGCTGAAAGTTCTAGTTGTAACCACACATTTAGAAGTCAAACTCAATTTTCACTTATAAAGGCATTCAGATTCCAAAGAACTTAGCAAATTGAGAATAACATGAGGTTACAGCAAGCTGCATGCCTGAGTAAAGGTGTGATGCTTGGAGTCAGGCGTTTCTTCTCCTTGAGAAACACAAATTAACAGTATGACAGATTGTTCATTCCAGAAAATGGAGCCCAACATTGTAGAGTATGTCTCCGCCAATCAAAAGTGAAATGTGAGTTTATGTATTCATCAACAAGAAATTTTTATTGTATCAGCTGCAAATGCTGTGTTGGTGAGTAACAAATTCCTGGTTTTTCCTATCAGTCTAGCAGGGGTAGCAAGTGATAAACCAGCAAGTACAATAGGTTCTTATTTACGAATATAGGATGAAGAGTTTCCCAAGGAGATGACAATTAAATTGACTTTCTGTAAGAAACTGGATTAGCATAATTCACATCAACAAATACGAAGCTCCAGGAAGGAAATAAAGACATAAAGGAGAAAAGCAAAAAGTCAAAACTGACAATAATGAAGTATTTTCATGCTTTTTTATTGGTTATCTGAATTTTGTAGTCTGCCAATATACATGCTAGTTTTTTTTTTTAGGGGAAAAGCAAAGTGTTTTCAAATATTCCTACCAATGAAATAAAATTACTATAATCTCGACAATGTTTGAAAGAAATATACATTTGTTATTCAGAGGCTCATTGCTATATACAATAATATATTTCTGTAATTCACATTATCAACACAGTAGAAATTTTGTGTATTTTCTCAGATGATCATAAAGTTTATTAAAACTCTGCTTTTTAAATAATAATTCTTCACCATATTTTAATTATCTAGAATTGAGGAGAAATTCATCTATTGAGACCTTTATGGTGCTTCCTATCCAATGATATGTGCGCATGCGTGTGTGAGTGTGCTGATGCAATGCACAGCAGAATGCATATGTGAGACACACCTTGCTCTTTCATACGTGAGAGACTATACTTAAAAATAGACACGGGTCTACAAAGAGAAATGGTATGGTATTAAAATGGTAAGTTGGCTATCCTTTTTATAGAGTAATTAATGTTATTACTTTAATATGCTAACTTTACATATATATGACCTAGAAAACTTCTCTTTGAAGGACATTATTTGCTTTTTTTTAGTAAGATTTATTTTTTTCTACATGAGAGCCAAATTTACAGAGAGAAGGAGAGACAGAAAAAAAGATCTCCCATCTGCTATTTCACTCCCCCAAGTGGCTAAAATGTCTAGAGCTGAGCTGACCAGAAGCCAGGAGACAGGAGCTTCTTTGGGTTCTGCAATGCGGGTGTAGGTTCTCAAGGCCTTGGGCCATCCTCTTGTGCATTGCCAGGCCACAAGCAGGAAGCTAGATGGGAAGTGGAGCATTCGAGATTAGAACCAGCACTCATGTGGTATCCCTGGCATATAAAATGAGGACTTTCACCACTAGGCTATATTGCCAGGCTCACACCTCAAGTTTTATGTTGATATTTTGTGATTTTAACAAGTGTATAGTGAAAAGATTAACTGAAGCAATTAGATTCCTTGTGATCTTGTGGGAGTAAACAATGCTACCATGTCAGAAAAAAAGGAGGTTGCAAGTGAAATACCTCAGACATTTATCTCCTACAGTCTAACATAGTTGTGTTTGTTGAGACCTCATCACTGCCATTGACTAGAAGTGGGATAGAAAAGAATTTCTTGGAGGGATTTGATGATAGAATCAATGTAATGAAATGATAATTTTTATTATTTTTTTAAGACATTTTTTTTATTGCAAAGTCAGATTATACACAAATAGAAGGAGAGACAGAGAGGAAGATCTTCCATCCGATGATTCACTCTCCAAGCGGCCACAAAGGCCAGTGCTGTGCCGATCCAAAGCCAGGAGCCAGAAACTTCTTCCAGGTCTCCCACGTAGGTGGAGGGTTCCAAGGCTTTGGGCCATCTTCGATTGCTTTCCCAGACCACAAGCAGGGAGCTGGATGGGAAGTGGAGCTGCTGGGAGTAGAACTGGCATCCATATGGGATGCTGGCGTGTTCAAGGCGAGGACTCTAGCTGCTAGGCCACCACAATGGGCCCACAAAATGATATTTTAAACATCCCAGTTTAATAGTTTAGAAAATGATGTTTGCATAAACTAGACATAGAATTTTAAAAGCAATGTAACTGTTTAAAAATAAAACATATAAGACAGTAGCTGTGATTCTTTCTCATAGCTTATTTGCTTAAGCTTCTTTGTGTGAAAACCTGTGAATTTTAATTTCTCTGTTTCCAGGGAAAATATGAAAAGAAAATGGAGAAAAGGTGCTTTTTTGAGTAGAGTTTTTTAGTTTAATATCGTATATATTTTTTTCTCATCTGTGTTTATTCCCTTCTTCTCAAACCAGCTCCTCATTCCCACCTTTCGTTTTCACAACAGCAGAGTCTTCCCCTAAATCCTAGAACATTACCCTTCCCAATCCACACAGCTACTCTCATGTGCATTTACTCTATGGGACATTTTCAGTATAAGATGCAATGACTTTATAAATAATCATGACTGACCTGGTATGATGGCTTGGTGGCTAAATCCTCACCTTGCATGTGCTAGTATCCCATACGGGAGCTGGTTTCTATCTGGCTACTTACTCCACTCCCCTTCCAGTATCCTGCTTGTGACCCGGGAAAGAAGTAGAGAAAAACCCAAGGCCATGGGACCCTGTACCTGCACGGGAGACCCCAAGGAAGTTCCCTGCTGCTGGCTTCAGATCCATTCAGCTCCAGACACACCAGTTCTCTTGGAGAGTGAACCATCAGGTGGAAGGTCTTTCTCTCGGTCTCTCCTCCTCTCTATTAAATCTGATTAGCCTTTCCAATAAAAATAAATAAAATATTTAAAAAGTAAATAAATGATCTATTTGCCAAATTGATATTATCAGCCCAAGTATAGTATACTGTAGTTCTGAAACTTAAGGGAACAATTCTGCCTAAACTTTCATATATTCATAATGAAAATCATGAGGGTGTTGTGAGAAAATATTTCACAGCATCTGGTACCAGAAAATGATTTAATAAATAATTTGGTGTAACAAAATTCTGAATAAAAACAGCCAATAATTCATGGTCAAATTGGATTTCCTAAGTGGTGATGACCACTTTAATTCTTCGTGTATTCATTTACATTCTCTTTAATGTCATTATGAAGAAGTAATAATATTGTTTTAAATTTGAAAAATACATGCATGTTTTTAATAGAAAAGGATTTGTGTGAGTGTGCCAAGAATATTTCACATGAAAGGCATCTCTATCCGACAGCTATGAGACAATGTTTTCTTACAGTTCTAGTCACTATATAGTCCAGGATCAGGGTGTGGGTGGTGAGTTAGGGATGGCACTTTGCTACTGCAGCACCCAGATGGTATGAAAGGGTGTTCTCAGAGGTAGAAGGTGGAATAGAGATGTGTGTAAGACTGCATGCAGCCTTAGATAAGAAGGCTCTGGAAAGGGCATTTGGCCTAGTGGTTAGGATGCCTGCATGACACATTGGAGAACCTTCTTGCTAAACTCAGACCCATGTCACCTCAATTTTCTGTCAACTTTCTGTCTTCTGGATTCAGGTGGATCCAGTACAAGTCCTTGCAAACATTTGTGAAGTGGTCTACTGATGGTAATTTCTCTTTCTCTTTTCGTCTCTGTCTTCTTTTTTGATTCTCAAACAAACCTTTCAAAACATTTAACAGAATCTTAACTCCATTATTAATCACCTCTTAAAACGTGTTACTTATTGCCACATTGTTGATTAGATGTTAGCAGTAATTTTCTGAGTTAAAACTAAATCTTAACAGGGAGGAAGGAAAATGCTTGCTCTGCTGCTTTTAATTTTCAATATAGATTTACTAAGAATTTAGTAATTAAGATGCTTGAATGGCCAGATAAGCTTCATTCTCTATAGGGAGCTAATAATGAAGTTAATGGAGATGTGGGAGGATTTAACAAGAAATTTCTTAGAGGACTAAGAAATTCATGGTTTCACTGGCCTAATGTAAGGACATTATCTTTACATAATATAACTTGGCACAGTAGCTTAGTGCTAACACTGTGGAAATGTAGTTAAAATAATTGATATAGGGCAAGGAAATAAACATTTTTTTTATTTATTTACTTATGTATTTATTTATTTGTTGTTGTTGAAAAGGCGGATATACAGAGAGGAGAAACAGAGAGGAAGATCTTCCATGTGATGATTCACTCCCCAAGTGACCGCAATGGCCTGAGCTGAGCCAATCCGAAGCCAGGAATCAGGAGAAAGGAGCTCTTCCGGGTCTCCCACACAGGTGCAGGGTCCCAAGGCTTTGGGCCGTTCTTGACTGCTTTCCCAGGCCACAAGCAGGGAGCTGGATGGGAAGCAGGGCTGCCGGGATTAGAACCAGTGCCCATATGGAATCCCAGTGCATGCAAGGCGAGGACTTTAACCACTATGCTATCACGCTGGGCCCCAAATAAACATTCTTAAAGCTGCCCTATTCTTCAAATTTCTATAAAAGGATATCACATTGTAATGATCCAGTTAGATGATAAGCACAAAGAACTTGAAGTTATTTCACTAGGAGAGACAAGCTTCCAATTCTTGGCTCAAACACCATGATTTAATGAGATCTCTGGTTTTGCTGACCAGAGCATAGAATTTATCAAATATAAGTAGGCATAAAATGAGGTAAACTTTAAAGGGGAATATGTGTATGATGAACCCCACCTCTCATCACTAACAACTTACATGTGTGTTTATTCAATTAGAGAAGTCTTAAGTAGCACCCAAAATTTTGACCTAACAAAAAAATGGGATGATCAAAAGCTATGCATGCCAGGAGGAAGACCTCATCTATGAAGATCACAGATGTTTCAAAATTGACAAGGTTATTTTCATAATCAGTTGAAAAGGTTCCATTTAAAAAACGAGTCCCTCACCAAAATTAGAACAGAAATTGCCAAGTGGGCTCCTCAAGACTTCTGTTTCCAGAGAACGAATGACTTGAAGCATCCGTCCAGGCTCATGAAGCGCTTCAACAACTGTCAGGTGTGAGTTCCTATTTCCTCCAGAATCAAATGTGCTTATGGTTTACTCCTGGTTTCTTACAACATCAAGAAGTGATTCTAATCCTGATAAGATGGTCATCATTCAGAAATCCAAGACTCAGAGTTAGTTGTTAGAAATCTATTTCAGGGATATTGTAATATTAGGCGTATTATGTGTCTGGAAAGCACAATGTAGATGAAGGTGAGACATGAAGTGCACCTGACTTCCCGGTTGCTTCCCCAGCATTCTTCACTCTTTCCTCTCCCTTGCAGCTCCTATTTTCATTGAATATCTGTTTGCTTTGAAGGAGACTGGCTTTCTTTTTAGCTCCAGGCTCTGAGGAAAGGATTTGACTGTGATATACAAGTTGCTGAAATTGTATTGACTTGGAGAAGCTTTTCAAAGCTCTTTCCTTGAACTCCTTGTGTCTTATCTTTTTTATTTGTTAAACATTCCTGCTAAAATGATCTAATGTGAGGCAGGTCCTCAAGTATATGTTGCTTTTGAGATCTTTGGAAAAATCATTTCATGCGGGAAGCTAGAATTAGTGTTAAACCATGCAAAATAGAAAACATGGGTGTGGACAGGTTCCTGATCCTTACAGAGTACTGGTGTTTGAGGGGAATTGAGTTTGTAATTGAATGATAAAATTTTTTTGTTCCTGATTTAAAATGAATCAAATATGCCCTGTGATTTCTTAATGCTTTCTGCCAAGCCTCCTGTCTCATTGTTCAGCTTTACTGTAAGAGTGTGTGTGCAGATGTCTCCTGTGAATCATAATTACATCAGTGAAAAGATCCATGGGGGCCATTCTTATTTCATTAAGCACCTCCCACAATACTGATTAGAGCACAGAACCCAATGGTGACTTCAATTGTTGCTTGCATCCTCTCAGTGGGTTGCTAAAGACACAATGAGTTTCTGTCCTTCAGTTCCTACAATGATGCCACTGAATTCAGGTGGAAGAAGATGAATCATACATGTTTGCCTATATTATAAGTAAGTAGGAACTCTGTGAAGTACTTGAAAGCAAACTTCCAAAATAAAACCTCTTGGTAAATGTCTTTATTCAACCATTTACATCCAGGAGTCCTGGGATCTAAATTAATGGGTGTTACCATAATGAGTGAAATTTTCTTTTTCCATCACAAAGGAAAGCAGATTAGCTTGAAACATAACTTCTGGATCCTAGGGTGAGTCCAGACAGTGTGGGAGGGAGTGGTTTTGCCAAATAAATAATGTCCACCACTCTGAGCTGCTTTGGGCACAGTGGACAAGCTCCCCGTGCAGCCTCCACGTCTTGCCCTTTTGTTCACTCATTCTTTTCCAACCGCATTGCCACACATTGTAGTCAGGAAGGAGCAAAGATCTAATGGAAACTAAGGAGTTGATGATTGTGAGTAGTGTTGTCTTTTTCTGATGTGTTTTTCATTCAAATATAATTCAGAGAGAGGTTAAGTAACTTTCCCAATGTCACATGGTAAGCAAACTATCGATCGTAACTGGGAACCTGATGATCTGGCATAATAAAGTGCCAAATTATTCTATGTGTATGATGCTACTTTGCTTTGCACTGGAGTTTCATTTTTTTTCCTTTTTTAAATTTCACGTCTTTTTTTAATTATCATTTTATGACACAGTTCCATAGGACCTGGGATTTCCCTAATCCTCTCCCCAATTCCTTCCCCCCTCACTGAGTTCCCCTACATAATTACTATAGTACAGTTCTTCATACACATTCATATGTTCATCATTGGGGGCATGGACAATGGCAGTGAGTCCAGCATCCTATTTTCAAGATATAGTGAACAGTTTCATTGGGAGTACATCTTTGCCTGGAAGTAGAGATGCTTTATGTGCTTCCTGTTGTTGATAAGTTTTATAATAAATGTTTTGAATTCTGTTTTCCCCATTTTCTCGATGACTTCCTCGCTTAACTCTGAGGTTGGCAAAGGCTTTTGTTACTTTGCAAGGGAGTCTTCAGTAACATTCATTGTGCCTTTGTCTCTTCTTTTGCTCTTGGTCATTGTACTTCTGGTCATCAGATTCTTCTCCTTGGGGCAGGTTTCTAAGCTGTCACCTACATGTCTACAATTCGATTTTACTTATTGCAGTTGATACACAACTCTTTGCTTGCAGTCACTTGTACCACTCCCTCCACCAAGTTCCAGGCCTGGGTTCTTATGTTAGATTTCCACAATGATCTCCGTAGCCACAGCTCCTCATTCAACACTCTCCACCTCTTGTGATTCAGTGCTGAGGCTGCACCATTGTCTGTATGAACTTTCTCCTACTTCCAGTTGGAGCAGGTCCCAGGATTAGGAGGACACCAGGAGTCCTATATATCTGTGTTGTTGTTGGTGCTGATCTTGTTGGAACCTGTTGGCCATTAGGTCTGAGGGCCACATGGATCTATTTTGATTTATAACATTCCAAATTCAATATTATTTTCCCTGTGGGACCAGTGCAATGCAATGAGCTCAGTGAGTTCTTGTCAACCTCAGCACATGCACAGCTCACTATTGTCCCCTGCTACACTGTACGTAATGTCTTTGCCACACTGTACGAAATGGCACCTGATGTGCCACTACTAGTTTTCTTGATCTGCTGGCCGTCAGGTCTGTCTTGGGTGAAACCTGTAGGGTGCCACGTTGTTGCAGTTCACTGAGCCAGAAATGAATTCATTCCCATCTCAGTGCATGTGCAGTACTGTCCATAACTCTTGCCTCCTTTAATAAAGTGGTGCCCAATTTCACTCAAGGGGACAAACTGGGTTGTGAAATCCACTCTGTTCCTTCACTGCTTGTCTGGGCTCTGCCTATCGCTGCTCCTAGTCAAATCAAACAGACCAGCAGGATGGGCAGTTCTTTGAGTTCAGCTTCTGAGCTCCGAGTGAATGTCCCTTTCCATCTGGTTGTTGGTGTAGTTATGGCTGTTGGCACAATTCAGATCATCATTCACTGAATGCTGTTGCAACATCACATTGTTGTGTCCACTGCTTTCCTGTGTCTGTCAGTCTCCAGGTACGCCTCTGCTGTTGTTCTGTCCTCTCCTATTTTCTGGAATGTGCCCTCTCTGCATCACACTAGCTAATATTTCTCCATCTGTTTTAACATGTCCTTACACTATTTCTCCATTTTGATTCTCTGTGAATGTTTCATTTTTTGATGAGAGCATACATCTACTTATAATTTCATTTTAAGCTGATTTAGAAAATAATCATGTCTAGAAATGTTCATTTTTTCTGCTTTAATAAAATCTAGGAGAAATCATTCAAGCAATGATCATACATTTATGAATGAATATTTGCTATGATAAAAATATGACATAACATTATCCCCTATTTTAGGGACACAAAGCGTAGGACCTAACTATAGAACTGACATACTATATATATGCAAACATTTGCAAGGCAAATATTTGCCATTTGGGCTTTTGGTGAGTAAGGTAAGAGGATTGTAAGAAAGGATGGCTTTGTAATACAAGGTTGAATTTTAAGTTTTCCTAGTAACAGAAAGACACTAAAAATAACATTTGATAAATACACCAAAATAGCATTTTGACTACTCAACATTTTGCAATATCTAACTTAACAAGGAAGCAAACTGAAAGTAAGATTACAATTTACCTAATCCAATATTCCTCTGTTTTTAAGACACAATATCAATGTTTAAAAAATATTTTGAATGTTTCTGACCAAGACAGCCTGAAATTCTTGCATTTGACTGCTCTCTAGACAAACTTCTTCAAAACCAACATCCCCTTACCCCCATTCTAATTGTAGTTCCCTGACACACTTTTTAGGATTGTTATTAGAATTTCTTTCTCTCTCACTTTGAAAAGCAAAATTTTATAACATAGAAACTGTATTAGCCATTTTTGATATTTTTTAAATAATAATAATGTTCTTAAATCATAAAAAGTTTATTTTGGTTCAACAGCTGTGAAGGTTGCATGTGCAGACATGCAGCAGGTTCTCGGGAGGGCCTCATGGCAGATGTCGGAAATGTATTCCATATCTCAATAGCTGAAGCTTCATAGAGGCTGAGTGGGGTCAGCTTTGGATTTCTAATAATGTTTACGTGAGGACTAGGACATCATGGGAAATGCCTTAATTCCTTTGGTGGACATACTCTTCTCTGACCCAGAATCTCCCATTGGGTTTTACTTACTTACTGTCACACTGAAGACCAAGCAGAATTTTCTCAAATCTGTGTTTTTCAAGGACAGGGAAGTCTTTAAAGTTCTCAAGTGGGAATTAAGAAAAATGATGCTGTTATCCTCCAGTTTCTATTTGAAGGAGAAGCCTAACTTCAATAAAAGTCAGATGGAAAACATGGATAGCCTTGTTATATTGATTAACCTCTCCCTTAATGTCTACCAGCTCTTTCCACTAGCTCATTCCCATACTTAATGGGAGTTCAACCACTGTTCAAGATTATAATAATCCTCTGTAATATTTTCCTTGCACATCCTACTCTTCCATGTGAAAATTTACTTGGAGGCACTTGTATCATTATCCTACTGCTGATTGAAGAAATTACCACAAAGTTAATGGCCTCAATCAAGATGGATTTATTATCATACAATATTGTAAAGCAGAAAGTCACATTGAATCTTACTGGGTTTCATTCAAGAGATCAGTCACACTGCATTCGTTTTGGATGCTCTAGGAGACAATCATTTTCTGTTTTATTCCAGCTTCAAGAGAGTGCCAGCAATCCTAGATTCTTTAACCACTTCTCCATCTTTAATGACAGACATTTCCTTTTTCCAAACTCAGTGTTGATGGTGACATCTTCTGTGACTGGGAGTATTGCTTTCCTCTCTCATCCAACAGGACCCTTGCTTCCACATAATAATCTCCTCTTCTGAAAATCCTGACCTCATTCATGCCTGGAAAGTACATTTTACCATAAAAGACAACGCAGTCTCATGTCTCCGAGATTAGGACATGGGATACTCTTTCTTTGAGGGGGTGTTATTGTTTCTACCATACTCATTCAAAGTTGTTCTACCTTTGCCTATAACTACAATGCCATGGAACACTCAAATATCAGAAAGTTTAACTTGTACATATTGCTAAAGGACTGTATGACTGTGGTACTATGGGGGGAATAGTGGGAGGGGTAACAAACGGAGGAAATAGACAGGGAGAGAGGATTCCTTACACCTGAAAAACTGTATCCTGGAAAATAATAATAATAGCAATAGCAATAACATAGTCTACCAACAAACCTTTAAAAATGCAAGACAATGTCCTGCCTTTGAGAAAAAGATATTAAAGGGACAGCAATTTTAGTAAATTATATATGTGTATTACAAATATGTAAATGGATGAAGAAATACTTCCAAATAATCAAAAGACTATATCTACATGCAATTAGTGAGTGTGAAATCAAGCAAATCTAATAGAATATAAATATTATAATTATCTTAATGGTTGACATTCTAAGTAAAGGTCAAGTAACATCATTCACATGCATACACATAATTGCACATTCACACATATAAAAATTACCCTGAATGGGAAAGTCAGAAATAAAGACTTTTAGGTGTTAAATATTATAAATACCTTTTCAATTAGTTGTTACACTTGACAATCTGATATAGATGAAAGAAAAAAAGAATTAAAAATGGACCCTCAGTAGACAATTTCTCTGTTTCTGAAAAATTTTTAAAGCCATATAAAATGCATTATGTCTGTATGTAATGAAATAATATTTCAGTGAGGGAAAAGTAAAAACAGATTTTTTTAAATGTATAAATGCCTGATGATATTTTGTATCATCAGAAAATTCTTATGGACCATAAATGAGTTATTGTTTATCATTATTATACAACATATGAGAAAAACAAGACTGATAGTCAATTCTAAATAATGATACCTTGCCTCAAGTGAGGACACACACTGACCTTTGAACTGTCCCAAACAGTTCTCTGCAAGCGCCTCCAAATCATTTGTCATCAATACTTCCAGCTTCTCCATTTACATATGAAAGAACTGCAATTATGATTAGCCAAATGGTAAATGGCATTTGTACATTTAGTATAGTATAGTATAAGTTTAGTAAAAGATCCAAATTTACCCTAAATTCATTTTTATAGGATTTTGTTTTTGTGCATTGTTTTATTTTTGAGACTGTATAGATTTATAAGAAATAATTTGTAACAGAAAAGTAAAATGATGTTATTTACTGAATGTTTTCATCAATAATGCATTCATTAAAGTATAAACATTAGCTAACTATCATTTGGTGTTGAAGTACTAAAGCGTGGCAATAAAGGTAAAAAAGAGTATGTGAAATAATCACACACTGCACAGATCTATGTGTTTTAATTGTTAAAGTGTCAGATATCTGAGAATACTTCCTAAGGAATTTTTAGGATATTTTTGATTTTTGATTTTGGCAATGTAGCAATATTTACTGTTATGGGATCATTTATTTTTATGGAATTGGGAGAGCTGTAATTTATGGAACATAAAATACCTTTAACATTGTTTCAGTCACCAAGATCAGAGTTGAAATCTACTTATCCATATTTCATATGTGATTCAAATATTTATGTTAAATTAAACTTAAATGATATAAATAAGAAAATATAAATACAGAGGCATTTTGTGCTTCATCACAATTCAGAATATGGAAACTTTTGTTTTTTTTTTACTTTTTCCAGTACTAAAAAGGTACTGAAAATTTTGTGACAGAGAATTACACAAAAGTATTTGTTCTGACAATATTTGGCATAACTTCTTTACAGCTTCAAAACTCATAAGAATAAAAATAGAAATATATGAGAAATAAATGTTGTTTTGAGGAAATGTTAGAAAATAAGAACTTCTTACCTAGGTATAAACTCTGGCCAGCATTTTCATATATTTGTCATTTATTTGCATTGCTAATATTAAATATTCCAGATATCAATTATATGAATTCTATAGTTGATCAAAATATCATGATGAGTACAATATAAATAAAATAGCAAACACACCCACGTTACCAACAAATATGATAGCAGGTTTTTTTAGTATTCCTCAGGAAGATGAGATACGCAAAGCTTAATCTTTTTAAAAATCTATTACTTGGGCCCGGCAGCATGGCCTGGCAGATAAAGTCATCACCTTGAACACGCCAGGATGCCATATGGATGCCGGTTCTAATCCCG
The DNA here is from genome assembly GCF_017591425.1 of Ochotona curzoniae. Classification (NCBI taxonomy): domain Eukaryota; kingdom Metazoa; phylum Chordata; class Mammalia; order Lagomorpha; family Ochotonidae; genus Ochotona; species Ochotona curzoniae. The sequence continues at coordinate 46,335,190 of NW_024467119.1, forward strand.
GCAGCTCCACTTCCCATCCAGCTTCCTGCTCGTGGCCTGGGAAAGCAGTCAAGGACGGCCCAAACTTTGGGACCCTGCACCCGTATGGGATACCAGGAAGAAGTTCCTGGATTCTGGCTTTGGATCGGCATAGCATCGACCGTTGCGCTCACTTGGGGAGTGAATCATCAGACAGAAGATCTTTCTCTCTGTCTCTCCTCCTCTCTGTATATCTGACTTTGTAATAAATAAATAAATCTTTAAAAAAATAAAATCTATTTTTTATTTGCATAAAACAACCAATTGTATTTTTTAAGATTTATTTTATTTATTTTTTTATTGCAAAGTCAGATATGCAGAGTGGAGGAGAGACAGAGAAGAAGATCTTCTGTCTGATGATTCACCCCCCAAGTGATAGCAACAGCCGTTGCTGCACCAATCTAAAGCCAGGAGTCAGGAGCTCCTCCAGGTCTCCCATGCAGGTATAGGGTCCCAAGGCTTTGGGCCGTCCTCGACTGCTTTCCCAGGCCACAAACAGGGAGTTGGATGGAAAGTGGAGCTCTGGGATTAGAACCGGCACCCATATGGGATCCTGGCGCCTTCAAGGTGAGGGCTTTAGCTGCTAGGCCACCATATCAGGCCCAAAGCTTAAACTCCTAAATGAAATACAAAAATCCAACGCTGAACAAGATGTGTTGTCATTCAATTAGTCAAGTCACAACTGGCACCGCCTTTTTTGTATAGATGTTTTCCTTCTGAAAATTCAAAGAATATCAATGGAAAAATGGTCATTTTGGAAAATTAATAGATTTCAGTTATTTCTTTTTTCAATTAAGTAACAAAAAGCAAAGGTCAGTAGATTATCTATGCTGTTAATGTGTTCTTTAATAGAAACATAACCTTTATTTCTTTACTATACTAGTTATATAATAGATGATAATGTCAAGAAATCAGAAACAGTAGTTAGAACAACCTGTTACTGATCGCCTATTATTTTATTATTACATTCTATCATTTACAGCTGTATGCATTTGGTGAGCATTGTAATGTGGTGGGTTGATTAAATCTTTTGAAGCATTCACAAGGTGTATCATAATGCAGAGTGTTTCCCAGCCGAGTCCCTGAGAAAGAGCTTGAGAAGACCTAAAGGTTGGTCCAAGCACTGGGATTCCTGCCACCGCTCGGAGACAGGGAATTCTTGGTTCACGGCTTTGATTTGCCCTGGGCCTGGCTATTGCAGTTCTTAAGGGAGAGTCTCAGCAGAACAAAATCTCTCTCTCTCATTCTCATTTTTCTCTCTTTTTCTTTCCCTCTGTCAAACTCACAAGTATATATGAGAGATAATTATATTAAAACAATTTTTACGAACTATCAATTTTCTTATGTTTTTATTCTTCTTTCTAATGAACTTTTAAAGTTATTTTCTACTTTTTATTTTAAATTTGATGAAAAAAAAAAGAGATATCATCATCTGCTGATTCACTCACCCAATGCCTGTAACACCTGGGATTCGCTCAATCCAGATCTCCCATATGGGTGGCAGGGATCTGGGCACTTGGGCAATCATCTGCCCCCCAGGCTGCACATTAGAAACACTGCTGGATTGGAAGTGGAGATGAAATTGCAGCAAGGCACTCTGATACGAGATGCACGCGCCACAACAAGCAGATTAACCTGTTGTGCCACAATATGTACTCTGAATTAGTAATCATTACTGTTTTCCAACTTTCTGTATTAATAATAAAAAGGTCAACATCTTCACAACTAGAGAGCACAGTATAACTCCCATTCTACTGCATATCATGCCTCCATGCTCTATACGTTTGAACACTATAATCACCTAGTTTTCAATTTTATTTTCTATAACATGATAAAATACGCAAACTTAATGGTTATTTAAAAACTGTTTCATGTGAAAGTCAGAACTACAGAGGAAGGAGAGAGAGAGAGACCTATCTTTATGTAGGAGCTGCCTCAGGTCTCCCATTTGGGTAGTAGGGCTAAGAACATCGGCTATTCTCCACTACTTTTCCCAGGCTGTGAACAGAGGTCAAGATGGGAAATGAAGCAGCTGATGTTCAAACTGGAATTCATATGGGATGCATGGATTGGAGGAGATGTTGTACTGTTTGGGGCACAGCACTGTTTACCTAAATGGCCACATTGTGAAGTTAGATACTGAATACATATTGCTAAACTGAATGCCTAGCAAAAACTACTTAGTAATGCAAATAGGCTAAAGTATGAGGATTAAAAATCATCTCAAAACTTATCTTAAACATTTTTAATAGATAGCAATATAAAGTTTTCATAAGAGAAAGGCTAGAAATGGTATCTTCGAAATCCAATCTTCTAGATAGCCACAGTCATCTTGATTATAATCCGTTACGCAGGGCCCGGTGTGATAGCTTAGTGCCTAAAGTCCTTGCCTTGCACACGCCGGGATGTCATGGGGTGCCGGTTCTAATGCTGGTAGCCCTATTTCCCATCCAACTCCTTGCTTGCAGCCTGGGAAAGAAGTAGAAAATGGCCAAAAGCTTTGGGACCCTTTGGATTGGCTCAGTTCAGTCCTTGCGGCTACTTGAGAAGTGAATCAGCACACGAAAGATCTTCCCCTGTGTCTCTCCTCTTCTCTGTATATCTGACTTTGCAATAAAAATAAATAAATCTTTAAAAAATCCATTATATAACCCTTTTCAATTTGAAATGGATGTTGAACCCACTTGATTAATGAATACAGCAGAAATGACAGTGTTTGACTACCCAGATTCATTGAAATTAAGGCAGATCCAGACGTTTTAGCAATTTTCTTTATCTTCTGGACTGATTGTTATGTAGGAAATAAGACACTATGATATAAGGAAATTCAGGCTTCCTTGGGGAGAGATTTATATCAAGAGGAGTAGAGACAGTTGGACAAAGGAAAAGGTCAACTTTCTAGTCGTGTTTGTGTATTGCATTGAGAGAGATTGTTCCTGCCTAGTCAAGCCCAAGTTGTATCTGAATGTAACCTTACAACAGTTCTCCAGAGCCTTTAGTGACCAGGTAAGCCACTCAGGAAATCTTGCACAGAAATCTAAAATGCAATGAAAATTGCTAACTTAAGCCATGGGGTTTTAGTTGGGCCCTAAAATATATCCTAGAATTTGGTGACAGAATGATAGTGCTTGGAGAAGTAAAGCCAAGATACATGGAGTTACCTTGAAAGCAAGCATCAAGCCCCCAGCGAAATGTCTTTGGAGAGACTGTTGAAGAAAATCTTCAGTCTGAGGGGAAACTATTGAAAAATATTCAAAATGTGAGAAAAGTGTTACTGAAGATTCATTGTGGAGTTATCATGGGAAGTTCAGCGACACTTTGGCCTGCATACATGTTGAGGATAAGAAAAAACCTAGTGAAGTGGCTTATCTTCCTAAGGAGGTTCTTCCCAGAGTATTGAAGGTACCACTCAGCTTTCTCTGACTACAGCACGAGTCCAGGGAGAAATATGCAATGGAAAGATTTATTAGCTTTAACAAAGCATAGATTTCTCAAGCTTGGCAAGTTTTTCTTATTGTGACCATGACAAAAGCAAAAGAAATGGCAAAAGGATCTCAGACAAAACTCTAATCTATGGAACATTCAGGAAATTGCAATTAGAAGGTAAAGTAAAATCATGTATGACCTCAGAAAAGTAAAAGAAAATTCTTCCAATAAACTGCTATTTCTATAAAGCCTTGCTAGGATCCTCAGGGTGTGCCTCACAGATCTTGACCTTTAAGACCCTCCCTTAACCACCTTGATATAATCCCATGGAAGACAATTTATGTCAAAGAGATTTCTCTGTGGCGTTTGTGTAACGAAGTAAACTCTAGTAAGATTCTTTGTAGGCTTCACAGGGTTTTAAGAAGATTATACTATCAAAAGCACTTTAAGTTGCAATCAAAACGGACATGACAAAATTAAAATAGATATATGGATTAACTCACACAAGTAGCAAGCTAACAAAACTTTAGTTGTAAACAAAATCTTCATTGCTGTTGTTTTGCTTCAAAAAAAAAAACCCCAAGGTGACAGAAAGGATGGAATCCAGAACTCAGAGTAAAATGACAAGAATATTTCCATTCATGTAATTGGTATCATCTACCTGATCACCTTTCATAATCATAATGGGACAATGATGACTGTGTGCTACCATTTTCCTTTAGTGAGTACATGGGAATGAAGAAAACCATTCAATTAACATATCACCAGTTGGAAGGAATTATTTTGGACAGCTGTACTTCAGCAATTCTTCCTGGAGGGTTTCAGTTACAACTAGAAGTTCAATCCATTAGGATAAAAATTTTTTAGGAAGTTTAGCAAGGTGAATGGCTTTTCCATACACGAAGTGATTAAAGTAGGAGGCGATTATGATTTGGTTCCCAACTGTGCTTAACTTCTGATACTCAATCCTGATTTTAATATCTTTAATATCTTTCTATATGAATTTAGAGCTGGTATTGTCCTCAGATAAATACAGCTAAGGGTGTTGTGTGTGAATTCTAGAGTTAGTTGTAAATGACATTTCAGGTTTTATGTTAAAGTTTTGTACAGATTAATTTCAGGAAAATCATCTACCATACCGCAGGGACAATCAGGCTGTCCTAGAGTGAGACTGTGTGCAGACACTGAGGTTTCCAGGTATCAGCCAGTACCAGTTTATCAACAACATATTGTGTGGGGCTCAAAAGCAAAGGGGTCACTAGGTCAACAAGAGGGCGACCAAAAGGCAAGGTCATTGGGTTACATGTGGCTGGCAAGATGGCGGCCAATGATAGAGCCCTGGGCGTGAACCAGGGCAGGGGTCACATTATTTCAAAGAAAGATTGATTGGCCAGGGTCATGTCACTCACCTACCCCTGGCCTATGGGAGGTGGCTTCCGCCATCATGCTCCTAGTAATTGTCTCCTAGTTTCTCCCCTCCTGAAATTCCTGAAATTCCAGGCCTGAGGTTATCTGTTACCCTATATAAGAATCTATATTTCCCAAATAAACCAGAACTGCTGGACAGAACCCCTGCCCATTGTCTGTCTCTTGTGCGCCAGGAGGCTGGGTGGTGGGCAGCAGGCTCACCCCTTCTGGCAACAGGGTATAGAGGAATCTATGGGGGAGACCCCGCAATATTGGGAGACAGCTACCTGGGAAGGAGATTTTTCAGATGCTTATAATTTAGAAAACACCTGGTTGCTACCTCTTGGCAAGTTCCAACTTAGAAGCTCTTAACTTAACCACTTCTGCATTTATGACTAATGAAAATAGTTAATAAATATTTGTTGTAGTTCCAAGATAAGTTTCACCGTAAATCTAACCGCAATAGATAATAACCAATGCTTGATACTGTCCTCACTCTTGCATTTAAAAAAATCAAGTATGGTTGAGTATATTTACTTAACTCCATAGGGTTTACATTATTGTTTCTATGGGGAAAATATTCAAGAAACTGGTATTCTTAAAAAAATAAGTACACCATCATTAATCATCAAATATTTGTGAAGGGATTCAATTTCATCTCTGATCTCATAGGTGATCCCATTGCCCTATACCACCTTGAACTTCGATGCTTGTAAATATGTCCTAGTGTTAATTGTTATACATGGATATTTGCTAATTTATGGCTTACTGAATTAGAATTTCTCTTCTGAGAGGCTGATATTATGGGATAGTGTGTTAGTGCCCTAGTGCAACCCTGGCATTCCATTTGGGTGCTGGTTAGAATTTTGGCTGATTCAGTTCCAATTTAGTTCCTTGCTAATGCACCTGGGAAAGCATCAGAAGGCATTCAAGCATTTGGGTCTCTGTACCTGCATAGGAGAACCAAATGGAGCTCCTTGCTCCTGGCTTCAACATGCCACAGTCCTAGCTGTTGTGGCCATTTGGGGAGATAACCAGCAGATGGAAGCCTTCTTATTTTTGAGTAGCAAATTTAATTGAAGTTGTTTTGTATAAAATCTGATTTTATGTGGTGTATCTTTATGATTGCTTCAATTTTGGAAGCTGTAATCAGTGCTAATATGAATTAGCAGCCATTTATAGTCTTCTCACCTACCTGAAGAAAAGCATTATATACAATTTTCTAATATGGATCTTTATTCTTGAGTTTCTAAAATATTTAAAGTGAAAATCTCAGATTCAAATTGAACAATAATAAGCCACATATTTAAACATCTTTTGTGGTTGTCTATAATGTTTTTTAGATTTTAAATTTGGAATTATAGTACATTTTCAGCTATCCTGAGTTATGTGTAATTAAATAAGATTTCCGTATGATTCGTTCTGAGAGAACTAAGTATTATGCTTTTTATTAATAATTTCATTTGGATTTGAAGGGGAAAAACAATTTCAAGTGCATTAGAGGGCAACTTGGAATTTGGCAAATACTGATTTATATGTTTATTTATTTTCATGTAGATGAAGTCTGAAAGACTGGAAAAAAAACTGTCATTTTAATGGATTAATTCAGACCCAACCTGTCACTAAAACAAACAAGCAAACATTGTAAGATAATTAAAACCAGAGGGTTAGCATTCACATCACGTTTCATTCAGTGATACTAACTTGGAAGGGATTGACTTGGCAGCAAATTTATCTTTGAACAGCACTGAACTTCTCCTTGTTCCTTTGGTATAATCAAGCTGAAGGTAAAACAGCGTGGAAAATCTGATGAAATTCTTATGTGTAATATATAGGCTCGCACTAAACCAGTTCTAGTAATCTATCTCAGGGCAATTGCACATATCACAATCTCATTTTTGTTCTGCAGTTCTCTTGAACAATGAAATTTGAGAATAACCCCAAACTTCATTTTGTTTACTCATATAATTAAATATGATTTTTCACACAATTTCACTTGCTCAAACTCCTCCATTGCATGGGCCATCAAATTAAACCAGATTGTTTCATTCTTTACCTGATATAATAACATTGTCTTGTAATTCCATTCTCCCTCTCCCACAATTTATCATTTGCAATGGAGAGAGATGAGCCATATATCTGACGTCTTTGAACATCTCAGCCACTAATGTGCAGTGTACCCGACAAGCAGAAATAAATGCCAACAGCTCAAAGCCAGTTGTTGAATGACAGATAGTTCTTTTTTTTTTTTTCTCAAATTCTATTGTCCTTTACTAAAGGTTTACTGGAACCCAATGACACTCATTTGTTTAGGGTGTCTTACATGGCTTAATGTAAGCTATAATAATAGCACTGAGTAGAGTTTTTTCTTTCCTATAGAGTTTTTTTCCCTTTTTTATTATTATTGTCATTTTATGATACAGTTCCATAGGCCCTAGGATTTCCCTTATCCCCTCCCCAATTCCCTTCCCTCTCACTGTGTTCCCCTATAAATTTACTATAGTTCTTCATACACAGTCATATAGCATCTTATTGTCAAGATATAGTAAACAGTTTCATTGGGAGTACATCTTTGTCTGGAAGTAGAGATGCATACTGCATTGTAGCCTCACATCTGGATATGATAGTCTCCATTACACAGTTACTATACATCCCCTTAAATGAAAAGCCACAAAACAAAATCAACAATATTAAGGAAAAAAAAAGAAATTAACAACACCATGAAGTTAAATAACATGCTATTGAATGACTAATGTGTTCCTGGAGAAATGGAAAAAAAATTCAAGAATTTTCCTGAAGAAAATAATGCTACTGTATAATCTATGAGTCATTGGAGAATTTAATGAGAAGAAAATGGTTTAGAGATGAAACTAACAAAAAAATAAAAATCCATGAGTTATAGTTTCCCCTGATTTTTGTTGGTGAAATGTGTCTCCTGTAGGCAACACATAGATGGGTTCTGTCTTTTAATCCATCCTAATAATCTATTTCCTTTGATTGAGTTTAAGCCATTTACATTCAAGGTTAATATAAATTGGTAGCAATTTTAGCAATGGGTTGTTCATTGATTTTGTCTTCTGTTGTCATTTTACTGGAATGTTCTTCATATTTGCCTTTGGTTTTGTTGGGTGCTATTCCTCTTCCCTGTGAAGAGAACATCTTTAAGTAAAATTTGTAGATGGTTACTTCTGATTCAACAGTCACTTCTTCCTCTTGTTCTTATTGTCACTTTTCTCAGCATCTTTGTTGACTTCTGCATTTCAGTTGTGGAAATCTGGAATGTGCTGCATGTCTACTCATTACAGGAGGAAACTGAAATGATGGCTGTTTGCTTATCATGAAATTCTGTCTTCAGATTAAAGATATTTGTGTGACACTTCAGAGTGGGTTTTATGTCCTTTGGATATTGATAATATGTCCTTTGGATATTTCTTTTCCAAAATTTATATTATTTCATTTGGCAAAAATAAAATCTTCTTATGTGTGATTTGTCTGAGCTGAAAATATAAATTAAAAGTAATAATAATTTGAACATATACCTCATAGCGGTTGAGATTGATATAAAAAGGCCTCTAGAGAAACGCCTTTTAATGGCTCGTTAGATCTGAAAACAAAACCTTAAATGCTTTTGGCACTTAAGACCTTGCACTGTCAGATCATATACTGTTTCACACTCGCAAACATAGTACTCACAGTCAAGCACTACTCATACGAAGTACCCAAATACATAGTGGGTCATACTGAGACTGCTTTTGGCTAATTCTAAAAATTAAATTAATAATTTGATCAAACAGAGCTTTATGCTAAACTTCTTTTGACTTCCTTAAACTTAAAATATGAATCTCCGTTGTGACAATCTATTTTTTGATGTGCGTTTTGTAAAAATTCTTAGGCTCAAGTTATGTGTGTTTTACTCAAATGGTCAGTTAAGGTTATTGAGCATGATCTTGGTATATTTTGCTTCAATGAATTAATATATGTGCATTCTACTAATAAATGTTAAAACAAGCATGAACAGAGTATTCTATTGGCAACCTAATTACAATAGCATCATTGATTGGCTGGGGAATGAGAGATTTCAGATAAGAAACATGTGCTAAGGATGAAATTACTCTACAGGCTCTGCAAGAGTAGAGACTGTCGTTTCTCATCATTGCACATGGAGAGAAATCCTCATTTGAGTTGGCAGCTCAATACCTTTCGGTTGATTCCATTGATTAAAAAGTATCCTCATCCAGAGCCAAAATTTACTTTCCTAAAGCTCCTATCTAGTAACTCTAATCTGATTTTTGTGTTTTGCAGAAATAATCACCAGAAATATATAATACAGATAATTGAAAGATACTTAAAAGATATATAATATCTAGATATTAGCTATAGTATGTTATTTAGAGATAACTAGGGAACCATAATTAAGATGTGCTCAATTTTCCAAATTTGTGTAAATTTGTATATGGCTTAGATTATATACACATATACAGTTGTGATTGTATTTCTTAATCTTAATATAAAAATAAACATTTCCATATTGTATTTTTGTTGTGTTTTTCATTATTAAGTGATTCTCAGCAATGCTCATGTGGAATGATTTCCATTGTGTGTTCATTTTCTAAGTTCCAGCTCAGGCTGTTTCTGAATATATTATTACAGAGAACTTCTGTTTCACAATTAACTTTTCATTATACTTCATTATACTTTAATCTCTATAACAAAAATGCTCCTTGTGTCATGAACAGCCCCAGTTCCTCATTCAGGTAGTTAAAAATGTGTAACACAAAAGCATTTGAAGAAAGAAGGACCTGAGACTATCTCCTAGTATAATAAAATAATTGAAAAGGACAAATATGAAAAGAAATACAGGTTTGGAATTGAAAATAAGAAACAGATAAGGGTGTAACTATGAATGATACTCCTGTCTGCTTTCTAAGAAAAGTTGCTTTGCTTTAATCCCAGGATACTTGCAGGCAATCTCTCACCTGTGCTGCATTAAACTTCCCCTTGCAAAGCTTTATTCCTTGATTGCAGACAGTGGCACTGCATTGGTTCTGAGCTTTGCTTCTTGCAGGTCGGTGCAGTACTCTAATCTTATTAAGTTTGCAGGGAAACCTAAAACAGTCTCATTGCAACTCAATTACTCTATTAGAAACACTTGAAGGTTATAGGAATTTAATCATTTAGCATTGTCAATGAATGTTGCATAGTAATTTCCTCACACATCAAGTTTTGTTAGGAAAACATTTATTTCAAAAAAAAAAAAAACCACTAAAAATAAAAAGCCAGTAGGTTGTGAACAGGCAGAACAGGCAGCCGACACAGCAAGTCACCATGAAGCAGTGACTGTTCTGATGTTAAAGTTCAAAAGCAGTATTTGGTTTTCCCTCTCCTCAATATTGTTTCTGTGTGGGCAATGTTCTAGCTACTGGAAATGTGCAGGGAAAACCTTGCTGGCCCAGAACCTAAAGTATTTTACATTCTAAACAGTAGACACTCACCATGAACATGTGGGCAAGGTAGATAAGATAATCACAGATATGGATTAGTATTTTACATTCTAAGCTATGTGGGCAAGATAGACAAGATAATCAGGTATGAATTAGTTTGTGAAGGAAATAACACCATGAATATGATACAAAAGTATATGAACTGTGTAAAGGGTATAGGGTTTTTTCCTTTCTTCCTTCCTTCCCTTTCTTTCTCTCTTTCTTTCTCTCTCTCTTCTCTTTTCTTTCTCTCTCTCTTCTCTTTTCTTTCTTTCTTTCTTTCTTTCTTTCTTTCTTTCTTTCTTTCTTTCTTTCTTTCTTTCTTTCTTTCTTTCTTTTTTTGTTTTATGGGGTGCGTAATGATAGGAGACAATTTTCCTGTATGGTGTACATTCCTCTAAGAAAAGAAGTTTGGAATATTTTAAGAACAGAAGTAATAAAGTAACTTGAAGCAGGTAACCCTGGTAGTTAAGGGCTCATTTTTTAAAAAGATTTATTTATTTATATTGGAAAGTCAGATCCACAGAGAGGAGAGACAGAGAGAAACTAAAATCTTCAGGCTAGATATGGTACTCATGGATCCAGTTTACATAGTTGCTTTGATGCTTGAAGATGAGTTGTAGAGAATGTAGATAGCTATATAATGAATTTGGGTAGCTAATAATTGAAAACAAATTGTGCAATTTTAGTAGATTGGTGGCAATGGATAAAATGAGAAGTGTATGCATTTTTTATTTTCAGGTTGCAACTAGTAAAATTGAATTGAATGTGGGGGAACAGAACAAATGCTAACTAAGCATAGGAGTAATTTAAGTCATTTTTTGGAACTGAAGAAAAAACAAAAGGTGGAAACAGGGATCCACTTCCGTTTGAACAATACTGCATTCTGATGACTACATCAAATTTCCAAGAGAAGATTTCAAGCAGTTGGGCATATAGTTATGCCTAGAATCAGAGGAGACACCAAGGTTGGAATAGAATTCTGTGGCTGCCTCTGTTATGATATTATTTTAACTAAATTGCTAGAATAGATCTTCTGGAGGGATGCAATTGATAATATGGAATAAATTGACAACAATAAATTGACAACAGCAATGACAACAAGAAATGTAAATAGAGAAGATACATTGAGAAAACAAGACTTACTAGGAGACTGGAAAATTTAGATGTAAGGAAGAATGGAAGAAAATATTTCAAGAAACGGATGATCATAATGAAAGCTTTGTAGAACCTCCCACAATGAAAATAAATACCAGTGGATCTCTCAACATGGAGTCTGGTAATCTTGGTAATTACATATAATGGAAATTGACTGTTGAAGGCAGAGGCCTGAATGATGGGAACTGAAAAACAAAGAAAAGTCAAGAAAACATAAGTAGAAAGAACATCTGCCTCTTTAAGAAGCTTTATTTTGTGGGTGGTTATTTTGCTGCATTGTGTTACACTACTAGCTGTGATGTCAGTGTTACATATTTGTGTATCTGACTGCACAATTTTCAATATAGCTTCTATTTTTTTTAAAGATTTATTTATTTTTATTTGAAAGTCAGATATACAGAGAGGAGGAGAGACGGAGAGGACCATCTCCCATCTGATGATTCACTCCCCAAGTGACTGCAACAGCTTGAGCTGAACCAGTCCAAAGCCAGGAACCAGAAGCTCCTTCCAGGTCTCCCACGCGGGTGCAGGGTCCCAAGCTTTTGGCCGTCCTCGACTGCTTTCCCGGCCAAAGGCAGGGAGCTGGATGGGGGAAGCAGGGCCACTGGGATTAAGACCAGTGCCCATATGGGATTCTGGAGCATTCAAGGTGAGTTTTAACCACTATGCTATTGCACTGGGTCCTCAAAATAGCTTCTTACTAATGCACCTGGGAAGGCATCTGATTATGACCTACATCCTTGACCCTTCCAGTCATGTAGAAAGTTAAAATGGAGTTCCTGCTCCTGGTCCCAGCTGGATCTACTTCTTGCTCAGTGGCCATTTGGGAAAACAGCAAGTAAATACAAGAGTTTCTTTTCTTGCCTTCTGCATTACTCTAAAGAAAATCATTGAATAAGAAAAAGTTCATTTTGAAAATGAATAGAGAATTGAAGAATAAATGGAAAAAACCTATGGTCATACAGAAATATACTTTTTGTTTTTTAGAATTATACTGGAATGACCTCTCCTTTCTTACTCACTCTTTCCCTTTCTCTATCTGTTGTTCCATCTCTATCAGTCCACATTTTAATAAATGAATCTTAAAAGAACAAAACTATAAATATCAGTCTTTTCCTTCGACATAAGTGTGTTCATCACATTAGAATTCAGAGGCAAGACTCATTTTATACTTAAAGTCTTTAAAGTAAAAAAGCACATTTGTGAATGGAATTTTAAGTCTTTACTTAAATATAACTACTAGCTGCTTCAAAATAAGAGTTACCGTTTTACTTTAATTTTTGAAGCATTATGATTGTGAACATGATAGCATATGCACATGGTTTACTATGGTTGTGAAAATGACAACACACATGCAGAGAAAATGCAAAGTGCAAGTGATTCCTTTGTGTTATGGGACTATTATTCTCTTTTCAACTTAAATGAGTTAAAAAAGCTTCAAATATGAAATATGCAATTCTAAATAAAGGAATATATTTCTTTAGCAACTGATTTTTTTTTACTTTTCTTGGCATCTTATGCTCCTCTATTAAGCAACCTACATGATACCCAGACTTGTGTTTGACTTTGTATAAAGGCAAGTATACATTGTGAAGTATACATTTCCACCTGCTAGTGAGTTGATACAGATTTATATCACATATATGAACAGGTTATAATAATAATAATAACTAATGGTATGCAAACTAAATTATTAAATATTATATTAGCATTTTGTTATAATTTATCTTACTTGTAAAATAAATCATCACTATTATAATTAATATAGCATATTGATACCATTATTGTATAGTAGGACATTTAATTCTGGGGTTTTATTAAATGCTAATTGAGCAGAAATTAAGAAATCCATAAGAAACATGGGCTTTGAACATGGTGCCTAACTCAACAATTGCTACTGGTAGAACATTGTCCTTTTATTTTTTAGGACAAATTCAAATTAAGTTTTTTTCAAGCATAAAAAGAGTTATTATTTCATATATTGTCAAAGTTGAAATTTGCTTCACCATTGATGAAATTTTCGTTTCGTGGTGTACCTCTTGTTCCTTCTTTCCTTCATGTTTTGGCTTCATTCTGCATGACATTTCCTATTTGGTATCTATTAAGACATCTATTAGTAGTTCCAACATATAGCTCATGTGGAATGTCTTCTAATGTCTCATCTCATATATGAGGGAATACATTGGTTGGCCCAGCTTGGGTCAGGCAATCCCCATATGGCAAGCGTGCATTCAAAGTCATGACAGATTGTACTGTCACATATGCTGAGTGAGAGACGGGAGATCACACACAGAAAGCATAACTAATAACAATAAACAAAGGAGACAGATATTGAATAGATGAAAGGAATTTGAAAACAGAACAACTTATTCCCTGAGCTTCAGTTTTTCAACTTTAAAATATTATTGAGTGAAGTATTTAGTATACTGCCTGGAACACACTATTCTTATGATCCTCTTGTTTATTAATGATAAAATTATTATTGTGACTTTAATTAAATTTTAATAACTCTTAGATGAAAAAGAGATAATATTCGTATGTTTACAGACATGTTCAAACTTTCCAAGGCTGATGACTGAGAAGCCAAATCACAAGAAGGTCCTTTGTACATTTGTATGTGTGAAGTATTTCTGTAGTTGTGTGAACATATATAATGCATGCAGATAAGAGGTAGAAAGCAGAACAAAGGTACTTAGGAACTGTACAAAACGCTGCATTTGACCTGTGGCAATTAATGGTAATCCAAAAATGATTTGATTCTAAAATATTAGGTCAGGGAGATCTTCAAAAGAAAACAAGAAAATGGAACTTCAACTATGCATAAGAATGATTAAAAAGAGATAAAAAGAACACAGCAGCATAAGCAAGGGTTTGAGGTACTGTATGTTTAAAGAACAAAAGATAAAATAAAATTTTTAACTGCGGCATAAAAAGTACTATAAATTTAACAGCTTAAATTATTTGTTTTAATGTTATGGTTTTAATAGGTCAGATTCCTGAGTATACTATATCTGGGTTCTCAATATGTGATTGCACTAGGCTAGAATCATGTCATTAATACCACACTGTCAGCCATCTAGAGCCTGAACTTGGGAAAATCCACTCCCAAACTTATTGTGTTGTTTGCAGTGTTGATTTTCTGTGGTTGGTTGACTGAGATGCCCGTTTTCTTGCTGATTTCTGGCCAGGAAGTCTTCTCGAGTTCTTGCGAGTTCCTTGTCAAGCTCCCTTCTTCATATGCCTCCTCACAACATGGCAGCTTCATTCTTGAGTGTCAAGTTAGAGTCATACATGATGTAATGTAATTACGGGAAGGACTTCTCATCACGTTTGCTGTGTAACATATTCTAATGAGAACTATGGTGTCCCATCAAGTTTGCCATGTTTTATTGATTAGCGGCAAATCACAGATTCTATCTTTATGTAGTGGAAGATAATTGTACAGAGGCATGGATCATTTGAGAATCACCTTGGGATGTGTTCACTATGGAGCAATCTAAGAATAAAATCTCAGATAAAAATTTTCCATGAGACCATATAAATGTATATAGAACACATCTTATAAAACACGAAGTTTATTTTAGTAAAGGAATTCACAATATTTTTAGATAGGGAATGTTGAGATTTTTAATAAATGATTAGTTATTTCTGTGTTTGCGAATGACAATCCTGCTGAAGAACAAATAATGGTTTGGATCAGGGATGAAAGGGAAGTCCAGGAAATTTAAAAAAGTCACGTGTGCACAGAAGATGCCATGAGTCAGACACAGTAGAAATAAAGGAGATATACTATTCTAAACTTAAAAACAAAATGAAAATTGTGTTACAAGTGTCATGTCACTATGAAAAAAATCACTTATTGTTTTATTCATTTTTTAAATTTCATTTTAAAATATTTACAACAGCTGGCAACTTGACACAGAGGAGAGTACAGTAAAATGCACATGAAAGCACCAGTCTTCACTTGACTATGTTAAAAGTAGCTATTGCCTGAAAGTCGTAAAATATATATGTGTATATTCAATACATATTTATTTGACTTTTATTTTAAATTGATACATTAAAATGCTATCTTGATAAATTTTAATTAACAGAGTTTAGACATATGTAAACAATTTGTATTTCCTATATAAGGACCGAAAATAGTTGTAGCTGAAGGTTATTCTTAAAATTTAAGATTAAACAGAATCTGTATGTAAATTATCACATTGCCCCTTTAATTCAGATAACATTTGATTTTCCCTTCAGAGGCTAATGGTCTTCTGTTTTGCATATGCTGTGAGGTCTAATGCCAATAGCAAGCTGAATACTAAAACCATCTGTCAGGACCCAGGGGATTTTGCCATTATTCACTGCTTCCTCATGGTGTAAGGTCAATACTACAACAAGGTATATTTCAATAAATATGCAGTGAGAAGATAAATTGTCTCGAAGAAGGAACTACCAGCTGTCAATACAATTAGTGACAAAAGAGCATGGAAGTAACTGTAGGAGAATACAGACCCATTTGGGAATTGATTTCCTGGTTCTGTGCTCTGTCCAGCAAAAGGTATTTCAATGGAAAAGAAGTATGTTTTTAAAAATGACGTTGTAAAATATCATTGTGGCATGCAAATACTATTGTTAAAACATCAAGGTATGTTTTCTTGCCTACTGATACTGTTACAGCTTGTGAAATATATATGTGTTTATATAGAGAATTAAAAAGTCTCATTCTGTTTGAAAGGTAGGGGGAAAAAGAGATTTGTCTTCAACCATCTGTGGTGCTTATGGTCGATTTAGAGTATTGTCATTGGGGCATTGACTGCTGAGATAATTAATTCTGAATGGACAAAGTTAACCACTAATGACCTTCAAGTGTGCAGAGGCAGAGTGGAGCCATTTGTCACACCTACATTAAATATACTGATTTATCCAGAAATTAAATGATCTGCAGCACTATTCTGGGATAGGTTCATATTTATTACAAAGAATAATCAAATACATGCAAACTTAAGTAATCATGCATTATGCCAAGCTTAAATTAAAAATCTAATTATGTCTTTACTCCTTGCTTCTCATTTCACTTTGTGGAATACTCCCAGTAAACTCCAATATAGTTTCCACTCCTCAGTAAGGAAGCAAATGTTTTTCTGCTGTTTTCTACACATAATGTATGATCTTGTCCTCAGTGACAAATAATTAAAAGGAATGAATGAGATTCCAGAAAGATACTTTAGAAGTAGCAAGGTGCACCGAGTGCTAGCCACCATGTTAACAGGGAAGGGAAGATTGAAAACAAACAAAAAAATGGTTGTGATGTCTCTCGAAATTAAAAATATTTAAGTAAAAAATGTGCTTCAATGACCCATGGTGAAGATACTCCTAAGGGTAGTATCCCCCCTTTCTTTTCCTTAATGTATGTGCTTTAGGCAACTTGAGTAGCTTCAAGTGTATTCTTCTTTCTTTGATAACTAGGTAGGACTTGCCATCTTTCACTCATGGCAATCTTTCTCAAGGATTTTGGCATCATCTCTTTGAGATGAAAACATCATGGAAGATAGCCTTCTTATTTGCTGTTTTCTGTGGAAGACCTGGACCCTAACTTCTGCAGGAATCTGGCTCTATCAAGCAATGCTACCTCTTTTCACAAACATTTTAAAAGTTTTTTTTTTTTTAAGATAAATCCGACAAACTAAGAAGGTAATTATGACAAATACTACACAGAGTTGTCAGGAATTGAATATGAAATAAAAGTGTTACTAAGTTTTCATACTTGAAGGCTAGCTACAGGTACAGGTTTTTGCTTTATTTTCTTTTAAATTAAAATATATATATGTATGTACATATACACATACATATATATAGTATATTATTTGAAAGGGATAGGAGAGAATGTAAAAGAGAGAAATAGATAAATGTCTGCAAAGGCTGGGCCAAAGCCAATAACTGGTAATTCAATCCTGGTTTCATGTCTCAACTAGTGTCTTATCTGTTCGGTCAAATACCTCTTGCTCTAACTCATTGGTCATCAGATGATATTTAAAATGGGTGTATCTGTTTGGCTGCATAGAAAGAAGAGAATTATTTTTCTTCCCTATCTCTAAATCCATTGCCTGTGATGCACATCACATTCTGGTTTATTCTAATTAAATATTAATTAAATTAAAAATAATGTCAAAGCAACTGTTTTATGGTTTTTTCTTGCAAAAAAATTGAAGTAGGAAGAATTATTAGTTCATCTTATTAGAATAATAAGAGAATTATTTTTATTTTACTATGCTTATTTACAAGGTTATACAGCTGTTTTTAAAGATTCACTAAGAAAACTTAACAATTTTTTAATAAGCGGCTGGCCCCCAGCCCCAGCTATTGTAGTACCTTGGAGGAGCTGCATCCTGGCATGGGGGTTCCCCAAGTTTCCCTATCAGATCAAGATTTCATGTGTGCTAGTGGGTGTTGCTTGGCATACACCCTCTGCCCTCTGTCCTGGCTTTTGCATGTGCTAGTGGGTACCTGACCCAACCTGGCCCCCTCCTAGCTATGGTTCCTTTGAGTGTCGTGTGGGTTCCTATCAGGTGAATTCTGCCATCCAGCCTGGCTCAGCTCCTCAGCACCCCTAGCCTTCTGTGCAAGCCACCCGAGGAAAGGAGTGCTATATTCCCACAGAGCAGAGCCCACAAGTCCCTTACAGAATCCAGGGACCTGTTGTGGCCCAGCCAGACATGTCTTCGCCCCTGCTCTGACACTTGTGTGTGGGACCCTTCATCCCCAGCTTTTGTGCACACCAGTGGGTGGCAGTCAGGGCTATTTATCCCAACTCAGGCTTCTCATGTGAGTCGGTACATTGGCCTGACCCTGACATGCTCTCCAACTTCCCTTTCTAAACCACTCCATCTCAGCCTACTCACCCCCTTGTGAGTCCAGAGGCCCAGTCTGTGGAAAACTCCAGAAATCACTTCTGCCCTATCAATCATGTCCTGAGCTGCTCCCATTCCAATACATACCCAGAGCCTCTTCCCCGGGAAATCTTCCGCACTGTCTGTCTGCCCTGTCTAGAGGCTAGGATGCCATGTCCCAGCTCAGCATTCCCCACCTACCCTTCCATCCCCACATACCTTTAAACAAATACAACAGGCAACTTTGCTGGCACACTGGTATAGTTAACACAAAATCAGCATTTACCAGGCCCAGAATGCCTGCTAGCTATTGGCTGCATTACTCCTAGCAGAGTAACACTTGCCTAGGTACAGTATAATTTAGGCAATTGCCTCAGCAGAGAAGAGCTACCGCATGTTGTTAAAATATAGCCTTCTCATCCAAGGACATCAACCTCTTAGTGAATATCCTTAGATTATGGCAAAAAGTACATGGTGCTTTTCCTGCAGTAAATAAAATGACATGACAGATGAGATTTTCCAACTTGAGATCTTAGCTGTACTACCCATGAATACAGATATATTTCTTGATTTGTTGGCTTCAGCTTCTTTGTTAATTAAATGAAAATATGTCTAAAATCAGGCTTCTTTCGTGCAGAGTCTTGTTATGAAGATTGAGCTCATGGAAGATTTTCTGAGGAACAACACAGATGAGAAAGTGAGGGAAACATTATCAGGAAAAGGAAGATAGGAAGGTAGTTCAGTAGGAAAGGGAGGGTACTTGTAAAAGAATACCAAATTAATGCAAGGAAGTTGGGCTGTTATATAATGGCATTCATTTCTCAACAGATATGGGCTCTTTGCAAAGAGGGGCATGGATTTTGTTGAGGCAGCCCATATGGTTTCCTTTTAAGTGCTACAAGAGAGAGACTCAGGAGAAAGTCTTTAGTAGACACTTTCAGTAGCTGGAAGAATAAAATTTTGGTTCAGAAAGGAAGTTGGGCACAATATATTTATTTATTCATAGAGAGAAATAGAGACAAAGATCTTCCTTCTGCTGATTGACTCCCCAAGCAGCTGCAAATGCTGTAGCTAAGCCAAACTGAAGCCAGGAGCTAGGAGCCTCTTGTGGGTCTTCACAAGGGCACAGGGTCCCAAGGCTTTGGGCCATTCCCTACTGCTTTCCCAGACCATAAGCAGGGAGCTGGATGAGAAGAGGAGCAGCTGGGACAGGAGCCACTGGCATTCCTAAAGGATCCTGGCACTCACAAGATAAGGATTTAGCCAATAAGCCATCATACCAGGTCCAGGAGTTTGCGTATATTAAAAGCTTAATCCACAGTTAGTGTTTTGAGGTATAAAAACATTGTCAATAGAAGTCTTTGGTTCAACACATAGTTTATAAGTGCACTGAAAACATTAGCCTACATAATTTTCTAATTTTAAGCCATGTATTTATATAAGCTGAAATGAGAGTTTGGTAACATGCTGTTACTTTTAACAGATTATTATTATAGAAATAAATTCTTGGCTATTGTGGTAGATTCTAAATGTTCATCTAAACTGTCATTGATGTGAATCCCAATGGTAAATTACTTTTATATTGCGTAAGAGATTCTTGATCATTTAATAAAAGTTATTTCAGAGATTTTCAATTTCTTGTACAATGTTTTGAAAATTCAGGAAAAAACTAAACTAAAATAATAATGATGTTTCTGTATTGACAGTAATTGACTGTGTGCAAGGTTTGCTATTCCATAATGACAGGCTTTTATTTCCACAGGAGCTTTTTTTTTTTAATAAATACCATGATTAATTATGCCCTGAAGACTTTCCAAAAGCATAGTTACCTTAAGAAGCATTATACTTATTTGAATATCTCATTTGTAACTTTCTTTAGAGCCAGTTTCCCTGTCATAAATACATAACATTTAAGAGTAATATTCTGTAAGACTTAATGTGAGCATAAAACAGAATGCCCCATTTTAATGACAATATTATGTTTATTATATTTAGTTTAAACATGTATATTGGTTGTTAAAGTCAAATCTATTCACTAAATCAAGGCTTACAATACAATGCAAGCTTAAATAATATGCATGTTAAATGGGAAATGACACAGTATTGAGATTTTGCTATAGATGACTTTGGTTTAAAATATTTACTTGCTAGGAAGGGTATATGATCTTAAATTCTTTATTAAATATTTCTATGCACAACTTCCATCAGCTATAACAGGAACATAAATTGGAAGCAGTGGTGAGTGTGTGGGTGGATGGATGGGAAAAGCATAGAGAATGTTTAGGCCATGATATCACCCTTGAGTGATGGGTATGTGACGAGTGTGCCTTGGACTGCATTGTGGTGGAGAAGATTAAGCCACTGCCTGAGACATTGTGATCCCACAGGAACAACATTTTCTGCCCCCACTGTCCTATTTTGAACCCAACACTCTGCCAATGTGCCTTGAAAAGCAACCGAAGATGGCAAAGCTTCTTGGAGCTCTGCCAACCATATGGGAATGTCACATGGGGTTCCTGACTCTTGGCTTCAGTCTTTCCTAATCCTGACCACTGTAATCATTTGGAGAATGAAATAGGATGGGTAAATATCTCTCTCTTTCTTTCTCTCTCTCAATGCCTTCTATTTCTACAACTCTCTCAAAAAATTAATGATTTTTAATGAAAAATAACACATAGAAGCTTAATGTAAACTGTATACTTTGGGTGATAATGACGTGTCAGTATAGGTTCATATATTATGACAAATGTACTCTCTGGTGGGGGATGTTAATTATTGGGGAGGCTGAGCATGTGCAGGGTCAGAACTGTATCAGAAATCTTTGCATATTCATGTCAATTTTGCTGTGAACTAAAAATCGCTCTAAAAAATTAAGACTTTAAAAAGAAAAATACATTGACATTTATATATTGTGAACATGCTATACAATAATGAATTGATACAATGTATTTAATATGCATTTCATAAAGAGTAATGAGTTTCATTAAGAACTATTATAGTGACCTTAACCCTGAAGGTAATTTTAAAATTTATCACAGAAAATTATTTACTAATGAAAGAAAGAATTAAGAAAAAAGAAGTGTTTCCTCTAAAAGCGACTATTATTAAAAATAAAGCTCATTAAATCAAAGGTATACGTGTTGGAATTAAATAATCACATTAGCTGAAATCACAAACACTGTTGAAGTGACCTACTGTCTTAAGGCTGGTGTTGCCTACAGGAAACAAGTGCAATTTTAGATTTTTATCGCTAGATGGCAAACTTTAATGCACAAGTACTTGCATAAATTCAAAAAATATGCCAAATCTGGCAGCTTTTGTAAGATAATAGAAGTTCATTGTATGTTAATTAGTCTTTGCCAGTCTAAAAATATCCACAGTACTATTGAAAATAATAATAAACAGTAAGGATTTAATCTTATAAAAATCACATAAGAACTAGGTGATTAATTTTAAAACCAGAATATAAAATATACCGATCCAAGTATAAATAATGCTTAATTTATTTGAGCTGATCTTTCTGTGCTGTGTCAAATTTACTCTAGTTTTTGTACTTCCCTTTGTATATGGAAGCTTTTACAACAGACCTTCAGGAGAGAAAAATAGTTCTTTGGTTTCAGAGTTGCTATTAATAGTCAAGCACTATGAGGTGATTCTACAAGATTTTTATCATTTTATCCTTTAATTGAACTATCAGGAAACCCCGAGGCACATGTCTGTATAAAGTAGCTGAGACTACTTCCTTCATTACACATTGAGAAAATGCAAAGGAGTAGAAATTTTCTTTCCGTTTTGCCCTTTTCCTTCCTGCAAAGAAATGAATCCCCCCAAAGCATTATTTGGTGCTTTTGCTCTTATGCTTGTCTCTTAGCTAGTATAAAGGCTGCTATACACTTTTATGCTAATGAATATAAGTCACACAGTAATTATTTTTAATAAATTAAACAAAAAAGGGAGGTTAAGAAGGATAATTAAATTGGAAATTAGATGCCACGTGATGCGTTATATCGGAAGAGGGCGTGTTGGCTGGAGAGATGAGCGTTCTTAAAGAGTTCTGAAGTTTCCCTTTTGCTGAAGAGTTGGTAGCCATCCCAAGCGCACAATGCCAGCTGCTCACTGTGTTTCCTAAAAACAACTAAAAATGTGTGACAGTGACTATGCCATAGTCATGGCCAGGATGAGCATTCTAACAGTATCTGGAGCCTGGGTGTCTTTGAACAAGGTTCTGGGCATCACAGTAAATATGGTTATTAAATTTCAACTAAAGATTGTTCTCACCCTGGTGTTTCAACCCCGTTAAGATTCCTGCCACAGAGTGAGCCCACTCCACTATATCACGCTAACTTCAACATTAAGCACTTTGTTTTTAAACCCACTCCAAGAATAGATTCAGGCTTCAGCAGAGGATTCAGGCTCTCTCAAGTCCTGGATACTTTTCTTGTAATGAGGGATAAAGTACTATTATAAGTTAGAAATGAAACAATTACTAATATTCTAAATATATCATATATGACTAAATGTAAATATGGCTAAATGATCATTGTAAGTAAAATAAGGGATTAATTATATAAAAAGCTTGAATCAACTTTTAAGTTTTATTCAATTTTTCAGTTTATAAGTTTAATATCTTATTGTCTGTAGCACTGAGTTCAGCATACTTCCATGATGTCAAATCCTGACACTCAAGCTCTGACACAAAATTGCATATTTGCATACACATCTGCACACTGTCTTGATTAGTTCAAATTGTCTCTAGCTTACCCATGATTCCTGATAAATGCAAGTGCTATATAAATTGTTTTACTCCACTATTAAATGAGTAATGTCAACAAAATTGTCTATGTGTGTATGTGTGTTCAGCATAGATAACGTAATTTTTCATCTCAAAGAGAGAGAGAGAGACAGAAAGGTCGCATCTGCTGAATCCCCTAATGCCCAAAATAGCTGAAGCTGGTCCAGGACAAAGTCAGGAACCAGGAACTTAGTTGAGCTCTCCTATCTGGGTGGATAGGAGATTCACAGATGTAGAATATATATGACAAATGTAATGGTTTCTTTTCATGATAATAGCTTTTTTAAAAATTGTCTATTGAATTACCAAAATACCATGAATTACCAACATTTTTCCAGTGCGCAGACATATAATAATCAATATTAGTTATTTTAAAATATTTAAATCATCTACAAATTTAAATGACTTCAGAACTTTCTTTTTCATGAACAATTCAATGTATTTGCTGTTTTAAGACTTCTAGTTCTAGTGGTTTCATGTGTCATATTTGCTTAATTTGGGTGTTGTGTATACCAGAATTGTGTTAGCCTGAAAAGTGAAAGAAGTTCTTTTATGTAATGACATAATCATTGGAAACTCTTTCTGGTAGGTGAAAGACAGCCTCTATCTCTGAAATATATTCTTAAGCTTCTCAAGCATTTGTATCAAATCTCTACTTCAGGTTTACCTGGAAAGGCATCTTTTGCTCTTGCACAGTGACCTGCACCAAGAACACAGAAGGGATTCCAGATGTAACAGGGCAAGGCATTGAGGCCACGGTCTACATATAAAAGGGTCTGGCATTGGGGCTCACGGCATATGTTCTGATTTCCAAAGAGGAGTTCATTTTCTAGGCTAACAGATTCTCTGGGCAGGACACTCAGAATAGACCATGTAAAGTGTTATTCATGCATTTGATCTCACAGCTTCTGTAGCGTGGAGCTTCTCTGGAGGACTCTACCTGTGACTTCTGTGCAAGGGCATCCAAGTTCAAACACTGTAGGAGACTTATCTCCAAGTGACCAAAGGCTCATCACCTCTGTATTATGTCCCATAACGCGTGGTATGAATACGTTCTAGAAGACATGTCAGGATTAGGACAGCTAACAAGTTGTAGGATATAAAAATGTGACGGCAAACTACATGCATATATCCTACTGCTCCTAAAAAAATTAATGCATCAAATTCTTTTTTCCACATTGCTGATTTGCCTGAATCCTATGTTGAACAGCATGATGACAGATGATTGGAAGGCATAAAATAAAACTGTAAAATGTCAGCGGACTAAAGTGGTGTGATTAAAGTGCTCTTTTTAAAAACTCATAATATAGGTATTAACACATGCCTAGGACCCTACTCAGGAACTTGGACAAATATATCAGTGTTCATCTCTGAAACTGAGTTTTTTAAACTTCATATTAGATACATCTCTGCTCATTTATGCCCTTATCAGCTTCAAACCCATGACCAATCTTCATAAGCACCACCTTGCAGATACTTCCATTGTTTTCTCCCATTTTAATATATTAACTTGGCCAGTCCAGAAGCCTGACGAATGCAGTTTTTTCCATCTGCCTTCACACAACTCAACAAACCTGGAGAAAACTGCATGCTCACACTAATTAGTGTTTCTTTCAATTGGTAGTTCTAATTTAAGTTGCTCATTAGTCTTGTCTAGACTCTCACGCAGGGCTTTCCTCAGTTTTTTCTTAGAACCCATGCATTCTCTTTCCCCTCAGATGCCTCATGCCTCACATCTTCTTCACTCACAGCTGATGAGTTAAGATTCCTCTTTCACCAAGCAAAACTGAAACTTAGGGGATGTCTGGAATATGCACCTGCTCCTCTACCATGCTTGCACCTGTTCTGTCAACAAGATAAGCTCTCTTTGTTCCTGCCCAGTGTTGTCCTAGAGGTGATTCCTTGTCTTCTTCCTCCTTGTCGGGCTCAAGCCTTTCTCTCTCTGTCAGGGGTTTTCATACTGAGAAGTTTTCATACCAAGAAAACATGCTGCTTGCCGTTTCCGTCATCTACCCCAGCCTCTCCTTCTGACACTCATTTCCTTGCCTCATTTAACTTTTGCTTAAATATTACCTTTTCTGAAAACTCTATTTGAAAGTCTACAGTCCAAAATTTTGTTTTTGTACAATGACTTTAACCCCTAACCCACCTGTTCATCATGGAATGAACTACATATTTTAAATTGTTGTTGTTCTTATTATTTTCTTTATTATTTCAAAGTACTTGTGCTAACATATTATTCTTGCAATTACAAATTTTCAGTCTGTTTTCTTTATTGTTTTCTCCCCAACACTTAGAAATTTGAAAAATATGTTCACACAAAAATATTTAAGTGAAAGAGTGAATGAAAATTAAGAGACTTGGGACAAGCACTATGACATATTGGGTAAAGGTGCTGCATATACCATTGGCATCCCCTATGGACATTGGTTTGAATCCTGGCTGCTCCACTTCTGATCCAGCTCCATTCTAATGTGCTGGGAGAAAGGTGCAGGGTGACCCCAATGCATGGGCTCCTCTCCCCATTTGAAAGACCTAGATGGAGCTACTATCTCCCGACTTCGGATCAGGCCACCTCTGGCTGCCACAGCCATTTAGGGAGTGAACCTGCAGAAAACAAAGATCTCTCACTCTCCCTCTTTCTGTGTCTCTGGCTCAGCTTTTAGAATAAATTAAGATCTTTAAAAAAATTATGACTTTGAAATTGACGCTTGTTTGATTAAGGAAAATTATTAGTATAACTTATTGACAAAAGTATTTTAGCAAAAATAAATAAGACTAGATCCTAACACAAGTATCAAACGGATTAACTAATTGGGAATCTATAAAAGGCTACATAAACAAACAAACAAACAAACAAACAAAAGATAATGTCCATCAAATCTCTGACTGGTGTTAAGTTCTTCTATGTGACAAAGACAATAAAGACATGAAATTCAAAATATTTTAAAGTAGTAGAAAATGCTGATAATCATGACTAATTTACAGTATTTACGAAGAAAGTAAGCAAGCTTTAAAATTGAGTGTCTGAAACAAGTAAGATAGACAAAATTTTAATAACCTCAAGGAGCATACTGAGAAATGAAAGGTAAATGAGTATAAGAGATGAATAGAACATTGGAAAGCCAATTTGAAAGGTTTCCAAAAGTTCACAGAAATGGAATTAGAACATGAATTCATGTTGGTGTGTATTTTTGAAATACACACATAATTTTTTCACAAAATGCAATTCTCTGTTATTTTTTAAAAAGATTTATTTTTATTATTTTTTTTTTATTGGAAAGGCGGATATACAGAGAGGAGAGACAGAGAGGAAGATCTTCCGTCCAATGATTCACTCCCCAAGTGAGCGCAACGGGCCAATACTATGCTGATCCGAAGCAGGGCTGCTGGGATAGAACCGGCGCCCATATGTGATCCCGGGTGTGCAAGGCGAGGACCTTAACCACTTGCACCACTGCGCCGGGCCCTTAATCTGATTTCTTAACTAACATTCTAGTTTGATTATCTTCCTTGTGTTTATTACTGATTTGTGTTGGTCCTCTTACATTTTCGTATGTTTTGTTAGTAACCCATTGATTGTTCTTTTGTTTTTCAGGCCACTTTTTAAAAAATACATTTTTCATTGCTAATATTGGAGTATTATTGTTTAATATATATATAAAGATATATAGGAAGAGCCCAATATCAGTTCTCAATTCCTCCTGCACAAACTGCAAAACCTAATACTAATCTCTGAAAATATCAACCAAACTCAAATAAAAAACAAGTAGCTTATATTTTTAAAAAATGAACTAATTTGTTAATTAACTAATGTTATGATAATGTTACAAAGGCTCTGAGATTTCCCTTCCCAACCTTGTCCCACTGATTTCCCCTATTTGATTACAATAATATAGTCCTTCAAAAATGTGAATTAGCCATTTGGATTTGTTCTTTTGAAAAATGTTTGATCATCTCCTTCACCCATTTCTTCACAAGGTTGTTTATTTTGCTGTTATTGAGTCTCTGAAGCTTTTTATAAATCCAGGATATTAGTCCCCTAATGGTTGTGTAGTGTTCAATGATTTTCTCCCATTCTGTTGGTTGTCTCTTCACTCGAAAGATATTTTTAACAGTAAACAGCTCAAGAGAAGAGGTAGCATCTTATTCTGGAATAAAAAAATAGACATGTTGGCTATTCATTAAATATCGAACGCCATCTTCTCAGGTTTCTGCTTCTGTAACATAACCCACTAAGTGTGCCTGTGACCTTTGTGCCTCTTTTATCTGCTTCTTTATGGATTTGTGCTGCTAGTCAAATAGTTATGACCAGGCTACTGTAATTGCCATGAAGAATAACCTATGCATCTCATACATGAGTCTCATGTGCCCTCCCAACATCTATGAAACTGTGACAGACTAAAGTGTTAACTTTTAAGTAGTAATTGTTAAATTGCAAATTGTAAAAAAAAAATGACAACTCATTACACATGAAATATTTCATATGGAGTAAAATTGTTATAGATACAAAGGACATAAATAAGCATTTTCTCAGATTTGAAGCCCAAACAGGCATCTCACATAGGAAAATATTCTGAATTTAATAACCATAAAATACAAAGTTACACCTTCAATATACAACAGAGACTCCACAGGAAGAAAAATATATATATTTGTCAGTGAAATCATTGTGAAAAAAATCTTTTGTCAAGTCAATCTTCAGCACACATGAGAGAAATCATATTTTTCCTATTATCTAAATCATCTCCATAGTTGCATGAGCACTAAACAGTGTTTCTGGACTTTGGCTATCTCATGTAAGTGTGTGCCAGGCATGGTTTGCTTTCAAGGGTCCAAATGATGTCTTTTTTTTTTAAAGATTTATTTTTATTATTTTTTCATTGGAAAGGCGGATATACAGAGAGGAGAGACAGAGAGGAAGATCTTCCGTCCGATGATTCACTCCCCAAGTGAGCGCAACGAGCCGATACTATGCCGATCCGAAGCCAGGAGCCTCTTCCGGGTCTCCCACGCGGGTGCAGGGTCCCAAAGCCTTGGGCCGTCCTCTGCTGCTTTCCCAGGCCACAGGCAGGGAGCTGGAAGGGAAGCGGGGCTGCCGGGATCAGAACCGGCGCCCATATGGGATCCCGGGCGGGCAAGGTGAGGACCTTTAACCACTTGCGCCACCGCGCCGGGCCCCAAATGATGTCTTATACTTTCGTCTGTTCCAAGTTGAACTTCAACTACTTGTTTCCCTACATTTGAGTTTCAAGCAACGGGACCCTTCCTTTATACTTGAATAGTATTTGTCTCTTTATTCCTCTAACGAAATCAGATATTTCCTATCAAATTTACTCTGCAAATTGCTTGCATATGTTATTATTCATATCCTGTTTCAGTCCTTGTGCTTGTCTAGGACATTTGCAAAAAAAAAAATGGATTGAAAATACAAAGATCTGGGAGAATGAAATGTCATTTTAAAGAAATCAGCGGCAGTCATGAGGTGGGAATGAGAAAATATTTCAAAACAATATTGTCAGTTTCAGTCATACTTTTATAGTCATAAATTACATTCTCCTTGATTACAATTTCTTGAGGAGCCTTACATTCTTTAGGAGATATCATGCTTTATGAGTATTGCATTTAATCTGGCTGAACAAATGAAAAATAACTGAAAATGTATCTGTTGAGATAGAAAAGTACAATGACATATCTGTATTTTAAAAATAATTTTTATAGGATAACAATTTCTCCTTGAGGACACATTGCCTTTTAAAAAATATATCCATGTAAATTTTTAATCTAGTTATGACAAAATGGTTGTTAAAGGGTAGGTATCATATGCAATATCATAAAACAGAGGGAAATGCATTCATAGACATATAGCAATGTAAGAAAATAAATATGAAGGTAAGAACTTTCAGTTAAGGTGATTTGTACATTTGGTTTATTGTGTTCCTACAAATTTTGCTGAAAATTGAATAAACTGACCAGTAACAAAACAAAATGATGATTCAGGACTATTGAATGGAAAGAAAGTTGCACTGGCCTAAGCCAGAGAAAGATAGCAGAAAAATATTGGAAGGATTACATTTCCAAGGGACTGTAAAACAGAAATTTTCAGTGGCATGGTGATAGATCAGAATAAGAGACTCCATGGGACAGCAATGAAAAAGGATACACAATCCAACCACAGCCAACCACAGCTCCAGTCAGCCCTGCATCTACTCAATAATCTATTGATTGGAAAAACACCATCTCTCGTAGACAAGGTAGGAGGAAATTTTCAGGGTAGCCAGACATCAGTAGCTTGAACTGTGAAGAATTTCATAGTCCCACATGAATTTCAAGTCCAGCTGGGGGAACTGACTGGAGTAGTGAGGACAATTTGTTCTGAAAGGAAGTGGCACTGCCTGCTCTCCATAGCCACCCCATTTGGTGTGATAGACTCCTGACTGAATCCTGCTCTGACTCAGCAGATTATATCATCCTACTAGAAGCAAGCAGACCCAAAATCTGGACAATTTAGAGGCTGTAAAGCAGATGTCCTACATGCTGCAACTGCACAACAGCTGAGTGATCAACTATGTTCTCAGCTTCTTCGTGCTATCACCAGCAGTACCCCATAATATACGGGACCTGACTTGAAGAACTTTCTTCAGCACTTACTAGATAATGGTGCTGGGAGACCTGGGGTGGGGGGTGTGGTGGGGGAACACAGTATCACCTTTGCATGTTCAATGAGAACTGGAAACAGTTTGATTTAAACCCTGGATAACCAGGACTGTTGATGCTAGCATTAAAATTGTTGCAGTGGGTCCACCATGATGGCTCAGTGGCTACATTCATGCCTCGTAAGTGCTGGGATCCTATATGGGTGCAGGTTCATGTCCTTGCTGAGCCACTTCCCGTCAGGTTCTCTGCCTGTGCCCTGGGAAAGCAATGGAAAATGAACAAAAGCTTTGGGACTCTATGCCTGCATGGGAGACCCAGAAAAATCTGCTGCCGCCTGCCTTCAGATTGGCTTCAGATTGGCCATTGCAGCCATTTAAGGGAATGTACCAGTTGGTTGAAAATCTTTGTGTTTGTCTCTCCTTGTCTCTGTAAATCTGGCCTGCATTTCCAATAAAAAATAAAAATAAATTAAAAACAATTGTTGGAGTCGTTTGCATCACTCGTGGTATAGGAAGTGTTCTTTTGCTCTTTTCTGCTTTAGGCATGTGGCTACCACCATCTGCAATATTTGGTTCCCATCCTGGGAGATTTGTGTTGCAACACCACTGTATCCAAAGCATAAGGACTCTAATAATCAGTACTAATTTCCTTAAATGTGCTAGCCAGCATGACTTAGGAGATAACCTACCTTCTCTCCCACTCTATAGACTATTCAGTAATCCTACAGAACTGGAGCAGGGCTCAGTTCATATCCCACAGTCCTGGACATTGCATTCCAGCTAAACTATAAATGCTCTTCAAATATAGCCTACTGCACAAGGAAAAGGGCATTACAGGAGACACACTGACATTAGTGTAAGACACAAGCAACAGGCAGAAGCAAAGTGGCACGGCACCTACAAAACAATGCAACAGTTAAACAGAAATAGATCTGGATCTGAACGAAATGTATGAAATATTAGAATTGCATTCAAAATGTTTGCAAGGAAATTCATTGAACATGAAATAAAAAAAAAATGTTTTGGTGCAAAAATCTAGAATTCATGAACGTGAGAGATCTCCAAAATGACATGGAAGAATATATTTAATGAAGATCTGCATAGGTTTCAATGTCCTTTTCCACCAGAACAGTCTTCTCTTTTAATTCCATGTTTCCACAAATTTCTTAATATTCCCTCATATGTATCCTGTGGGGTCATGAAGGGCTTTTCCTAATTTAATAGTTTGATATTTGCATAGCTAGACATGCCAAAACATGGTAGTTAATTAATAAAACTTGTATTATTGTAAATAAGCAAGAATCGGAAACCATGACTGTCATTTGTAGTGTATGATATTATAAGAATTTTTCAATTGATTTTGGTTTTATTCAAAATATAGTTAGCTTTCAAAATGATCAGTTTAGGCTAAATATAGTCCAAGGTGCTCTTTTACCTTCTTGTAATTGATAATAAACATAGGAATATGAAAGTGTAAAAATTATTTTTCATAAGGGAAAATTTGAATAGGAGGATTGAATGGTAAATAACATGCATTTTGTTCTTGCACAGATTATATTAGTATGGATTTTTTGTGTGTGATTGAAGCAAACATTTTGGTTTTTTTTAGAATTATTCTTTGCAATTTGTTTATTATTATTAATATTTAAAATTATATTTGATGATGTTTACATACTTGACTAGTATGGGAATGGTCAAGGATATGGGGAAATCAAATGAGACCACTATTTCCAAATTTTCTTTTTCTTCTTCCTGTATCCAGAGGAAAGGGAAGATAAGGGGAAAAGCCACACCAGCCTCCCAAATGCCTCAGAATCCAGGGATGGGGAACAGTCACTCTCTGAGTAGTGCCCCAGGAGGTGTGGCAGATTCTTCTTTTAGCCAGGATCTTTCTAAATCTGCTCTCTTGTTGCACCTCTTTGTTACAGCGCTCTTGTTACAGTTCTTTGTATTTCAGCTCTCCATGTGACAGTTCTTGTGTTGCAGCCTCTTTGTGTTTTCTTGTTTCATCACAGTTTCTCCTTCGCCAGCTCTGTTGAGCACTGCAATCATCTTGGTTGCAGCTTCTCTTCTCGACTGGATCAGGAGTATTGCAATCTTCATGGTTACATCTTCACTTCATTGTTAAGAGGTCTTTGCCTCATGACCACAATGAATGAGGCACATAGATAGGGAGGAAGTGGGAAAAGCCAAGGATATCTTCCAGTAAGGCAGAGAAAATCCTCCTGGCATCCAAGAGGGCTATTCTGAAGGTACTGAAAGGCAAAACTGTCTGGCTCAGAATTTTTGTGTTTCTAACTTAAGAAAGTTTGCTTATCTGTTCAAGATGTATGCTAAAGAAGTATTCCAGGTAATTGGTAATTGTGATTGAGTTGGCCAACGATCAGTCTCAGTTGCTGAATATGGAGCTCATGTTATTCAAGGAAGTTAGTGGGTGCTCAGTTTCAGGAAGATGCCACAACTGAACATTAGATTCTATGTATTTTTCTGGTCTCCTTTACCCTCAGGACCCCAACAGGGTTACTGTATGTTTCTTTTTTTACCTTTTAAGATGCTCCTGGAGAACTTATCTTTAGTTCTATAGTGTATGAACACATGATGTTTAAATTAATTAATGTACACATTAAAACAAAATAACAACCTTGACTTTATGAAATAAACAACTATCAAAGCTACCATTACAGTAGCTTGGAAGACAGAAATAAACAAATGGATTTGTCTCTTTGCAAGATGAGCAGATGACTTCCAAGGAGAATATTGAATATTCCTATTGATATCTTTTAACTACCTATATATGATAAATGAATTCCAGGAAAGGACAGGTGAGTGAGAAAATAAAAATGTTTCCATTTACAAGAATTTTGAAAGACAATAAAAGGGCTATAGTGTGTTAAACTTGACAGAAACATTTTATCAACTCATTTGATAAGTCAAAGAAATATTCCTAGAGTACATAAAAACCTAGATGACAAAATAAATCGTTGCCAACAAAACTTGTCATCAGGGTGATGCTAAGCTGTCTGAGCTCATGTCATCAGATCAAATCAAGGGAATGACTTACACCACTTTGCTCAATCATAATACCATCTTTTAGATTTAGGCAAAAGCAGTGGAATCAGTAGCAACATAAGATTTGAAAGTTTTCCTTATGAGAATTTAATTTTTATGGAATGTTCCAGGAAAGCATATCAACATTGAATTCAGGGATGCTACACCACCACTCAACCCAAGAAAACTTGAAGGAAATCATCTGGGTCTGGGTCAGAGTTTTAAACATGTGAAATATAGCCACACTGTGATGGCCTAGCACCTAAAGTCCTCGCCTTGAACATGTGAGGATCCTAATTGGGCACCGGTTCTGATCCTGGTGATCCAACTTCCCATGCAGCTCCCTGCTTGTGGCCTGAGAAAGCATCAAGGATGGCCAAAAGCCTGGGGACCATGCATCCATATCGGAGACCCATAAGATGCTCCAGGCTCCTGGTTTTGGATCAGCTCAGCACCAGCTGTTGCGGCCACTTAGGGAATGACTCATCAAATGGCCAATATTCCTCTCTGTCTCTTCTCCTCTGTGCATATCTGACTTTCCAGTTAAAATAAATAAATCTTGAAAAAAAACACATGTAAAATCTGAAGTTGTGTATTGCTAGAGCAGAAAGAATCTTCCTACTCCCACTTGTTTGCATCATACACACTCTCCTAATTCTTGCCATAAAAGCCCCAACAAACTATTTTTCAGGGAGGTGTTGTATTTAAGGAGCTATACCTTTTTATTGTCTTCTTCACTTGTCACAAAAAGCTTTTCCACTTGAGACTAATTATTGGTAACACTCTAAGTAAAAGGGTCACTTGCGTCTCTTAACAAAACATCTAGAAATATTTAAGGCTTCTGATGTTTCCACAATAAAGAACACTCTGTACGGAAAATTATGGATCTGTTACTTTTTATTAAATATAGATTTTTTGAAAGGAATTATAGCAGTAAGAGGACCCCAGACTGTGATAAGGAGACTGAAAAAATGTCATAAAACCTATGGGCCTTTCATTTTCTACATACAAGAAATAGTTTCAGAATCTAATACACTTTTCTTGAAGAAGAGGTTTGGGTTCCTATGGTCTAGAAAGTGAAGTAAGGATTCTGGGAAAATAAGATGATGGAAAATGGGAGTCACTTTCAAAACACAATGGAAATCAGTAAACTGGAAACCCCATTTAAGGAATTTAAATTGGAAGCCATTTTTTACTGAGATAAATAGACTGTGTCCCCTGGGAAGTGAATTTGAGAGCATTTATCCCGGATAGTTTTTTTTCCAGTGTTTTTGAGTATTAGCACGAGGATTCTGGGGCTCCAATTTCTGGTATCTGCCTCATCCTCAAAAGATGTACAGAATTTTCTTCTTTCTGTATTCTTTCCTGTGAAATAGGGGCCTGTGAAATAGCACAGGTACTTGCATTGCAGTTATGTGTGTTGCAGCTTCTTATGTCACAGCTTATCCTCCTTGCTGGCCTTGTTGAGCAGTTTGCAGTTTTCTGTGCTACAGCTCCTCTTCTCTGCTATGCTCAGTGTTGCATGACTATGGAGATGAGGAATATGAACAAGGAACAGTCAATAAAACAATTTATTGAGAGAAGCAAAGAATGCTCCTGGCAACTGGGAAGGATCTTAAGAAGGTTACTGCCCAGAGAAGGAAATTCACTTGTCTGATTAAGGTAATGATTAATTGTCCGATTAATGCTAATGGCGTATTCTTCATGAACCAATCATGAAACTTGTCTCAGGGTAGTTTATATTTACACACATGTTTGTAGGGTGTTCAGTTAGGTCCTAGGTGAGCAGGATGTTCTGCAGATACAACATTTGAAAAGCACATTGTATATGTATTTCTACTTAATTCATCAGGGCTCGTAGGGATTTATACCATGCATGTTCTTTGACAGTTCAGGAACTCCTTGAGTCCTATTATTGAGTATCAATGGAACAGTCATGGCTGTGTCTCCTTCCCCTCTCCTGTGAAGGGATTATCAGTTGTAGTTATGTAACTCTCACATGACCCTTGCATGCTTGGTGTGCATTTTTCGGGTGGCAAATGGCTGAAAGACTTCTGTCTCATTTAGTAAAGCCATTAATCAAGAGGAGCCACCAAAGGAAAACCAGTTGGATTCAGAAAAAAGAATACCTTGCGATCCTATGTTTTAAGCTGGATAATGTCATGCAGCAAGATTATTAAGGATCCTGATTCAGAGGATAGAAGATAGTACATGGAAGAGGAATATGAATGATTATAAGAAGAAACCTGTGGTGTTAATGCAAGAATGGCCATAATATGTTGTAGCTCTTGCCACAAGCGAGGGCATCTGTTTTACCACATCTTAAATCTGGATTTGCAGGTGGCTTGATTTGGGTGAAGGCTAGTTGGCAAGGTTGAAAAACGTATGACCGTATAAAGTGCTGTGCAATGGACTTCAGATTTTGTGGCATTTGAATCATTTTTCTCCATTGTTAACTATTTAATTTAGGCTCCTGTAGGATACAAGTGCGTTAGATATGCCCTACTCATCTCCCTTATGCAGGCATGACAGAGTCCAGAAGAGCCTTAACACAGGAAATAAAATAGTTCAACAAAGATTCACTGTCATCCACCAAATCAGGTGTAAAAATGGGTGTTGAGCCAAAAGCTAGCTGATTTACCACCTTGTGGATTTAAAACCACAATTATTTTCCACATTTTCCTACCTGGTTTTTGCTAAGGAACTAACTAGAACAAAATATTACAAATTAGTCTGAAGGAATAAAATGTTCTTTTTTTGTTCTCTACCAAGAAATAAAGACTTTCCCAAACCTGGGTTTTGTTACTTCTATGCACTTTCCTTAAACATTCCAAAACAGGACATAATGTCGCTTTATAATTTTAACAGTTTTTGAAATTATAATTGCTTCAATCTTATTTAATCATTTTAGCCAAAAGTCATATGACAAAGCTATGTAATTACTCATTTAGTCATTTTAAACATTTGTTGAAACTTAATAATTCATAGAGATTCAGTAGTTGGTAGAAATAAAACATAAGAATGTATAAAATGTTTCTCTTGTGAAGCAATAGAATTATATAGCAGCTAGAATGATTGTCACATCACTGATGAAAATCCTATAATTTTTCTTTATCCAGTTGGAATAAAATTCAAATTTATGATGACCTAATAGACCCTTGGTGATCTCCCTAATTCTTTAAGCTCTCTTGCTTATCTTCTACCATTTTATCCTTTCTATTGCAAATTACAACTAACAAAAGATTGCACAAGAATTCTCTAGTCTCTTATACTTCAAATCAGCAGTACTGGGTTGCTTTTGGACACATCTCAGAGTCTCTGGTGGAAGCACATGTCCACTACCCACAATAGTCACTGTGAATTTTCATCATCCGAGTTTATTTCACTTCCACATTCAGCTCATTTCACTTAATTATTTTAGCTTCCTGGAATTATCTCCCAAGTAAATACAATTTTCTTAAACAAGTTACTTAGCCTTTCCTGTCTGCACAATTGTGATCATTCTAAAATCCTTGAAAAGCCAGGAAGACTGGCTCCACACTGAGGAGAGCTCATCTGAGAAGACGAGGACTCACCAGTGTTTAATTTGCCCACAACAACAGATTTGTTTACAACCCTGTCAATATCCTGGATTTCACAAAAGAGAAGTGACTATCAAACATAAATTAGATAATTTCAAGCACATAGTCTCTGTTCTTAATGTTTTGCAAGGTTTTCTATCTCTGCTAAGATCATAATCATCCCACTCTTTGCACATCTGTTGTCCAGCATGATCTTGCTCCTGCTATTTATTGACATATTTTAAATATTAGACATGTGTCCTTCTTATCAATATTTTACTGGAATTCTCCTGTATATAGAATGTTCTTTAAAAATTTAACTATTAGTTAGTCTCTAACTTCCCTTAGCTGTCTTCCATAATGTTATCAGAGAGATGTGTCAGACATGTTCAGGTTCTGCTCATATTGTCTGCAATGAAAAGTATCATTGGTGATACCAACTGGCATCACTATCATAGTTAGCTTAAAGCTAACTTAAAGCTAACTGCAGGCTGCTGTGTGAATTTTGACAGATACAGAAACATTGTTAAGCATTAAGAAGAAAGATTATGTGCTTGGAATTGTCTAATGTATGTTTTATAGTTGTTGCTCTTTGTGAAATTCAGTATACCAGGAGGATTGTAAACAAATCTGTTTAGGGCCTGGTCCCATGGCCTAGCAGCTGAAGTCATCACGTTGAATGCTCCGGGATCCCATATGGGCGCCGGTTCTAACCCCCACGGCTCCACTTTCCATCCAGCTCCCTGCTTGTGGCCTGGGAAAGCAGTCCAGGATGGCCCAAAGCCTTGGGACCCTGCACCCGTGTGGGATACCCAGAAGAAGTTCCTGGACCCTGGCTTCGGATCAGCATTTTATCAGCCTTTGCGCTCACTTGGGGAGTGAATCATCAGACAGAAGATCTTCCTCTCTGTCTCTCCGCCTCTCTGTATATCTGATTTTCCAATAAATAAAATAAATCTTTTTAAAAGAAAAAACAAATCTGTTTAATCAGGCAGATCTCCCAAGCTCCCAAATACTGGTGAATTTCCCTGCTCTCTAGATATAACCTCTGACTGTGGTAGAATTGCAGTATAGAAGCATTTCTGCAGAGTGAGAAGCTGCCCACTTTACTCTAGGACTTCCTACCTGCTCGTTTAACATTTCTTAAAATTCCATCGTACCTACTCAATTTCCATCCCCCGGCCTTTGCCTTCATGTACGTTCTGGGTTCTCAACCTTCTGTCACCCAGACACTGGCTCCTTCACAGGCATTTACTCCCATGCATCTGCCCATCTAATCACATCTTAGTATCTATTACTTGTAGGGGAGCAAAAGGACAGTCCCTGGCCATTTGCAGAAAGCGTCACTCCATTACTCCCCAGTGTCATTAGCCCACCTTCCATTTTCTTCTCTTGTCATCACAGGTTTTAATGTTCTGCTTATTTTCTTTTCTCTAGTTTCCACAGAATGTAAAGTGCTTAGTGACAGAGTTTCTTAATTTCTGTAATGCAGCATTTATATGAGAGACACTCATATGGCGGATGGTAAATAGTTCTTAAATGAATAAGATGATTGAAAAAAGCCGTGAATGCTATCTAAATTATAATACAGCAATGGCAGTATCGATTTCAGCATTACTAAGTAGCCCTATTATCAAATGATAAAAGGAAAAAATTGAACAGCTCATAAAATCCTTTTGGTTATGTGATAATTGTTGATGTAATCATTTCAAACTCTAATTAAACTATTCCTCAAACACTCCAGCATTGTAAAATGAAGCTGTTCAAAAGCAGCCCTGGTAGTTTTTATAAATAGGACTCATCAAATTCCCCAAAGCTTACTTAAATATATACTTCATCCAAGTGAGCATATGGATGCTAAGTTGATGCTTTGTCATTGTGTGTCAGGAAATATCAGCATCCTCTCTAATGCTAACTCATCCTTTACTGACTTCAAACTCAATCAAATGGGCAGACAAATTTTAAATTCCCACTTTTGAAAGTCTCAGAGGCCTGAACATGCTGGTGAAATGAATTGTTATATTGAGCATTCTCTCCACCTAAGTCAATAGCCTCCACTCTCACATTTGAGCAGGGAGGATTTATGTGGATATTTATAAGCTTCCAGGAACAACACTCAGTCTTACTGCACAAATAGCTGGTTAAGCAACTAATGCTGCTGATCTCAATACTTCAGTCACTATTAGGAAAAGAACATCATTATCAACAACCTCATAAATTCACGATGTTAGCCCCTGTGTATTAAAGCAATTTTGGTGCACCATGCCCCTTCACTTCTTGACATGGCTTAGTAATCAGGGTCTCATGTAGGAACATCAAATTGGCAGAACCTGTCACAAATCTAAAAACTAGTGGAAAAGTCAGTAGGAAAAACAGGATTTTTTTTCTTCCAGTGAAGTGAGATTCAACATATTTTAAGTTACAAAAAAAATGCTAAATGTGCTTGATACATTTTAGACAACTGTTAAGCCAGATTTTCAGTAAATCAATATTCAATCCGAAGTATAGTGATATATTAGCATGTACTTAAAAACAAACTCAGTACCTACTAGTTTGTCTCTACATTTTATCTATTAACGCATGTCCTCATACATCTCTGATTAATATCATATAGTTATGCATCCTATTTTATGGAGGAGGAAAGTAAAGTACTGAAATGCTAAACTCTCAGATGAAAAATTCAGCATAGTGGAGCAAGATGGTGGAACCAAGTGAGACTATGATAAGACAGATGGAGAAGGATTAGTTTAAGTGAAGCAGAGAGTGTGATTCTGGGTAAAAAGTGTAGGCCGGCTAACAACAAACAGACACCAGAGGACCCATGGGGACAGGGAAGCAGCAGAAACAGTGAAGCGTCATTGCAACCAACAGATACTCCAGTAGTGATTGGAGCTCCAGCAGCGGACAGTTGGGAAGCTGGGTGAGGGGTGGTCCTCAGGGGAAAAGAAAGTGAATCAAGCCATAAATATATGGGTTCTCAAACTTTTTAATCCAATCTTGATATGAAACAGAGAAGTGGAGCCCTTGAGGAGGTGTGTGCAAGCGGGGTGAAGTTTACAGCCCAACGTCCCACTACCACTGCAAATGGCACACCCGGTGCCATTTTCAGTAACACAGGAAGCAACCGGGGAGGAGGGGCACATAATGGTGAACTGTGCATGCAATAACCTCAGAGAACCCACTTTAGGCTCAATGCATTTTGATATTATTGCAAAAATATGAAAACTTGAGATTCCATAAATTACATTCAATGTCAATTCAGGTTGCACTAGACCTAGCTGCTAGCAGAATCTGGAAGGAAGAGAAAAAACAAAATCAGTGATAAATACTGTTGATAGCCCAATGACCCAGTGTGAAGACACTGTTGCTGTCTCCCTGTTTCTAGGTACTGCTGGAACCGTGAGTGGGAAAAAGCCACAGCAGACAATAATGCTCTCAGAGGGTGAATAGAGGGTGAAGAGAGAAAACTCAGGTTCGTAGCTGCAGGGGCCATGGCAGGAGTGCAGCACTGGAGCTGGCCATGAAAACATGCCAGAGGGAGTGACACAAGTGACACAAATGGAGAAACAGACACTGAACAAAATGAGAAAAGTAGATCTATAGACTGTGGGTGACACAACTTAACAATCAGCCCCTAGAAGAATATACTAATCTGAATTTCAATGATCAAAGGCTAAAGGACAGGCATAGGCACCATGAAAGAGGCTACTGATGCCTTCTGACAAATGGTCAAAGGAATACTTCAATTTCAGATTTAGATAAGGAAGACATCAAGGATCTGTCAGATGAAGGATTTAAAAATAATACTTATAAAAAGCTGCTATAAACACCCAGAAGCAGATATAGGAGTTCAAGGAATATGTTGCACAGGAAATAGAAACACTGAAACAAAGTTATGGATTATTAGAAATGAAGAATACAATAGACCAAATCAAAAATGCAAAGTCTTGAATAAGAGAATGAGAGAGGATGAATGAGACAGAAGAGATAATTTTGGAACTAGACCAACAAGAGGGACTGGCACCATGACACAACAGGCTAATTCTCCACTTTCAAGTGCCAGCATCCCATATGGCCATCAGTTCATGTCCCAGCTCCCATTCACACTCAGTTCCCATGCTTAAGGCCTGGGAAAGCAGTGGAGGATGGCCCAAAAACTCAGGACCATGCTCCCACATGGAAGATCTGGAAGAAGCTCCTGGTTGCTAGATTCAAATCAGATCAGCACTGCCACTGCAGCCATTTGGAAAATGAACTAGCATATGGAAGATCTTTTCCTTTCTGTTTCCCTCTCCCTATAAATCTGTCTTTTGAATAAAAATAAATAATCATTTAAAAAATAAAAAGAAAATGCACAACTAGAACTATTGAAGAGGAACTGAGTAATGGTAAGAAAAGCATCCAGGAATTAAGTGATACCATCAAAATGCCAAACCTAAGGGTCATAGGTGTTCTTTAAGGTACAGAAAGAGAAGTTAGAATGAAAGATGTATTCAACAAAGTAGCAAATGAGAAATTCCCCAAAACGGAGAAAGAAAGGAGAAACTGAATACAGGAAGGGCAGAGAAACCTGAATAGCCCCAACCAGAAACAATCTTCACTATGGCACTTCATAGTCAATCTCTACTGGTTGAGCATAAGGAAAATAATCTTGAATATACACATAAGAAACATCTAATAACTTATAAAGGAACATCAATTAGACTCACAGGTGATTTATCAGAGGAAAGCTTATAGGTCAGAAGAAAATGGAATGACATATTCCAGATCCTAAATGAAAAAAAAGTCAGTCCAGAATAACATATCAATCAAAGCTTTCATTTGTATTTTTTTTTAATTTGTTTTATTGGGAAGTCAGATATACAGAGAGGAGGAGGGACAGAAAGGAAGATCTTCCATCCCCTGATCCACTCTCTCAGCTGATCTAAAGGCAGGAATTAGAACCGGCACCCATGTGGGATCCTGGAACATGCAAGGTGAGGACCTTATCCATTAGGCTATCACACTGGCCCCTCATTTGTATTTTAAAATGAAATATAAATATTGCAAAGACAATATGAGTTACAACACGTCACCGCCACTAGATCAGTCCTACAAATATTGCCTAAATAGATACTGCAGAAATACACAAATCCATAGTCAAAATGGAAAGCATCTCAGTAAAACCATGAAAGAAACCTAAATCCAACAATGAGAAACCTAATGGTAAAATGATGGTACCAAATTGCTGCATGTTATTAAACCTGTACATGAATTGCTTTAACTCATCAATCAAAAGAATGGGCTAGAAGACTGAATCAAATGGCTGGACCCATCTATCTGTTGGCTACAAGAAGCACATCTCAATTCCAAAGATACATGAAATATGAATGTGAAAAAGTTATTCTAGCCTCATGGAACAGATAAATGAGCTTGTACTGGTATAGCCATTCTAAAATCAAACAACACAGATTTCAATTGAAAAGCATTTAAAGAAGTGAAGAAGGACACTACATATGATTAAAGAATCCATTCAGCAAGGCAGGATAATGAAAATCAATGTATATACAACAAATGTTAGGGTACTTATCTTTGTGAAGCTAATATTAATGCATTTAAAAGAGAGGTATTGACTCCAATATAATAATAGGACAGGACATTAATCCTTACTAATTTAACTGGACGGATCAATGAAACAGAAACTCAGCATGGAGACAAAGAGCCACACTCAGTTTAACAAACAGACTTACTTGATATTTACCGAACTCCTCGTTCTACAGACAGAGAATAAACTGGAGACCATTATGCTTAATGAAAGCCAATCCTGAAAGGACAAATATTACATACCCTCTCTAATATAAGGCAACCTTCATGCAAAACACAAAGCAAATACATATATACACGAACAAGTATATACACATATTCTCAAAAATGAACGGTTTAATGGAGACTAGCATACCAAGAATTGTACATACAATATGCATCTCACTCCTGGATGAAAAGTGGAGCCCCAGTAAAACTTAAATATACATTGATTATATGATGCTAGATTTTCAACCCTTGTCTATACCTATAATTCCCTGATGCACTTAAATAACAGACTTTTATACATTTAACTGTTACTAAAGAACTATACTACTCTAATACTGAGCAGGGATATTATGGGAGGGAAATATTGCAGGTATAACAGTGAGGCAAAGATAGAATCTGTCTAGTTACAGAAATGAATCCTGTAATATTATAAAAAATAATTTAAAATGAACCTCTCCGTATCACAGTGATTGTATGTGAAAGGCTACTTCTCATGTTCATTCTCACTCTTCATTGATGCATTCAAAGACTTTCATATGTGTTTATGAGGAACATTACCAGGTTAATGTTGCACAGATTAGAGGGGAAAAAAGAGTAAAATAGGCTATATGAGTCCCAAAATCACAGGTAATGGACTGCATTAATTAGTCAAAATGAAGTAATTCCATATTTCTTTTTAAAATATTTATTTATTTTTATTGGAAAGGCATATATACAGAGAGGAGAAGAGTTAGAGAGGAAGATCTTCCGTCCGATGATTCACTCCCCAACTGAGAGCACCAGCCAGAGCTGCGCTGATATGAAAGCAGGAGCCAGGAATTTCTTCCGGTTCTCCCACATTGGTGCAGGGTCCCAAGGCTTTGGGCTGTCCTTGATTGCCTTCCTAGGCCACAGACAGGGAGTTAGATGGGAAGCGGGGCTGCGGGGATCAGAACCGACACCCATATGGGATCCTGGCTTGTTCAAGGTGAGCACTTTTAGGGGATCGACTACCGCGCCAGACCCTATCTTCATACTTCTTTGGCTCAATTATTTACACATATTATCTGGCTAATTCATGTTAATCTTAAAGACATTAAGTTTATAAAAATATCTAAAAATTCATTCACTGACTCATTAAATCATGCATATTATAAATACCCTTCTATCTAGCCATGCTATTAATTACAATACTTTAAAGTAATTGTTTTATGCTGAAAGTATCATTGGTACATGCAACCTGTTTAATATAGTCTTGATTTTATACTTAATATTTCCATATCTTTACGTAAAAGTGACTTCAAAATGTGACCAAATGTTTGTTATTGAATTTCAGAGGATTTTTCATACATTCCAGGATCTCTATTCTCCTGGCATTTCTAGTGCATGGTGTGTAACGATGTGGAACAATTACCCGTTTTCTCTACACTAAAACATATTACTTATTAATTCCT
The DNA here is from genome assembly GCF_017591425.1 of Ochotona curzoniae. NCBI lineage: Eukaryota > Metazoa > Chordata > Mammalia > Lagomorpha > Ochotonidae > Ochotona > Ochotona curzoniae. The sequence goes on from NW_024467119.1 coordinate 46,378,836, forward strand.
TATAAAGACCTTACTTTTACATTTTCTTTGTAATGTATATTGACACATTTATTAATGCAACAGAGATTGAAACTCTTTTAAAGAGAAGAAACTGTTAAAAATTGCAATGATTCTTAAAGCAGAAAATAGAAAAATTTTGTTCTATGAAATTCATCAACTGTTAGATTTGTATAACAAGATAAAAAATACAAAGAAGAAAAAGAAAAAAAGAAAAAAATTCCAAGAACCCTGAATTTAACATGGAAACAACACCAAAAGAAAATCTGCCCTTAGAAATTAAATCTAACTTTGAGACATCTGTGATTTAAAAATCTGTCCCAATTAGGTAAAATTGCACTTAATGTGACCTCTCTAAACTTCTTGTATTAGCTTCTCAATTTGATTTGACTATAATGTGATTGTCATATGAATATATTCTTGTGTTAAGCTTGTCAGGGTTAATTTAAATTTGATTAAGTCTAGTTAACAGTAATAGTCTGTTTTGACAAATTGAGGAAAAAGCAATTTTAGAAACTGAAGAAAGTGAATTCATGTAATTTTTTTTTTTATTTCCACCTGAAGTAGGTTTTAATCATATGGGAAGGAGTAAGCATTTGACTCAGTGATTAAAATACTGGTTAATATGTGGATTATCCTCATGGCAATACCATACTTAGTCTCTTGTGGCTGTTCCTGACTCCAATTTCCTACTTAGACTCTCAGGAGACACAAGGATGGCTCAGGCATTTGGGTTAATTTTTCTCACATGGGAGTCCTTGGTTGAGTCTCAGCTTCCAAAATCTGGCTTCCACAGAGGTGTGATAAAAGCATTTGCAAAGTGACCTGGCTCATTCACTGTCTCTCTTTCTCCCTCTCCATCCTCCTCCCTCACTGTCACCTAAATGAGGAATTATGATAATGTAAACTTTAAAGTCCGCACACTGGGGAGAAGTTGACATACCATTATAAGAAAATTGAAAACAAAAATTAAACACTATCACTCTAAAGAGATAGTGAATGTGGGAAAGAGGGGAAAAAAGGAACGTTGTGATTAATGTTACCTAATCATAGGCCTTTGACATTTCCAAAACTTGTCAATGATATATTGAACACTAAAAGGTACAGACTTTTGAAACATATTTAAACAGATTTATTGGTTTATTTAGTTGAAAGAGAGACACTGAGAGGGTGTTCCTCAAGTGGTCACAATATCTGTGTCTCAGTCAGGAAAATGTCATCCAGGTCTTCCTTATGATTAGCAGAGCCCCAGTAACTGAACCTTTTACCACTAGCTTGCGAGCTGTGTTAGCATGAAGCTAGATTTAAAATGCACTGGCCAGGACTGAACCAGCCTCTGATGTGTGATGTGAATTTGCAAGGAAAGCTTTAACTTGGATTCTTGCCCAAATACATTTTATTAGAAACTTATTATCTCGGTGATGGCCAAGTCTTATCAGTGACTTTGTCATATACAGACTGTGTAGTGACAGGGATTTGGGGTCAGTTCAATGAAACCTTGTGTTGTCACCATAATGGGGAGTGAACACAGTAAGTGAAAGTAGATCTTAGAAACAGACTTCTGTTTTCCAGAGTACCAAAGGAAGTGTCCAGCATGGTCGGGGTGTTTGAAGCTTATTGTAGGAATTGCTTCTTGTACATAGCTTTGATATGTTAGGGTATGCTTTTTTTCTGTATCTTTTGTATATTGATTATTATTTCTAATCAGTTTACAAATGTTACCACGTTGACCACTTGGGAGATGTTACAACTGAGACATATTGTTGACATGATCAAGTAAGCCAGGCTACACCTACTCGACCACTTGTTAACCACCGGAGACATCCTAATTTTGGTGTTTTCTGGTGCAATGCAGAGCATAGTTTCCAAATTTTCACTGTATAAGCATAGAACCTACCATGTTTGCTAATTATTAGTCTTCTTATTTTGAGGACAGTGTCTTTAGTTGGTTGACAGGTTCCATGCAAACAGCTGGTTTTTATCCTCATCCAGTCACAGCATGTCAGATATGCTGACACCTTGTTGGGTCTGAGTGGGCAAGGAATTGTAGCCTCCTTATGATTTCTTCAGATGTTTAGACTAAGGTTCCTGGTGAAATGAGAAGAAGGAGTTCCCTTTGGATATGCGTAATATAAGATTCTTTTTGCTCTTTAGAAACGCAAAATATCAGACTCCTTCTGTCTCCTGGATTTATCATAAGAATTAAAGCTGGGCAATCAGGTGGAGCCCCTATTAGAAAGTGAATTCTATTTTCCAGCTTTTTCAAAAACTCCAAAAAATCACAGGAAGCAAGAAAGTCTCCATGAAAACACAAAGTGCTTGTCTCCCCAAAAACTATCTTTGACAATATCAAAGTGTTAACCTCCATTTGATTCTCCAAATTTAACATGAGACAAGGAAATCCATTTCTGAGATTTTAACTTATTGTGACAATGAGGAGTAAACGATCATATGGTTCTGATGGCTTTTCGTTTGGAACAAGATAGTGAGGATTAGATTTCCAAAAGAATGGAGTTACAGAGTGCTCTAAACTCAGGCTGGCGGTGTGTTACAGCTGCTTGAGCTGTAGAGCCCGAAGAGGGTGTAACTGCAATTGCTTTTTGACAGGTAATCTGTACATGGGGCACAGGCAGTTCAACAACTGGGGTCTAAGTCTGTGAGACTATGAATTTCCCTTTTTTAAAGCAGTACTAATCTGTGTTAGCTTTGGGTCCGCAGACCCATCCCTACAATTGGAGTCCTGCCCAACCATGCACTGGAGTTATACTTGCTATGTGCTTTGTTTCTTCCTCTATGTTGTAATCAAACTTTTTGTGCTGTGCATAGTGATTAAAGTTCTCACCTTGCATGTGCCGGGATCCCATATGGTCTAATCCCATATGATTCTAATCCCGGTGGCCCTGCTTCCCATCCAGCTCCCTGCATGTGGCCTGGGAATGCAGTCAAGGATGGCCCAAAGCCTTGGGATCCTGTACCCATGTGGGAGACCTGGAAGAAACTCCTGGCACCTGGCTTCAGATTGGCTCAGCTCCAGTCATTGCAGCTGCTTGGGGAGTGAAGCATCGGATGAAAGATCTTCCTCTCTGTCTCTCCTTTCTGTATACCTGACTTTACAGTAAATAAATAAATAAATAAATAAATAAATAAATAAATCTTTAAAAAACCCCCAAATTTTTGTGTTGCGTCAAGTTCCACCTATTGGTTTCCTTTGTTCACTGGTGGATACTGATTGCAAGTTCTATTTTCTACTAGTTTTAATCTCGCACTTCTTTTTGAATTTGCATTTTGATACTTGGTTCATTTCCTTTGCTCATTTTCTCTTGGAATGCTTTTTTTGTTTTGTTTTGTTTGTCTAATAGGCCACTACTTTGCTATTACCTGTGTGTTACAAGTAGATTTTTCCAATCACATGATCATTTCCCCTTTGGCTTTGTGGTAATTTTTCACACGCCAGACAAAATATGAGATTTGGGGAGGGAAAGGGGAAATTGAATATATCTGTTTCATGGCTAATGTTGTGGGTATGTGTGTGTGTGAGACAGAGAGAGAGAGAGAGAGAGGGAATTATTCTTATTCCTTTCCAGAATTATGACTTCCATTGGAAGGCATTTTAAATAATTCGAATTAATTTCTTTCGGTTGTTAGTAAATGGCACATGCTTTGTAGTTTTCAATGTCAATTTTGTCTGTTTTATACTGTGTTTGTTGTTGTGAAGCTGCTAAGACAGTGTAGGCTTAGGGATTTAATTAAGGCTTTTGGGATGCAAATATGCAAAGGAAAGCATAAACAATTAGTTCAACATACTATTATGAATATTTTTTTCTGTACAGTACATTTTATAAGTTTAACAAGTAAGCAATTTAAACTGATTTGCTATAATACTAGCTGTATATGTCTACTTTTATTTTATTTGTATTTCATATTCACTATTTTAATTTTCAGATGCATATTAATAAAATTTGAACTTTGACGGATATTTGTGCTGCAGTTTTACCCCTAATGAGGTTAGTAATCTGTAACTTCTGCATCTGTCTTCTAAATGAGAAATTTTTGATGCAGTCTTTAAGCAACACTTTCTGAATATAATAGGCGATGCTTACTTTCATTTGTACCTAAATGAGCACCATGCTATATATTGTTTTGTAAAAGTTCAAAGTAACACATTTTTAAGTTATTAAGGAAACTGGACAATAGTCTTAATTACCACAGTCTGACAAAAATTATAGATTTCATTATTTTATAATTGTGGTGATGTCAACCTAGAAATGCAATTGCTTAATTTATTTTTTCATTGTTTAATTTATGTTCTGGCAAATTTCTTTGCAATTAAACATATCTGAATATCATAGTCTACAGAAATTACATTAAAACAATTCTTTATACCAAATTGAAGATGAAATTATGCACATCAGCTTGACAAAACTGTAATTGAATTGACAATAATATCAGCTGCTTGGGTTTGTTTTCGTTTACACCAATTTCAAAAGCCACAATGTAGAAGATGATTTTTAGCTTGGATGAGAAGCATCAGTGGGAAAATAAAAACTGTTCTCTATGGTCCAAAAATCAGTCACCTGGTGAAAATTCCAACAAAAATATTAAGAACATTCATTCAGATTGTGTTGGTGAACTTGAAGACACACAAACCTTAGCCAGAATATTTTAAATTTTTCATTTTCATAATATAGTTCCAAAGGTTCAAGGATTCCCCTTTCACCCTCCGCATACCCGCCCCCCGATTGTTTTCTTCCATATTATTACAGTAGTATAGTCCTTCAGCAAGAGTCACAAATTCATCATTTTACTTGAGTCATCATGACATTGTAGGTATAGACAATGGTAGGAAGTCCAGCATCCTATTTTTGAGATATATTTAAAAGTTTATTGGGATCCCATCTTTTATTCCGGAGTAGAGATGCATATTGCAATGTACCTTCACTTCCCAGTATACTAGTTTCCATTATACAGTTCTTCTGGATAATTATATTTATATGCATGTTTACATATTTATGCTTTGATTTGTCATTTTGCATGAAGGTTGCATTTTATCAGAGAGAACATATGATATTTTTTGTTTCTGGGTCTGGCTTATTTTATTGAGCAAAATCTCTAGTTATGACCATTTTGTTGCAGATGGTAGAATCTCATTCTTTTTAATGGCTGAGAAGTATTCCATAGAGTAGATGCACCACAGTATTTTTACATCCTCTTTGATGGGCATTTTGAGTTGCTTCTGTCTTTGCTGTTATAGACTGTGCTGCTATAAATATAGGTTACAGGTCACTTTCTCGCTTGCAGATTTCATGTTCTTTGGATGTACTCTCAGAAATGGGACAGTTGATTCATATGGTAGGTCAATTTTCAGTTTTCTTCACACTGTTCATACTGACATTCATAGTGGGTGTACTGGTCTACACTCCCACCAACAGTCAAGGAGGGTATTTTCCCCCCACATCCACATTAGCACTTGTTGTTAGTAGATTTCTGAATGTAAGCCAATTGGAATCTCTGTGGTTTTGCTTTTTGACCAGATTTTACCTAATTGTATTTTTAACTTTCATTCAAGCCCTGATTAAAATAAATGAATGAATGTTTTATCATTGAAATGGCTACTGAGACCTAAAGGCTTATTTTATAGATTTTTTGATATCTATGTGTACATCTAGAATTTTAGCTTTTGAAAACTATTTTTCAAATCTTCAGTGTGTGATTCTAGGTCTTTATGGGAATTATTTGAATCTGCTCATCTCTGATAAACAGGATGTCTGAACACTAAAACAAATAGACTCCTGTAAACTCTTTTGAAATGAGATCAAGGTAGTTGGTCCCTAACCAACCTTCCCGGAACACTTGGCAAGCCCCAGCATCTTTGTACTCTCTACAAAGTGGCTGGAATTACGCTTTTGAAAGAAAAGCCTCAATAAAAATCACATTCTTGTTTACAACATTCTACAAAATAGTCTCCAAAATCTCAATGTTTCTCTGATATTATTCTTAGTCTTTATATTTTTAAAATTTGTCTGCTTCTGAATGCAGTCAGTTACATAAGCATAAGCAATCTTTCGGTTTTTTTCCCCCCTACTAAATAAAAAATGACATCCCTGCCTCTGATGCTTTAGCACTTGATGTTCATTTTGCCTGAGGCACTCACTTTGCCAGTTATCCATAGAGCACACATGTTGTTTTACTTTGGTTCTCTGATCACATGCATAGCTAAAGGATTTCTCTTATTATTCTGCATAACTGATGCATTAGCCACTCACATACTCAAACTACTTCCATGGTGTTCTCTTAATATTGTTATAATTAACTGATGTTTCTGTTTATTATTTGTTTCTCTCCACTGGAGTGTAATCCGCATATGCCAAAAATTGTTTCTCTTTCATACTTGCATGCATTATGTAAGTTAGACACATGAGTGCTTACTAAATATTTCTTGAATGAAGAAAATACTAATTTAGTGAATAATTAAATTTGCTGGCAATGGATTAATTATTCCATTTATTCAAGCAACAGTGATATTAAAATAAATTTAAGGAAATTCTTTAAAGATTTATTTATCTTTATTGGAAAGGCAAATTTATGGAGAGAAGGAGAAGCAGAACAAAAGAACTGCTAGTTCACTCCCCACTGCACAATGGCAGGAGCAGAGCCAATCTGAAGCCAGGAGTCATGAGTTTCTTCCAGGTCTCCCATGCACGTGGAAGGGCCCAAGGTTTTGGGCCGTCCTCCAATGCTTTCCCAGGCCACAAGCAGGGAGCTGGATGGGAAGTGAGGCAACTAGGATATGAACCTATGCCAATTTAAGATCTTAGATGTTGAAATGTGAGGATTTAGCCAGTGAGACATAGTGATGAGCATAGGAAATTCTTTTTACTCTCATTGAAGGCAATATTTTTCACATAGCAACATTGGGAGAAGTCTTGTGCCATAAAGAAGGAGAGGTGTCTCTTTGTGTCTTGCATTTACTCTCTTGTGGAAAAGAAGGATGCCATTGATGCTTGCCTGTTTGGTTTTGTTTTGTTTTGTTTTTTGTTTTTTTTTTTTGTAACAGTAGGTCAATTTTGTTTTATTATTATTATCTTTTTATGATACCTTTTCGTAGCCCCTGAAATTTCACTTACCCCCTTCCATAGTCCCCTTCCCCCTACAATGAGTTCTCCTATATTATTATAATGTAGTTCTTCCTAAACATGTCCATCGTTGCAGGCATGAACAATGGCAGAGAGTCCAGCATCCTATTGTCAAGATATAGTTAACAGTTTCATTGGGAGTCCATCTTTGATGTGGAAGTAGTGATGCATACTGCATTGCAGCCTCACATTTGGATATGATAGTCTCCATCATACAGTTACTATACATCCCTTTATATGAAAAGTCACAATACAGAATCAACAATAGGAAGAAAAAAGTAATTTACAATGCCATTAAGTGAAATATCATGCTACTGAATGACTAATGTGTTGCTGAAGAAATGAACAAGAAAATCTACCTTCATGAAGAAAATGACACTGCTATATGATTTATGAGTCAGTAAAGTATTTAATGAGATAATATTTGGAAGAGATGAAACTAAAAAAAAAAAAATCAAAATCCATGAGATATAGTTTCCCCTGATCTTTGTTGTTGGTGAGATGTGTCTTCTCTAGCCAAAAAATAGAAGGGTTTTGGTTTTTTTAATCCACTCTACTAATCTATGACATTTGATTGATGAGTTTAAACCATTTATATCCAGGGTTAATATGAATGGGTGGTAATTTGGTACTGTCATTTTAGCAATGGCTTGTTCATTGATTTAGTTTTGTGTTGTTATTTTATTGGGATGTTCTTCACATTTGCCTTTGGTTTTGGTGGGTGCTACTTCTCTGTCAAGAAAATATCTTCAAGTATCATTTGTGTGGCAGGTTTGGAAGAGTTATATTCTTTTAACACTCTTTACTGTGGAAGAATTTTATTTCATTTTCAAAGAAAAAGGAAAGCTTTGCCAGATATGTTATTCTGGGATGATGATTTTTTTTTTTCTATAATCTTGAATATGTTGCTCCATTCTCTTCTTGCCTGTAGAGTTTCTTGTGACAGATCTCCTGTGAATTTAATCAGCATTCCTCTATGTGTCAGTTGATTTTTTTCACATGCACATTTAAGAATCATTTCTTTAGGTTCGACAGAAGAGACCTTGACTATCCTGTGTCATGGTCATGGTGAAGATAGCTTTTGGTCAACCCTGATGGGAGTTAACTCGCTTGGATGTTGTTTCCCAATTTTTTCTCTAGATTAGGAAAATTTTGCCTTATTATTTCATTAAATGTGTTTTTAGACCCAGTATCTGATTCTGTACCTTCTGGGACTGCCTTAACTTTTACATTTGACTTTTTTAAGATTGTCTTTCAGTTCTTGAATATTTTTTTGGCTTGATTCAGCTCTGCTTCTAGCTTTTTGTTTGTTTCCCCCTGGTGACAGGAAATATCTTCCAATTCTGAAATTCTTTCTTCTGCATCCTTCATTCTCTTTTGAAGAATCTTCACTTTATTTTTAATTTGCTTCATTGTATTCTTCATTTCTGATATATCAGCTTTCATTTGATTTATTTCCAGTGTGACATATACCTTGAATTCCTTGAATATCTGCTTTACATGCTTCTCATTGTTGACAAGAAGCTTTATAGCATTTGTTTTGAAACCTGCAACCCCCAATTTTCTCTATGTATTCCTCAGTTAACTCTGAGGCTGGCAAAGGCTTTTGTTACTTCACAGGTGAATCTTCAGTAATATTCATTTTGCCTTTGTCTTTTCTTTGTTCTTGGTTATTGTACTTCTGGTTATCAGATTCTTTTGACGCAGGTTTCTAAGCTCTGTCACCTACATGTCTACAATGCGATTTTACTTATTGTAGCTGATACAAGGCTCTTTGTGTGTAGTCACTTGTGCCACTCCCTCTAGTGAGTTGCAGGTCTGGATTCTTTTTTTTTTTTAAATATTCATTTTTATTATTTTTTTATTGGAAAGGCGGATATACAGAGAGGAGAGACAGAGAGGAAGATCTTCCGTCCGATGATTCACTCCCCAAGTGAGCGCAACGGGCCGATACTATGCCGATCTGAAGCCAGGAGCCTCTTCCAGGTCTCCCACGCGGGTGCAGGGTCCCAAAGCCTTAGGCTGTCCTCGACTGCTTTCCCGGGCCACAGGCAGGGAGCTGGAAGGGAAGCGGGGCTGCCGGGATTAGAACCGGCGCCCATATGGGATCCCGGGCATGCAAGGTGAGGACCTTAACCACTGCGCCACCGCGCCGGACCCGCAGGTCTGGATTCTTATGTCATTTTTCTACCATGGTCTTCGTAGCCCCAAGCTTCTGGCTCTCTACTTTCTACCTTCTGTGATTCAGTACTGAGACTGCACTGTTGTCTGTATGAACTGCTCCCCACTTCCAGTTGAAGTAGTTGCCAGGAATAGAGAGACACCAGGAGTCCTATATATCTAGGTTGTTGTTGGTGCTGATCTTGCCAGAACCTGTTGGATGTTAGGTCTGAGGGCCACATGGACCTATTTTGACTTGTACAATGCCAAAGTCAGTATTATTTTCCTGTGGGACCAGTGCATTGCTTTGATCTCAGTGAGTTCTTGCTGAGCTAAGCACATGCACAGCTCACTGTTGTTCCTACAGTCTTAATGCCTTTGCCACACTGTACATAAGGGATGCTGCATTGCTGAGGAGCAGTCAGTTGAACTATCAGGTCAGCCCTGATTCTGCAGATTTTAAAGAGTCCTCATATGCATGGATTTCAAATAAGCTTTGGACAAAAGCAAACTTTTAAATGTATTTTCTCTGTGTTGTGTGTGTGTGTGAAAGAGAAGTTTGTCTAAACTTACAATGATGTGCCTAAATAACAGAATGTTAAACTTGCAGCTATTACTGAAGTACAGTACTATTACAATATGGGTGGGAGTAGTGGGAGGGGAAATGAGGACAGAGGAAGGGGAGAGAATCTTGTACACTTCTCATATATGTTTCTTTACATCACAGAGATACTTTCAGGTTTTATTGGAAAACAGAAAAGTAAATGTTTTTCTTCACTTTTGAAAACTATATTACCAATCAGGGGAAATGAATAGTGGATGCAGTCTTCATTTTCATTTGCTTGTTCTGAGAAAACACTTATTTCACTGGAATATAATGTGCTTGAAACGTTAGGATTCTGTAGTTACATCTTATGACTATATTTTTTGCTTCAGTTTTGACTATTTTTCTTATTTTCTGTTAGATTTTTCTAAGCAAGTGATGATTTATTTCAAGATGAATCCATCTAATATGAGTATCTGTCTCCATGTTCACAAATGTATACTCTCTGTATGCTAGGTAGGAAGTTAGAAATTAGCCTGTATGTGTAATAGATGCTAAGGAAACAAAGCTTCCACAGGAGACCAGAAGCACTTCTTGGAAACAACAGTACCATACTCTACACTACAAACCTGTCCACTTACAGGTAGTCTCAGCTTTCGTCCAAAGGAAAGCTATCCAAGAGAATGCTTCTCGTTTAGTGCCACATGGGCTACGTAGCACAATGATGTTGGGTAATAAAACCTTCATAGCCTTAATCCAAGGAGGGCACGCTGGAAGAAACCAATTCCCGCTGTAGGTGGTAACCCAATTTACTAGCACTGATCAGTGAAACACTGGGAGGAATTTAATCACACTCAGCAACCTTTTTATTGCAGAGAACACATAAACGAGAAGGAAGAAAAAAGGCAGGAGGAACTAGACCCCATTCTTCTAGGAATATCAGTCCAAACATAGGTTGCTCAGCATGAATCCTACATTGTCTGTCTGGCCTGGCCTGGCCTGGCAGGAATATTTTCTCTGTTAAGCCACAGAATCTTGCTTTCACAGGCCTGAATAGTCTGACTGAGCACTCTCTCCTGGATCCTATTGGGAGAGATACCCAGCTACTCTGGTGGAAAACCCCATCCTGTTAAACCTTGATATCTGTGCACCACTCCTTACCTCACATCTGAATTCTTTCTTGCAGCAACAAAAGAACCTATCCCAATGACCTTCACTAACAATCATTCATATGTAACTAGTGCGATTCTGTTCCACCCTACTTTGAATTATTCACTTTCCAAAAAGGCATACTGAATATTGCTATGTGATATCTGTTATAAAATGCTCTGGAACATCAAAAAAAAAAAAAGGATTCTCACTGTTTTCTTAAAGTATTATCATCTGATAGGGCTTACAACCAATTATACATGCACTAAAATGAAATGGGACATGCGTTATTAATATATAAACACTGAAGGTGAATAATGTAATTGGATATGAACATTCCTTAAGACATTTCAACCAAAAGTTGACTAAATGTTGTAAGTGGCATAGTTAAATTAAATGGGGAGAAAAATGCTTCAATCATAGCTGAGAGAAGACCTAGCTACATGAATGCAGTTTACTATAACAGGTCTAAGAGAGGAGGCAGACATCAATGGATATTACAGCTTCAGAAGAAATAAGAGATTTTTGGTGGAATTTTACACTTGATTTTGAGGGCAAAGGGGATGCATAGAAAGGGCATGTAAAGATTCCATTCATTTCCAGGAGGACCACCTCCTGCAGAGTAGAAAATGGACTACACAGGAAAGGAAAAAGTAAGCCTGAAGGCCTGTTGAGCAGTTAATGAGATGACTCCTTTCCTTCCACACTGAGGAAGGAGATAATAATCTATATGTGAAGTGTGTATAGGATCATATAGGGGAGTTGGCAGTTGATTGTTCAAGGGAAGAAGGGAGAATTGAAAGAGACCCAGGTTTTAACAAGAGGTCAGAGAGTGGCAGTATTCAATGCAATGTGAAATTTGGGGTGTGGAGTAGCTTTTGCAGTCCAATAGCTTCAATGGACATGTAATTATTGTGGTCCTCTGGGCAGGAGAAGAAGAGGAAGGAAATGGGGAATATTCTGGAGGAAAATAGGGAATTAACTAATTTGCTTCCATTTGTATGTGAGGGATATTTTATCATTATTCAATGCAGACTTACAACAACAAGTGAAAAAGATTATACCAAACAGACTTGTTTTGGAGATTAAGGAAGCTTAAATATTTCAAATTGTGTCCAAAATGCTTAAGGTGAGCTAGACTCTGTGCATGAGTTTCATATAATGCTTAAAAAATGGTTTAAATAAGAAAAATAATAATCTTCTAATTTTTATACATAAATACATGCAACTTCATTCAACAGAATAAAATTGACAGTATTTTCTTTCAGATTTGTAAACATCACTGATTCCTTTATGTGTGTGTGTATAGAAATAAACATTCTCTAAAAAGGCTGCAGAAAGTTTCTGAAAAGCATAGATTATCTTTTAAATTCATTGTCCAAAAAGCTCATTGATGTCTGTTACTATACATATTCATACATTCATATATGCATGTGTTTTCTGCTCAAATAAGTTCTTATTTTGAATAAGCAGCTCATTAAAATCATAATGTTATGCAAGTATAGAAATAAAATTTATTTCACATTTTCTTGTTAAAATTTTATTTTTGACAGTGGTTTTAAATGGCAAAGCCAGCACATGCTAATAATTGGATTATTTCCCAGACTCATCTGGCTTGATATGCATCCATCATCTTTCAACCTCAAATCAATGCTGATACTTGCTGAGCCAGCTGATCAACCAAACACAGGCCCCTTTCACTGCCACAGATTTCATACTTGTCATTGGAAGCTATAAAATTGGTTAGCATTATTTAATGCTGAGAGTATATACTATGAGCATGCTAGCGATATGAAAGCATGAAAGAGTATATTATTTATCTGAAAGAATGGAAAGAAAGTGAAGCTCCATGCCAAAGTGTTCTTTTTCTAGCATGATAGGAGATGTGCCAATATCAAACTGACACTGTAAACTGATGGAAAAGGGGACTGCACATTGATAAGAATGGATCTGTGAAATGAGTGTGGTTTACTACAGAAGAGAAAATCTTGGCAATCCTTAAATGCTGCTCTATTGTTACTATAGAATTTTTGTAAATTGCCATATTTTGAAACATTTTGAAGAACAGAGGACAATAAGAAGTCAATAAACATGCTATCATAATATTTTGTTTAGACAAGTTGAAAATGGGTCTATTTTTCTATAAAGCCAGGTTCAGATATTGAGTATTCTTTTAAAATTTATAAAATGGAATTCAGTTTCTACTGATCTGCTTTGTTTTGTGTTTCTTTGTATTGCAGAAGAGCAGTTCCAATGCCCTTTCCTAAAGAATGAAAATACTCACAACCTACTTCATATCATGATAGTTCAAGCGTTCAGATATTTCAAACAAGAAAAACAAAATGCAGTGCTTTCTATTACCTACTTATATAGGGTATACACATCTTTCCTGAATGTATGCATAATGCATTTTTTGCATATGCAGTAGTCCACTAATTATCTTAGAACATTTTCTGTGGTTTCAGGTAACTGTGGTCAATCATGACTTGAAAATTTATTAATCTGTGTATTCAAAAGACAAATGAACAGAGAGAAAAGCAGAGGAAGAGGAGGTAGAGTTGAAGAAACAAACACTTCCATCTGCTAATTTATTCTGCAGGTGTCTACAAGTACCAGGAATGAATCACACCACCTCCAAGACCAGCAACTCCATCTGCATCTTCCACATTGGCTGGCAGAGACCTTAAGACTTGCTCATCATCAACTGCTTACCTAGGCACATTGTTAGAATGGTGGATCAAAACCAGTGCATCTGGAACTTGAACCAGTGTCCTGGTGTTTTAGATATCGACTAAACTCATTGAACCACAATGCTGATCCCAAGGTTTTTAGAAATATTAGATGGAAAATTCCAGAAAGATAATTCGCACATTTTAAGTTTTAGTGTTTTGAGATATTTGATGAAGTCTTATTCTGAGATCCTCTCAGTCAGCAAATTGAATTATCCTCTTCTCCAACATAAGCACATTGTTGACACTGCTGGCAAGCATTGATTTTGTTTATCATATTGAAGCATTTATGTTCAAGTTATCTGTACTTAGTAGACTAATACTGCATCACAAGGCCTGAATAACGCACTTCATCTCATTATGTAGGTGTTGTGTCATCTCACATCATCATGAAAAGAAGGATGAATACAGTACAATGAAATATTTTGATAGAGACCACGTTCACTTCATTTAGTTATATTGTTGTAATTTTGCTAATTACTATTAAATATTATGGTTAATCTTCAGCTATACCTAATTTATCAATTAAGTTTTATTAGGCATCTTTCATCCAAAAAAAATTAAAGCAGTTTTTCATCTGTCTTTTCTATTTCCAGTCTTTAAAGTATAAAATGCATATATGTTGCAAAAACACTTTATAGTATATGAATATCCACAAACTAGTTTTACAGTGTAGGTTAACCAGGGGTTCACAATGGCCCCCTTTGATCCGTGGGAGATACAGTCCATGACCCCGGATGGATGCCTGATACCCTGGAAAGTACCAAGTCCAATATAAGCATCATAATTTCCTCAAAATACATGGTTTTGTAAATAACAGCAAAGTTAATGAATAAGTAGTCTCCAAATTTGCTGCAGAAGTTTTTTTTAAGTGTGTATTATTGGAATTATTTGGAAAACTTATGACTAATTTGATGGATGCTGATTTTATCTGTTTTCCTTTTAACAATTCCTAAGGAATTGTCAAAATGGCCGTTAATATTGTATAGACTATTTTTCTCATGCTCTCTTTACTCACACCACTGTTAACATGATTCTAACGACATATACACTTTTTAGATGTCTGATTACCTCAAAGAGCATAGGAAATTGCATTTTGCGACCTTAAACAGAATGGGGGATTCTATGATGAAGTCAATTAATGAGTGCTAATTTTTGATGATTTATTTATTTCTATTAGAAAGTCATTTATATAGAGAGAGGAGGAAAGACAAAGATCTTCCATCCGATGATTCACTCCCCAAGTGACTGCAATGTCCGGAGCTGCGTCAATCCAAAGCCAGGAGTCTGGAGCTTCTTCCAGGTCTCCCACACGGTTTAGGATCCCAAGGTTTTGGGCCATCCTCAACTGCTTTCCCAGTCAACAAGCAGGGAGCAGGGTGGGAAGTGAGGCTCCTGGGATTAGAACCGGTGCCAACATGTGACCCTGGCACGTTCAAGACAAGGACTTCAGCCACTAGATCACCGCGCTGGGCCCAATGAGTATTAATTTTTGAAAAGTCTTTTTTAATGTTTCTGGGCTAAAGGGGGAAAAAACTACTATAGGAACTCAATTGAAAGATAAAATAAGGACAAAGAAGGCTTCCTTATAACAAAAAGTTACATTAATGCTTCTAAGATATTTCCTCACATTTTCATTTTAAAGCAAATGCAAAAATTTATGGATATCACTTTGATTATCCTCATCATTGACACTTACTCTCCTACTTGACACATCCCCAAATATATCCACTTGCAAATACCAAATCAGGAAAACAGAAGTAAGTTTCTTATATTCATTTGTTTTCAGTGATTTCCATTCAAGGTTATTTGTTTTTGTTGCCTTTCTATTTACATATTACCAAAACTAACCACAAGGTGAAAAGTGAACACAATTAAAATCTGTCTCCATCCTTAGTTTCTTGTAATTTGGTGATTAAACACAATAGATCTAAAACTGTGTAAAAAATTAAAAACATGTTGTAACGTAGATCTTGTGGCCCCAAGAAATCTTAAAGTAATTATCTTTTTGGTTGATAGATTTTACAATTTGCAAATAGTGAAAATACACATTGAGCTCTTTTCAAAATGATTTTACTTCTTTATTTGAAAGACACAGTGACCCAAGCTTGTGCAAAGAGGCTTCTGCTTCCTGACTTACTTCCCAAATGGTAGCTGTGGCTGGGGCTGGTCCAGGTTAAGCAAGGTAGACACTTGCAATATATAACTGCATTTGGGTCTCTCACATGGTGACTCTGTCTGTTTTGGTTCCTGTTACTGTGACTGGGAAGGAAGCAGATTTCAGCCAAGAGCGGGAGCCCTGTCACCCACTTCTGAGTCTCTGAAGAAGTTTCTAGCTCCTGGTTTTGGACTGGCCTAGTCCTGCTTTTTGTAACCTTCTGAAGCACTAGCCAGTGAATCAAAGATTGTCTCTGAATCTCTCTTTGTCTCTCATTTTCCACTCTCTGTTGCTCTGCCTTTCAAAGGAATAAATGAATTAATTAATCTCTATTAGCACGTTGTAAATATAGATGAAAGTGTTATGGGCGAGGTCCATATTCCTGTTATAGGTCCTTACCTTTTACCTAGGGAGCACAAAGTACAAGTACAAATACGATGCACAAAGTCATTTGCTTATTTAAAAGGTGAGAGAAACCACACAGAAATGGATATTGCTATTTAGAAATAGAAGGGAACAGGAAATGAAAAGAATCAGGGAGGGTTGTAGAAAAACAGTGTCTCAGCCATCCTCTCATTTCCCCCTCTGGGGGGCGAGAGAGTGACCTGCCCTTCCATGAGGTTGGAAACAGGAGTTGTTACATGCCGCTTCGCAGAGGTCCCAAGTGGAGGGAAATATAACCTGTGAAAAGGGTTACTTGATTGACAGATAGGTGGAGAGGATTACACAGGTCAGGGGAAGGGTATCTTGCATTTCATGGCCCTGATCTAGGCTATCTGTCTTATCCCATATCAAAAACATTTCTGGGTGTGCAAGAACAAATCTCTTTTATGAGTTTGCTTATTTTTCTCAATAAATTCCTTCCTGATTGGTGGTCCTAACAAAAGAATTTAGAAAAAAAAGACAATATTCCAATACTATTTTGAAATTCAAATTTTAAAGCACTGTTTCATGACTCTAGTTTATTTCTACAAAACACAGTTCTCTGAGAAAACTATGGGCTTCCAATGAAGACCAACGTTTGATTATGAAATACGATGATTAGAAAAATAAGATGACAGCTTTGTGACATAAGAAGATATAGGACTTCGGAATAAATTTGAATTCTACTGATAATAATTTCCCTGCTATAATTTGCTGTTTAAGGGGTAACTTCAGCAACACATTCCTACCACTCCTGCTTGATATTTGTGGCTTAGGTTAGGCATAATAAGCAAGAGTTTGTTGGAAGAGAAAACTGTAGAAATCAGAAAGTATCTTTTGTATTGTCTTGCTAGCGCTATTTCTCCTGCAGTGCCAGATCCTATGGCAGTCTTTTTTTTTTTTTTCTGATTTTCTGTTCCAATTGGCTTAGCTACCTGGCTTTTGATAAATTAATTGTTGATGAAGGTTTTCATCTCTTGCCAAACTCTGGGTTGTCTTAAAGTGTGATCCATTGTCTCTTCAGCTCCTATAAACACATATTTATTTCTCTTTATCAAGGTCCCTAATTGAAATTCCTGACTTGGGCTTTAATTTTTTTTCCTAAATTGTACCTATTGATGCAGACAATCTGTGTAAATAATAAAGCTGAGAGTTAGGAAAGAATTTTTTTCAGGTAATTATGGGAACTTCAGATATCATGATTAATTAGCTGAATCTGAAATTCAGAAGAAAGATCAGCTTGGAAGCAAAATTGGAATACACTGAGGATGAAATCACCCACAGACTGAGGTTGTAAAGAAACCAATAATGGGCATAAAAAATTGAGGAAATCAAGTAAGAAAAACTGATAAGATGGGCCCAGGACAGAAAATGAGACTGAAAACTATAGAAGTATTTAGAAAACTCTCATGTAGATAAAGGCTGAACATTTTCAATTGATTTTGAATTTAGCAGGTAATAGGTATTATGGATTACAGAGGAAAAATGCAGAAAGAAATTTGGAGAGCTATGCTAGTGTCAGAGAACTATCGAACGGGTAGAGATAGTTTTTAAAATAGTTAGAAATAGTAAGAACTTGGAAGTTATGATATATTTTTATACCTTCTTGAATATCTTAGGTGTAGGGCATAGTATTGGATGAGGACAATTATGGCAATAATCCATGTGGGGTTAGCAGCAACAAGTACAGAAAGAGAGGCTTATAGCAGGTCTGGTGACAGTAGATCTAAGGCCCACACATGGATCCAAGAGCAAAAAGAATGGAGACAAGGTAGGAATTAGTAACAAAGAGTAAATTGTTAATTCCTGGGTAGATTGTAGAAGCTGAATTGTTGCATTATCCAAAGCAAAGCTGGCAGAAATGTTTAACATGACAAAGGTATAGAGAAAGCATAACTGAAGAACAGTACAATAAAGATATCAGCTTCTAGATGATTGGAAAATATTTGGGGAAAGTGGATGAAGGTTGAAGACATAGAAGATAAAGTGTAGCTAATTTTTGTTAGAATTGAGAATACAATGATCAGAGAGTGGCAGAGTGCCACAGTCAGAAGCCAATATTTTGAGAATCAACTCTGTTAGGGCAGTCTGGCCAAAAGCTAATGCTCTCAGGAGTAGGTATTGTTCTTAATATAGTAGGTTCAAATGTTAGAGTACATTAAGGAGAAACATCAGAAAACCAAAACACAGAGACAAACTAATGCCAAATGTCCAACAATAAAAAGCTGTAGAGATGGTACCATATTGACAAGGTCCAAGTAGTTAAGACACTGTTGAGATACCTTTATCTCACGTTCAAATGCCTGGGTTCAATATAATCTCTAGGCTCTAACACCATCTTCCTGCTGATGCAATCTTTGTGAAACAATGATGACTCAGATTATGAGAATGCTGTCAGCCATACGTCAGCTGAGTTCCTGGCTCTGGGCTTTGGCCCAGTCCAGCTTTCACCACTGTGAGCATTTGGGCAGTTAGTGAACAGATAGGAGTTCTCTGTCTTAATAGTGGCTTAATGGTTGCTGTCACTGTAGACTCCATTGACTGTGCTTTCTTCCAATAACAGTCTTTCAAATGCTAGAACTATTGTAATTTCTTCTGAAAAATGATTTTACTTAAAATTTTGAGATTATTGAATGAGGTCACCTCATGACTTCCTTTCAAGATTTCATTTTCCATCCTGTTCCTAATGAGTCAATCTGCCTTCCTCAGGACTAACTAGGGGCCTGCCAAAAAGCTAACTGCTTCCTAACGCAATAGTCTCAGATTGCTGCTGTGAGTACTATCATAATGCATTGTTATTGTCAGTTCACCGTTCTATTTCTGTGTTTATGGAAACAGTAGGGATAAACTGAAAGATTGAATTTAAAGAAATTTTTCTTATTGCCATTTCCTTATTTCATATTGAATTTCTTTGGATACATTTTTTGTGTCATTCCTATTCTCACAAAAATAGTGAAATCTATCAAAGTTTAATTTCAGTCTTTACAAATTTATGTTGCATGATCTCAGGGACAGTGCAGAACTATAGACTAAGTATCATCAGGCCTAGTGTTATGGGAGAACACTGGAGGAAGAAGAGAG
Source organism: Ochotona curzoniae (assembly GCF_017591425.1). Taxonomy (NCBI): domain Eukaryota; kingdom Metazoa; phylum Chordata; class Mammalia; order Lagomorpha; family Ochotonidae; genus Ochotona; species Ochotona curzoniae. Next base: position 46,398,210 of record NW_024467119.1, read on the forward strand.
CATACAAGCATATTCTGAGAAATTAATTTCTAAAGGAGGACAAACCATTAACGGTACTCATATAAATTTAATCAATAATAATTTATAAATAAATGTAAAAAAATTAGTGGCCAAAATTTAATATTGTGTTATTACTTATCTTATTACATTGTAAAGTATTCCTTTGTATTCATTCTGCTTCAATCCATGCTAAATATGAATCATTATTTAGGATTCCAAAAGCTTTACATCTGGGATGGAGCTAATGGTACAGTGAATTAGGGCCATTCCTTATACACCTGAATCTCTTATGTGGTGGCTTATTCCAGACCAGCTACTCAGTGCTTCCAGCCCATTCTCCTTCTAAGTCAACTGTGAGGCAATAGCTGATAGTCCAAGGACTGGGTTCCTACTGCCCATGTGTGGAACCCAGATAGCGATCCTAGTTTCACTCTAGCTCTACTTGAGGTTGTTGTGGCATTTGAAGAGTGAACCAGCAGTTAAAATGTATCTCTCTGCCTCTGTCATTTTGCCTTTCAAATAAATGCATAACTCAAAAATACCACCTTCATCACAGTATTCGAAGCTTAAAGTGTATTACAGGTAAGTTCACACATAATTTGCATTGCAAGGCTGGATCATTAACATGTTATCAGTAACATAGTTTTGTATAAAAATAAGCTTTATCTCATGTTGACATATGAACAACAGATTATCTAAAATGTATTCAAATGAGCTTTCCCTCAATCTCAATACAAATATTTATGATTTATACAGTATAATAGAATTAATCACATGAGCAATATTACTAGTTTTGCTTTCTAGCATTATCTACCTGATATGTATTGAGCATAAGATTGTGTCCATCTATAGCAATTACTGCATCATAAAATGAAGCAATAAATGATCAAGCTATTGACTATAGAAATATTGGGGGCCTAATATCCCAGCCATGGAATGCTGGATGTGGAGCTAAATACAGCCAAGAGGATAATCCCTTAAACAAACTGTAATTTTGTTCCTGACATAATTATCAAAGCAGAGTCTCTAAGAGCAGGAAGTTTTGTTCCAAGATATTACTGTACATACTTAGCACTCCTGGCTCTCAAGAATTCCATGCTCTTCTGTAATGAGCCAAGTGGTTAAGACTAGAAAAAAACCAGAGTGGAGGATCCAAAAAACTTAACTATGAAGTGGAACACCACACTTTCAGTGGCATTCCCTGGATCAGTCCTCAGTGGCCAGCAACGCAGGAGAGTGTACCCTCATATCAGGTATCCAATTTACTAACTTCTTGCTTGTAGAGGATATTGGAATCCAGATAATAGAAGTTTATTATACAGGAATAAGAGCTACATAATTTGTAGCACTAGTTCAAAATGAAAATGTAAGGATGTTTGGCCAAAAGAGAGAAAAATGTCTACTATAGGTTAAAATAGAAAAAAAAAAATACTACTTATCAATATAGTGAAGTGTAATCATGATCGACAGTTTCAGAAATATTTGTTATATGCGGTGAATTTTCCTTCTTGAAAGCAAGACTAATGGGACAGGGGTAAAAAGAATTTTGAGGGCCCGGCCACGTGGTCTAGCGGCTAAAGTCCTCGCCTTGAACGCCCCGGGATCCAAATGGGCGCTGGTTCTAAACCCGGCGGGCCCGCTTCCCATCCAGCTCCTTGCTTGTGGCCTGGGAAAGCAGTCCAGAAGAGCCCAAAACCTTGGGACCCTGCACCCAAGTGGGATACCCGGAAGAAGTTCCTGGATCCTGGCTTCGGATCGGCATAGCATCGGCCTTTGCGCTCACTTGGGGAGTGAATCATTGGACAGAAGATCTTCCTGTCTGTCTCTCCTCCTCTCTGTATATCTGACTTTCCAATAAATAAATAAATCTTTAAAAGAATTTTGAAGGTCAGAAAAAGGCAGATACTCTAGGACCAGGATCAAGGCAAGAAATGAAGTATGTAAAATTAGCTCAGATTATCTCTGAATTTTCCCAAAAGACATTATTGTGGTTCAGAAAATTTGTATGAAATCAAGATTAAAAGGAACAGATTTAAAAATTCTCAGGGCTGTCCAAGAAGCTAGAACCAAAAGAAAAAAAAAGATCCTGAGAAGAAAAAGAGATCCTTACAGCAAGGAACTGGACAGCCAGCAAGGATTAAAGCCCTCACTCTGAAACCCAGGAAGGAAGGGGATTGTGTTCCACATCACATAAAGAGGCCTGGGAATGGATTCTTCCTCAGGTAAGCTTGGAAGGACCACAGCCTTGCTGCCACATCTCTTTCTGTGCAGGTGTCAGTCTGAAGGAAAAAGCCCAACTAAGCCACATGTACTGTAAGGTAACCAATGTTTTCTAAAACTAGTAAGTTTGCAGGTAATCTGACACATGGCAATAATGCTTTAAATCACTGCATTATAGCTACAATGCTACTCTGAATCAAGCCTCAAATCCAGCTTAGATAAAATGATAGGGATCTGCTGGCATTCTGTCTGCCAGAAATAAGACTGAGCAATTTTTAATATGCTATGTCTAGCATCTGTCCAGCATTTATGAGACATAATAAACATAAGAATGTGTGACTGAAAATTGAGAGAGGGGAAAATGAAGTATGACAGAAAATAGAGACCAAAGATTAAATACAAAGGGAATACAATCAAATAGACAGATAATGTTAAATGGATTGAGAATTCGATTTTTTATCATTTTAATTATTTTTATAAACTCCTAATGAATCTTACCAAGGAAAATAAACTGTGTTATCCACAAGAGTATCAATCTAGATCTTAGAGATAAAAAGATATAATGCCTTATTTATGTCACCAATGTTAAATTTTTAATTAATGCAGGGATTTTTAAAATAAATAATTTGGAGCAAGTTTTATTGTGCAACAGGCTCAACTGCTTCATGCACATATCTCATACTTGTGGGAAATTGCCCCTGGATGTCCAACTGTCTATCCCATATGGCACACCATGCCCTTTGGAGAACATTTGACAAGAGTCTCAACTAACAAAGACCCCAACATGGCCAGTTCACTGGGCATGCAGCAAGAGTGATGGGCCACATCACGTCTCTCTTCTCTGCCCCTTTAATGAACTGTGCTAAGACTTCTTTGTAAACAACACTGGGAAATCAAATGTCACATTCATCCTGCTTTTTCAGCAGGTAACGAGTTTCCCCTGAGACACAGCTTCCTGTGCTTCATGACCTTAAACTTCATTGTGCGTCCATAGAGATAGACATAGCTACTAGCCAGTCACAATGTTGTTGTTGGGTTGAAGTTCTGTCAGGACCAGCCTTCTGCAAGCTCTCGTTTCCTAACCTATACAAGCTTGCGACTTCTCTAAAATAAATGGACATCCTGCACCAATAGTTTGTCTCCAGTGTTTCTGCTGCAGAGGAATACTGTCATTTCACCCTTCGGTGGTCTCGAGACCTGCTGGACAGAATACCCCCCAATATTGAAGGTCCTGGGATCAAGTATTGTCTCTGTTTCCAAACCAGCTCTCTGCTGATGTGTGTGGAGGTGTCAGAAAACAGCAATAAATCTTTGGATGGATAGCCTGGCTTTGGCTTTGGCCAAGCTGTGGTGGGCGTTTAAGAAGTAAAGCAGCACGAAGAATTCTTTCTTTCTCACTCCTCTAAGTCAGGCTTCCTTTCAAATAAATAAATCAATGCATTTTAAATGAAAAGAGTAAAGGAAGTTTCCAAATTTAGTGTGAGAAAGAATCATCTGAAGGTTTTTATAAAAGAAATTCAATTTAAAACTAGAAACCTACACACACACTCTGGTTTCTCTTCAGATCATATAAATCTTTCGCCTTTTACTAGAAACCTATACTTGTGACTCTAAAAGTTAAATTGTACTACTTGTCCTAATTTGTTGATTATTGCATATGACAAACAATACCACTAATCAAGTCCATGTGCATACACTATTTTTGCTATATTAGGAGTCTACTATATTTTAAGACTAAATGAATGTTTGTAATTTCATTTGCTTACTTGAAAAGCAGAGTTTTGGGGGGTAGAAAAAAAAGAGTTAGAGAAAGGGAGTAAGAGAGACAAAGAATCTTCTTTCTGTTTGTTCGCTACCCAAATGCCACAACAGCCAGAGGCTGGTGGTGCAAAGTTGGGATCCAAGAGCTTCTTCTGGGTTTTTCACATGCGTACAGGAGACCAAAGTCTTGAGCCAACCTCTGATGCATTTCCATGTCATTAGCAGAGAGCTGAATTGGAAGAGGAGAAACAGAGTCATGGACTAACACCCATTTGGGACGCTTCACCCACTGCCACATTACATCCACCTCATAAGTGGTTTTTTTTGTTTTGTTTTTCCCTGAGGCTAGGTGTTTGTAAACAAGAATAAAAGAATAAAAGGAACATATAAAAGGAGATAGCTCAATATGTGGATAGTGTTTTCAATAATATTATTTCCGATTTTATGCCATATGTAATTTTATAAGTTCCATGTTCATTTTTCTTCTTTGTGTATTTCTTGGGAAAATGATAGCATAACTTTTGTAATTGAAAGTAATGATTAACATTGAAAAATTGTAAGCTTCACTGAAAATCTTACTTGATAGAATATCAAGATACAAATATGCATGGGAAGAATAAGTTCATACAAATTGTTCTACATGGAGTAATGAAATGATGTCATGAGTGCTTCAATTTTCATTTTTCAGAAATACTGGGAGTTTGAAAGCAAAGAGAACTTGTGTTTTTGGGAAACTGCAGTTGTCACTTAAATCAAGAATTTGTTTTCTTGTAGTATAACATCTCTTATTCACAGCTTTCTTTTGTGATTAGCTGTTTTAATCATTACCTTTAATGATAACTTTAATTTAATCATTAACTTTAATGATTTCATTCATTTTACACCTATATCCTCACTATTATGTTTTTTCTTCTCTTTAAAAAGAAAAAACTTTTATTTTACACGAAACAGTTCCATAAGCTCAGGGAATTCCCCTTCCACACTCCTGAATCCTCCTTCCATTCCCCCCACTCTTTTTCTCCATATTATTACAACATTTTATTCCTTCAGGAAGGTCACAAGCCTGTAACTGCTATTTAAACATATTATTACATTGTTGTGTAGAGAATGCTAGAGAGTCGAGCATCTTACTGCCAAGGTATGTTCTAATGGAGCAGGTCTATCACTTAGACAATCGAATAGCTCATTTCTACTGCATTTATTACATTTGACAGCACTTTCAGCACTACCACCATAGCAATGTCTATTAAAACGAAGATCAACTCCTGACGCATAGAAAGAATATGCATTCTCTCTACGGTAAAAACAACTGAACCCGAGACAGAGGAACATAGATATAACTACGTTGCCATTATTTTCTCTTTCCATTTTCAAAGCTGACAGTCCACTGGGAGATACTTGTTATATTGATATTTGCATTTAAGTATTAATATAAATTGAAAATTTAAGTATATTTTGTGCATTAGAATTTTACAAATTAATTATGATCTATAGTTTTACTACGTTTTAGAGAAGCAGATGTGTGTGGTGCTTAATATTTGATTTACATAACTGATCTGGAAACATTTCACTTTTGATTTAATTGCATGTGTCTTCATTATGCCTTAGGAAGCACCAAACATCTGGCTTTCCATGGTGCAGGCAGTTTCATCAACTTTTTGTGATATGTACCTTCTGGAATGCAGAAACTGAAGATAAACAGCAAGAATAACAAGGACCTCTCAAAACTACTAACCTCTTCTCTTGAGGACCATTGTTCCATTTATTCCATGACAAGGAATTTATGAGTACTGTTGTTGCACTTTATGCCTCCAAAAACTAGCCTAATCCCATGCTTTAAGACTTAAACTAAATAATGTACACTGTTTATGTTTTGTGAGATCTCTGATTTTGTCACTATGTTGAGTAATTGCCTGTGATTTGCAGCTAACAAAATAAGCATATGTCAACTGTAAGTATGTCATAAAATAGAATGAATTAATGTAATCCCAATGTCTGACATTAAAGCAGGGTGGACTTAAATAGGCTTTTTAAAAACCGTTTCTGCTTTATTTTTTTTTTTTTGAGAAATGAGCATATTGGTAGTTTTTACCTTATTAGGCTACTAAACATTGCTAGAGACCACTGTTGCATTAAGCACTGAGCAGTAGAGGATGGCTCGAAGCCTTGGGACCCTCGCCCTGTTAGACCTGGAAGGAGCTCCTGGCTCCTGGCTTCACATCAGTTCTACTCCCAGCCATTGTGATCAAATGGGGAGTATACCAGCGAACTGAAATTTGCCTTTTTCTCACTTTCTTTCTATAAATCTGCCCCTCCAATAAAACTAATCTTTATAAAAATAAAATACATTGTCTCACCAGGTTTACCAGGGTAAAAATCATTTTATTTTAAATATTTCTGATGTACATACAACTAGTTGAGCTGGTAGAAGCAAGACTCAGAAATGTGGAACACTGTGTGCTTATGTGTGCGTACTTACGTATCTGTTCTACTGGTTCTACTCTTTGCTTAAGCCTTGTTTGACACAATTCTTAACTCTTACTCCATGATAATATATTTGGTACTACATCTATCTGCTATTTGAATGCATTGAAATAATTCAAATATCAAAACAGACAAAATAAATAATCACTGATTGTCAATAGCAGGATTTCAGATATCCTCACAGGCTAGTCACAAGAGTGGAGGGGATGGAGGCGTGATAGCATTGAAACAACGTTCTAGGGCCCTGATGCATGGCCTAGTGGCGAAAGTCCTCACCTTGAATGCACTGGGATCCCATATGAGTGCCGGTTCTAATCCCAGCAGCTCCACTTTCCATCCAGCTCCCTGCTTGTGGCCTGGGAAAGCAGTCAAGGATGGCCCAAAGACTTGGGACCCTGCATCCGCGTTGGAGACTTGGAAGGATGTTCCAGGCTCCTGGCTTCGGATCAGCACAGCACTGGCCATTGCGATCACTTGGGGAGTGAATCATCGGATAGGAGATCTTCCTCTCTGTCTCTCCTCCTCTCTGTATATCTGACTTTGTAATAAAAAATAAATAAATCTTTAAAAAAAAGAAACAACATTCTAGAGAGAAATCATGGGACAAAGTGAACTAAACATTGTGTTGGTCAGGCAAAAATGATTTGTCTAACATTTAGTGATCATGTGCTTCCAAGTAGAAGAGATTGGTAGTCTTCATTTCCTGTGTAACTGACAGTATAACCTGCTATCTTCACTATGTATCAAGCTTCTTGAACACTTGATCTGACCTTTAGCTGTGATCACCAAACATTCCTTGCACAAGCAGAAGAGGACAGAAAGAAGATTTCAGAAAGCACTCTGCAAATTTTGTAACTAAGGGCTCTGTTCCCAGGTATCCACTAGTTCAGTATGCCTAATGTGAGAGCAGCATAGTGCAGCATAGCACAGTACAGGCTTCACATCATGGAGATGTGAGTCAGGTGGATTCTATTGCTTTATTTTTTTTTTTCCTTACAGAGAGCTGACAGGCAAATAAATTAGATATCATTTTAACATTGTGTGATGCTGTATTACTTATATTTTGGGACATCATACCTAACAAATATTAAACATGGAGATATCATTTCTCAATAGATGCATGTTTCTATGGCTTAATATTTATGAAACTGTAATTTAAACGGTACATTCTTATATTTTCTTTTCTTTCAGATCTTTATTGTTAACCTTGCAAGAATTTATGTTGATTAGTCATCCTGCCAATATTTCTAACAGGTTGGATATTTACCATCAAACTTTCTCTAAGCTTTATTCAAAAACAATGCATTATTTTAATATTTTAGTTATTTCCCTCTGGAAGATACTTGAAATTTGATATAGTTGTAAGTTTTATTTTAGTGACTGTGAAAATGCAGTCCAATTCAGTGAGTGAAGGCAATATATTCAATCTCTACTGTAAAATAAATAAATAAATAAAAGTAATTAATAAGGTTAAGTACTTAAATGCCTCTGACTGTATAATAAATTATTTGAAGAATGTGTGAAAGAGACGGAAGGAGACACAGAAAGACAGAGATCTCATTTTTACCAGAAAGCATTGAAATTATTAGTGAAGATACTTCATTGACTACTTAACTAAGTGTTGCTTTTTAATTGTCTCAAGCAAATGAAAAAAAAAAAATCATTCTTAATGACCAGGAGTATTGTTCTTTTCCATTTGATCAGAATGTTTAAGTAACATCTTATTTTTTCTTCTGAGAAAAAAATATACAAACGTCATGGGAGATCAACATTCAATTTTCACAGTTGATTTGGAGAAGGTCACTTTACTAAGTGACCAGTGATCAGTTCCTGAAGCACTGTTGTGGTTAGCAGTGCTACATAAGAATTATGGCGTGTTAGCATGCAGAATGACAGCACTGAAAGACAGTGCTGAAAAACACACACTCCATGTGCATCAGAACAGCAGGGGCCAAGAAGGGTCCCTGAGCTCCTCTAGAAACACCAGAACAAATAGCCACCCATTATTGATCAAATCAAATATCAAAATATTAAAATCAGATAGCACATTATTGATCAAATACAGAGTCAGCAGCATCAGTTAATGATTACAGTTTCTAGAAACTGTTTTTTTTCATCCCCAATCCCTCAGAAAATGAGTTTCCAAACTATTTTGTTTTCCGCATATCTTAAAGAATAATCGCATTAGTTATGGTTTTCAATTTTGTTTTTCGAATCTTGTAACCATCCACCTAAAGCCATAAATGCAGGGCTGTCTAACTTTCTATCATATAAGTTTGCAGTCGTAGCTTTCCATGGAGATGAAAGCTTTAGATGCTGACATACACTCTGTCTCCCTTTGACTTATCCCTAACTTGCACACATACATCAATTATCTCCTTAGAAATTCTCCAGGCCACAAGTAGAATGACTAATTTTGGGTCACTTCCATTGGTAGTTGCAACTATGGCAGAGGTCTTATGAAAAAGACCACAACAAAGCAATGAGAAGAATGACTCCTGTCTTTTACTTTAATCGCAACTTTTAAGCTTTCGCATCAAATACAAAATATTAGCTTAGACAATCATTCGTTCATTAGAATGTATTAAAATAACTGTATCTTTGCTTATGTAAGTCTAGTACTTAAAATCTAAGTATGTATAATATCAGTTGTGCATATTTTAAAACATCTGGATAATTTTTGAAAATAAACTTTATTGACAATGAATTTCAGAAAAATTTTACACAAACTTTGTTCTGTGTCATATCTCAAGTTACATGTATTCCAAATATGCATTACACATGCCTACTTACATTAGCAAGTACCAAAGTCACTACTTAACTACACAGTAGGCATTTCTAGGTTTATCATATGAACCACCTGAGAAAACAAGACCTAGAGATCCAGATTGGCCTGTCTGTGGCTCCTTTGTAGGTTTATGCTTTGTTTTGTAACTGCCTTTATCCTTTTGTCCCTTCCATCCCCAACACATTCCACTTCTGTTAATACCACACATGCTTATTAAACAAGTGTCTTTGTAACTAGCTTTTCTATGTAATTATTTAGTTTCTACACCAGTGTAAAATAATAATATATCTAATTATCTGACTGCAAGAGATCAAGATAAACGGTGTGTCTTCCTTTCCCGTTTATATTGCCTGAGCTCAATCAGAAGCCTAATGACAAAGGAATCTGTTAAATGCAACTGGCTATTCTACATAGTATGGGATTCACTTCCAACAGTCATAAATATGACTGGAAAAGAACTCCCATGGACTGTACTTTCTCACAGTTTTAGAGATTGGCAAATCCAAGATAAATCTGCAGGAAGAGTCATTTCTGGTGCATGTTCCTTTCTCACACATTGAGCTTTCTCAATATGACTTCTCAGGGTGGAAGGTGCCAAAGGGACAAAAAGGTTCCCTGAATGTCTTTCATAAGGGCATCGATTCCATTTGTGTGGGAAAATCCTATCACCTTCCCAAGACACAATATCTCAGTACCATCACCTTGGCAGTTAATTCATGAATTTTTTAGGAGATATTGACATGGAGACCACAGCAAGAGCTAAAGTCAAATTAGAAAATTGGAGTCTCTTATAGACTGCTGTTGAGCCATAAAAGCTAGTGCTTTTACTCTAAAATAGAATTTGTTTAACAACGTGATCACCCTGTAATTTTTCATTTTCAAAAATGCATTTTTATTTAGAAGGCAGATTTTACTGAGAGAGCTTAGGGATGGAGAGGTCTTTCATCTGCTGGTTCATTCCCAAATGGTGGCAACAGCTGGAGTTGGGTGGTTCAGAAACAGGGAGGCAGGAGTTTCTTCCTAGTCTCCCACCTGAAAACAGGGGCCTAAGCCTTGGGTTTTCCCTCACTGCTTTCCCCTGAGATAAACAGAAATCTGCATTGGAAATGGAGCAGAAGGAATACAAATTAGCACCTGTGTAGGATGCTGGCGTTGGCAGGCAGAACATCAGTTTGCTATGCCACTGTGCTGGTCACTGTGTTTTTCATTCTAAGTCCTGAAAGTGCCATTAATTTAAATTAATTTAAAAAGCTTCACAATAAAAAAAGAAAAGCAATTTTAGTTGAATACAAAATGCTATGTATGAGTCACTGGCCATTTAAGTGGTTTCTCAGGTCACTTATCATCCTTGAAATCAGTGCTCCTCAGGATTAAAGCCTATTTCATGAAACCAATCCCACTTCATATCAGAACAAATTGAAAGTAAATACCAAGCTGTCATCCACATAGACTCTAAAGGCTTTCATCTTTAATTTTAGATATTCTGTTATTTACCCAACAAATTGAAGTTTCTGATCTATGCCAGAGAATACTTTTGAGAGTTGGGAATAAATAAAAAATACCTCCAGTTGACTGCCTGCTGTGCACATCTGTGTATGTATGTAATATAGATAAATAGTCATGAGTAAATAATTCAGTTTTTAAAGTATTTGCATCAAGTATTTTCTATTTTGTCTTTGATTCTTAATCAAAATACACACTTGGTTTTAAAACTAGAGAATATCACTTCAAGTGATAAACTGAAGCAAATTATCTTCTTGATTCTTTTATACATAGCATCACTACTTCCTTAGGGAAAGTATTTTAAACTAACAACTTTCTTTTAACACAAAATATGCATCAATTTTTATTTATTTCAGACAGAGATACAGAAATGCCCAAATTCTCACAATGGCAGGATTTGGATAGAGGCAGTCTCCAGCAGACAGAAACTCAATCCAAAGTTCCCACATATGGCGGCAGAGACAAGACTGATGGTGCCTTCAGCTCTGACCCCAAGATCTGTGTTTGCATGGAGCAGGGATCAGGACTGGGAGCATTTCTATTTCACAGGTACTGATGATTTGTTTCTTTAAAGTTGGCTAGCTTGATTAACTTTTCATTTGCAAGATGTCATTTTAAATCCCCTTGAATAGACACTGGATCATTTCCAGCCGAAATTTGGTCTATGAAATGTAATTAAGAATGTCCAATATTGGAAAGAAAAATCAGACCAATAAGTTTATAAAATACTGTGACTTTCAGAGAACATGAGAAACTGTACCTTGGGAAAATAAGTAATTTAGTGCATGACTTTGTTGTTATCACTGGCAAAATCATTATACTACTTTCATATACTACCAATAAAATAAAATTTGAATTGTGTTACATATTTTACAAAGAAACATTTATTTTTGTTAACATTTATTTCAAGTTGTGTGTACAATGTTTCATAATTTTTAAATATATGCCTTTTATTTTACTCATCTATGTATAAAAAGTTTCTAAGTGCAAATATTGTACCTCCTCTACCTGTTTCTTCTGTCTCATTTCATTTGTAATATATTTAAATTATAATAACCTATCAGAACATTTTAACATACTTTATGGTTACAACTAAACTCTAGCATATATCTCCTCTTGAATATTTTAACCTGAGTTATTACATTGAAAATAAGCTCTCTTAGGAAACGTGGTCTTTGAACTTATTTACATATTAGATGAGAAACATTCAGGAGTGGACAATTAGCCTAGCAAGTTAGATGTCACTTAATATGCCTTGTGCTTTGTTCTCTATCCGCATGCTATTGTTCTATAAACTTCATCCTGTTAATGAAGACAGTGGAAGGCAGTGGGGATGGCTGGAGCATTTGGGTTCCTATCATCCATTTGATGGATTGAGTCCAGGCCTCAGCTCCAGTCCTTCCACTCAAGTAGTTGTGAGCATTTAGACAGCAATTGGAGATTTTCCCTCTGGCTATCCTCGTAAGTATATAAATATAAAAATTTTTAAAAATGGTGAACTTAATTTATTCCAGAATAAGCAATAAATCTAGATTATTTCCAGTTGCTTAGAAGGCACACCAATGATTTTTTTTTAAAATTTAAGTGGTAAATATTTCTTATCTTGAAAATGCAAAATAAAAATACTGGTAATATTTCTGATTATTTAAACACAACGATTAAAGAATTTCACTATAGTTTCAGAGTTGGAACAGTTAGTCCACAAATTTTATGTCCTCAAGCTCCCCCATACAAAAAAATTGTCTATTAGAAACACACCTTGTTCTATTATTTATTTTTGCAATAAATGTCTGTGTTAATATATGTGTGTTTTACAGGTTATTATTACAGTACATACAAAATGTATATGAAGGGCAAGGCATTGTAACCTAGTTGCTAAATCCTCACCTCGCATGTGTCCCAGATCCCATACTGGTGTCTTGTTCATGTATTCGCAGCCCTGCTTCCCATCCAGCTCCCTGCTTGTGGCCTGGGAAAGCAGAAGGGAATGGCCCCAAACCTAGGACACTGTACCCACGTGGGAGACCTGGAAGAAACTCCAGTCTCCTGGCTTCGGATTGGCTCAGCTCCTGCTGTTGCAGCCACTTGAGTGAATCAATGGATGGAAGATCTTCCTCTCTGTCTCTTCTCCTCTCTGCATATCTGACTTTCCAATAAAAATAAATAAATTTTAAAAAGCAAACAAAAATGAATATGAACAGTGAAATCACTAAATATATATGCAACTAAAGAAAGCAAAAAAATGAAATTGGAAATTGTTAATAAAAATTATGTAAAGTAGGTCCAAAATACACAAAAATATCATTACCATTTGCCACCATCACAGATGACTGACCAAGAGGGCTGCCAGATTTTGGATTTAAACCTGAAAACTTTAAAATACATAAATCTGCTCTCCATGTTATCATCCCAAGTCTCACAAAAGTCATTAGAAATAATTATTATTCATCACATTTTTGTTAATGAGGAAATAAGTATTAAGGTGCTGAGAGTGATATGGTTGAAAGGAAGCTTGAGATCATTTGCTTCTGGAGACAATACTTGAATCTTCCGCATTCATTACCATTAGATAATCTGAACATTTTCAGTAGTTAGTGCTACCTCCAAATCAACTGTTTAATCAATAATTAATCTAACAGGATGAATATGTGAGCTGCAGTGCTCAATATTTGACTTGTGAAAGTGACTTATTCTCTGTACAGTGTAACTCGGAGACACACACATTTAGACTGGTTCTGAGTAAGTCCTGCTTTTGCTGCTCTGTCATTTCACAGGAAAGACTTGACATTTATTTATTTATTTATTTATTCATTTATTTTTGAGAAAGGAAAAGTGCTTTCAGATGAACACTTTTGTGGCAAAGTGGACTGTAAAATTGTTCTGAGTCTTGCTGTTTGATCATTAATCATATGAATATGAAACAATAACATTGAAGATTCATGTTCCTGCTGTTACAAACACCAGTTTGTCATGATTGTCAGTTACGTATTCAAAAATATTCAAATAAGACAGATTATTTTGGCTCTAGGGAAAGGCTTAGCTATCGTATTCACTATTCAATCCACTTCTGCGTGATTTTTGTTGAGTAGTCTGGCAGTTTATCTTTTGTAGTGTTCCATCCTGAAAACACTGGCCGCAAGTCTCCTCGGAAGCTGGGTCTTACCTGGCTCTCATCTTTATTAGTATTCACTTTAGTTTCTGTAAAATGCAAGACCATTCTTAAGTAAGGCATATTTTAGTCAAAAATCTAGGTGGCTGTTTTAGAAATTGAAAAGCACTAGACTTGGGGAGAAAAAGATACAATAGCACATACTCAGATTTCTAAAAAATAATCTCGATTAAGTTATTTTGTTGACAAACATTTAAGTTTTACAGAGACAAATACAGGAAGATTTATATATTTGTGTGCTATTTGTCTGATACTGTGATCTTAGTAGACTATAATTATTTTTGTAGCTTTGGGCAGCCAATTTATTTACATTTAAATTGGGGGAAAACATCAAAAGATTTTTTTCTTTTAATTTTTGTTAATCTTGCAAATTATATAGAGGATTAAATATCCATGATTCCTGCATTATGGCTGTATTTCCTGGCACAGGGTGAGAGTTCCTTTGCAGGTGGAGAGTTCTCTTCGGACTTACTGGCCTGCTGCTCTACCTCTTCAGCACTAACGCATCTTGAAAAGCAGTCTTCTAGGGTTTATCTGATCTATCCACAAGGAAACGTTAAGAATTTTCAGAAAGTTTGTAGAAAAGTGTTATTGAAACACAAATATACCCTGGTCTAAAGTTTTGTATGAATATTCATAGTTTCGTATTATGCAACTGCCCATGTATCCTTAAGATCACTTGTATGTATGAATTTTGAAATTTCTCATCAAAATGCAGTCATCTTTTTAAAAAATTGTATTTATTTTTATTGTGAAGTCAGATATATAGAGAGAGGAGGAGAGACAGGAAGATCTTCCGTCTGATGATCCACTGTGGTCGCAGCGTTCGGTGCTGCGCCTATCTTCAGAAGCCAGGAGCCTCCTCCAGGTCTCCTATGTGGGTGCAGTGTCCCAAGGCTTTGGGCTGTCCTTCACTGCTTTCCCAGGCCACAAGCAGGGAGCTGGAAGTGGGGCTGCCAGGATTAGATCCAGCACCCATGTGGGATCCCGGGCACATTCAAGGCAAGGACTTCAGTCGCTAGACCACAGCGCTGGGCCCAATGCAGTTATCTTTTACTGAGTGTTAACTATAAGAAGTGACCTCATATTATCTATAGCTAATATTTGTATTGATTCTCAACCAGACACTCTTTAAAACTGTTTTTGTAGGTTTCATTTCATCCTAGCTTTAGTTACTACTCTGACATTAGCTCTGTCAAATTATTGGCTAAAATTTTTAACATCCTTATAAATAGTTTGTTTTCTTTTATGGCAATACCTATGTCATTGCAAAATAATAAACCATATCCTGCTCAATAACTTATTTATGTAAACTACAGATCACCTCTGCTTTATTGCCAAGCAATTTTTGACTTTATCATGCTGTGAAAGCACTCTGTATGTAGCAGAAACCAAACCATGCATTTTGGACATTGACTTTTTTGTGTGTGTATCAACCATTTTGCCATTTTACTAAATACATCCACATCTCAAGGGCTGTATGGATTCCTTTCACAGTTGATGTAATGAGTCATTCAGTTTTACAAGTATAGCTGACATCTTTTTCTCTGTTGAATGTGTTCTTTCTTTCCTCTTTCCTCCTTCCTTTTTAAAGTTGTTAGTTTTTTTGTTTCATATTTTATGTCCCATTAATTTCCAAAATATACTATCTGTATTTTGCATCATTTTCTGCCTCCATTTTTCCTTCTCCAGAAAAAAAAAGCACATGAGCTTCCTATCATTGTTGATTACTTTATATTTTCTAGAGTTTTCTATAATGAATTTATAGAGCATGCACTACTTATGGTCTGGCTTCTTATATTCAAAACTTCTTCCTTTTAATTGTTCAGTAGTGTTTCTCATATTAATTATTGTTAAGAGATGTGCCATTTTGTTAAATATGACTTAGATAACATAATTTTGAGTAATCTACTCTTAGAATTATATTTGATATTTGATATATTTGACAGCATAGCCGGAACTTTTTTTTTTTTTGCTCAAGATTTGTGAATAATTTGTGTTTAGGAAAAGGCAAAGTAAAGATCAAATTTGTAAAAATGTTCATACTAAGATATCAAACAATAATGAATTTTAAAAACTCATTTATTAAAGGAGTAAAAAATAAGCTATCAATATAAGTAAAAGGATGTTATTTGTTGAAAACATAGACATTATAACTTTTCAAGCCATAAAATTAAGGTATCTTTAGTTTCTGATTTTGAACTTTCAGCCAGTCTAAGCAGATCAAATTTGTTTACCAAAAAGATTGAAGTATTGCCAAATTTTTCAAATTAATTGCATATAGAAATATATTTCTAAGATATAAAGTAGGAAATCATTAATGAGATGATTTAAATTGATAATTACAAAGGGAAACCAAAACTGTTTTAAAAACATAGTCCTAAGGAACAATTTTGTGCCTCCTGGGCTTCCAAAATGTGCCACCACCTGCCTATCAGTACTATTTTTTCTCTGATGATTTCATAAACAAACCTTGTTTCAAATTGTTCAAATTAGTAAAAAAAACTCCATCAGTGGGAACACTTCTGCTTTTTCACATAATATACATGACATATACAATGTCAAAAATGAATAAACTGAATTTATTCAAATTAGTAATTTACATGGAAGCTTTAAAAAGAAATGTGAGTGAGATTAGGAGATAAGAGCAGCTTGCAAATGAATATTCAGATTTTGGAAGGGCTTTGTATTTACCAAAAATAAACAAAAAATTGGGGCAAGTGTTGTGGTGCAGCAAGCGAAGCCTACAACAAGATTTCCTGCTTCACTGGTTTGCCATGTTGGTGGTGCAGTTCAAATCTCCCCTTCTTTGCCTCTGAGCCAACTCTTTGCTAATGCTCCTGGGAAGGCAGAAGGCAGCCAATTGCTTGGAACTTTGCCAGCAGTTTAGGAGACGCAGGGAGCAGTTCCTGGCTCCTGGTTTGGGCTAACCCATTTGGGGAGTGAATTATTAAATGGAAGGTTTCTTTTTCTGTTTCTTTGCCTCTCTCAGCCACCTGCCCTTCAATTTGTTGTTGTTTTTGTTGTTGCCAAACTAGAAGATTACCTCGTAATAAAAAAATATATGACATCCATTTAAATTGGCAAAGCAAAAAATTGTCTTCTTTTCCTAGATATAAATTATAAATTTTAAACTGCCTAACATGTCACTCAGCATATTTAAGAAATACAATTGTGTTCTTTAGTTTAAATGTAGTTATTTAAGAGTTATAAAAATATTTTATTAATTTTATTAAAGTGGATTTTAATAAGAACAGAGTTTTGCACAAATTATTTATATATAAGCATGCATTTGATGAGGCTACTCTACATACTATCAAACAAGCAAAAATTAAATTATAGATAAGTGTCCATACTGTCAAACATATAGAAGAAAAAAATAAAAATCTTAGATTTTTGCTTAGTGGCCTAAAGCTTTGTAAGATTTAATTTCCCAGACTTATCAGCATTTGTCATACATTCAAGTTTGTCTTTGAGAGATTTCCAAAGCAGTGATTGACTTCCCTAAAACCCACAATAGCTGAGACTGGATCCCGCTGAAATCACAGCCTGAGAACTCAGTTGTTGAGTTTGTGTGTGAGCATTGTCGTAACTGAGCTCAACATAGCAAGCACTGGACTCCTTTCTAGAGTGACAGGAGCGTCCTCACGCTGGATTTCTACAGGAAGAATTAATTTGATTTATTCTAAACCTTCAAGCTGTAATAATTTATTACAACAGCAATAAGAAATAAGCACATAATACTAACAGGGATCTATAATCACTTCAAGGACCCAATCGCCTCAGTTCATTGCTGCCTCATACAGCCTGCATTGACAGGAAGTGGGAGTCTAATACCTGTCAAGAATTGAATTCAGGCAATCCCCTGTGAGAGTAGGTGTCTTAAAGTCCCACACATAATACACATATTAGAAAAAATCAATAAATAACTACTACCAAATGACATGGTCCACTGGTTGGAATTATTGCTTAATGGAGTTTTGTTTCAATAAGTGCAATAGAAAGAGCAGAAAAAAAGGTTACCACAAATTAGGATAAGTGATGAATTTGTAACCTAATTTAGCAGTCTCCTTGTGTCACACTAACATAACCACTATTAATTTATCAAACTAACTGTCATTTTGGTCTCCCAACAGTGTGCTGTATAATTATTCCCCCATATTGTACACATATATACATACATATTAGGTCAGAAAGTACAAGCTGGTAGTGGTTAATGTAACACAAAAACATGAACTACTATTTAAAAATAAATGATAACTGTCAGGCATCTTCATTTACAAATGTTGTTGGTTTTGTTATGAGAAATAAAACATTCAATTAAGTATGCATTCTCTTGCAATCAGGCAAATCTCTAAAATAATATGTATAAATATGAATACATATATAAAATGCATTGAATGATACTAATAAAATCATTCATATATGCTGCTCACTCTTCATATTTTATGGAATAGCATGCTCAACTATTGTTACAGGGGTATTATAAATGACTAACTTAGTAAAAAGTGATACATATATATAGATAGATAGATAGACACATTCATACATAAAATTTTTGTGCCTGGCACAGTAGCCCAAAGCCTTTGGATCCCACACCTTCATGAGAGACCCATAAGAGGCTTCAAACTCCTGGTTTGGATGGCTCAGCACCAACCTTTGTGGCCACTTGGGTAGTGAATCATCAGATGAAACATCTTCCTCTCTCTCCTCCTCTCTGAATATCTGACTTTCCAATAATAAGTAAGTAAATAATAAATACATCTTTGTATACATATATAAGATATAAAAATACATTGTAGTTCGTTTATTTAAGTTATCTGGGAGGCAGATAAATTGAAGAGACAGAGGTCTGCTGGTTCACTTTCCATGTGTTCATAACAGCCAGATAATTAAAGCTCAGTCTGGGTTTACCATGTGGGCTCCAGGTACCTGGGCCATCAGTTGTCATCTCCTAGGCTGCACCTCAGCAGAATCTTAGTACTCCAACATCCAGTGTGCTGTCCCAACTGTTTTTTCAACTGTTGTGTCAAACACTTAATATGAGATTTGTGTTATTGTTTTCCCAATAAATATCCATTCACTCACTCAAAAACTATTATATTTCATTTAGAGTTAACGCTAAATCAGGTGCTGATTTTCTATTTGCATACAAAATGAATGCCATTTCTGCTGTCACACTATTTATAACCTAGTGGTGATTCAGGAAATAAACATTTAGTCACTCAACAAGATCCACAATTATAAAATATGACAACTGTGATGGAGTTAGAAAATAGCAGGGGAAATGACTCATTTCTGGGTTGTTAAAAGCCAGTTTGAGAAATCTAATTGCAGCTGAGCTTTGAAAAACAATAGTGAAGAGTAGCAGGCTAGGATTTACAGGAAAAAAAGCAACTTACATGAATAAATGTACAGAATAAAGCATGGGAAGAGCTCTTTTTTAATACAATATTTTTACACTTATTCCTTAGTTAATTCTCTTTAAATCTTATATCTGCAGATTCCCTAAATATTAAAAGATTTTAGGTACCTTATTAGAATCCAAATTTTCAGAATATTTAAGGACAGAATAAAACTGATTCATTAAATTTTATCCTGAGTCAAAGTTGGCCAAAATGAAACCAGAGGATGGAAAGATTCACTACTTAAAATAAGTGTGAATAAACTTAATGATTGAAAGGATATGCTATAATTTTATTTTATGTGTTTTAATGTCACCTGAAATTTCCAGTACAGGTCTGTTTGAATTGTAGGGTCAGATTCACATCTGTATATTTCAAACTTCAGATAATCAGAATGATATTCAACAAAATACCGCCCCCTTCAGGCAAAATGGTTCTTTGCATAATAACATCTCCATACAGTTCCAAACTATCAAGGCCTGAAAGAACTACTTCATTTACTGATGACATACATTTTAAAAAGCTGATGATTTCTGTCCCAAGTCAGTATTAGACATTGGTTAGTTTTCCTCTAAAGTAGTTGTAATTCTGTATCACTGTCTCTGGCACCTGGGCAGCAGTCAGTCACCACTCTCTTCAGCTCTTTCAAATGAATTGCCCTTATCTTGTGTCTTTCAGTTAATACAAAGTTTTCAGTTAAACAAAGTTTGTTTCTTTGACTTTTTTATATATATATTTTTTATTGCATTTGATTTTATAACAATGTTTCATAGGCTCTGATGTCCCTCCTTCCCCTATCCTTGCCCTCCCCCCATGGTGGATTGCTCCACCTTATTGCAGTATTACAGTTCAAATCTAGTCTTGTTTCTTTCAGTGCAGGTATGTGCCTTGCATAGTGTCCAGTATCTTATTGCCCAGCTGAATTCAACAGTTTCTTGAGGAGACCATCTCTGGTCTGGAGACATAGCTGTCAGATTATCATTCTGACCAATTAAATGCCATAACATAACATCTACAACAGTTTCTACCATTATGGGGTTAATTAACAATGTAATACTACATTTCACAGGTACCCTTTTACAAATTGACAGCATTTCAACATAAATTAAGGCAAACATGTTCTATTGGGTTTCCACATTACACATTTGTAATTCCTCCTGATAACACCAACTGTATTATTTTTAATAGAACTTTTAATTTTTACACAATGAAATTTTGCTTTTTTAAATGTTTAAGATTTTAAAATGCATTTCACTTAGATTACGCTTATTAGCATTTTACCACATCTTTCTAATAAGTTGCAAGCTGTTTGAGTGAATTGGAATATTAGCTTTTACGAAATGTAAACCAATGATATTTTGCAGAATTGGATTTTAGAAATAAAGGTTTCCAAAGTCTCATTGAATAAACTATGTAATATAAATTTGCAGTAGTG
The DNA here is from genome assembly GCF_017591425.1 of Ochotona curzoniae. Taxonomy (NCBI): domain Eukaryota; kingdom Metazoa; phylum Chordata; class Mammalia; order Lagomorpha; family Ochotonidae; genus Ochotona; species Ochotona curzoniae. Next base: position 46,418,975 of record NW_024467119.1, read on the forward strand.
ATGTTCTATAGAACAAAGAATTATCCGATGATATCCGAATCCATCAAAAAAGGATGGATTTGTTAATGGGGTTTTTGTAACATGGTCAGCATTTATTTATAAATGTTACACTATTAACCAGGAGTTAGAGACACAGACAGCCATTGGTCCTGCAATTAGTAGAGCAAAACATCACTTGCACTAAAGAACTCTTGCAGAATATTTTTCCTAGAATAAGTTTTGTATTCTCTCTTCCCATACACTCCTCCCACCCCCCAAATCAAAGAGAGTAAATATTAAGGACTTTATTTACTACATTATTTTCCTCTAACATATCTACTCAAGAAAGTTGGACCAAAATATTTTACATAGAACTTTCTCATAACTTTCAGGGTCTAGTGATTTGTGCATATGTGTGTGTGTGTGTGCGCGCGCACGCATCCGTGCACGCAAGGAGAGACAGAGAGAAATTTTACATCCATTTATTCATTCAGAAATGGCCACAAAGGGCTTGGTCTGACCCTGGGTGAAGCCCAGAGCTAGGAGCTTCTTCAGTGTCTTTCACATGAATGCAGAGACCTAAGTAGTTGGGCTATCTTCTACAAGCTTTCCAGGCGCACCAGCAGGGAGCTGGATCAGAAGTGGATCAGCTGGGACTTGAATTGGCACTCATATATATTGGGAAGATTGTAATACAGATTAACGCACTAAGCCACAGCATGGGTGTTTGCATAATACGATGATGCAGCTGGTAAAGATCTAAAATCTTAGGAGATGCATCAGTTGTCAGGCATAACTGGAAGTGGTGAAGCTTTAGCTTAGAAAAGAAGAATGGGGGCATTTTATTTAGAACCTTGGGTATTCAGTTGAAGCTCCTGAAACAGTATGCTTTGAGAGCAAGTTTTATGCCCTTGAAAGAAGGACCAATAATGATAAAAAGCACAATGAAGAAATAAATCATCTAGTTCCATGTTATTAAATATCTTATTTTTTTCTAAGAATTTCCAAAGGCTACACAAAACTTGAGCATCTACATGAAGTTCAAGCTCATGTACTCAATGCTCTTGTTGACTCTACTTAACAATAATGCTAGTGAAATCTGCCCTCCTCAAAATAAAACCAAACAAAAAATCATGCTCATTGTGTGCTTGCCCAATTGTTGCAACTTATACTACCCAGCTCAGAATCCTCACATAAAGTCTTCTTCCGTATCCATATTACTAAGATAAACAATTTGAAGTATTCTGGATTAGAACCCACTTCTATACTTTGAGATTTATTCATTATACTTCAAAGTCAAAATTACAAATAGCAGGGAGAGACAGGGGGAGTATTTCATCCATTGGATCATTCCCCAAATGGTTGCAATGGACCATTATTGGACCAATCTAAAGCTGGGATAAAAGAGCTTCTCTGGGTCTCCCATGTGGGTGAGGGCTTACAGGGTCTTATGCCATTCTTCACACTTCCAAGGATATTAAAAAAAAGAGCTGTATTAGGAGTGGATCAATCATAAACTTGCATCCATATGGGATGTGGATGCTCTAGGTGGAGTATTAGCCAGTTACGCCATTGCACTGGCTCCTAAACCCACTTTTATTTTAGCACTTTAATTCTTACACCTATGTATCACACTATCTTCTTAACTGTTTTTATTTTCTTCCATAATCTCCTAATATAATTCTTATTTTCATCTTGTGGCTATGCCAATTTTATCTAAATTTTAAATCCATTGGACCATTATTATTTACTGTATAAGTGATAATACCATAAGCATCTTTATTGCTGCTTGTATCTTGCCTAAAATAGTGAGTATAAATACCTACAATAGTTTCCAGTACCAGGCTTCAGCTTGCTCCTGTCTCAGCCAATGAAGGCATTTGAGGAGCAACTGGAGATAGGAATGTTCTCAAAATCTCTCCTTCCTTTCATTCTCCCTCTCTCTGATACACTCTCAAAAAAAATAATAATAAATAAGTGAAAATGGGCCAGGTGTATCCTAGTGATTAAGTCCTCACCTTGCAAGTGTTGGGATTCCATATGGGCACTAGTGTGTGTCCCAGCTTCTCCACTTCCCATGCAGCTCCCTGTTTGTGACCTGGAATGGAAAAGCAGTAGAGGATGGCTCAGAGCCGTGGGACGCTGCACCCATGTGCGAGACATGGAAGAAGCTCCTGGGTTCTGACTTCAGAGCAGCTCAGCTCCAGACACTGTGGCCACTTGGGGAGTGAATTCACAGATGGAGGACCTTTCTTTCTGTCTCTCTTTGTCCCTATAAATCTGACATTCCAATAATTTAATAAATAAATGATTTTTTAAAAAATAGAACTTTAAATATGAGGTTGGTCTTCCCAGGATCTACACTAATTGGGTAATAATTCATGACAACTAAGTGCAAAAATGGCCTGAACAAATATAGCAGGTAATGGGGTGGAAAGTGTAATCAGGAACAATAAGTCATGCTATACCTTGAATTAGAGAAGTGACATTTGCCTTACAGCTCTAAATTATTAGATTAAGATGGAAGAATACATTTTCTTCATAGAACAGATGGTATGCGTTCCAAACGTAGTGTTGTAAAAAGACAACCTGCTTTCCCTCATACTCCCAACCTCCACAATAACCCTCCCCTTTTCCACTCACTTCCTTAGTTTTGACAAAGACATAATTTTAAGGCACTCTATATTCACATGCTTAATTCACCACTAATCATACTCTTCAACAAGAAAAAACGAAGAAGACCATAGTTCCACAGGAGTATAAATATAGTCTAAATATAACAAACATATGCCAAAATGACCATTCCATTCCTATGTGGTTTTGTATTGTATATTAATTGACATATATCAAAGAAAGCATACAATCTATTCTGTTCTATATCATTGCTTAAAATAGTATTGAGAAAAACTAAAACGTGATGAATGTGTAAGTAAAGTGGCTGAGCATTTTTGTAAAACATATAGGTATAGGGAAAACTTGTGGCTAGTGCAGTGACACAATAGGCTAAACTGCGGCTTGCAAGACCAACTTCCCATGTTGGAACATTAGCATGTCTTCTTTCTGTTCCACTTCTGATCCAGTTGCCTACTATTGCACATGCAAAAACAGGAGAAGAACGTTTAAGCGTTTGGGAACTCCCAACTCACTTGTGAAGTCCCAGTTGGGAGTTCCAGCTTAAACCACTGCTGTCATTTGGGGAGTGTACCAGAAGATCAAATATCTCTTTCCCCCTGTCTCTTCCACTCTGTCTTTCTGTCTTTCAAATAAACAAAGTTTTAACAATATGCAAGGCGGGGCGGGGCAGGGTTGTCTGGCATGGTAGACTAGCTGAAGTCCATGCATTGCATGTGCCGTGGTTCCATATGGTCGCCAGTTTGTATGCTGATTGCTCCACTTCCCATCCAGCTCTCTGCTTGCAGCATGGGAAAGCAGTTGGGGATGGCCCAAAGCCTTGAGAACCTATACCCTTGTGGGGGACCCTGAGGAAAGTCCTGGTAGCTAAACCCTGGCCATTGTGGCTCCTAGGGGAGTGGGCCAGATGGAAGATCATTTGCTCTGTCCCTCCTCCTCTCTAAATCTGCCTTTCCAATACAAATAAATAATTTTTTAAAAATATGTTAAGGAAGTCTTATATTTTATTATGATATGTTTAATTTGAAATTTCTGTATTTAAATAAGGATGAGTTTAATAGCATTATAAGAAGCAAACAGTTAATGTTTTGGAATATTTTCAAACAAAAATTTTATGATAAAGATATGGAGGAAGAGTTTATTTTGATGCAAAATTCCTACTAGGAGGCCCACATATCAGTTGGGATTCAGAATTGATTAATTAAAGCAAATTAAAAGCAGATTTAAATAATTATTTTGCACATATACATTGAGTATTAAAATACTTCTAGTGGAATGTGGGTTTGGTTGATTGACTCCTCACAGTATTGTCAGTAGGTAAGTCTAGTGAGAAATAGTCTGTGGCCTGCTTATACACAGCAGATGTATTATTTGCATAAGTAGGATGTTGTATGTGGGCTTGTATTCTTGGATGTCTTCATATTTATGACTCCAATTCATGTTTTGTACAGATGGAAAAAAATATGACATGAAAAGAGGAGTTAAAAATTTTCCTTTGAAAAATTTTAACAATTTCATTGAAATTTGCATATGTGTGAATCTGATTACTTTCATAGAATGAAGCACTTATTGCGAAGTTTGCTTTTGAACTTGATTGCAAATGTGGGTGAATGCAATGGAGACAGCATTAATCACATTGATAGACAAATGCCCTAAGTCCAACTTTGGAACATGACGGTCCGTTTTCAACACTGGATTGAAGGCAACATTTGTGGAAAGAAATGTTTGCTCTCACAGAACATGAAATTGTTAATTCAGTGTCCACTTTTTTGCAAAAGAAATATGTAAATCAAGCTATATGTAATTATATTATTTTGGTACTTTAAAGCATACCATTACATTACTTGGAAATCATCTTGGGTTATTAAAGTTGTTTTCTCACTTTGTATAATATTTGTAAAATCTTTACTATTGTAGATTGATTTTACATATCATGACATTAAATAGATGGTGGGGTACACACTGCAATACAGCAGACTATTGTGCTGTTTGGGACTCCCATATCAATTATAGAGTGTCTCTGATTGAATCTTAACTCCATTTACAATCCAATTTCTTGCTAATGCTAATAGGAAGCAATAGATGATGCTCAACTCTAGGGGTTCCTGCCTCTCATGGGGGAAATTTGACCAGGCTCCTGACTCAGGCTTTAGCCCTGGTTGGGGTGTGCCTGGGAGGTGGGGATCCGGGAAATGAACCAGTGGTGGAAGATTCTCTCTCTCTCTTTCTCTCTCTCTTTCTCTCTCTTGCATGTACAATTAAATAAGTAAAACTAGAAACAAATCAAACAAAATACACTTGGATAGTATTTTCAAAAATGTAGTTTAAAGTTGATGTAATATGCTATATTTTCCTTTATAATTTTAATGAATGTTTCCTCTGAAATAATTTTTTTTCCTGTAAAGACATTGTTAGGATTTTCCAGTCAGGCATCTGGCCCGGTTGTTAACATGTCCACTAGGACTGCAATATCCCACATTGGAGCATTTGGATTTGATACCCATCTTGGGCTCCTGACTCCTACTTCCTGGTATGTAAAACACAGGATGACTCAAGTAGTTGTACTCTTCCTAATGTAGCAGAAGAACTGGATTGAGATCCCTGCTCCCTGCTTCCGACCATTCCATCATGTTTCATTGTGGGCTTTTGAGAAGTGGACTGGGGCCCGGTGCAGTGGCGCAAGTGGTTAAGGTCCTCACCTTGAACGCCCGGGATCCCATATGAGCGCCGGTTCTATCCCAGCAGCCCCGCTTCCCTTCCAGCTCCCTGCCTGTGGCCGGGGAAAGCAGTCGAGAACGGCCCAAAGTTTTGGGACCCTGTACCCACGTGGGAGACCCGGAAGAGGCTCCTGGCTTCAGATCGGCATAGCCGTTGCGCTCAACTGGGGAATGAATCATCGGACAGAAGATCTTCCTCTCTGTCTCTCATCTCTGTATATCTGCCTTTCCAATAAAAAAAAAGTAATAAAAATAAGTCTTTAAAAGAGAAGTGGACTGGTAGAGATCTTTCTTGCTCTTTGCATCTCTCTCTTGCTGTGTATCGCTGCCTCTCAAATAAATGCTTAAAACCAGAAAAAAAAAATGGACCTAAACATTTTACTTAAATAGTTTTGACATATTATCTGAATAATATATCATGGGGGAATTAGTACTTGCTTAAGCTCATTCTTTCATATTTTGGATGTTTGAATGTGAGGAGCCATGCAGTTGGGTCAGATGCCATGGGTCTGTGATGAGCACCGCTCCTCGGTTAGCAAGGCTATGAGGAGTTTCTGGCTGCATGGCAAGGCCCAGCAGAATGTCTCTGGTCACCTCATTGCTGCCTCATCCCATTGTATGGATACTCAAACATCTCTCTCACATTTCATAGAATTCTCCTGAGGGCGTTGTTGTTATTTTTTGCTAACGTGAAGTGATTCTTGTAACTGGTATAACACCTCAAACTGATCAATCATGTTGCGATAAAAACATCTTTAGTGAGGTAAGGCAATGACACACAGCTCAAAGTATACAATAGTACAATTGAGCCCACAATGCCTCCAAACATCTTGTTATGTGCCCACTTTTGTCCTGAAGTTTGCCCTAATATAATTAATGTTTTCCTTAAGAAATGGCTTGATAATATCTTGGAAGAGATGACAATCATGGAGGTACAAAGAGTTTATTCACCATGCACCTCAAACTGTTACAACACATGATATGACGCATTTTAGTTTCTTACCACAGAAAGCAAAAGTATATGGGGCATCTTTTATAAGGAAATAGATGTGAACCCCCTCAAAATGGCTTAAAATCTCTATCTTATATTGGCTCTTATATTTAAGGAAAGAAAACGATTTATAAAGATAAAAGGAAGTTTCTTGTAAAAGCTCTCTGTTTGTAGATTGGTTGAATTGCCTTGATCCCTTTCACTGCCCTTTAACAAAAGAACAAAAAACAATCGAATCAGCATTAGGTGAAGGTGATGGTAATTAATGCATGATTTGCTTATAAGATTTAGCAAAGAATCTATGTTATATGCTTTTATAAAATCCTTTCATTGATGATCTTCTAATTCTGTACTCTTAACATTTTAGGCAATATTAGTTTGTGTTTAATAAAAATTGATTTTGAGTATAAGTAAACCACTTGTCACTATGTAATCGCCTGTTCTGCCAACTGTGGAGTTTCTGGCTTCAGCCAGGTGACTGGCAGGTTTGAATGAGTAATGGTTTGTTGAAAATATTTTCCTTAGGATTGTTTTTTGTACTCTCTTAACCATGAAGTAAAAATGAAACAATTGGATATTGTGCAAAAGCTTGTGATGATTTGTGTATAAATAAAGAAGGCAACATTTTTGAGTTGTCCATTATGAGCATCATGCCATAGTGGTCCACGTGTTATTTCTTCTTCCTATCATCTCACTGATCCACGCATCCTTTGCAAACTCTCAGTCAGCTGGAGGTGGTCACTGGCATTTGAATTTTGCCCTTCTATTTTTTATGTTATTAGTCATAATATTGTTACTAAAATGCTTTTTTCTATATATACATAAATGCATATGTATACTTTATACATATATTTGTGAATTCATATGTATTCCCTGTGTCAATAAACACATTGATAATGTCTTCTTTAAAAAGTTTGGAGTAGGGCCCGGAGCGGTGGCGCAAGTGGTTAAGGTCCTCGCCTTGCACGCCCGGGATCCCATATGGGCGCCAGTTCTAATCCCGGCAGCCCCGCTTCCCTTCCAGCTCCCTGCCTGTGGCCCGGGAAAGCAGCAGAGGACGGCCCAAATCTTTGTGGGATATCTGGAAGAAGTTCCTGGCTCCTGGCTTCGGATCGGCATAGCATCAGCCATTGTGCTCACTTGGGGAGTGAATCATCGGACGAAAGATCTTCCTCTCTGTCTCTCCTCTCTGTATATCTGCCTTTCCAATAAAAATAAATCTTTAAAAAAAAAGTTTGGAGTCTAGTACCTGAGTCCCAGTATGTTTTGAATGTGATAATGGACATGCACATGTGCCATGTTCCAAGTACTGTTTCCTAGCAACAGAAACACAACGGAAATGTAGCCCAGTCATCTGGGCAGGCACAATGAAGAGAAAATACAAGGTATACAGATAAATTTGATAGCAGTTGTTTTATTTGTGTTCTGGAGCAGAGCAGAAAACAACTGGAAAAGGGTATGGCTGGTACCAGTTTTTAATGATTAATGAATGGAGCATGGAATTTATCTTGTGGGCTTAAGCTTATGTTTGGAATGGATTGAATAAGACTTGTTTCTTGGGAAAGACAACTCTGGTAACTGGGTGGGCAATAGGTTAGATGGAATAACAATAAGAGCCAGGATTCCAGATACGGACTGTTGACATCTGTTATTAGAAACATTATAGAGTTTGAACAAGTCAGGTAGTACTAGAGCTGTAATAATGAGAGTGTGAGAAAAAGTTAGGAAAATGTATCAGTGCTTTGTGCTTACTCTCTTTCAAAAATAAAATATCCCTTTAATGTATTTTACCTCGCACAGTACTCATGGTAAGATATATTAATACTGTAATGGTTATATAGGAAGATTTAGCTAGATGGTATAATACACAAACAGCATTAGAAATTAATCTAATATTATTAGTATTATTAGAAAGTAATACTGATAAAACAGAGAAATGTCAATGTAAACTCGTCAATGAGGTTGAGGAGAAAAATATTTTATGTTGATATGTCTATGTTAAAGTCTAACTACATTTTTATTTTTGTTGTTTGTTTTAGATTTCTAGAGCCTTTTAAATTAAATCTAATTTGCTTAGGGAGAGTACTGGCTGAGTTATTGTGACATTAAAAAGAAACATTGCTGAGACTTATCTTTCTGTGAGAAACAAGAAGAGTTTAATTGCAGATGAAAAACTCTGAGAGTTCGTGATCTGGTAAAAAACCTAACATGATTCACAGTATATGGAGGTAATGGGCTCTCATATTTCCCATGATAACCATATTCTAGTGTTTTTGTTGCCACTTAAAACATGTTTATTTTTCTTATACGGACATGTCCACACAGATAAAATACATAATTCAGAAAAATCAACAGATATATCTGTGAAACAATTGAACTGAAAGAGGATGCTTATTTGTTTTCATTTCAAGAAGGCACAACAGAAATATAACTAGGATTATTGTGCGGGAGACTAGGGTGTTAAATTGTTAACTGTGGGATGTGATGTTATCTCATAATTCCCCATTCCTGAGTTTTCCACAGAACAACACAGTGTTCGATAATAGGTTATATCACAGGGTGTATTCCCAAACTAACAAAACTTTTAGTTCACATAAGAGAAAAGATGACATTTGTCCAATCTTCCTTCTTAAAAAAGAAAGGGATTTCACAACCAACAAATCTTTTCTACAGGACACAGGAAAAGTATTGTCACATTTCTCTCTCTGGAAAGGAAGCATGTGTTTCCAGGGATTGATGGAGAAAAGTTAACACTATAAAATCATCCCCAGGATGTCTGTCTTAGGAAAAACTGTCACTGTTTCCAGTAATATCAATCTTGTAAATATCTTTGCAATGCCCTTGGATCAGAAGACCCCATGATACAGGGTCATAGAAAATTCAGAATGAACCATCTCCTAGTGGAAGCAATATCTCATTTGTTTATTTATCTAACAATTACTGAAGCATACTCAAACTCTTGTTAAATAATATTGGACCTTCATGATCCATTATTTCACAATCTCAAGAGAGCAGAAAACTTCTGATCAGGAGAGTTTACAGGTGTTCTATTTCGGTCATTGAGGATTAGTGGGGCGGTGACTCTTTGAAGATATATATCAAGGACTTTTGCATATGAAGAAAGTTTCTGACTGACACACAGGAAAATAATAATCTGGGTTCGCGTGTGGTTGGCTCTAAACTGTTAACTCATATCAGCTACAACGCATTATGTATGTATGGTTCCTATTGCCTCCAGGCTAACAGGTTCAATTAATTGAATCTTAAATGCTATTTGCATCAGCATACCATGTATGCATTTGTAATATATTTAAATTCTCTGTGTGACAGCTTACATTTCTTCATGTATGACTGAGGAAATCTTCAGTCATAATTGTTCTTTTATTTGTGTACATTGGTATTTGTTCTTTGTGCTAAAAAATATTTAAGCCTTTTGCCCACTGTTATATATCAAACACAACAATTTGTTCTAAAAGTTCTCTGTATTTCATTTATTCAACTAATTCACCTTCAGTATCTCAAACTCATAACCATGGTTATAATTAATATCTCAAAAATTTGCCTTAGCCTGGCTGTTCCAAAATTAGCATCACACAGTTTACAGTTTTTCAGTCTTGCGTCTTTAACTTATTATTAACAAAATAATTTCTACAGTTTAATTGCTACATGCGTATGTAGTTTTGCATTTGTGTTGGCAGAGATGCGCCATAATTAAACATCTAATTTTTGCAAATAGTTTCCACAGGAAGTGAATAAAAATGAAACTCAAACTGTATCCTACCTGAAATTGTTCTTCATACAGGATTGGTAGTGATTATTTTAGTCCAACGAGAGCTTAATAATATGATACAACGTATGTCAGCACAAGTTTAATTTCAAGATCTATTTTAATCCCTACCTAAACCATCTGGGAGAAATTCCTTCAGGGAAAATAAAGAACTCTCGGCATCATGATTCCATTTGCTGCCATTAACAAACATTGCACACTGGTTCATCACATCTGTTCTCCAGCACTTTCCAGCCATATGCTCATGCAGATGAAGCATTAACATTCATTGATTGCACAATTCCCTTCATTTATATCATTCTTCATGCAAATAAAATATTCTCCAGTGAAGAATTCTTTCAAGTACTGTGATTTCTATATTGATTGAAATTTTATACCACTGATTCTTGTCAGTTCACACTTTCCTGCCCTTTATTGTTCTCTGAGGCCTCATTCTTGGAGGAACAAAAATTTCAACCATGGACTCTCATATTCTTCATAGAATCCATCTCAGAATCCTTGCCTTACAAGTTTTTTACTTTCCTAAGGATGCATTTCTTAATGTTTTAAATATTCTTCTAACACCCCACGGCCTTTGTTCAAATTCACAGACATCTTCATACAGCATTATAGCTTTCAATCTAAGATTAATTACTCCAATCTCTTAATTACATACTCATTCTGTGTTTTCTGTGTTCTTGGGCTCTTGTACCAAAGCCTTCAGGCCCTCTTCATACAATTTCTGACTGCCTCTTTCTCTCTCTAAATACTTCTTCCAAAACACTGAAACACACACACACACACAAAGTTATTATTTTCAAATGGATAAATAGTAAATTTAAGGTTAAATATGCATTCAAAGAATAAACATTTTAATGTGAGGTTGTACAAGTGATATAAAAATGTCTAGGAACAGAGTGCAATAAATGATGATAGCAAATACATATGTTATCAAATGACTGCTTGTTGTCAAAAATGATATTTTGGGACACTGCCTTCTTTAACATTCCAATTTAACGACAACAAATGAAATGTTAAGAAATAATTCAAGAACAGCTATTCCAAGAAGCACTAAATTTTCTCTAATGTACAGATCACTTAATCAGTGATTGTATAGTTCCAAGCCATTTTGAGAACAAAACTAATTTGAGAACAAAATAATACTGATATTGATTGAATGAATTAAATCTAGTGTAGATGAAGAGAAACATCAAATGAAGAGTTAAAAATGGAATTTCATATTGGCGCTGATCCATATTCCAGCTACTCCACTTCTAATCCAGCTAAATTTTTCATGTGTTGTTTTGAAAAAAAAAAGTTCTTTGATAGATTTTATGTAAAGATAAAAAAATACCTATTCATACAATGCTTATACAAATTTACAAATTTAGGGAAGAATAGATTCAAGATTAAGTTACACTGCCTTTGTCCTACTTATCCATGATGCTTACACTAATAGATTTACTGCATTTTCTTAGTATTGTTACATTATCACTTTTAATTCATCACATACAAATCACCTTCCTCTACTCTGACATTATTGATTTATGGACAATCAGAGCTTAACAAAACAGTGTCTTACAGAGCAAGTCTTACAAATTCTTTTATATAATACAATAATTTTCCTCATCTGCTTTTTTTTCCTTGTATAATTTTTCTCCTATGCATTGCATGTATAACACGTTCCGTCTTTTAAATATATATATAATAAAATATGCAGTCTGGAATTCAAATCTTGCTGGAATGTTAAGTCCTGTAAGAACAAAACTCAGTCTTTATGTTCTAGCTGGAGAAGTTGAGTAGAAACAATGATTTAAATCAAGATTTGTATCTAAGATCTTCAGTATCAAATAGAAAAAAATATTTTTTTAAATGTGTGTTTGTGAAAGTTAAAATAAAACTTGTTTTCCAGTTTGCCATTTCATAAGAAGTCACTTTAGTGCCTTTAACTTTGTGAATTTATAAAGTGCTGTCTTCCTGATGGTTTCTGTGTTTTAGATTTTTAGTTGTACTGCCTGCCATATAGTGAACACTTTTCAAATATGTGGGGTTCTTTAAAAAGATTTATTTATTTGTGTGTTTATTTGACAGCCAAACATTGACCCACAGAGCTAGAGAGAAATCTGCTTGTTCACTCATTAAATGGTCAGAGTGAGTGGCACTGGGGCAGGGCAAAGCTAGATACCAAGAACTCGGTATAAGTCTTCCACTTGGAAGGCAGAGATTAAAATACTGTAATCTCTTGATTAGCTGCTTTCCCAGGTACATTAACAAGCATCTGAATCTGTAGCAAAACACCTGGGACTTAAGCCATCATTGTGATAGGATATGCTGTTCCCCCTTCCCACCTTGTGTTTGATTCAGTATTTTACAATATCACAACATTCCTATGTTCTTAACTTAAATGAATGAGGGAGGCAGTGAAGAAGAGTGAGAGAAGCAGAACAAAAGGGAGAAGGGGAGGAGAGAAAGAGGATGCTGATGATGTGTGTTTAAGACCCTGGTGAGTCATTTGGAAGTCAGATTCACTCTTTAATCTCTAAATATGGAAACATGGTTCTGAACTTCTAGAGCTACTGCAAATGCATGCTATAGAACATGTATATAACACCTGAACCGGTGTCTAGGTACAGTCAAAGCCAACAAAAGCAGCTAGTTGTTCCTTATTAAAAATTTGAGATGGGAAGTACTATGGTACATTTAAAATAAAGCCCTGCATATATTATTCTATCCCATCCTCAGAAGTTACTCCTATTTAGGATAAGGCAAAAGAGCTATTGACAGCTCCTAGGGTTTACTGAACTTGTCATATATGATGATGATGTGTTCAAAATTCATGCCTACTGGCTGCCCACACATTTTTCTCTACCTGCCTCTCCAGGACACAGGAATGGCTTTTATCACCTTGTACTGACACCTGCTAAGCTGAATTAGAGAAACCTGTGGCGTCACAGCTTCTTTGTGTTCTGTGTGCTTACAGATTCAGGCCTTAGCAACACTCTCCCCTCGTCAGCTAAGGTTCAGGGGTCTTGACAGCAGTTACTTACTCTTCAGGCACACAGTGTCTTAGATTCAGTCTCATCATTCCCAAACCCTGTGGTTTAATGAACTGGTTTCCTTCCTAGCAGGAAAGTTCTTAAATTTTTTCCTTCCTACCCTCTGGGATGATTTTTCAATTTTATAATCTAGCCACGCTTTACTTGAAATTTCCAGTCTATGCTCTTTTGGGGTGGAAAGCAATTTCATCAAATCAAAAGTGTCATTACTCAATTGTGATAATGCATAAGCCATCTAACTTTAATGAAAGGATGAGTTTGTTTAGTTTGTATTTTCCCCTCTAAATTTATGGCAAAATGAATTTCAAATTAAAGTGTACATTAATGGTTAAAAGGCATGCTAATACATTTTGGCGTGAAAATGCATTAAACAACACTTTAAGAAAATTTTATTTTTGTTTCATTTATTCTAATATGTTTAGGTTATCAGATCGTAACTGCACATATCATTGGCTTCATCAAAATTTTGTGGATGTCCCATGAAATGTAGAATGACAGTTTTATTCTTCAGCTTAGCACTGTAAATCTTATACAGCTTATTCCTATGTAGCCAGACTAAGCTTCCTCTATCTTTCTTTCATAACTTTACACACAGTTGTCATCTCACCACCTATATAGATTTCCATTGTTCTGTACCCTGAATCTTGATTTAAGCTCTCCACTGTATTTGCCGCCCAGTTCCACACAAATGTTAGTTTGAGATATCTATTTTGTTTTCCAAAATGTCACAACTTGATTACCTCCAAATTTCTTCTCAAATTCTTTGTTGATTTAATCTCCCATTAAGCTTCTTTTGTATTTCTTTGGTTTAACACTTCAAAGAATAATGTAAAACAGTTTGTATGTCAAATTCAAACAGTCTTGTCTGAAACAGGCAATCTCAAAAAAATTTACTAAAGTAATTGCTAAATAAATGTTTCTGGAATTTAATTTTATAATGTTTAGCAAAATTAAATTCACATATGGAAGTCTTTCTATAAGATGTATTTATAAGAAAACATGTCAGGCACTGTCTTAGGCAGGCAATACACATTAGTGAATAATTTGGAGGAATTAATGTCATGAAGGAGGTGCCAATGAAATTCAGAATTTAGACACTGAGGAAAAGATTAGATGATCGCTTGTATATACGGAGTGCACAGCTGCACATCCTGTGTAAATGAAGAGAGAAGTGGCTAAGTTTGTAGAGATATGTCACATTTGTGCAAAGAGCCAAATAATAAAATGCAAGGTAAGAAATCAACTTCGAATGGGTTAAAAAGGGAGTATGAAACAGAAAATACAGCTGTGTGAACTAAGTCACAAACAATAAAGGCCATGAAAGTCCTTGAAAATTAACTTACGATACCAGGGTGCATTTAAATGTAAAAGTGCTGAATAATGAAGTAACTTTTTTGCTGCAATAACAATGAACAAAATTCCGTTTTCACATTTCAGAAATATATGCTAAAGCACATATAACATGAAAATCACTGTTTGAAGTATTTAAGTATATAATTCAGCAATATTAAGTGCATTTACATTATTATGCTTCTCTCACCATCATCAGTCTACAAAAATTTTTTCTTCTGAAACAACTAAAACCCAAATAGTTTATCTTTTGGGATGTGGATAAATAATTTGGAAAAGCTTTCTTTTTATTGAGTTCTGCTTTCAATATTCGCTTGGCAGGATTAAAGGACTGTTTTGTTAGGGGCTAATTATTTCCTATACTTACAAATTATTAAATCTCCTGAATACTTTATTTAATGTCAAATTAATCATGATACTTTCAAGCTGATCAATGGCAGGAGGCAGTATTTCTAAGAGTACATTAATTATCTTTAGAGTATATACAGCTACATATATGGTAGGTATGGAAGACGGGCAGCTGTGAAATAGCAGAGCAGTGTAAAATCAGTATGCAGAGGTATGAAACAGAATCATCAGTAGAAAAAATCTAACAATATAATTAAATTTACAATGCTTTACTAGGCCTGCAAATGATTGATTTCAGTTTTATATATATATAAATATATGTATATGTGAATATATATATATAGGACTTTAATATATATGTGTGAATATATATATATAGGACTTTAAAATTTTTATTGCAAAGGCTGATTTATAGAAAAAGGGAGAAACAGAGAGAAAGATCTTCCATATGCTGGTTCACTCCCTAAATAGCTACAATGGTTGGAGCTACACTAATCTGAAGCCAGAAGCCAAGCGCTCTGGGTCTCCCACATGGGTGTAGGGGCTCAAGGACTTGGGCCATGTTCCACTGCTTCCCCAGAAAACAAGCAGGGAACTGGATGGAAAGTGGGGCAGCTGGGTCACTAACTAGAGCCCATTTGGGATGTTGTACTTACAGGTAGAGAACTTGGCAGTTGAGCCACTGTGCTTGGTCATCCAGCTTTGGGTATCTTTGCTGCTCCATTTGGTTTCCTGAGGTGTTCTGAAAAGGTAGAAATTTTTTAGTTTGCTTTTGTTTTGTTTTGCTTTCTGTAGAAAAACAAGAAAAAAAAACTTTCTTCAATCTGTACTGGTAGGATATGGCGCTATTTCTCTTAAATTTTTTTTTAACCTACTCTTTCCACTAGATATGTTTAGAATTTAAAAAGTAAACATTGTCTTTTCAATTGTTTTAAAGCAAATATGTCATGAAAACAAGGCATGTTTGTTGCTTTGTCTTTTTTCTGCTCAAAATATCGAGGTACGCACATTCCTTATGTAACTGTCTTTTCACCTCTTCCTTGCTCAAAAAATTTTAAAAATTACTTATTTCTTGTAAATAATAAGTGTAGAAATAGGTTTTGACCATCACACATATTATAAAACAAATCTCTGTAGGTAAAAGTCCCTGTATTCACTTTTTGTTAAGCACCGTTATTGCTTTTAAATAGCAATAGTGTTATGTGTTACTGCAGTTACTAATAAATTTCATATTTATTTGTATTATTTTTGTGCTGCTACTGTTGCAGTAACATTCAGAAACAATCTCAACAAGATTTTCATTTTTTCAAACCTTTCACATGGGATCTAAAAACAGAACTCTTCCAGAGATTTTCAAATTGTAAATGAATTTGTGTCCTTTTCTCTACAGAGGAGAGGTAAGAAGAAATATATTTAGCAAAAGGTCAATGAAAATTATTTTCTGCTGATGTGTATTTTGGAGACATTTATGCAATGCACAGAATAATCTGAATTTAACTAAATTTAAAGTAACAACTTAAAAAGAAAATTAATCCTTTGTAAAATTCTTCATTTTTTCAAGAGACAAATTATTTAATCAAAGTTTTGAACGTAGAAAACATTTATAACAAGTAGCACTGTGAACTCATATTTACCAGTTTTTTTTCTATCCTGCATGTAAAGGAAATTATGTTGATAGTGCAAAAAACCAAAATGATGGTGTTCCAAGGAACTATCTCAATAGTCAGTTTGGATCAATGATTTGAGACAAAGAATAAAACAACTTTGTGATGTTACTGCATTATGTTATTTGTGGCAGTAATTATGTTGCTAGTCATTGAGCAGCTGTTCATTTCTTTAGGGGAATAAACTATGCGTATCTCACTTGTGAAGATAAGCATATGAGTGGGTTGTATATGATGTCAGCAGTTAAAAAATAAGTGATACAGTTGGAGTTTCTACCTATAAAATCCTCAAGGGATGAATCTTGACTCTAGAATAGTTGTTATTGTATTAATCTTAGTAGGAAATTCAGGAGGATTAAATAAGACAGAATCGAGACAAATTGTAGTATCCTTTATGTTTCTCTTAGTTTACAGATAGATATAGAAACCTAGACTGCAATGAAATCTACTAGGTGAAAATGTTAGCAACTCTGTATCGCCAACTCAGAAAGACTGCAAGGAGCAAAATTTCTCAAACATGCTGGTCAGTCTTTATATGGAGCAGACATAACTTTAAGCTGCTAGGCCATCATGCCAACCCATATTGTTACAATTTTTGCCACAAAACCAAGACGCCAGATGCTGTGAGTCACACAGGAGGTCTTTACTGCAGAAGGAGAATTGACTGTGGTGAGGGAGACAAGGCAGGGACCAGAGAGAAAGGAGAGAAATCTCCTGCCACAGTGACAGGAAGGTTCTCCAAGGAAAGAGAGAAAAAGAGCAGAGCAAAATGACTAGACAGAAGTGGCAACATACATTTATGGCCAAGGGAGTGGGTATTGCCAACATTCGGCCATGAGTGATTGGTGGATAGGGTCTTGGGCTGTTATCAGTGGATAGTATCCTCAGGGCCGCACACGGATTGGTAGATGTGGCAGTAGGTGGATGCTGGGGACAGCGGCTTCCAGGGATTGGTGGATAGGGTTATCAGGTCCAGTGCCATGATGTTTCAGCAGATTGATGGGAACAGGATTACAAAGTTACAGCAGGTTGGCAGAGAACAAAATTTGAACCTAAAATGTCACAACCCTAAGAAAACTGAGACCTGGGAGAAATAAATGTTTAAAATCATAGGGTCTTATCAATCTCCAGACTGATGTTTGAGTCACTCCTCACATTCATAGTAAAGAGTATAGATTTATATACAACACAAACATTAAAATTCTCAAATGGCCAAACAATAACTCATTAGTCACATTTCTAATACTTACCATATGTTACTAAATCTAAAATTGAATGAAAATAAAATTAGTGAAATTAAAATGATAATGGGATACAGGCTAAACGTCCTATTTCTGCTGACAAGTGTCATGTCTGTACTAAATTCCTGGTGTGGGAGACCCTTCCAGATGAAGTCTGAGTATTTCATAGAAGACCAATAAAGATGCTAAAAAAACAATCTGCAAGAAGAGGCCAACTTTCACACAAATATAAAAACAAACATGTCTTACAACTACATACCTGGCTAAAAGGAGAATCCAGAAGCATGTTTATAGACCAAGAATTGCTGCTTTAAAATGTATTGTTGATGGAATGATCGTCTGTCCACTTGACTATTGATTATGGCCATTGTGCATAGGATCTTCATGCTTTTTGCCTATTGAACTCTTTACAAGGGCTTAATTTAAGATAATCAGTATAAAAAGCTAGGATGGAAGGAAAGACTGAAAAGGTAGATGAAGGAGGAAAAAAAAATCATTATATGCTTGTATATTCAAATGAACAATACTAAGTATGTTGAAAAACAAAAAAGAAAAAAAAGATAAGACAAGAAAAGAGTATTAACAAAGAATGCTAAAATAGGAAAATGAGTCCCCCAAATCATTCTTTGGTATGAGAAACTGGAAAATCATATGTGTCACAACTCTGCATATTTGTAAGTGTTGAGTTGTTTTTTGATGGTTATGCATTATCTGCCTCTTACAGATCCTCAAAGCTAAAAACAAACAAACAAACAAAACTGTTGTGTGGAATTTTCATGTGAAAAGAAGAAGGTGACCTTGGTTCTTGCCTCACAGAAAGAAGAGTTTTCACAAGGACAAATTCAGCATGCACAATAAGGTGTATTGAATGTATTAAAGATGGAAATACCCCGCACAGCATAGGGGTGGGGTATGCAAGAGAAGATCCTAGAAAGTGAATGGAAGTAGTGTCTTTTAAGCACATTTATGAGAAAAGAGGGAGGAAAAAAATCCAAAAATCTATAACAGCAATGAACAATAGCAGGTCTGAATTGAAATGCTTTTTCACTTGCGCTGAACCAAAAGGCCATCAGAAGGATATGACTGGCAGCCTCCTTCCCCTTTCTCATGATAAGCTGATCTCAGGCACCATGTCTTGCTTCCTCATGACAAAATTTAAACACAAAGGGGTTGGCATTTTAATTTGGACAAAGATAGTCATAGGGACTTCCATTTGCAAAAATACTTTCTAACCCTTTTGCCTTTTGTGACAAAATTGGAAATTCAGGGATTCCCATTACAATAGTGACTACATCTAGTTGCCCAGTTAGTTGAACTCCTTAGGATAAAGCGAAGAGCCAGGAGGGACTTATTTTTCCAAAGAGTAATAAGGGGGAATCAGGATCCTATACTTTCAAAGGAAACTTTTCATCAGGGATATGACTCTCACTATCCTTAAAAACCTGAATTAATGTGAACCACTCATGGAATACATTTCTGCTATTGTTGATAAGATAGGATAATCTAACCATTTAAGGCACTCAACTCTAATTAGAAGTTATTTTTGCATTTTAGTACAACACATTCATGCGTTGCAATTATTAAAGACATTTGGGGAGTGACATTGTCCCTTCTGTAGAGTGCTAAAATTTGTTTCTTGAAGCAATTCAGGAATTATTTTCACTTCCTACATTAGCAAACTTTAGCAGAGATATTTTCTTAAAATTTCCTATTATACACTTTTCAATGGGGATTTAAAATCTTCCACAAGTGTTAATTACAATGTTCTTTAACCTAATATAGATTCCGAAATACATCCATATATTGCCAGGTACTTCAAAAGTGTATGTAAAATGACAACAAAGACAAGGATGTTTTAGCACAGAATTTTTGCGTTTATATATAGTGCGATGCTCCCTTGTGAAGAGCAATTTGTTCGTCTGATGTTTATGGACTGCTGTCTCTTAGACAACGGCTTTCACTTGAATTCCTTAGACACGTTGAAAAGCAGACCAGCTTTATCACTGTACGATATCTCATCACGTGGAGAATGTGTTAAAATAATTTTCAGCAAACAAACCACATTCACATTTATTTTAGTAGCAGTGTTAAAAATCTCATGATCCCATCTTGTTTCTAGTTGCTCCCAATCCATTAAACAGTTATTTTAAAAAATGTTCTGACTATGATTCATGTAAAAGCACCCATTTAATCAAAATGTTATAAAAAAAAAAACCTTCAACTATAATCTTTAGATTTTTTAACTGCAACTCAAATTTTAAAAATTGGTAATTTTGTTACTTTTACTGTGTGAAGTATATTCATTTCTGTGCTATTTTTTTCCTGTGTTATATTCTTATTTCACTAGCTTTGTCATTAGAATTTTGTAAACTAATTTCATTTCCCACATTTAAGCCATAGCTAGGCTTTGAACAAAGACATCTTCCCCAAGCAGCTCCAGGTTGAGAAATGTTGTACAATGGGGCTCTGCCTTCAGGGAGGATCTTCCAGGAGTTCTTGAGAGCTGCAAGACATGGAAATAGACTTCAAATTCTGAATACGGCCCATCTTTCCTCTACTGCCCTGAACTACTTTAGCATAGAAACATTAAAATATTCGTATTCTCTATATTCAATCACATGCTAGTTTCCAGTTTCCTAAAGACCTTTCTTCTAATGTGCTCCCCCTTTCATATATTAAATGTGATAATGCCATTTGTGGTTTGACCATCCTATGCCATGAGTAGGCAACTTACTAAGTACAGCTGCATCTTCACTTCCATTGTCTACAAATGTACTGATGATACAGTTCAAGTTCATGCAGTTTCCCTCAGTGCATCTTGTCTGAAATGTAACCCAATGCCTCCAATGGTAACTGACCAAAAATACATTTATTTAACTTAAATAGGAAATGATTTCTTTAGGAAATGAATCTGCTGGAAAGAAAAGTAGAAGATTCAGAATCCAAGGGAAACATGGACCAATCCAACTGAGAAAGTAAAGAAACAAAGGAAATCATTTTATACACTGCTAATTAAAGCCAGGCTCAAGAAGATTGGGATGAAGATGCCCTCTGACCTGGAGCCAGAAGCTGAGGCGAAGGGTGTGTTCACTGGCGCTCCAGGTATTCCTCACTGGCATGTCTTCTTGCACCCTGGTAGTCAGGCTTATATAACTGACTTCAGTTTCTGTGCATGAAGAAATCAAACAGTGTTTTTGTTTTCTTGGAAACAAATGATATTTTCTCTATGTATACATTTGCTTCCTTACATTACATTCTTCTGATGTATGAGCCAATGTAGATTCTTTATTATACTCTCTCCTCCTCACTTTTTTTTTTGTTTCTTTGTTCAACATTAATTTTGTTTTCATGCCTGTCACAACTTATCTTTTGGAAAAAGCAGTGATAAATAAAGTGATCACATAAAGATGGAGCAATGAGTGAGTTGGAGGAGTGATTCATCTCATATCCCGGCAGCATTCTTGGGGCACTTGTTCAACAGCTTTTTTATAAATGTGAGCTAAGGAAGGATGCCGCAGTTAGGATTCCACATTTTGCAGGAACACCTCACATCATATGTGTATGCAATTGGATAATTTAACATTTAAATATTTCCCTTATCTTCTCAACATGACAACAAGGAAAAACACTAAACACTGCATATTGTCTGTCTTTCATCTTGTGACAACCACATGCAGATGATTTCTTACTGTTTTCAGACAGTTCCTGCCCTTTTCTCCATTTTTGTCTTCCTTACTTTGGAGTGAATAACATTTGCCAGAATACTCTGCCAGCTGCTTTCCACTTAAGATGCTGTCAAGGAGAGATACTTGCACAGCTTCAGAAACCAGTAAGGAAAGGATCTTTTTTTTTTTTTTTTTTTTTTTTTGTCTCCTGTAGCAGTATCAGGCAGATGTGTGAGCAGAAAGCAGACAACAGACACAAGAGATGAGCAGTGGCTTCTTGGCATTCACTGGTGAATCAACAGCCGGTGTTTTAGGCAGCTGGGATAGTCAGCAGCATTTTTCTGTGATTGATGCATGGCAGGGATGAAACATAATTAACAATGTCATCCTCAAATACAATCAATAGCATAAATGATCAAATTATTAAACAAGCATTATTCAATTCAGCAGACTAATCAACTTTCTTGTCACAGGGTCAACAGTTTACTTAGACATTGACAGACTATTATAATAAATATCAGAAACACATTCTTAATTTAAACATTTATGTGTAGTACAGGACAGTGTTTCAGATCATAGTGTTCTATCAAATTCTTTATCTACAGATTAAAATTACAAAGAATGTCTGGCATTTAAAAAAATTATCAATTGATGGATTTATTTAAAACACAGAGTGGGATGTGTGTCTGTGAAGTACAGGAGAAAGAGAAAAAAGGGGGGAGAGAGACTTTTTAGCCTTTATCCTCTGGTTCACTCCCCAGATGCCTGTACCAGTCAGGGCTAGACCAACTGAAGTTAGGAATCTGCAACTCAGTCCTAATCTCCCATATGTGTGGCAAGGACCTAATTATAGAGTTATCATCTGTTGCCTCTCGGAGTGTGCATTATCAGGAAGCTGGAATTGGAAGTCATGACTTGACACCAGGCGCTTTGATGCTGGATGTGGGGGTCCGATGTGGTATCTTAACTGTTGTGACAAACGTCCACCCCATGGGTTGACAACCTTTACATGCACAAAACACAGATTGTAAGGTTCCCAATGCAGGTTGAAACACAGAATAGTGTTATCATCAACTCACATGTTTAGATATTTAAAATAAATTCTCAGCAGTAACCTCCCCAAGTTAATTGTCTTCAGAGTGTATTTTTAATCATATTTCATTTAATGTTTATGCATACAAATGTGATGGTCAGTTTACAAACACTATAAGAAAGCATTGGCAATTTATAATTTATCTAAAACTTTGAATATTTAGCTAAAGTATTAAACTACTAGTAGGATTTATTATAAACATATATAAGTTAATTTATTTTAAAAAAACGAATTGGAAAATCATATATACAGAGAGGAGAAAGACAGAGAGGAAGATCTTCCCTCTGCTGATTCACTCCCCAAGTGGCCACAGTAGCTGGAGCTGAGTCCATCTGCACCAGGCGTCAGGAGCTTCTAGGTTTCCCACGTGGGTGCAGGCTCCCAAGGCTTTGGGCTGTCCTTGCCTGCTTTCCCAAGTCACAAGCAAGGTACCGGATGGCAAGAGGGTGGCGAGGACATGAACTGGTGCCCATATGGGATCTTGGCACGTTCAAGGCAAACACATTAGCCACTAAGCTACAGTGCCTTTCTCAATCAATTTCTTTTTAAACAATAGAGTGCTATCTGTGCAATAGTAATTTACTTAAAGAAAAATACCCTTACAGTATGTTGTTATTTTAAACTATTCTCATATTTTAAAAGGATAAAATGGTAATTATTTCAACAGTTCCTGTATTCCTATGTAATTTTATGTGCAACATTACAATGCAATCAACGTGGCTGGTGCGTCTTTTGATCATAGAGGTGAACACATACACTGTTTCATATTTAGTAAATCCAACTTTCCAAGGTCAAAGAAAACCAGATACACAAGGAATCCTAAAAAAGCATTAAATCACCTCATATAAAAGTGTAAACATTTTTAATTGCTCAAAAATATTTGAATAAGGAATATAATGAAAAATAGTTTCTCTTATCAACTCCATTTCCATAGTGTTTATGTGAGGGACTGAGAATCTAGGCAAATGAGCACTGTTAAACTTTCATGAGCCAGAAATACCTGCACAACTAAGTGAAGACAGCTATTAAATTAAAATCTTAATTTTAAAGTCATTACAACTTGTTGTTATTGTTTTGTTTTACTTTTCATTTAAAGGAGTATAACTAAAATGACTTAAATCACGTGCATAAAATGCAGTCCATTCTTTACTAGACCTCTCCTGCTCCAAACCTTTGTGCAGTCAGCAACTGCATTCTATTTGCAGTCTTTCTGGCTGGAATTATGGGAATTTCCATTTGGGGCTGCAGCCTAATCACATGCTACATTTGGGCAAATACGTATGAGGACACATACATGAAACATTAGAAATGAGGCTTCTTTGGAATATATAAGTTAGAAAGTGATGTCTTTAACTATATGGGCTGACACAGAGCTTACTGTTTGGTAAGAAGATCAAAGCATTTTGGCTGTTTCTCTCATACTTGTGTGCAAGCCCAATCCTAGAAAACTACATACGGTAATTCCTGCGTAACTTGGCATACCCTTCTCCATTGTTCAAAATTCTCTTTGTCATTTATTAATTATCAATAACATGAATGTATCTGTGTCTTAGTAATAGTTAAGACAAACAATGGAAAAGATAAAAATGGTTTTGACCTTTTTGTTCTACAATAAAATTTTTTTTCTTCTTTTTTTTACGAATACGTGAAGTAACTTAAATGGATGTGCCATAAATTAGCATTATAATACAACCTTTGAAAAACTATTTTGATTGTATTTTGAATAGAATGTGATGATCTACAAATGGCTATTAATCATTTAAAGAGGAGTTCAATATGAGCAATTTAATTTAGTAACATTATTTTTTCTTTAAAAAATTTTAATGTTGTTTACAAATTGAAAGGGATGCACACCTATGTGGGGCTCCAATTAGTGTGAGGAGGGATGAGACATTAGGATGAGCAGGGTGAGACAAATAATTCAATTCTTCTCTTTTTCTTCCTATATCCACTAAGGAGGAAGGGTAAAGGGTCACTCCTTTCTGTCAAACAACATCAGCACCCAGAAATGAGGCATAATCATTTGATGACTTAGAGACTTAGATACTCTGATGTTGGGAAAAATGTTCCAAGGGTGATACTTGAGTAGTTTTAATAGTTCTAACATCTGATATGTTGTCACTTTTGTTGTAGCAGTAAGGTTGAGAAAATCTTTCTGAGGTCTATTAGCTGATTAAGTCCACCTTAGTGTATCCAAAGATATACACTGCAAAGTTTGATCAGGAGAGTTGTCCAACCTGTTCTACTTTCCATCCTCTGACAAGGCACTCAATGATGTCCTCTGCTGGACTAGATGAGCTGGATATCATGTCATCATGTGCACCTTGGGTATACTGTCCATTGCCCAGGCATCAGCCTAAGGCCTCATACATGTACTCCAAGGTTGGAGCACATTTATTGTGATTTTCCCTGTGGCCAGGATTTGAGTTCAGGGATCTTGCTAGGGAGTCCCCCAGATATCTCTCCTGGGGTGATCATAGATTTCATTCTTGTGTGGGCCAGCTAATGCAGGGTGAAGTTTGGTCCAAAATCCGTACCAGCCATCACACGTACCACACCAGCAGATGCCGCTGTCTGGTCAGTTCTGCTCCCTGCCCCATCTCTCATGCAAACTTATGGGTGCTGCTACCAAGCCCAACCCAGGAAACCACAGACCAGGTCCTCATGCACACCAGCGGGTGACATGGTCTAGTTGCAATGACCTCCAATAATTACCACAAGGCCAGTCCCTAGCTTTAGTTTTTACACATGGTGGCACATACTGTGACTTAGTTCTACCCAGCCTGCATTCCATCCAGTTCTCAGGCACTTCTGTGGGAGTTGCACTTCAGCACAACCTGATCTTTTCCTAGACCTGGGCCACATATGTGGTATTGATGCTTCTGCCTTGTCCAGACTGGCTCACTCCCAACACTGGCTCGCCTACAAAGTCTACTCTCTGCTCTAGGTCTTAGGCATTGCGTCCTGATGGTTAATCTGGCATATAGCTTCTCATCCTAGCTCTTGCAGGTAAGTGTAGAAGTGTAATCAAGAATGGTCTATACCTCTTCCTAGTTCTGATTTGACTAGGCAGGTGTTATGTTCCGATCCAGTCTGGCTTGCACACTGTTCTGTTTCTTGCTTGTGCCAGTATATGCTACAGATTGGCCCAAACTGTCCTGCTCTCAGATTTTGCCTACATGTATGTTGACAAGTAATACATCATGACCTGGCCTGGCCTGCCTTGCCCCAAGTCCAAGATCTTGTACTCACCAGTGGAAGCTGCAGCGTAAAAATCTGCTATGCCCTGGTCCAGCCTGGCCTGTCCTAAACCAAGCCCACAGCTTGCTGAGTGCTACAGCTTGACCCACTCCCCAGTGGGAGCTGTGGCCTAACATAGGCATTCCCCAAATTCCTTACCAGGCCTGCTCCCTATCCAGGTTCCCATCCACAACACTGGATGCCACAACCCTGCTTGGCATGGTCTGCTCTTCATATTGGCCTTTACATTTGCTGGCAGGTGCTGCTGCCTGGCCCAGCTCAGGTTCCTCACAACCTCAGATCCTGCAAGTGTCTGTGAGTTCCACGGTCCAAAACGGTTCTACCTATCACCATTTCCAGCTCTTGGGAAAACTGGCAGTGCTGCAATCTCACAGAGGTGAGTCCACAAATCCTCTACAGAATCTGCCCCCAGATCTGATTCTCTCTCATTCTGGTGGGTGTTGTGGGCAAGCCTGATATAACCAACATTCTGCCCCAGCACTCATGGGATTGTATTGCTGCCTGACACAATCAGGCATGTCCCCCAACACTAGCTTTCATGGGATGCCAGTTAGCCCAGGACAGTTGTCCCAAGAGGGCTGGTCCACTCATGACCTCTGATTTCCAACTTCTAAACCACCCTGTATCACCTCCCTTTCTACTTGTAAGTGAAGTGGCCTGGTCCTTAAGAGCCCTTGAAGTCACCCCTCTTCTGTCAAACATGTCCTCAATTGCTCCTACCCTGAAGGTCTGCAGACACCATTCCCTAAGCAACCTGCAGCCTTCCCACTGTGTGGCAACTCACAACATGCCTGGGGTCCTGGGTGGAGCATTCTGATCTGGTATACTCCCCTCTCCTCTGCAGTAGCATGCAGAATTCCTTGATTAACTTTAAAAAAGGGTAAGATCAACTATGCCTGCACACTTGTATAGTTAGCACAGTTTTGTCATTAGCCCAGGTACAGAATCCTTGCCAGCTTTTGGTTGTTTTCTTCTAGCAGTGTTAACACCTGCCTAGGTCCAAGGCAACCATGATAACATTTATATAATTATACTTAAACTTTATGTTATAATGTTATAGTTACTAAGTTCTATATTTTTATGGGGGTATAACTTAAGAGCCCGGTATTTCCTTGAAATTCTACTATGAAATGGCTAAATTGGAATATTGGTTTTTTTTAAAGCCAGTAACTCTTTATCTTGTATAATTTTGTTTATAAGGAATATTTGGCATTTTCTGAACACAGCTCGATTGCCAAAACTTTGTGAAAGAAATGTGTTTTTTTCAGAAACCCAAGATTATATTAAGCACCTTACAACACACAGGACAATCCATACAACAAAGAACTACATGATGCAATATTTCAATGTAGTCAAAGTTGAGAAATCCGTGGCTTAACCGTTAGATTCTAAACATTTTTCTTTTACGGGGCTTCTTGGTTGTCTCTTCTTGCAGAAAACTATAGTGTCTTGTAGAAAATTGGCCTAAAATGCTATGACATGCTCACATTTCTGATTTTCCTTACTATTTTGCTTGTTAACCATCCTTTTTGCTTTAGTCTTCAAGATCATCAACCTGAAGGTTTCTTTCTCATATTTGTCTTAATTGTCTAATTTATAGAATATTCATTTAATTTTGTATCGGAAAAACATAGTTATAAAGTAGGAGAGACAAAGAGAGATCGCCTGGCTGCTGGCTCATTCCACAAATGGCTACAGTGGCTGGAGCAAAGCTGGTGTAAAGCCAGAAAGTAGGAACTTCTTTTGACTTTCCCATATGGGAGAAGGGATCCGTACTCTGGAAAACCTTAAAATTCCACATTTTATTTTATCTATTTTATGTCAGATTTCATTTTGATGTCAGTATAGTGATTATCACATTTTAAAATTATCACAAAAATCATGTTCTGAAGGAGAAAAATCTGAGTCATGTGTCAATCACTCAAATATGAAGTGATTTTTTTTCTTGCTGCAATTCATTAGACTTACAAATAACTTTCATCTAACTATTTCAAAACTGCATGCATCATAGCAGACATATAACTGACAGGGGTAATTCTTCATTGAAAACACTGGTTCTAATAAGTAACGTTTAAGAAGCTCATGAATACAAAATACCTCAAGGTAGTAAATGATGTAATGCAATATAGTTTTCAAATCTGACAAAATACCATTTGACAAAATGATTAACAAATGACTATCAGCTCAACCAGTACTTACATAACAGGCTATGGTCTGTCCATCTTAACACTGTGTATATACCTAAAAGGCAAGGCTTTATTTTATGGTCCTGACTAAATTCTTGCCTTACAAGCACCAGGAGCCAAAATGGGCACCCATTCATGTCCCAGCTGTCCCATTTCTCATTCAGTTTCCTGCTTGTGGCCTAGGAAAGCAGTCATGGATGGTCCAACACCTTGGAACCTTACACCAGTGTGAAAGACCCCAAAAAAATTACTGGCTTCTGGCTTAGCTCTCGCTGTTGCAGTCATTTTGGGTATGAACCAGTGAATGGAGGACCTATCTCTCTGTCTCTCCTCTCTGTAATTCTGCATTTCAAATAAAAATAAGTAAATCTTTTTTAAAAAAAAGACTTTATTTTAATGAAGAGGTACTTGCTTCATTATGTTTACAATACACACAATATGGAGTCTGTAGAGGTACCTATTAGTCCATCATCACATGAATAGGTGACAGAAATGTGGGAAAAATTATATATGTAAGTCATGTGACTCACTGATACTCATGGGATCTGAGGTTGGGAACAGGCAAGGCTGGTCCAAACTGTAGCACCCATAGGTGCATCTGAGAATTGGGCGTGGGGTAGGCTGGGCTGCAACATCTACCTGCACACAGGAAGACTGAGACTGGGAGATGGACTATCCCAGGTAAAGGCCTAATACCCACTGGCATCTGTGAGATCCAGGTCTAGGGGTGCGCATGATGGAGGAACTTGGGAAACTGTCCCTGGTGGGCTATAGCTCCTGTTAGTGTCTGAGTCAGGGCTGGTGTTGGTCAGGCCAAACAAGGCAGCTCCACTTGTTGAAAGTCGTGTGGGCTGGCTTGATGGGCTGGGAGTTTGGAGGGGAGCAGACTAGGCAAGAATGGGCCAAATCATAGCACATTGTCACATTCAGGAGCCAGGATGGGATGTTGGCCATGCTGGGTTAGGCCATCACACCTACTGGGTTGTATGAAAGCCAGAATTTTGGGAGAAGGCTGGGCAAGGGTAGGCTATAGCACCCACCAGTGAGAGTTGGGGCTGGGAGTGGGCTGAGCCAGGCCAGGCTGCAGCATCTAATCGCAAGGGCGGAGGGGAGGCCATTCCAGACTGGGTCAGAGTAACCACTGGCATGTGTAAGGTCTATGGCTAGGAGTTGTCCTGGTTGGGAGCTAACAAGATACCCCTACTGGGCAGATGAGGTTTCCATTGGTGAGAGTGAGGCCTAGGATTGGGAGTAGACTGGGGAAACATGACTGTAACATTCCTCAGCATGTGTGTTGACTGGGTCTGAGCATGAGCCAGGCTGGGCTAGGCTCCAGCACACACTGGCACTTGCAAGAGCTGACTGAATGTGGCACAGACTGGACTAGCTAAACAGCATCTGTTGATCCACATGAGATCCTGGTCTGGGGTGGGCCAGGGAGTGCTGGGTGGTAGCATCCACTGGCGAGAGCTCAAATGGGCATAGACTGATCAGATAAGGCCTTAATACCTACCAATGAATGTTGAGACTAGAGGTAGACCAAGACAGGCTGAACCAAACATCCAGTATTGTGCATGAAATCTGCAGCTGCAAGCTGATCTGATAGTGAAACCTGGGGAACTTCCCTGTTAAGACACAGCCCCAACTGGTGAGCACAAGATTTAAGGCTGTGGGCAGGCTATGCCAGGCCTGGTACCAGTACTCATTAACATACATGTTGATTAAGTCTGGGGTTGGGCCAGGCTTGGCCAGACTATAATACCAAGAATGAGGATAAGGTGCAGACCACGCCAGATTGGGATGCAACATCTGCTAGTTCACTTCAGGGCCTGGACTGAGAACAGACCAGATACAGCCAGGCTGCAGCATCAGCCAGTGAATGCTGAGGTGAGACAGGTTATGCCAGACTGGGCTGCAGTACCCACTGGCACACAAGACCCTAGGCCAGGAGCAAATCTGGTGGAACTCCCCTGCTTGGCCACTTCTTCCATTGGGGAGTGTGAGAACTGGCACTGGAGGTAGACCAGGATTGGCAGTGCTGCAACAACCATGTGCCTGAATGTGAGCTGGATTTGGGGAGTGCCAGGCTAAGCTTGGCCACTGCATCCAGTGGCATATCCAAGAGCCAGGATAAATGCTGAGTGACTGGGCTTTGCTACAGAATACACTGGCAGTTGCCAGAACAGGGAGCAAGTTGTGTTACACGGGATCACAGCATCCCCTGGAAAGTGTAAGATCTGGGAATGGCAGTGGACCTAGTAGGGAAACTGTGGTTACTCACCTGCTGAGCTGTAGCTCCAGCTGGAGTACATGAGAGCCTGAGCTATGGGTGGACCAAGCTGGACAAGTGGCCAGCACTAGTTGGTTTACATGTGGACTGGGTAATGGGGTGGGGTGGGATGGACTAAGCTGCAACATCCATAGCTATATAAGCAAATGGTGGGGATGCAGCATGGCCCAGACTAGTTTGTTTGTGCATACTGGCATACTCAGGAGCCAGGGCTGGGGGTGGGCTTGGTGGTGGTTATTGGGGTTACCTCAACTATGCTGTAGTTCTGACTGGGATGCCTAAAAACCAGGTTTGTGGTAGGCTGGGTTGGGCTGGAATGCAGCAACCAATGGTTTGCACAGGGCATGGGGCTGTGGATAGAACTGGCCAGCCAACCCCAATCACCAGTGTATGCATAGGCTAATGCAGGTACTGGACTGAACCAGACCCTATAACAGGCTGGCACATACAAGAGTCAGTTCTTGGGTCACCCCAGATGAGGTTTCTTGGGGGATTTCCCAAATGGACTACTGGACTCAAGGCTGTGATTAAGGGAGGAACACAGAAGTTGTGATTTTATCTTGGGCCACATGCAAGTGTTGGGAATAGGCCTTCTTAATTACTGGTGCCTGTGCAGTGGATGGCATGCCCAAGTGCATAAGGAGGACATAATAGCCAGCTTATTTATGCCTCTATAGTATGTTGAGTGCCATGACAAAAGATGGAGAACAGAATGGCTTGGACAGTTCTCCTGGATGAGCTTTGGCAGGAAGTGTCCGTTTGAGTGAATGCACTGTCAACCAATGATTTCTTGCAAGGATTTTCCTCAATCTTGGAACAATGAAATCAATAGCATCTCAGAACTATCAAAACTACTGAAGCAATAAACTCGGAATATTCTTCTCTATATCTGAGTTTCTAAGATTGCATGAAGTGGATTATATCCCCTCCCTGGGTATTCATGCAGCTTGGCAGCTGGGAGCAGCCCTGTTCCACTCCCTCACTCTCCCTTCTCTGCCCCATGCACCAGATAAATGTGAAAAGGGAAGAAAAAGAAAATTGCAAGCATTTGTCCTAGCCACCTTTTCCCATGCCTACATCTTGCCCATCCTAACCAATGATCCTCAGGGGTTTGCATTCTTGTCAACTATGTAAAGATCATGCAAAGTAAAGTGAAATTATTTTAAAAAATGAATAATATTTATGGAAACATTTTTTCTAAAATAGACAAAAAGAACTAATGAAGGAAAAATGGTAAACCTAATATATTGTTTCAGGTCAAAT
Source organism: Ochotona curzoniae (assembly GCF_017591425.1). Lineage (NCBI taxonomy): Eukaryota > Metazoa > Chordata > Mammalia > Lagomorpha > Ochotonidae > Ochotona > Ochotona curzoniae. Next base: position 46,450,476 of record NW_024467119.1, read on the forward strand.
TCTGTCTCTGCAAATTAATACACTGGGAACTCTGCTCCTTACTAGAGTATTGAATGTAGAATATAACTGGATTTGGAAACATGATCTTTTCTAAAAAAGATTGTTTTTATTGCAAAGTCAGATATACAGAGAGGAGGAGAAACAGAGAAGAAAATCTTCCATCTGCTGATTCACTCCCCAAGTGACTGTAATAGCTGGTACTACGCAGATCCAAAGCCAGGAGTCAGGAACTTCTTCCTGGTCTCCCACATGGGTACAGAGTCCCAAGACTTTGAACCATCCTCAACTGCTTCCCCAGGTCACAAGCAAGGAACTGGATGGGAAGTAAGGCTGCCAGGATTCGAACCAGTGCCCATATGGGATCCTGGTGCATTCAAGGTCAGGACTTTAGTTGTTAGGCTATTGCACCAGGCCCTGAAAACATGATATTAAAGTGATTAAGTTAAACTGAGTCCTCATAGATGAGCTTTAGTCTGATATATCTTATAAAAAAAAGAGGTAATGTGGGGCCTGGTGTGGTAGCCTAGTGACTAAAGGTGTTGCCTTGCAGGCATCTCGATTCCATATGGGTACCAGTTTGTGGTTTGTGTCCCAGCTGCCTAGTTGTTGCAATTTCCATCCAGCTCACTGCTTGTGGCCTGGGAAAGCTATGGAGGATGGTCTAAAGCCTTGGGAACCTTGGTAAGAAACTCTTGGCTCAGATGGGCGTACTATTCCTACTAGTGTTAACAAAACGGGAGGGGTTGAGAGTTGTCAGGGCTTAGCCGTAGCAGAAGCTGGCACTAGGGGCCATTACTGTCAAGTCTAACCACAGTGACACCTGGAGAGAGCACAACTGAGAGTGAGAGTGACCTGGGAGGGAAACAGTGGGCTCCCCTTCTTGGGTCAACACTCCCATGGGAGGACACAATATCAGCTAGGTCAGGACTGGGTTGGCTAGACAGAGAGGCACTCAGCAACATCCATGAGGGCTGGACAGTTGAGCTGGTTGGATGGAACTAAGCTCCAATACCCTTCAACATTTACAAGAGCCCAATGGGATATGGGGCAGACTGAACTAGGCTGCTACACATGCTGGCAAATCAGGGCAGGGGCAGGCCAGGGGGTTATTGGGGATCGCTCCCACTAGGCTGCAGCTCCCAGTGGTTGGTGTGATGGCCATTTTGTGAGGAGCAGAGCCAGGACGGACTATACCCATTGATTCCAGTGGAAGTCGAGGTTCAAGATGGAATCAACCCAGCAATTGCAACCAGCAGCTGAACGGGGACCAGAGAAGGTCTCCCCAAGAAGCCGTTGTACTTATCTGGACAATAAGATGCTGGACTCTATGCTTGGTATATGCTTGCAATGAAGGAATCTCAACTGAACTTGAACTGTGGTTACACAACAAGGTGGAGAAATCCACCATGGGGAGAGGGTTAAGGGAGGGGTTGGGGGAATCCAGTACCTATAAAACTGTATCACATAATACAATGTAATTAATAATAAAAAAGAAAGAAAGAAAGAAACTCCTGGCTCTTCACTTTGAATTAGATCAGCTCTGGCTATTGCAGCCACTTGGGAAGTGAAATCAGCGGATGGATTTTTCTATAAATATGACTTTCCATTAAAAATTGGTCAACCTTTAAAAAGGGGAAGGCCATCAAACATACAATAATTTTAACAATTGATCAGGAAAACCATGGAAAGCTGCTTAAACCTGTCAGTCAATAAATCAAGTGAAAACTGGAAGACAAAACTTTCATAGAAGCATCCAACCTGGAGTTCCCTCTGCACCTGTATGGGGGTGAGAATCATTTCCCTAAAATTTAAGTCTTGTTTAGAAAATTCAGAGTGCACAATAAGAAATGGAAACTGTTTCAGAATAAACAAAAAAGCATCCGTCAGTAACTACACACACACACACACCATTTGACTTTAGAGAAATTCCCTATTGTACTTTTCCCTGTGTCATTCTATCACTGTCTTACAAAAACAAAGCAGGAATAAGTAAAAAGCTTGAAGGAACAAAATTTCCACTAAGTGTGAAGGCAGTTTGAAATGTTGTTCCAATGTTGGTAAAGATGACAAGTTTTCCAAATGTCACTAAATTCTTCGTTTTTTTATAATACTGCCATAAGAGTCTGGCGTTTTAACTTCTTAAGCTCAAGCAAAAATTGAACCTATAATTTTTCTTAAGCAGGTATTACATAGGTTTTGGCATCGCCTGGATCAGTCATCTACTAATAAATGAAAATGGCAATAAGATCATTTCATTTCATTCTCAATCAACTGTATGTAGTTCTTGGCTAAAGAATATATTTGTAAAGTACTATTAGCAACTCATGTCATTTATTTTTCGCAATTCTTGTCATTTCCTCTTTTGTAATTAATGCCTTTTATAATTTTTCTCTTGTCTTTTTATTGCTAATTCATGATTATTCTTTCCCATGTTTGGGAAAGTACTCTTTCAAAGCTTTTTATCTGAAGTATTTTACTCATTAATTATAAAAATATTTTTCTTTAGGATTTTGTTTTTTACTTTTTAAAAATTATACACTCCTACATATCATGACATATTTACAAATTTCTGTCAATATTTGCTTAAGTGAATTAGTTTTGGTTTGTTTCAAAGACACACACACACACACACACACACACACACACACATCTTCGACATTCTGATTCATTCTTCCAATGCTTGCAATTATCAAGCCTGGGCCAGGACATACCCAGGGGTTAGGAACTCATTGAGTTGCCAACGTGATTGTCTGAAACCCATCTACTTGAGCTATTCCTGCTGCTTCCGCTTCCCCAGTGGTAGATCAATAGGAAGACAGAACTGAAAGCAGAGCTGCCACTGCAGTACAGTCAGTAAGCCCTGGGATGTGCTTCCCAAGCAGCAACTTGGTCATTGTGCCAAATAACTACCCTTAAAACTTTAAATATATTCAGGACATGCTATTTTATACTTAAGTTTCCACAAATTAAACTTGTGAGTTATTTTTTACAGTGAGGCCACATATATTACTTATTCCATTTTCCTTAACACATTAGTATTTTGCACAGGAACCACATTTATTTTTCCTTATTTTTAAAGGGAAGATCTTTCAATAGTCTTTTCCTAATGATAAAAGCAAGATGATGATCCTTTTGCTATAATGGTGTTGAAAAAAATTTATCTGAAAAATAGGGGTCTTTTTTGCTTACAAAATGCTATTGTTGATAATATTAGTTTGATCAAATGGCAAGGTTGATAAATGAGGAACCTAGTTCCCAAGACTTTCAGTTTACTGTCAAAAATATTTTTTTTCTTTTAGTAAATATCACAAATTCTCTTGAATTTGTATGTGAGAAATGCTTCTGAATTGAATCATTTATCAAAAATTGGGACAGGCTGGGAAAGTGACCAAACATTATGACTGTTTATGACATTTTTGTTCAGCTTTACTGACTCCAATTCTGAAGACAACTTTTGAAAAGTTGCTGTTTGTTTGAAAAGAAATATCACTAGGCAGGAAAGAAACATTTTCTTCATTCAAGAAAGGAGGTCAGCAGAGGTTCTCTGCTTTCTTGACATGTCTTCAAATAAGAACTTGCATGTCCTCTGTTATTAAATGACACCCACCATAAAGACATGACAGACATCTAATAAATAAATACGAGAGGACATTTTTGATATTATTTAATCTTATTTAAACCACAATTCATTAAATAGGGTCATTATAGTTAGAGATTTTTAAAATACGGTCATTATAGTTAGAGAAATTTGGTGAAAAATATAAATAACAGTTTATTTCATTTCTAATGGGAAATTTATGAACATTCACAGCAATATTTTGAACTGAGGAATCTTAACATAAGAGATGCTACTGCATATAACAGCAGTCTCTAATATGTGTCGTCTGTTATTTAGTGAGAGAATATTGTGTATAGGTGCTTACACTAGGGCTACCTCATCTTAGCTCGTAGCATTCAAATCAGATTCTTTAAACCTTTAGAGTACAGTTCTTTCTTTGACACAGTTGAAATTCACTCACTATGTGTTACATTTTGGCTATCAATAAAAAACATTGTAAATGCTAGCAATGGCTCTCTCTTCTTGCTCCTTGAAAAATAGGAAAGACAATTCTGTGTTGATCACTGAGCAGGGATGCAACAAGGGGGAAACACAGCTATAGAACGGTAAAATCTATTTTCTAAGACGTATGGTTTGTGTCAGGCACTGCTCTGTTCATTCACAAGAATTAGTTTACTTAACTATCAAAAGCATTTTGTGATATAAGTAGTCTCCTTTTTAATGCCTATCTTAAAAATAAATAACAGAATCAGAATAAACAAATAAAGAACGCTCTATGAGATAGCAGTCTGATTACTGTCCAGGAATGAAGCAGTCTGCCATTGGGCCCTGTGATGTATGGTATCATGTGTGATTTCTTCTTTCCAATCTAGACACATTGCAGCCTGAAAATGTCTTTATGTGAATCAAATTGTACAGTAGTAATAGGAACACTAAGTATTTTAAAGATTCCCAAAAAGCTAGAAGATCTGAATCTTGGTTGAAAGTGGAATAGTATCACCACCTAATCAACAGAGCTTCAATGCACACAACATAAATTGATAGAAGGAGAAACTGAAAAGCTCACAAATCAATAACACAATTATGCAATTCAAAATTGTCAATACATATTTTCAGAAGTATAATCAATTTCAATTCCTCTCAATAAATGAGAAGTACATAGGAATCTAACAAAAATCGAGGAAATTTGAACAAAATGTTACTAAGATTGGGGACATGTTTTTAAAGAATTTCACTGAATAACTCAAAGTATCGTTTGTTTTCAAATGTATATAGATAATGCACCAAAGTAGACTATATTCTGGGGCACACATGAAAAAAGACAAATTTAAACTCTCCTGATCATAATAGAATTCAACTAGGAATTGAATGGGAGAGAGAGAAAAAAAAAAATAAGCGACCCCTAAATATTTGAATGATTGAGGAAATGGAAAAGGACTTCTGTAAATTCTTTCGTAAGTTACAAAGAAATAAATGACAAAAAAAAAACATGCTGATTTTGCAGAAACCAGTATACCACTACTTTAGAGTACTTTATAAAATCCAATGCCTGAAAGTCCATATAAGTTTATATCTAGATTTTCAATTTTGTCCTCTTTGCCTAAGTTGACAGTAACATTACATTATGATAATTGATCTGGTTGTGCACATTTAAATGTGAAGCTTAGAAATGTTACTCTTATTTTTAAGGTCACTGACTTTGTGAGGTTTTGTATTCTCACATATATTTGGATTAAAGCTGTACCCAGAAACCATTAATCGATTAGAGAAAATCTTAGGAAGCACTCTACAAGTTGTAGGCATTGGCAAAGATAGCAAAAATCACCAAAGGCACAGAGTCAAAGCCAAAAGAATTAAATGGGATGGCATCAAGCTAAGAAGTTTCACTCTACAACAAAGGGAATGATAAACAAAGTGAAGAAGCAAACAACAGAATGGGAGAAAATCCTTGTACAGCAGATAGGGCACTAATGTTCAGGATTACGAAACAACAGAGACAGCAAAACAAAGAGCCTGTAAAGAAATGGTCAAGGAAATAGGCAGGCATTTTTCAAAAGAACAAATTCGGATGGCTAATAGGCATATGATTAAAAAATTGCTCAAGCTACCAGAGGAAATAGAAATAAAAAAAGAAAAAAAATGCACACAACCCAGATGTTTGTCCAAAGAGTAATGGATAAAAAAACTGAGATTCAGGTCTTGTGCAATAGCAAAATGGCTAAAGCCTCACCTTGCAAGCTCTGGGATCCCATGTCCTGGCTGCTCCACATCCTTTTTAGTTTCATGCTTGTGGACTAGGAAAGCAGTAGAGGATGACTTGAATCCTTGGGTTCCCTACACCTGTGTGTTAGACCCAGAAGAAGCTCCTGGCTATTAGCTTTGGATTAGTTCAGTTTTGGTGTTTTGTCCATTTATGGAGTGAACCAGAAGATGGAAGATCTTTCTGTTGTCTCTCCTTGTCTCTGTAAATCTGCTTTTCCAATAAAAATAAAATAAATCTTAAAGAAAAGAAAACTGGGGTTCATCTACTCCCTGGAATACTATTCAGCTATTAAACTGAATGAAATTCTAATATTAATTGCAACAAAATTGTCACAACTCAAGACAATTATGCTCAACAAAATAAGTCCATCCAGAAAGGAAAGATATTATGTGTTGCTTTGGATATAAGACAATGTTTATTCAAAATACAAGACAAAAAGATATAGGTAAGCATGTATATGGTAGAAACTTTGCATATCAGGAAGTGAAGATACCTTGCAGTATGCATCTTTAATCTTAAATAAAAGGAGAACTCCTCCAAAAAACTGATAAATCTACCTTGACAATAGGATACTGGACATTCTACCATTGCTTTTACCTAGGATGCCATTATGCACTTAAATGACAGAATGATGGACTTGGAACCATTGCTAAAATACAATTCTATTTTAATATTATGGATAAAACCATAATGGGGAAAAGGGGGTGGGAAGAGGGGAGTTGGAAGCGGAATCCCTATACCTATAAAACAATGCCATGGAGTATAATATAAATGTAATATAATATAAATGTATATAATATATTTACATTTTATATATATATAAAATAGTAGACAATAAGTTTGAATACCCTGGAATAATCTAACCAAAGATATAGAAGTCCTCATTTATGAAAATTACAAAACATTAAGAAACAAATAGGAGACATTAGATGATGGAGAAATTTATCATGTTCCTGAATAGGTAGAACCAACATAATCAAAAGATTAATTTTACTGAAAGTGATACATAGATTCAGTGCTATCCCAATCAAAAGCCAAACAATATTTTTCTCAGAAATAAAAAAGATGATGCAAAAAGGCATCTGGAAACACAAGAGATCACATCATACAGCAAAAACTATCCAGAAGTTTAAAAACAAATCTGGAGGCGTCACAATCTTACCCATAATACATACTACAGGGCAGTAGTCATCAAAACATTCTGGTAGTGGTACAGAAACAGAGAAGAAGATCAGTGAAATAGAATTTAAATCCCAGAAGGGAGCCCACATGTACCACTAACTAATCTTAGACAAGAGAATTGAAAATAATCCAGGGGAAAAGTTTTTTTTATATTTATGCATTTCTTAATGATTGATTTTAATAACTGCTACTTTTTAAATCAACCTCTTGCTTTCTAATAATTCCCAGGTGGCATTTCAAGTGCATGTCTTTTGTCACATCTTCCTCCATTTGCGTCCCTTATTAAAAGTTGTATTTTTAGTATGCTGACTTTTAGGAATGTGTAAGTTACATTCAAGCAAATTTGTCTGATTCTAAACTTACTTTTGTCAATTCAGTACATTTCAATCCGATTCATTTCCTATATTTCACTTCATTAGTGATGTCATAAACTTAATATATTTTGGATTTGCAGTTGAGATGTACACCACTTCATGTAAAAGCCATCACATAAATAGTTCTAAAATTAGGTTTCATAATCTAGCCATGGATCTTTACCCACGTGCATAGTGCTTATCTTTTCCTGTGAGAAGGATCTGCCAATTGCTCTGACTCATCAGTCAACTTCAACACATTATTAGTTATGATTTTACAGAGATCCAGAATGAATAGGAGCTATACAGACAGTTATCAACAATATAAATATATATGAATATTTAAGTGAGTGGAGATTTATTAGGAATTTTGTCAGGCAGTTATGGGGACTAAGATGTCCTTGGTAGGCAATCTGCAAACAGAAGAACCCATGTTGCTGTTAGCATCTTTCAATTTTTGAGTCTGAAACTTTCAGAGCCAGAGATGCTAATGGCATAAATTTAAGTCCAAGGTGAAAAGCTAGAGAATAAAGTGGTCACTGGTGTTAAGTCCTGGAGTCCCAGGCCTAGAAAGGGCCAGAAAGTTCTGATGTCAACAGGAAACCAGCTTTCTGACTTTTTGTGTTGAAGCCGCTAATCTACTTGCCAGTCTATTTGCCTTTCACATTATGGGAATGTCTTCTTCACCAAGTCCATTGACAATTATTTCTATTTTCCTGAAAAACCATCAAAAATACACTGTAATGTAATACTTTAGCAATTCTTTCAATATTCCTTAATATGATCTCACTGATGACCAAGGCTAACCATTACAAGTACCTAATATAATTTTTTAGAAGCCCTCTGCAACTATTCTGACTCATATTGCTAATTGATTACTGTTTTGGATATGAAATATGCATACATGTATAAAATTCCCATTGATATAGCATTGTTGGATTCTATGACATTTTCGTAATATGTGCATGAAGTGAAAGAAGTAGATAAACAATCATTTTAAATACATTTCATTTATACAGCATTATTAATAATACAATTAGCTAAAAATTTAGGTGGTAACTTAATATGATACAATAATTCTAATATCAGACTCTAAAGTTACTTCATACCAGTTAGTTTTAATGACTATGGTTGATGAGAAAGATACAATAGTTCACAGGTTTTGGAGACTGTATTGTATTACAGTAGATTAACTTTCAACAATGATATTTTATATTGTAGCACCCAGGAAAATTCCAACCAGTCTATTTCCAGCCAGTTCCCAGCTAACACACCTGTGAAGTAGCAGATGGTGGCCTGAATATTTGGGCCTTTTCCTCCCTTATGGAAGACCCAGATGAACTTATGAGCTCCTGGCATTAGCCTGGTTCAAACGTGGCAATTACCATTTGGGAATATGAACCCGCAGATGGAATATCACCTTCTCTCCGCCTTTGTCACTCTGCCTTTCAGATAAATCAGCAGTGGATTCCCTCAGAAAATAACCTTCCAGGTATTAATTTATGATTCTTACTTTAAACTGTATTCAACAACTACATACAATTTTGTTTCAAAGCTTTTGACAACAAAACAATAAATTATTTTTTCTTGGATATTAATGAATTATTTAAGAACTATCTTAGTCACCTGGAACGTGCTTATAAGCAACAGGAATTTATTCTTCTTAGTCCTGGAATTCTGGGGAGATCAAGCTCATGATGCCTTCATTTTTGCTATCTGGTAAGCATCTGCGTTCTTGTTTGCACATGGTAGAATGGAAGAAGCTGACTCTCTGGAGTTCTTTGTGACAAGGCAGGCTTGCATTCCTGAGGGCTGCATTCTAATGATCTAATCAACTCTTGAGACCTCACCTTTAAACCCTATCACTTTGGGGATATATGGGGAGAACAACATTCAAATCATAGCAAGAATTCATCAAATGTGTTATGTTTCAATGCTGTTGCTAATTAAATTTAAATACCAGTGAAGTTAGCCATACCAATTTTAAAAGAAAAATCATAGCACTGCATTAGCAAATTTTTCTATAATTTTTCATCAAGAGGTCTATTGGAGGTAATATATTTTTTCTATTTTTGGTATCAAAATTAGTGTATGATTGACAGAAAAACACAAATAAACAGTACATTTCATTTGTCATTTAGCTGCTTGTCTTAGTTTATCATATTTCAATGCAATGATCACATATAATTATTTTCAGGGTTTCTGATTCATTACAGACAGAAAAAGGTAGGCATGATAAATAGTCTGTCAATAAAATATTAATATCAGGATGTAAAGTTAAATTTTCCTTCAGAGTACAAGAAATAAAGACTCCAAACGTTCATTACTAAATGCACTTCTCAGCATTCTCATATTGGTGTCCTATGGGCTATATTTGAAAAAGCAAGCAATAGTGGTAATAAAAGCTGCAGCAAATGTCTGGTGGTCCAGAGGCTGATGTGGAGGTGCTTGTGTTAAGTTCCTGCCCGTAGTGCCAACATCCCATAGAAATGTGGGTTGACAGGCCTGGCATGGCAGCCAAACAAAGTCCTCACTTTGAACACTCTGGGATCCCATATGGGCACCATTTCTAATCCCGGCAGCTCCACTTCCCATCCACCTCCTTGCTTGTGACCTGGGAAAGCAGCTGAGGATGGCCCAAAGCCTTGTGACCCTGCACCCATGTGGGAGACCTGGAAAAAGTTCCTGGCTCCTGGCTTCAGATCAGTGCAGCACCGGAAGTTGCAATCACTTGGGGAGTGAATCATTGGACAGAAAATCTTCCTTTTGGGCTCTCCTACTTGCTATATATCTGACTTTGCAATGAAAATAAATAAATCTTTTAAAAAAATAATAAAAAGAAATGTGAGTTGAAGTTCGAAGTGCGCTACTTTCAATCCGGCTTCCTGTTAATACACCAGAAAAGCAGCAGAAGAGGGTGCTAGTACTTGGACGTTTGCCTTCTGGGTGGGATGCCCAAAAGAAGCCTTGATTCCACACCTTGGCCTAGCTCAGCTCTAGCTTTTACTGCCATGTGGGGAATAAATCAGTAGATTTAAGATCTTTCTTACCCCCTCTCTCTGTGGAACTTCACTTTTTAATGTAAATAACTAAACAAGCAAATAAATATTTTGCAAAAAAAAAAATGTGATTCAAAGGCAATCTGGTAATCTACTGATGCGTTAAAAAGTCCTGTGTGGTGTTGCCATTATCTCCTAACTTCATGATCTCTCTGAAACGTAGACAAATACAATGACCTCTCAGAACTGTAGCTTTTAATTATTAGTGTTTTGAGAAGCAGAACTGTCATACAGACAAGCATTCTGATCAAAACAATCCAAACTGAGATTATGTATCTTATAGAGTCCAATTCAAGAGGGAAAGTATGCCAATCTCTTCTTTCTTTATGTTCAATATTTGAAATATAGATATGATAACTAGAGTTGAAACAGTGATTCTAAACCAGCATAACCTGAAAGAAGGATTTCACTGCCCTTCAACTTGGTAAAATCTGTGTCCAGATACTGGGGCATCATTAAAACTGGGGAGAACCTGCCTTACTTGAACACAGAGAAAAAATTTATTCTGTGAAAACAAATAGCTTGTGCCTTCTGTTCATTTTTGGCTTATATTTAGCATTCAAAAGACAATTAATGGTTCCATGTTTGGAATCAACATAAATCTGAATAAAGGTAAAAGGTACCCCCATCTTGCAAATTTAGGTAATTTATTCCAAAAATCCTTTATGTTTAGCACTGTAAACCAATGAACACATCTTTAGAACACATTTGTTTAAAAAATAAAGTATTGTAATCAGTACTAGTTAACATGATGCACTTAAACTTAGAAGGTTGATGCCAAGACAATTACATGCAAGATATTGAACTGAATAACTAAGCATACAGATTCATTGCATGTTTGAAACTGATAGATTTTTATGACAGCAAGTTGAGAGGTAGGCCAAAGAACAAAATTCAATAAGAAATTTTAGCATTTGAAATATCTTGCTGAGTCAACAAACCTATGTTCTTCCATTGCAAGTAGCTTTGCATTTGCAACAGTATCAATCTTTGTAAAATAAAGATTGACAAATGTAAGAATTAAAGTAAGACTGTCAACAGATTTCAAATTCCAATGAACTGACACTAGTTAACTAGAGGAAGGATACTAACACTATTTATACCATGATTAATATGATAGAATACTAGTAGAGCTTTTACATAATATAGTATTTGACCTTACAATTGCTTACATGCATTCTTTTGACCCAGATTGCCCTACATATTAATTTGAACTGGAGGAGAAATAATGCAAATCAGATTAAACTTTAGATAATTTTGTGCCAAGTGATAAATTCAGACAAATGTCTGAATCATTTACGTGTAAAGGAAGATATATGATAAAATACGACCATTTCATCTGTTTCCAAAATTTTAAGCAAACATTAGTAAAAATGGTAAATTGCTTTTGCTAAATTTCAGTTGACCTCATCTTACGTTTTTAAAACCATATCGACGGGCCCGGCGTGGTGGCATAGTGGTTAAGGTCCTCGCCTTGCACGCCCGGGATCCCATATGGGCGCCAGTTCTAATCCCGGCAGCCCCGCTTCCCTTCCAGCTCCCTGCCTGTGGCCCGGGAAAGCAGTCGAGGACCGCCCAAAGCTTTGGGAACCTGCACCCGCGTGGGAGACCCGGAAGAGGCTCCTGGCTTCAGATCGACATAGCATCCGCCGTTGCGCTCACTTGGGGAGTGAATCATCGGATGGAAGATCTTCCTCTCTGTCTCTCCTCTCTGTATATCCGCCTTTCCAATAAAAAAGTAATAAAAGTAAGTCTTTTTAAAAAAAAGCATATCGACAATTCACATCATTAGAACCATATCAGAACTTCTTTGCAAAAATGCTGTTAAAAGAGTACATTCAGGGGCCTGACACAATGGTCCAGTGGCTAAATTTTTGTATTGCAAGAAATCCCATGTAGGAACTAATTCATGTCCTGACTCCTCCACTTCCCGTCAAGATCCCTGTTTGTGGCCTGGGAAAGCAATTGAGGATGGCACAAAGTCTTGAAACCATGCATCCATGTGGGAGACTGTGGGGAGCCATGCAGTTGGGTCAGATGCCATGGGTCTGTGATGAGCACCACTCCTCGGTTAGCAAGGCTACAAGGAGTTTCTGGCTGTATGGCAAGGCCCAGCAGAATGTCTCTGGTCACCTCATTGCTGCCTCATCCCACTGTATGGACACTCAAACACCTCTCTCACATTTCATAGAATTCTCCTGAGGGCGTTGTTGTTGTTTTTTGCTAATGCGAAGTGATTCCTGTAACTGGTATAACACTTCAAACTGATCAATCATGTTACGATAAAAACATCTTTAGTGAGGTAAGGCAATGACACACAGCTAAAAGCATACAATAGTACAATTGAGCCCACAATGCCTCCAAACATCCTGTTATGTGCCCACTTTTGTCCTAAAGTTTGCCGTAATATAATTAATGTTTACCTTAAGAAATGGCTTGATAACATCTTGGAACAGGTGGCAATCATGGAGGTACAAAGAGTTTGTTCACCATGCACCTCGAATTGTTACAACACATGATATGATGCATTTTGGTTTCTCACCACAGAAACGACAAATGTGAACCCCCCCCCCAAAATGGTTTAAAATCAACCTTATATTGGCACATATATATGTTAAGTAAAGAAAACAGTTAATAAAAACTTCTATCTTATATTGGCACTCATATTTAGGGAAAGAAAACAGTTTATAAAGATAAAAGTAAGTTTCTTGTAAAGGCCCACTGTTTGTAGATTGGTTGAATTGCCTTAATCCCTGTTTGTAGATTGGTTGAATTGCCTAGCCCTTTAACAAAAGAACAACAACAAACAAAATAAAACAAAGCAAATCAGCACTAAGAACAATTGAATCAGCACTAGGTGAAGGAGAAGGTAATTAATGCATGATTTGCTTATAAGATTTAGCAAAGAATCTATGCTATATGCTTTTATAAAGTCCTTCCATTTATGAACTTTTCTTTTAACTCTGCACTCTTAATATTTTAAGCAATATTAGTTAGTTTGTGTTTAGTAAAAATTGATTTTAAATATAAGTAAACCACTTGTCACTATGTAACCGCCTGTACTGCCAACTGTGGAGTTCCTGGCTTCTGCCAGGTTACTGCAGGTTTGAATGAGTAATAGCATGCTGAGAATATATTCTCTGAAGTAAAATAATAATAATATTTTAGGATTGATTTTGTAATCATTCTTTTGTAATGAAGCAAAAATGAAACAATTGGATGTTGTGCAAAAGCTTGTGATGATTTGTGTATAAATAAAGAAGGCAAATTTTCTGAATTGTCCATTATGAGCATCATGCCATAGTGGTCCGCATCTTATCTCTTCTTATAATCTCACCAAACCCCGCATCCTTTGCAAGGTTTTGAGTCATCTGGAGCAGGCCTCCAGCAGGAGACCCAGAAGAAGCCTTGGGTCCCTGGCTTGGAATTGGCTGAAGTTTGTGGCCACTTGTAGACTGAATTTTCAATTAAAAAAAAAAAAACCTACTGGCTGGCAGAATACAAATGCAAAATGGACTGGCATGTGCTGTGTTAAGAAATAATCCCTTTGCCTTGTGCGGTGACACAGTGGCTAAATCTTTGCCTTACAACCACTGGGATTAGATATGAGCAACAGTCAGTGTCCTAACTGTTCCAATTTCCATCCAACACCCTGCTTGTGATCTGAGAAAGTAGTGGAGGATGGTCCAAAGCCTTGGAAACCTGCACCAACCAGGGAGGCCTGGAAGAAGCTTCTGGATTCTCGCTTCTGGCTTCAGATTGAATTAACTGACTGTGGCCATTGGCGGCTACTTGAAGGAGTAAATGGATGAAAGTCTTTCTCTCTGTCTCCCCTTTTAAGTTTGCCTTCTAACAAAAGCAAATAACCTTACAAAAAAGAAAAAGAATCTCCATTGTTCACAGCTCGGCACTGTAGCTCCTCAATTGCTCATTCCATGTCCTCGATTTCTGATGCAGTGTTTCGGGGTGATTGCTGTTTCTATGGACACTATGTTCTAATCAGCTTCATGTGCACAATGTTTCCACAATGAACAAGAGTGAATATCTTCGCTGAAGACAGACCCAGCAGACGCGACATGCATTCACCTGTAAGAGCATATATTTCACTCAAGGTATATACACACACATACACACACACACACAAATATATTAATATATATTACTTCAGAGGTAATCTCAGTATGATAGAATATGTCAGTGCATTTTGTTCTCAGAAAGAGAAATCTGGAAATACCAGTAATGTGTACTACTATCTAGCATTTAGGATGCATGTAATCTAAATATATGGAGAAACTAGCTGGTTAAGATCACTGGAATGAAGTATTAGCAGAGATCACATTATATGATGTGGGCAAAGACATGAGAATGGCATCATGTAAAGTGCCACTGATATTACTGTATTAAAAACAAGCCTGAAGATACTATGCATGGGTTAAACGATTGTGCTATCTACCTTTTTTGATGTAAAATATAGTGTTTCTTTGTAATTTTATATGTTTAAAAATTCTATCAGTGAGTAAAAGTGGTCACAGAAGAATGTAAACCAACTCTGGAAAAATAAAATTAAAAGATGAATTTCCTTAGAGGCTGGCAATAGGAAGGTAGGTAACAAGACAGTTAGCATACATCGTGAATTTACTACAGGCCAAAAGTGTTTAACCAATTTTCATGAGCTTTAAACTTAAAATTGAAACTTTATGATGTTCATATCAGCATATCTATTTTGCAAATGAGGAAACTGGTAAAAAAATAACTCAGATTTAAGTGCCTGGACATTGGACTGGATGGAGATTGGCATTTTTAAAATATTTTCATAAAATGTATGTATCACAATTGTCTATATAATTTTCCATATTTGACTCATAAGAGTGAGTTACAAGTAATGTCATGAGAAGGTACTATTATTGCCACATGACTATAAAAATTTAATCCTTAAGTAAGTTAAAATGTTTACATAAATTACTACATGTAATAAGTGATGACACAAGAGTAGATGTGGTTTATGGTGATTCATACTAAGTGAATATTTATAACCACAATATGTGATGAAAAAAATCAGAGCTAGATTAAATACAAAATTGATTTAGAAAATAAATATTCCAGGATGTTAATACAAAAAAAGAGTAGATAAAGGGCTATTTGCCACCATTGAAAGCAAGTATTTTAGGGTTTGGTGTGATGGCTCCAACTCTTCCATGGAGCACAATAAATAGTAAAGACTTGCCGTCTTCTGGTTTATTTTCTTCCAAACTTTACATTATCTATCTATGTATCCATCTTTTTCTTTTTGAAAAAATCATCAATGCAAAAAAAATTGAATCCCATAATCACTTGCCTTGTTTTATGGCGTAAGTAGATTCAGAAGGTAAAGTGAAATGTGTTAGCACAAATACCTTGTAAACTTACACAGATTCTGTGAACAGAAGACACAGCTCATAGAATTGAAATTAGAACTCAGATTTACTTCTGATGATATTGATGCTTTCTCAACTACTCTGTTGATCCATCTTTTAACAGTTCTACTATCAGTGATAAAGATAAACCTAATGTAGTCAGAGTTACTTATCTGCCAATGAGAAAAAAATGGTATAGAGTTATTTGTAGAATGTCAGTCAACAGTATTTTAGATATTCTTGTGGGCAGAAAATTGCATTGTTCCCTCTAGACATACTCAAAGTACAGGTTAACATTTTGAAGAACTGTTTTGTAATAGTCACTAGTGGCACTTTGAGGAATGCATGAGCATTTAAAATATAATGCAAGTTTTGATTTATTTATATAACTAAGCAAAAGAACACAGAGTTGGAGGGCATGCTAGTCTGCTCATCTTATTTTAAACACAATAGTTATGAGCCAAGGAAATATACTACATTTCCTAATATAACCTCATAAGATTGTGCAGACCAATTAGGAAACCATAAATGAGAATACAAATGACATATTGCATTAGATTTCCCATTTGTATAGATTATATTCAAATGTAATCTATAATCTGAAACTTAGATGACAAAATCATGATTCTTACTTTGTCAATTAAATATATATTTTGAAAGACTAGTTGATCTCTGCAACTCTCTCAAACTCCTGAAGTAAGGAGTTCCTACGAAGTGATCCATAGGGATTCCTCGCTGGATATACAAGCATAGGTTTCTGCTAAGATTTCTGGGGCCTGAAAGTGGTGTTTATTAATGAAGTAAAGGGACAGCTCAAAGATAGTGTTGATTCATCATTTCTTTGTATACTTCGTTCTGATTAGTATTTATTCTCTCTGTCCCCATAGATAGTTTGGTTGGCTGTCATACCATGCCACCCACTCTAAAATCCTAAGACCTCTCTCTTCAAAGAACTCAGAATATTTCTCTAGTTTTGACAGAAAGTCTCTCATTATTTTAGCCCCTTTAGGCCTCTGAGGAGAAAACAAACAAACAAACAACAACAACAAAATAACAACCTAGACAGTTGTCAGCAGGTTCCTATTCTGGCACTAACAAATAGGCTATGATGCTCCTTTCTTAAGTCATCATTAGTCAATGTCATTCTGGAAAAGTGTTAACACATCACAGAAACAGGTTCACGTTGTAATCCTGTCTGAGCTCAGACAAAACCAAGACTCCTTTGCAAACAACATAAATGACCAAAAATTCTATTCACTTGGCAATCCTGAGTGGATGTAGTTGCATTACATTACATTAAAGCACTTTATTTTACCTATCTTTGAGGTAAAAATTTACACTAAAGCTCCCTTTTAGAGTTATTGGACTCTCTGACATCATGCAATCCAGAGGACATCCTTATTCTTTAGAATCTTAACCAAATCACTCATGACAAAATCCAGTAATACACTTGCAATCCTTCGTTGCTGAGATCACTACTAAACCCTGTGGTTATTAATATACTGTTTGCAACTTTTTAAAAATATGTATTTTTTTGGTTACCACATACTGGACAATAAAACCTCTCAGCTTTTTTTTTTTCTGCTCATTTTCTGTTTTCTAAAACTCTAAGGATCTAATTTTAGACATACTAGAATTTTTAAACTGCTTCACTGCTGACTAAATGCTCCTATCTGCAGCTTCTCAAAGGGTTAATCACATCATCAATACAAGAGAGAAGTTTGGAACAATGGGGTAAAGTGCTATGAGTTGAAGTGTGTGCACTTCTTAATCTTTACAATTGTCAGAAATAATTGACTACAGCTTAATGATCAATGTGCATACAAAGCTGATAAGACTACATTATACAATTAAAGGTAACTTGCTGTAAATATAGAGAAAAAAAGACTACATATAACACCAACATCAAAATCAATATAGCCATTGAGATCATTGTGGTCTTATAAAAGCATAATCAAATGGAGATGAGGTAAAAGTTAATGATGAATTCATAAGTAATAGGAAAGATAAATGACAGCATAACTACCTTTCAAACAAGCTTTAACAACAACAAAAAAATGATAGCTGAAAAAATACCACACCATAGGAAATGATTGCTTCTTCAAGACTCATTTCAAGTTCATAATAGATTTTGTTTCCCTGCTTTTGCAGTAATACATTTATTTCATGCACAATTTAGAGCAAAGTCAACCACAGAATCCTTTGTAAATATAAGACAACATTGCCTTTTGCCTTTAGAGATACACCAATCTGGTGAACCTAGAGGAAGGACCCAAATGCAATCCTGAGAAAAAATGTGAGCCAGTCACTTCTAGTGCCCTCCTGAACAAAAGAGTATTACTTCACTACCACATAAAGCTGCAATCTATTTAGCTATTACAGATCCATTTCAGTTGACTCAAGTCCTAATATTTAGGCTGGACACAGCCATCTTTAGTGCTTATCAATAAATTCCTTGCAATGGAGAGAAAAATATACCTCAAGCAAACAGGTGACAGCCAGAAAGCCTTACCTCTTCTCCACTGTATACTGACATTTGAAAAGGCAAAACCCCACTCATCAACTAATGAAACAATCAGCCATTTTAATACAGAATGTATAGTCATTTCATAAAGTAAACATTTTTAGCAAATTGCTTCCCTTGCTCCTAGCAGTGGCAGGCTGTGATAATGAGGATATGATCATGTTTAACTTGAAGCTCTTAGTTTAATTAACAAAGCCACACATAAACCTATCTAAGGGTTAAGAAGAAAAAATTTCTTGGCAGACTTTATGGTTTTCCTGTAGCAGAACTATGTCTTTGTTCACACAGTTTTCATTATCTCTATTAAAAATCATTATTTTTTAAAACCTGGAGATGATTCTTTTTCAGCAGGTTAATTTAGCAAAATTTTAGAGGCGATAATTCTCAGGAATAGAAATAGGCATTAGAAAGGAAACATTATTGCTGCAAAATGTTTTGCTGCAAAATGTGTTTTTTGATACATTTCAACCAGGAATCTCATATCTATATTAATAGATTACAATATTATTGGTTATATGTGGTAAAGTTTGAAAAAAAAATCTATGTCATTATATATATCTACATATAGATATAAGTCTTACATACAGATCTATATATGTAGATCACTCTATATATCTGTCTGTAGATATTTCTATATAACATATTACATATATATCCACATATAGTATATATATAATGTATACTTATATCTATACATGCATATATATAGTTATCTACTTTCATGTATTGAAGGTCTAAATGTTTTCATTATTTATGGGCAACTGTCTCCTGAGGTTACTGTTGAAGAACAATGAGTGATTTTTCTCTTATACAAATGTGAGATGCATCAGGGCGCAGAATTTACTGAAAACCCCATAACATACTGGTTGCTTCTCAGGGAAAATTTTTACATTAAAACACAATTTCAGAGATGGGTGTTTGGAACAATGGATAAGATACCACCTAGGCTATCTGTATCCTGTGTTATGGTGAACAGGTTTCTCTCCCACCTTGGCTTCTGAATGGCTGAAGTATTGGGTCCTGCTATTCCCATAGTAGACCTGGAATTTTGGGCTCTGTTTTAGGGAGTAAACCAAAAGATGGACAATATTTCTTTGTCTTTAAAATAAGAAAAAAAATTTTTCTTTACAGAAAGTTAACTTGTATTTTGTAAACATTCAATTTCTTTCCCATAAGAACAGTGACAACAATACATTCTCACACCTTAAAAAACAGAGGCTTAGAATAAACAATGAAAATCAGCATACTGGTCAATGTTCTGTACCTACTGAGCCCTGTCAGAATATGTGTGACCATGATTGCTTACTCAGAATAAAGCGTTTTTGCTTGTTTGTTTAAGTTTTTTTTTTTTTTGATGAATGTGTGTGTGTGTTTTTTTGTGTGTGTTTCTTTTACCTTTACTTTTTTCTGGATGAAGATTTGACTAAATATTGCTAACTGTTTATCTATTCTTCAGTGCTCTTTTCAAATAGTTACACAAAAATAACAAAAGTTTATATCAAATTGAATTAGAAGACTCTTCCTCCTTTTGGTGAAAGCCTTTTGAAAGCCATGCAGTTTTTCATAATCTTGGTTTTCATGAAATTTTTGCAGTTGCTGATATCAGTAACTTTGCCTTCCTTACTGGCTCCTATTGCATCCCCAACTAATATGACCCCAGTCTTACGGTTATAGATTTCTCTCCCCAGAACTACCCCTGACTTTGTGTCAGTCTCAGCCGTCCTTGTGTGCCCTGTTCCCACTGACAGAGAAGCTTTAGTTAAAATTATACTTTTCCAGCTCCACAGCCTCTGTTAAATAGTCAGAGTATTGTTTTCATCAATTATAACAAAAATCAGTGAATTCCATGAATATTAATTACCATGGATATTTAAGTATAATCTGAGTTAAAGATAAATGCTCTGTCAAAATTATTTTTTTCCTATTGATGAATATCATGATTTCCCCAACTCACTTTTGAATATTGCTAGGAGGAACTTGAATTTTCAAATTATCTTTACGGTGATTCTATTTTCACTCTAAGCATTCTTATGATTTAATTATTTCTCCCTATTTCTTCATGGGAAACTGACATTGTAGGAGAGACCTAATGCACTATGCCATGATGCTGGCCTCTCCATTAATAGTTTTAATAAATAAAAGAATACTAAACTTACAGCTTAAATCAGAAGATGAGCATACCTGGAATTCCTAAAACATATATAATACGTATATTGCATAATTTCTGCATTTGCAAGATCCATACAGTAACAAAAAGACAAATTTAAATGAAGCAGGGGGTATATTTATTCTAGGATGTTCTAGGATGGTATGTGTCACAACCTCATAACTTAAAATGAATTAATATCTTTAAACAAACAATAAAAAGACTCCAGAGACCTGTCCTATTTATTGTCTTTTAAGGGCATGTCTCATTTGTACCTCACAGGCATGAGCAAAATGGATGTAATGGAGCATGTCTGTTCTTGGAAACCGTGGCTTGCAGCAATGGCACATCATTTTGACATCTACTGCATCATACTATCATGCTTACATAGCCTAAACAGACTGCAAGGAGGAGCAGAAAACGTGGTTTGGCTCTGTGCTTGGAGAGAGGCTCTTGATGAGAAGCAAGAAATATTTGCCATAGTAAGCTATTTTGCTGTACAATTACACATGTGAAAGGGACCCTGCTTAGCAGCTGAAAAAGTGGAAGATGTAGTGCAGGCTAGACATACTCATTCACTTCTTTTCTTCTGCTTGTACTTGACTCCTAAAAATATTAAAGAAAAAGTTCCATTTTGAGTTCTGACTATGGAGTCTTATTTAAAATTCTATCTTTTATTCTCATCAGGTGGACTTTGGACAATGAATTGAATTTTTTCAAGAGCTTTCTTATTACCAAAATAATGGGCTATTTTTTGGAAATTGTAAAGCATTGTTTCACAACATAGTTTAAAGAAAGTAATTGATATAATAATTGAAGTACATTTCAACATATTAATTTGGATAGAGAGAGAGCCAGATAGAGTTGATATAGAGTTCTCTTATTTCCTTCCTCAAAATGAGATATATAATAGACTATTAAGGGAAAAAAATGGGAGATTTTTTTTGACAATAACTTTAAAAAAATCAGTGCATTTCAGATTAGACTGCATGAAATTTCAAAAGCTGTTTTGTGTCAAAAAATAAAAAAAACAGTGTGTGTATGTGGATTTATCTGCTGGCAGATAACAGGACAGCTCTAAACTTTAGTCATCCTTGGGTGATGGTTAATGTACATCAGAAGTTAGTTGGAAAAATGTATTCATGAAAACAATTCTCCATATTAACATGGATTTCAAAATGCAAACTTCTTATAACATTCTTTCAGAAAAATAAAAGTTTGCATAATTAAAACTTGCAAACCTTGGTTAATTATTTTTTCCCAATAACCGCCTTTGTACTAGAGAAAAACAGAATATTAATTTGTGTGGTACAGGATTAGCATGTTTAAAAATATCAATCCCTTTGTCTTTGATGTGAATGTATCTGTCATAAAGTATGCCTGGCTTTTAAATTTTGATTCAGTCAAGCAATAGTTTGCACATAATACTGCAACTTAATTTTGATTAAAGGATTCATTGCTGGCAAGTGACTTTTATGACTTGGTTAGGGAACTAAAAAAAGAAGTAGGCTCTGTGAGTTACTTTTGGGGATTCAATCAAAGAAATACGGGAAAATGTTCTAATTAGTAATATGAACATAACCATATAGGTATCATTTTGTGATAAAAGAAAAAAACAAGGCTATTCCATATGCAAATAATTATGGATAAACAAAATCTTTAGGCATACCAAAATCAATCATGTTACAGTTAAAAAAAAAAAGCTGTAGGTCAAATCAGGAGTATCTTTAAAAAAGGAAATTCTCTTGGGCTGGTGTTGTATAACAGAGAATAAACTCACTGCCTTGACACAGGCATCTTATGTTAGAATCCTGGCTCTGCATCCAATCCAGTGTTAGCTAATCTGCTCAGTAAGACAGTGGAACACTGCTCAAGAGCTTGGTCCTCTGCCACCTATGTGAGGGTACTGGTTATAGTTCCTGGCTCCTGACTTTGTCTTATCCAAGTTTTAGTTTTTAGACCATTTAGGGCATGAATCAGTGCATGAAAGGTCTATTTCTCTGTTTAACCATCTCTCTCTGATGCTCTTTCAAATAATTTAATAATAAAAACTAAATAATTGGGATAATAACACTGTGAGCCTGGGTACGATCAGCAGAAATAAGGATGCTATAAGCACCTAAACAAGCTAGAAGTCCAAAATACAGTGCTGTCATGTGACCTGGAATGCCATTTGCTGCCACAGATGGAGCCCACATTGGTCACCATTAGCAGGTGTTCTCCTTACTCTGGCATGCTCTACTTTAGTTGGGCACTGCTTTGACTGATTCTCCATGAAATTAAACTAGCAGGCTTAATATTTCTGCTATCTGTGTCCATTATCAATGCTGGAGTCCTATCTGGTGGTACATGCCTTTCTCCACATTGGTCCCATGACAAGTCAGTAATTTCTTTTCCCCAAACTCCCTGCCAACTATATACAAATAATTCCACTGCACATGCTGGAACTTGTGTTTCTGGGAAAGTAAATTCTCTTCCCTCGTTACTGGAAAGCAGTGAGGAGAAGGCATCCATCTAGCTAAGTGACACTGACTTTAATAATGCCAGGGCAATACATGAGAAAGTGAGGGATGTGAGATTTAGAAGCAGCATGATATCAAACAGAAGCCAGTTCCACTTATCTGAGAAAAGTCTCAGTGATAGCCAGAAGACAAAAGTAGTCTCATGTGGAGTTTCTGAAAATGCCTGCATTAGCCTGGGCTGGGTCAGGCCAAAGCCAGGAACCCAGATCTGTGTCTGTTTTGAATGGCAGGGAAGTTGCCTTAGCAGAAAGAGGGATCAGTTGCAGAGTTACAGACTAGAACCAGGCACTCCAATCGGGAATATCAGCATGACAAGTGGCCGCCTTTTTTCACTATGCTACAATACCTGCCTCATTCCATTCACATTTCAGTTGGAATGCCATCATTCTGGGTGAATCGAACTGTTTGTCAATCTATGAACTTAATGCATTAATATCTGAAATAATATTAAATGCATAATAGTATTCCAGGCAACCAGGCAGTTTCAGCAAAGAAAGCAGTATGTAAGCAGAAAAAAAAAAACAGCTTAAAAATGGAAGTCATGTGGGATAGCAAAGAAAGGCAAAGCTCCATTTTTTTTGTAGATAAATTTGATATTTCATGATTTATTATTTCATTTTGCTCCATGCAACACAGAAGTAGTTTAAAAATTGATTTAAATCACCTCCCTAAAATCTTGTTGAAATATATCATACAGAACTTGGGTGATAGAAAATTCTTACAAACTGTGTTAACACATTTTTAATTATACAGTTTTAAGATATTCAGAAATATTTGTCCAGAATGACAATGTGGATGCTTCAATCCAAATCCAATCCAATAAATTTTTCAGGTGGCTAAAACAATTTAAAATAGCACCCAATTCTTTAAATATAAAAAAAAAGTTTAATTGGACCATAGTTCAAATCTTATAATAATTTTATAATCATGATCCATAAGGACTACTATGACACAATAGTAAAATACGAAGTGTTTTATGACTGCCTGAATAAGGTTGCTACATGTCAACCACTAAGTTGGTCAATGCTGATCATGGTCAGAGCTGTTTCACTGTGTGGCTGGAAATGGAAATGAGTTTGGAGTGAACTGAAAGGTATTTAAAGATTTAGACTTTGGCCTGACTCAGCCCAGGCTGTTGCAGGAATTTTCACAAATTAAACATGAGATTCATCTGATCAAGTGCTTGAGCTGCCTCTCAAGGTATGCATTAACAAAAAGGTAGAATTGGAAGAACAATGTATCAAACCCAGGCACTCTGTTACAGGGTGTAGACATTCAAAGTTGTGGGTTAACCAAATGTCTGCCTTAGCGGTGGTTATTTTCAGCTAGTTCAAATGAACAGAATATTTGCTTTTTAGTAAAATGTACATAGAAAACTACTATAATTATCTCATTTTAAAATCTCATATATAATTTATTTGAATTGTTAGGGGAGAGACTTATTGCTAATTATAGTATTCTTTAAATAAGAAGAAAAAGAAATGTATGTATGGTGTTGGTTCTATCCCAGCAGCCCCGCTTCCCTTCCTGCTCCCTGCCTGTGGCCTGGGAAAGCAGTCAAGGACGGCCCAAAGCTTTGGGACCCTGCACCCACGTGGGAGACCCAGAAGAGGCTCCTGGCTTCGGATCGGCATAGCATCGGCCATTGTGCTCACTTGGGGAGTGAATCATCGGACGGAAGATCTTCCTCTCTGTCTCTCCTCTCTGTATATCTGCCTTTCCAATAAACAAAATAATAAAAAATAAATCTTTAAAAAAAATCTTGGATAACATGTAGGTTAAAAAAAAAACCAATATCTATCTTCTTAGAAAATGCCACCTATGCGTTAATGATGTGCTAAGGTGCTGTTAAATACTGTTGCTATTATTACAGACAGCAAAAGCTGATGAGACATACAATTAAAGTTATTTGTTAAAGCAATAATGAGACATGGGCAACATTTCTAATTAGGTTCCTTGAATAAGTATTAAATTCCTATACAGTTGTTGTTAGTTAATTGAAAATCATTTATTTTCTGGAAGAGAATTTATTGATTTTTCTCAGTAGCTAACGGAAAATAGGAGCGTTAAGGCTGGGTTGGAATTGGTTTTGTTTAGGCATGGATTATGTTGGCCATTTAAATATATATATTATATATTATACATATATTAATATAATATAATATATAATTATATACATTTATTTATTTGTTTTCTTAAGATGTTGTTTGCTAGTTTGAAAAGAAGAGATGGAGGAAAACAGAGAGATCTTCCACCCTCTGTTCTCTCTACAAATGGGTGCAATGGCTGAGGCTGGGCCGGGCAGAAGTCAGGGGGGAGGAAGGCCCCCCAAAATCTTGAACAATAAGCTGTGGTTGTCTCTGATGCACCAAAAGGGACCTGGATCAGAAACAGATAATCCAGGACTTCAATGAGCACTTCAAACTTAGGAAGCTATCATCACTGCATTATTTTTCTTTTGTGTTCCTGGAAATATTTTTAAGATTAATTTTTGTATTTGATTGTTTTTAAGATCTTGCCATATTCATTTTATATATAGGTATTACTTGTGTAAATACATGTACAATTTTTGAAAACAGGACTATTAATGTCTCATAATGTGGAATTAATGGGAATAATAAGATGAGAAAATAAATATGTAGATGATATAATTTGATGAAAATAATACTTATAACTATCTATCTTTGGTTAACAGGCTAAGAAATAAATATTTTCAGCATTCCAGGTCAAGGAGTATCTTTTGCAACTTTTTGCCTTTGCAGTTGCCAGGGGAAATCAGTCATAGACATTATGTATATAAATGGGTATGATATATGCTCCCAAAATGTTGAAGTTAATTAGCTAGAGGCTTCAGTTTGTTGGCCTCTATTAGAAAGCATTCTTACATTAGCATTAACTCTATGGTAATTTAGTGTCTAGCATGTTGTTCTCCTTGCATTTTACAAATTGTACATTAAATGAATCAAAAGTGATAGTGCTACAATACTATATTCAAATTATAAAATATTACTAAGGAAGAAACACTGCAATATTCATTTTATAAGTTAAAAATAGCTTTTCATCTAATTGAAATTTCAAGATGAAAACTGAAAAAGTCAGAAAGAGATGTCCAAAACTTTATAAATCACCTCTATGTTGTCTACAGATTAACTATTCTGTCTTTGGTCCTTGTCTTTGTAACTACACCTAGAATAAACATTTTTCAGATATAAACACTTATAATACTAAAAGTTTGACTTTTAGAGAGCATATAAACAGTTTACTTCTGCTTCTCATAATATTTTCCTATTTCTCTTTATTTGTTTTTTTTTTTTTTGGCTTTTGATATCACCTAAAAACTATGTGACATTTAATTCAGCTATGAATCACTGAACAATGAGTAAATATTGATTGCCTCAATCAAAATTACCTATTTCCAGATATGCTATTGCTCATAAAAGTTTTAAGTAGCTATAAAAATTACAAATGCCCTAAATTTGACATTTATTCTAAAGTTTCAACTCATTTGCCAAATATTTACAGAGCATCAGTGATGGTTAGGTACATATTAAATTTTTTTCATATCAACTAAAGTTACTAATTTTAAGATAAATTGGGAGATGTTTTCAAAATTGATTTCATTTCTTCATTTCATGCTTGTCTTTACACATACCCAATATTTTATGCACCTATATATTACCCATTTATTATGCTTTTATCAATTACTGGTGTTTTCAAAATCTCAGGATAAGATAGTCAGCCACACATGTAATACTTCCAACAGCAATTTTAAGTGTTGATTAAATTTGTTCCAGAAATGGATATATCTTACATTTTTATGAGTCTGTTATGATGTACTTTCATACTTCTTAATATTTATTAGAGTAAATATTTTTCAATTACTTTCCATAATTTTGTAATCAGTTAGTAAAAATCCAGTATGTCACTGATGAACAAACCACAAATGTTAGAATGTTGAATAAACACAGCTAATTTCTTCTAAGGTTTTTTTGGTCATAGGGTGTACGTTTGTATATATGTGTATTTACATGTAGCATTATGATCATAAGTTTTCTCATCATTGTAGTAGGTATACTAACTAAAACAGAGACATTATTTCTTATTATCATGAGCCTGTAATTACCACTGTTGTAATAAATTAATTGTGAATGAAGCAATAATCTTATTATATGAAATTGAGAGAGGCAAAAGTTAACACAATACAGTTTTGACAGAATTTTTGAGAGTTCTCTTTGTGTCTCTTTGACTTTTTAAAGTGAGTGAATTTCCAATTATAAAGCAATGACAGGACAATGAAATGGCTCAAAAGACTAGCCCTATGTCGGCAGTGGTTCAGCTCCCTGCTAATGGTCTGGGAAAGGAGGAGAAGATGACCCAAGTCCTTGGGTCACTGTATATATGTGGGAGATCAACAAGAGGCTCCTGGATCTGGATTAGATTATCTCCAGCCATTGTGATCATTGTGGCTATTTAGGAAATGAACTAATGTATGGAAGGTATTTCCGTCTCTCCTTCTCTCTGTAAATATGCCTTTTCAATGATAATAAATCTTTAAAAAAAAACAGAAAAATGAATGTGATTTGAAATTTATTTAGTTGTTCTTCCTTGCCTCTGTTCTCACAAACTGGAACAGAAAGGGAAATTATTTTCTGTGAACTGTATAGCTCTCACTACACTATTGCGGACAATTTTCTGCAGATGAAGATATCGTAGCCAGGAACGATTCTCAGCCATCTTTTCAGGCACTGAATGAGCAAAACGAATATGAAATTCCATGAGAAAATAATTACGGAAGACCAAAAAAAAATTGTTGGAAACTGAAATATCTGTGGGATCAAAAAACCTTTTGGTCCTTTAAGAGAGACTATTGATATTAGTACGCTCAGCCTATTTCAGGAAATCTTTATAAAAATTTATCTATCAGCCTATTGGAAACCAGCCTTTCATTCAACAGTTTCAGATCTCAGCCAGAGCTCAAGAAGACAAAAGGAAGAAGTAAAAAGGCATGAAATTACTAGAAATGAGTAATAGAAGCAAGTTTTGAAAAGATAAGGGTGGATTCTGAGAATATGTATATATGTAAGCTTCTGTCCAGCATGTTGTGAAATACAATATGTATCAATCACTTCACTGAATTCTATTCATTCTCTAATTTCCTCTTCAAAATATGATTTAATGCAGAATAAATATTTAGTAGACTGTGAAAATAATAGGGGCATCAAATTTAAAAATAAGTTAAATTGGTTAGTTGGCATCAAGCATACCCAAGAAGTCTGCATTTAGTATTTCACATTTATGTTTAGATGCACAAAATGCATTTGCTATATATTTTTCAGTTATGGAAGCTGATATAAACCAGCAATTAAGAACTGCCAAGAAGTTTCAAATAGATATCATTAACTGTGCTTGTACTTCCAATTGTACTTCCAATTGTACTTGTACTTCCAATTGTACTTCCAATTGTACTTGTACTTCCAATTGTACTTGTACTTCCAATTGTACTTGTACTTCCAATTCTGTGTCTTTCCCGTTTTTATCTAATGATGACATCACCATCCTGAAAATATGTATCTATCAATCAAACAGTCTCATTTCACTCATTACATTTAGAGAGGATATTAAATTTGAAGTGTCTGTCATATTAGTAATTTAAATTGATTATTCATAAATGGTTTAATTATTTTCTTTTTTAAAGAAACATAGCATAAACAGAAAAACTGGGATAGTTTAAATGCCTGTGAGTAGATATGAACCTAATGCTGTCAGATATAGTGATTGTCTTGTCTCCACTTTGTAAGTAAAATGCAAGTTTCTTTGACTCAGGTTCACTCAGATATTTCCCAGCAATTCCCCAAGTTCTCTTCCTTTGAGACAACTTATTACCAGGCATGTACATTTTTATTGTTGGCCATTTTCATTGTTTAAAATGAATACATTTTATTAGATGGAATTAATTTTCTGTTATCTGAATCTGATTTTCTTATTTAAAAGTAAAATTTTCTCAAAGCTAAGGGATGAACATTTCCATGCATTGCCTGATTATTCTCGTTTTTTCACATTTGCATTTTAAAATGCATATTCTATATTGACCAACAATAAAATACTATCTATGAAATCTTAATGTATTTTTCAGATGGAGAATTAAATTTGTCATATGCAGACTAAATTAAGTCTTGAGAACCAGGAATGAATATAATGCATTAGGGGACATATGAAAGAAATCAGAAATTCAGCATTTTCAATAGTGTAGTAACTTTCTGCAAAACTGCTGGGTTTCGATAAGAGCATCCTTGTTGGTTAATATCACTGAGGCAATAGGATTCTGCACACTTCATCATACACATTGAGACTGGCATTCGGACAAAATTCAGTATCTCAAAAACTATTCATTCACTGTGCCTGCCTGATGTATTAATATATGTTTCCTTTTCACTCTCCATTATTATTATTCCGGGCTTGGGTTGTGCAGCTATATATGAAATAGTGGTTTTCGTTAACCTTATCATCTACAAGTGAAATTCTTTAATAATTAGATTTATAAAAGTTTTAAACATTGCAATGAAATATATTTATTAAATTTCATGTAGTTTAATAAGCAAACAGCCATATTAATAAATATTAAACATTACATGTGGCTATGACTACTTTTTTTAGGATTTCATTTTATGTATTTTAAGGCAGAGTTACAAGGGGAGAGAGTATGTGTGTGTTTGTGTGTGTGTGTGTGTGTATGTGTGTGTCTGTGTGTGTGTTTGTGTGTGTTCTGTCCACTGGTCATTCCTGAAATGGCAGCAGCAGCTAGTTCTGGGGCAAAGTAAAGCTAGGAGCCATGAACTTCATCTGGTCCCCTACATATGTGACGTGGTGCACCTTGCATCATCTCCAGCTGCTTTGTACGTGCATTTTCAGGGAGCTGGATGAGAAATGGAGCAATTGGGACTTGATAGGATACCCAAAAGGCGTGCTAGCATTGTGTACTATAGCTTAACTCTCTGTGCTACAATGCCAGCCTGAAAGATACCTTCTTCAATCAATTATTACACAACTGATTATCACACTGGTTTATAAGCTGAAAAAAAAGATGTGATATTTATGAAAATAACTAAGTAAAAGAAATTCCATAGCAATATGGAAAAAGCAGTACAAATAATAAATTGAAATTGGAATTGTTATATGAACTGGAAATCATAATATGTATATATACATGTATATAAAAAGACACTACTACCTCAAAAACTCGAACATACTCCCATGTTAATATATCTTTGTTTGCAAGAGTTGAAATATGGAAATCTTAATATCTGTCAATGTACAAATGAATAAGAGAATGTCTTGTATACATGAATATTATATATAAGTTTATACATATATATGTATATATAATGGAATAGAAGGTGGGTATTTGGTTTAGTACTTAGGATGCTGCTATGAACATTCTCATCTCAAATCAGAGAGTCTGGGGAAAATTTTCATTACATTTCTGATTCCAGCTTCCTATAAATTAAATACAGGAAATTGATGATCACATGAATATTTGGGTCTCCGCCAATTATATCAGAGATCCATACTGAGGTCCAGAATGCTAGATTTGTTCTGCTCCAGGCCCAGGTTTTGTGGACATTGGAAAGTAAGCCAATGGAAATAAACTGAAAAATTTTAAAGGGGAAGATTTCCTGTAATTTGCCACTCCATGGATGAAGCCGAAGTAAGGGTAAAACCAAAGGATAAATATCACATGATCTCACTAATTTGTGAAATTTAGATTACAATTTTTAGCGGTTTATTTATTTTTATTGGAAAGACAGATCAGATCTTATAGAGAAACAAGATCTTCCATGATATATTATGAAGAGAAAGGTCTTCCCTCTGGTTTATTCCCCAAAATGGACGCAAGGTTAGTAATTGAAAAATAGGATGACAGAGGAAGAGACAAAAAGATCAACAAAGAAATATCGTCAATCTGCTGATTCACGTCTCAAACAGCCAAAGTAGTAAGATCTGGGCCAGCTTGCAGGCAGAAACAGAAAACTCCATCTAGGTCTTCGGGATGAGTGGGGAGGGGACAAGTCCTGGGCCATCTTCCATCACCTTTCCAGGTTCCGTTAGCCAAAGGTTGGATCAGAAGTAAAATAATCAGGAACCGAATGAGCAAGCACTCCGCAATGTGTAAGTGGCAGCATACCACTGCAACACAAACCAGTACCTTTATCTCCGAACCAACTCTTTATCTCCGAAATTTCAGCCCTTTCAATTCTCTTGGTCTTAATAGCTACATAATGTTTTCCAAAGGTTGGTTGTTGGTATTTTAGCTCATTTTCTTAATTTTCATAGCAGGATGCTTCTGATAAATCTAAACTTTTTTTTAAAGATTTATTTTTATTATTTTTTTATTGGAAAGGCGGATTTACAGAGAGGAGAGACAGAGAGGAAGATCTTCCATCCGATGATTCACTCCCCAAGTGAGCACAACGGCCGATGCTATGCCGATCCAAAGCCAGGAGCCTCTTCCGGGTCTCCCACATGGGTGCAGGGTCCCAAAGCTTTGGGCGGTCCTCGACTGCTTTCCTGGGCCACAGGCAGGGAGCTGGAAGGGAAGCGGGGCTGCCGGGATTAGAACCGGCGCCCATATGGGATCCCGGGCGTGCAAGGCGAGGACCTTAACCACTTGCGCCACCGCGCCGGGCCCAAATCTAAACTTTTATAGTCAGACCATTTGTATGGAATTTTAGAACCTGTCAACCAAGTTTAAAAACAAAAACAAAACAAAAGCATAAGATTTTCACTGAAATGAAATTGTGTATGTGAATGACTAACCAGTTGAACTGTCACCACAGCCTGGTGCATACAATTTCTACCAGGCCCAAATCTAAGTTATAATGTCAAAAGTAGCATGTTTGTGGTGAGGGAAGAAAACAAGAAGATATAATTAAAAAAAAATACAGAGTAGCAGATTGTGAGAATTTTGGGTAATAATCTTCCATTGTATTCAGGAGTGCTATTTGTACCAGGTGGAACGTGGATAACTGAGAAAATATGTGCATGCTGCTTTTACTACAGCAACAACTTTAGTTTATAAATCTGTTAATAACTTGTTGTACACCTTAAATGCACTCAACAAGATTCATTTTCAAAAAGTAGAATGGACGTGAAAATCACTGATTAAAACAGATTTATTTCCAAAACTATTAAGAAAGATAAATATAAAAATTATTTATGATCCATACAATATGACCAATCATGGCAAGTTTGGAGGCTTAAAATGACATTAACATTTTGGTAGCCCTGTGGTGACAGCTAGGAGTCTGAATAAAGGTTAGCCTCTTCTTTGTACTCAGAGTTTCATCCAAAACTAAAATCAAGATGCCAACTAGGCTTTGTCCTCATTTGAGACCCAATATGAACCCACATCTAATCTCATTCATGTATGTATTTGTTTACAGAATTCACTTTCTTCGGGGTGTTGGAGTGAGGGTCTCATTTTCTAGCTTGCTGTTTGATGACCATTCTCAGTCCTTTACCACATTTCACAGATAAAGCATCATTTCAGCAGAATGAATAAGGGAGTAGTATGTGAAAGTAATCTGTTAGCCAGAATTTATGATAATCTTGTATTGTGGCTTTAAAAGTGACAACTCAATCACTTTATTTTGCTGAAAAGTCATAATGCCAATCTACACTCAGGGAAAGAAAATGCGCTATAGATGAGTACCAGGAAGGAGAGATCCTCGGTATTCTCATAAAGTCTATTCATAACAGAATATTATTTGGAAAAGAAGCTTCTAGTTAAAAATGCAACTTATTATTTACTGTATAAGATGTACCAAGTGTGTGTCATGCATGTAAATGTCTGTTGTATATTATATTCACTACTTTAAAAAAAAACGTGAATGGCTTTGTGAATTGATTAACAAAGGTTTGGTCCATAGTTACTATAATCTGCTATTTTAGATGCAGTGGATTCATTATGAAGGTGGATTTGAAGAAACAGTGAGATCAGGCAGGCCTATGTCTTTTAAAACAGCAGATATCCATATAGGCAACTGGAGCATCTTATAAAGCAAAATATTTTAAAATCTAACACCAAATAGAATTCTGACCCATCAATGATTTAACATATATTAAAGGAAGCAGAAAGTCTGATACAATGAATCAAAAATCGTGAAAAGTGCTTGGCGCAGTGACCCAACTATTATGGACGCCAGTTCTGATCCCGGCAACTCCTATTCCTATCCAGCTCTCTGCTTGTAGCCTGGGAAAGCAGTTGAAGAGGGACCAAAGCCTTTGGACCATGCACCCACGTGGGAGACTAGGAAGAAGCTCCTGGCTCCTGGCTCCTGGCTCCTGGCTCCGGATCAGCTAAGCTCTGGTAGCTGTGGCCACTTGGGGAGTGAATCATTGGACAGCACATCTTCCTCTCTGTCTTTCCTTCTCTCTGTGTATCTGACTTTGCAATAAAAAATTACATAAATCTTTAAAATAATTGTGAAATCCTAAAAATATAAAGCAATTATCATTTTATCTTTTCATTGGCAACTAACAATAGTGTAACAAAGAACATAATCTCATTTCCTCATGTTTCTGAAACTTTTCACATCTTTAACAATTACCCAAATAATGCATATTTTATTTTCTATAAGTACATATACATTATATCTTTTTGTTATTATGAATGTTAAAGACATTTAGATTCAAATACTAACATATATGCTATCTAAAATGTACTCAGTTATGTGTGAAATTATTATTTCATAATTATTCTATGGTACAAGTTTTTAAAATAAATAATGTAGGTTTAACTCACTGAAAATGTCATTAAAATTTATAACCAGCTATTGTAAATTACAATGGAAAATCACTTTATTAAATTGTAGTATTAAATAATGAAGGACATCTTTTAGAAATAGAACGGTCTCAAGATTTAATTAAAATGCTAAATTATTGTTGAAACAAAGGTCATAATCATAAAATGTAATTGAAAGGAGTTCATTACCTTGTATCTTAATGTGCTCTTTCCATTTCAAAATGTATATTGCATATTTGCCATTTAAAGGATAAATGGCTATCATTTTACTTGAGTGGATGAACTGAAATGATAAAATTTGTTATAAACCATACACTTCAGGAAATTAAAATTTCTAGCAGTCATTTACTCTCTGCATATAAGCAATTTACTATGTGTAAGTCTCTGATGTAATGTGAATTTTTTATAACATTAAGGACTAATACAATGATGAGTTTAAAAGTATTAAAGAATTGTTTATATCACTTAGTGGTATTTTGGAATTCCTTGATGGATGGACTTGCACTAGATTCTTGTCAAACTGCTTGGCACATATTATGCATATTAAAGACGGCTTTGCATATTATATAAAATATGGTACTAAACTTTATTTTATAAAAATAAAGTTATAGACAAAAACAAACATCAGAGGTCTTGTTGAGATAACTATAAGTGTTGTCTTAACTGTGGGGTAGGAGAATTGGAGTAGTAGAGAAGAAGGAGGATTTCCATGGAAAAAAAGTAAGAATTGCATTAGGTATCTGCTTTGGAAATAATTCATTATATTTCCCAGTCTTTATTCCTTATATGTATGAAATATAACATGGGATTAAATGTCTTTAAGTTTCATAGTAAGTGTGACTTCTTTGTTGGAAATCTGCATGAAAGCACAAAAAATTGATATTATGTGCACTTTTATATTTTACCTTTTTTTATTTCTTTCATATATGTATTTTACAAAAATTATTAAATTTGAGGTCAGCTGCCCATAAGACATAAGCCATGTCCCCAAAACCATTTAAGAGTAATTAACAATGTTAAGAATATGAATGAACAGTCACAAATCCATCATTCTGCTATTTCAGTGTATCATGACATTGTAGGCATAGATAATGGTAGAAAGTCTAGTAATCTATTTTCAAAATATATTTAACAGTTTCATTGGGATTCCATCTTTTATTCAGAAGTAGAGCTTTATACTGTGATATTTTATTTTTGTCAAAGGACTGTGCTGTTGTTATAATGTAAGGGAAAAGAGTGAGGTATGGGGAGCAGGAAGGTGGAAGGGAAATCCCTGAGCATAATGAACTCTTTATGAAAAATTTTTAAAGTAATGTATATTTATAGCATATATATAATTCTCCTTAATAAATATATAAATCCTTGCACATATAACATATATGTAAATATAATACATAGTTTATACTATACATTTAAGGAATATATAATACATATTGTGTATATATAGATATATATGTATATCTCCTTAAAAAATAAAAGATTGAAGAACAGAAGATTTTCATTAGAATGACACTTTAATGATCATATCCAACACTACTATGGAGACTATAAAATGGTGAATAAATCATTCAACAGTGTGTAAAATCTATGCTGACTTTCACATAATTAAATATGTAGTTTATGCATTAACTAACTTTTATAATTAGAGAATAGATAACTGTATAAACTTTATTGAATTTTTACCTCATGGAATTCTTGGTGTCATTTCTTTTCCCTAAAAGATTTTATATATTTATCCTATCAATTAGATAAAAATATTTGGAGAAAATCTTTCTACAGTATTGTTATTTTAGAAGAGAAATTATTGATCTTTTATGAATAATGTAGTCTTTTTAAAATTAAAATAAGGCAAAGAGAGGAAAATTTGGGGTCTTGAATGAATTTTATTAAGTTTTGTTTTTAAAATACAAGGATGCTCTGGGCATGACATGGTAGCCTAGCAGCTAAAGTCCTCGTCTTGCACACGCAGGATCCCATATGGATGCAGGTTCTAATTCCAGTGACCCTGCTTCCCATCCAGATCACTGCCTGTGGCCTGGGAAAGCAGTCAAAGACAGCCCAAAGCCTTGGGACCCTGCATCGGCATGGGAGACCTGGAAGAGCTCCTGGCTCCTGGCTCCGGATTGGCTCAGCTCCGGCCATTATGCTCACTTGGGGAGTGAATCATTGGATGGAAGATCTTCCTCTCTGTCTCTCCTCCTTTCTGTATATCTGATTTTCCAATTAAAAAAAAATACAAGGACACTCTTTCCTCTATGTTGGTTCCACAATCTCTAAATTTTATCTAATTTGTAATTGCTATCTTGATTGATGTGAATGGTGTCTTGTAACTGTTGATGTTGAGCATCTTATCATATACCTTTTGGCCGTTATATTTAAAAAATGTTGTTATTATTTTCCATGATATGGTTTTGCAGGTTTAGGGAGCCCCCGTACTTCCTGTCACCTCCTCTTCTCCCCTCCTCATTACTATTAATTACTTGGAGAAATGTCTATTCATGTGGTGCAACTTATTTTTGCTTTTGTATTTGCATTTACCATGTAAAGGTCAACATCATAGAGCTTTTCCCATCATTTCTTCTACTCATTGATCAGTTCCACTCTTATGTTTAGGTTCTTTATCATGTTTCTGTGGACTTTTCAGTATGATATAAGCTATGTGAACAACTTGATTATTTTACATGTGGAATTACATTTATCTCAGTGCCCTTTACTGAAGAGGTGATCTTTCCTAATTGTGTTCCCTGGGTCTTCTTGTGGAATTAGTTGGACATATACATTTATAGGTTTCTGTTCTATTCTATTGGTTATTGATAGCAATTTTTACAATGGTACCATGTTGTTTTCATTACTATTGATTTCTAATAACATGCTAAATTGGAAAGTGGGATACGTCCAATTATGTTTTAATTTTCGGAATTTTGGGAGAAGAGGACTTTCAAGCTTTGTCCTCAATGTCATAAAGATTCCTATCTCCCATTTTCAAGAAAAAAAAATGACACTGGAATTTTTATAGTGACTGCATCAAATGTGCATCTTTTAATAGCACAGATATAGTATTTATTTTGATGATCTAGTTATTTTATAATAGAAATAGAGAGATAATGATGTGTGTATGTGTTTGTGGGGATTCCTAAGGCTTTGGGCCATCCTTTACTGTTTTTCCAAGGCAGTAGCAGGGAGCTGAAAGTTAAGTGGAACAGCCGGGGTACAAACTAGCACTCATATGAGTTCCTGGCTCATGCAAGGTAAGGATTTAGCCACTAGTCTCCCACCCAGGACCAAATATTCCTTTTTTATTTTTTTAGTTTGGAAATACATGGCTCATTCTTAACATTTCAATTGCAGATTTGGAGAAAATTTTATTTCAGGGCGTATTGTAGGACTAAATCAGCAAAAATGTTCCAATGACAAGCCTTTGGCAAACCTCAACATAGGATAGTAAATAGTGTAAAATGGTAGACGTACCCATAGAGTCAGAGAAAATAAACAAGCTTTTTAGGATTTTTAGAACTGCAAAAACAAAACTAGGTTACCAAATCATCATCTATAGATAGATAGATAGATAGATAGATAGATAGATAGATAGATATCTCGCTTTGTGTACCACAAGGATTGGCAATAATGATTCACAGTTGGAGTAGAAAATCAAACAAAACATAAAAGAAAACCACAAAATAAAACCGAAGTAATCAAAGAAAATAAAGAGAGCTTTTAGGAAATTCGGGATAACATAAAAAGAGGTGATATTCAAGGTAATGGGGTTCAAGAGATGAAGGTGTGTGTGCTTACGTCAGCCTTGCTCATGCCTGGCTGTCACAGCTGTCTGGGGAATGAATCGGTGATTTGAAGATCTGTCTCTTCTGCTCTCTCCCTGTCTCTCATTGTCACTGTAACTGACTCTGAAATAAATAATTAAACCTTAAAGAGAGTTTTAAGGATAGAGGAGTCTTAAAGCTGAAAGAAAAAGAAAAAATAGGCATTGGGAAATTTTAATTTACTCAAATTCGGATTTCTCAGGAGAAAGTTTACAGACCAGGTGGGAGTGGGATGAGAATTGAACGGGGGAAAACTATACCAGCTAAGGAAGCTGTATCCAGAAAACTAATCTTCAGGTATGAAGGAGCCAAATATGACATGCTGAGAAAACCAAAATGTTGAGAGAATTTATTGCCACCATATCACTATTTTAAAAAGAAGAACTTGCTTAAAACAAGTTATTCAACTTGAAAAAAAAAATGCTAACATGAAGAAAATACCTGAAGAGAGAAAACTCATGGGTGGATCTAACTATACTAATTCAGAATGCTCTAATAAATGTGAATCACTTATAACCTTATTGTGAAGAATACAATAATTATAATTAATATGTTAAATTTTATTAGACATACAGTTTAGAAACATAATCAATAATAACAAAAACATACAATATGAAAAATTCAAAATTTCTTATCTCTATTTCTCTTGCTAATTTTTATTATTTTAGAATGATCTGATCTAACTGAAAGAATACTCTTGTAATGTTCATGAAGGCTATAAACCAAACATGAATAACAGACGTGCATGATAAACCTCACAGGCCTAGTGTCAGAATATACCACCGTAAAAAACAACACCTGGCACTGTGACACAGATGTCTAAGCTTCTGCTTTCAAGGCCGACAGTAAATATTGGAATATCAGTTGAAATCCCAGCTGCCCCACAATTACTCCAATTTGTTGACAGTACTCCTGAGCTTGCAGCACACAATGGCATCAGGACCTGGGAGACTTGGGTCTGGACCATGCCATTGGAAGGACTCCATGAACGGAAGATCATTCTCCTGCTACCCTGTACCTCATCACTCTAACCTTTCAGATTAAAAAAAAAAAGTATCTTTTGAAGAAAGAAAAAAAGAAAGTCACAAAATCATAAATGAATATTTAACTGTGTGGAGAAACAAAATAATTATTAAAATTTAAAACAATTATCACAACAGAAATGTTAAAGAACTTATCTATTATTAAGTATCTTAAATATCAGCTGACTAAATTCTCCAGTTCAAATATGTAGAGAGGTTAAATCAACAAAAGACAAATTGCAAATCTATTCTGTTTATAAAAACTTATTTCACTTCTAAGGACACACATAGACTGAAAGCAAAAGAATGGAAGAAGATATTCCATGCAAATGGTGCTCAGAAGAAAATGAAAGCAACCGTATGTGTACCAGAGAAAGCTATAAATCATTTATCAAAAAAAAAATGTCAAGAAGAACCAGGTAGGCAACTGTGTATTGATAAGATATTTGATCTAGCAATAGAAACAATATTCGTAATTACATGTACCGAGTATCAAGGTACCAACATTTGTAAAGCAAATGTTCACTGAACGAATTGAAATAATAGACTTACATACAATTGTATGGATGTTTAACACCACACTTTCAGACATAGGAAGATTATCTAGACAGAAAAATAAACAAAAACCACAGTTGATTGTATCCTAGTTCAACTGGATCTAATAGACATCCACAAAACTTTTACCCATCAGCCACAGAATACACATTCAACTCAATAGTATGTGGAATATTTTACAGGATATGGCAGTTAACAGTCCTGCCTCAACTATTTTAAAAGAGTAGAAATAATTATTTACTATCACTTATTAACACAATGAATTAAAACTAGAAACCAACAAGAAAAGTTGGAAATGACACAAATGTACAAAATTATAGAATTTATTCCTGGTCAACAAAAGGATCAAGAAGAAACCAAGGTAGAAATTAAAATTTCATGAAACAAACAAGAATGGAAACACAGTATGTCAAAATCTATGTTGTACAGCAAAAGTAGTTCTAAGAGGGAAGCTTAGAGCAACTGAAGACTGCCTCCCCCCAAAAAATAAACCAAAGAAAAATATCAAAAAAAAACCCTGATTGGTGTACCTCAAGGAACAAGAAAACCAGTAACTAATCAAATCATCAAATCCAAAATGACAGAATTAAAGAAATAAATCACAGAGAGCACAAATAAATGACAGAGAAAATAAATACAAAATCAAACAAAAACAATGAGAAATAGAAGGCTCATTGTAAAGACATATACAGTTAACAGACTCTTAGTTAAAATAACAGAAAAAACCACTGCTTCAAACATTATGACTGATACCACTGAAATATAAATAATCACTCCAGATTACTTTGAATGGCTACATTGGAATAAATTCAATAACCTAATAGAAACAGACAAGCTGCTGGACATACCTTACCCAGATTGAATCATGAGGAAATATACTCAGACATAGTTGTATGAATAGTGACATTGAATCATTGAATCAATAATTATAAAATAAAAATCTTCCTCCAAGAAAAGCTCAGGATTTAATGGCTTGACTACTGAATTCTAGCAAACACAAAAATAGTATCAGAATTAATTCTTACTCAATTATTCAAAAAAATGAAAGAGTAATAATAGCTTACTCATTCAGCTTGTGTAACTAACAAAAATCTGTTAGCAATGTTGCAGACTACTAAGATAATATAAAAAACCAGTAGTGTTTTAATAATATAAAGAATCAATCATCTGATTAAAAAATTAGGAAAGTAATCCCACTACAATCACCACAAAAAATAAATGGGACTAAATTTAGCCAAATGGATCAATGTGCTATACTGCAAATCGTTGATATTAAATTGAAGAGGAAAAAGGAAAAAAGGGGGGGCGGCGGCTCTGCTTATGCACTGGAAACATCAAAGTTGTTGAAAATGTACACACTATCCAAAGCATATCAAAATGTCAATGCAATGTCTATCAAAATGCCAGTGACATTTGTCATGGAACTTGAAGCAAACCTAACTAAAACTGAGTCGATCTACAAATGATCCCAAATAGCCAAAGCAATCTTGAGTAAAACCAAAGCAGAACACATTACAATAACTGCTTTAAATGGTATTGTAGTTAAGACAGGTTGGCAATGGCATTAAAAACAGATCCATATAAAATGGAATAGAAGTAACCTCATGTATCTATTGCAAATCATGCTTGACAAATGTGCTTAGATTATACATTTGATAAAGGATAGTTTCAATAAATGATGTTGGAGAATATGGATATCCATACAGAAGAATGAAACCAAGAGCCCTGTCTCTCACAAAAAAATTTATCTCAAATGGATCAAAAAACTAAAATCTGAAAATTTAGGAAAAATTAGAAAGAAGACATAGGAAAAACTCTTCAGAACATTGACATTGGTAAGCATTTTCTAGATTGGGGTCAAAAGCACAGAAAATGAAGGCAAAAGCTTTCATTTGGGATTACATCCAACTAAATGAATAGAAAAATTTTTTAAAATTTAAAAAATGATTTCCTTACCTAAAGCTTCTGTAAAAGAATGAGCTAGAAAGAGAGACAGAGTGTGTACATTCTGAAAAGCAGCCTAACCTGCTGATCCACAGTACTCCAGACTAAAGAGATTCTGTATAGCAAAGGAAACAATAAAATGAATTGGCCTTGTACAGAAAATTTTCCTCCTCAGATTGTAGTACCCACCATTATATTTTTGTCTTCTGTAAAATGGCCTATATTTTAGACTCCACATATGAGTGAGACCAGGGGTTAATTGTCTTTCTGTACTTGTTTTATGTCATTGATACGCTGCTAAAAATGATAACATTTCAATCAGTTTTATGAATCAACAGTACGCTGATATGTATATTTACCACACTTTGTTTATCTGTTTATTGGTGAATGGGCACTTAGATAATTTCTTGGTTACTGAGAATAGTGTTACAAAAAATATATGAGGGTAGATGTTTGTTTGACAGACTTGTTTAATTTCCTTTCAATGTGTATACCTAGGGAAAGGACCGCTGTATTGTATGATGCTTGATATTTTGAATTTTGAGGAATTTCTAAACCTTGGTATGAATTTACATATCCAAGTACAATGTGCAAGACTTTCCTTTTTTTCACACTATCACAGATACTTGTTCTATTTAGTCTTTTTTGCTAATAACTATTCTCTGAGTGAAGAGATAGATCGTTGTGGTTTTACTTGCATTTCCCCCATAATTAGTGAATTTGAACATTTTTACATCTGTCTGTTGGCCATTTGTAGGTTTTCCTTTGAGAAATGTCTTTTTACATGTGTTCCAAGTGGGTCATTTGCTGTTTATTAGTTCATTATTTGAATTGCTTACAAATTTTGATCATTAACTCCATGACAGATGCATTTTTACATAAAAGGATATAATACTGCATTATATAAGAATTTTTGTTAAGTTTTTTTCTCAGTAAGTATTTTAAAGACCTTTTAAGATCGTGATGGATAAAATGTTGCATTATTTCAAGAAAATATTTCAAGTCTGTTTCATATGTGTGAATTTCTCTTGCACATGATTTTTGTTACATTTGTCCTCTGTCATTCTTTTCTAATTTTTTTCTTTGTGTGATGCTAATACTTCTGAACTAGTTTTTTTATTTGATGAGTAAGATAATGTTGTGGTATGGGAATTAATCCAGAACCACTTCAAATTATTTTATAAATTGTTTAGAATGTATTCTTAGATTTTACTTCTTTTATGTTTTTTTTTGTATTTTCATTTGGTTAATTTAAATCTGTAAAGTAAAAGAAAAACCAGTTATTCTAGATACCATTAAATAATAATGTACATTATTCCCCTGCCCTGACAAGAAGACTACAATATATGGTGCACATAATTTTGGAAGTTT
The DNA here is from genome assembly GCF_017591425.1 of Ochotona curzoniae. Taxonomy (NCBI): domain Eukaryota; kingdom Metazoa; phylum Chordata; class Mammalia; order Lagomorpha; family Ochotonidae; genus Ochotona; species Ochotona curzoniae. Next base: position 46,492,988 of record NW_024467119.1, read on the forward strand.
CATATTGTACAAATAAATAGTAAGTGGCAGCATTGAATAATAATCTAATGAATTGGATTGAATAAGTTAATTGATTGTTTAAGTATATATTATATTCCCACTATTATAACTATAAGAAATATTGATACAGTATGAATTTGATATTCCCACATTTAATATAATAAATATTTAGCTAATGGTAGAGATATCACTAGTAAATAAGATACAAGTATGCTAATAATTGGCAAGTTTGTGTTCATTAATTGGAACACAGATGGTTAGTTATCTGTGCAGGAGAAGTACAGCAGATCGAAGACACTACTAACAAAATGATAAAAATATATATATATATTGAGTAGCGTGTTCCAGATTATATCATTTTCATCAAATTCCAATAATGTTTTTATAGAAATAGAACTTTCCATCTTGAAACTCAAGGAATCCTAAATAGCCAAATAATACTTTAAAAGCAGGAAAACGATGAATTTCTCACTTTGTTGATCTCATAGCTCTGATGAAGATACAGCAGTCAGTATGATGTGGTTGAGCATACAAAAATATCAGCTTTGCACATACTGTCAAATGATTTTCACAGGATGTCAAGATTAGTAACTTGGAAAAGGAACATCTTTTCAACAAGAGATGAAAATTGGAAATTCACTTTCAAAAGAATGAATTTTTATGCTTGTACTCTTTACAAGGCATAGCATGATACTTGAAGTTATTATAACTAGGACATGTTAGTTTTGAATACTGGGGTTCAGTATTTCTTTTTCTCTGGCAGTCTGACCAACACAAACAATGTTATCAGTGTTTTTAAATTCCCTGAGTTGATTACACTTTTTTTTTAATGATGAAAAGAACATAACATAAAACTTCTGAAATTCTTAAGGGTTTAGTAAGATTGGGTTTACTTTGAATTACCTTTCTTGAAATTTCAGTTCTTTGGTGGTTACCAGTAACATTAAGAAATAAGTTTTAGGGCCTGGCACGATAGTGTAGTGGTTAAAGTCCTCGCCTTGCACGCATTGGGATCCCATATGGGCAGCGGTTCTAGTGCCGGCAACCCCAATTCCCATCCTGCTCCCTGCTTGTGGCCTGGGAATGCAGTCGAGGACGGCCCAGGGATTTGGGACCCTGCACTTGTATGGGAGACCCGGAAGAGCTCCTGGCTCCTGACTTCGGATTGGCTCAGCTCCAGCCATTGCAGTTGCTTGGTGAGTGAACCATTGGACAAAAGATCTTCTTCTCTGTCTCTCCTCCTTTATGTATATCCACCTTTCCAATAAAAAATAAATAAATCTTGAAAAAAAGAAGGAAATGAGTTTTAAAGGTGATGTTGAACCTTTTTTGAAGCCCTTTTCTGTCTAAACCTAAAAATTTAAAACTCTGGATTTTGAGGGATGTGTTAAGACAGGTGTATTATTTTATAATGCTTTCAACTGATGTGACGTGCGCTTATAAAGAAAAAAACATCATCTGGGGACTTTGCTAATAAAGCTCTTCATGTCTCATACTTTCTTCTTTTAGAGGAGAGCCTGTGTCCATTACATGCAACTGCCAGAGGTTTCAAGAAGATTTTTAATCAAAATGTTGCATGGTTTTGATGCAATATGAGGAATTTTTTATTTTGCAAGTACAGATTCATTAAGATGCACGAAAGTACTGAACATACATTGAGAATTTTCTTAATTGCAATAAATACTCAAAGTGTTTTTTTCTAATGAAAATAAATTTTGCTGCAGGTTAAAGTATGCATTTTAAGAGACTTTGTTTTATGCTGTTATATGAATCTGTTGAACTAAAAAGCAGTGGAACAAGCCAAGTGTAATTAGCTGAATGAATATATGTATATATATATATATATATATATACAGTGGAGTGGGTGTGCAAAAGTAAGTGATATCTAATATACCTTCAGCAGAGGCTGTATATTTTTATTTTAGACTGTAACTGCTATGAAGACAGTCTGTCAGATTTAGCTTCATATATTCTCTGGCACTTAGTGTGTATTCACCCATGATGGGCACCTAATAAGTCCTGATAATGAATGAAAAAAAAGTAACATGTGAACATGTGAACTAAATGTAACAAGTGAAGGTGTAATTTTTAAATGATAACAGAGAAAATTTTAATGACATTGCATTTGACAACTATTTCTTGAATAGAACAACAAAGCACAACCAATAATATTGAAAATATATAGATTTAAAACTTTTGTGCATCAAAGCACTTTTCAATAATTGACTCAAGGAAAGTGATAAACAATCTGAAGAAAGATTTCTTCAGCTACTACACAGCCAGAGGATATGAAAAGATGTAGAAGTTACTAATTCTAGGACAATGAAAATAAAACCTCATAAGGAAGTAACACAATTATGCCCAAATAAATGAACAAGAGAGAAAGAGAGAGAGAGAAGAAAAAGAGAATGGTTGGAAAGAATAAGGGAAAAGGGGCTCAATTTGCTGGTCTTTATTGAATCATTTGTCCCCCTTCTAACTTAGGTAAAATAAATAATGTCTATTTTATGGGACAAAATTATATTTCAGGCATTTTATAACTGTCATAAAATGAAAAAGGAAAAATGTTGGCAAAACTCTGCAGAAATCAAAACACTTGCGCATTATCAGTGGGATCATATATCAGCATAGCCACTGCAGAAAACAGAATGGTAACAATGAAAAAACAAATCAGACATGATACTATCATGCGGTTCAAAAACTGCACTTCTGGGCATACACCCAAGAGTTGTAAGCTGAAATTTGGGGAGATATCTGTATACCCATCTTGATGGCAGTATTATTTGTAATAGTCAACAGAAATAAGAAAGTTGTCTTCTAAGATCAGATAGAGCTGAGGGAACCAACAAAAGATGGGGTATAAGCAAAGAACTGCAACAAGGATTAGATGAGAATAGAAAACAGAATGAATCATTTTATTTACTTCTAACTTAATCAAAGCAATTTATTTATATTTTATAAGTGATAAAATTATATTTCCATTTTGCACCCATGACTGCAAGCTTGTGGGGCCTGGATGTGTGGGATTGTGGGGTCAGGGGATGGCATGGGGTTGAGTAGTGACCTGGGGGCTCACTTCCACTCAGGCAAGCAGAACTTGGGGATTTTCCACAGGCATTTTCTGGGTGTGGTAGCAGGGAGGAGAGGGGAGGGGCCTAGGCTACTATGCTGACCTGGTATGCTGGTGGGCCAGGCTATGGGAACTTTGAAAGGGCTTGCATCTTGGATATGTGGAGGGGTAATACACCAGGCTGGCACAACTGCCAGGAGCTTGGGACCATAGTGGTTGGGCAGAGCTTTAGACCAGCACACTGATTCATCAAAAGATCAGGCTTTAGAAAGCTGGGCTGGGATACCTATCCTCTCCTAGGTGAAGAGACTGTGGGTTGATCAAGGAAAAGGGTAAGGAGATGCTTGATATGGTAGACAACTCAAGGGGTATGATGCAGGTCAAGAATAACTTCTGAGAGACTTCAAATGCTAAGGCCACTGTACTTGGAGGTAAGTGAGAGTGCTGAGACTAGTGGTTTGGAGGGGGGAAGCTGCATGACTTTTATGGGTCAAGCCAATGCACCAGCTCATGTGGGATACCTGAGCTGGGCTAGTTAGCATTGACAAGTTCAGAACACCACACTCTGGTGTACACTAAAACTAAATCTGGGAGCTTACTTTGCAAGGATAGGTTATAGTACCTGCCAACAAGAGTTGGAACAAGGGATGGTTAATGTTAAACGAGGTCATGACTCTAATCAGCATGTGAGAATATCAGGTCTGGGGGAATATTCTGTGGGGGATAGATGGGTCCATCCCTGTGAAACTGGAATGTCTGCTATTTTGCATAAAAGCTGGGGGTAGTGATGGGCTGAGATAGGCTAGATCATGGAACCCTCTGACACTCATGAGTACTGAGGTTTGAAGCAGGCCAGGCTGGTCCTCACTGCAGCACCCACAGACTCACCCAAAAATGAGGTGGTGAACAAGCTGGGATATAACATCTACCAACTCATTTAAATCCCAGGATGAAGAGGGCATAATATGCCAGGTAAGAACCTAGCAGCCACTGGCAAATGTGAGATCTGTGGCTCAAAATGGGTCTGGTTGGGGAACTTGAAAAACTCCCCTGGTGGGCCATTGCTCCCACCAGTGAGCATGCGATTCAGGCATGAGTGTTGGTTAGGCTGTGTAAGGTAGTTCTACCCATTGGCAAATGTGTGGGTTGATTCTGTAGAAGGACATGTTGGGCAGGGCCAGACCAACCTTAACTATCTGGCATGTATAGGAGCCAGGGTGAAGTGTGGGTTATACCAGGTTAGGATATCACATCTACAGGTTTGCATGAGTCAGGGATGGGGACAGACTGAACAGGGCTAGGCCCAACATTGAGAGTTGGGACTGTGGGTGGCCGGACATGCCAAGCTGTAGCATCTGATGGCAAAGGCCAAAATGGGGGATGGGCTATAATGAGCTGGGTCAGAGTAACCTCTGACATCCTCAAGATCTGTGCCTTGGAGTAGGCCTGTTGGATACCTAAGAGTACGCCTCAGCTGTGTTGTGGACCTCACTGGTGGACTTGAGCCAGAATGGGGGCAGTGATCTGGACTGGACTTGGCTGCAGGGTCCATTGGCATGGGTGTGGACTGGGTCTGGGGTGAACTGACTGGGCTAGACTCCAGCACCCACTGGTGCTCATGATAGCCAGAGTGGCTGTAGGATGGACTAGGCTAGGTCTCAGCTCCTGCTAAAGCATGGAGAACTGTGCCTGGAGGCGGACCAGATGTCACTGGGTTGTAGTACTCAACAGTAAGAACCAGAATGGATGTGGGAGAGTTTGATAAGGCCACTGCTCCTTCAAGGACAAAAGGCCAAGGACACATTGGTATGTGTGAGATCTACCACTGTGAAAAGACCTGATAGAGGAGGTTGGGGAACTCCTCTGTCAATATGCATTCCATGTAGATGAGTGCAAGAACCATGTCTGGGAGCAGCCAGAGTATGTCAGGTTACACTTCCTGGTGGCATACATGTGGGTCAGGTGTGGGTGTAGGCTGGACTGGATGAGTTCATTACATTCACAGGTACAGTCGAAAGCCAGGATGAGGGGCAGGACAGGTCAGGTCAAGCAACAACATTAGCTAGTTCTCATTAGGGATGGGACTGGGGGCTGCATGTGCTGGGCTATGCTGAAACACCCACCAGCATGTGCTGTAACTGGGGCAGACTTGGCTGAGCCAAGTCTACAGTATTTTCAGGCCAGAGCCAAGGCGAGGCAGGTCATGCCAGACTGGGACACAGCACCCACCAGCATATGTGAGACCTAGTGTGGGGGAGTGTGTAAACTCAGCAGGGGATTACAGGAAGCTCCCTTGCCGAGCTACTGCTTCCACTGGTGGGTGTGAGAACTGGGACTAGGGGCAGATCAGAGCAATCAGTACTCAACTCCTATTTGCCTGCAAGGGAACTGGATTAGAGGGAGAGCCAGACTGGGCTAACTGACTGCATCCATTGGTGTATGCATGAGCAAGAGGAAGTTCAGGCTGGTTAGGCTTTGCTACAGCATTAGCTGGCAAATGCTTGGACTGGAGACAAATTTTGTCAAGCTAGACTGCAGAATCACTTGGAAAGTGTGAGATCTGGGATTGGGAGTGGGCACGATAGGGAAAGTGGGCAATTCTCTGATGGGCTGCAACTTTCACTAGTGAGCGTTAGAACCAGGGACAGGGGCAGTTACAGCACATGCTGGTGGACATATCAAAAGAAAAGTATTCAAAAATGGACCACTTTTATGGTGAAGATTTTAGACTGCCAAACTTAGGGTGGAATTCCATCCTCTCAACCAGTTACAGAAATCTTCCTGTCTCATATTAATAAAGGAATAACTGAGTTCTTGACTGGGGCTGTTCTTAGTAGTAAGCTATTAAGTAATACTTAACCTCGAGTATATATATGAAGTAAATATTTACTCTCATTTAAAAAATCATCTTACTTCTTGTAAAGGTAGCATGCATTATTTTTGACTCAATTTATTCACTTTTTTATATTACTCTTGAGTGAATATTTTGTGTGGACATATCAGAAATTTTTATATTGATCTTCTTCCCTTAATCTTTGTCTCAAACCAGAAAGTTGCTACTATGTTAGATAATAATATTATTGGATTCTTAGAATTCAATCATTGGGAAAAAATGTTTTCGTATCTAAAATGTCTGAAAAAGCAATGAGTATTTTTTCCTTTTTCACCACTGCTAGTGCCAACCAAATTCCCCTGACAAAAAATTCTTAATTCTTCTGAGATCTCTCCAGTCAATTTTCCCCATGAAAACAAAACAATGGAGATATCTGAACCTGTGTACGTTGAATTACAATTCAGAGTCCCAAATAAAGTCTTATTTTTTTTAATTTCTGAAGTTTGGATTGAATAGTATTAAAAAGAGAACAATCAGTAATGTATCAAAATTTTTCAAACAGCCATGGAAATAAACATTAGGGGGAAATCTTGTGTAAACTTTTGTATAAATGTGTATAAACATTTATAATTTCTGGCACAGAAATGAGTTTGTCTTTTAATTTAATTTAATGTTCCACAAATTTTTGAAGTGCCTATGTATCATCCTGCCAATAATATACACTGTTGGTCAGTCAAGGTACTATGGAACAGGGCCCTAAGGTTTATATATATATATATATATATATATATATACAAATGCTTGTGTATTTTAAAGGCACACTATATTTGGCACACTCTTAATATATTCAGAGATCTTTATATCCAGTTGAAACTATTTTGAAGAGATTCTCTTAAATCTGTCTGGGGTCAAAACGAAGGTCTTATGGTCACATCCTGAATCTGATTTGTACCTTGAGGCTATACTTATTATCAGAGTATTGGATTTTATCTTTTTCCCCAGAAACTATTTCTACCTTGCAGGTTCTGACTTTCTGGAGGGACTCTGAACAAAGAAGGATTATTTCAGCACCAAGAAAACCCTGATTTCTTTATGTTTCATTTAAGTTTTATTTGAAAGTGAAGCATATCCATTTATTGATTTGTTAAAAGATATGTGTGCTTCTTTTTGCTAGGTAGCTAAAAGAAGCCAAGTGATATTTTTTAAATCTTCTACCTGGAATCTCCTCCACCAGATGCACAAATCTGTTAGTTTCACTTAAATATTTTCTGTCTACATTTTAAAATTATGAGCTGTTGCTTCAGAACATGATTTGGGACCTATTTCTCTTAGTTTACAACGACTGTTCATGCCTGCGCTGTTGATACGGACCTCTTCCAGGCATTCTACAACACGGTCATAAATTAATGTCACCTGGCTAGGGTATTTCTGCAAGCAGCATCTTGCCTCTAAGCAAGGCAGATTATTTTCAGAGCCTACAGACACATGGGGTTTCAGTGAGGCGATTTCTATTCTGATGATGTTTGAAATTTCTTACACAGAGAAAGGTTACTGGGACTGTACTTTTGGCCTGGATGACCATTATCTTGACATTTCTTTCTGTACTACCACCACTGTGTTTCACTCTGTCTGAGGCTTATCTTTCCCCCAGAAAGTCCGAATCTTCACAAAATGTTGCTTGCAACTACAACCAACTATGTTCCCAGGGTATTTATAATAAAAAAGATAGTCAGAAGTTTCCAAGTTTCCAAAGCTATTGAGCTTTATACAACAAGTGCAATGTCACTGTTACTATACTTTGCCTTTGAAACAACTTAAACTTTCCTAGAAATCAAGTTGGTTGGGTACTGTTTAATGCTATGAAATCTATAAAGTTTTTGGTGGTAATTTAGACAGCAGATTTTCTGTGTGTTTGATGACAGTATTTCTCAGTCAAAATAGGTTTGAAGACAATTTTGCAAGTTGAGTAGCTGGAATTTTATTTTTCAGACTTTTTTAAAGGTAAGAAAATCTAAAAGAAAGAGAAAAATGGACAAGGGAAAAATAGCAAGGAGAAGTGAAAGGTTAAAAATAGTCATTTGTAGATGTTGCTGTCAGAAATCAATAAAGGATAAAACTGGAAGGTGAAGGCTTCCTTGACACATATGAGCAGCTAAAAAAGTTTCAGCAGCAATTTTTTAATGCCCAAACTTGTGAGACAAACCTATTTTTGAAATTGGATGCTGAATCAAATTGGAAAGTTCAAAAGGATAACATCACAGTAATTTATAGAAAGACTTAAAGAATTTTAAAATATAAATGCAAATACTTTAGGAAAGCAAAATAGGATGTCTTTAACAGAAACTGTTACTACACTGTGTTTTTCTATAGAACCAAAACTCAAACAGATAATTTAAAATAATTTGATATTAAGCTGAATGAATAATGGCTGATCTGTTAAACAGCAGTTGGAACTACTGGCCTATTACAATTCATTTGTCTGACATTTGTATTTTTGCATGTCTGTAATTTTTTAAATGTGCTTATCTGAAATACAATGAATCTAAAATCTTGCTGACATAAGTAATAAAATTATAGAAAGTCTTGGGTTTAACTTAGAGAAAATATATATTAATTAACTAATTTTATGATGTGCTTTTTAGCCTCAGGGATTTCCCCTCTCCTATCTCCAGTTCCCCCCCACCACAGATTTCCCTAATGTTATAATAATATAGTTCTGGGCTCCAAGCAGTGGCCTAGCAGCCTAAAGTCTTTGTCTTGAACGCATTGGGATCCCATATGGGCACTGGTTCTAATCCCAGTGAACCCGCTTCCCATCCAGCTTCCTACCTGTGGCCTGGGAAAGCAGTCGAGGATGGCCCAAAGCCTTGGGACCCTGCATCTGAATAACAGACCTGGAAGAGCTCCTGGCTCCTGGCTTTGGATTGGCATAGAACCAGTCGTTGTGGTCACTTTTGGAGTGAATCTTTGGATGGAAAAATATTTCTCTCTGTCTCTCCTCCTGACAGAGTCCAGCTCCAGCGAAGAAGGGTGCGTGGAGTAGGCATAAAGAGGAAAGAAATGGACCACAACAATTTCAGGATCATAATGGACAATGCAAGAAAGCTGTCCCTTTATTTATACAGAAGCCTTCACAAGCTCAGGCAGTGACTCTTTAGGTGTTGGTCAAGGGGGCATTTCCAAGGACAATTATGCCCTTTGTTTCACTTAAAACTCCCAATAGAAGTTCTCAATAGACAGCATGTATCAATCAGGAACACATTCCTACCACAATCCTAATTCTACAACTTAATCTTTAATCAGTTAAGGCTGGAAATGCATCACAAAAAAAGGGGGGAAACCTAAAGATCAAAGAAAGAACAGAAGCAACCCTGAAATAGATCCTTGATTAGTATAAGGTTAATGGGGGCAGAAGAGACACAGACAGAGAAAGCATAAATTGTAAAGGCCCTTTTGCAGTTATCAGCGACATTAACCTCCAAGCTCACCTTGATAGTGAAAACCAACTCTGCAGCAGCAAACAATGCCTGAATAGATTACAGAATTCTTCAGTGGGGTGATCCGGTTTCCATGTAAAGGAAGGTGAAACTGCCTTCAGCTGGTTTGTAGAGACATCTGCGGGGCCCTGTCATGCAGTGGGAAATTCCTTGCAGCCTTGCCTGCAATGGAACAGTTCTCTTCACATTTTCCTGTCCCCCGCATCCACTTCACGGACCAGCATCCTCCTCTCTATATATATCTGACTTTGCAATAAAAATAAATTCTTAAACACAAAACAATAGTATAGTACTTATAAAACAGTCATAAGTTCATCATGCTGCTATTTAAATATATCCTGACATTGGAGGCAAATACAATGTCAGAAAGTCAAGCATCCTATTATCAAGATATATTTAATAGTTTCATTGGGAATTCATTTTTGACTCAGGAGTAGAGATGCATACTGCAGTGCATCTCCACTTCTTGATATGATCATTTTTATTATACAGTTCCTCTAGATGACTATATGTATCTACATGCATGTTTACTGATGTATCTATTGCTCTTGTATTTTGCATGAAGGCGGCCTTATATCAAAAGTCCTTAAAGGAAAAAAATGTCTTCAATAATTCTAGCTTAGTAGTTAAAACATCACTTAGCTTGGGTTGCCTGCATCCCGTAAGTGATTCACACACGTGCATTTGTTGAAGCCATAGCTCTGCTCCCTCTGCTTTCACACTAGCTTCCTGCCAGGAGCACTCTGTAAGATAGTAAGCGATGGCTCATGAGTGGGATCCTGGTCCACCTCCATGGAAGATCTTAAATAATTTCCTAGTCCCTAACTGTTGTCTGGCTTAACAATTCTGGAAGTGGAATAGTTCCACACTTTTGTTGGTCTCAGCTCTTCACACCAACACTTTCTCTCTGTTGTTATATTTTTCAAATAAAATAAATAAGGTTAAAAAGCCATTCTACACTCCAAACATTTTTAACAATGCTTTTGATTTCTGCATCACAGAAGAACAATTGCCTTAACGCTATTCCTAAGGGACCATGTGAGCTCAGGCATGTTATTTGAAACAGATAAAGCTGAGGACAATTTTTCCCAGCTCTGAAAAGCTTAGCCTAATTTAGAAGTACATTTTCCAATTACTTACTCTTAACATAATATTACTTAGTCTATGAATACACTATGTTCTTGTAAATGCTATTTCTTATAGAGATTTTATTACATCTATTTTATTGTAGCTAGCACAGAAAGGTAGCAGAGAGAAGCTTTTATAGCTATTTTTATATTTTTACAACAAAAGAATTGTAATCTTTTCTATATCCAAACCTAAGGCATAGAAAAAATTGCACTTACTATTGAGATTTCCATTTCTACTTGGAGTTTTCATTGTTTTATGTATTAAAATTATAATTACAGTCTGTCCCACACCCCATTCCACCCCAGCCGCTGTTTAGTTTTATGTCCTCCCGTGGAAGTGGTAACCCAAGAGGGATGAGCCCACTATTACCCTCCCAGGCCTCTCCCACTCCCAGATTCCAATTGATGCTGCCCAAACAAACCTCGCCCACTTTAATTTGTTTGCACCAGTAGGAATAATCCGCCAAGCCCGGCTTTTCCCTGATCTAGTGCACACGGGGCGCACAGGTGTGGTAGCTCTGCCTAGTCAGGTCTGCCCCCATCCCAGCCCATGCTCTCCTGCGGAAGTAGGCAAACCAGAGTAGGGGCGGTCCTGGTGGGGGTTATTGTGGGTCGCTCCAACTAGGATACAGCTCCCACTGGTTTAGGTGAGGACCAAGTATGTGCTGGGCAGAACCAGGCTGGACTGCAACAGCCATTGGTTCCAGTGGAAGTCAGGAGTGAAAACAGAACCAACCCAGCATTTACAACCACCAACTGATTGGAACGATGGACGGTGCCAGGCCCTGTACTTGTTCGCACATACAAGAAGTTTCTTTGGAGATCTTCCTAATCTAAATGCTGGACTCAGAACCCTAACGAAGAAAAGAGAGAAGACAGAACGGGTCAACCAACCATCTCAGCTATGATGGACTATGTCAATCAGTGGATTTTTCAAAGACCTCATAGTGCTTGGAGCGGCAGGATTGACAGCGATTCATAACTGTTGCAATGTCAGGGCCACTTGAGCAAGAACCTCAGAGCATGCCCTACACCCGGGACTTGGGGAGGGTGGGAAATTGGGTGGGCCTTCTCCCTTAATACCCCCCTTTTAAACATGAAGGTAACAATATGGAAAACATATTAGTATTATCCACTTTCCTGTAGCCCTTGAACCTTCTTACTCTAACTAAGTATGTAAAGAATGTCAAAATAAATTTTATTATAAAAATAAATAAATAAAATAAAATTATAATTACTATTTACTGAGTTATAAAAATTAAATTCTATATAGTAACTTATTGTGAATACTTACATTCTTTGATTAATTGCACACACACACTTGTATTTCCTTTTTGGTTGATTCAGCTAGTTATTTTATGAAAAATGATGCAAAAGGAAATTATATGCAAAATATGAATTTTGTGGACAAGTAGAAAGTTGGAAGTATTAATTTTTGACATTGCTATCAAGTAACTTATGATACTCATTCTATAGAGTAAATACAGCTGAGTGATCGTGTTCATTTTGTGGCCTGTTCTACTTTCTGCAAATGAAAACTGCAATTTCAAAATTAGCAAATTTGTAAGTCACAATAATGTTTCAAAGCTTTGGCACAACATGTACTTGATCAGTATTTTGAGTTATACTCTATGTGAATGATTAGAAATACATGTAGAAAAAAATATAATTCTCCTTTAAGGTATGTGAATCTGTTATAAGGTGCAGCCAGTGATAGCCAGCACTCATTGACAGTGGGAAAATATAATGTGGCTGTGTCCCCTATCTTCTGTCCTGAAGGTGGGTCCTAAAGGCAATGAAATGTTAATTCCATCCTCAAACACTTCCCCCTACCACTTAGATATTCACTTCTGCCCACCTGTGACTCACCTATCATCTGAGAGGGGACAGTATTGCATTGTTGTGTAAAAGGCCAATGGCGAGGGATGTAATCTTGCTCTCTTTCTGACCAAGTGAATCTGTTACTCCGGCACCTCAACACTTGGCTGATCCAGAACAGGTCTCTGTGTCCTGCTTAGATGGGATGATGGATATAGTAATGTTTCTGGTTTGTGTGCTATCAGGAGTTCCAGAAGAGGTGAGGCCTAGCAATGAAGGAATGTGGGCAGAGAAGCCAAGGAAAGGTGAATGTCTGCAGCTTTGTAAGTGTGTCCAGGTTATTTGTTGCATGTCTCTTAGGATAATTTATATTGTTGGGGAAACTGGGACATAGGTCTTCAGTTTAATGGATGGACTTAAGGATAATGATCATTTGTTCCTTTTGGGATTATGTTTGGTTGGATTATGACTGCTTGGATTGCCATATGGACTTGTGACTTGCTATTTCTAGTATGTTCTATTATCACCAAGCTTGGTTAGTAAAGACTCCTTAAGAAACCTTAGACATGTCTGGTGATCTCGCTCGCACCGCATAACACAGCTCAGTGGGTGGCAGGTCACCATGATTACCAAATAATTATCCAATTATTTGACTGGTTGTTCCTCAGACAAGATCACTGTATGAGACTGAATCTTCCTAGCCAGTCTAAAATATATGACATTCCTCATTCATTTTCTACTTATGTGTCTGATTTTTCAACTAATAATAAGTCCTTTATACATAGTTGTAGTTAGTTTTGAAGCATGATCTAGATAGATACTTTGCAAATTATGACTTTCAGTTCTTCACTACTGTTTTGAAAATATTGAAGATATAAAGCTGTCTTCAAGTTTAAATTTTATTCTCATATGCAAATGCCTTGACCAATAAAACCAATTTAGACTTCTATCTTTGGCTTTGCTTCAAGACCATTTTCACCAGAGAATAGGTGTAAATTAAAATAAAAGAATAAGCTTTGATTCACATTATAAATTTTGGAAGGACTCTGAAAATCAGGATTTAAAAGATGCTTATTTAAAACTCACCTTTTACAGACAGGAGAAGCTTGTATCCCAACTCTGAAGACTTCTAGATCCTCACCAAGGATTATCAGTACAAGCTCCGAGGACTACATCCCAATCACCAAGGAGACCACGGGGAATTGGAGTGCCTTCGAAGGCCGAGAACTCTGAGGTCACCCATTTCCATGTGGGTCTTACACATGGGAGGGAAGAAGCCCATACCCTGCCTTGCAGGATCCAAGGTCATCGGAACGACAACCAGGAGCACTGAGCGGTCCGCAGAAACAAAACAGTAAACTTCCTTCAGGACTAGGGAGAGGAGCTTTCTCTGGTTCTTGCCTGGTTCTAATTTTGGGTCCCCACTCTCTCTCATAATGACCATCAGGATTGCTCCAGAAACCCCTCAAAACAAAGTAACAAATAAACAAATAAACAAAACAAAAAAAAACACCCTAGAATAGATGGAGAACAGCAAGGAAAGCTTAGAAACAGGAAATGGGCAGGGGGGATGCACTTATAACTCACTGGGTGGGACACAAAGATTGGTTGCTCCTCACTAGGGTATGGAGGATTTCTCTGCACACCCCTCCTAAAACCGTTCACCTAAACTGTTGACATATGTCTTGTTACAGTTATAGAGCTAGACTACCCGAAAAACAGCCAGGTTCTGCAAAATCAGGCTTCAACACTATGAACTGCTAAATACTAAAATCAAAATAGACATGAGACAGCTGAATAGTAATCTATAGCCATTTTAAGGTGTATAGAACCCAGCTGTATATAAACTAATAATTGTAATGTCAATGTAGAAGTCACAGGATGTGGTTCAGAACTTGTACTCTTTTTTTGTTGTTGTTTTCTCTCTCTCTCTTTGACCATGCTGGTTACACAATATCATTTCAACTAATTCTGGTATGTTATAAATTGTTACTGATGTAATGTCGGGGCTTTCAATTGATTGGGATGATACTCTTTCGGATGTACCTTCAGACCAAAAACTGTCTCCCCATGAAACTGATGAACTTATCTGCACAATAAGATGCTGGACTCTATGTTTTGTAGATGCTAGATCAACTGAATTTGATCTGTGGTAATGAAACAAGATGGAAGAATCCACCATGGGGGGGGGTCGGGTTTTGGGGAGGGGAGGGGGGAATCCAAGTGCCTGTAAAACTGAGTCTCATGATGCAATGTAATAAAAAAAAAGGAAAAAAAAAACTCGCCTTTTAGCAAAGAGCCCCTCCTTTTTGGTCCATTTCACAAAAAAAAAAAAAAAAAAAAGTAAACACATAATATGTGGATATAATTGTCAGTTGCATAAGAATACTGACTATGAAAATTTTCCTTTGTCTTCACTGTACTTCAGACAAACTTATTTCTCTTCCAGATCCTTGACCTCCCTCCAAACCAGTCCCTTACAGAAATCAGATGATCTAATATCAGAGAACCACCACCCTCTTCTTGGAAGTTTGTCAGTTCTTTTTCTGTCTTGTGACATGTTAGTGTTTTTTAAAATCCCATGCAGATATGATGGCCTGGTGATGCTTCACAAGCACCTTAGAGCCAACTCTTTCAAATGCAATTGACAAGAAAATTAGTTTCCCCATTAGCTTCTGTGGAAAGGTAGGAGCTTAATATCCTTGGACATCTCATTCATAGCTCCAGGTCTACCTCTCACCATTACCATATGGTAATCTTATTGCTCTTTGGTGTAAATTCAATTAGCTGACAGAACTGTTCACCTCAATTACCAAATAAATCTAGTAGCACAATGATACTGTCAAGTGCCCTTATTAAAGGGACTAGTCATTGCTTATCTTGGGAAGATGAATGTATTTGGCTATATTGACCTGACTACCTTAAAGTGTGAGATTCCTCTCTTCAAAAGTTCTTAGTGGATTTCTTATATGTGACACATTGAATGTTGCTGATTCAATACTATGTGTATATGTGTTTGTATGTGTTGCATATGTGTGCATAAAATTTCCTGGATTCAAGTATATTTGTTTGAAGTTACAAGCACTTCACATGAAAATATTAGATTAAAAATCATGCTAAGAAATAATTATTTGGATACCCCAGGGGGGAAAAAACTGAAAAATATAAAAAATGAGTGCAAAAGTGAAAGAAAATATTTATTTTATCCCGCTTTTTTCTTACCTTCTGCATCCCCTTAATATCGTCATCATTTTCAGTCTCTAATTTACTCCTGGGAAGCAGTGATTGTGTGTGTATTTGTTGGGTAGGGGAATTGGTGATCTGATTGTGCATTTGTTGGGGAGGGAAATGAATTGTCTTAATGTGTTTTCCAACAAAAAGGATAGCATCTCAATTTCTCTAGCAGGTAATGATTTCTGCCCCATTTGAAAATGCTAGATTCTGTACCAAACCTAGAATCTAATTCATGTGTTGGCCCAGATTCTGCCTTCCAGAGTTCTTTCTGTCTTGGGATTGTTATGTGGTGCAGTGGTATAGTCATTACTAGTGGCACACGCATTGGAGTGCTTTGTTCAAGTCTCATCTACATTGCTTGTGATTTAGCTTCCTACAGCTACACACCTGTGAAGTCACCGCCATCCCAGTGGGGGACCTGATGAAATTTCAGGTTTCTGGCTTCAACCTAGCCCATCCCTAACTATTGGCTCTCTTCATGTGTCTCTGTGTTTCACTGTCTTTAACATAATATAATAACAATAATGTACAAAAATAGAAAAAATCTTCCTATGTATGCACATATGGAAGAAAGCATCTACATGGTACATAGGACCGAACTTTTGAATAGTGAGAAACTTGGACTTTGCCTGTATGCAGGCAACCGGGTAGGAATAACTACTTGGGAATAGTTAGCAAAGTGTTTCACTACAATTTTCACAGAAAGGAAAACATATTTCCACCCAGTTGATGTTTTTCTCCTGCCAATGTAAGGGAAAGCTTGCCTTCTTATTTGGATTGCTAGAAAAACCTAAGTCATTGAAAAGCAAACCCAATCTGCACCTTCTGAGTAATTTACACTCCTTTCTTGCCAGCTGATATTACTCACTAAAGTGTTCTTGTCACTTTGTTGCAAAAGTTTGTAAAAGTAGTCTGCAGCACATTTAATTGAAGGAAACAGTGGAAGTGTGCTCTGGCTTTAGTGCAGATTTCTGCACCAGGCGTCTGCATGAAGTTCTGGAGCTAGCAGGCATATGTACTTTGGTAGAACAAGCTAGCTAGGGTGAAAAATATAATTGTATCAAGGGATATAGTATTCAGGCATTTGGCTAAGGTAAATTGCATAGTGTCGCTGACCCACAATCATGGCAGGTGATCAAAGGGCATTAGAAACTCATGAAGGGTTTGAGAGATGGGTGCTTAATAGTGTTCCTAGGGCCCTTCCATTATATGAGCTAGGAAGTTTGCAGGCAATGTAACTTCTCCTGAAAACCAAGTGATTTTTGATAAGAAAATACATCATTATATAAAAGAAACTCAACCTTAGAAGAGAAAATGAGTTAATACTTTTCTGGGAGGCAGAAAAATTAATTATTCATTTCCCAATTTCCTGTTGCTTGGAGAGTAGAGATTAATATCTTCATTGATTATCTAGCCATTATTGTCATAGTTTGATATCTGCTAGTTAATCTTCACACAATATGTGAGCATATAGTCAATAACTTTTTCTGAAGAGTGAACTTTCATTCAGAGTTTAACTTATAATGCCAAGTAAGCACAAAATTAAAAAAAAAAAAAAGTCACCTGTTTAGGACTGAGCAAAACTCTGATCCCCAGACTCATACAGATAAAGTTACATCCCAAATCATCACATTCCATTAACTGTTAATGGAATAATGCTCTAGATTAGGATGAGGGTTCAATCTAATTATGGTAACTGGGAGATGGATTCCATTGTTGATTTTTAGGTCTCTAGGGACTTAACATTGTTACTTGTGTCTCTTTCTGCATCCTGGTTCACCAGGTGACCCCTCCTCCACACATTCTGGACTAATGGCTTTTCCTGGCTTTGAACTGTGAACCACTAAACTATGTCAAAATAAACCTATTCCTTCTTAAGGAATTCCTTTTAGGTACGTTTACCAAGAAGCGTGGTGCTACCTGAAGATGTGAAAGAGTTTTAAAAATTGATGGGAGGGGGCGGTTGGGAATTGGAAGAAGTTGGAGGAGAAGCTTAAGAAAAAACCTAAAATCCTGTAAGCAAAAGCATTGCAAGCAATTCTGATGAGGATTTAGAAGACTAGAATCTGGCAGACATGGAAATGGCAGAAGCTGATGAGTTTTAGATGGAAATGAGGATTCTATAAGTATTGGACTAAAGGCCACTCTGGCAACATCATAAGAAAAGTAGCTGTATTATTTTTCTGTCCTGAGATTTTATGGGAGGCTGAATATAACTATGGTAGAAAAATATTCACACTGTTGAATCGCTGTTATTATCCACTGATCATAAGTTTGTAGTGAAAATCATAGGCAAAAACTGGAGCAAAGAGATGGAAAATGTGTTCCCTAGCTCAGAAAGGAATGAAGGAAAATGCTTAGGAAAGAATGAGGAGGGGCAGACTTTTGCTAAAGGTCAGGTAAGAGGCAACCAACTCTTGTTGGGTGATACAATGGAGAGCAAAACCGAAAAACATTCAGAGATCTTTAGGCTGCATTTTCAATTCAGGCTTGGAGATCTGGAAGAGCAGAGCTACTCTGATGCTCTCAACTTGGCTTGCTGGAAAGGTTCTTGAATTCCACTGCAGCCCTGATTTTAGCGCATCCAGGAGTGGCACCAGCTGGTGGCAGACTTCAGTCTTCTATACATGATGCTGCTTTTGCACGTTTGCAGAATGTAAGTTAAGGAATCCTGAAGGCTCCACAGAAATTTCAATGAAAATCCAAGAAAAACAGCCTTGAAGTGGAGTAGGATGGGAGCTCCTGTATCAATCAATGCAGAGTGAAGCTGTCAGAGTGGATCTGCAGAGGAGACTGCAGAAAACCAGAGGTGACAGATGTTGGTGATACCCCTAAGAAAAACAGCAAGAAACGTGTCGTTGAAGCTTAGGAAAGCTGCAGGCAACAGCATGTGCTATTACAGCATAGTCACACGGACAAAAACGAAAGTGTCGAAACAAAGCTTATCACCTAGAGTTCAGGCAGTGTTTCAGACAAACTAGGGGTCTAGACAAAGACCAGTGGCAGTGTTAGAGCTGCCAAGTGCCTCCAACAAGGCCATGCCAACCAGAAATGTGAGGTAGGAATGCTTCAGAGTGTCTTTACCAAGGCCTTACTTAGTACATATGCCAAACTGTGGATCCAACCTGTGAGAATTGAGCAGCAACAACTAGCAAAGCTGCATAAATGGACCTGCCTGATTGTTGGGACTATAGTCCCTACCATCCTGGGATATGGATTTAGGATTTAATGGCTGACCTGCTGGATTATAGCTTTGCTTCAGCTTTATCACTCTTTTCTCTAGTGTACAGTACTCAGAAGGGCAACATTGACCTGGTTCTGCCATCATTTTGTCTTAGAAACATGCAGCTTGCTTTTGATTGTACAGGAGTTCACAGCTAAGGCAGTTTGCCTTAAGGATTGGATAAGAATATGGACTTCAGATTAAAAGTCCATAATTAATCAGATTAAAATATGAGACTGAGTTAAGGCATTGGTACCTTGGAGGTTGGAATGATCAAATGGTATAAAGGAGCCCTTCATGTATATTAGGTAGCCAGAGATGGAATGTTAAAATGAGCAGTGTTTGACTCCTGACGTTCATTCAAATGTTTAGTCCCCAGTGTTCTGTACTAGCAACTAATAGCTTAATGTTAAAGGTAGGCAGATTGTGGTGGAGACTTTGCCTAGCTGTGGTGGTTGGGAGGCAGGGCCAGTAGAATTTTTCAGGTTGCAGGGTGTTTGTGCTTACAAGGCGGTTCTCATGAGAGGGTAGGTTGTTCAAGCTGAATTCAGCATAGCTTCTCCCTCTGCTCTTTGACTCACTGTGTAATCATTCCTCTGCCACTCTCAGACACCAGACTGCAGGGCCTTCAGTTTTGAACTGTGCAGATTTAAACTGTAAGCCAAAATAAATGATCTGCTCCCCAAGAAGCTCTTCTCAGGTATTTTGAAATTATGAAGAGCTGACTAATGTAGTGAATCTAGCACTCTAAATGTTCTTTAATGAAGCACTATAGCATACGTATCCTACTGTGAACAGTATACAATGTCTAATAATTAATAGCAAGTATACCATCTGGCTGCTTGGCAGTGCAGCATGACAGCGTCCACAATGGATAAAATGCTGAGTTACATTCCAGAATGGAAACACAAGGTCACATAAAACAAAATTTGACAAAACAAAAAGCAATAGATTTAAAACATCTGTAGCTATATGTTTGTTATTTTTACATTCATTTAAGCAAAAACCAAGCAGCCAGTTTTTCTTTATCCCTTGGAGGACCCAGTGGTAGACTAAGAATTTAAGTGGTGAATTTACACAAGAAAGATGATTCTCATATGTATTCAATGAAATCTTCAAAATTGGAGGGCAGTTGAGTTCTGAAACAATTCTAGATCTAACCTTTTTTTTTAATACTATCTAACTTATGTGACATGTAAGAGAAGGTAGATTCCTGAATTATTGTGCAAGAGATTAACATGGCATGCATAGGAAACAAAATACACATTTTGTGCAAAGCAACTGAAATAGTTGTTATTTATTATAACATCTACAGTTACCTTTGACAAAGGTTAATATAAATGCATACATATTTTGTGACATCAGCCAATCGGACATATATACATTTATGTGCAGTACAGGCTCACTCATATATGGAATATGTGTATAATGAAAAATTGAATGGATTTTACATTTTTCATCAAGAACTATTTTCATTGACATATTAGTTTCATTATATGCCTGAAGAATTTTAAACAACTCTATTATATATCCCCAATTATTTCACAGCCATAAATATCTCTTTTAAGTTTCCAAATTTCATAGTATTATTAATAAAATCCTATAATGACATGTTGTGCTTCCTTTTATTTCAAGTTCCTTTTTGCCACATCCACCTCCTTTCTTTTTCTTTGCTTTACATTACAATGTGCAGGAAATGCAATCTGAAGTGTTACAGATGGGGGCTTCTTGTCTTGCTCCATGGAATTTCTATTCTCTGTTTAAATGTGCTGCCCATAATATAGGAAGTAAGTGTAGAGCAGCATATTGCAAGCTGAATTTGCATGTTTCTATGCAGTTAGTACTGGTTTGCGGCTGATATGTCCTCATTTTTTCTTGCCTTGGAAATAATTTTGACTGATTAAGGAATCTAGAAAGTTTTTTTCACTGAAATTTACAAATTCTTCAACCATGTTGAAGAAAATAAACCGCAAGTTTGAAGACAGGTGCAGAGCCCATCATTCTTTAAAAAAAAAAAAAAAGTTTTATAAGTAGCTTGTGTCTAGTGAAGAATCTGAGAAAAACCTGAATGAAGGAAATATGAGACTGTACTGAAGAAGAAATGTGTTCTAAAAGTGGATAAGCAAAGGAAGAGAAATTAGTGAGACTGAAACCAAGCCAGCAAAGCTGCTCGTATCATGCGTGTCCTGAGTAACCCTCCTCAGGTTTACATTTTAAACAAGTAAGGGAAAAAATATCAAGTTTTGTATCACATCGAAAAGTAAATCCTGATAGCTTTAACTAGATTTCTTATATCTTAGAAAGCAAATACACAGGCAGAAAATTTTAGTCTGTGCCTGAGTTTGAAATGTGTTTGTGCATTGATTAAGCATTGCAGTATCATGAATATATCCACTCACACAGTTCTTTATATATCAAACTTTTAAGTTTACTCATGGCTGTTTGCACAGCACACAGACAGGCAAAACAGCAGTAATTTAACAAAATAAGTAAAAAGACTAAAGACTCAATATTTTTTCTGTATCAGTCAATATTTTGAACTGTGTGGGGCCATCCTTAAGGAATAATGCATTTATCTGTTGCAGGCACATGATTCTGGCTGCTTTACTCCCCATCCAGCTTTTTGGTACTGCCCTGACAAGGTAGCAGATGATGGCCCAAGTACTGGGGTTCCTGCTGCCTGTGATGGAGGCCAGGATGGAGTTCCTGATTAGACCTAGTTCAACCTTGGCGCTGCTGGCCCTTGAGGAGTAAGCCAGAGACTGAACTTCACTCTGTTTTTGTGCTTGAGTTCTGTGTGTCATCCTTTATATGTTGCTTTGTCCTTCAAATTAGTAGATATTTAAGGAAGTAAGGTTTTCTTTTATTTAAAAAATGGAGTCTATAATCCTACAGATGAAATACTTTTCCTGAGACAAATTTTCTCATAAATACAGACGCGTGTGCTTCTGACAAATGCCCCGAGGCTGGCCCTGTATTTCGCACCCATATTCCTGAACTTTGAATGATAGTCAAGTAATTTAGTTGTGACTACTAGCTACTCCATCACCAAAGCACAACTCTCCTAGAACAGGCATCAATCTGTGATATTTTGTCTTTTTTATTGAACTCTGTATACTTAAATCAAGCTCCCTGTTACTTGAGAAAGGAATTTATGTGGTATTTATCAAGAAAGTTTATTTATGCTGAAACTGCATGCAGTGGAAGTACATTGTGATGAATGAGACCAGAACTAGTAAAGTTTCATGGGAAGGCAGCTAGCCACGGTATCTTCAAACATTGGAGTAAATCGCTTATTAAATTTACTGCAGCATAATATTATCTAGGCAACACATGCAGTTTTCTTTAAATCATTGTGTGCCTGCCCCTAAAATCTATCTTTACTTCAAAACTTTTATTTTATTTTTGAATTTTTTGGAAAAAAACTGAAAATATAGCCACAGTATAGAATGTGCTGACACCTTGCACTAAGACTGTAAAACTTTTTGAGATTCACCATGGCCATTCAGTCTTGTCTGAAAAATAAAGCTTAATAAATAATATTATCTCATTAGACTTAAAGAGAAATTGGTGAGTACAAAAAGAAAAAGCAGCTATTGACTGTTGTTATGTGAATAGCAGATCTTATTTGCACATATTCCTGGAAAAATTCAAGAGGAATTTGTGTGACCAGTGTGTGTACCCAGCATCCTATAGAAATGCCAGTTTGTGTTCTGGCTGATCCATTTCTGAGTGAGCAATCCGCTAATTATCTTCAGAAAAGCAGCAGAAGGCAGACTGTATGTTTTTAACTAAGAGAAAAACATATAGATTTTTATATTATTGATTTTATTATTTCTTCCTGATTTTCTTTATTTGGTTTTTTGGATTTAGTTGTTGTCCTTCCCTCTCTTCTTTCATCCGTCCTTCCTTCTTTCCTTCCTATCCTCTGTCACTCCTTCCTTCCTTTATTTATTTAATTATTCTTTCCTTCTTTCTTTCTTTTTTTTCTTTCTTCCTTCTTTCTTTCTTTTCAAAGAAAAAATATCACCTTAGATATTTCAAACATTCCATTTTATGCTTATATAGTAACCTATAACTGCTTTCCTTGTTAAACATGGATTGAAAATGCTATATGAGTAACCTGTGTAAGGAGTAGTTTGAATATTGTCCTGGAGACTGTGGCCCTGCCATCTTGGACTGGCTGCCACTTCCTTCTCACAGCTCACAAAATTCGAGCTGTTCCAGTCGTCCACCAATCAGATGTAACTTCCTGGCATCTTGCCTGAAAACCCGACCCAACAATCCCTTACGGCCCCTCCCCATAAGGCCCACCCACTTGCCAATCACCCAAGCAATCACCTGTGACAATCTCAGTCACCCACCCCTTGGGAACCACCCACAGCCCCTCCCAACTGCCCATGCTCTATGACTTGTTGACTTCTTAGGGAAATATTTAATTATTGCATATATTCATGTATTTGCAGTTTTTAATTCCATATCCATTATGCATACTATCTTATAATGTCACATGATAAAACAGGTACCAAGCTTCTTGGGAAGCCTTTGCTAACTCCCAGTGCACATGTCAAGAATTACTTAAATGTTCATGAGTGGAGTTTTGGGGTTATAATTTATATTAATGCATATTTTTAGAAGCCATTAGCTAAGGTCCTTAAGAAATAAAAGTTTGTGTCAATATTACAATATTTTCACTGTTTATATAAGATGTGTACTTACATATCCTAGGCATTTACAGCAAAAGAAAAATATAAAGAATGAAATTAGATGAAACATACATTACTGTATGTTTTTTAAAAAGTGTGACAAAAATTCATAATGAATGTCTTAGTGTAATTATTCTCTGAAAATTCTCTGGAAAGGTTTAAAAAGGAATGACACTATTATGTAACTGGCAACCCTATCCTCATGAAATAAAACAAATTCTGTTATTTCACAATTTCATCAAATTTTATACGTTCGCATTAGTATATATTTGCATGTGTTTAATTAACAGAATTTCTAAATGCAATTTAATTTTATTTCAAGAGTTACTAGTTTTCATAAGATTTGTTTTTATTAGAAAGTCAGATGTGCAGAGAGAAGAGACACAGAGAAAGATCTTGCATCTGCTGGTTTACTCCCCAGGTTGCTCAGAGTTGAGCTGATCCAAAGCTCAAGGATGCCCACATGGGTTCCCATTAGATGCAAGTTGAGTACTATTGCACCCGTCCCTCTCATTTTCTTTTCTAAGAACAGTGCTACATTTCATTTTTCTCTGCTTTAAAAAAAAATAGTATTTTCTTTGTCAATGATTTGTGGGTAGTTATTTAGTTCCACTGATATTCTAAAATATTTATCTCAGTTGTCTAGATCTTTATCAGTGTACTCATTTTTTTCCTGTAAAAGTTACTTGATTTTTTTCCCAAGCTACTGACTTAGGATGGTATAAACAAATTAAAATAGTGATACAGCTTTTTATTCCTGACTGAAAAAATATTTTTCATGCCGTCTGAAGTGAAAACTTTATAAATATTTTCTTCATGCATAGGTGTGTAATTGCAGCTTAAAATAAATCATTTGAATGTTTGATCCATTATATTAAAAAGAAACTTCATATACAAAAGAAATTCAAAATTCATAAAACTGTCATTACAATAATTTTACAAAAACAATTTTGAGTACCATATATACTCTTAGAAGGCATATATTCCATGTTTTGATGACCCTTCATGTATGCATGCTACATCCCTTGGTGGCATAAAGAAGTGGGAATTAATAGATTGACCTGACCCTGCATCCATATTACATTTCAGCTTAAATCCCAATGCTCTGTTCTACCAGTTCGTGTTTCTTTCTCCTTTGGGTTGCATGGATCCTATTCAGGTTGCCCTAAATCACAATTTCTTAAATTGGTGATATTCTCCATAGTGAAACGCCTGGCATTTCTTCCTATTATCTGATTTAAGGATGAAGCTACGACAATTACAGTTCCTTTGGCTACAAAATATCAACTATCAGGTGCTTGTGTTTATGTTTGCTGCTGCACAGTACAAAGTCAAAACTAATCCAAGAGAAGTGCTAGCCAGTGAGTGCTGACAAAGTCTTCACATACCAACTAGTAAATGTCTGTTTTGTCATTCAACATCCTGCTAATTTTAAAAGAACAGACATTAGTTTACTATAAGTAATACAAAATAATAAGTTTTGGAAAAGTGTTTCTTGCTTCTGACAATAATTGAATTAGAATTTAACATATATTTAAATTGGAATGAAATAGTATTTATTTTTAACATGGAAGAGGTTTGCAAAGTTGTTAACACCACTAACTTAAAAGAATTGAATCCAATGGCACATTTATCATTAAAATGGAATTTTAAAATGAATGGCTTTAATACATTTTGTTTAGAGAAGATTTAATATTTTAGCTAACTAGTAAATACATGTCAAATTATTAATATTTAATGAAAAATCTTTATATAGTTTATGCTTTTCCATACTTCATCACATATGGAAATCATCTATCACATTCTACCCAATAAAATTAAAATATAACTTCATATACCTTTGTTCATATTCATATGTATCAATGTACATAATCTTTTCTCTATAAGAAGGATTAAAAGCTTGAGAGTATTAATTTTCATTATATATAGATTTATTTTTAATGTATCTAATAATAGTAAAACTTTAAAAATATACTTTTTATGGAAACTACAAATATTTTCTACATCCTTTCAGAAGTCATTCTTTTGATCTGCCTTAGTAAAGTGATTTTTTTGAATGGTTCTAAAACTTCCCATACATTCCTGTATTATTTTTGTTCATTTGGGTCTGTGTCAAATAACTAGGTGGTGGACAAAGTGATGTAAGTGGATGAGTTTGGTGTAACTTTTGCATTATGTTATTCAGGGAGAAGGGCAGATGGTATTTTCCAACAGCATTCTTCTCAGTGGACTAAATTGCAGACCAACTTGTGGCCATATCTCTTGTACCAGGAGGAAACGGTAAACATTGCAACAACAGCAAAAGAGATTGGTCTGGTTTTCCAGGTTTAGGAAACTTTCAGCTGAGTTAAAACATGTCCCGTGAAAGAGCCTTTCCTTATGTCTCTTTCATAGTTTCTTTTACTATTCCCAAGTAATACAGAATTTGGGGCATAGTTGTAAAAATGAAAGAGAATGGAGTGCAAAAAATGCTTTGTGGTTACAAATATTTTGATTTGGAAATACGTACTTCTTTTGTTGTGGAACAGATGTTGGTAACTTTTCCATAAACATGTTTTTTATTTATTGTTTCTAAACTTAGAATGTCTTCATATTAAACAAACTTTTTACAATTACATTCAACTGAAAATAAAGTCTTGGTTATCTACTATTTCCTGTCACAATTGGATCAAATAGTAATCCTTTCAAAATATAAATCTAGTCTTAGTTTGGGATAAACTGATCAATGGAGAAGGTATTAGGTGAGCTCAGAAGCTGCTAAATGGCAGAAAACACATTATTTGTGAAAATATGGGGGCCTAAAATAGTAATTCTAAGACATCCAAGTGGTCATAGAGCAATCCATGTAGAGGCTGAGAGTTGTCCTGCTTTTACTCTATCATTTTCATTTGTTCCAGTTCCAATTTGAGAAGTTAGCATCCCTCGGTTCATAAGCAGGAATATTAGGGTTGACAGATAAATGTGCTCAATCATTTATTTCAAGACTGGTAACCAGGAGAGACATCAGCTATTGAGATTCATTCATGAGTATTCTGTCATGAGCCTCTGTCTGGGACCTGCATTCTGCCACAGCATGCTAAGCTTCCACCTATAGCATTAGGCATCAAAGCATATAGTTGCCTATTTGTACCACCTATTCCACTTTAGATCCAGCTCCCTGGATATGTGCCTTGCAGTGGATGATTGCCCAGGTGGTTAGGCCCTGCCACCCACATGAAAGACTTCCATGAACTCCCAGTTCCTGACTTTGGGCTGTTCCATCTTACTGATGTAATCATTTGAGAATTGAATTAGCTAATGGAAGATTTATGTCTCCTCACTTCTCTCTTCAATGTTGCATTTCATTAAATAATCTACAAGAAAAACAGACTATAGTCGAGCGAGCAGACTATAAATCATCTTATATTCTTTAATATGGTTTCAAGCACTATATAAAATGAATGACCATAAACAAATTTAATTTTGTGTTAATTATAAGATTGTTAAACATCAAAAATTCTAATAAGTAAGTAAGTCTAAAGTAAAAGCTATAATCCTTATGTGTAGATTTTTTTTAAGATTTATTTTATTTTTACTGAAAGTCAGATATTCAGAGAAGAGGAGAGGCAGAGATCTTCCATCCAATGATTCACTCTCCAAGCGGCTGCAACGGCCAGTGCTGTGCCAATCCACAACCAGGAACTCCTTCAGGTCTCCCACTCAGGTACAGGGTCCAAGCCTTTGGGCCATCCTCAACTGCTTTCCCAGGCCACAAGTAGGGAGCTGGATGGGAAGCAGGGCCACCGGGATTAGAACTGGCACCCATATGGGATGCTGGCACTTTCGAGGTAAGGACTTTAGACTGCTTGGTCACTGTGCCAGGTCCAATGTGTAGATATATTTTATAGTGATGGTAAATTTTTCAGTCTTCGAATGGGTTTTAAAAGAGGTGATTGACCAGATATATCATTGGGCCACATTTGTCTATTGTGGGATCTGATGCTATTTTTATTGTAAATACAATTTTAATTGGCATATTCATCCTATTTTACGTACAATTGGATTTTTCAAAATGAGGAATAGAACACTTTTGGTTTTCCATTTAGTTAGTGTTTTCTGATCTATTCTATATGTTAAGAATCTAAGAGTGCCAAGAATACAATATAGACTATTTTAGTTTACAATTTGTCAAGAATAAAACTAAACAATGAATACAATACTCTAATAGTACATGTGTTTAGCTGGGAAATTTCTTCTAATGAAAGCAATTCACATGTGCTTAAGGGTATTGTTACCTGTTTTAGTCTTATAAAAAAAGTTATATTGATGCAGAAATTTAAGATTGTGATAAATACAAAAGTGTAACCTGAATATTGATGCCAAACTAATGCAACTCATAAAGTGTATGACTCTTAAAAATCTGTTTATCAGAGAATTATACAGATGTAGAGATCAAGGTTCTGTTTTCTGCATGCATTGATTCATGCATAATCAGAAAATTTTGGTCTCTGATTTAATTAGTGTTTGCTGATCTATTCTATACACTGTCAAAAATCTTGCAGTGATAATAGTGCAATGTAGATTGCAATATAAAATTTCTAATAAATCTTGCCTGGAAATTTATGATTGATATATAAGTCTAATTTTTAAAGATCTATTTTCTTTTCATTTGAAAGTCATAGTTTTACAGAGAGCAGGAGAGACAAAGAGGATTCAAATCTTGCATCCTCTGCTTTATGGGACGCCTGTGCCAATGGCGGAGGCTTAGCTGACTATGCCATGGCATCAGAACTTACATTAGTGTACTCTGTTATATTAACTAAAATAACACAAAGGATTTTCTCAGGGAAGAAAATGCATGCTTTAGTTTATAGTTTGTAGTTTACGGTTCATGATTAAGCACCTCCATATTCTGTTGTTTGTAGAGGCTTATTGTAACAGGTGTGGGGAAAAGAACATATGGGGAACGTGAAATTAAGAGAGAGAGAGAGCTCTCAACTAGGCCAAAGTAATGATCAACCATTCTCTTGATAAGTGTATACAACAGGGATGCAATGACCTCCTACCAGGTACCCCACTCAGATGTTATAATTAAACTAAGTCTTTCCTTTTAGTCCATCAGCTTTGAACATGATGATAACAGAATTTAACCATCATATGTAATTTTAGGAGAGATAAGTGCTACCATACCCATAAAAATTATTATAAAAGCAACCATCAAAATGATTTTACTGACATGGATATTGCATTACTGACTAGGCAGTAGTAGTAGAATTTTTTCAGTATTTGAATAGATTTATTCCATATATAATAGCTTTATTTGAGTATGGCAAAAAGGAGCCTTATGTAAATGTTCTACAGAGCTATGTTCTTAGAATATTTCAAACTTTAAACTGGGAATTTTCCTATTTTTGTAAGTGTTGGTCAAAAAGATGAATTCTTTAGTGGATCAGATGCATTAATATAATGATAGATGTTTATAATTGCAGTACATTTTATTGGCAATTATGAGCTGTTAAAGCCATTTTGAATGAAAATGAGATAGATTCAATTTAGCTTTCGTATCATTCAGAAGTGTTATGGTTCTCATTGGGTATATGTACTTACCTAATTTAAATATTTATTTAATATGAACCTGAATTTGGACATGATAGAGCAGAAATCAAATCTGATAATGGCAATTGATTTTAGAATTACTTAGAAAATCAGATTAAAAAGCAAATGTTTTCTATGAATTAAATAAGCAATAGCTACTGGACTATTATTTAGATAAAAATGAATGGAAGGAATGTGATAAAATGAAATTAGAAATCTAATAATATGTGTTCATGTTAACAGCATTTTAGTTTTTCTTTTTTGGGTGTATAAGCTTCAAGGAATTTTCTCCGTGATAAAGCAAAACAAGTAATTTTAAGAACCGGCCATAACAGCATGAAATCCTATGGTTTGAAAAAAAAAAAAAAAGTTTCTAACTGGAAGCCATTATATTTCATGAAGTAAGTCAATCCCAAAAAGACATATATCATATGTTCTTTGTGATATAAGACAGCTTTCATAAAAAGTACAAAATAAATAAGTGTGTAGGTAATCAGAAATATAAATATGTTTTCATACGTGACCTGAATATTAGAGATTAGCATACTAGAAAGTAAAGGTATGTTGCAGTATGTGTCTACTACTGAATAAATGTAAACTCCCAAAGAAACATTTAGATATATCTTTATAGTTTGTCATGATACATGTAAATAGCCCAAAGTTATACTTGTTCCTGTTTCTAAGAGACTAAACTACTGTGATAATTCTTAGCAAAAATAGCAGGAGGGGAAGAGAGGAAGGAAAGTTGGAAGTGGGGAATGAAGAATCCCTATACCTACAAAACCATAACATGGAAAACAACAATAATTATAAAATAGTAAGAACTAGTAATAGTAGTAGTTGCTGAATCAACATTGAAAATTATATATATATATACTGTATAATATATACTATATATATTTGATATGTATATTATTTGTTTGAAAGCCACATGGTTTTCTTTCTTTATTTTTAAGTATTTAAATTTTTAAGATTGTTTTCCATGACAAAGTTTTGTAGGTGTAAGGATTCCCCCTTCCTTCCCATCTTCCCCTCCCACTATTCCCCCCCACCCATATTATTATAGCAATAAAGTCCTTCAGCAACCATGTTAAGCAATTTAAAAACAAATAAATACGGGCCCGGCGAGGTGGCGCAAGTGGTTAAGGTCCTCACCTTGCACGCCCGGGATCCCATATGGGCACCGGTTCTATCCCGGTAGCCCCGCTTCCCTTCCAGCTCCCTGCCTGTGGCCCGGGAAAGCAGTCGAGGACAGCCCAAAGCTTTGGGACCCTGCACCCGCGTGGGAGGCCCGGAAGAGGCTCCTGGCTTTGGATCGGCATAGTATCGGCCCGTTGCGCTCACTTGGGGAGTGAATCATCGGATGGAAGATCTTCCTCTCTGTCTCTCATCTCTGTATATCCGCCTTTCCAATAAAAATAATAAAAATAAATCTTTAATAAAAAAACAACTAAACAAAAATGCAGTTCATTGGTTAACAAATAGGTTATTTTTCAGTAAAATAATTCAGTAAATGATGTTGGCTGGGATGTCCAATAGTAGAAATTTAACATGGGCTGTTTTCATGAAGGTCTCAGAAGATATGAAAAGTAAGAAAAATAATATAGGTGTCAGGGGCACTGTTAGCTACACTCATAGGAATACAAAGGCAAAGGGAAGTCTTGTGCCCCTGAAGATAAACTCTTACCATCTAAGTTCTACAAGAACCTACTTGCCATGGATTAGGGAAAATGTTTTGCACAAAGTATGTTAAATAAACTTGAAACTTCGCATTAGGGATCAGAATTTGGACAAGCACTGTGGTAGCTGATTTTGATGTTACCATCCAGTATTGGATTGCAGGTCCACCTGCTATGCTTAAAATCTAGATCTAAGCTAATATACCTGGGAAAGCCAGAGAAAACACCCTAAGTGTGTGCATGTCTGGTCTCAATGTGGAAGCCTTGGATGAAAGTCCAGCTTCTGGGATTTGGCCTAATCAGCCCAAGTCAGTGTGCATATTTTTAAAAGATATATATTTTTTTTAATTGGAAAGGCAGATATACAGAGAGGAGGAGAAACAGAGAGGAATGTTTTCCATCCAATGATTCACACCCAAGTGAGCACAATGGCTACAGCTCAGCCAATCTGAAGCCAGGAGCATGGAGCTTTTTCCAGGTCTCCCACGATGATACAGGGTCCCAGGACTTTAGGCTGTCCTCAACTGGTTTCCCAGGTCACAAGTAGGGAGGTGGATGGGAAGCAGGGCTGCCAGGACTAGAACCTGCGTCCATATGGGATCCTGATGTGTTCAAGGCAAGGAGTTTAGCCACTAGGCTACTGTGCCAGGGCCCAGTGTGAATATTTTAGGAGTGAATTTGTGGATGGAAGATTTCCTGTCTCTCCCTCCGTCATGCACTCACATGCTCTGCCTTTCAAAAAAGCAGATTCTTAAAAATTATAAAATAAATGCATAAAGGGACAAAATAATCCATAGCTTTTACAGTGTATAGAACTTTGTGAAATTCAATATCTTACTCTGTGTAGTCTTAGTATAATAGTTGTTCCATAGCTCTGCAGTCAAATTGCAATCTTCACAGGCCATATGTGTCTTCTCAGTGAATGAGCAAGCCTTCCAACTCTAACTTTCCCATTATTCTTGAACAGTAACAATCTCACAACCAAGATTTTAAGAAGACATTTCCATGATTATCCCTACATTTATGAGCAACTGTGTGAAAGGGTCAAGACTATTGTCAGGCCCATACAAATATCATAGTGAAGACAGATTATGAAAAATCCTGGATGATGTTTCCCAATGTTGAAGAAAGTTATAAAATTGAGGGACTTCACGTTTTCTGAGATGAACAAAAGCAAACCAAAATGTTAATGTGTAAATGCAATACTTTAAAACGCAGAAAATACTCTCTGCCCCACCTTGCCCCAAAGAACAGTGAAAAGGGCGCATGTTATATATCCATTTTTGTTGTGATTATTATCAGAATAGCTCAGGATAATATGATTTTGCATTTCAAGATGATTAACTAAACAGTTTGCAGTATTTGTTTTGACGAGAGAGCCAGTTTTTGCAGGGTTTTGGTTTCATTTTCTTTGGATTTGTTCTCATTTCAAATTCAGCTATTGAAAATAATCCTTAGCTTTGTAAAGAGATCTTAAGTACATAGTGGAGTTTCCAAACACTTACTTGAAAGAAATGTTGTGGTATAAGAAAAGTCAGATTTTGTTCAGGAGACCCATATTGGTTTTGATTTCTGTTATAAACATCTGCAGTTCATCTCATTATTTTTCACAATAACAAATATATATCTATTTTTAAAATTTGTACATTTTAGGTGGTTTCTTCTTTCCTAGGCATTTAAAAATTTTATTAATAGAAAAACAGATTTTATATATTTCATAGATAGCAACTTAAAGAAGAAAAGCTTACGTCCCTCCCTCTCTCCGTTACTCTCCTCCTTTGTTCCTTCTGTTCTTTTTCCTTTATTTATTGTCCTTTAATTTTTTTACAATAACACAATTGCAATTTATGTTATAATCACAAACTTAATGTGCCACTAAAAATAGTATTCAACAAGGAAAAACACTTTCCCACAGGAATGTAAGCATTAGAAACCAGAACGAACACAGGTTTCCTTGACAAAATCTTCATGTCTTTATAACTTTTTTTGACTCCTTGACCACAGAATAGGAAAAAAGATCCAGTATTGTGTTAAAAAGTGGGATGGTAGACCTCAAGAGAATATTTCTACTGATAATAGGATGTTTTCAGAAAATCATCAGGTAACCAACTAACTGTGACAATGGTTCTATGAATTGCAGCCACCTGGATTGTCCAGAATGATTTAAAATAGTGTTTTTTGTGGTGCTTCTATGTCATATCTTAATTTGGAACTTTGTGGCATTACATTAGTGCTGTGCCACTAATTTATTATTAATTTGTTTTAAGAAGAAAGGTACATCAAAATTTTTCTTATTTACCAAGTGTACAAAGCATGGCTAAAGAAAGACAAAGTAAAGTGCATGAATCCAAGGATGGTGATTATCATTGCAGAATGTGGGTGTACTAATACCCCTTAGTTGCATTTCTTAAAATTGTTGAAATTGTGTTGCTTGTGTAATAAATATATATATATGTAAATACAAATATATAATCAGAGGGTTTGTAAATTTAAGAATATACATAAAGACATGTCTTATTAAACCAGTAAATACTCAAATTACATGCATCCAACAGCCTTCAAATTTAGTGATATATCAGAGAAGTTAATTTAACTACATTACCAATGATTCCTGCAACTTTTTAAAGCATGAAGCAATTTTACACTTACTTATTAATAATGAATTTTATCATTTAAAATGTTCCTATTGCCATGACCTCTGTCCTATATTATATACTGCCTTCTATTTCTAAGTGAAAATTTCACCATTCATCTCTTGTCATCTATGTATGCTTCCAACTGATGATACCTAGTTTTTATTCTGCTTTGTAAGCAGACAAAGGTATATTGAGATATAAGATTCCCAAGAGGAAAATAAATATGTATGCATGGGGTCATTTCAATCAACTTTAGCAAGGCAACTGTAAGTCATACTCCAGGCTAAGAGTATATTTACATTATTTTCCATGAACTTAAATATTTATTAGTTTTTGTTTATTTGATAGCTATGATGAGGTATACATACACAGAGTAAGATACAGGGGGAAAATGGAGAAAGAGAGAAAATTTCATTTGCTAATTTATTTCCCAAATGCCTGCTAAAATAGGGGCTGGGTCAAAATTGAGGCCAAAACCCAGGAACCTAGCAAGTTGTTCCTATGTGGGTGGCAGGGACTAGGTATGTAAGGAACCATCTGCTGCCTCATGGGCACATTGGCAGAAAACTGGAATAGAAGCAGAGATGAAGACAAGACTCAGTCTCAGGACTTCAGGACTGTGCTAAGGTTTAACCTACTGTGCCTCAATGATTGCTCTTCCACGGACGTTGAAAACTTTCTATTGAATGACCTGCAAAGCAAAAAAAATCTTAAAACTATTTGTTGTTATGATTCCTTTATTTTTATTGGAAAGGAAGATTCACAGAGAGAAGCAGACATAGAAAGAAATATCTTCCACCACTCCCCAAGTGGTGGTAATGGCTGAAGTTGAGCTGATCTGAAGCCAAGTGCCAGGACCTTCCTCCAGGTCTCCCAACCAGGTGTTGGGTTCCAAGTCCTTTGTCCATGCTCTACTGCCTTCCCAGGCCACAGCAGGAAGGGAAGTGGAGCAGCCAGGACATGAACTACCTCTCCTATAGTATCCTGGCATGTGCAAAGTGGGGGTTTTGCCACTGAACCACTGCACTGGGTCCTCAAACCTTTTTAAGAGTAGTTTTCTGGATAATAACAGATTGTTGAAAGCTATGGAGATTTTCACAGGCTGCTCTTCTTTTTAAAAATTGTTGTGCAGTTTACATGACATTTTAATTTTGTTTTTGTCATCATTACTTCTAAAAATACAGCATAAAATATTTCACTACTTAATAATCAGTGTCAAATACATTTTGCTATACCAGTTGAGGATTATAGTAGGAGACAAATTCCCATCAGACTTTTGGTAATTTTCATTTTAATATATGTGCTTAATTGCATATGTTCTGACAGAATTTTGAAAAGGTAAAGAAATCAACATATAGGCACAGCATTAAAGCAGATGAAATAAATACCATATTAATTTTATTTTTATAATGTAATCACATCCTCACATAGAATATATATTATTATCCCTTTCCTGTAGAGAGGGACATGGATGTCCCGTAAGAAATAAATTCCTTCAGCATATAAAATTCTCATACCTCAAGTTTGAAATAAAAATGTTCAAAAATTAATATTACTGATGAATTTCTATGTTAGGGCAAGTGGTTTGCTTTTCACACCACCTGCACTCTTTCCCTTAAATGTATATATGTGTGTGTGCATATTTATAATAGTTCCTTTGAAATATTACTTAGGAATTCTTAAATTTTAGAAAATTTCTATCTGTAGGTAATTAGCAAAGACAAAGTCATCATTTACTACTTTTCCATGAATTATTTACTTCACACTTGGTTTACTTGTCACAAACATTATTTCCTGATTTGTAGAATGTTACTCTTTTAAGGAAAAGTACTTTCAGCATCAATAACACCATTCACCATGCTTAGAATTCACTTCA
The DNA here is from genome assembly GCF_017591425.1 of Ochotona curzoniae. NCBI lineage: Eukaryota > Metazoa > Chordata > Mammalia > Lagomorpha > Ochotonidae > Ochotona > Ochotona curzoniae. Next base: position 46,528,264 of record NW_024467119.1, read on the forward strand.
CACAACCTTTAATTTAGAAGTAAAAAGTATGTTCCCAAAGAAATGGCTCTTCCTTATAATGTATCACAATCTCATGATTTACTGAAATATTAATATGGAAATTGTGATGTTAAACAATACTGGTGATGGCCCCACAAGTGTAGTGGGAATCATGATTTCATAAGAAAAAAATCAGTTATGTAGGTAACATTACTGTATAATTCCCCACAGGATTTCTACATTGGGATAGATTTTATTATGTTCTAAAACAAGTTGCCTACATTCACTTTATATATAAATAATATTGAATACAACAATATCATAAGGATCTCACAGTGTGAGGAATGACATCTGTTAATGGTACTATGAATACTTATGAACTGAGGTGCTCAAATGGTTTTTCCAGCAAAGCACTGCCTTCTAATTTATTATTATAGCAAATGGAAGTCTCATTTTTCATGGTTGGGTAGTTTGCATTCAAATTTACAGATAAATTCAAATGCAATCACTTCTACACAGCCTGCGTTAGTGTACGGAATAAGATAGAATTGCTAATGGTCTGTTGATGGGTAGACAACTTTTTTTCATAAGCATTGTATTAGTTTTTCTGCTTTGAAAATAAGTTTAAATATAGTTGAAATTTTATTTATGCATTTTATAAGGGGAACAGGTTTCATCTGTGGTTTTAGGAGCGGAACCATACATTCTAACTGCTTTCCCTTGTTTCCCTACCTCACCCTCTCTCCTTTTACAATTACAAGGTTAATTATTTTACAAAATAAAGAAATAAAGAAGCTTTAGAAGAAAAAAAATTATAATGAAAAATCAATATAACTCCAAATTGTGTAAATCTAAAATAGCATATTTCCGTCTCTGAAACCTTTACAATTATTTAGTATTTACGTTCTTGTGCTGGATTGAAACTAGGCTGGAAAGAGTTTTCCATGGGAAGATATATCCGCTTGCTAGGCAATGGGCAGTGATTGTGAGCCCTGTTCCAAACCCTCATAGTGACACTCTAATCTCCAGCTGTAACTGTATTAGCTAAGGGAATAATGAAGTATACATCAAGTCTAAGAACGGGATCTGGATCTCTAGGAATGTATCTGTGTGAAGACACAGCAGCTTGCTCACTGTCATTCTTGCTTGAGCTCACAGCTACAAGGAGACTTCTCTCCAGCCCAGAGAATCCTCAAGTTGGCTTTGTCTGGCCTTGAAACTTGACTCCAAACCTCCAAGACTGATAGAAATTAGTGTGTGTGTAAACCACCCACTTTATGCTGTTTTGTTACAACATACTGAGGATACTGGTACTCAATAACTTTTATGATTAAAATATTAGTAATGGGAATTTAGATGATATATAGCTATGCAAATAAGAGTTTACTGCATAGAACAAATGAATAGATATTTGCACATCTCCAGGTTGTGGACCATGAAAATTAAAAATGTAGCAAGATATAATTTCTCTCATAACTTTTGAAACATTGTTTAGAAAGAAATTTTGTTAATTTCACATCTGTGTTTTTTTCTCTTTCTGAATAGGAAATGGAACCACAACATATTCTTAATCCTTTGAATATAACTTACAATTTCCCAGTTGAGTAATATTTACTAAGCTAAAAATTCCTGAGGGACAGTAGATGGCTTGAGGACTAATCACTTATCTCTATGTCTATCAATGTATAACAATAACAATAAATGTGTTTCAAATTTAGTCTCATTTAAATACACCATTCCATTTGATATATATCTTGATATATATCAAAATATATTTGATATTTGCTATATCTTCAGATATAAAGACAGAATTGTAACTAAATAGGACGGAGAAATAACACCGAAGAATTTATAGCAACTATGAAGTAATTATAGAAATGTGATGTGTTTGATAATAATAAGGATGCTATTTCAGTTTAAGGAAAGAAGAGATGAATCTGCAACTTAGGTAAGTGATAGATTATAGCAACACTAACAACTGTTATTGCAGCCTCCACTGCAATTTTTTCTTGGCTATTATAATTTTCAACTCCGGAATTCTGTTTAGGTTCACTTTATTGCTTGAAATGCTGTATTAATATTTTACATTTCTTCATTCATCATTTTACTTGTTTTCTTTAACTTTGTGTCAGTTTCTTCCAACTCCCTAATTATATAATATTTGATAGAACCTGCAGATTTATCAGATAATATGGTTTACAAAATTCAATAAAACTAGAAATTTTGAGCACTACAATGTGGATTATCTACTTAAAAATAACCTCCTCTCCCATTCCATGTCTTGGTTACTTTCTATAGACCAGGCTCTTTGGTAAGTAATTTTGATAATTTATTTTGATAAAATCCGTGTCCTTTGAATATGCAGTTTCTCAATCTTTTTCACTAGATTGTGTTCAACTAGTGTTTTGGTAGACATTTTTGTGAACACCAGGATCCAGATACAGAGAAAAACAACAACAAAATTATCCCATGTTTGTTGATTGCCTCCGCATTGACACCCAGAGTTGAAACTTGAGTCTTTTCTGTTTTATGTGAGAAATGCATCTTTGCCTAGACATGTGCGTGACTTTCTCCATTCCAAGTCTACCTAACAAACTTTCTCTCTCTGGCTCTTTCCACTAAATGTTCATCCTTGTTTTCTTCCTGAAAAGTAAGTATGTGTTTGTGAGTTATTTTTTTTTTCCTTACAATGCTTTTGAGTAATGTTTCCCCTATGCCACCGTGAGTAAGTTCCAAGTTAGGTGCCCTGTGATGAACACTGATTTTCAAATAACCAAGTAGACCATGGAGGTTCCAAGGCACAAACAGTGTTGTTTGTAAACAGTCTCTTCAAGCCGAGGCCTAAGGTCTCACACTTGGAATGCAGCCTCTTGTAATTAAGAAGCTGCTAAGCTAGGGAAGAGGGCACAATCAGGGCAAATAAACAGGCCACCCTGCTGCTTCCCTACAATCTTAAAGACCTGCTATTTTGCCTTACTGCTCTTTTGGTTGATAAAAACTTCTGATTGCTTTCCAGAGTTCATACAGGTTTTCCTGATGGTTGTTCAAATGGACAAGTCTTAGATCAAGCTGCTCCATCGTGTATGCACATGTAAAAATTGTTGTTGACAAATTGTGAAAATGCCAGTTGATAGTGATGCCTTCAATAGACTTCTATTTATTATGTCTGGGTTTTGTGAATATAGACTTTAGGGACTATATAAACAAAATATATTTGTAATAAAAAGCTTTTATTTTTTTTAAAGATTTGTTTCATTTTTATTGGAAGGGCAGAGATAAAGAGAGAAGAAACCGAGAAAGATCTTACATTAGCTGCTTCACTACCCGAGAGGCCACTTGGTAGTTAACCACTTGAAGCTCCACCAATTCAAAGCCAGGAGCCAGGAGCACACAACAGGTCATAGCAAATCTATGACGAGTCCTTTTAATCTTGCGTGCTAGGAGTTTAACATCCACAATAGGAAATAAATCCTGCAAATAGGCAGAACATAATGAAGGGAAAGCTGAGCTGCAATCTTCAGGACTTGTTTTTAATCTGAAAAATATAAAGATGCAATGAAATTGATTTTCAAAAGGGAAATTTGATTCAACCTTTAGCTCTTTGTGACCAGTAGATACTACTCACACCATATTGAATCACCTCACGATTGAACCACCTAACGGATAAAGTTATCTTTGATGCCAGTTGGAGTCTTTTGTTTGATCAGAATTTTCTTTTTTTTACTCTCGGCAAGGCATTTGCTTTTAAGAAATTTAAAGTAGGTTATGGTTTAAGATTAGCAATGCTGTGGATAAATTATCTGAGAAAGTTTCTCTTCGGGGGAACAAATGTGTCTTATGCAAGGGACTGAATTCTGTGTTCCTCCTCTTAAAATCTTGTAACGGTTTTACAGAAAGACCACAAATTCTATCTGTCTTCCTGAAATAAACAGAACCAAACCAGCAGCCTATTCCTAAAATTTCCATAACAAATGCCAGATGAAAATTAAACTAAATGTTATGAACATCAGACTTCAATCATCAGCGTGAATCAGAAGAAGGAATATGACAGTGACAAAATGAATTGTCGTCAGGAATGACAGTCCATTAACTTACTTTTTTTCAAATGTTAAGCACTATAAATAAAAGACAAACGCACTGAAAAATTCAATCTGTGTACCAACATTTAGAGCCGGGGTGGGGGGAGGGAACATGCCTTAGAAAATTATTGACAAAACAAAATTAAAAGCTTGGTTCTAGGATATGTTAATTAATCAATTAATGTCATGCTTGAGTGACATCTGGAAACATCACTGAACACAGAATTTTTTTAAGAAAAGTGTCTAGGTCCTCACATCTACTGTTTTATTGCCTACATATTTTACATGTCATACATGTCAAGCTTTTGACGTTATCTTCATTAACAAGCAGTTATTACAGGCAGTGCACAATGCTTGGTTCTCAGCAGCATTCAATGAGTTTAGGCGATGCCCTGATTCTTGAAGATTTTTCTTCCTTTGGATTGATTCAGATACAATATGTTAATAACCAGCATTATGTTGTACATTTTGTTCTGTTTCTTCTTAATTTTTTGGACAAAAATCAATATATTTCTCTCCTTATATATGCTCACTCTACAACAATGACTGTGGTAAAGCACACATTTCAAATACTTTGAGTTTTTACTGAAACCCAGGTAGACTTGTTTTAGCTGGACAGACCGAACTGCATACATGTGAAAAAAAAATAATAATTGGAACTAAATTTTGTCACCAGACTTAGTTTTACTTAGTATTTTAATGAGTTTGTTGTTAGTTGTAAATCATATAAAATAATTTATTTTCCTGACCTGGAATGTACATTCTAAACCCTTGAAATTCCTAAAACCTAACATCTTAATGTGATCAGGCATCTTGAGTAATATACAGACAATTTTTTTATGTTATCAGGTCATATACACATAGTCTATGCCTGGAAATATGATGTAGGTTCATCATTTTTTAATCTACATCAAAATGGAGTTGTTGTATACCAAAAAAAAAAAGTGTGACCATACTTACTCAGTGATATTCATGGCCTATTGATGAGACAGTTAATGCATTTCATCTCATACTCACTCAGTAATCTGCCAGTAAGCATATTATCAGTCTGTTGTCCTTAACTAATGTGATGAACTCTTAAATGCTGTTTTGATCAATAGCTAAAGTAGCTATATCATATAAAAAGCAATAATTGAAAATAATAATAAATATTTTGTTAATGTGGATGTTTTTTACATTCACATATATACTGGCTTATTATATTTCAAAAATATCACATAGAATTCTTAAAGTATAAGAATTAAAATGACTAATTCAACAAATATTTGCTATTTTATGTATATAGTTTGAACACAATAAATAGTAATAACTCCAGCCAAACCAGCATATTGGATATATTTTATCAATTTAAAGTAATTTGTAATACTACTGGAATTTCAATATAATAAAAACAAACATAACAACAATTAAGAAATTTATAGTAAGTGTATTTCACTTATGATGTTAAAATTTTTTTAAGATTTATTTACTTTTATTGGAAATGCAGATTTACAGAAAAAATAGATACAGGGAAAAAGATCTTCCCTCCACTGATTCACTCCTGAAATGGATGCAAGACCTGGAGCTGAGCTAATCTGAAGCCAGGATCCAAGAGCTAGGAGTTTTTTGTTTGTTTGTTTTAAAATTTATTCATTTTTATTACAAAGTCATATATACAGAGAGGAGGAGAGATAGAGGAAGATCTACCGGCCAATGATTCACTCCCCAAATGAGCGCAACAGTTGAGCTGTGTGATCTGGAGCTAGGAGCCAGGAACCTCTTCCAGGTCTCCCACATGGGTGCAGGATCCCAAAGCATTGGGTCGTCCTCAACTGCTTTCCCAGGCCACAAGCGGTAAGCTGGATGGGAAGTGGAGCTTCCGGGATTAGAACCAGATCTCATATGGGGTCCTGGCGTGATCAAGGAGGGATCTTTAGCCACTGGGCCACGCCGCTGTCCCACAACTAGGAGTTTCTTTCTGCCCTCCCACACAGATGCAGGATCCTGAGACTTTGGGCCATCCTACTCTGTTTTCCCAGTCCACAACAGGAAACTGGATGGGAAGTGGGGCAGTCAGAACATAGTTGGCCTACACAGGATCCCTGCTCATGGAAGGCCAATGACTTAGTTACTGAGCCACTATACCAGGTCCCATTTTGATGTTGTGCACAATGAAATTTTATAGATAGATACATAGTTTTCAAGTATCAATTTATGTTACCAAGACATTACATAAACTTGACTCTATAGGTAAACTAATACTTTTAAAGATGTACATATGTATGTGGAAGACAGAGTGATACAGAGAGAGAGAGGTGGGGGAAGGTCTGAGAGAGAAAATCTTCTTCCCCTCTTGTTCACACCCCAAATACCTGCAAAATCCCAAACTGGATCTTATGGAAGTCAGGAACAAGGAATTCCATGTTGGTTTCCCATAAGGCTTCTGGAGGCCCTAACACTAAGACCAGCAATTTCTGTTTTCCCAGGCATTTAGTAGGGACCTGCATGGGAAACAGAGCAGTCAGGACTAGAACCAGTGCTCCTGAAGGTGCATGGTTTACAGGCGATGGTTTAATCCACTGTGCCAGAATGCTGGCTTCATTATTTTCTTTTTGATAATATCATTTTCATATTGCAATTTTTTTTCTTATTCAGAAGTCTGTTCCTATTGATGCATATTTGTTGATTTACATTTATTTGAATGTCACACAGTCACAGTGTGACAGAGGCTGTGTTAGTTGCTGGTTTACCCTCTAAATACTCTCAACTTCCAGGCTGAGCCAAGAGAAGCCAGAAGCCCAATACTCCAAGGGGGTATTTTAACTGAGTGTGGGAAGCTGAGTATTTCCAGCCTTAACCTATTATACAGGGGGTGCATTAGTAGGAAATTGGAATAAGAAGGACAGAGTCCAAACTGAAATATGAAGTGCAAGAGTCCTATACAGCGTCTTAACCAATGCACCACAACTGGCCCAGCAAGACTTTCTTTTTTTCTTTTCTAGATTTAGTTTATTTGTTTGAAAGGTAGAGTCACACGCAGAAAGAGGAAGAGAGAGTTCTTCCATTTGTTAGTTCACTTCCCAAATGGCCTCAACCACCATGTGTGGGTCATGCCAAAACCAGGAACAGAAACTTTGGGACGCCCACATGAGGGCAGGGCCCTAACCAGTAGGGCCATGCTCTACGCATTCCCACTCATTGTAGTAGGGAGTTATATTGAAAGAGGAGCAACTGGGACTTGAACAGGCGCCCATATAGAATGCAGGCACTGCAGGTGATGACTTAACTCACTACACCAAAATGTTGCTCATGCCAAGAAAGGCATTTAAACCTGATTTTACAATACTGAGCAAATTCTTGTGTTTGGCTCTTTTAGTATTGATAAATACTAGAGCTTTAATAATTGTGTGTATTTAAACAAAACTCTTAGTTTTCTCTAAGACTGTAAATTACTGATAAATGACTGACACATGTGTTCCTAAAAGCCGAAATTGCCTTACTTAACACTGCCCTGTCAGTGATAGCAATACGTACATGGGATTTATGTGGAAAGAGAGTGAAAATTTACTGCAATGTGATGTTCACACAGATAATACTGAATAATTTTCTTATTAACTTAGTTCTGTTGTGAATCAATTATATGTTAATAACCAAAATGTTAATTTGTAATCAGGTTCATTTTGTCCTACTAAATGAAAAGATTCTTACTAAAATATGTTAAATGTGACACTGTATTTGTTACTTCACTTTAAAAATACTTGTTAATATTAAAATATAATTTTACATTTTATAAATAAAGCACTAATTTGTCCAGTGTCAGAACAATATGAGGATATTTATAAGTTCCATATAAATCTGGCCATAAACTAGTAACTGGCAATATCAGCTAAATGAGCAAAAACTGCTATTTCTATACAGTCTGAATTTAGAAGCCAAGCTTTGCAAATAATTAGACATAAAGCTGACCAGTAAGAAACTTACATGGCGTCATATTTTAATTACAGCATAGTTCATTTGCCTACAAACACATTGGACTCTCAAACCATAACTCATTTTTTACAGCCTGGCCAAATCACTGGAACAGCTGTGATCCCATTACATGCACACTGGCTCCAGAGTCATGCTCATAACCCATTTATAAATCTAAACAAATCTGAAAGGAAATCATGTCGTATTCCTCAGATTTAAGTGGAGACTTCTATGCTTTCAGACATGGATGCATGGAAATGAGTTGTGGGAGATTTATGTAAAGTGGCCTGTATGCTAATGACACACGTGTCAATGAATTGCTACTCTGGCCTTAGTGATAATTATCTTAAACTATTTTATGGCTTCTACATTCCTTTAAAGGCTATCAGGAATATTTTTTTTAAGATTTATTTATTTTTATTGCAAACTCAGATATAGAGAGAGGAGGAGAGACAGAAAGATCTTCTGTGTGATGATTTACTCCCCAAGTGAGCGCAACGGCCAGTCTGCACTGATCCAGAGCCAGGAACCAGAAGCTTCTTCCAGGTCTCCCACTCGGGTGCAGGGTCCCAAGACTTCGGGCCATCCTCGACTGCTTTCCCAGGCCACAAGCAGGGAGCTGCATGGGAAGAGGAGCTGCCGGGATTAGAACTGGTGACCATATGGAATCTCGACGCATTCAAGGTGAGGATTTTAGCCGCTACACCACCGTGCCAGACCCAGAATACCTTGTTTGGATATAACTTGCACCTAGTCATTATTAGGCTAGACAGACATAATTCAGTTTATGTATATATTTTGGAAGACAGCATTGTGTTTTTCCTGAAGGATTTTCTTTCAAAAATGGAGATTGAGATATAGTGATATTAGTTTTTCCAGAAGTTAATATCAATGTATTTCACATTTGTGCAAGTCTAATCACTAAACACTACAGATGAAAAAAATCTGTAATCATCATAAAGATTCTGGAAACATTACCTTGAAATATTTTTGTTTTATTACTTGATGATTTACTGCAATAATGCCATTGGGCCAAATAGAAAAAATATTTAAAACAGCTCCCATTAATTAAATAAAAACACAAAGAAAAGCTGTGAAACAGCATATCTCTAGGTTGATACGATAAATGATCATTTTTTACATTAAGAATTCAAACAGCAAGGCAACAATTTTGAAAAAAAAATGTTATTTTAATATTTTAGGGAATTTGAATAGATATGGTAAGTATAGGTCTAAATCAGTCCACGGACTATTCACATTATAGTTTAATCTAACCTGTTAGAATTTTTCCCTGAGAATTCCAATAAATTATTCCAGCAGCTATTGTTTATTGCATTTCTTCATTTTAGTGACTTCTGGTTTTTTGGGTTTTTTGCTTCTTATATTGTGAGATTTTTACTTGGGCTTTTTTCCCAAACACCAGATTCTGTGAAATGAATGATTTCATTCTGTGGAATGATTCTCAGTCTTCAGATTACACCTGATTCTAAAATGACAAATGAGGAATCTGATAGATTCAGAGAGGACATTTGTTGAAATCTCAAATACATAAATTTAAAAAATGCAAACTCAATCACTGATTTTACAACTGCTTTTTCTCCAAAGCTTCATTTTCACCTAATGCAATTTATTTATCCCCTAAATAGTTTCTCTATCTAAAACCTCATTCAGGATCTTGTTATGTTTATTCTATATATTAATGATTTGCATGAACAAGTATATCTAATTTTTATCTAATTTTTCAACATGGATAAAATAAATTTTATTATATGCTTTTCAAATATAAAGGTTATTTTTGTTAGAATATTGATATGAGGGCCCGGCACGATAGTGTAATGGTTAAAGTCCTTGCCTTGAACACGCTGGGATCCCATATAGGCGTAGGTTGTAATCCCGGCAGCCCTGCTTCCCATCCAGCTCTCTACCGGTGGCCTGGGAAACAATCAAGGATGACCCAAAGCTTTGGGACCCTGAACCCACTTGGGAGACCTGGAAGAAGCTCCTGGCTCCTGGCTTCGGATTGGCTCAGCTCCAGCCATTGAGGCCGCTTGGGCTGTGAATCAATTAATGGAAGATCTTCCTCTGTCTCTTCTCCTCCTCTCTGTATTTCTGCCTTTCCAATAAAAATAAGTAAAGAAAGGAATATTGATATAGATATATATGATCAAAATTGATCTCCATCCATGGTGTCAGGGCTGTGTTCTCTGTCTCCATCCATTGCTTAACTGGCAAAGCTCAGCATACTATGCATTCTGCACACAACTTTACCGCACTTTGCAAAAGAGACAGATAAGATGTTTATTCTACTCATTTTCCTAGCTACAATAGTGATAACAAGAATCACAACAAACTCAGGTAATCCCTTAGTTTTCAAACATACATCTGTGCACTTTTTTGTACAGTTCTTAAAATGGTAACATTTCCCAGCTCCACGGAATTTATTATAGTGTCTCCCAGAGGTAAGATTTACCGTAAGCAAAAGTTCTACCTTGGATGTGATTCAGAATCAGGCGACATTTTTTACTATCTTCATTGACTCACTCTGACCTATAGCACACTATTCAACTTAAACCACATACAACACTATTCTACATCAGTTGTGGTAGAGGTCATTCTGAAAGCTAAAGCCAATTGTATTGAACTCTAAATCAGCTTAAGAAATATATTATAATCTGGCATGCCACAATCATGATTGGTGCATCTCCAGTTTTTCTTCCTCACCAACTCTCTTACACTCAACTAATATCGTATATCCGCAATGAAAGGACACACGTAGTTCTCCAAGGACATCTGAATGTAATGGTCACATGCTTTATGGTTTTTCCCCAACCCACAGGACTGGTTTTCTTCCATTAGATGTTGGCACTGACATGGTCAAGCTTTCTCTGACAATCTGCTTGCAAGAACATATACTTTCAAAGTCTTAATTTTCCATATTTTTGCCATATGTCATAATCACCTGAAATATTATATATTTCCTTATATAATTTTTATTTTTCTTTCCTTCCCTAATTAGAACATAAGCAATAGAAGAAGAAAATCTATTGTGTTATACAACACTTGAATATAGCAATTATTTAATATTGATGCACATGAATGCATTTTAGATACTAAATTTGCATGTGTAAATTAAATAAATTTTGCATATTTCACATACGTAAATTTAGATGAACAGCTTTTCCATTCATCTATCCATTGTCTGTCTATTCACCTATATTTCTTTATAACTCGTCATCAAAAAATATCTGAATGGTGATAATAAGTTAAGAGGATAACAGAACGTTACTGACAGCTAGCAATTAGTCAATGCTCCTGGCTATGTCAAGTTTCTCTCCATTCAGAATTGAACAATCATATAGCAACAACATCAACACAGCACAGTAACATAAGCAAACACAAGTTCAGAAGAACAACCACAAAGTCACCTTTTACAATTAAAATACTACTTTTACAGCTGCAGCTTTTCCCACTTTTCGTAGTCTTTCTCTACTCTAAGATTTATTTTAAAATTTGTTTGTAGAAATACCTTTCTTTTCTGATATCCCTGGTTAGCAATAGATCTTTGTTGCTTTAGATAGTCCCCCAAATTACTCAATAATACAAGCATATTTTTACTAAGCCCAATGTATCTCAACATGAGGAATCTATTATGCTTTGATATGCTACACACCTAACTTGAGCAGAATAGAATGTTCCTGGTGATCTTTAACTGGACAGTATTGACAAAGAACATTGTTTAAAGGTAAAAATAGAAAAGCAGCAGTTAATCATTGTAGAGACTCATGTACTTAAGCTGTCACCTGCTGCTTCCTGCAGTGTATATTAGCAGTAAGCTGGAATGCAAAGTATAGCCAGTTCTTCTGGTATGGTATGTTAGTATCCAAAGTGCTAGATTGATATTTATGCCAAATACTAAAGCGCTAGATTAATATTTATGCCAAATACTACCCCGGGAATAATAGCATTTGTCAAATTTTAAATAGAAAGACAATAATTTTAGAAAAGACCCAAGATCGTTAATTCTAATATTATACTCAACCTTTCATATATACAGTTTGTGTTGTAATAACCATTTCTTACCTACAACTACAGTTACAGTTAGTATTTCCATATAATAAAAATGTGAAGGGATAATGAATTGTGTAATCAGCACTAAAGAAGGGGCACCATTATCTTGAAATGTTAAACTTTTGAATGTTCATTTTCCCTACAATGAATTTTAAAATATTAAATAATACATAATGACAAGAAATTTTAAAATATTAAATAATAAATAATGACATTTTGCTTGGTCCTACTCTGAACTGGTTTTCTGCTAATACAGGCTCAGAAATATCTGAGAGCATCTGAGTTCTTGTCACTCATGTGAGAGATTCATACAAAGTTAGAGTTCCTGTTTGGGCTTCTTTTTGGCTCAGTTCTGGCATTTGCAGGCTTCGTGGAATTGAACCAGTCAGTGTCTAATACTGGTATATTTTTTCTGTCTCTCATTGTCTTATTCTCTCTCCTCCTCCCTCTGCTTTTCAAATCCAAAAAAGAAATGTAATAATTAAAATTAAATAAATATAAAGTTCTGATGCAAATCTTAGAGGAAATTTTAGGAACTAATTTGCTATTTATATTGAGTCGTATGCAAACATCTATCAATTAACTATTTTACTACCTTTTTTTCTTTTATCTATTTCTTCTCATCCTTATTGGCATATTTCTTGAATGCATGCTTTTTAAAACAGTGTATTGTCTTGCCAATATTTTTGATGCCTCTTCTTATTTTGAAATTATCTAGTATATTTAAATTTTTCATGAATATGCATTATTTATGCATTTTAAGGCATACAGTGCAACATTTCAACATGAACACAGAGCTTAAAATGGCCAAACTGGATAAGTAGCCATTCTGTTTAAGACTGCAAACTCCTCTGTTCTAGTTGTTTCTAGAGCACATTAAACATTGCTCTGAGTCAGAGTCACCTCACTGTGGTGCAAGTTATGGCATTTTGAAGGTTTTTTGTTTGTTTAATACAAGTGGACAAAACCTACAATCCCTTTCTTTCCAAATATATTATTTTTCTTTGTCAAAGCATTTTGATTAATGCAGTTTTGACTAGACAAATGTGAAAACCTCAGGCAACTTGTAGAAAACATATCCTAAAACTTCATTTACTTTTCATTTAGTTTTCAAATGTTTTAATGAAATGAAATTTCACAGAAATTATTGATTTTTATAATTTATGCTTGGTGAGGGCCTGGCTAAAGTCTTCACCTTGAACACTCCAGGATCTCATACAGGCACCTGTTCTAATCCCAGAAGCTCCACTTCCCATCCAGCACCCTGCTTGTGGCCTGGGAAAGCAGTCAAGGACGGCCCAAATTTTTGGAACCCTGCACCTGCGTGGGAGACCCAGAAGAGGCTCCTGGCGTCAGAATGGCTCAGCATTGGCCATTGCAATCACTTGGGGAGTGAACCATCGGAGAGAATATCTTCCTCTCTGTCTCTCCTCCTCTCTATATATCTGACTTTCCAATAAAAATAAATAAATCTTTAAAAAAAATTTATGCATGGTGATATGAAATTGAATTCTAGAGTATATGTTTTTAATTAGGAGCAGATTATTTCTTTTTTTTCTTAATATTTACTTTTTTCAGATTTTTTTTTAATTGAAAAGGCAGAGTTACAGAGAGAAATGACAAAGATCTTCTGCCAACTGGTTCCCTCCCAAAATAGCCACAACACCTGGATCTAAGCCCATCCGAAACCAGGAGCTTCCTTTGGGTCTCCCATGCAGGTTCAGCGGCCCAAGGCTTTGGGCCATCCTCTACTGCCTTCCTAGGCCATAAGCAGGGAGCTGGATGGGAAGTGGAACAGCTGTGACGGGAACCAACACCCAAATGTGATACTCAGAATGTGTAAGGAAAAGTTCCAAAACATGAACAGGAAAATTTGCAGAGCAAAACAGAAATGGAAAAAGATCTCCCTTCTGTTGGTTCACTATGGAATTTGCCACAGAGGCCAAAGCTGAGCCTATCAGAAGCAAAGAACTCAGAGTTTCTTCTTAGTCTCTCACATTGGTGCAAGTTCCAGAAGTTTTGGACAATCCACCACTGCTTTCCTAGAGCATCAGCAGGAAGTGATGCAGCTGGGTCAAGAACCAGTGCACACATGTGATGCTGGTGATTCTAGGTGGAGAAACAGACAGTTGAGTCATTGCACCAGCCATGAATAATTTCTACATGATTTTCTAATCCGCTTCACTCAATTTTGGTATGACTACCATGGAAGCAGAAGAAGAGAATTAATTCAGTAATGAAAATATTTAAGTATCATCAGTCATTTCGTTAATGGATATATATGTATATATGTATGCTTCCTAATTAGATTAAGAGTAGAGTGGCATGTTTGTTGCCATTATGAGTGGAAATGTTTTGCTATGGATTCATGTGTCTTATCGATGCTTGCTACCACTGCAATGTTAATTCAAAATATTTTAAATAAGTTCCATGTACTTAATGCATCTCATTGTGTAGCATTATGTATTGTGAATGGTAGGAAACTATGAAGCCAGTTGTTACCCTTCTTTTGGTTCACTGATTCAGTCCCTGACTGAAAACTTTAGCAAACCTTATCTTGATTTCCAAGGTTCCCTTGCTTTTCTTTTTAATGACGCTTGCACTGATGTTTATGGTATTATGGTGATTTGTGGCAATTTAGGGAATCCTACTCAGTGAGCACAATTCTCTTTGAAACAGCTCCAAAATTTCTAGGCTTCTAAGTGTAATTAAAATTAATGAAGAAAAAAATTAATTGCCCTACTTTTTAGAGGTGCTATTTAGGAGCTTACAAGACTTGAACAAGTAGATATATGAGATACTCAATCTTTTAACAAGCTAGAATGATTAATTACATATTCAGATGCTGCAAATATACATTTTCTCTTTTTCTGCATGCTACACACATTCTGAAAATCACTTAAAACTGTTAGCTCCCTGTGCTAGCTGCTCCTTTCATCCTCCTGTTTTATCAGGATGTTTTCTATTCATTCATGCAGGGCTGCTCCGTGTCCAGTGTTGAGTATTCATCTGTCTTCAGAGGCAATATAATTGTTTTCCTATAAATATATGAGGGGATTTGTATGTGTTATTCCATTAAGTAGATAAATGTTGCAAACATCAACAAGACATAGATTATTTTGTATTTTGCATGGCAAGTAAATTGAGTAACAAGACTAATTAATGTATTCTAAGGAAAAAGAGCACATAAATATCTACACACATTTTAAATGCTAATATTAGACAGAAAAGGCGTATAAAAACTCTTCACTATAGTTTTGGAAAAGAGAGTGGCACTGAATGCATAAGACCACATAATAAAGATTTTATATGGCCTGACACGGTAGCTTAGTGTTTAAAGCCCTCTCCTTGGATACACCTGGAACCTATATGGGTTCCAATTCTAACCCCAGCAGCCCTACTTCCCATCCAGTTTCTGCTTGTGGCCTGGGAAAAAATCGAGGATGGCCCAAAGCCTTGGGACCCTGAACCCACATGGGAGACCTGGAAGAGGTTCCTGGCTCCTGGCTTCAGATCGGCACAGCACTGGCCCTTGTGGTCATTTGGGGATGAATCATCGGATGGAAGATCTTTCTCTCTGTCCTCCTCTCTATATACACCTGACTTTGCAATAAAAATAAATAAATCTTAAAAAAAAAAGACTTTGCCTCATTATTGTTTTGGTTGATAAACTTATTTTTGCTTTCCAGAATTCTGACAAGTTATCTTGATGTTTCTTCAAATGGACACGTCTTGGAGCCACCTCCTTCATAATCTTTGCAGATGTCATCATTGTGGCTATTACAGTATCAAGTGACACTGATCCCTTTAAAGATATGATTGGATGGACTTGATTTTACAAAAAGATTGCAATTTGTAGTGGTTGAGGTTTTTGAATCTAGGTTTAAGTGACTATATAAACAAGATATTTGTAGTAACAAAACTATTTTTAGGTTTTATTTTACTTTTATTGGAAGGGCAGATTTGCAGAGTGAAGGAGAGATAGAAAGAAAGATCCTCTATCTGCTGATTAACTCCCCAAGTGGCTGCAACAGTAAGAGCTCAAACAATTCATAGCCAGTAGCCAGGAGCCTCTCCAACATGGGTGCAAGGTCCCAGAGCATTGAGTCACCTTCCAATGCTTTCCTAAGCCCTAAGCCAGGAATGTGATTTGAAATGAAGTGGCTGGGGCACAAATCTACACCCATATGATATTCTGGTGCCATTGCTGGAGGAATAGCTTGTTGAGGCAAACCTCTGGCCCCATAATTGCTTTTTCCATAGAGACTAATAAAGCATTAGTCCACTTTGATTCTTCTCTTAGTTGCAAAATTCCTGTCTTGTGTTTATTGAGGTAATATATCTGACTGTTGATACATATGTTTCTTCACAGCTTGGAGTGATTTTATTAGTATAAACTAACTATTGTTTAGCTGTGAGTTTATACTTATTATTTCTATATGTACATATCTGAAGCCTAAAAGAGTGTATGTAATCACATGAAAGTTTTCTTAGGAAAAAAAAAAAAAGATGAACTCGGATATCGTAACAGGAATTATAGAACAAAGTTTCCAGACACAGTCCTTTATCAACTATGTCACTTTTCTTGATTATGTGAATTTGCGGTTGAATATTCAATGAAATACTACATTTAACATTGTAGATAGGGGGTGGCATTGTGGCATAATGGGCAAAGTTGCTGCTTGGGAGGCTGGCATCCCATTTGGGCCTCAGTTTGTGTACTAGCTGCTCTGTTTCCAATCCAACTCCATGCTGTTGGTCTGAAAAAAGTAGCGGATGATGGTCCAAATGTTTGAGCTCCTGACACTAACATGGGAGAGACAGATGAATCTCTGACTCCAAGCGCAACTTGACACAGCATTAACTGTTGCAGCTACCTGGAGAGTTAAATTGAAGGCATACTTTTCTTAGTGCTATATAGTTTAATCAACAGTCCATAATTTGTAATATTCTAGTACATCTTTAATGAACAAATAGAAGCCCCAAGTTTCCAATCATAGAGTAGAATCAAAAAGGAGCTGTTTTTTATTACTCTGATTTGCTCAAAATACATTACATTCATGTGTTGAAAGGTAACAATGTACAATTATTAATATGTGCTAAAACCATAAATAGAAATTAGATAATTAAAATATACACCAAAAACAGTTTACCTCAATCAAGAGGAGAATTCTGGAAAATTGCCAAGAGTCTGAAATTCACTAACTTGATTTTAGAAATTAAGATTTAATTTGATTTGACAAGTCTGACTTAAAGAACCATTTTAAGTTTTGTCTGAGGATTTCTCCATCCACAGTAAACTGGAGATTAAATGTATATCATCAATTCTTGTACCAAATAGTGCTGTCTCAGTAAGTCATAAAAGCCAAATTATTCAAGCCATGTTCAAATAAAACAGATTCCCATTTTAGCCAATCAGAACATCTTAGTGGCACTTCCATTTCCTTTTCTCTGATTATAAAAATAAGCTGCCTATGTGAGGGAATGGAATATTCTAAACAGTCTTGGGTCTAGACTGTTGCTTGATTCTTTGTTCCTAGGATTGGTTCTTTAAACCCTTGTACTTTTTCCAAAGAGAAGTGTCCAGTGTTCATGGTGGAATTATCTAACCAAATATGAACTTATGCTAATGAAGTAATTGATGATGGGTACATAAAGAATTCATGCACACTGCTGACTCAAGATGAAGGCTAGCCATGCCAGAAAGTGCAACCATATGGTTGGCAGGTTGTGGCTTGCAGTCATGTAGTATGAATTTGACCTCCAGGAAGGAAATTTGGAATAGACACAGCATTCAATTAGGATTCAATTATCCTTATGTATGAGCTGCAAGTTTACATGCTCTATGCATATCACTACAGATCAATGTGATAGGAGGATGATGTGTCCAGTTTCCAGTATGATGGGGTAGCTTTCCTTATGACCCCACTTAGATCTCTGTTGGTTCTCTCTTGCTGACAATGAATTCACCCTTTACAATCAGGCTCTCAGTGGCCCAACTGCCTTGATACAAGCCCCACGACGGAGAGATTGCAGCATCTCTCAGTCCATTTGGGGGACAACGCATTTATCATAAGAATTCTGAGGGAACAAACTACATTTATACCACAGCAGTGCTCTTATCTGAAGATTCTTTTGGTTATTAGGGTCAGAAAGCCATGAAGCTATGTCATGGCTTTATTTTTCATTTTAGAGGAATTTAGTTCAGCAGTGTATGACTTTGTACCTGATTACTATGGGGGCTAGTTTGACTAACATGTTCTTAATGGGTGAGAGAATCAGTCATGCCAAGCTTCATTTCCACACAGTATTAAGTACTCTTGTCTTTTCCAGTTTAGTGACCTGCCCTATAGCCAGCAATTACTAAGCATATTCTAATTGACTTAATTGTAGATTCAGAATCAGAGATTTTTGAAGCTGAATCTACACAGCTACATGTGAGAGTATAATTGAATTCACTAGGTCAGGCTCTATTAGAAATTTGAAAGGTGGTTAAATCATGGAAAACATTTTTGTATGGTATTTTAATTGAAATTTCTCAGTAAAATGAAGCATTGGATAATAGGAATTAAACACAGTCAAAAGCTTCTGAAAAATGATTAGGTGTTGCATAATTGCTTAAATATACTCAAAGCATGCTTTCATATAATTAGCAATATCAATAAATAACTGTTAGAAAGTTGTTTATCTCCTTTTGATTTTTAGTTTGAATTCCCCTTGCTTAATTTCTAAATGTAAGCCATTTGCTTATTTTTTTTGATGTTTGCTATAGCTGTGTTTGCCATGTCAACTGGACTCCCATTAAATACTACTCGCGTGACTTCTTATTCAGTCATAGATATATCTGTCATGAGAAGAGGAATGGATCACCTATTGACTTTGATTTTGCCCTAGCATACATAATACAAGCATATCATATAAATAAAATAGGAATATCATTATATTTGAAATATTAAAAATATGAAAATTTGTACAAACTTCTTCTGAGGTAAGAAAAAACCATGGCCCTTACATAAATAAGATTAACTCCAAGGTTGATAATTCATTAATATTGATATAACAAAACCCAGTTTAAATTAGTAGGTGATATTAACATTAGAAATTCAATACAATTAAACACCGAGGACCCAGTGATAAAGATTTATGCTTAAATTAGGATTTAATAACCAGCCCTTGTGTCCAAAATACAAGGATTTTCACTGTTTCATTTCTTCATTGTAGAATAATTACTTTCTATTTTAGTCATTAAAATAAGTGATAAAGTCATTTCAGCTTTAGGTGTATTTTATTAAACATACACTTGCAGTAACATACACTTGCATATATTTGAAACAAAAATGAAAATTTTTAGTTTTTTTTCCACCTATTTATGTATTTCAGTGGCAGAAACACAAATAGTGAAAGAGATGGGCAGAGTGTTCCATGAGCTGCTTCATTCCAGTTCCCCCCAGGAGTGGGGCTGGCCTGAGCTAGTGCTTGGCTAAAAAGGAAACTGGGAATCAAGAACTCAATTTGAATTTCCCAAGAGGGTTTTAGGGACACAGTCCTGAGACATCACCGACTGCTTTCCAGGGCATGCATTAGCTGGGAGCTGCAATCAGGATGAGAGCAAGAACTTAGACAGAGGCACTCCAGTACAAAATAAATTGTTTCAACTAGTATCATAACCAATAATCCAAACACTGCTGTTTGGGTAGATAAACATCAATTTTCTGTAAGTATCTGAATTTCTTACATTCCCTAATGCAATAACTTAGACTCTTAGGTAGGATCTAGAGATGGGGTCAAAGATAGGTTTAATTTGGCAAATCTATTTAACATTCTTCATGTTTATCCCATTAATTTAATTCTTGCTATCATTAAAATGGATTGATAAAGGGAATTAATCTTTAAGCTTTTATAAAATGGGAACAGCACAAAAATACATTTATTGCTTTTTTCAAGTACACATGTATAAGTTAGCCCTCTTACTAATTGTCCAATATATTTTTAATTGAAAGTACACATGTATAAGCTAGCCCTCTTACTAATTGTCCAATATATTTTTAATTGAAAAATATGTTTATTTACCTCTTTATTTACACCAAAGCACCAATGTGCTTTGATAATACTGAGGCTTTAAACTGACTGTATGGTTTCATATAAAAGTTGAAGTTGCTTTTACAAAGAAAAAGTTTAATTATATGTGTCTAATTTTCTTTTTTTTTTTAAAGATTTATTTTTATTATTTTTACATTGGAAAGGCGGATATACAGAGAGGAGAGACAGAGAGGAAGATCTTCCGTCCTATGATTCACTCCCCAAGTGAGTGCAACGGCCGATACTATGCCGATCCGAAGCCAGGAGCCTCTTCCGGGTCTCCCACACGGGTGCAGGGTCCCAAGGCTTTGGGCTGTCCTCGACTGCTTTCCCAGGCCACAGGCAGGGAGCTGGAAGGGAAGCGGGGCTGCCGGGATTAGAACCGGCACCCATATGGGATCCCGGGCGTGCAAGGCGAGGACCTTTAACCACTTGCGCCACCACGCCGGGCCCTATGTGTCTAATTTTCAAGGACAATATAGCTGCATTAAAAACATGAGAGGGGGCCTGGTGTGGTAGCCTAGCAGCTAAAGTCTTCACCTTACCCTTACAAGGATCCCATACGGACACGGGTTCTAATCACAGTGGCAATGCTTTCCATTCAGCTCGCTGCTTGTGGTCTGGGAAAGCAGTCAAAGACAGCATAGAGCTTTTGGACCCTGGACCCTCTTGGGAGACCCGGAAGGGGCTCTGGGCTCCTGGCTTTAGATCGGCTCAGCTCCAGCTATTGTGGCCACTTGTGGAGTGAATCAAAAAACAGAAGATTTAAAATAATAATAATGCCAAAAATAAAACAAAAAAACAGGCTTCTGTCTTGGCAATTTTCATTGTAGAATGCAAGCTTAGCCTTCGCATTGGTATTCCTGTATTTAAAAATCACATTGTTACCTAGAATTGAGTCAAACAAATGGTTTCACTTGTTAGCATTTAAGGAGCTAACATGAAATATGTCTCTGTTGTGTTGCTGTTTATATTTGTTCCTCTCATGTAAATAAGTTATAAAAAGTAATAAGAATAAATTCGGTATCAAGATTATCATATGCTGCCTTTCAGGTTTTTGGGTTTTTTGTCTGTTTGTTTTAAAAGATTTATTTTTTATTGGAAAGGCAGGTATACAGAGAGGAAGAGACAGAGAGAGGAAGATCTTCCACCCGTTGATTCACTCCCCAAATGGCCATAACAGCTAGACTAAGCTGAACCGAAGTTGGGAGCCTCTTCCGGGTCTTCCACGCAAGTTCAGGGTCTCAAAGTTTTAGGCTGTCCTTGCTTGCTTTCCCAGGCCACAAGCAGCCAGCTGGAAGGGAAGCGGGGCTGCCGGGATTAGAACCAGTGCTCACATGGGATCCTGGCACATGCAAGGTGAGGATTTTAGCCGAAGGGCTACCACGCTGGGCCTGAAGACTAGGTTTTAAGAACCACTTCCTTGAATCTGGAATACACACAGACAAACACACACATACCCCAGAAACACATCTCACATAATAATATGTAACATATGACATGTATACAAATTGCAGAAATCATAATGCTTGAAAAATGACACCAGGTTTTTAATGCAGTTATATTGTCCTTCAAAATTAGACACATATAATTAAACTTCTTTGTAAAAGCAACTTCAGTTTTTATATCAAATCACACAGTTTAAAGCCTCAGTGAGGCCATATTCATTATTTAAAATTGATAAACACAATTGAAAATCTGTATTTAAATTAAAGGTGGCAAAACAACAAAGGAACAAGGAATGAAAATTTTTACACAAGGGTATTGGTGCTAATGTTGCTGGTATGATGTGACAGTGATTTTTACAGCAGGGCAAATATCAGTTCTAAGTGTTTCAATAAGCATATGGCAAGTTATATTACTTAAGAGAAGTTCTTTCATTAAACAACATATCACATAATAATTTATGGGCAAACAGTGAATGCCCATACTGACTTGTCCATGATGTAAACATGCTTTTGAAATTAAAGAATCCCAACGAAAACACATAAAATCAAGCTAGACTAAGCTTAGTCAAGGGACAGAAAGGAGATTTGCATCCTCTATTTAAAGGACAGTTGTTCAGGGTCTGGGGTGGCGATTTAACAAGCTAGTTCTCTGCCTTCAGCACCAACATTCCATATAGGCACCAGTTAATGTCCTTGCTGCTGCCCTTCCAAGCCATCTCCCTTGTTACGATCTGGGAAAGCAGCAGAGGATGGTTCAAGTTTTTGGTCTCCTGCACTTACATGGAAGACCTGAAAGAAGCTTCTGGCTTTGCATTTACTCAATTCTGACCTTGGTAGTCATTAGGGGAGTAAACTAGAAGATATAATCTCTCTCTCTCTCTCTCTCTGTTTCTTTCTCTCTCTCTTTAAAAAAAAAAATCTGCTTTTTAAATGTAAATGAATACATTTTTAAAAAAGAAAGAAAAGGGAAAAATAATAATAACAAGACCATTACTGTCTTTTTAAAGGAATGGATTCACATCAATAGAATAGTAGTCTCTACTGATACACTACTAACCTGTGTGTCCCATTGAGAATATTATCCTTTTCAAACTGCTGTAACGTAAGCAAAATAAAATTCCCTACTGATGCAAACAGCTAAAATGTATATATGTGCATCCTTACATCATATGTAATGACAGTTCCTGACTAGAAGGATAAAGATAAAAGTAAATCCAAGTGAGTATGTGTGATGAGTGAATGCATCAAAAAGATAGTGACAGTCATCTTCAGTATTCAATGGAAATGAAGCTGCATCTATAAATAGTTAACAAGAATCATTAAAACCTACTATGATGGATGTTATGGCGGATAACAGTATCACGGAGGCTTAAATCAAATCTTTGGGAAGTTCACGCACACATATACACACACGAACATACACAGATTCCATGCTACTTAGAAAAATCTTTGATGAGTCCACAGCAAATACACAATGGAATTTTCATGGGAAATTTTATTTCAAAACTTAATAAATTCTAGGGACCTTACTCATTTCAATGACTTAGAAAGTAAACAGCTGCATTTTGTTTCCTGTTAATTTTCCTTGTGTATGTCTGAGGTCTGGTAAAACAATGTCATCTCATTAGTTCATATGCTTATGTCACATCTTTGATTTTCCAGGTTGTGCATTTTGTTACTTCACTTGGTTTTCTTTCAGCTGGTATTGTTTTACAGTAAAAACGGCTCACACAAATCCCTCACTTTAATTTGAAATCTTGTCCTAGTCTGCATGCATCTGTATTCAAGGTTACATCCACTTCAGCAATAAAAGTTAATCCACATTCCAATGTCTGCTTATAAAGTTTATTTTTTATATAATATTTAATTTCCTGAGAATTTTCTACTCATTATACAATCTAATCCTTTGCCATTTTTATCACTTACATTGCCTACTGCAAATATTGTAGAGAAAATGAGGTTTAAAGTACATAAAGCAAATCAGACACCGAAGTTTCATTCTCTCTCCAGTGTTGGGCATATGTGTTTTCAGTCTGGGAAGCATTAGGTCTCTGAGAACTGAGAGTGATGCAAATGAAGGGAATTATTCAGGAGATTACTGGAAAAGGATTAGTTGTGAAATTAACAGGAGCTGTGTGACTTTGTAGCTGCTTGATTATTCTGCTGTCTGAATGACAAAGATAACCCTGTCTCCAAGCTGTGCCTGCTGAAGTTGGGAAATGAGTCACACTTCTCCCTTTTAAGCCAATAGGAAAATAGCTCAGGGCATGATGACTTTGTGATTCTCTGCATCAGGACAAGAAAACTCATTATCAAGGAAAATCATACATATGACCAGAGCACTGTCAGCATTTCTGAGCAAAACATTCCCTACTATTAATTTGATAAACCCATCTCTGAAAGGAATAGAGTATCCTACATGCTTAACAGAATTTTTCTTAATTCTAGTGTTTGGATATCTTGCATGAAGTTCTGCTTATGTAAAATTAACTGATGCTTATTTAAAGAAGACTTTTTGGGAATTGTTTCTCAACATGTGGGAGAATAATTGCTGTCAAAAACAAGCTGCTTATTACATGAAATGGTAAAATGAATCTGAACTGCTGGAAAGGACGGAAGCTCAGATAACATGTTGACCACAATAAACAGAGTATGGAGATCTGGAGCAGTAGACTCATTTCTGTGGTAAATACTACCGGTCATTAAACAGTTGAATCAGCAGTCAGTATGACAAAACTCAGAAGTAAGTTTCACCAACAATATTAACCTTGGTACTACCAATTGGTAATTTGGACCTTGATCTCTTATCCGCATGCCTATGTTTATGAAATGAACAATATACACTTACTAATCAGTTCCTTGGGTGGGCATTGGATACAGCACTTGGGACATCTAAATGCCATCTCTGAGTTCCTAGGTTCAAGTGCCAACCTAGTTTCCTATTCTAACTTTCTGTGATTGCATGCCAGAAGAGATGGCAGATATAACTTTATAGTTGGGACCTCTGCTACCCACCTGCAAGAACCACACTGACTTCTGCATTGCTGACTTCCGGCCAGTCCTGCCCTTTCCATAAAGGTAATCAGGAGCTGCTAATTCACTAGGCTGCTTCATTATCTGAATTAATCTGTTATTCAATACAATAATGAAAAGGCTATGACAAATTTCTTATGAAGAGAAGAAGCTTACTTGGGTACAGAGTCTTGAAGGGTCATCCTTTAAAATTGGGTGGTCTCATTTTTGTAACAACTGATGTTTGTTCTTGACAGCAGAGGCAGAAAGCACAGAGTATTTCAGAAACAGCAAATGTATGCCTACATGACCCCTGACAAAGCCACAAACATCAGATCTCGGAGACCCCACCAGAAGGACCCATGCTGATGGGGACACACCAAGGACTCCTCCATCTAGACACCTTGCCCAGATTAAATTTTAACCTTCTTAGTACCTTTAACATAACATATAAAGGAACAAATCTTGGGCACACAGTCTTTGGGGAACATTCAAACTAGTATCCAGATATTTGCACTGTATTTGATGCACAGGAAATCTGGCATTCATGTTAATCATTCTGGTCACTTTACAAGTCACGTGAACAATGAAGGAAAGGCCTGTTGCAAATGGCCTCCTCGGTTTGTACAGATATTCCCAAAATTTATTTATTTATTTTAAATTTTATTTTACTTTAAAGATTTATTTTATTTTTATTGGAAATTCACAGGAGGAGAGCCTCTGCCGGGTCTCCCAAGCAGGTGCAGGGTCCAAAATCTCTAGGCAATCCTCGACTGGTTTCCCAGGCCACAAGCAGGGAGTTGGATGGGAAGTGGGGCCTCCAGGGTTAGAACCGATGACCATATGGAATCATGGAGCATGCAAGATGAGGATTTTAGCTGTTTGGCTACCGCGCTGGGCCCTCAAAATTTATCAGTAGCTCACACTTGTAACTCAGTTTAAGAGAGTGGGTTGTTTCAAATATTTTACAAGTCATACGTGCCTAAAATTGGCTCAGTGGGACATGTTAGATAATCCTTTTTTGAAGAGGCTTTTATTTCTAAACTGAAAAGCAATCCATAAAATAGGTAGGCTCACCAGGACTTGCCCAAGCAGTTTTCACAAATTGTATTGGTATTCTCATTCTTCTTATTTATCTTTCCCAGACTTCGCAGTATTTGACTCTTGCCTTCCTGGCACTAAGAAGTCTACAGCAAAAAGATTGGGGCAGTGTGGGCCCAGCACAAGGGCTCAGTAGCTGAATCCTTGCCTTGCAAGCACCGAGATCCCATATGGACATTGGTTCATGTCCCAGATGCTCCACTTCCCTTCCAGCTCCCTGCTTGCATTCTGGGAAAGCAGTCGAGGATGTGCCAAAGCCTTGGGACCCTGCACCCTGTGGGAGACCCAGGTGAAGCTCTTGGCTTCTGGTTTTGATCCTCTCAGCTCTGGACATTGCCGCCACTTGAGGAGTAAAACAGCGGATGGAAGATCTCTCTGTCTCTTTCTCTCTATAAATCTGCCTTTCCAATAAAAATGAAATAAATCTTACACAAAAATAAAAGAAAGAATGGGGCAAAAAAATTTTAAATGTGACATAAGTTGTGCCTCTGCAGTACTGCCACAGTTTTTACAGAGCTTTTGAGAGAAAGCATTTTTTTTAAGTTTCAGCTCACATCAGATTTATTTCAGTCAATCACCATTAGCATTAAAATATTTTCTTATAATAAGTGTGCATATTAATGACTATCACATGACATTTCCATATACATTTATGATTAGACAGATCAAAACAGGGTAATCAACATTTCCCAATCTTTGACAACACCTTGTAATTGAAGACTTGAAGTATTTTTCTTCTAATTGTTTATATACTGAATACAAGGTTTTTATGAACCATATTCCATCACAATGCTTTATAAAACCTGGAATTTATCCCTCCAAACAACTTTTGATTTAGCTTTAGCTTTTTGATTTAGCTAAAGAATGAATTTTTGAACTGGGCATATTGTTTCTTCCATTCAGTCTTTAATTCCCTTTTTCTAGTTCCTGCAAGTGATTTTTTTAAAAGATTTGTTTTTATTGCAAAATCAGATAGACAGAGAGGAGAGAAAGATCTTCCCTCTGATGATTCATTCCCCAAGTGTTCACTACGGCCAGTGGTGCACCAATCTGAAGCCAGGAGCTCTTCCTGGTCTCCCACGCGGGTCCAGGGTCCCAAGGCTTTGGGTTATCCTTGACTACTTTCCCAGGACACAAGCAAGAGCTGGATGGAAGTGGGGCCGTTGGAATTAGAGCCAGCGCCCATATGGAATCCCAGCGCATTCAAGGTGAGGACTTTCGTCTCTAGGCCATGATGCCAGGTCCTCCTGCAACTAATTTTAACAAACTGATGCACAAAATGTAGGTTTTATCCATGTGCAAGACACTAGAAATGCTTTCTTGGATACAATTTTATTTTACTTAAAGTAGGCATTTTGAAACACCCAACTATATTACACTTCTGTCACTGCACACTCAAAATCGACCTCTAGAAATGTTTAAATTTATAATTTTAAAACATAATAAATTTTAATTTTAATTAATAAATGTAAACATCTTAAAGTAATTTACAAACTCATATTTCTTAGAAAATAATTTCATTCTGAAGAGATTTAACCATCACAAAACTATCTCCAGTGAATCTCAGAGATGAAAGGGTACATCCACTGATTGATTCTTTAAATAGAAGCACTGATTAACTTTGCCCATCTGGGTCTAACATTGGGATGGAAACAACCAATAACATATTTCGATAAAGTCAGGCATCATTAACAAAAAGGGGAAGAAACCTGCTAAAACCTACCTAAAGATTTATTTGAAATGTGTTCAGAATTAAATGTAACATCTTTTTTAACTTAAAAAGAAGTTTATTTTAAATTGAAAGGCAGCTTTACGTCTAATGTCAAGTTGAACTGTTTTTTTGTACTCCTAAAGAAAACAGTGAGCAAAACTGAGTTACTTAGAAAAACTACTTTATAGAAAACTACTTCTCATTTTTGAGAGCTGGGCAATGAAGAAGGACATGCCTGCAGAGCTGCAGATCTTGCTGAGGGCCCGCTTTCAGAGTTACAGACAGAAATGCTTCGCTGTGCTCACACACTGAAGACCATGTTGAATAGTGGTCTCTCCCTGGGCCTCTCTCATAAATCTTGTTCATGAGGGCTCTGCCCTGGCTTGCTAATCAGCTCCTAATCATATCAGGTTGGAAATGAGGATTCAAGTATATGAATCTGGTAGAGAGGGTATAAACTTCCAAACTCACAATTCTCATGTGCTTGCCTTAACTCTTCTAAACATTATAGCATTATAATAATTTTTGAAAAGTAAGAAGAAACAACAGAAGTAAAAGCTAAAAAGAAAACAAAGTCTCATTGCACTGTTGCACTATAGCCTAGACACGCTCACATATACAAACACCTACCAGGATCATTGACATAAGCAGCTTGGATTGAGTTGGATGTCCCTTGCACTTTGGTCAGCTTTCTGTCTTTATACGCCCACAGGTCTAACGGCCCTGGAGCTTTATTTCTGCTGATGATATTCTTGCTGGCAGAGTCACGAGGCACTGCAGAGCATTCCTTGGAGAGAAGGAACACAAGTGTCTTTGTATATGTTGTCCACGTGAAACCTTCTGCATTTAATCACACAGGCTTTCCTCTAATGATCTACTCCAATCTGGTCATGTCCTGAAGGTCCACCTCTTCATCATATTGGAATAAGTTCTCATCCTCTTAGTAACATTGACATAAGTGTGTTAGGACAACATCTTTGACAACGTGGCTTTTGGAAAACATTCAATAGTTTTGTCTGGACATTGATAATCTGCCTATATTTAACACAAATGTTCACATACTGTATTAATGCCTCTATAATATATTTTCACTTGGCAATATATTAAGGATAATACCTCACATAAGAAATAAAGATGTTCATCTTTTTTTTCCTATTGAGTTATTCATCAAAAGTGTTTTCCAACATTCATATGTTTTAATCAGTTTGTTAGGTACAGAGTATGAACTAATGACAGAGGAAATCTGTGGATGTTTTTGAGAGAAAGTGAATATCAGTGGGAAGAACTTCAAGTGAAGGAACAAAAAATGAAACTCAATGTTTAGTGTAGGTGGACGCAAAAGGCATGAGTGAAAGCATTCCAGGATAAAATAAGAATTGGAGGCTCAGCCATTTCAGGTTTCCTGAATTACAGAAATGACTTTAGATGCGATGCCTAAGTGGGTTGGAAAACCCCGGGAAGAACTGAACAGAGTGAGCTTCAGGTACAACTGCTGCTTGTGTAACAGCCCAAAAGTACAGGATTGGAACCAGGTGAGCAGCAGATGGAAGTCTACCGGAAGCCAGGAAAGACATTCACTCGCATCAGACAACGTGAAACCAGGATATGGATAACAAACATTCTATTCTATATTGAAGTCAAAATTGACAACCCACAAGATGATTGGGCAGACTAAACCCAAGTGGTGAGGGGAGAATTAGAGGCAAGTTGCAATTCATTTTGGTGGATGTTAAATGGTTTCCAGCCCATATAAGAATACCTAATTTACAAAACTATACCATAGAAAATAACAAATATGATGAACACATTATCAACTCTCAGAAAAAGAATAAATGAATAGCCATGCTTTTTGCAATGACAAATTTTAACAAGAAATATTAATGTTGAATAATCATTAAAATACTTAAATATGGAGAAGGAAGATTAATCTGTAATAATATGGACTATGAAATAACATTCTAATTCTGAGATTATGATTTTGATGAAGACAAGTGAATCTACTTTTTTGTGTGCGTTTCTACAATTCAATTCATTTAAAATAGCACTGATTAAAGAGTTACAGTTCTGGTAGAAGCTAAATTTGAAATTGTAGATCATGGTGTCAAAGATAGAGTTTTGAAAAATATTTTTTCTTCTACGGAAACTATCCACTTAGGTCTTTCTAATTACATTTTGTTAAATTTTTAAATACATGTTTCCTATAAATTTCATCCTTATCAAATGCGTTTACATAGCACTATCCAAAATATTTTAAGAATTGTTTGTAAACATTCACAGAATATTCATTTTCACTTATTCACATCACATAGTCCTTTTTAGTTAAATTAGCTGTTGTTACTCATATGTATTAAAATACTACAACGTCACATTTTGTAGACTATTTGATAATATTTGCAGGTTAATCAGCTATTCCTTGCCTACACTGTTTTTAGATGTTTGAAGTGTATGTGTGTGTTTGTGTGTGTGCTTGGGTGCTTGAGTGTTTGATCTTCCAGATTCTCTTTGAACTTAGCTTGCAGAACTATATTGCTTTGAGTAACTGCCATTGCAGTAGACAATTCTAATGTTCTTTCCTAACATCCTTTCCTCTTTACAAATACTGGGAACAAAGTCAAAAGAACACAGACACGAATCAATTAGAAAGATTATTTGACCCATGAAAATGAGGTTATGCCAGGGTGCGGTAGTGGAATAACTACAGTATTTATGGCGCTTCAATCTGTCTGCCTTCATACTCAAATGACATTTTACTTACCTTTAAAGCCAAGGAAACTTCCTAGCATCTTTCTCAAGACTAATAGATCTATATATTTTGTATTATAGCATGAAACATATGCACAGGCTGATTAACTTCGCAAAATGTTTCTTGAATTTCTGAAAAGGAATTAGAAGATTCCCATATGGTATGATTTAATTATTATTTTAATGCAAATTTTCTTTAACTTGACCTCTATGTAACCTATATAAGTCTATAGTTACATAATTTTTCATATTTTTCACAACTTATTTTGGATTCTACTTTATTATTTTAAGATCATTCAATATTTTTAATAGCTGTTTTTGCATTTTTCATGCTGTCTGGAATGTTTACCGCTTTGAAGCTAATGTTTCTGTTTCTCTAATTCCTTTTCTGGTTGAGTCACCATCTGCTGCCTACCAGTGTGGTCACCCACGGAAAGCTGGAGTCAGAAGCAGAGCCAGGCCTAGCTCTCAGGCATTCCCGATATTGATGCTGATGACCACAGTGGTGTTTCACATCTTCTCTTCCTTCGCCTCCTCCTCCCTGTCCCTTTTCTTATCTGGGAGACAGAGATACTGAGAGATCTCACCTACTAGTTCATTTCCCAAATGTCTATGATATGCACTGGGCCAGGCCAAAGCAGGAAGCAGGAAATAAAAACCAGGGGCTGAAGTCCTCAACGTGCACATGCCAGGATCTACTATGAGCGTGAGTCCATGTCCTGGCAGTCCTGCTTCCCATCCAGCTCCCTGCTTGTGGCTTGGAAAAGCAGTCTAGGAAGATGAAAAGCCTCAGGACTCTGCACCCGCTTGGGAGAACTGGAAGAAGCTTCTGATTCTGGATAGGCACAGCTCTGGCTGTTGCAGCCACTTAGGGAGTGAATCATCAGATGGAAGATCTTCCTCTCTATCTTTCCTCCTCTATGTGTATCTGACTTTCCAATTAAAGTAAACAAATCTTGAAAAACTTTTCTTTAAAAATCAGTCACCTTTTTCCCTAGTCTATGTCCCTTCCCAGATTATAAAGGTTGTTCCTAGGGCTGCATTGCCACCCTGAGGCCACAGGGGGAAAAATGTCAGAAGATGGCATTATTACTATGTTTTAAAGCCAAGAGCATGTGTCCTTATTAACACTCTTGGAAATCTGCACCTTTGAAAATGAACAACCTCTACCATTTTATGTTTTTAATGTGAGTAAAAATACTCTTCCCTTTATTCATGTTGTTAATTACGATTTTTAGGTGGCCTGCAAGATTTTCTGCTTTCTGCACAGTTTTTGCTAACAAGTCACTTTTTAATCCTAAATGCTTTCTTAGCCTAAATATATCACTTCCTCAGGCTTCTGAGGCATGTACATGGCTCCTCTTTCTTTGCATATATTTTACATCAGAATCTCTTACACTCTATGCCTTTACATTTTTAAAAAAATAAAGATTTAGCTATATTTTTGTTGGAAAGTCAGGGAGAAGGAGAGACAGGGAGAAGGATCCTCTGTTCACTGATTCACTCCTGAAGTGGCCAGAGCTGAACTAATCTAAAGCCAGGAGCTTCTTCTGAATCTCTCACGTGGGCGCAGGGTCCCAAGGTTTTGGACCATCCTCTATTGCTATCCCAGGCCACAAGCAGGAAGCTGGATGGCAAGTGGAGCAGCCGGACAGGAACCAGTGCCCAGATGGGATCCCAGCACATGCAAGGCTAGGACTTTATTCACTAGACTATCATGCCAGGTCTGCTTTATATTCCTCTAATATGGTGCTCTCATTTTATTTCTTTCTGCTGGTAGTGTGTGTGTGTGTGTGTGTGTGTGTGTGTGTGTGTGTGTGTGTGTGTGTGTGGTGTGTGTGTTCCAATACAACTTCCTCATTTTTCATTGTTTGTTTGAGTTTATGTTTTTGACTAACATCACTGCCTAGTGATTTTTTTTTACTAACTACTACCTGGTAAATTTTCTTAACATTTCATTGAGTCAATTGTACCAGTCTGATAGTGCTGATTTTTAAGTGGTATTAGTCCTAAGAGTATTCAGTTTACAAGTATGTTTGCAGTATATTTCCAATGATAGCAAACTCTAGATTAAAATAATTTTGTGCCTTGTGGAGCTGGAGCAACTGGTGGCTTCCTTCTGCCCTTGTGGAGCCAAAGCTGCCTTTGGCATTTTCTCTCTTCCAGACCTTTGTGGCCTGGGGACTCGCATTTGGGGTTGTCAGAGCAGGTCTGAGATCACACATGTGTTTCAGTCCCAAGGGCAGGTAGAAAGGCAGAAGGAAAAGGCCCCAGGCTGGTGTGGTGTGCCCACGGGCCCTGCATGGGTCTCATGCAAGCACTTGTGTCCAGGGTGAGTGTATGTCAGGTACTAGACTTGAATGCATGCCAAAGAACCTGATCTGAGAACCGGTGTTTGATCTTGGTGCTCTGTGGGCAGACAGTGCTCCAGGCCAGGATGCCACCCTACTAGAAGACTGGGCTTAGCAAAACTGGCCTGGGGAACCCTTGTCTCTGGGGCATAGGGACTATGGATTGCTCAGGGAAGGGCTGTGATGGACCACTGAGGCAGTAAAATGCAGGAGACGAATGACTTCTGCGGGATTTCCACCAACAATCACTGTACTTGCTGTTATGCAAGAGGGCTGAGGCTGGGCAGTTTGGAGTAGGGAACTGGACAACCTTCCTTGATCAGACTGATGCACCCGCAAAAGTGGAAGACTGAATAGCACCTACTGGTGCACACAAAAGCTAGGGATGGGGCCTAACTCGTTGGGCTATTACAGTATCTGTCAGTGAGAATCTAAACAGGGGACAGGTATTTTTAAGTTGGTTCATGACACTAACCATCACACAAGAGAACCAGATCTGGGGGGCAGTTTCTGTGGAGGCTATGAAGGCCACTCTGTGGAACTTCAATCTCCACTGGTTTGCTTAGGAGCTGAGGGTGGTGACAGGCTGAGCTATACCTGACCATGGAACCCTGTGATACTTATGCATACTGGGGTCGGGCTGATCCAGGATATAGTACCCACAGGGACACCTAGGAATAAGATATGGGGCAAGGTTGGCTAAAACATCCACTAGATCATACAGGGGCCAGGTTGGAGGGGGCAGACAGTGCTGGGTAAGGGCCTAGCCCCTGGCATAGGTAGGATCATGGTCAGGAAATGGACCTGTTGGGGAACTCCCCTGGTGTTTTGGTGAGCATGTAATTCAGGCCTGGGAGTAGGTCAGGCCAGTAAATATAGCTCCACTCATCAGCAAGTGTGTGAGTTGGTTCTGGAGGAAAGTAGACTGGTAAAGGCCAGATCAACCTTAGTTTACCGGCATTTGCAGGAGCCAGGCTGAAGTGCAGGTCATGCTTGAAGTGCAGGTAGGCTACCCTACCTACCAGTTTGCATGAGCCAGGAATAGTAGCAGATTGAACAGGAATAGGCTGCAGATTCAGCATCCGGTGACAAGATGGGGGATGGACTATGCCAAGCTGTCAGAGCAATCATTGGCATCCATAAGAACTGTAGCTGGGAACAGCCCTAGCTGGGGAGCTAAAGGGACACCCCCTTTGGGTTGTGGTTTCCATTGGTGAGCATGAAATCTGGAATGGGGGTGGTGATCTGGGCTGGGAATGACTGACGTGTCCTTTTGTATGTATGGGTGTGGACTGGTTCAAGGGTGTGCGAAACCGGGCTAGATTCCAGCACCCACTGGTGCTCATGAGAGCAAGGGAGGGTATAGAATAGGCTGTGCTAGGTCTCAGTGTCCACTGAACCATGTGAAAGCTGTGTCTGGTTGTGGACCAGGTGTGGCTTGGATGTGGCACCCAATAATAAGAACCAGAATGGGTGTGGGGCAGTTGGGCAAAGCCACTGTTTCTGCCAGTACAGGAAGTGCACTAAGTCAGTCCGGACCCAGGACATACTGGTGTGTAAGGTCTGCCACTGGGAGTAGACATGACAGAGGAACTCAGGGAACTCCTCTTTGAGGATGAAGTCGCTGCAGTTGAGTACAAGAACCAAGGCTGGGAGCAGGCCAGACCAGGCTAGGTTATGGTACTCACCAGCATGTGTGGGTGATATCTGGAGAGGGAGAGTACTTGCTTTGGCCTCCTGGGCCACAGGCAGGGAGCTGGATGGGAAGTGGGGCTGCCGGGACAGAACCGGCGCCCATATGGGATCCTCCATATGCAAGGCGAGGACCTTAACCACTGTGCCGCCGCGCCAGGCCCGATAAAGCTGCTTTCTGCGAAACCAGCACTGCATATGAATGTGGTTTCATGAATGTGGCTATGTTACTTCCTATACAGATGACGTTAATGTCTGGAAAAAGCAGCAGAAAATGGCACAATGGCTTTTGGGCCCCTGATTATGAGAATATAATCTGCAACAACAAGAGTGACATTATATAATTTAATTCATTTATAAACTAAACTTCAAGAGCAAAATGATGGGTTGACATAAATTGTATTCAATAAATGCATTAAAGGGCAGAACTAATGAATATTTCTTCTTTTGTTAGATGGTGATACCTAAATGCATAAAATTACATTAGTCAAATCCAAATGCCTATAACTAAGAGTTTTAAGAAGGTATAGGGATACATACACAAGAAAAAACAGTTAAACTAAATTGAGAGCAATTTAGGTGAGAAGATATTAAAGTAAGTCTCATTAAAAATGCAGGAATTTATTCTGAGTGAATTATAAATTCATTTCTATAAATGAGAATGTGTCACATATTAATATATAATTTAGCATGTACAATTTTAAATATTGAACATAAATGATAGCAAAACAACTAAGAAGGCTTGATTATGTTATTTTTCTGAATTCTTTTTTAAGAATATATATTTATTTATTTGTATGGGAAGTCAGATATACAGAGAGGGGGAGATGCAAAGAGGAAGATCTTTGGTCCATTGATTCACTCCCCAAGTGCCCACAACGGCCGAAACTGAGTTGATCCAAACCAGGAGTCTGGAGCTTCTCCCAGGTCTCCCATGTGGGTGCAGGGTCCCAAGGCTTTGGGCCGTCCTCTACTGTGTCTCCAGGCCACAAACAGGGAGCTGGATGGGAAACGGAGCTGCTGGGAAACTGCATTTGAAAGATGGGGACTTTAGGCACTAGGCTTCCAAGCTTGTTTTCTGAATTACTTATCTTAGTGGCTTTTTTAGAAACATTTAATTCTAGTTTTTTCAGTACATCACTAATCTCAAGTTAAAAGGACCAAGAGACTTTTATTTTTGGAAGAAAAATAAGAGTCAATGGTCGTTTATGTACATTCTCTCAGCTCGCCTGACTTCAGAAAAATGCCTTTATTATGAGAAGGTCAGCTGCACTACATGACAACAATCATCACCGAGACTAACAGATTGCAAATATTTTCTGTCAAGTACTAATTAAGTGTTGCTGGCCATAAGGTATCAGTCAGTACTATTCTGCTCTGACATTGTAAGAAGGAAGGAGTGTCAGACAATAAACAAACAAATGAGTGTGCTGAAAATTAATAAAGGACAGATGGTGAAGAATTTGGTTTGTATCTTTACCATGCCAGTCCTTGATTTAGCCGGTAAATATAAAATGAAATATGGATTCTGTGTGTAAATTACTTGACCAAATTTGGCATTATGTGTACTATAAAATCATAGGGGGTCTGAAATACAGTCTTGATTTGACAGAAAAGCCCAGCTCCCCTCCTGCCTGCCCTCTCTTACAAGATATTTGATCTTTGGTGTTAATTTATTTTTATTCTCATCATCTGTAAACTGACATTACACTAATGCCTACCATAATATCTATTTCTACCTGTGAAAATTAAATAACACACAGCTTTTAAAATATTGACAAACATCTGACAGATACAGCATACCACCACATAACTACTATTGTTACATAGTTATATACAGCATATAGTTATATGCTATATAGCTATATGTGCTATATAGTTAATGTATAAAAATTAGTGGTTAGAAAGTATGGCTTAAATTGTTATCATGACACATAAATATTTTCAAGATACTTTCCAGAATAAATCATATTAACAATTATGTCAACTATGAACTAGAGAACGATGTTTCAAACAAGCATAGAAATCCTCTATATAACTGTAAAGACAACCTAAAAATTGCAAATGTATTAAATTAATAGAGCAAGGTAATATGTGACCTATATTATCATTTACATAACATTGATGACACAAGCACTGAGAATGTAAACTGATGTATGTCCAAATCTACTCTGATCATTCAGTAAGGTCTCTGATTTGACATGCTAAACTTCCGTAGGCAATTCGCACTATGAAAATAAGTTTTCTGCTCATTTGAAAATCTTCAACACATTCTGAATAATTTGAATTGATTTAAAAATCATGTAGTGTACAAGGCATCAATTTATTTACTTAGGTGAGTAATATCTGTGCCCCCTCATTTTGGGTACATCCCATTGCCTCACAGAAAGGAGCATTTTCTGTTCACCCCTTGTCTCACCACTCTAGACACTACTTTCTAAATGATTTGCCATCCACTGCTATCCTCTTTCAGTTCTCTAATTTGGATAATCATGAAATGATACAAATATAATGCTTATTGATTTTTCAGAGTCAGATTTTACTCTTCCATTTTTATTTATTGGAAATCAAGTTCAGGGGTCTTTCTTTTTTATCTCCATATTGTAAATACAAAACTAGAATTTGCATTTTAGAAATAAACTTAAGTGTTTTTGTTTAGATCCACATGCTTGTTAATGACCCATTTCAATGAGACTTGGGTGGAAATAGTGTCAATGACAGGCTTATCCAATCATTAATCTGCCTTGATATCCCAGTATATTCAAAAGAACTTTAAAATTAATATTTACCTGAGGCCTGCACCAGGATGTAGAAAGCTCAACCTCTGCCTGTGGTACGGGGATCTCATCTGGGTGCCAATTTGAGTCCTGGCTGTCCTACTTCTGACCCAACCTCTGCTAATGTGTCTGGGAAAGTACCAGAAGATGTTCAAGTGCTTGGGCCCCTTCACCCACATGGAGCACTTTAAAGAAGCTCCATGCTCCTGGCTTCAGACTAGCTCAGCTCCACTGTGGCAGCTTTTTGGGGAGTGAATTACCAGATGCAAGGCCTCTCTCTGTATGTTTCTTTTTTCTTAAAACAAAATAACAAAACAAAACAAAAAAACATTGAAATAAAAGTAAACAAATCTTAAAAAGTAATATTCACCAATTTTTGCTTGTGAGTCAGTATTTATGTAATGAAAAAATTAACAAAATTTACTCAAACCTTTCTTCACTGGTAATCTTTTTTAATAAAGATATTACATGACAAATTAACTTCATCATCTGCCTTGTCTCCCAAGAATCACATGTTGAATGTTTTTACAATTTCGGTGGATGATACCTGCCAAATTTCAAATACATATTTTTCTTTTTTCTAAATAGGTTTCTTTGAATGCCTTTTTATAATACAAGATTCAGCAAGATGCACTGTGCTGTCAACAGTCATGAAATGTCCAACAGCTACATTCCCAGGTAACACTGAAAATTTTTGGCTACAATGCCAGAAAGACTTTTAATTCTGATCTGTCTTTTCATGTAATCCTTCTCAGTCATTTTCAGTTCTTTTTCCATTTTCATTACATATTACCTGACATGTGAGAAGAAAAATTCAATCCCTGTGCACCAGAGAGACCAGCAGATAGGGTTTCTTAACAGCAACATATAAAATACATGCATCTCTAACTGATCATACCTGCTCATTTTCTGTACAAAAAGGGAAGGACATCTTTCTTCATTTTCAGATCAGACTGTACACTTGTGATGAGAGCTACAGATATTTTTTTCAGTTGCGTGCGCCTCAATTGTTTATCTTCAGTCTCAATAATTTCTTACTATTAAAAATTTTTCTGTACCTTTCAAGTTTCTTAACCACAATGTATCTTTTGCACAATTTTAGTCAAATAAGAATTCAGATCTATAAAATTCATAGTAAACAGTTATTGACATATTTTATTTTGGAAAGTAAAGTTAATTCAACCCAAAATTGCAAACGGGCAAAGCCTAGAGACAAAAATTAAGGGCATGTGACAAATAATGATGTTGAAAGAATGATGTTCTCAGTAATAGGTCATTCAGGAAGTAAAAACTGTAGAACTTTCTGTGTTTACCTTATGCAGAAAAATCAAAATATATGAGAATACAAACAGATAAATGATTTAATGATTGTTAAGTTTAATGACTACTAGGAAGGAATAATGTGAAACAGACTCATGAGTCCAATAAGGTCAGTTTTTTTTTTTCACTCAGTTTATATATACTCAATGTCTAGATCATAGTTAAACTACAATGCAGTCAATATATTATTGTTTCATTCCATTTCCTGGCTGGATAAACAACTGCAGAATTACTTGCTAAGGAATTGGGAAATCTGGAAAATGTGTGTGAATGAGACCATGCTAGGAAGAACTTTAACAAGAGTTGCTCACTAAGGCAGCTTTTAAGCTAGAAACTTGGTGAATTAAGCAAATTTTTATAAAAATTTTTAAAAAATAAATTTTGGAAAATAAAAATAAAAGAAGATTCTAATAATTACTTACAATGCAAATTACTAATTCTAATTACTTATGAAACAAAGGAGAAAGTCTATGTCCACATTTAAAAACTGTTGCCATTAAGTAGCAATAGTAAGCCTCCACTTGTGATGCCAACTTCCATATGGATGCTGGTTCATGCCTTGGCAGCTTCACTACTAATCCAGCTTCATACTTGTAACTTGGGAAAGCAGAGATTGATGACTCAAGTCCTTGGGTCTCTGCACCTATGTGGGAGACCCTGAGAACCTCCTGACTTCTGAGGGGGTGAACCAGCAGATGGAGAATCTCTCTGGGTCTCTCATTGTAACTTTGCGTTTCAAATAAGATTGAAATAGATCTTTAAAATATGTAGCATTAATATCTCATTGGATAAAACATTAAAACATCCAAAATATGACATATGATGTCGTTTTAAATTGGTCAAGGAAAAAATATATTGATGACCAAGATATTCCAATTTTTGGACATTCCAGTAATGGGATAATTCTTGAGAGAATTTTTTCCTTTATTTTTAAAAGATATTTATTTAGATTTTTAAGCATGCAGAATGTCAAAGACAGAGAGATCGAGAAACATAGTTAGATTTTCTATCTACTGGTTCACTCCCCTATTTGTTGTAACAGCCAGGTAAGGCCATGCTGAAGTCAGCTTTAAACCCCATATGTGTTGGGCCTGGCTCTATAGCGTAGTGGTTAAAGTCTTTCCCTTGCACACACTGGGATCCGGTATGTGCACTGGTTCTAATCCCGGCAGCCCTGCTTCTCATTCAGCCCTCTGCTTGTGGCCTGGGAAAGCAGTCTAGGAGGGCCCAAAGCCTTGGGACCCTGCACCCATGTGGGAGACCCAGAAGAGCTCCTAGCTCCTGGCTCCTGGCTTTGGCTGTTGCGGCCGCTTGGGGAATGAACCATCGAATGTAAGCTCTTCCTCTCTGTCTCTCCCCCTCTCTGTGTATTTGCCTTTCTAATAAAAATAAATAAATCTTAGAAAAAGAACTTCATATGTGTCTTCAATGTCCATGTGTGATGGCTGAATAAATAATCACTCATCATTTAATCTTTCCTTCTTTGTATTATGAACTAAAAAATTATAGAGAGAGTAAAAGCTATGGGGTAATCATCATGTTTAAAGAAATAGCACAGAAGAGTATAAATAGATACAAGGAAAGGGGAATACGAAAAAGTAGCTTTTTTTCTTTCTCCAACTCTATATTAGTACATATATTTAACAAAAGAGTAGGAAAAATCAAGTTTATCTGCCATAATCTTAAGAATTTAGTATATTTAATGAAATACCTCATGCATCAAGGAGGTAAACTTGTGACAATGATTTACATTGATTTATTTCATTTAATGAAATCATTAAGGAATATGGTTTTATTGGGATCATATTCATATTTTGTCTATAGAAGGTGAATGAGCAAAGAAAACTGGAGATCTAGAATCCAAATGAATCTAACTGTGTTTAAATCTGCTTGTAAATTATAAGCTTGTGTATGTAAGTGAATTTTTATGAAAAATTTTTCTTAAATTTGAAAGAGTAAGAAGATATACGTGTTTCTGTGACTTACAAAGCAAAATGGTGGGTTAGTTTAGCATCATGGGGAAACTGTCACGCTGAGTATTGTAAACTATTTTGTTAATTTGCAAATCCTCCCCAGTTGTCATTTAGACCATTAATTCATAGCCCAAACACTACTACATTGAAGAAAATGTCAAAAGAACTCAACTTAATAGAGTGTACTTAAAATGTTGAATTTTCCTCAGTGTAACAAAAATATCTTGATTCCTTATACTATCCCAACATTTAAATTGTTTAAGAAAATAAATGTTGCACATATTTTAAAAAATCAAATCTTCAGTAGATTTCAAAAATATTTAATTAGGTACACTGCCCATACCTAACTTTTTGTGTTTTTTTTTTCAAATGCCTCCTAAAGTAGACTTGCCATATTTTTTTTGTGTGTGTTGGAAAATTAAAGCAAAACAAGCAACAACAAAAAAAACTTGTGCTTAAAAAAGTTGCACAGTCAAAAGGAGAAGCTATATTCTGAAAATAACCACAAGAGAAGAAATGGTAAAACTCTGAGGCATAATTCTCACAGGGGCCCTGGACAGTTGTGACAGGGCCATGCAAAGGTACAGATTTACCCTAGAACGTGATCCCAATCTTAGCATGCTACTGACCAATGTGACAAAGTCTATGCCTTCAACTTCCATAGTGCACTGTTTAATTTCTTACACCTTAGTGAACACGAAACTGAAAATTGTTGTAGGCTAGGGTTGTTAAACCTAGAAACAAATCTTCTAATTATTTGAGATGCACATATATAATCACAAATGGGATTGGTGGTCAAATTGCAAAATTCACTAGGTCATTTAAAGACCATCTCTCCCACAAAATCGTCAAACTATTCTTGTTGGAAGATTACCAGTAACAAACATTGGAAGTTGTCCAGATCTGATCAGAAACATGAGTTGATTTGCAATTTTAACTTTTGCTAAGCTGCCTTTTGTCATGGCGTCTTTGGTGATGATTTTTGTCCTTTGCACATAAGGTAGTGCAGCTGGGCTTCATCCGTATCTTTTACAGGATGAGGACCTTGCAAGTGGCAGCCTACTTTGCTGCTTCAGGGCATTGACTCTTCCCTTTTCCCCAAATATCTTTATATCTTTTCAGAAATTCAAGCCAAGGTAACAATTTCTTTTTCTCAAGATTTACTTATTTATTGGAAAGCCATATTGACAGAGAGAAGGTGAGACAAACAGAAGGCTCCTCTTCCCACTGGTTCAACCCCCAAGTGGCTGCAAAAGCTGGAGCTGAACCAATCTGAAGCCAGCAACCAGGGGCTTCCTCTGGGTCTCTCATATGAGTACAGAGACCCAAGACATTAGGAGTTCCTCTACTGCTTTCCCAGGCCAAAAGCAGGGAGCTGGATGGGAAGTTGAGTAGTTGGCATACGAACAGGTGCCCATAAGAGATCCTGGCGTGTGCAAGTTGAGATCTTTAGCCACTTGGCTACTGTGTAGGACCTTATTATTTTATCTTTAAAAATATTTCTTTGCTATTTTTTGTCAATTTAATATAGACTATCTCTTGATATTTTTTCAAAGTATTGACATATTTTGTGCTCCAGCCAACTGTCTTGTAAACATCACAGTGAATATTTCTTTGGGACTAAAAATGTTTTCTTTCACAAGTTGTAATGCATACTAATTTTTGAAAACCTACTTCATATTAATTATTGATACTTCAAGACAAGGTATACAAATACATTTAATATGGAATTTAATATAAAATATAGTAAACATAAAATTCATGTCTATATTTCAAAAACTGGGAATCATTTCCATTTACTTTTCCATGAATACCATTTAAAGACTGCAGGAAACATTTTTAAAGGAATGAGGGTCAGTTGTTGCGTCTTAGTGGGTTAAGTCACTGTTTGAGATATCTACATTATTTTTCAAGATGCCAGTTTGGGTCTTGGTTACTCCATCTCTGAATGAGACACCAGAAAGGAAACAAATCAACATAAGCAAATCAAACTGATCAATATTTGAGTTATTAAAAGTATCCCATTATTTTTAACAAAAGATATTCAACACACATATCCACACAAAAATAATTGAAGAAGAGATTTACATTTCAAATGAAATGCATAGTTAGGGTATAATAATATCTGCAAATTGGAAAGTCAGAGTTTGCCATTGCAATAGGAATTTGGGTGATTAATTCTAGAAGCTGAAAATGTACCTAAGATGTATAAAAGCCCAATGCTGCTTGCCCAATATGGCCATTTCCCTCATACAAACAAAGGAACAGTAAAGTATGACTTCAAGTAAAAATACTACCAAAGGTTTTTAAGATTGTAAGAATTAAAAATCCATGCAATGCTTTCTCTAAGTTATCCAAAGAGACATAATTTACTGTGTATTACAGCTGTCACTTCCAAAAAAATATCTATAGTGTTTAATAAACTTCTTGCCTTGTAAATGAATAAGTCAGTAAGTTTATCACCATAGACACAAGTTGAAAATTTACATCTTTTTAAGTTTTATTTATTCATTTTTTAAAAGCACAGAGACACCATGAGAGAATCTGTCATCTGCTGTTTCAGTTGGTGAAGACATGATTGGCTGGGTGTTTAAGAGGAAACCCAAATGTTTAATACCAAAGTGTGGCCACAAATGCAATGAATTGAACAGAATGGCAAATTCGATTTTATGCCTCAAAGATAATGTTTTCTAAAATGCAATGAAACCAGTAGGTTTCCTTGATTAAATTAAACATCCCTGCTAGCTTCCATGTGAAAAGGCAGTGGCCGTTTGAGCATGTGAAATGTGATAATAATTGGTTTGATTTTCAAAAGCTTAATTAGGCATACCTTCAGTATCTAACTTAAAATGTATTTATATAACCAGGCATGAAAGACATGGAATTTAAAATTAGATCCCAATAAAGTAATCACAAAAATTGATGGAATGTAATTTATTTGTATATTGGATTTAAAGTGGTCTTCAAAAAACTCTTTTAGTT
This sequence comes from Ochotona curzoniae, assembly GCF_017591425.1. Classification (NCBI taxonomy): domain Eukaryota; kingdom Metazoa; phylum Chordata; class Mammalia; order Lagomorpha; family Ochotonidae; genus Ochotona; species Ochotona curzoniae. The sequence goes on from NW_024467119.1 coordinate 46,571,526, forward strand.
TCATCTTAGTACATATTCCCAGTATTTGAAATATTTAAGTTACCAAGATTTTGAACTTCCATGTGGTCACAAATAAGGCAAAATACTCTTAGAATAACTAATTTAATAGTCACATTAACATGGCACGTTTGGCTTAAGAATATGAAACTCGTGATAAAGCTTTCTAGCAGCTCAATGATTTTGATAAGATTTTCCAGAACACTCTAGAAGACTTTACAACGTTACTATTGGTAGTGACTGTCTTTTGATATCTTGTAAATATCTGATACTCTTATTTTTGTGTATGTATGTCTAGTCATAGAATGAATAAGAAAGTGATTAAACTCTAAAACAGTAAAATGATATAGAACTTCAAATACATCTTTGTTCTTTTGCTTTTTTCCCTTTTGTTTACTTTACTTTTCAAAATAAATATTTTGTCAACATAATCAAAAGATATCAGTGAATTCACTTGTAGTTTTGATAAATGGTTTTCATCATCATTTTACTAGTTTTCAGTTGTAATTGCAGATACTTGCATTTATTAGATAGAATATTAAAATCTTATAAATAAATACAATGTCTAATGAATAGTTCAAGACAATTAATATTTTTGTTTTCTCAAATATTTTATGCTGTTGGAATCTTAAATTCTTCCGTAATGATTTTGAAGTCTGAAATTAATATGGAACAATGACTCCACCCTAGTACATATCAAGAGAATTGATCTCCCACATGTAACTCTATTTATCTGAGTTTTCATTTTAGCTCTTATCATTCATTCTACATTTCCAAGACTCTGTTACTCTCTATTTGGATGTAATCAATTCAGTTTTCTTCTACAAATGTGGCAGATATATGGTATTTGTCTTCAGAGTAGCTATTGTCATTTACATTCCTACCTACAGTGTTAAGGATTCCATTTTCTCCATTCTCCCTGTATTTTTCTTACTTCTGATACACAGCACTCTAAAAGGAGTGGGCTGTTACATGGCAACTTTTACTTACATTTTGTTATAATTAGTGAGATTGTACATTTTTCATTTACTTTTAACTTATTTGCATGCTTTTTAAAAGTAGATATCTTTTTAAGATTTTGTCCTTTTTTTAAAGTTTCTACTTTTTAGGGGCCTGTGAGGTGACTCAAATGTGTATGATCCACCTGCAAAAGCCCACATCTCATACAGACTGATTCTAATTCCTGCTGGTCCACTTCTGCTCCAGCTCACTGCTTATGACCAGAAGTCAATGGAGGACGTCCCAAGTCCTTGTTCCTCTGCGCCCACATGCAAGGTCTCGAAGAGGCTCCTGACTCCTCACTTTGGATCCGCGCATTGCAATTTGGATAGTCATTAAGCCATTTGGAAAGTGAACCAGCGATTGGAAGATCTATTCCTCTTTTTTTAAGTCTGCATTTCAAATTAAAAAAAAAAATTAAACAAATCTTTGAAAAAGGTGTTCTTCTTTGAAAGGCTGATTTCAAGAGTGAGAGATACTAAGAGAGAGAGAGAGTTACTAAATCACTGCTGGAAATTTATTATCATTGGAAATTCGGTATAATAATATTCAACTGAGTAAGTCCTTCCACTTTATTTAATTGTCTTATTATTATTATCAGTGATTACAGAGATATTCTGTCTTCTGTTTCTGTTATGAAATGGCCACACTTACTAGGTTTGGGTCAGGTGGTTACTAGGAAGTAAGAAATCTCTCCATATATTCTGTATTGGTGTTTGGGATACCAGTTCTTGGCCACATCTTTGCTGAATTTTTTTAGGCATGCTTGCAGGAAGTTTGGCAAAAAAGGGAATACCCTATGCAACTTACATATCCTTTAGCTCTGAAATTAAAAAAATAAATCACTGACATCTTTATATTTCTGTATTAATTACCATATCGCAAAAATGACCATTTAAAAAATAGCAGATTATTCTAAAAGAAACAAAATAATTGAAATAGCTTGAAACTAGTTGCTTTTCCTTTTAATTGCTTTGGCTATTAACCAGTATGCTGAGATTATCAATTTTGCCATTATTTCATGGTGATGTCCTAGTTTTAAGGACACACCACAAGTCAATATTATCAAAAGAAGACAACACCAGTACTGGTGACGTTAAGTTTTCAGAAGGAAATTGAGGTTTCCATATGCAAAATTCCTTCAAAAAAATCCACATAATGATTTAATTCAAAATTTCCACAAAAATTTTTGAAGTCTTCTAGTGTCATGATCATACATACATTTATGCACAACACCAAATGCATGTTTTCATCTGATGGACGAAAATTTTGAAATTAATTGTACATTTTTCCCAACCCCTAAATTTATATGTTTAAGTGAAGTTAAACAAGGCTGTATGGGAAGAACTCAGCTCTCTCTGTGTATCTGCTTTTCCAATAAAAATAGATGAAATGTTAGAAAAAAAAAAAGAGTAAGAGGTACCAGCACTTGCTGTTTGTGCCATGGGAGGAAACAAAAGGAAGAAAGATGTTTGTAAGCACAAGTCCTCATCAGAGCTCAACCACCCTGGCACCCTGATCTGATTTTTGCAGACTCATAACTGTGAGAAAATACACTTTTGTTACTCAGAGGAAAGATTTATTGACTTGTGACATGCAAGGGAGACACTGGGAAGATATAAATTCTTAAAGCAACTAACTCCCCAAAAAGTAATTTGCTAGGGTTTTTATAGTCAGGGTCAGGGAAGTGTTCAGGGTATAGACAAGGAAAAGCAAGAGGTCCCTCCTTGCTGGAGACACGCATCTTTATACATTTCATGGGCAAGCTTTGACAGGTTGCTATTCTGCAACATTCCTTGTTTGTATGGCCTGGCCTCATCTATATAGTGCTGTCAGATAAGCTTTCCCCCTGGAAGACAAGCTCAAGCGAGCAAGCCTATTCAGCGTCTCCCTTTATGTTCCTGAGTCTCTGGAGCCACATTCCTGCCCTGCTTCTCCACATATGCTCTTTTCCAATCATTCTGTGTGTTTTCCTTAGTAAGAGGCATATCTTTGTTTTGTATTTCAGTTTTTAAACTGATTGGTTCTTTCAGATTATCATGGTTAATCACAGAGAAGTAAGAGTGTTCAGTCATATTCATAATTTTTATTTTGTCCATACATTTATACACACACTGATGTTGATTTACTTCTAATAGCTGAAATAAATAGATTGCACAAATGCAACACAGGAAGAGCAATAATACAATCATATTACATATTTTTTAAAACAATGACTTATGTGTTGAAAAGCAGAGTTACCGAGAGAGAAGAAACTCACACACACACACACACACACACACACACACACACACACTGACAGCAAGACAGAGAGAAATCTTCAGTTCACAGGTTCACTGGGCAAAGCAACCAGGGCTGGGCATAGCCAAAGCCAGGAGCTGCTTCTGTGTCTCTCACATGGGTAAAAGAAGCCCAGGGACTTGAGTCATCTGCTGCTGCTTTCCTAGACACATTAGGAGGAAGCTAGGATGGAAGTGGAATGACTGGGTATCAGCACTACAGGCTACACCTTAATCCACTGTGAGTGGTGTTGGCCCCTGATGAACACACATTGATATAGCCAGGCTTTCGTGATATTTAATTGCACTGACTCTAGTGAAAACAGATTTCTAAAAAAGATTAATGTGAAAGAAAAGAGATAAATGTTAGATTAGACAAATCGAAGAAGACAGGAAGGAAGGAAGGAAGGAAGGAAGGAAGGAAGGAAGGAAGGAAGGAAGGAAGGGAGATTGAGGTCTCTACCCACTAGTACTCTTCTTAAATGCCCACAACATCAGTCAGGGCTGAACCAAGATAGAACAGCCTGGAACTCCATCTAGGTTTCCAGTGTGGTAGCAAGGAAGTCCAGTATGTGAGTCATCATCTGCTGGGTACAGATATCTGATGATGCATGTGGGCCTTCTAAGAGGTGGCTTGATCGTCTGTCTGGGTCACATGAGCACCTCCAGAGATTTCTGCAAAATATATGGTGGTTCTCTTTCTTAGGGTAATTTGTTGTACTGCATATAGTTTTATAGAATAAGTAACTGTACATTTTGTTCCAATATTACTATATGTGCTGCTGAAGTGAGCACCACAGTAATTGTATAAATTTCAATTGGGACTTTAAAATTGCAAATTTTGTTTTTCTAAGTAAATCTGATGGCTTAATCTGTATCATTGCTATTACAAATTCTATGAATTTTTTGTTTTGGTTAATTATGCTTCATTAATTATTCAACTTGCAGGATGTTGAGTGCTCATAAAACTTATTTTAAAAGAACGGCAATATAAATATTTTTTCTGAAAATATTATGATTGGGTACATGATTGAACATTTTCCTATATAAGATAGGGATCTTATTAATAGCATTTATATATTAACTGTAACTTATCTCTAAGTGTGTTTACAAGAATTTTAAGAATATTTTTATATTCACAGAAAATGAAAAAGCAATAGATGAGTGTTACCTGCAATGAAGGATAAATCTGTTCCATTTCCTTGCTTGGAAAACACATTTTCAGTCTTTGGCTTTGAGCAAATTACATATATTGGTAGAAATTCTCTCCTACCAAAGCTTGTGATGCCACAACGCTTGAGGCTCCTGAACATTGCTATAAACATGGGTCATAGAAGGGCAAAAGAAAGTACACATACTTACACTACACATGCAAAATGACAAGAATAGTGACAAAACCACAACATGCATCTTAGCACATAAAGGCAGGAAATTAGCTTAGCATTCTTCTTTTTTTAAACTAAAATCATTATCTGGGAGAACTATGCTTTGTTCCCAGGAAACTCATGTGCATGGTTAGATTCCATTATTTCCAAAAGCAGATACTTAATTTTTGTTCAGGCACCAATTAAGATTAACAATTCAAGTGTTAAAAGTTGGTTTTTGCTGCATTTGCATTTTTTAAAATGGTAATAAATATCTTTAATGTTACATTGATTAACATTAGCCAATTTTACTTGTGTTTGGACCAAGTGCAAATACTCACTACACTTACATAGGGTTTAAGAATCTGTGAGTTTTGTATTCCAGAAAGAGCAGTAAAACAATTTATAAAACTAACTTTAAATTGAAGTTAGTTAAATTAAAATTAATTGTGAGTAGGTAAATGTGCGACCTAGTTTCTATAAATAAAACAGAAGGCAAGTTTCAAGAATAATAACTTTTTGTAATTTTAATCATTCACCATTATATATATCATAGTCTGAAATAAGTGTTACATGGCTTGCTCTGTGTTTGGATATTAGAACCAGTAGTTTAACTGTTTACAATATTGATATCTGTGACAGCATAATTTGATTACAGCACTGACCTGATCAGAGAGTGAAAGATTTATGAATGGAGCATTTTAGCAGCTCTATAAAAATGATTTTCATGCAGCTTTATTAAAATAGCCTCCTTTAGGAATTTTGGTTCAAGAATAGATTTTTTAAAAGGCACTGCACTATGACTTAGCGGCTGAAGTCTTCCCTTGCATTTGGGGTCCAATGTGAGTACCTGTTTATGTCCTGGCTGGTCCAGTTCCCTTCCAGCAGTAAAGGATTGCTCAAAGGCTTGGAACCCTGTTCCTGTGTAGGAGACCCAGAGGAGGCTTGTGGTTTTTTGGCTTTGAATCATTTTGGCCATGACCATGGTGGCAACTTAGGGAGTAAATCATCAGCAGGAGATGGAAGATTGTTTTCTGTTTCTCTTTCTCTCTGTGGATTTACCTTTCCAACAAAAATAGATGTATCTTTAAAAAAGAATAGATCAAAAATCATGAGTCAATGGGCATTAGTTACAGTTCTCAAAAGAAGATCAAAGAAATAAGTGCAAATTGGTTTTGTGGGAGATACTAAGAATCATTGAACGAAATAATGAAAAGGCAGAACAGGTATAGTGGTGTGTAAATTGCCCAAGTCGGGGCCGGCGCGGTGGCACAGTGGTTAAGGTCCTTGCCTTGCACGCCCGGGATCCCATATGGGCGCCGGTTCTATCCCAGCAGCCCCGCTTCCCTTCCAGCTCCCTGCCTGTGGCCCAGGAAAGCAGTGGAGGACGGCCCAAAGCTTTGGGAACCTGCACCCGCGTGGGAGACCCGGAAGAGGCTCCTGGCTTCGGATCGGCATAGCATCGGCCCTTGCGCTCACTTGGGGAGTGAATCATTGGACGGAAGATCTTCCTCTCTGTCTCTCCTCTCTGTATATCCGCCTTTCCAATAAAAAAAAATAATAATAAATAAAAATAAATCTTAAAAAAAAGGTAATTGGCCAATTATATGGAGAAATCAAATAAAATTTTTAAATAATGTATATGTAAGTGTTGTACATATTGTATATGCAAAGTTAATGACTTATGTAAAAATTTATAAAGTAATTTATAACGTTCAAAAATATGAAATTGTTATCTGTAGATAAGAGTTGGGATATGTAGCTGAGGAGGGCTGAATAAAAATTATAATTAATGTAAGAATTGTTTTTGTTCTTAGAAGTATTCGGCAACTAATGACACCTAGCAAAAAGTATACAAAGCTGGTTTTTTTTCTAATTTCTTAGTTTTTATTATTTAAGTATGTAATATATATATTTAAGACATGGATCAGGTTTCTGATTAATTTTCATTTTAAGAAATGAACTATTTTCTAAGGTAGTTATTTGATAACTTCAACAGCAATGTGAGAAAGTTCTTATTGCATTCTGTAGTTGCCAAGTTTGAGATTTTCAGACACTTAAATGTCCAGGCTTCTATTTTTCCTTGAGATATGCAATGGTATTACATTATAATTCCAATTTTGCCATCTCCTACAAAACACTGGCATGGGACAAATTCCTATATGCTCATTCGCCATTTCTGTGTCTTTATCCTTCATATGATTGAACTCAAATTGTGTTCTGTTGTTAAGTGATTAAAATATTATGCCTGCTCATAGACTCATTCATAATATATAAAGTTAATTTATTCTGAATTATCCAACATGCTGCATAGGTATATCATGATATATTTCAAAACATTTATTTAGTACTAAGCTATTTGCCAATTTGAAGAATGTTCTATTCCCTCCCTCAAATTGCCATTATATGAATGTTGCAGGAAGAGAGTTAGAAGAAGGTCTTGGGAAGTAAAATTTTAGCATAATCATTATTTGCTGTACAAAGTTTCAATGGTGATTTTGCTAGCTGATAAACAGAAACTCATTGGGTGAAAGCAAATTATTGTTGAAGAAAAAATAAGTTTTCAATATACAACCAAAAATAAATTTGTGATTACTTAGTATCTTAGAAAAGTGTGTTAATTTAGAAAAAAAAATAAAAAGAATACATAACACTATCACATGATTTGTGTGACTTTACTTGCATTATTTGCAACATTACAAGGTGTACTTTTAAACAGAAGCACTAATCACAATGTCTCATGTCCTCAGGCTCTTATAAAGTAATTTTGTTTTATTTGTATACATGTGAATCTATTTTATCATTTAATTTTTATTTATCAGGAAAACAATTTGACTCATATGATTCATTCTGTAGCATCATCAATAACTCTTGTGAGAGGATCAGAGAAACGGTAACATTAAATGGTTTTGAGTCACGGAAATGGATACGAGAAATGGATTTTTGCCCTCTTTAGTTGTGTGCTATCACTGCACACCCTAGAGGACCTGCAAAGCAGACATCTTCCAGGAATAAAACAAATAAGGACTGCCACAAAAGTGACACCCTCTGATTGATGCCTTCCATAGAAGAGAATTTGTGAAAAAGGTTGTGTGTTAGGAACATTGAAACCATTTTTTCTTGCCAAAAATAAGTGGTGCACAGTTCTCTTTGCCCTTGGCAACATGCTACAAGTTTTAATTTTCAAGATGCAGTTTAAAAAATAGGAATAGAAAGTTTGTACTAACTGGAACTTAAACTGAGCATTATGATTTTAGATACTGTTGCTTTTATTTGTTGGTCATTTTCATGCATAAAAAATATTAGCATTGTTATCTGTGAAAGAGTAGCTCAATAAATTAAAAATGATAAATACAGCTTGAATCTGCAAGAATAGATTGAGGCAAATTAATTTTGAGGCATTAACAATTTCTCATGAAGCTACATTTAAAAAGCATCTTCTTTGGTTGGGTTTGCAAGTGTCATTTTATATTTAGCCTAATCACTTTAATACCTTTTGTTTTAAGCAGAAACTTGGAATGAGTGGGGTTTTTTTTGGGGGGGGTGTTTATTTTGTTTTTGTAGCAACATGGATATTTCATGATGACACAGCAGAAAGGCTGAGCAAAATGTGTTTAATTCTGATGGCATTTTATATGATACATCTACTGTCTTTTTAAAACAATTCAATAAAAATCAATATAAGTATATGAGTTCAGGTTTACAGCTGTCAAATGACCTGTGCATAGCGAGCTTCAGCTGTAGTTTGACCACAAGTCTTTAATGCACTCATTTTTTGAAAAAAAAGATAATTATGACAATTTCTTCCCAATGATACTCTGATACTTGTCGTGTTAAGCAGTATTTTTCTTAATAGAACTGCCAGTTTTACTCCAAAATAAAATTTATTTTTCTTGCTTCCTCTGTTTTCTCTTCTTGGAAGTATTGGAAAATATAATGTAAGTTCTAAGGTTTTTCAAAAATACATGAATACATGAAAACAGAAGTTATACATATAGATAATTGACACATGTAGATTAAATACTACAGGTTTATATATTATCAATGGCTACGTTGTAGTGCCTATATAGTTGGAAACAGATTTTAATCTACATAGCAGGGAACTTCTTTCCAATTTTCCAATTCCACTTTTACAAGGAAAGTTCTAATTATTTGTGAGTGTATTCTGCAGGTGATTGCATGTAAACACCTGTGAATATATGTATGTATGAACATGTGCAGACTTGGTAATCCCAGTTCCATTTACCATACAAGACTATTATCAGAAATCAGTCAAAAGATGCTGTCAAAATTCAAACTGAAGAACATGGAATAGGTCAATAAAAGAATAAACATTTAAACTTACAGGCTATCAAGTCGCAATTTGCAGTGTTTTATGATGGATTAAATATGTTCATCTATAAATTAATAATGTAAATATTAGGAGACTTCACTAAACAGAATTAAAATATGAATACAATATATATGATCAAATGAACTATTGGGAAGAAGTTAGTAACAGATCTGTTATTTCCTAAAATCACTTTGGAAACCAGCTGGGTTTTAGCCGATAAAATTCAACAGTGCGTATTCTCAGATGTTTCATTCCCATTCCTAGAAAAACCACAAGTATTTCCACCAAGATACATGCTCAGTGATGTTAGTAACAATAGTTTGTTTTTGTAATAGAGAAATAACAACACCTTCCACCTGGGGCTCACTCATGCATCTGTGCACAGTGACTCTTTTGTTGGAGAATTGTCTGGAGGTCAGCTGGGCTATTGTGTGCTACAAAACAGGATCTTTCTACTCCAGCAGGTTTGCTCAAGATTGTTCGTAGGGAGCCACACAGGGCATCACAGGAACAAAAGGAGGCAACTCCATCTTGAGTTCCAGAATCATATTGTACAGCCAATTTTTCACTGCATTCTTTTTTTTACTACAGGAAGGCCTCTGCATTCAAATATTAGGAAGTTTGTAGTGTACCCCTAAAGAATGATTTGAAAACTCTTCTTGGTCATGTTTGCACACAACCACACTCAGCGATCATTACATTAGTGTAACTATTATAGGTGTTAGAATTCAGGGTTTTATTTTTGTAGTCAGATTGCCATATATCTGTAACTTCTGTTATATTCTCTGTGTTGTTGCCCTATTGTCCAATTTATAACATATGATTATATAAGGTTTCTAATTTAATGAGAGAGGATATTTATTAGATTACTTCCTTCCTCCAGGACTGTGATGATCACATACCAAAATATTATGACTCATGATCTGATTAATATGCACTGAAATTGAAAACCTTGTACCTTATTTTCTGCAACTTAAACTTGGAAAATGTGTAAGTATTATAGTATAAAATATTTTAGAATTATATTGTATTATTGCAGTGAATGAAATCACTAATATTCACATATTAGTCAGTTTGTATAAAATGTACAGAATGACAAATTCTTCAATAATAAAAATGGAATATGATTTGTATAGAGTGATGGGATAGCAAAGAGTGAGAAGTAACTGACATTATGTGTCACAATTTTTTGGGGGGGAAAGAGGTCATGAAATCAACTAACATTAGCTAATGGTGATGATTGCATATTTTTAATAAATTAAAAACCACTGAATTGAATATGTTAAAGGGAAATTTATAAAATATTAATTATTGTTACTTTTAATTATTATTTTGGTGTAGTGACAAAATTATGATCATTGGACTAATTTAAAAATACATATTTTAGTTAGTGATTTTTCAAAGTTCAGTAGTTTAACCAGCCTCTCTGATATTTTCATATACCAAAACTATACTTGATCACATGAAGATAATAATGGTAATAAAAACTATTAAATAAGACACTTCTAATAAGGAAAATAATGACAAATAGGCATTATCAAATTTAATGTTTTTGGTCCCAGCACTTTGGCCTAGTGGATAAAGTCCTCGCCTTGCATGCACCTGGATCCCATATGGGCACAGTTCTAATCCTGTTAGCGGCCCCACTTCCCATCCAGCTCCCTGCTTGTGGCTTTTGAAGGCAGTCAAGGCCCAAAGTGTTGGGACCCTGCTCTGGAATGGGAGACCCAGAAGCAGCTCCTGGCTCCTATGTTCAGACTGGATAAGCTGAGCTCCAGCCATTGTGGTCACTTGGGAAGTGAATCATGGGATGGAAGATTATCCTCTCTGTCTCTCCTTCTCTCTGTATATCTGACTTTCCAATAAAAATAAATAAATCTGAAAAAATAAATTTAATGTTTTCAATAAGGTTAGACTCACCATAAATAAAAACAATTTTAACGTACTAATCCACATTACAATTTCAACAAGAATTAAATTTTCTCCATTGATACTGATTGCATAAAACTGTTTATGCAATCAGTAAAATCAATAAAATATGTTTATTTCTCATAAATTTATATAGACACGGAAACATGAATTTATTACTCCCAATATATCCCACAATGTGTATAGGAAATACTCAAGAATTAAAAATAAAATAAAAAAACTCTAAACTTTAAAACACATGTATTAAATAACATAAATAATATTCAACCTAATTTTTACATAAAATGAACAAATGTTTCCATCAAAGTAGGAGTAAGTCGTTTGAAGAAGTCTTTAAGCAAATGCCTAAAAATCAACTGATCATTCTTCCTAGAAAACGAATAGACACACAGGATCACAGCATCATCGCCTTGCACAGAAAAAGTAAAAATGCATTGAAAATCAGTCTTTTTGCTAAATTCCATTTTGCATAGCTTCTATAATCAAAATAAGTCAAGAACTTTTCTCTGTGTCCCCTCTTACAGTAATCCATCTCATTAGTTTGTAAGTTCCCTGACAGTGCTTGGATTTAAATTTAAATAAGTTTCTATAAGAAATGAAGTAAACATGTTATTCATGAAATACAATAGTTCAGTGAGATATTTAAAAATTAAAGCTTATGGGCCCGGCGCGGTGGCGCAAGTGGTTAAGTTCCTCGCCTTGCACGCCCGGGATCCCATATGGGCACTGGTTCTATCCCGGCAGCCCTGCTTCCCTTCCAGCTCCCTGCCTGTGGCCCGGGAAAGCAGTCGAGGACAGCCCAAAGCTTTGGGACCCTGCACCCGCTTGGGAGACCCGGAAGAGGCTCCTGGCTTCGGATCGGCATAGCATCGACCGTTGCGCTCACTTGGGGAGTGAATCATTGGACAGAAGATCTTCCTCTCTGTCTCTCCTCTCTGTATATCCGCCTTTCCAATGAAAAAATAATAATAATAAATCTTTAAAAAAAATTAAAGCTTATGCAAGGGCTATTTTGTGCTTTTAAAATAAATAATGTTTCATAGAAAGCAAATTGATTCATTCCCTGCTTCCAATACCTGCTATTCTGCTTCAAATCCAGCTTCCTGTTAGCAAGCGCTCTGGGAAACACTGGTCTTGGCTCAAGTGCTTGGTCCCTGGACTAGTCACTGGAGTAACCTGGATGAAGTTCCTGGTTCCCAGCTTTAGTCTTGTCCAGCCTGGTTGTTTGGAAGTTTGGGGATCTGTACCATTAAATGGATAATTCTGTCTGTCTGTCTGTCTCTCTCTCTCTCTTCAAAATGAAGTGAAAAATAATGATAACCTAAATCAATGTTCAAGATGTCCAGATTCTTCTTAAGAAAAATTTCAAATTCTCCATAGTACATTTTTATATAGGCTGGGGTTCTCCCCAAACTCCCACCCCCCATCAGATTTTTCCCATTCTGTTATAATAGTGTAGTCCTTCATAAGACATCAGAATTCTATCTTATTTAAGTCTCTTATTTAAGTGTACCCCAACATTATTGGTACAGACAATGTCAGACAGCCCAGCATCCCATTGTTTACACATGTGCAACAGTTTCATTGGGAATCCATCTTTTGTCTGGATGCAGGGATGCATGTTCCATTGTACCCCCATGTCTGTATATGATAGACTCCTGTACTCCATAACTGTACATTACCAAGTGAGAAGCCATGAAACAAGGTTGAAAACTGATATGAGTTAGAACAGCCACATCGACAACAACAACAACATCAACAACAAATTATAGCACCTTGAAAAAATAACGTGCCACTGAGTAACCAACATGTGAGGACAAAAAGGGAATACAAAAGTCTCTTGGGAAAATGATGCCATCATATAATTCATGAGCACATGATGAAGTCTACTAGAGAAAAGAGATTATTTGGAAGGAACAAGCTGAAATAAAAACATCAAAACACATGGGATACAGCCAAAAAAGCAAACAATCAAAAAACAGTATGGATTGGACGATTGGAGTTACACTTTCGATGTTGTTTTTTTTATATAAGAGAGAATGTATGGTATTTGTTCTTTCGTGATTGACTCATTTCACTGAGCATAATGGTCTCTAGTTGGGACCACCTGGTTGTAGATAGAATAATTTCATTTTCCTTATTAGCTGAATAATATTCCATGGAGTAGATATACCACAGTTTCTTTAACCACTCTTCCTTGGACGCACATCTGGATTGTTCCCATGTCTTTGCTATTGTAGATTGTGCTGCTGCAAATACAGGATTACAGATCCCCTTCTCACATGCAGATTTCACTCCTTTTGGGTATATTCCTAGGAGCAGGATAGCTGGGTCATATGGCAAGTTTATTTGCAATTTTCCAAATATTCTCCATACTGATTTCCACAGTGGTTGAACTAGCCTACACTCCCACAAGCAGAGAAGCAGGGTGCCTTTCTCCCCACATCCATGATAGCAGGTGTTGTTACTTGAGTTCTGAATGTAGGCCAGTCTCACTGGAGTTAGGTGGTACTTCAACATGGTTTTCATTTGTATCTCTGTTATGGCCAGGGAGCCTGAGCATCCTTTCTTATATCTGTTAGCCATTTGAATCTGTACTTTTGAGAAACGTCTGTTCATTTCTTTTGCCCATTTTGTTACAGGGTTGTTTCGTTTTGTTTTGTTTTGTTCTGTTCTGTTTTTGCTGTCCCTGGGTTTCTGAAGCTATTTGTAGATCCTGGATATTAGTCCCCTATCAGTTGTGTAGTGTGCAAAAATGTTCTCCCATTCTGTTGGTTGCTTCTTTGCTTTGTTAATTGTTTCCTTTGCTGTATAAAAGCTTTTTACTTTGATGTAGTCCCATTTGTTCATTTTTTATTTAATTGCCTTTGCTTTTGGCATCTTTTCTAAGAAGTCTTTCCTTGTTCCTATATCCTGGAGTGTGCTTCCTATGTTTTCCTTTAGTGGTTTGATGATTTCTGGGTGTAGATTTAGGTCCTTGATCCATTTAGAGCTGATTTTCATATAATATGACATATGTGAGTCTTGCTTCTTAATTCTGCAAGCTACTATCCAGTTGTCCCAAAAGCAGTTGTTGAATAGACCAAGATTGTTGCCTGGATTGTTTTTAATTTTTTGTCAAAGATTAGTTGACTATATATATGTGGGTTCCCTTCTGGTGTTTCTACACTGTTCCACTGATCTCTGTTTCTGTAGCAGTACCAGACTGTTTTAGGAACCACTGCTCTGTAGTATTTCTTGAGGTCTGGAATTGCGATTCCCTCAGCTTGATTTCTATTTTTTAGGATAGCTTTAGCTATTCATGGTCTTTTGTGATTCCAGATGAGCTTTTGTACCATCTAATATTTCTGAGAAGAATGTTGTTGGAGTTTTGATTGGGATTGTGTTGAATCTGTATATTGCTTTTGGTGACATGGTCATTTTGATAATGTTTATCCTGCCAATCCAAGAACATGATAAGGTTCTCCATTTTTCAAGGCCTTTTTTTATTTCCTTTTAAAATGATTTATAGTTTTCATCATAGAGGTCTTTCACATATTTAGTTAGCTTAATTCCTAGGTATTAAAGATTCCTCTCCTCTCTTTTAAAGGGAACTGTGCTTACAATTTCTTTCTCATCCATGGAATTATTTGCGTACACTAGTGTCATCAATTTTTACTCATTAACTTTGTATCCTGCTACTCTGTAAAAGTCTCTTATCAGTTCCAATAGTCTCTTGACTGAGTCTTTGGCTCTCCTATGTAGCAAATCATGTCATCTGCAAATAGCAATAATTTCAATTCCTCAATTCCAATTTGTATTCCGTTAATTGCTTTTTCTTGCCTAATAGCTCTGGCAAGGACTTCCAAAACTATATTGAAGAGTAGTGGTGAGAGTGGACATCCCTATCTAGTTTCAGATTTTAGTGGGAAGGCTTCCAATCTTTCCCCATTTACTATGATGCTGGCATTGGATTTTTCATAAATTGCTTTGATTGTGTTGTAGAATGTTCCTTCTATGCCTATCTTGTTTAGGGTTTTTAGCATGAACTGGTGTTGGATTTTATCAAATGTCTCCTCTGAATCTATTGAGAGGATCATATGGTTTTTATTTTTCAATTTGTTGATATATGTATCACATGCATTGTTTTGCGGATGTTGAACCATCCCTGCATCCCTGGGTTGAATCCCACCTGGTCCAGGTGAATGATGCGCCTGATGTGTTGTTGGATCCAGTTGGCTAGTATTTTCATTGAGGATCTTTGCATCTATGTTCATCAAGGATATCGGTCTGTAGTTCCCTTTTTTCTGTTGTTTCTCTCTGTGTCTTTGGGCTTTGGTATTAAGGTGATATTAGCTTCATAGAAAAAGCTTGGAAGGATTGCCTCTCTTTCTATTGTTTGGAAAAGCTTGTGTAGGATTGGGGTAAGTTCCTTTTGAAACATTTGGTAGAATTCAACAGTGAAACCTTCTGGTACAGAACTTTTCTTGGTTGGGAGGGCTTTAATTACTGATTCAATCTCAATGCATGTCATTGGGCTATTTAGATTGTTGTTAGTTGCTTCTTGAATCAATTTTGGTGGATTGTATCCGTCCAAAAATCTATCCATCTCTTCTAGATTTTCTGATTTGTTTGCATATAGTTGCTTGTAATAGTTCCTGATGATTCTTTGGATTTCTGAAGTTTCTGTTGTTAAATCTCTTTTCTCATCTCTGATACAATTGATGTATATTTTCTCCCCCCTCCCCCTTTTTGATTAGTTTGGCTAGTTGGGAGTCTATTTTGTTGATGTTCTCAAAGAATCAGCTCTTTACTGTGGAAGAATTTTATTTCATTTTCAAAGACAAAGGAGAGCTTTGTAGGGTACGTTATTCTGGGCAGAAATTGTTCTCTTTTAGAATCTGGAATATGTCTATCCATTCTCTTCTGGCCTGTAGTGTTTCCTCTGAAAGGTCAGCTGTGAGTTTGATTGGGATTCCTCAATATGTCACTTGATTTTTTTCATTTGCAGATTTAAGGATTTTTTTTTCTTTTTGTTCAACTGAAAAGAGCAAGATTATCATGTGTCATGGTGAAGTTTGTTTTTGGTCAACTCTGTTGTATATTATTTTCCAATTCTTTGCTCAGATTAGGGAAATTTTCTTTTATTATTTCATTGACTACACCTTTAATCCCAACTTCTCTTCCTGTACCTTCTGGAACTCCCATAACTCATATGTTGGACTTTTTCATCATATCTTCTAATTCTTGGAAACTTTTTCTTAGCTTGACCCAGGTCTGCTTCCAGCTTTTTCTCTGTTTCTTCATGGTAACAGAAAAAATAGGGCTGGATGTCTGGCTCACACTGTAAACGGATCACCGGAGCCTGGATCACTGAGGTCTGAGTTGCCGCTCGCTGACTGCTGGTGGGATTTTTGGTCCACTGCAACACTGCTGTCCAGTCACTGCAGCTTCCCTGTGCCCAGGGGGTATCCAGGTATCCCCTGCTTACTGCCTGAGCCCTATTTTTCCCTGTAATCTACTTATTGTACTTCACCCTGTCTAAAGATTCTCCATCTTATCAAATGTGTCTGTACCCTATGCTGCCATCTTGCCTCTTGCTTATCATTTTT
Organism: Ochotona curzoniae; assembly: GCF_017591425.1. Classification (NCBI taxonomy): domain Eukaryota; kingdom Metazoa; phylum Chordata; class Mammalia; order Lagomorpha; family Ochotonidae; genus Ochotona; species Ochotona curzoniae. The sequence continues at coordinate 46,588,018 of NW_024467119.1, forward strand.
TAATCATACTCCCTTTTTAAAATAATCATTCTCCCTTTTTAAAGCATACTCCTGTAATACTGCACTCTCCATGTTGGTTAGTCAAAGGAATAATATTTTTTGAACATTTTTATTTATTTATTTTGAAAGTCAGAGTCACCAGCAGATAAGAGAGACAGAGAGAAGGCTCCCTTAGCTCACTCCTCCAGATGACCAGAGCATCCAGGCCACCAGGGACCCTGAGCTCTGTCAGAATCTCCATGTTAGTGGCAGATGCACACTTAGGCCATCTTCCACTTTTCCAGCCTCTAATGGGGAGCTAAAGTAAAGGTGGGCCAGTTGCAACACGAATGCCAAGGGATGCCAGCATCTCCAGCTGTAGACTTATTGCCCATGCCACAATGCCTGGCAGCTCAATCTTGGGTTTTGACTCAGCATTTAGACTTACTGTGTTCTCCATCAAATATTTTATGGTTTTCTATGATGTGATATGGGTTTGTTTGTTTTATTTTATTAGAATGTCAGATGTACAGTGAGGAAGATCTTCCATGCGATGATTCACTCCCCAAGTGTCCACAACAGCCAGTGCTGATCTGGTCTGAAGCTAGGAGCCTGGAACTTCTTCTGGGTCTCCCATGCAGGTGCAGGGTTTCAAGGCTTTGGGGGCATTTTCGACTGGTTTCCCAGGACACAAGAAGGGAGCTGGATGGGAAAAGGGCCTTCAGGATATGATCCAGCACCCACATGAGATCCTTTCTCAGTCAAGGTGAGGACTTTAGCTGCTAGGCTATTGTGTTGGGCCCCCTAATGTAAGTTTTTGTTCAGATACAGCTGTTCAGAGATCTCCCTGGCCATATCATCCTTATTAATTTCATCCTCTTATCCACCTTTATGTTGCAGTATTTTGCATAATCTATTTCTTGTATATATATATATATTTGCATTGGTGTTCTCCAACTCAAATCTCACATTGGCTAAAGGAAGAAGTTGAAAAATTAGATTATGAAACATAGAATATCATTTTTTAACTCTTATATTTAGTGGTAAACCTGCCCAATTAACCCGATCTAGGAGTTTATCCTTGGACTGTGTTTTATATCATTATTACTTGCTAGGTGGTATTAAATACATTAATAGACATTTTATTTTACTTATTAAATCTTATTTTTTCATCTAATTAATACTTACACATACTCTCTTTCACATACACACAGTGAGATGAAGTTAGGGTGATAGTTCATTGTTCTACTGGTTTGCTCTCTAAATGCCAGGATCCCGTTATTATATCAAAGACTGCCACATTAGTAGCACGTGTTCAAGTACTTGGTTTATCAACCTCTCCATGCAGGTTGTATTGCAGGATGGTGGATCTGAAGCAGAGAAACAGGAATCCACCGGGCACTCTGATATGAGAAGTAGGTACCTCAAGCAGTGGTTTAATCCACTGCAGCACAATACATGAACTTAGAAAGATACTGTAGGGTTTGCAAATGCTGTGACATCTCTGTCATTCAATGAAATGCTCAGCCATACTACTGTTCTTACTAAAAGCCTATATTTGCTCAGATCTTTTGAATTATAAGAATAGTTTAAATATAATATCTCTTCCCTAGCATTATTACAAACAAATTTTACTTTTCAAATCACAGGAGATTGTGTAAGTGTCCACAATCTAAAATTTACTGTTTATTTAATGGAGTTAAGCATTATGTGATCTCTGTCATTATGACTGATAATTAAAAATATTAATTTAAAATGACATGGCTATGTTATCTTGAAGGTAGTCATTTTCCAACATATTTACCTACTTTAAATGGTGCTGAATTATAGAATTTGAATATGCAATTTAGTTAATAAATTACTCCATTTTAAATTACAAAACATTTTATTAAGGAATAATAATATTGAGATAAGAAGCAGTAATATGTACTACAAACTTTTTAGTGTATTTTTCACTCTATAGAAGCAATGTCATTTTATTATTTGAATCAATACAATTTTATCCCTTTTGGGTGATTACAATTTAATTTTTTGTGGTTCTTTTTTTATGATTATATGTTTACAATCTTTACATAGTTAATTAGGGTAAAAAGGCTCAAGGGCCATAGGAAAGTGAATAAGACTATTATTTCCATATTTTTCCTTCATGTTTAAAGGGGGGTATTAAGGGAGAAGGCCCACCCAATTTCCCACTCTCCCCAGGTCCGGCATGTAGGGTATGCTCCAAGGTTCTTACTCAAGTGGTTTTGATAGTTCAACAGTTATGAATCGCTGCCAATCTTGCCACTCCAAACACTGTGAGGTCTTTGAAGAATCCACTGATTGGCATAGTCCATCATAGTCTAAGAGGTTTTTTTAAAGATGTATTAATTTTTATTTGAAAGAGTTACCAAAAGAAGGAGTAAGAGAGAGAGAAAGAGAGAGAGAGAGCCTCTTTCCACTGGTTCAGCTCTCAGACGACAGCAATGGCCAGATTTGAGTGATTTAAAGCCATGAGCCAGGAGGAACCAGGGACTTCTCTCATGTGAATACAAGAGCCCAAGGACTTGAGCCATCCTCTCCTTCTTTTCCAGACCAAAAACAGAAAGCTGGACCTGAAGTGAAGCAGTCAAGACAGGAATACTACTCAAATGGGATGTCCGCACTGCAGGTGGAGGATTAGGTTGTTATGCCACCATGCCTATCCCCAAAATATTTTTAAGCATGACATCTTTATACAAATAATAATGTTAAGTTAGTAAAGGCAGAATAAAAGGTAAGATACATATGTGTGTGTGTGTATGTTTGTTGTTTGTGTCATCATAGGGGTATACTGAGTCATTATAGATGTTCTATGTATAGGGCAATGGGACTGAATGAACTTAAACTTTTAAAGGATACTTATAAACTTTTTTTAGATAGGAATGAATTTTTCTCTAGGGCAATTTTAATCGAGATTAATTTTTTGTGTGTCTCTACATAGAGCCTCAGCTGCTTAATGAGAATTTTATTTTCTGTATAGTCTCCTTAATTTACAATTCATATTATTCTTTGCTTGGTATCATGTGCTTTAAACTTATGGATTCAGAATATAAAATTAGCAATGTATTTTAATGAGCATTGATTCATATTTCAGGAGCTTTTTAGCTTCATGTGTTCTTTCACAAATAATCTTGCTCTTCATGCCGGTGGCCTCAGCCTCTCTGAACGCTTCAGCCTTCCTCAGCTCAGCAGAAGCACATGGACCCTCTGGTATTTTGCATCTCTGTGATGATCTGGAAGATACCTGCAGACACGCAGGGCAATTACGGATCTCAATGACCTAACCTTCTTCTCAGAGATCATAGTCCTATATTGCATGGTTTGAAGTATTTGAAACAATTATTTCACCTTTTGTACACAATGTTAAATTATCAACAATATAGGTGAAAGTTCAATTACTATTACCCTCTCATGAAATTGACATAGAGCAATGCATAAAAAATGAATGCAACATTATAACATTCAACAATCATGGTGGTTCTAGTTTTTAACATTGCTATGTTAAAATTAAAATAGCAATAAATTATAAAAGCATCATTTGAAATACTACAAATATACACTTCTAGATTCCAATAATGTTTTGAAGTTGATGCTGTATATGTTCATTATAACATTGATATAAAATCTAAATGTCAAATAATTACAATATACTTAATACAGAATTTGAGGTAAAAACAGAATAAAGAGTAGCATCTGGTGCTACAAATTCAGAGAGGGGAAACACAGTATTCTGTAGAGAATGCCTCTGAACTAAAGGCATGCTTTTTTAAAGCGAGCCTTGGCAATCCCCATGAAACACCATCTTGAAAGTTTGACCCTGGCTACTTAAAATGAATTTGATTTTTTCCTTGGTGTTTTAATTTTTTTTTTTTTTTGCAAAATAAAGCATTTGATTCTTTTATGACTTATTTAACCTAAAATTGTAGTCATCACACACATCACAATCAAGAACTGAGCAGTAGTTTGGAAAACTTAAGAAAATAGTGTCATCAATGCTTCAATTTAAAAACACTGTGTGATGAGACATAGAAAGCTATGTAGGCACTTTTTTTTTTAACTTAGGTACAGTTCCCCAAATTCTATACTCAGTTACTTGATGCAGGAAAGGCTGATCATCTTTCACTAATCAGAGTTCAACTAACACAAGATGGGCTGCATCTGTTATCATTACATGGCACAAAGAAAAATGACAAAAAAGGTCAACTACACATTGTCTATGCCTTGTTCTTCAAATTCTGTGGTTCTGCTTCTTCTAACTTGGGCAGAAGAAATTTGATACCTAAGCTGTTTGTGTGCTCTTGAAACACAAAATTTCAGGGCATTCCAAGAGCTACTTGAATATTGACATAAATCTTCAGTGGAGAAAGATTTAATATTTCTAAAAGAAGCTGCTCGTGAAATGCAAACTGAAATGTACCAGTTACAGAGGCAAAAACCATCCACACAAGAATATATGGTTTTTATCTGCCAGAGAGAAGAAATTCACCTGTGGATTTCATAGCAAAAGACATTTCCTATGAACTGATAAGTGTCTCTCCTTATTTTCACCCAGGCATTCAATACACAAATATTTGACTAGCTGATATTGTTGCCTTTATTTATTACCATTATCAGTACTTATTATTTGTTGAGCCAGTAAACATTTCCACATGACTGGTTTACAATGAACCACGCTGGACTTGAATCTTGGCTATTCTATTTTCCAAAACGGAATCTCCAGCATCCTGCTTAACCTGTTGGGACCTTGATTTCTTGTTGATTCAGTCGAACAAATAAATACGAAAGTAATACCATCTGGGAGATGAAAGCAATATTAGGTTTTCCAGGAATGTTGAATCTCTGAGCACAAATAAAGCGCGGGCACACAAAGCATCAGGAGAGTTCGCTGTGGTGAGGATAAGGATGCCACCGACGCCGTCAGAAGCAGGCACCTGCCGAGCAGCACAGCCCCCTCCGCGATGCGCGGCTGCAGCGCCCGCACGCCGCGTGGAAGTCCCACGCTCGCAGCCGCGGGCCTGGCGCGGGGCTGCAGCGCCCGCACGCCGCGTGGAAGTCCCACGCTCGCAGCCGCGGGTCGGGCGCGCCGCTCCATTTTGCAGCCGCGCCTCGGCCGCGCCCTGGCGCGCATGCTCAGCCCGCTCTGCCCTGGCCGCGGTCTCTCCTTCTCCCGGCGGCCGCGGCGACCCGGGACGGGCTCCGGGATGTGAAGTGGAGCCCCGGGAGCTGCGTCTGCCGGGGCGCGGGGAGCAGCAGCCCGCAGGAGGCGGCCCCGCCGGTGAGTACCCGGGAAGCGCCAGCATGGGTCTCCGTAAGAAGAGCAGCAAGAACCCGCCGATGCTGAGCCAAGAGTTCATCCTGCAGAATCACGCGGACATCGCCTCCTGCGTGGGCATGTTCTTCCTGCTGGGGCTCATGTTCGAGGGCACGGCAGGAGTGTCCATCGTGTTCCTCACCCTTCAGCATGCGGTCACGGTGCCGGCAGCCGGGGAGCCAGCCTCAGGGGGCTCCAGGTCCCTGTACCATTATGGGGTCAAGGACCTGGCCACGGTGTTCTTCTACATGCTGGTGGCCATCATCGTGCACGCCACCATCCAGGAGTACCTTTTGGATAAAATAAACAGGAGAATGCAGTTCACCAAAGCCAGACAGAGCAAGTTTAACGAATCCGGCCAGTTGAGCGTCTTCTACTTGGTGTCTTGCATCTGGGGCGCAGTCATTCTCATCTCTGAAAACTGCCTGTCTGACCCCAGTCTCCTGTGGCGGGTGCATCCCCAGAACATGATGACGTTTCAAATGAAGTTTTTCTACATATCGCAGTTGGCTTACTGGTTTCACAGCTTTCCGGAGCTCTATTTCCAGAAAACCCGAAAGCAGGACCTCCCCCGCCAGCTCATCTACATCGGCCTTCACCTCTTCCACATTTGCGGAGCTTACCTCTTGTATTTGAACCACCTGGGCCTCCTCCTGCTGGTGCTGCACTACTTGGTGGAGCTTCTGTCCCACGTGTGCGGCATGTTCTACTTCAGCGACGAGAAGTACCAGCGAGGCGTCTCCCTGTGGACCCTCGTGTTTATCCTGGGGAGACTGATGACCCTCGTGGTGTCGGTGCTCACCGTGGGGTTTCACCTGGCAGGATCACAGACTCGGGACCCAGAGGCCCTGGCTGGCAACGTGAACGTGCTGGCTGCCAAGATCGCCGTGCTGTCTTCCAGTTGTACCATCCAAGCCTACATCACATGGACTCTGATCACTGTGTGGTTGCAGAGGTGGGCAGAAGATGCAGGGCTGCAGGCCTCCAACGCCAAGAAGAAGCGACCCGCGTCCAAAAGCAAGACATGCAGAAAGGGAATGGAGAATGGCCTGGAGCCCCTGGGCAGAGCAGATGCGCTTCCCAAGAGGAAAGAGAGATCTTCCTAGGGAGTGAATGCCGGACCAGCTCCTGAAGGGAATCTGTTCTTCACTCCATCCACGATAGACAGCTTGCTGCTGTTGAAAGCAGTCTGTGTTCTTTGATTTTTCTGCTACTGTACTGGTTAACCTATTTTTAAAGGCATTTGAGAGTAGGATGATTATTGTGAGTCGTAACAAAAATTATGTTGATTGCCACTAAACAATTTGTCATCAAATACTATTCAGTTAGCATAAAGATATTTGCATTTTTGACTCTTTTGAACAGGTTCCTCATGATCTATTCAGAAATCTACAAAATTCCACATATGAGTGATGTAATTTCTGGTTCCCATGATTTTTTTTTATAATAGAAACATGACTGTTATATAGCAAGATCACATTTTTAATATTCCTTTTCAGTGAACATTGGAAAATCCAAGTCAAAGAAGTATCCTCTAATCGTTAGAATACTTTTTTTCTTTTTAGAACTTATAACTGACAAAATCTTTGTAAAACCACCAAATGATCCTGTGTTTTGTTTTAGAAGTGTTGATAATGCCACAATCCCATTAAAAATGAAAAACTGATAGCTGGCATATATGGGGATTAATTCTGAATGTGTTGAATCACAATATCTTTAATTAACATAAATGTTTACTTCTTAAGAGTGAAAATAATTTCTGTCCATTTTAAACATTTATAAATGGGAACTCGTAAAACTAAATATTGGAAAAAACAGAATCATAACTTGATGGTCTCTTTTTGATATTTATTGAAATAGTTCTTTCATAATTTGAGTAATCATGGAAACTTGGAGAAATACTGTTTAACCTGCAAACAGTTTTGAAAAATAATGTTTGATTTGTATGCATACAAAAAATCACATGTTTGGAAAGCAACATGTTAATCTTAAATAATTTGAAAATCAAATGAATAAATGGTCTTATGAAAGACTTAAAAAACTGTTATAATTGCAGCCTTCCTTCCATCCTTACCTTATCTTTACCTTTATCTTATATGAGACATATTTGGGGATTACATATAAATGTTTGCATATACTTTGTATGTTTATAGGATGAGATAAAACATGAGATGTAGTGGATGAGTGTATTTGTCTTGTCTCAGTCGGTCATTCTGCTTTCATGTGCAAAAAAAATGTTCACACATTTTTAATTATATAACACTTTAAAAATACACTGAAAGTGCATATATTTCTTGTTATTCTAGATTTTCACTGATGATGCCTTATCCTTCTGCTTTCAGTATTCTTCTCTTTGTTTTAAGTAACCCAACTTTTCTACTGTGATATCCCGCCCGCCACACAATCAAATTCATTGTAACTGTATTGTAGGTTACCTGTTTTGGAAAATTTTTCTTTACAGTTTGGTTTCAGAGGTAAATAATAAAACAGAACTAATTTTTATAAAGACAACAAGATTTCCTCTTTTTAAACAATATTGCCTATGATAGTTTCATACTCATATGAGTTACAGTGTGACATATCAGTATCTATAAACTTCACTTAGTGATCCAATCAGATCAATCAACACTTTCTTCTCTTTGCTGTAGCTTTATGCTTGGACCTTAGAGTTCTTTCCCAATGCCAATGAAATACTGAAAGGGTTATTGTGAAGTACAGTCTCCCACTCTGTTACATAGCATTAAAACTTGTTTTCTCTTGGATAGTCTTCACCACCCACCCTCTATCTCCATTCCTTCCTTACCCATACACTAATGTGAGTTATTTAACCATGGACCTCGGAGTGTGTGTCACAAAGACTACAGAATTACCCAATCAACAATTTGAAAAGGAAAAAAGTAATGAGCATGTGGATTCCACAAAGGTAGTTCTGGATATCCTTGGAAAGCAAGGGATCTTTTCCATCAGTTATTTGAAGAGTCTTCACATAGAAATCTTTATCTTTTGGCAAACGATTGTATTACCATGGGAACTCATGTTATAAAATGAGTGCACAAGAAATGATGATGATTTTGAGAAAGAAAGAAAGAAGAAAACAGGAAAGGGTCCTGGGTATCTCCCAACATGATGCAGGTGACCAAAACTGTTGCTAGAAATTAATTATATGTCAACTAAATTATGAAAGAAATATTAAAATGAAATTCAATTTAATACACATTGATGTGTTTATAGACATTTATACATATGATTTTCTATGTGTGTCTAAGATTTTGTTTTCTATAAGAAAAACTCATGCTATAATTTTTGTGTAATGGTTTTGCCACTGTCAAGGAAGACTGAAAAAATGTACATTTCTGTTATGATTTAAAGCATTACTACATGCTGCAACATGCAAAAACCAGAGCTGGGGGTGGCCATGGTGGGCTTTGCTGGGGGTTCGACAAATTAGACCATGGCAACTTCTGATGTGTGTGAAGACAAGGCCAGTGGCAGATTGGGCTGGGCTAGGCCTTGGCTGCAATGTCAGTTCATATGAGAAATGGGGCAAGGGGCAGAACTGAACAGACAGCTGCATCCATTAATATGTACATTGGCTGGTGCAGGTAACAACTAATCCTCTCCATGCACTAGCTTGGGTACCTAAGAGTCACGTCTAAGGTCACCCTAGGCAGGGTTTCTTGGGAGACTTTCCAATTAGGTCGCTGGACTTAGACTCTGGTGGCAGAGAAAAGCAAAAGATAGGTGGTCTTTCCTTGGAGAACCTGTATCAGGACTGGGCTTCGTTAGTTGCTGATACCTAGATGCACATCCATGTGTGGCGTCCAGCTCATCTAGACCAATAGATGATGTTGAGTGCCTCCTCAGAAAAGGAAAGTAGAACAGATTGACCAAGTTTTGCACCAAGTGTTTCGGCCTATAGATGTGCTATAAGGTGAGCTTGGTCAGCCAATAGACCTTTGAAGCATTTTTCTCAGACTTGGTGCAACAAAGTTGATGGCATCTCAAAACTATCAAAACCATTCAAAGTAATATCTTCAGAACATTCTGTCCCACATGGGTGTCTCTGAGGTGTCATCAAATGACTGCCCCTAACCTGGGTTGCTCATTTAGTTTGACAGCAAGGACCCATTTCCTCCCCCTTTTTCCCCAGGAGGCCTGATGCTTGACAATTTCTATTCCTTAAGGAGGAATACAATGGTTAGTTTTACTTGGATGGATTCAAGTTATCGTTTAAAAAGGTTTAGGATTCTGTTTGGCATTTATTTCAAAGTGTGCTACATTTTTCTTAACAACCAGCATGGATGTATCCTGACACCTCCATTTCTTGTAAGGGAAAAACAAGTCTTAGGCCTCATTATTTCTCTAATCATTATCTCCCTAATGATTAGTATAACTCTCCATTTCATTTCAATAACAAAAGAATAGCCTTATAACATAATGTTTCAATTATCTTTCATCAGCATTTGTCTATCTGTAGGGGAGCTGTGTCTAGTGAATACTGTAATAATTTGTAAAAGATTCAGAAAGGTTATAGTCACACATTAATATTGTAAAGCTTTTTAAAGATATAAAATATGCTGCTATCCTTTTAATTAGCAAAAAACAAGGATAAAGCTGTATGTCCTTACTCAGCTAGATGAAGAATAATTTATAAAGAGTGTCAACAGGCATTTTGCCATTTGTTTTACACAAAGGACATACCCAACTTTTTTTTTAGAGGAAAGCGTGCTGGAGAGTGTGGCATGTGGAGTGGGCTAGGACTTGCACTGGCTCAGAGAATACCATCCAATTGGGCAAGCACATATTTTTAATTTGGAGACACAGAAGTCACCTATTTGAATGAAGTATTGGTAACCGTATACAGTAATTGACTTTCAATAATATCAGTCTATATGATGCATTTCATACCCACCCCATTAATTTCTCTGAGAATACAGTTTGCGTTTGCCCTGCCATCTAGGAAAAATTATCTACACTGAAAAGAACTGAGTAGTAACTGCTAATATTCACAATCATGTTGAAAACTTACCCTCTACTTCATTAAGAAAAATCATAATTCCCAAAACATTAAGTTGAAAATTAAAATTTTCAATATAAAACCTCTTCAAAAAGAAAGAGTTTTTTAGACATTGTAGCATTTCTAGCAGTTTCAGATATCCAGTAAGTGAGGAATAAGTGAAGTATTATTTAGTTAAGTTTTGAGGTGATTTGCCCAAGCTCCTCTGATGGATCATGTTCTCAAGGTATATTTTGCTTCATGGCATTAATAGAGCCAATAGTTTTAACTTTCAAATGTGAACAATATATCGGTGTGAACTGACCACTGAAATAGATATTGTCATATGTAGTGAAATGACAATAGAATATGGTATGTATTAAAGCTCCAGTTGAATTTAAGTGAAATGAAGGATTGTATCTTTGTCTTAGAAATTTTTATGTTCATGTGATCTCAGAGTGTCTGGGTTTGAGAGTAGGGTCTGTTTTTGAGTCCAGCTTTCAGTTTCATATTCCCTTTCTCAATATCTCAATCTCTTTATATATACATATATACATATATATATATCTCAATCTCCGTATATATAAAGAGATTGAGATATATATATATATATATAGACACAGAGAGCGATATCTAGATAGATAGATAAATAGATAGATAGATATGGAGAGAGAGAGAGAGAGAGGGAGAGAGCACTCTCATCTCTTGGTTCACTTTCCATATGGTTAAAATGGTCAGAACTGAGCTAGAAAGAAGAAAGAAGCTAGGGGCTTCTCCTGTGTCTCCCATGAGAATTCCCAGGCACATTAGTAGGAGCTGCATAGGCAGTGGGGGCAGCTGGGACTTGACCTAGCACCGATATGGGATGCTGGCATCTCAGGTGGTGGCTTAATCTACTTTACCATAATGCCATCTGCATCATCTTCTTTCTAATGCACCCATGGAGGCATCAGTGGTTGTTCAAGTACCGGGGTCCCTGCTAAAATGTGGGAAATGCAGATGAAAAATTTTTTTTTCTTTTTATTGTTGCTTACATTGTATTATGTAGTACAGTTTTATAGGCGCTGGGGATTCCCCCCACTCCTCCCATACCCCTCCCCCCATGGTGGATTCCTCCACCTTGTTGCATAACCATAGTTCAAGTTCAGTTGAGATTCATTGCTTGCAAACACATGCCTAGCATAAAGTTCAGCGTCTTATTGTCCAGATAAGTTCAGTGGCCTCTTGGGGAGACCTTCTATGGTCTGAAGATAGGTCTAACAGAGTAAAGATCCGGTCAGTTAAAAGCCCCAACAAGGCCTCAGTATCAATATACAACATTATGGAATTAATTGACATAGTATTGGGTAAACAATATGTTAAAAATAATGCAAGTTCCATTCTTCGAAACATCTGGGTTGAGACAGTATCAATGACAGGTTTCCAGGATATGCAGATGAAAATTTAAATCCTTGGTTGTTTCATATATTTGGAAAATGAATTATTTGGAAGAAAATCTCTGTCTTTCAAATAACTGAGTAAAAGTACAAATAGATACATACCATATATATATATACTTATATACACAAACACACACACACTACAATGAAAATGTTAATGTCATAAAATCTATGTCTTTGATCAGCCTGAAAGTGACTAGTGCTGCTGTTAAAGACTGTGACTACTTATTAATTCAAAAAGGCAGTCTTATTTACACAGTTAGATTAAATGCTGAAATAAAAATAATGTTTAATTCTCACAATAGCAGTGTTATTCCTTTAATGATATATAGTGTATAAAATATCATGGCTCAGGAACCATTGAGAAAACCGAATGTTTACTAGAGCCCAGGAGATTGCTTGTAACCAATCACACCCTGAAAAGTATTACATAGTAAAAGAAACTTATCATTTTATTCTCTTGCTGATCTCTTAGCAGGAAGGTCATTTGTATCCTTACCTGAACTTTCAAATAAACCAACTGAATAATAAAGCTATGGAAACATTTAAATGTAATTCATGAATTTTAATCATTAAAACTCTTACCACTTTTGAATTCCATTGAATTCATAGAGATCTGATTTCATATTCTTATCCATATGAAGAAGAAATGTATAATGAAGATGGGAGGTACTAATAAGATTACAAATGTTAGCAGAAGAACTGAGAATCAAGTCCTTGCTGAGGCTGTTAGATGTATTTGTCCCTACCCTTCAGCACATTGTCATGTGCTGCATAATGCCAAAGACACAAAGTTACTTCTTTGTCTCTAAAAGCTATCCTGAGAATTAACTATCTATCTATATGTATGTATTTATATACACACACATATATATTTATACATACATATATACACATACACACAAGATGCTTCAATAGTTTATTTTTGCATATATGTGCATACAGATTTGTTCATATAGCCATTTATTGCATGTATAAGTTTATAGTCTCATTTAAACAAATTAATACATATGTATGTGTATCTATTTCCACATATGCACATGCATATTTACATTTATCTGTATCAATTATTGAAAGGCAGAAGGACAGAGGAAAGAAGACAGAGTAGAAGAAAGGAGGAAAGGAACAGACAGGGCAAAAATAGAGATATGGTACCTCTTGGCTCACTCCCCCAATGTCTGCATCAGTCAGGTCTGGGACAAGACAAAGCCTGAAGCTAATACCTTCATTTTGATTTTCCACATGAGTGGCAGGTTTTCATGTTATTGAGTCATTATCAATTGCTTTCCCAGACCAGTAGCAGGGAGCTTGATTGGAAGCCTGACAGCCGGAACTCAAACTTACATTCCGATGTGAGATGCAAGCTGCAGTTTAACATTCTTGTTTCAATTTGCAGGTTTTTGGTTTCAAAACTGATTAATTTTCCCACAAACTTTACCTTTTTGCACTTCTTATTCATTTCTGTCTTTTTCAGTAAGTTATTGTGATTCATTAATAGTTCTTTCATATGAGACATCTTGACTGAAAGTACCTTATGTTGTTAATGTGCCTTTCATCATTTTTTGCTACACCTCGTGGGCATTGATATTCTTGTTTTTGTTGTAATTTCTTTAAAAAAATATTTTTTGCTGTTATTGATTTCTTCAGCGCCACTTTCTACAAGAAGATTTTTGATGTTCTTTTTCGTCACTCTAGCATTGGTCATTTTGTAGCATGTTGTTCAGCTTCACATCGATGTAAACATTCAGCTTTTCTCCCTGTTGTGGATTGTGTTTTCTTGGCTCTGTATTTAAGAGGATGTGTGCCAGAAATGTAGCAGAGACCACAGACTGACTCCTGGTGAAACTGTTAAATATTTACTGACAGGATGCTGGACTATCTGACATTATCCACGTCTACAATGTCAGGAAGTACTTTAATAGCAGAATGATGGAAATCCTAAATATATGAATCAAAGGGAAAAAAAACTGAAGTGTACTCATGTAAAAGGGGACTGCAGGTACTCCCAATCCTTTATAGTCTTGTGTATATTTTTTCTTTGTAAAGCTGAAGATTGAGAAAATTTATAAAATTTGAGAAGTTGCAACAGATTGAGAGAGGGACATGTGTATGTGTGTGTGTGTGTGTTTGCTCTGAAAGGAAGTCAGGCATCATAATATACTATAACTGTTCAAATCTGTAATCATAGTTGACATGAATTTGGGAGTTATTACTATAAACAGAACATTTAAATCAAATCATTGAACAAAATCATCTAACAAGAGGCATACATAGAGAAGAAAAAGTCTAATGATTACCTTGGAACACTACTACAGATGAAAATCAAGCAGTGGAATTGGAGCTAACAAGGAAAATTTATGAGTGGCTTATACAGGAGAAGATCAAAGAACAAAGCTAAATGAAACTCTGAAAGCCAAACCTATTAGAAAGCTGTGAAGTAGGGAAAAATCAGATACAGTCACAGAACCTCAAATGAACACATAGTATGGGTACACAATTAATTTTGCTCAATACAAAGTTTAGCCACTAAAGTTGTCTAGCTGTTCTTAAATGCCACAATGGCATAATAGTAGCCACACGGTCCACTTAAAGGCTCTAATATTTTAAAAAGCAAATTTATGATTACATAAAGTCAAACAAAGTATCTTGTTTAAGCAACAATATCATTGTTTCAGAGACATTTTATGAATCATTTATATGTAAACATCAGCTGGAGCCCAGTGTAACCCCAGTGAGAATAACATAGGACCCACACAAAGAAAATAAACACAATATTACTATTACATTCATTTTATCACATATTTCAAGATGGAATTTAGAAATACACTGCAAGTTTGCTGAGGTTGAATCTCTTCAAATTTTATGCTATTTCATACCGCTAATATAAATTAGAGTTCAGAGTATGTTTGTACATCTCAAGATACTTGTTTAGACTCTCACATCTTTAAAATACTTCTAAGAATTTCAAAATGTTATGTTAGGTCTGCATATAGCACAATAAAAAGCTTGTCACTTTTTGGAAGGAAAACAACTATATGATTATGAAAATAGCAGCCAAGAATTCCAGCAAATAATCATGTATTTACACTACCAACTGATATTTACAACGATATTTGAAAGTCATACATCTCTGGTCAGACTGCATTGCCACTTGGCTTTCCAAAAAAAAAAAAGTGGATTTCAAAGCTATCAGGTATTCATTAGTTCCTGAAAAAAAAAAAAAATAGACAAAGAAGAAAAAAGAAAGCCTGAGAACAGTAGCTTTGAGCTTATGTCCTTAATTGAAGTTTCTGTCTTTCCACCCTCATTTTCATTATCACAAGGACTAAAGAGAGGTAATGACAATTAAGAAGTAACAGAAACAAAAATCGCTGATGTTTCTATCAAGTTTCACTGTTGGTGTCAATAATGCTAATCCACACCGAAACTTCCAAGCAGATGATGAAAGTCATTAACGCTGTGCCAAATGTTGGATTCCATGCTTTTCCCGGCTCAGTTTATAATATCACTGAGTTTTACCATAATGTAAATCTTCCAAATGCGAATTTTTCTCATTTTAATTAGGTTGACTATTACGCTTTTATCTCTCTCTCTATTTCTCTCTCTCTCTCTCATACACACACAAACACACACACACACACACACACACACACACACACACACAGAATACTCAAACACCACAAAATTTATTAATTGCTGAAGGCTACATATGCAAAACATGCCTTATAAAGTCATGTAGCTCAGCATAGGGAAGTTTGTATTGCTGTAAAAAAATGGTTTAAAAAAAAATTCTTCTTGTTTCTAGTAATAAGTTCTAACTAATTTTAACAGATTCAATTTAGTTCATGCATACATTTCTAAGAATAAAATAGTACTATTTACTTCTCTCCTTTCTCCTCTCCCATCTTTCCTTCCTCTCCATATATAACATATATATATATATAAAATTTTAAAAAAACTTTAACCCTGAAATAATTTTAAATAGCTTGATACTCTAGGTCCAAACAATTAAGTAACTTTTACGATCTGCTTTGAAACAATTGCCTTGGTTTGAACAATGTTATTCCAATGCATGTTTGATTAAGACACTTTACCCAGGCCTGGCAGGGTGGCTTAGTGGCTAAAATCCTGACCTTGAGTGTGCCGAGATCCAATATCAGAGACGGTTCTAATCTCGGCAGCTCTACTTCCCACCCAACTCCCTGTTTGTGCCCTGGGAAAGCAGTGAAGGATGGCCCAAAGCCTTGGAATCCTGCACCCGCAGGGGAGACCGGTAGGAAGTTCTTGGCTCCGGGCTTTGGAATGGGACAGTTCTGGCTATTGCAGCTGCTTGGAGAGTGAATCATCTGATAGAAGATCTTCCTCTCTGTCTCTCTTCCTCTCTGCATGTCTGACTTTGCAATAAAAGTAAGATGAATCTTTTCAAAAAACAAAAGAAACTTTAACCAAACTGGAAACACTTCAAAAATAATTGTGTTATAATATTTATATTAATATAAAATGTATATTTTATTTTGTTGAACAATTTTAATTGAATGTAGAGTCCAATTGTTCTTGAATAATTTGAGAATAATCATAGATGATTGAAATTACTAAGATTTTATAGTAATTTAGTTGGCTTTTATCCACTACTTTGTTTATCAATATTGAAAGGAAATAATAAATAGTTTCAAATTTCAAATTAGTGTTTTGCTGAAATTAATCCACAGAAAAGATTTTCAAGATAAAATTATTCACTAATATTTACAATGTATATTTTGACTATTATTTTTAAAACTTTTATGATTTCTCAATTAAAATATATACTAGCTAGATTAGATATTTTATGTCTTAAAGAAATAGAAAACGAAATACACTAAATTCCAATGGCATAATTGGAATAATACTAGTGTACTTAAGAAAGTGATAGTTATTGTAATATCATTAATATTCCCAATATATTAATGTTTTATAGCTGCTCAAGTCAGCTCCATTTTTTTTTAAATTTTTATTGCAAAGTCAGATAAACAGAGAGAGGGAGTGACAGAGAGGAAGATCTTCCGTCCGATGATTCACTCCCCAAGTGACGATGCTGTGCTGATTCATAGCCAGGATCCAGGAATTGCTTCTAGGTCTCCCACACGGGTGTAGGGTCCCAAGGTTTTGAGCCAACCTCTACTGCTTTCCCAGGCCACAAGCAGGAACCTGGATGGGAAGTAAGGCTGCCGGGATAAGAACCAGCACCCATATGGGATCCTGGCGCTTTCATGGAATTTAGCCACTAGGCCACCGTGGCAGCCCCAGCTACAATGTTTAGTATAAAATTATTATTGTGTCCATTATTGTGAATTTTACTCTGTATGATACTTTCTTTTAAAGGTTAGCTTATTCACTTGAAAGGAAGTGACATAAAGATATATACAGAGGATGTTTCATTTGATGGTTCCTTCCCCAAATGTGCACAAGAGCTAGAGCTGGGGGAGTCAAAAGCTAGGAGCTTATAATTCCATCAAAGTCTCCTTGTAGGTGACAAGTGCCCTAATTGGGCCATCTTGCCTTACTTTCCCAGGCACATTAACAGGCAGCTAGCCTAGAAGCTTCAACAAAATTCTAGCCAACAGAATCGAAGAAAATATCAAACAGATCCTTTATCCAAAGGAGATGGGACTTATCCCTGGTGTGCTGTAATGGTTCCACACAGACAAATCAATACATGTACTGCACTATACCAATAAACTGAAGAATGCAAACCATATGATCATGTCAATAGATGCAGAGAAGGCATTCCATAAAGTACAGCAGCACTGCATGCTGAAAACCCTAAGCAAGACAGTCATAGAAGAAACTTTCTACACGACCATCAATGCCAAATATGAAAAAGCCAGAGCACCATCATACTGCCCAGGCAAAGACTGGAAGCTTTCCCACAATATTATGGTGTGGAGAATTTAGCTGCCACTTGGAATTCTGGTATACCATACCAGAATGCTGGTTCATGTCGCCATTACTCCATTTCCTATTTAACTTCCAGCTTATATTCCTGGAAAGGCAATAAACAACAATAATGCAAATATGAGTATCCCTGCCATCCATGTGAAAGACCTCAGTGGGATTCCAGGAGTCCAGTTTCAGCTTGGACACACTTGGCCCTGTGGGCATGGTAAGTAAACCAGCAGATAAGAGATCCTTCTCTCTCTCTCTCCCTTCCCTCTCTTTCTCTGTCACTCTTATTTTGAAGTATGTCTTTAAAAGAATATGTAAATATTTTGCTTTAAATATTTATTTATTTTAAATACAGTGCTATGAGGAGAGAAGAGGCAATGGAAGATAATCCAGCTGCTGGACCACTTCCCGAAGGGCCACAGTATTCAGGATTGGGACCAAGGAACCCCGGTGACCGGAACCTCCTTTCAGATCACATGTGTGGTGTGGTTGGTGCTGCAGCCCAGACAACTGGCTTGCCATTTGCTGCTTTCCCAGATTTATTAGCAGGGAGCTGCATGAGAGGAGAACAGCTGGAACTTGAATCAGCGCTCATATAAGATGCTCACATCTAAGCATGTACATAAATTCAGTGCTCCACAGTGACAGCTCATATATTTTTAAGAGCTGCAAAAAAGTTGGAACCTCTTGATAAGTGATCTATTTCTGTGTTTTGGCTATACCTGCATGTTCTCACATACATACACTTAAGTTGCAAGGTATTCAATAAAGCACATGTTAATATTTTATGGGGAAATATATCAAAATAAAGTAATTGTCCTCACAAATAACAGAATACAAAACCTTTAATCAGTGCTACAGGGCCAGATTCAGTGACTCTTTTTTTCTTTTTATGAAATTATTACTCAAGATGATCTTAACTTGACATTTCATGCCAAACTGTGAGTAGAGATTGTGAATAATTGACTCATCTACAATAAAAGTTCCTAAAATAACTTTACTAATTAAAGAACAAAAGTCGTGCCCGGTGCGATAGCATAGCGGTTAAAGTCCTCTCCTTGAACGCGCTGAGATCCCATATGGGCACCGGTTCTAATTTGGACAGTCCTCTTTCCCATCCAGCTCCATACCTGTGACCTGGGAAATCATTCGAAGACGTCAAAAGCTTTGGAACTCTACACCCACGAGACCCAGAAGAAGTTCCTGGCTCCCGGCTCCTGACTTCGAATTGGCTCTGCTCCAGCAGCTGTGGTCACTTGGGAAGTGAACTATTGGATGGAAGTTCTTCCCGTCTCTCCTCCTCTCTGTATATCTGCCTTTCTAATAAAAAGAAATAATAATAATAAAAACTTTTAAAAAATTATAAAATTCAATTTTCCAAGAACAAATACTTAGCTCATGAATGCCATTTCTAGTTCTGTCTTCGTGATGCACATGCTGCTGAGACTTTGTACGTGAAACTGCCTACCTGCAATGCATTTACTTAAAGTAATTGAGGAAACAGCTGGCAATTTGACAAGGAGAGCCAAGCTGACAGCTTGGCATCACAAGTAAGATGTTCATTTGTTTCCAAATTCAATCTAGATTTAGCCTTTTATTCAAAAAAATTGTCTTTATGTAAGTCTATGCAAAGTAAAATAGTAACAATTACAAAATTGATTTTGCCTTATTTTATACACATAAAAGG
The DNA here is from genome assembly GCF_017591425.1 of Ochotona curzoniae. NCBI lineage: Eukaryota > Metazoa > Chordata > Mammalia > Lagomorpha > Ochotonidae > Ochotona > Ochotona curzoniae. The sequence continues at coordinate 46,607,373 of NW_024467119.1, forward strand.
AAGAATTATTTTAAGGAAGCATTACTGTCTGAACACCTAGAATGTTGACTGTATGAAAAATAAAGCATTTCAGTAGCTTGATCTGTCATGCTTTGCATAAGTGTTTAATGAGAAAATTGAATTCTTAAGAAGTTCAACTGATATGATTTCCAACTGCAATACACATTTATTACACCTGTCTGTTTGATCATTCATGCATACACATGCAGATATAAGAACTATAAGTATTAGCTTGGAGTTACAGACTGGTGGTTAAAGCTTCCCCAGGCATGATCCCATATCACTGTTGTTTTCATGTCCCAGCTGCTCCCTGCTCCTCTTCTCACCAGCTTCTTACCTTTGGCCTGGGTAAAAAGTGGAGTAAGGCTCAGAGCCTTGGAACCCTGAAACATCTGAGAGACTTGGAGAAAGCTCCTGGCTTTCTCAGATTAGCTCAGCTCCAGCTGTTGTGGCCATGTGGGAAATGAACCGGGGAATGGAAGATCTTTTTATCTCTCCTTCTCTCTGTAAATTTGCCTTTTCAACAAAAATAAATAAATCTTTAAAAAAGAACTATAGGTATAACAGAACACAATTGCAGTATTATGTATTGAGATTATTTCTTTGATTCAAGAATTAGGGTTACATCTTTTCACAAAACTAGAGGATATAAATAACAATATAATTTGATTTTACAGGAAAGCAAGTATGATGTTCACACATCATAATTGGTGATACAAATTTTTAGTATTTTCCCGCAATATTCCAACTTAATACAAATGTTTTGGCACAATTTAAATGTGACAAGTTCATGAGATGTTGCTTTTGGCAGAAATAATTCAGTTTTTAATTTATATATTTGCAGTGCATCAGGTCATATTAGAAAATGAGGGAAGCAAGATACCTTCATTTTCCTTACGTCCCAAATAGAGAACAAAACAAAATTCAGTGCTCAGCACTTTCTGTGTTACATTATCAGGAAATTTTTGCATGATTTTCATACCGGATACTACATTTCTTCATTGTTTAAAACCCTTTCTTTTCAGTGTTTCTGGATGGATATTAACCAATTCATCAACATCATAGCTGATACGACAATAAGGACAAGGGGAGCTATTCACTGTATTGCAAGAAGCCAAGGGTATCTCCAGCACAAAGCACCTTTGAAAGAAAAGCGTCCTCTATTAACCTATGCGTAATTTATTCAGTGTGTACTCAGTTTGTCTAGGTGGTTATTCTCTCTGAGAGCACAATTCTGTATTAAGAAGAGACTCATGAAGTTTATTGCACCTTGCATTCATCTTGTCAGAATAATGTTGATTACTGATAAGTATGTCTGTTTTCAGAAAACATTGTGTAGATTGCTTTGTTTAAGGACAGCAGTGAATCAGCGAAAGAGCTGTATTTTACTGATATGTTTTGAAGTCTTATAAAATAATTTACTGTTCTTGATTAAAAACAGTTACATAAAAACAAACAAAAAAATCGGTAACAATTCTGGACATTATAGACAGGGCCTTGAAAGCTGTTGACAATTTTGCTGTAAATCATAATTAGACCTCACATTTGTATAGTATCTAAGCATTTTAAGATTTTTGTACACATTGTTACTACAACTTAGTTTTATAAGTAATAAAAATTTATAATTTAATATCCACTGAGAGATGTAAAGTATATATCATGAGCTTACGAAGAAAATGGGCTAAAATTTTTTATTAACTAAATAAGTTGAGTCTCTTGAGCAATGTTTTCCATTACACTATATTCTGTTGACCTTTCCTTTAGTGTACATATTCCATCATGCTATTTCATATGAATAAGATGAGCCAACACTGAAACATTCAGATGACTAAAGGGCTTTGTCCATCACACTGCTGCTTTTCCACCCACATTAGCAAGGAGCTGGATGGAAAATGGAGCAGCTGCGGCTCAAAGCAGCACCCATGTGTGATATTGCAAGCAGCAGCTTCACTCACTATGCCACAACGTTTTCCACTATGACACTGTAGACTTATCTAAATGTCTAGACCATTTCATGTGTAACTAACCTGTGTGCTTCAATGATGCTGTTCTTTACTATGGAGACTTTCTATGCAATGACCCATCTTCTTTGTAACTAAATATCCTTAAAAAAAATCCAAACATTCCAGAGCTCTAACCTCTGAGAACAAGTCCAGTGAGCAAGTAAAGTAGGTGAAAGGAAGAAAATCATACAAAGATTTGGTGGTTAACGGATGTGGTTATTTTTCCTTGGCCAAGTATATTTCACCTAAGAAAATCATGCTAAAATTATTTTTAAGTGTTCATCCTGAGATATAATATTCTAAAACCCAAGGCGATCTTGGGAAAAAATAGTGCCAAGGAAGGTCAATTATAAATCAGCCTGGCAGTAGTGCGTGATCTCTACTCAGAGGAACACATCAAAATCGCAGTGAGAAAGCTGTTAGGTAGACATGCCTGCTGACCTCAAGATGTCAGATACAGCTATGTTTATCTTTAAACACGTTACTGTTTTTTTTTTCTTTAATGCAGCTTCATTTCCTTTCCTGACTAATGCAAAGACACAGCACACAGTTTAGTTAAATTGACTTTGGCAGTAGTGAATACAAAATAAAGTGTTTCTAACGAGGTATGGCAAAATCAAAATCCTGTGTAAAACAGGAAACACTGAATACAGCATGAAACAGTATTTCAACTTTAATCATAGAAAATAGCTTAATATCTGGAAATTGCACTATTTCAGTACATTAAAAAATAAAGAAAGAATTCAGTATATCAGATATATGAATAAATGTTGGAAATGGGTTACAAACAATGGGTACCAAATACATTGACTTGAAAAACAAAATGTTCTTTTTGTATTCTCATAGGACATAAACAGTAATACTTCATGAGTACATGACTTAATTATTTATTCATGCCAAGATATTAAAAACACTAAAGGTATGTTGGAATTTTTAGTCATGTTTGAATTTGAAAGATTAGCCCAATGTAAGCCATGCCAGGAAAGATATGCAGATCAGGGGAAGAGACAGATGAAAACACAAAGACTCCTATAAGCTATGACAAACGTGAGAAAGTCACAGATGTTCTTGATGAAATTTAGTTATATTCTTATTGCATTCACTGCATCAAGTAATAAAGGCAGAAAGAGCTCCCAAAGAATATTTAATAAGTATAAAAAGGAATAAACAATTAGAAACAAATAAAGCAGTGAGGATAGGCGCAGAAACCTAAGGGGGAAAAAAACTATTAATATTAAGTAATTTTAATCTCCCAGGAGAAACCTACATGGTTAGTAAAAATAAGGACTTGTTTAGGTACGTGGAATGCATTGTTACATCATTTATTTAATACCTTTCAAATCTTGTGGTACTTATATTGATTATTCTGAATTTTCCCCGTAACACTACATTTATTGTAATCCTATAAATTTAGATATGCTGTATTGTCATCTTCATTTATTTCTAGAGATTTTTTCATTTCTTTTGAAAATTTTAAATAACTCACATTAAGGAGCATCTTACTTTCCAGTTGTTTGTATTTTGCATGTTGTTTATAATATCTTATATTCATTTCATCCTGGTCAAAAAAGACACATGGGATAATATTACTACTTTTGAATTTGCTAAAACCTGTTTTAAGGCCTAGTATATAATCAATCATAGATAATGCTTCTTATACTGATAAAAAAAAATTACATCCCTCAGCTGTACGACAAAATATTCTGTAGATATCAATTATGTTCATTTGCTCAATAGTATAGATTTGTTTTATTATCTCTTTGTTGATTGTTTTGTCTAGTAGATAGGTCCACTTAAATGGTGTTTTAAAATCCTCAATATTATTATATTGGAGTTTATATCTCCTTTCAGATTCATTAACGCTTGCTCTAAATAGCCAGCTGCCTTAAAATTGGATGTGTAGAATAACTACGATCGCATCTTTCCATTGCATTGACTCCACAATCATTAACTCTATTCTTTTTGTTTCTGTTAACAACTTTTGAGTTTAAAAAAATTAAAACCAGTGAATACTCTTTCTCTGTTTGATAAGTAAGAAAAATTTAAGTTGTGCTACAGCAATTATTTATAATGATATGGGAAGAGAAGACCTTAAAGTCATTTCCATGTATATTTCAGAGGGTTTTGGGAGTACGCTCTCCCATCTATATGTTTGTAACTCAAATAACTTCAATGGCCAGTTCTTCCTTGTGAGTGTTGGAATATGCATTACTTGAACCATAATGACTGTTTCCAAGGGTTTGTATTGGTAGAAATCTGCAATTTAAAATAAAAGCAAGAATAATTTTTTAAAAGACATATTTATTTCTAGTGGAAAATCAGATCTATAGAGAGAAAGAGACAAAGATCTTTCCACAGGTTCATGCCTCAATTGGTTGCAACAACTGGAGTGGAACCAATTCAAAGGAGTCAGGAACTTCTTCCAGGTTCCCATGGGGGTGTAGAATCCTAATACTTTTGGCTGTCCTCAACTGCTTTCCCAGGTTACAAGCAAGAAGCTTGATGGGCAGCAGAGTAATTGTGGCAAAAACCAGTGCCCTAATGGGATTCTGGCACTTGCTAGGTGAGGATTTAGCAACTAGACCTTGGCATTGGGTCCAAGATACAAATTTAAGAATGTGATTTGCAAAAGAGGAATCTTAATCATAGGCTACAAGCCCAATATCCACAAGTTATATTTAATAGGATACATCTCAGAGGTAAATTTAGTTGCCTGCCAAATATTAACAGCTTTTCTCCCAGCATTGTGAAAGTTCCCTAGGTACAATGAAATCTAGGTCATTGCCCACAGCTGGGATTTCTTTAATTTTTAACTGAAGTAATGATGTACAAATTACTGCAGATGTTGTATGCTTGCCTCCAAGTCTGGGAATCATCTTTTGTGTTAACGACAGATGAGTATATAGACAATTGTCGAATTAGGCTTAGGATAGATAAACTGAAACTGGAAAATGAAGATAAGCATTTGTGTGTATATAACTTTTGAAATGTAGAAAGACAAAAACTGGGCTACAGAGAAAAGTATGCACATATTTTGGTTCACTAATGTTCATGATAATTTTTAATCTCATTCCTTTTCCTTTTTTGTAATTTGTGGGAAATAAACCAAATTTCTAATCTGAATGAGCAAAAAAAAACCTTTACCATTACTCATATTAACAAATGTTTCCTACAACTTAGATTTTATAAATTCTAATAATTATATGAATATTTGCAAATGTAATCAATCATTTTTAAATATGTCATCTACATAAATATCATTGCTTCAAGGGTATTGTTTATTTCGTCAGGAAGTATTAAATCATTTAACAATGTAAAATATTCCCATAATATTAAGATTAAAACAATGGATCTACTTCTTTTCTAAGCATAGGTTTTTGACACTTACTTTCTTTGATATCCCATTATTTTTGGTGAAGCTGATATCAGATCTATCACACTCAAAAACGCCTTTTTCCCCTCTTTATGTTTTTCTAGACTTCAGAACTCAGACATTTTATTTCCAAGTTTTTGTTACATTTTAAATCATTGCATTGAATATACACTTTTGGTTTTTATTGTAATGTATTCAGATCTGTGTAAAAACAGGAATTTTGTCTTATAAAAATACACTGGTGATAAAATGCTCAATAATAGACATATTTAGATCTTATTTACCTGTATTATTATGCCAGCAGGGTTCCATGTAGTGTGCTAAGGAAAAGGCTATGTGGCTGGGGGAACAATGAGCTGTGGTCTGTCCTGATGCGTCTTTTTATAGAATCCACCTCAAGGCACTCATTTTTAATATTAATGAAGTCCAGGTTATGGACTATCTCTTCAAGGACTGAGACATTGGATTGTTTAGAATCATTCATGACCACACTCAAGATCATCAAGTTTTCCTAGTGTTATCTTTTAGAAATGTATTGTCCTCTAATTTACCTTTACATGTGTGAACAATTTTGAGTAAATTTTGGGGGAATGTATAAGATCTAGGCAATGTACTTTGCACATTTCTAATTAACACAGTTAAAAGTATTTTCAGAATAAACAACTGCATTTGAAGAGATAACATAGACACTTGTCATAGAGTGTGAAGTAACAGAAAAAACAGATGGTAAAATACATACATAGACATGTTTTTCAGAACTTTGGTTATCAAAACTACACATTAATTGTTTGAAATATTAATAAGCCATTGTGAAGAAATCTAAATTGGTTGTCAATGTCACCTGCCTTTTACTGTTCATTATGTAATCATCTGGATTTGAATATATAGGCTTAAAGTCTTTGTAAGAAAAAGTCACCAAATGGAAAATAGCAAATAATGATATTCCAATGTCAACATTAATTTATCATATTAGTTATAAAAGACATAATTGTATAAATTAATAAAATTAACTTGTAAAAAGTTGTCACTTCCATTTTGCATTCTCAGTCTTTGCAGTCATTTGCCTGAGGAAAACGAGGTTGCAGGTCTTAAGGACACTCAAGTGACACCACAGAAGGGTTCATCATATCAAGGAAGTATTGGTTCCAGATAATTGTTAATAAGGAGATGAATCATCCTGTCCATAAAATGGCAAGTGAATTTGAAAAAATATTTTGACCCTAGTAAAAAATATTCTGATTATGTAGGCCCAAACTAGTAGCTGACTGGGATTCCCTGAGGATGATCGAGCTAAACTATATGAAATTTCTGATTTTTAAATACTGTGAAACAATGCATGATGTATTATGATTTTGATCAGCTTAGTCCAAAGAAACTTAGTTTTGGTTGCTACACAACTATAGATGATATGTACAGTTGTATAAAAATATTGTGAGATGTAACAGGCATCTGGCCAATGATTAACAAACTGCTGAGATTCACTCATCTCTTATCAAACTATCTAGTTGGAAATCCAGTTCTGTTCCTGATTCCAGACTCCTGCTGACACATACACTGGGAAGGTAGCCATGTTGGTGTAAATAGGTGAGTACTCTCACCTATATGTGGGGACACTCTATTGAGTTCCTTACCTTGGACACTTAAAGACCAACTTGATGGACGGGATGGTCCCTCTTTCTGCTTCCCTTTTAATTAAATTCATTTAGAAAAATCATTAAAATTCCTTGAAAATGAATTGTGGAAGCAATGCAATGATAAAATGTAATGTTCTTGTTTTCTGCTGTTTCTTTTTCTTAGTGACTTTTTTTTCTTTTTAAAATTTATTTCTGTTTTCTGTAACACATTTTTGTTATAGGGATTCATCTCACTGTATTTTGGGGGAAGGAGAAGATTTATTTGTTTGTTTGTTTATTTTTATTAATTACATTGCATTATGTGACAAAGTTTTATAGGTACTGGGATTCCCCCACCCCTCCCCAAACCCTCCCCCATGGTGGATTCCTCCACCTTGTTGCATTACCACACTTAATGACTTTTTAAATGTTTATGTATTCTGTATGCCTCAACTTATTGCTCAGACACAAGTAAACACACAATAAAGTATAATTATATGAAATAGAAATGGCTGTTCCACTTTCTACCCAGGTCCCTCTTTTTAGCTTGAGAAAGCAGTGGAGGATGAATCAAAGCCTTGGGACCCTGTGTCCACATGGGAGTGCAGGAAGAAGCTCCTGACTCCTGGCTTCGGATCAGGTCAGCTGCAGTCACTGCTAGCATTTGTGAGGTGAACCATCAATGAAGATCTTTCTCTCTGTATCTATTACTATTTGTAAAACTGCGTTTCTGATAAAAGGATACAAATCTTAGAGTGGCAGAGGGAAAAATGGAGAGAGAGAGATAGAGAGAGAGAGAGCTCTTCCGTCAAATTGCTCAAATCCATTGCCAATCCAGTCCTGGTACCAAACCCTTGAAATGAAAAATCTTACTCTTTTCTTTCACATTTCTTTCACATTTCTTCATACAGTTGCTTGTTTTGCTCTCTCTCTCATTGAGTTTTTGAAGCTCTTTGTAAATCCTGAATGTTAGTCCGCTATCACTTGTGTAGTGTGCAAAGATTTTCTCCCATTCCATTGATTGTTTCTTCATTTTGTTGATCTCTTTTGTTGTACAGAAGCTTGTCACATTGATATAGTCCTGTTTATTTATTTGGGCTTTGACTGTGCTTTTGGTAACTTTTCTAAACAATCTTTCCCCATTCCTATACCTTAGAGAGTGCTTCCTATGTTTTCCCCTAATACTTTGATGGTTTCCTGGTGCTGATTAGTTCCTTGATCCATTTAGAGCTTATTATTATGCAAGGTGAATGATGGGGATCTTTCTTCTTATCTCTGCGGGCTAATATCAAATTTTCCCAACAGCATTGGTTGAAGAGACCAGATTTTTTCCCTGGATTGTTTTCAGCTCCCTTGTCAAAGATTAGCTAGCTATTCATGTGTGTGTGCCCTTCTGAGGATTCTATTCTGTTCCATAGCTCTTCTCAAATTTTATACCATACCAGAATGTTTTGATGACCACTGTTCTGTGGTATGTCTTGAGGTCTTGAATTGTGACTTCTCTAGCTTGATTTTTTTATCCTTTAGGAAAGCTGTGGCTCTTCATAATCTCTTGACTTTCCAGATGAATTTTTGTATCATCTTTTTTATTTCTGATATTGTTGTAAGGATTTCGATTGGGATCATGCTGAATCTGTGTATTACTTATGAAAATATAGAAATTTGACGATGTTGATCCTGTGATACAAGGAAAATGGCAGGCTTTTCCATCTTTTAATGTCTTCTTCCTCTTCTTTGTGTGTGTGTGTGTGTGTGTGTGTGTGTGTGTGTGTGTGTGTGTGTGTGTAACCACTATGGAAGTCAGCAGCATGCAGAGTGCAAAGAAAACTGGAAATAAACCTGCTCTATCACCCAGATAGCCCACAGCTGGAGATACATATCCCAAAGAAATGACATCCATATATGAGAAAGGAGTCTGTAATCCTATATTCACAGCAGAAAAATCTACCATAGCAAAGGCATGGAAACAACTCAGATGCCTATCAAAAAATGAGTGGATAAAGAGACAGTGGCACATGTAATACATGGCATACTACTAGCCATTAAAAAAGAAAGAAAGAAAATGAAACTGCCATTTGCAGCCAAATGATCCCAACAAGAGACTATTATACACAATGAAACAAGTCAATCCCAAAAGGACATATATTATATGTTCTCTCTGCTATATGGCAATCTTCATGCATAATTCAAGATCAATAGCCCTTTCAATACTTTCTATGCTACCTCTCAATGGCTTGATATTTTTGTGTTTATTTTCATTCATTCAAAAAAAACTTTTTAAAAAGTAATTTTCTCATTGACTGATACATCACACAATAGCATCATTTACTTCTCGAAGGTTTTTCATTATCTTCTTCATTTCTTCAACAACACAGTGGTCATTTAGTAACATATTCCTTAAATTCATGTTGTAAATTTTCTCTATTTTTCTCTCTGTTTTTTATTTTGTTTTATGGCTTCTCATAGAAGTGGATGTAGAGTAACTGTGTAGTAGGGACTGTCACATACAGATGTGAAGATGAAATGCAGTGTGCATCTCTACTTCCAATTCAAAGATGGATTCCCAATGAAAATATTTTATGAAAATAGGATGTTGGAATCTCTCCCATAATCCATGCCTACAATGTCAGAATACACTTAAATGACAGATTGTTGGACTTACAACTTATTGTAAATAAGTATACTCTTGTAGTACTATGGACAAGATCAGTAGGGGAAGCTGGGACTGGTGGCAAGGGAAAAGAATTATCAGACTTTATGGAACTGTATCATGGAATAATAAAATAAATAATTATTTTTTTAAAAAAAAAAAAGCAAATCTTTTTGGGGGAGGGTGGCAACACAGTAGGCTAGTGGATAAAGCATTGCCTTGTAAGCACCAGGATCCCATATGGGAACTGGTTCCCAGTTGCTCTGCTTCTTTTCCAGCTCCCTACTTGTGGCTTTGAAAAGCGATAGAGGATGGCCCAAAACCTTGGAACCCTGCACCCATATGGGAGACCCAAAAGTAGCTCTTGGCTCCCACCTTGGATTGCTCCAAGCCATTGGGGCCACTTGGGGAGTGAATCAGCAGACAGAAAATCTTTCTATCTTTCTTTCTCTTTGTATATCTAACTTTCTAATAAATGAATAAATCTTCAAAAAAGATTTTTTAAAAACCATAAGCTTATTTAGACTGCTCTGGAACTTTACAGAAACAGAACAAATCATGTTTTATATGTGAGATTAATTTTTTTCATTGAATACAGTGCTTACAATAAGTCTCTCTGGTGTAATTTTGATTTCAGCTTTCTTTTCCTCACATTGGATCTCATGGAAATTGTTCTTTATATTAATATATTCAAATGTGCTTAAAGACTTCTTATTTTAAAGAATCATTCATTTTTATTAGAAAAGCAGATCAGATTTATAGAGGGACTGAGAGACACACAAATCCTCCATCTGGCTGGTCCATTCTTAAGTGGCCACGATGGCCAGAGGCAAGCTGATTTGAAACTAGGATCCAGGAGCTTCTTCCAGGTCTCCCACATCGATGTATGGGCCCAAGGTCTTAGTCCATTTCCCATGGCTCTCTCAGGCACAAGCAGGGAGCCAGAAGAAATTGGAACCAAACGGACATGAATCAGCGGCCATATGTGATCCCAGTGGTGGCAAGGTGAGGATTTGGCCAATGAGTCATCATACTAGGCACATTGTTCCAAAATTCTATTTTTATACTTATTTTGCAAATATAATTTCATTGAGATTATTTCTATAGGCAAAGAGAAAGCATTTTAAATATATGAATTGAAATAATTTCAGTATTATTAATACTTTTACACTTTAAAAAATCATTTTATTTTGATGTATTCCATTCTCCTTTTTCTAGAATTTTATTTCTGTCCCTTAAATTTCATTCTTAGTTTTCATTTCTTTGAATCCTTGGTATTTATTTGGAGTAATTTGTAGGGATTTAAGTTTGTATTAACTCCTTCTTTAACTGAGTATATTTATATCTAAATATCAACTGATATTTTATGGTCTTACATCTAATTTCCAGAAGTTCTATTGTGAATGTTGAAAATCAACATGGTCAGGTTTGCTAATTTCTTCCTCTTTACCCATGAATTTTATTTTGCCATATTTTTTTATTTTAATTTTAAATTAGTTTTTAACATTTGGTATGATTTGAAGTTGTAGTCCTAAGATGCTCTTCCCTCTTCCTTTCTCTCTCTCTCTCTTTTTAAGCTTTTTAAGTAGCATGTTTTAAAGGTATTTAAGAGGAAAGAGTACTTCACTGAATAATCTTAATAAGCAAAGTAAGTGACTTAGTTCAATGGAAATATAGACAATGGCTACAAAACAAATTGAAAAATCATTATCTCACCCATCTAAAAATTATATCAATCATAATTAAAACTATAGAGGCATATTATTCATAAGCACTTTGGAAAAATAGGAAAAAGGTATTAGAAAATTTTATTTGCAGCAATATTGATATACACAGCTATTTGTTTTTCCTCTTTTTTTTTAACTAGCTAACTCATGTAAAGGATGACATGGATTATGTATGTTTCTGTACCTGGATTGTTTCAATCACAAGAAAAGTCCCTGTTGCTTTCACTTTTCTGTAAAGGATAGAATTTCACTATTAATTTTTTAATGAACATTATTCTACTATGCTTACCTCACATTAAATATTCATCCATCTGATGTTCTATATCTTGATTGACTCCAAATTTTTGATATTGTGAACAGTGTTCCTATAAATATAGTACTGCAAATTTCTCTTGGATTTATTGTGTTCAAATCCTTCAGGTATATACTACTTAGTGGGATTTCCAGATGATGTGGGAAATCTACTTACAGTTCTTCTTCTTCTTCTAAGACATCTCCATGCTGTTTTCCAAGGCTACTGCACTAATTCACATTCATACTATGAGTTCATGTGCATGCCCCTCTGTCCACATCTGTGTCCTCATTTGTGACTGTGCTTTGGAGTTCATATTGTGAATTTGAATTGAATTTCCCTAATGGCTGTTGATGTTGAGCACTTTTTTTTTTTAACATTTGCTAGTCACGTTTCTCCTTTAAGAACTACGTATTAAAATTTTCACCCACTACCCAACTAGATCATTGCTTTTTTTTTTCTATGTAATTGCTTATATGTTCAGGGTATCAACTCTGTCAAATAGAAGATTCACAAATATTTTTCCCTTGTATTGGATTCTTTTCATTCAACATACTGTTCAGTTTTCTATATCAAAGTTTTTGATATAGTCACATTTGTATGGTGCTTTGGGATTCTTATTTAAGAAGCCTTTCATTATGCCAATATCTTGCAGTGTTTCCCCAAATTTTTTCCAGAAATGTCATATTATCAGGGCTTAAAATATGGATCTATGATGCAGATCAAGATGATTTTTATGGTGAGACATATTGACCTAGGTTCATTCATATTAATGACACTGTGTTGTACTTGGAGACTTTTAACACTACACCAGAATCTTGGTATAATCGATAAGGCAATTCATTAAAGTTGTAGGTTATAAAATAGACATATAAAAACATTTTGTTTTGCATACTAATGACGAACTCACAGAAAAAGCTCTTATATTGTTAGTATTTTTGTAAATGAAATATGAGTTATATTTGTACTATATATTAAAATTCTTATAGTGTTACACTTTATACATCTGTTTTTTGCAGCCGCAGTTGTCTGTTCATAGTGGGTTGTGTTCTCTTGTGTTTTGTTAGTGAGCTAATTATCTTTGGATTTTCTAGCACATTCACCCAGACACTGTTTTCTGGGCTTATTTTTGTCAGGTGTCTATGGATACAAAATTGTGCTTGGTGTACTCTGAAATGATATGTCATTTCTAAACTCAAGGATCACTGTTGTTGTAGGGGATCATTCCATTTAATTCTATACTATCTAAAGCAAAATCTAAAGTGAAAAATCATTGTACTATATTTTTGTGTTAGATGTGCTTGTTTGTTGTTTATGTGCTGATAATGTTCACATTTTGTGATCACCCTGACGTTTGTGTCCAGTCTTGCTTTCATCTGTTGCCAATGTAGACAAACATATACATTGCATAAAATGCATGGCTAATCCAACCCAAAAGAATGCACTGAGGATTCCAAGTCAAATGATGGTTTCCCAAGCGATTCAACTCTGAATTTACTTTATGCTTATGCTTTGGTGCAACACAGACTGAAACGCCAGGCTCTGAGAGGCACTGAGAAAGAGAATGACAGGCTACAGTCAAATAAAGACCAGGGCACTTGACACCACTGGAGTCCAGATCATCCCCAAGTCTCCTTTTTATATAAGAAAGTGACATGCTTAGCTCATATAGGTATAGTCAATAATTACGGATTAAGGTGAAGAATGACTTTTGTCATTGTTATATAAATGATCTTACATTTTCAGGCTGATTCATAGTTTTGTTTTTTGGACACAAAAAAGTCATGATTCTTATACATATACATCAACTATATGCGTAACTATTGCTGTAGGAAGGTCAAGGACTTTAAAATCCTAATTCTCTAGATTTCCTCCGTAACAAAGAGTCTCCATAGAAAGCTTCCTTCGACATGTGCCTCCTGTATGTCTTGTCTCGCAAACATGTTTAAAAGGGCTTCCACACTGGTTTCACGGGTTGAATCGGATAATGGAAAACTTCCAGTGGCTGACTCTAGCCCGAAACTTAGGGCATCCAGGCCTGCTGAGGGTCGAGTCAAGAAAGTACTCCAACAGCATCATAGTTTTCTAGCCTCTGATGATTCTTCTCATTTTCTACTTCTCAACCATTTGTGATTTTTTTTTTTTTTTTTGCTTTTTGTAAACTGCTAATTTTTCTGCAACATACTATCATGGATGATCACCTTGGATATTACTAACAAGATAAAGACAAATAGTTATTTCACAATAGTTAAAGGAAAATTCACTTTAGAAGAGCAGGGCATGAGAACTGCTGTTGTGCAGTGTCTTATGCTTCTCACGGTTCAGCCTCTCCAGCTCCAATTCTGATCTTCCTCACTGCAAATACACTTGCTGACTCAGTCCCAGCAGTTGAGGCCATTTGAGTAGAGAAACAGTTGATGGAAAAAAATCTCTGTTCCTCTGCTTCCATAACTCTGCCTTTTTAAAGATTTTTATTTTTATTACTTTTTTATTGGAAAGGCGGATATACACAGAGGAGAGACAGAGAGGAAGATCTTCCATCCGATGATTCACTCCCCAAGTGAGCACAACGGCCGATGCTATGCCAGTCCGAAGCCAGGAGCCTCTTCCAGGTCTCCCACGCAGGTGCAGGGTCCCAAAGCCTTGGGCCGTCCTCGACTGCTTTCCCAGGCCACAGGCAGGGAGCTGGAAGGAAAGCGGGGCTGCCGGGATTAGAACCGGCGCCCATATGGGATCCGGGGCGTGCAAGGCGAGGACCTTAACCACTTGCGCCACCGCGCCGGGCCCATAACTCTGCCTTAAAAATAAACAAAACAGATCATTTTTAGGAAGAAACACAGATTGTGGGATCCAACATGTGCCCTTTAATTGTAATAGCTTTCAGACAAACACATATGTCACTCTTACCACGTGTGCCTGGTTTCTTTTTACTCTGGCAATATAAATTTTAAATTTTATTTCATAAAACTGTTCATGTGGAAATTGACTGCTCCAGGCTATTTTCTGTTGGATTTTCCTTAAATCCATGTGTTTTATTCACTACCTTCAGAAGTGTGTATTTTTGTCTTATTTTCATTATCCTCCTCTCCATTTCAGTCTCATTCAAGTGTTATCTATCTATTTAGGCACATGTAATTTTGCGCAATACAAATCGGTTTATACAAGGAATTTCAGTTAGACTTAAAACGTGATTTAACTTATATTCTATATAAAATGAATACATTCATGTGTGTGCATTCATGTATAAATGAATCATGCAAATTGTTCTAAATATATTAAGTATGCTAAATGAGCATGTGAAATACGAGTTTCTTACAAACATAGACCTAAAAATAAGGACATTCCACATTTAATGTCCCATATACTATCAGATATTTTTATAAGTTTTAAAATATTTCTCTTCTAATAAGAAATATGTCCTTATAAATTTCCATATTGCATTTTGTGATCATATTTTTAAGGATAATTTCACATACCTCTATAACCTAAACAGCAGAACCTTTGCAATGTGGTTAACTATAATCTTATTCTAAATGTAATGATTCTATAAGAGTAATATAATATATTACCTTCTGGTTCCCTGTGGCTTTTCATGAAAAAGAAACGCTTCAGGCAATTCATGCCACTTTTATCTTTGGAAAGTGAGACATCAAAGGAAGATACTATTTGCATATAAATGCATGCCAACTCTTATAAATGAAACATTTATGAATTCAGAATTAAAATGTTTCTTGGAAAGTATCTTTTCTGCTGCTACGTATACAATCAGAGTGGATTTAACTTAAACAGTTCAGGTAAGGATTATTTGACATTGCTGGCATGCTGCCTTCCTGCTCTCAAATTTGATATCTCTTAGGCAAAGGGGAGATTAAAGAATCATTTCTGAATCTTTAATAATATAATGTCCATGTTTATTTTTTATTTAAATGTTAACTTATTTTAGGTGCTGAACTGAGGTAGATAAGGTGGGAAATTATCTGGGCCTACAGAATTCTCCATGTAAAGGGTTTTATTGCAAACCATTAAAAAAAAAGATTAAAAATTGAAGTGAGATTACCACATCAAAGATGATCAGTACCTAAATACCAAAGCAGCTACTTATCATTAATGCTGTTGATGCTGTTTGTCTTCTCATTACCACTGTAAGTGTCTTTGTTTTGTTCTAAATTTTTAAATCTATGAAATCTAGTTCAGAAATAAGTTTTTTAATTCACTCAATTATATGAGCATTTAAATGCATATATTACAATAAGTGGTAAAACTCAATAGTTAGAAATGTGTATATTCACTAAATTAATCTAGTGGTTGTCTTAAGACTTTCTAATCACACTTAGAATATTTTTAAATCATACTTGCAAATTTATATAGTAATACTTAATTTGATTATAAGTATATATGATGACACATGATAATGTTGCTGTGGAATATCCACTAGCCTTTCATTACTCTTTGCTTCAATCAATTATTTTATGAGTGGTACAATGGCCCATTTTGCTTTCAAATTTATTATTCATTATATATTATTCAGTGGACACTTTCTAAAAACGAGAAATTTACCTCATCCATAATTGCCAACCTGTTCTGTGAACAAACTCCTCTAGGATTTTCTGTTTGCAAGTCATAAAGTGGCCAAAAGCTGCAGTGCCCAGAGGCAGATAGAATTCTTCAGAGTGCAGGTTCAGATGCCAGAGGTCCATAGAGATAGACATCAGCATGCAGAAAAGGATGGAGACAACTACAGCCACAGGTCTGGGGTAAAGCTGTCTTGGCAAGGCCCAGTGTCGGTGCTTGGTGAGGCCAGAGTGGCAGGCAGCATACATCCCTTAGATAATCAGTCACTGTTGTGCTCCCTTGCTCCAACCTGGGTGAGCAGTGTGTATTCCAGGACACGCTGTTTGGGATGGAGACTATTCAGTCAACAAAGACCTGAATCACATCAGCATAAGGCATGATTCCTTAATATGTAAAAATCGCATAGATAAGCATTGTGGTGATTGCACTCTAAAGGAGAGAGGGCTCCCCTGGTTATCTTGCTTTCCAAAATTTTCTGTATCTTTTTATCTCTTCTTAAACACTCTTCATGGTCATCACAAAGATGATATACAATTTATATAGCAAGGAGATTAATTCAGAAAAAAAAACATTTTTTTTCTGAGTAGCTCTTAAAATATGGAATTGTTGTTCCTGTCATTGTTGTTGCCCCTTCTATATGTATCATTATACATTAATGTGTTAATTCAAGCAGTGAATTTCTGCCCATCACATTCATTCTTTAGTTGACTGTCTAAATGCTCGTATTCATCATGGGGACTTCTGTTTCTTTGCAGCAATCCTGTTAATTTTGACGCCTTCTTTGCTATCTGGCCCAGATGAATTTAAGTTCCCCTTGCATATTTTTCTTCTTGAGACTGGAAACAACACTTATATGCCACAATTCAAGCTTCAGGCCTGTGACTTTATCCAGATAAAAGCAGTTGGAAAGAAAAACAAAAATAAAAACAAACAAACAAAATCAGGTGTGTTATAAGATGCAATTCACAATTTCTATTAAATATTGCAGAATTCTAAACACTTAAACATATAATTAAATCCATTAGGTCATACTGTATATTTTGACTCTTGAAAGATTAATCAAATATTTGTATCATTCTATGAAATGCATACATAGTTTCAAATTGTTAATCAACGTCACTTTAGCAATTAATCTACCACAACATTTTTAGAATTGCAAATACTTCATATTACATTTTTCTAAAAAATGCAATCAAAGCTCACTGGTTGAAATCACTTTGTATAATTATAATATTAAATTGCTTCAAGTGTGCCTCAAGATTTGTAAAAATAAATAAATAAATAAATAAATTTTAGTGGTATTTATTTCATTGCAAAAAAGTTGAAATCCTTTACAGTGTTTTATTATTATTATTTATTATTCAAAAGTATTTCATTATTATGTTTTTTTCTATATTTGAGAGGTAATGAGACTGAAAGATTTCACTCTCATCTGGTATTCATCCCCCCAAATAGCCACGATGGCTGGAAATTAATGCTTCCAAGCTCAAACTAACACCCCGGAGTCCAAACCAAAATTTTTGGCAGGGATAAAATTACCTGCTGCCTCCACAGGTGTGTGGAGGATTTGGAATCAATCAAAAGCAGAGCTGGGATTTAAATGCTGGCATCCTGATATGATGGAGGATTTAGAACATTTTAATTATTTATTTGAAAGGAAGGGAGATAGAGAGAAACAGATACCATTTTCTATTAGTTAACTCCTCAAATGTGTACAACAGGAAGGGTTGGACCATCCGGAAGCCAAAGACCAAAGAATTTATTCTGGGTCTCTTATATGTGTGGCAACAACAACTACATATATTGTCATAGGTATCTCCTGGGTTTTGCACTGAGTGGAAGCTTAAATTGGGAGCTGGATCAGGAGATTGAATACAGGTAATCGGATATAAGATGCAAGTGTCCTAAGCAATGAATTTTGGTTCTCATCATGAACATTTTAAAGTATCTTCATGTTATTTTTTTCCACTTAACTTTAATTTTTCAACATTAAGATTCTCTTTATTTTTAAATTTTAGTCATGAATAAATTTCAAATAAAAAATTCTTAGGTAAGGCATATTTAGAATTCTAAGAGTATAGAGATATTTCCCTAGTGAATTATTAGAATTTACATCCACATTACGCTTTCCTAAATGGTCAGCGGTTATACCAACACAATTAATTACAACATCCTTATTTTATTTTAATTTTTCATACTCATTTAATACCTAGCTTTTAAAGACTACAGGTGTCTATGTACAAATGTACCAAGATATACTGTTATAGTATAATGCATTATAAAATATTTTAATTTCTTGCAGAGGGCATATCTTAACTCCTATTTTGGCTTTTAAAAGAGCTATTTCTAGAGAGAGTTTCAAATCCATCCACTCTCACACAGGATATGGGGGCTTCCAATTGGTATCGCAGCCAGACCACCAATTTCCCCGCTGCCTAATCTGTTGGAACCCTCTAATTTTTTGTGAGCAACGATGTTGGGAAGCAGTCAATCATAGTTTTCCTCACATTTCAACATCCCAGTAAATTGCCAAAAACATTGGCAACTAGAATTATTTTAGTGTGAATGGAAGTCTGTTTTGCCCAAACACTAGCAAACTGGACACAGCAGCACACCTTTCCAAATCAGCCCAATTTCTGAGCAGATTAGCAGAAGTCCTCCTTAGCAAAGGGAAAGGTATATTCTTGTAATGCACAAAATATTTATCTTACTGTTCACTGTCATATATAGCTGAGACCAAATTTGAACATATGACTGTGAAACACAAAAAAATCTATCTACTGAGAAGAAGCAACAATTAGCCTAACTAAAAGATATTAACTCATCCCAATTTAATTGACTAATTTTCAGAGTAACTTGGATAAGTTCCATCTCCTTGCCTTCTTCATTTTCCTTACATATAAGGTGAGATAATGTATTTTATGTTTTGCACAATATTTCTGCAATGGAGGGATAATTTAATGAGTAAAAATTTCAGATTTCTATTTCTGTGTACAAAACTAACAAATTCCATATATGTTTATCAAATAAACTAAAAATGTTTTCTGCCAGCAATAGTTACTATAACTATGATTTACTTTTAAAACCTTACCATTCTAAAATATGAAATAACTTTGAATAACATTATATGTGATTTGTTCCTAGGGGTACTTTATATAGGGATGAGTTTACTAAATCAACAAGTGACAAACTGTAGAATAAAAATAAAAATCGTCAAGACTTTGACTCTTCATATTGTACTGAACATACAGAACAAGTCTTTCATAGTTTTGTTTTTTTTACAACACTGGTCATATTGAATTACTGCGATTCTGAGACAGCATTCTGGATGATGTTTATGAGTTTTTTGTTTTTTTTTATCAATATCATTGGCCTTTCAACGTTTCCCCATGTTTCTACTCCATTCTCATAATTAAATGAATCCCTAGCAAGTTTTAATGCTAATATCAATAAAAAGAAAACGCCAAACATTGGTTTCCTTATTTCTTGATTCCCAAGACGTGAATATAACATATAACAAGGGCAATTTACATTTCATACAAAAAGCATTTGGAATGCAAAACACCTACTATGAACTATGTAGTTTATTAGGTACAAACCTCTTTTTTAGGCATTTAACAAAAATAGGAAAACCAGCCTAGGTTAAACTGAGGGAAAAAAAAGATGAAATATTATTTCTTTTTCTATAAATATACATTTATTTAAAAGAGAAGATACACGGAAATAGATACACTGCAGACTTAAAGGGAACACCCCTCTTTGAATTCATTACTCAAATACCTGCTAAAGCCAGAGCTAGATTAGTCAGAATTCTATAGCAAGGAATTCAATCCTGGACTCACAGAAGGAGCAGTAAGCAAGTAGGACTCAGTTATATAAATTGTAAAGTATTAAAGTACCAGGGCCTTCACCTGCTGCCTCTTGCGCAGCTCATTGGCAAGACGTTTATAGCAGAAATAAATCAGAGAAAACATTCATATGGACTGTGAGCATTCCAAAGCTTGATTTAGCTGTTGCAGCAGATTTTCTCTAGTGCTGTTATTTTTTATCTTAATCATTAGTAAAATAATATTATAATTATAATATCAATAAATATAAATAATAATATATTGCAGTGTGAATTAGATATATCATCAAGGGTTAAACAATAAATAAATGAGGGGATTTGAATGTTTCAATTGACTAATCCTCCACTCACAACCTTCGTCATCCCATATAGGCTCTTGGTCATTTCCTGGCTGCTTTACTTCCCTTTTAATTCCTTGCCTGAGGCCTGGGAAAGCAGAGGAGGATGATCCAGGGCTTTCGGTTCCTAGACCAGGAAGCTTCTGCTACTTTTGTGGTACGTGGGGGAGTGAACCAGCAGACAGAATCATCTGTCTCTCCTCTCTGTAAATATGTTTTTCCAGTAAAAATAAATGGATCTTTAAGAAGATAAACTTATGATAAATATTGCAACATATTATCATCTTTAAATTTAATATTTCTGAGGACATCTTTATAAAATGCTTAAACAAGTTAGTTGAAAAGATCTAGAGAGAAAAGAAGTACATTTGTTTTTATAAAGAGCATAAGTCCCTCCATAGACATGTAGACAAACTCATAGTGGATCAGAGTGAATGGTTTTTGAACATTTTTTCCCATTATTGGACTATGCAGGTTAATTCCCTATGTATTGCCATTTATTACTGGTTATTGCTTTGTTGTTTCTTTTCCCACAACCTACATGTTGTGAGCTAACAGCTTTCTCAGGTGATTTCTGATTCTCTTATTATTGAGTTTGCGTTTCAGGTTTTGTTTTCTGTGTGATACCAAAAACAAAGACTTCTTGCACTCTGGACAGAAAACAACGGAACCTGAAATATTAGCTTTGGCTCTAAGTAGAAATGAATTCTCACTTTCTTGTTTTCAGTTCTCATGTATATAGTGCAAAAACATCCTTAATCTCTGATAAGGAATTCTAAAAACTAATTTTGTAGCAAAGAAAAATCAATTCTCCTCTGTTTCTTTTATTCCCCGGCATTTCTCCAGGCACAGAGATAAAAACGTAGATTATTTGGAAGTAGACAAAATTAATTTATACCCCCAAATTGCTATTATTAAATATGTGATTCTAACTTTTTGTAGTGACTCATAGGACATTCTGTCATATAGGTCAATAAAATATCTGTCAATTTTTTATTCACATTTATAAATAAATAATTATGCCTAATCTAAGCCAACTTTCTGAAGCCAAAAGGTATCATTTTTTTTTATCTGCCTATGTTTGTAGGTGTACATTGCCACTTTCCTAGAGAAAGTGTTCAATCCTTTATATAATTAATTTATTAATTGTGGCTTTTCAAATATATGGAATTTTATGAAACCATAAATATAGGACACATTTTAATCTTTAATAAAAAATTACAATTTTACTTACTGATTTTATCATTGGTGCTGCTGAACAAAGTTGTTGTCATTTGGTTTCAATAAAATAATATCAAACAAAAATTACAAAATTGCATCTAAATACATAAAACACAGCACTTTATCATTTTGCCATTATTTTGGTTTTGTCTTAAATTCCACCATCATAACTGGCATATTCTTTGTAATAATCCGCTATTATTAAAATGATAGGTCTCATTACGGATAGCATTTTAATTGTTTGGTGTTTTAATTGATTATTGTATCAGGTTTGAATTTATCCGCAGTGGAGTGTTACTACAGTCCCATAGATTTCTTTCTGTGAGCTTTATTTTTCTTACTCTTTCCTGAAAGACATCCAATTTGAGTCAATCCAATATATTTTTTCTCATTTTTAGCAGGAAAGACTATTCTGTGTGTTCTACAACCACTGATTGTTATGGTTCCATAAAATTTTATTTCTGTATTAGCTAAAGTGTTATCTTTTTTTAGGAGAATTTATAAACCTATCTTAATAATGTAACATACAATAATTCAAGGCAGAACAGTGAAATGACGGTGGAAATTCTGATGCAACTAATGAATATCATCTATTCAGGTTCATCATTTCGTGGCAATATTAATGTAAACTAATTCCTAGCACAGGTTACAGTTGAGATCCAGCATGAGAATCACACATTTGAGTAGAGAAAAAACAGTGCTACACATATCATACTTCCACGGCTATTCTAATATCTTTTCATATTGATAGTCTCTATCAATCTGTCGTACAATGAAGACCAATGTTGCACTGGCTCCATCATCAGTAAGAAAATGCCTTTGCACTTCAGCTCTGTATAGCGTGCACAAGTCAAAATGTGACAGCTTCTTGAGGACCATGAAACACACGTGAAAATTAGAGTTTTATCCAATTGTGGAGGGTGAATCAAATACTAAGATCAGAACTGTCAGAAAAGTCTCTATGGAAAGCAATCACTGTTGAAGCACTCACTTGACACAAAGTCAAATTCTTTGCTGGAGTCTATGTTACGATCCCAATGCACATCGGCTCTGTAGTATGTTCCATATAATACCTGCTTCAGGAAGCTTGTGAGACTGTTTCATGGAAAAACCTAGGACGTTTCTTACTAGGTGATTTAACATGATCAAGTACATGTTAAAAAGGGAAATAGAATGGCTACTATTTTACAAATTTGCTACCTCCTCTCAACACAATTTTTTCAAAATTTCTACTGTCATGCATAAATACATCTCCAGTGTATTATTTTGGAAAATTTATGAGGAAAACAGTATGTATGGAGTATCATTTGTGTGCCAAGAGATCATTATTACTCTTTTAGCAAATACAGAACATTTATATATTTCTAGGAATTTTTCTCACACTAGTTTGCATTTCACAATAAATTACTAACTGGTATCCAATTTGTCGACCTTAACTTATGCATGAAAACATGGGCAGTTTTAGTAGTCCTAGGATGAGCACTGAGCCAGTGTCACTCAGCCATGATTGAACCTTGCTACTTCTCAGGTGCAACCTGTGCTTTGGGATAACAGGAAGTGCCATTTCAGCCACGGGATTCACCGGAGATTGTGATGAGAACATGAACTAGATTTATGACAAAAGTATTTGAGATTTGATCTTGAAACAGTTTTTTAAGCCTCTTTCCTCAAAGATCTCTTATCTGTGAAATGGCTTAAAGATGTGCCTGCCATTGCTTCTGGCAAAGCGGTGAGAATACAGTGAAAAACAGAAGATGACATTGAAACTGTAAGAATTTCCATTACAATTTACTTGTTTCATTTTGAACCATTCCAATAGCTGAAGTTATTATTCTTTGAAATGCAAATATCCCTGATAACATGAATAAACAATATTTTCTTTTTAGTGATGAAGTTCATATTTCTTAAAACACTTCACAGAATTGATACCTATGTCTGGATAAATTCATACCTGAGCATCGTTGTAGGTCCTTCAAAGCCATTCCTCCAAATGTTTTACACTCAGATTTCTGTTGAGAAACTCCAGGGTAAAAGAGCTGTTCAGAAATAAGCCTGGCTGTGAACAGTGCAGATAGCTTTCAGTTTGGGTTTCTTGAAAAGTTTATCTATTAACTCAAATATTCCACGTTATATGTACTTGCTAATATTCTTTTTCAACTTGCTTATTGGGCTTTTTTTTTAAGATTTATTTATTTTTATTGGAAAGTCAGATATACAGGAAGGAGGAGAGACAGAGAGGAAGACATTTTATCTGTTGATTCGCTCCCCAAGCGGCCACATCCGAAGCCAGGAGCTCCCCAGTGCCGATCCGAAGCCAGGAGCCAGGAGTCTCTTCCAGGTCCCCCATGCAGGTGTAGGATCCCAAGGATTTCTTCTGTCCTCTACTGCTTTCCCAGGCCACAAGCAGGGAGCTAGATGGAAAGCGGGACTACCTGGTTAGAACTGGCGCCTATATGGAATCTCTGTACATGCATGACAAGGACTATAGCCACTAGGCTAATGTGACAGGGCCTGTATTGTACTTTTTTTGTCTCATTAATATTGAATTCTCTACAGGCCCACAGTAATTTTAGTAGCTTTATAGTTTAAGAGTTGGTAATGCATTAGAAATATGTATTATCCACCTACTAGAAAACTTAAATAGAAGTATCATTTCTATCAAAGAATGTAAATGTTTGGGTTTGTGCAAGAGAATGATTTCAAAACACCCACATCTGTAACGATACTTGTTTGGATTCTCTATGTGTGAGTGTAAAAAGAAAGTATATGTATGTGCCAGTTGCCTACATATCACAGTCTCAAATTTTGACTTATTAATACAATAAGATCATTATTTCTGCTAACAACTACCAAAACAGTTTTTTTAAGTATCATTTCCCTTTGATAACTAATAATATGTTATTTCATGGTTTTACTGTCTTCGTTATTTTAGAAAATACATGGCGATAAAATATCACAAATATTCATTTTAAAAAAAAATCTTGGGGAAAAATAATTGAAGTAAAAAAATATTCAAACAAAAAGTACTGCAAAGCTTGTATTGCATTTTAACGAGTTCTCACTAAAAAAAGAATCTATCCTTGTAAACTGATGTCATAAGTTCTAAAACCAAAATCCAGATGCATATTGTCTTTTGAAGCATCACCTGCTCTTAAGGCACTTAACATATTTAATCCAACTATTTCATCTTGTTAAAAAAAAATTGTGAATTTTCATATTATTTGAAAGGCAGAGAGATAGAGATATTTTCTATCCACCGGTACAATCTCCAAATGCCCAAAGAAGTTGAATATGAATAGGCCAAAGCTAGGAACGTGGAACTCCATCTGGGTCTCCCAAATAGTTAGCAGTGACCCAAGTGCAAGAGCCATTGCTTGCAACGTTCGAAGTTGAGCAATCCTAAAATAAAGCTGTACTGGAAATGGAATAGCTAGAACTAAAGCCAGGACCTCTGATAAGGGGTATGACCTTTTCAGGGGGCAACACCTGCCACCCTGCCTCTTTTTTGATAGAGTCATACTCTAGTTTTAAATTTGCTCTATTTGTGATGTTATCTTACTCAGTGAAGTCTGTACAATGCATCCAATAGTGTTATCACTGCAAAAAAAAAAAAAGTCCTTATGATGTAATAAAGGATGATTGTCCTTGGTAGCTTTGTGTGTGTGTTCAGTATCTTACATATAAAAAATTATTTACTTAACTCAAAGTTGCACTTTGCTTATTGAAAAAAATTAGACATTTCAATGATCGTATAACTTGACTTTGTTCTCTTTTGTAGTCTTTTTCATGAAGTAGCATAGATTTAGGTGGCATTACCTCCTATGATATTACTTACTGTTGCTGTAGTCTTGTATCAGCAATGTCAGAACTCTGTACTGTTTGCTTGTGTGTATACATCATGTGCAGCATCCACAGCAGCTGAATCTCCTAGCTATGGGGCCGTCCAAAAGCAAAGGCCAAGGGCAGTTATTCCTGGTGTTTTTGAGACTAGAGACAAGATTAGCTTGTCTTAGCAGATTTATGGCAGATCAAAATTCTGGATTCAGCTTCAACAATTTCATACACTTTTGATAATGAAAAAGTGTCTTGACATTTTCTTCTTAACTTTCAAGTGCACCGTGCCATCACAGAAGTGTACAATTTGAAACAGGATGCTACAAGGCAGACTGAAGTGCTCCATTCTGGAGTATATTTCAAGGAGAAAAATTAAGGTCAAATCACTCAGATAAAAAAAAATGCTGCTCACATGTAAGAATGTAAGAAGATGAACAGATGCAGTTTTGCCAGGAGTGTTTGAAGAAAAACTTTGTACAAATAACCAAACTTATAATGTAAAAGAATATTTGAGGAAAGTCACACATCTGAACACAGTAAATTATTCACCTTATAAAATCCTTTATAATCTCACAGATTAATGACTTACTTTCTTTACCTACATAATCATGATTCAGTTTCCAACCCCAAGGGACTATTTGTATGATTTTCTAGCTTAATTTTACATTGAGTCTCAATTCCCCAACTTTATAGAACACAGAAAATGAGTGAGACATATTGGTGCTTCCACTTTAATATATGCAGATTCAAAATAACTGTATTAACCTTACATTTATTTTAATAAAAATAAAAATTATTATCTATTTGTGCAATATAGGAAATATTTATTATTTTTAAAAGATGTATCTATTTATATGGCAGTTACTATCATTAAATGAAATATACTAGATATCTATAACTCTACATGTTGTGTCACCAGTTTACATTATTCCAGAATTTACGATTTAATTGCTATCAGAAATCTATATTATGTGAGTTTTGTTTTACTTTTGAGTAGGTTCTCTGATGTTAAAGTCTTAGGCCTAAGCTTACAAATTATTCAGCTTTTAGATGGTTGAAAGGTACACAAATTAAAACATCAATGAATTCAGATCTATTCCACTGTTCTGATTATGTGATACATTTTCACAGATTCAGTTGTTAGGAAAAGGAAACAGAGATTGTTCCAGTCCCATTGAATAACATTTTTGCACTCAATCATGCCTGCACCGGGAAAAGAAAAGAATGACAAGAAGAGCTCTGAATTGTCTACTTCATTGTCTTAAAAACAGGTACACTCTGAAATTATTTTTTTGCCAAAGCATTTCGGAGGAAATATGTTTTTTGGGTCCAGCATGGTGGCCTAGCAGCTGAAGTCCTTGGCTTGCACCGGGATCCCATATGGGTGCCGGTTCTAATCCTGGCAGCTCCACTTCCCTTCCAGCTCCCTGCTTGTGACCAGGGAAAACAGTCAAAGATGGCCCAAAGCCTTGGGACCCTGCAGCCTTGTGGGAGACCTGGAGGAGGTTCCTGACTCCTGGCATTGGATCGGCACAGCTCTGGCCGTTGCAGTCACTTGGGAGTGAATCATTGGACAAAGATATTCTTCTTTGTCTTTCCTCCCGTTTGTAAATCTGACTTCACAACAAAAAGAAACAAACCTTTAAAAAACTTAGTGAAAGTGTAAATTCATGGTTTTAAGGTCCATTGAAAATGTGGCATTGCAAAAATCAAGATTAAAACTAAGAAATGAAGGAAGGGAATAAAAGGCAAGGAGAGAAGGAGGGAGGATAAGAGGAAATCCGTTCTGAAAGCTGAAATTTGCTTTATATAAATTGTACAATTTTGAAAACTATGCCAATATTTTTAAAATTTTTCATTCAATTTAAGTGCTTTTCTTCTGGTCATATTAGTCAGTTCAACATTCAAACTCCCTATGAATCAAGGCAGAAAAAAGTGATTTTTTTTTTTTTTACCCTTATGACGAGAGCCTAATTGCGTGGGACTGATTCTCAGCTGGTATGCAGGCCAACTACTTTCTTTCTGAGATAGATCTACAACTTTTTGCAGTTAAAAAAAAAAGTTAGGTTTCGTCTTTGGGGAGCTATCATCTCTGGGAAGTGTTGCACAACCCTTCTTGGCTTGACAGCATCCTGGCACTCATCAATCTGCAAATAACTTGTTTGGCTCTGTCAGGCCCTCTTTGGAGCACTAGAAAAAGATTCATCAGCTTTATCCTGACAGAGTCTGGTGACTCATCAATCAGTCATCTTTGCTGAGATCTTCACAGTACATTGGATTTTTGAAGTTGTTTCATCACTGGGGAGAAAGAGAAACCAAGGAGTGTGGCTTAGGTTCTGAGAGTAAATGCTTCCCTCTGCCCTCTCCCACTTCCTGCCTTCCTACCCTGAAGCACCTGTGGGTTAGCAGGCATTAGAAAAATCATTAATATATTCCTGCAGCTTCTCTCAGTACACAAACCATCTTTCTCCAGGATGCGCTGAACTCTTACATGTCCCTCTTTGGAGCCAATGCTGTTTGTACCCTCATTTTCAAAACTGACATTTGCAACACATCTCTGTCCCTCTCTGACAAGTATAAACTTGTGTCATAACTGGCCTCTTTCTATTTGTAGAGTAAAATATGCATACTCCAAATTCATTCTGTATGTAAAGGATTTTCTCAGTGAATACAAGCAGATTTTCTAAACTATTGTCCCCCCATCACTTAATGGTTTTAATGTTTAATCATTTAATCTATTGCAAAATCATTTTGTATAATATTTCAAATGAGGATTTATTTTTATAATTTTTATAACTTACAATTTTGGCTGGGATCCCAAATGGGCATTAATTCATGTCCCGATTGTTCCACTTCCCATCCAGCTATTTACTTGTGGCCTGGAAAAACAGTCAAGAACAGCCCAAAAAGCTTTTGGACCCTGAAGCTATGTGGGAGATTCAGGAGAAGCTCCTGGCTCCTGGTTCGAATTGACTCAACTCTGGTTGTCACAGTCACTTGGGGTGTGAATTAGCAGAGGGATGATCTTCCTCTCTGTTTCTCCTGCTCTTTGTATATCTAACTGTCCAATAAATAAGTAGATAAATAAATAGATAGATAGGTAAATCACACATACACTCATTCACAGTAAATAAAAAAGCATATAAGAGAAATTTCGAATGAATGTGTTCATGATTTTAGATGTATATGCACTACTTAATCTTTGAAAAATACTATTTTTAGTATCTTATAAATTTATTTGCTTTCTTTCTTTTTTATTTTCCATAATACAATGTTGGAGCTATAGTGATTTCCACCCCCTGCACTTTTGCTGCTTCCCTCCCTAACTTTCCAATATCCCCCTCCATATTATTACAATCACATGGTACTTCTGCAACAGTCACAAGTCTAACACTCTGCTATTTAAATATGTAATGGCATTGTTGCTATAGGCAATTGTGGAAAATCTAGTATCATTTTGCCAAGCTATGTTTAACAACTTTTCATTTATTTATTTATTAGGATTTATTTATTTTGGCGTTGTGTGGTGGCCTAGCATATAAAGTCTTCACGTTTAATGCGCCAGTATCCCATATGTGAGCCGGTTCTAATTCTGGCAGTTGAGCAAGAACCAAAAACTTGGGACCCTGCACCCACGTGGGAGATCTAGAGGAAACTCCTGGCTCCTGGCATTGGATCAGCTGAGCTCTGGACACTGTGGTCACTTGGAGAGTGACTCATCAGATGGAAGATGTTCCTCTCTGTCCCTCTTCCTCTCTGTATATCTTACTTTCCAATAAAAATGAAAGAATTATTTATTTTTATTTATTTATTTTTATTTTATTTATCTTCCATCTGCTCATTCACTCCCCAAGTGGCCCCTAGCACTCAAAGCTGAGCCTATCTGAAGCCAGGAACCAGAGTTTCTTCTGGGTCTCCCATGCAGGTGTGTGCTCCCAAGGTCTTGGACCATCCTTTGCAGCCTTTCCAGGCCACAAAGAGGAAGCCTGGAAGTAAGTGGGGCCACAAGAACTGGTGTCCATATGGGATCCTGGCATGTGCAAGGTGAGGATTTTAGCAACCGGGCCACCATGCCAGGCCATATTTCACAGTTTGATGAGGAGTCCTTCTTTTATTTGGAAGTTGAGCTGCACACTGCAATTAATCTTCACTTCAAAGTATGGTAATCTCCATTATACAGTCCATATACAAGAATATATGTATCTACCCATTTACCTATATATTTATTTGTTTTGTATTTGAATAAGAACAAATCATGCCTTATTTACAGAAATAAACACGTCACCGATCTCAGAGCAATAGCTGCCAAGCTTTTTGCTCTCAGACAATTTGCTAATAAGTGCCATAATATCTCAGTATGTGAGGACAAAGTGGATAAAATTGATAACTCAGTAGAAAAATGTACAAAGATGAAATATAAAATAATCCCTAGAATGCTTAAAGCTTAAAAATACTTAAATTCAAAAAGTACACAGTGACTGCAAACACATCTTTCATTCCAACGAAATGTCTCTTAACTCTAAATTAAACTGATTTTATTCATGGTTTTTGCTTATTTTCTGCTAGTAACTGGTTCCTTACTATACCTATAAAATGATATTTCAAATGGACAAGTGATAAACTTGTCTATTTTTGTATGTGACCATAATATAGAATCAAAAATAAAGTTTTTATTATTTGCAGATGATGTACAACAATCTCTGAAGACATCTTATAATTCCTTCATTACAATGTGATTCCTAGTCCCATTGCATGTGAAAAAAAATTTAGTTATGGAAAGTAACATATTAATGCTTGGGTATATTTGACACTAGACTTGCAAACACACACACACACACATACACACACGCTATTGATCAACTACTTGTCACTTGTCAGAAGCTCCATTACTAGAATAGGCCAATAGAATAATTTTGCTTAATTTTGGTTAGAATAGAACTAGCTCTATATTAAGGCAATCATTTAAATTCAATCCATTTATAATGATATTAAAATTTAGTGTAACTTTAAAGATAATTATTTCCTTGTATTTCATTTAGATGCATACATACTAAGAATAATTAATTCCTAGAATAATTTCTAGGCCAGGGATACCCAAATTGGGTATTATTGATATTTGCTTTAGCTAATTACTCATGTCTTATGACCTGTGCAACACTAAAGAGAGTTTCTGGCATCTGTTCATAAGATAAAGCAGATGCACTTTTTCCATAAGATAATATTTTTATTCCTTTACAAAGGTCTCTTTAGAGAGTTGATCAAAGTCATTCTTAATAAGACTTAATTTTACAGATCCTTTTAAACGTGCAACACAATATGAAATTGAATTAAAATAATAATTGATGGGAAAACAGTATTTGAAGTAATCTTGCCAAAAATTATGAAACTATGATTTTAAAATAGATAGGAGGTTTTAAATGGAAATTTCTTCATTTGTTACCATTACTTCTAGAACAGCTATTGGAAAATTACCCAGAGTATCATTATGTATGACCCATCATTATAAATACTAAAGTAATTCCAAAGGAACGTTTTAGTAGGAGGAAGAAATATGAGCTATTGGAAATACTTACCATGTGAATTTCCTATGACTTGATCATTTACAGGTATAGTTGGTCAAAGATTATCTTCACATCAGACAATAAAGGAATGTTCTGCATGTTTGTAGACTTTGGTGAGGACTTTGGTTTTGTTTAAAGGGATAGGAAAGTGAAATAAGAGGACAAGTTCATTCATTTTTACAGTGAGCATTTTTTTAAAGATTTATTTATTTATATTGCAAAGTAAAATATACAGAGGAAGATCATCCATCTGATGAGTCACTCCCTAAGTGACGGCAACGGCCTGAGCTGAGCTGATCCGAAGCCTGGAGCTTCTTCTGGGTCTCCCACAAGGATGCAGAGTCCCAAGATTTTGGGCCAACCTTGGCTTTCCCAGGCCACAAGCAGAGAGCTGGATGGGAAGAAGGGCTGCTGGGATTAGAACTGGCGCCCTTGTGGGATCCATGCACTTTCAAGGTGAGGAATCTAGCCACTAGGCCACTGTGCCGTGCCCACAGTGACCTGTTTTTAAACTATTTGCTTTTTCACTTATTTTCACGTACTTGAAAAGTAAAATACATAGGCAAATAGGAGGGCAGAGGAGAGAGAGAGAATGAGAAAGAGAATGAATAATCTATCTACTAGTACACTCCTATACAGCCAGAGCTGGGACAGACCAAAATAAGAAAAATAAGAAACTGAATTCCATCTGGGTTTCCCACTTGAATTGACAGTGACCCTTGCACTTGCGCCATCTGCTGTCTCCCAGGGCACATTAGCAGGAAACTGAATTGGAAGCCTAACACCCAAGAGGAAATTGGCTCTCCAGTTGGGGAAGCAAAGTGTCCCAAAAACCAGCTCATCCTGCTGTGACAGGATGCCCATCCCACAATGCACATCAGGGTCTTTCATATACACACCTTGAAGTCTGAATACTGTTACTGCTTTTTAAAAAGGAAGAGACCTGAGGAGTCAGCTCTTACGCGATTTGCTGGCTTTTCTGACAATGTCAAAGCAACATAGCAGGAGCTAAATGAATGATAATGATTTTTACTAAAAAGCTATTGTGACAGGAAAGAAAGATTGAATTCTGCTCCAC
The DNA here is from genome assembly GCF_017591425.1 of Ochotona curzoniae. Taxonomy (NCBI): domain Eukaryota; kingdom Metazoa; phylum Chordata; class Mammalia; order Lagomorpha; family Ochotonidae; genus Ochotona; species Ochotona curzoniae. The sequence goes on from NW_024467119.1 coordinate 46,639,482, forward strand.
TAAGTTAAAAAGTAGGATGCTCTAGTGAGAAACAAAAGGGGAAACTAGGGGAGAGGTTAATCAGTGAGAAGTGAGACACAGAATTATGTTCAAGTTTATGGGTCATTTATTCCTTCAAACAAACACCTGTCTTTAATAATTGGTTCTGGCTGATATTAGACTTGTACAAAGACTGGGAGGTAGAGATGCTACTTCACTAGCGTTTTTGTTTTTAAAAAGTAAAATTGAGTTCCTTGAGAAAGAGTCTTGAGTTTTAAAAATCGGAATAATCTTAAGTAAGATTTACAAACATTTCAAAAGGTTAAGAAAACAATTATACATTTCCGAAAAGTAAATGCTGAAACAAAAAGGGCAGTCAGTAGGAAAGCTGTCTAAAATTTAGCAAGCTCCAGCAGCATTAGACTCTCTAGGTCAATGCTCAAGCAGTGTAATCGATTTACACTTGAAAATGGAGTTTTATTTCCTAAAAGCTCTCCAACACAGGCGTCAAAATTCCACATAGACATATAACTTAGCAAAGAGACAAAATTTGTTTTCATATTTGTCTTTCAAATTGCATTTGAAGAGGAGACAATGGGCACAAAAGCTCAGCTTGATATTGTAAGAACTACCCACTTGAGGGAGGAAAGGGTTTTTTTTTTTCTTTCTGCCCTAAATATTAGTGTTTTTTTTTTGTTAATGTCAAAAGCACATGCTTGTTCATGTAAAGAAACAAAGTCATCTACTTTTAAGGAGTGTAATTTCTAGGAGAAAGTTAGCGAAAATGCAATTACCTTAAATACAATTCTATCAATTTCCCTACATGTACACACACACACACACACACACACACACACCTTTTTAGGGAAATAAGATAGCATTCAGAAGAATCTCGATCAGAAGAAATCATTAGAATACTAAAAACTACCTACTGCCAAAATGCAAAGCCTTTCAGAGTAGTATAAAAATAGAATACTTTAGAGATAATACTTGCTGTTGTTCCTGAACTGGTTATGCCATTTGGGAAATTAAAGTGACCTTGTATCCCCAGTGAAAGAAAATAAGAATAAATTGGTGGAACGCTGCATCTTCAAAAGACTCGATTTGGACACAGAGTCCAAAACACTGGAGTTTCATACCCAGTTGGCTGGTTGGTAGGTGGTTCACACAGCATGATTAAAAATCCAGATATTCCCAGCAGCTGATTTTAATTTGTTATATCCCATATAGATAGATGTCTGCAAGGATGTGGGGAAATATTTACCATAAGAACTCTCTGGCAGCGATTCATAAATGGTGATCTATCAAAACCACTTGAGCAAGTATCCCAGAGCATGCCCCACATTCAGGACTTGGGGTGGGTGGGAAACTGGGTGGGGCTTCTCCCTCAATATCCCCCTTTGCCTCAGATACATGAGGGAAACAATATGGAAATAATAGTCTTACCCACTTCCCTATAGGCCTTGAACCTTTTAACCCAAATTAACTATGTAAAGATTGTCAAAAATATAATAAAAAAAAGTTTTTTTAAATAATAAAAAAATAACTCTCGTATTACTTCACTGCTTTCCCTAAAGCCTGGGCTAAGTCAGGAAAAAGGGAGAAACAAATGTAGTGTTAGAGAATACAAAAAGAAGATCCATGATGCATAGCAAGCTAAGCCACCACTTACAAGGTCGACATTCTGTATGGAGCAAAGATTCAAGTCCTTGCTGCTAATACACCTGTAGAGATAGCACATGACACACATGTCTGGGCCCCTACCATCCAGATAGAATTCCCACTGAGGCAGTTGGGAGGCTAGGTGTGGCTTCCCCCCATTTTTCCTTTCCCCCCAGGCACATGATAAAGAAAAAGAAAATTTGGAAACAATGGTCTCACTCACTTTCCCTTAATCCTTGACCCTTTCCATTCTTGATTAAGTATGTAAACACCATCCAAAATAAAACTCATAAAAAAAAGTTATGCTGGGTCTGGGGCGATAGCATAGCGGTTAAAGTGCTCGCTTTGCATGCACTGGGATCCCGTATGGTTGCCAGTTCTAATCCATCAGCCCTTCTTCCCATCCAGCTTCCTGTTTGTGGCCTAGGAAAGCATTTGAGGACGGCCCAAGGCCTTGGGATCCTGCACCCACTTGGGAGACCTGGAAGAGCTCCTGTCTCCTGGCTTCGGCTCAACTCCAGCCTTTGCGGTCACTTGGGGAGTGACTCATCGGATGGAAGATTTCCTCTCTGTCCTTGTCTCTGCATGTCTGCCTTTGCAATAAAAATAAATAAGTCTTAAAAAAAAAATTCTGCTACACTGGTGGTTTACAGAAGTTTTCAAGAGTGAGAAAGTATAAGGCAAATGTCTGACACTGTGCCTGAGTAAGCACAAGCCTGACAGCCACAGTCATGCCTCCCACCCCGAATAGAACTGACTTTGTATACACAAAGTACTTAATGATGTTCTGAGACATGCTAGGAACCAGTAAAATTAGGATACTCAATATTCAACATATTAATTTATCTTATTGACCAGGATATGATAGTATTGAAAGATAAGATAGAGTAGTATAATTTCATTTTCATTCCACTTTTCCTTATTCATCAGTAAATCAAAGTCAGAGGGTGCTGGTTGACTCTAAGTAGATAAATAAACAAATAAGCATATTTGAATTGGTTATGCATAATAATCCTATTGTATTGTTAATAATAAAACACACATGCATATAGAAACCATGGGATACTCACTGTGAAACTTGTACATGTGTATCAAAGGTTCTTAGATGTGTCTTGAGAATTAATAGTTTGTAAAAAAAAATTTAAAAAAAAAGAATTAATAGTTTGTAGAATTTATGTTAATAAGTTAATATATTAATCATTCAAACAATTAACTTGGTTTGCATGTATTATTAAATAGCCAAGAGTTACTGGAGAGAAACTACAATGCCTCGTGTTTTCATTTCACACTGAACTCCACAGATGCATATGGTCACAATGACTTGCTTCGTTGAAAGGGTACTGGTTCTTGGGCTGGTTTGCTATGATGAATTCTGTGGTTTCTTACTGAGTGTAGGCTTCCTGATCACTGATATCTTGACCATTAATAAATACAAATACTCTCCAAAGCTATGGCTCCAAAACTAACCATGTCTTCAAAATACTTGAAATTAAAAATAAATAAATAAAAGATGCTACTCTAACCCCATTGAAGAGTTTTATCAGTTCATCTTTCTCCCTGGGATGCAATGACTGAAATACTATTTCTATTGGACAAAAAGAGAGACCTGAGGAAAAAATAACTATAGTGTATGTAGGTCTATATTTGAAACCCGATGCAGACAATACGGCTTCAAAGACAATCAGATTATGGAAATTTTGGCTTTGTAGTTATCTGCAGTGCCATCAGTTAATACCAAATATAGATATATTCCTTGATAGAATAAACTGTCAATTATATTATAAAGTTGATTTTATTACCAGGATGATACTTACATGATATTCTCCACTACTGCATATTTCCATAAGGATAATTATAATTTTTTCTTTGTTAAAACTTGTCTGAAATGGTTTTGACAATAATAAAAATCCTAAATGAGCTTTAAAGAAACAGCTATCGTAGTATTTGAAAACCTGCATTAAATAGACCCTGGCTTTGGAGGATGACTTGGCAAAGGATCATTATAACCAAGGGAGGGTAGTATTAACATCAGCGGTTTCTTGCTGTTACCACAGACAAGTGTTCAGAACTGACATAAATAAAAAATCATCAATGATGTTTATGTAAAAAGTTACGTTTTGTATTAATTATAAATAATGTCAAGTGTGTGGTACATATGAGACATGCTGCTCAACATATATAACACTGTGAATACCCAAAAAGCGGAATTGTGCTGCCAAATGCTGTGACTCTGATACTTGGGTGCTGACCGTAACTGCAGAGCTGCCTCAGAGTGGTGTTGTTGGCACACATCTCAGAAAGAGTCTGGGTACAACAGTGGATGGCGCGGTTATCTGCTAGCTGCAGAGGAAATGGTTTCTGCTTCAACATCTAGCAAATAATTAGATCCTGATATAAGAAATGCAGCGTATGGAAACAAACCTGTTAATATTACTTTGCTGTATGCCCCTCTTTTCTTAGTTCCCATCAATGCAAAAAATAATCTAAGATTAGGTCTGCCTGGTTAATCATGCATTAGCTGATATTTTCTATGACAGAGTGGTATATGCCTCTGATAGCTCATTTTATGCCTTTCTGCTCCCTTTAAATGCAGCATTTTAAATTTAGATTCCTTCCAGATAGATTAATAATATCTAACAGTGTGTGGGCCCTAACATAAATTGCAATGCCTAACAAATATCAGAGTTTAACCTTTTTCAATATAGAAAACGCTTTAATCTTTATTGAAATGAGTTGATCATTATTTTTCCTATATACATTTGCAAGAGTATCTCTGAATGTGAACTCAAAAATTTAACACTCTACTATTTCAAAAAAAAAAAAGTTTAAAGCCATACTTGAATACATAAACAAATACATGTCTCTAATTTTATTCCACAAGCTGCAAGTCTATTGTAATGAGCTGAGGAAACAAAAGATTTAAACTTTGAGAAGATACTATTCAAAAATTTAAATGTAGATATTCTCCCACAGACTGTAGATATTTTTCAAGATAACATGCTGATTTTTGTAGCATAAGCTATTCTGTTCTTGTAGTTAAGACATCTTCTATTTCTTTTTGAAAGATGACAAAAGAGACTGCAATAGATAAAGAGACACATTCTATCTCTCCATGTATAAAACAATATTCCTGATTATCTAGGGTTGGGACAAGTTGAAGCCAGGAGCCTGAAACTCTAACTTAGTCTCCTACGGGGTGGAAAGGACATGCGCAGGTGGATAAATCACCCATCCACTGTTTCTCCAGCCATTACGTATACTCTTTCTAAAGAATTGTTTGAATTAAATTGTTAATGTTTTGTTGGGACTTTCTATATCTATGCCCATATCTATGAACATAGCAAGTGTGATCTTTTTGAAAATAATTCTTTCTGCAGAAAAGACATATTTTCAAAGAAACTAATAGAAAGCTATATTGGAACCAGAATTTTGAGGCTCAAACCAGAACTCTGATATGGACTGCCACTATGGCAAGCTTTGGCTTAACCATCTGTAGCACAAAGTTGGCCCAGTGCAAAATTTCTTTGCTTTTTAGTGACTTAATATGAATTTTAGCATTGCTTTTTTTAGTTATGTAAGAAATGATATTTTAATGAGAATTGGATTGAATTATTTTGGATTACATAGACACTTCAGTATTCTAATTTTTCCAATACATGAATATGGAAATTCTTTCATTTGTTGTATTTTTCTTTCATTATTATTTTTAAATTGTATTGTAAATATATTTTCTGCAGATAACGTTTATTGAACATATGCTCACTTACATTTATTTTAAGATTTTCCCATGGCAATTATAAATAGCATTGGTTTTATAAGTTTTTCATTTAGTTCATTTTGTTGTGTGAAAATGCTTCTGAGTTGTGGGCTGATTCTGTATTCTACAACACTTTTAAGTTTGTTTACCTTTGTAAGAGTGTTTTTGTGTCAGCTTTATTTCATGCATGACATACTTGCTGTAGGATTGCCACAAATGAACTGCAGTATATATTTGGTATATTTTTCATCTGTAAAGATTTTATTCAAGGTTTTTCAAAAAAAATAATGCGGGGAGATTTGATTTGACTGACTCTTTTGAAGCAATCATGTGCTTTTTATGTTTCATTCTGTTGATGTGGTGAATTATAAAGATCATTTGTAAACACTGAACCATCCCACAAGCCATTACGTATACTCTTTCTAAAGAATTGTTTGAATTAAATTGTTAATGTTTTGTTGGGACTTTCTATATCTATGCCCATATCTATGAACATAGCAAGTGTGATCTTTTTGAAAATAATTCTTTCTGCAGAAAAGACATATTTTCAAAGAAACTTTAAAGTTATTTTTGTTGTTATAATTATCCATAATATAATTGTATAGGTATAGGGATTCCTCTGCCTTTTTTCCCCTTTTCACCTCCCTATTTTCTCCTCCCACCATTTTTGCCTCATATTGTTACAGTCGTATAGAACTTTAGTAATAGTTCCAAGATAAACATTCTGCTCTTTCAGTGCATGATAGAATTGAAAGCAGCAAGACACAATCCAGTGTGCATCTCTACTCCCAAATAAGAGGAGGACTAACAATGAAATAGCTAAATATACCTTGACAATATGCTACTGTGCTTTTCCAAACGAACTTTTGGCTAGAAGCTTTCAAAGCAATTTTGTTCTTCATCAGGCCAACACATTTTCTGGGTAATGCAGATTTAGTTCTATGTGATGTTCCAATAAAAAGATGGGTTCAAAGTGACAGAAAAATGTGCTATATCCAGCTGTCTGTGAAGGTAACCAGGTTAGTGCTGTTCTTTCAGTTCTTTCATTCTAATTTGGCAATTCCTGCTCCATTTTCTGTATGATGTATTTTCAGCAGCATGTTCATTTTAGACACATTTTCTTGAAACATAAGAATTGACTGTATTATCTTAATCTACTTTCATTGTTCCAGAAAACTTTATTTCCTTTATTTGACCATGAAAATAGGTACCAATATTCAAATGATATCCACAAAATTTAAGAGAACTGTCTGACTCCTTAGTTTCTCCCTCATTATGCTATCATTCACAAATAAATTTTCTTAAACATAGTACTTTCATTATTTAATTCCCCAGCATAATTTGTATAAAGGTTCACATTTTAATAATTTGAATTTCTACTATTTCTGTTTTTAAATATTCACATTCTTGATCAATCTAAAGTTTATCCCATCTTTGTTGCTTTCCTGTAGTATCCTCACATTCCAGTATGCTAAAACTGATATTCCAAAAATGCATGGATTTTTGAAAAACATTTCTTATCAGAAATTACAAGAATGTACCTTAAGTTTACTCATTCTATATATTTTCACATTAGTAGATGTGTAAAATGAAAATTACAACATTGTAATTTCAAAAGATCTTTTTGGAACTCATGACAATTATAATATATTTCATTGTCTGCTATAGAAATTTCTGATGCTTTTCGTTACATGATGACTATTAAACTACACCAATGTTCCACCTTCCCTGTTACTATTGGAGTTCATAATGTCACTTCATTGCCTCTGCTTGAATCTGATCTCTGGCATTTCACCTGGAGAATCCAATAGACGTGGTAGCACAGCAGTGGTTAGTCCAAGCATTAAAAGGCTCACCACTGATTTGTGAATTAGCCTAGGTAAACTGCTGGATGATTGGACACCATGTAAAAGCAGGGATGTCATTCTGCTAAAGTCATTCTATCCAGCCAGCCCACAGAGAACAAGCTGAGCTGCATTCAGCCGAATCTTAAATTACTTGTACAGATATAGGGTCAAACTAACTGATGTATTTGATTTTGTGTGAGTGGTGGTGGGGGAACTTCTGTAATGGAGCAGGAATGGGTCTCAGTAAAGAAACATGTAACAAACATTTTTTATTTTTCAAAAGAACAAATTCAAATGGCTAACAGACATAGGAAAAAATGTTCAGGCTCCTCAGATTTAGGGAAATATAAACGAAAACCACACTGATGTTTCACCTAGCTCCGCTGAGGTTAGTCTATATTCAGAATTCTACCAACAACATCTGCTGGCATGAATGTAGGGAAAAGGGTAACGTCCTTCACTGCCGCTGGGAGGGTAATCGAGTACATGCACTATGGAAGTCAGTATGAAGCGTGGTAACTGTAAATAAGTCTGACATGTGACTTTCTATCCCACTTCTGGAAATATATCCAAAGAAAAAGAACTCTTCATATGATAAAAATGAACTCTCTTCCTCTGTTTACAGCAGCAAAATTTATAATAGCAAAAACATGGAAACAACCCAGATGCCCTTCAAAACAGAAGTGGATAAACAGTAGTGCATCCAACCTATGGAATACTATCCAGGTAAAAGAAAGAATGAGAGCCCACCATTTGCAGCAATATGGTCCCAACTAGAAATCATTATGCTGAGTGAAATGAGCCAATCCCAAAGGACAAATGCTATATGTTCTATGTGATAAGAGGAAAACTGCATGCAAAACACAAAATCAATAGGTATATAAACATGCCTGTACATATAATCATCTAGGGGAACAGTATAATAGAGACTATCATATCAAGACGTGAAAATGCAAAGCAGTATGCATCTCTACTTTCAAATCAAAAATGGATTCCAAATGAATCTGCTAAATATATCTTGACAATAAGATGCTGGATACTGGATCCTCCGTCATTGTCCATTCTTACCATGTCAAGATACAGTTAAATAGTAGAATGATGGACTCAGGAGTATTTTTAAGGATTATACTGTTTTAAATAATTTAGGGGAAATCAGTGGGGAGTTGGGATTTCAGAAGCAGGGGATAGGAGTTGCCAGAGCCCATTTACTGCACCACTAAATAAGTAGCTAGATAGGTAGCTAGATAAATTAATTAATTAAAAATTATCTTCAGTTTACATTTCAAACATATTCAACCCAAATATTATTAATATTTGAGAAAGCTGTTTTCTATCTCACGCTGACAGTACTTGTCTCTTTTAAGCCAATGTACCAAGTATCCACTTTGTATTGGTTTTTATTTCTAGAAGATAATCCAATGTTACTTCCTACTTGCGCAGACATCAAAACTCATGCTAATAGAAATATAAGGAAAATATAATACAAGCTGCAGAATATACTTCTATAGAAACTTTTTTTTAGAAAAACACATTTTTGGGCCTGGCGGCGTGGCCTAGCAGCTAAAGTCCTCGCCTTGAACACATGCTGGAATCCCATATGGGTGCCGGTTCTAATCCCAGCAGCTCCACTTCCCTTCCAGCTCCCTGCTTGTGGCCTGGGAAAGCAGTCGAGGATGGCCCAAAGTCTTGGGACCCTGCAGCCGTGTGGGAGACCTGGAAGAAGTTCCTGGATCCTGGTTTCGGATCGGCATAGCATCGGGCATTGCGCTCACTTGTGGAGTGAATCATTGGACAGAAGATCTTCCTCTCTGTCTCTCTTCCTCTCTATATATCTGACTTTCCAATGAATAAATAAATCTTAAAAAAAAAAAAAAAGAAAAGCACATTTCTAAGCAGACTGCTAGCATTGGTCTCCAAGACATAAAAATTATAGACTTTGTCTCCAGGTTTTAAAATTCAGGATGTGCATAGTCAAGCCAGGCAGATATGCATGAAATACACTATTTTATAAACTGTTAAAGTGGTAATTGCCATGAAGCCTTCAAAGAGGTGAGTTAGAGAAGACAACAGATACCAAGAAAAGTTTTCAGATATATGTAAGTTAGTATAAGCAAAACAGCACACATTAAGGACTGAGGCTCTTTGTGATGAAGAGTGTACGAATTGACACTAAAGGAAAATTCATAGGAAGCCTCAGCTCTTGCCATCATGGCAAACATGCAGAGATACAGTCCAAAGGATGCGAATCTGTACCTGTATTCAAAGTATAATCCTCTATGAAGGAAAAATCCCTAATTGACCTTACTTAAAACATTTTATTCTTCTTGAGAAAATAAATAAAATGTATAATGAATCAGCACTTTTTGGTATCTAGTTGAATACATTTGCCGCTGCTAATTTTAAGATTTACCTAACACCCACATTTATATTTTCGTATAATTCATGTTCAACTTGCATTGCAAAAGAAAATTAAATTTTAAGATTTTTCGGATATAACAAAGAAATAAATTTTATTTTTTGCCTAACAGCATCCCATGGAAAATGTTCATCTCCTTTTTGTAGCAGAGAATAAAATGACAGTTGAGGTTCTGGTACACCGGTTCAACGGGCTAATTCCTGCCTTTGGCATCACTATCCTGTAAGCACAAATCCTAATCCTGGCTGCTGTATTTCTTATCCAGTTCCCTGCTTACGGAGTGGGAAAGCATCACAATATGGCTCAAGCCGTGGTCCCCTGCACCCACATGGTAAATGTGAAAGAAACCCCTGAATCTGGCTTGGGAATGGCTCAATTCAGACATTTGTGCCCATTTGGCAAATAAGCCCCCAGATGGAAGATTCAGCTCTGTCTCTCCTTCTCTCTATGTAATCTGGTGTTCAATTAAAAATAAGTAAATCTTTTTTTCTTTACTTTTTTTTTTTAATGACCAGAAGTTGGTCAGAAGCTGACTTTCAAGAAACCCAGGCCTATTATAGATTAAAAAAAAGATGACAATGCAGAACAAAAGGAAATGAACTTTCAGAAAAACATTCTCAGTGTTCATAAATAGCAAGGAAGACAATTGTAGCTAAGACACTTGTTAAAATGTTAAAATGTTAATGAAATTGTCATGCAATTATATATTTTTTGTTCAGTGAAATGAGTGTATGTGAGTTGTATGCTTTCCTCTCAATGGAGAGATATATTATAAGAGTCTGCTTCTCTGTACTGACCTGCTGGAACTGTGCCTCCACGTTAAATATCACTAATAAGAAGCTGTGAGTACTTAGTAACAGAAGGTTCCGGTGAAAAGCAAAGGAACTCATACATCCCACAATCAAAAGGTCTTTGCCATCTAAATCCTGTTCCCTCGACCCATATCTGTGCAAAGATAATCACTTGCCACAGGTTACCTTGGTTCTCAGGCAAAAGCACCAGAAAATCCTTAAAGTTGATTACTAACAAGGTTATCACACTGCAACAGAAAGAAAAAAAAATGTGAGTGAATGTTAAAATTCTATAACACTTTTAAAGGCCCTACCCAGTCCTTGTAACTAAGAGAAGAAAATGAAAAACTGAGTATTTCACATGATAGTCATGGATAAAGTCTATAATCTTGCTGTTTTGCCCACAGTTGCATGCACCCCTAGGTGGGCACTTAGTGGTTGGCCTAGAGGTAGGGATCTAATCATTTAATAGGATAATTCACTAACAAACTGTAAAGTTCCACTAGCTGGAATGATCTCACTTGATAGTGGTTTAAGGGGAATAAGAATCAATTGCCAAATCTCTGCAAATTATTGTCAAGATTCTACAATATGTAGCATCATACTAGGTTTGTTGTGTTACATTTCTATAGCTCTTGTCATTTCATGAGCAAAACAGAGATAACATGTATGAACAAGTGTGACACCCCATGTGAAGACTGAATGGAATATCCCTGAGTAGCAATCCATGGAAAAGTTGTTCTTTCGAATATAATTATTCTAAAATAGCATTTGCTGGCTGGTTCCAAATACCCTGTATCCGACTCCTATTAAACCCTAAATAATTATTAATATGTATCTCTTTGTCCAAGAAAAATGTTTACTCACATTTTTTTTTAAGATTTGTTTCTGGGCCCAGCACGAGGCTTAGTGGCTACACCCTCGCTTTGTGCCCACTGGGATCCCACGTGGGTGCTGATTTGTGTCCAGGATGATCTACTTCACTTCCAGCTCCCTGTATGTGGCCAGGAACACAGGCAGAGGATGACCCAAAGTCTTAGGACCCTGCACCCATGTGGGAGACCAGGAAAAAGTTCCAGGCTCCTGATTTTTGAACAGCTCAGCTCGGGCTTTTGTGGATATTTGTGTAGTGAACCAACAAATGGAGAATCTGTCCCGTGTCTCTGCAAATCTGACTTTCCAATAAAAAATAAATAAATCTTTAAAAAATCAAAGGAAACAATTCATTTTTTCTCACAGCTGTGAAATACTGAGGTATGCAAAGTTTTTCCCCCCCATATGTACTAGGATTAAGCCAAGTCATTTACGGATAGCCACCTGCATTTGCTATGGAAACAGAACAGGGCTGAAGTTTCAATTTGTTCACCCCAAGTCTCATTATTTTATTATTGATCTGGTTTCTTAATTCACGCTTTTTTTGCCATTTTTTAAATTATATTTTGACAATCTTTATAGTTAATTAGGGTAAAAAGGTTCAAGGGCTATAGGAAAGTGGGTATGATTATTATTTCCATATTGTTTCCTTCATGTTTAAAGGGGGGTATTAAGGGAGAAGGCCCACCCAATTTCCCACCCTCCCCAGGTCCGGCATGTAGGTTATGCTCTGAGGTTCTTGCTCAAGTGGTTTTGATAGTTCACCAGTTAGGAATCGCTGCCAACCTTGCCACTCCAAACACTTTGAGGTCTTTGAAGAATCCACTGATTGGCATAGTCCATCATAGAGTCCCCATTTGCCCCGTATTTCGCTGCCAACATATAGCTGAGTTGGTTGGTTGACCTGTTCTGTCTTCCCTCTTTTCTTGGTTAGGGTTCTGAGTCCTGCATTTTGATTGGGGAAATCTCCAAAGAAACTTTGTCTGAGGCGTTCTCAAACCAGATTCTTGTATGTACTAGCAAGTACAGGGCCCAGCACAGTCCATGGCCCTGATCAGCTAGTGGTTGCAATTGCTGGGTTGGTTCTGTTTTCACTCCTGACTTCCACTGGAACCAATGGGTGTTTCATTCCAGCCTGGTTCTGCCCAGCACATACTCAGCCCATGCATAAACCAGTGGGAGCTGCAGCCTAGGTTGGAGCGACCCACAATAACTCCCACCAGGCCCGCCCCCTACCCTGGTTTACCAGTATGTGTAGCAGTAGTCCAGTCTGTCCCACACCCCATTCCACCCCAGCCACTATCCTAGTTTTAGTGTCCTCCCATGGAAGTGGCAACCCAAAAGGGAGGAACCCACTAATTTCCTCCCAGGCCCCTCCCACTCCCAGATTGTGCACTCTCCAGATAGTTCTGTGGTTTGACTTGACAGAACTAGCCCCCACTGCCAGCTTCTGCCAGCTCATGCTGTGGCTAAGCCCAAGCAACCCTCACTCACTCTATTTTTGTTTGCACCAGTGGGAATCATCAGCCCAGCCTGACTTTTCACTGATCTAGTCCACCTGAGGCGCACAGGTGTTGTAGCCCTGCTTCGCCTGGTCTGCCCCCATCCCAGCCCACACTCTCCAGTGGGAGTAGCTTTCCAGCAAAGGAACCACCCCTTATTCACCTGCCGGCTCTGCCCCTTCCCTTCCTTGTTCTCACGTGTGCTGTTTGGTGCTGCGGTCCCTTCTGGTACAGGCAACCTCACCTTGGCATTCCGTACTGTGCACTAGTCTTTGTTGCGACCGAACTTGGCTGGATCCACACTGTTCTGGCGCTTGGATTTGCCAATGGATGACATGAACAGATTCAGCCTGGTCTTCCCCCGACCCCTGCCAAATGTATGCCAATGGGTAACTTTCCATGGCCTGTTCTGGGCTGTTTCCTATCATGTTTCTTACACTTACCTGCCAGGTCTTTGTCCTGCCAGAGTAGTTGCCCAGGCTCCTGCATCAGAACCTCTCCCAATGCCAGGTTTCGCACATACCAGTGGGTCCATGAGCCAGCCCTACTCTGTTCACCTCCTGTCATAGCAGGAACAGTGGCTTTTCCTGACTGGCCTTCAACCCAAACTTTTCCTTGCTGTTGGATGCTTCAGCCCAGCCTTGGTTTGTCCATACCCACATATGGCTCACACATGGCTCAGTAGGGTTTGAGACCTTGCCTAGTCCATCCCACATATACCCTGATCATCCAGGACACCAGAGGTGTTGGAGTCTGGCCCAGCTTGGTGCATCCAATCCCAATCCACACTTGTGCCAAGGGAGACTACAACCAATTCCCGTTCAGAACGCAGCCCCCATTCCAGGCCACATGCCCCTTGGTGGGAATCTTAACCCAGCTAGAGTTGTCCCCTTAGCTCCCCAACAGGTGCTATTCCCAGCCATAGATCACATGCATGCCAGTGGTTGCTCTGATTCAGCTTGCCTCAGCCCCTCACCTGTCCCGACCTCTGCCTTAGACACTGTGGCTTAGTGTTTCTGGCTCCTGCAGACCAGTAGGTGCAACAGCCTAGCTCAGCATGACCTATGCTCCCTCCTGGTCTCTAGTTTCACTTGTGGGCTAAGGTTTGCTCAGTCCTGCCTGGTCCACCCTGTTCCATTACCAATTGACACATTTGCCAGCTATTGGAGCTACTTTGACCAGCTTGTCCGACCCCGAGGTCTGGACTACATGATCACCAGCGGAAGCTATGAGTTGCCAAGAGAGTTTCCCAAGTTCCTCTACTTATTCCCCTACCAGACCCAGTTCTCATACATGCTATTGGGTTTAGGCCAGTGCCCGGCGCAGTCTGGCCTTCCATTTGGCCTTGTATGAGCTGGTGAACGTTGCAGCCTGCCCCACCCAACACCCTAATCAGGATGCACATTTGGGTGCTGCTGCCCTGACCGGTCCAGACTGTTGGGGGCTCCTTTGCCTGTAATTGATGGCAGGCTCCTTGGTCACACCTAGCTTAGTCCATCACTACCCCAACACTTGAGATAACCAGTGAGGCTAGAATTTCCACAGGGTGCGGCAATTCACACGTATTTTTAAACTTGTTCTCTAATCTTATTAATCATTTTACTTCACTTGGTATCCTCAACTGAAAATAAGTATTTGGGAACTCTGAAATATTTAATAATGCTGAATACTGAAGAACATCATTGGAGATAAACCAAAAGACCAGCATCAATGCATTCAGTAACATGCTGGGATATGATGTTAGAGTAGACATTAGTATGTCTAATCATTGAAAGCATGTTTGACACTTTTATATTACTGAAAGGATGAATTTAATATAGAGAGAGCGCTCATGCACATCCGTATATATACATATATATGACACATGCTTATGTAAGTGTAAATTATGATCACCAAATGCCCGAAGCAGCATTGTTTTTGTATTGCTATAATAACAGAATCTTTGAAACTCGATAGCTTACAGGCAAATGAATATTTGATGTATATATCTGAAGGCTGAAAAGTCCTGAAATTTGACTCTGGCATCTGGCAGGCATCTTCAGGTTGTGTCATTCCACGGTACAAGGCAGGATGGTCAGAAAGGAAGCGGTAGGTCAACTGCCTTTCATAACATCCTTGCTGAAATAACCAGATCAGTTTCTGAACTCAAAATGAACACGGACTCCACTTCTATACAGAGGCATTGTGTTGTATATTTTATCCACCACACAGATAATTTAAAATGCTCTCTAAAATAACAGTGTGCCAGCGTGCAGCCTAAGTCAGGCATCTATGTGCAGTGTTACCTGGTTTTTCTTCTCCCAATCATGGCATAGCCCACAAATGGTTGCCCAGGGGCAAACAACATTAGAGAGTCCCCTTCTCAGTGGAAAATTGACCACAAAAAGCTATCCTCTCTGTCAACACAAATGAGACATTCTATAAATTTTCTGTGATGACATAGCTCCAAGCTGCTACATCGCATAAGAAGGGATGTGATTAACCAATTTATTATTCTTTAGTTGACTTACAAAAGCAATTCGTGAATATGAATGGGTTGTCAGAGCCATTGTGCTGAAATTTTACCTTTAGCTCGTTACAACTATGCTCGTTACAAGCATGCAAAAACTGCTTACTCTTATAGTTTATATCTCTCTGACTTACTGTTACCGCAACTGTTTAGCATTCTAGTAATTACTATTTTCACCTTTACTTAGTAATTATTTTCCATATTTGAGTTAACTGTCAGTCACCATCCTAATAAGATGTAGTTATGGTTACTGGTAGACCTGGATTTAAGGGTGATTTCTTGATCATTTATTTTTATCTTACACTTAATTTTATTTCTTCAAAGTTTATTCCTACATAAAGTCTTACAATTTTTATTCCTACAAATTTCTATGTTGCTTCTTTTTAAAATACCATTCATTTTTATACAATACTCAAGTAAGTGCAAATTGATGGCTTAGCTAAAACAATACTATCCAACATGACATCACTAGCCTTTAAGTAATTAGTCAACTATTCTTTCATAATTTGGTTGTAAATATATTTATCAAAGGTATTAGTATTTGTACCCAGTGTGGTAGCCTAGCAGATAAAGTCCTCACCTTGCACACACCAAGATTCCAAATTGGCACTAGTTAGTGTCCCCAAGGCCCCACTTACCATCCAGTCCCCTGCTTGTGTCCTAGAAGCCAGTCAAGGACTACTCAAAGCCTTGGGTCTGTGCACCCATGTGAGAGACACAGAAGAAACTCAAGGTTCCTGGCTTTGGGTTGGTGCAGTTCTGGCTGTTGCAGCAACTTAGAGAGTGAATCATCGGATGGAAGATCTTCCTCTCTGTCTCTCCTCCTCTCTGTATGTATATCTGACTTTTCAATAAAGAGAAATCAATCATTTTTTTAAAGAAGGAATTGGTGTGATTATTAGTAATTACTAAGATTTATTTAATATATTGCATTTTAGGTTTTAGAACTCTTGAATCCATTCTTAAGCATAAGTGATACTTCTAAATTGATCGCAAGCTTTTTAGTAGTATTTTCATTTTAGGCAAGTATTCTCTCACACCTTAATTTCCTCTGCTAAAATCTAACTACATGAACTTTTAAAATATAATTAATGTTTTCTCTACTAAGCCCCTGTATAATCACACAGAAAGAAGTGTAATTTTGGGGGGTGTTTTCCAAGGTCCTTGAGATATTGTTCATTCAAAGTTATGAAAGCAGTCATTTGCATTTGAATTTTTTTAAGCTGTCTTCCTAAACTCTAAGGCCCAAGAGTAATTATGGTCTGACTTCATTTACTTCATGATTCTTATCAACAGTAAGATGGCACGCTTGTGAGTGTCCCCAGGGGACGACACTTCATTCTTCATCAACTAATTCCTTCTTGTCCATTGATATTTCTTGAAAACTTTTTTCATCAAGAATGCATCATCTATTTTTTTTTACTATTTCTTTTTTAATTGGAAAGGCAGATAGAAAGAGAGACACGGAGGAAGATCTCCTGTCCATTGCTTCACTCCTCAACAGACCAGAGCTGAGTTAAAGCGAAGCCAGGAATTTCTTCCTGATCTCACAAGTGAACACAGGTTCCCGAGGCTTTGGGCCATCCTCCACTGCTTTCTCAATCCGCAACAGGGAGGTGAATGGGGAGTGGGGCAGCCAGAACACAAATCAGTAACAAAATGGGATCCTGGCAGTTGGGGGGCATGGATTTAGGCACTAGGCAACCATGCTGTGCCCCTTTTATTTATTTACTTATTCAATTATTTATTGTGATGTGTGAAAGATTGTTAGGGAAAAGTAAGTGTAATCACTGTTTGCCAGTTTTCTATTTCTTCTTCCTTTAACTGAGGGCGGAAGGGACAAGGCCAGGGTGACAAGGTGTGAAGCCATACCCAGCCTCCCAACTGCCCTAGTAGCCGAGGAAGGATAATGGCCAACCAATATTGGCTCAGGCTCCCAATGTACCACACATTCTGAAGGTTCTCCTTAAGTGGTCTCATTAGTTCTGTAACACTATTGATCTTGCCGATCAAAGGATGAGGAGATTCTTCCCATGTCCATTGACTGACACAGTTGACCTTAGAGTCTGTTTGCCCTGATTTTTGCTGTCATCATTTGCTTGAGATAGTTGTCTAATTTGCTCTGTTCTCCTTCCTATGTAGTGGTACCAAATGTCCTCTACAGGGCCCGAAGGGCTACCATATCCTCAATGTGTTTCTGGTTCTGCTGTCTATTGGTCCATCTATTCCAATAAGTAGAATGACTTTACACAGGAGGGCCCAGGCAGGTCAAGCAACCCACGCCACTATGGATGCCCTCCCCTGGGGCTCATGAACACAGGACCCATTATGTAGGCTGGCCCAAGGACCCAGGACCCACAGGCCGCCACCTCCCTCCAAGGATCTTGGACCCAGAACTCACCATGTAGGTGTGCCCAAAATCCCAAGCCAGGTGACCTGGACCCTGCTGGAGCACTGCCCCGAGGCTCACCTTAGGTTGTTTTGTTTTGTTTTTGACAAGTGAAATTAATGCAATTACACTATGAAAAATAAGATGTAGATATTTATACAATCTTTCATCATTGCTAATAAATATAACTGAGATCATTCACGGTTAACCACAGAAAAAAGCACAATCTCCATTCAAGCAGCTCTAGGGTGATCAAAATGATGCCTTGGGTATTTAAGCTTCAATTACCTTTAAACATTCACTCATATATTATGGCTTTTCCATCTTAGGTTACATTTAAACAAAACTCAAACACTAAAACACCCCATTTGGGAAGTGTAATGACCTTTATTGGTCTTTATGCCCTGAATTATCGTTCCAGTCATAATCCAAGTTAACAGGACATCTCCTGGAATTGTGCCCAGTACCTGAGGATTACAGAGCACTATTAGCATCATAAGCTTTATTGGCTATGAGGTCACATGTCTCAACTTGGACACAACAGATTTGACTTACATTGATATGTAACCATAAGATATATGGCCTTATCTTTTTCTCCTAGTTATGACTATAATCCTGTACTAGTTGCATATCGCTGGTTCAGTAACTTGGCCATGAGAAAAGTGTTAGATAATAAGAGTTAACAATTCTGCTTAACTTAAGACATTTAAGAACGCTCAAATACAGAGAAGATGGGTCATTGCACAAAAGGTCTCCATAGCAAAAGACCAGCATCATTTAGGCATGTAGGTTAATTGCACATGAAACAGTCAATTCAGCAGGTTATCTTAAAGAAACATGACCTTACCTAGGATTCACCATCGAGACTAAGTTAATTTAGAGTAATACATTTAGACACTTCTACAATGTCATACTGGAAAGCATCGTGGCATGGTGAGTGAAGCTGCTGTCTGCAGATTCAAACATGGGTGCTATGCTGAGTCCCAGCTGCTCCATTTTCCATTCAGCTCCTTGATAATGTGTCTGATAAAGCAGGGTGATGGACAAAGCCATTGGGCACCTGAACTCAAGTGGTTCATTCAGATAAAGCTACTGGTTTTTGGCATTTCTGTAGCCCAACCCTAACTGTTTCCACCATTTGTTGCATGAACTAGCAAATTGAAGTTTTCTCTTTGAATGTCTCCCTTCATCTTTGGAACTCTGCATTTCAGGATTTTTTTTAATGTCATTTTAAAAAGTAATAGATTGGAAAGAAAACTTGGTAGTCTAGGAATCCTGCAAATATGATGAGTATACATATAAAAGATCCATCTGAATGCTTTAGTATTGACTCATTTTATCCATATGAAATAGAATGGTGGAATATGTACACTGAAGGAAAGCTCAATACAATACAGCTTAACAAAAAAAATTACCAGAGAGATTTATCTTAGCTAATATAAATTATTGCCCCATTTTCCTCATGAGCTCCCGATATATACTTTACAGCTCTCAAAGATGATAAACTTTCATTTTGTATTACTAAGATGTGGTAAAACATGTATATAAAAATCAGGAAATGTTTTGATACTACATAAAAGTGAATTCTAATTATATTATCATTTACACTAAAATTATAAACAATTTTCATGGTCCTACATGTATATTCCAAAATCATTTTTGTTTTTATTTCACTGTTTTTAACCAAGAACAGTAAATTATTTTATAAGACTTCAAAACACATTACCAAAATATAGCTCTTTCACTGACTCATTGCTGCCCCCAAAAGCAAAGTACACAATATTTCTTGAAAATAAGTGTGCTACTGACACAGACTCATTTATTAGTAATCAACATTATTTTGACAAGATGAATGCAAGGAACAGTTAACTTCATGAGTCTCTAATATCGAACTGTGCTCTTAAAGTAATAATCTATGTAAACTGAGTATACAATGACTAAGTTAGGCGTAGGATAATAGAAGATGCTTTTCCTCTAGTGATGTTTTGTACTGCAGCTACCCAAGTCATCCAGTAGTACAATGACAGACGAGCTGCAAGCATCAACATTTTCTGAAAAAGTTTCTGTCATTGTAGGCTTCCAAGTATAATATTAAAATCTGAATTTTTGGATGTGATAAACTGCTCATTTATTTTGTAATAAGTGCAAATTTAAATTTCATTCAGATAGAATAAAGGAAATATTTTAAGGACTAAAACTTCACAAGCATTCTTGTCATTACATTTGCATTCAGTGGAAACAATGTAATATCAGTCACTCTAAATTGCTTAAAGCCAAAACTAAGAGTTTTGTTTTTCTTTGTACATCCACACTGCTGAAAGTGTGTGCTTATTAAGAGAGGCTAATTGCTATGCCAAAATCTATGCTTAATTTTGGGTCAGAAGACATCTCCAAGTAATGCAATTAAAAAAAAAAACAAATTTAACATAAAATTTAATGACAGTGACTGGAATGGATACAATTTAAATGACAGTAGCAATTTCTCAGTAGGATATTTTATTTATTTTATATAAAAGCGATGTCTTGTGTGAGTCCTTATAAACTCACTTGCCAGATTTTGGCATTGAACATAATGAGAGCATGCTGAATTGTACCATGGGGAAGATAAGGCATGTGTCCTCACAGCAGCCTATCAATACTTAGAGATCTTACTTGTTATTCTCAGCATGTCTAAAGATTATTAGCTATATAAGTTCTATCCATTTATTATAAGATGTCCCCAAAATTACCTGAATCAATTAAAATTTATACAATGAAAAAATAAAGGAATTAAAAGTACAAAAGGACCTATTGTGCCACATTACACATTAATTTTATCTAAGTGTGACATAATAATTAATGTAACAATACACGCTTTTGCTAGGTTTCATCTTCGTAATATTCACTCTTCTGTACATCCATAGGTAAAGACTGAAAAGAACAAAAAAAAAAATATTGCATCTCTTTTAACTACTTATTCCAGAGTGACTAAAACAGTAGCTGACTGTATGTGATAGAAGATAATAATCATAAACAGAGAATGAAAAAATGCAGGATTAAACAAAATGGTGGAAGTCTGAGTGTCAACCATGAAAGTTCCCCTAAGTGAATACTGGTAAAATTCTCAACAGATTAAAAAATCTCTATAAAATTATCGTTATCATTCTATATTCTACAGCCTTTCACTTTAACTAAATTTTTGCTCTTTTCCACCAGGAATGCCATACTTTTTTTGACAACTAAAGTACTGTGTCATAGTGGGTTAAGCTTCTGCTTATGAGGCCTGTATCTGATATTATAGCACTGCTTGGCATCCCAGCTATTCCAGTTTATAACTAGCACCCTATTAACTACCTGCAAACACATTAGAAGATGACCAAGATATTTTTCAGCCCTGTTACCTGTGTATAAGATCCTGATAGATTCCCAGACTTTGTCCTTCCCCAGAAGTGGACACTGAAGCTGTCTGGGGATCAACCAGTGGTCAGCAGCACTTTCTTTTTTACAACTCTGCCTTTGAAGCAAACAAATAAAATTTGATAAAACTATATTTAAAAAAAGAAACTGTGTGTGCTGATCCCAGTCATGCAGTTCCATTAACCAGAGTTAGGGTGACCCTTTTCAATCTGATACATAATGCTCCAACTCTCCAGCCCCTCTTTAATTTTCTACTTCCCTACAGCCATTATATTTCCAAATTTAATGCTGTCTCACTTGTTCAAACTTCTGAATGAATTTTCCCATCCCCAAATAACTTTTCTCTTTCATCCAAATAGTTAACATGTTAATCCTTGGGCTTACCTCATACAATCCTTCCTCTGGGAAATAATTTCTAATTCCATTCACCTCCAAGGAAATTCAACATTTTACACCCTCTGGTTCCAAAGTAATTTATATAAATATTCAGGACATTACATTATAGAGTGAAATTATATTCCCAGCCAAGGATAATGCAATGTGAACTACTCAGTGATCTGAATAAGAACCAATTATAATAAGGAATCTTTTTAAAAAAAAACATAATGTAGTTATTCAAAGGTTATGTATCAAAATAAATTTTATGAAACATTTCTGAAGATTTATTTATTCCAAATACAGAATCACACACACACGGTAGGGACAGACAGAAAGAAAGATCTTCCACCCACTAGTGTCTTCCTCAGATGGCTGCAATGGTCAGGGTCAGGCTGGGCTGAAGCCAGGAGCCAGAAGTTTAATCTTTATTTCCTAAGTTGGCACAAGGCCTCAAGAACTTGTATCATTTTGCATTGTTATGTTTGGCATTAGCAAGTAGTTGGAACAGAAGTGGAGCAACTTGGGCTCAATCCAAGGCGTATTTGAGATAATGGTGGCAAAATTGGCAGCTTGACAT
Source organism: Ochotona curzoniae (assembly GCF_017591425.1). Taxonomy (NCBI): domain Eukaryota; kingdom Metazoa; phylum Chordata; class Mammalia; order Lagomorpha; family Ochotonidae; genus Ochotona; species Ochotona curzoniae. The sequence continues at coordinate 46,661,558 of NW_024467119.1, forward strand.
GCCATGTTACAAGGCTAACCTTGAAACAACCTGTAAATATATGTGTGTGTATGTGTGTGTATACATACATGTATATAAATACATCTATATAAGTCCTTTTATATACATACATAATATTTAGGAACATTCGTACTATGTCAAAGTCCTCCCCTAAAGTATTTGCACTGTTACACAAGACTTCTAAATATTTGAGATTGCACAAGCAAAATAGATAGTTGTCATCTTCAGAGAGTTTAGGTTCCAAGAGAAAAGCATGTGCCTAATGAAGCTATTATAATAGTACATTATATTTGTAAACATGCAGAAAAATAACCTGTATAAAAATATAAGATTTGTGGTTTATGAAATCTACCTAAAAGACAGAAAACTAATTTCAGAACTCAGCGATGCAGTTGAAATTTAATGGTTTAAGAAACTTAACTATGGGTAAAACCTGAAGTTTTAAGTAGAAGGATGAGCACCACCCCGTCCTCCACCCCCCACCAACAAATAAAGCATATAAAGGAGTGAGGGTCAACTAGAGGAATTGTAGCTAGTCAAACTTCAGTTGATTTTGAAAAATTGTCTTCAACTGTACTAACCTGTGATAAGCAAAGCTAAGCTAGTTCTGGAGAAAGGTGAATAAGAATCTCAAAATAACACCAATATGTTCCATAATTGGCAGTCAAATGCAATTAAATGAAAGTTACATGGAATGCCAAGAGATAAGGATAAGTGCTTCAGTAGAAATTATAAGATTAAAACACAGACTATGTTTGTTTTAGAGTCACTAAATATCGTCTTTCTAAGCACAATGTATAAACAGGTCATTGAATTATACAAAGTTTATACAGATTTACAAATTATAAAACATCCAGCTGGAATTGATGAAACAATCAAAAAAATTTAAACCTACATATCAGTGAACAATTGTTAGAGCTGACAAAGCAAAAGTGATTGATCTTTTTTTGTTAAATACAAATTTATGAGATTTATAAACAAAATGTGTTGTGTGGTTAAGTAACTATAGATAAGATGTTTTCAGTTAAATAGCATTTGTCTATACAATATGTTTTGAGATCTATATTTTTATTGTTTTTATTGAAAAAATATGCTATATAAAAGGTTTAGTTTTTCCATCAAAGGTATGGCTTATCATAATATTCACACATTTGTCAAGATAATTCTTCTTTGTACTGTAACTGTTATTTCTATATGAAGAAATGCAAGCTGTTTGAGATGGGTGGTTTCGTGGTGCTGTTTGTAATCAAAATCATCTCAGGTAAGCTAATTCTCATGCCAACATTTAGAATATAAAAATTTGGACACTGACTCCTGTGATATAAACTGGTTAATTCAAGGTAAATATTAAAACTTCATCATCAATCTCTTAAAATTCAGATTTTCCCACTCTGCTAAATAATAATTTGGTTCTTATTAATGTTTATTATCTTATATTTGGATATGTTTGCTAACTTGTTATCTGCAATGAGGAATGTGAAAACATTAGTTCATTTTATATTTTTAAAGGTTAGTTCATATATTATGAATATAAATTCAGTACTAATTTAAATTTAATGTCTCCATATAGCACAAAAAATATTCAAGCTAAAAAATTAAGAGCATATTGTACCAAAATCCTGATTTATTAAAAAAAAAAAAAAAGATTTGTTTACATGACCAGAATTGTGGAGAAGTGGGTGAAGCCTCTGCCAGGCCACCATCAAAGATGAGTGTCACTTTTCCCCATGGCTGCTAAACTTCTGATCCAGCTTTGTGCTGATGGCTTGGGAAAAGACGTGGAAGATAACTCAAGTGTTTGGGCCCATGCCAAATCATGTGAGGAAACTAGATGGAGGTCATGGTTTCTGGCTTCAGTTCAGGAATTAGAGCAGTTGGAATTTGAACCGGCACAACATTGTTCCTTTGATTCAGTTTATAATTTGTTATATTTTAAAATTAGGTTGTTTTAAGGCAATTTTCTGAGAAAGTATAATTTAAGATACATTTTAATGTAAACAGTTTCAGGGGTTTTCTTTGGTAAATTATGAAATATACAGTTCTGTAGAAGCAGAAGTTTTTGAGTATACTTCAGAGAAAATTTCTGGTTATATTACCATGCTTGACACTTTAATAATCTGGATTTCCTGCTTCTAACTCAAACATTTTATAATTAATCTCTCTTGAAATAAAATGAGAAAGTGTTATTCTGCCTTTATTCATCCTCAAATTTAACTCTGGCTGAAATAGTACATTTTTTTAATGACAACATCGATAAATACAAGAAATTGTTCCTTGGAATTAAAGGGTCAAGATATCTTAAAGATACCATGCAGTTCCTGTTGTAGTTTTATTTGGTAACCCTAAATGCCAATGCAGAATAATAGTAACTGTGCTCAGGAAAATGAGTTAGTGTTGAGTACCAGCAGTGCCAAGTTCCCAGGGAGTTTTCTGGGAAGGATATATCATAGAAACAAGGAGAGAGGGGGGGAAAAAAAGTGCTTTTATGTGTCCCATTCTTGATATGTCAACACAAGTTTAAAGAAGTTAGAGAAAATCATGTAATAAATCAAGATTATAAAAATAATGACAACAGAAATTTAAAGAAAACTTTTGAAATAGTGTAACGGAACACATTGAGGAAGGGGTCTAAGAAAAAGAAAGCAATTAGCAAGCACATTTCAAAGAAGAAGAAACATTGGAGATGAGAATTTGATTGAGTGATTGATGCTCCATGTGCGAGAGAATGAAGTGGGAAAAAACTTTAAGAGAAACCTGAGGAATGGACAACTGCGCTTGTATTTTTAGCTCTTGTTTCTGGAAGGATCCGAAATGATAATAATGATTACACGTGGATTGGAGGGAAGGAGGAAATTATCTTTCTATCCAAAACTAGAGTGCATATGAAAACATAGTCTTATATGATTGAATAAAATAAATATCAGAAGATTTCAGTTCAGGAGAGAGGCGATATGCCAAATATTTTTGAGCTGTGGCATTAATGTGGATAATCAATAGTTACAGCACAGGAAAGCTTGAACTAAGGCTCTGTAGAAGGTGATCAAATGAGCTAGGCAGGCTGTAGAAAGATCTCACCAACAAACTCCTTAAACGGAGTTGCTGCTGAGAGGCTCCAGGTTGCATTGTCAGTAGATTCCAAGGTATGTTTAGACTACCAGAGTACTCCTATCCTACTTCACACAGACAAATGGGTATGTCTCCAAGACCACAAGGCGGAAAATCTCCTTGTCATTTGTTTTCTTTAAATCAAACGAAATTTTAAATAAAATGATTTCAGCATGTGTGTAGATATGAAGGCACCTCAAATGTTTAGAAAAACAATTTATTTGGGTGCAAAAATGAATAGGAAGGCATTTAAAATATAGACATATGTAATGAAGAAGCCACACATTTTAAGACTTCTGCTGAAGAATAAATAACTTTTTGTTTCTTTTTCCTTGGTTTGTTTGAGGTGTTCTTTTATGTATTAGGACCTGGGTGTATCTCAAATATATACCAGATTTTAATAGCTGTTAGATGAACTAGTATTAAACTAAGCACATTATTGTTGCAACTTTGTCTAATTATGCTTTTTAAAATGTCATATTCTAAAAAGAAACTGTTATATTCTACACAAAAACCAACCTTTCTTGGCTATTTTTGTTCTAAATTATTTCTTCTTTTTTGTTTTTCCTACTTCTGTAAGGCAGTTAATAGCAGAAATCACCCTCCTGCAGAATTTGAGAATTCAACACTGTTCATCAATTTTAATTAGTAATAATCAGGTACTGTAAATAAATACATTGTCTTAAGCCAAAAGCTTGGAACAAAAGTCCAGGAAAAAACACTAATGTTGTATTCCAATGTAACTCTGAACTTACATTTAAAATCAAATGTAAACATGCATTCCAACCATATTTCCTTCTTCTGAAACACCATGTTCAATAAATTTGAAATCTGTAATTCCACTACATGTACATTACTGTCATATACCTTTCTTTCTTTCTCAGTTGTCAATTTATCAACATAATAAAGAATAAGTCTACATAATCCATCATGAAACAAAGCAACAAAACAATTTCTAACAAGTTACTTGATAATTATATCGTACTATTTCTGTAATAATTTTTTGTATGTGGTTTGGATTCATCTACTATTCATTCATCTTAACCATTTGCAAAAGAAAGAAAGAAAGAAAGAAAGAAAGAAAGAAAGAAAGAAAGAAAGAAAGAAAGAAAGAAAGAAAGAAAGAGAAAGAAAGAGAGAGAAAGAGAGAGAAAGGAAGGAAGGAAGGAAGGAAGGAAGGAAGAAAGAAAGGAAGAAAGAAAGGTGTCTGATAAAGCCAAATGTATTTTGTTTAGTAATTAATTTTCACTTAGCTGAAAAACAAACAAAATCAGTCACATTATGTATTACACTCTTGATTATTGCCCTTGAGTTCTTTTAAATATTTATGAACAACTTTTTGCAAATACCTTGCCAACTCAATTCAATTAAAGATTATGCTGTCAGTTATGCTTTTCAGAACTGACTTTGCTTTCTTCATTTCACTGTGACTCGTTTTTTAAAAAATGTGTGCCTAGGAGCCATGTATGTAGCAAATTCAATTCATTCAGCACTCCAGATCCTGCTTGTTTCTGATTTCCCAGACAATGAGCTACCCTGGCCATTGTACTGAGTACTTGACAAATCCAGGAATGGAAGTACAAACTTCAGCTCAAGAGCATTTATACCTGGGTATTAAGCATTGCTCTTCTACCTGTTCAGCTAGAGGCTGCTTACTAAGTTGAGACCACATGTATTTCTTTCAAAACAAAGTAGGTGAATTCTTCAAGAAATTAGAAACAAAACATCATTGTACTACCTATGAAAGAAGACCGAGTTAATGCCAGTAACAACTCTAGCACCTTTTAAAATTACAAAAGTAAACTTACTCTTTTTATCTTTTGGGGAAAATGAAGAAAAGAAACAGATATTTAATATTTATTCCTTTCATTTTTCAAAATGTATTATGTTGTTATTTTGCATTTGCTTGAAATGAGCTGCAAAAGCAATCCTGTGGTATATGCTATTATTATTTTCACAAAGGTCAGATTTCATCATTGTTAATATTTTGCTCATATGTACATTCTCATGTATCTGTGTCTACATTTTTAACTACTATTTTGTGAAAATTTCAATTCAAATATGCACCAAATTTTTTTTTCATTCATTCTGAAAACAACCTTGAAAAGGGTAAAAATTTATTCTGAATTTTACTCAATAGTGAATAATTAGTGAGATGATTTAGAAATGTATAGTAGATAATTAATGAAAGGAAAATCAAGGTATTGTAATTACTTGTCATAAGGTCATAAAATGGGTATGCATGGGTACTTAGAAAGAAGCTTCATGAAATATAAATGATTAGGATTACCTATCCATGCCCATGTGTATCAGAATAAAAAATAAGCTGCAATTGATAGTCTACTATAAATGATCAATTTTTAAATCTGAACCACCTCTGTAATATGAAGAAACCAGTGTCCAGGCAAAAGAAGGAAACTGAGTGTTTTTCTTTTTTGTGATATATTTTTCAGAGTAATATATCATGTATTAAATATTGATGTTAACAATAAAACTAAATTATTTAAATAAAACATAAAATCATATATTATTATTATTTTCTTTTTCATTTTTTCTTATTATTGTTCAAGACCTGGTCCCATAAGTCCAGGGATTCTCTCATCGTCTTCCCCCTTCTCTGTCTACTGTTTTTCCATTTATTATTACAATATCATAATGAATCAACAATAGTCAAAATTCAGCATTCCGCTATTTAGTGTACAATCTCATTGCAGGTGTGGCTAATGGTAGATAGTCTAGTATGCTATTAGCAAGGTTTGTCTCAGTTTTATTGAGAGTTCTGCTTTTATTCAGGAGTACAGATTCACACTGTAACATATCTTCACCTCCTGCCATGTTGTCTCCATCATACAGTTTGTGTAGGTGAATATAGGTACATACATGTTTCCCTATATATCAATTTATCATTTTATTTTGCATGGAATTTGCCTTATATCAGAAAGAATGTATTATACTAATCTTTTAGCTTTGGCTCATTTCACTGATCATAATGGTCTCTAGTTGGGACCATTTTTGTTGCAAATGGTAAAATTTCATTTTTTTAATGGCTGAGTAATATTCCATATAGTTGATGCACCAGTATTTTTATTCATTTCTTTTTAGATGGACATCTGGTTTGTTTCCATGTCTTTTCTATTGTGGATTGTGCTGCAAGAAATAAAGGGTGCAGGTCACGATTTCATCTGTGGATTTTGCTTCCTTTGGATATATTCACAAGAGTTGAATAGCTGGATTTTATATAGCAGATAAAGTATTAGTTATCTTAATACTCTCCACATCGACTTCCATAGTGCCTGCAATAGCCTAATTTCCCACCAACAGTGAAGTAGGGTTTCCTTGTTCTGACATCCATGCCGGCAGGTGTTAGTAGATTTCTGAACGTAGCCATTATCAGTGGAATTAGGTAGAATCTAAATGTAATTTTATATGTTTTTCATATGTCTATTAGTCATTTGAATTTAATAAACATACTTTTAAAAAACTGTTTTAGAATAGTCCACCATTTTGTTAGGGCATTCCATCATTTCCACTTGATTTACTTTAGAAAAGAAAATGTGAATGATGCACTGGTCAAGCATATTTTCCTATTTTCAAGTAAATTAGTAATAAACCTAAAACATTCATTGTCTTAAATCTCTTATGAGACTTTCTTCTCTCATGTCTCAGAGGTATTCGCGTCACTGAACTAAGTGTGAGTCAGAACGCCTGACCATATGCATGTGTATGTCATAGTTGTTCCTGGTATAATACAAGGGTTGCAAGTACAAGCGCAGTGATTTTTCAGTGCTGCTGTGTAAAGTGAATTTCATCATGGAAATGGAAATGGAAATACGCCACGTTGCATTTTAGTTGAGTCAACCTTTGCAGAGAAGCTGGATCTAGCAATTGAGTAACTATGATCCTTAAGGCTAGACTATAAGGTTCGAAATTTATCAACTGATGATGTCAGAAGAAAATTTAATGAAGAGCATAATTATTCAATGTATAGTGAATGTATTATTCTACAGTAATTGAAAAGTGACAAATATTGATGTGACAAAAATTATCTAAATTTCACAGATGTAATAGGTATCTCTTGTTTATTCTTTAACACTTACCTCAGCCCTTTAAGACTTATACTTAGTAAGAGTCCTGTTGAGAAACATTATCTTTGCTAAGCAATAACCAAGAAAAATATAGAGCTGGTGTGAATTTTCATCAAACTGGAATCTTTGTGAAAACTCAATTGTATTAATACATTGAAGAGTATAGTTTCAAATAAGGGAGGCAACAATCCATAAGCACATCAAATATCATAGAATGATATTCAGACTTCAATATTAGGGAAGGCTAAAACAAGAATTAAATGGATAAATTAAAGTGAAGAAAGTTACCAGTATAGCACATACAGGAAGTGGCAAGAAGAAAATTGTGAAAGTATATAAAATGATTTAGACAACTTGAGAGTAACACTATGGGATGAAAATTGGAAGACTAAATCAGAGGAAGTTCATTTACACATTTCCATTTTAAGGAATTTGGGATGTTATTATTAATCATATGGAGCACTATTAATGTGGCTTAATTAGAGAAATAAACAATCAATTGTTGCAGGGAACATGGGGACTGGGATTAAGAAATCTGTGTTCTCCTGCCATTCCCAATTACCATTCATTTTTGAAAATGATCCACATCTCACTGGGATCTGGTTTAGCATTTCCAGGATAGTTTCTTAATAAGTATTGATTTTTTTTCCACTAAATTTATGATTCATGTGATTTATTACATTTATTAACTTTCCAAGTTGAATTATTCTACTTTATTGCTCAGTAATCCTTTTCTAATAAAATTAGGATATTGGAAAGGCAGAAAACTTGACTAATACTACCATGATTTTTGTTTTATATGTCAGTTTTAAATAAAATGATTCTTGAGATATTTTTGTATCAACATTTGCTTTTCTTTTGCCTTGATGCTTCAAAAACAGCCTCAGTTATATTGCAATGTCTGGAAAATAAAACAAAATAAACTCAGCTAGTTTTTCATTACTACCCCAACAAATTAACACAAATTTAAGATAACTTAAGATACCATAATTTCATACGATTTTAGAAAAAGCAAGGATCAGACTTCAATCCAGGTCATCCTGATGATTGATAGGACCACAAGCAATTACTTGAGAATAACAACTGTTTCCTAGTATCTGCTTTCTCCAGAAGATGAATGTAGCTTGACCTATAAAATGACTGTAACTATTGCAATGAAGGACCCAGGTGCCACAGTTGTCATTTTAATATTTAGGTTAATGCCCCATCCCTATCATAGTTTTGAGTTATACATACAGGTAGGCTGGGCAAATATTCTGCATAGGGTCCCACAAAACTGGAATCAGTGTGTTGGCCAGATTGCTTCTTATCTGGGGATTCATGGGTATTACTTTGTGAGAAATTTACTCTAATTGTTGGCATAATCCACTTTCATGAATGTGTAGGACAGAGATCCATTTCACACACTAGCAGCCAGGACAGGATGACCAGAGTGTATATTCTCTCAGTGTATAACTCTGCATCTCCCAAATTAGCCAAAATATATCAGTTTATGGTCACAACTTGAAAACCTTTTTCTTTTCCATTCTTTCACTCTGAAAAAAATAAACTTTATGTTTAAGAAGATCATGTGATTTGATTAGACCTATTAGGATAATTTGCTTTGATTAATTTAAACCCGCATGAAAAATTTTCTTTTGCAGTGTAACCTAAGCAACGTAAGTATATCATAGTCATAACCATGAGTTTTACACACAGAATGTCAGAGTTCATTTAATAATTTTGATTAGCATAGAACATGAAAAGGGGCAAGAAATTTGTGCAATGATCAAGATGCATTTCTGACATCCACAACCCATAGTAGAGTTCAGTCCATTCTTTCAGTCTTGATTCGAGCCTTCATTTAACTTTGCAATGCACACCCTGAATGTCAATAAGTGGTGATTGAAGTTCCAGTGTTTATGTAGCTCAAGTGGATATTTTGTTTTGAGTTCCAAGTTCTCCATTCTTTGGTTTTGCTAAATACTGTCTTTACAGGAAGTTTGAGAATGAACTAGTGGTTGAGATCTCTCTGTGTTATGCAAAACTCGCTGAAAACAGAGAAATGAAAAAAAAAAACACATTACTTCACTTGTTCAATCCCACTAGAACTTTTACTTAAAAAGTATACATTAAAATAAATTTATCCTTGAATTTTCAAGTAAATCAAATAATTCACAATAAAATTACATAGTGTAAAGCATATTTTGAATATTGCATTAATATCCCTCAACAAAATGCTTTGTCTTCTTTTTATTTGAGAGAAAAATCTGTAGAAAGAAAAGAGCTACAGAAAGAGATATCTTCCATCCACAGGCTGCAAATGGCTGCAATTGCCAGATCTGAAGCCAGGAGTCAGGAGCCCACTCCAAGTCTCCACACAGATGCAGTGGCACAGTTTCCTGAGCTACCTCTGCTGCCTTCCCACTACACAAGCATGGATCTTGATCCAGAAGTGGAGCAGCCACGACATGAAGCAGAATTCACATGGGATGCCAACCATAGCAGGGGGAAGAAAATCTGATGAGCCATAGGACTGACCTCAATAATTTTATGTTCTGACTTATATAGAAAAATTTCTGGAGAAATAGTGGGTGATTAACATGATAAAAATATCAGAATATTTCCCATGAATGTGAGCCAAATTTAAGAAACAACTGTCTAGGAATCAATGACATTGTCCTAATATATTACTTAAGATTGTGAAGGGTAAGGCACCATTGCAACTAATAGGGAATAGCAAACAGCTTTGTTGATTTTTAAAACATCATAAGGCCTATAGAATTATGGTGCATCAATGAAAATATCTGACACATTAATGTGCTCAGTGCAAAATGAGAGACAACAGGGAGCGATAGTAGGAAGAAAAGAAAAGGAAAGGAAAACATGGGAGAAAGAAAAGTTCCTGTTGTTGATTTTGTTTTGTGGCTTTTTACTTGGAGGGATTTATAGTGAATGTGGTGGAGGCTGTCATGTTCAGATGTGAGCAAAAGATGCAGTGTGCATCTCTACTTTCAGTTGAGGATGGACTCCCATGAAACTGTTGGATGTAACATGACAGTAGGCTGCTGGACTCTCTGCCATTGTCCATGCCTGCAATAATGGACTTATGATTGCTTATGAAGAACCACACTGTTGTAATGATACAGGGTAATTTAGCAGGGGTAGGGAGTTAGGGGGTAGGGGAAAACACAGGGCTAATGGAACTGTATCTTAAAATAATGATAATAATAATAATACATAAAAAATTGAATCAGGCAATGAAATCCATGCAAGCCTGATGAAAAGAAGCTAAAAGGATTGGGGTCTAAATGCTGGGTGTGATACCAACTGAAGAAAGAATAGGAGGAAAGCTCAGACCAAAAAGAGCCTGAATAGTTCCACAGGGTGTCTTTGTACAAGGCCAGTTGGCACCCTCTAAGGAATGGCACCATACACTTTGCATTGTATGAGAAACAGAGTTCTGGAAATTGTCCATTATACTATCTAAGTGAAGGAAGGAATGAGAAAACAACTCAGAAACAAGACCTAGGCTTGGGTCAAGATCCAGAGTCAGAGTTTCCACTCTATATACATATGACATTTTATGACATATTCTAAAATACAGAATGCATAATCATACATAGGGGACAAAAGCAGGTGATACAAAGTGTTCATAGGTAAGAGTTTTAAAGGAAATATTAAGAGTATTAATCTATGAACTAAAGGAACTAAAAATGTAAAGGAAGGTATAAATGGTTATGCCTCGTCGTGTATAGAATAGGAATAAGGAGCTATAAATCATGCAAAACTATCACTAAATTTCAGTAGCTGAAATGTACATTAACTGAGATGAAAAGTTTACCAGAATTGCTCAGCTTCAGAACTGAACAACTAGAAAGAGTAATCAATGAACTTGAAAAAAATTAATATAAATTATGCATCCAAAGAACAGCAAGTAAAAGAAATGAAAAATATAAACCTATTACAGAAATGTAAGGTATTCTTATCTGTATCAGTATATAGAGTGAGATTATTAGCATAGAAAAAGAAAAAATGAAGTAAAAAAACAGATCTAATAAATAATTGAAAGCAATACAAGTCTGATAAAGCATCTCTCTCCATATATATATATGATCTATATCTGTATCCATATCTATAGAAATCAAGAGATTCAATAAAGAGCTCAAACACTAAAACAAACAACAAGACCCACATTCTGAAATCAGTAGATAAATAAATTCTGAAAGCAGCTGGAGACAAACAAAGAGACTGTATACAAGAAAATGCCCATGGCATTTTGTGATGAATTATCACAAACTAGACAAGCAGAGAAGGTGAGGGTATTATATATTCAAAGTGCTGAACAAATTCCAATTCCTGGAAAACAAAAAATAAATATTGCTACCTTGATTATAAACAAAAGAAAACAAGCATATACGTTTAGACTTCAAAAGCAAATGAAGGCCTCAGAGTCCAGAGAAATGTATTTCTTGTTTTTTGCTTATTTTTAATGAGCATAATAAGCCATATTTTTATGTAAAATAGACCAGTGAAGGGCTTCAACTACGAAACATGTTCTATGAGCACTTTTAATTGGTAATGCCTGTCTGTCAAGAGGTAAAGAGGTTTCTCCTGTGACATAATGGAGTTGTGATAAAAGGCATCAGTTTTCTGACAGACTCAAATTTAGTCACATAGAGACTGCTTTTTTCAGCCAGGCTCAGGCATGTTAGCCTTGCCATCCGGGTCCGATTGCCTGTCAAGACCTCAGTGAAGCACACTGAATCACAGTGGACATGGCCGCCTGTGGACAACGGATGATTGTAATACACCATGCTTCACTTCTACACATTTTGATCTTGGTATTATCTATGGGACATACTGAACTAGCACATCACTACAAAGCAAGCTCTGATGGGAAAGAGCTTTAAATTAGGCAAACAAAAATGAAATATCTCTTCAGAACTAATTAGCTGTTAGGATGCTGTTAGGATGCTGCTACTGAGTAAGGCAGAAACTCATGTTGAACATCATGAGCTCTGATTAAAAAAAACAATGAAAATAGTTTGAGTTAGAAAAGTAAAGCAAAATATGTTTGTATCATTTGTATTCAGTCATGCACAGTTTCAAAATTTATGATCATCATCAATATTGAATGCACGTTCATTATCTTCCTTATTTGATATGGATGATTATGTATTCTAACACTTGACAGGGTTGCAAGAATGTGGTGTCAGAGTTGCCAAAAGATGACAAAATATGGATATTTTCTTCAGTATTGCATAAATGAAGTTTTAAATCTAAGGTATTCCAAGGGATTAATCTAAATATTTAATTGTGCATATAGGAGTGAAATTTTAGCCATTCAACTAATTGCTGAGAAGGTCATCTATTAATCTATTATTTATATAATAGCAATTGCAGTAATGGCTACTTAATTATACAGTTATGTTTATTAAAATAGCCAATCTGGTAGCTCAATTCTCATTGTGATCATTATAAGTAGATATTGCTATGCCATTTTCTTTACTGAGAAACTATGACTCTGTTAAGTCTTATACCTAAAGTCATACAGACAGTAAGCAATGGGCCAGAGATTGAAAAATAAAACTTCAAGATTCATAATTTTTCCTTTACACACTTCTGCATTATCCAAATTCTGTGGCAGAGACTGTCTCTCTCTGGCTCCAGTTCCCATCTAACTGCCTGACAAAGACCAATATGTGTATGAGGATTTGAACCCTAAGGTCAGTTTTCATTGGTATTGTGAAGGCCATTAGAACACTTTGCTTTTACAAAACCAAAAAGAAATTAGTTAATGCCCATTCAATTTTTTTCTTGTGATATAATCTAATAGTCCATAACTAAGCCTGTTTTCAATTGGAGGTAATATTTTATTGTCAGTATTTTTGTCTTGTATATAGGAATACATTGTCTTTATCAAAGAATATTGTTCCATCCTTCTTAATATGTTACCAGAACTCCTGCTACTTGAAAAGCTAGGTAGATTGCATGCTTTCTAAATTATTTTTAAACTTCTTGGGATTCTAACTTTGGCACAGTGGTTAAGATGATGGTTGGCACATCTGTATTAGAAGTCCTAATTGTAATCCCAAGTGTAAGCCAGATGAAGCCTCCTGCTAATGCTTACATTTGGAGGCAGCACTGAATGATCAAGTGTTTGGGTAATTGCCAGCACATGGGAAACCTCAAAAGACTGGCTTATTCCTGGTTGTTTTAGCTTTTGAAGGGCGAAAGAGCATGTGAAAAATCTCATTCTCTCTTTCTCTTTTCCTCTTTCAAGTAAAAATAAAATAAAAAAGAATTAAGCTGTTTGCCCCAAACAAACTACAAAATGGGCAAGAAATATTACATTTCAAATGGAGATTGGGAAGAGATTACACAGAATATTACTTTCTCTGTAAGATTTGCTTAAAATAAGTAAATCTTTTATTTTGCCTGCTATAAAAATAGTTTAAAAAATTGTACACTTAGGTGACTTCCTTCCTTAAAGATAAAAAATACTCGACCAGATAACATATCTTTCTTTGCCCTGGAAACACTCATATGCTTTCTGTTCACACACCAAGGGTATCGAGCTATGATGCCTATGGAAAAATTCTGTAAGTATCAAAATAAAAGTGTAGAAGCAATGGTAATTCAATAGGAAAATGTGACTGATTTTCTAAGTTTTACATGGCCCCTGGCTAAGAAAAAATAGAGAAAGAAGAATATATACATTATGGATTTTAATTATTTCTTCTCATGAACACATCATAAAACTATAAAATTTATCATCTGGTAAGCTTTCCTCTTTCACTGCAGTGTAAACCCAGCTTTATCTGACATTGAGTTGTGGGCCTTTGGCTGAAAAATGTTTAAAACCGTTCTATGAGGAACACAGCATGTTGTGTGTGGCATATTCAATGTGCTTTAACAGCTTTGCCTTTGCCAAGAGCCACCCCCAGGTGACTGGCAATGCTTCCATAAACACAGAAAAGGAGCAGACATAATTTCCATCTTAATGTTCCCAAGCATTTGAACAAAGTTACATTTGTAAGAACAGAGTCTAAAGAAAGAACTATACAAAGGACTTGCATTTACAACCACAACATGATATGGGCAAATTTTTTTGTACAAAATGAGAGACCAATGCAGATTTGCAGACATGTGATACATATTTGAAAACAAATTCATAAAAATTAAGGACTTATTCAGTGATTCGGCATAATATTGCAAGTATGTCAGGGTGCATATTGTGATGTTTTATGCTTATGACATTATGCTGTTGGAGTTACCTATAGAATAGTAGACTTAACTATATAGCCTGTCTGTTGACTTGTGTCATCACTGCTGCCAAGAACGTGAGCCTTGTGAGCAGTTGAATAATTTACGATTGACTGTGCCGGCCAACTTGTGACATGCTGCAGCCCACCATAGAACAGCATGATCTGCAAGTCTGTGCCCCTCTTTAGGAACCACCAAAACTCCACTTTTTTGCCCTAACTTTCGTTTCTGTTCACCACCCAAACTTCTTTATCTAGGATCTGCCAAAATCTGTGCACCTCCAAGTCCTCTATCTGTTCAATGTAGGGAAAAGTGCAAGCCCTGTATTGTGGCAGACTTAGAAGAAGAGCCCATTGGACATACTTTGTGCATCTACAGAAAGTATCCTGTGAGAATCTTAAAGTGATTGCAATGTCATTAAACTACCATGCTGGTACTCCCATTTGCATCATGCAAACGAATGCCATAACACTTCCAAGATTTGTGAACGACAACAACAAAAATATAAAAATGGGTAATAGCCAAGTCCTATCCCAACACTTCCCTATTTAAATGATCAGTTGCAATCCACCTATACATGAACCCCCTCATGAAGTATAAATAATGGATGCTAATTCATGGGCTTTGAAGCGTTTGGAGCTTTAAGCTTATTCCATTTCTGGAACATTGTTGAATGGATTTATTCTTTCTGCACTTATTTTATGTCTGTATGCTTCTCCTTCCAATAAATCTTACTTTCCAATATACCTTCATGCCTCCATTTTGAATTATTTCAGGAAGAACCTGAAGCAAGTCCAAACACTGGCTTCTTCACTGACAACAGCAGTGATGATACTGATAATGATAACAATAAATCTGATTGCTATCATTGATTCAACAACCTTCATATGAAAACAAATGAAGTATGTGTAGCATATGCAAGAACATTTAAAGAATTGGCAGAAAATGAAATTCCAAGGATGTTTATTTTGGTGCAAAAATCTTTTGAGTTTTTGTATACTTTTACAATATCATAGGAAAAGTGCCCTTTGCTAATATGTATGAATTAAATATATAACAAAGTAACAATCTTTATTTATAAAAAGATATTTCTAAAAGCTATGAACTTAGTATTTTTTTATATTTGAGTTGTTCTAACCTCATTCTTTTTTTAAAGATTTATTTATTTTTATTGGAATGTCAGACACAATGAGTTAGAGAAGCAGAGAGGAAGATCTTCCCTTTGATGATTCATTTCTAAGTAGCTGCAATGGCCTGAGCTGTGCCAATCAGAAGCTAGGAGCTTCCTCCAGGTCCCCCACAGGCTGTAGGGTTCCAAATATTTGGGCTGTCCTTGGACTGCCTTCCCAGGCCACCGGCAGGGAGCTGGATGGATAGTGAGGCTGCCAAGATTAGATCTGGCACCCACATGCAATCCTGGCATATGCAAGGGGAGTTCTGTAACGGCTAGGCTACTGTGAAATGAAATACCGTGAAAAAATTATATTTTCATTTATCTGCCACAGCTGTAAATAAGTCAGATTGAAGCCATAGAAACTGACCTCAGGCAGTGTCCTCAATGTGGGTAGCAGAGACTGAAATATTTAAGCCACTACCTGCTAGATCCCAACGTGAAATTAGCATTATGCTGAACTGGGGAGTTCAGCAAGTTCATTCATAAGGATTGTAGACATCCCAAGGGGCTGCTTTAATCACTCAGTGAGATGCCATGCCCACTCCCCACCCCCCAAAATATCATTCCATCTCCCAAGTAACTTTTTAAAGTGGTTGTATAGTCATAATATCTCATTTAATTATTAAATCATTTGTTTTCCACTCTGCAACTTTTACTAAGATCAATATCATGACACTGTGATATCACAAGTCCGCATCAACTTAATCAGTATCAATTTGTGATTTTTGTCATCTAATATGACACAGACAATTCTCATTTAAGCAGGTTTGCAGGTAGATCCTTTATATTTTTCTGACTTGCCGGTGCAGGATATCATCACAAAATATCAGTGGACTTCTCACACAGGTGTTGAGAGCAAAGAGACCATGGTTGCTCTACCACTAGTTCCCATAAGATGGAACAGGGAATTTTCACATGTATGAGTGATATAATAAGATTTCTCAGTGTTTCCCAATTTCATATAATGCTAAATTAGGCCTTTCCTCAAGTCTGGCTACTATACTGCAAATGTCGCCTTCAATCTGGATGATATAATTGGTCCAATTTTATGCTATGATAATGCATTGCTGTAGGTTTCAACACACTTCTTTCCCCAATAGAAGAAAGGATTTCAACATGATCTCTATTGTCGCCACTTTCTCTTGTCTCCTAATATTGTGGATGTCATCACTGATTCATGGACCTGCATCCTAGCATAAGCATGAGGAGATACATAGGAGTTGAGAAAAGTTAACTATTTCCTATGGAGAAAAGTAGAAGATATTCAGATAACATCATAAATCAACTATTTATTAGGTTAATAGTCATACTTAACATGCCATAATGTTATTTCCCTTTTACAAAACTAAAATGTAATGGTTCTCCCAAATTTTAGTCAGCCACTTAGAAAATTAGGCTAGGGGAAGGTGTTGAGTATACTGTGTGTAAAATTGGCACTTTAGAGTCTGCATACTCTATCAGAGTCTTTTGATTGAGTTTCCCACAATCCCTTTCATTTCAGCTTCATTTTAATGGGTCTTGGAAGCAACAGATGATGGGTAAAGGACGTAGGCCCTACCATCCACATGATATACTTAGAGAAATGGATAGAATCCTAAATCTTTGGCTTTGGCCTATACTGGACCTGACATTGTATGCATTTCAGGAGTGAACCATCAAATGGAAGAAGTCTCTTTCACTCTACTTTCAATAAGCAAACAAGTCAACAACCAAATTAAAAAAGAAAACATTGGAAAATAGTGAATGTTTTGGTAACAGCAAAAATGTAACAGCTAATAGCATCACTTTTTCTGCATGGTAAGAAAAAAAAAACAAATAGCAAAATGTATGTTAACTCCAGATAACCGTCCTGCATTAGTGAGTGGTTTGGTCTTTTCAGAAGTCTTTTTGAATGTTTCCAACACCTTTCAGATAACTTTCAAAGTCAGTCATTTTGATTCCAGTCAAGGAGAGGCTTACTGGGAGGCAGTGTTTATAATACTCTAGGACTTAAATTTTGAAAAATATCAAAAGGAGCAACCACCACCTCATCCAAAAATATCATGCCTAATAGCCAAAACTTTTTAGTTCCCAAGGTCAGAAATCCAATTTAAACTAACAAGAAAAAGGCGATGCTATTTATTGACACATTAACTTAGAAGTCCATAGCTACAACACCCACAATAACAGAGCAATATCAACATTCAAAAAGTAGGTCATTGTAGTTCTGTTTTCTCACTCCTTCCACACACACACACACACACACACACACACACACACACACACACAAGACTCAAAAGAACACACACTCAGTGGCTTTATATTTTATGCTGTGCTCATAATGTGCTACTGTATTCAGGTGTCCACAATACAATCAGGCAAAATGGCTGAGAAAGATTTTCATCCTTCCAAGATTATAAATCTGCTAGAGGGAAAAAATCAAATCTAACATGTTATTCAAGTTTTGCAAAGCATGCTGAATTTTAAATAGTCTGTCTCCCATATGATGCACCCTGGAGAATCTATTGAGAAAAAAAAATTCAAAATGCTGTGAGATAACTTTAAATGAAAACTGTGTTTTGAATCGTTAGGTGTTGAGCTGCACATGGGGTCAAGGAACATTATTGAAAAATAGTAATTTTGCAGAAGCTCTTAGATCTCTTTTGGCTGCCTTGAGATAAGCAATGCATGAGTGCACTGTTGTGAAATAATGTCAACACTCAGACTCCTTGGTAGGGCATTAGTTAGGACGATGAGGGCAGCAAAGACATCTTTGCTGAGATCAACCTCTTCCACAAAGTCCTGCAACCTATATTCCACACTTCCAATAAAGAGACGTGCCATTGCTCAAGCTCATTCTCCCTAACTTTTATAGACAGTTCTCATTTCCTTATGATTTTATATCATTAATCTTAAATTTTTAAAATGGAATATATCTATGGGGTACCTTACATATCTATTTATGGAATAATGTGTGATATCCTGATACCTATCAACATGCAATATTCATCACTATGATCACATCAATATAATGAATCGTTACTTTTTTAAAAGATTTATTTTATTTATTTTAATTGCAAATTCAGCTATACAGAGAGGAGGAAAGACAGAGAGGAAGATCTCCCATCTGCTGACTCATTCCCCACGTGCTCACAAAGGCTGGGGCTATGCTGATCCAAAGCCAGGAGTCAGGAGCTTCTTCTGGGTTTCCCATGTAGGTATAGGGAACCAAGACTTTGGGCCATCCTCAAATGCTTTCCCAGGCCACAAGCAGGGAGTTGGATGGGAAGTGGGGCAACCAAGACATGAACCGGCACCCATATGGGATGGGATCCCAGTACATACAAAATGAAGACTCTAGTCAGGAGACTACTGCTCCAGGCTCTGAATTATCACTTCTTTGGTGAAAATATTTGCAATGTTTTTTAAAAAGCTGCTTACACTAACTATATATATTATAGCATTCAGTAAGATATTTAATTAATTTGTGTTGATTAAATCAGGATAGTGTACACATCTCTCTTTGTAATTACAGCAGCATCTTTACCTGATAATATAAAAACTCATTAGTTAGGCCCAGCACAATAGACTAGTGGCTAGAGTCCTCAATTTGCATGCTCTGGGATCCTATATGGTCTCCGGTTCATGTCCCGGCTGACCCACTTCTCATACAGCTCCCTGATTGTGGCCTGGGAAAGCAGTTGAGGATGGCCCAAAGTCTTGGAACTCTGCACCCACATAAGACACCCAGAAAAGGCTCCTAGTTTCTCGCTTTGGATAAGTTTAGCTCTGGCCTTTACGCCCATTTTGGGAGTGACTCAGTGGACAAAGAATGTTTTTCTTTGTCTCTTCACTCTGTAAATCTGACTTTCTAATAAAAATAGCTGAATCTAAAAAAAAAAAATCTTCAGTGGTCACAAATGTATCACATGGTAAAACTAGGATTCAGCATATTTTCCTTAATTGTTGTTTGTTTTTACAAGAAAAAGTCAAAATAACCAGTTACAGGTTTTTTTGTCAAATACATAAGACCAGTTCTTTATCTAAGTATCTTCCTTCAGTAGAAACAACAATTACACAGATTCTGTCTGGAATTTCACAATAGACAATGAGTAGACAAAGTACATTATGAAATTATCTTTGTGCTGATGACACATATTGTAATGATAATAATAATAATCAAAACCTTTTCACTGTCAAAACAATGGATCATTCAGTTTCATAATTTTCCTTTGATTCTCCTTAGCTTTTAGCCTGGAAAGTAAATAACTGGCTTGCCAAGTAAGGGATCTTTTCTTTAATTTCTTTTTTTTATTATTATTAATTACATTGCATTATGTGACACAGTTTTATAGGCACTGGGATTCACCCACTCCTCCCCAAACCTTCCCCCCATAGTGGATTCCTCCACCTTGTTGCATAACCATAGTTCAAGTTTAGTTGAGATACTTTCATTGCCAGCATATACCAAGCATAGATTCCAGCATCTGATTGTCCAGATAAGTTCAACGGCTTGTTGGGGAGACCATCTCTGGTCTGAAGGTAGAGCCAGCAGAGTATCAGCCCGATCAATTAAAAGCCCCAACATAACATCAGCAACAATTTATGTAGGGGATCTTACTAAGCCAGAGATAATCCAAAAGTCGATCTTCTCACTGGAATTTCCCTCCTATCTCTGTGCTTATAAATAGTCCATAAGAAGTTGCCGATTGCATACCAGATTTCTCCCAACAGGCTATATGATGGTATAAATAAAACCTTGTGATTAGTTATATTGTAATATCAGAAGCGTCATCTTCATTTCAAGTGGAAATGGAGCCTGTCATCATAAATTCAGCTCTCACTTCTTGCAGTAATTGATCACTTAGGAATACTGTGCTTCCTCAGTACACAAATTGTCAGTAATAAAGTGGTGTGTTTTGACCTAGATTTCACCAAAGGAATCAATAAATGGAAAATGTATTATTATAGCACATGACCTTGCGAATGGTTCACCAGCACAACTTAGAGTTTTGAAAAAGGTATTCCTCAGTCATTTTTCTATGATTAAATGGTATCCATTTAATGCAGTTATGAAGTATAATTTAGACTTTATTCTCTGAGATCAACTCTTTGGGGACTTGTACAATTTTTTTTCTTAAAAGCAAAATTGAAATCACTTAATGAAAGGAAATTTGCTGATATACACAGATAAAAAGCTGGAAGCACAACTGACTTCAAAGTATCACTTGAGATAATCACACTTGCCTGTAGAGAAAGAGTGATCGTTAAGGTACAGACAGAGCAGAGTGTATAGTCTCTACGTTCCTGTCTCATAAAGGGGCACCTTCATTTCCAGGAACTATGAGTGGACTATGTGCTTTCTCACTAACACCTGAATGCTACATTGTACCATGGGTCAGATCCTATTTATGTGAGGAACATTTCTGAAACTACAAGTTATATCTTATCAGCAAACTTTAGAATTCATATTCTCTTCTTCCTGTGGATGTGGTCATAAAAGTGAGAACTCCAATCAAAGGAAAACACCAGTGTTTGAAAGCGACCGATACTGTTAAACATGTACAGTGGATATTTGTTTATTCTCCGTTTCACTTGACCTCTTAATATGAAGAATTTAGTGACAATTGCAATTTTACTAATATTTTGAAACAAATGATTTTGAGAGCAAATCAACATGTTTCCAACATGTTAAATTATTTGGTATAGTTGATGTAATCAGAATATGAAACCAAAGCCATTAAGAAGTTAGTAGAAACTCCAAAGGCATGGCAGTTCTTAGGAATGACAAAGAAAAATTTGTCTGCCTTGGGAAAAGACAGTATGGGGGACAAGAAAAGATCTACCTACTGAACTAAATGCATGATTTACCTCAGAACCGCAGGGACTCATCAACCAAGAGGTAGTGACTAAAAGCTTTGAGCCGTATAGACCGGAAATCCAGAAGCAGAGATTAAGGGACATTGTTATATCACAGAAATCAACGCAACATGCAGAATTTGGCTTGTATTTGCAATTTGGGAGTGAAACAGAGTTTACATTGCAAAAGTATCTATGTTTAATTGGATTTATATAAATATATGTATATACATATATATTTCTGTTTAATACTACTTTCTCTTCCAGTATAATCCAAAATTTGTCCTCCAAAGAAATGTAAACAAATAAATTATTGGATTCTCATATGAGTATCAACGGAGTCTTTGAGGATTTTTCTTTTGTTTCTCTGAAGTACAAAATGCATTTTGTATTTGTCTAGAATTTGTTGTCACATATTTTAATCTCATAAAACACACATACACACAAACACATCACTTTGCTTTGGTTATTAACACTGCTTGTGAAGTAATTCTGGTGTGCCTGGGTTACTTAATTGCAGCTTGTTGATTGAAACCATAAGAATATTTTTCAGGCTTTATATTATCTTCCAAACTATTCATTTATAAGAAATTTCTATCAATATGTTTTCAGTGCCCAAAATTTTGAAAAAGCACAAATACCAAATGCCAAGAAAACAAAAATTCATATACAGAAAAAATCACTGGCTGAAATTATTTCAGAAAATTTTTGGAGCAAAGCTATATTATAAATTAAGCCTTGAAACAAATGAGTGATACCTGTCATGGTGATGTAATATCAAGTTAGTGTGTCCACTTGAAATGTGACCCAAGGCTCTGTTTCCTTGAATAGAGGTAGTTACCACACGTGTGCTATGTTTAACATGAGATTCTTTGCTTGTGTCTTATCTCATGTTTCTAATCCCCAGATGTCGCAAAAATCAACCTGTTGTATTTTGAGATTTTGCTGATTGCTTTGATACTTATGGGGAGAAATGATGGACCTCCAGGTGGGCACCAATTGCAGATATCTGCCTTCTCAATGGTGGTGGTTTTCTCATTCACATTTTTCTTTCAGTCACAGCAAAGTCTCAGCCAAGAAAAAATCCTGTCAAACTTTTCACCATCTATACAAAGATGAAGTCAGGAAGAACGATGCCTATGAAAATCTTGCAATTTTTAATCTTGAGAATTTTTTTTCTCTTTGCTAAGTAAAGGAAATCCTAGCACTTAGAGTAATGACAGGTCCAGGCATAATACGGAGTGGTTCAGATACTGCTTGCACTCTCTGTCTTGAGTCCTTACATTTAAGTCTCGTCTCTATTTCCAAGCCTAATTCCAGCCAACGTGCACCCTGTAAGGCAACAAATGGCGATTTACATACATCAAGTCCTGCTTCTGCACATGAGGAAACAAGGTTGAGTTCTGGGGCTCCAGGACTTGGTGTGATCCAGCCTTGGCTTTTGTGAGTTTCTGGTGAGTGCATCAGCAGACAGACAATACTTAGGACTTTAGGATTTAAAATGTACAACAAAGTTGGGAAAGTTCATCTGACAGTGCTAATATCTTGTCTCTTGACCATAATGATTTGTTCTTTTGTGGTCTTCAGCAAAAGAGCTGATACTGCCATTTTTAGGCCTTTTTAGTTAATCAATTGTCATAAGAGAAATCAGAAGAGCTTCATGTATTCATGTCACTGTCCTAGAGTGTGTTTTATCTGAATGAACTATTTCTGACTAAAGTGATTCTCATAGAAAAGAGACAGCCAAGATAACATCCAGGTACATAACAAGGGATCAAATGCTCAAATGACACAAGGATGACAAACAGAGAAGGTAAAAATGACTTAAGAAGTATTTTCCTGGAACAAAATGCCTCACTATTCAAAATCAACTAGAGAAACGGGAAATGAAACAGTGTGTGTTTACAGCCAGACCTTTCTTGCTCTAGTTACGGACTTCCTAACAATGCAGTCGGCAGTGACTGACATGTTCACAAAACTCTGCACAAACTTCCCTCGGTCAAAGGATGTAGACTAGAGAAATGTCTCCCTATGAGCTTTCCTTTGGGTAAAACTCATTTCTCTTTTCAATTAGCTTAACTTTTCTTGCTGCCTTTTCGTTCCTGTCCTGGTTGTCACTCACCTTGTCACAGGGCACAAACCCAAGAGACTAGAACTACAAATGCCAACAAAATGCCAAGTTTCCTGAAACAGGTAATCATTCTGATTACACATGATGAGAATGAGATATAATTGGATATTTTTGTAGAATGTTTAACTTACATGATTTTACTAAGGTCTCATCTTGTTAATTTTATTATATGTATTTTCTTCACAAAATGTACATGTTGTGTGCTTAGCACCCTACACGTTAATTTTTCAATTTATGTGTTGTTTATAAGAAATCACTTACATTTTAGGATGCATTGATGCATATATGCATACTTACATACATGCAGAGTAAATGTTTCATTGGATATCTTAATTGAACAAAATGCATCTATATACTAAGTCCATCAGAAAGAACCCAATGTTTTAGCTGTTATGTAGTAATGCACATACATTATTATTTTGTGTGGCAATAAATATAAAATACAAAATATGTAAAAAAGAATGAACCAGGAAAATAAATTTCCTCATAAAATATTCAAATGAGCTATATTAAACAATTCACTAGCTTCATAATTTATAAAAGTACCATCTATATGAAAATACTTAAGTTTTCTTTAATTCTCACATTTTAAAAGTTAGTTTCAAAAATGAGCAAATTTTAAAAAGTTAGTTTCAATTGTTTCTCTTTTTCTTCTTTCTGTGTATGGGATAAATGGAGTTTTACATGTTTGCAGCTTACATTTATCTAGAAAAATTATTTTTAGTTTTTTCTTCCTTTAAATAAAAGCTTAATTGATCAGCACAGAGGCAGAGAAGGAAAAGGAAAGGGAGAAGAGTGAGTGAGAGAAGGACTACCCATCAGGTACCATTCTTGCCAAATGCCTGCATCTGCCAAGATGGCTGCGCAGAGGTCAGGACACAGAAGCTCAGGTGAGGTCTCCTCTGAGGGAAGGAGAAACTAAAGTACTTGACCTGCCCACGCTGCCTTCTTGTCTCTCCCAAAATATATTTTAGTAGGGCCCTGGGCTCAGAAGTGGAAATGGGTAGTGAACCTGAATTCTCTGCTGTGGAAAGTGGCACCTCAATTTGCCAGTTCACCACTAGTTATCACATCCGGTTCTTTATTTGAATTTAAGATTACATAGAGCATAGATCACTGTTTTGAAAATGTTAATGGATATCATTAAAGTAATACTCACCTATTTAAAAAAAACAAAATGCAGTTCTTTGTGGCAAGTGGGCCCAACTGGAAACCATTATGCTAAGGGAAATGAGCCAATCCCAAAAGGTTAGATACCACTTGTTTCCCTTAATTTAAGATGAAATGATGTCACTCAGAAAAATAGTACCTGTAAATTTTAAAATTATTTCAACCTTAAAAAAATTAGATTAGATAGACAGAGACCAAGAAGGAAAGCTTAGTACCAAACATAAAATGGTCGGCTTGGACTAATATATACCTTACTAGGTAGGACACAAAGATTAGTTACTCCTCACTAAGGTATTGAAGATTTCTTTGCACACCCCTCCTAGAACTCTTCTGCGCCTCAATTGTTAGCATATGCCTTGTTAGAGCTATAAGCCAGTTTAGACTATCCTAAATTCCACCAAGTTCAGTTGCTAGAGAATGGTAAGTGCATTGATTCTGTTCCTTGGAGAAGCTGGCATCTACATGGGACAAAATTGTTCAGGAAATTTCTGAGGAGAAATCCTGGATTCTGAAAATTTACCAATTCTACCAATCTGTCAGACAGAGAAAAATGGGGAAGGGGTTAAGGGTTGATTGCTAGCCCACTGCCATGCAGGAAATCTGTACGAAGAGGATAGGCAGGAAAGAAAGTGGATCTGGTGGAATTGCCAGCAGTATAACATTCAGAAAAGGTCAGCACGATGCAGTGGCATCCTCTGAGTGTTTTTCAACCAGTCTTTTTCTTTTTTTTTCTTTTTTCAGAACTGCAGGATTTTCAGTAATACCCTGCCTACTTTTCTTGCTATATTTACTTATTGGCTGGTGTCAGCCTGTGGGAAACATGATTTCCATGGGAACACAGTGCTACATTTCACAGTAGTTCGTGGAAGATTCAAATTTATATTTATGGAAAAATCAGGTGCTTTAGAAAGCTAATATTACATTGATTTTCTATTACATCATTTTAGAACATTAAAATAAGCTCATGCAAAATGATACACAAAAGCGTATTCATACTCTACCTTTATACACAAAGAAACACAAACACTTAGATTGACTTTCCAGTTTGTGAAAGACTCCTCCATAGCAACATGTATGAAGGCCACGGTGTCATTGTTACATTTCATATTTGTCTTCTGTTAAACTGGAGGAAGGTAAAGAAAGAAAAGAGTTATTTTAAATTATTTTTTATTTTGTATATATTGGT
The DNA here is from genome assembly GCF_017591425.1 of Ochotona curzoniae. Taxonomy (NCBI): domain Eukaryota; kingdom Metazoa; phylum Chordata; class Mammalia; order Lagomorpha; family Ochotonidae; genus Ochotona; species Ochotona curzoniae. The sequence goes on from NW_024467119.1 coordinate 46,687,495, forward strand.
TTGTATATTATTTTGTAGTTATTAAAATATGAAAGTGCATACATTTATTTTAGTTTTAATTCACATTACTGTATAATCTTATTTATGTTATATACTAATTATGCATGATAGATTTTTTTTTAATTTGCAACCCTGTCCTGGATTGTTTGTATTTTGTTAGAATTGTAGAACTTAATCTGAAAGTGAAACTTCACATGGCTAGTGATACATGTTTTTCTCCTTTATATAATATCAGTGACCTTCATCCACTTGTTAAATAAGCTAAAATACACATTCAATTTTTGCATATGAATTTGTGAATACTGGGGAAACCTCTCTGTGTACTGCAGAAATTTTTTCTATAAAGTAATTTATAAAGAAGTTATGTTTAAGTTCTCTTTCAAATCTGGTATTGTAGATACAGCCAAATTAAATGTTCAATAGCTTGAGTAATGCAGAATATATAAAATTTTCTGGGAAACATTTCCATTTTAAAAGTTTATGTAGAGAGTTTTTCAAATTTTGTTTGTCATTATTTTCTGTGGTCTTTGAAGTTGGTAGGTTTTGCAATAATGCATACCAAATATTAATATAGTTTTTCAAGTAGGTAAATCAAAGTTTTCTTGAGGGGCTGGCATTTCCTACAAGAATGTAATTCAAAAACTCTCCCAAACATATTCAGGAGGCATTTAGCATGTCTAACATTCTTTACCACCAGCTTATCTTTCTAAAAAAATACATTTTTAAATTAAGTAAAGAGCAAACTTGCATCTTTTGAACTGTATGATGTTATGATGCAATTCAATGTTCCACATGTAATTATATCTCAGAACACACTTACTGCAGACAAGAAGCCCTCTGTGATGGCTGAGACTGAGTGCTTCCTGGCTCTGAGCTTCACGTGGTTCAAGCATTCAGCACTTGCAGCAGCCTTTTCATGCTTGTGCCAAGAACAGATGTTGTTAACATGACACAGTCATTACCAAGACATGTCAAAGTGCTTCTGTTTCTGAAGGAAGATAAGTAGATGGACAGAAGGATGAATGGAGATGGAAACAAAAGCATACATGGCCACATGGCATGTGTTAAGCATCATGCCAAAGATTCACTTTAGCTTTATTTGAATGCAAAAAATTTATGTGAAGGGTAGAATTTGTAAATTACCAGGCTATGTAAGAAACCTATCACAGACATTCTAACAAAAGATGGCAACACTGCAAGAGATTTTAAATCACATAAACCCTAGCCAGCCTTCCTAACTGCACTACAAGCCCAAAGCCAATCTACATTTCTCCTTTTCATAAACCATATTGGACTTGCTTGGGAGTGTTTTAAGAAATCTTCATATAATTTTCTGTTATGAATATACTAAGTTGCAGCCCACCAGCAGTACATGCGTTCTACATTCTTCATATCATCCCCAATATTTGAAATTTTCTGTCTTTTTGCTGGTGGCCATGCTAACAGGGGATGGAGTGATATCAGATTCAGGTTTTCATTTACATGTTCATTGCGCTGTTATCCAATGATATTGGGTATTTTTTACATAATTGTTGGGTATCAGTGCTTCTTTTTTTGAGAGTTGTCTATGAATGTATTTTGCCCAAATCTTATCTAGGCTAGTGAGTTTTTTGGTTGCTGAATTACTCAATTTTGATAGATTCTTGATATTAATTCTTTGCTATATAAGTAGATTGCAAATACCTTCACTCCTGTTTATCAGAAATTTTTCACTCTATTGTTCCTTTACTGTTGTGTTTTACATAATTCCAAGTACTTAGTTTAGTTTCTGTTGCTTTTTCCCTGGAGTATCATTCAAAAAATCATTGTCCTCACCACTGTCTGAAAGCTGTTTCTCCTGTTGTCTTACATTTTGATACCTTCAATCATAGGGTTAAGTATTTTGATCCATTTTGAGTTGAGTTAGTACATGGTAAGAGGGAAAGATCTAATATTTTAATGCATCTAGGGAGATATACTCAGTCTTAACATTTTGTAAAGCAATGCACATTCTGTTTCCTTTGTAAAAATGTTTTTAATTATATGTGCAAAGATTAATTTCTGGGTTGTTTATCTTGTTAAAGGAAGAATTTTACTAATTTGTTTTCAAATGCTGAATCTGCACAGTTTCCCTGTGATAAACTCAATTTGTTTGGTAGCTAAATCTTGTTGTACATTGTCAAATTTGTTCATATTTTGTTTTTGTGTTAATGTTCATGATAGACATCATTTTGTAATTTCTTTTTCCTATTCTATCTTTGGTTTGGGATTAGGATAGCAGCACAATAAAATGAAATAGAAGATACTTCCTTTGTCGTGCACCATTATAAAAGACCTAAATTTTAAGTGTCTGGAAGAGTTCAGCAGCGAGACTATAGGGTTGCTTTTGGGGGGGGGTCCTCTTTTAAAAGTTTACTCATTTGTTATTCAATTAAGAAAATTAAAGCATATCTGACTTATTAACTTTTTGTTGAAATATTGGAAAACTGTATTTAAATGAATTCTTATATTTTACTATTTTGTCTTTGAATTCTTGTTCACAGAGTGATACTTGGTTATCCTTTTAATGTCCATGAGCTTCATTATGATGTTTCTTCATCTCTGATATTAGTAAATTGTATCATTTTTCTTATTTAATCTAGTTATAAGTGCACTGATTTTAGAGGTTAAACAGTCAACCTTTTTTTTTTCACAGATTTGCCACATTGATATTTTTCTTTCCATTTAATTACTTAATTGATTCCCGCTCTTAAGTTTAACCATAATTTTTTCCTTTGGATTTGATTTTTTGTTGTTCATGTAAAATTTTATAAAGTGGAAATGTAATTACAGATTTCAGATGTTTTCTTCTTTCTACTACATGCATTAAACACTGCAATTTTCCCAAAGCATTGCATCTTGCAAATTTTGACAAAGTATATTCCTTACATGATTTTTTGCGTGGAAATCACATATTATAAAATCTTATTTTAGAAAAAAATGTAGCTTAAGCTCTCCATCACTTTCTATCTTCTGTAGAACATTTGATATATATCTCTAATAAGCCATATATGTCTGTATATCTATATATATCTACCTATCCATCTATTATCTATAAATCAAATTACTTTCCAACTCTAGCCTCTTCATCTCAAGAGCTTTCTTTTGAAAACTGTTGGATCAAGACATACAGAATATGACTTGTTTTATGTACACAGAATTGAACTTTTATCTCAACAAGGGAGGAGGGAAATAGACTAGAATTTGTACCATGATTTTTGCCTTAGACAATCCTATACTCACATGTTTTTTGCATTATTTTCCTCTGGCTCATAATGCATATAATTTATGTCCATATGCACAAGTGACAAATCTGCAAATTAAAAAAAAAAAAGTAGTTGGTGCAAGATGTTTCCAAAAGATTTCTTCCAAATGGGGAGGAAGGGAACTTGATTGGGGTGAAACACCCACAAAATTTCAAAAGTATTTAGCCATGCATTGTTTCCACTGAGCAGTTTGAGACTTACATTTATTTTATTTTTATTGCAAAGTCAGATATACAAAAAGGAGGAGCGACAGAGAGGAAATGACTCACTCCCCAAGTGACTGCAATGGCCGGTGCTATGCCGATCTGAAGCCAGGAGCCAGGAACTTTCTCCAGGTCTTCCAAATGGGTGCAGAGTCCCAAGGCTTTGGGCCATCCTTGACTGGTTTCCCAGGCCACGAAAAGGGAGCTGGGTAGGAAGTGGAGCTTCCGGAATTAGAACCAGCACTCATACGGGATCTCAGCTACACATTCGAGGTGAGGACTTCAGCCACTAGGCCACTGCACTGGGCTCAGTACATATGGTTTTAAATACTCTTCTGTATGTACTTTCTATTGACAGAACAGTTAGTAAATCCATGCAGAGATAGCACCTAAGCCTGATATGCAGAGAGTCTGCATATTAATCATATCCCTGCCTTTTGGGTCTCAGAGAATAAGAATCTTGTATCTTTCATATGACACTGAAAGTGATGGTTGTGAGCTCTGATCTATTTTATTCTTTAGCCTTTAATTGTTTTCTGGAGTGCATTCCCTTCTATCCATGTATACTGGGAGCTGACTCTCCTAAGGGAAATACAGGCGCAATGGTTATATCAAATCTGGTTTGGTTATTCTACCAGAGCTCTAAGAAACAAAGTCCAGATGAGAGAGCTGGGCAATTGGACAACTAACTTATTTTGTCACTAACTAGAATTGGTCCCATGAGATATTGCACGTAGAACAACCATGACTCATCAACTCATTTTAACCCTTGTGGACACTGTTAAAGATTTCAGACTCCTGTCTTTGCTGTATCTACAGACAAGTTAAAGATCTGTGACTCCTCCACTATTCCAGGGAGACAATGAGTTGTTATTCTGGTAGCTCAGTTGATCATCTGAGTGGATTTTGAGCAGTTTCCTGGAAATTTTGAACGTTATCCCTTTCACAATATAAATAAATAATCAATCAATAAATAAATAAGGTATTGTATACCTCACAGAATGTGGAAAATCATGTAAAGGGTGTGTTTGTTAAGTTTATTGGAAAAATTGCTCTACTTTAGATAATTATTATAGCCTCTACCTTGCCTTGATTCCTTTTTTCAAGATGGAGTTACAAAACAGAGTTCAGTGAGCTAAAAGTAGAAATAGTACAACAAAAGTTTATTACAGTACATTCCAAGGAAAAAATGGGTAGAAAGAGTGCGTGACCCATGCACTAATTGTAAAGGGAAATTTAAAGGGAGGAACTGACCAGTCAAGACAGTGAATAGGAGGGACCATTTGCTGTGGTAATTAGATTAAACCAGTGCCTGGCATACTGGTGTTTCATCAAGTTGTTGATTTGAATCCTAGCTGCTCTATCTCTGATTTAGTTCCTTTTTAATGTACTTAGTGCAGCAGCAGAAGATGGCTGAATTATTTACGGCCTTAGTATGCATGTAGGGAATCAAGATGAAGTTCCGTTCCTGTCCTCAGCTTGGCCCAGCCATGACTTTGGGTCAATGGGGAACAAACAAGCAGATAGAATTCTCTCTCTTTCTCTCTTTCTCTCTCTATCTATCTATCTATATGTTTGTAATTTGTTAGTGTGCAAGTTGTTTGTCTCTACTTTTGTCTATAACTCTGTGCTTTTATAAAGGAAATTTTTTAAAAATTATTTATTAATTTGAAAATCAGAGTTACAGTGAAAGAGAGACAAATAAGCAGAGGGAGATAGCTTTCATTCACTGGTTCACTCTCCAGTTGGCCACAATGCCCAGAGCTGTGCCAGGCTGGAGCCAGGGGCCTGGAGCTTCTTCTAGGTCTTCCATGTGCGTGTAATGACGCAAGAACTTGGACTATCTTCCCATTTTCTCAGGCATATTATCAGAGAATTGGTTCAGAAGCGGGCCTACTAGAACCAGTATCCGTATGGGACACCAGTTCCGAAAACGGTGATTTAACTTACTATGCCGCAGTGGAGACACAAGAAAAGGGAGAGGGAGGGAGGGAGAGCGCAAAAATGAGAGCATGACTGCCTTGTTCATAAACGGCATTTTGACCGACATTTGACACTTGCGTATGTTTGGGCTTTCTGCTTAGATGTCTACTATCAAGACTTTTTCTGGTTTGCCTGAGCTGACCTTGTATCCAGATATATTAGCAACAGCTCAGACTGCACAGCAGCCTTTGGTAAGTCTATAATCACTGCCTAATTGCTCAAGTCTGATTATCTTCCTGACAGAAACTTTCAGAGCAGGACAAATCAGGACTTCACTCTACATACAGACTACGGTACTCACTCAATTCATTATTACACATGGAAGGTTCAGTTTGTTTTGAAAAGGATGCAATAATTCAGATGTGTATGTGTGTTATATGTTGTTCATAAATGCAAACAAAAAAATAAGCCTACATTAGAGAAGTGTTCTTACTCATTTCTCCCTCGGTACCTGAAAGTGTATGTGTGACAGTTCGCTGGGACACACACACAGGAGAGGAATATTGTATATTGTCTCAAAACAGATTTTTATCACTGTAACCATTATTGCATTCTAGGTGACTTACAAAGAATTTAAATTTATCTTTTGTGGATGTGGAGCCTGGAAAACTGCCATATCAAGGTGCCAACAACTGTTAAGAAACTTCCGTGTGCTATGAAGGGAATATATGTTCAAGCCTCTGCCCTATCTCAATAAAGTTTCAAGTCCCTAGTCCCTAAGTGGGAACCTCCATCTCATAACATCAAGTAAACACTTACTACTTCTCAAAGACTCCACATCAAATACCATCAACATGTAAATGTGGTGATTAGATTTCTAACACATGAACATAGAGGGGACACGCCGACTCCAAAACAGATCTGTAGGAATTTGTTACTTGTACTGCCATTTAGAGTTTATCTCCTTAGAGGATGTCCTATGCTAATTAAGTAGAGTAATTTTTAAACAGAAAAGCATGATACCATTTTGTTACTGTCCTCATTCAGTCTGTTTCTTTATTTACTGAAGCTTGTTACAATTTATTAACCATTAACTATATATAGGAGTAAATTAAATCTTCTTACCTTTCTGCCATCATACACTCAACCAATTAATCCGACAAGAAAGTTGTATAAATCTACAAAGCAGCCAATTGGCTTTTCTGAGTGTGCAATTAAGTTACAGAGCAATTTTCTGAAGTACCGAACCCCAGATGAATTCAACAGCTTTGTGAGTGCAATACTGATATTGATTTTCAAGGCAGGAGAAAAATGCCTCAATGTTATTTCACACAGTGTACTTGTCCTCGGATACTGTTTGTAGTTTTGAGTCAAACTAGTTCATTTTTCTATTGTAAGAGAAATAAGTTTTATTTTATCTCTCCTTTTTACCTCTTTATTTTTCTATTTCATCGCGTCTATTTTAAGCACACACACACACACACACACTTGCAATTACAAGGTAAATATGCAATCATAAAATAAAAATTCAATCACCAAAAGCCAAAATGATAAGATTCTTTCTTTCATTTACTAATCTATACCCTGATATCATTGCTTAAGGTGGAATCCAAAACTTCAGAGTTTACTATCGGTATCCATTTCCCCTTTGCCAGTAAAATTTTTCATTTTAATTTGACTAGAGAGAATGGGTGTTACTCATTTCATCGACAGCTGCATGAAGACAACTCCACTCCATTCATGCTCCTACCCCATCCAATCTCCTCCCCCTTTCTTCATGGCATAATTTTAATGCACCTTTATTGATAATCTTCTTCTGCCATAGATCATAACTTTGAACATGCAAAATGTAGGAAAGTCCCCACGATCATGGGGTAAATTACACACACACTGTGGTATACTACTCAACCAGAAAAAGGATGAAATTTTGTTTTTTGCAACAGAACAAATGTTTAAACTACATGAAATAACCCAATCTCAAAACACAAATATTTCATATGTAGCAGTTAACATAAAATTCAAAAAAAAAATGGGCAGTACAATGGTTCAATGGCTAAGGTCTCACGTTACATGCTCCAGGATCCCCTATGAGCAACAGTTTGTGTCTTGGCTGCTCTACCCTACCCATGTTTCTGCTTGTAGCCTGGGAAAGAATGGCCCAAAGCCTTGGGACCCTGCACGCATGTGGGAAGCCTAGCAGCAGCTCCTGACTAACAGCTTCAGATGACTCAGCTTCTGCCATTGCAGCCATTCAGGCAGTGAACCAGTGGATGAAAGATTTTTCTGTCTGTATCACCTTCTCTCTGTGGATCCACTTTTCCAATAAAAATAAATATATCCTTGAAAAAACATATGTATGAATGGTAAATATGTTTTCAAAGATTTTCGTCTGGAATTCAACATTATTTTCTTTATAAATGCTTTAGAAATTGTTAGACATTCTGAAAATTACACACAGTGCTTTAAATCAATTTTGCCCAAAATATTTAGAACTTGTAAAATATGCTTTCTTTGGTGAAGCCTTGGGACTCTGCACTGGCATGGGAAACCTGGTAGAAGTTCCTGGCGGCTGCCTTCTGGTTGGTGCAGCTCCAGCCCTTGTGGCCACTTGGGCATTGAATCAGCTCATGAAAGATCTTTCCCTCTGTTTCTACTCTCTTTGTATATTTGACTTTCCAGTTACATGTTTTTATAACACAGGCAGGAGCTAAACTGAGCAACTTGCCACAAATATTGCTGATAGTCCTATAAGCTATATACCCATGGTGCTATAAAGTTATTATTGCATGTAAATTTCTTATTCTAGCACTATCTACAAAAGCAAGCAGAGTATTGGCATCTGTTCTTTAAAAGAACTGATTATTCTTGTCTGAAATATCTTACATACATTCAAATTCTGTAGTATAATGGTGATGTTATTGTAAGTTGAAACTAGAAGTTTAGCAATCTTTTCAAAATATTTTGGAAAAAAATTGAAATTTTTTAATTTAACAGCTATGAAAAAGGAGATCATCAAGTTTCAATAAGTATTTAGCTGATTATAGTTGGAACAATCTAGGGCATAGTCAAGTCTTAGCTGTGTTCATATATTTGAAACAACAATATTTTACTTACAACTTTTCATTTTGTATTCTACCAACTAAGAATAAGCTTTCAAACAAACAAAAACTAGTGCAAGTGTCACAGTAGCCTAGTGGCTAATCCTACTTTTCACCGGGATCCCACATAAACACCTGTTCATGTCCCAGCTGTTCCACTTCCCATCCAGCTCCCTGCTTATGGCCTGGAAAAGAAGTAGAAAATGGCTCAAAAGCCTTGGGACCCTGCATTCTCCCATGTGGTAGACCAGAAAGAAGCTCCTGGCTCAAGGCTTCCTATGGGCTTAGGTCCAGCTGTTGTGGTCATTTGGGGAGTGAACCAGGACAGAAGATCTTTCTCTCTGTATCTCCTTCTCTTTGTGGATACAGCATTCCAATAAAAATAAATAAATCTTAAAAAAAAAAAAAGCTTCAACTAAATTAAACCAACATGCCAAAAATGGTGCAATAAGTGAATACCAAATGAGAGATGTATCAAGTGAAAACACAGGTCTTAAGATTTCAAATACAATATGTGATCAAAGATAATTGATATGCATGTTTTAGATGTGTTCAAATATGATAGAGAGGATTTAGAAGGTTATTCTCAATCCTTATTTAGTAACAGCTTGATATTTTAAAGACATCTAAGTATTACATATAATAAAAACATTAAATAATAGAAATCTATCAATGTAAGTAAAACATATTATTTCATAAATAGTTGGCAGGTGACTTCTTAATAATAATTAATATACCCATTGCTTAAAATTTTTAAATTGAGGTGGAACTCATAATTTATATGTAATTTTTTATTAAAATGATACTGGCATAGATTGTTTTCCTGGCTTGCTAGCAACTTAATGATTGCCAGATTTTGAATAATGTAAATTAAAAGTCACAACAGAAAAATTTTAAAAATATGATAAAGTGACATTTCTCACAAATGTATATTTGAATTCCATAATTCACTGTTTGCTGATTTTTGAAAGCAATAAATTGGCTAGAAATTGATTTTTTTAAAATCACAATTTTACCAAACCTAATAATAGGTTGCATATTACATTAAATCATATTATATATATTTTTTTAAGATTTATTTATTTTTATTACAAAGTCACATATACAGAGAGGAGAAAAAGAGAAGAAGATCTTCCCCCAGGTGACCGCAACGGCCGGTGTTATGTCAATCCGAAGCCAGGAGCCAGAAGCTCTTCCAGGTTTCCCACCTGGTGCAGGTTCCCAAGGCTTTGGGCTGTCCTCGACTGCTTTATCAGGCCATGAGCAGGGAGCTGGACAGAAAGTGGAGCTGCTGGGATTAGAACCGGTGCCCATAAGGGATCCTCGCACATTCAAGGCTAGGACTTTAGCCACTAGGCCACACCTCTGTGCCCATATTATATATTTTCAACCTTAAGATTCACAGTGTTAGAACACTTCTAAGAGAATTTACATGAAAAAGTTTTTTAAACTTCTTGTGTTATATAAGATCTGGGTGTTTGTCGTTGTAAAATCCTTGCTGTACAATAAATAGATAAGGTTTTTGTTTTAATTTATCACATAAAGTTGGGTAGGAAAAGAATGAAACAAACCCAAAAACTATATTAACAGGAGAATATTATTGTAGAGTTTCTGATACTAACAGCACATGTCTAAGAAATTTAGCAAATTATGGCTGTGAGTCCTGAACAAGTCATTTTGTTCTTCATTGGAATTGTTAAGTGAGACTAGAGAATTATTTGAGTTGCAAATGTAAAATAGACTCTGTTCTAGACTTCAGCATAACATCTCCAGTCATTCTTTAAGAGTCCAACCAGTAAATGTTGCACCAACCAATACCATAGGCAAACACACACAAAAAAGTCAGTAAAATTACAAAAGAAGAATAAATCAAACAATGAACAGCACATTTCTTAAGTGACAGGAGCAAACCACTATGTATCAGTTTTAACCCTGAATGTAAGTGGATTAAGCTCACCAACCAAATGACATAGATTAGCAGACTAGGTCAAAAAATAAAACCTATCTATTGTCCACACGGTACACATCTCACCAAAAAAGATATGTGGAAACTGAAAGCGAAAGTTTAGCAAGGAATATTCTGGGTAGTAGAAGGGAAAACACAAGCAGGAGTAGTCATTTTTATATCAGACAATATAGACCGATATGAAAAGTATTAAGGGAGGAGAACGGATATCACATAATGATCAAGTGAACCATTCAGCAGAAGCCAGGATCAGAAAAGCCCAGGATCCATGACTTCAAACCCAACGGAAGTGGCTGGAGGCAGGGCTCGCAGTGAGACAGGGTTGGTAGCTGGTCAGGCAGAGCACCTCCCATCTCTCAAGTTCATCCTCCCCACCTTTCAACAAGTTATTATTGTTTTTTTTTTAATGAGCTTCAGCACAGAGGTTTTTCTGTCATTGAATCTCTCCTTGTTATCTTCTCAGTAATCATTTCCTAAATCCTGAGATAAACAATAGCTAAGATGTAGCATATTATTTTTAAATTGACATTATGTCTCACTTGGGATTTCGTTTTACTACTAAAATTTACTAGAATTTACTGCCGCAAAAGTCTATTAAAACCATATACTTTACTTCTCTCTCATGTCTTACTTTTTTGAAAAACCTTAAGAAATGTGGTGATCTCACTAGAAGGATATTCCAGAACAAGTCACTCATACTGTATCCAAACCAGAGTGGAGAGAATTCTGCGCAATAAATTTCACCAATTGTCATCTGTAGTAGAGAAAATACTGGAATTGCAACCAGAAAGCTCTGACACTTTGCTATTCTACACTTATAAATTATACTATGAGCCCAGTACTCTACTAAAGTTCTTGCCTTGCATGTACCATGATCCCATATGGGCACTGGTTCTAATCCTGGTATCATAAGTGGCAGATAGTTAATTTAATCTTTTTAAGAAAATTTCTAAACCCAGCATGGGTCCCATATGGGCGCCGGTTCTAATCCCGGCGGCCCTGCTTCCCATCCAGCTCCCTGCCTGTGGCCTGGGATAGCAGTTGAGTACAGCCCAAAGCCTTGGGACCCTGCACCAGGTGGGAGACCTGAAAGAGCTCCTGGCTCCTGGCTTTGGATCGGCTCAGCTCCAGGCCATTGAGGCTGCTTGGGGAGTGAATCATGGGACAGAAGATCTTCTCTGTCTCTCCTCCTCTCTGTATATCTGACTTCCTAATAAAAAAGAAATAAATCTTTAAAAAATTAATAATGTGCAGAGTTCACCGTGATTCTTGAGTTTCTTGAGAGCACTGTATAATACATACTACATCCTCTGATTCTGGCATTCTTCCTGGAACATAAGCAAACTTAGAAACTGTATATTTGAAGCACACACTGTTTTATAAACAAATTCTATTAGCATATAATTTTAATATGATGTTTTAGTACGATATTAGAAGATAATTTTAAATATTTTTTAGGACATTGCTTCAAATTTGTCTTTGGATGACATAGTTGCTAAATTTCTCAGCAGAGCTGGACTTACTGACTTCCAAAGAATCAGAAAACATTTTCATACTTTTACATTTTGAAATGGAGAATCCTATACATAAAAAACTGGCATAGTCCATTAAGGGGCAACCATAAACTAATATAAATAAAATACCCTTGGTACTAAATTTTTCAATTCTTGCTTTCCACATTTTCAATTGTTTTTAGCAGAAACTAAGCATATTTCAATGAATTTCACGAATTTTTGGTTGGGTCAAATTAATGACTTGTTTTCGTAGTAAACAGACACCTTTAAAAATGTAGCATGTTTTATAAGATATAACATCACACACCATTTTTATTAAGTATATTTATTAAATTCTGGATAGAGAATTAATGTTCTTCTTTAATTATCTTATGTTTATTTATTTCAATTTGGTGTCACAAATGCTAAGTTTTCATCAGCAGAAAACAATTCAAATAAATTCCGTCACTTATGTTTAAGATACAGTATCCATCTTTTAAGCAATAGTAAAACCTTACATTATGAATGATTTAGAAATATTCAGAAACTAACCAATAATATCTCATTTTAAATCTGTAATAGTCTGTTTTCAGAAGTAAAAGGTAATTACTCCACACAAAAGTGTACTAATGCATTCTTAAATTTAATTTGATCAAAATTAACCAAATTGTCACTTGGAATTAGTTCCTTTGGAAACTCTATTGTTAAAAATAAAACTGTTAACTCTGATTTTGTTTCCTTTAATTAAACGTAAGTTTATTTGAGAAAGCATAATATCATGAAATACTCAATAGTTTAAATCCAAATTAAATTTCAGCATCACCCAAAAGCAAATAAAGAACCCCTCATTCCTACATCCTGCACTTTCAGTTGTTGAGATGAAATCTCTGATGATCTTTACTGTCAATCTGCCATTGCTCATGACTGCTATTGTCTCGTCCTAGGCGTTATTAGTAGCAATAACCACATTACCTTCACAATATTAATGTATGCTTCAAGAATTTTTTTAATCAGTTCTTTTCTTTGGAGCCCACTAATCCTACATTAGTCTCTAAAGTCTATGATTCTATTAGATTTTCAATCCAATATTCACTCTAGTTATTACTTCTCTTTATTAAGATTTATTTACTTATATTTTTCCATGATTCAGATTTATAAGCATTGGGGCTCATCTATATTTTCCCTTCTATTACTTATCCTCAAGTTACTGCAATGGCATAGTGATTCAACTCATTTACACTAGCTTTACTGTCTAATATATAAGCATGTCATGGCATGTTAAGTATAGAAAAAAGGAGAATATTAAATAGCATAAGTTACAAATACAATTAATCAAAATTTCAATATTACTTTAGCCTAAAGATGCAAGCTTTATTCATCGATTATTTCCTGGTATGATAATCTCCTGTTTAAAATGTATATTCTACATATCTATAGTGTGTGTGTGTATGTGCGCACATTCTGTTAGTTTGCTGGTGCATATCAGAAATAACATATGACATTTGACTTTTGGGAGACTTAATTCACTGAGCATAATGGTTTTCAGCTTGGTCCATTTTGTCATAATCTGAAGATTTCTTTATTTTTCATGATTGAATAGAATTCTCTGGAGTAAATGAACCCCATTTTTATCTATTCATTACTTCTTTCTCCCATTTTACTTTCTTATATTCCACCATGTACTTAATTAACTGGCTTAACTCACTCTTTCCACCTTACTGATAAAGACCAGAAAAATAAACAAAAAGAAAGCTATGTAATGTACATCTTATTTTTGGTTTTTTAATCCAGCAATGGAAGTAATTGGAGAAATATTTAGTGCTTTGCTAATTGTATGTCTCGGTCAATTTAGTATGTCAAATTTCAAGTGGATTTTAACACTGTCGAGTTTACTAGTCTGAATTTACTAGTCTTTTCCCATGCCACATCCATGCCGAGGCATAGGACTATGACATAATTTTATCACTCCTCTCAAATGTACCAAATCCCATCTCCATTTAATACTCTTAGCAAAAATACTTTTGCTTCTTTTTTGTAAGTTCAAACAATCAGGAGAAAATGCCTAAAACACTTACTTCAAGAATCAGTTTCCACCTTCGTGTTTTGTCTCTGTGTCATCTATGTTCCTTCTGTATATTCTGCCTTCTTTTCTGAAACAATTGATTGAATACCTGTGTTCCACATAACCATCACTATATGTTGGTATTCAATAACCAAAGGCATCCATTGTTTGTACCGTAGAAAAGACTCAGTAAGTCACATTGTCCTAAAATATTTTCTTCTCTGAATAAGATGATTCAGTCTTTTGCCTTCATTCAGCTGTAACAGGTGCTCTCTTTCTATCTTTTTTCTTCTGAATTCAACTATTTCTGTCATTTGTAATTTTTAGGGTGCAAAGGAATTAGTCTTCCCTCCTCACTAGTTATTTACTTGAATCTTATCAGCTTTGAAAAACTGCTCGATTGGCTTCCTATCATTGCATAGCAACTTAAGGGCATAAACATGTAATTTTATACCAATATGTCCAACTCATATTCAGTTGTTCAACCTATACTTCAATTTGAATGTAAAATAAACTGTTTCAAGATTGTGCCTATAAAGAACACTTTATATGTATCTTAAATTCAGAAATCTGAATCACTATCAAAACTCTTGCTCATATAAAGGAGAACTCCATGTGGAAATACAGTCTCCTCACACACATACGCACACACACACACACACACACACACAAAGCAAGGTAATGGAGTTGAGCAAAAAGATTGCATTTAGGGTAAATGGGAAAAGAGTTTTGTTGAAGCACAGAAGGCTTACAGTTGATAGGTAACTTCCCCTACCAGGTCTGACAATCCCGAGGCAATTAGATCCCTGTGTGTCTTTGAACACTCTAAAGAATAGAATGAGTTGTTTGCTGTCCATACATTGTAGAGCCAAGCCATTGAGGAATAGTGGAATTTGAGATTCTCTTATTTTACACTTTTAAAACTGAAAATCTGACACCTGCTGCATCCATAGCTGTTCTCTTGTCAGCTAAAATAATCATTTACTCTGTTGCTAACAGCCTCAGTATCAATCTTTGGTAAGCATTTCCATGTGTGTGCATGCACATATGAACACTAAAACACACTAGAGGAGAAGGTGATAGTTTATAAGTGAAGAGGCAGAAATGCCTACACCTTAGAGACCATGCAGGCATCTCCGTAAGGGACTGAGAGCACAGTGCAGTCAGAATGTGGTTTTAATGAAAACGAGTTTGGATTCCCCATGTCTTCTCGCTTTTCTGGAAAAGTCTAGGAGGGAAATTTTAGATACACAATTCCCCTTAAGAAATCCCTCCAGAAAGCACTGACCAGAAAGTTTCTTATCTATTGCAAAAGCAAATGACTCCTTCAGCCTGGTGATTATGATCTTGTTGAACCAACAGCATTGCTTCCTCAGTTTAGTGAATTCCTTTTCGATGAAGGACAGGTAAGGATGTGTTGGGCCAAGGGAGACAGACAAGAGTCAGGGCCTGACGTTCAGATTTGTTTCTTTATTCCATTTCACATAAAATTATTTTCTTTTACACATATTGGCCAGGACTTAGGCGATCCAAAGCTGAAATGCTAGAAAATGTGTCAGGGCTGCAGTAGCATAAACACCTGGGCCGTGTACTGCTGCTTGTGTGAGAAAGTGGAGCAGCTGAGATGTAAATGGTGTTATTATGGGATGTTGGCATCACAAGAAGCACCTTGACTAGCCAGGACACAATGTCAAACCATAAGTTTTAATTTTGCTGTTACGAATATACTATAAGGTGTAGAGTTGTGTTAAGCTGATGAATAGAGAATTGTTAGTCATTATTGCAATATTAGATATAGGAATTTAGGAGAAAACTACTGTAATCTGATCATTTACACTTATCTCTAGCAATTTTTAATAGCAAGCATTATAAGTTGGGTTACATTTGTTGCAGGGTACAAAAGAGATCACGCCAGGCATTGCCTAAAGTTTATGAAGGAGTCTTTGTTAACCAAGCTTCATGATAAAAGGGCCCACCAGAAATAGCAAATCACAATTCCATTTGAAATCCAATCAATTGTTACTCCAAGAGGAGCAAATGGTCATTACCTTCAAGCCCATACATTAAGCTGAAGACCCTATGTCCCATCTTTCCCAACAATGTAAGTTATTCTAAGAGAGACACAATGAATAACCTGGACACACTTACAAAGCTGCAGACATTCACCTTTGCCTGGCTTCTCTGCCCACATTCCATTATTGCTAGGATTCACCTCTCCTGGAACTCTTGATAGTACACAAATCAAAAATACAAAGCATCTTTGCATTGCTATCTTCATTGTTCCACCTAAGCAGTGAACAGAGGGTGAGGAATACAGACACACAAGGACCATGCTCAAGGGATACCTGTCCTCAGAGATACTGGGGAGGCCACAGGTCAATTTGCCAGAGCAACGGAATCACACGACCAAGAGCTCGAGCCCCTCCTTATCATGAGCCTTTATAGGGGTTTGTGAGGGGAGTGGTTACTCAAGATTGCAATACCACCCCCTCTCAAGTGATAGGTGAGAGTCACGAGTGGGCAGGAGGCAACACCTAAGTGGTCGGGGAGTGACTTCCAAGGTCATATACATGAACTAGCTACCAACCTCACCACACATTTTCCAGAAATTAATATGATGATATACTCATTTCTACTCTCTATTTAGACACATGATAATTACAAATGTAATCACTTAAATTGAACTCAAATTGGAGCAAGGTGTATGTCTGCTTATTAAAATGGGAACTTGAAGAAAGGAGAAAATGAGGTTAAACTCCCACCCACATAGAAAAGCACATGAAGAAAAATATAGAGAGCAGGTGATTCATCAACGACAAGAACAGCAAAGACTGACGGCATGTATGTTTGCTATACATGGTCCTAGTCGCCTTACCTACTCCTGGGTTTGAAGAAAACAAAATTGCCAAATAACAGTCTCCAGGGTAAAAATGCAAAAAGTCACAGTGTGAACAGTCAATGGAAATCACATGTCTACTACACCAAAAGGACCCCAATGCACTGAGTTTATCTGAGAAAAAAAAAACAAGGTTTTTAATATATTGGTGCATTATGCTTAATTTAAAAAATTATACTGATAACCCAGTCATTTTTTAACTATATAAGATAGAAGCATAGTGCTTCAAATCTAATTTTGGAGATTTTCTATCACACATTTTTTGTTAATACTGGTAATATTCATTAAAATTAAACACAATTTTAAAGCAAACAACATAATATATAAAATAAAATCAAGAAATGCTTTATTTCTAGAAAAATAGGTTATTCCTGTAGTTAAAATTTGCTTCTACCCATTAATATGTAAGAATCTCCTGTTAATGTTCTTTGCTTTTTCTTCCTAAAGCAGATATTTACAATTGGATACACTTCTTATTGGACTATTAATCAAGACGTCACATGTTCCCTGGGGAAATAAATAGGTTAAGCAGATGGAAATTTCACTGGAATTGCACACTGATCTGATATGAATCCTGAACAAAATATTTGGAACCCACTGAACTACTAACTCTGTCATCATTTGGCACACAGGCAAGTTGTCTTATAATTTTCTGATTATGAAATTCCTGCTTCTTATAGCACCTTTCAGGGATTATTCATCATTTTCTTCTGTTTTCCAAAGTACAGAATGTGCATCACATGATGCTGTTTTTTTTCATTTCGGAATGTATTACATGAACAAGAAACAAAAAGCACTACAGTATCCCCCAAATATTCTGGTATTATAGTTTAACAGCAGAAGATGTATAGTGGAACAAATAATGGCCCTCTAATATGTAATGATTTGTAAGTTGTCCCTCCTGAGGGGGATTTTCAGTGTCCCCTGGGTTGTATTTGAAATGCAGAGCAACAGAGACAGATGCTTTTGTTACTTGTTCATTTTCCAACTGGCCAGCCACAAGAGCCAAATCTGGCCAGCATGAAACCGAGAAGAAATCCATCTTCGTGTTTACCAGGAAGAATCTCAGTACTGGGGCCCCACTCCAGTACCTTCCCAGGTATATCAGCACAAAACTGGATTGAATACTGAACACCTGGAACTGGTATTTCAATAGAAGAGGCCAGCATTGTAAATAATTGATTGTTTAACTCTCTCCAGACCCTATATGCATATGGGCATATTTTTAACAATTGGCAAATATGTTGGTGCTTATATTATAAAATGTATTTAATAAAATGGCACTTTGATTTTAAAGCATCACACATTTATAAAAGGGGGCAATAAAATGGTAAAGATTTCATAATCTCTTTTAATTATACCATGACAACTTAAATATTTGGGTTTTATATTTAATCAATTAAGTAATAATAACATCTGATATTGATTTTTAAATATAGCGATAATGTAACTATAATGACACAAATAAAGATTACCACCTTATTTATATTTGATAGATATTTTTACAATATTTACATACATTAAGATATATATTACACAAAAGAATATTTGAGGACTTAATCATATTTACCTATAAACATACATGAGTATAAACATGAACATGTGTACATAAATGTCTATCTCTACACGATTCTTAGTATACAAAAATTGAGTATTCAAGAATAGTAAGTAAATATGCTACTTGATTGACATTTCAATATAATTAAAATAATATGATATGTTATTTGGAAACTAAACCTGTAACTGCACTGGAAGCTGTTAAAGTTTGTGTGGAATTAGTTCATGAATTTGTCATATTGCATGGAGAATGAGAAAATATTGTCAGGGGCTTCCTCCAATGTTGCATAAGATCTTTCTCTCTGTTTCTACTTCTCTCCACAAATCTGATCTGCCTCTCCAATAAAAATAAATATTAATAAATAAGTAAATAAGTCTTAAAAAGATGAAATCTGTTTCAAACAAAATCTTCTATATAGACAATAAGAGTTATATTAAATGGTAACTAAATTGGTATGCAATTCCATTACTATTTAGCCATACGTAGAAAATGCATTAAAATATTTATGTCTCAGTGACCAATTCAAAATTTGTGTGATGGGAATGTTTTTTGATTCCAATGGAAGAATATTGAATTTAAATGCCAAACTAAGATCTCACTTCCAAAATTAACCATTCAATCTAAGATATTAATTGTCATTTAATCCGACAACTTTGCTACCTAAAGTTCATATCATCTTACTTGGTGTGATCTGCCCAACTCTTCCCTACTTGTTCTTTCTAACCCTGCTAATAGCTGCTTTTAGTCATATTAGAGTCAAATTCGAGGATGTAAAAATAACTAACAGAACAGTCTAGTAAATCACTTGGAATTCTTCGTTTTGGAATTCTCCCTTCACTTACATTTTCATATCTGCAGGGCGCACATGTTGTCTTACTCTTGGAGTCTGTAGCCTCTCCCTCCATCTTAAAATAGCTTTAAAGTGATTTTCTCTTCTACGTGACCTGAAAGCACTATGCAAAACACATGTGTGTTGTGTAAATGCTGTTAGTAAGTATATTATCACTTCCTAATTGAAGTGTGTTTTTTGAATTTTCTCTGTTAGCTTCAATCTTCCGATAGCAAAACTGAGTTATGTGTATTTATTAAATGTAATTCCCTTCTTATCACACCCATGCATACCAGTCAAATTTATATAAAAGTATTTATAGGGCCCAGCGCGGTGGCGCAAGTGGTTAAGGTCCTCGCCTTGCAAGCCCGGGATCCCATATGGGCGCCAGTTCTATCCCGGCGGCCCCGCTTCCCTTCCAGCTCCCTGCCTGTGGCCCAGGAAAGCAGTCGAGGACGGCCCAAGGCTTTGGGACCCTGCACCCGCGTGGGAGACCCGGAAGAGGCTCCTGGCTTCGGATCGGCATAGTATCGGCCTGTTGCGCTCACTTGGGGAGTGAATCATCAGACGGAAGATCTTCCTCTCTGTCTCTCCTCTCTGTATATCCGCCTTTCCAATAAAAAAAAAATAAAAATAAATCTGTAAAAAAAAAAGTATTTATAATGAAAGAAAGGATTAGTGGGAGCACAGATGCTATGTTAAAAGACATTTACTATGGAATACAATCAAAAGGTACCCAAATTAGGTTAAAAGTAGCCAATCATGTAGATTCAAAGGAGAAAATGCACAAAAAAAAATCAGCGGAAGAATTAGTAAACTGACTCTTTTTTGCATATAAGAATGAGAGATCACTAGGTGAGAAAGAAAGTTAAAGATATGAGACTCACCTTCTTGCATTAATCTATCAGGATTTTACAAAAATTTTTTCATTCCAGCTTAAGATAGTGCCCCCAAAATTCTACCATGTTCTGCCTCTGAAAAATGCTATCACCTTCTGCCATGACTACATTGAAACTAAACTTGCAACATATGAATCCTTGAGTCACAAATTATATATATATAATAATTATTAT
Organism: Ochotona curzoniae; assembly: GCF_017591425.1. Classification (NCBI taxonomy): domain Eukaryota; kingdom Metazoa; phylum Chordata; class Mammalia; order Lagomorpha; family Ochotonidae; genus Ochotona; species Ochotona curzoniae. Next base: position 46,707,880 of record NW_024467119.1, read on the forward strand.
ATATATTATTATATGTATAATAGCAATTAGTAGCTCATAGGATCATAAAGGAAAAAAATCAGTCTTCAAGAAAAGTTAAACAAATACAAACTCTGAAATGTCTTTCTTGAAATTCTTTTTTAAGATTTATTACTGTTAAACTTCTTCTGAACGTTTTTATCTGTTTTGTGCACCTAGGGTTATTGTTGAAAGCGATTCAAGTAAATAAGTAAAAATAGTTGTCACTTTAGAATTTTTTTACTGTCAGCTTTTTTGGGAAAAAAAAGTTCATGCAGCTGAGGTTAGTTTCAGAATTCTTGACTTCTGCAAGATTTTTTATACCCCACACATTGAGGATATGAATAATAATTTGTGTGAAACTTTATAGGCCTAGGTTTTTGGTATGTGAATTACATTAAAACAACAGGAAACTAATAATATTTCACGGAATTCATTTTAGCACTGATTGATAAGCATTTAAATAATTACTATATAATGAAATCACAGATCATTATATGTAGAATTTTACTGACCTAAGGAGACTTATTCATTTATTTACATGTTATATTATATTGTATTGGTTGTAACACCAGCATTAAATTGTTTATAAAATGTGTGTTTTCTATTTTCTTCACAAACCATGTGGATATTGGGATAATATCAGAGCCAATACACTTCTAATAAGCTCTATGAAATAATTTTCTTGATTAGTCACATTTTACTGTTACCATTGACCATGCTATTCAGCCATCTAGCATATGAAGAAAGTATAGAGATTTGAATTAATTATTTCTGTGGCTTGAATGTTTGTGTTCCATACAAAACTCATGTTCTAAAATTCTGATGAAATAATGCTATGAGGTGGGGTCTTGCAAGGGAATTAGGATAAAAGTCCTCTGTATATGTACGTGGTTAGTGCCTGATGTAAAGGTTAGGAGAAACTTGCCGTGTCTTCTGAGGTTCTTCCTTCTGCCATCAGTGGACTCAGAGATACACCATTTCAAAGGAAGAAGAACCCACGGTTTTATTCTGAACATAGAGCCTGGACCCTCACAAGGCGTTGGACATGTTGCTAATTTAAACTTAGAACATGAGAAGTGTATTTCTGCTGTTTCTAAAAACCTAGTCTGTGATTTGGGGTTCAAGTAATAAGATAGATTAAAGAAATCATTAAGACTGCATGTGATACTCAAGTCTCTATAACTGAATCTAGTTTTATGTGAGTTTTTTTTCCTCTTACCTTCAGGAAGCTACTTCTAGTTCATAAAATCATGAATTTATTTCAACAATAGATATTTTAGAATTATTTTGTAGAAAAATTAGGACAAAATGACATGAAATATTTACAGATACTGGATTGAATGTTAGCTCTAATAAATGACATTTTCTAGAAGTTGGTAATCCCATAACTAATATTTATATATCAATTCCAGACATTGCTAATCCAGGGCCAAATGTCCTTTGGCAGGAATTTCCTGCATCAATAAAAAAAGAATTCATAGAGCACGCGTTTTCTTTGTCTTTTCACTAATGATTATTTTAAAGAGCTCTCAGTCATTCAATAGCTTCACAAACCATAGCATACATGCTGGTTATCTTGATCATGGAGATTCTAAAACCCAGCAAGTACAGAAGAAAACAGTTTCACTTACTTTGTACTAACAAACCTTGTCCACTGATCTCCAAAATTCCCTGCTTTTATGTGAGTTTCATTATTTAGCAGTCTGATGCTTCTCAGCTTCAATGGCATGAGCAAACTCATACCTATTGCTCTTTTGAAAAATAGAAACATATGCTCTAATATTTGATCTGTGCAATAAAGGTCTCAGAATATCGAAAGCTAATTTATTTGGTGAATAAAAGCTTCTCAAGAAGATCATTACCATGTTAAACCTTTGTGAGTGGAGAGGAGAACGCCTTTGCTCAGGAGGCTGAGATGACCTAGACTCCAGAGGCCCATGAGCAACAGCTGGAGCTCGGGGAAAGGAATCTGGGCAGATTATCTTCCTGTAGAACATTTTTAAAAGGTCAGATAGCAGGAACCAGCATTCTGTAATGAAACATGAGCTCTCACTGCTCTGTTTTTTTTTTTCCCCTTTATATATAGAACGTTTCTTTATTATTCATTTACCAATAGCTTTTTTAAATGTTTATTATTTTTTAGATACAAGAGTTTTCAATTCAAACACGAGAAAATAAATTAAGACTGAATCATCCTGCAACTCATTACCAGTAACATATTGCAACATAGAATAGCTTTGAAAAATAGGCTGAAGGGAAGGCGAGTGATTACAAAAAGAAATTAAGTTGATCAAACAGATTTTTTTCCTTCTTTTTTAATTCTTGGGAACTATGAAATTCTTTCATGCACAGGTGGTTTCTGCAGATTATTTTCCTAACATGTTTAATACGTAAGCAAAGCAGAGAATCCCTTAAGAAGCTAAAGAATGGAACATTAAAAGCCGTGATTATCCATTAGCTGGTCCAGCAGCCTTCAATCACCAGCTGCTTCCTCCTCCTGTTCTCTCGAATCAGCAGGATTAACATTTCTTCCTTATGACTGAATTCATTGGTTTTTCTGCCAGCCTCTGGACATGCCTGGTTCAGCACCTTGTGAGAGCCCAAAGTTTTGCCTGAATCTGTGTGTGAATTTAGGCTCTCTAGCACTTGATGTGGTAGTGCAGGTAGTTCCAGACCCAGGTAGATCAGGTTGGAGGTGCCATCTTGACATTGGTGTTGCAATGGCAAGGGGTCATCGCAGTGGTGATTGAGCCCATGTTGTCACCCATGGCAGCATTCACATCTTTCTATTCCACAGGAGACTTCCAATGACCACAAGCAACCTGGAGTCAAATGCCTAGCATGACACATTTGTAGTGACCATATCACAACCATCTTAAATTACACTGCTGGAGACTACCCCGACTGTGCCTTTTTTTACACCAAACAAGCGTGATCTCATCACCATTGTAATGGGCAATTATTCTGCTGTGCCCTTCTTTGCCTTCTTGAAGTAGAAATGTTTCTCAGAGATAAAAGTTTTTCTTCAATATGCTAGCATGATATGTAATAGAATTCTTGGAAATGGGCCAATATTTAAGATCAAATACCAGAAAGACATTATATCCTCATTCAAGATTTACTAAGAATGTTTGTTATACCCTTTTATTAATTTATTTTTTAAAGATTTATTATTATTATTTGGAAAGTCAGATATACAGAGAGGAGGAAAGACAGAAAGATCTTCTGTCTGCTGATTCATTCTCAAGTTGCCACAATGGCCAGAGCTGCACCAATCCAAAGCCAGTAGCCGGAGCCTCCTCGGGGTCTCCCACACAGGTACAGGGTCCCAAGGCATTGGGCTGTCCTCATCTGCTTCCCCAGGTCACAAGCAGGGAGCTGGATGGGAAGCAGGGTCACTTGAATTAGAACCAGCGCCCATATGGGATCTTGGCATGTGCAAGGTGAGGACTTAAGCTGCTAGGCTACCATACCGAGCCCACTAAACCCTTTTTTAGTAACTAATCAGCACAATGTGCCTGAAGTTCTTTGTAGAATTACAATAAAATACCCATCATCACTTTTGTTTTGTCTTCGTTAGGATATAAATATGCCTGCTGACTCCATCAAAATCTTCAAATGTTCCTTGTAATGCTTCCGGTTTTTTCCAGAGGCCACATTCTCTATTCCAAGAGTGAACATCTCTTCCAGGGTGATGCAGTTGTTCACCTCCAGCAGGATTCTGGACTCAAACACCTGCTGACATGCTATATGGCCAAAGCCTACTCCTAGTGGCCAGGCACCACTTGCATCCATTCCATATCACACTTGAATTTCTTTGATTCATTATCCTGCTAGTGTACTTGGGATGATAACTCAAGAATTGGACCACATATCTGGGAGACCTGAATGAAGATCCTGGCTCCTGGCTTTGGTGTGGCCTATCCCTGGCTGCAGATCCAGCAATTAGAAGGTCTCATTATCTCTATCACTCTCCTTCGCTTTGGGTTCAGAATCAATTTATTAATAAATCCGTGTACCACAAAGGCCAGAACATAGTTGATCTGGCTGGTGCTCGGCTAATTCCAAAGCCAGGAACCAGGAACTTTCTCCAAGTTTCCTAGGTGTTGCAGGGTCCCAAGGCTTTGGGCCATGCTTGACTGCTTTCCCAGTCCAGGAATGGGGAGCTGAATGGGAAGTGGATCAGCCAGGACAAAAGCCAGCACCCAAATGGGATCTGGGCACATGCAAGGCAAGTATTTACCCGCTAGGCTGTCTCACTAGTGGGATATGCATTCTTGAGTAACCAATTTGGTTTGTAGAACAAGAGTAAAACTGCAATGGTTGTCGTCTGGATTGTTTTTGCTCAATGTTGCTGGTACAAAATTATAGACAAATAGTAGTAATTGAAAAGATAGTAACTTTTATGTACACTTTTCAGGTATTTGGAGCTCCTATTAATGTATTGATGTGGTATTAAATGTTGTAATTAACGGTATGCTTTGAGTACTTTTTCTCATTCTATTAATTAGGTCTCACACCTAGATTTTATATTTAGCTAGGTAGCAAGTATTTCATATATTGTTATATGTAGATATTTATTCATATACATATATATGCTCAAAATTTTAAATATCATTTGCAGTATATAAGTGCAATCTTATTTTAAAATTGAGAAAATTAAAAATGGCTAGGTATGGTTTCTTTAATAGCTTTCTACCATCACGATGAGTTTTATTTTTTTCTTCTATTTTTAATGTTTATTTATTATCAACTAGAAAGGCAGAGAAAGAAACAGGATAGAGAGAGAGAGAGAGAGAATTTACATTTGTTGATTCACTCTCCAAATATTTGTAATAACCAGGCTTGGCTATGCCAAGCCAGGGTTTCTATCAGAATCTTCCATGTGAGAGGCAGAGGCCAACATGTTCAGTCATCATCTGTTACTCTCCTGGAAGCATTGGAAGTTATCTGAGCTCCAGAGCAGCTGGGACTTGATCTGGCACAGCTATGCATGATCTCCATATGCTAAGCAGCCCGTTAATCTGTGATATTACAATGCCCAGCCTTGTTTTCACTAATACTATATGCATGTTGCTTATGAATAACTCTTAGCAAATTGGCATTTCTTTTATCTTGCATGGCCAATTTACATCTGATTTTTGTGTAAGTAGAAGTTTTTATGTAAGTAGAAATCTATACTTGACACCTTTATTTGACCATGAAGAGTAGTGATGGCTTATTTGCTTTTCAATTTCACCTGAGAAATCTAGCTTAATTTACCAAGCTTAATACTATCATATACCTGTCTTCTATTTCTATTAGAGTTCATATATGCCTCCCTATATTTGGTAGTGCAATGATTAGCATACTCAATAAATATGTTTCTTATATCACATACACTAAGAAAAAAGTTATTGGGGGCCTATTGTGATATAGAGGGTCATGCTACCAACTGTCACGCTGTTATCTTGATGGGAACTGGTTTGAACTTCAGTTGCCCTATTTTTGACTGAGCTCCCTGGTAATATGCCTAAGAAAGCAGCAAAAGATGGTTTAGGACCATCGGCACCAGTAGCCACACGGAAGACCAGAAAGGAAACTTCACTACCTGGCATCAGCCTGGCCCAGTCCCAGTGTGTGCAGACATCTGGACAGTGAACCAGCCTATAGAGGATCTCTCTCTATGTATAAATCTCTCTCTAAATCTCCTTCCGTGTGTATGTTTATGTGTGTGTGTGTGTGTCTGCCTTTCAAATAAATAAAATAAATCTTTCAGAAAAAAAATAACCACTGCTTTTTACCTTCTGTGAAAATTAATTTTCTGTAGATGGATGTTTAATAAAACTTAAATATACATATATATAGAAAAAGAGGAAAATATAGTTATAAAGGTCCTGAAGTTATAAAATAAAAAATAATGATAGTGAATAGGAGGACCTAGGATAAGCTGTAAAATCAATGATGGTTATTGTAAAATTGTTAATGATTATTTTGTAACTTAAAATATACTTTGATTAAACAGGGAGGGAAATTTAATTCATCATTAAGGTTTGATTTTCCATCACAAACTAAAGTTATTTTTATTAAAATTCCTGGTTATTTATTCACTAGCATATTATTTCTTTTAACTTAAAATGTTTTAATTAAGCAGTAATTTTTGAACCTATTTTAGGATCTTAGTTTTGCTGAGACTCTCAGTTCCCCAATGTGTTCTGTTTCAGATGAAGTGCATTGCAGTATTCCTAAATGTTGTAATGATTTAAAACTGTATTTCAAAAGTTCTAACTGATTCAGATTAAAACATTTAAGTTAATTAGAATTTGTTTAGTAGATTTAACATCTTGGTCAGTTAACCAAACTAAAAAAGACAAGGATGTTAAATTCTGAGCAGAAATAGAACTTATTCTGACCGATCTTATTATCGATTAATGAAATGTTGTTCAAACAAGCATCCACAGCAATTAAGTACAAGGTTAAAAACTAATGAAGTGCATTCCCTAGTTTGAAAACGGTTTAAGAAAACTGGAAAAGAGTACTCAACATTTTGTGAAAAGTGCAATTAAAAAATATTTTGGTGCCAAAGCAAATTGAATCCCATGGTTTTTTTTTAAATAATATGTCCTTACCATGAGCTTTCTGAGATCTTTTGTGTGTTTGCAAAATAGGCCTGACAGGAGATTAGCAAGCTACGCAGTGTTCAGAGGACAGGGAGAAGAGTCAGTCTTGTAATAGAGAGGAAGATATAAAAATATTCTCTTTAGGCAACAACAAGAGGCATCAGCTAAGATGTGACTACCTCATCACAAAATAGCATAACTGCATTTAGATCTACCCATTATTCCCACCATGATAGTTTTATCATTCTTCATTCTTAATATTATTGTTGTATAGCATGGACCATGGATAAATGTTTTTCAACCTTCATAATATTTTAGACAATATTCAAACAAATCAGAGAAATAATTTGATTTATTATACAAACATTTAGATTTTCAAAAAGGTTTGTTTATTTAAAAGGTTGAACAAGAAACAGAGAATGCTAATAAGTTCACATGCAAACGACTGCCATAGGTAATGCTAGTGCATTCCTAAGCCAGAATTATTTCATTCTTTCAGGGTTTCCCACATGAATGACAACTGCCCAAGGACTTGAAATACATTTGAGTGCTTTGCAAGGACATTAACAGGGATTTGAATCAGAAGTAAAGCAACTGGGGCTCAAGCCTGTGCCCCAATATGATCTTCCAGCCTAGTAACTGATAGTTCCTCCTTCTGTACCAGAATAGCCCAACTTGTCGATTTTCAAAGTATAATTTATTTAAAACCTGATAATTATTTTCAAGAAACAAAAGAAAATCCCAGGTCACACACACACATCAGTAAGTAGTCTTATTTTCATGAAGTATTTTTGAAAACTTGAAGGTAACATTTGTACTTACTATATTTAGTCATTGATTTACATTATTTATCAGACAACCCAGATATTTTGAAATGAAAGTAAGGTCACAGGTTAAGTTAAATCATATATCAAAAAATGTACATGAGCAGAAACATGAAAGGGAGCTTTTTTTTTTATTAGAAAGCCATTTACTGAAAGAGGAAATATAGAAAGAAAGATCTTCCATCTACTGACTTACTCCCCAAATGACCACTACAGCCAAAGTTGTGCCAATCCGAAATCAGGAGCCAGGAGTTTATTCCTGGCCTCCCACACCGGTGCCCAAGGCTTTGGGCCATCCTCAACTGCTTTGCCAGTTCACACGCAGGGAGTTGAAAGAGAAATAGAACAACCAGAATATGAACCAGTGCCCATATTGAATCCTGGCACATGCAAGGTGAGGACTTTAGCCAGTAGGATACCACCCTGAACCATAAAAAATGAATCTTAAGAAGTCAAATATGAAGTTTCTGGGTGAATTTGGTAATGCTAAACCCAGGAAATACTGCTGCATGCACCTACGACACCATCCTGGAAGAAAGAAGGAGATATGGACAGCCCAGATTAGTCTCTACTGAACTCCAACACAAAACAGACAAAGCTCTCAGTTCTTTCCTAAGATGCAAGACTATTCCTGCTGCTCTATTACTCTTTATTAAACTTGGCTATCATTCTTACTTGTAACATTTATAAAATTATTTTCCATGATACGTTTAATTATCTCTTTTCCTCCTTTCTTCTTTTACACTTCCCCTCCCACCATTCCACCCCATATTATTATAATAATATAGTCATTTAGTAACAGTAACAAAGTCAACATTCTGCTATTTATGTGCATTATGACATTGTAGGTAAAGACAAAGGTAAAAATCTGATATCATATTGTTGATGTATATTTAGTTGCCTAATTGAAAGTCCTTTTACTTGGCAGTACAGCTGTATACTGCAAGGTATCTCTACTTCCTAATATGCTGTTCTCCATTCTACAACTCATATTTGAAAGTATCTGTGTATATTTGTTCACCTATATATCTGTTCTTTTACACTTTGCATGTATGTTGACTTATATAAAAGAGAACATATGATGTTTGTCTTTATGCATTTGGTTTATTTCACCATTAAAGATTTATTAAGCCTCTGATTTTTGATAAACTTTATAACTATACCTAACATTATAAGAATATATAATTAGTAGATGGTATTCTTAAAATCATCTCAGCACTAAATTTGTGCATTCAGTGAGTTGTAATAAAACATGTGTATGATATATAACTATGCTTTTAACTACCAAATGTAAGTGTATTATTCATGAATGTTAACATCATTCACCCTTCTGCCAGTGGCTCCACTCTCTTCCACAGCTTTCAGGCCTTGCTGACTCATGCCTGGGGTTGTCTGAGCAGTCCTGGGACTTGCAAACAACATTTTTCATACTCATGGAGGTGGGGTGGAGGTGTAGGGAGGAGAAAAGGCCTCATGCTGGTGTGGTGTGGCTTGCTCAGGGAAGGGATTATGGTGATTTATGGGAAGGAGGACCACTGAGGGAGTGTGTTGCAGGTAAGGAATAACTTCTGGGGACATCCACAAACAAGGCCTCTGTACTTGCAGGTAACTGAGGGTGCTAAGACCAAGCAGTTTGGAGAAAAGGGAATCTAGGGGACCTTTCTGGGTCACACAAAAGCAAACGCCCACATGAGAGACCTGAGCTGGGCTGACTAGCATTGGCCAACACTGGCCACCACCTGCTAGCACACACTAAAGATGGGGATGGTGGCCTACTGGGTAGGGCTAGATTACAGTACCCTCCAGTGAGTGTCAGAACTGGGGATGAGTAATGTTAGATGTGGCCATGACATTAACCAGTATATGAGAGAACCAGGTCTGGAGGCAGGTTTTATTGAAAACATGTGGGCTCATCTCATTTGCTCAAAAATGGCAGTGGTGACAGGCTGAGCTAGGTATGATCATGGAACTCACCAACACTCATGCTACTAGGATTTGGAGCAGGCTAGGCTGGTCCAGGCTGCGGCAGCTATAGACTCATCCAAGAACTGGCTGTGGGCCACGCCGGGACAACATGCAACATCCACCAGGACACAGAAAGGTCAAGACTGAGTGGGTGACCTATTGTGGGGTAAGGGTTTAGCACCTGCTGGCATATGTGAGATCCAGGCCTGGGAGTGGGTCTGTTGGCAGAACTTGGGGAACTCCTTTATTAAGCTGTACCTCCTGCTGGTGAGAACATGAGTCAGAGCAGAATGTGAGCCAGGATGGACAAGGCTGCTTGATTTGTCATCAGGTGTGTGGGCTGGCTCAAGGGGGTGGACTGTGCAGGGCCAGGTCAAACACAACATTCTGGCATGTGAAGAAGCCAGGATAGGGTGTGTGTCATGGTAGGCTAGGCTATCACACCTTCAGATTTGCAAGAAGCCAGTGATGGGGGCAGGATGGACAGGGCTAAGCTCTAGGACCCATCAACAAGAGTTTGGCCTGAGGATTAGCCAGGGCCAGGACATTCTGAAGCATCTGAAGACAAAGGCAAAAATTGGGGTTGGGTCACGGCAGGCTAGATCACAAAAATCATTGATACTTGAAAGATCTGTGTCTGAGAGCAGACCTGGCTGGGGAGCTAAGGGAATATACTGGCTGGACTGTGGCTTCCACTGGTGACCCTGAGAGTCAGAATGGGATCAGCAAACTGGGTTGGGTTCATTTGAGAGATCCCTTGGTGTGGGTGTGGATTGAATCTGGGGTATGCCAGGCTGACTGGGTTCCAGCACATACTCATGCTTACAAGAGGCAGAGTGGTGTAGGGATAGGCTACGCTAGATCTCAGCATGCACTGAACCGCATGAGAGCTGGGTCTGAGGGCAGGCTAGGCAAGGATGGGCTGCACAACTCAAAGGTAAGAGCCAGAATGAGTGTGGGCTGGTCGGGCAAAGCCACTGTACCTGCCATGACAGAAGCTGGCCTAAGTCAGGCTGGGCCAATAACCCACTGGTGTGCATGAGATCTGTGACTTGGAGGTGACCTGATGGAGGAGCTTGGGGAACTTCTTTGTCAGGTTACAGTCCTTGTAGGTCAGCACAAGAACCAAGGCAGGAAACAGCCTAGACCAGGACAAGTTAGAATACCCACTACCATACAAATGGCTCATGTCTTGGGGTGGGCCAGGCTGGGTCAGTTCACAATGTGAGTGGGTCGGTTTTCAAATGTGAGAAACAGGACAGAGAATAGAACAACCATCTTGGGCCCCAATACCAGCCAGTTCACACTAGGGCTGGGATTTCAGGTTGTCCAGGGTAGGCTAGGCTTCAGCAACCTTCTAGCATGAGCTGCAACTGGGGACAGACCAGGCCAAGCCAGGCTATAGCACCCACCAGTGAATGCCAAGTTAAGGCAGGCCATCTAAGTTTAGAACATATTATCCACCAGCTTATGTAAAACCTCCTTCCCCTGGGGCTGGGGGCAAGCCCTGTAGGGGGCAGCAGAGGTTCTCCTGCTGTGCCACTGCTCCCCCTGGTAAATGTGAGAGCTGGGACTGAGGGATGACCCCTTTGGACAGGGCTACAAAATCCATTGGCCTGCATGTGCACTGGGTTTGGGGAAGAGCCAGGCTGGGCTATGCAATCATATTCATTGGTGCACTCATAAGCTAGAGTGAGGGCCGGTCTGGCTTTGCCACAGCATTGCCTGGGACTGAAGACCTGTCCTGTCAGGATAGACTGCAGAACCTGCTGAAAAGTCCATGATTCAGGTCTTGGAGTGAGTCATGGTGGGCATGCCTCTGATATGCTGCAGCTCCCACTTCTGGGCGTTAGAACGAGGGCTGGGGATGAGCCATTCCATTCATTCATACATTCATTCATACATACATACGTACTTATCACTCATTAGAAAGGATTTGGTCTTTGAACAATTCTTCTCTGTAAACATTCCCTTTCTGGGCATGGCATGGTAGCTTAGTGGCTAAAGTCCTCACTTTGCATGTACCAGGATCCCATAGGGGTGCTGATTTTAATCTCAGCTGCTTCCCATTCATCTCCCAGCACCCCATGCAGGACACCTAGAAGGGACCCCTGGCTCCTGGCTAATTGGCTCAGATTCAGTCATTGTGGCCACTTGGGGAGTGGACGAGCGGATGGAAGATCTCTATCTCTGTCTTCTCCTCTCTCTGTAAATCTGACTTTTCAATAGAAATAAATAAATATTAAAAATATTCATTGTTGGGCCCGGTGGCGTGGCCTAGAGGCTAAAGTCCTCGCCTTGAAAGCGCCGGGATCCCATATGGGCTCCAGTTCTAATCCTGGCAGCTCCACTTCCCTCCAGCTCCCTGCTTGTGGCCTGGGAAAGCAGTCGAGGATGGCCCAGAGCCTTGGGAACCTGCACCTTCGTGGGATACCCAGAAGAAGTTCCTGGATCCTGGCTTCGGATCGGTATGGCATCGACTGTTGCAGATCACTTGGGGAGTGAATCATCGGATGGAAGACCTTCCTCTCTGTCTCTCCTCCTCTCTGTATATCTGACTTTGTAATAAATAAATAAATCTTTAAAAAAAATTCATTGTTATTGTAATCATGTCATCAGACTAGAACTCACAAAGCACACCTCTGTTCTTCGTTGTATTCATCAGAAAAAGCAATCTGTGATTGCAGTTGTGTTCTGACAGCTCAGCCAGCTTAAGCTATGGTTTCCCAAGTACCATTTTATGCCTATTCAAACATCTCATTTTAACATGTGATTAAACACATGTCATGAAATAAGTCTAAGTATATACATGTATCAAATATATTTTATCCTAGTTACATCTCATTGGACAGCAGATGCCATCAGGGTTTCTACACTGAGATCTTGAATGGTTCACATACAAGCACTTCAAATGATTTGTCACCTAACAGCACATTCCATCAGACACAAAGATATTGGAGGAATAAGTGGCCCATCAATCTTTTCATAGATACATAGTATCCATCTATAAACAAGGGCCAACAATAAGTGTGAGATCAAAGTGTCATATTTTTAGATATTTTTCGAGATACTATTAGGTAATTATATCAAAATGAAGTGGTTATGCAATTGATACAGATTCACATATATTCAACAAGAGAAGTGGTTTATTCTCTAATATTCCTCTCTGGGTACTATTTAAACATCATTTTAACTGACAGAAAGTATCAAGCAAGCCAGTCCTAGCTTTTAAGAACACAATATACATTGCTAATCCATTATTTACAATCCCAGTAAAAGCAAAATTCCCCTTTCTAGAAGCACAGACTTTATCAAAGCTGAGCTATTGAGGTTGCTAAAATAAGTCAAGCAAAATACAAGGTTCATGCTCTTGTGAATCTAAACTACAGCTTGCCTTTCTAAACTGGAAGAATCTTCATTTTTATGAAGACATAACTTTTAAAATAAGCTCTATGTTACACTTCAATGTTTAACTAATTCAGGAAAACAGTGAAAATAAACTATCTGTCCTTTCTTAATTCTGTATTATCCTCACTTCAAGAGATTTTACAAACTTCAGCTAATCCAGTCATCTAAGAGATGATGGTTGATTCTTCATACGCTATATTTAATGTATGGTTGATTTAGTATATGACAACCTGCAATGCCATCACATAGACAAGTTTACTAAATTTCATCTATGGTTAATGATTTTGAGAAGCAGCATTTACAAACTGGTCATAATATAATGAAATACCTTTACATAAAAATATCTTTAAAACTATACCAATTTCTCATTTTGAAAGAGAATACTTCAAAATAACACCATCCAGTATTTTTCCTTCTGCCTGAGATTGCTAGTTTTGAAGAGTATAGCTAACTATGGCTTTGGATCATGTTGTGAATGTGTCCATGTTTTTCATTTCAAGGGGTAAAACTTTAATCCTGCCTTAGAAAATTATGTAATGTTGGGCCTAATATGGTAGCCTAGTGGCTAAAGTTCTCACCTTGTACATGCCAGGATCCCAATAGGGAGTCAGTTCTAATTTTGGCTAATTCATTTCCCAAACAGCTCCCTGCTTGCGGCCTGGGAAAGCAGATGAGGATGGCCCAAAGCCTTGCAACCCTGCACCTTCTTGGGAGACCCAGAAGGGGCTGCCGACTCTTGCCTTCGGATTGGCTCAGCTCCAGCTGTTGTGGCCGTTTGGAACATGAACCAGCAGATGGAATATCTTCCTCTCTGTCTCTTTTCTTCTGTGTCTATCTGACTTTCCAATAAAAATAAATAAATCTTTTTTAAAAAGAAAATTATGTAATGTAATCTCAGAAATTTTTTATATGCTAAATGTTGTGGATGAAGGACAATTCTCAATTACCTACCTCTTAGTCTCATTAAGTCTGTTGATTTAGTTTGAAGATCATATAAATATGTGTTACTGAAGATATGCTGATTCAAGACAGCCAGAAAAATATGAATTATATGTGCTTGGGGGATAGAATGCGCTTTTATTGTTTTCAAAATAGATTGCTAGGTATTGTTTTTCAGATACACTAGTATTATCTTATTTGATTTCCCAGTATTTCTTTGATAATTCTTTTGAATCTGTCTTCCCATGAGCAAATCATATTATTGCTTGTTTTAATCATTTTGATTCAAACATGAAAAAAACCTCTGTTAATTTTATAAAAGAAATAGTGGTTACTGAGCAAGACTTTAAATCACTTAAAAGTAAAAACAAAATATGTCAGCTTGAATTCCTGCTTAGTAATCAGCGATGTACTAAACTACTCACCTTGAAGATACAAATGAAAATGTTTTTTAAAAGTAACTTGTTGGACTCGGAAGATGGCCGACGTAGGAGGAGGGCTGTGAGGGAGAGTCTAGTGAGAGAGGGATAGAAAGCTACAGAAGCAGCAAAGAGGAACAGCAGGGAACCGCAGGGAGAGGTCCGTGAAGCTCCCTGGGACAGTGTGGAGCCAAAAAGATCCACACAACTCGGAAGAACAACGAGAACGGAGCAGGGCAAAGGCAGAGAAACCGACATCCCACTCCAGACCTGCTGAGTCACTTTTGAAAACGGCCTGACGGGAGACGCGGCCAGCTCGGAGGCGGGGAGATCAGGGGGATCGTCACCGGCGGGAGGCCTTCGGCAGCGGTGGAGGCAGACTGCAGCGGCCGGACGTTTGGTGAGCTGGGGGTTGACGTGGCAGCCTCCGCATTTCTTGCCCCCCGCTGAGGCCCCAGCCTCAGAACGCGGAGCAGACGGCCGAAACTGTTGGGTCTGTGTGGAACTAGGCACAGTGGTGTTGTGTTGGTGGCTGAGGGGGCCCCGGGAAGGCGCATCGGATGTCCCTGCGCTGAGGGGACCAGTGCGGCTCGGTGCGCAGAGGTAGCTGGCGAGGGTCTGGAGTCCCCCACATCCTGCCTGGTGAGTGCTTGAAACCACCAGGACTCTGCCGCACCGAGCGGGCTGGGCGCCCCGCCTGCAGCAGCAGCACCTCCGTAGCGCAGGTGTCAGGTGTCAGGGGAACTCCTGCAACAAACTGACACGGTGCGAACCTGCCGCCGTGAAGTCATTATAACAGGGCGCCTGGGCCACTCCTCCGCTAAGGGCCTGAGTGGGGGAGCCACACGGGAGCAGGGGCTCTGAACACCCACACACCACGAGTGGTGGATTCACTGCACAAGAGCCACGCCTGCAAAGTGCCTCACCCACAGTCCCGTGTGTGGGAGACGCACCAGGTGGGCTCTGAAAAACCCTGCAGTCCCTGACACGGAGAACGCAGGGAGAAAGCACATAAAACCTTCTACGCACTGCGGATTCCCGTGAAGGGAGCACACCCAGAGAGCGCCTCCATCCCGCCACGCCCTGGGGTGTCACACCTGTAGAAGAGGTGCCCAGAGTGTGCCTGGAATCCACTGGGCCCCCAAGGTGGTGCTCTACAGCCCCGGGCCCTGAGAACGCACCAACGGTGCCTTGAAAATTACCACGCCCGGCAACACCACGCCTACAGGCTCCAATCTCTACAGGAAAGCACCTGACAACCCCTCAACACACGGGTCCATTTGCCTCACCAGAATACACCAACGCAATGGGAAAAACCACCAGAAAGAGTTGTGCTCCAGATGAAAGAGCCAGCACCCCACCAAACAAGGGCCAAAAGCCATTATCAATATCGACGATACGAGATGAAGACATGGAAGTGTTACCAACAAAGGAATTGATGAAAATAATGCTAAAATCTCTCAGAGACGTGGACACAAAGCTGGAAGACTTCCAGAACCGCATAATCACCGAAATACAACAAATCAAAACCAAACTGGATGCCCAAGATAATAAGATTGAAAGCCTCATCAACAGAATAAATGCGGCAGAGGAAAGGATCTCTGAAACAGAAGACACACAAAATGAAAGTGCCCAGCGAATTAAACAGCTGGAGACAAACCTCAGCAAAACTAATAAAATGATGCAAGAGATGAAGGATTACCTTAGAAAATTGAATATTCGGATCATCGGCCTCCCCGAGGGAGTAGAAAGAGAATCTGGGATGCAAGCAGTGCTCGATGAAATTATACAGGAAAACTTCCAAAACACTTGGAACACGAATCCACCCCGCATACAGGATGGACAGAGAACTCCCAACAGACATGATCCAAAGAGATCTTCACCCAGACACACGGTGCTCAAGTTCTACTCCAATGAAGACAAAGAAGGAATCCTGAGACAAGTACGAAGTAGAGAAAAGATCACATACAGGGGAAAACCCATCAGAATCACTGCTGACTTCTCCGAAGAGACACTACAAGCAAGGAGAGAATGGACAAAGATCTTCCAAGTCCTGAAACAAAACAACTGTCAACCAAAAATAATCTACCCAGCAAAGATCTCATTTGTATATGAGAACGAAATCAGATACTTCAATAGCAAAGAAAAACTAGAAGAATATGTCTACACAAAACCAGCTCTGCAAAGTCTCCTTAGAAATGCGCTAGTCCCGGACAAAAAGGAGGCAAATCACAAACAAAGTTGGCAAATAAGAAGGTCTCCAAACTAAAGGCCGCACCAACAAGACAATTACATAGGCAACAACACACACACAACACAATCACATGGCAGGGCAAAATTGCAACCTCTCAATTTTAACTCTCAACACAAATGGTCTAAATTCACCAATCAAAAGACAGAGATTAATAGAATGGATCATCAAACAAGACCCAACCATCTGTTGCCTACAAGAAACGCATCTAACCAGAAAGGATGCAAAGAAACTGAAAGTGAAGGGATGGAAAAAGATATTTCACGCCAATAGACGAGAAAAAAAAGCTGGGGTAGCTATCCTAATTTCAGACGAGATAGATTTCATTCTAACCAACATCAAAAGAGACAGGGAAGGCCATTTTATACTGGTGAAAGGAATGATCCATCAAGAAGCAATCACCATCATTAATGTTTATGCACCGAATCTTAATGCACCTACTTACGTAAAGCAATTACTTACAGACTTAAGGGAAGACATAGACACCCGGACAATTCTTGTAGGCGATCTCAACACACCTCTAACAACAATGGACCGGTCTACGAAACAAAAACTCAACAAAGAAACAACAGAGCTCACACAAACAATAGAACAACTGGACTTAGTAGACATATATAGAACTTTTTATCCTAAGTCCACAGACTATACCTTCTTCTCAGCGGTGCATGGCACCTTCTCCAGAATCGACCACATGATAGGACATAAAGCGAATCTAAACAACTTCCAAAACATTAGTATCATACCATGTACCCTCTCAGACCACCATGGGATGAAACTGGAAATCAACAACTCAAAACTCCCCAGGAAGTATAGGCACTCTTGGAAATTGAACAACATGCTATTAAACGAACAATGGGTCAGAGAAGAAATTAAAGATGAGATCAAAAAATTTATGGAAACCAATGAAAACTCTGATACAACATTCCAAAACTTGTGGGACACCGCCAAAGCAGTGCTACGAGGTAGATTCATCGCAATCGGAGCCCATGTCAAGGCCCAAGAAAGACGCCAAATACAGGAACTAACCTCACACCTCCAGGATCTGGAAAAACAACAGCAGAAGAGTCCCACACACAATAGGAAACAAGAAATCATCAAAACAAGGGAGGAGATAAACCAAATAGAAATCAAAAAAACAATACATAAAATCAACAAATCAAAAAGTTGGTTTTTTGAGAAAATAAACAAAATAGACACTCCACTGGCCCGATTGACCAAAAAAAAACAAGAGAAAGTGAGAATCAATAGCATTAAAGATGAAAAAGGCAACATAACAACAGACACTGCAATCATTAAGAAAATAATTAGAAATTACTACAAAGAACTGTACTCCCACAAATTTGAGGACCACCAAGAAATAGAAAAGTTCTTGGACTCCCACCACTTACCAAAACTCAGCCCGGAGGCAACTGCAGAATTAAATAAACCCATAACCGAGGTAGAGATTGAAACAGTCATCAAAGATCTCCCAACGAAAAAAAGCCCAGGCCCAGACGGCTTCACTACAGAATTCTACAAAACATTCCGAACAGAACTAACCCCAATCCTCTACAAGCTCTTCAAAACAATAGAGGAGGAAGCAACCCTCCCAAACTCATTCTATGAAGCTAACATCACCTTAATCCCAAAACCGGACAGAGAACCATCAGAGAAGGAAAACTACAGACCTATTTCTCTGATGAACATTGATGCTAAAATTCTCAACAAAATCCTAGCCAATAGAATTCAAAAAATCATCAGACAGATCATTCATCCGGATCAAGTAGGATTCATCCCTGGAATGCAGGGATGGTTCAACATTCGGAAATCCATAAATGTTATAAACCACATCCAAAAAATGCAAAACAAGAACCACATAATAGTTTCAATAGATGCAGAAAAAGCTTTCGACAAAATCCAACACCTCTTCATGCTAAAAACTCTAGCCAAAGTAGGCATAGATGGGAAAATCCACAACATAATCAAAGCAATTTATGAAAAACCCAATGCCAGTATCATACTGAATGGAGAAAAGCTAGAACCCTTCCCACTGCGATCTGGAACAAGACAAGGGTGCCCGCTATCACCACTGCTATTCAACATAGTCCTAGAGGTACTTGCAGAGGCCATAAGACAAGAAAAAGAAATCAAAGGCATACGTATAGGAAACGAAGAAGTCAAGCTTTCACTATATGCAGATGACATAATCCTGTACATAGAAAAACCAGGAGACTCAATACAGAAACTGCTAGAACTTATACGAGAGTTTGGCAGAGTGGCGGGGTACAAAATTAACGAACGAAAATCAACAGCCATAGTGTACGCAAATAACACCAAGATGGAAGAAGATCTAACCAACAGGATACCATTCAAAATAGCAGAGAGAAGTATGAAGTATTTGGGAATAAATTTAACCAAAAACGTAGGAGACCTATTCGAAGAAAACTACAAACTATTTAAAAAGGAAATTGAACAAAACCTCAAAAGATGGAATAACATCCCGTGCTCCTGGATAGGCAAAATCAATATCATTAAAATGTCTATACTACCACAAGCAATATACATTTTCAACGCAATTCCAATCAAATTGCCCAAAACATTCTTCACGGAACTGGATACAATGATTCAAGAGTTCATCTGGAAACACAAAAAACCACGAATAGCTAGAACCATCCTGAAAAATAAGAAGTTAGCAGGGGGAATCACAATCCCGGACCTCTGGACATACTATAGAGCAGTGGTTATCAAAACAGCCTGGTACTGGCACAAAGACAGAAAGGAAGATCAATGGAATAGAATAGAAGCACCAAAAGGGAACCCACACAAATACAGCCAATTAATCTTTGACAAAAAGACCAATGACAACTCAAGCAAGTGGGAAGGCCTCTTTAGTAAATGTTGTTGGGACAACTGGCTGATAGCCTGTAGAAACAAAAAGATAGACCCACATCTATCACCATACACTAAGATCCAATCTACATGGATAAAAGACCTAAACCTACATCCAGAAACCTTCAAACTCTTGCAGGAAAATGTAGGAAATACCCTGCAAGACCTAGGAGTAGGCTCCGACTTTCTAAGAAGGACACCAAAAGCAATAGCAGTTGAGAACAGAATAAACAAATGGGACCTCATCAAACTAAGAAGCTTCTGTACAGCAAGGGAAACAATCAACAAAGTAAAAAAGCAACCCACAGATTGGGAGAAGATCTTTGCACACGATATAGGCGATAGGGGGCTAATTTCCAGGATATACAAAGAACTTCAAAACAACCAAAAAACCAAAACAAACAAACCACTCAAGAAATGGGCACGGGAAATGGGCAAACATTTCACAAAGGAACAAGTCCAAATGGCAAACAAACATATGAAAAAATGTTCCAGCTCCCTAGCAATAAGGGAAATCCAAATTAAAACATCGATGAGGTACCACCTAACACCAGTAAGATTGGCCCACATAAACAAGAACACCAACGACGCTTGCTGGCGAGGATGCGGGGAAAAGGGAACCCTACTCCACTGCTGGTGGAGCTGCAAATTGGTACAGCCTTTATGGAAATCAGTCTGGAGAACACTCAAACAACTCAAAATCTGCATACCATATGACCCAGCAATAGCACTCCTAGGAATATATCCAAAACACCTGTTTTACGACAAACCAACATGCATCCCTATGTTCATTGCAGCACAATCAGTAATTGCAAAAACATGGAAGCAACCGAAATGCCCA
This sequence comes from Ochotona curzoniae, assembly GCF_017591425.1. Classification (NCBI taxonomy): domain Eukaryota; kingdom Metazoa; phylum Chordata; class Mammalia; order Lagomorpha; family Ochotonidae; genus Ochotona; species Ochotona curzoniae. The sequence goes on from NW_024467119.1 coordinate 46,727,994, forward strand.
TCAGCAGAAGATTGGATAAGAAAGCTTTGGTTCATCTACTCCATGGAATACTACTCAGCTATTAAAAAAAACAAAATGCAGTTCTTTGTGGCTAAATGGGCACAACTGGAAACTATAATGCTAAGGGAAATGAGTGAATCCCAAAAGATTAGATACCACATGTTTGCCTTGATTTAACCTGTAATTTTTTGTTTGGTTGTTGGTTATTTTTTGATCCTGTCATTGATACTGTCTCAACCCAGATGTTTCGAAGAATGGAACTTGCATTATTTTTAACATATTGTCTACCCATTACTATGTCAATTAATTCCATAATGTTGTATATTGATACTGAGGCCTTTTTGGGGCTTTTAACTGACCGGATCTTTACTCTGTTAGACCTATCTTCAGACCATGGAGGGTCTCCCCAGGAGGCCACTGAACTTATCTGGACAATAAGACGCTGAACTTTATGCTAGGCATGTGTTTGCAAGCAATGAATCTCAACTGAACTTGAACTATGGTTATGCAACAAGGTGGAGGAATCCACCATGGGGGGAGGGTTATGGGAGGGGTGGGGGGAATCCCCAGCGCCTATGGGACTGTACTACATAATACAATGTAAGCAACAATAAAAAAAAAAAAAAAAAAAAAAAATAACAAAAAAAAAAAAAAAAAAAAAAACAAATAAAACTCATCAAAGTCATGAAAGGATGAATATTAAAAAGTCAAAGTTCAACAACTCTTCCCACACTAACATGGTATTTGTGAAATCTACTTCAGACTACAGAAATCTATCCCAGGAAAGGGCTTTTCATTTAAAAAATATTAAAATCACTTTATTTTAGAACGATAAAAAAAAAAAAAAAAAAAAAAGTAACTTGTTTACTTATTTGCATGAGTTACATACAGATAGCTATGGAGACATAGTTGGAGATTAAGGGAGGGAGAGTTCTTCCACTTAATCAAGGGAGAGAGAGAGAACTGGAGAGAGAGTTGGAAAGAGAGAGAGAGAGAGAGAGAGAGAGAGAGAGAGAGAGAGAGAGACCAGTTACCTGTAATTCCTTCTGAGACCTCCCTGTTGGGAGAGTGCCAAGCACTTGGGCAACCATGCACTCCTCTCTTAGGCTGTGTTTATACTGTTGCTTAAAGGGGATGCCAGCAGTGCAAGTGGAAGATTATTCCACTACACAAACAGTGTGACACCTCGATATCATTGGATTTTTAAAAGATGTATAAATTCACAGGTTATGGTAGAAGGATTCCCCTTTTTTCTTTTTAGCACTCAAACTATGATAAATGTAATTTCCATATTATATTTTTTTCACTTTGTGGGATGTTATGTAACTAGTTATTTATCAGTATGAGTGTTACTCTTAAGCCAACTTTTTGAAAAGTTTTTAAAATTTTTTAAAAATTATTTATGTGTTTTTATTTGGAAAGCATATTTATAGGGAAGGCAAGGTAGAGAGAAATATTTACCATCTGCTTCTTCACTTTTCAAACAGCCACAATGGCTGGAAGTGAGATAAACCAAAGCCACAAGCAAGCAGCTTCTTCCATTTTTCCCATACAAGTACAGTGTCTCAAGAACTCTTGCCATCCTCCACTGCCTGGAGCTGGATGAGAGTGGAATAGCCTAGATACGAACTGGAATCTATATGGAATGAGAGCACTTGAATGTGGAGGATTAGCTTGTTGAGCCACAGTATTGGTCTGATTGAAACAATTTATTGTTGATGTCCTTTATCTTCTAATTTGTTACTGTTATAAGGAGTCAAACAAACAAGACACTACATTTTCTGAATTGCAGATTCAGGTTTCTCACTAACAGCTTCAGTTCTACCAGTGACGTCAAGAACAAAATCAAACAAATGTTACTGGCTCACATGTTTTAAGGAGCTGGTGTATCAAACAAGTAAGGTATTTTTCATTCTCTGGTATTCACAAACTGAAAAACAAAAACAAAACACCGTTTCAATTAGCAATCTTCTGTCACTCTGTTATTCTCATCCAAGAGAGCATAGAGTTTTGAAGGAATCTGCAACAACAAAGCCTTTCACTTTGGCTGCATGCAAGTCAGAAATAAAAATTCACAAATCAACATTAAAAAATAAATATCAGGTGCAGGTGTTGTAACATTGCAAGTTAAGCCACTGTTTGGGAAGCCTGTATCTGATACTGGCTGGTTTCCTACTGATGTGTCAGGAAGGCATGAGACGACAGCCCACGTGCTTACAAACCTCAGACTTGTGTGGAAGATTCAGATACATTTCACGTCTGCCTGAACTGGACGTGTTCATTGTGAGCGTTAGCGCACTGACAATGCAGATAGAAGGTAAACCTCTCCATCTTCCTCTCTCTTTGTCAACTCTGAGTGTCAAATAAGTAAATGCATCCTTTGTAAATGAATGGATAAATAAAGTGTGGAGGCAGCAATGCTAAAGTTTCATTGCTACCTGATTCACTCTAATATTCACCCTTTTCATTTATTAAGAAATAAAATGAGACATTTCATTTTAATAGTCTGAAATACTTAAGTATTTATAATATTTATTCCTAGATAACATGTTTTGTCAATGCATTTTTTCTTACTACATGTAAATCACAATGTTATTATGATTTATTTAAATAAACTTTCACACATATGAAATTATTCAATTAAGATATGATTGGTTACATAGTTTGTTTTGAATGTGTATGTTGAAAAATACCATTACCCGTTAAATTCAGAGTCCTATCTAAGTCTTTTCATTTGGAAAATGTTCTTGATGTATCAGAAAGAAGAAATAGCAGAAAAACAAATAAACTCCTGTTGGTAGCATTGTTGCATCAATCAATGTGTTAATACAAAGGTGTATTCTGACCACGTCAGATAATTCAACTTTTTTATGCATGATATTTGTCTAAAGGCAAAATACTACAAGAACAGTATGACTTAGAAAAATAATATATTGAAATAAGAGTTAGAAAGAAATAAGAGGAGAGAGAGAAACAGAGACACAGATATTTTGTCCACTGACTCCCTCTGAAAATGGCTGCAAGCGCTGGGATTGGGCCAAATTCATGCCAGAAGCCTGGGATTCCATCCTGTCTTTTCATCATCACAGGGATCCACACATGTTGATTATCCTCTGTTACCTTTCCAGGTATGCTAGCAGGGAGTTGGATTAGAAGAGGAAGGAGTGGAACTTGAACTATCACTCTTATGGAAAGCTTGCATTGCACCTGAAAACGCAATCTACTACTCCACAATTCTTATCCCAAGGTTAGTATGTTCTGTATCATGTTATTTAACAGTAGCAAACTGACCACATTGTGACATAAAACAAGCAGGAACACAGGTTGAACTTTTCATGTTGTATAATTTTCAGTGTTCTCATTAGAAATCAAAAGTGCATACAGGTTAAGTGAATATGTTATATTTTCATTTATGCATTGTGCCTATCTTAAAGAGAGATCCTGTGTGCTGACTCCCTCCCCAACATCCTGTGAGGTACCTGGAACTCAGAGGCTCAAATAGAGGTGGCACAAACCCAGTTAAGAAAGCATCTCCAACAAAGATACGCTCAGGACCGGATGACTGAACTGTTGAATCCTACTACAACTTTGAAGAAGAAATAATTCGGATTCACTCAAAATGGAGGCAACCATCTTAGCCTCTTTCTGTGAGACCAGCATCACAGTAATTCCCAAATAAACAAACAAGAAACAAAAAACAAAGAGAAATTAAAGACAGTACCTCTGATAAACTTAGATGCAAAATTATTCAGTAAAACACGAGCTGACTAAACTCAGTAGCGTAAAAGAGATCATTCCCCTAGACTAGGTAGGATTTATTCCAAGGATAGAAAGTTGGTTTGGCATGCAAATCAATACGGATGTTATGTCACGTTAACAAAATAAGAAATAATGACATTATTATCTTAATAGATACAGAAAAACATTTGTAAAATGCAACATTCTTTCTTAATAAAGGCATGAATTGGGTATAGAAGGATTGTACCTCAACACACAATCAAGACAATAGACAATCAAGACAAGCTCAGAGCTAGCATCATGTTGAGTGATGGTAAAAAGCTAGAAGTATTTACACTAAGACAAGATACCGATTAGGATGCCCATTCTCATATTGTTATTCACTATAGATCTGGAAACTTCATCCAGAGCCAGTAGGAAACAAAAAGAAAACAAAGGGATACAAGCTAGAAAGGAGGAAGTTACATTATTCTTATCTATAAGTGATATAACCTTATATATACATCTATAGAATCCTTCATGCATTTGCATATGTACATATATGCATATTATAGAGGAACTGAAAGATTCCACTGAGAGACTATTGAAACTAATTAAAAAGTTCAACACAGTTGCAGGACATAGTCAACACACAGAAAGAAATAAGGTTCATATATAGTAACAGTGATTTTTGCCTGAGAAACAATTTTTGAATTACTGTAAATCTAATTTACAGTAGCTACAGAATTTTAAATGTGTTTAAATGAATTCAACAAAGGATATGAAATATATATATATACAATGCAAATTATAATAGCAAGAAAATTAATTAGGCTGTAAAATTTGACAAACAATATTCCAAGTTTCTGAATTGTAAAAATTAACACAATCAAATGTTCATATTATCCAAACAATTTTACAGATTAAAGGCGATCCATCTCCCTAAAAAAATCAAGGATGTTCTTCTCAGACCAACTGAAAACAATCTCAACATTCATTTGGAAACATGATATCACAGATAGCTAAAGTAATTTTAATAAAACAAAGCAAAAGACATCACAATCTCAAGTATCAAGACATACACAAGGCTGCTATAAACCAAATATCCTGGTAAAAATAGGCACATGGATCAAAAAAAGCAGAATAGAAACCCCAGAAATCAATCCACACCCATACCACCAGCTAATTTTACTTACAAATGAGATAAAATTACTCTCCAGAAGAAAAACATTCTCTCCAAAAAATGGTGTTTGGAAAATCGGTTCCCCACAGTCACAAGCATCAACCAAGACCCATACTTTACATATTGTACAGTTATTCAAATAGAATGGTTCAAAGATCTAAACATAGGATCTAAATCCATGAAATTAGTGAAGGAAAACATGCAGGTAATGCTGAAAAACATTGATATAGAGAAAGATTTCTAGATAGGATCCCAGAACAGGCAATAAAACCAAAATCAGACAAATGGGTTTATATCAAGCTGAGAAACACCTGAGTAACAACAACAAAAATAGCCAAAATTAAGACACACTGACAACATGGAATGACATATTTGCAAATATTGAAATAAATGCAAATATCAAAATATATGCGTCAGATAAAGGAGTGCATGAAGTGTGAGAAACAACTTAAACAAAACAATCTGGCTACAAAATGGAGAAAGGGGCTACTTTGCAGTTTAAAACTACTGCCTGCCAAGCCAGCATACCATACATGCTCTGGTTTGTGTCCCAATGGTTCCACTTCTGATTCAACACATTGCTAATGCTAATGGCCTGATAAAATCTATGAAATACTGTACAATTGCCCTATAATGACTTGGGATACCGGGATGAAGCTCCTAGGTCTTGGTTCTGGCAGTACCAAATCCTGTTCTGTGTGGCCATCTGGAAAGTGAAATAGCAGAATCTATATTTTAATCTCTTCTTGTCTTCATAAACCTCACTTTCAAAAATAAATGAATATCAGTCCAGCTCAGTAGCCTAGTGAAGTTTATGCCTTGCCTGCATCAGAATCACATATGTTCACTGGTTCTGTCCCAGCTGCCTGATTTCCCACCCAGCTCCCTGCTTGTGGCCTTGGAAGACAGTCTAGGACAGCCCAAACCCCTGGACCCTGTAAACACGTGGGAGACCTGGAAGAAGTTCCTGGCTCCTGGCTTTGGATCAGCTCAGCTCAGGATGTTGTGGCCACTTGTGGAATGGTTCAACAGACGGATCTTCCTCTCTGTTTCTCCTGTTCTCTGTATATGTGATTTTCTAAATAATAAAAATAATAAAATAAATGAATAAACAAACAAACCTTAAGAAATAAATCAAGTGTGGACATGAGTAGACATGTCTTCAGGGATTAAACACTAATGATCATCCCCCAATCAGAATGACTATTATCTAAAACCAAAGAATAATTATTGCTGGAGATGTTTGTACCAAAACAGTACTCTATTACAACACTGTTGGCAGAGATGTAAACTAGTACATCCATTATGGAAGACCACATTGAGACTTCTCAGAAAAATGTAAATGAATCTATGATATGTCCTAGCCACCGCACTCCAGAGCATATCCAAAGTAAATGAAATCAGTTTATGAATGAGTTACCTATATCCTGTTTACAGCATCTCAATTCACAAAAGCTAAAATATGGAATGAACCCAGGCGCACATCAACTGATGAATGCACGAAGAAAATTTGAGATATATACATGTTGGAATGCTACTCAGACACAGAAAGAATGAAATCCTGTTCTTTGTAAAAATAATGGATGTGACTATAGACACACTTATGAAATTAGCTGGATCCCATAACGTAAATATGACATGTTTTTTTTTCTGATTACTGATAGCTAATACATAGATTCTAAAAATGTTTTCCAGTGATTTTGAAATTTAATATTTGATTATTGTTTATAGCACTTGTCTACCTTCCCTTGAACAATGGTCGTTCTATATATTTAATTGTTTAACTCTTTTATAATGGGGAATTAAGACAGTGACTATAAAGTAAATCACAAGTGTTATTACAAAAGTTAGAAAGAAACAAAATAAGTGAGGAGGCAGGAAGAAGGAACATACCATTCTCGTAGAATTGTATAGATGAATTATACTAAATCTGTTTGCTTTATATAAAAAATAAGTAGAGAAATAAATAAAATTTTAAAAGTTACAAAAAGCAAGAAAAAAAACCCACAAAAAATGTAATGATGTATTTACAGTACACTAAATAGCAGCTTCAAGCTATTAACGTTTCATATCTGAGACATCATAATGTATCCCTTAGAGATTATAACAATTTTCCTATTCTGTCTTTCAGTGTAGTTTCTTAGATTGTTTCTTTACAGGAACTATCAGCAATATTTTAAAATGTGCTAACAGCAAGCCAAACACATTCGGTGTTATTAGAATGTTTTACTCAAATTGAAGCTGTAGTTTTCCTGAGGATTTTCATGTTTTCAAAACATTTCAATATTTTAGATGGAGAATCTTGTTTTTACACCAGCTGATATCATTCTGCTTTCCAGTGAGAATTTCTGCTTAACCTTCTATGGTAAATGACAAACAGAATGTCATTGGCTTTTCCAACATGTAGGTCATGCGTGTTTTTAGAAGCCATTTCAACAAAACATCACATGCTAGCTTATGATCTATTTTCAGGGCTGCTACCAGCTTTTGCTTCAGCTATTTGGTATTTTAATGCCTAAGTTTAAGAGTGTCTATGAGACATTACATAGAGCAAACTGTTATTCTTATATAAAATGGGTTCAGTTTTTGTTGGAAAATATCCTTTTAATGAAAGAATAAAATCATAGTGTAGATTTACATGGTAATGCGGTTATCAGGCTACTGTGTGTCTGAGTATGTGTATTCAGGAACATGTGAGTACATTACACAATCTGGTACATCTATCAGTATAATACAACAGTACTTAAGAGAGAATTAAAGTAAGTTTCTTTTGGGTAAGTTTCTTTTGGTGCAAAAGATTTAAATTGGTATGTATCAGTATTAAGGGTTCTTCCAAAAGGTAGTAAAAATGTCTAATATAAATGTATGAGCTTATTCTCAAGCATTTCTCTCTGTGTGTTATAATGTCCTATTAACACAGTCTGTAACAGAAGTGTGTGTGCGTGAGAAAGAGAGAGAGAGAGAGAGAGAGAGAGAGAGAGAGGGAATTTTAGGTTTGTTTTATCTTATATTGGAAAGACAGATACACAGAGAAAGAAGGAGATACGGAGAGAAAGATGTTTTGTCCACTGATGTTCTGTTCACTTCCCAAATGGCCATAACAGGTGAAGCTGAGTCTTTTCAAAGCCAAAAGCCAGGAACTTGTTGTGGGTTTCCCATGTGGGTACAGTATTCCAAGGCCTTGGGCCATCTTTGACTGTTTTTCCAGGGCACAAGCAGGAACCTGGTTGGGAAGTAGAACAGCTGGGACATGAACCCATATCCATATGTGATCCTGCTGGATGCAAGGTGAGGATTTAGCCACTGGGCTATTGTGATTGGCTCCAGCAGTCTTTGAAGCGACTAAAATTCTGACCTAATGAAAATCCATTTTTCAATGTTAGTCATGCTTGACTTAGTTGAGTTCTTATAAATTATTTATGATCACTTAAACTAGTTTTAAGATGCTGCTAGTACACATTGAAATTCCATGTAGCTAAGGGAAATACTTTTATTATACTTAGTGATGGCATAAGTGCAATGTATTCATCTCATGTGATAAACATTATTTTTGCAATTCTCAATATTTGTCCTAGTATGAAACATATCGCATAAATAATTTAGACAGTTCTCTGAAAACGTAGGGCATTCAGGTAAACAGAAAACGTGGACTTTAAGATTATGAAAATAAAAAAAAAAATAAAAGCAGTCACCTGTGAAAAATTGGTTCTGTTTCTTCTTAAGCTGCGTAAAATTTCTTATAGAGTATCTTAAAATTACGTCTGTGTATATCAATATTGTTGCAAATACAACTATGTGAAACTTTGTTTATACCTTTGTCAAATGATTGGGGAAGAATATTATAAACTATACTTTTTGTGATCTTTGTTTACTTTATAATTTACTGTTTATGGATGAAATGGTTGTTTTTTCATCCAAATGCTGCTTACAACCATTATGTGTATTTCTAATGAATTAAGGTCTTTTTATTCTTTTTAGTTTTTATTCCATGAGGTTTTAAGCATGTAACTGTGATGAAAGTCTAGAGCATGCTGTCTCGAAAGTTCAAATGTAAATAAAAGGAAAGGGGAGAAAAAGAGGGAATACAGAACGGAAGGGGAAAAGAGGGAAGGATTTCATTGTGTTCTTACAATTGTTATTTAATGTTAACAAATTAATTAAATTATATATGCACACACATACATATATATATAAAGGGATTATCCCATTTGCTGATGGTTCACTCTGCAGATGGCTGCAATAAGTGGGGCTAAGACATGCCAAAAGCCAGGAGTGTCCTTCAAGTCTCTCCCATGGAGGCAGACACTCAGGCCAGTTTCTGCTGGTTTTTTTTTCCAAGCCCTTAGCAGGGAGCTGGATGAGAAATGGTACATCCAGGTCTCAAAATGGCACTCATGTGCGATGCCATTATTACATATAGCATCTCTACCTACTATGCCACAATGTCAACATATAATATACAGCCTTTTAATTTACTATTAATATTTGTTTTCTTTTTATTGCAGCAGCAGATTTACAGAGAGAGAGAGACAGACAGAAAGATCTTTTATCCCTTGGTTCTCTCTCCAAGTGACCACAACCACCAGAGATAAGCTGATCAGAAGCCAGGAGCCCGCCGCTTCTTCTGGGTCTCTCACACAAATACAGAACCACAAGATTTTTGTTCTAACTTCTGATGCTTTCCTGGGCCACACACGGGGAGCTGGGTGCAAAGTTGAGCAGCGTAGACACAAACAGGGACCAATATTGGATTCTGTCATACGAAAGGCAATCATTTAACAACTGAGCCATCTTGCCAAACCCAATATATAGTCTTAATTTCAACAGTATCTTAGTGCTCAAAGTCAGATTATAAGACTGGAACCTTAGTTGTGTCTTAGATAAGTAAAACTAAAATATAAGTCCGTGTATATTTTAAAATTATATGTGTACAAAAAAGGATTTCATGTATAGTTAAGTGTGTGTACATATATATCATTTATATAAACATACATAATGCATATATACATGTAATATAATTAATATATCCTTCTCTGTTTTCTGTTACCGATTCTACCTCTCACCTAACAACACATTTGTCTATAAATAGATTGTAATCAAACTTTGAATACTCTTACAGAAAGAATGCCAAAATAGCATTAGGAATGAATGTAATACACTTTCAATTATTTGCTGAAAATTAGGACTAGTGCTGGTATTGCTAAACACTCCAGTGGAGCACAACGGAATGGCCATCTAAAGAACTTTAAAGAAATCGAGATTCCTCATAAATTATATATCATATTATATGTGATTTATATGTATTTATTCTATATATATTAAGATTTATTTATTTTTATTACAAAGTCAAATACTTATAGAAAGGAGAAAAGACAGAGAGAAATATCTTCTATCCGATGATTCACTCCCTAAGTGACCACAACAGCTGGCGCTGCACCAATCCGGAGCCAGGAATCAGGAGCTCTTCCGGGTCTCCCATGCATTTGGGCCATTCTCCACTGTTTTCCCAGGCCACAAGCAGGGAGTTGGATGGGAAACGGGGCTGCCAGAATTAGAACCAACACCCATATGGGATACTGGCGCATTTAAGGCGAGGACTTTGGCCGCTAGGCCCTATTCAATATATTTTTATCAATATATTTATTCAATATATTATACTTTGCATGGGCATGCTAGATGATTGTGGATGATAGTATGTTATATTCAAATGCAATTGTTTTTTGACTTGAAAATCTGACCTATATTTTCTTTTTTTCTAAAGATTTATTTAATATTCTTGGAAAGTCAGATTTACAGAGAAGAGGAGAGAGACAGAGAGAAAGATTTTCCATCCACTGGTTCACTTGTCAAGTGGCCACAACAACTGGAGCTAAGTTGATCTGAAGCCAGGAATCAGGAGTCTCTCTTCTGGGTCTCACACACGGGTGCAGGATCCCAAGGATTTGGGTCATCTTTGACTACTTTCCAAGACCACAAGCAGGGAGCTGGAATATAAATGGAATAGCTATATTCATAAGGGATATGAACCAACACTCATGTGGGATCCCAGTGCATGCAAGGCAAAGACATTAGCCACTAGGCTACTGCTCCAGGCCCTGACCTATATTTTCTATTTCCAAATATGCCAGACTATTTTGCCTAAATGCAACAGAATATCAGTACTGTTAAGTATAATTACAATGATTCCGTTTCATCCTAATGATCTTAGATATTTATCCCTAGAAACATTTATGTAAATAGGATAACCCCATCTGCACAATGCTTCAGAGAGTTAGTAAAGGGCAGCTGACTATTACAATTTCATGAAAAAAAATCTTCATGGTTTAAAACTTTACTGAGCTTGAAAATAGAGTTATTATGTAATCACCTATGTGTGGCTGGTAAGTACTGAGATAAATACTCATTTTTAGGATTAGAGTTATTTCACATTTTCTGATTTATTGATGAACAGATACATGATTGAGGCAGGTGCATAAAGAAACCTGTTCAAACAGTAAAATCCTCACAAACTAAAGCATACTTCCATATTTTGTTCTGTGAAAAATTGTTGACCTAAACTATCTTATCTGTAGATAACTACATCTTTGTTCCAATTCAACCATGAAAATATTTTAATAAAATAAAGTTTTATTTCTTAGAAAAAGTCTTCTTAGTCCACAAATAGAGGAAAAAGACTAACATGGCTGCACAACTTCAAGAAAGAACATTTTTAGCTTTCTGCATATGATGCATTAAATTCTTTCATACAATCATATTTCCTAAATTATAGTAAAACAAATAAGTATTATTTAAAGGCTAATTTAAAAACAGCAGAAAAGATGGAAACAGAACTGCTGACAAAGAGCTGTCTATTCATCAGCATAACAATAAAAATTCCATCTTATATTCTAAAATGAATTTTAACTTACAGAAATGATTGCACTTGAAATTATTTGTATATTTGAATGCAACTGCAAAACCATGAAAAATGATGCTTTCACGTGCTGTAGAACTAAATTAGGAAGTAATGCATTGCTAGAGAAACCATTTGAGCATACTAGTTCATAACTATTCATGGTACCAGTAACAGATGTCTTTGCTTACTCTGTGAGCTGCCTTATAATGTAATTCTGTCCCATCATCATTTATTTCTAAGTTGAAATAAGCAAATTCTGCTAGAATATGAAAAAAATCATATTTGAATAAGAGAGCTTGTATATTAGTATTTAGTTAGCTATGAACTAATTTTCCTCCTGGAAAACCATGGTTATGCCACATTTTTCTTAGAGTTACCAAAAGCATTATGTCAGGGTTGATGTTGTGTGACAGTGGGAAATGCCCTATGTTTCTGCTCCACCTCCTTCTTAAGGTGACTGGCAAGCAGCAGGACACGGCCTGAGTGCTTGGGGGCCCTGCTGCCCATGCAGAGACCTGGGTGGGGATGCTGAATTCATTCTGCAAGCACTTGTTGGTGTAACCAATGAGGAGTGAGCTGGTGAACTGATCTCTCTGTCATCCTAACTTTCAAAACAAACAATCAAATGACTAAATATTGTTAAAGTCTGTTAAAAACGTCACGTAGATCATACGACACCTATTGAGATGATCTATTTTTACTTGTGAACATGAAGAAACAACCAGGGTTGATACTGTGGATTAACAGGCTAATATCCCAACTTTAAGCACCGGATACCATCCAGGCGCTGATTCGTGTCCTGACTGTTCCACTTCCAAGGCAATCCTCTGCTGATAACATGAGAAAGCAGCAAAGAATCACCCAGGTCTCTCCTCCTCTCTGTATATCTGACTTTACAATAAAAATAAAAAAATCTTTAAAAAGGAAATATTATATCAAATAAGAACTTTCAGTGCTTATCACAAACCTATTGAAATCCTTATGAATTTTATATTCTTGTTTTGATTCTTAACAAATTTGCTATTACATTGGAAAGTTTATGCAGAAAAAAAGCAAAACCATGTGTAGAGGCTTTTATAAATTGGGCATATAACAAAATAAAGGTTGCAAATTTAAACTCATGGAAAATATTTAAAATTTTCATTTCTTTGTTACAGAATGAAAGAAACAGAAAATAATTGATTCACAGAGCTACAACAAAGCAATAAACAAAACAAAACAAGCTAAAAGTGAGCAAGCCATCAAGGAAGTAGATGTTTCATAATTTAGTTTCCAGGTTTACATATAAAGAATCTGGAATGAGAACAACTCTTCTTTTCTGTGGATGTGAGATGGAACTAGGCTCAGAAAATGTAGCTCTAAATACAGTGTTGATATTGTATTTTATGTTGCAGTCCTAAAAAAATTTAAACTAATGATAATTGTGAAAGAAAGAACAGGCACTTATAAAAATGTGCTATATATTTGTGTATGAATTGAGATGCACATGTTTGCTTGGTTCAAACAACACTGTATACATAAATGAAAATATTACATACTTTTGCACAAATATCACATAAACTATTATTTTCTTTCATATATTTGCTAAGTGGAGACACAGAGTCTCATGAAGAAAACTCCCATCTCTGACTTCCCCAAGTGACTTGCACTGCCAATGGCTGGACCAAGTGAGTTCAGGAGTCAGGAGATCCACACAGGTCTCCATGTGGGACCAGCTAGGTGAGCTGCCCAGTGTGCACTGTAGCAGGAAATTGGAGTGAGAATTAGTGCAAGGACTCAAAGCCAGGGACCCTGGCTTGTGATAGGGCATCCAAAAAGCTTCTTAATAGAGAAAGCATGTATCATTTAGAAATGAATAACTAAAATTTTAAAAATTGAGTACCTTCAGTTGAATATGTAATATGTCAAAATATCAAAATATATAATACTGAATTTATGTACATTTTAGTATTTGCTACAGATGCACTGAGTTCACCAAATCCCAAAAAGATAAAATTTCAAGTAACACATACCATTTACTTTGCATTCAGTATTAAAATACTATGAACAGGGCCCGGCGCGGTGGCGCAAGTGGCTAAGTCCTCGCCTAGCACGCCCGGGATCCCATATGGGCGCCGGTTCTAATCCCGGCAGCCCCGCTTCCCTTCCAGCTCCCTGCCTGTGGCCTGGGAAAGCAGTCGAGGACGGCCCAAAGCTTTGGGACCCTGCACCCGCGCGGGAGACCCGGAAGAGGCTCCTGGCTTCGGATCGGCATAGTATTGGCCCGATGCGCTCACTTGGGGAGTGAATCATCGGACGGAAGATTTTCCTCTCTGTCTCTCCTCTCTGTATATCCGCCTTTCCAATGAAAAAATAATAAAAATAAATCTTTAAAAAAAAAATAAAATACTATGAACAATAGATATGAAATTGTCCCTTGTTAATTGTTACAAACTTTTTATTACACAGAGAACTTCAGATATTTAAAATGATTAATTATATTATGTGGATAAGTAAAAACACTTTACTAGCACAATTAATTTTATCTACTTTAAATGCATAAATTTATATATGCTTCACAATATAGCGAATGAATGCACTTGCCTAGTGCATAAATTCAGTTACTGACTAATTCATTTGTTCAATAAATATTCATGGGTTTGCAGTGCTATTCAATTCACTTAGAGTCTATCAGTGAAAATCCTTAAAACTTCTCTCCATGCTCAATGTTCTGGGAAAGCAGAGAATGAAAAAAAAATAAAGAAGTACAATAAATAATGCAGCATATTGTAAATAAAAAATAACATTTTATAACAGTAGAAAATTGCAAATGTCATGGAAAATTAGGTAAATATAAACTGTCAACTGAGTCCATCTGGGGTGGTAAAAAGCAATTTCAGATGAGAGAACACGTTGCTTCTTGGCCTTTTGGCTAAAATCAAATGTAGATGAGATAGCAAAAATTAGCTGAGAATGTGGTGTCTCATTAAATGTGACACAGCTGAAGAAAGGAAAGAAAAGAGCATGTCAGGGAAGAGTGGTTGTGATATCGGTGAGATAATTGCTATAAAGTTCTTAAGAAAGAACAACTGATGTGTCTCATAATTTGGGGTTCTGTGATGCAACTGCAGAAAAAGGGGAGCAGGAAGTCAGAACGTATTAGAGGGAGATAGCTTTTTGCCAAAAAATCTCTTTTGGCTTTCATTCTGACTGAAGTAGAAAACCCTTGGGTAATTTAGGGCAGTGAAATAGAATGATTTGTAATTTAGAAGGGTAATTCTGGGTGTGATATAAACTAACACAGAACTAAGAAAGTGGGTAAAAGCTACAGCGTTGATCCTAAAAATTTCTTAACAGTCAAAATGTTTTAGCTGTAAATCATCATAATTATTTACAGATGTGAGTTGATAAAATAGGCACACACAAAGAGGATTTCATAGCAAGCATCTAAAAGTCATTATTAAGTATGCAGAACAGCACAGCTGAAATATGGAAGACAAGATGATGTACCTAAAAAGTTCAATTGCAGATATGTTGATTTTGAGATTTGAATTATAATTGCATGTACCAAACTGGGATGTTCTTATTACATACATTATTTTTAAGATTTAGTTTTTAAAAATTTTTTTTCCTTTAAAGTCAGTTTTTGAGAGAGCATGAGTGACAGAGAAAAACATCTTCCCTCCATTGATTAACTCCCCATGCGGCTATAACAGCTGGAGCTATGCTGATCTGAAGCCAGGAGCCCAGAGCCTCTTCGGGTCTCCCACGTGGGTGCAGGGTCCCAAGGCTTTGGACCATCCTCAACTGGCTTCCCAGGCCACAAGCAGGGAGCTGGATGGGAAGCAGTGCCACCAGATATGAACAGATGCCCATAAGGGATGCTGGTGTGTGCAAGGCGAGACGTTTTTAGCCACTAGGTTACCATGCTGGATCCATTGTATAGAATTTTAATGGTCAGAAATTTAGCTGAGGACTTGGGAATACAAATGTGGGATAAAGCAATATGTAGATGCTATTTAAATACATATTAGAAGAAAAAGATTCTTTAAAAACCAAAAATTCAGAAATAATCCAATCATAATTTGTTAGAAGGGAAAAAAACCTGGAAAGATAATTCAGGAGAATTGAATATACAGGAAGAAGAGTGAAGGAGATATATCATAGTGGCACAGCTGCTGTGCCAATACTGGTAAAACATGTAGTTAAAATTGTGGTAGATCCTGAATGCCTAGAAAAATTTGAAGACACCAACTATGGTGACACTTCAAAGACACTTTACAAAGAAGTGAATATATATAATGCAATATGGGTAAATAAAAGTAATGATTCTTTTAAATATCAGAGATTAAGTTGTCAGCTCAGCATAATGGCTCGGTGGATGTCCCCAAGCCTCGGGACCCTACACTGCATGGCCGACTTGGAATAAACTACTAGCTCTTGGCTTCTTTAGCTGTTGGGGCCACTTGGGGCGTGAACCAGCCAGATGGAAATGTTTTCCCTTTTTTTCTCTCTGTAAATCTGACTTTCAAGAAAAAAAAGAGTAACTTTAAAAAATTTATTAAGAAATTAAGTTGTAACATAACTTAATTTCTGAGGGACTATACTACAGTAACGTATGAGTAAATGGTAGATGGGTAAAATGGGCCAAGAATGTGGGAGAGGGATGAAAACCTATGCCTATAAAACTATGTCATAAAAAATATAAATATATAAATAAGAAAATAGAACATTTAAACTGAGTAAAGGTTTTGTTAAAATGGGGGGAAGTCATATGTTTATATGATAGAAATGATTAATAAAAAGGAAAAATAATAGCATAGAAAAGTGTAGAGATTGTGATCTTCATGAGCTTAACAAATGAATATAGTTCATGCCCTGTGTGGTAGCCTAGCAGCTAAAGTCTTCACCTTGAACATGCCAGGATCCCATGTGGATGCCGGTTCTAATCCCGGCGGCCCCACTTTCCTTTTAGCCCCTTGCTTGTGGTCTGGGAAAGCAGTGGAGGATGGGCCAAAGCCTTGGGACCCTGCACCCACGTGGGAGATCCAGAAGATGCTACTGGCTCCTGACTTCAGATTGGCTCAGCTCCAGCTGTTGCAGCCGCATGGGGAATGTGTCATTGGATGGAAGATCGTTCTGTCTCTCCTCCTCTATATATATCTGATTTTTTTAGGAATTAAAAATTCTGCTTAAAACTATTGCAGAAGAGGCTGAATAATAAATGGTAAGTCTTTCATCTACTCACTCCTTCTTTGGATAATATTGATGATATGCAAACTATCTGCAAAAACTAAAATGACGTTTGAACATTATCTGCAATATCCTTAATAGCTGAGGACAAAAAACATGATTGACTAAGTACTTTGTACTATCCTGAAGCACAAGATCATTTTGCTTTCTTTACTAGACCTTATATTTCTCCTGCTGTAAATTTTTGCCATGTACATTCCACAGAGTACACAATATGCTGCAGTAATTAGCTACAGAAGCAATTAGATATTCATTCAGTGTATGTGTGTGTTGAGGAAAGCACACGGCTCTCACAGAAGTTACTGAGTCTGGAATCTCCAGGAAATTATGTTACAGACATCTCATTTTACTATATAATATGTCCATGTAAAACAGATGCTTCTAGGGGACCAGTGTGATAACATAGTGGCTAAAGTCCTCACTTTGCACATGCCAGGATCCCATAGGGATGTCAGTTCTAATCCCTGGTGCCCCGCTTCACATTCAGTTCCCGGCTTGTGGCCTGGGAGAGCAGTTGCGGATGGCCCAAAGTCTTGGGAAATTGCACCCACATGGGAGATATGGAAGAAGCTCTGGGTTCTGGGCTCTTGGCTTGAGACTGGCTCAGCTCCAGCTGTTGAGGCCACCTGGCAAGTGAACCATCATATTCAAAATCTTCCTAGCTGTCTCTCCTCCTCTTTGTATATCTGTCTTTCCAATAAAAATAGAATAAATCTTAAACACACACACACATTCCTAAAGCATCTATTAAATTATAAGCAATAGGAAAATGGATAGATTATGTAAAGGAAGTAGATGTATGTTAAAATATGAACTAGTTCTGTACAATAAAAAAACCACTTATCATATATAGAATTATTATCTTCAGTAGAAAGGGGGGATTTTGAATATGGACATGTGAGTGTTCCTGTTGCCTTCTTTCTTTTTCTTTTCATAATAAAATTAGTACCTGAAATTGAACGTTCTTTCATACAGAGTCACATTTCTGGTCTGACACCTTTCAGGCTTCTGCTGCTGTGTTGCTCTCCCCTCCAGTGCCTGGAGATGCATGCACATTTACTGTATTTCAGGACTTGCAAGCCAGTATTTCTAATTTACATTTTCTCAGGATAGACAATTCCGCTTATGTAGTTCACAGATTTACAGCCTTTCTTGGTAGATGGAATTCTTTCTGAGGATTTCAAGCATTTTAGGGCTTTTTGCTATTGTTTGCGGTGACCTGGTTTTTTAGATGTTTTGTGTGTATAGGTGTGTGTGTGTGTGTGTGTGTGTGTGTGTGTGTGTGTGTGTGTGCATGCACAATAAAGAGTTGAACTAGCTTCAAATTAACCGGAAATGCTTGAGTTTATTTTCTGCCTGAATCAATATGCACCTGTATGTTGCCGTGATCCAGAGGAGAGAAGGAGGGTGTAAGTGTCTTCTTGGAACTGTGCCTAAGGGCTGTATAAAATCTGACCTCTTTGTGTTAATAAAAATGTTTTCCCCAAAATAAAAGCAAGTAAATTCTTAAAAAAAAAATAAGTATTGGGTTAAAAGATGCCAGAATGAACTTGTAATATAAATGTAATCATCCATCTGGTGGTTTTATGAATTAAAGAATTAGCATAACCTTTTTAATTTTTCTTTCATAAAAATTTATTCTCTAATAGTGATGAAATTGCATGTCACAAATATTGTGCTCAATAAATATGATGCATTTTGTTCATGATAATAAATAGTCTGGATAACATTACATGTTAGGACTACAAAATACATATCACAATTGATCAGCTTAGTAAATGTTTATTGAATGTCAGCCTTTCCAACTGCTATGCAAATCACCAGGCTTCTGGGTTACTCAATTATCAGTTGGGTCCCTGAATACATGCTTTGTTCTGTGAGGTTCCAGACTTGTGAATTAGCAATTGGTTGGCAGAAATTTTAGAAATTAAATAGATAGCTCTCTTTGTGAGAGTTAAATGCTGGACCTTTCAAGATGGAAAATTCTGCTACTAACTGGGATTTTGTTTTGTGTAATGGAATAAAAATGGCTTCTCAGTTAATTAGAACTTATCTTTGTTGCTCACCTTGAATATTAATAAGTAGTAAAAGTTAGGTTGAATTTTGCAAGTGCGATTCCACACTCCTGGCATCTCCACCTCTGGTTCTGGGGCCATTCAATCACTATGCTCATTGTGACAGCTGCGGGGTTTGTCAGTGGAGAGTGTTAAGAAAGTCTATACAAGCAAATTTCTACTAGAAGAAAATGACTTTGAAAGGCAAAACGAATAAACAAGGGGATACAGCACGAGCTTCAGATGGTTGTACACTTGTGCCAACCACGCCAATGGAAGCAGGAATAACTAGATGTCAGTCATTCTTTATTGACGTGCAGTCATCTTTTCTCAAGTGCAACTTCAGAAGATTGTGACCAAGCTAAAGAGGAATCGTTATACCTCATTAAAAAGTGTTCCAAGTTATGTCATATTTAGTTCCCAGAATGTGGAAGTTGTACTTTTTTGGGAAAGAATGAGATAAATTAAAACTACTTGAAATAGTCATGTACCTTATCGAATCAAATCAGATACACTCTCATCAGAGAGAGGCAGTGAGAATTTTTACACCAAGAAAAATGAAAGGAGGAAAAAAAAACAAAGTGAAGAGTGAAATGCAATTTGAGCTGAGATTGGAGGGTTGCAACCGTGAGTGTTAAGGACAGTCAGTATTCAGTAGAAGCCGAAAGAAGGAAGGGGTTGGTTCTTCCCCAGAGACTCCCAAGTGAGAAGTTTTGGTGAGTCAATGGTTTTAGATGTCTGGAATCTAATCGTGAATAGAAAGAATTTCCATTCTTTTCATTCACCAATTTTTGACAGGTGCTACAGCAGTTCTAAGGTAATAATACCATTCTCAAGGCGAAGGTGTGCAGCAGAGAGGCTCGGCATCCCATTTGTGCGGCAATGGCGCTGCTCTAGTGTCACCTAAGCAATCACTGCTGAGGGAAGTGTGGCTTGGGCGTGTGTCGCCGTGATGGCAGGTGTGTTCCATCACGCTACTGTTGTCTGATGTAGCAAATGAGAAGGGCCATGAAAGGAAGGTGGACGTTCTATTGATCTCACAGGTTGGTATGTACAGATACTTCACTCAAAATTGGAAAAATATGACTCATTTTCAGATAGAATTCACATTTTTGAAAGATGTCAGAGCAAGCTGTGCAAGCTCCAATTAATCTGAAAAAAAAAATTCAGAATGAGTTACACCATCTTTGAAGAAAAATGATTCTATAATGAGTAAGTATATTAAATATTTATTATATGTAGGTTATATTCACATGTATATGGAACACTGGTAATTCAAATCTTAATTGTATAGCATCAATGGAATAAAATGTTTAGAATAATGATATTTTGGAGAGCAAGATTTATGAAATTCTTATGCATTTTTCCTGATTATCTTTGGGATTAGAAAATGTAAAGTTAAAGCTATTTGCTGAACTGTCATACTATTCTTCATTAGAAAGTTCTTGAGACATGGTTCATTATTCGTTTCTTGGATGTTTCATGGGTCTCAAGTATTTTTTTAACGTTAATAATTCTCCTTTCTCAGGGACTATGTTATAGCCATATCAATTTAAAGTGATAATGTCAGTTGTTGTTTTCTCAAGAGATAATTTCCACCTTTTTCTTCACAAAAGTATAAATTAAAATGTAAAATTAATTATTTAATAGGGAGAAATCTGTAATGCATTGCAGTTATGAGAAATAATAACAATATGAAAGTACGAACTTCATTACTACAGAGGGAAAGCATCTCCACATAGAGCTTGTACTTTGAAATCCCTTTGGAATTGTAATTTGTACAAGGCTGATTATAAAGTTAATCCTGCCAAATTGTTGGCCACAGTCATGCATTATAATTATATTGCCACAGCAGAGCTAGTGCATAACTAGGAAGAATGCTATATAAATGTCTGCTTCATGGTTTTTGGTTGTGACACATGATTCTCCTATGGCTTCTCTTTATTTATGCTTTAATGCTGATACTGTATTTCTTATCTAAAATAAAACTATTTTTAAAAATATAAGCTATATTCATATATCTAGTAGAACTTAATTGCTAAAAGCATTATTTTATATTTTTCGCAAGCAATTATAATTTAGTGTCAAAGACCTGTCATGAACAGCAGGTGAGCAGATGACAGTATGACATTGACAAGCTTGTCAATCTACAAAATTGGGAGAGATATTTATAAATTCTGCTGCACACTATCTTGTAATGCATAAAATTATTGCTCACCATAAACTATATATTACAATATGCACATATTCACAAATGCTGTTTTAATTGCAATACTGAATCAATATATTCCTGTTATTTGAGTATGCATGTGCCTTACATAGTTTCTGTGATAGGTTGGTGAAGCCATTTTATGAACTAAACTGAGTTGCACCAATGAGACCATGAATTTATCTCTCGGGATCCTTGTAATAAATAAGCTCTAAAATGTTATTTTGAGAGCCAGAAAAGCAAAAGATTTTCCATTGTCTGTATTATTATTTTTTTTACTTTTTTTTTAAAAACAGAGGAGAGACAGAGAGGAAGATCTTCTGTCAGATATTCACTCGCCAAGTGGTCTCAATGGCCAAAGTTGAGCCAAGCCAATGGCAGGAGCCCAGAGCCTCCTCTGGTTCATTCACACAGGCACAGGGTCCCAAGGCTTTGGGCCATCCTCAACTGCTTTCCCATGCCACAGGCAAGGAGCTGGACTGGAAGCAGGGCTGTCGGGATTAGAACCGGTGGCCATATGGGATCCTAGCACTTGTAAGGTGAGGACACTAGCAGGTAGGCTACCGCACCAGGTCCTATTGTTTGTATTATTCAATTTACATTTATTTTGCAGGTTACTTTGAAATGAATTATAATTATGTAAGTGCTTAATGTAACATAATTAAATAGATTATTTTTATTAAATGAATACATCCAATTCATGTGGATCCAAGGTCTACTAGATAACCTGTCAAAAAGCATTATGTTTTTTTCTTTTGTTTCTCAAGATTGATTTATTTTTTATTGGAAAAGTAGATGTGCAGAGAGGAGAGACAGAGAAAGATTTTGCTTCCACTGATGGTTCACTCCCCAAATCGCCATGAAACCATGAGCCAGGAGCCAGAACCTTCTTCCAGGTTTCCCAAGGGGTTACACAGTCCAAAGGCTTTGGGCCATCCTTCACTGCTTTCTTAGGCATTAAGCAAGGAGCTGGATGGAAAGTGGAGCAGTCAGAACATAAACTGGCATGTATATGGGATTGAGGTGCATGCAAAGCAAGGACTTTAGCCACCAGGTTACTATGAGAGGCCCAAAGAGTTACTTTCTAACAGCATTATCTTGAGGATTTGATTTTAGCATTAACAGCTTGAGGGGATGGAGGCTTTAGCATATTCCTCCACTGGATAGGTCTTGGAAAGGTATGAAGTCCTTAAACGGCACTTTGGTAAATATTTTCCCTCTATTTGTCCCTTGTCTTTTCAACCTTTTTAAAAAAGAATATTTATTTATTTGTTTATTTTATCCCTTCAGGTGACCCTCAGTTGATTCTCACATAAAGTCATAGTTAATAATCCACACTGGCAGTCAAATCAGTATAAATCAATTCCAAAACAGTCTTCTAAACAATGATCTATTCCCCTAGGATGGTGGTCATGTAATATACACAAGTTAACATACCAGATGTGTAGATAATGTTTATGATTTGTTGATCGTCAACATTCCTAATTGCTTGTACTTGCCAATAGTTCATTCTAAGGTCAATATTATGTATATTCCCTTAGTTTATTTAAGTGTTTATTTGACTATTTTACTCTTACCAGCTAGCAAGTTCATTAAAAAGAAAACAATAATTTCCCATTAAATGGTGAAAATTATATAATATATATTCCCACGGTCCTCACTACACTACTAAATCGGATGCCCTTATAAATTTTCCTGACTTGTGGGCGCTCATCCAGGCCGCTGCCTTGCTGCCTGCAGGCAGTGCCTGAAGCCTAACCTTCATGGCCTGAGGCACTGCTTTCAGGCCTACACATAGAGTGTGACCTCCAACATGGCTAGAAGGTCAAGGGAAGTATACCTGAACATGACCTCTGACATCACCGGAAGATCTTTGGAGATAGACGTGTCATACAGCCAATTGCAGTGTCTTTGGTGGGCGTGGGGTTGGCCGGAAGGCTCCCTTCTGCCCTCCCCTTCCTTACCCTTTAACACCTGTAACCTGTGCTTCCTCACCAGCCTGTCTCCGGGGGTTCTTGCGGCTTAAGGTCACCGCGTGCCTCACCCTCGGTGCAGGTCTAATCCCTGAGAACTGGTGCCTGAACATGGACCCCGGATGACACAAGACCTCAGGACTTCGAAACAGGGACCTCAAGACCGGGGAACTTCAGCACTTCAAAACCTCAGGTAAAATTGGGTGAGGCTCCAGCCTCGGGCTGAGATTTTGCGCCCTACTACTCAGTGGGCTTCTGAGTTTTTCGCCTTAACCTGTAGGCTCTGAGTTTGCGCCTTAACTAGTACTTCTGAGATTTTTTCGTGGCAGTTTGTGGATTCAGTCTTCGCCCAGAGGCGGGCAACACCAGTTTGTGGCCTTGATATTTTTACCCTCTGGTTTGGTTACTGTGTTAGAGGATGTTTAGTTGTGGAGCTCCTAGCGCGGGTGCTGTTTGCTTGTAATTGGCCTTGAGGAATTCCGGAGTCTTAGAAGCAGAAGTGCAGAGTCAAGCTGCCCATTT
Source organism: Ochotona curzoniae (assembly GCF_017591425.1). NCBI lineage: Eukaryota > Metazoa > Chordata > Mammalia > Lagomorpha > Ochotonidae > Ochotona > Ochotona curzoniae. The sequence goes on from NW_024467119.1 coordinate 46,751,779, forward strand.
TGAATTTGAATGGGAGGAAGGTGAGACCCCTCCCATTGGAAGCTTGGCTGAATGCTTTGCTCTCAGAGCAGTTCTCAGGATGCTGATTTTGTTAGCCCGGCCTTATTGCTGACAGCTGGCTGCTTTTGATTCATCCAGACTTACATTACCTGACCCTAAGTTTTTTGTTACCTGGCGCCCACCATTTAAATACCTTTATAGGATGATAATGAAGAAAAAAATAAAGGACGGAAGAACGATTTTACAGAACTTGTTCCCTGGGCTTGCAAATTCAATCTTGGAAGGTCTTTTGTTGTGATCAATGTTTAGCAAACTGACTGACTTCATTTGCGTACCTATGGTAACTTTTGGGAACTTTGGAATTCAGATATTTGTCTCTTGTAACTCTTAAGGTTTTGTTTGTGACATTTTCAAAAATGTTAAATTTATGGCATAAATAACTTGGCATGCAATTAAACTCGAATGCGCTGTTGAACTATTTTAAGGTATAAGTTAAAATAGTGTGCTATTCATTGTCTACAAAGCATTTTTATATGTTAAAGTAATTTTTGTGTTTTAGGTTGGTTTTCAAATTTCTCACTGCTTCAGTTGGCAAAGGTTTTGTATTTGTTTTAAAGGTATTTGAGTGATGATTTCATGTCAGTGACTGAGTCTAATCTATAATGTGCTATGCTAACTTCAGCAACAAAAAATCTTGTTGCAGATGTTTTTAGCCATCTTTAAAAAAGCATCCAAAAATTCAAAAGTTTCAAAATCTAGGGCTCTCCTTGGTATTCTTACAAGGTCTCAAGAATGCCAAAGGATTTATCTTCCGTTTTGTGGAGACAATAGATCAGGTTGATTGGATTATATTAAGATTATTGCCAAATGGAGTAAAATTCTGTCATGTCAAAATGTTGTACACATCCATAGAGTTGTGAAGGTTAAATTTTAGTTTGTGTGTTGTTAAAGATTTAGCAATACAGTTGTATTTGGTGGTTCCCTACATATTCTTGGGATGGTTATGTTACTGGGAAGACTGAAATTCAGATATCTAACTTGATGGAGGGATTTCATAGTGCTAATTTTTTTTCTCTTAGGGTCTTGGTTCAAGACTATTGATTTGATGGCTTTTCATGTATTGGTTTCTGGTTAACAGTACTATTACTAAGCTTGGTTGAGAATAATTTTTTAAGTCTCCAAAAGTTTATGTGTGTGTATATGAGTGTGTGTGTTGTCTTAATCCACAGCTGCAAACACAGTGCACATAATTTGCGTATCACTAGCAAGAGCAGGCTGCCTTGGGACTGTGGCAGTACCTGGATTCTGCAGCCACTCTCAGAGCTTTCCTATAGGATTGTGAAAGTATCTAAATGGTTTTCAGCCGCTGCTAAAAGCTCATTTACTTTGTCCAGCAATAAGATTACTAGTTAACACATATTTATTTGATCTATATAGTTTAAATTACTAATAGGCTGTTTTCAAAATTTGTTACATCATTGATACATTTATATTTAAATTTAAACTTAATTCGCACATTATAGCAGGTCAAAGCCTGGAACTCCAGGTAATCCCCCATGCAAGTGGCAGCGAAGCAGGTATATGAGATGACATCTGTTGTAGCCAAATTGCCAGGGTACTAAATTGGAACTTGAGTAGCTGGCCCTCAGTTTAGTATTTTTGATAAAGGAAACTAGTGTCCCAAGCACTTACTTGACTCATTATACCACAGTGCTTTCTCCTGCGATGTGATTTATTCTTTCAGACTAATTTCTATTTATTTGGAGGGCTGAGTGTCAGGAAAACAGAGAGAAAGATCTTCCATCTGCCAATTCGTTTTCTGAGTATACTCAATAATTGGTTTGGGCTTGATAAAAGGAGCCTGGAACCCAAGTCAAATCTCCCAAAAAAGTAGAAGAGGGTCCAAGTACATGTACCTTCTTTAGCTGCTTCCCCAGTGTCAGTGCAGTGTCAGGGACTTGAAGTAGCACTCTGATTTGGGAGGCCAATACTGAAGGTGGATAATTAATTTGCTGTATTAAGTTTCTGTCCCTAACATGAATGATTAGTCACATCACTATGCTGATAAAATAAACACAGGATGGATTTTACCTGATGTAATTCTAATTCCATATATACTTGGACATGAAAAATAATATATCTCAGGAAACAGACCAGTGTTTGACTTAGCAATTAAAGGAAGGTGGGAGATAGATTGTTAGGGTCCAAAATTGTCCCACGTTGGATAGCAAAGAACCAGACGTGGATGCAATCAGCAAGCAGAGTTTATTGAACTGGCTAGCCATGGTCGAGCTCACCCGGACACGCAGGACCAGTGGATGAAGCAAGACCCCGAGCTAGGGACAACCCAGATTCTTATAGGCCAGTTTGGCCATTACAGTAAAGCCCGCCCCCACGAAAAACACTCCAATCATTTTAAAGAAAATACAAAATACTCCAATCAAATACAGGCAAGACTAAAGGCCTGCGAAATGCCTCAAATCCCTATTCATCGTTACGAGGCAAAAACACTCTAAGCTAAGGGGTTACAGATGCAAACCAATCGGTAACATCTGTGAAACACAGGACATGGGGTTATTTGCTCTTACTCTTATCAGGACCTGCAAAGACTCACTGACCCTTGCAGCCTGAGCCTGGGTGTGGGGGACTAGTTATTTGTAAAAACTTATCCTTTTCACTTTAAATTCAAGCTGCTTCTGGCTTATTCAAACTTTGGTTACCTCTAACACAGATAAGAAATGTAGGATGAAATGTAAAAGAGGAATACATATTCATTGTATTCATTATGGTGATGGCTTTAGGATGTTTATGTTGAAATCTGTCAACATGTGCATATTAAATATATGCAAATTGTACTACTATATAAATGAAAAGTATAACGAATTAAAATTCTAAGTTTAGTATGTTCAAAACAAAGTCTTAAAGAAAATATTAGAACAGTTAGTTGTCCTGATGGTATTAGTATTATATTTATTATTGAAAAGTACTAAGAAAGCCTTAGTTAAGCAGGAGGAAATAAAACATGGGAGACAAAGAATATGAGCAGTATTATAAAGAAGTAAATGTATTGATGTGAGTTTGAAATGAATGTATGTTTCAATTATGTAAATATAGTCTTGATTTTTATTCTGACTTCAATATTCTTTAAAAAAAGGTTATGGAAGAAAATTAAGATGATTCATTTTAATTTAATAACTTTGTCTAATGAAAATATGTTCAATCATGATTAATGGTTTTATTTTTGTCTCTTTCATTGAACTTTTTCCTGCTGTTATCAATTCATTTTTAGTCTACAATTAAAATCTTTTAAAATGATGATGGCATAGCAATTTAATAAAGCTGTACTGACTAGAAATCGTTAGATTTCATTTTATAAATGTAAAATACAAAACCATTTCTCTCTGAATATAATCTAATGAACATAAAGATAGGAAAATGCTTTTATAAAATCCAAATGCCTGATTTTATTAAGTATAGAACATTACATTCTTTTAAATATGATCATTAAGATATAGTAAGTTTCCTTCAATGCATATTACTAATTTTAATATTTGCAAAATGTATTCTTACTTGAATTACAAAAGTCTGCAATGTAAGATAAAAATTAGGCTTTTATCATCATGGAACGCAAATGTGAGGATTAAAAGAAAAAACTAAATTGTCTACAAATGTGCCTTGCAAGCAACGTTAACAAAGTTATTCATAGAGAAGGAGATTGTCACAGGTCTGAAAGTGGAAACTACAGAGAAATCACATAGAGTGGAGGACCAATAATTGAAGTAAATAAAATTCATTTTTCTCAAACCTGATGGATCTCAGAACAATAAACAATTGTGTATTATATGTGTTAGACCAGACTCACATATCCCCATAAATGGCAATTATGATTTAATTTGACTGTAATGTCTCTGCTTAACACTGATGGGATCTGAACAGTCTTCTGACATTGACTGACAATGTTGCATGACGAGAATATTAGTTCTATACCAGGATGCATCTTTAGTTACATTTTCCAAAATGTGACATTGACTAAGATGTCCTACATCAGGATAATTGACATGAACATTACAGAAGAGAAAGTGAATTATGGAGCCATTGTGGACATGGAGGAAACCTGTATCTCTATCGCTAAATGAAAGAAAAAGCAACCAGCAAAATTTATGTAACATATGATTCAAATTACTTTTATTCTAGAATAGAGAAATCAATGGTAGTAGGAAAAAGATGAGTGAGTCCTAAAACTTAATGGGAAAGGTGTGAGGAAATCTGTGCTTCCCTTCCTCTGTTGAGGAGGCTGGCTGTGTGTAGGCAGCTGTAGAAGGCATCTTTGAACTAATTTACTGTCTACTCAATTCTGCTGTCAAACTAAACTATCAGATATTTTATATTCAAACTCTACATTGACTTTTCTCCAACAATATTAACTGAAATACCTAAAGAAATCTGGTTTCAACATGGAGTAACATGGCTCATTACTAATGGCAATTCTTTTCACTTGTGTAACTTCTGATTTGCTTGCTTGGCTTTGAAACTGTGTGAGACTGTGTGAGGTCCCAGGGCCGAATCACCTAGGTGACCTTCTGCACGGATAGTTCTTCAGTTCCCAGGAATCAGGGTTTGATTCTGGCTCCAAGGCCTAAATCTGGTTCTCTGAACTACTGGACCGGGAAAAGAGCCAGTCACGGAGAGTCCAGCCACAACAAGCCATTGTAAACCGGTCCTGTATAAAAACCCTGTAAATGTACTGCTCTGGTACAGGGCCACACTCTGGTGGGAGGTTTGGGTTCTAGTTTGTCAGTCAGTTGCCTTACCTCTTACTGTCATAAAACTTTGTTGTCACTGTCACTGGTTTATACAACATTCTGTTTTAGTGGTCAAGTGGAATGCAAAATGCTAAAAGTGAGTTTTATTATAGAGTATCATATAGATAGGATTCATTTGGGAACAGTTAAGTTTTAGTCCATAACTACCGAATATGTTGGCTATATTACTACTTGATTTGCATAGAATCTTAGCATGTAACAGAATAGAGTCAGAATTGGACATGCCTATGTGTTTCCTCTCTGTGTGGCCACTCTGTGTGATTCAAGCTGAAGGTCCGTGTTGAGACAGATGAAAGGGAGTTTCCTTGGATTACATTAGTGTGACCATATGCAGAACTTTGTACACTAAGATGATCTAGACATTTTCCCATGTCAGCTTGGGAAAGGTCAACTCTAAGGAGAACAACCTGTGGGAGGTTGATGAAAGGAAAGGAAAGTCGTTGTAATACATTTACAGTCTAAACAATTTTGCTTTTAAACAAACAAAAGGTGAAGCTGGAGGGAAAGCTTTTATTTAATAGCTTTGTAATTACCTCCTATTAAGCATCTTTATAATTTATAGCAATGTGGAGCCTTTTGGAATCTAGCATGAATTATGATGCAAAATGCTGGAGGAAGTTCTTTGATTTGGCATGCTTTCATAACTTTATTCAGTGAAATGTTTGAGTGCGTTAATTGATTTCATCTTGTTTGACCAATTTTGCATGCCTGGTATAACTCTTTAATGTATTTATCTATTGTTTTATTTAATTAAAAAATATAGATAGATAGTTTATATGCATCCTACATGCAACTTTAAGCAGGTAATAATTTGTACCACCCAGCCTTCCCTCCCCTTGACTCTACTCTCCCGCCTCCTTTTCTTTTTTTTTTTTAATTTTTACAGTGATACACTTTTCATTTACTTTATAATTCCAACACTAATAAAATACTCAACAAGTAGTGTGTGGAAGCTTTTTACACTACTTGCTAAAATACATCGCTGTCCAGGTTTGAGTTAATGATTGTAGTGTTTTCAAGAACTGACTCTCTGAATGCAGACAGCACAGAGCACTAGCTCACAGTGGCCTGAATCACTAATCTTGTTTCCCATTGCATGCAGCAAGAATCTGCAGTTTGGGCACAGCTTGTGACTGTTAAACACATGTGACCAGTAACAGAGTGCTGCTTTGATTGGTAGCCATTGGGAACTGATCATATATTGAAAATGGTTTCATATAGTTGGTGAGCCAGTTTTCTTAATTACGCATTCTACTTTTCTGTATTTAAATATCACTGACAAAAATTTACCTAAATATGTTGGCAACCTGGATGAGTTCATATTATTTTATACATCACAGTTATGACCTGTCACAGAAAGAAATTCTGATGGTGCCAACCCAGTGGATGCAGTAATTTTAGGAACACATAAAATATTCTTTTCATGGTACAAATGACAATAGAGGAATTTTCTCACCAGTACAGGGTTATTAATGAATATAATGTATGCATATGCACGTAATATAAGTGTTACTACATTGAGCAAGTTCTGCCATAAACCACACTATTTAATGATTGTAGTTAAAAATTATGGAAGAATTCAGTTAAAAAAAAAAAAAAGAATCAGAGGCATGGTTTGGCCAGTCTCCCATGGAATATCATTTCTAAGTTACTCCAGTCTGTAAAGGCTAAAGATGGGTAGTGCAAGTCTTCAGTAGAAACTAAGACTGCTTCACCCACAGGCCATGGAAGGCCAGTAAGTAGAATGGTGGCAGAGTTGATTGCTGCTGGAACAAAATCTCATCACGTAAGAAGTAATTCATCTTGTTCTAGAATCAAAATGGTGAACATGGTCAGCAAAACTTACACATCTTTTGTCTCTGGAACAAATAAAGCTTTCAGATGAAAAGAAAATCTTTGCTACTTATAATTACTGATAAAAACATCAAAAGTCTCCAGGAACAATCAAAAGGCACCTTTTGATTTTGTGGGAAAGTTTTAAGACCGAGTATTTTGAAAAAATGACAATACAATATAGTGATAATTGGTTAGTGTTGTTTTTACCTTCTATTATATATGCCAGCTGTGCATATCTGCTACTTTTTTTCATCATGTATTTTCATTTTGTCATGGTGGCCACAAAATTCTACTCTGCATGTAGTAGTGGCAGCTGTGACAAATAAAAGCCATTCTTTTTTTTTTAAGATATATTTATTAATTATTGCAAAGTCAGATATACAGAGAGGAGGAGAGACAGAGAGGAAGATCTTCCGTCCCATGATTCACTCCCCAAGTGACCACAATGGCTGGTGCTGCACCAATCCAAAGCCAGGAGTTGGGAGGTTTTTCAGTGTCTTCTACATGGATGCAGGGTCGCAAATATTTGGGAAATGATCCACTGCTTTTTAGGCCACAAGCTGGGAGCTGGATGGGAAGTGGAGAAGCCTTGATACAAAGTGGTGACCACATGGGATCCCTGTGTGTGTAAAGTGAGGATTTAGTCACTGAGCCATCATGCTGGATCATCTTTCTCTAACTTTCTCTAACAAATAAATGAATCTTTAAGAAAATTATTTTTTTGTCTTGTGTCTCATCTAGAAATAATAAGCATTACCATTTTCTGAATAGCTGGAATATTTTAACTTAAAATTATATTATTACAAATATAGAGTACTTGGTGTTATGTTATAGAAATACTGTAACTTTAGGGTGAGGACTTTGCTGTTAGCATGCTTGGTACATTTTTCAACTTAGTTTCTTCTGGAAAACACTTAAAAGCGAGTGGTGATCAGTATATAAGGAACTGATTTTGCCACCTATATCAGACTAATATTAGCTAAACCACATTGAAAACAATGGAATTCATTCTCTTAGGTGTAAGTGCTTTTATTTCTGTATGTGTTGACATTGTATGTATTTATGATTTTAATATCTTAACTGGCATTAAAATGCAAAAAAAGGCAAATAAAATTTAAAAACTATAATTATATCTCAGAGAATAAAAACTAGAAATAAATGTACAAACTTAAAGTAAAAACTGAATCAAGAGGGCCCGGTGCAATAGTGTAGCAGTTAAAGTCCTCGCCTTGAACACGCTAGGATCCCATATGGACGCCAGTTCTAATCCTGGCAGTCCCACTTCCCATCCAGCTCCCTGCTTGTGGCCTGGGAAAGCAATTGAGGACGGCCCAAAGCTTTATAGTTATTGATAATTATAAGGACCCTGCACCCACGAGGGAGATCCGGAAGAGGCTCCTGGCTTCGGATTGGCTCAGCTCCAGCCTTTGCATTCTGTTGGGGAGTGAACCATTGGATGGAAGATACTTCTTTCTCTCCTCCTTTCTGTATATCCACCTTTCTGATAAAAATAAATAAATCTAAAAAAAAAAAAACCTGAGTCAAGAGACAAAGCAGAGATTGTGGCATATAGATAAACACAATGATACAAAACACTTCAAAACAGATTTGGCTATAAAAATTTTCCCTTTTAATTGGAAATTCATTTCTCAAATAAATTGAATGTTGCCTGTTGCATTTGTTTAAAAGCCTCATTAAAAGTATTTTCAAGTACTGAAAGGAGGAATATTTAAATGTATTGCCAAGGCCTACAAAACAGTCCAAAATAGTTTATGAATGTTATAACATGACTGTATAGAGTATTAACATAGCATCTGCTGGACATTGAATTACACAGGTAGTGAGAATGCCGTGAATAATGTGGACCTCTCAAATTGTGTTTTTAAGTCTTCTGAGTGCTGTGAGTTAGCAACCTAGATGGTTTATTTCTGAAATGTTTTTTCCTAGATTTCTGGAATGATTTCTTCAGAAAGAATTTACAATATTTACCATTATGACATATCATTTTGCTTGTACTACTTTTCACCTAAACATTCATCAATTTTACTACAGCAAATTATCATTTATCATTTTACTTAAAACTACGAGTGCATTTTCTTCTAATACATATTGTTTGTTTTATAATATGGAAAAACCTAAATCATGAATAAAGTAACTTTATCCTAATCGACAATATCTGTATGCAGTTTTAATAGTATTCCTGAATGATTTAACCTCTTCATTCTATTTAAACTTTGGGAGAAACAAATTGAACAAAGCGATCCATATTCCTACTTTTTCAGAGTTTACTGTGGGAGTCAAACATATTTAACACAGTTTGTATTTGTTGCTTATAACATCTGTAAATAAAATAAGGCACAAGGAAAAATTGGTGAACAGCTGAAAAATTATTATGATGCAGGTTTTTTTTTTCCGAAAAAAAGTTTCTGACATTTGACTAGAACCCAATGTTCCCTACTCTGATGAGCACATGCAGCAATTCCTGGCACAGGGTAATTCTATTCATTGATGGATGTATAATAAACAGTAAAGTTTCAAAGTATTATGATTAGATGGGTTATTTTTCCTTATACAATCTGATAAATCACTCTGTAGAAGAAGTAAAATAATTTTAATGCATTAAAATATGTTTAAACTTCCTTTACAAAGAACTGGCTTAGAAGAAATCACAATATGGCAATATTCAATGATGTCTAGAATCTGGGTTAAGATGTAAGCAGAAAGTTATAAAATAACAAGAGAGAGTAACTTGGAAAGAAATCCATAATTTATCAGCATATACTTGAAAATAGACAGATTGCCTTTTTCATAGCATCTAAAGCTTTTAACATGGTTATGTAATGTTTCACAGACGCTTCATGCTATAGACTACATGCTTTATAGACTTTGTGCCACAGACTAAGCTAACTGCACTGGTGGTATTACTACACTTGAGCAGAGCGAACAAACTAAGAAGCAATTGCATTACTAGCATCATTAATATAAATTTACACTTGATGATATTAGCTAGTAATACTGATGACGTATGTTGTCTTATTTTTCAGAGATTTCAGCATAGTAGTCCATTTATTAATTAGCTGTTTGATGTTAACTACATTATTAATTCCTTGGAGCCTTTTGATTCAGTTACTGAGGTCCAAAGAATTAATAATGTGCCTAAAGTCATATGGCTAATTAATGACTTTATCTTAAACAAGTGTTTGTTTCCACATCCTGAGGTATTGCAGCTGAGCTAGCCAATGCATAATAAGATTTGAAAGTCCTTCGACTGTCATTGAGAGTGGGCTCATGAACAAAAAGATCTCTCTACTTCGAAGTACAGAAATGTAGGACACATAAAGGCAAAAGCAAAAAGCTGAGAAGAGTTCTGGAGACTTAGCTAATGTAAAGCTGTCTAGGGAATGAAAAATTACTAAGGCACAGGTCTTTGTTGTTGAGTCTGATGAAACTAATGTTTTCCTAATTATGCTTGAATAGCCTTTGCAGAGGTTACAGGTACTCTTTCTTGTAACAGGATCCGAAGCCAGGAGCCAGGATCTCCTCTTGGTCTCCCTCATGGCTGCAGGTTCCAAGGCCTTAGGCCATCCTAGACTGTCTTCCCAGGCCACAGACAGGAAGCTGGATGGGATGCGGGGCTGCTGGGATTGGAACTGGTGCCCATATAGGATCCCGGGTGCGTTCAAGGTGAGGACTTTAGCTGCTAGACTAGTGCGCCAGTCCTTAAATATCTTTATGCAGTTAGAATTCCATGAACAAAATAAATTTCTTGTTGACAATAATGATTAGGCAAAACAAACAAATTCTTTATAACAGTATTAAAATGAAACAAACTATCATTGATGTACCAAATACTGTATCTTTCACAATGTTTGCATTTTCTTATGTTTATTTTTTGCAGCAATGACTATTGGCATGAGTGTGGGTAAAGATCTGGCCTGTGGCAGGCTCGGCTGTGCTAGGCCACAGCACCTATTGGTTTGTGTGAGAGATGGGGTTGGGGCTGATCTGAGTTGACAACTACATCCTCTGGCATGTGTGTTCTGACCTAACTTGGCAGACTATCAACCTAGCCTGACGATGAACTGGTTGGCATACACAAGGGGCAAGTCTGAGATCATTGCGGGATGGTGATTCTTGGGGGCCTCCACATCTAGATAATTGAACTCGTATCCTGGCCACAGGGATATTTATAGCAATATGCAGTCCAACTTTGGAGTGTAGGCATGAGGTCGGGGCCTCCCTCAGTTCCTGATGCTCATGCAGTGGAAAAGCATATACAGACGCACACAAAGGTCATGGCAACCGGCTCATCTCGGCTTGCAGTGGATATTGAGTGCCTTATTAGATGATACAAAGTGGAGCAGGATGGACTGGAATTAGTTTTTGTGAAAGTCATAGGCAAGAAAGGAAGGAAAGGGAAGATTTGAGGTATTGAAAGATGGAGAGAGAAAAGGAGAGTTAGTTAATTGTACTTTTGTTTCCTGGCCCAATGGCATAGTGGATAAATACTTGCTTTGCAAATATCAGGATTTCATCTCTGTGCCAGTTCATGTCCCAGCGGCTCCACTTCCCATACAGTTCTCCACACGTGACCTGAGAAAGCAGTAGATGATGGCCCAAAGCCTTAGGACCCTGCATCTGTGCAAGAGACCTAGAAGAATTCCCTGGCTCCTGGTTTCACATCAGCTCAGTTCCATCTGCTGTAACCACTTGTATTTGAGGTTGCATTGAATTTGAGACTGATAATCATGTTAAATTTGCCACTGTATCTTGATATTTTGAGTAATTAAACGTACCTCTGAAGAATACCTAGATGTAGAATTAAAACCATTCCCCAATTGCAGTTGGATTCTGAGCAAGCTGAGCAAGAGAAGTACAAAGATAAAAACTTTTCTGACAATGGTTTAGAAGTCATTCAGAAGCACATATTCTGATATTCAAGTCACAGTTCTGCTTTTCATTCCAGCTTCATGCTAAAGTGTTGTCAGGGAAGCAAGGATGATTTCCCAAGTGCCTGACTCTCTGTTTCCTTGACTTGCTCCACCAGTGAGAGACATAGATTGAATTTCTGGCTTCTAGCTATGCCCTGGCTCATCTTGAGCTGTTGTGAGAAATTTAAAATTAACCAATAAATGGAATATCTATTCTTTTGTATTCTTTCAAATAAGTGCACAATAAACTAATACAATTATTAGTTGATATTAGCTTAAAATCACAAAATTATTTGGAGAATAAGGCTGTAGTATTGCCTGCCAAGAAGGCCTTACATTGGAATTGGCTATGTAGCATAGCAAATGGAGCCACCAGTTAGAATCACCAGTTAGGATCCAGCAGGATAGCCTTGTGGAAAAACCGATGCATGGGGATGCCATGGGGCACTGCCTCATGCTGGCTGTTCCACTTCACATCCAGCTCCTTGCTTGTGTCTGGGAAGGCATTAGAGTGTGACCTGAAGCTTTGCAACCCTGCACCTGTGTTGGAGACCCAGAAGAAGCTTCTGCCTCCAGGCTTCGGATTTGCTCAGCTTCAGCTGTTGTGGTCACTTGGGGAGTGAAGCATCAGATGGAAGATCTTCCTCTCTGTCTCTCCTCTCTGTGTATATCATTACAATAAAATAAATAAATGTTAAAAATCCCCAGTTTGAATCACAGCTTCTAATGCAACACAAGATGATCCAAATTCCTGGGCCCCTACCATCAGGCTTCTGATACATTTGGTGAAAGTATCAGAGGAGGTATGTCTGGATGCTGTGTGGCACTCTGCATTTCATTTAAATAAGTGCCTCACACTGAACTCAGAATCAGCAAAAGAAAAAAAAAACAAAACAAAAAAAACCCTAAATTAGCAGTATACAAAGAGGAACATCTGAACAACACAGAACCTTTTTTAAAATCAGTTCTAATCATTTTGTATCCGAAATGCATCTTGGCTGATGGCTTTCATGTGGACAGATGTTTACTTACATGTTAGATTTTACAGACATCCTCAGACTCTCTTCTGTTTTCCTGATTGTATTTTAAAGGAGATCGTGATCACAATTATCTGTTACCGCGGCAAGTGCAATAGCTTTTTCCTTTCTGAAGTCTGCCTACTCCACATAGCACAGACTTCTCTTCCAGTCTGCACTTCTTAGAAATCTTGTTACAAATGGTTTAATGGTTTAATTAAATTATCAAAATGTACACTTCCCAAAATAAATGGTGTATGAAGAGAAATATCTATCCTCAATCTATTCCTCTGTTGTTTCTCGTTGCTCATACCCTGCTTGCAACCATAACAAATAACTTTATTTATTCCCTGTTTGAGTCAAAAGTCATCAAAAAACATATATTCCAAATAAAATACTTAGTGTCAGGTATTTCTTCCTACTTGATGTTCCTTTTCTCCCAATCTTTCTATCATTAGTGAGTAATCTTAGTTATTTTCTCTTTCTCAATATATGGAACATTTGTGTGTTCTTTCTGCATTTCCTGTGTTAATTCATGCTATGAATGCTTACGAATATATCGTTAGGACCACTTTATGCTACTTAGGTGGCAGGCCAAGTAGAAGACAGATAATAGATTGAAAAACAATGTCTTCATTCTTTAAAAGTGTACTGTTATATTAATCTTATAAAGAAACAAAAAACACTGATATACGCAGGAAAAAAGATTTGAGATAATCAGAATACTACAAACCCTAATGCAGACAGGCAGAAAAATAGATCTTAGACTATAGGATTGATGTCCTCTATCATGCATATTGATTGGTTATGTGTAACATTTTTACTCTCAGAAAGTTGAAAGAGGGAAAGAGTTCCCGAAACAAAAGCCATGCACCTCAAATATTATGTCATGATTTCAAACTTTGCATTAGCTTTGTTTTCTCAGTGCTGTTCCCGTGACACGTCATTTAGTTTCAATTCGGTGTTGTGATAATTAAATCAGTATTTTTTCTTACTCTTCCTCCTATGGTAGAATTCCTAAAAAAATATTTCTATTGCAAATACTAGAAATAGATTACTTACATGAAACAAGCTAGGAGATAATTTCTAGGGCTCTGCGTGGTAGTCTAGCAGGTAGTCCTTGCCTTGAACATGCCAGGATCTCATATGGGCGCAGGTTCTAATCCCAGCAGCCCTGCTTCCCATCCAGCTCCCTGCCTGTGGCCCGGGAAAGCAGAGGAGGACAACCCAAAGCCTTGGGACCTTGTACCTGCATGGGAGACCTGGAAAAACTCCTTGCTGCTGGGTTTAGATTATCTCAGATCCTGCTGTTGAGGTCACTTGGGAAGTGAATCATCGGATGGAAGATTTTCTCTGTCTCTCCTCTCTATATATCTGACTTTGCAATAAAAAGTAAAATAAATATATAAAAAAGGAGATAATGTTTAAAGATTTTTTTATGAGTTTCTAGAAACCCAGTTCTACTGTATCAATGTTTTTCAAGTAATATTTTTCAGTAACAGTATTTGAGAAAACAAATAAATAAACAAATGAAACACTCCTTATAGTTGGAAATGATACTGACTTTTCGTTAAGTTACATTTTTAGTGTATACTTGTAGGAGGATATATTAAATTTTATTTGCTTGTTCTTCTGTTGTTTGATTTGAGAAGCAAAAAAAAAAAAATGACCGCAGGGGAAGAGAAAAAAATAATTTCCCAAATACTCGCTTATGCCCCCTATGCTCACAACAAACTGCTTAACCAAGCCAACTCTTGGAGTTGCAAATTCAATTTAGGTTTCCCACATGGGAAATTCCCACTGAGAACCAACTATGTGAGTTACTACCTCTGAGGGTCTATGTTACAAGGAGGCCACATTCAGGAGCATTGCTGGAACAAAAACCCAGGTATGTTGATATGGGTTGCAGGCATTTCAGGGCACTCTTTAGGGAATGTAAACTTAGTTGTAAATACAAGTTGAAATTAAAATTGAAATTTAGCGGAAATACTAAGTAGTAGTTATTTTTATCTATACATGAAAGCTATATGTTAATATTATATACATTATATACATAAATACATTGATATATGTGTATATACAATTATATACATTGATTATGGAATCTCATTAATTAATGTACATTCTCCTATTGGTTTACAGACAAAGAATGAAGTGACAATGGAGATTAAAAAAATAGCAATGGGGACTAAAAAGAATCAAATCAAACATTTTGAGATTTGATTGTTTATAACTTTTCTATGCTTTTGAGGGAGAATGGCTAATTAATTTAATTCTTTGTTTAGTGGAGGGTTACACCTGTTATAAAGTGAAATTATATCATTGTAAAAAGTAAAATAAGGAAAAGGAAGAGTATAAGTAAGATGGAGAAGGAGGGTGGGAAGTATCATTATGATAAGGCTTGAATATTAAATTATTTAAATGTGTTCCCCTCTTACAAATAAAAATTTTAAAGAAGGACTTAAACTGTATGTTAAAAATCATTCCTGTAAAGACATTCTAAGTTCCAAGAAGTTATTTTGCTGTTCAATAACAGCTTTAAGCATTTCAAGTCTTTTTTACCTTCTTCTTGTGCTATCCTTGGTGTTTGAGTTCCAATTTCATGATCCACCAATTGAAATACGGTGTTATATTTTGTTTGTTTTCTATTTCCTATATAATTTTTTTACCTCATGCTTATAAGTACAAGAAGAATGTTTTTTTTTTGCTTGTCCACCTAATGGGAAAGGAACCCCTTTGTGTGACTCCCCAGGTGGTTGCCAGTGTGTCTCCGCAACTGATTCTTATCTTCAAATCTTAATCACTCATAGCTGAGGGTGAACACCAAAGAGGTTTCTCCTTCAAGACATGTGAAAAGAAATGTTGAAATCTTCCATAGATGTAATTGAGAGCGGAACATCCTCTGTCTGCAATGGCTGTAACTGAGCAGATCTGAAACCAAGAGCCAGAAGCTTCTTTAGGGTCTCCTGTGCAGGTGCAGGGCCCCATGGCTTTGGGCTATTCTCTACTGTTCTACAGGGAACATGCAGGGAGCTGGTTGGGAAGCGGAGCTGCCAGCACACAAACTGCTGCCCATATGGTATCCTGCCATGTGCAAGGCAAGGATTTTAGCCACTAGGCTACTTCACTGGGCCTTGTGTAAAAGGGAACACAAGAATTTTGTTTATGTGTAAAAATATTATCGAAATATGCATTCCACCTGGCTTCTGCCCAGAACCTGCTAGGCCACACCACACCCTCCTTACAGTGTGGTAGTGAGGAGGGGAGGCCTGCACGTTGCCCAAGAAAGGCAGTCTGTGGTTGTATTGGAACTGGGCCCTCCTAGGGCACACTTAACCGCTGTGGAATGATTTCGGGGCCCTTTTTGGGACCTGACCTCCACACTCACAGATAATCAAGGGAGCTGAAGTGGGTGGTTCAGAAAAGAAATTTCAGAGGGTGTTTCTGGGTCAAGCCAGGACATCCATGCACTCAGGAGACCTGGGCTGAGCTAGGTATCGTCTCTCTCCACCCTCTGTTGCTCACAAATGTCGGGGCTAGAGAACAGTTCTGGCAGGACTAGGTTGTGCGCCTACCGGTGAGTGTTGGCACAAAGGGTGAGCCATGTCGTGCTAGACAACCACTGACATGAATGGGAATTAGAATGGTGGTGAAAACTGTAGGGGATTTGTGGGCTTATGCCTATGAGACTGCAGCACCCACGGAGTCTGTGCAAGGCTGCCTGTTGGTCCACTGAACTCACTAATACTCATGAGAATGAGGGCTGGGAATAGACTTGGCTGGTCAGGTTGCAGCAGATGCTTCTACATTTGAGCCGTGTGAGTGCAGGAGCAGGCTGGGCTGTGCTAAGCTGCAGCACGCTTCAGCACATGTAAAAGCCTTTACTGAGTGCGGACCTCAACAGATGAGGCTATTTCACCTGCCAGCACATTTTAAGATGTGGGACTAGGGGCAGGCCTGGAAAGGTAACTTTTGGGGTCTCTCTTGAAGACTGCTACATCTGTTGCTGTGCACAAGAGCCAGGGTTCAGGTTGGGCCTGGAAATTCCAGACACTGGAATGTGCAGTGCTGATGCCCGAAGCAGAGAATTAATGCATTGCTTCACAATGTCTCCCTCAGTGATTTACTGCTTTGATGAGTTGCTAGAATTTTTTTCATCTTAAGCGATAGCAATCTGACAACATTTAGTGCTTCCACGTTGGGCAACCAGAAAAAAAAAAGATAAATTAGGACAAGGAATAAATGCAAATTATTTTGTTGGAACGCTCCCGTTAGTTTTGAAATCATGTGAGTGAAAGAAGAAAGGAAAAAATAAACTTTCATTTGACGTATAATCGTTTTGTGGAACTCTTGTTGGAAGATTCACACAAATAAGTACTTTTCTTTCTCTTTGCCAGTCGCTTTTCATAACCTTCAGCAAATGAAATATGAAAGGCTTTGCATAAGTAGAAATAAGAATATTTTGTACCATGCTGCCCTTTAAATGAAATTTGAAATCGGGAGCTTGATGCTGTCACAGGAATTCCTTGAAAACAAATCAGAAATGTTATGTTTTATTTTCCCCATGTGTGCTCCTATATGCTGGACTTGATATGTCATATCTTCCAAGGTTAATGTAGTTTTAAGTTGTATTCTAATGAGAAATACACACAGAGTGAGAGAGAGAAGGGAGAGACAACCCTTTCTCCCTCTCTTTTCTCTTACTGCTGGAATGGAAAAGTTAGAAAATGAAATCCTGCACCAAGGAACTGTGTAGCTTAAGAACATTCAATTTTGTATATCCATGAAAGAAAAATAATGTCACAAGCTTAAAACAGTATTTACGTGATGTGCCGGCCATTTAACACTCAACGGAAAGAAAACGCCATGTTCCTTATGTCACCTTTCGCTTCCCCTCACAAACCTGTCTAATTGCATATCTTTACCCATAGCGACATGCAGGAGGCTCATTTTTCACATTATGGTTGTCACAGCTATTGTTCTCATGCATGTATTGTAAGTATAAAAATTATTAAATATGTTTATATCCTGACTAAATACAGAAATAGATGAATTTTACCAGTATACACTCCCACACTTCATCGAGATTCTTGCTCAGTAGTGGAACTTCAGAGATAAAGTAGAATTTTATACACCATCATGTGAAATGAAGCATATGCTGAATATCAACAATATCAGTAATACTACACTTTATTATAATGATTGCATGCTTTTCTTTAATTTTAACTAATGGAATTTTCAAAAAAAAAGAATTAAAAAATGCTGTAAAACAATTTAAAATATTGGCTAAAGTAGCTAAACTCCTTAGCTTGCAAGTGCTGTGATCCCGTATGGGTGTTGGTCCTAATTCCAGCAGCCCCACTTCCTATCAGCCTCCTTCATTATGGCTTAGGAAAGCAGTGGAGGATGGCCCAGAGCCTTGGGACCCTACAACCATGTGGGAGACCCGGAAGAGGCTCTGGGCTCTTGGCTTTGGATTGGCGCAGCTCTAGCAGTTGTCACCACTTGGAGAGTAAATCATCGCACGGAAGATCTACCTCTCTGTCTCTCCTCTCTGTGTTTCTGACTTTCCAATAAAAATAAAACAAATCTTTTGTAAAAAATGGAAGAAAATGCTAAAGTAGCAAAACACATAAAATAAAATTATTTTGACATATCATTTGGTTTGCCTATAATCTTTACAATATTAAATTTTCTCAGCTGTGGAAAAGCTATTATTAATCCTGATTTTGGCACTATTTCTGGTGTATCTGGCGACAAAGTGGTTTCTTTATGGATAGTTAGGTTTCCAATTTCTAGAGAGACTGGGTAGCCACTGCTGTTTATTTAACTGTGTGGTTCATTACTGCAGGTTATTAGGCTCCATCTGCCAGTGTAAAATTTCATACTTCACAGCTTACGTTGTAATAAAGGCTTAAGTGTCGGACAGATTCTTCACATTTACTGACTCTAAGGATGTGCTGATTTCCAACACTGCTTAGTAAGCCAAGTGTCTGCCAAATGTGATTTGTGATTTAACTGAAGTTTTAGAAAAAACAATAAAAATTCTCCAGTTATCAAAACTAGGCAACAACATTTACATCATAATACTTAGAAGTAAACATTTCACAAGCAATACTTTATTTTTTGCAATTAATATTTTCAAACCTCTAAAGGGTTTTCATAGCTTTACCATAGTAGAATAAATCTGTAATTACTAGCTGTTGAGAGGAAAATGTTGAGTGGGCATTTATAATGTCAAGGAACAGAGACCTTAGAAAGCTCCGGAAAATTTGCTTTGATTAACATTTCTCATCCTCTTTCAAATTATCTGGACTAGTTACTAAACAAAATACATGTTTGATATCTCTCTAGTACTGTTATATGAAAATCTTTGAGAGTTAAACCGCATGAAGAATTTGGAAATATTTTTGAAGAGTACACAATGACTCCTGCTGTTCTAAATGTGGATCATGAAACACTGTCTCATGCAAATCTAATGCTAATATTTAAGCTACATGAAAACACACAACATCTAGACCAGTCTTGTTTTTAAAAGGACATGTAAATTTGAATGCTGTTGTACTCACTTGAGATCTTAAGGTCTAATATGTTTCCAATAGTTTGGTTTGCCTATTGTTGATGCAAAAACAATGTTTTTTTTTTTTAATTTGCTTATTCAATCGCAAACTAGTCACCATTTACTTACTAATAGATAAGTCTAGTACTTTCATATTCACTCATCAGTCTTGATAATGAAGTTAACATGCAATTTAAAAGGGTAAGCAAAATCAGAAAAGTACAAGCTTACAAATAAGTTGTTAAAAATTAACAGCTGGATATTCTAGGAGAAAGTGATGCAAAGAGCAAACACACTAAGATGCCTCTCCACATACACACACCACAGATACAGTGCACTTATTTAACATGGCAGATTCAGCCAGAGTCTATCAATTGCGTTATAAAAATAATTTTAACATCTTTTAAAAAATATTTATTTTTTTTATTGGAAGGGCAGATATACAAAGAGGAGGAAAGACAGAGAGGAAGAACTTCTGTCCAATCATTCACTCCCCAAGTGACCGCAATGGCCGGTGCTGAGCCAATCTGAAGCCAGGAGCCAGGAACCTCCTCCAGGTCTCCCACATAGGTGCAGGGTCCCAAGGCTTTGGGCTGTGTTGGGTTGCTTTCCCAGGCCACAGGCAGGGAGCTGGATGGGAAGAGGAGCTGCTGGGATTAGAACTGTCGCCCATATGGGATCGCAGCGTGTTCAAGGCAAGGACTTTAGCCAATAGGCCACTACACTTGGCCCAGCATCCCTTTTTTTTTTGTTGTTGCAAACAGATAAGTTTATTTGTGAAGGGACCAGGGGAGCAGGGAAGGGAAGGAAGGGAAAGCATCTTCGGAGAGAAAGTCGGGAGGTGGGGTGCCTCTCGAAAGAGGAGAGAGAGAGAGAGACACCCCATCCATTTAAAAAATTTTTTTAATTATAATTTTTTAAAAAGTTATTTATTTATTTATTTATTTTATTACATTGCATTATGTGACACCGTTTTCCAGGCACTAGATTCCCCCTATCCCTTCCATAACCCTCCCCCCATGGTGGATTCCTCCACCTTTCTGCATTACCACAGTTCAAATTCAGTTGAGGTTCTTTCATTGCAAGCATATACCAAACATAGAGTCCAGCATCTTATTGTCCAGATAAGTTCAACGACCTCTTGAGGAGACCATGTCTGGCCTAAAGGTAGAGCCAGCATAATGTAACATCCTTTTAAAAACAGATTTTTTTTAAAAAAATTGTAAAGTCAGATATACAGAGAGGAAGAGAGATAGAGAGGAAGATCTTCTGTCCTATGATTCACTCCCCACGTGGCCACAACGGCCAGAGTTGAGCCAATCTGAAGCAGGAGCCAGCAGCCTCCTCCAGGTATTCCACATGGATGCAAGTTCCCAAGGCTTTGGGGCATCTTTAACTGCCTTACCAGTCCACGAGCAAGGAGCTGGATGGGAAGTGGAGTTGCCGGATTAGAACCTGTGTCCATATAGGTCCCTGGCGCTTGCAAGGCGAGGACTTTAGCCAATAGGCTACCATACTGAGCCCAATTTTAGCATCTTAAGTATTTAGTGTTGAGTCACAACACTTGAATTTCTAGTAAAATAATCTGAAATTTGGCCTACTATGTTGATTGTCTTGTTCACTATAGATACCATTTTGAAGTTCTCCCGATTAGATGACTCAATGGGAAAGTGAGCTGGAAGCCTCATATCCAGAGGTCAGGATGGAGAATTTCTTCCCAGGACTCTGTCCTTGGCTTTTGGAAGGCTGATTTTTCCCATTGTCCTCATATGGACATGCCTTTCAGTTTGCCTGTGGTCTCATTTCTTCAGTAGAATAACAATTGTAATGGAGAATCCATCCTATGATTTTGTTACAGCTGGTTCCACTTCCAAATCCAAATGGAGTAACATTTCTGTGTTCCTCTTAGTCTAGCAGTTTTCATTAGATGGATTTTTGAATGGACTTGAAGATTGGAAGGAGGTTTTACTATGATTGCATTTTGAATTAGGGTGCTTTATTTCTACCCTATTTTATACTTTCACTCTGCTAGATCATATTTATCCGTAGTGTGGCTTCAGGCTTTGACTCAAAAGTTCTTGCAACATTGAGACAAATGGCCATATATGTGCTAGCACATCTAACTAATGATAACATGGCATAGAAAATGAAACACCAGTGTTTGTTTTTCTTTTGTCCCATACTTACACTATCCAAAGAAGAGAATACCATTTTCGGTTGAACTCTAAATTGACCACCTTCAGGTCATGTTTGTGATTCAATGAGCAACTTTGGATTTATTAACATTTAATAACACTTTTAGTATTAAATTATGAACAGGATAAATAATTTGCAGTACTTATATTGACCATGCATAGTGTTCAATAAATTTAAGTTAATAATCAGCAGAGTAATTAGTTTAGGAAACAGCTCTTGTGGAACTCCCCAACTAAATCACTGGATTCAAGTACTAGACTCAGGGAAAATAATACAATATATGGATTCTACAGTTGAAGTGCATGTACTGAGGCTGGGTCTCCTCAGATGCTGATGCCTGTGCAGTAGACAGCATGCCCAGATGCTCTTCTAGAAAAGGTGTACTTTGCCTCATCAGAGGATGGGAAGCAAAATTGGTTGCACAACTCTTGGCCACACTTTGTAGCATGTACCTGGGGCTGTGAATTTGGGCAGCCAATAGAACTGTCAGGAATTTTCTCAACCATGGTACAAAGAAAGCTACTAAGGCTCAAAAAAAAAATAAAAAAAGCAACTCAAGTTGTACTCTCAGAACACTCTTCCCCACATTGGGGTCACTAGGATGTCAAGAATGAACATCTCCCAACTTCAGAAACTGATGCAGTTTGACAGTAAAGAGCAGCCCCCTCACCTCTTTTCTTAGCAGACAGAAGGAAAAAAAAAAACTGAAATGTTTGCTGCATCAACTTCCTTCATATGTCAACCCTCCCCACCTTAATCAGAGGCCCACATGTAGTACATCCCTCTCATTAATGTGAAAAGTAGTAAAAATAAAAGGAGAATATTTTAAAAGGCTACTATATAAACGAAGGCATATGGTGGTGTCTTAGATGCAATCCGAGGAGTAAAATTATTAAGCTATCTTATTCTGAATGTATTTCAACCTAAATTTGCTAATGTAATTTATTAGAAAAGACACACTTAATATAGCATCTTTTTTTTTTTTAAGTTGTCTGGTTTGCTTTGTGTTTTTTGGGTGGTGCATAGGATTTTCAACAGTACAAATTGAACAAGTCTAGAAAAATAGAACTTGAGGATGTTGGGATCTTTCCTTTTTCAGAGGTCAGATATTTGAATAAAATCCAGCAACAGGAGAAAAAGAAGCAATGATATTGCAGAGTGGACCCTGCTAATATTTACATAGGTGAATAATGTATTGAATGAGGGAATGATGAATTGCTGCCAATACATCAAGAAGATGACAAGTTATGGCCATTGGTTCAAGTAAATGGTTATTTATGTTGCCCTTGAGAATAAATTTTCTTTAGTATTTTAAGGATACATAGTTCAGTATTTGGTATTTAGTATTTTATGGATACATTACATAGTTTATCATATAATTAGAAGATGGCAAGTAATGCCAGTGATGTCTCCAGATTTTTATTTTAACAGGGAAAAATTTAAAACTACCAAAAATAATGTAGAACTAAGTGAGGTCAAGCAACTATTTTCAAATTTAGAACAGCATAAAGTGGCATACTATAAATTATGTAAGAAGAAATTGAAAATGATGTAGTATTTCTGGAGCTGGGTATTGGTATATGTAAGAATGAGTGAAGTTTTGTGCAGATGTATGAATCCAGCGAAGTAGTATTTCTAACATTTCTGCATATAAATGAGAGAGTAACTTTGAACTTAACTGTTCTTCTTTGGCCTAGCTTACCCAATTCAGCTTTAAGTCTCCACACATAGTTTCTGCAAGAATTCCGTATATATTTAATTGTGTTGCTTTCACTGGGGAGAAGTGTGTGTGGACGCCATATCACCTAAACAGAACATGAAAGGGATTGTATATGCCTTTTAATAGGATAATCAGGATTCTAGGTCTGTCTCAAACTGTATCTTGTTATAATGACTGGGAAGTGATATGTAACGCATATGTTCTAACAATATTTGTTAGACTCACACTGGCATTTCTTATGCAAATTTCACTTTCTGGGAGACTCGCATATACAGCTGTTCCAAAGTTCTTCCTTTAAAGCTATGCTGTCAGTAACATAATGTCAAATAACTCTCCTATAATGCTATTGAATTACAAAGTTTCACTTACTGATGACAGCTTCTCAAGCAAAATTACAGAAATTTCACCAACTGATATTTCTAAAAAAAGTAAAATAACGTATTTCATAATATTTTCACATGTAGGAACCAAGATATACAATTTTATGATTTGTGTTATAATGTGAATAAGATTTTATAATCAACTCATATTTGTAAACTCTCTACATCAAATGGAAACCTGATACTTTAAATTTAAAAATGAGTAATTGGCAGTGTTTTGTACTTTTAATGAAATCTCACAGCAATCTGTGAGAGGATCAGCAACTTGTGCAACCTTTGCCAAAATTCAAGTTTATGAAACTGCCATGTGGGAAAACTATTATTAATGGTTGTAAATTCTTAATGCCTTTGAGCGCTTTCCATTTACAAAGACATGCTAATCTGCTATGCCAGGTTGCCTTGGCCTCTTTCTCTGCCAACTCACAATACATGTTTCAGAATTTCATAAACAGAATACAAACTGCTCTGTGTTCTGAACCTTCTGTCAACAAGTGAAGCACATTTGTTTTGAAGGAGAAAATTAAATCAAAGTCAAATTGAGAATTATGATCCTCATCAGAACAATAACGTTTAGATTATATTCCCGTCAGAATTATTTGATCAATATAAGAATAAATACAAAATTATGTAATATCTAAAACTTTAAATATAAAATTACAGATCCCTTTCTCATATGCATACTTCATTTCTTTTGGATATATTCCCAGAAGTGAGATAGTGAGGTCATATGGCATATCAATTTTCAGATCTCTGAACACTCTCTATACCAACTCCCTTTGTGGTTGTACTAGTCTACACTTCCATCAGCTGTAAAGCAGATATCATTCTTCCCATGTCTGTGCCAGCTGGTGGTGTTAACAGAGTTCTGAATACAGGTCAATCTCACTGTGGTTAGCTGGAACCTCAATGCGGTTTTCATTTGTATTTCCCTGACAAGTAGGAAGCCTGAGCATTTTTTTTTCATATATCTATTAGCCATTTGAATTTATTCTTTTGAAAAATATCTGTTCATTTGTTTTACCCATTTTTTTTTACACGGTTTTTGTTTTACTTTTTCTAAGTTTCTGCAGTTTTTGTAAATACTGGATATTATTCCCTTATTGGTTTGGTTGTGTGCAATGATTTTCTCCTATTCTGTTGGTGGCCTTTTCACTTTTTAGTTTTTTGCTTTTTTAAAGATTTATTTATTTTGGAAAGTCAGTTATATAGAGAAGAGGAACGACAGAGAGAGAAAGCTCTTCTATTGTTTTATTCACTCCCCGAGCGGCTGCAATTGGTTGAAGCTCAGCAGATCCACAGCCAGGAGCTCAGAGCCTCTTTTGGGTCTCCCTGGTGGATGCAGGTTCCCAAGGCTTTGGGCTGTCCTGGACTACTTTCACAGGAAACAAGCAGGGAGCTGTTTGGGAAGTGGAGCTGCCAAGATTAAAACCAGTGCCCATATGGGATCCTGGCACATTAAAGGCGAGGACTTTAACCACTAGACCACTGCACCAGGTCCCACTTTTTAGTTTAATTTAGCCCATTTATTACTGTTATTTTTTTTTTGCCATTGACTGCTGGTACTTTTCATAACTTTTCTAATAAGTCTTTGCAAATTCGTATAACTTGGAGAGTGCTTGCTGTGTTTTCCTCTGCTAGTTTCATGATTTCTGGGTGCAGATTTAGGTCTTCACCCATTTAGAGGTGATTGTTTTACAAGGTGACAGATGTGGTGGTCTTGCTTCCTATCTCTGCATGCTATTATCCAATTGTTTGCTGCAAGATACCTATTTCACCAACAATGATAGGTGGAAACTGAGAGTGAAAAGATAGAAAAAGATATTCCAGACAAATATAAGAGAAAAATGAGCTAGCAAAGCTATTCATACATCAGATATTATATCTGTTAACGTGAAAAGCATTAAAGGAGATGAGGAAGATACCACAAAATGATCAAAGGATTCATTCAGCAAGAAGAGATCACCATCATAGTAAATGCACCAAATGCCTGAATACCTATATATGTGAAGAAAATAGTGGTTTTAAGAGAGAAATGGACTCCAATACAATAATAGTGGAGAAGCTTAATACTCCATTAAAATCAATGGATAGATTGACAAGAAAGAAAATAACATAGATCACTCAGACATGAGAGAAAATGGACTTAATTAATATTTACAGAATCTTTCATCCTACGGACAAAAAATGCACTTTTTTTTTAAATTAGTGCATTTCAATTTTTCCAGAATTGGTCATGCTTCAGGACACAAAATGAACCCTAGCAAATTTTTTAAAGCATATAAATTGTACCATTCATCTTATCAGATCATCATGGAGTGAATCTGGAGACCAGTAAGTCAAAATAACCCAGAAGTAAAACAGATAATTGAGACTGAATAATCTGCTACTAAATAAACACTTGCTCATTCAGAAAAATCACAGAGAAATTTAAAATGTGTGAAACAAATTAAGATATTAGCACAACATATGAAAATCTATGGGACACAGTGAAGGCAATCATAAGAGGATTTCAAGCAATGCTTATGTTTAGAAATTAGAAAAGCATCAAGTAAATGATCTAACCAAACATTTGAAGCAGAGAAAAAAATAACACAAAAGCAATTCCAAAAATGGCAGGAAAAAAGAAATCCTAACATAAGGCAGGGAACTAACCAGATAGAGACCAAAAGAACAACACGTAAGATCAATGATTCAAAGATTTGGTTCTATTAGGAAATATTACACGCAACTATATGTCAACAAATCAGAAGACCTAGAAGAAGTGGATAGATTTTTGGACACACACACTGTGCAGAAGTTGAATCATGAGGCAACTGATAATCAAAACAGACTTATAACAAGGACTGAGATTGAATCAGTAGTTAAGTCTCTTCCAACCAAAAAAGCCTTGGGAGAGATGGCTTCACTGCTGAATTCCACCAAATGTTTCACGAAGTTTCCTCAGTCCACAAATAACTAGAGCTATCCTGAAGAAATATAAATCAAGCTGGAGAAATTGTAAATCCAGACTTTAGACATAAAATTGGGTAGTGGTGTTCAAAATAGTCTGGTACTGGTACAGATACAATGGAGAAGAACAATGGAACAAAATAGAAATGTCAGAAGGAACCCACATATTTACAACAGCATTTGTTGAAAAGACCAGGCTTTTCCCCTGGATTAGTTTCTTTTCTTTTGTCAACAAATGCTGTTGAGACAATTGGATATCAACCTGCAGCAGTAAGAAGCAAGACTCCCACCTGTCACCGTATACGAAAATCACCTCTAATTGAATCAAGCACCTAAATCTGCACCCAGAAACCGTCAATACGAGAGCAAAAACATACTAAGCACACTACAAAATATAGAAATTGGACAGATCCTTTCAGATTTTGATTCTGTGAAGAAAGACCATATTTTTTTCTGGTGTCATGAAAACTGAATTCCATATAGCCTGGTTTGCTGTCTTTGAGTTTTATTGCTTCAATCTTTATCATGTGGATGCCTTATTTTTAGATGTTTAGAAATAATTTTTTCTCAGACAGGCTTTTTGTTTGTTTCGAATTTGAGCTGCCTACGGTGATATCATAAAACAAAGACCACATCATGGTGCATGTCAAAAATTGTCTCCTCTTGGTTTCTTTTACCTCACAGACTTTCATAATACTAATCTTTGTCTCACAGCTTCCTTTGACCAAATGTATGTTGAGACATTTTGCACACTGAAGATTCTTTGGTATTTGCTTGGGAAATGTAATAAGCTTAGATAATTATTTTTTAGATCTTCATTTAAGAAAATATGTTCTGTCCCATTTTAGAAAGTATCCATATAGTATACAAATAGAGTGATCAGACCCGTCGAATTTGCTCAGATACATAGGTTCATGTCACTGCAGACGAAGCTTCTCTGATAGACATCACTAATTCTAGAACTCCCTGACAGATGGGGCAAGGAGCTGTGAAGCTACTTCACAGCCTGCCATTGTGCTTTTCCCAATTATTTCTCTTTCATTCTTTTTACAGATCAGACAAATATCTTGCATTGAATAATTCATCCATAGGCTTGATTCTACAAACTGAGATTGAGACAGAACATCTATTTACTCTATGGACAAGCGTTGATGAGCTTATTGGAACAATACAGAATGCAAAAATAATACAGCTTCTATCAGTTGTTTCCCAAGTGTATCAATCAAATGATAGGCAGTTGAGGTCAAGTACATGGAAAAACTAAGCAGGAATGAAAAGTCACCCAGTTGCATTCAAAATCAAATGAGTAACAATTTGTGATATTCATGGTTGTCATTTAAAACATTTGCTCTGATTTTGGGTTAGTACAGACTTTCAGGAAACACAAAAAAATTTAAGATTTAAAATTAAATCAATTCAGTAAAATAACCTTAAAATACACAGCACTGATTTGAACAAGTAAACTAACAAAAGGGTTAAGAGTAAAGAAGAACAAATGTTTAAACTGTGAAAAATTGTTCAAATCCCCACGTATCTACAAGTGGAAATCACATTGACATAAATATTTGGCTGCAAATATGCATTTCTTTTGGACATTAAACAAAATATTTGAGAAGAGAGAAACAGAGTAGAAATCCTTTTTAAAAGATTAAAGAATGTTGACTAAGCAATAATTCCCAGGGATATATTCCCAAAGAACAAATAAAAAATTAAGATATAATGTTTGTGGGCCCAGCGTCACAGCATATCAGCTAAATTCCTTGCCTTGAATACCCAGGAATCTCATGTGGGCACCAGTTCTAATCCCAGCAGCTCCACTTCCCACCCAGCTCCCTGCTTGTGGCCTGGAAAAGTCCAGGAAGGCCCAAAGCCTTGGGAACCTGCACTCATATGGGAGACTTAGAAGAGGCTCGGGGCTCCTGACTTCAGATTTGCTCAGCTCCAGCAGTTGCGGCAACTTGGGGAGTGAATCAATGGACAGAACATCTTCCTCTCTTTCTCTTCTCCTGTCTGCATAGCTGCCCTTTCAAAAAAAATAAATATTTGAAAAATATATCTGTATCTATATATCTATCTATACTCTTCATTAAGTAAACTAGAGAGAACTTATAACAAATACTTACAGATTTCAGCATCAAATGGGGGCAGAGTTCTTAGAGAAATAACCAGTTACCTTCCCTTAGCTTAGTGCCAGCTGAAAGCAGGTAGGTAGCTGAGATGGGTAGATGCACTCACCTGCACCAAATCATGTTGCTAATAAACAGAATATAAGTGCATGTTTTTTTCCAGAGAAAGAAGCATAGGCAGATCCAGGGAATTTCCATTTTCTATCTCATTCCCCAAAGGCCACAATGACCGAGAATGAACCTAACCATAGCCAGAGTCCAGAAGATTCCTCCTGTTCTCTTACCTGGTTGCCACTGCCCAAGGACTTGAGTCATCTTCATTCAGTGCTTTCCCATGTATGAAATAGAGAACTGGATTGGAAGTGGAATGGCTCAAGCAAGAACCTTTGCCATTATAGGGTGTTGGCATCAGAAATGAGACTTAGCCGACTATGCTAGTTCATTGGCACTATGAATAAATTTTTGAAACCTTTAAGTTTGAGGGAATGTTGCCACAAAAAATAAACCAAATAAAATTGTGAAGGGTACACAAGGATTATGAACATTTAGTCAAAATGTAGCACAGAGACATTCTCAAGATGATACCTGCATTAGCTACGTATCATTTCAGACCTGTTTCCTTCTAATTACACCATAAAAGTTCAGTATTCACTTGAGAAGCTCAGCACATTATTGTAGGAAATATATTGATTGTAATTATAATTCATGAAAATCAGTTACATTCAAATAATATTCGTGCATTTCAGTTATTATACCAGGATTGGGTAGTAGCTGCGCAGAAATTTCTAGCCATACTTTTAAATAATTTAATATTTAGCTATACAGATTACTAAAGTAGCAAGTATTAATTAATTTGTATTCTATTTGTATTATTAATTCGCTTTTTTGAAATTGGACTGTATACTTAAGAATTTCTACGCTGAATATTTTTAAAACGTAAAATGTGTCATCACACTGCTGAGAACAGAAAGCGAAGGCTAGAGAAATGTTTTTTCACACAGTACTTTGTGCCAACAACAGCTGGGCTATCAACTTTCAGTCATAACTATGTAGAATAAGCAGCTTGCCCATGGCCAAGACAATAATTATAGAAGCAAATGGTACATGTATTTTCTTCCAACATTTAATTTATCACACAGTTTGGAAAAATAACAACTTAATAAATATTGGCCCAAATCCTGTATGTTAGATTCTTTTAATATATTTAACCTAGTTTGATGAAATTCATTTAAATCCTTTCATTTTTATATTGAGAATCAATTCAAAACTGAATTTTATGCTAATCTTTTTGAAATTGCTTATGAAGAACTAGGGATAAACTGTTAATTTTTTTTGCTCTATCAGAATAGATGTGATTCTCTTTTATTCCCAGATTTTACGATAGTCAATTTTTTTGACATTAAAATATTAAATAACTTTGATTCTCATTATTTTTAGCATAGGCATTTGCTAAATTAATATAGTTAATTTTGATAAAAATTTTAATCAAAATTAACTATAATGTTTCACATAAATCATGTTACTGTAGGAGATGATCATACACATATTATAAATATTACATACATGGTGTCATACCTAAATATCATATAAATAACTTGCATATATTAACGAATTAAAAACAAACAAAAAGCAAAAAACTAAAATAAAAATTGGTAGTAAGTTTGTCAGTACATTTGGTACCAATGTATCATGCTGAGAATTCCCCATTATACACCTGGCTCATATGGCTCAATTGGCTAGGACTCATCTTACAAGCACTGGGATTCCCTTCTAAGCCCTATTGATGTCAAGGTTGCTCTATTTCCCATCCAGCTCTTGACTTGTAGCCTGCAAAAACAGCAGTGAATGGTCCAAGTCCTTGAAACCTTCACCAACTTGGGTGACCTAGAGGAGGTGCCTAGCTCCTTTCTTTGGATCAGCTCTGTTGTGGCACTTGTGAGTAAACCAGCAGATGGAAGATTTTTTCTGTTTTATGTTTTTTTTTTTATTTTAAATCTAAATTTGCCTTTGAAAGTAAATAAATTGTAAAGAAACATAATTCTCCACTTAGTTTTGTTTACATTTTTAAATTTTTTATTGGACAGTCATTGTACAAAGAAGGGGAGACAAAGAGAAAGATCTTTCTTTCGCTGGTTTACACCCCCTTGTGGCTACGATGGCTAGAACTGATCCAATCGAAAGCCAGGAGCCAGGAGCCTCTTCCTGGTTTCCCACGTGGGTGCAGAACACCAAGTCTTTATGCTGTCCTCTTCGACTTTCCCAAGCCATATGCAGATAGCTGCAAGGGATGTGAACCGGCACCCATACGGGATCCCTGCACATTCAAGGTAAGGACTTAAGCTAGTAAGCTACCATGTCACACCTGAGAAGTCCTCATTCTTATATACTACAAAGCAAGCATTGAAAAATAATGCTGCCGGGATGGTGTGATGGGTCACTGGCTAAATTCG
Organism: Ochotona curzoniae; assembly: GCF_017591425.1. Classification (NCBI taxonomy): domain Eukaryota; kingdom Metazoa; phylum Chordata; class Mammalia; order Lagomorpha; family Ochotonidae; genus Ochotona; species Ochotona curzoniae. The sequence continues at coordinate 46,782,765 of NW_024467119.1, forward strand.
CAGCTTGCACACACTGGGATTCCACATATTCTAAAGTACATCTGGTTTGCAGTCTTAAAAAACAGATTCATTTTGGACCTATTCCTCTCCCCTATGAAAGGAATATGAATTCAATTTAAGTGAAGAAATAAATAGGATACCATGAAAGAGTGGATAAAAGTTAGAAAGTCATTTACATGTTATGAAATTTTATGAACCATGCCTGTCACAAATGCATAAACAAATAGCCAAAAACAAACGTGTATCAACCTAAATTAATTTTAAGAAAATAGACCCAAGCTGTAAGCAGTTGGTTAAGTTGCCTTATACCTAGACATGTGATACTCGATTTGAAAAATAGCAGTGACTAGTTCACGAGCATCCTTGACCTGATTAATGCTAAATTTGTGCTAAGTAGACCACTATTCCAGCATAATTACTTATCTTTTTTTTTTTTCCAAGGTAAATGGGGAAGTGAGGGTATGCTGGACTGTGATATACAATTCCTGATCCCAGGCTTGAGCAGGGCAATGCAGATTTTCCAGGGAAGAGGGTCTAGGGAATTATTGAAGTGGGAGCAGTTAAGAGTATGTTTTATAGGGATTGAATGACTTCTGGGGTCTTCCACATTCTGTCCAACTGCACTCACATGTTTGCATGAGGGCTGAGATGGTGTGGTTTAGAGAGGAAATAAGGGTATGTCTGAGTCAGGCTAAGGTCGCTGCGCACATGGGAGACCTGGACTGGACTAAATAGCATCTTATGCCACCGGCTAACACCCAGCAAAGTTTGAGCTGGGAGACATGCCTGTCTGCAAAGGCCACAGTACTTGCCATTGAATGTCAGACCAGGGAGTAGATCAAATCATGTGTGGCCATAGCAACTACCACACTTTGAGATAATTGGACCTGGGGGCACCCAGAATAGTATTCTGAGGTTTGCAAGGTGTAGCTTTAGTGCAGATTCAGCCAACTGAGACACGGTGTTGAACACAGTGATCAAAAACTTGCATCGATTCTTTAAATAACTCTTCACAGAAAATGAATCATGGCTTTACTAGTATGATCCTAGATGGAAAATGTCATCTCAGCCATGACTACCAAGAGGCTCAGTAAAAGTAAAGCAAAGGTCACAGTAACAGGTCTTTTTTTGTGGTTTTTGCTGAATATATTTCACATTTTGGCTTTCCTGAACAATAAAATGATTACTTCTGCATATTACAAGAGTATTTTGGAAAAGTTAATCAAAGATGGAAGTGAAAAATGCTCATGGAAACTTCTTGAGAGGGTCCTCCAGAAAGATGATAGTGCTGCTCAGTGCTTTCGTTACAACGGGGCAATCGTCATCTGGAAATTATCAGACACTTCTGTCAGCTGTCGTGTGGCTCTTTCTGACTTACTGATTATTTATGTAAGATGTCATTTATCAGTTAATAATATATTTAAAATGGCTATATTGACGTACTGAAAGTCCAAGAGCCTTCTGTTCTTTAATGATGAAGTAAATAGTTGATACAATACTAAAACACATATAATTAAACTTAATGGAGCTTTGTATTGAGAAATGTAATCTGAATTTTTGGTTTACCTTTAAGTTTATAATCCAGAAATCTTTCCATTGCCCTAGTGTCTGACTGTGAATACCTTACTTTGTCTTTGATTTATTTAATAATAGTTTACAGAATATTTTACAGACATTTTTTTAACCATTTGAATAGGGCTGGGAATAAAGTCTCAGTGGCTAAAATCCTTATCTCATACGCAAGGATTTTAGAAGCCCTGTTCAAGTCCCTGCTGCTCCACTTTCCATGAAGCTCCCTGCTTATGGCCTGGGCAAGCGTTAGAGGGTGGCTCAGTTTTGGTATCTGTCCCAATCTGCAGGACACGAGGCTCAAACCCTGAGGGTAGGCTGGGAATGGGTAGCCGCTAGCCTCCAAGCTGCTGGCCCAAGAAATACACAGACACATGTACTTGGAGGAAAAGAGTTCCTCTTGCTCTTTATTTTACTCCTCACATATATATACCTTTTTCTCTAGGGGAGAAGGGAAGAGAGAGGGGTTTCCTGGAAGTAATTATCTTCATTGAAGCAGGGAAGGAACTAATCATCTATATTGAAACAGAGGAGGAACTAGTTATTTGAACATGAACAAGGGTGGAGGTTCTGTTCCCTTGCTTGACACAGGATGTTCTGCCCTAATATCCTACTTGCTGTGGTCCTGCTTGCCCAAGGCAGGCTTTGCAATGCAGCAGGTTGTCAGGCATGCCAAGTCTAAGGCCCATAAGTCCATGGCTCCTAACAGGTATTCCGCACCCTTATGGGAGACCTGAAAAAAGCTTGCTTTGGTCAGCTCAGCTCTGGCCATTGCAACCCCTCGAGGAATGAAACAACACATGGAAGATCTTTCTTCCTGTCTCTCCTTCTCTCTGTTAATTTATTGCACCATTCTAACAAGAATAAATCAATTAAAAACAAATACTAATCAGATGGGGCTGATGTTGTGGTATGGCATATAAGGTTACTACCTATAAAATAAGAATCCCATGGGTGTGGTTTATGTCATGGCAGCTCCAATTCCCATTCTGCTGCCTACTAATTTCCTGGGAAATGCAGTGGAAAAAGCTGAAGTTTTTAGGTTGATGCTATTCATTTGGGGCACGTGGATGAAACTCCTACCTTGTGGCTTTGGTCTGGCTCATTCATGGCTTTTGTAGCCAACTGGAGAGTAACCAGCGGCTGGAAGATCTTTCTCACACTCATGTGTAAGTGCTTGTTTGCTTGTATGTATCTCATTATCTATAAATGTTAGTTACAAATAAATAAATAGACCTTTTTAAAAGGAGAAATATTTGGGAATTATGTGAATATACCAACATTAAACAATATAATTCTTAAACAGCAGTGGATAATGTTGAAATAAAGAATAAATTTCACAAATTTCCTGGAATATAAATAAAAGGAAATAAAACATACCCAAATCTATGGAAAACAGCAAAGGTAGTGTTAACAAGAAACTGATAGCAATCAATGTTTACATTCAAAAAGCAGAAGTATATAAAAAAGTCAAGGACAAAATTAATAAAAATAATGATGTGATAGTGTAAAGGACGGCATTATGATGCAGAAGACTAACCCACCACTTGGATTCCTACAACCTGTATCATTCAGTGACTACTTAGAATCCCAGCTGCTTCAGTCCTGGCCAAGTTTCTTACCACTGTATCTGGGAGAAACAGATAAGAGGTGAAATATTTTAGTCCATGGCAATCAAGTGAGAGCACTGGATGGATCTTCTGGCTGATAATTTCAGCCTGTTTCAAGTCCTTGGCTGTTGCATGACTTTGAGGGTGCATCTCTGCCAAGAAGTTTCTCTTGCCCCTCTCGTTTCCCTCTCTGTTTCTTCTGCTTCTCTCTCTGTTGATTCTCATTTCTGTCTCTGTAATTCTGATTTTCAAGTAAGTTAATTTTTTTCTAAAGGCAATAAATACACAGTGAATCATGACACCAGTTGTGAAAATGAAAGAAAATTATCAAATTCTAGTGAGAGTAACTTGGAAAAATGGAGCGTCAAATAAAATCAGAAATGAGATGAGAAGCATTGAAACAGACATCAGAGAAACAAGCAGCTTAATAAAATGCATTATAAAATATGTAACAAATGTATAACATGGAAAATGACAATTAACCAGGTGTTCCTTTATATCGAGTTTCAATGAAAGGGAGAGAAAACTCCCAAGAAATTAGTGATATGTAACAAGAATACTAAATCAAACGCATTTAGACAGATCAGAGTCCTTCTGAAATGCAAAGAAAGAAGTGAAACTTGCACTGTTTGCACAAGACTTTATGTTATGTAACTTAAACTTTGAAGCTTTCACAAAAAGCTGTGAGGACTCATATCAACATTCAGGAAAATTGAGACTTACTAACTCAATGTCGAAAAGTCAATAGTGTTAGAATCCAGAGAAGCCTTCAGCAATCTGATGATGAGTTCCATGATCAAGAGTTACATCTGCATTTCCCAGAAGAACCAAAAACAGAATAAACCTGCAAGATTATTACTTGCTTCAACTCATGTTATTTCTAACCTGTCCCTATAGCTAGTTGTATTCTTAGAAAAAAAAATCATTTTTGCTGCCTTGTTTGATAGAAAGAACACCTTTTAAATACTGAAATTGCTGTTTCTTCAAAACTTCTAGCTTCTTAAAAAAAACATTTCTTCCTGGTAACTGAGAAAAAAAAAGATATCAAAGAAACAATGGCAGTTGTAATATATCCAGAAAGTAAGGAATCTTAAGGTTAAATTTAACTGTGGCAAAGGGCCTGTGCAATAGAAAGTGGAACATATAGATAAGACAGTGAAAAGAAGTTGCAGTAAAATGAAGATAATCCATTTAATAGAAAAGAAATATAAAAATTATTAAAATGACCCTTAAAATAGCCAAAGACATCACCATATTTAATTTAATTTAATTTATATGAATATGACAATAACATTTTGGAAAAATTAAAAATCATACTAAAATTTTATGGAACCCCAAAAGACCCCATGTAGTCAAAACAATATTTAATTATTTTTTTTAAAAGGGGAAAATGTATTACTTGATTTTAAAATATGTTAGTGCGTAAACAACTTAAAGCAGCATATTGTTGGCATAAAAAACAAATCAGTAATTAGAAACAAAATACAGAAACTTAGAAACAAATCTGCATACCTTTAGACTCCTTATCTTTGACTCAGTTGCTAAAAAGATGTACTTTATAAAAAAGAGCATTTTCAATAAGTGAACTTTTTAAAATTGGAGTTATATGAGAAACAAATGAATTCAAATGCTCAGAAATGGCATGTTGCTTTTTAGAATATTTCCTCTATGATCATTGCTGTCATACAATTCAAGCTCAACTCATGGAGAAGGCAGACAGAGATATTCCTCTCCGTAACAAGTGAGTTTCTATCGTATATGCAGCATTTTCTATTAGTCTTAAGACTGTTTGCGAAATAGGAAATACAGCCTGGCTTAGATTTTAAGTGATTGAATTTTTACCACCTATGATGGAATCATACAAAGAACTTTAAAGAAGATTTGAGATGAGAATCCCAGTGTGAAGTTGTGGGCAATCAGAATTATAAAACTAAAAGTTATTTATTGTTGAATCATTGCGTTTGGAATATTTTAGCATAAATAATACAAAGTTGTATTTCATTTTATCAAAAGAACATTTATAGATTTATTGATAATTTATGCATTGTACTATTGATTATCTTAACTACATAATTATCATAATTTTATATATATATAATATTGATTTTTTATTAGAAAGATATTTATAGAGTAAAGAGAGAGAAAGATCGTCTATCCGCGGTTTCACTCTCCAAAAGGTCACAATGGCCAGAGCTAAGCCAATCTGAAGCCAGGAGCCAGGAGCTTCTTCCAGGTCTCCCAAGTGAATATAGGGTCCCAATGCTTTGGGCCATCCACTGTTGCTTTCTCAGGGCACAAGCAATAAACTGGATGGGAAGTGGAACGGCCAGAATACAAGCAGTTACCTGTATGGGATCCTGTGGCTTGCAAGGTGAGGATTAGCTAATTGAGCTACTGTCCTGAGAATTATAAAGAGAAATTTTAAATAAGCCAGTAGGCCAAATCTTCTAAATTTGCTAATTCCAGATTTAGCAATTCCAGATTTTAATAAAATGAATTCAAGATTATGAAAGATTTATTTTCTTCAGACAGTATGACTTTTTGTCACTTATTATTTGTTAATATCTATTTTTTTGCCTTAAAATGCTCTAAATTAGGAACAATATGTTAAGGTTCAGTACCTGAGCTATTTTGCATCTTACATTAGAATAAAATGGTAATTCTTAAAGAATAAATAACCATATAATATAGAAAATATTTATAATATCAAAAGAATGGGAAAGATTCATGACAAAACTTACTGTATCTCAAAGTGTAGAAGCTATCTAATTGATTTTCCCTTTTATCTATTCGCTACCAAACTTGTATTTTAATGTCAAAATCATCCTTTATTCATTTGATTATAATAGCCAAAATTTTTCACCTGAGGATAGCAAAGAGAAGCAATTGGGGGATGCGTGTAGATTTAGCTTGTTCTACGCACACTTTAGTATACATGGCATGTGTTTAAATTCCTTTAATACTTTAAAGCCAACTCAGAGATACTAATTTATAATAATTAATTTCTAACTATATTATTATTGAATTTAATCTCTAAGATTTGATCAGATTTAGCCTTTTACAATATTTCATATAATATTTAATAATTTGATTCTAACAAAAAATTATAATGTAGTTTTAGTAGTAATATAAACACAGTCAATATTTGATACTATATCAATTAACTTATAACATTTTTAAAAATTTTTTGATAAAATGATTGGCTTTGAGTAAGTTTTACATTAGAAAATTATACTAAGCTGACCTAGCTGGAATAACTTTGTAGGGTAACTCAATGAACTTTCGTAAATTCCACATTTGAATCTATGGGGCAGGCACATATACTTGTAGATAGTACCTATACCCAATCATCACTGTACATTAAATACTAAAATGTTAATGCTGAAATTTCCAATTGAAAAGAAAGTATGTCATTGTGAAAAATATGGGAAAAAAAGAATTAAGATGGAGAGTGAGTGGAATTAGGATGGAATGTAGAATGGGAGCTGTCATTATGCTGTTAAACATGTACTGTCAAATACATGAACTTCATTCACATGATTAAAACAAATAAATAAGAAATGTGTACTGGATATGAACAGGCAAATTTTTCAAAGGGTGAAACACTTTTGGCCATCAGCCCATGAAAAATTACTGAGAATCTGTAACCTCTCTGGAAATGTAAATATAAATTACAATGAAGTTTCTTCATAGTCTAGGTAGATGGCTATCATCAAAACAAACAAAAATAATGGGTAAATAATAATAGTAACAAATGCTACTAAAGATGCTGTTTATAAAGCTAGTCTAATCCCCTGTTAACAGGAATGTGAAAAAGTACAACCATTATGGAATATAGCTTAGAGATTCCTTAGAGATCTGCATATATGTCTACGATATATGTGACTCAAATCCCACTCCTGGGAATTCATCCCAATGAAATGAAATCAGCCAATGATAGTTATTTACATTCCTTTGTGTAATGCAACTCAGTTGAAAATAGCTAAGATAGAATCAATCCAGATGCCTATCAGTGGATGATTGGTCAAAGCAAATATGGCATATGTGTGTATATATGGATGTGCACATATATGTGAACATACATATAATACACATGTGTAATGAACTACTTACTCAGCCGTAAATAATGAGAAAACAGAAATTTTATTAACAGCAACAAAATGGACTCAACTTTATTATTTTTAATGAAATAATTAGTCTCAAAGAAACAAATATCACATACTTTCTCTGATGCCAAGCAGCTAATATAGAATACACAAAATAATTAGGAATCAAAAGGGTGCAGACATGTTCATGATGGCGGAGAATAATTAGGATATTGAACAGAGAGTGGATCACAGAAAAAGTTAGGGCAGGCAGTCAACAGGTACCTGGAGACCTCCTGGATATAGGGAAGAGAGGGCAATGGTGGAGCAGGGAACAGAAAATCCAGCAGCCACTGGTGAATTGTGGTCCAGACTCCAACGACAACCAGGTATCCAGCAGTGGCCACAGATCAGCCCTTGTGGCAGCCAGCTCCCTACTTGTGGCCTTGGAAAACAGTAGAAGGTGGCCGAAAGCCTTGGGACCATGTAACCATGTAGGAGACCTACAAGAAGCCCCTGGCTTCTGGCTTCAGTTAAGCTCAACTCCAGGTGTAGTGAGGACTTAGCGAGTGAAACAGCAGATGGAATATCTTTCTGTCTCTCCTTCTCTATGTACATCTGCCTTTTCAATAAAAATATAAACAATAAATTTTAAAACAATAAAATTATAGAAATAAAATGATCACGTTAGGTTGTTATTGTCAGTGGTTGCTATTTTTAGCCTGTGTTTATATTCCATTGGAATTATGATATTCCTATTTTTTTTACTCACTGATTATTTATGATAGTGGTGAATTAAGCCTGTGGGTAATGAGTAGGCTGAAATTAATTCCTTACAAAAAGAAATGAGAACATAGAGAAGGAGTATTGGTGGGGAAAAGAGAAAAGTCATTGTGGTGTCTTCATGAATCTGTACCTATATGGTACACAAAATTTGTTCTCTAAATTATGATCTTCAAGAAGAGACATAGAGGAACAGCATTTATATGATAGGTCTTAATGTAGTTTAAATATTTAATTCCAATGTATAGTAGGTGGTTTTTATTCTTTATCCCAACTCTTTGCAAAAATATGATACATGATTAGGATAATTAACCTCTGCTAGTTGCTACTCTGAGTACACAAGAAAAAATATACCAGGTTTTATTTCACTTAATAAAACAGAAGCCAGATTATACAAAAATAAAACCTATTCACAGCACTAGTATCATTTAATGTGTTACATGTTCTAATAGAAAATCTTAGTGAATTGGCCTAATCTTCAATTTTTTTTAAAGCAGAGGACCACCAATAGAATTGCATTTTATATTTATTAACAAAGAAAACCATTTAAATCCTTGGATTTTCAGAGTTTTCTTGGGTCTGAACTAACAATTTATATTTGAACATCACTTCAGTGCCTATCAAGCTACTATGTTTATTTACACCAGTGGTCTTACTAGAAGAAATGAATCTGCGACTGGCACTTTTCCATCCTAGGACAGGGAACAAAACTATTAAAATAGTCGTGATAGGTACTAGTAATGTAAGCATGGATCCAGTAATAGCAGACTGAGGAAAACTGAACAAATAGGGTATAAAACTGTGCATAAGTGAACAGATAAATTTTCAAGTGCATGATCAGAAGTAATAGCAGCTTTTTTCAAAATTAACTTTATAATTATACTAAACAGATTTTTATAATTTACATATCCTAAGCACATTTTCAGAGCAAAATACCACTCGTATTGTGAATCAAAATAAATGCAGAAATAAGTAAATTTTAACTTGAAACACTTGGTAGTGTTCAAAACAGCAAATGTGGCCATTTTACAGGTTTACACATAAAAATCATGTCAATAATTATTAGGCAATATTTTTATAGGAAATATTTTTATCAGGCTTCTAAAATGATGGGACATATGGGATTATTTCACTCCCATCATTTTTTTTTAAGCAAAGAATCTGAATGCAGTAATTTATTGATTCGTCACTGAGTGTGCTTAAGATAGTGGAGCAAAAAATCCCCCAGAACGTAATACCCAAATCCTGACATGCTTTGGCAGAGTACCGTAAATTAGTTGCTGTATTCTGTGTAAACATTGTGTGATACTGGCATCCTCATGAAGTTTCATTGACAGTAGCCTCAGAGCTGGTAAAGTACCAGTTCAAGATTTTTTTACTTGTTTCAAAAGTATAGTTAAAAACTGTGTAGCAAATCAGAAATCCCTGTTAACTAAATATTCTAAGTTGAATGCTCCAATTCATGATTCCCATCCATATCTGTATATTAAAGTCATATTAAAGCCAGTTAGGTGCCCATACAAACTCTCAGAAATGAAAACTGCATACTTGAATGATTCTTGTCCATTTCTGATCATAAAAGCAAATAAAATCCACCAAGTAGGACTATAAAAGCTATCAAAAATGATATCTAATAATCAAAATGTATGCATATGGGTATATAGACACCCCTCTGATTATAATGTTCAGTAAAGATGAGAAGTTACTTTTATCTTGGAAAACTGAACAGAGAAAGAGAAGGAAGGAAGGAAGGAAGGGAAGAAGGAAGGAAGGAAGGAAGGAAGGAAAGAAGGGAGGAAAAGAAAGAAGTAAAAAAAGAGAAAGAAAGGCCACAAGCCGGGAGCTGGATGGGAACTGGAGCTGCTGGGATTAGAACCCGCACCCATATGGGATCCCCACATGTTCAAGGCGAGGACTATAGCCGCTAAGCCATGCCGCTGGGCCCTGAATTGAAAATTTTAACAGCTAGTTGTATGTATCTAGAAAATGTGTAACTTTAATTTGATCATTTCTTTTAGTAAAAGTGAGTGGACATTTTCACAGATCTATATTAATTTTAATTCAGGTTTTGAGTTAGAATCTCTATAAATATAGTTTATAGTTATATATGTGAATATACATGTAAATATTATAAGTCTATATCACTCATCCACTAGTTCCTTTGTCAAATGCTTCTAACAACCAGGCTTGCAAAATCCAGATTTTCCACTTCAGGGTAAGAACCCAGCTCCTGGTGTCATCATACCCTGGTTGGTTTAACAAACGTGTCCGTACCATTCAAGCCTTTGATAACTCTAAGAATCTGGAACCATATAACCAGAAAGCATTTCTAAAATGTCAAACATCAAAATACACAGAACATGAAAGAAAATTTCAATGCATGCGAGTTTGTTGCTGTTTTTATTAATATTGAGTGAGAGTACTAACATTAAACTATGAAGATATAATCTTACTGGTACTTTACGTTTCTGAGACAGGACCGCATTCCCCCTTCTCTGACCATTTCCTGGACTTGACATATTCTCATTATGACTTCAAAAGTTCTACTAGTTACATGGAATTGTAGTTGAATAAGAGTTGTTAACACAAAGCTGTATTTACATGAGTTTTTGCTAATGATTGAATGAGCTGCTCCCAAAATTTTAAAGAGTTATCAAAGAGAATATCTTAAAATATCTAATTAGAAAATTTCAGCTGACATTAAAGGCAAGGTAGATATATTCACGTATTTGCATTTTACAGAGTGGTCTTATTATATCCTATTTTAAACTTTTTCAATAAAATGCTTTTAAAATAAGTAATACTAGGGGAAAAAACTGTATTTTTTTAAAAAAAAAAACATTGATTCATTTTTATTGGAAAGTCAGGTGCACAGAAAAGAGGAGGGAGAGAGATGTTCCATCCACTGATTCACTCCCAAAGTAGGCACAATGGCTGGTGCTGAGCAGATCCGAAGCCAGGAGCCAGCAGCTTCTTCTGGGTTTCTACATGGATGTAGGGTCTCAACGATTTGCGCTGTCCTCTGCTGCTTTCTCAGGCCACAAGGAGGGAGATGGATGGGAAGTGGTGTAGCCAGAATACAAACCAACATCCATATGGGATCTCAGAGTGTGCAAGGAGTGGACTTTAGCTACTAGGCTACTGCACTGGGCCCTAAAACGATATATTTTTTTAAAAATGTTAACCCCTTCTGTGAAAAGTGATGGTGAAAAATTTGAATCCTCTTGCCTAGCACATGACAACGCTAAACACCAGCCTTCAATCAAAATTAATACTTGTCACTTTACAACTTCTTTTGTGCACAATGTATATACAGTGTAGACTATAAGTGCATATTTTTCAGCGTAGAATTATTTTATTTTTCCCACTAGATAGTCGTGACTTCTCAGATAATAGAAAATGACAACAGTAAAAGTAGATCTGCTGAAATATTTCTGGGACATGTTTAAAACCCAACCTTTGTCCTGACTTAAGGTTTTTGGAAGTCCTGAAGAAAGTGAGAATACTTAGCACAAGAAAATATTTCATTCCAGGATGAATATTCATTCACAGCTGACAAGGGCAGCTGGTTGCCTCAAATTAGTGTTTGTAGATGGAACTGGAAAGATGTATTTGTCTGGCTCATTTGCTTATTACTAGACGAGATTGTATAGTTTAAAGTGCATGATGCACAATGTCCATGCCTACATGGTCGGGAAACTTCAGTAACGGCATGTTGGACTTTATGACTGTAAAACTCTGTTGGAAATCAATGGTGGAAGGGAGGGAACTTGGGGAAGGGCACAGGCAACCCCAGAAGCCTATGGAACTATATCATAAAACAAGATAAAATATTATTTAAATGTAAAAAATGTGCATGATGCTTAACCTGATTGGGAGTCTGTGTTTGTGCCACCACAGTTGATTGGATAATTTGTGTTGTGCACTCATGCAAGCCGGGTTGAGTGAATGAGTTTATTATGTATCAGTGCTCTCTCAGTTTATAGGATGCTTGTTGCTTCAAATCCTATGAACACGGCTGGTTGGGGTTGTTCCCCTCTTCCATATGTGATGGTACAGGCAGTCCAATTTGTCAGTGTGTGGAGGGTGAATAAAGAGTCTTGAGCTTCTAAGAGTCTATCCCTGACTCACTTTTGGAATACAATGGATCAGCTTATAACATTTTGAGGTCCCAGTGAAATATATACTGAAAACCTCGGTATGTCATCTTTAGACACTAGGTTACGTATATTTTCATTGTGTCTTTTCAGATCTTGATCCCTTGTTTCATTTCAGTGTTGCATACTTTCACATTGTCTGGTTTTGTTACACATCATTCAGCCAACTACGTACTGAAGGACAGCTTTATGATCCCCATGTTCTGACAGTAGTGAAGGAAGTTGATGAACCATTTATTAGAAGGTGTAAGGAGTCAGATGGCTTAACACCCAGGTTAACGGGTTGAGATTTAGGGTCTCCAATTCTTGGTAAAGTTGTTTTTTGAAAATATGAAATCTTGCTTCTCCTGGTTTTGCCCTTGCAAAGGCATGTTCTTTTTTTTATGTTTGTGTGTTTGTTTTCTTTTTTCCATGCAGAACAGAAATTCGGGGTGTTAGGTAAGGTTCCTATTAGAATGTAAATTTCATCTCCTTTAATTCTTGTTAACTCAGGAAGTAGGCCCCCTTGAGGAAATGCAAAGTGACGTTTTTCCCTTCCTTTTAAGGAAAAGAGGACTTAGCTCTCAGTGCAGTTGCACCTTTTTGACACCCGTTGTGTGTTTTGAGCAGAGAAACAGATAAAGTCACTGCCCTTTGTTGATGGTTCCGTATACTATCCTTTGACTGAATCACCCATTCCCCTCTTTGAAATGGTGCTTTAAAAACAGCCCACAAGAGCATTCTAATCTTCCTTACCCTAGACGCTCCAGCTGTCCAGTAGGACTCCAATAGGACATGATTTTCTCACTTAAATAAATCTTGCTTTGCACTCTGAAATTGTCTGCGTGAAAACCATCCTTTTGTGTGAAACATGGATCAAAGTGGCTGTTGTCTTTCCATCAAATTTCAGTGCAAAACAGGGGCTTGAGTAGACAATGAGTTTTCTGCTACTTCATACTAGATCCAAGGGACATGATTGCTGGGTAGGATTATGGGAATATAGGTGATTTTATAAGAAATTGCCAGTGTCTTCCAAAATGGCTGCATCTTTCACCTTCCCACTGAAAGTTGATGAGGATGCCAACTGTCAGGTAGGGACTGTAATGCAGCTGGTTATGCTGCCTCAATTCTTGGCTGCTCTGTGTTTCCTATGTCCAGACAATTAAAAAAATATAGTGAGAGTAAGTCTAAATCTCCTGAAATGTTTCTGGGATATACCCATAACCCCAGGTCCTCAGAAAGTCCCAAACTGAGAGTGAAAATTCTTATCACAAGAAAACATCTCATTTCAGCATGAGATCTTGCTTTTCATTTACAGCTCATGTGGTAAGCTCATAGTCCCAGGTTGGCTTCTTTACACAGCATTGGAAGAACTGGTTTCCCTTCTTAAGTTGTTTCTACCACACAGGATGCTTCTCTTAGTTAAAGTGCATGATGCTAATGCTGAAACTGGTTAGCTGTCTGTGTTTCGTGCCACTACAGTTGTACACTGATGTAAACTAGGTTGAATGATTTGCATCGTGAATTAGTGCTCTCTTAGTTGATAGGATGATGTTTCAAAACCCTGGACATGGCTGGTTGGGGCTGTTCCTCTCTTCTATATGTGATGGCATAAGATAGTGCACTGCTCAGTCCTGCGTGTTGAATAACATTCTGAAAAGAATCTCTTACTCATTTCCAGTATAGATTCTGTCAACTTTCAGCACTCATTCAGTTTCTTGCTTATCAAGGAATTAAGAGGCAATTGCAATTCATGGGCCCATCTCACTCAGTAACTACTTCAGTATATAATTAAAAAAATTTTCCATTGACTCATGTCCTCACCAGAACTTTCTGTCACCAGTGTTCAAGATTTTGATTGTTCTGAATGTTGGAGTGTCTGGTTTTTCTTTTTTAAGATTTATTTATTTTTTTATTGAAAAGGCAGATAAACAGAGAAGGAGGAAGATCATCTATCTGATGATTTACTTCTCAAGTGACTGCAACAGCTGGAGCTGTGACAATCTGAAGCCAGGAGCCAGGAGCTTTTCCAGGTCTCCCATGTAGATGCAGGGTCCCAAAGGTTTGGGCTGTCCTCAACTGCTTTCACTGAATGGGAAGCATGACTGCCGTGATTAGAACCTGCGTTTAGAACCCACGCCAAGGATCCCATGTGGATATGGGATCCTGGGCACATGTAGGGCGAGGGCTTCAGCTGCTGAGCCACCACGCCGGGCCCATGTGTGTGATTATTTTACTTGAATTTTCCAAATATACAACACATAGCATTTTTTTTTATTATGTTCTTCCATCTTTTTCCATTTTTTTTCCTGGTGAGTTTTCTGATATGTATAATCTGATACTGTATAATACACAGTTTTTAATGGGTTGTTTTTATCCTTTGCTTTAAAAATCTTTATAATCCCATAACATTGTATAGCGACGCTGTTGTTTTGTTGGGGGTCTTAACTGACCGGAACTTTACTCTGTTAGCTCTACCTTCAGACCAGAGAAGGTCTCCCCAAGAGGCCACTGAACTTATCTGGACAATAAGATGCTGGACTTTATGCTAGGAACATGCTTACAATGGAAGAATTTCAACTGAAGTTGAACTGTGGTTATGCAGCAAGATGGAGCAATCCACTATGGGAGAAGGGGTATGGGAGGGGTGGGGGGACTCCCCAGTGCTTATAAAACTGTATCACATAATACAACGTTAATAATAAAAAAAAAAAAATCTTTATATTCCTTTCCTTATACCCTATCATATATCTTTTTCACTCTTTTTTTCCAGTCGGTAGATTTGATGTTAATCATTTTGGTAATATATTTGCAAAGAATATCTAAAATAATAATCATAATAAAATTCAGTGTGTAATTTCTTTCTTTTACAGAACATAGTATTGATATCCTATCTGAATGCTAAAATGCTATTTTGAAAAGTAATGTTTTCCTAACTTTTCCTATGCTGTCCTTGGATATTTGTATAGTTTTTAATTGTTTTTACTGTTTTCCTACTAGTTGTTCTTTCATCTCTTTTCAAATAAAGCTGATATAGCATGTACGAAGAGTTTTTAATAAATTAAAACTGACAGGATTCATTTACAAAAAATATTCTAGCTGAGTAGCACACTAATTAAACACTATACATTTGTTATGTCAGCAAGCCTTTCGCATAATTTTGATGCTATGAAGATTTTTCTGTATTATAAAAGTGAATGCTCTCAGTAGTCTCAACATTAATAATCCCTCAAAAAATATTAGCTAGTTCATATTACAAATTTCTTCTTGGATTTGGAGCAACAAGGGGAACAATTTCAAAGAAAGATAATAAAGCAGTGAAAGAGTATCACTTTTATAGAGCTCATGTTTTCAGAAAAATATTTTTATTTATAATTATTGCAGTGTTACACATAAAGCTTATCATCTGACACCTGCAATTTTTTAAGAAAGATTTATTTACTAATTTTTAAGTCAGATTTACAGAAAGGAGGGACAGAGTGTAAGGTCTTCCTTCTGCTTGTTCATTCCCCCAAGTGACCACAAGGGCCACAGGTGAGACAATCCAAAGCCAGGAGCCAGGACTTTTTTCTGGGTCTCCCACTCGGTGCAGGTCCTAAAGCTTTGGGCAATCCTCTACTGCTTTTCCCGTCCACCAGCAGGGAGCTGAGAAGGAAATGGAGCTGCTGGCAGAGAAACCACTGCATACCAGAGTGTGCAGGGTGAGGATGTTTTAGCCACTGGTCTACTGCGTGACTCAAAGCTCATTTTTTAAGTGAATGGTATGCTATGTTAATGATTAGCTTAAGTTCAACATTATTTTATCTGTCTTGCTATATTTTCATGTGAAGTTACAGCGCAGGTGAGATGTCCCAATAATGCTCAGCTCTTTTATAATTGCCTCCCTTTGTATATCTTTAAACTCTTCACAATATTAAGCATCCCGTATAGAAGTCAGTTCATATCCCAGTTTCTCCAGTTCCCACTCAGCTCCCTGCTTACAGTCTAGAAAAGCAATATAGAATGCCCAAAGTGTTGCAACCCCAAACCTGCCTAGGAGACACTGAGTGCACCTGACCTCTGTCTTCAGATGGACTCGGTTCCTGTCACTGAGACCATTTGGGGACTGAATCAGTGGATGGAAGATCTGTCTGTCTGATTCTCTGTATATAAATTTTCTTTTTCAAGAAAAATATTTAAAATAAATACTCTTCAAATCTATCATGACAATATAGGCTAATATTCAAATCTGAATTAAAACCATTTTTGTTTTTCAAGGAATGTTAATATTTAGTATTTGTTCAACATCTCTCTACCAATAATCTTTGAGTTTATTTTGCATCTTATGCTGAATCTTTAAGATTTGTTTTGAAAATAAAACTTGTACATTTTGTATAAAATTGATCAATGGTATATTCTCAGCACTATGGGTTGAATTTTTTACAGTTCGACCAATATTGCTCAGTTGTTATGTAATTTATAACTGTACTGGTTTTTACTGAGTTTTTGCACATAAAAGCTCAGATTACATAGATGTCATGCTTATTTCAGTTAACATGGTATTATTCAGTACCATCTGTGTCAACACAAGAGAAAGACATCATTTCTATTTATCATTTAGTCATTTCCTGTCCTTTTTTGTTGTTGTTGTTCTTTCATTCCTTTGTCCCTGAACACACCGATTGATTTTATTTGGCTGTTGTGAATTGTACTAAAGTAAACCTATGAATATCGATGTATGGCTCTAATGTGCCCCTTTTGTGTTTTTTAGATATACCCCAGACAAAAAATAGCTAGATCATTGTCAAGAGTTCCATTTTTACATTTTGGAAACAATTCTAAGCCACGTGTGATTTATGTATCATGTAGTTTAGAAATAATTTTACAGTTTAAAATTCACTATAATTTCACTAGCATTCATAATTAATCCTATTATTTTGGAGATCATCATGAATACTACTCATCCTTAACAGACTTAAAACCAAAAACATAAGTGTAAAAAATCCTCCTAATAAGAAGCAGCAGTCTCTTGTCTTTCAGTTTCCTTGGCTGTGTATCACCCTCTAAACAGTAACAACAACAATCAGTTTCTCAAAGCACCAGTCTTGAGGCTTAGATTGAAATGGGGTCATCTCCATTTCACAAAAGGGTAACCTTGAGTATCCTGAGGCTAGCACTTCTAGAAACAAAAATGACTTTCTTTCTATTCCTAGAATTCAATAAAATACAACATGAAAAACACTTAGCAAACTGTCAAGAACGTTGTGGGTATTCAACCAAGAGCAACCATTATTTTTATTCTCTAACCATACATTTCCAAAAAAATAATATATAATGTCATATCATTCAAGCTTAAAAAAACAGGTAAGTGAAACATGCTCAAAAATCTTAAGAGACAAAATTAAATTCAGTATTTTATTCATGTTTTCTTCTCTCCTTTCTAGGTTGAGTCATATGGGTGAAATCTTTCATGGGAAAAATTTTAATATACTTTACAGCTTTTCAATATCTGTGGTTTAAAGATTACATATTGTTATTAGAATTTAGTAAAAATTGTCAATGCAGCATGTGTTTTTTTCCTGTTTTATATATATATGTATATATACATATATATTTTCAATTTTTGAATTATGTAAAACAATTTTGTATAGACTGAGTTTCACCCCCAAACTCACACCCCCCAATGGAATTTCCCATTTTGCTGCAATGCTATAGTCCTTCATAAGGAATTATGATTCCGTCAGTCTCTTATTTAAGTATACCCTGACGTTGCTGGTACAGACAATGTCAGACAGTCCTGCATCCCATTGTCTACACAATTCAGCAGTTTCATTGGGAATCCATCTTCCACCTGAAAGTAGGGATTCAAGACAGTGGCCACAGGGCTGGGACAGCTACATAAGTAAATGTATAATCTGAGAAACATTTTCTCGGCAGAAACTGCCACATTCTCCTGTGGCTCACGCTCTCTTCAGCAGAGGGTTGTGGGGAGAGGTTGGTACATGCAGTGTGAGCTCGAAGAATCACAAGGAAAAGGTTGCAAACATGTCCTTTGTAAGAAAGGGAGATTAGTGTTCATGATATGCAATGAAGAAGAACGGCTTCTTGTTTTTTTCCTGTATTTCAAACTGAACGGATACATTTTCCTGTGGCAAATTGGCACAGTGAAGTAGTCCAGGATTTGTTTTCATGGCTCTTCCCAAACTTCCCTACTTATTGTCTACATAATTTCATCACTAAATCCATGTAACCATTACATGTGGGTGAATGGTAATTCTAGCTGTGTTTCTTTTCTCAAATTAAGAATTTACACATTAAAAATTATGTATATAAGCATAATATATGTTTCATCCTTGACTTTCACCATCCATCTCCAAATTCCCTACTCCAGTATACCCAATCTCACTAGCTTATAATGGGCAACTGTAGACAGAGATAAGTGAAGATAAATATATAGGTAAGCATAATCATCTAGCTCTGCGACCTTGAATAAATTACACATGGTCTGAATACTTAGATGATACATGGAAGAACCTAGAACTAGGTAGTTTTTCTTTTCAATATTCTCTGCTTCATTTTATCCTTTTTCATCAAGATCTTGGATCTCATTCCATATCAGATGTTTTAAACACAGTAATCTCTATTATAATTGCAACATAAGTAATTTTATTCTAAATTTAAGAGTATGTATTAGTAAGTTCACTTATGAAAATATGTCAGCTTAAGATTTTTAATACTAAATAAAGTTAACTGTTTTTAAACTAAGATTTCATCCATCCTCATGCTTGCTGTAGATTTCTTGCCATCATTTTTCATATCTTCAGTCTTAATGGATTTGCAGTTCCATTTTATATTAATTGAACATGTGAAGCCGCAAATGCAATACTCTAACATACTTTTTTGGTTGTATTTTGATAAATTCAATTAGCCATATTCCACAGACACTGTTCTGGTTTCTAAAACTAGAGCAATAAATACAAATAGTATGTTTAGCAAAAGAGTTTTATACAAGAACAGTAAACAAAGCAATATATGGATATATTTCAAGAATAATGTTTTAAGAACCCTTTTGAATTTAAAAATAGAAAGTTTGAAGAAACTGGAAACAGACTGAAATCTCCTTAATCTGATAGATTGTATCTATAAGCAGATCATAAGCACTCGGTGCTCTAAGACTAAATTGTGCAGGTGTTTCTATGGGTTTTTCAGTGTCAGAGTATGAGTATGCGTGTGGCATTTGCTTTGTGCAAAGAATTGCTGAACAACAACAACATGCAACTCTTTACCTGGGAAAACATAAGAAATGTATGACTGTTAGCAGCTTTCCAGACAGACATGATGTGTTAAATTGGATTTATGTTTAATTCCTGGCCTAAAAATGAAATTCAGCAATTGGCAAAGGCTGTAATTTTCTTAGGTCTAACACTGCAATAAACTTTTTTTTTAAAAGATTTATTTTTATTATGTTTTTATTGGAAAGGCGGATATACAGAGAGGAGAGACAGAGAGGAAGATCTTCCGTCCGATAATTCACTCCCCAAGTGAGTGCAACGGGCCGATGCTATGCCGATCCAAAGCCAGGAGCCTCTTCAGGGTCTCCCACGCGGGTGCAGGGTCCTAAAGTTTTGGGCCGTCCTCAACTGCTTTCCAGGGCCACAGGCAGGGAGCTGGAAGGGAAGCGGGGCTGCCGGGATAGAACCGGCCGCCTATATGGGATCCCGGGGCGTGCAAGGCGAGGACCTTAACCACTTGCGCCACCGCGCTGGGCCCGCAATAAACTTTTAAATAAGATTATTCTCAAGAAACCATTTGACTGATTTGTAATTTTATGCCATTTTTTACCTGGTAAATTTGATGTGGGGGAAGGGAGCTGGTAACAACAAGGGTTTCATTTACTGAGATGTAAAATCCATGGTTAGTAATTTGTAAACATATGGTAAATAAACAGTCCTGGAAGGAGTACAGAGCCCAAGAAACATTACTTCTCCTAGTTAAATATATGTACTTGGCAAAGCTCAGTCTCTGGAAGCTAAGAAATTTTGAGACTGTGACAGTCCTCGAATAATTAATAATTAATACATAAGGTGGTTTCTTTCTTTCTTTATTGCTTTCTTGCACGATTTTAGTTATAGAGCCTTAACTATTATCAATAAGCCAGTGAAAGCAACATTTTTTCATCTTGAACAATGATTCATCCTGAACTCTATTAGACACATGCTCCACATGTATGTTGAAAATTCATTGAAAACTGACCATGTCTAAACATAAATGTCAGTCATGTTGCCTTAATTATAATTAGAGTGTATGATATATAGGATTTGACATCCTCAGAACAGAACTATGAGACAGTTTTTATTAGAATGCTTATTTCAAACGTGGTTTAACATGCATTTATGGATTACACACATTCCTGTAACTATTAAATTATGCTGAGGGGAGGCGAATCCAATCTGTACTCTGAAGTGATTTAATCTCAGTATCCTATCAGCACACCTCTACCTCCCACATACATGCATGTCAAAATAGGCCAGATCTGTTCATCTTCTGTTTGCCAGTACTGTCAGCATGTGCATGCATGTTAGCTAAGTGTCTCACAGCCGTCTCAAACTTCATGTGAAAAATGAAATTTTTGTTTTGTTGTTCTGTTCACAGTAATGAGCTTGCTATAAGCCAAGCCGGTTTCATAACTCCTTTAATCCCTGGAGGCAATAAGGAAATAGGTTTTATCATTTCCACTTGGCATGTGAATACTGTGACACAGAATTCCAGAAATCCAAAGCAAGAAGTGCTGAATTTGGAAGATAACCTCAAAGGCACTTCAGTAGTATACCTGGGAAATGTAGAGTATGAAAAGAAATGGGTGTAGTAAGGTTTGTATTCTGATGCAGCAGCAAAGTCACTTTATGCAATGCTAGCATCACTTAGGATTGAAGCCCTGGCTGCTCCAGTTTTGACATAGTTCTCTGCATGTAAGATGGTCTGGGTTAAGCACAGCTCAGTACTAGCCATTATGAATATTTGGTCACTAGTGGGTTAGAAAAAAACCTTTATATCTCTTGGTCTCTATACTTCATATAACAAAATAAAATAAGCAGGCAGATGAAAGAATGACTAACGTAAGGATTCACTGAGTTGTAAGCATTTTCCTGGAACATGCTTAGAAGGACCCCACAAGTAAAGAGGAACATACTGACAGCCGGCTCTGCAAGTGTTATTTGTTCAGGCTAAGTTTAATAGAAAAGCCTGCATGGGGGACAACAGAGAATTTTAGAATATTGTATCGAATATTTTATTAGAAGCCAGAAGATTCACTGAGAGTTATGCTCAACAGGATAGCCAAGAATATACACTTTTCGAGTAAGAGGGATACTCATATCATTAAGATATATAGTGGTGAGTCTCCTCTACATTAGTTAATAGGAAAGCTAATTCTTGATTATGTGGGACAAGGTGCTGCTGAGATAGGATTTTCCAACAATAATCTCTTCATGCTCAATTAATTCAGTTGTTATTCAAATCTGTAGAACTTTATCAGCTGATAAGGCCAAGTGGAAGATCACAATGGCTAATCTTTGTGTAATAATAAGAAAGGATGGATTGAAGAAGGCAAGTAGAGCGTTCTGTCACCTATGGCACTACATTTACCAGGAGGTCATTGGGCATCCTCCAGCACATATCCTCCAGGCTCAAGCAGCTGAGGCATCAGGAAAACCTTCAGCATAATGTCAGCCCTGAATAAAAAGGCACTTTACCATGTGGATAAAGAGCAAGGCAGTGCCCACCCCAGCAGTACCTACTCACACAACAAACTGAAAACAATTTCGGATGCTGGCAAATTAGTGTGTTTCTGCCTTCCCCCTATGTTTGCACCCTCTGCCACTGAGACTTGGTGAATGGAGTCATCTGCAGATGCTCACCACCTAGAGTTACTTTGTTTTGAAATTCCCATGTCACTGTCTTCAGAAGCGACAATGTCCCAGCCCTGTTCATCAGTTCAGAACATTGACACCTTATTACAGTCCAGGGAGGAAACTGGAGGTCACATCATTAGCAGAACAGCTTAAAGAATTGCTCAGGAAAAAAATGTTAAAGACTCATTCTCCCCATAAATATTCAAATTAGGGGCCTCTCTCCGCTCTTGCTGCAAAAGCAGCAGCCAGGTGGCCATGCCACCAGTACATGACTCTGGGAAGCAAACTACAAGCAGTCCTCAGGAAATAACTTAAATAGCATGTGTATATGTATAACTGTGCATATGTATACATATATGTATGCACACACATAATAGAGGACCACAGATCTTGCATACTTGAGAGTTATGATCATAATTGATTATTACATAATCAAGAAGTTAACCACCAGGTATCAGGAAGCAGCAATTATCAGAAATACGTTAATAGGTTCATGATCGTTAAACTGTTTTTGCATTACAAATGTTCACAGCTTCACTGCATGAAATTACTCGTGGGAAATATGCTAGCGTTAGTATTAGTGACCTCTCTTGGAACTCATCCATGTCTGCGTTAGAGAAGAAGAAATGGAGAGAAATTTTCCATTCATTGATTCCCTCTCAGGATAGTCACACTTCAATCCACAGTTGCAGGAGTTGCTCATCACAAGCCAGGAATTAGAAACTTTGTTTTTAATCTCCACATGGAATACAGGCCATGCCCCTTTATTTGATACCTGCAAGAAACTTTCCTGGCTTCCAATCAGCTCAGCCATGGCAATTGGTATATTTGGTACATGAATCAGCAGATGGAACACCACTAACTTTCCTTCTGTCTGTAAATCTGCCTTTCAAATAAAAGTAAATCTAGTAAAATAAAAAAAGTATATTTTGTTAAAAAGATACAGTAAAGAATATATAATTAAATTTATTTAAAATAGCAAGAGTTTTGCAGACTAATTGTATGTTATTGTATATTATCTGATAAATGAAAATATGTGCGATGTAAATAATGAAATAGTTCATGGAGGGAATCAAGATGGCAGAATAGAGTAAGGGCACATTTAAGCAGACTGAGAATCATTAGCTCAGGTGAGGCAGAGATGGAATATTCCAGGAAATAGAAGATGACACTCTGACTACAGAGTCCTGGAGACCCATGGACACAGGGAATCAACAAAGACAATGGAGTGTTGTTATATTGACCAGATACCCCAGCAGTGGTCAACAAACGGCAATCTCATCTCCACCAGCAGCACCAAAATTACTCGTCCAGCATTGAACTGTCATTCTTGCTGATTTGTTTGATCAAAACAGGAGCAGATAGAGCAGCAAACCCCAAGCATACATTGCAGAACAGGGTGGATTTCACAGCCAAGAAACCCAGCAGTGCCACTTCAGGGGCCACTTTGCGTAGTGTGACAAAAGTTGTGGAACTTGAAGGACAACACCAAGTTACTTGCATGCTATGCTAGGAGCTAAGTGGGTTGCAGTGGCTATACAGGGAAAGCAGTAATTATGTGGTATCCTATAGATTCCAACCCAAATGGGTCTGTGTAGCTTCCAGACTTAATGGTCAGCAGATCCAGGACTCCACCAGTACCATGTTGGGCATCATTTTGTACATTGTGGCAAAGGCTGTGTGTCTAGTGAACAAAAGTGAGCTGCACATGTGCTAAGCTGGGAGCTAACTCACTTGCAGCTCAGGGCATTGCACTGCCCCTCTGGAAAAATACTTGTTTTGACATCCTGTGATTCCTATACAAAATAGATCCAGGTGGCCCTCAGCCCTAAGGGCCAGCAAATCCCTGCAAGTTCAACACCACCAACAGCACAGATTTTTAGGACACACGGTGTCTCCCTAATTCTTGTAACTGCTTGAACTGGAAGGGGGAAAAAGCTTATACAAGCAATGGTGCAGCCACAGTATGGGATTGCAGGAGTGGAGAATGGTGAGCCAGGAGCCAGGGTTACAGAGACCCTGGTTAAGACCTAACACAATAGCCCAGGTCTAAAACATACTTGAATGAGTAATACAAGTCAACTTCAAATGAAGAAGCAATCAATAAAATTGAGCTATAGAGCTGTGGGTGAAACAGCTTAGGAATCTGTCCTAAGGAGAAGAATTTGCTATCTAGAATTTTAATGACCAAGAGCAAGAGAATGGAGAAAGAAGCTGAATATTACTGAAGACTCACTTGCAAAAGATCAAAACCCTTTGTCAACCTCAGAGTTGACTGAGGCATGAATTAAGGGAATGGGTCAAATGAGCTTTAAAAGGTTGTTATAAAGCTTTTTATCAACAATGGAAAATTAAGAGAAATTATTAGAAATGACAAAATGGAGCAACTTAAAAATTTGGTGGACATCCTGAATGATAGAATGATTGAGGGAGAAGAAAGAATGTCAGAATTGGAAGATACTTACTGCCACAATGGGGAAACAATCAAAAGGCTGGAAATAGAACTGACTTAAGTCAAAAAGCGCATTCTAGAATTAAAATACACTAATAAAAGGCAAAATATAAGAGTTATGTGTGCTCCAGAAGGTGCAGAAAGAGAAGCTGAGTTTAAAGATTTGTTCAATGAAATGTTAAGTGAAACCTTCCCTAATGTGGAGAAAGAATTGGGAAACAACATCCAGGAGGGTCACAGAATTCACAATAGATTTGACCAAAAGCGATCCTCTTCATGACACATGATTAATCAAGCTCTCTTCAGTTGAAGATAAGGAGAGTTTCCTGAAATATGCATGTGAAAAATGTTAGATTCACAGTTGAACTCTTAGAGGAAAATACGGGCCAGAAGCTAATGGATTGAATAAGTTGAAAAATTGTTAGCCCAGAATAACTTACCCAGCAAAGCTTTACTTTGTCTTTGAAAATGAAAGCAAATTTCTTCCATGGAAAAGAAAAGTTCAAAGATTATGGCTCTTTCAGACCTGCCCTATAAATGATATTTAAAGATGTTCTTGTGACAGAACAGGAACAGCACCTACCAAAACTTAATGCAAATGGCCACAGAAGACTAAAGCAGACAATGAACAACAAATTGCTAAAAGGAGAGGACTAAATTACCACCTAGTAATTGTAATGCCGAATCTATCTACATGTTGTGTACAGGAGAGACAGCTCACCAGCAAAGATCAGCAGATACTATATCTCATGGATTTTGATAATTTTGTTTTTACTTTCTTTTAAGGAAGTCAGAGATACAGAGAGGAGAGACAGAAAGATCTGCTCATTCACTCCCCAAGCAGCCTCAATGGCTTTAACTTCACTTGCCTGAAACCAGGAGCCCAGAGCCTCTTCCAGGTTTCCCACATGTGTGCAGAGTTCCAAGGCCATCCTCAACTGACCTCCCAGACCACAAGCAAGGAGCTGGAATGGGAAGCAGGGCTGCTGGGATTAGAAGAGATGTCCATATGGAATCTCAGTATATGCATGGCGAGATCTTTAGAAAATAGGTTACCGTGCTAGGCACACTTTCATTTCTTTAAAACAGTTTTTTTTCCCTCATATTAAATTCTTCACTGCCTTAAGGCCATGCAGTAACATCATTTTCTTCAAGAGGTTTCTTGATTTATTTTTCATGTTTTCGCAGACACATTAGTCATTTAGTAGCATGTTATTTAATTTCTTGATTTGTACATATCTATTTTTCTTCCTTTAGTTAATTTTGTTTTTTGGCTTTCATTTAAGAGGATGTATTTTAACTGTGTAATAGAGGCTATCGATATCCAGATGTGAGAGTAGAATGCTGTTTGCATCTATAATTGCAGATCAAAATGAATTCCAATGAAACTGTTAAATATAAATAGATCTTGACAATAGGACGCTAGACTATCTGCCATTGTCAATTCCCACAATAGCAAGATGGAATCAAATTGCAGAATGATTGACTTATAACTGTTAATCAAAAACTATACTATTTAATAATATAAATAAATCAGTGTTAAGGGACAGAGGCTAGGCTCAGGAAGGGGTTAGGGAAATCCTATAGCCTTTGGAAATCTCTCATAAAATAGTAATAAAATGAAAAAATGAAATAAGTCCTTTAAAATGAAGGAAAACAAGAAAACATGTACACAGAGATGCTTCTTTACACATCCTTGTTTATGTTCAATAAGAATTTCTACATATTTCAGATAATTTAGTAATCACTTTGATTTGATTAGTAGTATAATACAAAGGCCGACAGTTCAGATCACATTCATGAGTTTTCATTTCAGGTTTCTTACCAAAGCAGCATCCCAATTCCACCTGAGTACAAAAGCAGACCTCAGACTCAGAGAAGCTACATTTATAATTCTTACTTTGAAAAATTTTCTTTTTACCATGTTAGTCTCTTTCTGTCTCTCTTTTACGATAACAGCAAGTCTCAAGTAAATTCCTCTTGCCATCATGGTCACCATGTGATTACTGGTTCAAGTTCTAAGTCTTTTGTTTGGGAAATTAGTAAGTAATGTCTATAAAGTAGAGCAAAGGCAGTATCACAAAGATAATTGTTCACAGAGCAATCACTTGCGTCCAAGGCTTGGAATTGTTTCTCTGTTTCTCTGCAAATTTAGAATTCCTCATGATGTTAAATTTACAAAGGAAATTAAGTTCAATTTCTACCTAAAATTTTAATATGATAACATTTATGATCTTTCAACACAGAGTTTTTCTGCATATAGAGATCTTTATTTTCTTCCTTGTACAATTTATAATTCTGTTACAAGACTTCTGAAACCCCCCTTTTAAAGTAATCTCAAATTAGACATCCCTGTTAATTAAACAACACATGAAAGTGTGGACTATTGTGATATTTTTAAACAAATGTCTCTCTTAAAACCAAAAGTTCTTAAAACAGAACTTATTTTTTGCCCGTTTGATTATGACAATTGTAATAAGTTCACCCTAACAGTATTGGCATTTCAGACACAACTTAAATAAAACTTTTTTCCTTGCTTAGCTCACTTTTCAAATGTCTACTTCAAGCTCCTGGATTTCAACACATTGCCCTCTATGTCTTTCAGGTCTCTGAATAATGCATGATTTGCAATATCATTTATATTTTAAAAATTCTTATGAATAATCAGTCAAATTCTGTGCACCAATCCCAAAATAGTGTTTTACATTTTTAATTTTTTCTCAGTGGTATCACTCTTTGTCCTTATTCCCTTTTCTTGTTAGCTTGCTGTTGCTAAGTTTGGCAATCAGCCCTACTGCACTTTTATTTAAAATAAGTTTTTCTTACAAATATAGCACAACTAACATAAAACACATTTGATAAATGAATTAACCCATCTCACTATGTTAGCCTGACAGTCCACTCACTATTCCTTTTTATTAGCCTTGCATTCTATCAGCTTATTCTGGTTTTCAACTTGCTTTGGTTAAATCATTCTTTCTTCTTAAGATTGGTGTTTTAGCACTTGCTTAAATTCAGAACAAGACCAAAAGTTCATTTTTAAGCATCCCCAACAAGCTGTTATATCTTTTCTTTATTTGTGTACTCAATGTTCTTTAAATTATACACCTAGATCTATTAGATTACAGCGATTTGAAACAAAAGCACATTTAATTTTATTTTATACAATTAGATTTGATCCTTTTTAAATGTCAGTGATTTGCATTGATTCATGCATGTTACTGTCAATGTATTGTAGGGTACATATTCCAACATACATTTCCTAACAATTGCTATGGAACGTTATAGGTCAGTTGTCTTTCAGAATTCATATCCTGCCGAAGTCCAGCTGCAGCAGAGTTCGGAGCTTGGGAAGGGTGCATGGAGTCGGCGATAAAGAAAGACTCAGACACTTGGTGCATTCTCACCACAGCTCAAGAAAAAGCTGTCCTTTTTATTTACTGAAACACCTCACAAACTTCTGCACAAGAACTTATTATTCTATTTTTTACTTCAAGACTAGGGGGGCATGTACAGACATTTGGTTACTCTGTCTGCACTTCAAGACTAAGCAGGTGCCCCTAAAGATAATTCTGCAAAATACTGTATTCATATTCTTCAAAGCAAGCCATTATTTATTCTTCAACAGTAGCCATGGAGCAACAGCCAGGACTACAAGGCCAAGGTGTACATGTGATTACCTGCTAATCATTAGTACATTCCTACCACATTTTTATTTCTGTAATTTACCCATTATTTAATGGAAAAATAGGTTACAAGGGAAAAACCTAAAATCTAAAGCAAAAACTTAAAACATTATATCTCTACAACTGTAGACTCCTATAACCCCATAAACAATAAAGCAATAGTCAAAAGCATTTTCCTTTAATGAAAGCATCCTTAATTCCTCTAGCTAAAAGTTATAAAAGCAGCTAAAACATTTACATTTTCTACACTCCTAAAAATTGCAAAGACAAGCTAGCCTTTGAGATAACAATATTTATTGCCATAGCAGTTTCAGCTCTCACTCCCATCACTTCCATTACTTTGCAAAGTTCTTATTAAGCCATTTCCCAGAAGGCATGCTATATGTCTGTGCCCGATTTCAGGGCAATGGCCAGGTACAGAATATGATGTCCAGAAATGGCATGGGTTTAATTGTACTCCTGTGCGCAGTTAAAGGCCCACTCACCAAGACATTATCAATAACATTAACTCTCAAGCTCACATTGGTGGTAAAAGCCATCCCACAGGGGCAACAATGCCTCAATAGATTACAGAATTCTTAGTGGGGTGCTTGAGTGTCCATGCAAAAAGGTGGTGAAACTGTGTCAAGGTGGTCAGAGAGAAATCTGCTGGGCCTTGCCTAACAGCTGGAAACTCCCCCAGGCCTTGCCACACAGGGGAGCTGTTCTCTTCACACCTTCATGCCATCCACACCCAGTGCACAGACCCCAGCAATATCCCGACCGAGATGGAGATTCAGAGCAGAATACAAATAGTGTGCAAAAGTGACACATTTGGTTAACAAGGAGGCAGTGAATATGTATTCACCTTTTGAGTGTTGGCCAGATCCATGAAGAGATTCCATGAATGAGTGAGCCAGAGAGTAGCTTGTGAGGAAAGAAAGGACCCATACTTAGAGAAGGGCCCAAACTTCGGGTTCAGTGTGAAAGAAGGGTCACATTCACATGTCCCCTCCCTTTGTTGAGGTAGAGAGTGGTATACCACTGGAATATACTGATGGGGTCAAGTTTAGCATATGTGTCGTCACATGAAGCTTTGTCTCTTTATCCTGGTCCAAGAGCAAATACAGTGCATCATGGGAACGTGGATGTATTGGACTGAGGAGTAATGGGGTGAAGTTACAATGAAAGGCTGGTATAAAATTTTGCTTGCTTATTGCTACTTAATATCTTTGCGTAATTCCTCCATATTGTGGTTTCTGTCACATGTGGCAGGGTAGTATTTGACACTTTTAATTTGCAATTGGTATTTCTCTGTTTTTTTCCATGTTTGGCTTCTTGAAAAATAGAAAAAAATATATATTCTATGAAAGTTGTTATTATAGGAGAACAAATCCTCTTATATCTTCTATAAGGATAAACACCTGGATAGAAAGAAAAGGCAGAAAACACACACACACAGCTTGTGGTTGGGAGAGGAATATGAGCAAGTAAAAAAGAGGCCATTACTTTTCCCCTAGCATTACTCACAATGTGTAGTATCTTGGAACAAGGTAAAGGATTTTGCTATGCTTAAAGAAGAGAGAACTTAGCAGGTTCCACTAATGACGAAGATTCTTGTGAAAAAGTGGGACAGAACTGTAGCCATTGGCTGTCAATGGATCATACTGGTTTGAATTAAATATTTATTAGCTGCTTGAACATCCAGAATGCAAAGGAAATACATTCCTACAATTGTTAACTAACATTAAATTCAAATTCCATACCTGGATCTTTTTTTTCTCTGAAATACATTTCCAGTTATTCTTTTTCTTCTGTACTGAATGTCATTTTTGCTGTGAAATTATCATTGAAAGCTTCTTTGTCTTTTGCATACACATTGTTTGCAATTTCTATTTCCTGTGATTACCTATTTCCTGTGATCATAATACTTACGTCTATACCCTGTTGTGATAGTTTAAATATAAGCCTTTTTTTTTAAAGGAGGGACTACACATTATTCCACCTACTAACCTCAGAAGTACCTGTTATTGTGCCTCATGAAGAAAGGATAGAAATGTTATTAATTTAACGTTTTTAAACAGTTTACCTGTTTTTCCTGTTAGTCCTATTTTCTCCCTATCTTCTTTAGCTTCCAAAAAAGAGTTACTTAACAATTTTAACAAGAGTGAGAGAAAGGAGGCAGTCTTTTACCTACTTATTTACTTCCCAAATGTCTTCAATAGCCAGGGTTATTTGCAGCCAAAAATGGAGCCAAAGCCTTTTTCTAGGTTCTACTGTCTGGGTAGTGAAAACTCCAGGACAGGGACCATCACTAGCTATTTCCCAGTTGCATTTAAAGGAAAACAGATCAGAGGCCCCAGGTAAACACTAACCAGCAATATGATAATGTGGGTATCCCAAAGGGCAGCTCAAATTATTATATAAAAACACCCACCCTTGCTTGATCTTTTTAAATATCTATACATTCATATTTGTTTAAGGAAACATTTGGAATTTAAGTCAACTTTCAAACAGTAAGCATCATTACTACCACTTGTTTTTGTGAGAAATGAAAAGCAATACATTGGGTTTCTTTTCCTAGTATCCAATGTCTCAGGTAGTCAGAATTGGTTCCTCTTACACTGAGCAAGGTCAACAGCTTGTTTGTTAGATTCTGATTTTCAATATTTAGTTGTCTTCACTTTTAAAAGTAAGAGTTCTGGATAACGATGTTATGTATTATAATCTTGCATGGGATTAAATCCACTTTATCAGTCTTACAGGAGTCCTCCATGACACTTGGCTCAGTTTCCTTGATATTCCTTTTCCATATTGTACCTAGAGATAATGAGTTGCTTGGGCAAAAACACATTTTGATACAATTGTCAGTGAAAAAAATCAGTAAAATTTCCATTTTTAGATTGAAGAGTATGCCATTTTCTTTGAGTAAAAGAAAAAACAGAAAACAATAGATGCTACAGGAATAAAATTGCTGGTTTTAATGGGATTTTCTTTGGTTCTGCAT
Source organism: Ochotona curzoniae (assembly GCF_017591425.1). NCBI lineage: Eukaryota > Metazoa > Chordata > Mammalia > Lagomorpha > Ochotonidae > Ochotona > Ochotona curzoniae. Next base: position 46,813,962 of record NW_024467119.1, read on the forward strand.
TAGTTTATTCTCAGAGTAAAATCAAATAGCTTTCCAGAAGTCAATCAAAATTTGTCCTTTGATTCGGTTATCATATTTCTTTCGAAATTAGGATCGTCTTTGACTGAGATTCACATACTTTGCTTAAACTGGTGACAGTAAAGAGAGAATCAAGGGAATCTGTTCCAAAATTCAATCAAATAAAATAGTAATAAACAATTTCAGAAAATTTGCTAGAATTACTTACCTAATTAAAAATATTTTAAGAAACATTTTCAAGACTCTAACACAAAGTAATTATAATTAATATGAGTTTTTTGCGTATGTAGATTTTTTAATATAAAACATTGACTTCTCCTCATACTCAATCTGTATAGCTGTGTCCTTCAAATTTCTCTTTCTGTGTTGAACTTTTCATCTTTCTCTGCAATAAATGCTTTAATTATTCATATCAATTCTGGCACGAAAACCACGGAATATTTCAATAAATATAGGAAAAACCTAAATAGTAATATTCTCTAGGATTTAGAACTTTGGGTTCTGTGTTCTTTCCAACTTTATTTAAATGATTTAATGGGAAATGTTAAAGCATAAATGATAGTATTGGAAATAGTTAGGATCTTCCAGGAAAACCGGATAACTGCTCTGGGAAGTGTGGACAAATTACCTTCTTGATTTAATTGTTTGTAGAAAATGTATCTCCCACCTTGATTATCTAAGGCTGGTGGAACAAGAATCCGCAGCTGGAAAATTTTGTTGTCTGTACAGAGTACATGTGATTCCTCCCATCTTCCTGTGACTTTACCCTCATTAATCCGTCTTTCTCTGTCATTCCTTTTATATTCCCTCTTGGCTGCTGGTAACTACTGTTCTATTCATTTCTTTGAGTAAAGATGTTTTCATATCGGGTCAAGATTGAAATCATGTGGTGTTTCTTTCTTTGTTCCAGGCTTATTTCACTTTGATTATGAACTGCAGGTCCATTCATGTTATTACAAACAGTGGGATTTGCCCATGTTTTTCTGTAGGAAGGATATTCGATTGTGCATTCTATAGTTTCTTTGTTGATCTCATATCTGAACAACCTATGACAGAGGCAGAAAGAATTGAAACGAGATGCTGCCTTGTGCCTTAAGTATCTAATTTCCATAACAAGTAACTTTCTCTTTTAGTTTTCTGCCTATTGCTTCATCGAATTTTCTCCCCAGGCTTTCAACTGTAAGTAGTGGGACAAGCAGAATAGAGTACTGATGTCATTCTTGGAGTAACAATGACTTATAAAAGGGAAAATACTACAGAAATAGACTATCAGAAATTCTCCTCAGTTGGGTGGTTCTGATTCACTGTTTTTCTTCTATCTCAGGATCTGCATCCATGCTGTGTAATGAATGGTACAGCATAGTGTGTTCTTTATTTCTCCCCTCTCAGTTATCACGGTCTTCCCTTGCATATTGACAATATACCAAATTTTCTGTGTTTTTGTGTTTGTTTGTTTGTTTGTTTTTGTAGCAGGACCCAAAGTAATTCCACATATTCATTCAAAAGTTAGTCTTGGATCAAAGCAGACACACTTCAAACTATTGTTATTTTAATTAACGTAATATGTAGCCACTGACTGGTATGTAAATACCATCTCTTGACTAGACTTTATTTGATTCTATTATAGGGAGTTTTCAGAGGAAGTACAGACACTTCTAGTCTGTTCTTAATTAAGCATTGCCAGCTGCTTGTGGGTGGTTTATGGAAATTGTAAAACCACTGAAACAATTAGGCTTCACAATATGCAAAGTAGTCTGCCTCTGGATATACATTCTTAAGTTTATGACAGTTTTGAGTCAGCAGGTTAGAACACAATGAGTTGTAAATCAGGGAGATTCCTTCAGTGTAAGGGTAAGATTTAGCAGATGGTAAAACTCCAGTTTTGCGTTGCCTTTCTGCATGGTAGAAAAAAGTATCAATAGAAAATTGTTTTTGCATTGCTCTTTATCTCAAGCCATGGAAAGTCGTAAAGTCGGCTAAGTGAGTAAGCTCTTGGGGACAAGAGCTTTCTTTCTCGGTTACAACTAGTTTTCACTTCTGCAGGCAGTACAATTAGCCTATTTCAAAACAGTGTTTTTAATAGCCCTATTTTGTGTGCTTGCATGGAAATATTGATTTTTAAAGAAAGTACAGGGTTAGAAATGTATAAGCACATTTTGTCTTGTATTTATGAATAGGATAAGAAAGATAAGAATGTACTAACATTTTCATATTGTATGCTTTAGTGATAATTGCATACTAGGAAATCTGCTCAGATATTTTTTAAATTGTATCAAATTTTCTACAGATAATTTTATTCCACATTTGCTGTCTTTACAAACCTCCTCAATTGAAATATATAATGTTGCTTATTATGTATTTTGAAAAAGGGTGGTCTGTATAACTGGTAATTGTCCATCTATACATTTAGTCCAGCATATACTTACCAAGAAACTGAAAACATGGCAAGAAATAGTTTGGGACCATGGAAAGTAGTGAATCTGGAATTCTCTAATGCTTCAAATTAGAGAGGCTTCTTCACTGTAACTCATTATCCTAAACCATGGCATATACACAGATACATTATCTCAATAAGTTTCTATTAAAGAATTAAATAAATATATATTTATATCTATATAAGTTTTTCAATTTTTCAGAACTGCAAAGCAAGAAATCACCTTACACACTCAAGATCATTCAAGCAGTATAGCTTACTTAACACAATGGGCTTGTTTACTTAAAGAAGGATCATAATATTGCATACACTATGTAATTCTTATTGAACGATTTCCTTTTTAAGCGATTTATTTTAGTTGAAATTTGGAGTTAGGGATAAAGGGAGAGAAAGAGAGATCTTCCATGCAATGATTTGCTTCACAAATGCCTGCAATGCTCTGAGCTTGGCTGTTCCCAACCTGGGAGCCAGGAGCTTCTTCTGGGTCTTCCATGTGGGACCAAGGGCCCAGGTCATGGGACCACCCTCTGAAGCTTTCCCAAGTCATAAGTATGGAACTGCCTTGGAAAGAGAGCAGCTGAAACTCTAATAGTCACCTATATGGGCTGCTGGCACCACAGTTGGAGGATTCACATTACATGACCACACTGACAGTTATACTTTCCTTTTAAAAATTTAAAGCGTCATGTGTTTTTTTCAAATTAAAGAATCTTGATACATGGTCAATATATAGCTTTGTTGCCCTCAGCATTACTACCCTGCCTGTAGCATTACAAAGCTCTGAAAAATATTTCCCCCATTTCATTGCTATCATCGCAATATTTTCTTCCTTGATGTTATTTTCCATTGAGATAAAGCTTTGGCATTGTGGAGAACACAACAGAAGATCAAAATGTGCAAAATTAAAATAAATGGTGCGTGAGACTCATCTGTGGTCAGGGGGCAGCACGTTTGCTGAGATTCCATCTGCTTTGCTGCGGCTTTGACAGGCGTCCTGCTTCCTGACAGTGAGGCTAATGTACCACAAGAGTGGCTGCCAAAACAGCTTGGGATGGTCATATCTCAGTCTCTGGGTCAGGAAACCACCTGTGATGCCTTTTCTCATAGCTACTTTGGTCTCGTTACAAGCCTCTTTGGTTTTCTGAAGATTTGACTCTGACAATGCAAAAAAAAAATACGCTCACAAACAGATTTTGTCACACAAGGTGATTATCTTGTATTTATGACTTAAATAGTTGATGTACTCATTAAGAAAGAAACCAAAAATAGAGAAAATGCAGTTTCCCAAATAGTGATGATTCTATTGGGCTTGGAGTCAAAATATAAATTGCAGAACATATTTTAATTTAAAAGCTTTGACTTATGTATTACGTGTACACTTTTTGCAGTGCAGAGCACAGTACTGCATAACACACCATTTAAAGCAACTAAATAGGGGAGCAGTCCACGTGTTTGCAGTCTGCTGCCACTTATCTTCTTTATAGAGACATCATCTGGCTGGGAACTATCATCTCTTAGAAATGGTCAACAAGTCATTTCCTCATGTCACAGAGCTGATGGGTACTTAGCAAAATGTGATATATTGAAATATTCAACATATTATTATTATACATACACACATGCACTGAAATATACCACATTAGATAGTTATGGAGTGTTCCACAGCAATTTTGAATTCTAAGTATTTTGCAGGGTAAATGTTAAACTACAGCAAGCAAAAATGTCCCATTCTATTTAGTGTTTAGCGCTATGTATGTATCAATGCCTGCAAATTGATTGCAAAGGCATGAAATTTTATGTAGGTAACTGTCATAAATCTCTGCTTAGTTCAATTAATCAAGGCATGAGTATTGTGTCTCTAAATGGTTTTAGGATTGTGGAATCATTTTAGGAGGTTTGGATCAAAGAAATCAGAAAATAATATTGAAATTCAGCGTGCATGACATGCTATGGAGTACAGTAGAAGATTATAAGGATGGAGTAGTGAATAAACTAAGACCATTGTTCTCATTACTGTCAAACCTAAGGGATCGTTTCAGAAATATTTTTTAATTAATTTAGCACAATTACCAGATCACTTCTAAATCTGAACTATGTATTTATGCCAATTATGTGAAAATTAGTGACATGTTGAATGAACTCATTTATTTATTTAAGAGCCAGATCCAGTGAGAGAGTTAGGAAAAATAAAGAGACCGAACATATAGCCATCTACACGTCACTCCTCAAATGCCCACATCATGAGGAACTAGGCTAGACTGATAGACTGAAATGAGACCCTGGGAACTCCAGTCCTGGTTTCTGACTTTAGCCATCATCACTGACTCTGGTGCTCCATAATAGCAGGAGTGGATTTGGGAGCCAGAGGTCAACATCAATCTCAGGGACTCTGTTATGAGATACGGATGATCTAAATGATGGGCCAAATGCTCATCAATTTTTTGAGCGACATTTATGATTTGAGGAATTTGTATTGTTCAGTTTAGAGATAGATTTTGCTATGTCTTCGAAATACTCTTCTATCTGAATAGCAATGATTTCATGGCTTAAAGGTATACACATCTCTCTTTTTTTACTCTGTATGTTCTAAAATACTCTTATGTTTTCCTTCACATTATGGACTGCATGTTAAACATTTTATTTTTTAACTAAATCAAAACACCATTTGAAATCATAATTGGTTTTCATATTCTACTTACGTTCATGCACCTGCAGGATTCCATGCCACTTTTTGCATTATGCTATAATTCTTGATTCCTTATACATGCACTCATGATAGATTTGTGCGTATATTTTTGGGTGGAGGAGACTAGACATTTACCAAATGACAATCATATAAAGAATGTAAGTTCTTTATATTTTAGACAACACCTTGAAAGCTTCCATTTCTAGAAAATGCTTGTGTAGTTACATACAGTGAGAAACATGTGTAGGCTTATTTGTTGAATACATGTTTATAATTAAATTAAATTGCTTTTTGAGCTCAATATGTGGTAGTCATTCTCTAAATTTAAATAAAGCTTCCATCTGTTCTTTTGTTCAGATGTCTCTGATTACATCCTGATACAAATGCAGAGGAACACAGTATATGCGTGCAAGTTATGAAAGTTCCACTGAAGTTTATCTTCTCATTACAAGATGGTTTTGTAGTTGAATCTTGTTACTCCAGTTACTCCCAGTAGCAGGATGTGGTTTTCTAATTTCAGAACAGATATTGAGAGACTGCTGGCTTTATAGCCTGCTCATCAGTATTATCAGGAAAAAAGCCTTTAGTTGTCAACTTACTATTTTCCTCAAACTATCATTAGTTTTGAAAGTGGGGCCCCAGAAAAAATATTACATTTGGAAATTGTTATTCTTATAGTCAGTATATTTTCAGACATTTTTAATTTCAGCAATGATGATTTCTTTTGATTTATATACATTTTCAAAATAATTTACATGTTCAAAATGACATATTCAAAATTCAGATTATCTTATGTTATGGAAAATATATCCAGAAAGACTTAATGCAAAGGAAACTATTTTACATATTTAAAATTTGATTATTTTGAAGATTTTTTGAATCGACATCATGTTTAAATTTAAATAATTTCTAAACACAACGAAAGTGCTTGTGATTTTTAATATTTTAAATAATTATTTTTATTTGAAAAACAGAATAGCAGAGAAAGGACAGACAGAGAGAAAAGCTTTCCCTCTGTTGATTCACTCCCAAAATGGCTTTCAGTGGCACAGCTGAACTGGCCTGAGGCTGGCAGCCAAGATTTCCGCTCTGGCTCCCATGTTGGTCTGTGATCCTAGGAACTTGGGTCATCTTCCAGTTCTTTCTTTTAAAGCAGATGCAGGGAGCTGGTTGGGAAGTGGGGCATCTGGGATGTAAACAGCACCCATGTGAGATGCTGACACCGGAGGCAGGGGACTAACCGAATATACCATAGTACCAGTCCTGCATATTTGCAAGTTTTAATCCTCTTCTTTGCTTTAGAGTGACATGTATTTACCTCTAACATCATAGTAATAAATCTGTTGTTACTTTTTCCTGTCATTTTGAAAAGAGAAATACATGGATGTACTGAAATCCAGTGATTGGCCAAAGTGTCATAATTTAAGTTACCATGTTGGGGGCATAGGTTATGACATAGAAATAGCTTGTAAAACCACAAATTGGGAGCACATGAAAGAAAGTCCCCTCACTTTCTTTTTCTTTTTTTTTAAGATTGTTTTATTTTTATTGGAAATTCTGATATACAGAGAGGAGCAGAGACAGAGAGGAAGACCATCTGTCCAATGGTTCACTCCCCAAATGGCCACAACGGCTGTACCTGAGCCAATCCAAAGCCAGCAGCCAGGAGCCTCTTCCAGGTTTCTTGCGTGGGTGCAGAGTCCCAAGGCTTTGGCCTATCCTTGACTACTTTCCCAGGACACAATGAGGGAGGTGGATGGAAAGCCGGGCTGCTAGGAGTAGAATTGGCGCCCATATGGGATCCTGGCAGGTGCAACTGGAGGAGTTTAACCGCTAGGCTACAGTGCCAGGTCCACCCCTCACTTTGTTTCTGTGAGGCAGCACTTGACTGCCCAATTATTTGGATTCCTTCAAGCTAAGTGGAAACCCAGAGGAGATTCTGGCTCCTGTGTCTTGGCTTGGACCAACCCTGGTTCTTCTCTTTCAGTGAAAAAGTTCTCTCTCTCTCTCTTTCTCTTTGTCTCTTCTTCCCTCCCTCCCTCCCTCTCTTACTGTCATGTTTCCTAACAAATACATAACAGTCTTTTACAAAGCCATGTAATTGGAATTCAAGCACAAATCTGTTTAACATTAAAAGCAGTTGATCTTTTTATGACTTCCATTAGTTCAAATATTAAGCAAAGGTATTAAATATACAAATATATTAAAATGTAGTTGTGTTTTTAATATCTTTTTCTTCCTTAAGACTTCTGCTATTACTTCATATAAGAGTAGGTTAGCAAAAATAAAGATGTAGCACCCAGATGCATGTGGTCCAGTTTCATCGTTTCTCTTTGGTTATGTGCCGTTTATGTATGATACCTTTATTCCTTGTCTTGGGTAACACTTCCTAATGTCTGACAGATAGGTCAAATTTACCATTGTACTACAGTGATTGAAAAAGTTTAAAGCTTATTCACGTTTTCAAAGAAATATGTATCGATTTGAATACATGCTTTGTTCTGTGAGAAATTATATATCCATTGTAATTTATTTATTTAACCAGTATTTTGAAGTGCCTTAATGCATCCCTATGAATGAGAGATTGATATTGTAATTGGCCTTGAGTTGCCTGGTACTTTCAGAAAATCATAACTTGTAAAGTAATGTAAGATAACAGTATGTTAGTCCCATATGGCTTTGTTATTTTCTAAATCTTAGTTTCATATGGCTGTAGGAGTCCAAGGCTTTGCAACATCCTCCACTGCTCTCCCAGGCCATAAAGAGAGAGATGGTCAGAAGTGGAATGGCTGGAACATGAACCAGTGCCTGTGTGAGAGACTCGCCCCACAGGGCGGAGCAATAGCTTAATGTGCCGTGAAGCAGGTATCAGGGTACATTTTTTTGTGAGGATAATATAGTGAGAGAATGTTCTCCCAGTGATTTGTTTTTACTTTTTCTAAGCTTTCTGCATGTGATGGCACATTTTAACTTATTTTCATGGTATCTGAAAAGATAGAATAAATGGAAAGTTTAATGCTACTGTATGTAGTCAAGGGAGCCAGTTTTACTAGAGATATTATATTGTTATTGGAGCTATGATTTCAACATTAGTCAAGTTGTGATACTATGCAGTATGCTAAAGTGGAGAATCTTATCATGATGTAAAGTACAGCTTAGTCTTTAATATCACATTGCCATTATTAATTTCAGTTTTCTTCAATGACTAAAATTGCATCACGATTTTTTGCCTGTGCATCAATCATCAGATATAATTTTTAATGAAATAATGTTCAAAGTGCAAACCATGATATAGCTAATGATCATTATTTGTAAAGACTGCATTGTAAGTTTTATGTAATTCTTCATATACTTGTATACGCAGTCATAGTATGCCACAAATAGAAAGAATAGTCATCCTGTAATCATGACAGTCAAAAACATTTTGTAATTGAATTTACAGAAAAATCTGGGTTGAATTTTACAATGATAATGGAGAGATTCTGCACTAATTTCTTTTTCTTTCAAATAGTGGAGTGCTTTCTCTATTGAAAAATATTTATCTAGAAAATTCGATTAAAAGCACAATAACCCTTTATTTCTCAGAGTAGTGCTTTCACTAAATATGTTTTTTCTTATTCCTTTAAAAGTAATGGTCCTTTGTTCTCATTCCTATCAACAATGCTGTTGTTTGTGCAACTAACTAAATCTTCACCTGATCTCCCTTTTTCTTGAGGTATTGACACAAGATTACAGAGTCTTCCACTGTGATGAATTAATTCTGTCAATGGTTCATCAGTATCAGAAGTATACCATCCCAGCTAACCATCCCTGAAGTTTATTTGAAAAGTATGTTTCCTGGGAGGAATGATTGGGGACTACTGTCCTATAAATACTGCTTAATAGTTTGGAGATTTTAAATGAGTTGACAACATTGAATGTAGGTTATTTCATGCTCACAAATAAAAGATTCACTGAATTTACCTAAATGCTTTGAGAGAGGGAAAAATTTATATACCTTTTTTTGCATATATTGGATACAAGTGCTCATTGAAAATATTGATAAGATTGTGTTGTTATTTTATCCAAGTTTCAGAGTTGCCTAATCCTTAGTACCCTTTAGAGAACATCCAAAAGTTACTGAACATCTTTTGTACTTTGAGAATTTCAGCTAGAGCACTACAGTGGAATATATTTCTGAGATTTCAAATCTTTCCTGAAGTCATGATTATCAATCAGTAATCTGAGATTTAACTGTGGACTCAAATTTTATATTTAGGTGCTAGGATTGTGGCACAGTGGGTTGATTAGGCCTCTGCCTTTGAGCTTGGCATTTCACAGAGATGCTGGCTGAAGTTTTGCAGATCTACCTGTGGCACAGCTCATTGCTGTGCTGAAAGCAGTAGAAGATGGTCCATGTGCTTGTGGGTTTGAAGGAGGAAAGCCGGAATCAACCTATAGGCTCTTGACTTGAGCATGATCCAATTCTGGCCACCGAAATCTTGTGGGAAGTAAACCAGTGAATTGAAGCGCTCTCTGCCCTCTCTCTTATTCTATCAGTATAGTTTGTAATTGTAGGTGTAAGCTTGTAAACAAATGATATGGCTATGTTATGATAAAGTCCAGTGAAATGTCATCGACCTGACAGATGGTAGGCAATAATCTCCTTGAGATTCTTCACAGCTGTTTCTGAGAATAGAGGCAAGTATGAGAGCGTTTCAGGGATTGCTCAAACACTGAACACATAAACACGTGTGATTACCACAACCTTACAAGCATAACTTTAAGGATACTGAGGTGCAAAGGAGCATTAGGCTTCCTTGAGAGTGCTGAAGGATGGTTGTTGCAAATGCTTCAGGGCGTTGCATCTGCATTCTTGACTGTACAACGAGGTGAATATTATGAGATGTTTGAATAATTAATTATATAAATGACATTTAAGTCACACAGGAAATATGTAAATATGCTAATTGAACAGTGTTCTATGTGGTCTTCCATGCTAACAGGAAATGTGATTATAAATATTGCATGCATTAAATATGTATTCGTTGTGTTAAAATTAGCAAAACAAATGCTTTAAAGCCTTGATGTCTATTGTTCTGGAAATCTATTCAAGTACTTAAGGAAGATATAATATTAATCCAACACAAATTCTTCCCAAAATAGAAATGCTAAATAATTTACAATGAGACCATCAAAACATTGACACTGATATTTAAAAATGCATTATAAGAAGTGATAATCAGACTCATTGACAAACTCATGTAAATACAAAGATAAAAAATCCTGAGTGATAACCCTACAGAATTCAACAATATGTGAAAATGTTAATAAATCCAGGAATCTGACTGTTCTATAGCAATGAAAGGTGATTCCACAATGCACCACATTCACAAGGTGTATGTATATGATTCAACTAATTTATAATCTCACCAAAAGTGCTTAAGGTATTATTTTCACCACATCCTCTTTGGCATTCACTCTCATTGTGGCTTTCATTTTCTCTCCACTGAAAGCAAGTGATAATGGGTATCTTTCTCATTTATTTGTTGGCTATTTGTATTTCATGTTTTAAAAACAGTCTAATGGAGTTTGGGTCTTTTATTCATTTTTTAAAAACATTTATTTTTATTGCAAAGTCAGACATACAGAAAAGAGGAGAGACAGAGAGGAAGATCTTACCTCTCATGAATCATTTTCCAAGTGACCCGAATGGCCCGTGCTGCTCCATTCGGAAGCCAGTAGCCTGGAACCTCTTCCAGGTCTGCCATGCAGATGCATGGTCCCAAGGGTTTGGGCTGTCCTGGACTGCTTTCCCATGGCACAGGCAGGGATCTGGATGGGAAATGGGGCTGCCAGGGTTTGAACTGGCACCACATGGAATCCTGGGCACATTCAAAGGGAGGACTTTAGCTGCTAGGCCACCACACTGGGCCCTGCTATTCATTTCTTAAGTGGATTTTTTGTTTGTTTGTTTCTGTGTTTTAGTTGCTGATACATTCTGGATGTTTGTCTTTATTACATAATAGCTTAGAAATGCTTCTTTCCACTCATTCTTTCCACTCTGCTGATTGTATGCTTTGCTGTATAGACCCTCCTGTCTTTGGTATATCACCAGTTGATGGATTTTACTTTTGTTACCTCTTTTTATGGAGTCTTATCCAAAAAAAGTTATAAACTTTGCAACGATATCTTAATTTGTTGCCTAAATATTGGATTTCTATTGGAAACAATATGTGTTTAGAAAATTGAAATGTATAAAATGTGAAGATCTGCCTTAATCTCTTTATTCTAAATAATTTGCATGATATAATTCAATTAGCTGATTATGTTTTACCTTTAGTTTATTGTTACACTAGAGACGGTATTAAGGAACATCATGTTATAGCATTGAACTTTTCAATTTACCTACTTTTTTATGGCCTCCATCTAGTTTTGATCAAATTAATGGTTAACTATTTTATTTCTTTTGAGGAAGTATTTAAAGAGACCTTATTAACAGCTGTTCCTTAATCATGATTTCTATATTAATTAGAATGGAATATGTTTATTTACATTCTTACCTCTATTACACAGGTCAGATATTTTTAAATTTTAATAAAGTTAAATTTACATAATGCATTCTTTCACAGGTCATAATTTAACGTTGAATTAATAAAGTCATCCCCCAAACTTCATGTCACTGAGATTTTCTTGTGTCTTTCAAAAAATAACCAATATCTTATTTTAAATTTAGTTACATGGTCTCATTTCATTCCAAATTTGGAAAGGTGTGACATCTAGGGAGCAACAAGATAGTTCAGCTAGTTGATCCTTCCTCTGCCAGGGCCAGCATCACACATGGGTGCTGGTTTCAGTCTGAGTTGTTCCACTTCCAATTCAGCTGCCTGTTTATGGCCTGGGAAGACAGTGAGTGATGGCACAGACCCTGGGGACCCTGCACCCATTTGGGAAATTCAGAGGAAGCTCCTGGTTCCTGCCTGCTGGCTCCTAGCTTCAGATTGGTTCAGCTCTGGGCTTTTGGGGCCATTTCCAGAGTAAACCAGTGGATAAAAGGCCTTTCTCTGTAGAATCTGCTTTTTCAATAAAAATTAATAAGCTTAAAAAAGTAAATATGTGCCATCTCCCTCCAGACATTTTATTATATAGAATCCCAGCTATTAACAGTACTATTTGTTTAAAACGATGTTTTCTTCATTGAATTATCTCTGCTTCTTTTGTAAATATGTTGACTATATTTATTTTGGTCTGCTGCTGGGCCCTCTATCCTGTTTCATAGATAGTGTCTATATAGGAATAGTAGCTATAAAACAGTGTCTGTTCTTTCAGCAGTTTTACACAGTCTGTAATTGCAGCTCAATAGAAAGTATTGTAATTATGTAATATTTTACATAATTTTTTACAATGTGTTCTGTTTCAGTACTGTATATGCAATTATCTCTCTTTATATCCCTTATTTACTTTATAATTGGTTTGTCAACAGAAATTAATTTGCTAACATTTTGATTGAAATGATACTTAATTTCTGGATCATTTTAAGGAGAATGACATCATGGCCATGTTGATTTTGCAACCTATGAATTTCTTTCCTATTGTTAAGATCTTTATCAATCGATTATAGCTTTTCTCATACATTCAACATTCATATTTATTGTATTTATGTTTTAAATATTTTTAGTACTTTTATAAGTTGTGTCAGTTTATGAATTCCAAATCCAAATTTCTATATATACGAAAGTGATTATGTTTTTTATGTTTATGTTTTATCTATCAAATTCACCATACAATGATGCCCTGTATATCCTAGGGGATATGTTTTAAGATCTATGTTAATGGCAGAGAATATGGGTACATATGTCTGCTATATTGAAATTGAGATTCCCTGTATGTTGACAGACAATGCAGACTAGCTAGGGCAGTCCATCTACAGAGCAGCTCCTTCCAGAAACAATGCAGTTAGATTCCACGTACAGTATTTTAGCATTGAATTTCACATAAATATTGTACCTTTTCTTAACCTTTGTAAGTTTTCTAACCATTATCCACTGCCCAATATTAATGTAAGTATATTAGTACATATATATTTATACAGGATAATATATACAGGATAAAACTTATAATACATAATTATAACAGTATAATGCATAAGAATACAACATATATAATAATAGCATAATATAGCATATATGTATATGTGTGTATATACATATATGCAGGATAATATATCTATCTAATATATATCCTATAAATATATATAAATATATATATATACAGGATAGAAACAATAGGATTTTGACTGCTAAATGTAGTCCACCAAGGAGTATGACAATTTCTAAGTAGCCTTCAAAGCTAGGGCCAGGCACCAGATGAGTGTTCCAGTTGAGGCTGTTCTGCTTCCAATCCATTTCCCTTCTATTGTTCCTGGAAGGAAGTGAAAGATGGCACAAACACTTGGGTCCCTGCACTCAAATGGAGATCCCGAAATGCCCTTTGTTCCTGGCTTTGCACTGGCCAAACTCCCGAGCATTGCCACCATCCTAGGAGTCAAACAACATATGGAATATTTTTTCTTTCTATCTCCTCTTCTAGCTCTATAATTCTGCCTTTCAAATTAGCAAGAAAATGAATGAGTGCATGAAAGAATGAATGAACAAATAAGGTTTTTTCCTTTTTACATATTCACTATTAATGTATTACATCACATGCTCCTAATATTACTTCATAACCAACCAATTATGATAAAATTCTTGTTGTTAAAGGATTGAAATCAGGTGATATTTCACTACTTTTTCCTGGTTAGTATTTTGGATTATTGTTTAACCTTTCACAGTTTTAACAGATAAAGTGTGATCTATGGACACAATTCTAAGTACATAATGATATTTCCTTCCTCCAAGTCTCTCTCTTTCACCCTCTCCTTTCTTGTCATGTTCTTTTTTTTCTCATTTTTGAAGCGATAAAATATATACTTCATTACAATAAAAAAAGCCTAGCATTTTACAGATATATGATCTTTCAGATGTGTTTTTGGAACTGATTTGTTAGTATTGAGCTATCTTTTTTTATCTATTTCCATTGAGTTTATTTCTTGTAATGCCTTTGATATTGGTAGCAAAGTGATGCTACTCTCATGAAGAGTCTGGCATGGCTCCATCTTGTTCAATATTTTGGAATAGTTTGAAAAATATTGGAGTTAATTAATGTTTGAATGTTTTTGTATGTTTTAGTAGAGAAACCATTAGATTCCGAATTCTCTTTAATGGAACACTACCAAACTCATTTGTTGTCATGAATCCATTTAGGTTGCCAATACCTTGATTTCATCTGCAAGGCATGTGAATCCAGGAATTTATCCATTTCTTATGTTCTCCTCCTTTAGAGGAAATTCTCATAATTCTTCAAAGCAATTTCTTATGATACTCTCACAATGTTTCTTTTTATGTCACTAATTTAAGTAAAAAGGAAATTTTTTTTTTCAAGTTGTAGTGCTATCAGATTTTTGAAACCTGAAAACAAGGACTGAATTCTTTTTTTTTTTTTTAAAGATTTATTTTATTTTTATTGGAAAGGCGGATATACAGAGAGGAGGAGAGACAGAGAGGAAGATCTTCCGTCCAATGATTCACTCCCCAAGTGAGCGCAATGGCCAATGCTATGCTGGTCCAAAGCCAGGAGCCTCTTCTGGGTCTCCCACGCGGGTGCAGGTTCCCAAAGCCTTGGACCATCCTAGACTGCTTTCCCGGGCCACAGGTAGGGAGCTGGAAGGGAAGCGGGACAGCTGGGATTAGAACCGGCGCCCATAAGGGATCCCGGGCGTGCAAGGTGAGGACCTTAACCACTGCGCCACCGCGCTGGGCCCAACAAGGACTGAATTCTAACAGTAGGAGGAGAGCATCAAGTTATATCTTAAAAAAATTTGTCTCTCTACTTTTTTTTAAAGATTTGTTATTTATTTTTATTGGAAAGGCAAATATACAGAGAAGAAGATCTTCCATCCCATGGTTTACTCCCCAAGTGGCACCAAGAGGTGTAGTTGAGCCAATCTGAAGCCAGGAGCCAGGAGCTCTTCTGGGTCTCCCACGTGGGGGCAGGGTTTCAAATCTTTTGCTTGTGCTGGACCGCTTTCCGACGCCACAAACAAGGAGCTGGATGGGAAGTGGAGCTGTCTGAATTATAACCTGCACGCATATGGGATACCTGACATGCAAAGTGAGGACTTTAGCCACTATGCAATTGCGCTGGGCCCTACTTTTGAGAGGCACTCTGCCTCCTGGCTTTCTCCAGGGAGGTGCTTTTCCTTTCCCTCTTTTTTGCCCCTCATCTGGTTCCTTCACAAATAAACTCTTTCTGCAAATAACAATGACTGCAGCAGTAATAATAACAACAAAAGTGACCTAAAATCTAGTATGTTAGCATCAAATGTCTCAACCGAATCCCTGCAGGCCAGAAGAGAGTGTGATGATTTATTTATGGCGTCATGTAAAGATAACTTTCTACTGACACTATTTTATCCAGAGATTCATAATTTATATATTTTTGGAGATGTATAATTGCTAAATGCAGATCTGTGACAGAAAATTACTCAAAAATAACTTATGTAACTTTACTGGAGAAATAGTTGGATTTATTATTAATTAGTTTAGGGCCAAATATGATAAATTATAGTGAATAACATCCAAAGTATTTCACTTTGAAAATTGAGTTCCAATTAATATCCTCCCTTTAAATTAATCATGTGTTTACCCTGAATATATCTAATACTCATTTTGCTTTAAATTACTCTTCATAATTTATTTTTTAGTAAGCTACCTGTGAAATATATTATGGGAAATTATGGTAAAAATAGAATTTCTAAAAAAATAGAATTAACTCAATTTGCATAAACTTGTAAATCCCTCTTTTATGAACACCATGATATCTGTCTCCTTGAAAGTGTAACAAATTGCATGAGGTATTGACTGCAGTTTCTAGGATCCCTGTATATGTGGTTTTCTCAGGAGGAAATTTCATATGATTCTACTAAGGCATCCCTTATGTGTCTCATTACTATTTGAATATTACTTGTTTTCTCATGCAGTACACAATCTGCATAGAATTTTTTGCGTGCATCTTTCCCTTTATAATTGGGGTGTGATTCTTTTTTCAACTTGTTTTATTTTAATATCTGTTTTGTAAATTTCAAAAAAAAAGTCAGAATTCTAAAAATGCTAAATAGAGATCTTATAGATCCAGGAACACAGTTGCATTTGTTACAATTATGCATTCAAGTAGTAAAAAGAGTCATCTCACATGGAGCCTTATTCTCTGTCCTACAATCATCACTAAGAAAATATAGATGAGATTCTTGTGATACAATGAACCTGGTTGTTTAAGAAATGTATGATTGTCTAAGTCTTCTATGTTATAATCTTTCCAAAAATATTGAAAGCGCTTTATATTAATGATTATGTTTTTATCAGATTTTGGCTCTACTAGATATAAATAAACTGATGTATTAATTGTGAATTCTAAGTAAATTTTCTATATATTAAAGCTATATAAACATTCACATTTAATCAGAGAATTCTATTAGGAAAAAATATCTTTGAAAAAGAATCTAAATAACTTTGAAAAATAATTAAGAAAAACAAAAGTGACAACAAAACTGTTTTCATCCTGAAGTAGTTAATTAAACAAAGGAAAAGGAATATTGTGAATTAGTGTTATAAAAAACATTCAGCCATATGTTATTGTCTGGTTGCCAAGGGCATAGCATCTGGAGAGGTTGAGCGTTGTTGACAAATTCTGGTTCTGTGACTCATCAGCTCTGAGTCCTAGGAAAAGATACTAAGTTGTCAAAGGCTTGGTCATATCATACTGAAAGTGAGGATGATAATTATATTATCTACAGCACATGGTTTAGTTCTGCAGTCCCGCATATAATAAATGGGTAGTACATGGGAGTTTCTCTTGCTTATCAAATACTTACGTCACATTGATTTCTTTTTGAAGCTGATGGGCTTTGTTATTTGTTCTGTAGACTCTATAACAAGAAATAATAGATTTGTCCTGACCATTTCCAAAATCAAACCATAGAAAGATTATATGGCAGTGGTATTAGTCTTTTGTGGACTTGATTGAAAACCATTCTCCATTGTATCCCATTTTGTATACCAGCTTTCAAATGAGAGTCTGAAATGATAAAGCAAACAAAACTATAGATCCTCAGATAATGTTACCTTCATGCTGATACACATTGCCAGCTTTACTAAGGTTTCCATTCTTTCCCTGATTTCATTTCTACATTCATCATAAATAAAACAAGCAACAGAATTGCTTCTCTGTTGAGAATGTTCAACATTTATACTGAAATGCAGTTGTTGGTAGAATCTATAGCACATGAAAGTATCAGACTTCTGGAATTAAGAACAAATATATTGCATTTTGGTTGTTATTGCTGCTTTTTAAATCCATTTGAATGTTGAGCCTTGATTAATAACTTATTAGCATTTAGATACAAGCTTGTATCATAGATTTCAGGGTCTGCCCCACAGATTCCTCTTGTTCGTCGCTTCCGAAGGGAGTGAGCCTGCTGCCCTCCACCCAGCCTCCTGCCCATGAGAGACAGAGGGACAGGGGTTCTGCCTAAGCAGTTGGGATTTATTTGGGAAATTCAGATTCTTATATAGGGTAAGGGAAGGCCCCAGGCCAGTAATTTCAGGAATTCCAGGAGCGGGGGGACTTGGAGTCAATTACTAGGAGCATGACTGCAGAAGCCACCTCCCGTAGGCCAGGGATAGGTGAGCAAGATGGCCCTTGTCAATCAGTATTTCCTTGGAGCTATGTGACTTCTGCCCTGGTTCACATCCAGAGCTCTGTCCTTGGCCGCCATCTTGACCGCTAGTGACCTTGACTGTTGGTCTCCATCTTATTGACTTAGTGACCTCTTTGCTCCTGAGCCCCATGATAGATTATATATAATCAAATTTTGCAACATCAAATTATATTGGGTGACAGTAGACATTTGAAAAAATACTCAGGATCACAAGCCACCATAATAATGAAATGAAAATCTCTATAAAATTTCACCTCGCAGTATTTTGAATGGCTGTCATCCAAAAACCAAAACATAAAGAATGTTAATGAGTATTTGGGGGAAAAGGTAGCTTAATAGGCTATTGGTAACAATGTAAGCTTATCCAATCATTATTAAAAATAATGATTCCTCAGAAATTTGAAAATAGGTCTATGATATTACCCATCCATTCTTCCCCTGGGAATTTATCCAAAGTAAATGAACTGAGCAAATGAAATAATTTACTGTAGTCCCAGATTATTGCAGCTCAAGTCACAATAGGTAAGGAAATCATCCCAGTTGCCATCAGCTAGTAATTGGGTAAAGAAAATGTGGTATTCACACGCAATAGAATATTATTCTACCACAGAAAAAAAACAAAGTTTTGTAACAAAATGATTGTGACAAGAAGGCATTATGCTTAATGTAATAAGCCAGTTTCAAAAAGACAATTACATGTATTCTATTAATACAGAATACAAAAATTGTATAGAAATGTAATATGATCACTATTTTTTAGCCCTTGTTTACACTCTTTTGGAGTCATGACCTTCCTATATTCTACTTGTTGTGTAATAGTGCCAATGTTGAATTAAGGGTAAGAATAAAGGATGGAGTAAAATTTTTAAAAATTGTAATGGCTGGACAGAATTTTGGCAAAGGAGAATGGTAGGTGTAGGAGAGACAATAACAGAAATTTTGAGACTTGGAAATGTGAGACCTTCCCTTCTATGACTTTTAGATATGAGAAGTCCTGCTTTCTACAAAATCTATTCTCTTCAGGCATGATCCTGTAATTAATTTAAACTACAGGATTTTGTTTTTATGTTTTTCGTATAGATAATACAATCCAGTTAATAAAGTGTTCAGTTTTTAAAATTTTTCTTTTATTTAATTTTTTTGCCTTTTAAATAACTTTAAAAGGTGTTTGCGTTTATATTTCACTCAAATATTAAGTTGAGTTTTGTTACATCAGATAAAATAATCCCTACAGAAGTTCATTGTTAAATTGGTAAAATGGTAGTTTAGAAATATAATAAGTAGACACTCAAATAAAAAATTATTCTTTTTAAAACTTTTTTAAACTGAGTATTACAGAGAAAGAAAGAAAAAGATCAATCTTCCATCTGCTCGTTCACCCCTAGATGACCACAGTGACTAAGTCTAGGCTGGCTTTAATCCAGAAGCCAGGAGCTTCTTCTGATTCTCTAATCAGAGTACAGCAATCGCATGGAGCTAGCTAAGAAGCAGAGCAGCGAACATGAAGCAGCAGGCATGCATAGTAGCAGCTTTGCAGTGCACAGCTGTCCCCGGAATGCCACAACATTTCTTACGCATGTCCCTAAACTAATGACATTAAAAATCTGTCATTTTCACCGAATGTCATCTTTCATTTCATTAAATTATTTTGTGCTGTAAGTATTTCATTCAAGAGCTGAATGAGAATAGATTTGCTAGGAGATAATTCCACTGAAGCAGTTTCCAGAGGTGGAAACATGGCACAGTAGATGAGATATTACTACGGGTGCTTTCATCAAATGGATTCCATATCAGATAGCCCACGTTTGACCCATGGCTGTACTTCTCAATTAATCATGCTAATGTATAGTGTGGGAAAGCAGGAGCTGGTGGTTCAGGTACTTGGGTTACTGGCACCTGCTTTGGAGACCTGGACTGAGTTTTTATTACCTAGCTTTAGCTTGGCCAAATCCTTGTTGTTGTAGGCATTGCAGTAGTGAAGTAGTAAAGCAGAGTTCTACTCACTTTGTTTTTCGCTCTCTTCCTCACTCTGTCTGTCCTTTTATAGAGGGAGGGGGGACAGAAATGCAAAGAAGAATGAAACATCTCTATATCCTCAAAATTTTATCTTGGTAAATAATCAAAAATAAAATAAGGTTTTTTTCTATCTCAGTGTTTTCATAGTGTATGTCACTTTCTCAAAAGCAGGATTCAGATTACTTTAGCAAAATAATGTTTTGTTTTGTTTTTTTCTAGTAAACCAGTAAATGGAACGCCTTTCTCTGTCTTTCCTCCTCTCAGTAACTCTTCATTCAAATAAAAACAGTGATGTAAATCTACTTGAACTATCATTAATATCTGTGATGTGCCCACTCTAAGTCCCTGCATTTCTGCCTTCATTTCTCACCATCTGCTCTCTTTCGCAGCTTTTCCAGTCAGTGTGTGAGGCTTGTCTATGTGATACTTTCAGTCCCCTGTGCTCTTTATGATGTCCCCTACACACCAATCTTGATTCTAAAGCTATAATCACTATTATCATTTGCTGGAGGTCCTATATTACTTCCTTGCACATCTGACCAGGGTTGAACTTCTATATCCTGGGACATATGCTTTTATAGTTCACTCTGATGGCTTTCGTTTAGAGAAGCTTCTGTGAAGCTGATGTGCCATTGGGGAGGACTTTCTTATTGCAGAAAGGATGTCTAAATCTCATTTTCTACAAAATGTGCTTTGAATTCTGTCCAAGAGCAACAGATCTTGTACATTCTGTTCCCTAGGGTAGTGAATGTAAATAAGAATGACCATTTCATTATGCTAGTAAGTGATTAAATTTAGATTAGGATAGCTTACTTGAATATTTTTGTTCTGATATAGTTAGTATTTTTTTTCAATAGTATTGATAACCTACCCAGTTTTCTCTGTTGGTTAGCCCCTTATTGTAGAAGAGATAGCAATAACAGGTGATAAAAAATATATTAGGAACATTTAATATCAGGAACATTGTTGCCACATTTACAATTTTATTAGATTCAGACTTAACATATTCTAAGTAAATATGTTTACACTAAATTATGTTAAATTTTCTAAAGTGTGTTTTGGTTGCGTTAACATACCCCCAAGATGCATGACAAATTACTTACAGGATGTTCCACCATGTATCACAGATGAACAGTCCAGACTAAGTTACCTTTCTACCTTCAACCTGCTCCCAGGGAGCATTCAATGTCAGTGCTAAGCATACATACTCTCTATTCAGAGCTCTGTCTGTCCTTGGCATGTAGTGTCATTTGACATCCACGATTAATTTTGAGTCAGAATCACAGAAAAATATCTTCTTTGTTGTACTAGAATGGTAATGTTGAATATCAAGTGATCCTAACATTGCCACTCCCGGGGAAGCAGATTATCCTTTGTAAATTGTTTTTACTCAGAATATTTAATCTTTAGTGTATTGTAGCTGGCATTCTAGAGACAAAAAGAAAAGAGAATAAGCAGTGTTTCTATTTCCTGTTACACACTGCTACATGTTCACTAAATTGCCTAATTTATATGTCCTTTACTTTGTTTTTGGATTATAATGTTAATAATTTAAACTGCAAACTTACCTATTACTCAAAAATCGCAACAGGGATGGGTGTCATGGTAAAATGGTCTCAGTTGCATCTTATGATGTCTTCATCTCTATCATAGCATCCGTTTAAGTTCCAGCTGCTTTATTCCATTCCACCTTCCTGTTAACGCACCTGGGGTGGTGTTCCAGGCTGCTGGCTTCCTTCTGGCCTACTCGCAGCTATGACAGACACTCGGGGAATGAGTCAGCATCTGAAAGACTTCTCTCTCTCTCTGTCCCTCTATCTCTCTCTCTATCTCCCTGTTTCTCACACAAGGAAATATCAGTTGAATCCTTTCAGGAAACTGTCAAGCAAGAAATCAAATAAGCACTGAAAGGAGACATTATTCATTGCTCACAACATTTCAGTATATTATTTTTCATGACTTTACATATTCTAATAGTATTGAGAATGTATCCTGTTAAAAACTTTGAAACTCTTTTTGAATATCCCCCACTAATTATTAAAATACATGGCTTTGATGTTTAAATAAAATTATTTTTATTATTATTATTTTACAATGCAGTCCATAGTCTATGGGATTTCCTGTCCCCTTTTACATATCCTTTCCATTCACTGATTTCCACCATATTATTACAGTAATATAGTCCTTCATAAACAGTCACATGCCCATCATCCTGCTATTTAAATGTAACCTTGCATTGTATGTGTGGACAATGGCAGATAGTCAAGACATCCAGATGTTTGTCTGTGAGCTCGTTTGTGCTTTCAAAGTAGGGGTGCATATTGCATTGTCTTCACAGCTGGTTATGATAGTGTCTATTATACAGTTACTATACATCACCTTATATGAAAAGTCATAAAGCAAAATCAACAACAGGAACAGTGACAAAAAATGTATACAACAAAATGAAGTTAAATAACAAGCTGCAGAATGACCTATATCTCGCTGAAGAAATGATGAAGAAAATCTAAAAACCTTCCTGAGGAAAGTGACGCTACTCTATGCCCTGTGTCCCACTGAGGAAATTAGTAAAAAAGTAAACAAAAACCAAAAAACAGCTTTTTAAAGAAATGAAATTAACAGCAAAAATATCAGATCCTATGAAATGAAGCAAAAACTGTATTAAAAAGGATATTTATAACATCTCCCCTCCATTGTGCCCTGTTTTCTAGAAAAAATTGTCCATAAAGTATAGTCTTGACTCCAACTTTCTGCTTTTCTGGTGGGTCATGATACCGTTAGCATAGGGGATGGCTGTAAGTTTAGTATTCTGTTTTCTTGGTATATTTGCAAGTTGCATTGATCGACTACTTTTATTCAGTTGTAGACATGCATCCTGTTAATTTTCTTTGATTCCTGGTACCCAGAGCTTCATTACATCCTTTGTGAGATTTTAAGTGTATGTTTACTGTAGTTTTTGCTTTATGATAAAATTTTTAAGCAACATCACTTGCAAGATAAAGTAAAAATAGGTCACACAAGTACATATTTGCAGAAAAATAAAAAATTTTGCTGAAAAAACAAAAATTTCAGCGATTTATTAAAAAGAATAATTTTATTTTTATTGGAAAGACAGATTTACAGAGAGCAGAGCCAGCTAGTAAGATCTTCTGTCCCTGGTTCACTCCCAAGTATTGTAGCTGAGCTGTTCCATATCCAGAGTCCAGTATCTCCTTCCAGGTCACCCACTTGGGTGCAGGATCTCAAGGTTTTGGGCTGTCCTTTACTGCTTTCTCAGACCATTAGCAGGGAGCTAGATGGGAACTGGAACACGCACGACAGAAACTGGCAATCATATGAGATCCTGGTGCATGCAAGACAGAGGATTTAGCCGTTAGACTAATTTGCTAGACCTCTCAAGCAATTTTTTTACTTTCAATTAGCAATTATTGCGCCTTGGACAAACCTCATTGGCTATGATACTGCCACTGCGCAAAGCCAATTTTTAAACTTTCACGTTGAAAACATTCTTCAGACTGATGTTGGTCTTAAGAATGTATTTGAAGTTGTTAAAAATTGATCAGATAAATCTGGTATTTGGGAACATTACTTAATTTTAATACTTTAAAATGAATAGTAAATAATTTTTCCAGATTTCTTATGAAGGATGGTCTATAGAAAAGCTTTTTGCATATTATGTCACATGTTAGCATTTCAGAAAGAACTGAAAGATTATATTTGGTGCATTTCCTTAAGGAGCTGCAGAGGCTAAAGCCGGGCTTATCTAAAGATGGGAGTGGACTGAGCCACAAGTTATAGTTCTGCTATGGGTTTCGCTTATGTGTGCAGTGCCCAAATACTTGAAGTACTCTCTACTGTCTTTCTAGGACACAGGCAGGGAGCTGACTCCTAGTGGGCCACGCAGGACAAGAATCAGTTCCAATGTTGGATGCCAGCACTGCAGGCCACAGATTATTCTGACACAAACATGTAGGTCCCAGAAACATGTTTTTTAATCCTCTGTTATTGGCGTAGACAAATTAATTTTCCCCCATATGATACATTTAAGTTAATTTTAGGTTATTAACATTATTTATTTAAACAATACTTTCAAAACATTGTTTCATACATAAGCTAATGTATATTCAGTTGTAGGACAAGATTGTGTAAGCATACAGCAATTTAAATAACAGATCTATTTTAGGCAAAAAATGTTTTTTTTTAAAGTAAGCATTAATAAATGTAAATGTCATGTATACACACACACATATAAAAAAATCCCAAAATTTTGCTACATTTATGTGTTAGGGTTATGTGTTAAGATTTGGGGTTAGCGTTAGTCACTTACTAGCTGTAAAGACTGTGAATCTCTGAGAGGTTTTCATAAGAAGGATGTGAAAAGCACTAAAATATGTGTATCAATCACACTTGTAAGGATTGAAACACTGAAGAAAAATTTAACATTCTCAAAACAAGTTTTAGAAAGGTTAGTGAGATGACTTTGAAGTCACATTGTCTGCCTATTATTATTGGTTGTTTTCTTAACTTTTATTTTTGCTTCTACTACATTGCCATTGTACTTGCTGCTTTCATTTTTCTCTTTTCTATTGAAGCATGGACATTCCAGGAGGCAGACTGTGTAGGAATATTGGAAAAGTTTTCATTTTCAAGTTTTCTACCTCGTCGTCCATAATGCAACTTCTTATAGGTCTTTGATCCAGTCCAGTGGTTGTCAAAATGATTGATGAGACTGGTACTTGGAAATGTTCAGAAATTTGGACTCCTGGGTATTTGAGCAAAAGGGCAATGGAAAGTTTGCAGAAGTTATTGCTTAATAGCTTAATGGGTCAAGAAATTTCTATTAGAAAATACATATTTTTTGGCAGTGAATTTTCAGTTCTGAATTGGCAATACTTTGATTGTTTTATGGCAGTTCATAGTATCATTTTTGGAAAGTCATCCAATAGATGCTTACAAGATGATAGTAAAAAGCGCTGGGATCAATATTTATCCTATTATCTTTTTGTGTTATAACTGTTAGAAATTTGTATTTAAATCCCTATGAAGCTCAGTAATTGCTAGAATTGTATGTTATGTTTTTCATTATCAAGCCGTTCCTTTTATGTGCAGATTATATATAGATGGAAGATTCAGCTT
Source organism: Ochotona curzoniae (assembly GCF_017591425.1). Lineage (NCBI taxonomy): Eukaryota > Metazoa > Chordata > Mammalia > Lagomorpha > Ochotonidae > Ochotona > Ochotona curzoniae. The sequence continues at coordinate 46,839,045 of NW_024467119.1, forward strand.
TTCCCTAGAATTTGTTGATTTCCAAGTTTATAATAACCATAATCATGCCAAATAAATCAATTCCTTATTCTTTTTTTTTTTTGTCAAATTAGTTGCTCTTCTTTTCATATTTAAGAGGTTAAATCAGTATAGGAGTTATGATGTTGTGGATTAAGCCTCTGCATGCGGTACAGGTGTCCTGTGTGGATTCCACTTTTAGTGCTGGCTGCTGTACTTACAATCCATCTCTCTGCTAATGTATCTGCAAAAGCAGTAGAGCACTGCCAGGTTCTTGGACCCCAGCAGTCGTGTGGAATATTGTCAGAAAGCTCCTGGTTTCAGATCATAACAGCAGCAGCTGCTCCCCTCATTTGGAGAATGAACCAGTGGTGAAAGTTTGATCTTTCTGTCTCTTTTTCTCTGTGAATCTGCCTTTCAAGTGAAAATAAGTCTTAAAGTAAATAATATTAAACTAGGCAACATTAAGGGCCAAAAAATATTTGACTTTCTCTACTTTTGTATTTAGGTCATGGGGTAGGGAGTCTGTTAACATAATAAAACATTAAATAAATAAACATAAAAAAAGTTTCAGGAAAATATGTGACAGATCTCATTAAAAAAAACTGTATTCCTTAAAACAATAGCTGTTGTATAAGTTACTCAAATTGTTATCACTTTGAGTGGTATACAGAAAAATGTTGGATTAGATCCATTATTTACAAAGCAACATTTAATGAAGAAATATAAATGATTAAACATAATATTTACTTTATTATATTTTATTGGATTGAACTCATTTGCTCACTAAAGTATGATGATATTTTGTAATCATTAGAATTCTTAAATATATGCACATAAGGTCATGTTCTGCATGACACATATAACTACTCTGCAAATTTTTGCATGACATTCACTAGAATGTAAGATATTAGGGGGACGAAATTTTGTTCTATTTCATTCATGGAACCCTACTTTTACAAACTATTTTTAAACTAATGATCAAGAAAATAAGTTAATGACTCATACCGATGACATCCAATAAAAATCTGCTATGTATAAATCCATTAAAAACAAAAGGGGTGACAGCTCTGTGGCCTAGTGACGTAAGTCCTCAACTTGAACACACCAGGGATCCCATATGGTCACTGGTTCTAGCACTGGCAGCTCCACATCCCATCCTGCTCCCTGCTTGTTGCCTGGGAAAGTACTTGAGGACGGCCTAACTCCTTGGGACCCTGCACCCATGTGGGAGACCTGGAAGAAGCTCCTGGCTCCTGGCTTTGATTCGGTGCAGCACTGGCCTTTGCAATCACTTTGGGAGTGGATCATTGGACAGAAGGTCTTCCTTTCTGTTTTTCTTCCTCTCTGTACATTTGACTTTGTTATAAAAATAAAATAAATCTTAAAAAAAACAAGAAATTGGTATCAATTCAAAGAAAATAGATATTACTAGCCACATCCAACATGTTTATGAGCAGTCTAATTAACTGTCCTATTTTGATAATGATACAGTTAAAAAAAGAATGGCTTTGGGCTTAATATCTAAACTTCAACCAGGAAGTTGTGTAAAATTTTCATCCAAAAGTAATTTATTTATTCATTTAATTCTAATTTTAACATGGATATCTGATATTTACACATAATAGGTCTGATGTTCCTTTATGAAAATGAGGTGTAGGTGTTTGACTTGCCATTTAATCCTGTTCTTTGGATGCCTTCACTAGTACATCACATGTGAACTGAATCCTTGATCTATCTCAAATTCCCATTTTCTGCAGATTTCACTCTGTGACACAGCAGGTAATGATTCAAGTCTTGGCATCCCTACCATTCACACAGGTGACCCAGATAAAATACACTGAAAAAACATAATGAAGAAAATAGATGTTTTGTTTCCCTTTTTGTAAAGCAGGATGTTTGGATTTGGAGAAGAAAAGATTTTACTTTTCTTATATTTAGAAGAAATAGCATAAGTATAGTCTCCCAAATGAATCACTCATTTTTTCTCTTTTTCTATTTCTTATACTGCTGTTACTTAAACTGCCTTTTCATTGCACAGCTTCCATACATATTTGAATATTTGCTGCACTTTTCTAAATGAAAAACCTCATTAGTATTTTTAATTTTAATTTTATTTCAATTAGATTACATTAAACACACATCTATGAATGCATATATGTATGTATGTGTACATATTCAAACATATAGTATATTTTCATGACATGAGTTGCCAGGCATATTTTGGCAGATGAGCTCTGTGGACATCAGTGAAGAATTATAATAAACTGAATGTTAGAATGTAATTCCTATTGGGCATTATAGCATATCAAAATTTTGTTATCATTACCTCATTACTTTGTAAGATTTCTGATATTGTCCTTATTTTAGAGAACATAGTTTTTTTTTTTTGCTACAAGTTGTAAAATTCTTAAAAGTTCATTAGAAATTCAGTTATAATTGAATATTCATTGTTTTCTCCTAGTTATAACATAGTAACTTGAAATTTATTCAGAAGCCATAAAACCTTGACAAGACTATGGATATGGTTAACAATATGTTGTAGAGCTAATTTGAATGATTGAAACTCCTAATTTCATATATTAAATTTTGATCCAACTCATAAAATTGTAGATAGGAAATTAAATTTGACAAGCATGTTTTTCACTTCTTTCTTTATACAGGCATATCCTATCCTCATTTATAATGTTTTCAAAAGTTTAATGTTTATAGTTTGTAAAAGTCTTCCTAGATATTAATTTGTTCCTTAAGATTCAATGCTTTGAACTGAAAAAAGATTGTGTTTCAGATGGCATATTTCACTTTGTAGAAGCCTAACAATATTCTACTTGATAGAACTACTGGTTAAGTATATTTTCACTTGTATTTGAACCTGAGTTATTGATACATTAAATAATTTCTGTAGAAAAAGAAGTGACTCACTTTTTTTATAAATGCCTTTAAATTTGCTTGAAGCATTACTTAGATTAGGTATGACAAGGATATATATTGAAATATAAATTATAATCACAATTTTATAAGAAACAATTTCTAAAACTAAGCATGGAAATCTATTAGTCTGTTTTGAAAGTGCCTGCCGATTGGGAGAAAGAGAATATTTGTTGAATAAGTAACACATATTTTATGGATTCAACTATATACCTGCTTTTTTCTTCTTTTGTATTCTATGAGTTTATTTTCTGTTAGTTCCTAAAAAAATTGTTTGTGATTTCAGTAAAAATGCTCCGTCTAAAATATTCTTAACTCTCACCTAGTTGTCATTTGAGATTGATGTGGTTATGTCTCTGGGTTCTTCTTTGTTTTGATTTTCTTGCATTTTACTTTTGTGATTTAGTTGATTTGTTTGTATGTCAGCAAGGTAGGTCATCTTCAATACTTTATTTATTATTATTATTATTTATTCATTTGTTTTTATATTACTTATTATTTATTTATTATTGCATTTAATTACATCTGCAAAGAATTTTAGCCTATATATTGTGATTTGTGCTCATTTTTACTTTAATAATCAAATTTTCAACATGTTTCTTTGTTTCTTAATTCACAAGAAAATTTATCATTTGAAAACTAGCTTAGGCCCCTGCGGTGTGGCCTAGGGGCTAAAGTCCTCGCCTTCAACGTCCCGGGATCCCATATGGGTGCCGGTTCTAATCCCGGCAGCCCCACTTCCCATTCAGCTCCCTGCTTATGGCCTGGGAAAGCAGTTGAGGATGGCCCAAGGCTTTGGGACCCTGTACCCGTGTGGGAGACCTGGAAGAAGCTCCCGAATCCTGGCTTCGGATCTGCATAGCATTGGCCTTTGCGCTCACCTGGGAGTGAGTCATCGGATGGAAGATCTTCCTCTGTGTCTCTCCTCGTCTCTGTATATCTGACTTTCCAATAAAGAAATAAATCTTAAAACAGGTGAGATCTGTTTAGCGAAGGTGGATCTAGTAGATCAATTATGTGGATAGTATTCATTCTTGCCCCATTTCTGCACTTTTTTGAGAATTTTTCCTTTTCTGTTATATGCCTTTGTGTTAGGATGATGTATTTTAGGACCTTGAGCACTATCTTTTCTCCTGACAAGCACAATTAATTGGAAAGGCTGATATATACAGAGAGAAGGAGATACAGAGAAAAATATCATCCCCTGGCTAACTCCTCAAGTGGGCACAATGACCAGAGCTGAGCTGGTTCAAAGTCAGAAGCCAGGAGTTTCTGGGTTTGCCACATGGTTTCAGAATCCCAAACACTTGGTCCATCCTCTACCACTTTCCCAGGCCACAAGTAGGGAGTTGACTGGGAAATGACTTAGCTGGAACATGAACTGACATCCATATAGAATTGCTGTGGATGCAAGGCCAGGATTTAACCACTAGACTATGAAGCTATGTCCAGGAAAAAAGAGGCTTAAAAATGCCTTTGATCAGATAATCAGAAGGCCCAATTTCAATGTGGAGAGCCTTCAAGTCTCATCTACATTATCAAATTTGTTTCTGGAAATCCAATGATCCATTTACATGCATATATTGAAATAGGGATCGTGAGTTGTACCTAGAGCTGCATATTTGAATTTTATAAATCATAAGGAAATGTATCTTTATATTGCTGATTTGCACAGCTGAAGTCTACAGAAAAGTAATTCTTTTTCCAACACTCAGTTAACTAAGAACTTAATTTTCTAAAGTATATTTGCCTTAAATATTTCAAAATTTCACTTGTTCAAAAACAAAATGGAGCATTTGTTAATTTATGTAAATTTTAAATATTTCAGTATTTTCCCCTCTGTGACCTAAGGGCCACTCTTGGTATTATAATTTACTTACATCTATTCTTATGTATTTTATTGTGGGCAAGCTCCCTCACTGTGTTCTCACTATGACATTTATAGAAAAATATATGAAATTCAATATTTTACTACAATTAGGGAATGTTCTTTTTTAGGGAACCTAACAATTATGTATATCTATTATAAATACAGTAATTATAACATGCTCATCTCATGAAAATAATATAAACACTATCAGCTTTGTAAGCATTGATTGTATCATGTAATAAAATATTCATGATTATAGTTAAAATTGTTATTTTTTATAATTTTGTAATTTGAAAGGCAGATTTACAGAGAAGAAAGGGAAAGGTCTTTCATTTGCTGGATCAATCCTCAAGTGGCCACAAAGGTCACTGCTGTGCTGGTCCAATGCAAAATCTAGGAGACAGGAGCTTCCTTCATGTCTTTCATGTGGGTGCAGGATCCCAAGCACTTGGGCAACCTCTGCTGCTTTCTGAGCCAATTAGCAGGTAGCTGGATAGAAGTGGAGCAGACAGGACATGAACCATATGGGATGTTGGCACCACAAGATGGAGGATTAGCTCGTTGAGCATTGGTGCTGACATAAAATTGCTAATATCAAGAGAATTTTTTTATTCAATTCATGTATATTTTGAATTAAGAATATAAATTGCCAACTTTCAAAAATATTGAAAATCATGATCATGAATCTAATACACCATTTGACACAATCTCTAGTAATAAAATAATGTGCTACACATATTGAAATGTAATGACTATTGCAGACTTTATGCACAAGACACACACATGTTTACTAACTTTCTTTGAATATCATTCTTATTCTGATCGCATACAGAAGTGGCACCGTTAAACAGATTAGATTAACCATGCATAATGGATTCTTGGGTTTCTAAAAGGAGAAACACATAGGAGAACTTGCTGTCCTTCACTCAGAGAGGAAACATCAAGCTACATTGTTTACATAGTCAGACTGATTGTCCTCACCAAGGACCTGGTAATGGCAGTCACAAGTAAAGTTGTATACAACAAAGTATTTTGTTACTTCTTGCTCATTTGTTCCATAATATTCAAATTATTCACGAACACAAATGATATGGTTAATTCAGATTTTAAAACCCATTACTTAAAATATTGTATTGTCATGATCAAATATACATGTATGCTCTCTGATAATTTAACCAAAATATTAGTCTCTGTCCATTAAGATTGATATATATGTTTTTCAGATTACATAACAACAAAATTTGATCTTTTGGCTTTATTGTTCAGTTAACTTTGATGCTTATGAGGTAAGGATGAGATGTCTAATGAATTTTCCATATGAAAAAAATGATATGGCTTATGTGGATTCTGGAGATGCAACACTGTAAGTGTACTGGAGTCTTTTGGTTCTTGGTAATTTTATAGAGGTTTGATCAATTATAGAAAGATAGGATACTTTAATCATTTACATATACTATATTGCCCAACATAATAAAAATCCATGATGCAAGAATTATGAACTTTGTGTGAAACTGGATCCTAAAGAGAGAGGATATACACTGAATATCTGGCAGCTTTTATTGGTTAGGCCAATTCTGTTTCATGTGTACTATATTCACCTGAGGGCCATTACCTTTCTTTGGTAACTAATCACCATCCCAGCGAGGAGGTCCTTAGGTGTATAATCGCATGCCCGAAGGGATGAACAGAACATGGGTCCTACTACAGTTCAAGTTTAACTTCAGAATGTGTACTAACACACTAGTTCTGGCCACCTAGAGGTCTTATTAATACAGTGCCACCCCTGCAGCCTTCCTTCATTCTCAGGCATGTGCACCAATCTGTGACTGTCCTTCTCTGCCTGCTGATAAGCTCACCTAACAAATTTGGATAGTCACATTGGTGTAAGAAAGAAAAATGAAAGGCTAGATTCTGCCTTGCCCTAATGGAAGCTTGAACTCAGTCACTACATTTTGGTTACAGACAGAGGGGAGAGGGACAATGGAATTTGGAAAGGGTTATTTGATAGATTTTAGGTTATAAGCAGATGGAAGAAGGCAGTTCTAAGTTTTTAGTGCAAAACAAGGTGAGGATCAATGCTTGCAGTGTACTTATTCATAAACAAAACAAAACAAACAAATAAAAAAAAAATCCTAGGGTTGGGCTCTGTGGCCTAATGGCTAAAGTCCTCGCCTTGCACGTGTCACGATCCCATATGGGCACCAGTTCTAATCCCAGCAGCATCTCTTCCCATCCAGCTCCCTGCTTGTGTCCTGGGGAAGCAATTGGGGATGGCCCAAAGACTTGGGACCCTGTACCCTGTGTGGGAGACCTGGAGGAAATTCCTGGCTACTGGCTGCATACTGTTGTGGGCACTTGCGGAGTGAATTATCACACAGAAGTTCTTCTACTTAGTCTCTCGTCCTCTCTCTATATCTAAGTTTACAATAAAGAGAAATGTTTAAAAAGAAAGGGGGAAAAAAAAAAAGAAAAACCCTGTATAGTTTTTTTTACATTTTTACATTTATTTATTTTAATTGGAAATGCAAATATACAAAGAGGAGGAAAGACAGAGGAGAAGAGCTTTGGTCCGATCGTTCACTCCTCAAGCGGTTGCAAAGGCTTGAGCTGAGCCAATCTAAAGCCAGGAGTCTGGAACTTCTGGGTCTCCCATGTGGGTGTAGGGTCCCAAAGTTTTGGACCATCTTTGACTGTTTTCCCAGGACACTATTTGGGAGCTGGATGGGAAATGGAACTCCTGGAATTAGAACCAGTGCCCATATGGCATCCTGGATGCTTCAAGGTGAGGATGTTAACCGCTATGTTATCACACCAGGCCCTAGAATACAATTTTTAATGGTTTTCATCAGAAAAATTGTTAAACATTAAGATGATAGCACTATTTATATAGCTTTATTTACATTGCAATGTATCAAAATAGCAAATGAGATTCAATAAAAATTCTATAGTTTTGTGTATCAGCCAAAATGGCTTTAAATAAAAATATTCTAAAATAATTGTGTAGTGATTTTGTAGAAGGGTGAAGCCATGAAGAACCTCTCATGTGCTGAATTTTGATATTTCTCAATGCTGCATACCCAAGCTCCAGGGTTCCACTGATGGCATTTTGCATAGTCTGTTCTGCAAATATTTTATTTCCAAAGTGTGGTAGATGTACAGAAATAAGAAAATATATAAACAAACAAATGAGAAGGTGAATATAGCCCAGTAATTGCTTTTGCAAAAATTGAACTAGTCCCTTATTCATGTTGTTCTTCCATACTGCCCCACTTGTGTCTCATAAGCATATAATTTTGTGAAATGAAGTATTACACTATACCCTAAATTCTTTGATTATTATTATTATTTTTTTTTTTACTTTGCTGCTGGCAGTGAAAGTTCTACACATTGCTATGGCTTGGCTTCAGAACCAGTAAGGCAGTATGGACCATTTCCATTTATGGCAATGCATGTCATAATGTTTCAATCCTTAATCTTGCAGTAGGAAAACAAAACTGTAGAAATGTGGAAAATACTTAGTTGTCATTATTTTCAAGCTTTGAAAATACACTAGCTGTTTCATTGTTGCTAGGTCAATAGAGTGGCAGGAAATAATTCTACAGCTTTCTTTGTGTCCACCTGACTCCTTGACCTCGAAATATCACTGCTGATAACATTACTGCACTCTATTCTCTAGTGCGATGTGATTGTCAATTTTGAATTATGGGAAAAAGAATTGTGGTGCTGTGTGCTTTCTTTGTTAGACTGAAAATTGCTTTTAAAATAATGTACTTATTCCAGGTGGAATTGAATAAAATCATATATTCTGCATACTTGAACCAGTTCCACTGTTCATATTAGTACTGAATCCATAGTTCAAACACTAGTCATTCTATTCTTTTCTGAGTTAATTCTGTAGAATCGGATCACCCTTGTAAATAGAATACCACAGTATTTCTTAGAATTTTGTATCGATCTATCGGAATAATTTCCAGAGTTAATTTCACAGTCCATGGCGTTTTAAACTAAAGGATTATTGACCCTTAAAAATGCTTATGTTGAAACCATATTTGCCAATGTGATGATATTGCTGTGCGGGGCCTTTTTTATTAGAAAAAGGCAGAGCTTCACAAATGAGATTACTTGTCCTATCAAACACAGACTTACCCTCCCTTCCCTCTGGTATATGAAGAGGGACTGGAGAGTCAGCCCACTATATTCCTCACCAGACCTGATGGATTTACCACTCTCATCCAGGACTTCCAGAAACTGTCCTTGAAAGAAGTAAATGCTTCATTAATAAGCAGGAGGCTGCTAGGTCTTGGCTTCACATCAGCTTAACTCTGGCTATTATGGCAGCTGGGGGGTGAACCAACAGATGAAAGATTTTTCTATCTGTATCTCCTTAAAAGCTGAAGAATGGACAGTGGATCTAAATAGAAATGGATTTGTCTGTTGAATTTTATCCTGTTTTCCTTTCCTTGATGAAAGAATATTTAAAACTTCTTTTCCAAAACAGAAACAATAGTAGTGACTGTGCAAGGCATGATACCTCGTGTTTCCTCTGACTTTAAACATTTGTTCTTATGAGTTCAACTGAAGAAAGATTGGGATGACTTAAACAGAGAAAACAAGACTCATGAACATGGTATATACAGCTCCAAGAACCTGTGAGAATCAATTTTTTAAGACCTTTGAGAGATATTAAAACTCTACCAGAACCAGATTTTTTCAACCCCACCACCCACACATACACATAAAATAGCTTAAAAATGGAAGGAAAGGGATAGACATTTGAACTAGCATTTAGGATGCTGACTAGGACAATTGTGTCCCAAGTCACAGCGCCTACTTTGGAGATATTACTTATGGCCCAAGTGTTTCAGTTCATGCCACTAGGGAGCGAGATATGTGCTATGTTCCTCAGTCTATTTGGGGCAAAGGTTTTCTGATGAAGTAGGAAGTAGAACATGGCATTCTTGAGCAGAGAAAGTCAAAAACACTGGCAGCTTCTAAATACCCCCGGGGACAGGAGAACCTAGAAAGTCACACTGATCGACATGAACGACAGGAAGAGCCTTTGTATTTCCTCTTGGCTTCATTTCTGGCCTATCAGCAGAAAGTTAAAGCAAAGATTTTAAACTTTTGGTAACCATGAAGCTGTGTCAAGACACAGTCAAAGAGAGCAGCCCTTTCACTTATTTGCTGCTTTTTTTCTTTTTATTTTCAAGGAAGAATATATGTGCACACATACTCCTGAGAAAATAAAATGTATCGCCTTGGTGACATTTCTTCAAGGTGTTCATGGAAGAAGCACAAGATTTTTAATCCATATATGTTCATAGATATTTAAACATACATTCGTACATAGGTGTGTATGTATGTATATATATACACACACTTATGTATATGTATGTTTATATGCATAATATTTTCACATAGAAATTTCCACTTTTTGGAAATAGAGACAAGTGAGAGACAAAATACTGCAAAAAAAAGTATCAAGTGTTGTTTTAAAAAGTCTTAAGTATTTCTTTCTTCCAATATTCTCCTATTGTCACTAATACTAGGAAATCCTGTGGGATTCTACAAGGAATAAAGGCTGAAATTTAGTGGATGAAAGACAGATTAGGTTAAAGTACCATAAGCAGAACATATGTGGGGGGAAAATAAATGGAAAGGCAGTAATTACATACTAATTCAAACTAAATCAAACTTCCCTGTGGCAAAAATGCAACAGTGGGGTGTGCAGAAGATTCATTGGGTGACTTGCGAGAGCAAGAAAATTGTGTTCTGATTCTCTTTGAAGTTTGCCTTTCAGGCAAGTACCTTGTGGATTGCATATTAGATAAGGTTTTTTCTGGAATCATTCCAGACATCTTTGCCCAGAAAATTTATGACTGTCTCCTCTAGCAGTTTGTTATAGAATTCTTTGTGGAAATGGTTAGCGATTTTTATTTTTGTTCTTAGTATTTCTGAATCTACAATGATGTAATAAAAAGCATTAGTGGTGTCAGACCAGTTTATTTGCTCTACTGGATTCAGTCACCTTATTTGTTATTTACATAATTAGTATTTAATAGGGTCATATTCCATTTCCTCTGGAAATGAAGAATGGAATATTCTAGATTAGCAACATCAGTGTAAAAACAAAAATATTTCTGTTCTGGAAAGTGACAGTGCCCAGTGGCATTGATTCTAGCTTAATGTGCTTTAGCTCTCATCCATCTGTTAAGGACTTGATGCAGGGATCAATATATTACTTGCCTGGGGAAGTCCAGACTTTCCTTTCGATTAGACACAGAGTCATCAAATTGCTAAAGTGATTAAAAAATAATCAAGATCTTTTTGGAAAATTAATTCTATAAAATAATGTGGGAGAATTTGTTTTGGTGCCAAAGCCTTGTGTTGTTGAAATCTTTCAGATTTATAGTTTCAATTTTTGTTTTAAAAATAATTTTGGATTGTATGATCTATTTATGATGCATTTAAATCTGCACAATAAAATGTGAACTAGAATCAATTTATGTAAATGGGAAAAATAAATATTGTTTTTAAAAAAGACAAAAACTAGAAAATAAAAAATGTTGGGGTGGAGAAATAGCCTGGGAATGAATTGGCACACATTTGAGATTGTGGTATTCAGGCTACTTTTTTTATCCAGTATGCTAAACCAGCAACCCTTTCATTTAAAATATTAAACATAGGGCTCAATATGATAGTCCAGTGCTAAATTTTTGCCTTGCATCTGCTGGAATTCTATATGGGCACTGGTTCGATGTATCCTAGCTGCTCCACTTTCTTCTAGATACTTGTGTGTGATCTGAGAAAGCAGTACAAGATGGTCCAAATGCTTGGATACCTGCACCCAAATGGGAGAGCTGGAAGAAGATTCAGGCTCCTGGTATTGGATTGCCTTAGCTCCAGCCATTGCCTTCACTTGGGGAATGGAGCAGCAAACAGAAGAGCTTTCTTTCTTCCTTCCTTCTGTAAATATGCCTTTCAAGTAAAGATAAATAAATCATTAAAAATAAATGTTTATATCTATCTCTCTATCTACTATCTAGCTAGCTAGCTAGCTAGCTTTCCATACAGTTATATAACATTAGTGGACCAGTGATATCAGTGTAGTGGTTAAGCAGCACTTTCTAAGCCAGCATTCACTCATTATATAAATGTTGCTTTGGGCTCCATTGGATGTTCTTCTCATAGCTAAGGCATCTAAGAAGTCAGCAAAAGATTGCACATGTGCTCTTGTTGCTGCACACTATAGGAAAGGTGAAATGAAATTCTTGCTCTTGGCTCCAACCTAGCACAATACTTGCTATTATGGCCATTTGGTGTGTGACCATCACATCATACTGGTGCTCTCTCTCTCCCTCTCTCCCTCTCCCTCCTTATTGATCTACTCCCTTTCTCCATCTGTCTCCCCGGTTTTCAAATACATAAATATTTATGCAAAAAAACAGGTAAAGTATTCAATAAAGTGATTAGATTTGATGCAATTTGACTGATTTTTGACAATTATAATCACTTCTTTCTTAAATGGAGTCAGAACAGATGAGACATGGAGGAATAGTATTGAAAAAGCACAACACAAAGGCCCGTATTTGCCAGCTTTATAAATTTCATGGCAAAAGATATTCACAGAGAAAATCATATTAAATTCATTCTTAAGAAAATAAGGAAACATTATTATGATAAGTGATTATAAAAGCCACATGGAAGCTATTTATAACTAATTTTATAAAATTATGTCTTGACTGTGGTAAAATTGTGCATGTCATTGTATCTGTAAATCATATTATTAGTTATGGCAATAATGGCTATATCATCTTGGAAAAAAAAACCTGAATGTAGTTCAGAGAAAGTGTTTTACTGACATCTCCTCTGTTATTTTGCTGTCATCACAGACTGTTAATTAAAATAAGCTAAGAAATGGATTCAACTCTTTTCCATGAGCATATGATAATATGAACATTATTATGTGTTCATTATTATATGTTCATATTATAATTCAAACAATATGTGGTATACATACATTATGGAATACTAAAATCAGTCATAATAAACAGCAAACCCTGTCTTTTAAAAGAAAAATGCAACTGGAAACCGTTTTCCTTACTGAAATAAGTTAATATCCAAAAGATGAATGCGATACGATTTTGCTCATCTGTGGAAAACTCATATAGAAAATAGAAAGTCCAATTTATACGAGTAAAATTTTAAACTCAGGTTATTGTTTAAATCCTCTGTATTCAGAGGAACAGTATTATTATTTTTTTTTCCTATTTGCTGTTGTTTGAATTCTTTGCCTAAGGGACTATGTGCATGTGATTGTGAAGTGAACAAAAAAAAAGTTCATAAAAAAAAATAATAATGCTCGTAAGGAATGTGACCAGGAGGGAATGTGGAGTAGGAGATATCACTATTCTTCTAAAACCAAATTATGAAATATATGAAATTTGTTAACCTGATGCAAATAAAATAAGTTGAAATAAAAAAAATCAGATTGTGCTCCATAAACATAATGCAATCATGACCTTTTAATTAAAACAACATACATTAAAAAAGAAAACTTTGTTTATATCACTTATAGGATTTCAAAATTGTTTTCCAACAGGCTTCGTTTTTCTTATCAACACATTTTCCAATTAATTGCCTATTCCTGAATTCTGAGGTCTGAACCTCACTGTTTTGGACAACTTTCACTTTTCTTTACCTATGTCAATGTTAATTTCCCCAGCACTTTCATAATCTTTTCTATTGCTATAATGTTCAGTTAATTTTTTCTCAGTAAGCCCTGCCCCAAACCTAGTCAGAATTTTTTATTGCCTGAACTGAGCTGCCTTGTAGGTCACTAATTTGAAATCCCTCCATCTGATTAACACTTAACTCCATTATCTACACATCTTTTCTTTCATGTCTGCTTTTAAATGCCTCTGTATATTTTGTGCTTATTTTTGGCTCCCTGACTTAACTTTCCTAACAGATTTCATGATCCTTCTTGTCATTTGAACTCATCTTCAGTTTTTTGCTTCTCCTTCCTTCTGCTGTGTTCAGTTTAGACATAACTCCCAAACTGGATCCCACTGATCCAGAATCTTTTTTCTCTGCCGAACTTTGCTGGAGAAAACTACACAACTCTGCCAGGAAGACAGATTTACCATTTCCAATTTCAGCCTGGCACTCTCAATTGCTTGGCAGTTCCATTAGTTGTCCACTGAAATGACTCTTGGTTGATAGCTCTGACCTATAAAATGTTGTGATCAAGCTCTAACCTTCGCAGTATCATGCACTTCTTCCTTGTGTCTCTGAGGGCCTCTTCAAACATACCCTTTGTGAATTTATGAACCTCAGTACCCAACCTTTGCTACCTGGATATTAGTCTTAACTTTCCACTCTGTATACACACATACCTGCTTCCCTAGAATCTTGTAGACATGTTTTCACAGCCATTTGTTACCATGCACGGCTATCAAGGCAGGTGTCTGTTGGACTCTTGAGAGTACCTTTCCCTTGGATTAAGAACCTGTTATCATGTCTAGAGAGTCCTTCTTCCTTATGGGATCCTGAAGAGTGTGCTACCCCATTCCGTAATCTTAGCTGTCTGGATTTATTGCAACTTGTCTCACAGACAGCAGATACACAACCATCCTCCCTAAATTTCTCTTCTCTTTTAGTGCTTTCCTCGATGAAAATTATGATGTTGTGGGTTTTGGTTAAAGAAATATATGTGTATCTGTGTGTATATATGTGTGTGTGATATATATAAGATTAAACATAAAGTGTGTATGCTGTGTATTGCACGACAACAAGAAAGCAAAAAATCCTTTTAAGCACTTCCTTATAATTATGAATTCTGTAAGTTCTCACAGTTTACTTGCCTGTTAATTCATTTTGAGTTGAAGGATATTTGATCAACTTTATTTTGCCATTTATGATGTCCACACATATTCTATAACCTGATATTATCTATAACCTCACATGACAATAATTTCATTATTCCTTTTCTTAACATTGCATCATATTTTTAATATTAAATGAACCAGTAATGTTGAAATGGATATTTCTGAGGTCTAGTTTTCCCAATATAGAAACAAGTAGTGTCAAACAAAGGAATTCAGTACTGGATTAAGGCAAATAATATGTTCGAACATAAATAAAGTTCTATGAAACGTATTGTAAGTTTACAACACCGAGAAGGAATAATTTCATTTGAAATGCTAAGCAAAAGCTTCTAACTTGAGTGATGTTATAGAGTTGTAATTATAAGAATATGAGTTCATCTCCTACATAGGGTTATTGCAAACATCAACATTGCTCTAATATATAAAATCAGTTTGTCAAGTGGAAAACAGAAAAATAGGTATTTAAACAGAGAAACAGACTTGTATATATGTCTGTGTTTTCATGCTATTTTATTTGGAAAATGTATTGTGTGCCTCTCCTTCACTGAAACAATAGGTTATGTCTCCTTGTTATCTCATTGTTACAGTTATCTTTGTTTGTGGGAGCCTATTCCTCCATTTTGATATTTCATCCAAGGTATTGTCCTGCTATTATTCTTGACTTTAAAATGTTATTTATTTTAAATACTTATGGAACGTTATTTCAGTTATTTATATGCAAAGTGCTCTGCTATAAACAATGATTGAACAGATCAAAGAGGATTATGTTGATGAATAAGATGATTTTATTCTAAATCTGATTTACATTAGAGGTAAGTGAATAACTGAATAGGATGCAGAGCAGTCAATTTTATATAGAGGAGGAGTGCTTGGATTTTATATGACTTCACTTGAAATTTTGATGTTCATTTTAAGTTTTTTTAAGGTTGATTGATTGATTTGGAAGCAGAGTGTTGGAAAGAGAAGGAGACATAGACCAGATGGCTATAATGGCCAGGGCTGAGCAAGAACAAAGTCAGGATCCAGGATCTTCTTCCAGGTCTCCCATGTGGGTGGCAGTGGTCCAGGCACTTGGACGATTTTCCTCTTTTTTCTGTCAGTATCAGGGAGCCCTAGCAGAACTGGAGTAACAGATACTTGAACTGGTGCCCACGTTTGCTACTGCTCTTGCAGTCGTAGGTTTCCATGCAATGCCACAACACTGGTTCTTCACATTCTTAATTTTTGGCCATATGTTACTCAATGGAAGAAGTAAAATCCTGTTTAAATGAATATTTAATGTTACACAGTTGCCAAAACTTTAAAATCCATCACAATGATGTAATAGTAACAGTGTTTGATGCTTTGTTTCACTAATGTGACTGATGCCCGCTTTGGGTTAATGGGCACAAAAAGCCTTAAGTAAGAGAAAATTGCATCCAGGAAAGTATATCAATTCATCACCATTTTAGAAATGGCTTTTTGAAGCAGCAAGTTTTTGTATAACTAATTCACTAAGTTAACTTTAAGATATACATCATATATGTATTAAATGTTGGAGAAACTTATGAGGACTGTATGTTTGAATAAAACTGTATCATTTGAGCTTGGATAGGATAATAGCCGTATGTTGACTATTAGAAGAATAAGATGGATAAATATGGGATTTAGAGCTAATATGAAACTAGTAAACAGTGTTCTATTGAAGGCTGCAGTGGAGGATACAAGTTCATTCATTTGAAAGGTTGAGTGAAGGAGGGAGGGCCACTAGCATAAACACATACTCACATAACTTGCAACTGCTGATTCATTCTCGAAATGGTCTAAATACTCAGTTCTGGATCAAGCGAAAACTAAGAAACAAAAGTTCCATCCTGCTGCTTCATATGGCTGGTGGAAGATCAAGTAGTTGATCCAACTTCCACTGTCATCCCAGGCACATCAGCAAGATTCAGAGCAGGCATGACTTAAGCAGCATCCCTAACATGTAATGCCATTAGTACAATTGGTAACTTACCCTGCTCTGTAACAATGGTAGCATGTATCTATATCAATCCTTATTTATATCTATATATCTGTATCTATATATCTCGAACTATTTATAAAAGATGAACAAATTTTGTTTATCTCACAACACAAATTTAAGAACATGGTAACATAATTCTACCCACATTCCTCACCAACTTTCCTTATTTCTTTTTTCTTTATTTTCATTAAAAAAAAATTCTAATACACTCTCAGTTGACTTTCATATACATATACATATTTACTATTAGGGGTTCTTATCTACTTTATGTTCATTTGTTTCCTATCTGTATACTTATGATTTTCCTAAATGCAAAGCAAAAATCTAAAATCTTTGTCCATACTCAAGAACTACACATGTATATTTTCTCACCATAACACCTCATATTTAATATACTCAGTAGTCAATTTGTTATACTCCAGGAACTGCTATTCCCCAAGTTTATGTCCAAAAGAGTTTGAAGTGGAATCCTATGTAAAACACAGACATTCTGATATGTGATGTGTCTTAACCAGCATTTTGATCACTAGGTCAAACGCATGCCCATGCCAATCCCTAATTTATCTTTCTCATAGTCGACTTTTCGTTTCCATACTAGGCAATAGGGAGCAAATGAATTCTTTCAGAATTTTATTTGAAAAGCTAAACATGGTGTAAGTCTTAGTGAGTACTCAATATTTGTTGAGTTTAATTATTTGCTCACTCTTTCCAAAACTGATAAGAATGTGTGAGTTCAGTTCTGTTTGGAATCAGTCAACGCATTAGCTACAATATAAATTTTGAGCAGACAGTGAAGCATTAAATTACTGCTGTCAAATAGCTTAAAGTCCAATATTGGACATACAGATGCACACTAAGCCATTCACTTCGTGCTAAACAGAGAATATTGAAGATGATTTTCAAAAGAAGTCATTTGATGGGCTCCTGTTAGAGTCTCAGCTGCTTCTATGCTTTAGTTCTGATAAAAACAGCAGAATGCTGCCGAAGTGCTTGGGTATTATGCTACCTGTGTGGGAGAAATGAGAGAAGCTTCTGCTCTCAGATCTGGGCATTATTGTGGCCCAGCCCTGGCCATTTAGGAATGACTCATTGGATGGAATATCTCTCTCTCTCTGTATCTCCATTACTCATTTAGCTCATAACTCCATAATTTTAGATAAATCTTGAAATTTTGAAGGGTGTCATTGGAACACAAACCCTAGAAGCGCTTTTCTAACAATGTCTTTCCTTTTCCAAACCCCAAATATAATCCTTCTGTGTCTGAGAAATAGTGCGACATCCAAATAAATAATAATAAGGTTAATCCAGTTTGGGATGAAAACAAGCAATTTGTGCATATGCATTCATGCAGATAGATAGATAACTTAATTGCTTATTTCTTCTTTTATAATTTTTCATAACAGTCCAAAGTCCTGTGTCCATTTGCTAAAATTAATTTTAACAATTTTCCCAGTTGCCACTTTTATTATTTTCCTTCACACATAGCATTCTAATAAATTTAAAGTCCATCTTTTATTTTTTATGATACCTGCTAGAATTGGGTTTTTTTTATACATCAGCATTTTTCTGAGTTGTTTTGAACACATTACAAATTCGCCATGGTTAAAACACTAGTATTCCATTAGTTCATCCAGGTCTCAAGAGTTGCTAGACCCTGAACACTTGGGCCGTCCTCTCTGCTTCTTTGTGTTGACCATTAGCAGGGAGCTGAATGAGAAGCAGAGTAGCCAAGAGATGAACAGGTGGATCACCATGCAGCTGTTCTTCATAAGATATATGCTACTGTACCAGTCTTTCTATATAATCTGGATAGTGCCATCTCAGGATATTGAAGCCTCAGTAACCTCAGTAGTTGCTTTTTACAATGTGAAGAAGATTGTTAGTTAAAAAGTTTTATAATGTGTGCCTGTAGGCAAAGAATATATAACTACTTGGACTTTTAAAAACTCATATTGACAGATTGAGGAAAAGACTAAATCTTAGGAAATAAAGTTAATGGATGTGATACATGAAATGAAATAATTCAATATTTACTATTTTTATAATGGCTTGCTACTTTATATAAATATTAGACAAATAATTGCAATAATTTACTATTATTTCTTTACCATTTTGAAATTATAAGGCCCTTGAAAATAAAAACTGATTTGAACTTTGTATTGTATTGCTGAAATCATTTTTAATCATTGTTTTGATTTTTATCACCTCCTTTCTTGTTAACATAAAGGAACAATCCTTAATGTATCCTGCTAAAATAGAATTTGATCAATTCTTGGGGATTTACTATTCCATCAATGATGGCAGTGATCAGATTTACAGACTCAGAATCCTTTTGAGTAGGTTATTTAATTTTATGAGACTTTAAAAATTAATTTGGTATTCAAATAGATTTATACATCTTCAGTATTTTGAAGAATTCAAGTTGACTTTTCTAAAGTGCATGAATAGTCTTTGCATTTTGACCCATAATTCTCCAGCTGATTGTAGAGAATTTGTGATGTATTGGCAGTAACACTGAATGAAATGCAGCTTATAGAAGCTATTTCTGTTATGGAGCCAGCATTGCACCCCAGTTAGCTGAGCCACTCCCTGTAATGCTGGCATCCTGTTTGTAGCCTTATTCAAGTTCAGACTGTTATACTTTCGATCCAACTCTCTGTTGAATCCCCCAGGAAAACAATTGAAGATGGCCAGAGGAATTAGACTCCTGCACTCAAGGAAACTAGATGACATCCCAGGCTCTTGGCTACAGACCGGTCTGCTTTGGTAGCTGTAACAAATTGGCATGGGAACCAGCAGACTGAAGATTTCTGTAATGTAACTCTTTTTTGTTTTTAAAAGTTAGATTTACAGAGAAAAGCAGACACAGAATGATCTTCCATCAGCTGGCCCATTCCCCCAGTGACCACAACAGCCAGAGCTGAGCTGATCCAGAGCCAGGAGCCTGGAGCTTCTTCCAGGCCTCCCATGATAGCTCTGGATCCTAAGGCTTTGATTTTGCTCAACTAGTTTCCCAGGCTACAAGCAGGAAGTTGGATGGAAATGGAGCAGCCAGGATATGAACCTACTCCCATATGGGATCCCGTTGCGTGCAAGGCTAGGACTTTAGCCACTAAGCTATGGTGCTGGGCCTTCTAACTGTAACTTTAACTCTCCCTTTCCAATACATAGATAAATCTTTTTAAAAAGATATTCAAGAAGAATTAAAATTAACAAATATCACCATATTGATTCATCATTAAATTATATAATAGCTAAAGCAATTGGCAGTAATATCATTATTGTAAGTAGCACCACTGTTTATCTATGTTTATATACACATGCGTGTTCAGGTTTTCCAAAGTATTTTTGCAGTCACACATCTTTATAATTCAGTTTCTTTGTGTCAAAGCAATAAAGCACATGGGTAAGTAATTTGCTGAAGATTATACAGCTAGTGAGTGACAGAGTATATGCTCTTAACTATCGAATTCTGTTTTTACTACTTGATGTGAATCACAAGTAGGAATATCTTAAGAGAACAGCTCTACAGCATTTTCAGGTAGAAGTTTCTTACTGTTAGACAGTGGTTTCTTTTTTAAAACATCACTTTCAGGATTGGTTTTTAAGTTAGCAAGTTTTCAGTTTGGATGAAAACCTGAAATCTTATCCTTCATGTTTAATTAATATGGTTTTGAACATTATTTTCTAAACTGGAAATATTATAAGATTTTTAAAATTTCAATAGAGTCTTTTTAATTAAAATCAATGTCTAGTTCAAATTTTTGTCTGAACCAGGGCATTTTTTCCATTCTTCTCTGCCTCATGAAACATAATTATTAGTGGAGTTACGGTTTGAAGTTTGGGTTATTCCTTTCAGGAAAATAAGTTACCTGATTTAAAGGATGAAGGTTACATAAAATTGTCTTATTATCACTGTGCTTCTGCATGGTGCATGCTAAAAAACAAGATTGTCCAACTTGCTTAATTACCTTGAAGACACTGAACAACTCCCCGTGCTTACCAGACTGTTCTACGTGCGTTTCCCATGGCATGCAAATAATTAAGTGTGGAATTTAATCATGCAAAATGCTTCAGAGGTAGAGGAAACACCATGCCATTGTTCTCTTATGATAATTCCCAATTCCTACAGGCCTTTCCCTATTTGTCATCCTGTTCCTTTAATACTCAGTTGCACTGTCATTTTGGTTTTGCTTTTGTATTCCCAGATGCTACTCAGTTCCCTGTTCTAACAGCTGGATTATGTGTGGTATTTGAGGTTAATTAAATTGCTGATGAATTTTAAACATAGGTATTAAATGAGGGAAGCAAAAAATAAGAAAAGTAAAAGTGTGAGTATACCTGCAGAAGCTGTATATGGCATTCCATTTAAAAGGAGCTGGGGCCACTGCTTTGGGACCTCTGTCTTTGGTCCTGGGGCCTCTGTCTTTGGTCGTGGCATCCCATATGGCACAAGATTGAGGCCCTTCTTCTCCAGGTCTGAAACAACTCTCTGCTGATTGTCAGAGAATAGCTGAAGGGCTTGGGGGCTTGAAAGCCACATGGGAGAACTGAACGAGGCTGCTGGTTCCTGGCTTCAGATCAGCTTAGCTGTAGCCATTGATTTGCAGAGTAAACCAGCAGATAGAAGGTTCTCTTTCTGTAACTCTGACTTTTAAGAAGAATAAATCTTTTAAACAAGCCATACACTGTGTGGTGGTGTTTTGTTTTAGAAGAACTTAAACTTAAATGAAGTTTTTGCAAAAAGACTGTAGTTATACTTTTTTTCTTTTGTTAAATAGAAAATCTTCCTTTGAACAAGTTATTCATTTTTTTTCCGTTCTTGCATCATAATTGCCATGTTGAAATCTAAACATTACATTTATATTAAATGTCAATAAATATTCTCTATATGGATGATATTTTAATGTTTGAGAGGGATGCATGCCCATGTGCACCACTGATTAGATTGGGAGGATCAAAGAATAGGTGAAAATCGATGAGTCAATTATGTCCAATTTTTTTCTCTTCTTTTTGTTTCTGGTGGGAGAGGGGAGGGCTAATCCCAACAGTCTAACTACATAAGTACCTTGGGATGGGGGCGGATACTCTGTGTCATTCCAGGATCCCTGATATGGAGTACATGCCAATGGCGCTGTTTAACTGATATTGATAATTCTGAGTTGCTATTGATTTCATTGTTCCAAGGCTGAGAAATTGTTTGCAAGGTCCATCCACTGACATAGTCCACCTTAGGGTCTCCACTTGCCCAGATATTTGTGTCAAACTTGGCTAGGACAATTATCCAATTCATTCTGCACTCTATCCTCTCTCATGATACTATATGTTCACTGCAGACATCAATGAGCTTTAGTGTCCCCTGTGTGTATCTGAACGTGATATCCACTGCACAGGCTTTCCTGCAATTAGAGGTTTGAATCCAGTGGTTCAGTTGGGTTAAGGAGATCCCCAAGGAAATTTTATCAGAGGTGCCCCAGACCTGACTACTATGTGTTGCAGCCAGTGTGGAGACCTGCTTCATCTGTCACTCACATTAGCCTACACACACTGGTGGTTGTAATTGCTGGGTCAGTTCTGTCCCTAACCTCATCTCATACAAAAACCAATGGATGCTGTAGTACAGACCAACCCTGCCCACCACACACACAGTTGGAACTGCAGCCTGGTTGGAGTGACTCCCAATAGTTCTCCACCAGTTTTTCCCTCAGCGATGGTTCCTGGGCATGCCAGTATATGTAGCAGACTGGTCCTGTCTGTCCTATATCCCATTTTGTTTTTGTAGACTTCAATGGCTGCTGGAACCTAGTTCATCCTGACCAACCCCACTAGCCAGCCCACATTTATGTCAGAAGGTGCTAACATCTGTTTTTTATTCCCGTCCCCAGTTCTCGTTCTCATGCCCACTAGTGGGAGCTGCAGCCCTTCAGAAAGTGCCCAGTTTCCCCACTAGGTCCATTCCAGACTCCAGATTTTTCACTTTCCAGGTGGTTCTACATTCTAACCTAATCGGACTCACCCCCATTTCTGGCACTTTCCAGCTGATGATCTGGCAAAACTCAACCAATCTGAATTTACACTGGATTATGCATAAACCAGTAGGTACAGTCAGTTAGCTCAGACTGGCTCTTCCCTTAACTCAGCTCACAAACAGGCCAATGATTTTTGCAGCCCTGCCCAGTCTGGTCCAAACCGCACCCCTCACCAAGTCCTGCCTCTCATGTTCTCCAGCCAGAGCAGTGGCCCATCAAGGGAGCCCTCGCAGTCCCTTGTCAAACTAGTCACCACCCCCCCTCATATGTGCTGGTAGGTGTCACGGCCCAGTTTGACATGGCGTGCCTCATCTTGTCATTCACCAGTGGGTGCTACAGCCTGGCTCGACCTGACTCACCCCCTTTCCAGCTCATACTGGTGCATGTTGCAGCTTTGTCCAGCACAATCACACAACCAGCCCCCAGTTCCAGCCCTTATGTGAACTGGCTTCTGATGCAGCCCAACTAGACATGTTCTGCACCCCATCCTGGTTCTTTTCCAGTGGGTACTATAAATTGGCCATGGCTGGCATGCCCCCAGACTTGACCCACACATATGCCAGTGGGTACTATTTTGGTGTGATTTGTTTCCTGCCTTGGTTCTTATGCTTACCTACAGCGATTGTGTCCTGATGGAAGACTTTCACAAGCTCCTCTATCAGCCTACCTCACAATGGCAGATCTTGTGCTTATCTGCAAGTTCTTGGCCCTGGCTAACTTGGCCCAACTTCTGTCCTGGCAGGAACCGCACCCTAGCCCTACTGTCACAAAGCCATTCCAACTCTTAGCTCTGGGTGCAATAGTCCAGCTCCATTTGATCCACTCCCAGAACTGTGTTTCAGGTCTTTTAGCAGTGACAGGAACTCTTCAAGGCCATCCTGCACCCTCTCTGACTCTTATCTGCTCCAGTGGATGCTGAAGCCTAGACACACAAACCCAGTCCACACCCATGCGGAAGGATACTGCATACATATGCAACCCTGTTCACTGCCTTCCTTAAGGCTCACATGCTCACCAGTAGCAACCAAACCCCAGCTGAGGCATCCCTTAGCTCCCTAATCAGGCCTTCTCCCAACCATAAATCTTGCACATGTCAATGGTTGCTTCAAACCAGCCCAGCATAGGCCATATCCCAGATTGGTTTTTGCCATCACACGCTGCTGTAGTCACAACTCTTAACTGGTTCATGCTGCACTGCTCAGATTTTCCGCATTCCTGGCTTTCATGAAAATTGACTGATGTGATAGCTTAGGTTAGCTCAGCATGGCCTACATCCCATCCTGGTTCCTGGACATGCCATTGTGCTGTGGTTTGG
Source organism: Ochotona curzoniae (assembly GCF_017591425.1). Lineage (NCBI taxonomy): Eukaryota > Metazoa > Chordata > Mammalia > Lagomorpha > Ochotonidae > Ochotona > Ochotona curzoniae. Next base: position 46,863,079 of record NW_024467119.1, read on the forward strand.
CCTCACTCTACCTGATCCACACACCTCCCCACCAAGAGGCTAATGCATATACTTGTCAAGAAGTGGAGCAACTCCACTTGGCGTGACATACACCCAGCCCTGACTAACATGCTTACCTGTTGGTGTGACAGCCTGCCAGAGGAGTTCCCAAGTTTCCCTGACAGGCCCATTCCCAAACTCATATCTCAAACATGCAAGCAGGGGCCAAGCCCTTGCATGGCATAGTCCCTGCCCTCCATCTCAATCTTTATGTGTGCTAGTGTATGCTGCATTCCAAGCTGTTCCACACATAATTCTTGGGTGTGCCTTTGGGTTTTGCAGCCTGGACCAGAATGGTCTGATCCTAACCTTTGTTCACGTGGGTGTCAGTTCTGTAACCATTTCTCAATCAGCTTGTCACCAGCCCCAGATCTCGAATAAACCACGAGATAATATATTTCTGAGGCAAGAGCCCATAAATCCCCCAAGAATCTGCCCCCATATCTGGTTCTCTCACATGATGGCTAATGTCATTGCCCGGCTTAATGTGACCCCTCCATTGTTCTGACCACTGTTGTGGTCTAGCCATGCCAGGTAGGCTCCAGCATTATCTTTCACGTGCACTTGTGGGTGATCAATGCTAAATACCCCAGCTCAGATGGGTATCCTCCCACATGGGTGGATGCTCTTTTCTGACCCAGAGAGGACTTCCAATTTATCTCCTGCGGTTACTCAGTCTCAGTATCCCTGTTTAGCTGAAAGTACAGTGGCCTTGTTGATAGTAGACCAGAAGCTATTCCTAAATGGTCTCTTTTCCATCACATTGCATATCCCCTTTCCTGGAGAATCAGCCCTCATATTGGAGAGCTAACTGTATTCCCAGCCAGATTTTCCTCCAGGGTTGTATTCTAACCTGGAGCTTTGATCATCCACCCAGAACTTCAGCCTGCACAGATCCTCACACTTGTGTCACAGCATGTTCTGGCCTGGGCACCTAACACTCTGCCCATCTAGGACCCAAGCAATTACATGTGTTCCCTGGTCCATACCACCATCCTGGTGTGGGGCCCCAGTACATGCACAAGTCCCCAACCAGCACTCCATAGAAGCATGCCAGCATGTGGCCCTATACCTTCCTCCTCCCCAGCTCATCAACAAAAGGCAATTTGGCCTACTCAGAACTCAAGCACGTGTGTAAGTCCCCCAGCCCTTCATGAAGACCATGGCCTCTGTTGTAAGTTCTGCAGCTCGCATTAGTTCCGTGGCCCCAGGCAGCTCAGTGAAAGGAGCACAAAGCCTCCTGGGGCAGTCCAGTGGAAGGCTGACACCAAACCTGAGGTCTTGGAATTCACTACAGGTGTTCTTTGTGGTGAGCAGAGACTGTTTCTTGAGCCATGATTTTGTTTCCCAAGGTGGATACTAACAGAAAGAACAGGAAGCAAATCAGTACCTGAACCTAAGCTTACTAACACAAAATGGTGCTGTCCTAACTAGTATCTTAACTTCAACCAAAACAGTTGATGGGTTTTGTTGATAAACTAAACACCTCCTCCCTTATCCTATATGTCCCGTAGTGTATAATGTCTGATGCCACTAATTAACTTTGTCTACTGACCACCCCCTCAAAAAAAAAATAAAAAATAAACCCATGAATAAAAGCCACTTTTTTTTTATAGCACACTTAAGTACCCTCTCTAATTTCCCTCCCTGATTGCCTTTACTTCATGTGTGCATTATGGAAGGAGCAGGGATTAGTTCTGTCACTGCTTGAGATGCTTTTATCCTGTATCAGAGTGTCTGCACTGAGACGCAGCTGTGGCAGTTCCTGTTCTCCTCCTTTCTAATATACATGGAGAAGAGGTGATGAAATCTCAAACATGTGGGCACCTACACCCACCAGAAGACTCGAGCATCGTTGTGAGTCCCTGTCTTCAATTAATCCCACACGAGCTCTTCAGGCACTTGGGGAATGAGCAATCAGATCGTTGATGTCTGTATCTCATTCTATCTAGATTTCAAATAAAATAAATAAAAAAAAATAAAATTTGGAAATGAAGATTACTCACAGTATAACTGAATAATTTTTTTTAACTTTCCTTCCTTTTTTCTTATTTCCATTGCAAGAAAATGTAGTATGTACAAAGATAAAAAAGTGACAGAGAAAGAATTTTACATGTAAATTTGAGATATCGAATGAAATTTACCAAACTCACTCATGAACTCCCTAGCGAACTAATAAAAGTCCGTTAATATAATAGATTTTGAACATGACTTCACATAAAAGCCAAATTGAAAATTGAAATCATGTGAGTCAGTTAAATATGAAGAAACAATTCAGATTGTAGGAAAATAGAGAAATGTTCTTAAAACTTTCTTTAAGGGAGAGTGCTTTATTCTCAAAAGGAAAACTATGCATTTGTGTTAACAAAAGTTGCAAAGAAATTAAAATTTTACAGAAAATATTGATATATTCAGTTATGTAAAAATACAGTATATGTGCACATATAACCATTATAAAATATGACACACATATACAAATACATGCATAGTATTTATAATAAAATCTAGAATTGTGAAAGAACAGATCTGTCCTAATAAAAGATGTGAGTTAACACTAGACACTAATAAACTAAGTACACACTAATCAGATAGCTTTGGTAAATATCATAAAATATGAAAATTTTTGAAATGGTTATTTGAAGACAAATCATGTGCAGCATAACCAGTGTGTTCCACAGCAATTTCACTAATATTGAAAGCTTCAACATAAAACAATATGAAACATAGTCATTCTGTGAGTGCAGACATGTGCACATGCATCATACACATATGCATGTTGCCCAAAGAATAAATGTATTTTCTTATTATTTGAACAAGTATTTCCATGATTATAGGAATACTTTATATTTTCTGTGACTCTCATTTTGGCTTTCTATGTTCCAAAGTGACTTTATTATTTGCATTAATGTAAAGTTGCATGTTTGTTTATTTATTTATTTATTTATTTTGGTGTCCGAATTCAAGAGCCATGCTTGTCAGCAGTTTGTTGAGTATGAATCGTTGAAGAGGATTATGCCATTAGACGTAGCCTGAGAGAAAAATGTAAAACACTTTTTCCATCAATTGGTGTTGCTCTGATTTTTCAAATTTCAAGTAATGCAGTCATCATTTTTGTGGCTTTTTTTGTTCACAACCTAGAATAGTTGCTCATTCCTACCTCCTCAGCTACAGGAAACAACTAATAATCTTGTACCTTTGCTTCTGAACCTAATTATGTCATTGGCCACATGTTTGCCCTGACCCGGGCATACCTTTTCATTACATATTTGACATGTGTTTGAAAGCTGCTCCTTATTGATAACAAAAGAAGTCCTGATTTATCCTGCATATACTCTTCAGTCTCCTGTTTCTAAAAGTTACATTTCATCATTTCCTTCTCTTATTCACATAATGTGAAAATTGCTTTGTTTCCCAGTTAAAACCTTCCATATTGCATGTTTATTGCAGTTGTAGGCCCAGCTTATTAGAATATAATTGATACACACAAAACCCGGAAGTTGAATGTAGAGTAAAATGTGTGTGTGTGTGTGTGTGTGTGTGTGTGTGTAATTTATCTTTCTTCTTTGATAATCACAAAAACACTAAAATACTAGGGTTATTAATATTCCCCACATGTCTTTGTTTACACTTATTAATTTGCAGTCCCTTTTCCTAAAATTTCAATGAACCTGGTTTCGTTGGTATTTTCTGCCTTGTATTTTTAAGTGTAGTCATTGCCTTGGGATTGTATCATCTACCTTTCTATTTAACAAGGAATGGCTTTGGTGAATTTATGTACTTATCATTTTAAAATTTCAGAAATTATTTCAGCGTTGTTATGCTTTCATTCTGTAGGACAGTCTGATGCCAGACTTGCCAGGGTATGTTCCTGAGGAGACTTGTTGCTACTGATCATCTGAGAAAATCAGAACTAAGTTTTGGTCCTGAAATTGCATGGCCTAGAGAACAACTATATATCTAACCTCACATGTATTCAAGTGGTCTCATTCATTCATTTGTTTTATTTTTTTAAGAATTTTTATTCAGTTATTACGTGAATGAAACAGAGATCTTACATGTGATGATTCATTCTTCAAGTAGTTGTAATTGCTGGCAATATGTAGGCCTAAATCAGGAAATAGAGTTCCATACAGTTCTCCTATGTGGTTGTAGGTGCCCAAGGACTTTGGTCATCTTCTAAATCACTATGGAGCTAGATCACAAGTGGAGCAGCTGGGACCTTAACTGATGAACATATGAGATACAACCTTGCCAGCAGTGGTTTAACATACCATACTACAACTCTGATTCTGACTCCTAATTTCATTTACAGTTTTGCTATTGGTTTTGCTCTTTAAAGAATATTTTATTTTGGCATTTACATTTTAGTTTTCTCCTAAGAAACAGTTTTTGCTCGTTGTATCATGAATTTATTCTTCATGCATCAATCTGAACAACATGAGGTACTAAAAATAAAGCATATCCACTATTCTAACACTGAATGCATTCTATTTAAACTATAAATTAAAATAAATAAAAATTATATAACAAAGATTATAGGTTTCACCTTTTACTGATATTTCCCTTTTAAAAGTGCTAATATACATATGTGCTAATTAAGAGATTACACAATAATTCAAAAGACAACATTTTTATATATGACTTTTTATTTTATATATTCAACCAAATGTCATGAAAGATGCTATAAAAGTGGTGCTACTTTCAGTCATCAGCCTCAGAGTCATCTGGTTGACAACATAAAGAATGGCAATGCATTTCATGCATGCTATTTTTGCAGCACATATATAATTCTAAGAATAAGATTAATTGTTTAATATTTCCAATGTACATCAGCTGCTATTTGCCATTGTTGTGAAAATCATTTCTAATCCATGAGTCGCTCTGAAATCTCAAATGGGAACATCAAGATAAGCATGAAAACAGATGTTTGGAACTACTGGCAATCAATATCTAATTATGCAAGAATCTATTGCCTTCTTGTTGTCTGAGAAGAAAGGTTTGACAAGTTAATTAATTTGTCTTTCCTCTTATCTAAGCACATCCATCACTCAAAGCTTACATACACTCCGAATCAATATTTGTCTCTAATACTGGAAGGAATACAGTATAGAAACTTTGCAGGAGTCGAATGCAGTAGCATTTTTCTGTTGAGGTCACAAAACTGTTTTCCCCATATGAAAAATGATTTCTTCATATCTTGAGAAGTGTTATCCTAGAAGAGATGTATAAATTTCACAGGTGGTGCTCTGGGAAGCATTGAGTAGAATCTGTGAATGAGGCTCCTGTGAGTTCTTTAAAAGGTAATATTTAGGTTGTACTCATGGATTGCGTTCTCAAAAGTGCTAAACTAATCTTGCTTAATGCCATTGCAATATTAATGGAAGCAATCCATAGATGTCGCAGATACAGTGTTGATTGTTTTTAGTCATGTCATAAATTTTTGTGCTCTAAATTACATAAGAAAAAGTAGACAAATGGCTTAAAATCTTATCCAAAACTTGTGAATATTAGGTATGTGTTGTCTTAGTACTTACTCCTATATCTAAGTTATTCATAAAAGACATAAATATTGGCTATCTGACTATACAAATGACATTGATTTAAAATTTTCCAAGAATAAATACAATTCTCTGTAGTTTTAACTTCTGCCCTTACCAAATTTAGGATTTTGGGTTTATAGTCCAACTAGAAAGTAGGCATATTTGGCATCAAAATTTATTTGACTTTCTCTCATCCATTCTCTTCCTTCCAAGTTAAACTCAAAGGACTCTCTCCTCTATCTATGCCAGTAAGTGAATAATAATTGTGGTAAATACAAATAATGAAATGCACACAGATTATGGTAGCTAGACCCACTTTAAATTTCAGTTTAACACCTGTTCAGTATCATCTTCTGATGATCTATGATATGTCATACACAATATGTCATTTTGCTTCCTCACTCTTCTTAGCACTGATGTTGTATCTTCTCTGCAAAACAAACAAAGAAAAGCAAAACAAAACAAAAAGACCTCCTGTTCTCCCACTCAAATGCCATTTTCTAGTGTTGCCTTGTATTTCAACCAGGCAGCAAACGTGATAAAGAGTCAATGTTCTAATTACCAGAAAATTCCAGCCATTCACCATTTTGGACTATCTCGTTACATGTTCTATTGCCATTTCAATAGTTCTTTGCTGTCATTTTCTCATCTCCCACTTCATCTCTCCCCTCACTTGCTAACACTCTTCAGTGTTCTCTATGATTTAAAGGTCTCTTCCAAAACTTGTGTTTGAAATGTAATTGCATTTAAATGCCAATGTAATTAATATTACCTCTGATTGGGCAACAGGGCCCATAACAGGTGATTAGGTCAGAATGATCTAGTGAACAGAGAAACTTTTCTATTTCCCTTGTGTATCGTTTAATCTCAGAGCTGACTTAGTCTCTCTGTGTTGTTTCTCACCTTTACCTTCTTGTACTTCAGGGCTTCCGGCCTGATAAATTAATGTCTGTATGTTGGGACAGATCATTCTGTGCCACTGAATTATTTGAGAAACAGCAAAATAGTCTTCTGTCATAGAACAGGAGAAAAAAAAATCTCACACTGTTTACTCTATTTTTTTTTTCACTTATTTATGTTTTTTAAGATTTACTTATTTTTGTTGGAAATGTAGATATAGAAAGAGAAGAGACAGAGAGGAAGATCTTCCATACATTGACTCACTGCCCAAGTGCTCACAATGGTCGGAATTGACCCAATCCAAAGTCAGGAGCCTGGAGCATTTTCTGGGTGTCCCACACAGATGCAGGTTCCCAAGACTAACACCAGGGACCTGGATGGGAAGCGAGGCCGCTGGGATTAGAACCAGCACCCATATGTGATACTGGGGCATGTGAGAGAAGGACTTTAGCTGCTAGGCTACTATGTCAGGCCCATGCCCACTGTGTTTTAACTACAACTCTTTTCTTACAACTATGCTTCAAAACGTAAGTTAGAGAAAATATCTAATTTTCCCTTCTCGTTGTCTGGTCAATTTCACTGGGATTTCTATTCCAAAAATACAAAGTTGTTTTATTGATGTAATTCAAGTTGATATCAGTTTGATCTGAAATCATTTCTCCTAAATTAGAACTCTAGATCTCCCCAAAGTAAAGGTTAAACCTCTTTCAATCCTCAATGCCTTAGATAATTTACTGTAATATATAACATCGATATGTTAATGACATAATATTTTGGTTTTCTCCAATAACAAAATCAAAATAGGTAAAATTTTCCTATTATGAGACAATGAAAATATAAATAATTTTTCAAGTCATTAATATTGTATATTAAGTTTTGTGGTTTTGAAAAGACAAAACTATGAATTTACCTGTTTCTAGAGGGTTAAAGAGGAATGATTAAATAGTTTTTATGTTCTTCTATATGAACTCTTCCATAAAGTTCATTATCATACTTAGTTAAATGGCATTTCTGAAGTATAAATAATTATACTAATTAAGTTTGTAGTGCTACCTATCATGACAGTGTTATTCAAAATACAGTGCTTTAATGTACAAACTTATTGTATTGGCTAGTTTCTAAGAATTTTAGTAAGAGGGCTGAAACACACCAGTGACACTAGACATGGAAAAGTAAAAAACAAAATGATTTGATTGGAATTCATAATTATTAGTTATAGTTAATCTATTTTACTTATTTGAGAGTAAACAATATTTTGTTGTTTATATTTTGTTTACATTTATCAATATTAAAATGCTATTGATAGAAAAAATTAAATCGTTACACTATAAATCTAAAGAGAAAAATGATTAATATTGTCACATTTTTTCTCGTTGTAGGCAGAGACAGTTTATATACAAATTGAATAAGTGAACATGAATAGAAGGAAGCAGAAAGCATCTACTGGGACAGGTGCAGGAGAAAGCAGACAGAGAGAAGCAATGTGGCTTCAGGAATATTTTGGATTTCTAAAGGTTTCCCAAGTTCTTGTCTGGGCAGGAACCTGAATAAGGCTTTCCCCATTGGCTCTTTCCAACCAATTATAATATTTTGCAGGTAAATCACCAAAAGTACATATGTGACACACTTACTAACACAATCTCAAGACAAGTGAAACAGAAGGCATGCATGTAGAAAGAAGGTGACACTGGCGTGCTCTTTGGTGGCCAGGACACATTGAGCAGTAGATATACACTGCGAATATCCAAAACAGTCAAATCATGAAGAATGGAAGTAAAGTCCAGGATGTAAGCTTTCTGAAATCGCAATGTAATTTGTTCAAGCTACTCCATGAGTGGTGGAGGTGCTGACTGCGTAAACAATGCTTTACCTACATATAACTCTTGTGCGTTCTCCCAGGTTCTTGCCTCAAACACCCCTTCATCACTAGCAGCAGAGCTCCACACAAAACAGCCCAAGCTCCTACTGACCTGAGTCAACCTTGGCTGTTGAAGAAGTTTAAGGAGTTAATCAGTAAATGGCAGCTATTTCTCAATCTATTTCTTTTTCATTCTTTGCCTCGCCAGTGTCTAAATTAATAAAAAATGTAAAGCAGTCAGTGTGGTCCAGTGTGGTCCAGTGAAGCTCCGGATTTGGATATCCCATGTAGGAATGCCATTTCAAGCTAGAACTTTCCTTTGTTTGACTCAGATTCTTCCTACTTCTCGCAGAAAATCCGTAGGTGAGGGCCTCGATTCTTGGCAGACATGGATGGAGTTCTTGTCTCATGGCCTCAGTGTGAGCTGGTGTTGATTGCTGTGGACATTTGGGAATGATACAGATCATTGACCACCTTTGCTTTTTTCCCCTCCAGGCTCTTAGATTTTCTGCCGTTGAAATAAATAAACAAATATATTTTTTCAAGATTTATTTATTCTTATTGCAAAATCAGATAAATAACGAGGAGGAGAGACAGAGAGGAAGAGCCTCCGTTCGATGATGGTTCACTCCCCAAATGACCGCAATGGCCAGTGCAACGCTGATCCAAAGCCAAGAGCCAGGAACCTCCACTAGGTCTCCCACAAGGGTGCAGGGTCCCAAGGCTTTGGTCCATCTTTCCCAGGCCACAAGCAGGGAGCTGGATAGGAAGTGGAGCTGCTGGGAGCAGATCCCGCCCCCATGTGGGATCCCGGCACATTCAAGGTGCAGACTGTAGCTGTTAGACCACTGTGCAGGGCTGGACAAATAAATTTTTTATTAAAAACAAATACGTAGCATGATTCTGAAATTAACTTTTCTCTCTCTTTTTTTTTAAGTAATGGTGATTAGAAACATGTGAGTTAATAATCAAAAACTCAGGTAATAGAATCATAGCTGGATACGTATGAATTTACTATTGTATAATTTTGTGTATGAATATTAACAATGAAATCAGACCTATATTTTATAAATATATATACATATAATGCAACAATAAATACTGATTATATATAACATGCAATGCTATTATATACATATATGCAAATTTGTATACCCATACATATGACACATGTTGCTATGCTTATAAATCTATTATAAAACTTCATATGATATACATTGTGTTTTGTGTAGTTTTGTCTGACTTTGTTTTGTTACAAAAATACACCATTTTAATTGTTTGGGAGCTTCACACTTTTGGTCCTCATGACTTGAATGTTCATTGTAATATATACATATAAATTACTGGAACATTGTATTTAGTACTCAAATATTTCTTCACAACAAAAGCCTGGCTTTGCTCTAATGAATTAAGTCATTAACTTGTTTTATTCCTGTGTCTTCTATTTTTTTTTCCATTAGAAGGTAAAGTTCATGTCAAAAAAGTTTCTGTGTATTATGTATCCTATATGCCGTTTCGTGAGTTTTTTTTTAGTTTTTATTTATTAAATGTTTGCAAAGGATAAATGAATACATTGATGCCATTTCTTCTAGGATCCTTGACATAGCCATATTTTGAAAATAGTTTTATGTTGGTAACTTTGCAACTGTGTTGCATATTCATATTTTTAATGCATTCAGCTCAGATAGAAGTGTACATTATTGTAAATTTTAGATTTTTTTCAGTCTTTAATTCTTTATATTTAACGTGTGTGTGTGTGTGTGTGTGTGTGTGTGTGTGTGTGTGTGTTTACTCCAAAGATTCTTGGTGACAGAATCTCTATATCATTTCACAGGATTGTAATAATAATAATTTGAACTAGGCCTCTCATTATTTTTTAAAATGCTTGTTTATTTTTTTGAAAGAAAAGCAGAGAGAGGGAGTGAGAAAGAGGAGAGAAAAAAGGCTGCAATGTCCTGACTCCATCTGGGTCTCCCATGTGCTTGGAAGAGCCATAAGAACTCCTGCATTGCTAGGCACAGAGCAAGGAGCTTGAGCAGGGGCAGCTCAGCTGGGATACAAGCTCTCATGTGGGATGCCAGCATCCCAGGCAGCAGTTTAATGCTCTGTATCCCAATGCGGTGCCCAGACCTGTTTTGTTCTAAATTGAAGCTGTATGCTCATGTTTTGGGAGGATTCTGCATGAGCTCTCAAGGCAATGATTGATACAGATCATTTGTTTACCTGCTTTTGATGCGACTATGGGGAATTCGTTCATTTTTAAAAATTATGGTCCATATTTTGATGTGTTGCAAATTATTTATTGTAATTAAATATTTGCTTCTTTTCTGGCTACTGCTATTTTATGGATGCAAATAGCACATAATTCTGATAATGTGCAGTGTGACATCTTATGGCTCTGCAGTGTATTGTAACATATTTTTCCATCTTAGGGCACAGCAAGAGCAAAAATGGCTTCTTACTGAATCTCAGCATTGACTCATATTGATGGTGTGCCTGGAGAGAGTACAGCTGTTTACCAAAGGGGAGGGAAAAGCCAAAAATATTGTGAAAGAATAGAAAAAAATTCTGAAATTTTCTGTAGGCTGCTTCAAATGTCTTGGAGTGATCGATGTCCTTTTTTCCCCCTGAATAAAATGATATGAAAGAACAGCATCTAAACTGTTACAGTGCTAGAAAACATTATCCAAGGAAATTCCCAGAAATTATGCTTTGATTTTTTTTTCTCATAAATATCAATTTCGTTGCTTTCAAATATTTACTGAGAGGGGTGGAGAGAAGTTGGAGGTGATCTTTGATCTGCTTGTTCAATGCTGGGTATCCTTTTCAGCCAGCAACAGTCAAGGTTAAAGCAAAGATCCAGGAGATTCAGCTCAATAGGTTTCTTAATACAAAGATATCTCATCCAATTATATATACATGCTAGTTATCACAATTCTTAGAAATCACTTAGATCTGTCTAGTTTTTAATTTTCATAATGGTCAAGACATTAATATACTAAACATGTTGTATCATTCCATGTTTTCTGTTTTAATCAAGCATTTTGATTGATTTGTGTTGGTTTTCTCCTATGAAATATATATCAAAACATTAATAATAAGAAGGATAAACAGAGTCAGTAATTGACAGGTTGTGTAAAGTTTAATTCTGAACAATTGATTAAAATAATTTAACCTAATGATCCTTGAGTGCTTTCCCACTATGGGATGATTATCATCATATTTGCAGGAACAGGTTCTGCAAGCACAGCTATTACATAGCAATTCTTCATTTGTTTATCTTCAACGATTTCGTAGTTTACCGGACTAAACTACATTTGGGAGATTATCAATTAGATGTATTTAGCTAACAATTTTTACCAAGTAATGTTAAATATCATACTTTCTGTATTATATACAGTAATTTTCATATATTTCTGTGTTTGCAAGAATCCCAAATCATTCAATCTGAATCAATTATCATTATATGTTCAGAGTAATAGTTTATGCAATTAACATTGAGAATTCACCCTTATATTGCACATCTTTCTTAAAAGATAAGCACAATAAGAATTTAGCCTTGAGTTAAATGAGAGTTTAATTTCATTTGAAAACTTCCTTCACATTTATTTGCTATCCTCTGTTCTATTTCCCGTATGATGGAGTATCAAGCTTAATGAGGTAGATGCATAGTGAACTCTACTTGTACCCTCAGAAAAAGGATACATTTTGCACGCCTCATTAGCATCACAATTTTTTACATGAAGAGGCTACTTATTTCCATTTAAGCATTAGTGCTGAAGTGACACTTTTTAAAGTTCATATAATAAATTTCACGTGACCACATAACAGTTGATAAAATATTTCAGAAGTTGTTTGTTTTGTAGCATGATGAAATCATCCTGCAAACTAATTTGTACCACTAAGTAAAATTATCACAATTAAAATAATTGCTTTGAAAATAAAGCTATATCTGCGATTTGGCCATAAAGTAATGACTTCAGTCTGTTGTAATTGAAATGAGATGTTTAAAATGATACGTCCTTCTTTTCTGTAATGTTGAGGATATTTGAACTGTAGTACAATGTGAAGTAATTATAATGAATTTCAGTAATTTGTATGAATGTTCAGCACAAACACAAATTGTACCATAAACTATAAAAAGAGTTGTGCCATCTTTTTCAGCTATCAGTCAGTTACACAGTAAGTGCTCACAATCACAAACAAATGGCATTATTTACAATCCGTGATATTGATATGTCTGGACATTCTTTTCTTGAATTGTTCCTTGTCAATTTAAATAAGTTCTGCCTGCTCCAGCAGGCAAAATATTGAGATCTTGCATATTGTCCCTAATATTAAACATGAAAATGTATTTAATATTCTAAAATATTATTTTTAGAATGAGGAATAAGTTGATATTTAGCAACTTATGTTCCGGGTAAACATTTTTTTTTGTAGTAATGCTAACTTTTGTTCACAAATTATGTAAACTGTTTCTTTATACTGATTTTGACTTTATCATGACAAGACCGACTGGACCTAAGTGACATGGGTTCAACTTGCTGATTAATCTTGAGAATGAAAAACGTTTTTCTGTGTTCTGTAACTAATACTAGTATGTTGGGTTTTCTCTGTATTCAGTAAGAATCAGTGACTGATGGCACTCTGCACTGTGGAGAGCATAACATGATTGGAAATTGTGATTTAAGCCTTTTTTATTATTATTAAGCACATCCAGAGATATAAAAGGCAGAATATTTGAAAATCTGTAGTCAGCAAACTATTGGCCAGGGGAGTATGGCAGTGATGCATTTATTTTGTACAAGAAAAAAATGGCTTAATATTCATAACATTTCTAACAAATCCTTTCCTATAGAGTGCATCAATGCATGAATGTCACTTTGGTCAAAGTCAGCACTGATATCCCTTCTATAAACTTCATTATATTACAGTACTTTAAAGTTTTTAAAATTGATTTCCCTACAGACTACAAAATATTTTTGGTATGTTCATTTTCTTCATTTATACCAGAATTATTTCACATCATTGCTTTTAGTTCTTCTGAGACAATTATTGAACTAAAGATTCAGTTTAGAACATCCTTGGGATTTTTCTCAAAGTCCTAATTATTCAATAAAGAGAAAACTGTAAGTTTACAATCTGAGAAAAAAATTAATAGGAACTGTATCTTAAAGGTCTTTAGGCTACAAAACTCTTGAACAATGTTATATTCTGCTCCAAAAGGGTCCTGTAGTTTTTCCATTAATGCAGTAGATTAATGGTTGAAGTTTCTGCTAAAGAAGTATGTTTTATCATGAATATATTTTAAATTAAGGAATAAAGGCAGAACTGTTTCTGGATGTGCCATAGTTTTGAATGCTGGATGATCTTCTTAGTGAACTCTTTCTCACAACTCAGTGAATTGTCCAGAAAATTTTGTGAAAAAAAAAAAGAATGGACACATTCAATAATTTCACTAAATAAGAAACACGTTAACACTGCTTGTAATTCCTTCCCTGCAACAATAATTATGAATGACTATGCTGTCAGTTAACACTGCCTATTGATATGAACTAATAATTGTTTAGATCTATTTATTATTTTCTAAAATATATGCATAAAAAGAGCACTACAAGCTGATTATATTCAAACACACACTTCTTTCTCACCAAATTCCTAATGAGCCTGTGAGTAGGAAAGTACTCATAGAAACTCCAAGTAGATTCTTTTAATTGGGTCGACTAGTAATGCTTACACATTTTTAAAAGTGTGCTCTTAAACCTTTAAACATGTATACCTATCTTAAACTGATTATACCAGGCAACTTTTATCCATTCCATTCCTCATAGTTTTTCCAAATTTTTGACATGTAGTTGGTCGTAATAATTCATACTGATGGTTTCCATTGCTGTGGCTTCAGGTATTAATTTATCTTTTTAAGACCTTTTTTTTTTTTTTTTTTTTAAGTCAGACTGACAGAAAAGGAGACACAGAAATGAAAATCTTCATCCAATGCTTCCCTCCCCAAATGGCAGAAACAACCAGGGCTATGTCATGCTGAAGTCCAGAGCCCATTTCTGACATGAACTGTGGAGGATCAGGCAGTTCAGTTTGGGCTGTTTGTTCAGTTTCAGCAGCAGGAAGATAAAACAGAAGTAGAGCAGTTGTGACTTGAGCTAACATCTATAAAGATGGTGGCATTGCATATGCAGACCTCATCTAGAGCAATGCAATTAGCACTTTTAGTTTTCTGGCTCACAGTTTACAGATTTAGCTTATTTTTTCAAAGAACAAACTTTAACTTCATCAATTTTACATTGGTGTTTTAGATTTCTATTTTATTTATTTATTTTTCAATACTAATTTTTCTTTTCACTAGTTTTGAAATTGACACTACTGTTTTAACCATTCCAAGATACATATATATTTTAGTTTATATTGGATCTGCTTGTTTTATGATACAGTTTGTAGATTCTGAAAACTTCCCTTTTAGTATGCCTTTTCTTTTGATATTGAGTGTTGCATTTTCACTTGTTTCATGGAATTTTAAAAATTTCTTCCTTATTTCAGGAGGATGTTATTTGATCTCCATAACTCCATAATCTTTATTTGTTTCTTTGTGAATTTTCAATTTTCTATTGCGGTCCAAAGAGACACAAGTAATTTTTTTCACTTTGTGTGTGTGTGTGTGTGTGTGTGTGTGTGTGTGTGTTTCAATCTCTTTTTCTGCTGAATTTGTCATTAAAATAATTGGAATTTTCATACCAACAACAAATGTTCTTTTCTTTTTTTTCTTTTGAGAAATTTTAAGCTATTTATTTATGTATTCATTGATTTTTACTGAAAGGTAGAGAGACACTGTTTCTGTCTGCTATTTCAGTTCTCAAATGCTTGCATTGGCCGGGCCTGGGTCAGGCCATGCTCACGTTTGCTGAACTCCATCCAAATTTCTCAAGTTTTAGGCAGAATTCTTAAGACATCCTTTGATGGAATTTCAACACCATTATTGTGAACAATGCTGTTCCCCTGACAGACTGTGATAATAGCCAATGTTTCATGATGATAGCTGATTAGGGATGGCATAAAATGTGATTCTGTGAACAAAGATCAGATAGTAAGCATAGTCACAGGGACTGTCTATAACAACAGAATTTGTTATTAAAATACAGAATGAAAATGAGGAGGAAAATTATTTGCTTTGTAAGAAAGATCCAAAATTCAATTACTGGATTGACAGCTATATTGGGACGATGATGTGATTGCTTGAGAATCAAATTGTTCTTTATATTAGGAGAAAGCCATGAGCTTAGAAAAATATGAGCTTGACAGTAGTAAATCCAATTCCATTTTTGAAAGAGAGAAGAGAATTTTAAAATAGTTTTTAAAAATCACACACAAGGGCCCGGTGCGGTGGCACAAGTGGTTAAAGGTCCTCGCCTTGCACGCCCAGGATCCCATATGGGCGCCGGTTCTAATCCCGGCAGCCCCGCTTCCCTTCCAGCTCCCTGCCTGTGGCCTGGGAAAGCAGCCGAGGACGGCCCAAAGCTTTGGGAACCTGCGCCCGCGTGGGAGACCCGGAAGAGGCTCCTGGCTTCAGATCGGCATAGTATCAGCCCGTTGCGCTCACTTGGGGAGTGAATCATGGGACGGAAGATCTTCCTCTCTGTCTCTCCTCTCTGTATATCTGCCTTTCCAATGAAAAAATAATAAAAATAAATCTTTAAAAAAAGAAAAAAAAATCACACACAAAATATGATTTTTGGCATTTATCTAACACCGTATTTGTTGTTGTCAATAAATCTAGAATTGTAACAGTTTAATCTGTTATGCTAGTTTCTATATGAGTTGAATCAAAGTCAACTGAATAATTTCCAGTTTTATAAAATAAAAACACTGCTTCAAATATCACTCTTCTCTGGGAAGTTCAGCAGAATTGTATTTTTCTGACCTCATATTGTATTAAGATACACTTAACTACATGTTTCTATCATCTCTAATTGGACACTAGTCTCTCATATATCATGGGATACCTATCTACTTAGTTTATATAGTAGAGAATGCAATATAGCTTTGCATATTAATGTGTATAGTTTGTAATTACACTATATAATTTTTTTCATGTACATAATTTCTAGATGCATATTTATTATTATTTTTTATTTGGACTCCTGTAAAAGATTATCTAAAGAGATCCTTTTATTAATTATAAGAAACAAATTATTTGAGTTTATATCCATTTAATGTTCATGAATATAAATCATATTATTAGAAAATAGTACTGAAAATAGCAGCAAATATTTTTACAAATCTTTCTCCTTGCCTGGTGGTTTTTGAAGTGTATCATTTGTCTTTACTCAAATGTGTTTAAAAAGAATATGGGAGTTGATTTATATTAAGCTGCTTATTTCAATATGAGAACATTGAAAAACAGATAGATTAAACCAGATGCATGTAAGAATCCAGCCTGTGGTATGTACATATAGATTTTTCCCAAAGCCAAGCTTGGTAATTTATCTCGAAAAGCACGGCTAGCAACCATTTATAATATCACAATGCTTCACCGGAGCGGTCACCTAGCACCTGAAATCCTCACCTTGCATGTGCCAGGATCCCATATGGGCGCCGTTTCTATTCCCAGCAGCCCCACTTCCCTTCCAGCTCCCTGTTTGTGGCCTGGGAAGACAGTTGAGGATGGCCCAACACCTTGGGACCCTGCATCCTAGTGGGAGACTGGGAAGAGGCTCCTGGCTCCTATCTTCAGACCAGCTCAATTCTGGCTGTTGTGGCCACTTGGGGAGTGAGACAAAGGATGGAGGATTTTTCTCTTTGTCACAAGTGAAGGTGTCAATAGCAAAGGCAGTGAGCCCTGGAGGACTATAGTAATGATATGGCCATGATATTGTAAATGATATTATGAATGCAACCATCCAAATCTTGAAGGGTGTATATTAGCCAATACTAATTTACAATGCAAAGTAGAAAGGTAGACAATAGATCACATGGAGCACATGTTAAGCAAACTGGCTCACAAGCTGCTGTCTTCATTTTGGAACTTTCTATTGCTTCATGCTGTGGTTTTTCATGTTGTCTTTTCTCATGGTACCAGCAATCAGAATTCATATCTATTGCAAATGTTTTGATGTTTAATATTGTGTCAGTGCAAAAACATATACCATATTCTATTATTTTAGAATTACTACATCCAAATTAAACAAAATAAGTTCAAAACCCAATTACTTAGCATACGTAATTCACTAAAAAAAAAAAAGCAAATACTAGAGTCATTTTTTGAAATACTTGTCTGAAGATAGTGACTTTGGTAATCCAATAGCCTATCAAATAGCTAATTTACACCTAAAAGGAGCCTTCCTTGCCTTCTTTTCATTCCAACTCTCTTTTGCTTTATGGACTGGTTCTTCATTGATTTCAGCTGTGATGATTAGTTGAGCCTGTTGTATAGGTGCCTTTGTGAAATATTTCTGTGTAAGTTCTAGCACTGACTCATGATTGACAGATTCTATTTTAAATCATGTGTCACCATGGGGCTGTGGTCATTCCTAGTCTCTAGCATGGACAGTTTGAGTGAATACAGCAGTACTTTGTAGGGAACATGGAACCAAGATGGCAGTAGAACGAGCACATAGCCTTATTTTATCTTGAATAGTTGTGTTACCTAATTTGTATTTTGTTTAAATAGATGCATATATATGTTATGTATTTATATGTCATAAACACACACAATCACTCCATATATATGTAATTCTTCTATTTGCAACAACTATGTTCTTCAATAACACATACATATTTTCCTGCTACTATGCTCAGTCTTTTAAGATCTCCATATTTTCGTTTTGTTGCTCTGAATTTTTCCCATTCAATCTTGTATTATTCAGATTGTTACACATTACTACTTAAATACTGAACAGTTTGGCTATCTTTACACATATTACACATTTCAAAAAGAAATAGGAAATGGCAGTCTCACTCTCTCTGCCTCTGTTCGTTCTTATTTTCCATCATACAGTTTTGTAGGTATAAGACTTCCCCCTCTCCATTCCTTTTCCTCCAAGCCTTTCCTCTCCCCATTGTTACTGGTAACATAAAATATGTATTCATTGAGCTGTAGTTTCTAGTTCAGCTTTCTGCCCTTTTATGTGTATCACTGAAGAACATAGTATTTGCAAAAAGCAGAATCACATTTCTTTTAAATTGCATTCTTATATTCATTGTAGCACAATCTACAACAGCAAAGACATGGAAACAACCTAGATGCCCAACAAAAGAGGATTGGATAAAGAAATTGTGGTACATTTACATTTTAGTACTCTCTTCCTCCTCCTCCTTCTTTTGTTGGAAAGTCAGATTTACAGAGAGAAGGATAGTTAGCAAGAAAAATCTTCAATCTTCTGGTTCAATCCCCAAGTGGCTGCAGTGGCTGGAGCTGAGCTGATATGAAGCCTAAAGCCTGGAGTTTCTGGCAGTCTTCCTCATGGGTGCAAGGTCTTAAGGCTTTGGGCCATCCTTTGCTACTCTCCCAGACCACAAGCAGGGAGCTGGAAGGGAAGTGGAATTTCTCCTCTCTGTATTATTACCTTTTCAGGAAAAATTAATAAATGTTTTTAAATGTATTTAATGAAATAAAAAGAGAATTCTTTTTGGATAAGTTCTTAAGCACACATATACCAAAAACACAAATACAATGTCATAAAATATAAAATGCCTTTGAAGCAAAATAAATAATCAGTGGAGTCCAGAATGTACTTGAAGAATAGGCAAACTTGTTTACAAATTATTCGTTCAGGAAAATATTGATATCAAGGATACAAAAGCACTCCAAGATTAATCAACAAAAATATTGAAAATCATAGTTAAGTATAGACGGTCACCAGACATTTTTCAAAATACAAATATAAATTACTATGAAGCATAAAAAAAACTTTTCATTATACCTAATTCTCAGAAGAATGAAAATCATACCACAATTAAATATTTTCTTGTACATGCTCCATTGTCTACAAAGGAAAAAAGTAAATTGTGTTTTAGGACTGTTAACTCTGTCCCTTCCTTACAATTGCTATACACATATTTGTAGTAAGACCATAGTAATTTCTGTGATAACTGGAAAAACAAGAAAATCCTGCTTCATGGCTTTGATCCTACAGTTTACACTTTCCAGATTGCCAACTTATTTGCCTAGCCAAGATTTTATTTTTTGGCTAAAGGTATTTATCAACAACAACCTGGAGATTTAAATAGTAAGCTTCTTCAAATCACCTTCTCTCATAGACTACTCGTAGTTTTGAAAAATCTGTGTCAAAGTTTTAAATACCTTTTTACACAATTGTACATTGTTCTTTGACAAAGTAGTTAGGTATTGAGAAAAGATGAGACCGAACAGTAACACCTGTTTACTTCAAATGGAATATTCATTTTGCAGAAGACTTCAAAATTTTGCAAGCACATACCACTTTCACCAAAGTAAGATATTAAAGAGAGAAGTTTGTATTCTTATGAGAGCTCTTTACCTTCTTAGCATTCTTTTCCAAAAGATGTGAAAACTTAGAAGGACTTGTGACATCAAAGGCTATTTTGAGCTTATTGTTCTCAATTTATTTCTGTTTTTTCCAAGAGCTGTAGAGCTTCACAAACATCCATTTTTCTTTCATAGCTTCAAATGTAGTTTTACTATGCATGCCTGCATTTCTCACCATGTTGCTAATTCACTTACCAACATTTCCTTTCTTAGTTCACTGAGAAATTTTAGTTATTTATTATTTTTATTGTGTTCTGTTTGGAATTACCTCAGGCACTGAGAAAGAGAAACAAATTCATTAAGGAAAACTGGGTAAATGCAAAGCAAAAAAAATATTCATTTTCTAGGGCTACCATAGCAAGTTAGCATTGAGTTTGTTGTTTAAAGGAATGCAGTCTTTCAAAATTCTGGGAGATAGAAAGCTGAGACAGTGTGAACTTGGCCGTGTTATCTGTGTAGGTTCTAATATAGGACACTTATATGACTCTTCCTACTTTTGCTGGCCATGTTACTCTCTGTGTTAGGAGCAAATAATTTATATCTTTACTTCTGACAGTGGTCATCTTTCACTCTTTCACTAATCCGTATTTTTGTGAATCCTCTCTTTTAGTAAAGGCACAAACCAGTATGACTGGCTGGAAACTAAGTCTAATTGATAAGACCTTATGTCTGATTTTTTTTGCTGAGATTCTACCTCTTATTGGTACTGTTTACTTTCTTGTCTTTCAAATGTCTTATGTGTCTTAACAGAGCAATCTTTGAATTGGTCTTGTTATGGATGGAATGATCACTCTAATGCAAATTCCTTTGTCATGAGCAGAAATTAGGTTTATACTGATATTTTTATTCTCAAAGCTCATGAAGGGGGCAAGATAGTTACTGTAACCTACCATTTATATGCTATCCATGTCGTGTTACAGATGACAGATCCTCTGATAGTGTCAGATAAGACCCATTTGTGTGTCTATCCATTACCAGATGATAAATTATGTTTCAACAGCCTGCTTTTGGCTCAGTCTAAAACAAAGCTATGTGCAGTTCCATACTGATTCTGATTTAACATATGATGGATAGTTGGAAACAAAAATGAAAACTGTTTAGTACACAAGTTTGTAACTGGATGAATATGTATATAGAATAAGAAAAATTATATTATAAAAACATTTGAAATTTATTCAGATTTGCAAAAGAAATCGATGTAAGTCTTCTTCTGATACAAAAAACAATGAATATAGTCAAACTTAATAAATATGACAATTGCATTATATCAATTTCATATTATTTTTATAATTCTTTTTAACATATATAATGTTTATTTTTCTGTATTTGTTTGTGTATAAAGTCATAGCAAGATTTTTCTGTCACAGGTCACATGTCTTACTGCTACTTGGAAATGTAATTGTAGGAACTGAACTCAGTTTTCTCAAGAATTTCAGTTATAAAATCAGCTTAATTTCCTCAAGCATTTAAAAAAACACAAGCTAAGCCTGGGAGCAATTGATGAGCAAAATAATAAAACTGATTTAATTTATATGTGAAAACCTAGGCTAAGATAATTGTGGTGAATGACACTTTTTGCATCTTTGAAGAAGTCTGAATTTTGCATTTTAGGTATATAAAATCAGACCATTTGTTCAATGAATAATTGAGACCAAATAAACATGTCAAAACTGACGATATGTACTGCAAAGAACTGATCTGACAGGTGTCAGAGCTGTGATTAAGATATCAAAGTCGAAATGAAAATAACAAGCTTTTCATCTCTTTCAACAAAATACAAAATAGACATGGTAACAATCCACAGGATGTCTCCCTTTTTCTCAGGAAAAGGTGTCAGGTGAAGGGGAAGTGTATTACAGCAGATGGGAGGTGCATCTTCCTCCTGCTGAGAAACACTGAACAGGAGTCTGGGATTACAGAGACCCAGAAACCAAATGGAGGCTGAAGGTGAAGCCCTGGAGTGGAAAAGGCATGAGTTCCGCATCACATTAGGAACAGTATTTTCAAAATTTGCTTCTTTTCTGGGATTTCAACACAGGGCTATGCTCTCAGCTTGGCTATGACTTAAAGAGAAAATGACTTCAAGTGGATGCTTATGTGACAAAATAGACAGTTAACTCTCTTCTGCATCACTTTCTTGAAGGCATTTCCCTGTCTTAAGCAAACTCAACAGGCCATTATCATTGACAGGCTGTCAGAAACTGAAATGAAAGGTTCCTGTATGTCTTATCTAAAATGTGTGTACCATTTTCAAACTGATATTGTGCACAGATGTGCATCATTTTTATGGCTCTCAGTGAGATTCATCACCTGTGTTTTCACTGCATTGGGATGCTCGCTTCACAGGTAACAGTGACAGTCTTGGAAGATGAAACAAGGACAGAGCTGCACCAGTATAATCATTGTTTTTCTGCCTTTTTGGTTGTGTTCAACTCATTCTCAAAGTGAACATAATGGAAAAAAGACCTGCCATTTTTTTTTCTGTTCAGTTCATCCTTAATTATTGAGAAATAATAATACATAATTTTATATCTAAGTGTTATGCTTACAGCTTGTAGTTCTGCTTAAAATACATATTAAGAAAGAGAAAAGGAAATTGAGAGAATGACGAAAGCATGAGAAAAAAGCAGACTCTTGATGTTAAGATGGTGTTATAAAAACAATGCTGAAGTTAAAGACACATATTGATATTTAGAAAATGTAGCTGGAATAAGTTTATGTAAAATTATCTCAGAGGACTTGTTGTTCAATATGTTTATTTTAGTTCAGAAGGTAATTAGGCCACCTCTTCGTGGTAGGAAAATGCACATGACATTGAAATGGTAATCATAAGTGGTAGAAAATTTGAGATATGTTGATATTAGGTTCAGTAGAGAGGGCATTTTAGTTTAGGTAGAGTTGTATTATTCAGCTAGTGATCAGCTGCTCCCTGTGGCTACTTCCACATGGTGGGGAAGACCCCGTGAAGGAAATGGCTGATTAGGGTATGCAGCTTTAGGCTTTTACACATCTTATGCATGGGAGATGAGAGAAGGCAGTAGCTCTGTGGTTGGGCATGCTAGTGACCTGTGTAGCAAGTTGAGTTGTAGTAAGTGATCTATTTTGCAGGGTACTCCTCCTGGTGGGCTGAGACAAGACCCAAGGGGCTTATTTAGGATATCCTAGACATTCCTGTAGTTCATTGTGGACCCTCTCTCACTCTGTCTCAGGTTAGCATCTTGCTTGGCCAGAACAGATAATTAAATCGCGTCACAAAAATTTTAGGGTGAGGCATAGTATGTAATCACTCCACTGGTATAAGCAGAGATAAAAAGAAAACCTTTGTCAGAATTCAGCCATATGTTGACACTTGTTAAAAGGAATACACGCTCTGGAACAGCATTAGGCTTTAACAAAATGCACAATACTCCAGACTTCATCCCCTCAGGAAGCCTGAGGTGCAGCCCATAAATTATACAAGAAAGAAACTTTAACTGCTAATGAATTCTACTTACATCTCTGAAGAGTGCACAAAACAAACAATAAAACATATATAAGAGAATATACCCACTTTTTCCTGGGTATTTGAAATATGGTTCTATTAAGCTATTTGAAAACACTTTCTGGGTTCGTGAAATGAATGATAACTACTTTTGCTAAGTGTCTGGGGCAGAAAAGAATGTAATATAATCTGTTAAAAGAGTGGGTAGCATTAAAAGATCTTATTGAAAACGCTGGAGGATGCATATGCAGGGTACAGGATTAAGGGAAATGGCCTTTGAAAAGTCAAAAGGTGTTAAGTGAACAACTTTGGGATTACATTTGATTTTTAGCATGCTTTTGGATACATAACCATATATTCAGGCCTAAAATAGAAAGAACAGATTGTTAGGAACTATTATAGGCAATTTAGTTGAGGATATGGGGTACCTCATTATTTAACTGTAATGAAAATGGGCAGTATTGAGTATTCTGAGATGTGTTTGGAAGCAGCACACACATGGATTAAAATAAAAGTAAATATAAATAAGAGTGGGGAGCACCGCAGATCAGGGATAAAATTAAACATTTAATTTTGGCCATCTTTGCAGGATATAAACTAAGATATAAATTGGTGTTTTGGGTTCTGGATATAAAAACATTGTTGGCAATGACATTTGAGAGGATGTCACCGAGGGGAAGGATTCGGAAAAATCATTAATGGAAGGTTCAGTTTTCTTATGTTGTGGATTTTGGAGAGAGAAATGAATTCATAAAATGATTAAAACTGATTAAAAAGCTGATTTTAAAAAGGCTTAAAAACTGATAGAAAATATATATGCATACATATAGTAAATTGCTCTTGAAATTATTAATAAGTCAATTTGAATTAGCAATAATACAAACATTTTGGTTAGATATTGGAATTTTGGGATTTTTTAAAGGAAAGGAACTATAGAGTATCAATAATGCCTGAGGTGTAAAATCCATTTAGGAACTGAGATCAAACATGCAAGCAAGCCAACAAAACAAATAATATGATGAATGGAGCCAATGCAGTACAAGAATGTGCTTTAAGCCTTTTCTCCTCAAATTAACTTTTTCCAGATATCACGTAAATTATTTACAATTCAGAAGTAACTTTTCTTCCCACTTTAGGCAGTAAAATGTAGAAGTTTTCTTGATAGTATTGTTAGTAATAAAGTTTTCTACAACTTTACTTTCTTTTGGGCCTCTTCAAATCATTAGCTAATAATTGTTACGGGTCAGATAAGCTAATGGTTAGTAAAGGCCTAGGATGTCTGATGAAATTACTTTTTGCAAATATGAAATTTTGATTCTCCCCCATCTTTCTTCGTTCCAAGGGCATGTTCTATTTTAATCACCTTGAGGGAAAACAAAGAAACAAAATCAGACTATCCATCTCCATCTCTGAGCTATCATCCTGACACAAGTAAAGAGAATGGGAGGAGCCTGCTTTACCAAGGAGCTAGACTGCCCCCTTCGTGAATGAGCTCCTCTCCATGCTTCAGAATCATCTTGGCCCCCTTCTTACGACTGTGCTTGAATGACACCACTTGCATCGTTTCTCCAGCCTTGCCTCCCTACGAGTCCCGTCCTATCTTTATGGCAGGAGACCTCTCACTCCCTCTTTCTTAAATACATCTTGCTTTATACACTAAAATTGTTCATATGAACATTCTTTCCTGTGAGACAAGAAACAAGGTTTCTTTTGTCTTTTGCATTGAATTCCCTGCAACAGAAGATAATTTTTCAATCTAAAAAGAAGGGGGGGAGGTGGAAGGACAGGGATTAGAAATTTAAAAATAGCTTAAAAATTCAATATAAACAATTACGTTTAATTTTTTTCATTCTTCCTAATTCAAGTTATATTAATCTTATCTGATTTTTTTTCTGTCTCTTTGAAAATAATCAGCAAGACACATTTGTATACCAGATAGTCAATAAGATATTCAGCTGATTTTCATAGAAAAACATGACAAAAAGATCTCAGAGAGTCTTGTAGTAAGCTATATGATCAACGTCTATAGTGATAAAGATACTGATTTTAGCTTTTACAGCCCCCCCCTTTTGATACTGTATTATCCTTGGATGAAATTGTAAATCTATTAAAGTAACAGTAAATGACAGTAAAACACTGAGGAAAGTGTAAATATATTTTAAATGAAATAGCAGCTGAAAAAAACTTTTGGAAAGAAACCTAATACAAAATTATGTTTACTGATTATGATTCTTCTTATCCAGTATTGATTCCTTTTGAATTTTCCTGGGACTTATGTATCAGAAGTACTTATTTGATAATGTGATTCAAAAGACCATTATTGGAGGTGTTTACCAGCTGAGTTCTCAATCCTGTATGGGATTTTATGAAAATGCTCTTTCAGTGCTGAACAGTACTAGTGTAGTTACTCTAGAGTCATTTAATTCCACCTAGCTTATTTCATGTCCTTGCAAGGCTTAGGTCACATTTTTGTTTACCATGAATATCTCAAATGGCCAGCAAACTCTTAACTTTTAATCTAATAAAATTTGTGCCATAACGGAAGTTATAATTTCATGTGACATCTCTTAATCAGTGAATTCAGACTCAATGAAATGGAAAAAAAATTTTTTCATGAGTTATTAACTAGATTAATGGCAGAGGTAATTGTTAATCCACACAGTTTTAAGCATAATTTGCCTACTGAACTCCATTAACCTTTACACATTGTTACAGCATTGAATTTGAGGTATATTCCTCCATGGACAAATTCTAATTTTCCTGGATATATCCATAGTGTTTTCCACTATGCTTGCATTGATTTATATTCCTCCCCCCACTGTGAAAGAGTTTTCCTATTGCCACATTCTCAGTAACATGCTGTTCTCTCTGTTTTATGTTTAGCTATTCAAAGAGGAGTATTTGGGTATGATTTATATTTCACTGTTATTGATTAATTTTTTTCATGTATTTGCTGCCCATTTGTCTTTGTTTTGAGGACTGTCTTATTTATTCATTTTTATTGTCAGGCACATTTACCAAGAGAAGGAGACATAGGAAGAAATATCTTATATCTGCTATTTTACTCTCCAAATAGCTGCAATGGCCATAGCCTAGCGACTCTGAAACTGGGAGCCAGGAGCTTCTTCTGGGTCTCCCCCACAGGTCCCAAGGCATTGTGCCATCCTCTACTGCATTCCCCGGTCACATGCAGGGAGCCAGGTGGAAAGCGGAGCAGACGGAAAATGAACTGGTGTCCATATGGGACTCCTATGCATGCAAGGGAAAAATTTAGGCGCTAGGCTATTGCACTGGGTCCTCAAAAAACAAAATTAATTCTGTCCAAATTGGCACACACAAAAAATATAATTAACTTAAAATCTCATGGAAATATAAATTAGTACAATGAAAATATTAAAGTAGGAAGTTCTTCAAAAATAAAAAAAAAAACCTAAACAGAGAACTGCTATAAGATCAAGCCATACCACTAGTATGACTCTGCTAAAAAAGAAATAAAATCAATAGAATAAAATATCTGCACCTCTATATTTGCTTCAACATTAGTCCAGAGAGCTGAATGGGAAGTGCAGCAGCTGGGACACAAAGTGGCACCTGTGTGGATCCTGGAAGATCCAAAATGAGGATTTAGTCACTACATCATCGCACTGAGCCAGAGAGCCATCATTTGAGGTCATTTGTTCTTTTGTTTCCTGCTGAATTTTATGAAGTGCTGATATATTCTGGATATTTTTTTTTTCCTCTTTGTAATTTTATTAAGAATCTCTGAAGTGACTTTAATTTCCACTAGCACTAGACAAGAATTCCATATGTTCCACATCTTTGCCACCTATTCTGGATATTAATTTTTGTTTCATATGGATAGCTTTTAAGTATGTTTTTAATATTCTGTTGAATGTCTCTTTATGCCTTTACTTTGTAGAAGCTTCGGACTTAGCTTCTATTTTCTTTATTTTATTATTATTATTATTATTATTATTATTATTTTATTAATTACATTGCATTATGTGACACAGTTTCATAGGCTCTGGAATTCCCTCCACCCCTCCCCAAACTCTTCCCCCCATGGAAGATTCCTGCACCTTGTTATAGTATTACAGATCATATTCAGTTGAGATTCTTTCATTGCAAGCATATATCAAGCAAAGAGTCTAGCATCTGATTGTCCAGATACATTCAACGGTTGCTTGGGGAGACCATCTCTTGTCTGAAGGGAGAGTTTTAACCCATGTGTCTAGGGCCCAGTTCCATAGCCTAGCAGCTAAAGTCCTTGCCTTGCACACACACTGGGATCCATATGGGTGACAGTATCTCGGGGATCCTGTTTCCCATCTGGCTCCCTGCTTGTGGCATGGGAAAGCAGTCAAAGAGAGCTATAGTTGATTGGATACTTCATATTTTACAACTCACTTCCTTAGTTAATTGGATGACTATTGCATGGGATGAGGAACTTCAAAACCGCTGACTTCAGCTATACAATGTGATGGTTCCTGGAGCGTAGCAGAGGCCCAACGTGGCTATTTACATACTATACTTGCATCAGGTCTAATCTCACTCTGCATAAAAAAAAAATCACTAACAATCTCATATTTGCAAAATAATTTAAGGTGTTCTGTAAGATAGCCTAGTGGATAAGTTCTCTCTTGTATCCTGGCTTCTCCTATGTGTGCTGGTTGGTATTCTGGCTGCTTCACTTCCCATCCAGCTCCTTTCTTGTGCCGTGGGAAAATAGTACATGATTGCCCAAAACCTTGGGAATTTGTATCCACACAGGAAATTTGGAAAAAACTCCTGGCTTCTGGCTTTGGATAGGCTCAGCTGCATCCATTGGGACCACTTGGGGGAGTGAACCAACAGACAGAAGATCATACTCTCTGTAGCTCCTCTGTTTAGTAACTGACTTTCCAATAAAAACAATTAAAAATCTGAAAATAAAAACTTCATTTAAAAAAAGCATTTAGGAAGGTATTTTCTGTCATTAGTTAATATTTAATATCCAGAAGTAAATCACATTAATACATTTAAAAGAAAAGTATCTCAGCAAAGTTTGTTATAAAAGCAAACTAAACCTATGATTAAAGTTTAATAGTCAACCCAATGCAAAATTATAAATTATGCATGAATGAGAGGTTGTTATAATACCCATTATGTGTAGTTATAAGTTTAATTGTCCTTACTCTGTACCCTCATGGGAGATTCAGAAGACAACTCTGGTCACTGATTGCAGTCTGCCCCAACCCTGGCTCATATCTCCCTCATTCTGTAACTCTGCCTGTCAAACAAGTACATTTTGATAAAACAAATTATATGATACACATGTCTACATAACGATTTCATAAAAATCCATCTGATGTCAATCATAACTACTTAACACCCAGAAAGAGATATTTCATTCTGTTTTCTTGCTATTTTTTCTCATAACTATTTCCACATTATCAAAATATATGAGATACAATGCTTGCATTAATATTTGAAGCACAATGAAAGCAAATGTCACTGTTCCCAGAGTATATAACGCAACGACAGGTACAAATAGTGACCTGATCATCCTAAAAGGTATCATATAAGATACTTGGGTTAAGTTTTGCAACATTAGAATGCCTCCTTATTTTAAGACAAGAACTTACAGTTGCTTAATTGGTTCACACTAATGCTTATTCATGTTAAAAAATGAATTGAAGATGTTTTACAAGAATACTTACAATAACAGAGATCACCTAGCAAGGCACAAGGTGAGCCAATGAGGCTAAAATGAGAGAAAGAAATTGCAGACAAGCTGGTAACATTGTAAATTAGAAACATGTGTCTCCTTGTAGTGGACTGTATGCAAGGGGATGCATTATGGAAATGTAACAGGAATTAAATATGCTAATAGGTGGAAGCAGAGAGACTTCCTCCAGCAGGCACTGCCAGGATGGGCTCATGATGAAGTGACTGATACTCTCCTACATTGTTGGGAGACACTTCAGTGGCAGCATGATGGGCTTGTGAAATTTCACAAAAGACACCCATTTTAAGACTGGAATGGAAAGCAAAGGGGAGAGCAGGAAACTTGGGGAAGGAGAACGGGGAACCCAGTGCTTATGAAAAATGCTTGTTTCAAGTAAAATTTCAAATCGGTGCCAATAAAGCTGATCGTTGACAGCACAGTTATGCTAAGATGCCCAATGTTCTGTATTAGAGTTCTGCTTATTCTATAAATATCTGCTCTGTTTATAATAAATATTTTATTCAGTTATAGATTAGCATGTTCCTAAACTTCTTCTGTTTCACCTATCTGTAGTATTTTACATATTGACATAGTGAATTAAATTTAAGCTCTTCATACACAAAAATAGTTATGAGAAATTTATTCACATATCTCTGGTGAGACTTTGTAGCATGGAATGTTATGTAGTTCTAAAAAAAAAACCCTGACTTAAATATTTCAGCCTTCCTTGTGATGTATGGCATCACTCTAGGTATAGCATACTTGAGCAATATTGAATTAACTACCTAGACTGGAAGATACTTTTAGTTTGCCGAGTTGCTGTGTATGTTGTGACACTTATCCACATATGGCTAACTTTAGAATTGCGTAGCTAATTCAGATATTAATAGTTTTTTTTGCTAGAATAATTTTTTAGGATTACTTGCTAATATATGCAGTGGCACTCAAACATTACTTTATCTTATTATAGAAAATCATATTGATAAAGTGTACATAAAAAACCAATATTAAGAAACAAACCACTGCTACAGGCAGTACATTTCTAGATATATTTTTATAACTCCAATAAGGGAGTTCTATATAGTTATGATAGACTTATTTATTTATTGGGAAAATAAAAACGGGTGAATTTTCTCCTGGTTTCACAGTGCGCAGCACTGACACTGTTATCATTTGCAATTCAGGTGGTGAGGCATGTCGAGCAGTCAGGCATACATAAAAGCATACTTTTTCCCTTAGTTTTGTCACCAATCTTTTTCAGCAATATGACAAATACCCTCTATGTCTTTGTCCTGAATGTGCAGCAGTGAGCTGTTTCAGAGCCTATAGGGTATGAACAGATACATATAATTGATATCTTAGAAATCACAATTTTAGGGTAGCTGTAATGTTCTGAAAAACTCATTTACTTTATAATGTGGGTGAAAACGAACTTGAACATTTACATTTTAAATTATGAATAATCCAGGAATGCAACATTCACTGGTAAAACTTACAATAAAAAAAGGAGAGACCATGAATTGCCTTGTGTTGGTGAGTTAGATGTGATCATGAATTAAATTTACAGATTGTGTCAGGATTCATAAGGGTCACGATATGTGCAGAGTACTATATTTAGTTAGGAAGATATCAAATCAAATTACTATGATTCCATCATTGTACATTCAGAGACACTCTTTATGTAATTGTTCAATGTGATTATTGAATCATTTTGCTTTTTTGAAGACTTTCCAGAGCTGAATTTCAGAAGCTAAACACAACTGCAAACCAGATGTTCTTTTGCTGACTAGTGGAAGCAAAATTGCTCTATCCGATTCCGCTTTAAAGGACTGTAACCAAACACTGCTACTTCAAAATGCCTCCAATTCAATTTTAGCTGTGGAAAACTATATTGTTTATTCAGAACAGTTGCATTTTTTTTCCTTAAAACAACCATAGCAACAACTGTATTGTAACATTCTTTCTCGTTGTTCTCATCTGCTGTGTTTGTGTATTAATACATACAATTTTTACTTGAAAAAATTAGACTGAATAAGATAATAAGGAAAATTCCTTTACCTAAGATTTATGTATTTTTATTGCGAAGTCAAATATTCAAAGTGGAAGCGAGACAGAGAGAAAGACCTTTCATCTGATGATTCTCTCCCCAAGTGACCGCATCAGCTGGAGCTGTGCTAATTAATCCAAAGCCAGGAGATCAGATCCTCTTCCAGGTCTGCCACACAGGTGCGGAGTCCCAAAGGTTTGGGCCGTCCTGCGCTTGAGCCATGCCCCACTGCCTTCCCGAGTACATTACCAGGATTCTCTACCTAATGCAGACTAAGTGGGACTCACACCACCATTGCAGCATGGATACGGAAGACCCACTGACTTAATCTAGTCTACCATGATGCCGTCTCCCTCTACAGTGTTTTAAAGTTATAAACTTAGGCCTCACAATCCTTCTCAGAATCATTGAAAAACAATTTTAAGTATCCTATCATGATTTCTGGGCATACATGAATGCAATTACAATATCACCATCACACTGAAAATTATCTATAATTTTCTCTTAATTTTTGATATGTGCTCAGATTACACTGACACTTTTCTTTTGAAATAAGGATCTAAATACAAATGCAATTGTACCTATATATGTTTTTCAAATTTCCTTTAAAAATTACCCATTTGCTTCTTTAAAAGAAGTAGCATAGAAAGGTAAATGCAGAAACAGAGAAACAGTTTCGGAAGAATCTGTGAGCTTGAGCCCTCTTCATCTGCTATAACATTAGCCAAGAAACATGAGCCAAGAACTAGATCAAAAACAGAACAACCAGGTTTAGGACTAGCAATCTAATAAGTTATGCCTGGGTTCCGATCTAACAATAGTAAATCCATATTTTAAAAGACTTCCTTCTTTTAAAATTCAGAAATAATTACTATAAATTATGCATCATGTATAAAATATTGCTTGAAAATTTAGACTGGGAAATATCTAAATCAAGTGAATAATAATAATATGTGATTTACTTAACATGTTTAGTTTTCTGTGTTAGGAAAATTAAAATTTATTCTGCTCGCAGTTTCCAATAGCATGTAGCATTGTTATTTATTAGACTCACAACATAATGTTTGCTAGGCTTCGTATATTTTGTTACAATGTAAATTTTACATTTTTGCTTTTCTTCTTTTCCATCTCTTGATGAAGTTGTGTTTATCTAAAGTTTCTGAAATTGCCAATTTTTTGTACAGTGTAAACATCTTCAAGTAATTTCAATAATAATCTAAAATGTTCCTTTTATTTTCAGACATTTTCAAGTTATTTTTTTCAGATAAAATATAGTGTTAGAATTCTCATCTTGTATACATTATCTAAAATAGGCCTATAATCACTTGCTTCATCAAACCTTGTGGGATATTTTCCTTAAAGCAAAATAAGAATTTTATATGGCCTCTTTGAAACTTGAAATGATTTTCCTTTAATGGGAAAAATATTGACTCCTATTAATTGTGAAATCACCTAATTTCAACATAACAGAATGGAAATATCATTATGGATGCTGAAAGCATTGTTTCATCTTTTCAAAAATTCCAATTGGCTTCACTTCATATGTAAGTTCAATTTTAATACCTTAATGTCAACTTATTAGAATTATCCTGTTTTGGGGCCCCGTGCAGTAGCGTAACTACTAAGGTCCTTGCCTTGCACACCAGGTCCCATGAGGGCCAGACTTCTTGTTTCAGCACCCTGCTTCCCATCCAGCTCCCTCCTTGTGGCCTGGGAGAGCAGTTGAGGATGGCCTTGGGACCCTGCACTTGCCTGTGCGATCCAGAAGAAGCTCCTGGCTTCTGACTCCCGATCAGTTCAGCTCCTGCCATTGCGGGCACTTAGGGAGTGAATCAGCAGACAGATGTAAGAATTTTCTGTCTCTCCTGTCTGTGTATCTGCCTTTCCAATTGAAATAAAGAAACCGTAAAAAAAAAAAAAAATCCTGAAAATCTTACCTGTCTGTTCCAGTGCCATAATTGAATGTGAAGTTAGATTAACTTGCTGTTCCATGTATTTACACGTCAATACGTGTTTATCCTGTAACTCAGATTGTACTTAAAGGTTTAAATGTCTGTCCCTGTCTCCTCTATTTAATATGTTAGCTCATTCTGCTACAAACAAATTAAGCTTGATAGCTAAGAGGTGTTTCACACACTTTTGTTTTTCTGACTGTCTTAATTTACATGACTACATGATCTTTCTTCTTCAGTTCATTGTTATATAGATTATGTGATATATCAAATGTTGCATCATCTTTAATTCAAGGAGTAAATAATATTAGATAATGGCTTATGTTAGCAAAATTTATGTGCTAGTATTTTTGGATCACTTAGTCTATAGTTATGACAGTGCTGAGTGATATTTATTTACATTTTTTTTTATTTTTTGTATTCATTGCCAGAATTAATATCAAGTACACATTTGATTCACAAAATGAATGTGGGTTGTGTTTTCTTAAAGAGTTGTAAAATTGTTAGTTCTTGTATTAAAGGTTTAATTCATTTATTTAGAGGGTGATAGATAAAGAGAAAGACAACGATCTGAAATCCACTTCTTTGTTCCCCAAATAGATATGATAGCAAAATCTCGGATAGGCAGAAAGTAGCACCTGGCACTTGGGCCAACTTCTGCAAGCTAGCAGGAAGCTGAAGAGAAGTTGATTAGCTGCAACAGGAAGCAGAACAACGATATGAGATACCAGCACCCCTGCTGGTGGCTTGTCCCACAGTACCACAATGCCAGCCCTGGTAATATAGATTGAAAAATTTGGTATTTTTTTAATATTTATTTATTTTCATTGGAAAGACCAATATACAGAAAAAGGGAGAGACAAGGATCATCCATTGACTGGTTTGCTCCCCCAGTGGCTGCAGTGGTCAGAGCTGAGCCGATCTGAAGCCAGGAGCCTGGGAACTCTTCCAGGTCTCTCATGCGGGTGCAAAGGCCCCAGGGTTTGGCCCATCTTCTACTGCTTTCCACAGCTAGGGAGCTGGGTGCAAAGTAGAGCAGGTGGGACATGAACTGACACACCTATGGGACTCTGGGTGTGCTGGTGTGGGATCCTGGCACAAGTGAGGAGTGGATTTAACTGCTAGGTATCACGTTCAACCCTAGAGTTGGTGTTTTTAGCTCTCAAAGTCAGACAGTGATACAGGTTTCCTTTTGGGAAGCATGATTGAATTTTTCATCTGATTCTGTGCGTATCTAAAAGGTTATTCCAGTGATTCACTCCCTATCAGGAGAGTTATGCTAGTTTGTACTGATATGGGGTTGGATGATTTTACTGAAATTTTCAAAGCTCTGTGAAAACAATTGTTAGTAATTTTCCTTTAGTTTCTGATATTTTCAAAATATGATGAGTTAAGTTTTATATTTTCTAACCTTTATGATTTGTCAGTGTTATTGGAGTTTTAGTAGGTTTTGTTCACAGTTCAAAATGAGTAGTACTTTGTTTTTGCTTTATTGATTTATCTATTTTTTCTTTATCAGTATCATCAGGAGTTCTTTGTTTTTCTCCTGCTTGTTGAGATTTATTTTATTCTTTTTCTAGATTTATTAGCTGGGAGCAAAGAAGGTCTTGGTCATGAGAGATGTTTCTCTTTTTAGGTTAAGTATTTGATTTAAGTGCCTTGCTCAAAAGTGCTTCATCTGTGTGAAACAAATTTTTATATGTTTTACTCAATTTTAATTCCATTTCGCTTCATAATTCTTTGCACATTTCTTTTAATCTGTGGATTTGCATAGCATATTATTTATGATCTGTGTGTTTGTTAAATCCCTTCTGTTTTTTTATTTTAGCCTCCCAATATGGCCAGACTGATGTGGGATAACCATCATTTTACATTTATTAAGATCTGTTTTATGCTCAAGACAGTCATCTCAGGATATGTTTTATGGTTGCCTAAAACAGTGACTATCTACCTACTGTCAACTCACATATTCTAAGTGTATTAATTTTTCTTGATGCTTTGTATATCACTATTTTTGACGTACTCACTCAGTTGACTTTAAAAAACATATACATATATTCGAATGTCCAAGACAGAGCAGAAGGATTTTTCATCTGCTGATTTCCTATCCCTCAGGCTAGCAGAAGGCCTGAGAGGGTTTTGGAGCCAAGAACTCCATCCAGGTTGTGCAGCCCAAGCACTTGGGTCCTGCTTCACTACATTCTCAGGTTTGCTTTCAGTGCATTAGATCCAGCAATGAATACCTGAGACTGATACAGGCCCCTTGCCATTTCCTCTGTGGCAACTGCTGGCTTAAGCAACAATCCCAACTCTAAGTCTTCCTTTGACAGTTGAACAGGTGTTTAACATTGAAAACGATAGTGATTATCGGACTGTTGGGTTCTCAGAACATTGGCCTTAATGTAGCTTATATCCAGCATCATTGAATAGCCTGATGCAAGTCAACCACAGTTCAAATAATAAAACAAAAAGCACACACATTTCCAGCATGCATTTTGAATGAACAGATTTGTACATTTTCGAAAAGCTAAATTATATTATTTTGTAATTTTTTAGGTATAATCTGTATTAACTCTCAAAATCTCAAACATCAGTAGATGGTAATTTAAGTTCAAGCTTTGCAAAATCTGTTACAAATGTAATCGACTCGGATAGGTCTTTGATTATATTACACCTGTCTGTGGGAATTTGGGAAAAATTATTGACATGTTTGTAAAGAGAGTAATTTTGGTTTATGTCATGGTTGCATTGTCTATATGCTGTGTTTATATGGAGGGATGGATATACATTCTTTTTTAGATTAAGTTAGATATAGCAAAGATTAAAAATACCACATAATAAGACAATGAAAACATGTACTGTCAGTAAAAAAGTGAAGCAAGTTTATTGAGGTAGAGAAGAAAAATTTTTAGGAGGCAATCTCAAACACAAATCCCAGAGAACATTGTGACATTGCCTATAAATCACAGTTTATTTTTCCTTTTTTTAAAAAAAGATTTATTTATTTTTTTTTTGCAAAGTGAGATACATAGAGAGGAGGAGAGACAGAGAGGAAGGTCTTCCTTCTGATGATTCACTCCCCAAGTGAGCGCACCAGCCAAAGCTATGCCGATCTGAAGCCAAGGTTCAGGAACTTCTGGTATCCCACACGGGTGCAGGGTCCCAAGGCCTTGCACCACAAGCAGGGAGCTGGATGAGAAGTGGAGCTGCCTGGATTAGAACCAATGTCCATATGGGACCCCGGGGCGTTCAATGTGAGGACTTAAGCTGCTAGGCCACGCTGCCGGGCCCATTTTTCTTAAAAAGAGAAAACCTCAATTTAAAAAATTCGGTGTTATGTGTAAAACTGAATAAGTCAAGATTAGAAATTGTTAATTTGGGCCCAGCGCGGTGGCGCAAGTGGTTAAGGTCCTCGCCTTGCACGCCTGGGATCCCATATGGGCGCCGGTTCTATCCCGGCAGCCCCGCTTCCCTTCCAGCTCCCTGCCTGTGGCCCAGGAAGGCAGTCAAGGATGGCCCAAGGCTTTGGGACCCTGCACCCCGTGTGAGACTTGGAAGAGTCTCCTGGCTTCGGATCGGCATAGCATTGGCCGTTGTGCTCACTTGGGCAGTGAATCATTGGACAGAAGATCTTCCTCTCTGTCTCTCCTCTCTGCATATCCACCTTTCCAATAAAAAAAGAAAAGAAAGAAAAAAAAGAGAAATTGTTAATTTGCTTATATATGTGTAAATTGTTTTCAAATTTTCAGATCTACATTTTCATTCCAATTGCATGTGTAAATGAAAACATGCAAAAATTAATTATTTCCTGGTACTTTCTGGATTTTGTTGGTTGTTATATGTTATCATGCACATTGCCCTCAGACTCTAAAATCATATTTAGTTAACATAGTACATTAGTCTGCGTTCCTCAGAGACGTAGGACCAATAGCATACAATTATAACATGAATCATGAGAGATTAGTTAATGCCACTTTGGAGGCTGAGACGCGCGTGTTTGGTAAACGGAAGCTGTACAAAATCTGGAATATGATTTCAAGTTGAGTCTGTGAACCTCAGAAACAAGGTTGCCAATGGTACAAATGCCGGTCTGTGTGAGAAGCCTGTGCACCTGGAGAGCTGATGGGTAAAGGCCAGGGAAGGAAGATGTCGCAAGCCTGGCATGCAATGAACTTGGACTTGCTCCTTTGTGTTTTTGGGGGGACTGCTTATGTACTTGATAAGTACTTCCACACTGATGAGTGCAATCCGATGTTTAAGTTCTTTTCACTCACATGCCGATCTGTTCCTGAAACAGCCTCACTGATTTGAGACACTGTGTTTTACCAAGCAGTGACTGATTGACCTGACAAAATTGTCTTATGCAATCTTTTTAGAATTAACATTACAAATCACAAGGTTACCTCTAAGCCAGCAGCCCATATGAATATTGTGGGCTTATTACCTAAATTTATGCAGCTTAAATTAATATGACTGGGGCAAGCTACAAAACTGACCTTGTGTAGACCATAGCTTTCTCTAAATACAATAGCCTTAAAATGAAAATTACACTCCGTTTGTAATGGCAGTTTTTATGCAGAAGTATATCAATTTGGGACATATTTTCAAGTGCATGTAATAATGATAAATTGCTTCTTTATAAGATTTTATCAGTTTACCTTATCTTATAAGATTGCCAAGATTTGAGAAATGCAGTTAAGAAATACAAGTTAAATTTCTCTAATATTCTGTAAAATATAGCTATTAATGCACATATCAATAAAATTAATTGGAGAATTTTTGTCAGATTTCACAAATATAGGTCTTATTTTATTCGGCATTTGTCAATTGCATTTACTTTGCAGTTTTTAAAATTCAAAGCTTTTATGGCCTTTGAACGATACTATTTTATGGTGTCTCATGAAAGTAAGTAGGCTGTATGAATGAGTTTTGACAGCCTTCTTCATTATTATCATGATTTATCCCTCAATTCAAATATTGAAAATATATGATTTTGAAATATTTTTCTGCAAGAAGAACACTATTAAATGGCAAAACTGTAGAAGATTTGTAGTTTCAATTATCATACTAAAGAAAACTGTTTAGCAGGTCATGGCTTTTGTTGCACTTTGGTTTCCGGTCATTTCCCCAGATTGATTTTATTGCATTGTGCTTTTTCTAGTGTCAAACCTAATGGCACTCATCATTCAAGTTCACCTACAATTGATTTTGGTCATTTCTCATACAGCACCTATAGCACTTGAAAAATCGTTTTGATAGACACAACTTCCTCTGATTCAAATGTAGTGAGACTATATATATTTTTTTGGGCTTTCATTGCACAGCAATTAATTAATACATTAAGTGCAGTATATGTCATAAAAGTGTTTTGATAGTGTTTCCATTACTGTATTTATATTACAATCTTTTTCTTTTTTTTTAATTTTTGCACGCAACCTCTGCAAGTGGCTGTGCTTTGAACACTCAGGTAAAAATCAAAAGCAACACACTGAACTCGTACTTAAATAAGTGAAACAGAATAACAGTTTTTTTTTTTTCACTTATGACTCTTTACTATAGGCATCTATAGACAACATATCCCTTCAGTTGTGAAAGCTACTATGATATTCAGAAAAAGTAACAGTGAAATTTCTGTAAATGAGTTGACATGAAGGTTACATAACAGTTCAGAAAATGTTTTACAATTTCTCCTTGACTTTACAAAGTTAAAGACAATTTTAAGTTGTGTTAAACACAATGTACACCTGTATTATAAAGTAGTGATTGTACGCTTAACAATATCATAATTTCCAGGTACACACAAGAAATTAACTTTTTATTACTATCACCAGACACTATATCCTTAAAGTCTTATAATAATTTTCAAAACACGTTTTTAGTCTCTAAAATTTATATTTGCTTTTATATGGTGTGAGAAACATTACCATGTAATTTCCTATACCTAAAAGTTATTTTATAAGTATATGGAAAATGAAATGGAAAATAAGCTTGGTTTGGTGTAATTATTTTTAATTTCATACGTAGTACAGTATCAAACACTCATGGGAAATATTGGGGAGGAAGAGACGAAGGAAGGGAAACATTGTGATATTCTTACAATGTATCTTTAATCAACTTGAAATTTATGCTTTTTGTACTCTTAAAAATAAATAAGTAAATTTTACGTTATGAAAAGCAATGAATTATTGTGTATGAAAATCAAATCCTTTTATATCAATTCTCAGAAATTTCCTGAAGTTTCATCAAGTTTAGGTTTTAGCTAAACACTGTGTGACATTGCCCACTCCTCAGTGGTACTCAGAGTTAAATCAGTGATTTCGTTCATTGCTTTGTACAGTATAAATCATATGCAAAACCAGAAATATATAGGAATGTAATAGATATCCTAAGATTTCATCATGATTGTTAGCTCATGTTTATGCTCCTATGGAACTGTGATTTTTGTACTATTTACTTGTTGAATAATACTATTATTGGTGTATTAAGTGAAGTGACATTAGATTTTGTGAAACTTTAAGGAACGAAAAAAGGAAGAAAAGGATCAGGGGAGACAGAGAGGTACATACAGTTTTCTTAAAAACTGTACCTGTGGAATACATAAAATCTGTTCACTCAAATAAAAAATTAAATTAACAAGATTACCATGTTTGTCTCTTAGGTAATTTCAAACTTCTTAAAATAATAGAAAATAGCAAAATCTAAAATATATAAGCCAGTATTGTGGCGTGGTCAGTAAGGCAGCCTCAGACCCTTGCACTCTAAATGTGTAGGAGTTTGTGTCCTGGATGCTCCAGTTATAATACAGCTCGCTGCTATTAGACTGGATAAAACAGTGGAACGTGACTTTGTGTCTGGGTACTTGCCATTCACACAGGAGACATAGCTACAACTTGCGATTCCTGGCTTCAGCCTGGCCATTGTGGGCATCTGGGGAGTGAATCTCTTATGATTTTCTCTTTCTGTTTCTTTTTCTATTTCTTGTTCTATTCATATGACTTTAAAAATAAATAAATGAATTTTTAAAAATGTTAAAATGAGAAGAATAAAATATTACTTTAGTCCTAATGATAAAGTATTTAAGGTATGTTTAGGTGGTATATTTCATTTATGGGATCAAGATTCATTGACATTGGTTTCTAAACATTTTGAATGGAGTTTCTATAGTTGTTATGTTTTAGAGATGTGTTTTATTTATCTTCAAGGTACAAGACAGATAAGTGTGTATGTGACGGAGAGACGGGAGAGTAGAGGGCTGGATTATGATTGGTCCAGGCCAAATGCAAAATACCGAATTCCATCCTGGTTCTACATGGTTGATGGACATCCAACTACTCGTCTGTGTTCCTCTGCTCTCCCTCAACCTGTGCAAGATTGCAAGTGGTGCCTGAACCAGAGGTACAACCACAATGGCACTAAAGCATTAATGTCTTAATTAACTCTTCAGATATAGTGAGAAAAGTAAGAGTGGTTACCATATGTTACAGGTTAATTTTCTTCAGTGATTTTATTTAGAGTAGATTCAAGCAGATTGACAGCATTCCTCTAAATGAATGTTAGCTGCATAACCTAAAAATGAAATTTAGCAAAAGTACATAGAAATATTAATGCATACAGACATCCTAGCTTTTTTTTTCTCCGTACCTTTTAGAGTGCTTTATAAGAATGAAATCTGGAAAATGAATATCATGATCCTCATGAAAATTAAGGTGGCTTGACTCTATAGCAATTTGAGAACATAATCATCTTAAACCATCTGTTTTCTTTTGTTTGTGGTACATCATAAGTGTAAGCAAATTTGCTCAAGAATGGTGCCTGGTGATGGAAAAAAGAAATTATAATAGGAATTTACAGTTTGTTTTTGTGTTCAAGGAATTTAAAATTGTTTGGTGAAATTCAACGTACACAGCATAACAATGTTAGAGACTCTTTAAATATTACAGTAAGGAGAAAGGTTATTTTAAAACGTTCAGGTAAAACGCTAGTCTTTTTGTGTTTCAGCTTCTTTTACACAAGTTGTAAAAAAGCAGTGATGTGTCAGGTACAGAGAACTACCACCCATAGAACTGAGTAATTCTCATGTTCACACAGTATTTTTCAGACTTCAGTCTGTCCTGCCTGAAAGAGAATGAATAGGCAAATCCAACTTCAACATATATGAAGATAACTGATAACTCTAAATTTGAAGATAACTTCTTTTTTTATACTGTAAAATTTTTGAATTTTTGAATTTTTTTTGAAATGTTGTGTGTTATAAAGATTTTGTTTGATTTCTGAAACTCTTACTAGAAAAATGAATTACACCTTTAAGGACAAAAATAATCCCATATATTAACTATAATGAAATAACATTGTTAATTCACTTCCTAAAACATTTGGGTCATTTACTCACAATTGAGTTTTCGGTGATATCTTTTTTTCACCTCATTTCCAAATTTCTTAAATGTAGCTGGAAGAATCTATGATTAACAGAGAGGATATACACATCAGACTTTAAAATTTGAATTTCATCAAATATTATTTTGTATAATAATTGTTGTTAACACAAGGTTGTTTCCGCTATCTCAGACCGGGATGGCAGGTGGGTCCAAATGAGCAACTGTCAATGTTTTCTAAGAAGTATTTTACATTGAAAACAGGATTAGATCAATGCACATTATACACTTTATAGCATTATATAGAGTGATAGTATAGAGATATGGTAATATAAAAACAAATGATTATAATTGTTTTTGAAAAAAATGAACTTTGAAAACATTTGCAAAAAAATAAAACTTAAAACATTAAGCTCTGAGGTCTGGCATGGGACTGGGTGGACTATATCAACCAATGCACCAAGAAGATACTTCATCAACCTTGAAACAGTGAAATCAACAACATCTCAGAATGCTCAAAACCGCCTAAGCAGTACTTTTGGAATAAACTCCACATTGAAGATCCTGAGATGACATCAAGTGGCTGTTCCCTAACTTCTAAAACTGATGGTGTTAGCCTGCGTGAAGCAGGTCTTTTCTCTAATACAGGAAGTAAAAAGAAAAAGTAGAAAATAATTGTGTCATCCACTTTCTTCAATTCCTTTACCCTCCCCAACCTAATCACTGGCCATATGTGTATTCATCCTTCTCCGCTATGATGTAAATATTGTCAAAATAAAAATAAATCTATAGACAACAAGCTAACAAACTTACTTTCACTTACTCTCACAGACTGAGTAACAGTCTGAGTTCTGATTGCTCGATTTCTGATCCTGTATCATGTTAATGTAGCTAGGAGAAGCAGAGGACAGCCCAAATGCTTGGCCCTATGCATGCATATGAGAGACCTGGAAGGTACTCTTGTCATTACCCTGGACCAGTTGTAGCCAGTTTGGCTGTTTGGAGGGCAAACCAGTGAGTGGAAAAATTCTCTGTAATCCTGCTTTTAAAAACAAAACAAATCAAACAAAAACTTACTTTATTTTCCCAACATGATTTAGGTTTTATTAATAATATTTATCAATAGTAGTATTCCTTAAAAGTATTCTAAACTACTTCATATGAAAACTGGTTAGACATTTATTATTTTCTGAAAGGTTTAATATTTATTAGACCTGGCTCAATTGACTAAATTCCCACCTTGCATGTGCTGAGATTACCTATGGGTAACTGTTCGTGTTCCAGCTACTAGACTTTCTATCTAGCTCCCTGCTTGTGGCCTTGAAAAGAATAGGATGATGGCCCAAAGCCTTGGGACTCTGTACCCACATAGGAAACTCAGAAATAACTCCTGGGTTCAAACTGGCTTGGCTCGGTCATTGCAACCATGGGTAGTAAACCAGCTGGTGCAAAATCTTTCTTTCTGTGAATACTTTTTCTATAAAATAAGATTTAACTCTTATTAATTATTAGTCTGTCCCTCTCCCATTTCTTCTCTGTTCTTCTCCCTTTTTCTCTCTCCCCTTCTTACACTCTTAATGCCTTTCAAATCAAAGATAAATTTATAAATGTTTAAAGACTAAATAAATAATCAGGAATTCATATTAAATTTTGTATGGAATGTAGGTGTCAAGTTTTTGAAAGCTATAAATAATAAAATGAAAGCTTTTTTGTTATTGTATAATTTTAGAGCTATCACTGCTTCCATATTCATAACATTTCAGTGTCTGAAGTTTATCCTTTTGTTTGCACAGGTGTCTTTGAAATGACAGTAAAAAGATTGAAAGAGTTATGAAAAACTAAACAAATTTGAGAATGAATACATAGTATTGCAAGAGTACAAAAAATCCCCACCAGTTTGAGTTTAACAGAATTTGTTAGGGTAATTACTTCAATAACTTATCTTAAAACATGATTTTAAAAAGAGATTAACATAATGATTATAAGCAGTAATCTAAAACACTCAACCAAGACACCAGAAAGCAGAAACAGAAACAGTGTAACATCTATTGATTAAAGAGTGACATTCTGAAGTTGTTAAAGCTATATATTATAATTAAAATGCAATGTTTATAAGTATATAAATTGCAAGTTACATGGAAGTTGCAGTGTGATGCAAAAATTAAGCAGCTGAAGAAACCTCAAAGTATTCTCATAGTGACTTTTTAACATGCTACTTAATTCCATAGACATAACATGGGGCAGTCAGCATACCTACTCTGCTCAAAGTGCCATTTATACAAGCTACGTGCCCTTACATTATAGTTTTCGGGATGGCTTGAGTAATCAGATGCAGAATTACAAATTCTAATCCTGCCTTTTTTTTTTTAGCTGATTCTGAGTATTTTTTACTTTGTTGCAATTTGAATTTCATCATTTGAATACTTCCTTTTTACGACTTCTGCATATTTCTTGTCAGGATTGTGTATTTTGTTACTGTTACTGTTGAATTTCTTCAGTTCTGAGCATTCATTGTCTGTCAGTTTTAGAATTTGTCATTTTTATATTGAAAGTACCATACCCTTTCAGATGCTGTAGAATAATCTTAAACACCTTGGTATAAACATAACCAAAGATGTGAAATGTCACTATGATTAAAATTATAAAATATTAACAAAAGAAATAGAAGGAAAGATTTACTCTATTCCTGGAATCAAGATCAATATCATCAAATGTTCATATTATTGAATGTAACATGCAGATTCTTTTCAGGCCACTAAGAATGAGCTGGATCAAAAGCAGATCTGTTGGTAACTGAACTGGCTATGGTTTGAGAGATGGTGCCACAGGCAGAGGCCTAGCCTGTTATTCCATGATGCTAGCCCCTCTTAATTTGTGTACTAAAGCTTTTGTAGCTTTGTGTCATGACAAATTTACATTTCCTTCTTTTCCTCTTCTTTGTATTTACTCTGTTTCTGCTTTTAACTGTCATGTCTATTCATCATGTCATTACTATCCTATACTTTCTATTTTTTAAATAAGTTTGTTTATTGGAAAGGAATAGTTTGAGAGACAGAAACCCATGTGTTGGTTCACTCTCAAATTGTCCATAAAAGCCAGGGTTGGCTGGGCCAAATATAAAGGAACCAAGCTGAAGCTCAAGGTTTCACATTTAAGTG
The DNA here is from genome assembly GCF_017591425.1 of Ochotona curzoniae. Taxonomy (NCBI): domain Eukaryota; kingdom Metazoa; phylum Chordata; class Mammalia; order Lagomorpha; family Ochotonidae; genus Ochotona; species Ochotona curzoniae. Next base: position 46,907,648 of record NW_024467119.1, read on the forward strand.
AAGGGGCACAGACACTTCGGCCATATTTTCCTGATTTCTCAGGTCATGAACAAAGTTGGATTAGAAGTGGAACAAGGGAATGCCAGCTGAACCCTTTATGGAACTCCTGCAGTGCAGGCAGCTACTTTAGCAGCTATGGCGCAACTCCACCACCCAACTCCCCACCCTTCTATCATGACCCTTCCTTCAAGATTTCTTGGGGCATTCATGTGGTAATGGTTAAATGCAGAAAAAGAAACTGTTAAAATCTGATGATTAGATAAAAATGTAGTAATCAAGATAGTGTATTAGTTTCTGTTATTTTCACCACGCCACTTCACACTGCCCAAAATTCTTTTTTCAGGAAAAATGTCAAAATCCAAACAGGGTACTTTATTACAGATACTAAAAGATGGAAGCAACTTTTTATGCGTGCACATAAGATTAAACTGGGAAGCACCCCAGTGCCTGTGCTGATTTTATCACCTATTGATGTACCTTAGTGATAAGTAGCAGACAAATCTTCCTTTACATGGCCCTTCTCTCCATTCACATGGTTTTTTACACTTTGAGTGCAGCAATATATGCCTGTCATTTATATCATGAAGCTTTGAAGATTTGGGAAGCCAGTTACAAAATGGGAGGTAGGAAAAATAGGGCTAAGTTTATAAAATATTTTAGTTTATGTATTGGACTCCAATTTATCTCACGCTCTGTGTTTTCATACCCAAGTATGTCACTGTTATTTCAGGAAGCCACCAATCAGTGCTTTGCAATTATTTTATTTTGATAATCTTTACAGAGTTAATTAGGGCACAAAGGTTCAAAGGCTACTGGAAAGTGAGTGAGGCCATTGTTTCCACATTATTATTTGTGTATCTGGGCTAAGGGGAGAAATAAAGGAAAAAGCCTCCCACACATCCTAGTTCCCCGATGTGCTGCATGCTCCAGGGGTCCTGCTCAAGTAGTTTTGATATTTCAATAATTCTAAATTTTGGCCAACCTCGCCATTCTAAGCATGATGAAATATCTCCAGAATCCACGGGAGATTCACCTTTGAGTCTCCGTTTGCCCAGGTTTTCACTGCCAAAATGCAGCTCGGGTAGTTGATTGATTTATTCTGTCCTCTGTCCACTGTTGTGGTACCATGTGTCCTCTACAGGTTCTGATGGACTGCCACATCCTCCAAGTGCACCACGGCAAGTGTCCTGAATGAGTAGTTTTACAAGTCTCCCAGGTCGATTGAACTCTAACACTTACAGTTCTCAGTTATATTTCTGTGATTATAGGTTAGGATTTGTAAGCAGTGACAAAATTTTTTTTTTCCAAACTTACACATTGGGTGTTATATCAGATATGCTGTAACTTCATATTTCTTAAATTTTGCTATAAACAAATAAGCTTTATGTTTAAAATTAAATTGTAAATGAAATAAGATTTAAAAATTGGTAGAAATGACTACCCATTGAGAAACCATTAGTAATTCTGTATTATCCTGCACAATAATACACGCTGCGTAAAAGGGATTGTTTCTGGAGTTATTGGCACATTTGAATGCAAACTGCCTGAGCATGAAAAATGAGACTTTCATTTCCTATAAAAATAAATTAGAAGCTTTGCTTTGCCAGCAAAGCTGTTTGAGCACCTCAGTTCATAACTATTCATGGTAACATAAACAGATGTTTTTGCTCATACTGTGAACTGGCTATGACATTACTATATTCAGCATTATTTTGTATCCAAAGAAAATGTAGCTGCCTTGTTTTACAATTAAAATAAACCTGGCAGAATATCTATAGTCTTCAGAAAATTATACAATAATCTTAATAACTTTTTCAAAATCATGATTCTTTCTACTTTACAGACACAGAAAGTGTGGTTAAAATTACCGTTTCTGTATTATAACAGTAAGTCTCAAATAATGGTTTAAATAAAAACATATATTATGCAGAACAATTCTTTCAGACTATAAGTTCTCACTTCTAAATTAAAAATAGAGTAAAATAAATATGAAATTTGTTATGCATTGCTACTTATGCTAAGATTATTCTTTTTTATGAAAAATGATATTTTCTCAGATTACAATATCATGCTAGTGCTTCATATGTTTTAAGTGAGAATAATAACATAAAAAAATATGGGGCTGTTCATTCTTTTGCTAGTTTTACATGGGTTTGAAATTCTTGGGAAACAGTAAGGAATGCAGAGATATCAGCTTAAATGTAAGGTTCCTGACCATACAAATATATGTATTAGTGCCACTTACTACTGTGACCAGTAGAAAACTGAATTTTATCTTGGAAATGACAAATATTTTGATTTAGGAAAGAAGGAACACATTTCTGGATTATGTTCAAGTATCTGCATGTGCTATTATCATCTTTATTGTGTGGCAAATTAAATCAATGCCTGCAGCTCAGCATCCTTCACCATATCCGAGTGCTGTTTGAGTACTTGTTATATCAGTTCTGATTAACTTTCTTTCTATCCCATGAGGCAGAAAAGGGGAAGGTGGTCTAAAACTTACAGCCTTGATTTCCATTTGGCATACATTTGGCTTTTGGATTTTATTGCATGAAGCTTTCTCTAGGACACATCATATTCTAGGTCACTAATAAAGTGAACAACAACAAAATGAAGTCATAACATGTGTTTTTCTGACCACAGTGGAATGAAACTGGAAAAGAAATATTAAGAAGCTAAAGATATACAAACATATTGGGATCGAAAATCAGGCTTTTGATGAACATTTGGTAACAGAAAAATTAAAACTGAAATAAAACGTTTCTGGAAATGGGACCCAAATGAGGCTCAATGACTAAACCCTTATTTTGCAAGTTGTAGGATTCTATAGGGTGTCATTTTGTGTCCTGTGTGCTCCACTTCCTTTTCAGCTTCTTGAATTTTGGCTGCAAAAGTAGTAGATGGTAGCCCAAAGCTTTTTGAAGTCTTAACCTGTGTGGGACACCTGAGAGAAGTTCCTTGCTCCTGATGTTGGATCAGTATAACTGTACCCATTGCAATAATTTGGGGAATGACTCACCAGACACAAGATCTTTCTCTCTGGATGTCTGATCTGCCTTTCAAATAAAAATAAATGAATCTTAAAAGTGTTTTTGGAAAAGAAGGTGGTAATGCAACATTTTGAGACAAATGGGATAAAACAAAAGCAATGTTAAGAGCAGATTTTATAGCAACTAATAATCAAATCAAGATTTTGGGAAGGTTTCAAGTAAATAATCTAACTGTATTTCTCAAGAACCTAGAAAGAAGGATTAGCCCAACTCCAAATCAGTAGGAATAAAAGATTAATAAAAGTTGACAAATGAACACATTTAAAACAAAAACTTAGAAAAGTTCAGTAAAATGAAGTGCTTTTTTTTTAAAAAAAAAATAAACAAGCACAATTGATAAGCAAAACAGAAACTGAATAATAACACTGCCAGCAATTAAAATATCATGTCTGGATTGATTTACTGAGGACTTTTGGCAAACTTTAAAAGAAGAACAATTTCCAAATTCTTCTTGTTAAATTTAAAATAATGTAAAGGGAATAAATCCCTGGAAGCTCCTTCAGTGAGGTTGGCATTACCTTAATTCCCAAACCAGAAAAAGATACAACGAAGAAAATTATTGGCTGATATTTTTGAAAATTGTAGATGCAAAAAGTCTCTGTAAAATACTAGCTAATAAAAAATGAAAACATATCAGATTACTTACGCAGACCAATTGTGATTTATCCCTGCTATGCAGGCATGATGAAACACATGTATTAACAAGATGTCAACTAGAGACCAACTGATTATTTCAGTAGATGCACAGAAGCTATTTCATAAAACATTTTGTGATACAAAGCTTATATACATTTCAGTTTAAAATAGCATTCCTATACACAATCACAATAATATCATGACCTTAAAGCAGAAAAACTTGCAAGCATTTACCCTAAAGACCAGAAACTGACAGAATGCCCACTCTCACCATTGCTATTCAATATAGATTTTGGTGGTTTCAATCACAGCCATTAGCAAGAAAACGAAATCGAAGAAAAAAAGAAGGTGAGCTACCTACCATGCTTGCAGTTGATATGATTCTCTGAAAGAAAAGCAGTAAGAAACTCTTGGAATTCATGAGTTTGGTAATTTGCCGAGTATAAAATAGAATCAACAAACAGAAATCAATAGCTGCTGTACTGTTATTAGCGAGAAAGAACTCACAGTATAAGTGTCATTCACAAGAATTGGAAAATATTTTAGTACTGTGGAATAAGTTTTACCAATGACATGAAATATCTCTATAACAAATTAAAAGCTGTTGAACGACACAACAAAAAAGGCACTGAAAACTGAAAATTTTTTTTGTGTTTGTGGATTGAGATAATTAATATCCTCAAGGCACCCATAATACTGAAAACAATTTGCAGATTCAATGCAACCCTAAAGAAAATACAAAGGGCGTTTTTCTTTTATCTATCTAGAAAATATCATCTTAAAACTCATATGGAAACAGAAGAGATTCTGAATACCTAAAACAATGTTAATCAACAATAACAGTATGCTGGAAACATCATAACACCAAATTTCAATATATAATACAAAGCAGTTACAATAAAGAACATAATACTGGCAGAAAAAATATACATATAGATCATTGGAATTGAATAGTCTACAAATATATTTTCCCCAATCTGTGGTAATTAGCATGGAGAGTATAAAAATGTAATATAAATGAGAAAAACGTCCATGCTTTGGCATCAGCATCCCACTAGGGCCCTGGTTCATGTCCTGCCTGCTCCATTTTATATGCAGCTTCCTGCCTGTGGGTTGGGTAAGAAATGGAGAAAGGCACAATTATTCTTTTTTATGAAAAATGGTATTTTCTCTGAGATTACAATACGATGCTAGTGCTTCATATGTTTTAAGTGAGAATAATAACATAAGAAAAAAAATGGGGCTGTCCATTCTTTTACTAGTTTTACATGGCCTCAGAGCTCATTTGGAAGACCCAGGAGGGGCTCTTGACTACCAACTTCAGATTGTCCCAGCTCTGGACTTGCGATGATCCAATGATTTGGAGAGTGAACCAGTGAGCAGACGTCCTTCCCTATTTATATTCATTTCTGTAATTCTAAGTTTCAAATAAAAAATCTTATTTTTATTTTATTTAATTTTACTTGAGAGGTTTAGTTAAGATTCATTTTATTTTTTAATTTATTTTTTATTTTATTTTATTTATGTTTATTTGAGAGGTAAACTTACAGAGACAAGGAGTGATAGAGAACTTACCTACTAGTCCTTTCCCAAATGCCTTCAATGACCAGAGCTGGGCTGATGTGTAGGCAGGAGCTAGGAGTGTCCTTCATCTACCGTTTTTCTAAAGTCAAATATGTATTAACAACTGCTAATAGAGTCCTGGAGGATATAGAGAGCATATATAGAGCTGGTAGAAATTTGTTGTTACGGAATGAATGCAACACAATTTTTCAATTTGCATTTCTTAGTTTACAAGCATTCAAGACCTACTTGGTGATGTGCATCTTTAATATTTGCCCACATTTGTGGTATTTACTAGCACACATGCAAACTTAGAACAAAGAGGAGCAGAAATGAGCAATAGAGGGCACAGGGCTTGTTTTTAAGATCATTCTTCCTGTGAATTAAATGTTATTATATACAAGATACCACTGTGGATTTTAGTTTCAATTGTCATGCAGAGAAAGAGCAATTTACTTCCTTACAATGTGAAAATTTCTGTATTTTTACTACATCAAATATGATTCTTAGTAAAGATTTGAATGTCAGCAATGCATGATATATATTGTGATGGGAAAAAAACTGAAATTACTGCTCTTAATGTTGATATTATGTATCTTCAGTTTCCACAATGATAAATTATAGTTAGTATTTGGCTTAAATTAAAGACATAGAAGTTTTTTTTCTTATTAATTTTTGCTAAGTCAAAAGTAGTCATTTATGTTGAATAGCACAAGTAAATGTAATGTTTAAATAAAATTTTCTCAAAACTCTTGCAACATATTTCGGGACTAACTGCAAAGTAATATCTATAATTTGTCTTAAAGAACCAATTGACATCTAATTTAGCTAACACTAACTGTTTACATGCAAATTAAGCACTTATCTGAGCAACTTAATTGGAAATAATTCTCTGGTGCTTTTATTGATTTGACTAACTGCTTTAATTGGGTATTTCATCAGCTTCAGGTTTCTATAAGAAGAACAACATGCTGTACTGAAATCATAGCTTATGGGGCATTCCAAAAATATTATTTTTAAATAGAGAATAGTATTCTCATTCAAATTCACAAATAATTGTATGTTATTCTACAGTTCATATTTTTGAACATTTATGAGCATTAAGTATAGGTAGAAAAAGAAGTAAATAATCGAACAAATTCCTTTGGGATTTTTCTAAAGGATTATTTATCTGTGTGATTGATCGGTTAGAGAGAGAGCAGGAGAGAGAAAATGAGCAAGGAAGAGAAAATTAAAGATCTTTCATGCATTGATTCATTTCCAAAATGCCTACAATTGGTGGAACCAGGATGATACAAAGCCAGAAGCCAGGCTCTTCCATAATTCCTGTGTGTTTGCAGGAACCAAATTCTTGGGCCATTCTGTGCTGCTTTCCTTGGCTCATTAGCAGGGAGTTGGATCAGAAGTGGAGCAGCGCGAAGAGGAACTCAATTCCTCATAGCGTTAAAGCTCTGCAAATGACATGGTGTCAATCATAAAATCTGGCGTCAATGCAGTTTTTTGCATTTAAGCAGTCATATACTGTGTACTCTAATATTTTATTTAACAAATTAAAATAACTTAAAATGTTGGTTAAAGTCAACAAAGTTTACATATTTCACAATATAGTTTTAGGAGCATAATGATTCTTCTCACTTTACTGTGCCTCCTGCCCCTATCCACCCTCACTATCCTCCCTTCTGATCCATTTTTAATTCTAACAATGCCATGATTTTAATTCACTTAAAAATCACATACTTATCACTCTGTCTGGTGGAATGATTTTTGCATCTACCTGTGATCATGAAATGCATGAGTTTGTATCCATACTACATGGTAACTAATGGTAAATTGAATTAATGGAAAGACAAATTTAAATTTCTTTACATTTGTAAATGAAGAATGTCATTCAGCACATGAGCAAAAGATCAGCAACTGAAAATTTATACATATTATGTATCAATTATATGTATTATATATGTATTATACATATGTGTATATGTGTATTTTATATATATATATGTGCCAAAGCAAGTGAACTTGTATGATGAATGGCAGGAATTTGTTGCCTATTGTTTCCAGTACTTGGTTCATTTGCTGAGTGTTAGAGAATTTGGAGGGCCAGATTTTAAAGTGAATGGAACGTTTGAAATAGTTGTGAAAAATGTGAAAGGTTACTGATGAAGGAAGTTGTGGTTTGTCTCGCATTTTTGAGGGCAGATGTGAAGTACAACACTTAAATTTTATGATAGCTACAATCAAAAGTTTTCACAGTTGATGGTGGCTGCATTCAATGGTCTTAGAAAGGGAGGCAGAATATACATTTCAAGTTTCTCAATGGCGTTGTACTGCCTGAAGGCTTAGAATGCCAAAAATACTCTTGGTAACTGAAGAACCATGTGCAATGACTGGAAAGGTATCAAATGGTGTTTGATTGGAAGTGGATCGGCCAGGACTCAAACCAGTTCCCGTATTCAATACCAGCACCACAGGTCATGGCTAGCCAGTACACCACTGAACTAGCCCTAAGGAATTGGAATCCTCAGTGTCCCAAATAGGATAAAACATGCAGATGCCAAGACAGTATATCATTTCAGAAAGTTAATGTTGGTGTTTCTGTACATATGCTATGAAAATGGATATGGGAGAAAATTCCGTTTGATCACTAAATGCTTGCGTAACTCTGAAGTTACAGATGCAATTTATTTCAGTGATAATGCAATTAATTATGTGAAGAGTGCTGCATAATACACACTGAACATCCTGTGATATCTGAAGGCAAGTTTATTTGGCATATAAATGTATATGTCATTATTAGAAAATATATAACATTGCTAGACCTGGGTGACAATAATCTTACTACAGTAACACCGTTTTAAAACTGATAGCAGAAACAGAAGGGCATGATGAATATCAAACACATCTGTATTCCAGCATCCAACTTTGAGCTCCACATGCTGTGTAGGAAAAATAGTATCATAAGAAATTCAAGTCTAATTCCTTCTCATACTTGAGATTGAAAAAAAAAAAAACTTTACTCATATAAATGAATTGATAGTATTACCAACCGAAATGTAGCTCGTCTTTTACCATCTTTCAGGGTTTTTTGTAAATCAAAAGGTTTTATTTATTGTTAAAATATATTTGTCTATTTGAAGGCAGAGGGTAAAGGTGTACTGAGAAGGAAGGAGAGAGAAAGAAAAGAGACAGAAAGACAGAGAGAGAATTTTCCATCTACTGGTTAACCTTCCCAAATCCCACACTAGTGATGGCTGAGCAGACTGAAGTCAGAGCCCAGAACATGAACTGGCTCTCTCCTGTGGATGTGAGAGACGCATTTGCTTGGACCATAATCTATGCCTTCTCACATGTGTTCACAGGTATTTGGATGAGAAGTGAAGCAGTTGCTAGCACTCTGTGCCACAGCACCAGCTTCCGGAAAATCTTTAACGTTTGATGAATGCTAACCTACCAATTACTCCGTGCCACAGTGCACTATGTTTTTTTGTTATCATATTTAGAAATTTGTTTAAGCTAGTTTTTTCCTAAAAGTTTCATATTTTTAAATTTTGAAATGTTTTAATAGACTTGTTCATTACTATCTAAATAAAACAGATTTACCGGGAAAAAGGGGGAGGATGGGGAGGATCAAGAAAGAGAGAAAAAGAGAGAGAGAATATTTATTGCCAGTTTAGTCACTCCCAAAATTGACACAGTAGCTAAAGCATGACAAGTCCCTTTCAGGAACCTGGAGTTTCTTTGTGGTCCCCATATGGGTGCGGGGATCCTAACACCTGGGCCCTTTTCGCAGTTTTCCCAGGCACATTGGGCGGAAGCTGGATCAAAAGTGAATCAGAAGGGATTTGAACTGTCACAGATAGCAGACGCTGGCAGCACCAGTGAAGGCTTCCTCTACATGACCATAGCATCAGCCACCTGCTAGTGATATTTTTAAATAACTTTTTTTTTTTAATCTGAAAGACAGATTTTTTCACAGAGAGCAGAGACAAAAAGTGAACTCTTCCATCTGCTGGCTCACTCTCCAAATGGCTATAATACCCAGAACTCATCTTCTGGGAAATTGGGAGCCAGGAGCCTCTTCTGGGTCTCCCACAAGGGTGCAGAAGCCCAAGAGATGTCAGTGTTAACAGGTGGAGCATTAGCCTGCTATGACACCATGCCAATCCCAGGAATAGTTTTTAATTAGCTAGCCTATATATGGTTTCTTCTAAACATTTACAGTTCTGCAACCTACATTTAATAACACTGTCTACGTTCAATTAACTTTTTTATGAGCTGTTTCACTGTAGTTTATAGATTTTTCTTCCAAGCCTGTCCAATTGATCCAGCATCTTTATGATTGATCAAGTTCCCACTGAGAATATATAAATTTTATTTTATGCATATATGTGCCTATACAAATATATAGTTTATAACATATATAGAATAATTTATGATAGCATAAATAAAATTTAAATGTTGCATCTTATATAATGTACATTATATATGAAATATTTAATTTACCAAAATTAATTACAACAAGCATATATACTTTAAATTTTATATAAAAAAACTATTCATTGAATTGGAAAGTAGATGGAGAGATTCTACCCACTGGTTCACCATGCAAACCCTTCCAGTACTTTCTGCAGCAGGGTAAAATTATCAGCTGGCAACTTAATGAATGTCTGTGAAATAAATGTTGGGAACAAAAATGTACTGTCATTGCTGCCTTCTGGGGTTTGCTCTGACAAATTTAGGTTCTCAAATAATTTATGTCAAAATATGATTTAGTATCTTTGTGGCAAAGCCAAATCTCAGCCAAAGAATTCACAATCTTGATACAGTAAAGGGATTTGTCTGCTTTGATGTTTGTTCATCTGTTTTGTTTACCATTTCTTAATTTATTCATTGTACAATTATTTATGCTCCTTGGACACAAGTTTATTTGAAAATGTTATAAGTGTATATATACATAGTTTTTTCTCATTGAATTCTAAGTTGTGAGAGACTACCAAAAAAATGAAAAAAAAAAAAGATTTTCAGGGGGCTCTGGCTTCATATATTTTTAAAAAGATTTATTTATTTTCATTTGAAAGGCAGATTTGCAGAGAAATGGAGAGACAGAAAGATCTTCATCTGCTATTTCACTTCTAAGGTGGCCACAGAGGCCAGAGCTGAGCTGATCCAAAAGCAGGAGCCAGGATGTAGACCCAGGTCTCCCCCTGGAGTGCAGGGTCCCATGGACGTAGCCCTACTAGGCCATTCGCAGGGAGCTGGATGGGAAGTGGAACAGCAAGGACAAGAACAAGCACCCACATGGGATCCAGGTGACTGGACATAGAGGACCATCTTACTGAGTCAACACGCTGGTCCAGGATTCATATATTTTAACCTGCATTTTAAAGAGTTGTATGTATTATTGTGTTAGTTAAATCAAGTCTCATGCTAAGGAAGATTTCACTTGAAATTGTGGGGAAAGTTAATTTTTCTAAAGTGAAATTCCCTTCGCTATTGTAATTTATTCCAATCCATGTAAACTTTGAATAATAATTTTTTTCTCCTTTAAGCAGAGAAATATGATGGAGCATACCAGAAAGAAGTATGACAAGTGTCCCTGTCTTGTGCTTGTTTGAACTGTATTGGCACATATAATCTCCTTCTTGAGAAAACATAATATTTACTTAAAAACAAAGACTACTATAACTTCAAAATTTTAAAAATTGAGCAAATTTTCTCAGATAATACGTATCAATACTAGCTGAATATATCAGAATCTATGCTTATTATTAAATCAATAATATTTTCCCCTCCCATTGGATGCTTAAAGCAGATCTTGACTACATTTTATCGATGCACTGTGGTAGTTTCTTTGAGAATGCCCTGCTGTTAAAACTGAGATAATAAAATGAAATGTATCTCTGTCTAATCTTTATCAGGGAGTCTCCGGCTAACTGTGGTATAAATGGGGCATGAAATGAATGTATTACTGCCAAGCGTGGAAATAAAACCCATTATCAACTAGAAATTAATCGCTGCAATGGCAAATCACTTTGTAAGCTGCAGAATTTTCTTTGTGACTGCTTTCCTTTATTCTTCGGAAAGCTTTGTTGCAAAGCAATTGTTTTTTTCTCTTAACTTTGCTTTTTATGACTTACATATTAATGTTCCCCTCATCACTGTTTGAATACTTAAAGAATTGGTGTTTGAAGATGGTGATACTCTATTCACCTTTCACCTCTTATATCTACCTTTTAGGCTTAAATTGTCATAAAATAAAATAGCTAAAAAGCCGTAGAACCTGTAAAATTAAAACTTTATTCATTGAAATCAAGGTTTATTGCCCTATAATTCAAAAATTCTCTAATTTTTACCTTGATGTTCTTAAACATCTTTGAATATTGCCATGTGGTTAATGTATGAAACCTCAACAGGGTAGTTCTTTTGTTTTAATTTGTTGATTGAATCGTGCACATTTAATAACAGACTAATACTTCTTTGTCCAAAGAAATCTAATATTCATGGTAGAATGTCAATGTATATGTGTAATGTTTCTCTTATTTTAATTTGCAATTAATATTAATCAGATTAGATGCAATTTTAAGAACACAATGATTTTCTTCTCCTCCTTTCTTAACTTACCTTCTATCCTTCCTCCTTCTCATAAACAACTTTTTTAGCATATTCTAGACTTACATCAAAGTAAAGGATTCACTACTTTATCAGATAAAAAGTTTAACAGATAAGAGGGAAAAAAGGAGTATAATTCAGTGTGAAAGCAGGCAACAGCAATAAACAATAATTAAATAGAAAAATTACCACTTTACTCACATACAATATATTTTAAAGTAATCACAGATTACAGCTATTGTAAAGAAGGATATATTACTGGGAGTAACAAGATGGCAGAATATGGTAAGGACACATTAAAAAGATGGAAATAGGAAATAGGAAAGAACAGACCAAAAACAGACACCTGGAAACCTGTGGATAAGGGAAGCAGCAGGGACAGTAGAAGGTTGTAGTAGTTACATGACACCCCAGAAGCTGTTGGCTGTTGGCGATCTGAGTTGCACCCATGGCCAGGAGTGAGACAGAGTTCACTGGAGCTCAGGAAGTGAACCTAGGCATAGAACTACCCATCCTTCTCATTTGCATGGTTCAACCATGAGCAGTAGCACAGTGACAGAGCCAAAGCAGGTGGATATCGTACCTCATATCCTCACCAATGCAACATTGGGCATCATTGTGTGTACTGATACAAGGATTTGCGGCTGAAGGAAGAATAGTGAGCTACACAGGCAATGAGCCAGTAGAAAACTCATTTCTGGCTCAATGCTTTGCACAGATCTCACAGGGAAAATAGTCTTGACATGGTATCTTAAAAGTTCCACTAGATATGTCCATGTGTCCTTCAGAACTAATGTCCACTAGATTCGGCAAGACCAGCACCTTTGACAACCCAGTGATTTAGTGCTGATGGTGTCTTCCAATTCTGGGTACTGCTCAAAAGAAAGGCTGTGCAGACAAAGTTTCAGACACAGAACAGGATCACAGGGAATAGAATGTGGTGAGTCAGAAGCCAGGACTATGGAGACCATGATGCAAGACTATCAAAAGCACATATAGGGCGCGCGCGGTGGCCTAGCAGCAAAAGCACTCACCTTCAACGCACCGGTATCCCATATGGGCCCCAATTATAATTCTGGCGGCCTCACTTCCCATCCATTTCCGTGCTTGTGTGCTGGGAAAGCAGTCAAGGACGGCCGAAAACCTTGGGACGCTGCACCCTTGTGGGATACTTGGGTGAAATTCCTGAATCCTAGCTTCAGATTGGCTCAACTTCACCCATTGCAGCAATTGGGAGTGAACCATCAGATGGAAAATCTTCCTCTTGTTGTCCTCCTCTCTATATATCTGAATTTCCAATAAAAATAAAAACAAATTTTAAGAAATAAGCAGCTACAACTGAAACTTGATGGAGAGAGTGCACAGGTAACTGCAACTGAAGAAGTGGGTACCAAACACAATCATTATAATCAACTGTTAGACTACTAGGCAGCGCAGCAAAGAAATTGGTCCTAAGGAAAGGAATCTGCTAAACAAAAGTAGAGAAACAGGCTTAATGAACATTATGGATGCATCCTCCACAGAGGAACAAAAGTCTCTGTCAAATCCACGGTGCATTGAGGAAAACAATGTGTTAAAGAAATAGGGAGGAAAGAATTGGAAAAAAAGTTACACAGCTTCTTGCAATAGATGCGTTCAAGGAGTTTATGGAATATGTTACACAAAAATAACCACAGTACAACAAAATCTGGCGAAATGATTAGAAGTGAATGACACAATGGAGCAAGTTAAAAATTCAGTCTTAAGCCTTAACAATAGAATAAGCAAGGAAAAAAAAAAAACCTCAGAACTCTTCAACTCTCAACAATGAGGAACAATCAAAAAGGTGGAAGAGAAACCAAGCCAAGCTAAGAAAAGTATTGAAGAATAAAAGGATTCCATAAGAAAGCTGAATGTGAGAGTTATCAGAGTTCCAGAAGAAGCATAAAGAGCTGCTGGATTTACAAATATACTGAGTGAAGTAATCAGTGGAAAATTCCCTAATTTGGAGAAAGAATGGGAAAACAAAATACAGGAAGATACAAAACTCACAATTGGGTTTGACCGAAAGGGTTCTTGGCTATAACATGCTGATTAAGCTCTCTTCATTTGAACAGAGTATAGATCCTCAAATATGCATGTGAAAAAAATCAATTAACCTATAGCAGAATGCTAATCAGATTCACTGTTGTCTTCTAAAAGAAAACTACAAGTCAGAAGAAAATGGAGTAACATATTCTAGATTCTAAAAAGAAACGTTAATTAATTAATTAATTAATTTAGCCCAGAGTAACTTACCTAGAGATTTCCTTTTGTCTTTTAAAATGAAAGAAAATTCTTCCACAGTAAGAAAAGCTCAAAGAATTTACCTCTTCTAGACAGGTACTGCAAATGATACTTACAGGTGTACTCCTGACAGAGAAAAGCACCTAGCAACACGAAAGGCATGTGTGGAGAACCTCCCAGTAAAAGAACAAAAGAAGACTAATCAAACAATGAATAACCCAATTCTAAAATGAAGTTATTTCAGGCTGATGGAAAAGGAAAGGCACTGGTGTAGACATTCTTATATAATAATATAAATTTTGATGTGAAAAGTATTAAAAAAAGATAAAGATGGTACCGCAAGCTTAATAAAGGATCCATCCCAAAACACCTGTTACATGAGAAACCAAATGCACCCCTATGTTCATAGCAGCACAATCAATAATCGCAAAAACATGGAAGCAACCGAAATGCCCATCAGCAGAAGACTGGATAAGAAAGCTATGGTTCATCTACTCCATGGAATACTACTCAGCTATTCAAAACAACAAAATGCAGTTCTTTGTGGCCAAATGGTCCCAACTGGAAACCGTAATGCTAAGGGAAATGACCCAATCTCAAAATGTTAGATAACACATGTTTGCTTTAATTTGACCTGTAATTTTTTTTTGAACCTGTAATTAATACTGTCTCAACCCATGTGTCTTGAAAAATTGTAAAACCTACTATACATTCAAAACCTTATGCTACACCCCTCCTATAACTGTTATGCACCTCAATTGTTGAAATATCAATGGAGTAGTCACAGGATGTGGTTAAGAACTTGCATTATTTTTAATATATTTTTTACTCAAGACTATGTCAATGAATACCATAACATTGTGTATTGTTGCTGATGTTATGTTGGGGCTTTTGATTGATCAGATTTTTACTCCATTGGCTCTACATTCAGACCAGACATGGTCTCCCCAAGAAGCCGTTGAACTTATCTGGACAATAAGGTGCTGGACTCAGTGCTTGGTATATGCTTATAATGAAGGAATCTCAACTGAACTTGAACTGTGGTCACGCAACAAGGTGGAGGAATCCACCATGGGGGGAGTGTTATGGGAGGGGTAGGGGGAATCCCAGTACCTATAAAACTGTGTCACATAGTAGAATGTTATTAATAATAATAATAATAAAGGATCCATTCAAGAGAAAGAGATCACCTTACCAGTTTCCTAAACTGTTTTATTTTCCATCTCAGTTTTTCTTCCTTTTTTTTCTTTCTTCGTTTTCTTTGCCAGTCCAGCTGAAAGTGTGTTTTGCTCATCTTCTTTAAAAAAAAATGGCCCATTATTGTTGGCAGTATATCAGTTCATGTTGAGTTTCAATTCCCTTTGTGCTCTGATTTGTATCATTTCTTGCTTCCTCTTCATCTTTTAAAAAATGTTTTTAAATTGGGAAGTCAAATTTACACAGAAAAAGAGAGACAGAGCGAAAGATGTTTCCAACTCTCATTCACTCCCCAAGTAACTACAACAGCTGGAGTGTAGCAGATCCACAGGCAGCAGGCAAAAGGTTCTTCTGGGTCTCCTACACTGGTACAGCCTCCAAAGTTTGGGCCATCTTTGACTGCTTTCACATGCCTCAGGTGGAGAGCTTGATTGGAAATGGATCATTCTGGACAGGAACCAGTGCCCACATGGGATACCAGCTCATGTAAGGCAAAGACTTATCCACTTTGGGAGATTGACAAAATCTGCAAAAATGTAAACATGTACACAAACACCTTGACTGTTTTAACAGTGTATACACCAGCAAGATTTTGTTTTATGTAAATCAGCACATAGGTTTCACAGGAGTGATTACTATTAACTGGAACTGGGGAATAATCCTATAGCAACAGCAGAATTGAAATTGGAAATTTTGTATAAGAACAGAGAAGTTTTATTATTTTTCATTATTAAACAGCTTTGAATAATTAGAAGTTTCCTAAAAGTAAAATTCTTTCTTTGTTGTAGTACTTTAAAAACTATATGGTTGTGAATTCTAAATATATATTACACAGTTTATAGAAAATTGTCTTCTAAATAGCTGTTGGGGAATGTCAGAATTATGTTGCCTAGCACACCATTTTAAACGCCAACATCGACCACAAGAGCAGCTTGCAGCATTCCTTCACAGTAAATGCACAAGAATATACCGATGTGGTGAAAAATATCAGTTTGAAATAGTTATTTGGAAAAGGTTTTGGCACCTAGAAGAGACTCAGAATCTCACTCTGCTGATAAGCAGCTGAGAATACCATGTCTCTTTCATACTTCATACCATGAAGTCTTCTTAGAGAGAGATGAGTTAAGATATTGGGAAGACCTGTGCATCAGATTGAGGTTTGGACCACTTGTTTTATTGCACTTGTGCTTCTTACCACAATTCCATCTCATCCTCTCCTCTCAGACACATTGATTGTATCAATTTTGCTGAATATGTAACTGGAAGTGAATTATGATTTAGTTCACTTTGCCTCAAATGTAATATTTTCTTTAAGCTATATAAGTGTTAGTAAAGTATCATTTCGTTTCATGCAACCTTGAAAACCAGCAACTTTAAAATCTTCATGGTTGTCCCTTTATTTAAATCAATTTACAAATAATAATGTGTCCATTAAGTTTTATTTATTTTTATCACATTTATAAAATATTGTGTGGTGTTTAAAGTGTTGTGTAATTTAATGTTATCACTTCACCATTCCTTAATTCACATGTTATATTTCTATATATGAAGGTTCAAAAGAAAAAAAACACATACATAGAGTGGGTGCATCTTCAACTAAGACTGGAGATCCACACTGAGATTGTTACATTAAAGTTTAACATGTTTACATGTCCTTAATTAGCTACTTATTATGTACCTGAGGGGTAGTTAAAAGCATATTGAGACAATAAGGAATCTCCCATTGATTCATTCATGTCCCACATTTCTGTTCTATTCGGGTTTGGACTGATGAAGGTCATTGTCTAAGATTCAATTTGGTGTCTCATGTGATTTGATGGACCCAATCATTTGAGCCTTTACTTATTGTGGAAGCTAGAATAGTCGAGCCCAGACCTGAACCCATATCCACTGGTAAGAAATAAATGTGTCCCAAGCAGAATCGTGACTCCTATGTCCAGTGCTGGAGCTTCATAGAATTTGTCTGCTAGTATTTAGTGCAATCTTCAGTGTAACATTTTCTTCATACAAAAGTGAATAATACTTAATGAGAGGACTTAAACAGAGGAATATTTCAGAAATGTTTCTGAAATTTAATCAATGTAAGATGGAATTTTTAATATAACTAAAATCTCTTTGACCTTTGTGGCATTATTAACTGCCTAATAAAATATAATATATGAGTGCAATTGCAGGAAAGTAGTTATAGGAAAATATGGATATTAACGTGGGGACTAGGAGTCAACAACACTATCCAAAATTTGTCTTGGAAACTGAAAAGCTTGTTCAAAATTTTCATGGGATGCACTTGTATGCATATCTCTAAAATAATTTACTGAAAAGATTATTTCAGAAAAATATAAACAAATGAGTCAAACATTTTCTATAGCTTATTATGGGGAATTTGAAACAATACAGTGTAATGATTAAGTAAAATATATATGCAGTCAGACAGAAATGAGTTCCAAATAATTAACTTCATTAATAAATAAGTTTATGCCCAGAACAAATTATTTACATTCTCTAGCATCCGTTTTCCCTCCTATAAATTATGAAGATTAATAAATTTGTCATAAGCATCTAATGAGGTAAGACAGGTTTAACCCAGGGCTTGTAGCACTGCTAGTGTTGGTAGTATATCAACGTTACCACTACTCTCTCCACTGTTAAGAAATTCTCCTGGAGGAACTAGACAAAAACGTGGGTTCCTGCCATTGACTTGGTTCAGCCTTGGCAGTGAACTAGGGGACTGAGACCTCTCTCTTTTCTTTCCCTGTCTGTAAGTATGTTATTCTTTGTCATTAGATCTTTCAAATCAATTAACTGGTTAACTAATCAGTTAGTACAAGTTTTAAAAATACAAAGGTTCAAATTTTAAAGACAATCTTAAACAAAATTTAATTTGTGTTGTGTCTTTACGTTTTCTTATTTTTTTTTTAACAAATGAGCCTGTAAAGTAAAATCCTTTGATATGTCTGTGTCTTTTCAGAAGCTGAATTCATCATTGAAGTATAAACAAATCTGTATTACTTCAGTAATCAGTAAACAGAGTATGTTTCAAATTTTGTTTACACAAAAGAACTCTCTTTGTCTCTCTCTTTTGTCTGCCTATGTCACTCTAGCTTTGAAATCAATCAATTAGTAGATATTTTAAAAATAAAAATAAAAATATAGAACAGCAAAGCATGAAGTAGATCAAAATGTTTCCAGATTAAGAACTATAAACCTCAGGACAACTTCTGTACAGAGAGTTTGTGTCCTTTTTGGCTTGAAGCTTCCCTTTTTATGAATGCACAGCACGAATTCAACTACTTGATAAAATTTTATTTTTGACAGTAAACTTGTATTTATGTATAGACAATGAGTTATAAATACCAGCTTTTCTCCCTTTGCTCCTTACAAAATTAAAAAAAAAACTTACATGAAATTTAAGATAGTGCGATGCCCGACCAAAGTGGTTATAACGGTCCTTAGTGACAGCATACTTCATTTCTCTTAATATTAATATCCTGGAATAGTGTTCCTTTCATGTGTACATTCTAAGAGTCAGGGGCTCAGATCCTGACAATCTAATTTAAAAGCCTGATTTGTTGTCTTGTATTTGGTAGTTTATTTATTGACTTTCAGACCATCTATTTATTGTATTTTCATTCTTTTTCCCAGCCATTTTGGTAACATAAAAAATGACATAACAAAGATGTTCTAGGGGGAAAAATAGACATAATTTCTGTTTATAAATCGCATCATCTGCTTGTATTATGTGGTTGAAAACTGAACTATTACAGCAATACAGGTGGAATTAACAGCAGAAATGAAAAGAATTGTTGTACTCTAGGACCTCCCAGGCTTGTTGAGAAATTAGGTTTATGAGAATAACAGGTGCAAGGAATCAAGGAGCTATTTGCAAACTTAGATTTGGACACACTAATTATACAAATGGCAGACAGTGGAAATATGTGATCCGTAGTATGAAATAAAGCCTAGTTTTGTGTGTTTGATTTCAACTCTTTTGAGACTGAAATGCTTATTAACTAATATTAAGGTGAAATTGGTAAGTAAATGGGTGAGTACTTTTGGAGTGTAGTGACTCTAGGAAAAGAAATCGTATGTGGCTATTATTAGCATATGCAAAATATGATTCTGTGTTGTGTCTTATGATACTGTTTGTATTATTTTATGATAAAATTTCATAGGCTATCGGGATACCCTTATCCCTCCCAAAATTTCCCCTACTAATTTCTACCATATTATTACAATAGTGTATTACTTCATAAGCAGTCGTAAGTCCATCAGCCTGCTCTTTGGGGATATGCTGACAGTGAGGATATGGACAATTGCAAATGGCCTAGCAACATATTGTCAAAATATATTTAACAGTTTCTTTGGGAGTTGATGTTTGATTTTGAAGTATATGTGCATACTGCCTTGTATCTTTACATCTGTATATAAAATCTGTATTGCACCTATTACATGGTTAATGTACATTCCCTAAAATGGAAAGCCATAAAACAAAGTCAACAGGAATAAAAAGAAAATCTTTAAACATGGAAATACTGAGAATCTTAAAACATGGAATTACTAACAAATGTGTCTCTGAAGAATTGAAAAAGAAAACAAAAAAACCTTCTTGAAGAAAATGATGCTATTGTAATATCCATTAATCAGTGAAATGTTTAAAAAAACTATTTTGAAGAAATGAAAAGAAAAACAAAATATTAAAAACTTTTGAGTTGCAGCAAAAACTGTATTGAAAAGGCTATTTAACTTATGCTTTGCATGAAGGTTGCCTCATATCAGAGAGAATATATCGTATTTGTCCTTTAGGAATTGACTTATTTCATTTAGCACAATGGTCTATAGTTGGGACCATTTGGTTTCACATGTTAGAATTTCATTCCTTTTGGTGCTGAGTAGTAATCCATGGAGTAAATGTACCACAGTTTCTTTACTCCTCTTTTGCCAGGCATCTCGGTTTTTTCCATGTCTGCTATTATAGATTATGCTACTGTAAATAAGGGAGCACAGATTCCTTCCTGTTATTCGGATCTCTTTGGTTTGTATGCATTTCCAACAGTGTTATATCTATTGCATGGCAGGCCAGTTTTCATTGTGTTAGCACTCTCCATATTGACTTCCATAATGGTTGTAAAACTCTTCACTCCCACCAACAGTGAGGGAGTTTTCAATGTCAAATAATATAAAATGATTATTGATGAAGAGGAAGTCATCCGGAATGAGTTATTCTATGTTATACATATGTAACTAGAGGTACCATATTTGTTCTCAGATGGTTAGAGTGCTGACTGTTTCCAGTATTCCATATGAGCACAAGCTCAACCACTTTGTACACAACACTTCTGTTCAGCTCCCTGTGTGTGCCCCTGCGGATGCAGCCAGAGATGGCCCAAGTATGTATTTAGTACCCTGT
This sequence comes from Ochotona curzoniae, assembly GCF_017591425.1. NCBI lineage: Eukaryota > Metazoa > Chordata > Mammalia > Lagomorpha > Ochotonidae > Ochotona > Ochotona curzoniae. The sequence continues at coordinate 46,928,378 of NW_024467119.1, forward strand.
CCCTCATGCAGGAGACCCAGAAGGAGCTCTAGGCTCCTGGTTTAGACCTACCCCAGCTGCAGTCATTGAAGTTCATCAGTGAATGGACAATCTCTCTCTTTCTCTCTCATTCCCTCCAGCTGAAAAGGTCTTTTAATCATAAGATGAAAGAAAAACATAATAATCATTTTCTTTACTTTGACATATCAAATGAAAATGAATCATAACTGGTGTTCCCTGAGAAATTCAGCAGGCTGAATTTCAATGACATCAGTTAAATGTAAAGACACCATGGACATTATGCTACATTGCGTTAAAACGCTTGTGGACCCTCTTTTGATATAAAATATAGGTTTATTGTGACTGCATCTCTACCAAACAAGGGAGCGTGTGACTTTGATGTTGACACTTAAGAGTATACTGCATTGTTATTGCAAAATATCTAACAAAAAAATCCAGAATTTAGAATATTTTATTAATTTTAGTTATTATAGATCACATTGAATTTTCTTTTTAATCCCAAATTAGAGCAAACATTATAAGTATCTATACACGCATATAATTTGATGCTAAAATTAAAACACTTCCTGATAATACAAAGTTTGATATAAAAATTGATTTTACTTTTAAGTAAAACTTATTTAATGATTCCTGGATATCATCTTGATAAAATCTGAGGTGTTACCGATTTTTTAAAGATTAATTCTTTTTTTTTCTTTTTGGGAAAGGAATATTTATAGAAAAGGAAAAATAGAGAGAAATCCCTAATCCATCATTTCACCTTCTAAATAGCAACAGTGTTCAGAATTGAGCTGATGTGAAGCCAGGAGCCAGGAGATTTTTCCTGGTCTCCCACTCAGGCACAGGGTCCCAAGGCTTTGGGCCGTAGTGTGCTTCTTTCTCAGGCTATAAGGAAAGAGATGGATGGTAACCGTGAATGAGGAAGCCGTGAATGAAATACTGCCCTAATGGGATCCTGGAGATTGTAAAGTGGGTGATTAGCCATGAACCATTGTGCTGTGCCAGTCACAAAATGTTTGACATGACTGTAGTTCATCCTCCAGGAGAGTCACTTAACATGTAGTTTGTTTCTTCATCTTTACATACAGTCAGGTATAGGAAATGCTTTCACCTGTGCATGAGATTCTGTTTGAATTTCTTATACTTATCCTGTGCCCACATAAAACCGATTGTGACAGCAGGTGAGTATTTCTTTCTTGCTGTCACAATAATGAAAATTTCTTTCATACAAATCTGCCTTCTCTAAAGGGGAAATCAGAAACTTTTCAGTTCTGAAACATTGGGTTTCTGGGGGTTGGGGAAGAAGGTTGTTTGGTTGTTTGTTTTAGGCTGAAACCCAAATCTACACTCTCACATTTTGAATAAAAACAATTTTATGGTTTGCAGTGCAATAAATACTTCACAAGCTTCTGATTTACCTCTGCAAGTAATATTTTCTGTCATCATTCATTCCTGAAATCCTTAATGACAATATTGCAGTTCCTCATAGAGCATTTGTTCCAAAAATTCTACTTTAGGTTAATTCTAGTACTGTGCTTTGTATCACTTTGCATTTATTCCTAACTTAACTGTTGTGGGCTAAGCAGATAATTAATGCTGGTTAAGCTGAGCAGGAACAGGAACTGGACACCTAGACTTATTGGACTCAGCTCTATGCAGTTGCTTGGCTAAAGGACTTGTGGGGAGTAGGGGAGAGTATATAAGCAGAGATGAGGGAGCAATAAACAGAGACTTCGGAGAGACTTCTGCCATGACCTGTCCCCTGTCGGTGCTTCTTCCCCAGACCCTCTCGCTGTGCATGTAACTGGCTATGCTGGTCAGAGCACTTAGCATTCTCTCTCTCTCTTCCTCTCTCTCTGCCTCTCTCTATCCCTTTCTCCCTCTCTCCTCTCTCTTTCCCTCCCTCCCTCCTTCCCTCCCTCCCTCTCCCTCTGCCTCTTTTGAGCTTGACTTCTCCTTTTATGTTTACTTTTTCATATTTAAATAAGCACTCAGGAAATATTTACAAACTTTTAAATCAGGAAAAATGAGGTGATTTTTCAGAAATGAGATTCATTCTGCATTTTTATATATTTCACCTCTCATATGATGCACTTTATTTTTAGAAGTGTACCATTTAGTCTGGCTTCAATTTCACAGGTTTTAATAAACGATGCCTATCTAGCCAGTGCCTGGGAGAGGAAACATTCAGTAAGCAGAACAAGAAGAATGCCTTTGTCAATATGACTCTGTGCTTGTATATTACAAACTTGCCTGCTGAAGTGTCGAATCAATTTATATCTTTTAAACAAATTCCTCAAGTTTAGGAAATACATGGTATTTATTTAGTATCCTGAGTTTCTGTCTTCTGAGAGTCTTGCTGTTAATATTCACTTAAGATTTAAACAAAAAGTTATAAATTCCTATACTATTCAAGTGTGAAGGCTCCTTTCCCCACATAAACTGAATTGTATGTCCTTATTGTCTCCTTATTTGCACTTATGTGTGTCTCTGGTCATTCCAAGAGGCACTTTACCATTTTACTCCACTTCGTGTTAGATATTGTCATATTGTAAGCAGCAAATGGAAAATTTTTAGTAGCATGTGTTGTGATAGTAATCCATAGCCTATTCCAGACTTCCAAGAGACTTCTGCCATAACCTGTCTCCTGTCGGTTCTTTGTCCCCAGACCCTCTCCCTGTGCATGTTACTGTGCATGTCACATATACTGAGGTATGTGTGAGCCTTTGATGGCCGCAATGATGAAACCTCACTAACTGGATGGCTCAAGAAATCAGCTTCCGCTCAGTTCTGAAAATTCATCATTTCTTATTATTGTAAGACCATAATCAGACATTCTCTTGTTGAGAAAACTGCAGGAATTCGGGGGAACATGTCCTGAAGCAATTGACATGGGAATGCAAAGACCCCTAATCCTCAACTTTACATAGTAGATCATAGATAGGTCCTTCTCCCTATGCTGCTCACCATTGGTAGCCTACTAGAAGACCACACTGCTTGCTGATTGACCCCACTCTTGCAGACCTGCACATACATTTTGTCTGGTTTCAGACTCCCCTTCCTTGCTGTATAACCTTCTGTCTTTAAAAGTCTGATGCTGTGAATAAACTTTGGTTATTGACCATCAGTCAGTAGTCTGTGTGTATGATTATGAGCTCCATGTATCAAGTTCATCACTGCCAGACAGCAAATAGAACTAAGGAAACCCAAAGCCAGGATCCTGAATCTCTCTTTCTATCCCTGAGTTGCAATAACTCTGCCATTTGATCCACAATCACATGCATCCCTGCCATCCATATCATAGACCCAGACAGCGTTCCTGTCTCCTGGCTTTGTCCTGGTGTGACCCTGGCTGTTTGGATGCAAATCTGATTTAGTTGATTAAAGTCCTTTCTCTTTTACTCTGCTACTTCAATAAAAGTATCTGTCCTTCAAGTTGGTGCCAGATCAGCAAATGTAAGAACTGAAGGTTTTATAGAATTGCACTTATCTGAGAGACTTGCAAATAATGAAGAATGTGCAATATTTAAAAATTTTATTTGTCCTGGACATCTTAAATACCCTTACATGTTATCCAAAAATGAATGTATGCTACTAAAAACCCTTGGGAAAAAATACCTGTGGGAGTGTGATAATGGGCAACTGCTACACCTTCACTCTACAATACTTAGGGTTAAGGTTCTCTCTCTGGTCCACTTCAGATCTAGTTCCTGCTAATGTGCCTAGGAAAGCAGAAGATTGTAGAAGTGATTGTGTCCTGACTATCATCAGGAGACCAGGGTGAATTCTAGGTTTTGTCCTTTATTGTTACAACAGTATGGCTTTTATAGACAGGTCCATCATCCTGTTATTTAAGTGTATCCCAACACTGCAGGTATGGAAAATGACAAAGAGTAAAGCATCCTATTTTTAAGACATATTAAACAGTTTCATTGAGAGTGAATCTGATTTGGAAGTACAGATACATTCTGCATTGTATCGTCCCATCTGGGTGTGATAGATAGTCTCTATTAAACAGTTACTATATATCTATCCCTTTAAATAAAAGCCAATACACAATCAACAGCAGAAAGAAAAATAGGACATTTACAATACCATGAAGTCAAATAATATGATGAATTTGTTGCTGAAGAAATGAAAAAAAAAACCCTTTTTGAAGAAAAAAATAAAAATATCACATCTCATGATATGTAGCAAAAGCATTGAAAGGGGCATTTATGACATCAGATGAATACAAGAAGTGAAAATGTCTCAATAAGTGATCTAATAGTGCATCCCAAGGAATTATTTAGAAAAATGAACAGGAAGCAAGAAATAATTAAAATCTTAGCACAAACAAATGAAACTGAAAATTGAAAAAAAAACTACAAATTGTAAGAAAAAAAGCCATTTTTAAAGAAGAGGAGCAAAACAAACTTTTTTTAAAAGATTTATTTATTTTTATTGGAAAGGCAGATATATCGAGAGGAACAGAGACAGAGAGGAAGATCTTCCATCTGATGGTTCACTCCCCAAGCTGCCACAACACGTGGAGCTGAGCCAATCTGAAGCCAGGAGCCAGGAGCTATTCTGGGTCTCCCACATGGGTGCAGGGTCCCAAGGCTTTGGCCCGTCCTCAACTGCTTTCCCAGGCTACAAGCAGGGAGCTGGATGGAAGCAGGGCCGCCGGGATTAGAACAGGCTCCCATATGGGATTCTGGCACATGCAAGGTGAGGACATTAACAACTATGCTATCACGCTGGGTCGTAGAAATTTTCTTAAAAAGATTAAGTTAACCATCTGCCACTTATAATATGCCCATTATTTTTTTTAATCAATATCCATCTGAATATAAAATTAGATATGGTAATAAATATAGCTTATCCCTTTGCACCTTAAGCATCATCAAATGCAAAATCTGTGTTTAATTATTTGCCTGGTTATTAAATCTAGGAAAAGTAATGCCGAATGTCCAAAGTGTCATTTGCTTTGCAGTTTGAATTATTTATTGGAGAAATTCTGTGTCTTTATGGCCTTTCTTACCCTACCATGGCCCAGATTGAGAAATGCAATTGGAGAATCATAAAGAACTCTACACATACTCTCTCAACCCTCAGCTTTCCAAGAAAAAAATACTATTGATTGTAAGATCTGATTACTTCTAAGGCTAGGAATCACTCAGATATTTCAATATTTAAATGTAAGCATGATACTGGTGAAATTAACTAAAAGTTTTATGTAAATTGTTTCTCTGTGCTTTTACTGTAGTACACTAAATATGAGATGAATAATAAACTTTTGATTATCTTATATTACTTCCAAAGCACTTTCTTTGGTAATTTTGATCATTGAAAATAACTTGTCTATTCACACCACAGTGGATAGTTTGAAGTGTAGGTTTTTATGTAGTTAACCTAAACACTCAGGATACTTAGATTAAGGAATCTATGATTCAACTCTTTAACTAAACAATATTATTTTGGTTTTCATTGTACATCTGTAATGAGAAGCATATAAACATGACACTATAATTTCAGGTAATCATCACTGTTTTTTTTTCCACAAATATTTAGCAAAAAGTTAACATTTTGTTTAGTTAACATTTTAGTAAATTTAATTTAAACAATAGCATTGACAACTACAAGAAAATCTTATATTTATTTATTTTTATTAGAAAGACAGATTTACAGACAAAGGGAGAGACAGAGGGAAAGATCTTCTGTGTGCTGTTCACTCCACAAGTGGCTGCAGTGTCCAGAGCTGAGTTGATACAAAGCCAGGAGCCAGGAGCTTCTTCTGGGTCTCCTAAGTGGGAGCAGGATCCCAAAGCTTTGGGCTATTCTCTACTGCTTTCCCAGGTCACAGGCTGGGAGCTTGCTGGGAAGTGGAGCAGCTGGGACATGAACTGGTGCTTACATGACATCCTGGAAGATACAAGGGAGGGTTCAGCCAAAAGGTTATTGTGCTACGCCAAAGCATATATGCTGTTAAAAGATATAGTGAACAAAAACATTGCATATCTGATGAAAGCAATGAAATAATTTTCTTCAAAAAGAATTGAAGATTTTAGTAGATACAAAAGAAATTGTAATACAAATATACTATCTTGTGAACTTAACCATTTGTGTGAACTAAATTAAATTTAATGAATCACATCTATGAGACAGAATAGGTTGGAAAATGTGTAAATAAAATTTCTTAAACGTTTTTGAGGTGTAAAAAAACAGTACAGGAGATGACTTAATACATGTTCCTGCAGCATGCTGTGCTTCACCGTAGTGTATAAAATATTTAGTTGCTTCAGAGATTTCCATAAATGACAATAGAAAAACATTTATACCTTCATTAAATATTTATAGGCAACTAAGCTGTTACTGCAAATTAAGATAAAATAGATTTTAATGAGCAGTAATAGAACAATTCACGCTTATATACAATAAATGTTATCTTAACCTTCCTTTAAATGATTCATAATAATGAGTTCAAGATAGAGAGAGGCTTTGTGAGAATTCTGTTGGTTAAATTGTGCTGGGAAATACTGGCCCAGTGAGCTGAACCACTGCCTGGGAGCTCAGCATACCATATCAAAGCATTAGTTTGAATTCAAGCTGTTCCACTTCTAATTTCACTGCTTGTTAATTAGTCTGGAAAAATAACAGATAATGGAGCAAAGACTCTGTTATTGCCGCCTTGATGGGAGAACCCCCGTGTCATTTAGGCTCGTGGCTTTGCCATGAACCTTTGCACATATTGTAAGAATTTGGAGAGAAAGCCAATCCGTGGAAGTTCTTTCTTTTTCTCTCACTTCACTATTCAAATCATTACATGATCTTTAAAGAAAAGCATGAATCATGAAATTGTTATATTGTGTTAGAAAAATAATTAAGAATTATTTAAATCAAAATATAGCATACAATGATGAAAAATAATCAGCTGCTAGAAAAGTCTGTTTCATAAAATAGGCAAATTATTGCTAAGTGTTACACATATATATAAATATATACATATATACATATAAACTCTTGACAAAGGCAATAGCTTATTAGTTAAAAAACATATTAGCAGGTATTACACTGAAGAAGGAAAATACTCAATAATTTACGATACATTGTTTGACTTATTTGTAAATATAGAACTACAATGTAGAAACCGTAATGAAATAGCAATCAATTCCAATAGACTGAAAGCAAAATGTAGAGTACAATGTGAAAATTTCCTCAATATGCTCTTGAGAGAAAGCTTGATACAGACTTTTAGCTAAGTAGCTTTTGCATTAACTACTAATGTTGAAGATTTTTATACTCTATAACTTATAAAATATTCATAAAAGGCTTTTTTTATGTGCTTCAGGATCAATATTGTAGAATATTCCAGCATCATTTTCTGCAAAAATTAAAGCAGGTTTGCAACTCATCAATCACTCAGTGGTGTAATGTACAAATACATATAGCATTATATGTTTACAAATGTAAATGCAATGAGTTATGTTCTTAAGTTTTCTAGTGTTTAAATTAATAATAATATATCCAATAAAATAATTCTAAAATATGGCACACATGATGTATTTATTTCATAAAAGCCTCAAAAGAATCATGATATTTTGTAAGTAAGCAATACATATGAGTCTGAATTGAGATAATTAACTTCCTGAAGATTAAGAGACTATCATATTAAGTTGAAGGATATATTGAACAGTCAAGATGTGCTAATGTTCCAAAATTAGACAGTATTATCACTTATTTATGGGGTTACTTAAGTAATCAATATAAACATGAAATGAAATTTATAATTTTATGTAACAAATATATTCTGGAAGAATTTAATCATATATATAATTATAAAGTCTACTATTCTATTTCTACCTACAACGGAATTATTAACAAATCAGAGTTTTTAAACTATTGTCTATCATATTTCATTTTACATTTTGCACAAAATTAACATTAATCTTTATTTCTGTATAAATTTGTGCCAGGGCTGAGGAATGATGGCTCATTGTCTAAATCCTCATCTTGCAATTGCCTGTAATCCCATACTGGTGCTTCATGTACTGGTTCCTCCCCTTCCCATCCAGCTCCCTATTGCCTAGGAAAATTTTAGAGAATGGCTCACATGCAGGACCCAGAAGAAGAAGCTCCTGTGTCCTTGCTTCTGTTTGGCTCAGCTCTGTCCATTGTAACCATGTGTAGAGTGAACCAGTGTTTGGAAGATTTTTTCTTATCTCCTTCTTTGTGTAAATCTGATCTGCCTTTTCAATAAAAATAAATAAATATTAGAAAAGAAAAGTAGTAATTCAATCCAGTAATTAAAATTTAAAAAATGAAGTCAGTTGGTTTGAGACATGTATGAGTCTCAGGAGTGGGGGATCTGGATGGCCTGGGTCTCCTGGCCCAGGTCCTACACCCACCTACGTAGTCTGTGTTGTGTCCATGAGTCCCATGGTGGCAGTTCAAGTGTGGCCTAATGTTCTTGCCTTGGGGCCATAGACTCCCCTGTGTGGTAGGTGCTGAATCTGCCAACCCCATGGGTGAAGTGGGGTGGAGAAGAAACTAGGTCTACTGGCCTAGGTCCTAGGGCTCACCTACATAGTCTTTGTGGGATCTATTAATCCCAGGGTGTGGGACACAGTAGTCCAGTATGTTATGCCCTCATGTATGGTGGGTCCAGGATGCTAGGCCCATGTGTATGGTGGATGCTGAGTATATGAGCTCAAGTAGTGAGGGCCTTCGAAGGGCCCGGGTTTCCTGGCCCAGGTCGCTGAGCCCACCTGTGTGGTGGGGGCCAGCTCAGTGAGCCTTGGTTAGGGAATCTGGTGGGTCACAGGTCTTAATGCAGAGGCCTTTTGCCTTGGGTGTTGGATTCGTGAGCCCCACACCTGGGAGTTCTGGAGAGCTCAGGGTCTCTTGGCCCATGTCCCATGGTCCACCTACATAGTGTGTGTCATGTCCATGAACCCCAGTGGTGTTGGGTCTGGTAGGCGTTGGGCCCTGGTCCCTCCTTCACAGGCACTAGATCTGTAAACCACAGGGGGCGTGGGTCCACATTGTCCCTTGTCACCTGGCTCAGGTCCATGAACCCAACTGGGAGGACTGGTCCTCAGTGTAGAGGACGAAATGTGTGACATCAGACCATGACATACTTGGAGTATATGGTAGCTCATTGAGGCCTGCAGAGGACATCTGAAAGTATGGCGGTTAATGGAGAACAGAATATGTGGACAACTACCTCAGCCAAATGACAACAGCAAATATCTTGGCAAATGGAGGTTTATGGGGAAGATGGTGTCTGTAGTTAATACTGGAAGAGATTCCTCATCCATAGTTCGGCAAGATCTACAGCATTTTGGAACCATTCAATCTACCTAGAAAGAATTTTCAGAGCATGCACCACATTGTGACTAAGCTAATATTGGATGGCCTTTCCCGATTCACAGGTACTGGGATGGTTGCGAGGCTGGGTATAGCTTATCCTCTTGTCTTCCCCCTTTCCCCAGAAATAGGAAGAAATAGATAGCTTGGACACAATGATCACACCCACTTCTCCCTAAGCCTAGATCCTTCTCGCCCTGACAATATAAACTTCATAAAATAATACTAAATAAAATAAAATGTTCCGTTTACATCAACACCATGTTTTTTCAACTTTAATTTTCTTGATGCTGATATTGTTTCATAACAGAATTTTATCCTAATAACTCAGCATGAAAAAAGAAAAATAAAAGTGTTGTAGCTTAAAGATATGAGTGCTTGCCTCTGGGGCAATGTGTTAAATCAGCAGTGTGTTAGAGAGCATCCATGTTACTGTGCCTGTTGCAATCGGGTTTGCTTGGCTTCACACCCAGCTTTCTGCTAGGGTTCCTATGGAGGCAGTGGAACAGAGTTCAAGTATTTGTCCTCTGCTACTCACACAGAAAATAAGGAAGGGTTCCTTCTTGGGCTGGCTTAGCCTTCTTAGCCCTGGCTATTGTGGCTTCTTGGATCATGCATTTCTGTTAGAAAAATGGGCAATATTTTGAATCCTAGAGAAAATGAAGAATGAGCATATTTTTCATTGTAAATAAAATGACTAATTTACATTTTATAGAATAGTACTACTTGATGTTGGTTTTTCAAAATTTAAAGGAAAGTCAATATCTTCCATGTAAAGTAGTATACATATATATGTACTTTAGTAGTATATGTAGTATATGTATACTACTAGTAGTATACTTTAGTAGTACTACTAAAGTACATATATATGTATACATATATATACAGATGTGCAGATGTACGTATATATACACACATATACTTTATTAGTACATAAATATACATATATACATATATTTTTGATCTTCATAAAGTAACTCCTATATACATAAAAATACTTCTAACTATTGACTTACATTAAGTTTAATGACAAGATTATGATTTTAACAGTTTCTCATTAAAGACTTGATATGAATAATGGTAAAAGACATGACTTTATATTTGTGGCAGGATTTCTAAATAGTTATAGAGGACATATAACTGCTCAATGAAATACTTAGAACATCATAATATATCAATGATCTATTTCACTTTTTTAATCATCTGGCAATATGGCTTATAAAAAATACATAAAAGTGAATTGAGTGCAAGAGGGATCACACCAGACAACTCTGCGATGACTTAAGGAGTCTTTACTAACCAGACCCCACTAGAAATTAGCAAATAAAAAGTTAATCCAGTCTGAATAAATCCCTGAGAGGAACCAGTGGTCATTACCAAGAAATCTGACCATTAAACTGAAGACCTATGTTCCAGCTCCCCCAATAACATAAATTGTTCTGAAATATACAGAGAACAACCCAGACACACTCACGAATCTACAGATATTCACGTTTTCTCGGCTTCTCTGTCCACATTTCATTATTGAACAATCTCGCCTCTATTGGAGCTCTTGAAAGTATACAAATTGGAAATAAAAACATCTTACCATTTATATTTTCACTGACTAACCCCAAGCAGTAAACAGAGAGTGAGGAAGACAGACAGAAAGGGGCCATGCTCAGGGGCTAAATGCCCTTAGAATCTGTCTATAGGGATCCAGAAAACAAGTTGGTCCTGGGGAGGCTGTTCAGAGTGTAAGAGTGATGAAAGTGTATACCCAGAGAGCGAGCCCCTCCCTATCATGGACCTGTGTGAGGATTTGAAGGGGGAGTGGTTATGCAACAGAATGATACTGCTGCTCCCAGGTGATGATGGGTGAGCATTGCTGGTGGGTAAGAAGAGCCACACATGTGGGGGAGGTGTGGCTTTCCAGCTCTAGACCCTGAACCAGCTGCCTAAGGCCACAGAGGCAGCTGTGTGTTCAAGGATAGACTACAGTACTTTTCTTCTCTTCTACCCTGAGCAAGATATTCACATCTCAAGTTGTCTTTTGAAGAAGAGCAATATCGTTTCTGTTCTATTCAAGTAGCTCCAAATGTTTCCCATCTTTGAGATTACGTGGGGAATATTCAGTTTTTCTGAATGTCTTGAATGTGGAAAAGTAGAGCACGAAGCATGAATTGACTGTGTTTTCTTAATGAACTTAGCCGAACAACAGAGAGAACTGCTTCTGCCATTGTTAATTCAGTTGATGAATTTCTTTCCATTACTGTTCAATTTGTCAACATCTTTGAGGAAATCAGGGCTGGGAGAGAAAAGTGAGAATGATTTTGAAAAGCTGTTAATTAGGTGCTGTGTATCCATCAAATCCTCCCAGCTGACCTTCAAGAAAAACTAATCATAAGACATGTAATTAAATTAAGGATAAGTGAAACGATGAAGTTTGTCCAGATGAAGCAGCAAGTCATCTCCAAAATGTTTACTGTCTATGTTAAGGATCATTAAAAAAAAAAAAAAACCCTGTTAGAAGTTTTCTATGGGAAAGGCTTGTTATTGTGAATAAACACAGTATTTGGGCTTAAATGTGAGCTAATTTGCTTATCCACCTGACAGTTCTGTCCCTGTGTGTCTTTCTACATTTGCAAAAAAAATTTTAAAAAATAGAATAAAAAAACCCTTTGTATATTATATTATTCTTTTCACAGCATAGACTTACTTTGCACACAGTGTGTATTGTAGGCAACCGCCTTTTCGATGTCATAGGAACCAGACAAGCAGCACATAGTATGGAGCGAACATGGCCTGGTTCTTGGTTCACATGAAAGGAGGCTTTCCACAAGACAGTGAGCAAAACAAGATTTATTTAGGTCAAAAACCTGTGGTAGCAATCAGTGGTGTGCTCCAAGAAGAAAAAAAGACAAAGAAACCGTGAACTGTTCATCCTTTAAGCCAATGTTTGGGGTAGGGAGAAAATAGCATAGCAGCTAACAATCAATTAGATGGTGGCGAGAACCCCCTAAAAAGGCCAGGAAGCTGCGCAGTCCTGCCTCCTCTGCTCATGATAAAACAAAACCAGGTGGAGAGATCATTTCTTCCCATTCTCACTATAAGCTAAACTCTCACAAGGGTGGAATCTGTACTTCCTTGCTATTTTTCTGATGAAACTGGGATCCCAGAGGAGAGGAATATTCACTTCGATGTGGCTGAAGGCAACCCTTGAGGAAACGTATGCACTGTGCACCATCTTATAGTCACTTCCTCATTCTGACTGGGACCAACCTGCCTGCTTATTACTCCAAACTACCTCTTTTTATCAATCAGATTGTGAATAACAGTAATATTTTCAGTTACATAGGTGTGTGTCTATATATGAATGTGACTCCAATTTCTAAATAATTTTTGCTTCATGTATTTAAAAATATACCTTAAATAGGTTTTATGTTTATTATTAACTCCTCAGCATAGCTGATTTATATTATACTGAAGCATTTCTTTAACTCTTAGTGTGTTGTTACCATCAACGCTTTGAGGGGTTCTTTCCTCAGCTTGGTACAGTAGAAAACAAAAAACAAAAACAAAATAAAATCAGTTGAACAAAACAAAACAAAACACACCTGGGAATCAGTAACAGGGAAATGTTATTTGCAAAGTGAGCAAGTGAACATGAAAAGAAGAAAGAAAAATCACTTCTTGGCGATCCAGGAAATGGAGTGTCCTTTTGAAAAGGAGGGAGAGAGAGATTTTGACAAGTATCTTGGGATTTAAGGGTTTCCTGGCTCTTCCTTCTGAGTGGGAACCTGCAGAAGGCCTTCCCCATTGGTGCTCTCTAATCAGTTAGGAAATGCCTGGGGAGTTTCTGCTGTCTGCTTGTTGGTATTATTGGCCAGTTGACCAAGGATAGGTTTCCAGAAAATGTACAATGCTTTGAGCTGGTGGTAGAATGAGAATGGCCGCAAGTTTTGCCCCTGGACCTTACATAAGGTTTTACTGGGCCTGACAGTCTCAGTGATTAACATAGTTCATGTAAAATTTTTCTGATTATATTGAAGTCATTACAACCTTCCTTATTATTGATGCACTAGATCTTTTAATTCTTTTATTATGAGTCTAAATGTGTCTGTCCTGTAGGAGAAAAAGGCTTTGAGCTTTGAAAAATAAAAGAAAATGTATTTTATGATTTGGTCATTTCAGTTAGTGGTATTCTGAATTTATGTATTGTATATTTCACCTTATTATTTATTTTCTGTGTGGCAAATATTTTGTTCTTTTCTTGTGTTATTTGCATAAATCATGTTTTTCTTTTAATGATTGTGCTTTTAGAGGACTATTATTTGTTGAGTGTCAGACTTTTAATTTATTTTTAATGCATTTGGAAATTTAGCTATTGTTAACATTCAAGTGATATATAGTCTCATATATGGTTTAATCTTTTTTTAAAGATTTATTTATTTTTATTGGAAAGGAAGATACACAGAGAGGAGGAGAGATAGAGAGGAAAATCTTTCATTGGATGGTTCACTCCCAAAGTGAACTCAACGGCTGGAGCTGAGCCAATCCAATGGCAGGAGCCAGGAGCTCTTCCATGTCTCCCACGCGGGTGCAGGGTCCCAAGGCTTTGGACTGTCCTCGACTGCTTTCCCAGGCCACAAACAGGGAGCAGGATGGGAAGCGGGGCTGTCGGGATAGAACCAGAGCCCATATGGGATCCTGGCACGTGCAAGGCGAGGACTTTAACCACTATGCTATCGCGCCGGGCCCTATGATTTAATCTTATCATTAACATTAGCCAATGCATGGAAGCATTAACGAAAATGAAATAGTTTCAACAATGTAAATTTATGCGCAAAGGATTGAGGAGTAAATTCCTGAATGCAAAACTTATTCTCTTTTCCTCTCCCCTATCTTAATAAAGTGCTTGCTTGTTCATTATAAAAAAGCATTCACTGAATTGAAAGAATAACATGGCTGCAAAATCATTTTCACAAGGGCGAAGGAATCATTTACCTCTCCAGGAGATAACAAACTTGTTGGTAGGGGAATTCCACATTCCATACTCCACAATTTACTATTTTCTAGAAGACAAAGTTGGAGAAAAGAAATGAAAACCCACACTCATTTCCCTGAAACCATGAGCTGAATGCCGACTGGCATCTCAGTCCTTTACTGTTACGTGTGGGTATTTCCGTCTGCACTTTTTCAGTAAACTATGCGAAAGCACCTGCGTGCTCACTGCTTCATCAGCCACATGGCTGACAGCGCGTGTTCCTGAGATTCGAATCAGCAATAACAGTGCTCTCATTTCATCCCACATATCATTTTTCTCCTGACTGCTAATTTATTATACGTAGTATTACTACATGCATTATAAATCACAATATATAGTGGTTATTGTTTGGAGTTACATTTTAAAAAAATTTGATTAGTGATAAGATTTGCATAGTTGACCAGGGTAGGAAGGGTCAAGGATTGGGGATAGATATGATACCCAGCCTCGCAAACATAATCCACCTCTCAGTCTCCATTGGCACAGAAATTTGCTGTCAACTTACACTGTGGTAGTTGATCAATTTGTTTGGCTCTCCATCTTCAGTAAACCAATGGATGGTGTGGTCCAGCTCAGCCCTGCCCAGCACACGCTCAGCCATCACATACCACAGGAGGAGCTGCAGCCAAGTCAGAATGAGTCCCAATACACTCCTCCCTCACCCCCCTTTCCCCGGGCTTGGCCTCCAGCCCTGGTCCCTCTTTCTGCCAGCATGTGCAGTAGACTGCCCCGCACCCATTGAGATCTTGTATATCTTATTGGACATTGAAGTCTAATTCAACCCTACTGCCCCCTCCCTCCAGTACACATTCATTGCAGCGGATGCCACCACCTGTCCAGCCATGCCTGCCCCCAGTTCCAGTTCTCATGCCCACCAGTGGGAATTGCAGCCCATCAGAGAGCATCCCACAACTTCCCTAGTGGACACCCTCCCTGCCCTGGATCTCATACTTTCCATTTGGTTCTGTGGTCTAGCTTGAAAAGACTTGCCCCCAATCCAAGCACTAGCCAGCTGATGCTCTGGCAAAGCCCAACCAGCCTGCCCTTATTCTGGCGCATGCCTGTACCTGTGGATACAATTGGATACTCCTACCTGGCTCTCCCCCAACCTAGTTCGCAGGTAGGCCAGCAGGTATTGTGGCACTGCCCAGCCTTGTCTGCCCTGAATTCCAGTTCTCATTCTAACCAACGTAAGTGGTGACTTAGCAGTGGAGTCTCCACTACTCCCTTACCAAACTCACCCCCTGTCCCAGCCTCACAAGCTTACCTGCCTGTCCGGGTCTCACGTGTGCTGGTGGGTACTTGGACCCAATATAGCATGGCCCATTGTCCTGACCTGCAGGACACGACGCTCAAACCCTGAGGGTGGACTGGGAATGCTGGGCTGCTGGCACAAGAAACACACGAACACACGTACTTGGTGGAAAAGAGTGCTTCTTGCTCTTTATTTTATTGTTCATATATATACCTTCTTTAGAGGAGGAGAGGAAAGGGAGGGGGTTTCCTGGAAGTAATTATCTTCATTGAAACAGGGAAGGAACTAATCATCTATATTGAAACAGGGGAGGAACTAATCATCCAATCAGGAACAAGGGTGGAGGTTCTGTTCCCTTGCTTGACACAAGATGCTCTGGCCTAATATCCTACTTGCTGTGGTCCTGCTTGCCCAAGGCAGGCTTTGCAATGCAGCAGGTTGTCAGGCATGCCAAGTCTAGGGCCCATAAGTCTGTGGCTCCTAACAGCCCATATCTCCTGGACATTTGCCAGTGCCTGCAGTAGCCTGGCCTGGACTTGTCTGCCTCCATTTCAGCTAGTGCTGGTTGGAGTTGCTGCTCAACCCATAACAGTCAGCTTCTATATACAATAGTCCCAGCCCTAATGTGAACCAGTTGGTGATGTAGCCAGACCCAGCCTGTCCTGCACCCCATCCTGGTTCTCAGATCTGCCAATGGGTGTTATGAACTGGTCCAGCCTGGCCAACACCCAAACCTGTGGCACAGGTATGCTGGCAGGTAGTCTAACCTGATGTGCTCTTTGCTGCTTCTTACTTTGGTTTTTGCATTCAACTGCATGGACTGCTCCCTGAAAAAGTTCCCTAAGTTCCTCTATTGAGTTTCTTCTCAGTGGCAGATCTTGTGCACACTAGTGGGTCCTTGGTCTGGGCTGACTTAGCCCACCTCCTGTCCTGGCAGGAATAGTAGCCTTGCAAAACTGGCCCATACCCAACCCAATTCTTGCTGTTCAGTGTTGCAGGCCAACCATTCTTAGTCCACATCCAAATGTGGCTCTCATGTTGTACATCAGGAACGGAAACCTAGAACAACCTGATCTTTACCTATATTATAGGCTCTCATGGACACTGGTGGGTGGTGGAATCTAGCCCAGAATGGCATGCCCCAGAACCCATCCACACCCATGACAAGGGACACTGCAGCCATGTCCAGACCAGACCACCACCCCCATTCAGACTTTCATGTTCATCAGTGGGGAACAACAACTTAGCTGGGGTGTCCTCTAAGCTCCCTAGCTAGGCCTGTTCTCAACCACAGATCTTGCACATGCCAGTGGCTGCTCTAACCCAGCTGTATTTATCCCATTTCCTGCCTTCACCTTTGTCATTAGATACTACAGCCTGGCCTGAACTTGCCTGCCCCCAGTTCCTGCTCTCCTGGTTCTGCCCAGTCCACTGCTATCACTGACTTATACAAATCAGTAATAATCTAGCTGTGGATGCCCCACATTCCAGCCTGGCTCCTGCACTTGCTGGATGAGATAAGTTTGGCCTGGCCCTGCTTGGTCCACCTCCTTCCAAAACAACCAAACATGCATGCGGTCAGGTGGAGCTGCTCATTAGTGGGAGCAGAGATCCATGTGATGAGTTTCCCTCGATCTTCCACCATGTGACAGTGGGTGCTAGACCTTTACTAGTCATTGGCTACCCCCTGTATCATGCATGAAGATCTATAAAATTCCATTTCAATTTCCTGTCTTTACATATTTATATATGGTGTTCACTTTTACTCTATCAACCTTAACTTAGCACACGTATGAAAGCATAATTTATTTTTCTTCCCTACTTCATTTCTGGATGATATTCTCTTATATGATCACATATTCTACTCCTATACAAAATTAGCAATGTTTAATGTGGTGTTCGCTTGTGCAGAATATTCTTCAAGAGCTAGATGTGGGTCCTCCCTCAGCTTAGTGAGTGTGCAGCTCTCTGTTTTTTCCCAGGTGTTTTGCCACCATACTCAAAACAGCACCTGATGTGTCACTCATGGCAATGGTGGGTTGCTATTTTGCAAACAGCACACATGCCCCTTCATCCATCTGTCAGAGTTCTGCTGCTTCATCTTGACTTGTGATTGTTAAGAAACAATTTCTGCGACGTGCAAAATCATGGCCTAATTCACGTTCTATGTCCCCTGTCGTGTCCTCTTGCCACCTGTCTATTGCTGGAGCTGTGATGGCTGCTGTGCTGTCTGCTCATGTAGTGCTCCTTGGTGTTTATGCTGCTTCTTTGTGTCCTGGGATCCCAGGTATTTCTGCACTGCAGGTCCTCTCCACTCCTATTAATTAGAATCACACCTGCTCTGATTCTCCTCTGTTACTCCTTCAACATCTATTCCAAGATGTCCTTATCCTTCTGCCTTCTTGCCTCTCTATAGTTTATAATAGAAGGGAAGGAGCAGTGGACTAGCCACATTTGGGAACTAAAAATTCACAGTGTCTTTAATTTGATAGGCAGGTAAAAGTGCATTTTGTTGATACCGTAAGAATACCAAAAAATATGAGAAAATGTTTAAATTTAAGTTATTTACCTAAGTGCCACTGCAAAATCAAAATTGACAAAATAGGTTATATCATTGTACAGCTAAAATACAATCTTTGGTTAAAATCTGTGATGGATCTTCTTGGATCTTTTTGCAGTGCATCCATAATATAGTATATTCTGTTGTGAAAATTGAATTGAATGGTTTAATGCAGCAACACAGTAATTTTTCCATTTTAGAGATATATTTATTTTTATTTATTAATACTGGAAAGTTAGATTTACAGATGGAAGGAGAGACAGAGAGAAAGATCATCCATCTGTTGGTTCACTTCCCAAGTAGTTGCAATGTGATCTGCAGCCTGGATCCCGGAGCCTTTTCTGGATCTTCCACATGTTCTCACATCCTCAACTGCTTTCCCTGACTACAAGCAGGGAGCTGGAAGGAAAGTAGAGCAGCAGGGATATGAACGAATGCCCACATGGATTCCCATTATATGTAAGGCAAAGACTTTAATCACTAGGCTATGACGCTGGGCCCAACTCCACCTTAAAACAAATGTATCATTATTATTGGAAAGACAGATCAGATTTACAGAGAGGAGAGACAGAAAGAAACATTTTCCATTTACCACTTCATTCCCCAAATGGCAACATTAGCCATTCAGGCATTGCTCTAGGCACTAAATTTGTGTTTCAGATAGCAACAATATGGTGAAAACAAAAAGTATATCATAAACAAATATATTTGACAACAAATAGATGAAAATTAGATTATGTACACATACATAAATAATGAATATGTGTGATTGCAAAAATAAATTTCTTAAGATTTGTTCTGATCTAAAAAAAATTACAGAATGAAATAGTAACATGAAAAAGTGATCATTATGTCAATTGTATCTACATACACAAAAAGGTACAATTCAATAATGAAGAGCAAAAAGAAAATTAAATGCAGTATTGTTTTTGCATTACAATATTTAATAAAAAACAAGGCAATTTATGAACCTGTATTAAAACTTTTATTTTCTCTTTGATATATCATCCTATCACTATCATATTGACTCAAAAGTATTTTTAAGTGAAAACTGATAATATAGAAAAGGATGAATTTAAAGTTTGCATTAAATTATTCCATTTCTAATAAGATTTTTCCATGCTTAGCATGTGTGCCTTCACTGAAGTAAGTTTGCTGCTAACATCCTCATCACTATTTTGCTTGATATATGTTAGCTTGACTTTACTTGATCTTAGCCAAAAGTCGGAGAAACAATAATATAAGTTAGCTTCAAGTGTCCTGGTAAATATATTGAAAATCAAGAATATATCTTTAGCAAAAATATTTCTGTTTGAAGTCATATTAAAGACATTCGTTATTATAATAAATCAGGAGATATTTTATTAAGGCATCATGTAGGATACAAATAGAGTCAAAAAGATGTTGCAAAATGCATAAATGAAAGAAGAAAATAAGCAAAGGCTTGCGTGCCACTGTCTAGCAGTGATGCCAAGCACGTTGGATGTCCAGAAGCTGTGAGATATCAACCACACCCTGTTTCTTACTATTTTTTTCATTGAGATCAAAATACAGCCATCCTGTAATTTTCTCCCTTGTTCAAACTTAATAGCTTCCTGCTACAAGGTCATTTTACCTCTAATCAACCTCCTATGATGTTCTGTCTTTCGATATGCCAGACCTTGTCTTAAAAAAAAAGAAGTCAGTACAGCCCCTGGTTTTATGTTTACATATGTGGAACATACTGAATGTTTTGTCTTATGAAAAAATGGAGGTAACTGACTATGGTTAGTATTTTTTGTTTGTTTTTGTTTACGTACAAGATAGAGTGCAGCAAGAGGGAATAGAGACAGAATGGGAGAGATGAAGATTGAGATTGACATCTCATTGCTGCCTCTCTGACAGATCTCGCTGCTTGCTCCACTTCTCAGGTGCTCACAACAGCTAGGCCTGGGCATGCCAAAGCCCAGGAACTCCACTTGTGTTTTTGACCTGGGTGTAGCAGAGTTTTGTGCTGCAGCCATCAGCTATGCTTTCCAAATTATTCATTTGACATTGATTTGAAAATTTCAACTAGCACCCAGATACCAGATATAACCATTCCAAACAGTGGTTTCAGCCACTGCAAGACATTTCAGGTGCCTTACTTTTACTAATCATAAGTTTTTGAAAAATAATAATACTCATTTTCAATTTGCTAAAATTGTATACTTGATTTTTAAGCGCATTTAATTTCAGCATGTACTGTTAAGAGCGAAAGAATGATTATTCATCTTTTTTTCAACAGAAGTTTTAAAGATTAATAAGAGCAAAAGTATCTGTGTTTCTTTATGTCATATACTTTTGGGCAAGTGGAGTTCACTATACGTGAAACAAATCATATCCTGTAGTGTAGAAAAATAACACCTGCCAAACTTTAGTGGCATAGTCTCCCTTCCGTGAACAGGTTTCATTAATTTGCTTTAAATTTGGCAGAAAACTTGCCACTGGGAACACAGTGGCAGACACTTCATTATGAGTCCAGCTGGTACATGGAAGTGGTGGCTTAGTCCAACTCGATATAAACGCAGTCATTTTGCTCTTTTAAGATTTGCTATAGGCAAAACTCACTCTTCTTACAAATACACACAAAACCCAAAGTAAAAGCTAGTTCTATTACTCCATGCTGATTTGTGCAATGAATTAACACACATTGTGCAAAATAGTAGTATCTTTCTCTGTTCATGAAATATATTTAAATTAATAAAATTCATAATAAAAATATTCATTGTCATTTCTGCAACAAAAATTTTATAGCTGTACACATTAATCCAGAACAATATCCTCATAATGACACATGTCAGAATTTTTTTTTATTTTTGTTGTGGAAAAAAACCTTTTTATTTTACAGAAGTACAAGTGATTTTTTTAAATGAATAATCTGAAACCTGATTCTCTGAAGTTCCTTCAATTTGAAATTATTATATAAAAATAACTAAAATCATGTACAATATCTAAGTCTTTTGCTTTTTCTTGAAGTTACTGGAATAATTTGTGCACTAACTAGAAATAATTGTGGTCAAATGTGGCAGTAATAAATAAGAAATGATAACAAATTTATATATAAAAAGGATAATATTAGTTAACGTTAGCAAACATTTTGCTTAGTGTTTTCATGAGCCATTATCTTTTGTTCACTTATCCATCCTGTTCTTATAAAATAAATACTCTATTTCTCCTAACTGTAGTGGAAGAGGACATATGCTTGGACAGGAACAGGGATCATTCATAATGCTATATAGATGGTGATCTGCTGGTGACTGATAAGGGAAGAATTGACACCAACTGTCATGTCTGCAGTTCTTTCAAACTTGTGTACATTTTGTGTTGGTAAAATGCGAATTAGAGACAGTTCTTGTCTTAGAATGGTTCCATTTATGGTGTTTTGACTTCCCATTGGTAAGCATTCAGTGAAATCTGAATGTCAATTTTGATCTTTACCCAGACTCATTATACACAGTGAGATACTTTAGATACAACATGATGTCAACAGTGAAAATTTAAGTCAGTCATAAGTTCAGAAAAGGAAGCAATTGACCTTTGATACGAGACTGCATTGCTTAACTAATATGTTTTTTAGGTTGAGAGCATTGGGTCAATAATTAATTTTCCTAATCTGGAGAAAGAATGGGGAAACAACATCCAGGAGGGGCACAGAACTCCCAACTGGGTTGACCAAAAGCAACTTTCATCAGGACACATGATCATGAAGCTCTTCAATCGCACATGAGGAAAAGATCCTCAAATGTGCATGTGAAAAAAAAAATCAGTTGAAATGTAAAGAAATGCCAATTAAACTCACAGGAGACCCCCCACAGGAAACTCTACAGGCCAGAAGAGAATGGAGTGACATATTCCAGATTCTAAAAGAAAAAAAATGTCAGCCTGTGATAACATATCCAGCAAAGCTTTCTTTTGTCTTTGGAAATGAAATGAAATTCTTCCACAGTCAAGAAAAGTTAAATAATTTTGCTTCTTTCAATCCTGCCCTATAGAGGATACTTCAAGATGTTCTCTTGACAGAGAACACTCACCAAAACCTAAGGCAAATGGGAAGAACATCCCAGTAAAATGACAAAAGAAGACTAAATCAGTGAATAACCATTGCTAAAATTACAGGACCAAATTACCAACCATACATAATTTTTCACCATTATTTAACTGGGGAGAGAGTCTGCCATCTGCACCTTTATTACTCAAATGACAGCAAGAACAGGGAGTTCAGGTTTAAGATATGAATTCAGTCCAGTTCTCCCACATGGGTGACAGTGACCCATTCCTTTAAACACTATCTGATGCTTCTCCTAGAAAGTATTAGCAAGAAGATGTAAACAAAGTTAGACACAAAACTTATATCCTAGAACTTCAATATTAAATGTGGCAATCCAATTAAGGTGTTAAGCATTGTGCCAAATGTTCACTTCATACGTGCATTTTTGACTTAATGTATTTTTAAATGATGATGAGTTTATCAGAATATGCACCATCGTAAACTACAGAGTATCTTTTTATAATTTGCTGCTGAAAAAACCAAAAATCATTTCTAGACTCACTGTATTAGTTCTACTACTACTATTACTATTACTACGGCCACTACTACTATTATTATTATTTTCCATGACATATTTGTATAAGTAAAGGAAGTCTCCCTCCACTTAATTCTGCTTCCTCCTCATTCTCTTCACCCTACTACTTACCCTAGTATTATTACAATTGCGTAATGCTTCAGCAGCAGTCACAAGTTCAACATTCTGCTATGTATGTGGATCATGGCATTGCAGGCATACTTGACAGTAGAAAATATAGTATCCTATTGTCAAGGTATATTTAGCGGTTTCATTAGGAGCCCTCTTTTTGCTCCAGGATACAGATGTGTACAGCAATGAATCTTTATTATCCGGTATGCTAGTCTCCACTATACAGTTCATCTATAAGAATGTATGTGTATACATGTTTACCTATATATTCATTTTAAAAATTTTGAATAAAGATTGCCTTGTATCAGAGAGATCATGTTATTCCTACTCTAAAAAAGTAGTGTAAAAAGAGTGAGTTGAAATAATGCATGTATATTATCCCATAATTCTGAAGATCAGACATCTAAAATGTGTCTTTATGACTGCAATTCTTCTGGAGGCCTAGGGAAGCAAGGGATGTAAATTTTTCTTTATCTTTTGCAAATTCTTGAGTCTTTCTCTTTCTAAATTCCAACTTACACACTAAAGGTCTCCCTGCCTGTTCCAGCACTACCTGTAGAATTGCCACCTCTTTTGTAAGGGAATGAGAATAATCTTCTGATTAGATCAGGCCATTGGGCTCATGTAGGATAAATCACCATCTAAGAATGTTTATACTGTTCCTTTGAATATGTAAGACAATACAAGAGTTGGAATTTGAGATAATGATTAAGTTGTTTTTTGCTATAACTACATCACATGTTGAAGTAGGTAAATCTGGTGATTAATCAGATCTAGTCCAATTACTCCAATTTAACTTGAATAGCTTTATGTTGGGTAGACAGACTGTATTATATAAGCAAATATTCAGTCTTTATATTTGAATCACCATTCTATTTCTCTCCTATTCTCCGAACTTGCTTATGCAATCTGACAGCACAGAGTAAAAACCTATTCTTTATATCAGATTAAGATTTCTTGATTTTTGACTCTTTAATTCAGTGTTGTTGACAGTAAAGCATATTCCATGGATTGAAGATTTTTGTTTGCCTCTTAGGTTCTGAAGTTGTTTGTTCCTAACAATGAAATTTGGGCCATGTTGTCTCATTTTTTCATACTTTATAAAAGAAAAGAAAAACACTTAGCTTGTTATTTTCTTGTAAAAAATGGATTATTTCTACCTAGCCTCATCTTTAAAATGCTTCCAAAATATTTTTAGAGGCACATATATTTTTTCCCTGTTATAAAAGTAACCAAATAAAATACAGCTCTGAAAATCCATTGCCACAGTAAAACATATCTGTTTGTAATTTAACCTCAGCCAATAGATATGGGCCACAAATATTGTAAGTCAGGTAATGCAATGCTGGTGTGTGTATTCCCCACAAAGCATCACAGTATTAGAAAGGAAAGCTCTCTAGTTTTATTATTCTTTGGTGAGTAAGCTTTAGTTTTCTTTAGCTATCTCATGAAAGAGGAGTCTGTAGATGGATATTAGAGTCCCTGAAATCTATATGTTAAACAAAAATTAAATATAGTTTCCATTTTGAATTTTTGTTATGCTTGGATTTTCCTGTATAGCATTTTGAAGTTTGATTTATGGTCTGTCTGTGTATCACATCCAATGAGACAGGGTCTCCAGCACAAAATAGTTTTAAGCTATTCTAATCATTTAAATATAGTCTTATGTAAGTTGATGATATAGATATTGTCATAACTGCTTTTCATGCAATCAGTGAATGTTTGCTTAGTGAAAGATGATTTCCCACACACCAAGGAAAGTTAAGGACTGCATAATAAACTAAATTAACAAGTGGGTAAATAGTAGGATATTTTAATCAATGAATTATAATCATGGAGAAAGTATATAGATTACATGGAAAAGAAATTTGTTAAAACAAGAATAATACTATGCAGTAAGCGTTGTGAGAGCCTGCATTGGATCCAAGCCACATTAAGGAAATTGTAATGGGGATGGAATGAACATTTTCACAGCACTTTAAGAGTTTAGATACAGAGGCAAGAGGAACCAGTAAATGTTTTGAAACAGTGGATCATGTTAAAGCTGTACTTTAGAAAGATTCCATGTTCAGTAATGAAAAGATACCACTGGGGACCACCTTAAGCCAATGGGATGAGCTGCCATTTACAACCTTTTGGAATGCCAGTTTGGGTATGAGGTGCTATGTCTCCCATCCAGGTCCCCACTAACAGGCTTGGGAAGCAATGTAAGAACATCCAAATGCTTGAGCCCCTGCTTCCTGTTTGGGAAATCAGAATGAAGTTTCTAGCCCCTGTATTCAGTATCACCTCAAACTGGCTTATGGCAAAGGTTTCAGGAGTGCACCAGTGAATTGAAAATCTCCCATTACAAAAGTAAAATAAAAAGTGAAAGAATATATTAGGAAAATGGTGGGTTCTAGAAGTAGTTTGGAGACTTCCATGTTAGGGTGCCTGGACTGAATTCCAAGCTCTGCCTCTGACTGGAGCTTCCTGCTAGCATGCATCATGGGAGACAACAAAGACGTTTCAAGTGTTTTGGTCCCTATCTCTGATGTGGGAGGGCTTCACTGAGCTTTTGGATCTTGGTTTCAACTTGTTTCAGCCTGACTTGGGCACCAGGGAATGTATTAGCTGGAGGAAGTTCTCTGTCACTTTTTCTGCATGTTTGTCTAGCTTTCAAATAAAAAGAAAACAAATGGATAAAAATCTAAAGAATCAAAAAGAATTACTACAACTATAAGCCTATAAAAGGAACTTAAAATTGCGTACACAATTTCATAAGATTACGTTATATACAACCGCTTACAAGAAATACCTGTTTCTTCAAGCAAGCAGATAAAATTTATTCACAGTTAATGAAATGAAGCAATTAAAAGGACCCTAGCTTATTATATATGTGAAGGTGTAAGACTATTACTTTTTAAAAGTACACAGAAAACTTCATAGGGGTAGAGAAATAAGAATATGGTTCATTGGTCTGAGTTACTGTTGGCTTCCATCTCCACAAATGAAACAACATTGTATATTTAATCTCTGATTCACAAAACCTCTAACGTGATTTTATAAGATTTGGCTCCAATTAATACTTTGACTTCCTTTTCTAACTTCTCTACTGTTATCTTTGGTACAGCCAGTAGGAACCTCTCCCTAGGGTACTACCTAGCAAGCTTGTGCTGGAAGCTTTTGCACTCCAAACCCCTACTGTCTTTCTGTCTTATTTTGAATATTTTATCAGTGAGCCTTTCTCTCAAACATGTATGTCTGTTTTCTACCCAATATGCATATTCCATTTTCTTGTAAATTTTTTTTCTGAAGCAATTCTCAGCTACTATTATTTTATGTAATATTTTCATCATTTTACATGTGGTTTGTTTTCTCTTTTTACAACAACCTTTCTTGCTTACTAGTATTATGTCTGTGAACCAAAGTGTTTGGCACTTAGTAGATATTTGATTAAAAAATGGGTAATTAATGAATAAGTAAAAAAAAAAAGAGGCTGTCTTTTGTGGATTATACTTTACAGAAGTTAGAGATCTTTTAGGCATATAGAATATATTCATAGACACTTGATTCTTATTTCTTCTTTAAAAGCAGATTGTAAAAATAAGTGAATGATGATCATAATAGATTTATGAACTCACTATCTGTTTCCTCATTCACCTGTTGCCTCCCAAGAAGTGCATTCTCAAGAAGCTAGAGGCAGGAGTTGAAACAAGAAACCAATCTGCATACTCCTATGGAATGTAGATGTCTTAACCTGTGCAATAAATACCTTTACTGCACCTCCACTTTTTTTGACTGATTAATTTTCAAAATTCATTATCTTGACATCATTGTCAATTTAGTTTTATGGACAGGTTTCATGTGTTATCTCTCTTATTTTGCCTTATATCAAGGGTTGGATAGAGGAATACTTACTGATAGTTCTTAAAACTCCATTTTTTTTCTGTAGTCAACACTACCCAAATAATTCTTCATTTCCCTGATAATTGTTTTTACATATTTCAACTGAGTTTTCTGTAGAATTTCCTTCTGTCTAACATACTCCTTTATTCTGACTGTTTTTCCCCATTAGCTCCCTGAATATGTTATTGACAGTTATTTTGAAATCTTTGATAGTTTCATGATGCATGTCACATTTGAATCCAGAGAATTCATTGCTGTGTCTCCATGGGCTATATTTGCCTTTTCGAATATTTCCTAATTTACCCTTGTCAAGAGTAGGACAAGTTGTATTTGGGGAATGGGACATGAGTTATTTAGCCCTCTATGGTGAGGATTTATGTTAATTTCACTAAAATCTGAACTGTGTTTAATGTCCATTGTAAAATAATTGTCAGAGACCTAAGCTTAAAGTGCCCTTGTTTGGGTTTCCTCTTAACCCTGGTCTTTTGTAAATGTTCTACCCATGAGAAAGTTTGGGTTTTATAGTTGTTTCAGCTGTAATCTATTGTCATTTTACTGGAGTCCTCCTGGGGCAGTGGTGAGATATAAAGACAAAATTTCTGAAGCTTTTTATATATCTTAGCATTTTAATGAAGACTGCCATTGGCTTGTTGCTTTGACATGCGTTTCTAAGTTTCCTTCCCAAATCCTACCCAGATCTTACATTCTTCCATGACTGAAGAGCTCCCATCTTATTTTCTTGCTATGTTATAACTCTAGCTGTAAAGGCTTCCGCACTTACCTTGGAGAAGCCTACGTCTGTTTTGTAAATCCACCTTGATTTCTCTTAACTTGCTCTTCTGCCAGATTCGAGAGCGAACTATTCACATATCCTGAGAGTAGCAGCTGGTGTGTTGCTGGAGATGAAGGCTGTTAGTCTTCCTGTAAGTCATCTTCTCAATCTACTTCTAATTTTTAGTGTAAAACCTGCTTTTAGCACTATAGAAACCACTATTGGTACTTTTTCCTCCAGGTAAAAAGATTTTGTTTTTTGGCTGGATTGACTTAAATCTCTGAAACTTAGAGAATTTCCCTCTAAACTTACTTCTTTCTTAGGCCTGTGAAAGTGAAACTGTGACAATTACTAAAAATAATATCAAATAATATCTGAAGACAGGGATAGTTTCAACAGGCAAAAACTCGGAAGTACTAATGAATACAATCAAGTCCACATTGGTTAATAGAAGTTTATAAAGAAAATCGTCAACAGTTTGATGGCAGAAATTTTAATTGAATTTATAGTGTTTCAGATTTTATTATAGTATTCTGGCTATACCTATTAAAGTATTATTTTAAACCAAGAGAAGAAAAAGGATTCTCATACCTCATTGCTTAAGATAGTGTGGGTCACTCTCGCCAGGTTTCCTAAATTAGAAAAAGAACAAGAAAATCACTGAGAAACGACTTATGAACAGTAAGTTTTGAGGTGCATGGGCTTGGCATGTTTAACATTAATAAAAGCAAAATGTAACAGCATTTGTATGTAAGAGTATCTGCCTTTGTTCATTAGACTTCTCAATACAGATTCATAATTTAAAAAATGATGCTTAGCCATAACTCAGAAAAAGGACATAATAGTTTTCTTTTGTTGGAATCCATGGGTTCATAAAAAGGTAAAAACATACACAAGCTTAAGTGTTGGGTAAGATGAATGTGGAGATGAAAAGAAGCAGAAATTGTCCGATATTTCATAAACAAGAGTTTTTAGTAATTTGAGGAGAGGTTGTACGCGCATTCTGAGCATAGAGACAGCTTTCCTAGGCAACTCAGTATTGCTAGTTAATTGTGTGAAAGTTCTAGTGCAGAAAACGTCAGAATACAAATTTTTAATATATTTCGTATCTGTGATGTTTTTAAGGAAAAAGTGTGCTTTTCATGTTTATCTAGACTTGATTCATGTATGCGATAATTTTAAGTACTCCTTATTAAAGACAAATAGGGATTTCAAAAGCATATGATTCTATTCACTGGGATATCACTATTCATTTGAACTCATTTCTACATAAGATATTTGAAACTGTGTGTTATTTGCAAAACATTAGCTTTGTAGATAGTATTTATTTCTTGCAAAAAGTCCGTTTTTTTCTGCAAGGAGTGGCTGCTCATGATATTTTATTTATCAAAAAAATCTTGAACATTTCTGTCATAAATACATGTTAAAATTCATACTCAAAGACTTTGACCAGTGTATTTGCTTTCAAAGATGTTTATGCAAGTGTTTGCAAACCAGGAATTCAGAATTTATTTAGAATCCAGTAGAGCGTTTATGTAACATCTGCACATACAAGCTGCTGTAGACGTCAATAGTGTTTGTACAATGTGTTAAATATGATGATATCTCATACATAAGGATACTAAGGGTTATGTATAGCCACAAGGCACAAGTAGAGAGAAATTCACCAAAATTAAAATTGATATAATGTAAATGCTATGATTAAAAATGCATCATAGGGACCTGTTCGCTAGTCTGGCTCCTAAAGTTTTCTCCAGGATCCCATATGGGCAATCACTCTGATCCCAACAGCCCTGTTTCTCATCCAGCTCCCTGCTTGTGCCCTGGGAAAGCAGTCAAGGACGGCCCAAAACCTTGGGACCCTGTACCCACATGGAAGACCACAAGAGGCTCTGGGTTCCTGGTTTTGGCTTGGCTCAGCTCTGGCCATTACAGCCACTTGGGGAGTGAATCATCAGGTTGAATATCGTCCTCTCTGTCTTTCCTCCTCTCTGTATATCTGTCTTTCCAATAAAATTAAATACTTCTTTTAAAAATGCATTCTAAATGAGAAACAAATTGATCGTTCAGCATGTTTTTGTGAAAATAGAAAGATGAGAGCAACAATAATTTAGTAATGTCACCTCAAACTTTACATCTGCCATGATTGCAAGCATGTTTGTGTTGGTGAAATGATGAAGCTATGCCAGGGCACAGGTGTCTTATGAAATCTGCACATTTGTCTAAATAAAGTTATTTCCTTGGTGCAAACTAACATGCTTACATATTTGTTTAATAATATAAATACAGGTTGGTATTTCTGGATCATTTTTCCAATAAAATTATTTTTAAAAAATTCCTTATGCTACTGGAGCTGTTATATCATTTTTGAGAAAGGATATTTATATATTTTTAAATAACCTGTAATTAAATGATATCCCCACATATTCTAATAACAAGTGCCATGGAAGAATCAAGATTATAACTTCCAGTATATTAATAATAGGACTTTTCAAGAATGATCAAACTATTGTTAATAGACAATACATTTTAAAATAACTCTGGTGTAATGTACAATCAAATGGGTTTCCTGCTGTGAAACAAAAGAGACTTAACTCAAATTTTTAACATCTTCTTATATGAAAGTAAAGGTCTGTGCACATCCAGGCTGGCTTCTCTTCCTATGCGTAGGCCACATCTCTGCTTCTGTGAGCCTTTATAAGCTCAGATCCCCTATACCAGGAAATCCCCACCTGTTTCCAAGTAGCAGAAACCACAAAGCCCAGGCTATTTTGAACTTGCAATCAGTGCTATTTGCAAGCATCAAATGATTGCAGAATATAATACACCGCCAATGATGACCCTCAGGTCATTATAATGCCAGTATAATGGAATTAGCATTGGCACACCATTCCTATGATGCACTTTCCAGCATGAAACTTCTGATATGGCCAGAAATGTGCATAGAAATGGGCAGAGCTTCGGTTACCTAACTGTTTGCAATCTCACTGATTTACATAGCTAATTTCTGATTCTCTAGCATTGCTTAAGTTTAGTATTTCTAAATACTTTGTTAGAAACATTGAATTAGTTTCATATCTGAATTCCAGTGTCAGCATTTACTATATAGGATATATTGTTCCCCTAGATGTTTCTGACAAATGATATCCATATACATCTTTTTCAACATCCATAATTCCCGTTTCTATTTTCCCCAACTTTCTATGTGTTTTTATTATCATGTTTAATTTTCTTTTAGTTGATATTTTCAAATATATATTTTTAAAATGCATGCATTTCACATAATATGTAAACAAGCCTTTTCTCCACTTTCTCAACTGCTGTAATCAATGTTAGATACACTTAGTGTTGCTGACTCAGATGTGTGATTTTCAGTCTTCCTTCAACACTCAGATACGATGAGAAATATGTATTTCTTTAGCTTGAAGAGACTTGTTTTCTATTTCCTGATTAAGTCTCTAAAGCAAACCTCACAAAGGCCATACATGTTTTCAGTTACACTGCATAATGATTTTATAAGTAAATGCTTTTGATACTGTTGTTTTTACCATTTTCATGATCACATTTTATATGTAATACATAATCTAAAAGACCAGCTCTGAAATAATAATATATTTTGTGGTGTTGTTAATGTAATATTGATTTGTTACTTCAGCAGCAAGATGATGAAAATTAATTTGGTGTGATTACATGGTACTTCTGAAAATCACCATACAACTGTTTTAGATGTGAAAACTCAACAAAATGAAACACTTCACTTGAGATTGAGAAGGGGAAGGAGTATGCAGAATTGGTAAAGATGTCTTTTAAAGCTTGTGATTGATAGAAACGATGCAAATCATCATATTCCTACTTTTATTTAAATGTACTAGCTTGCATCAAATGCCAAGATAATTCATTGTCTCAACAAGTTTCAATGAATTTTGATTTGCCATTACAACAAAGAGACAGGAAAATTATTTGCTATAGCAAATAAGATGCTTCTTATAATATCTTTATTTGAACCAACATGGGGAAAACATCTTTTTCTCTCGATCTCTCTTTTTCTGCCTTTTAATTAAAATGAAAAAATGTCATCAAGTAATCAACTTATCCTAAAACCTGAATTTATTTAATATAGTTGAAGTCTTACAGTAATCAGGTATCAAGGAATACTCTAGGAATTAAAAAATGAATATCTAATACTATTATAGGAGAGTTAAAAATCATCCTGTAGTTATGTATAAATTCAGACTCTAGTACCAGGATCTCATGTGAGCACCAGTTTGTGTCTCGATTGCTCCACTTCCCATCCAGTGAGTTCTTTGCATGAGGATGGCCCAAAACCTTGGGACTCTGCACCCACGTTGGCTACCCACAGAGGTTTCTGTCATCTAGTTTTGAATTGGCTCAACTCTGGTCATTGCAGCCACTCAGGGAGTGAACCATCAGATGGAAGATCTTTTTCCACAGATCTGATTCTGTGTGTAGATTCACCTTTCCAATTAACATAAATACATTTTAAAATAAGAAAGCTAGATATTCTGAAGTACATAGTGGTAGTGTTCCCTTATACTCTGACATCTTTGCTCTTTAACGCAAACACAGTGCTCAATGAGTGGAAGCATACTCTGATTCTGGAAATGACTTGATGATTTGTTTTGAAGTTCTCTGATATTAGCAAGTATCACCTGAAAATTGTGTTGATGTGTCTTTATTGAGCTTTTGTATAATACATGCATATTTATATATATCATTTATATGTTAGAATTATATACAAGAATATTAATAAGGATTTTTTTTTCATTATTTCTGTTTATTGAGTGTGAGTTTAAAGCTGAAGAGAGACAAGGATACAGATTAGATAGATCTCTCATGGACAGAACACTTTACAGACATTTGTGGTGGCCAATCCAAGATTGAACAAGCTGAAGCAAGCACCTGTAAGTCAGACTTCCCAGTTCTTGCCCTGCATGGTTCATAAACTGGAATCACAAATGGAGCTCATATTTGGACCTAAGAATGCTTAGCAAAAAATTTAAGTACTCCAGTATACTCCTGCCGCAAGAGATGTCTTATAACAGAGACAGTAGTGCCCAAAGTACTCACCATGCATTCCTGGGATCACCAATGGATGTTGGTTCATGTCCTGACTGCTGCAATTCTCCCTTCCATCTTGTGGCCTGGGAAAGAAGCAGATGATGGCCCAAAGACTTGAGAACCTGCACCCACATGGGAGATCTGGACCAGCTCTTGGCTGCTGGCTTCAGATAGGATCAGCTCTGGCCATTGCAGCTATTAGGGGAGTGAGCCAGCAGAATGAGGTCTTTCTTTCTCTCTGCCTTTATAATAAAAATAGATAAATCCTTAAAATAAAGATGAAAAGTGGATGATATTGCTCGGATATTCAAACGTTATATTACTGTGAGATAAGTAACTGAGTTAGCATTGTTGTTGCTATTGGCATTTAGACTTTAATCAGAAGAACAAAGTGATCATGACGATATTTCATGAGCTGAGTAATAAATAGGCATTCTCTCAATTCTCAGATACTTGGTTGGAAATAATAAGTGAGTATTGATGAACCCATCAGATTGTAAATTGGAATTTGGTTATTTCATTGAGAAAAGTGTAGTTCCAAGAGTACATTACGTATGAGGATTTAGATATCCTCAGAGCTTGTATCTCCATGTCCTCTGAACACTTTCTTGTGACAGAAAGAGCAAAAATCCTTCAAAAATGAAATGTCAGTTCTTGCTTTAGTAAGTTTTACTTTCTATACCTAAAAAAGCAGCCCTTTAATAATGTGCTCATGTCTAATGGCATGCTGCTGCTTTTGGCTGAGTCCTTATACCTCAAGAATACCATTTGGAACAGGGAGCTGGATTGGGAGTAGAGCAGCCAAAATTTGAACAAAGGGATTTAGGCACAAGAGACAGATTTATAACCTACACCGGGGTCCTGGCACCTGACGATACTTAAAAAAAAATGGATAAAAAAGCTACTTATATTCTACCAATGAATCTCCTGCTCACAATATGAGTTCACTGGACTAAGAACACTAGAATTGGGCCCCCAAAGGTTCTAATGTTACCATGATTAGCTAATGGACACAGGACTTTAATGAATGCTAATGTAATAGAGATTAGAGAAGAAATAATTACCGCAAAAACAAATATGAAATTTGGAATACAACGACCCCTGTCAAAATTATTTTTGAGATGGGAACCTGGAACGTATTGAATTTTCTTCCTAAAACTCTTGGCAATGGGAAAACTAGTTTCTTTGTATATGACTATTGGATACTCTCTGTGAATCTAGGATACTGAATGGATAGTGATACGTAAATCTGTTCCCAGATTATACTAGGTAAAAGTTTCTGGGGTGACAGAGACTTCAGGGTTGCATAGTACAAGTGCCAGCTATGAACTACAAATGACATGGTGTCGGTTAGAGGAAATATTTAGTATTGATTCCTTGCTAATCTTAAACTTTTTGAAATTGTTATTTTTTATGATACAGTTTTGTAAGTATAGGTATGCCCCCTCCACCTCTGCTTCTTCCCTTTCCATTCACCTCCCTCAACCCCAATATCTCCACCTCACAATAAACAGTCTTTTCGCACAGTCACAATCCAACTTTCGTTGTGGAAGTATATCATAACTTTTTAGATATAGGCAAAGATAGAAAATCTAGGACCTGTTGTCCAGGTATATTAAACAGGTTCATTTGGAATTCTCTAATTCAGCAGTAGAGACACATGTTGCAACATACCTTTACTTCTGCTTATGTGGTTCTCCATTATATAATTCACCTAGACAAATATATTTATATACATCTTTACTTTTATAGCTACTGATCATGTATTTTTCATGAAGGTTACCTTATATCAGAGGGAACACATGATATTTTTCCTTTTGGGAATGGCTTATTGCACTGAGCACAATGGTCTGTTGTTGGGACCATTTGGTTGCAAATGATAGAATTTCATTCTTTTTAACAGCTGAGTAGTAGTCCATGGAGTAGATGTACTACTGCTTCTTTATCCACTCCTCCTCAACAGGCATGTTGGTGGGTTCCATGTCTTTACTATTGTAAACTGTGCTGCTGTAAATATAGGATTGCAGGTCACCTTCTCATATGCAGATTTCATTTCCTTTGGATATATTCCCTGGAGTGGGATAGCTGGATTATATAGTAGATTTGATTTTCGGTTGTCCTACTATTCTCCATACTGTCTTACATGGTTGATATACTAACACTTAACCAATAGTGGAGTAGAATGTCTGAGCTAAATTAAGTGTTTAGCTAATACGACATCATTCAATTGACAGGACTGAAATTATTTGAATCCGAGTAACAGAATCCTGTCATCAGAATAAAAAAATTATAATTGCAGTCTTTTACATGTTTTCCCGAATAAATCCAGTGTTTACATTGCAGATTCCTTGTAAGAATGTTAAGTATACTCTTAGATGTTTCTAATTTATATGAAGAGACAGTTAAAACAAACAAAACAAAGCAAAATAAAAAACAAAAAAAAAATCCCTAAGCAGTTAATTCTTTGAGCCATCATTAAAAGCAATTCTACACACACACACACACACACACACACACACAAAATCATGTACTTAATTCTTCAGATGATATTCATTTTGCAGGAATAGCTAGCACAAGTATAATCTGGAATAGGAAAAGAAGAGCCCACCTGCATTGTGTCAGGATATTAACCCTTAATTGTGAGTGATATGTTTTGGTCTGGTGTAGTGCAATTGAAGAGTCAGAACATTGTAGTATTTTTTAGCAAAGTTAAATGAGAGCATAACACAATTTTAGATCACTACAAGAAAGATGAAAGTATTTTAGGTAGAATGGAAGTAAATAACATTCACTATATATATATACCTACACTTAAACACACATACATATGTTTCATATATGTATATATATGCCACATATGTATATATTTGCATTGGCTAACCAGAGTGAATTAAAATTGAAGAGAGTAAATGAGATAGGATCACAAACCATGAGACTTTAAGTCTGCAAAAGGGTATTAGGGATATATTATTAATTGTGTTTATAAAAATGGAAATTTATTCATCTTGGCTATGAAAGATATTCCTATGTTAAATCACAAAATAGTTGCACATTCTTGAGTTTGAAGAATTTCTCCAAGCAGGTTCATTTAGTTTAGTAACTTAGTAGAGACAACTAATCAATTAAAATAAATGAATATTGATATTGTAAGACTTTTTCAATACTTTATTTATAGCACCCTTAAAGCAAACCAGACATTGCATTTAAGGGGTCAATATGACAATACAGAATTTGTAAGACTCGTATGTTGTGCTTTAAATTCCTAGTTTGATGAATTGTTGTTAAATATTTATTCCATGATGATTTACTCCTTTGATTAGTTTGCGAAACTTATTATACTTTTA
The DNA here is from genome assembly GCF_017591425.1 of Ochotona curzoniae. Lineage (NCBI taxonomy): Eukaryota > Metazoa > Chordata > Mammalia > Lagomorpha > Ochotonidae > Ochotona > Ochotona curzoniae. The sequence goes on from NW_024467119.1 coordinate 46,964,365, forward strand.
AAAGTGAGTAATCTGGAATTATTGATTTCCTTTACATTCAGTTATTCAGACGTCCTTTAATGCTGGAAAAACAAAAAAAGGAAAAAAAAGTAAGGCAATCAAGAAAATGAAATATAAGGGTACTGAATTTTTAGTTTATTCTATTATACATTTGAGATAGTTGAAGATAAAGTGATAAAGAACAGAAAATATTGATGTCCTGGAATCTAGCAGTTCATACAATGCTCCTTGGTATAATAATGCATTTGTAAGTATATATATTTTCACTCTTTCTTCTTTTGATTTTTTTCTTCATTTATTTGCTTTCCATTCTTTAAAAAAAGCATTTAAAACACTTAAAATTCTGGAAAGAGATTCTAAGGAGATTGTTTCTGGTCTATGACATGTCACACATAGACACACTAATACAACATGCATGGGTCATTGTGCTTTAAAGAACAAACACTGCATTTCTGAAGTCACATTAAGCAAAGGAGATGACACAGGACAAGGAGATTTGGAAGTAGTGGGATCGAAGCACAGAGAGAGAGAGAGAGAGAGAAAACTGAAATCACTCTCTAAAAATGACAAGTACCTTGGCTGAACCAAAACAAGAAATTCAGAACTCCATTGAGATTTGTCATGTGGACGGCAGTGATCCAATGATCACACGTTAATCCAATGATCAACACGTTAATCATTGTCCACTGACCTGTTGCATTCCAGGATGTTTTCAAGCGGGAAGCTGGGGTGGAAGCAGAGTAGCCTTGACTTGAAGCATTCACTGCAACACAAATATGTCCTTGTTCATTGCAATAGGGAATATGTCCTAAGCATCAGCATTAACTTTTTAGCACTCAAGTCATTGAAAAGAAATAAAGGACTTTTATGTTCTGATTTAATAGTTTATTAATAGTAAAAATAATTTAATAGTTTATTATTCAGTCAGAAATTCATGTTACCTAAGTATCGATCTCCAACATCTCCTTTTCCAGTACGGATCATGTGTGCTCACTTATTTTATCTTGAGATCACAGGTATTTAGTTCACATGAGAGTTGATTCAAGCCGTTATTAATCCAATTAACGGTTTGGCATGTAAAAATTGAAAATAGCTCCATCCAGCATAAACATAGATAATATTTTTATATTTCCCAGTTTGTTCTCACATTTCATTATACTACTCAATATTTAAAATCTGTAGTACCGTGAAGTAATTTGGTTGTTAATTGGTTATAGTTAGAAATTCACAAATGGTCACCTGCAATTCATGTGCCATTAACAGAGAGAGGAAGAAAAGGAGAAGGGTACAGGTAAAAAAGACGAAGAGATAGAGACAGAAAGAGAAAGAGGCTTTCTCTGCTGCTTGTTCACTGGCCGAACGGTCAAAACAGTCAGCCCTCACTGGGTTATGGCTGCAGCCCCTGGGTAAAGGGATTTTAAGGCAGTTCCTGAGGCAGAATCAGCTGTAATGTCAGAATAAGGATTCCCAGGTAAAATCGCAATTTGCTCTACAATCCTATGTGCTGCCACACTTAACGTAATATATATTTGTATGGTTTTCTTCTTCAAATGAATTCAAACCAGTATTTTACATGTACATTGCTTCAGAAGCAATTCGCTATCTCAGATCAGTAAAAACATGAATCTGTTCAGTATTTTACCTTCCAATGGAATCCTGAATTTTGATAGCCAGTGATAAAATGAAAGATCAAGACCTGTGCTTTAAAATGCTGTACATCTTATGTGCCAATTATTCATTTCTCAGAGATAAATTATGAGACTACTGTAGCTTGGGAGTTAAGCATATATTGAACTGGTATCTAGGGGAACAGTACACATTTACTGAAGAGTAGCCCGGTTTTTTGTAGATTAGTTACCTAATGAGCAATAATAGCAACAGCTTATACATATAAACTTTTAGCACCTAACAATCTCTCTGCAATTGGTTTGCTAGATCTTTTGGCTTAGTGTCTTTAACAAGGTTGCTAACAATGGCATCAACCCTAAGGTCATTTCCTTATTACCAGAGCATGTCTGCTTCAGCTCATTCCAAAGCACTAATCCAAAATACAACCAAAACAAACAAACAAACAAAATCCTCAAGATCAGATTGATGATATCCATGCAGAGGGTCTTGTGTTGTAGCCTACTGGCTAAAGTCCTCTCCTTGCATGTGCCAGAATCCCATATGGCCAGTAATTCTGATCCACACATCCAACCTTCCCATCAGGCTCCATGTCTGTGGCCTGGGAAAGCAGTAGAGGACAGCCCAAAACCTTAGGAACCTGCACCCACTCTGCAGACTCAGAAGAAATTCCTGGCTTCAATTCCAGCCTTTGCTACTGTTCTGGGGATGAATCATTGGATAGAAGAGCTTTCTCTATGTCTCTCCTGCATTTTGTGTATCTGACTTTCCAATACAAGTAAATCTATATTAAAAAAAAAAAAAGCTCATGAAACAGCTGACTAAAATTCTATTTATTTCCTTAGACTGTGAATTCATTTGGGTGTTAATATTCAAACAAAATACATTCAAAATAGCATTATTTATTTTTGGTATCCATTACTTAAAATTAAGCAATTTTCGAAAAGCACATCAGTTTCTCCTTCTGTATTTCATTTTCTAAGAGAACTCAAGTTCTGTTGTTTCCGCAACTCAAAATTTAAGCACACAAGTATTAGTGTATACATTCTGTAATTGAGTAGAAAATTGCTAAGTGAAGAGATGAGCATAACTTTGCCAACAGCATTGATCCAAGAGTCATTATTTTGACTAGGTCAAAATTTGTATAAATGCAAAGTTATGAAATGTGGAAAAATTTAATGTCAATTCAAAATATAAACATCATACAGGAATTATAGTGCAATAATGCTGCACACAATTTGACTTAAAATTGTGTAGCTATTTCTAAATTTAACTTTTAAATACAAAGATTCTATTTGAGCATAACTTCACACCATTTTTTATTCTTTTTATCTGTAGTTCGTAACATGCAAATAGATGCTTAAAAATTAAAACTTCTGCTAAAAATGTCTCTGAATTCTGAGTTGTGACAGTTTTCTAGTTTTAGTGCTTGTATTCTCCATAGGATTGAGTTCAGAAAATTAACATTAAGTCACCAAGACAGAGTCGGAATCAATCATAAGTTTTACGACGTAAAGCATCATCTACACCATACAATTTATGTATAAATCCTAGAGAACATAGATAGTAATATAAAACAGTAACATAATTTGAAAGTCATTTTTTGTATTTTTAGATGTAATTTACTTTTATAATGTACTTTCATAATGTACTTTAATATTGTACTGTAATTTACCTTTATAATGGCTATCTTTAACATTCTGCCTGCAAATTGCTACAAAAACATATTGTACCATATAATCCAGTATTGATACATTATGACATCATTTTTAGGTGTATGTTCATGATAGGCCAGGCAGGATATGTGAAAACAATCATTTTGGGTCTAGGAGTTAGTACAAAGGGAAAGAAGGGGCTCATTAGTCTGGTGACAAACATGAAGTGAGAAGAAATTATTTTTTTTCCAAAACAATTTGTATTAGTTACTCATCATTTATACTATTTATTCATATTTTTAATTGAGTGAATTTTATGATTTTTGCATTTAACATAAAATTGTACATCATAAATGGGATATCATGTAATTTGTGAATACATCTTTTCATTGTATTATGTATAAGCAGAGAATACAAATCTTTCAAAAAATTTAATATTTCTTGTTGGAAAAATCACTTAAAATAGTTTGTTACATGTTCAAATTGGAATATTTAAAACATTGTCATTATTAGGCCTTCATACTATTCAGTGTATTAATGAGATTTCTTACCTCTAGCTTATAGAAACTTATTTTTAGCATGCTGATCCATCAGTCCATTATGGAAAGTGTATATGAAATATGGCATTGGAACAACATTAATATTTTAAACATTTAAGTTTGTATTCAAAAGAGAGTTACAGAGCAAGTACGGGAGAGGAAGAGATAAAGAGAATCTTCCATCTATTGCTTTACTTCCAAAAAGGCCTCATCAGCTGGAGTTGGAATAGTTCAAAGTCAAGGGCAAAGAGCCAGAGGATTTTTCTGGGCCTCCCACATGGATATGCGGGTCCAAGGTCTTCAGCCACTTTTGCTGTTTTCCCAGGGCACTAAAATGGAGTTGAATTGGAATTGGAATAGACAGGACTTGAGACGCCAGCATCACTGGCAGCTTTATCTACTATGCCACAATACTGGCCTCAGGGAGCAACAATAATTTTCAAATTTATTGCTAAATTTATTACTAACTAATCAATGATCTTTATTGTTAAATATTGGCAACAATAACCACATCTTAGGATTCCTATTTTGATTTATTTTATTTTATTATTTCTTTGCATATAGTTGAAACATAGAAACTGATATTTTGATATATGGTTTTATGCTGAAGATGGCTCATTGGCAAGCATGACTGCTGGTTATGCTTGGCATGATAAAGTATGATATATTTTATTTACAATATTCTTTACTTAGATACAAACATGGGCAGGCATTGAATATCGTATTTGTAGGATATGAGCAAAAAGTAGGCTGATCATTCTCATTTCACAGGGAAAGATCTTGAGGGAAAGTTGTGGGACAACAGGTTAAGTGACCTCATTTGCTGTCAGCTACCCATATCTGAGCCACACATTGTCTTCCGGGAGTTGTGCTTCAGAGGTGTAAATGCACCTTGTACTTCCTGCGAATACACCTTGGAAAGCAGCAGATGATGATCCACATTCTCAGCTCTTCACAACAGGGCCACTCATAGTGTCTGTGGCCATTTGGAACGTCTCTTTCTTTTCCACTCAATCTCTGTCACTCTGCCATTCAACTAAATAAGTATCTAAATAAGTATTACAAAAACATTGAATGTATACAACCATGTGAGGTTTTTTTTTTTCTTTAATAATAGAATATATGCCTTAGGTAATACTGGAATGAGGTGAGCTAATAAGCATTAGTAAATGTGAACATATTTTGTTTGATATATATGATTATGTTTAACAAAATTCTAGATATGACAACAAAAATTGACAAACATTTCCACTTCTCTCCTGGATGTTTTATTCAGAAATCTCATGCCCAACTGTGACGCACAGCCCTGACTCACATGTCTAAGGATAACCTATAATCAAAAAGTGCATTCTAATTTAGCACCTTTTTCCTTATCTTTGAATTCAATCCATTTTCTTCTGTAAGTGTTTAAATAATAATGTAATTATTGATAGTAATAGGACATTTCCTTAAAGTTATATCCTTCAGATATGCTATTTTTTAATATCACAGGAATAATACAACATAAGTTCTGCAAAATAATACAATTACTATTAATGATAGCATTATTACTACATACTGAATGAATCCATTTATACCCGGTTTTATTATAATTATCTTATTCTGAAATGCCTGAAGTGCTGTTTTTCTTGCCTTGTTGTATTAATCTTCTGTCTTAGCTTTCATTGTTGAACTTGCAAAGACATAATTTAGAGAAATTAGCAATTCAGATTTTTACATTTTCATAGAAGACTGTATCTCCTTCCCTGAACTGCTAAAGTCGTTCTTCATTTGTATTAACTTCTTTGTAATATATATTTCTTTTTCTTTTGTTTTGATGTCATCCAGATATTCATTTTGTAACAATATTTCATGATACAAAGCAGAAAATAACGCTCCCTGGAATCTTCTTAACACAGCTGTGCAGTCCTATCATTTGTATCCTGGCACATATTTGAGTTGCTTGCAACTAATAGAATAAGATGATGAATGGATAGCACCTCATAAGGTATTACTGAACTTGGCTGTACAGCAGAAGTAACTGGCAGCATGCCTCCATATTAGCAAAGAATAGCTACAGAATATTCCCATAGATATGATACAGTGATGCATGCAGTTATCCTGTTGTGCATGTAACCGTTTTGATGAGGCGCACACAAGGATCCACGCATTAATTGGAAAGTGAAAGAATTCTTGAGCTGGCAGTCAGCAAGGCACCAGATACTTGGCTCCTACAGTAGTTAGCGTTTTATTGACTGTTTTTCACCCTACTGTTCCTTTCACGGGGTAAAGTGTCAGAGCTGATCATGTGATCTCCAAAGAGAATCAGAAATCATATAGTTCATATTTAACTTATTTTTGTCATACTTCCATTTATTTCAGTACATGGAATAAGCTATCCTGAATATGCACGAGAAAAACTACAATTTAAGTGACATGCACATTGTAAGCACTTTTATTCTTTCTCTTTCCACATTAAGTAGAATTAGTTACATCATGGGCATTTCTCATGGCACAGAGGAAGTAAATCATGACTATATTTCCCCACATCTTGCATAGAAATATTTGCATTTTCAAATAGCAAAAACTTCACACTAATAGAGTAATATTTTGTTCACAACTAAAAGTTGGAATGCGAAAATTTCTAGGATAAGTAACACCTGTATAAAAGATATGCACAAACTGTCAAAGTATATTTAATTGTCCATAACTGAATTTTTTAGTTATTTGTCAAGATACTAATTAAATTGGTTGCTTCTTAAATGTCACAAATACTTATGTTTCTGTTAAAAAATGAGTAATAACTTTAGAATACACTCCAATATTAAGGGAGAGTGCAGTGTTTCTTTAGTCTTTAAACATTTCCAGCTCATAACTTCGTAAGACAACAAATGTACGGGTCCACTTTAGTTATTTCCAGGGGTAAGTATATACCCTGTAAATAACCGTGATTTTTATCATTTCACACTCTAATACCTATGAAATAAGAAAAGATTCACTATTAGAAACTCCAATTCTGTACCTCCCTGAGGCTCTATCCCATTTGAAAAAAACTTTAAACACTTTTCAGAGGCAATTAAATAGCCTATTGCAAATAATTTGATATAAATAAAGTATTACGTTAGTAGAACTTTCAAAGAGCTAAAGATTTGATTTCACTGTTACACTCTCATAATTCTTGTGTGTTGTGATGCAAATATGTAAAAATACCACTTAACAACAGATGTTGTTAAAATATTTTCCATAAATATTCTCAGTGTAATTAAGACTGGGGTACTGTTCTCTCCAATTCTACAAATGTCAAAGAAAGATCCCAGGGTGCCTGTGTAACTTATGGCTATTCTCATGAGATCAATGTCAAGTTGAATAATATTCTCTCATTTTATTTCATACAACTTTGAAACTCTGATAAAGTAATTTAGAATACTGTTTCATAAATGGATTTCTTTCAAATTTGTGATTGAAAGCGATTAAGATAATAAAATGTTCTTCAGTCACAATATCTAAGAAGAGATTGAATAAATGAAATTGCCAGCTTTTAAATTAATTTTTTTCATTAGAAAGACTCATAGGAAATAGAACATTTGGTCGTAAAAGTTAATACGTATGTATTTTCAACATCATAAAATGAGATATTAAATTAAAGTTAATAAAATGTGATACAATGGCTTAAGCTGCTGGTTAGGATACCTATATGTTATATCAGGCTGCTAATCTGAGTAGCAGAAATTCTGCTTATCATGCAGCTTTGTCCTAATTACCTTGTGAAGCCAAGGATGATACCTCGAATACTTGGGTCCTTGCATTCATCTCAGACACCAGAGCAGTTTCTGGGCCCTGGCTTTTGTTGCCCCACTTGCACCTGTTGGAAGTGTTTCAGAGAGTAGACAGAAGGTCTTTCTCCAAATTTATTTTTCTTTGTCTCTCTATTTTGGAAATAAATAGAATTAACACATTTTTAAAGTAAATGAAAATGTTCTGCTATAAGTATTTGAATTAATTACTAGAAAGTCATTTTTAGAAATTGATTTATTTTTAATGAAAAGGCAGATTTACAGAGAGAAGATACAGAGGAAAAGATCTTCTATCCACTGGATTACTCCCTAGGTGGTCCCAAAAGCCAGAACTGAGCTAATCTGAAGCCAGGAATCAGGAGATTCTTCCAAATTTCCCACAAAGGTGCAGGGTCCCAAGGTTTTGGGCCATCTTCTACTGCTTTCCCAGACCACATGTAGGAATCCAATGGGAAGCGGAGCAATCAGCTCCCACATGGGATCCCAGTGGATGCAAGGCCAGAGTTAAACCACTAGGCTACAGCACTGGACTCAGAAGCTTACTTTCAAAACACTTCATCAGCATACTATCAGATAGGAGGGTATACACACAGGTAATCCTTACAGTCTGCTCCCAATTGCATGATACAGGAAATACCTAGCTAGGAAAGATTTTAAAATCATGTGTACAGTACAAAACACTGAAAATACTGGTACAAAATAATAAAATGCAAATTTTATTAAATTACAGCTTTCCAATAAATATATATCAATGTTTGATAAAACACGGCTGTTTTTCACATGACAAATTACTTAGCAGAATTCAGATATTTTATCTTGTTATTCAATTTGTGCTTCTATCGTGTGGCCCTTCTTTAGTAATTATTCAAACTAACCTGTGCCCTGTGTACCAATGTATTCAGTGATGAGAGTTTGTGCATTTCATTTGGTCATTGTTCTTCTCACAGCAAAGCTCCCGGTTTCCTCTCGTCATCCCTCTCCACATCCTTTTCCTCCTTTGTCCCTCCACGTGTGGCCTCGTGTCCTTCCTTCTCCTCCATCCCCCTTTCCTCCTCTTTTTCTTCTTTGCTGTGAAATATGTGCATGCTCCGAGAAATTCCTAAGCATATTTCACTCACAAAATGTGTGGACATCCGAAATGCATAAAGTGTTTGACACTGATTATAATTCAGTACACAAGAAAGTTAAAAATAGTTCATCGATTTCCTTTTATATGTAAAGAAAAGATAAACTGCCATACTTTCACTTTCTAATGCATGAGAGTATCACATTAGGATAATTACCCACTCATTCAACCTTCATGATACATCAGCCTTTCTTTATTAAGTTATGGAATCACATTAAGCACAAAAAAGCAAGCTTTGCTAGCAATCAGAAAACATTTTATTGAAAAATTATTGCCCAAGTTTGAAATTCTAATTAGACATTATTATCTATTCTGCACAGTGATCTGCATAATTGCTGCCTCTGTTCATTATTTTCCTTTCTTTGAGCAATTTTTCCTTAAAATGATTTAGAATTCAGATTTTAGAACATTTACAATAACTCAAATAATAGATTGGTATCCGAGAAGAATATGTTTTCAATTTCAGGCAATGGGACTAGTTATATTATTCTTACTGTGTTAAAATATTTGGCTTTGCAATTCACACAGTACTGAATAACTTAAAATATGGGCAGGAATACAATCAAATGTCTCTAATTTACCTGATATAAATTTAGACTCGGCCCATTTAATACTTTCAGTGGCAGAGTTCAAAATTACATTATATGCAATTCATAATCAGTATGTGTTAAGCATTACAATTTTTTCCACCTTGACACTAAAACAAATATTCATTGAACAGTTTGAATAAGACAACTATCACAGAACCCTTCATTTCAGAAGGGTTAGACTTTTATCCAGGCAAGCTTTTTCTTAGAAGAAGAAAAAGTTTTTATGAGGATCTAATGGTAATGCCCAGATCCGTATCAACATATGGCACATGGTGTCAGAATAAGAATATTTGACATAGTCCTCTCCTTTTGGTTGCAAAAAATGAGAATGTAATATTATCTGATTGCATCATTGAAATAAAATTTATATTAGATTTGTTTATACAGTGATATTCCAAGATATTTATCAACTATAACTTTGGAGGAATTTTTGTAGCCCATTCTTTTATTCAAAAGATCAATTGTGGGGGCACATGTAGGATGCCATAGTTAAACCAGCATTTGGGGCACTGATGTCCTATATCCAATTGGCTGTATTTGACTTCCTGCTCCTTCATCAGCTCACAATCCTGAAAGCAGCAGGCAATGGCTCAAGTGCTTGGGTTCCTACTATCCATGTATGAAATTTCTATCTTCAGGCACTGGGTTGGCACAGCTTCTGCTGTTTTTGGGCATTTGTGGACTGAACAGATAAATCTCTACATAATCCCCTGCCTTTCAAATAAAACATGCTAAATATATAAATAAAGAATAATATTTTACATAAAAATGAATGAATAATTTGTTATAAAACATTCATCATGAGTGTAATTGGCATGTTTTTGGAACATGTATTACTTTTGCTGTTTCATTTGCAAGATGATTTAAAATTATTTAGCAAATAATCAGACTAAGGCTGAATTCATAAAAGACCCGGGGTTCAAACTAATGCCACAGCAGAAAGCTAAGTGTTCCAAAATAGCCCTACACATGAGTATATTGTTTTAAATGAGCTTCAAAAACCACTATCCATTCAAGAAAGTCAGATGAGGGACCCACATCCAACTACAGCCAGTGGCATGTTCAAATAATTAACACAAAACATCTCATTAATATTCTGATTTGCTTGAGAAGAGAATGGAAGCCTTACCTAGGTGGTAAGCTAAATTTATCGTAAGAAATTAAACTGAGTTGCAACCTCAAGTGTCCCATCAGAAACCAATGGGGAAAATCCATAGGACAAAAGATCTCTTAAGGGAAAAACTGTCTTTAGATAAAACAACAATTGAACAAACCTTGTAAAGGAGAGTCGGCCTGTGTAACAGGCGATACAAAAAGTTACAAAGAGAAATGATCACATAGATCGTATAAAATGGGCAAGAAACATTTCAAATGGTTAAGGAATTTAATGAAAACCTGCACAATCATAATTAAGGATTATTGAAGTGAACATTTTGCCAAGAAGTTAAACCATTGTGGAAAATGTCCATATTCTACAATATACACCCTCAATCTAAAATCCACCTCCTGTTTCTTTTCTCATACAGTTCCTGTGGCTCAAATAATTGTGTTCCTTCCTCCACTATGGGAAACAAGACACAATTTCCTGAATCCTGGCTTTAAGGTTTGGTCAGCTCTGGATTTCATGAGTTTAGAGGAGTGAATTAGCAATTAAATTGCATTTTTTCTTTCTCTCTCTCTCCCTAATTTTCTCCTGTCTTTTTTGTTTCTGTCAATTACTAAGTTGAAGATTAAAAAAGCACATTAGGTTAGATCATGTTGAAAAATAGCCAGTTATTAATTACATGTATATTTAAAACTCATTTCTCTCTCTCTCTCTCTCTCTCTCTGTAAATTGACTTTCCCAATCAAAATAAACGAATCTTTAACTGCCTGGAATGATGGTTGAATTGCTAAATTCTAACCTTGCAAGTGCCAAGATCCCATAGAGATGTTGGTTTGTGTCCTGGCTTTCCATTTCCTATGCTGCTCCCTGCCACTGGCCTGGGAAAGCTGTAAGGATGGCTCAAAGCCATGGGACTCTGGACCCATGTGGGAGACCCTGAAGATTCCCTGGTTTCTAGCTTTGCATCAACTCACCCCTAGCCATTTTGACACATTCAGGAATGAACCAGCAATTGGATGATTTTCTCTTTGTAAATCTGATCTGTCTTTCCAGTAAAAAATAAATAAATCTTTTTTTTTAATAAAAAGGGTTTTAGTTGATGAAAAAAAATTCTGTAACAAATATAAATTTAACAAACAAGCCAAAAAAATTTGGACTTTCAATTTCTTTTGACAGGAGCTCATTATGAAGATTGTGAGATCTGTTTTAACAATTAAGCTGCAAATTCCAAATTGTAGAAATATTTTTGCTTGCTGTATCATTTCTCCTAATTGAGACTGTTTTATTTCACACAATTAATGAAATTTCATAATCTTTAAAATGATATCTACTCAGCCCATGTTGTCATTCCGAGGTTTTTATCCTATGTACATAAACATTTCAGGATGCATATCTAGATGATAAAGATCCTTGGAACAGGATTTATAGTTATCTGTGCTGATAAAGCACCAAACAAGTGAAATCTGGAAAAAAGTTTCAAGTATCCTTTGATTGTGTGAGTTGACTATATCTAAACTAGAAATAAGTCGCAGGGAGACTCTCAGAAACTTAGGATTTTTTATTCACTGGCGAGGAATGCTGGGAAGGCCACCACAATGCAAGATTTTGACAGACTACCACCGAGAGCTTCAAAGACCAGATAATGTGGTAAAAAAAGACATTGTTAATCACATAAGGGCATAGGTGGTAGTGTAAGCGGCTTACATCAATGAAAATAGTATTATTAAAGTCAGGGAGTATAGCCAAAATCAGTCTTTGAAACAGAATAAACATGAGACCTCTTTCCCTTCTCCAGTTCCCTGTGTATGACTGTATGTTTGTCTCTCAGTCTCTCAGATTAATGCTTTAAATAACTCAAAATCACAAGAGCCATCATAGCAAATAGTATTCGATAAAAGTGATTTTTTTTTTTAAACTAAATTTCACCTGGCAAAAGTGTTCCTGATTCCCTTAACCACTGAATTACAATTTGCAAAGTAGATTTTTTTATTTGGCGTTGAAAAAAGGAGCACATTTTAAAATAATCACACACATACATCCATGTGTCTGAATTAATGATGTATTTCATAATTACACATAAAATTCATATCTGAATATTTCTGCAAAATTTCAATCAAAGGATGATATATGTGAAATTTCCCCATTTGCTAGAATGACTAAGTATAGTGCATTAATCAATCAATTTGTTAATGTATTTACATTGCATTATAGTTAAGTTTAATATACATTTAATATTATACACAATATATACATATATAAAACATGTAATGTAAAATACAATTATTAAATAAAATTGTACCTACTTTGAAAGAACACTGATAAATCTCATTTAGCTTTCAATATTAAAGACTGGATAGCAATTGTCCGTATATATCCATATTAGTAGTCTGTATCTTCTACAACTATAGAATGAAAATTATCCCTTGAATATTTGTAAGGAAGCATAACAGCGTATTCCAAAATACTTTTTTTTTCCTGTAGTCACTCACAATTCAAAAGGCAATTTGAAGCTAATTTTAGCTGATGAATAACTAATTTAATATGAGAAATATAAGAGAATGTGCATTAATGACATTTTTAAAATAGATGACCTTTAGTTTAAATTGTCCATAAATAGGTTTTTACTTGGGAAATTAATTAACTGCAATGTGGAAAGTGAAGTCATTAAAAGGGCTGAAAAGAATTAAAATTACATATTTAAACCATCCATTACTACAGTAAGTAGTATAATATTTAAAAGAACACTTGTAAAAGGCATATTTAATTTTAAGAAAAAATCGTATGACATAAGTATTATTTTCAGGCTTCTCCAGAAATGGTTAAGCTATTACTAATATCAAGTAACACTGTTTTGTCCTCACAAAGAGCAATTTTTAATCTTCCACTGCGTTGCTGTCCATGTTGCTGAAATCAAGAATTATTAGCTTATCTTTTAACCTTAAGCAAAGATACATGATCTTGCATTGCTTAATTTTACCTGCTTGGAATGCAGTACATGAAGAATACTCCATATACTGAGCACTTTGAACCCTTAAAGCAATATTTTACACATCCACATGAACAAGTGATTGGGTTTTTCTAACAAAACCAATAACTGTTTTTGACTTTTTACGGTTAGCAACTTTTAGTATTTACCAAAACTTTATATAGTAATATATATAACATTATCATTTATACATATTCATAGAATCCTGCGAAGAAATTAAATAAACTGGATACACATCCAAATGTCAATTTTTTAAACAGGCTGCTATAGTTATGAAGTGTGGCAAGTTCAAAGTCTACTCATTATGAATTTAAGATTTCAGGATGGAAATCTAGGAAAGAACTGATGTTATAATTCTTACCAAGGCACACCAGAGTAGAAATTTAGCAAAGAATCAACGTTTCATTTTAAGTGTGAAGGCTCTCAGCTGTCAGAATTTTCAGGGCATTAACTCATTAGCTTAGGAAAGGACAATCTCTTATTTTGGCCATTGTTGCAACCTTGCCTGGCAGAATTAGCTCCACCATATTTTCAAGACTAATCTTAATCTCTTTAATTCCATAATTTACTCATACACAGAAACACGTTCATGGAAACATATGAAATATTACTTGGTCACATGTATAGGCAATGAAATCATTAATGCAAAAACATAAATTTAACCATCACAAAATCTGCTCATATTTAATTTTTATAAATTGAAAAGTCCGGACATATGCTTGAGTATGTACAATTGTGAAATCATTTTCATCATCTAGGTAAAACATCCACTATCCAACCTTATCAAATGTGGTGCCTTGAAGATACGTGTTGTATCCATTTAGTTTATAGTGTTGTCTAAGTTCAGGTTCCTTTTTTATTTCCCCTCTAATGATTTATTCATAACTGAATAGACATGGCAAAAAGTCCCCTACTACATATATCTCTTATTCTTTATTGCTTCATTTGTATTTAAGTGTTACTATGTTATTATTATTTGAATGGCAGACATAAAAAGAGAAAGAGAGAGAGAGAGAGAGCGCATCTACTGGTTCACTCTCCAAAGGGCCACACAAGGCCAGGCTATCCCATACGAAAATCAGGAGTCATGAATTCAATAAATGTTTACTTTTTAAAAGTTTATCTATTCAGGGGCTAGCAGGTGCTGGCACTGTGGCTCACAGGTTAATCCTCCAACTTGCAGTTTCAGTATTCCTTAAGGGCACAGGTTGTAGTCCCGGCTGTTGCACTTCCTGTGCAGCTCCCTGAGTACGGCCTGGAAAATAAGAACAGGATTGCCATAGTGCTTGTACTGCTGCACCTGCAATCAGGGGACCTGGGAGACACCTGACTCCTGTCTGCGCATCTGCTCAGCTCCAGCCATTGTGGCCATTTGGGAGGATTAACTTATCTACCTATTTCTTCTTTTTGTTAATTTTGCCTTTCAAATACAAAATTATTCTTTTTAAAAAGTTTAGTTTTTGAATCTTGAAAGTATGTGAGCAGAAAGAGAAAAGAGAAAGAAAAAACAAAACAGAAAGTAGATTGAGGGAGGAAGATGGAGAGGAAAAAGGAAAAAATGTGGTATGAGATGCATGAAACGTGAATTTTGTGTTCTCAATATGAATATCGATTAAAACTAAACATTGGAAGACCAAAGTCTTTTCTGCAGCATTTGAGAAGATATCATGGGTATAGTTTTTGTTTAACAAATCACATTAATCATTTGATCCTAACATATCTGTTATATTCTTCTGTGCTTCTCATTCTGTGCAAATACGGAAATATAAACTCTCTTTCAAGTTCTCATTTTGACATATCATCTGTAAAAAAAAAAATAAAAATTCATGTTTTAGAGCCATGTTCCATGAAAGAGAATTTAAAACAACATGATACTTGATTCTCAAATAAAACTTTTTAATTTAATTGTGTAATTAAAACTTTCTATATGCTGCTGCTCTTGAGACCATTGTCCTTCATTTCTAACACAAAAGGAGATAAACTTTGTACTGTTTTGGCAATCTGTATTTTGTGTTTTATTTCACAAGTATTTAAACCTTTGATTGCTGATACATTTGTGGATGACAAAAGTCTGACATAGAAAACACTGTGAAGACTTTGAATTCACTTAACTCAGAGAAATGTATTTTTTAAGCTCAGAAAACAAAATATTAAAGTGTATATTGTTGAAAACAGGAGATAGTCTACTTTAACACTTTTGTTAATCTTATATACATTAATTATAAATATAGGAATGAAAACATTTGTAAATTAAGAATAGTAAATCTAAATTAAAAATCGTAACATTTTTCAAATTAATCAAAATTTCAATCAATATATATTTATTATTACATGTATATAAGATGCACAAAAAGCCTTAGGAAACTGTGAAAATATCCTTGTTTCCAAATGTGAGAACATTTCAATACTCACCGGAAGTTTTCAAATGAATTAATTATTACTATTATTTATTATTTTAAGATTTTATTTATTTTAATTGGAAAAGAAGAATTACAGAGCGAAGGAAAGAAAGTGGAAGAACTTGAGTGTAGTGGTTCAGTCCTCAAGTGTCCAGCAATGGCCAGAGCTGAGCTGACCCAAAGCCAGGAGCCAGGAGCTTCTACACGGTCTCCCATATGGCTGCAGAATTCCAAGGTTTTAGACCATCCTCTAGGTTTTCCCAGTCCATAAGCAGGGAGCTATACTGGAAATGGAGATGCAGGGACAAGAACTGGCACTCATAAAAGATCTTAGCTGTTGCAAGTTTAGGATTAAGCAACTGAGTCATATCTCCATGCCAAGGAATTTTATTTAGGACAAATTAGTTTGATCATTGTTCTTAACTTAATTCTTTCCCCTTGCATGTTTATTGTAATTAAAAGTGAACAATAAGGGGCCCAGCGCAATAGCTTAGCAGTTAAAAGTCCTCTCCTTGAATGTGCGAGGATAACAAATGGGCACCGGTTCTAACCCCGGTGACCCCACTTCCCATCCAGCTCCCTGCTTGTGGCCTGGGAAAGCAGTAGAGGACGGCCCAAGGCTTTGGGAGCCTGCATTCGCATGGGAGATCCATAGCTCCTGGTTTCAGATTGGCTCAGCTCCACCCATTGCGGCCACTAGGGGAGTGAACCTTAGGATGGAAAATCTTCCTCTGTCTCTCCTCCTCTCTGTATATCCGCCTTTCCAATAAAAAATAAATAAATCTTCAAAAAAGAAGTAAACAGTAAGATGAAAAGAATTTAAGACTGAACAAAAACATATCTTGGAAAGGTAGTTTTAACAAAGGGGAGAAAGAAAAATTTACCGTTTCCTGTTTCACTACCCAAATGGCCACAAAAGCCAGAGCTAAGATGCTTCAAAGCCAGGAGCCAATGGCTTCTTCTAGGTCTCCCACATGACTGTAGGGACCCTGGGCTTTGTCCCGCACTCCACTGTTTTTCATGTTATAAGTAGGGAGCTGGATAGGAAATGGAGCACTTGGGACATTCACAGGGATGCCAGTGCTTGCTAACAAAGGAAAAGCCAGTTAGAGATCATAAGGAACCCCAACCCCCCAAAAAAGAGAATGCCAGAACGCCTTCCTAATCGACTGTACATATTCTGTTTATTATGAATATTAGCTTACCATTTTGGTGGGTTTTAGAATGCATCTTTTATATTATATCAGTGTGATCTATCATTGCTGATTTGATGTTTATTGCACTGTTGAGATAGCATGAACAAGGTTTCTCTAGGTTTAAGGTAACTGAAGAAATCGACTAGGAGAGAACATATTTAAAGGCAGGAAGTTTGGGGTTCTTCCATAATTTGAAGGCAGAGAATGTATGTAAATTATTTGAAATTGTATTTCCGGGGATATTTGTCTTCATTATCACATAGCCAGTATATTATAGATTGGTTTATTTGTTTCAAAATCAGACTTACACTTTGAGAAGGAGTGATAAGCACAGAGAGATAGATCTTCCATTCTGCCTCAGTATTCCCATTAATGCCTCAATAGAGCTAGGGCTGGACCAGCCTGAAGCCAGAAGCTGGGAACTACATCGGGTGCTCTATGTGGATGGCACGGTTCTAAGCATTTGCCTGTCCTTTTCCAGTATCAGGCAAAGGAAGGAGGGAGCTGCGTCAGATGGGCAGCAGCCTATACTCCAACCAGTGTTCATATATGAATTTCAGTCACGGACAATGATTTAACCTGTTGCATTATGCATCATCACCTGTGTTTTTATTATTTGTTCTGTGCAGGCATACTGATGCATGTTTTGTAATAGCATGAGCTATAACACTATTTAATGACTTAATTTGGTTGCACAGATTATTCTAGCTCTGGCATTTGAAAACTTTTCACTAAGTCCTGTATTGTAAAAGTACTCATTTCTTTGAAATAAAAGAATATACAGGCTCAGATAAACATTTACCTGGCCATTGTATTAGAAATCATCATTTGAACACTGTGTGTGTGTGTGTGTGTGTGTGTGTGCGCATTCATTTAATGGGTGGTAATTCAACTCTTAAAACGAGTATTATTGCTGTTGGGTAGAGAAAAGAGGATAGAAAAATGGAGGACAAAATCAGAAGAAATAAATTCCTGGAACATGGAGCCACTAAATTGTGGTCTGTGAAGCAATTAAGACATCATAAGACAGGTGTTTAAAAACAAGTTCACTGTATTCTTTAGTCTGTGTGTTTTACCTGAACTTCAGTAAATATATACATATATATGTATGTATATATACATATTTATGTGTATATATATATAATTGAATTATTTTTATTAGAAAGTCACATATACAGAGAGGAGGAGAGACAGACAGGGAGTTCTTGCATCTACTGATTCGCTCTCCAAGTGGCCACAATGGCCATAGATGAGTCAATCTGAAGCCAGGAGCCAGGAGCCTCTTTTTGGTCTCCCACGAGAGTGTAGTGTCCCAAAGTTTTGGGCCGTCCTTGACTGCTTTCCCAGGCTACAAGCAGGGAGCTGAATGGGGAATGGGGCTGCTGGGACAAGAACTGGTGCCCCTGTGGGATCCTGGTGTGTGCAAGTTGAGATCTTTAACCCATAGGCTACCACACCACGCCCAAGTAAATATTATATTTAATGTAATATATATATGTATCAATTTGCATAGATTTAAGGAAGGATTATCTAAAAGACACTGAGGATCTGAATTCACAATGTGCAGTACAATGACTGAGAGACGATTCAGTCCACAATCTGATAGGAATTTCAGGAAATAAATCCTCAAGAATGTAAGAAAATACGAGGAATCTAGTTTTTGCTTCCCTGTGATTTGGACCCCTTCCATCTTAACAACCACAGATTGCTCTCTCGGTAATGCATCTCTAGTTATCTGTTTCTGGACTTGTTTCTTTTTTTTTTTTTTAAAGATTTATTTTTATTATTTTTTTATTGGAAAGGCGGATATACAGAGAAGAGAGACAGAGAGGAAGATCTTCCGTCCGATGATTCACTCCCCAAGTGAGCGCAACGGGCCGATACTATGCCGATCCGAAGCCAGGAGCCTCTTCCGGGTCTCCCATGTGGGTGCAGGTTCCCAAAGCTTTGGGCCGTCCTCGACTGCTTTCCCAGGCCACAGGCAGGGAGCTGGAAGGGAAGCGGGGCTGCCGGGATTAGAACCGGCGCCCATATGGGATCCCGGGCATGCAAGGCGAGGACCTTTAACCACTTGCGCCACCGCGCCGGGCCCCTGGACTTGTTTCTTAATGTATTTGGAACAGTTTTCTGGAATGTTAGACATTTATTTATATATCAATGTCAGATTGGATAGCTAAAATAAAAGAAATTTTTTTCTCTCTAAGTTGTGGATAGTAGGAGCTCAAACCCTAGCTCACTGAATTCAACATTTTGTGATGCCCTGCATCCAGATTATGTACTCAGAGAAAGAGAGAGAGAGAGGAAGAGAGAGAGAGAGAGAGAGATGCCAAGGAGAGATCCTAGGTAACTCTTCTTATAAGGGTACTAAATTGGTCATTAAGGTTCCACTCTCATGACCTAACTGCTATCCAAACCTCACCTTTTAACATTACTACATTAAATGTTATAATTTCAACGTGTAAGTTTAGATAAGAGGCACACTAACATGCATTCCATTGTGATAACAAATATGTTATGTCGAACATTGGAAATTTAAAATTTTGAAATATGAGCTCCTGTGGCAGCATTTCAGTTAACAACAGGCTGCATGTACACCTAGCTTCTCAAAACATTGTAATAAAGTTGAAAAATATCTGTCCCCTGGTAATGTAGGAGTCAAGATTACATTTTAGCCGAAATGCATGGTTCACATGTATTTGCTAGGTTTGATATAAACAAACCTACTTGTATCAAAGAAGAGCGCATACAAGGCAGGCATTGCACCTGAGGGCTGAGCTGCAGACGAGAGCCATAGTGTCCCATAGCAGAGGCCTGCATTCATTACCTAGCTCTAACTCCTGACACCTGCTTCCAGCTGGCACAGATCCTTGAAGGCAGGAGTGATGTATCACCTAATTTGATTCCTGCCATGCACATGGAATATGTAAATTAAGATCAGGGATCCTGTATTCACAACTGCCCAACTTCCAGATATTGCGCACGTTTGAGCAGAATATGGTCAATGCCTGGGGACACTGTCTTTAGTTTTCTCACTGAGTCAAATGAATAAATACAAATCTGATAAAAAGGTATAATACACACAATTGTGTAATCGTGCATATAATTTGCAACATTGTCAGTGGTCACTATATCATTTATTGACCACACTACACTTTTTATTAGAATAACATCTTGCCTATAAACATGTTCATTATAAATCAATAAACCATGTTCCATATATCTACTGTTTACCAGATTGAGTAATGGAGCTACAGCTTCCAGGTTTGTGTAGCAGCACACTCTATGATAATGAAAAAAACAATCACCTAAGACCAGAATTTTCCAAAACAATCTTTATCATTAAACATTCTATTGCAGTACACCTCAACACCAATGAAGTCAATAAACTGAAGTCAGGCAGCTGGTATAATAGTGTAGTAGTTGAAGTCCTTGCCTTGAATTGGCCAAGATCCCATATAGGTACCAGTTCTAATCCCAGCGGCTCCTCTTTCCATCCAGCTCCCTGCTTGTGGCCTGGGTAAGTAGTTGAGGACGGCCCAAAGCCTTGGGACCCTGCACCCGTGTGGGAGACCTGGAAGAGGCTCCTGGCTCAGCTCCGGCTGTTGCAGCCGCTTGTGGAGTGAGCCATCAGAGGGACAATCTTCCTCTCTATCTCTCCTCCTGTCTGTATATTTGCCTTTCAAAAAATAAATAAATAAATAAATCTTAAAATAAAATAAACCAAAGTCGGAATTTAGCATACATAATAAAATCTGACATAAAATCTACTGTGATGGTTATCTAGCTTACAACATAAAACATACTTTAAATTTCCAGATAACAAAGAGAAATATTGAAGTTTTAGTTACTAATACACATTTTTTATAAAAGAACAGGCTTGATAATTACTAATTTAGCTACTCACCTGGTCTACTAGATATTGTGAGTTTCTCATGAGAAAAAACAACACAAAATGTAAAACTCCATGTCTAATTCATACAATTGGGGTAGTGAGATTATTTCACATATGGAGAAGTTGTGTATATCAAATCATATAATTTATAAGTAGATGTTTAATGATCCTTTATATACATAAGCAAGTTTTATTATACCTGGTGTTGTTTGTTCACTGTTTTATTTTTCATTGTCATTAATATATTTCCTCCAATTCTACAGGGACAAGCTACCATGTGAACACCTGTATATTATTGCTGCATACTTTAGTTCCCAAAATCCTTTGTGAACTTTGCATTCCACTCTGAAACCACAGATATTTTTCTAATTTATTCTAGCACTTAATCATAATTTGTTTCTCTTTCAAATTTCTATGTGCATCTTACATATCTTTATGAGATAAATGATTAGGTCACCCAATCGAGTATAAACATTTTGCAATATAAGATGCAGAAACAAAATGCAAAATCAATTCTTATTTATATGGAAGGTACATAAGATTATTGACCTAATCTTCAAAATTAGCACATTCACTGTTCCTAGTTTATGTTAGGATTACTCTTCATGTGTATACACTGTTTTATGGAACAAAAAATGCCTAATAAAAACTTATAATTTTACTATGCAAGATAATTTCACTGCACTCTGTTTATTTGCTCCTTCCCCAGTCTCCAGTCCCTGGATTCCACTCATGTTTTTGTTCCCCTCCCATATTCTGTCTTCTCTATAGACTGATGTGATTAGAGTGTATGTTATAGAGAGCTGTAATTGTCATTTTCCACCAAATCTTGCACAAATGTTCTTAATATATTTTCATGGCTCGATACCACAATTATGTTCATCACAAGAATATTTCACATTCTGAATGTGTCACAATGTATGCGCTTGTGTACTGAATGAAGGATATATTGTTTCCTTCAAAGGCAAACATAAATAGTTTCTTTAAGCATCACTTATATATTTTATGTCAGTATACATTTTCAAATGAATATCAGCCGGTTCTATTACAAGATTACATTGTAAAATTACATTATTTAATGAATTTATTTTTAAGATTTATGTATTTATTGTTGGAAAGGTAGATTTCCAGAAAGGAGAGACAGACAGAAAAATTTTCTAACAACTGGCTCACTCTTCAAATTTGCAGCAACTGGCCTCTTCCTGGTCTCCCATGTGGATACAGGGGTTCACAGACCTGGACGATTCTCTGCTGCCTGAGTATTATATAAGTAGGATGATGAAAGTGAAGTGGAGCAGCAGGGAAATGAACTTGACCCCATTTGGGATTCCAGCATGTGCTTTGAGTTGGTAGGTTAGCCATTGGGAGATTAGCAATTTGAGCCATCAAACCAGCCCTGATGGACTTCTAAGCCATCCCTCTAAGTAACTTCACTATTTTGAGCAGTGATTAAGAGTTTCCAGTATTTCAAGTCCTTTCCGAAACTATGTGTTGCCACATTTTTTAACCTTGACCACTGTGATATGTATACAGAACTATTGTATTGCTTTAGTTTACATTTCCTTGATGGCATAGGATACTGAACAAAGCTCATATGCTTAGTTGTTCTGTGAATGGCTTTTGGGGTGAGGTGATGTTATATATCTGGTCTATTATTCACTCAAGATATTTGTAGTTTTTTTAGGGTTATTTTTTTTTGGTTGTATATTTTTAACAACAATCACTTACTAAATATGTCTTTTGCAAATATCATCTCCAATTCTGTGGTTTTTCTTCATGTTTTTTTAAATAGTTCTTATATCAGAAATTTTAAAGTTAATGAAGTGTGTAATATTATATATTGCTTTCATGTACTTTTTGATATTCTGTCAAAAGTGTAATAACCATGTCCAGGGTCAATAATGCCTTCCCATGTGTTGTCACACAGGAGTTACATATACATTTTCAATGTGCGTTTAAGCCTATAATCTAGTTGAATATTTTTTGCAAAGACTTGTATGTCTGTGTTACATTTATAGTTTATAATTGTCTGGAAAAGGCAGAGTTATGTCTC
The DNA here is from genome assembly GCF_017591425.1 of Ochotona curzoniae. Lineage (NCBI taxonomy): Eukaryota > Metazoa > Chordata > Mammalia > Lagomorpha > Ochotonidae > Ochotona > Ochotona curzoniae. The sequence goes on from NW_024467119.1 coordinate 46,987,305, forward strand.
TGATTTCTGCAGCTGGAGAGGTGGAGAAAGCTGGATGATTTGATGCAGAGGATGCTCATGGCAGGGACTTTCCATTGTGTACGATATTGTAATGCTCATTTGTCACGTTGTGATGATACACTAGTTTAACATTACATCATGCATTTAGTAAAATCCATATATATGTGTAACCTGAGTGAATTGCAGTATGAGCAAGAGATATATCATTATTGTTTCCCCAGCTTTAATATCTGCAGCACTCTGAGGAGAGACATCCAGTAATAGGAATTAACAAGTACAGCAAAGATGGTGTCTGTGGGCACCCTTTCTTTCTATCCAATTTCTGTGAGTAAAACTACTGTAAAAATATATAGTCTCTTTTATTTAAAGAGAACCATGTGCAAAAGATTTTAATCAAAACTAACCTTGTTTCTATTTGGCTCAAAATAACCATTTCATCCTCTCATTATGACCTACAAAATGTGTTATTTCCACAGCTGAATTTGTAAATTTATTCAGAGCACCATTGATTTTCTAACATTGCAGAGAAAAAAAAATACTGTCTTAAGAAATACTATCTGTTGTTTCACTTTTAAACATGGTGAAATCAAATAGTAAGTAAGCTGAGTTGCTCTTGGCAGATTATGGCAATGGGCAGATGGTTTTTCATTATCTTTGCACAGACATACAAGGCTCGTGGCAGAGGTATCGATGCTTACTCATCTGTGAGAGAGTAATTTCTGCACTGCTTGGCCAGAGCTTACCCTAAATCTTCCTCTGCATCTGTGACAACATCTGCCTTAAACTGCGTGTTAATATCTGTGTTTCTGCTAGGAACACGCATTCTGTCTTAATGTCTTCTTGAAGGCAAAGTTGTGTGAGTATAAAGTGGAGCATTTAAAATGACCTTGAAGACTACTCTTCCTCTTTTCACATTTGCAAAATCTCATTTTATATCCATTTTTTCTGTGCTGGCATATGTTGCAAAAGATAACTTAGGAAAATAATTTCTTTTTGAAACAGCTTTCCGAATGATAAATTTCCACACCAGTGTGATTAAGTATTGAAATACTTTATTTTAATGATAGGAAATGTGTAGCAAGTTATAAGTTATAAGTTATCATAACTCATCTAATCAAATGATATGAATATATTTTTCTTATGCTGAATACAATTAGGCATGTTTAATAGGGAAAATACTATCTTTTGCAATCTTTACAGCTCAGTACATTAATTTAATTTAATATACTGAGAAATGTTGCTTCATTATACTTCTTAACAAAGACAGAGAAGGAGGGACAGAGACGAAAACATATGCCAACCATTGGTTCATTCTCCAAATGGCCTCAACTGCTGGAGCCAAGTAGATCCTGCAGTAGAAACAAGGAGCTTCTTCTTCTTGGTCTCCCATGTGGGTGACCAGGAGCTTCTTCCTGGCCTCTCCAAACAACTTGGGCCACATTCTCTCCTTTTCCTAGCCATGAGCAAGGAACTATTGGGAAGTGGAGCAGCCAGAATACAAAGTGGGAGCCATATGGTTTGCAGGTGTTTGAAGGTAAAGGATTAGTGCTTTGGGCCACAGTCCTGCCCTTTGATAATTTTCAATTTGTTTTTCCAATAAAAAAAAAATATATATATATATAAGAAAAAGATATTCTTCCATCTGGAACTAAATGGTCCCAACTAGAGAGCATTATGCTCAGTGATTATTTCAATCCCAAAAGGACAAATATCATACGTTGTGTCTGACATAATGCAATCGTCATGCAAAATTCAAGATCAACAGATATACAGATAAGCATTTATATATACTCACAGATACACTGTATAATGGAGGCTGGTATACCATGAAGTAAGGATGCATTGCAGCATGCATCTCTACTTCTGAATAAAGGATAGATCCCAATGAAACTGTTAAATATATGTTTATTTTTAAAAGATCATATACATATATATGTTTAAGATTTATTTATTTGTACTAGAAACTCAGATTTATAGAGAGAAAGAATTTATGGCACAAACAAAATTAAGTATCATGATTAAACATTGCATAAAATTGATTTTTTTTCTGAAATTAGATAAGCTCCTGTAAATATACATAATACATTTTAATCATGGTGTAGAAACCGCATTCATTAAATTATTCATAGAGTCTACTGGACTTTTCTTTTTACAGAAAGGTTGAGCTTTCTTTCTGATGGCATGTTACAAAGTGTCACCCAATATGGAGATTTTGTTGAATTCAGGGGTAAATTTTGGCTTAAAACATGAGAATCTTTGCCCAGTTGGTTATGGACAGAGGTAATACGTATAATTGCTTTTAGAACCATGCCAGGTGTTTGCCTGCTTGCTTGGTTTTGCAGTTTTCTATACTTTCACTCAGATGAAAAATCGTAGAAAACAAATGAATGAACCAACGCTGGCAAATAGGAGCTGAAACTAATTCCTGGCTGCCAAGTGGTAACAGAAGTGAAAAATATCATTATCATTGCAAACTACTGAACGTTGCTGAGTTTTGTTACTCAACCTTACTGGAAAAGATTGAAAATGCAATTAGATATTTTAAAATTTTACAGATGACTGAACACATCTTAGGTTCAGGAAACTGTAAGCCACTAATAGTGAGATAATCCTGCAATTTTAAAGAGAGGAAGAAATAAACTAGAGAATTGGTTTTGAAACACAGTCTTAAAAGCATTACAAATCCATTTACATGGTTCAAACTGATATTAAAGTGTGCTGTCCCAATACCATAAAGAGTTCAGGTTTAGTTGTAAAACCAACCTGTGTGAATAATAATCTCTAAGGAACATCTGTTATTGCCACACTTGTAACTTCTATATTATAGCTGCACTACTTTTATTTTTATATTCTTACACATGCCATTAACATCCTTTTCCTTAAAGAACAACAAAACCAAAAAAAGGGGGGGGTAGCCCAATTAATTTTAAAATATTATTTAATTTAGTTCAACAAGAACATATAGTCGTAAATAGTAACTGAGAAAGTGTGAAACACAGTAGAAAATAAGATAAAGGGAAAAGAGAGAGATGAGAGGGATGGAGAAGTGGTGGAGGGTGATATAGAAGGATGTGTTATTGAGAGAGACAGAGTCATCACTCTGTTGATTCACTCCCCAAATGCAAACAACTGCTGAAACAGTCAAGCCTAAAAACAAGGTTCAAGGAACTGAATCCACGTTTGCTACATAGTTACCAATAATGTAACCAGTTGAACTACCGCCTCCTGAATCCCATAGGGCATGAGGGAAGGAAATCAGAGTGAAGCAAGGACTCAACTATAGGGTTGTTACAGGGGCTGAAGACTTTCCAAGTGGTATGCTCACCTCAAGGATTGCTTTCTCAAGAAAATCTTTTCTGACTATTCATATATGTGCCTTCAACATGGATGTATACTCTGTAACGTGACTATTATTTTTTGTTTGTTTCTTAGATTTCTTTTTTAATTTCTGTAAACTTAAACATTTCTGCTAACCTTGATTGAGGTTGATTCCTCAGCAATTAATGCAATATCTTGCATTTAGTAGACATGTATGAATTAGTGGAAAGGGTGTCAAAGTATATGAGAGTGAATAACTTGTATCAAGATGGGGATTTGTGTCAATGATTGCGACAGTGTTAAAGATACCAGCATCCCATGTCACAGGGTCTGGATTAGAGTGTGGGCTCTTCTTGCTGGCAATGTGCAGCAAGAAGGCTCAAGTGACAGATGACTACCATTCACAAAACATGCTTGTATTAAGATTCCAAGCTTCACTGTTGTCCGTTCCTAATTGCTGTACATGTTCTGAAAGTGAATCAGAGGATGGAAGATGTCTTCCTGTCTGGAGTCCGTCTCTATGCCTCTCAAATAAACAACAAATAATGCAATCAAATACATAAACAGAAAAAAAAATCCAGAGATGTTTTGGACTAATTCAGGGAAGATAGAGACAGTTGTTATGACTGTCCTTGTTAGAGTGAGGAACAGATTACCCTACCGATGGCAGCATGAAGCTGAGTAGCTTAGCTGAGTCCAGCCTTTATTAGTGATAAAGTTAAAGGTCTTAAGCTTTAAAGACATAGTTACTATGGTTTTAAGATCCTTGGCTTTGAGCCTGGCATAACAGCCTAGTAGCTAAATCCTCACCTTGCATGAGCTGAGATTTCCTATGCATGTCGGATTTTGCCCCCGCTCCCCGTCTTATCATACAGTTTCCTGCTTGTGGCCTGGGAATGCAGCAGAGAATGTTATAAAAGCCTGGGATCCTGCACTCACATAGGAGACTCAGGAAATCTCCTGGCTCCTGGTTTCAGATCAGCTCAGCGTGGCTCATTTAGCTCAAGTTGTTGGGGAGTCTGGGAGTGGAATAGCAGTTGGAAGATCTTTCTCCCTGTCTTTCTTTCTCTCTTTAGATCTGACTTACCAATGAAAATAAATAAATCTTCAAAAAGAAAATATCCTTGTTTTAGGATTGTTATGACCTATCACTGTTGTACCAAAATCATGTAATCATGGATAATCATAGTAATTAGCTATATGGAATAAGTATTTCATTCTCTCACTTTTTATTGTTTAATATGATTTTATCATTTTATTCATAGAAGGAGAACAAATTTCATGTATTTTATAATATATATTTAGGGACACAGTGATACTTTCCATCCTAACCCTTCTGGCCCATGTTCCACTCTCCCTCCTCCTAACTTATTTTATTTATATTTCCAGTTTTTACATGGGTATAGTTTCAGTTCACTTCACAATCACAGTATTAACCTTCTGTGAGGTAAAGAATTAATGGAATTTTAAGTAGATAAGAAAAAAATGTTGTGTTCCTCAAGGGTATGAACAACAATTAAATCAAATCTCAAAACGTCCATTAAGTCAATTGGTTTAAAGTTTGCCACAGATCTGGGACAGTCTCATTTCACTAACCTTCATGGTTTTCAGTGGCATCCATTTTGATACAAAAGGCAAGATTCCATTATTTTTATGGGTGAGAAGTCTTCCGTGGTGTATATTTGTCGCATTATCCAGGCATCAGTTGATGAACATCTTTGAAGGTAATCTTAACTTACCACAAGCCTATTCAGAACTGTTACTTTCATCTCACCGTTCTCAAATGGAAAAGAAAATGTTGAACCAAATTCCTGGAACTTCACATAGTGGTTAAGTTTAATTCAGCTCTAAGCCAATTTATGGGCACTTAATTATTGTTTATAGAATTTTTCTTGGTCTTAGAATTCTTGAATGTGAAAAATTAGCGCAATGCTTTAAACACTTAACATATATTGAGGAAACTGACAAAATCAAAGCATCATCTCTTCCTATAAAATGATTGTTAATGCTGTTCTGACTTGTGGGTAGCGTTATGGCACAGCAGGTTACGCTGTTGTCCTGGATCTCAGTATCCCATGAGAGGGGTTGTTTCAGTCCTGACTGGCCCTGTTCCAATGTAGCTCCCTACACATGGAAATAAGTGAAAACTCACTGGAAATTGGAATGTTTTGTCTTCTTCCACCCATTAGAGAGACGTGCAGAAACATCCTGACTCCTGGCACCAGCCAGGCTCTGCTCCAGGTGTTGCTGCCATTTATGCAATGTAAGTATGCATCTTGCTTTCTTACATTTACTCTCTCTGAAAACCTGCATTGCGAAGAAGCAAAATAAATCATATTAATTAAAAACATAAGTATAATTTTAATCTCTAAATTTTCAGTTTTATAATCAAGAGTCTTAAAAATGCTCATGTGATTGAATGTCATTTTTAGCTAAAAGAAAATGACATAGGGTAAAAAATATAGTGAAGGGAAAAAATGATCGAAAAACATATAAAATATTGCTTAATTGAATTATAAACCATTTCCAGGCACATTTTAGAGAAAAAGCCTTGTAAATATATATTATTTTGAAATACTGTTTGAATTAAATCTATAATATATTTATATATTGTTTGAAACACTAGTTTGTATAGCTGAGATATAAGGCCCAGAAATATGATACAGAGTTGATCCTTAACGCCACATAGAAATGAAATAATTTAACTTTCTGGCAAGCATGGGACTGAGACCTGGTGGCTTGGAGGGGAGAGTCCATAAGATCTATTTGGGCCAGACTGATTCTCCAGCCCACATGGGACTCCTGAGATGGGCTGTTAGCATAGAGCATCACTGACTCCCACACACAAGTCCACATGAAAGCTATGGCTGGGGCTGGGGTCCTGTCTGGCAGGGCTAGGTATCAGTACCTAACTGAGTGGTAGAACAGGAAACGGGTCACACTTGACAGGGTCAAGACACTAACCAGGATGCAAGAGAACCAGGTCCGGGGGTAGATTCTATGGGGGATGTGTGGGCCCAACCCTGTGGAAATACTAGTCCTGATGGTTAGCTTGCAAGTTGGAGTGGTAATGGGCTGAGCTATGTGTGACCATGGAACCTGCCATCACTTATGGGTAAAGGAACTGACAACAGTCTGGGCAGGTCAAGGCAGCAGCACCTGAATGTGCATCCTAAAACAGAATGTGGGATGGGCCAAGCTCCAACTGGAATGGGGCAGACTGGGTAGGGCTGAACAAACCTTAACTCACAAGGAAGAACAGGAATCATGATGGAGCACAGGTCATACTGAGCTAACCTCTTTCTTGACTGGTCTGTATGAGCCAGGGATACTAGACCACTGTATGGAAGGCAAAGGCTGAGGCAGATGAGGGGCTAAACCAATTGGGTCAGAGCAACCACTGGCAGGTGCATAATCTAGGGCTGGCAATAGGCTCAGTTGCCGAGCTGTAAACATACACACTTGCTGGAATTGGGTACCCACTGGATAGTGTGGGGGCCAGAATGGAGGCTGTGTTTAGGTCTGGATAAGCATGTAGTCTCCCTTTGCATCACCAACTGGCAAATACGAGGACCAGAACAGACTGTGGGTCGTGCCAGGTTCAGTCACAACACATGCTAATGCACATTAAAGAAAGCCAAAGTGAGGTGAGCCATACCAGATGTGGCCAAAGCATCCAACCAGCACATGTGAGAACCAGGGAGGGAAGGGGCAAAGATGGCAGGGGAATGTGGGCTCCCCTGCTGGAGCCACTCCCACTAGAGTGCATGAGTTGGGATGGGGGCAGACCACACCAGGCAGGGCTACAAAACCTCTGGACCTCATGTGAGCTACATCAGGGAAAAGCCAGGTTGGGCTGATTGTTCCAACTGGTACAAGCATAGAGTGGGTGAGGGTTGGTTGGGCTTTGCCGCAGCATCAGCTGACAGATGCTGGCACTGGGGCCTAAACCTATCAAGTTAAACTGCAGAACCACATGGAGCATGCATAATGAGGTAGTGGGAGTGGTCTAGGTGGGAGATAGTGGGCCCCTCCTTTGTGGGTTACCACTCCCACTGTAGAGCTTGAAATCCAGGACAGGGGCAGGAGCCCTAGACATAAAGGCACCTGCCAGTATGTGTGTGGACTGGATAGTAGGGCTGGTTAGGTTGCAGTAGAATTTAGTGCCCATTGACATGTACAAGAGCTAAATGGGATGTGAGATAGACTGCACAAGTCTGAGGTATATAAGGCAAGCATGGGAACCAGGGTTGGTGGCAGGCCTGGTAGGGATTATGGGGACTCACCCCAACTAGGCTGCAGCTCCCACTGGTTTGCAGGAGGGCTGAGTATGAAGTGGGCAGGATTGGGCTGGACTGTAACAACCATTGGTTTGCATGGAAGACAGGACTGGAAGCAGAACTGACCCAGCAATTGCAAAGACCAGTATGTGCATAAGCTGATTGGGGTGATGGACAGTGCCAAACCCTGTACTGGCAAGCACACATAAGAATCAGGTCTAGGATCGCCTTCAGATGAAGTTTCTTTGGAGATCCCTTCAACCTAACTGCTGATCTTAGAACCTCAACCATGAAAAGACTATTTTAGCCAGTGGATTCTGAATAGATTTCATCGTGCTTGGAACAGCGAGAATGGCAGCAATTCAGACCTGTTGAACTATCAAAACTGCTTGAGCAGGACTCTCAGACTCTCAGAGCATGTCCCACGTCGAGGGACCTGGGATGAGTGGGGGGATGGGTGGGAGGCTGGGTGAAGCTATTCCCTTTGTTTCTCCCCTAACCCCAGATACAGAAAAAAAAAAAAAATTAGTGTGGAAACAATGTTCTTACCCAATTTTTTGTAACCCTTGACCTTTTGTGCCCTAATCTACTATGTAAGATTATCAAAATAAAAAATATATATTTTAAAATGTATATATTTACAATTGTTTCTCACTATGACTAGAAATATTTTGGAGGGTGTAGTGTGACATTTCCATATCTGCATGTAATGTGTGTTTACCAAATTATTCTATTATTTGCTCTTTGATATTACTTTATGATGGGAGGTTTGGAGTTTGCTTTTTTCACATTTTATTTATATTGTAGTAGTTTATTTTTAAATATATTCTGAGCAACATTTGTTCATATGACTATTTTGTTGTTGCTGTTGTTAAACTCTGATTTAGTATCCAGTATTCAAATATCTTTTTTCACTTCAATTCTACCAGTCTCCACTGATCACTATTTTGTGCTCAGGTCACTAATTGTTTAATATATTCATTTACTTACTTATTTAATTTATTTATTTAAGCAAGATAGATAGAAAATTTACTCCTCAAATTATGACAACAACCAGGTCTGTGTCAATCTCCTGCTGCAAGCAGAAACTCCTGGCCCGTCACATTAAGTGGCTGTATGTTAGTGCATGGTTCTTCTGCTCCGCTTTCACTGGCTCTTTAACAGGAGGCTGGAAGAGAAGCAGAACAGCTAAAACAAAGGCCTGCACTCCAACACTTATCATAATGCTGTCTCCTGATTGAATTATTAAAAATTTTATTTATTTGAGAGGCAGACATGAAAGAAAAGAGGAAAAGGGAAAAAAAGGATCTTCCATGCACTGGTGAATTGCTCAAATTTTAATAATGAGAGTGACTGAGGAAATCATAAACCATGCTGCTGCTTTCCCAGCCACATTTGCAGGGAGCTGGTTTAGAAGTGTAGCAGCCAGGACTGAAACTGGTGCCCAAATGCCGCAGGTGACAGTTTAACCCGCTATATTACAATAGTGACCCCAGATTAACTCAGTCTTTTTATTAGCTTTCGCATATGACGATGAACATGCCATGCTTGTTTTCATGTGTCTGGCTTATTCCTTCTAACATATTATCCTGCAGTTCCACTAATGTTGCTTCAAATTATACGATTTCATTCTTGTTTCAGGCAACACTATTCATTGTACTCTGTGAGGATTCCTTTAGAAAACACCCAGGTGTGATAATTCACAAGGTGCATACAGGACTCAAATATTAATTATGATCACATATTTCATTCATTATTGTGAAAAGATACAAAGTGAAATCAATAAATGAAATATCGTGGGTAGGACAAAATCAGGCACAAATTTAGAAAGAATCTTCCTCTGTTGGAGTCAAATAAACACGCCTAATTCGTACAGCAAAAACTGTAACAGCAAGTGTTATAAAAATTGAATACTTACGGATTTTAGGAGAAATAGTTATAGAAACCTTCTCTGTCCAACAAATAAAAATTATCAGAATTTCGGAAGGAAATCGAGTATTAAGCATAAACCTTATTTATTCCTAACCATTTTATGTGCAATGTATTACACTTTACATTTTAGCGAATGTTGGCAATCTTCTCAAGTTCAATATTCCATATGTTACTGAAGGGACCATCTCAGCATCAGGAATATCTCTCCTTTCTGTACTTATTTCTATTTGAAAGTCAGCATTACTTGGACACGGGGAGGAAAGAGACAGACAGAGATTGAAATTGAGAGAGGATAATCGGAGAATTAGAGGGAGGGAGAAATAGCGCACCTACCAGTTACTTTTATCAAAAAAAAAAAAAATAAATAACTGCATGAGTCAGGAATTGGTGGCCCAGGCTGAATCCAGGAGACAGTAAGTCTGTTTTGGTCTCTCACATCCGTGACAGAGGCCCAAGTACTTGAGACATCATGAAGTTGGGTGGGTGAAGCAGAGCAGTAAGGACTTAACCCAATACTTCAAGATAAAACACCTGCTTTCAGGCCATGATTTAGAATCCTGTGCCTTTTATAGGAACCCAAGAACATCCGCAATAGTATTATTCCTATGCTGTGCATCATTCTCCCAAGTTGAATGATGTTATTTACTTGTTCTGCAAATTAATTTTTTAATTTCATCACAACTTTCATTTTCCATTTTTTTTAGATAAATGCAAAGCAGGATTTTTTTCTCTACTCTATATTTCTTATACTTATTGACAAGTTTATATTGTTTCTCATGAATGAAAATGGTCTGGTCCACGTGTTATTCAATTATTATGTCCAAGGAAGCAGAGAGTTTGAAGGAAAAGTAAAACAATTTTACATCTTTGCATTTTATGTGAACCAGACACATATCACATTTGATGTATTATTTATGCTAAGGAGTGCTATTATTTTATTTATTTATTTTATTTTTTTACTTACTGAACTCTCAAGAATTTCAGGATTTTTGTATTATCTCATCAAACTTATAACATATCCTTCCTATTCTATATCATGCTCAGACTCTGCAATCTGTTTTACAGACAATAAAGAAATACACATAAGAAAATAAGCTCATGCTTCTTCCAAATTTTTCCAATTCATCTTTTTTGCTCATTGCATTCTGCCTTCTCTTCCATTTCTGGAAGTCCCTTCTGGTATCACTTTTCAGCTCTGCCACAGAAGTCTCAGCGCCATTCTGCTTAATTCCACAATGGCTCTAAAATTCTCCCACCCCCATGACCTTTAGCCGATGCTTTTTGCAAAGCAAAACTAAAGGACAAATCTCAGTAATGGATTGAGAATAGCATTTCTTCAAATATTTTATGAGAAACGGAAAGATAGTAACATGTCAGAGAAGACAGGAGGCACCTGCATTCTAGGAGCCAAGTTGATATTAGCAGTAGGGGGATCAACAGAAAGTACAGTCTCTTGGCTTTACACTAGGAGAATAAAGCATTATCCATTTGTTCTGTAGAAATGTACTTCACTCAGTAATACCTGATCTGTTGGAACTAATTTTGTATCAAGTTGGTTGTCACATAAAAATTGTTACCTATAATTGACATTGTTATCACATTGAATTGCTTGCATTTCTATCAGTGACACCTGGCTTTATGTGCTAGATTTTAATGTTCTTGAGCTTTGGCACATGCACAAGTTTCTTTAAAGAAACCATAGGTTATTTAAACAAAAGTGATCAGTCCTTAGATGTTTTAATGTTCCTGAAACACAACTGTTGGTGTGAAATAAATAGTGAGAATATGAATTGCACTCTCCTGTGACAATATTGAAATAACTACTTAGATGATCAATTCATGAACATGTCCATAAATTCATTAAGGAATCCTATGACATACCAAATAAAAATTAGAACTTGAATATGATCTTGATGAAACATCAAATGACTCTCAAGGGGCATTTAAAAAATGTCAAGGATGTTCAAGATAATGTGAACAAAATTATTCTGCATCACATAATTTCCAGATTTTTATAATTGCAACAGTAGGTACTATCTTTGATTTTCAAATATCCTGTATATAATCAATTTTATATAATATACATCCTATATATAATATATATAATATGATTATTATATATAATATATATAATGATAAAATATTTAAGGTGACAATAGAATAATAGAGTATTAAACAGTATTTTAATATGTATTTATTTTTATTACGAAGTCAGATGTACAGAGAGAAGGAGAGACCAAGAGAAAGATCTACCATCTGCTAATTCACTCCCCAAGTGGCTGCAGTAGCCGGAGCTGAGCAGACCCAAAGCCAGGAGCAAGAAGCTTCTTCTGGGTCTCTCATGCAGGTGCAGGATCCCAAGGCTTTGGACCATCCTGGACTGCTTTTTCAGGCCACAAACAGGGAACTAAAAGGGAAGAGGAGTAGCTGGCACATGAACCGGCTGCCATATGGAATCCTGGGATATGCAAACCAAAGAGTTACCAACTGGTGTTTCATGCCAGGCTCTCAACAGGTTTTTAACTTGATTGATACAGAGTGTATTTACAGACCAGAATCTGAACAAGAAAAAAGCATTCATTATTCTGAATTCTCTTGTACTACATTTCAAAGTCATTCAATGAATCCTTTAAACATATGGTTTTAAATATGTATATTTTATATAGAAAATCACTCCAACATTTCTGCTACTTGTGTAACCATTATGTTTATATGTACAAAGCAGGAAAGGTCTAATTGCTATGTGCATGCATTATTTACAGCTAAGTGGTCTATGAAGAAATGAGAGTCCATAAAAATGCAATTGTGTGCTAAAACCAATCTGTCTTGTTCATTTTAATTAGGTATGAAAATATTGGTTTATAGATTTTAGAAACAGAGATGAAATGTTTCTCACAAACAAGAACATAGCTTAGAGAATTAATCTATCAAATGAATGCTTTAATAAACATTCATGTAGAATATCTTAGAAAACTGAATATTCTGTTATCAATATGTTTATCATTTATATGGTAAATATGTATGCATTAAATCACTCTGGAGTCTTTTATTTTATAGAATAACTTGCTTTTTTTTAAGATTTATTTTATTTTTATTGGAAAGGCAGATTTACAGGGAGGAGAGACAGAGAGGAAGATCTTCCATCCAATGATTCACTCCCCAAGTGAGCACAGCGGCCGATGCTATGCAGATCCAAAGCCAGGAGGCTCTTTTGGGTCTTCCACACGGGTGCAGAGTCCCAAAGCTTTGGGCCATCCTCAACTGCTTTCCCGGGCCACAGACAGGGAGCTGGATGGGAAGTGGGGCCGCCGGGATTAGAACCGGCATCCATATGGGATCCCGGGCGTGCAAGGAGAGGACCTTAACCACTGCGCCACTGTGCCGGGCCCGATAACTTGCTTTTTTATATGATGTTGTGTATGTAAACATGTTCGACATCATACACCACCAGGCAGGTGATTTGCTTTTATTTTCCTCCTGTTGTTTGGGAAACACATCTGAGGTATTTATAAACAGAAAGGACCTCTGGCTGAGTGAGCAGATGGAAGTTCTGGATGGGCGGCGTTCAATAGACTGCAAGGAATTGGATGCCTTGTTATGTGCTTCTCTTCCACCGAGCAGTCCATGAGTTGGATGATTTAAAGCAAATTCTCAAATTCATGGGGTCTTGATTTCTTTTTTTTTCCCTTTATTTTTTACAATCTTTACAAAGTTAATTAGGACACAAAGGTTCAAGGGGTACAGGAAAGTGGATAAGAGTACTATTTCCACATTTTTTTTCCTGTATCTGGGGGAAAAGGAGGAGGTAAAGGGAAAGCCCCACCCAGTCTCCCACCCATCCCATGCCCCTGATGTGGGGCATGCTCTGAGGGTCTTGCTCAAGTGGTTTTGATGGTTCAACAGTTCTGAATTACTGCCTATCTCATCATTTCAAGCATGATGAGGTTGGTGGAGAATTTACTGAATGACATAGTCTCCGTTTGCACAATTCTTCACTGCCAACATATAGCTGGGGTAGTTGATTGACTTGTTATGTCCACTGTCTTTTCATGGATAAGGTTCTGAGCACTGCCGTCTGAATGGGAAGATCCCCAGAGAAACTTTGTCTGAAGTGATCCTATACCATATTCTTGTGTATATTTGGCAAGTATGAGGTCAGATACAGGTTATCACCTCAAGCAGCTGGTGGTTGCAGTTGCTGGGTTGATTCTGTCTTCCACTGGAACTAGAACCTGTGGGTGTTGCAGTGCGAACTGATTCTGCCCAGCACACACTCGACCCTCACATAAACCTTGACTTACTTTCATACTGTTTTGGAACTTGCAGTGAGAGAGCTCTCTCTCTCTCTCTCTCTCTCTCTCTCTCTCTCTTTCTCTCCATGTGTGTCTTTATGTTTGTGTGTGTAGACTCTCTTCTAGAGGAAGAGGATTTGGAAGAAAAGATATGACTATGAAAATTATAGTAAAAAAAAGTCTTGTCTGGTTCAAAAATGAACAATATTAAGTCTGGTCTGTTTCATAAATGAGCAGAGTCATAAGGAAGATTCTAATTAGAAAATGATTTGTACAATACCACAAAATTAGATAAGTAGAAATAAGAGAAAAACAATTTAATTTATGAATCATTTAATACCATTACAAATTTCCACTTTTCATTTGTACAAGAGTATTTGGATCATAATCGCTGTCACTGTTATTACTGTTTCCTATGCCTCATCTGAGAATAGTGTGGACTGGTCAATATGAAGGCTACATGGAGAAAAGCACTTCTACAATATTAAAAGTGAGACAAGCATCCTGCTTAGAAGGAGACTTACAAATGCTAAAGCCTCATTTCATTAAATAAGAATTTTCATTTTTTCTCATTATATATGTATATATATATAGTTAATTATTGTTTGTGTAGGAATATCTGAAGGAAATGATTGAACAAGATTCTCATGATGACTTGAAGGTGCATACGTTAAAGGGCAGATTTCAAACAATGATCACTGTAAATTTATTTGAGAAGATGAAATATAATAGATACAGACACACTTTTGAGGCCGTTTTCCTTCTGTAGGCATATAATTTCAGAAAGGCAAAGTAAACGCTAATTGACATCCAAGTGGCATTAAAAAAAATTTTTAGTATTATTATAACTTTTAGATGATGTTTACCTAGTTGATCAGGTACGAAGGATCATGGTTAGGGAGATGTGGGTATAATTGTTCCCAAGCTTTCTATTTCTTCTTCCCATTATTCGGGAGAGTGGAAGAGATAAGTGGATAGGCCATACCTGGCCTCCCTGCCATCCCAGTACACAATCTAACTGGTGGACTTCTCACCATGAGTGTGCTGGTCACTAATAGCAGTCACTCCTATTCTACCGGCACCATTACTTCTAGTGATACCGGAGCCTGCAAGTTAAAGTACCCCCAAAACATCTCAGTTAAATCAATAATTGACACACACAAGTTAATAATTTAAAAATATTTACTTGGAGGAATTTTGTGGGTTAGTAGGTGTTTTGGGGCTATGTGGTGATCAGCTATGTCCTTGGTTAAAATTGTCTTACTTGGTGGGTCTCAGGACGGGGCGTCTCATGCGTGGATCCCAGACGCCAGCCACCATGTGCACAGGGTGAGCTGTCCCTGGGCCTGCCTGGACTCCTGGGGCTGCTCTCTTCGGGGTGTGTACACCTAGGGGAGAGGTCTCAGTGACTGGGCAGGTCGGGGGCCCACCCACCACCCTCACTGGGCAGTGAATGGGATTGGGGAGGGGCGCTACCAGTGCACCACTTGGTGGCAGGCTCCACCTGCTGGCCGCCCGGCCATGAATTCTGGGGTTTGGTTCTTTGAATTGCTGCTTAGGTAGCTCCAGGTTGAACCCATTGTGCTTCTAGGACGTGAAGCAATCATAAAGGTTCCCAATGACAATAACTCTTCCTTTGAAAAACTTGTAATCACTTAGCAATACTGACCACCAAATACCAGTCCATGCAAAAGCTAAGGCTCGGGGCTTGTCATATCCTGTTACCTGACATGATGGTGGATCAGGAGAAGGGTCACATTAAGCAGGGCCATTACATTAACTACAACTCGAGAACCATAACCAGGGGCAGATTCTGTGACGGATGTGTGGGCCAAATCCTGTGGAAATTCTAGCCCCACTGCTTAGCTCAAGAGTTGGGGTGGTGGGCCCTGCAGCGTGGCCTAGCGGCTAAAGTCCTTGCCTTGAACATGCCAGAATCCCATATAGGCACCGGTTCTAATCCCGGCAGCTCCACTTCCCATCTAGTTCCCTGCTTGTAGCCTGGGAAAGCAGTCCAGTATGGCCCAAAGCCTTGGGCCCCTGCACCCTTGTGGGATACCCGGAAGAAGTTCCTGGATCCTGGCTTTGGATCAGCATAGCGGAAAAGCCAGGCTGGGCTTAGTATTCCTACTGGTGTAAACGAAATTAGAGTGGGTGAGGGTTTATTGGGCTTAGCCACAGCACCAGGTGGAAGAAGGTGGCACTGGGGGCTAGTTCTGTCAAGTCAAACCACAGAACTTCCTGGAGAGTGCACAATTCAGGAGTGGTAGAGGCCTGGAAGGGAAATAGTGGGCTCCTCCCTCTTGGGTTACCACTTCCATGGGAAGACACAAAAACCAGGACAGGGGCTGGGGTGCAGTGGCGTGTGGGACAGACTGGACTACTGCTACACATACTGGCAAACCAGGGTAGGGGGCAGGCCTGGTAGGGTTATTGTGGATCGCTTCAACTAGGCTGCAGCTCCCATTGGTTTATGCAAGGGCCGAGTACGTGCTGGGCAGAACCAGGCTGGACTACAACACCCATTGGTTCCAGTGGAAGTCGGGGCTGAAAAGCGAATCAACCCAGAGATCGCAACCACCAGCTGATTAGGGCCATGGACTGTGCTGGGCCCTGTGCCTGCTAGTACATTCAAGAATTTGGTCTGAGAACACCTCAGAAAAAGTTTTTTTGGA
Organism: Ochotona curzoniae; assembly: GCF_017591425.1. NCBI lineage: Eukaryota > Metazoa > Chordata > Mammalia > Lagomorpha > Ochotonidae > Ochotona > Ochotona curzoniae. Next base: position 47,003,802 of record NW_024467119.1, read on the forward strand.
CATCTCCCCAATCAAAATGCTGGACTCAGAACCCTAACCAAGAAAAGAGAGAAGACAGAACAGGTCAATCAACCATCTCAGCTATATGTTGGCAGTGAAATACGGGGCAAACGGAGACTCTATGATGGACTATGTCAATCAGTGATTCTTCAATGACCTCACAGTGCTTGGAGTGGCAAGATTGGCAGCGATTCATAACTGGTGAACCATCAAAACCACTTGAGCAAGAACCTCGGAGCATACCCTACATCCGGGACCAGGGGAGGGTGGGAAATTAAGTGGGCCTTCTTCCTTAATACCCCCCTTCAAACATGAAGGAAACAATATGGAAATAATAGTCTTACCCACTTTCCTACAGCCCTTGAACCTTTTTACCCCAATTAACTATGTAAAGATTGTCAAAACTATAATAAAAAAAAAAAGAAAAAAATTGTCTTACTTATCTCTTGCTTTCTCCTTAGAGGACCCCTTCCACTGAACAAATTTGCTCAATAAAACACACCACAAATTCATCAAAGGAAATCAACACAGGTATTCTTGAGAAAGTAAGTTCAGAGTCAACTTGAATCTCGGAGGGAAGATCTTAGCATGGTAAAATGTATGATTCTATTGACAGATATGTGTAACAAACAAATAAGCAAGTAGATGTCTAGCTCAGAATTTCAAATTGCACATAAAATATCCAGTCTGATGATAGGCCATCTTTAACTAAAATTTTTTCTTCTGTGAGGAAAACTTGTAACATAAAAAAAAGAACTTTGCCTTAATCGATTTCCTGATTTACACATCATTTTAAACTGTGTGCTGCACAGTTGCACTTGGTATGGAGACAGAATCAATATAGCAGATTGTAAACTCATTACCTAACACTGGAGGCAACTTCGTCTTTTACAGTTCCCTGGGAAGTACCCCTCCTGTTATTCACAATTTCAGCAATGCAGGATTATTATAGATTATGTGTATAAGTACGTGTTTTTCCCCTGTAAAATTTGACCACAGTAGAAATATGTTTTTCTTTGTATAATATTTCTACAGCTATCCTTTCTTTTACACTATGAAGAAACTGTTCAAGTGCTCTAAGTAAGAAATTTCAGAATTTTTTTTTTTATTGCTCAATCTCTTCTCCAACCAAGCCTACAGTCAATAACTAGTTTAAAATTTTCAGATATAAGTCTAGTAAATGCTCTTGAATTGAAATTATATATAAGTGAACAACAACATCAAAGTTATTCCTTATTCCTTCCATAATTGAACATAATTCTCCCACTTTAATCATTGATACTAGACTTTCAAATTCTTACAGTGAACTCACTATCTCTTATTATATTCTCACATTAGAGTAAAGTGATGGTATTGATAATAATTTAAAATATTTAGAGTGTTCCATTGAACAGCTCCCGAAATTAGTTATGATTATGAAACAAAATAAGAACAATTTTTACAGTTTTTATGTGCTGAAATAATAAAGGACAATGTCTGGAATTAAGTTTCTCTTTTGCATGATTTTATTTCACCTCATCTTACAATTATTTACACAGATCAATTATAACACAGTTCTGATTTAATATTGTATTGTTAGTTGCAACAAGGATAAATTGATAACTCATGTATAAATCCAATGTCATTAATATTTGAATGTTTACTTGGTAAGGCTAACACAGCTGCATAAATATATGAATCATGGCAGAGATAAAACCTCAAGTGTAAATTGTATAATGATACTATAATTAAAAATAATTATTCTAATTAGGGACTGCTTTGTAATACAAGGTTAATTCTACCAGTGTAACATAATTATATTGATGCTACATTTGCAGTGACTTCTCAAAATCTTTCTCAAAAGTGTGTGTAATGGCATTGACAGAGCTTGCTTGCATCAGCACATGAGCATACCCCAAATGTATCAGTAATGTAGTTCATACTCACTATGATAACAAGCATTATTTTAGAAAAGTCTAAGTTTCTTAATATAATTAGAATCGTAACAAACATTAACTAGTTACAAATAATAATTCTTTAATTAATAACATTAAGATAATGTTTCAGTTATGTGAATTCATGTTTTTGAGTAAAAAATGAAAAATGAAAATTACATATTGCAAAAACAAGATTGTAACATGTGTAAGAAATCCCAATTATATTTTTTGGGTGTTATAAATTGAACAGATGATATAGAGCTCAGAAAGAGAAGAATTATTAAATAACACAAAGGCTAGTGTCATTGACAAAGCTATTTTTTTGAGAAAAATTTTAAGAGTGTTTCAAATATGAGCACAAAATAGCCAACCATAAAGTTGACATAGAAAGTCATTTATTTTTTCATCAGCTAAAATGAATATAATTCCCAAGATGTGCTCAAATTCATCTTAGCAAAATGCCATTCATGAAATTCAAAATGGATCATAGACTTCTAAATTTGCTTTTATAGAAAGACTATAAATGTCTTACTGATTCTATGTCTTTTCTTCTGAGCATTTTTGCTGTCTTACTGTTCCTGCATTATTCCCTGGTTATTTTTTCATTCTTTCACTGCAAGTTTAAACCAAGCAGTATTCAGCAGTTGGTGGTGTGAAACTGGATATAGTCCTGGAGTTTGTAATGGTTTAGTCCTGGTAGCTACACTTCAGATCCTCTTACTATTACTGCATTTGAACAAGAATTATTTATTTTTAACCATCTTTCAAAGATAAAAAGAAATATATTTGTTTTGTTTTTTCATTTGAAAAACTTATTTATTTATGTTTACATTTTATTATTATCATTTTATGATACAGTTCCATAGGCTTCTGGCATTTCACTTTTTCTCTCCCCAATTCCCCCCTCCCCCCCACGTAGTTCCTCTATATCATTGGTAAAGTATAGTTCTTCATACACAGTCATATGTCCACCATTGTGGGCATGGACAATGGCACAGAGTCCAGCATCCTATTGTCAAGTTATAGTGAACAGTTTCATTGTAACTCCATCTTTGTCTGGAAGTAAAGATGCATACTACATTGTATCCTCACATCTGGATGTTAGTCTCCATTTTACAGCTGCTGTACATCCCCTTAAATGAAAAGTCATAATACAAAATCAACAATAGAAAAAAATAGAAATTTACAATCATCATAGATTAGTAGACTGGATTAAAAACAAAATCACATCTATTTATTGTCTAGAAGAGACATACTTCCCCAACAAAAATTAATGGAAACTGAATCACATGGGTTTTGTTTTTTTTTTTCTGTTAGTTTTGTCTCTTCAAAACATTTTCTTCTGATTAAATCATTGAATGACTCATAGATCCTATAGTAGCATCATTTTCTGCAAGAAGTTTCTTGATTTTCTTCTCTTCAGCTACACGTTAGTCATTTAGTAGCATGTTATTTAATTTCATGGTGTTGTTAATTTCTTTTTTCTCCCTGATGTTGATTTTGTTTTGTGGCTTTTCATTTAAGGGGATGTATAGTAGCTGTGGAATGGAGACTGTCATATCTAGTAACATGTCATTTAACTTCGTGGCATTGTAAACTGAATATATTTGAAATGTACTTATCTCAAGAGCAGGACACACTGAACATCAAACTTAATAGTGAGTGGTGGATCTAAATAGATATTATTAAATGAAGGCATAAACAGTGGCCAAAAGGAGTATAGTGTTTTTCTCAAACCTACACATCTCAATCATATCAAAGCCACAATGAAGCATTACCTCATTCCAGTTAGCTTGGATATTATCAAAACACAAATGGTGAGCTCTGATGAGAATGATGGAGAAAGGAATACTTTGTACACTATTGGTGAGAATATAAAATAGTATAGTCTTTAAGGAAAAGTTGTAGACGAGTCCTCAGTGCAGTAAAAGAATAATATACATGCTCATTTTTATATTTTATTGTTATAATCATTGTATGATACCGTTTCATAGGTCCTGGGATTTCCACTATTCACTCCCCAAATCTGCCCCGCTCCGCTGAGTTCTTTCATATATTTACAACAATATAGCCCTCATAAGCTGTCATAAGTCTCTCATGGGCATGGACAAGGCAGAGACCAGCATCTCATTGTCAAGACACATCCAACAGTTTCACTGGGAGTCTTCCCGTGATCCAGAAATAGAGATGCACACAGCACCATATCCTTACGTCTGGACATATTAGTCTTCACTACACAGTCACTATACATTCCCCCAAATGAAACTCCCCAAAGTAAAATTAACAAGAAGAAAAAAAAAAGAAATTTACAGTGCCATGGAGCTAAACAACATGCCACTGGATATGATAGTCTCCATTACGCAGTAACTATACATTCCCTTAAATGAAAAGCCACAAAAACAAAATCAACAACAGGAAGAAAAATAGAAATTTACAATGCCATGAAGTTAAATCACATGCTAGTGAGTGGCTACTCTGTTGCTGAAGAAATGAAAAAGAAAATTAAGATCCTTCTTGAAGAAAATGATGCTACTCTGTGACATACGAATCAGTGAAGAATTTAATGAGAAAAAAGTGTTTTTGAAGAAATGAAATTAAAAACAGTAACATCAAAATATATGAGATATAGTTTCTGCTGATCTTTGTGAGATGTATCTCCACTACACAACAAATAAATGAATTTTGATTTTTAAATTCACTCTGCTAATTGATGACATTTAATTGATTATTTTAAGCCATTTACATTCAAGGCTAATATACATATGTGATAATTTATTCTTGTCATTTAAAAATGGGTTGTTCATTGGTTTAGTCTTCTGTTGTTATTTTACTGGGATGTTCTTTACACTTGCTTTTGTTTTTAGTGGTTGCTACTCCTCTGAGAAGTGAACATGTTTAGGTATTATTTATATGGCAGATTTGTAAGAGACATATTCTTTTAACTTGTTTTTTTTTTCTTTTTTTTTTTTTTACTGTGGAAGAATTTTATTTCATTTTCAAAGACAAAGGAAAGCTTTGCTGGGTATGTTATTCTGGGCCGATATTTTTTTTTGCCTTTAGATTCTTGAATATGTTGCTTTATTCACTCTCTTCTATAAAGTCTCCTTTGAGAGGTCACCTGTGAATTTAGTTGCAATTCCTCTTTAGGTCAGTTTATTTTTTTCAAGTGCACATTTAATGATTTTTTTCCTTATGTTTAACTGACGAGAACTTACTTAACTCGGTTGGGAGTTCTGTGCCTTCCTGGATGTTGTTCTCCAATTCTTTCTCCAAATTAGGGAAGTTTTCCTTTATTATTTCACTAAATGATTGTTAAATTCAGCTGCTCTTTTTGCACCTTCTGGAATTCCCATAACTCTTATAATTGGCCTTTTAATAATGTCTTTTAAATCTTGAATGCTGTTTTTAGCTTGACAACTCTATGTCCAGCTTTTTGATTGTTTCCCCCATTGTGACAAGAAATATCTTGCAATTCGGAGATTCTTTCTTCTGCATGAATCATTCTATTATGGAGACTTTCTGTTGAATTTTCAATTTGCTCTATGGCATCCTTCATGTTCAATAATTTGGCTTGATTTTATTTTAGTGTTCCTATTTCCTATGGGACATATTGCTTAAATTCTTGCATGTGCTTCTCATTGTGAATGAGAAGCTTTATAGCCAGTGTTTTGAATTCTGTATGCCTCATTTTCTCAATGTATTCCTCAGTGAACTTTGAGGAACACAAAGACGTTTGCTCATTTTCAGGAGAATCTTCAGTAATATTCATTGTGCCTCCTTCTCTTCTGATCTTGGTCATGTTACTTCTGGTTACCAGATCCTTCTCCTTGGGGCAGGTTTCTAAGCTGTGTCACCCAGAGGTCTGCAATTTGATTTCCCTCCTTATGGTTCGTATATGGTTCTCAATATGTAGTCATTTGTGCCACTCCTTCCAGTGAGTTTCAGATATGGACTCTTATGTTAAACTTCCACCAAAGTCTTTGAATCCTATGCTCCTGACACACCCCTCTCCACCTCCTGTAATCCTGTGCTAGGACTGCACTGTTGTCTATACAATCTTTCTCCCACTTCTTGTTTGACAAAGTTCGAAGGATGAGAGAGAGCAGGTGTCCTAAACAGCTAGGTTATTGGCAGTGATGATCTTGCTGTAACCTACTGGCTATTAGATCTGAGGGCCATACACACTTAGTTTGAGTTGTAAGACACAAAATTTGGTATTATTTCCATGTGGGACCAGTGCAATGAACTGAGCTCAATGAGTTTGTTCCCAGTTCAGCACATGCTATCTCATTTTTGTCCCTGCAGTCTCAAAGCCTTTGCCACACTTTACAAGATGGTTCCTGATGTGCCACTAGTGGAGTTAGCCATTATTTCTGCTAGCCATTAGTTGCAATTCCATTCAAATGAGTTTGTTCCCATTTTAGTGCATGTTCAGTCCTGTCATAGTCTTTCCCTCCCTAAACAAGATGGCACTACTGGGGTAATTTATCTCTACTAGGGGTAAAGGCTGTGAAATGCACCCACACCCCCTCTTTGGGATCTGCTGCTCTGTCTCTACTGCTGGTCAAATCAAATGAATCAGCAGGTTTGGCAGTTCTTTGGGTTTACCTCCTGAGTTCCAAATGAACTTCTCTTTGTATCTGACTGCTGGTGTGGCTTAGATTGCTGCTGGTTGAATGCCACTGGGGCATCTGGTCACTGCAGCACCACACCATTATCTGCACTGCTTTCCTGTGTCCTTCAGTCTCAGGGGCTCCTCTGCTGTCGGTCTGTCCTCTCCTATTTGTTGCAATTTGCCCTCTCTGCTTCATCCTGGCTAATGTTTCCCCATCCGTTTAAACTTGCCCTTACCCTATTCTAACATCTTGATTCACTTATATGTTCTCTTAATTCTACACTGGATATATGTCTAAGAGAATGTAGCTTTATGAAGGCAACATATTATATGATTGTCTCTTGGTTATAAGAGGCTTTGATTTTTAACATTCTTGGTTAATTTTTTCTCAAGGCATTTGGGTTTTTTTTCTTTTGGCAGTATTCTCATAAACTCTTTCACATCCAGAACACTTACCATTTTTGTGTATTGATTTTGTCCTGCAAATATTCCACAATCTGTTTTTTTGTGTGTAGCAATAGTCTTTTCATGGAGTATTTTCATAGACGATCTGATCATCTACAAAAAAAATTGATAATTTGACTCCTTCCTTTCAAATGCATAGACCTTTAATTTATTTTTTCTTGTTTAATGACTGGATAATACTCCTAGGATACAATGAATAATAGACACTGATTATTTTTGTTTTGAAAGGCAACGTTACAGAGGGAAAGACAGGCAGAAAGAGAAATTTTCCATTTGCTTTTTGAAAATCTTTCTGTTTAAGGCTGTGCAGGGCTGTACCTAGCAGAAACCATGTGTCAGTTACTGCACACTGTACAAGGGTACAAGGAGTTCGACCATATTCTACTGCAAATGATCTATTGCTTCCCCAGATGCATTAGAAGGGAGCTGTATTGGAAACAGAGAAATTGAGAATTGAACTGAAAGTCATGAATTTCTGGAATCCTGGCAATGACTTAAGCCATTGCTACATAAGAGCCCTCTTTGTTGCCATTTATTGTTAATTATTGCCTTATAATTGTAAAAACCTTGGAGAAATAGCAAAACCAGTTTAAGTTAAACAAAATAATGAAAACGGAAAATATCATTGACTTTATCTGACTTGGGGAAACTTCAAGAGTAAGCATGTTTTTGAAAAGAATAAGGAAAGATTATTTCTTTTTTTGCTGTTGTTTCTGTTCTGTTTTTTGAATTCATCCATATTTTCCCATCTATCATCTCCTTCAATGTTGTTAAGATTATGCAATTTAATTATATTTCTAATAATGGTTTTACTGCATTTTTCAAATGTATGCTAATATCAACACGGATCTGCCAAAATTTATTAACATGCCAAGCATTTTGTCTCTGAGAAGTTGAAAGTTTTAATTAATTTAATATAAAATGTTTTTCTGTTTCCATGTTGCTCATTATTTAGTAACTATGAATTACTTTGATTGAGATTTTAATGAAAATTCAACTGGAACAGTGTGTCTATTCAATATGAAACTTTAATTATAGAAATACTATAACAATTCCTGCAGTATTTCTGGATAGACATAAGTAGTTTTTCCAATGTTCCTCAATCTTTTTTCCTGTATTTTTTCCATGAGTGTAGTTACACAAACTATAACATTGTATACTTTTATATTTTGTATTTTATTACTACTATGTATATTTTACTATAAAATGATATAGACTTGGGTAATTTTACATTCTTTCTGTACTTTCTAACAAAGTGGTTTTGCATGACAATTATCCTGACACAGGAAATTAAAAAAAGGAAAATTAGTAGAATTCCAAATATGCCACACCTTAGGTTCTACAGGTGAGACATGAGTTCCATAAAAAATTAATATTATTTCATTTCCTGTTTTATAGATTGCATAAGCTAGAGATTCATTTTTTTTCCCAATAGAATTGAGCCACACAGTCTCACTTCCAAGGCTTTTTCTGAGCACAGACCATACAACAGCTCTCACAGGCTTGACTTGTGTCTCTCTCGGGCTCCAGCTTCAGGTGGGTACCTCTGCCTTGCAGGGTTCTAGAACGATCCTCCCACAGCTCTGCAGAGGCTTGCGTAGTGAGGAATTCTCTCAGTGAATGTGTCAGCCGTCTTTCTCAGACAGGGCCCCAGAATTTTCCAGGTGTACACGGTTTGCTACTGCAGTGTGTGTATTCTGAGTGCTTGTGGAGAAACACCTCTTAGATGCCCTGTTGGTTTACTACTTGTAGTTTTAGTGGAATCCAAACTATTGTGCATGAGCTCACTGGAACTGAGTGTTTTTGGGTCTTTGTTGAGTAGAAACTTTTGATGATACAGGGTAGGAAATACTAGGGCTAGTTGGTGGTCCTCAAAGTCCTTTTTTGACATTTTTTCTCCCCCATGCACTGACAGTCAAGAGCTATGAATGAAATGGCCTATCCCACACTCTCCAAAATGCTTTTGGATGTGTTACTCTACTGTATTGATAAGGGTGGCTGGTTTCTAAGCAGTCATATTAATCTGTTTTTGAAAAGGACAATTTTACTTGGATACCCATTATTCATTTCTAATCATACCTTTAAAGTCTTCACAATCATTTTGAAAACCTCCACAAGCTCCAGCTCCTGCCTCCCTTTTACTAATGAATTCCACTTTTCCAAGTTTTTCCTCCTACCATTTTATTATATGAAGTACTCAAATGAAGCTTATACATTGCTTTAATACTTTGCATGATTGTTTTCCATTACATACGCATTTTCAGATTTCTACCACCTTGTAGTCCCTAATCTTCCAATATCTTTCAAGATCTAACTATCAACCTTTATGTATTTATTATAGAATAAATGTCCTTTCTATTAAAAGTTGCCATCTTGGACATCTGAATCAGATCAGCAGAGATCTAGGCCTTCCTAGGCTACTAAGTCCAAGATGAGGTCTTCAGTATATGGTTAAGGCTCGGCCAACAGTCCATGAACAGCATATTTTTTGTACGCTCATGTGCTTTAAAAAGGCAAGCAATCATCCTTGGTCCTCTTCTGACAAAACATTACACTGATTCATGAGGGATTTGCCATCATAACCTAATCACATACTAAAAATATCTTTGTAATAATTGTATTGCACTGGGAATTAGGTACACATTTCTACATAAGGCACAAAAGCATTCAGACACAGTGAGTGGCTTTTCAAATTATTATGCAAGTAAACTGAGCCAAATACTCATGAAAGTAGTAGCAACAAATATGTGAGTCATGTTTATTTTAATAAAAATGTTGTTAAGATTTAGTTAATTAAATAACAGAGGGAGAGAAAAAGAGAGCTCTAATATTGGTTGTTTCATGACCAATTGACAGCAATAGCCAGAACTGATCAAGACAGAAACAAGGAGCCAGAAACTCCATCTGCTGATCTCCCACGTGGGTCAGAGGAACCACGCACTTAGGTTTCATCCCACTAACCTTCATGTGCATATACAGAAAGAGGGATTGAAAGTGAAGCATCCCTTTGTTTTTCCCTGACAGTTAGGGAGCCTGAGCATTTTTTCATGACTATTAGCCATTTGAATTTGTTCTTTTGAAAAATATCTGCTCATTTTCTTTGCCCATTATTTCACAGGGTTGCCTGTTTTGATGTCACTGAGTTTCTGAAACTCCTTGTAAATCCTGGATTTACAAGTCCCCTATCAATTGTGTAATATGCTAAGATTTTCTCCTATTCTGTTGATTTCTTCTTCACTTTGGTGATCATGTCCTTTGCTGTACAGGAGATTTTTAGTTTTATGTAGTCCCATTTGCTTATTTTGGCTTTGAAAAATGAAACCACACTAAGGTTTGACCTAACCCCACTGAGAATGGTCTATATTCAGAACTCGACTAACACCTGCCTGTATGGATGTGGGAAGAAACGTAACTTCCTTCAATGTTGATAGGAATGCATGCTAGTGCAACCACTGTGAAAGTCAGTATGGGAAGTGCTGAGAGAAATGAAAATTGACCTACTGTATGACCCAGCTATATATTGGGAATATATCCAAAGGAAATAATGTCTGCATATGAGAAAGGGATTTGTAATTCTTTATTTATAGCAACACAATCTGTAATAGCAAAGACATGGAAATAACCCAGATATCCATTCAAAGAGGAGTGGTTAAAGAAGTTGTGGTACATCTACTCCATGGAATACTACTCAGCCATTTTTAAAAAAAGTAATTCCACCATTTAAAGCCAAATAGTTCCAACTAGAGACCCTTGTGCTCATTGAAATAAATCAACCCCAAAGGACAAATATCATGTTCTTTATTATATAAAGCAATCTTCATGCAGAATACAAGATCAATAGCCCTTCAATACTGTTTTTGCTACATTCCAGGCGTTTTGATATTTTTGTTTTTATTTTTATTCTTGTTCTTATTCATAGCAGGATGATGGACTTATGACTGTTTATGAAGGACTATACTATTTGAATGGTACAGGAGATATCAGAAGGGGAATAGGCAAATCCCAGAGCCTATGGGTCTGTGTCATAAAATAATAAAATAAACGATTTTTAAAAAATAATGCAGAAGTTAAGAAAAAAAGGAAACTGAAATATGTATTCAAATCCGTGCAGTTTATACTGTGGGACACAGGAACTGCTAGTACCCTGCTGTATTGCAACAATGGCTCCTACTTTTCTTTCCCTCTAACTCATCAAATTCATATTTTACAAAGATGCTTAAAGTGAAAAAATATTACTGATTATGATTATAGCATCTAGCACTTTTCATGACCTGTCTTTAAAATAAATGAAATAAAATAATTTTATAACTCCATGAAAGTAACAATATCAAACATGCATATTGTAAGATATTTTTGGCCTCAGGCTTGGCATTGTGGTACAATAGGCTACGCTACCACTTAAAATTTTATAGGCTTGTTAGTTCTTTCACCACTGCTCCACTTCTAAACCAGGTCCCTGTTTTGTGTGCCTGGCAAAACAGATGATGTCGTAATTTTACCCCTGGACCCATAAAAAGGGCCAAAAGGAATTTTACATCTTCTATCTTTCTGCCCCAGCCCTACTGTTTAAGGTCTTTGGGGGGAGTGTATAATCAGTTTGAGGATATCTTGCCTTCTGCTTCACCTCTCTTTAATTCTGCCTTTCTAATTAAAACAAACAAACAAAAAGAATCTTCTGTAAAAACTTCTAGGAATCTATGTTCCACAAATCTTACTTCGTAATATTTTAACATCTATCATTTAACATCTATCATGTACTGTGCATAAATCAGTATAAAATGTAAATTTTTAAAAACTTTATCTGTTGTTAAATACCTTCTGACAATCATTCAATATATATGCCTTTGAATTTTTTTCTTGTAAGACTTACTGGTTTACAATCCTTTTGAAATTTACTGTTCTTATAGAGCACTATTTCTTCAAATAATTACATTCTCCCATAAATAATTCATGTAACTAATAATATAACTAATTCATTCCCTAAATAATTAATGCTTTCACTAATGTTAATTTAGCAGTTCCCTATTCTGCATTTGTGGTAAGCTTCATCTCTTTTGATGATACATAATAAGCTGTTTCTGCTTATTTTACTAATTGGTTAACATTTCATGTAACATTCTCACTCCCTCTTCTTTTTGCTTCATTTCCCCACTCTCATCTTTATTTTTGTGTGTGTGTGTGACTTCATACCTTGGTTTCTCTAATGCATATCTGACTGATTTCATTCTATTTTTCCTTATGAAATTATTCTTCATTTTCTTATGTAAACTCTAAAGACAATTACACCTGAGAATACGGCTAGCTGCTCTGAAGTAGCATTTACATTTTGTCTAACATGTCTAACACATGTTCAAAGCCTAAGGCCGATATGCCTACTTTACATTGCATAATTTGTTCATGTGTCAAAGCACATATTATGTCTTTCTATCTTAGTAATTTGTTCTGTTAAAATTTTTTGTGTTTTTTTTTTTAGGTATGGTGTTTCCCTCCCTACTTCCCCTTAGTCCATCTTCCTTCTTTTCCAACCCTGCACAGTTTTCTCCCATATTATTACAATAGTATGTACTTCAGCATGTCACAAGTCTAACATGCTGTTATTTAAGTGCATTATGCCATTGCAGGTATAACCAATGGTAGAAAACCTAGCATGATATATCAAGGTATATTTAACAGTTTCATTGGGAGTCTTCCTTTTTTGAGGAAAAGAGATGCAGAGTATAACACATATTCACGGTTTGGTATGCTAATTTCTAATATACAGTTCTTCTGTGAGAATGTAAGTGTTACACATGTTTACCAAGTAGACGTGAAAGGTAAGAGAGAAAGAAGAAAAGCATTCACTGGTTCATTCCCATTTACCTTCAAATGTTAGGTCTAGGTCAGATTGTATATTGCCAGGAGCCTTAGGACTCTACCTGGATTTCCAATGTGGGTGTCAGGGAATCAAATTCTTGGATAATTATACTCTTCTTCCCAGAATCCATTAGTAGGAAGCAGGATTTGAAGTGGAGCAGTTAAGAATATGTGTAACTACCATCAGTGTACACATGTCAAAAACAATTATGCATAGTCAAAATAACTAGAAAATATTAAATATTCCATCAGAGGTGCAAAGACTGTAGGTATATTTTTAATTTGAAACAGGCCCAAATTGACAGTTAATATGGGTGATCCACTTTTCAGAGTGTGAAACATGTTTCTGAACCCTAAAACCAAGACATATAGGAAGAGACATATAGGACAAGACATATGTTAGTAAAATTTTGGATCATATATAATACACACAATAAGTAAGTAATCACAAGTGAATTATGTGATTTATGTCTCTAAGCAGTTATTAAAGGAGTTCCAAAGAGGCAAAGATAAAAGGTAAATAAAAACTTTAGAGAGGCTTCACTAATCCCTGAATTGGATGCCATGTGCTTTGTGATGATAGGGATGATGCATAAAAACTTGTACTATTAAAGTAGGCTTGTTGTGCTAGAGGAAAAGTCACTTCTTGTGAAACTTTGAAGGCATTTATTATTGTCACTTTGATTCTTCACTGCTCCACTTCAAATCCTGCTTGGCATGTTATTTAACTTCATGGCATTGTTAATTTCTTTTTACTTCCTGTTGTTGATTTGTTTTGTGGCTTTTCATTTCAGTGGATATATAGTAACTGTGTAATGGAGACTAACATATGTAACAGCGTGTTGTTTAGCTTCATGGCATTGTACATTTCTATTGTTCTTCCTGTTGTTGAGCTAAATTAATTTTTAAATCTGGAAAAGGGAATATCTTGATACTGGATAACAAGGATGATATTAAAAATGAAAATTTCTGATACTGATTTGGAATGTTTCTTTTACCAAGTGCGCTCAGTAAAATGATTTATTTGCATTTGTTATGCAGTCGTGTGGTGATAAATCTAAATTCCTTAGCAAACATTCTATATGATGATGCTACTTGATGTAGTTCAAAAAAATTCTATGTTGGCACTGTGTATGGGAAATGGAAAGAGAAAATAAATGATGTAATGGGCTTCAGACACTGTGCTAAGGAGTAAATCATTCAGTCCATGCAAGAAAAATAATAATATTAATAATAATAATAATAATAATATTTCAAAAAATTTAGTGATACACTTCGAGTGGTTTAACTTACAATATTAATTTTTTATTGTAGATTTTAATGTTTTACTTTCTAATAATAAAATTATACAATTAATAATTTTTTAAAAAGTAATGGTCTCTTTATCATCCACACAGAAATAAATATGTAAGTATGACCATTAATTTTATCATTTTTGAAAACTGTCACAGTGCTTTATCCCACTGAAAATTAATATGGTTCATTTTTTTGCTATTCAATCCTCTAGCCATTTGGCAGACATCAAGTAAAACTGCACAGTGCCGTAGTATGCCAAGCCTCCAATGTGCTTCCAGCATCCGATGCAGGCTCTTACTTCAGTGTTGGTTGCTCCATTTCTGATCCAGTTTTCAGTTAATAGACAGGAAGGCATAAGAGGATGGCTCAAATCTTTGTGCCCTGAACCCTTGGGAGAGGTTTGGGGTGTCTCCTGAAGTCTAGCACTGATGGGCTCAGGTCAAGCCATTGTGGCCATTTGAAATGTCAGTCACCAGATGGAGGGACTCTTTATCTCTCTCTCTCTTTCTCTCTACCTGCCTCTCCTTCTATCTGTAATTTTGCCTGTGAAGCAAAAAGTCAAATGAATCTATAAAAATATCAAACACAGTCTCTTCATTAGAATGCTGGTTATAGTAGGGCAAACAGAAAAGTAGACACAGATTTTAATAAAATATGCCAATTAATACAAGCATTAAGCAATAAATGGACAATGCATTTATGTACACACAGTATATATTAAAAGTATGTATGCATACACATATATTCATACACATGCACATTATAACTGTTAATCACAAGAAAAGTAATAAGAATCTATGAAAATAGAAAAATAGAGAAAATATGTAGGTGCATTGCATTTGCTACTGAAGAAGTTAAAGAGAAGTCAGAAAATTGATGCTGTTTGCCACAAACCAACTGCACAAATTCCTTCTAACTTCTTTTTTTTTTCTAATTTGAGTCCCTTTCGGTGTTCTGCCAGATTTTCTGTTGAAGAGTTTGGATGATATCCTGAAGCTGTGTTAGATAGATGACTTACTCTTGTGATTGGAAAATCAGAAGACTGATGTCTTGGTTGTTTTTTTTTTTTTTTTACTTTGTTGATTGTTTCCACTAAGATCAAATCTAAATGGATAAAAGACCTAAACCTACATTCAGAAACCTTCAAACTCTTGGAAGGAAGACTAATGTCAAGAAGAGATGAAAGCGTGTATGCTTAGGTGCTTTGTTTCATTTTGAGTGATGTTATCTAGTATGTCAATGAATTTAGCCCAACTCATGAAGGCTCAGAGACCAGGAGGTGCGAGGTGGCAGATGCAGATTCATGTTAACTGAGACATATGCATGTGAGTGAGGATAAGGAGACCTGTTTAGATGGACACGTAACTTGAAGCAGACTAAAATGACCAGCCACCCACTAAATAAGGACAATGCATACTTGCAGTTTCACAGCACTGTATTTGAAGTCATTTATCAAACAGTGACAATAAAAGACACACCTGTGCAGAGACAAACATTCCAACCAGTACTGTAAGTGTCTGTACTAAAGGACCAAAGCATGGATCATCAAAGGCATAAAGTGGGGAGTGTTCACCTTAATGCAAAAAGCCCCCCATGAATAAATAACAAAGAACTTAAATGTTAAGAAGAATTTGGACAATTTATTAGCCCACTCTCTATAGAAATTTATGGCTATGCAAACAAGAAAGCATACATTTGAGATGTTTTTAGAGCTTCTATCTCCCTGGAGTCAGGTGTAATGGTGAGACTAAAATTAAAATGACAACACCCAGCATGCTCTTGCAGCCTTGTGGGTGGCACATAACTGAACCTTGAGTAAGAGTGGCAGGTAACAATGATGTGAGAATGTGTGGACTGTTAATATACTCATTTGTTCACCGCCCCTTGATGATGGTATTAACATTCAGTATACTTCAAGGTTGAAAATATAACTGATCTGCTGTCTTTGAAATGGTATGGTATATTCTTCCCAGTGGTGCTCACTTTTTTGAATAATAGCATTCTGCCATATCCTGGAAGTTACAGAGTTGTTTATAAACTAGCAGCTTTGAATTATTTCACTTTAAAACACACATTCATCAAAACTCTGCTGTATAATAAGTCAGTCTTCCTCAACACAAGGTGTGAAATTGATTAACATCCATAGAAATAAAGCAACCATAGGAAGCTAAATATGGAGGCAATACCTCCTGAATCATAATGTATAAAATGCTTTGATCAATGTGCATCGAGATGGATGGTGTCGAAACACATCCTGATCTGGAGTGCACTTAAAATGACAAATATTTGATTCTCCCTTATGGATTACAGTACTTGAAAAACAGTAAAGCTGCTTAGCGAAAACTATTATTTTTCTTTATAACTTCATGTTGATGATATTGAGGTACATAAAGTTATTTGATTAATCATTCACAAAATATGTACATAAAACTTAGCATATATTAGGATGTCTTTAAAATAAAATTTCAGAGAGAAGCAATACAGATCTTCTCAAAATAGTTTGATACAATAAAACGTATACATATGAAATATATTTTTGAGATTTATTTTCTCATAAACAATATATTGTGCAGAAAATCAACTCTCTAGCTTCACTGTGTAATGAAGGATGATGAAAGAAAATGCAAAATAATAGCACAAGGGTTTATATAACACATATTTCTTTAAAATTTATACATATATAAATATCAACAAAAATTACAAATGTATGAATTGTGTTTGATAGAGCATGCATAAATTTGAGGTAAACAGCCGCAAGGAGCTTTGCAGACTGTACTGAAAATAAAGACTATGCAACTTAGAAAATGAACTCTGTTTTTATTCTAACGTATACAGCAAGGATAAAAGTGGTTTTCAAAGGCCAGTGCGGGAGCCTAGCAACTAAATTCCTTGCCTTGCAGCATCAGCATCCCATATGAGGGGCGGTTCTAATCTCGGCAGTCCTGCTTCCCATCCAGCTCCCTGCGTGAGGCCTGGGAAAGCAGTGGAGAATGGCCAAAAGCCTTGGGACCCTGCACCTGCGCGGAAGACCCAGAAAAGATCCTGGCTCCTGGCTATGGATTGGCGCAGCTCTGGCTGTTGTGGCCACTTGGGGAATGAATCAATGCATGGAAATCTTCCCCTCTGTCTGTTCTCTTTGTATATCTGACTTTACTTTTTTTTATGATTTATTTATTTTTATTGCAAAGTCAGATGTGCAGAGAGGAGTAGAGACAGAGGAAGATCTTCCATCCGATGATTCACTCCCCATGTGACCACAACTGCTGATGCTGTGCCGATCCGAAGCCAGGAGCCAGGAACCTTCCCCCAGGTCTCCCACGCAGGTGCAGAAACCCAAAGCGTTGGTCCGTGCTCCACTGCTTTCCCAGGCTACAAGCAGGGAGCTGGATAGAAGTGGAGCTGCCGGGTTTAGAACCAGCGCCCATATGGGATCCCTGCACGTTCAAGGCGAGGACTTTGGCCGCTAAGCCACGCCGCTGGGCCTTATCTGACTTTTCAATAAAAATAATATCTTAGGGGAAAAAAAAAAGATAGCTATATCCAGTATCACAAGGATAGCTTGAGTGCTAGCTATGCCATTTCCAATCCAGGTTCCTAGTACTATACCTGGGAAACATGCACCATGACTCAGCCAGTTGTATTCCTGTTATCCACATCACAGACGCAGACCTGACTTAGGTTGATGAAAACTAACCTTGATTTTGTATCCTAGCATTTTAATTAGTGCTGTAATAAAAATGTAGTGTGCACACTTGGATATTGAGCTATTGGCTGAAATACCACGTGTCTCTTCATCTTAGTATCTCTTTCAAACAAAAACAAAAAGTAAAATACTAAAACAAATAATCTTGACAAGCCTATCTTGGGGAAACCTCTATAGTTTTAGGGCTTTTACCTTCAGGCTCTTTGCAATGTGTATGGTTGAGAATGGAAGAGAGAAGAAAAACAAAGAACCATGTGCTTCAAGGAGGATATGTATTTAAAACTAAGCCTTAAAAATGTACCTGGGGCCCATCTCCTCTGCTGGGTATTTCACAGCATGTTATTAGTTGCTGTACTTACCTAATATTTATTTCTCATCTCTACTTTATTATTGATCCATGGATCACCCCTCTCTATCCTTTTCTGATCCCTATGCTCTTTATCTTTTGGCAATATACTATGATGCACTGTGGTGATCAAATTTTGAAAATCCAAAGTGCACATGAGGGATTTGTCTTTCTGTATCTGGTTCATTTCACTTACCATAATGTCCTCCTGTTTCATTCATGTGTTCACAAGTGAAAGAATTTTTTTCTGGTTTAGTGGTATTCAACTGTGCATGCACAATACAATATCTTTACCATTTAAAAAAAATTGATAGAAAGTAACCTTGATTCTGTATTTTGGCTTTTATAATTAGTGATATAATAAAAATGGGACGGTAAATACCTCTTCAACTTAGTTGTTTGTTTGATGTGCAAGAGACCAATTCTAGGTCATATGGTAGATCCGCTTACGGGTTTCTGAAGAAACTGCCTACTCTTTTGCATCACCGCTTTAGTAATCTGCATGCCACCAGCAGTATGTGAATGCTTCCATGACCCCATTAGTATATGTCATCTGTTGTAATTTGCCATCAGTTATTTTATGAGGAATAAGATAAAGTCAATTAAAGTTTTATTGGAAAATAGTGAACAAAGTGGAAATAGATGAAATTGTAAGTATTTGGGATGGGTATGCTAATTGCTCTAATTTGATCATTGCACTGTGCAAGTATTGCATTATATTCTTTAAACGTGTACATGCAATGCGCTTTAGTTTAAATCGATGTGAAAAAATTAAATAAAGCCTGGAAAGAGTATACTCAATGGCAAGCTACTACAATGGAATGCCATCTGACTTTGGTATGTGCTGCAAGATAATTCTAACCTTGCATTAATTCACAGGGGAAATTGATAGGGTAAGAATTACACCTCATGTTACAGGAACTCAGATCTACTAAACAAACAAAGGTTATTTGTTACCTTAGCAAATGTTTCTTCTCTCCAGTATTTTTACACTACATCATCACAATTCACAATAGTAGATTAAATGAAAAAACTATAAAGTACTTTTATTTATACTTTTATTTCTGCTGTGTAGTCCATTTAAATTAAAGCATTAATATTATTTTCATAATTTAATTAATCTAATATTCCAGTTAAAAATGTTCTTTGAGAAATTAGAAAATAGTATTAAAATAAAATAATGATAATCGAAATAATGAAAGAAGAGAGAAATTGGGAGATTGAATACTTACACATTTGGCAAGTACAAATTTTGAAAACATTGAGTGTAATGCATTATCTAGTCTAATGGATATGAAATTTCACACTTCAACAGATATTTGTAACATTTAACATTTAAATGTTTGCTACAAATACATAATGTTGACTTAAGAAAGAGATTATACATGAAATTATGTAAAATTTGATGCAAATTGGGAAATTGCATAGAATTTTAAAAGAAAATAATAAATGTGCTGTAAAGATGTGTGTAATAACTTTCCTTGCATGAGAAAGATCACGTCTTATCGTAACCAACAGGTTAGCAATGAAAGTTTGTGGCACATTTATTTAATCTTAATTTCGTGTGCTACAGAAACCTTTAGAAATGAAGAGTCATAAATACAGAGAATAGTTCCCGTTTTTTTAGGCTATGATCTATTAAAGAATGCGAAGCTATCTGGGAATATGACTTGAAATAAAAGTGTATGAGTTGGTGTTGGTAGAATAAGTGAGAAATTTAGGAGAGTTTATGGGTTTGTATTCAACTTGGCTCTTCTTTACAGCATTCATTATTCCCAGGTATGTAGAGTGGGAATGTTCTGGAAGGGGTCTCATTGCCTGCCAAATGAGATAACTCAATATATGGACAACCATTATCCATGAGTATGAGGGAGGAATTGGAGTAATATTTGCAGATTTTATGACTGGCTTGAGGAAAAGGGCTGTTATATATACCAGCTTGAAGAAGACTTATTTGGTGAGATAAAAGAAAGAAAAGTGTAGGGAAAGATAGAATGTTGGGATACTCAACAAGAAACTGGATAAGCATAAATCAAGGAGATTGCCACTATTCCTCATTTACAATGCCGTGGTAATCACAGAGACTTATTTCAGAAGAATAAGCAATTTACCTGAAAAAGAGCAGAAGAGTTTAAAATAGAATCATGCAAGCCTAGGCAATAGTGCCTTTGAAAAGAAGCAAAGTCATTCAATAAAAAATGATATTTTCAGCCTTGGCATTATTTATGTATACAAGTGTCATAAATTTATTCTCATTAATTACACATTCTGCTACCTTGCCAATTTTCTTATGGGTGCCATTAGTCTCTTGACTAAGTCTTTTGTTTCTCCTTATGCAGAGACTCATGTCATTGGCAGATAGGATTAATTTCAATTCCTTGGTTCTGATTTTAATTCATTTAATTATTTTTCTTGTCTAATAGCTCTGGCGAGGGTTTCCAATACTATATTGAATAGCAGGAGTGAAAGTAGACATTCTTGTCTAGTTCCAGTTTTTACTGGAAAAGTTTCCAGTCTTTATTCATTTAGTATGATGCTGGCATTGTGTTTGCCATATATTGCTTGGATTCTGTTATAGAGTGTTTCTCCCATGACTGTTTTGCTTAAGGTTTTCAGTAAAAGGTTATTTAATTTCGTGTTGTAAACATTCTGTTTTTGTTCCTCTGCTGGTTTTGTTTTGTGCTTTTCATTTAAGAGGATGTACAGTAGCTGTGTAATGAAGACTGTCATATTGACATGTAAAGATACAATACAATGTGTGTCTCTACTTCCAAATCAAAGATGGACTCACAATGAGAATGCTAACTATATCTGGACAATAGGATGCTGGACTCTCTTCCATTGGCCATACCTACAATATCAAGAAACATTTAAATACCAGAATGATGGAATTATTACCATTTATGAAGGACTATATTATTGTAATAATATATAGAATATCAGTGTGTGTGGTGGCACAGTTTGTGGAGGAGGAAAGGCAAATCCCAGAACCTATGGACCTGTATTAAACAATAATAAAATAAATAATTTTTAGAAAAGTATTTCCAGAAAAAACAAAACACATGGGATGCAGCAATAACAGTATGGAAAGGGCTATTAGTCTTAAAATTTGCCTGATGGCTGTCTAAGACAAGAGAGAGTGTATAATATTTGTCCTTTTGGCATTGACTTATTTCACTGAGCATAATGGTCTTTATTTGCAAATGGTATAATTTCATTTTTATTGGCTAAATAATATTCCATGGAGGAGATGTATCACAGTTTCTTTACCCACTCCTCTTTGGATGGGCATCTGGATTGTTTCCACGTCTTTGCTATTGTAGATTGTGCTGCTCTAAATACAGAATTACATATGCCCTTCCCATATGCAGTTTTCATTTCCTTTGGATATATTCCTAGGAGTGGGATAGCTGCATCATATGGCAGGTTTATTTGCAATTCTCTTAGCATTCTCCATACTGATTGAACTAGCCTGAACTCCTACCAGCAGTGAAGAAGGGTGCCTTTCTGTCCACATCCTTGTCAGCAGGTGTTGTTACTAAAGTTCTGAAGGTAGGTCAATATCACTGGAGGTAGGTGGAACTTCATTGTGGTTTTCACAGTTTCCACCTGTGGTGCTGGCATTCCACATGTGTGCTGGTTCAAATTTTGGTGGCTCAAATTCTCATATAGCTCTCTGCTAATGTCCTGGCAAAGTAGTACAGTATGTCCCAAGTACTTGGACCCTTATACCCACCTGGAAGAAGGTTCTGACTCCTGGCTTTGGATTGGCTCAGCTCTGGCTGTTGCAGCCATTGAGGGAGTGAATCAACATATAAAAGATCTCCATTTCTTTCTCCTCTCTATAACTCTGCTCTTAATAAAACAAATAATTTTCTTCAGTGTTCATGGACGTTGCAACCAGCAATGTTTCTCTTTTAGTACAGTACCTATTTGGGTATATGGATAAAATGAATGAATGTAGTTTTTTTTAAGGGGCAGGAATAATAAAATCATAGGCTGATATAACTGATAGAATATAATCAGCCATAATTCAGTCCTCATATTTTCTTTTAAGAAAGAACGTGTCTTTCAACTTTTAGAAATGCCACTTGCCAACAGCATTCAGCAGTAGTTCGCTTTGGGTCTGTCTTTGCTTTTGATTGAACCTGCAGTGCCCCCAGGTACTTGCCTTCAGGCAATTATCGAACACATCGGGATACACAGGGTCCAGCTGTTTTACTCCAGACCTCCCAATTGGATATTTTTTTGTATTTGAAGTCTGTTTCTCACTTTCCTTTCACTGATGTCCCACTTGCTTCACAGGAGACTTTCCTTCCTCCTGCTGCTAGCTCCTTCTGTATTTGTTCACAGAATTATGCCCTCAAATAGAGACTTTTCCACGGAAACTTCATAGCAGCAGTTCGCTCTAATAGTCCTACACTGACACAGATTGGAGGTGGCTTTCATGTGCCAGGCTAGGATTTATGCACTCAATCATTGCTTTCTTATTGGTAAGGATGGTGTCATCTGAAATGACAGACCATTGACCATCTTTGTACAGTGGGGGAGTACTGTTGTTAAAATATTCACTGTACATTGTGAAGAGTGGTTAATCATAGGATGTATTTTTCATGGATGAAATAAGACTGAAAACAAGAGTAGTGCATAAAAGACTGTATAATTGGTATGCTTTTACTAAGTGGAATAAATGTCATAAGAGGGAATGAAGGCCATTAATATACAATGGGAATTATGATTGAAAGGCACAAATACATTCTGATGTATATAAACATTAGAAAATTATAAAAAAGAAAACAAAACTAGGATTTACTAGATTTATGAAGCTTCAAAAAGGTTATGTGTGTAACAGATAAAGTGACAGCCTTCGACATCAGCAATAAGTACTGAACACTGTTTCACATCCCAGCTGACCCACTTCCAATACAACTCCTTGCTTGTTACCTGGGGGAAAAATCACAATGTCGCCCAAGTGTTTGAGTCCCTGTCATATAGCATAGAAGTCAAGGGAGAAACTCCTGAATCTGGGCTTTGGATTAGGCCAGCGTTTGCTCTCTCTCTCGCTCTCACTTTCTCTTTTTCTCTGTTCCTCTCTCTTTTTCTATAACTCTTTCAAATGAAATGAACCAACCTTTTTTTTTTTTAAATATATAAAAAATTTCCACTGAGAGTAGGTATGTTATGCCACTGATATGGAAATTTATGGATAAAAATCCACAAGTAATTTCAGTCCCTTGGGCCATAATTCCCTGTGGTGTTTAGAACTACTCAGTCGCTGCATATTAGGAATAGGGAATCTCCACCCTGGAAAAACATTGAGGGAGTCTTACCCGAGCAAGGAACCAGAATTGCTCTTCAGACCCTCTGTGACTTTTCTTCCCTTAATCCCTTTGCATGAATAGGTTAAATTGAAATTAATGATTGGAATAATGAAGGATGAAGTGCTGTAACTCAAAACATGAAAATAATCAGTTGGCATGCATTGGCTATAGCCAGCCTAGTGTTTATGTATTTGTGGGAATTATTTTTGTTGGCACTTGACCAAGGGAACTGAACATAATGTTTGGTATAGCAAGACAAAGTACATTTCAGTACCAGACTTACACAAATATTGTATGGCTGCTGAGCTTTAAGAACCAAAAATGGTAAAAACAAACTTGCTATTACAGTTGCTTTTGGGAGCAACAGCCCAGATTTGGTAAAGTGGAGATGCCTAAACTATTTCAGTAAACAGTGGAGGAAAGGATGCTCACTACAGTTGGTAGAGAAAAATAATCATGTAAGAGCACTAAAATAGATACATTAAGGCCAAGTGAAATTTACATCACCATGGATTCATTTTTTCAAATAAGTATATTTAATTGTAACACAAAACAATAGGCTGCAACAGATGTGTACAAATTACTACAGCAAACATAAAATAAGAGCTACACAGTATAATATTCATAATGTAGCTCTGTATTGATAATGGAAAATGAAATAATTTTTGAGGGGAAAGTGTTATGGTTTGACTTTGTTCCCTCAGATGTTGAATTTCAAATTCTATGTTATATCCTTAAAACCTCAGAATGTGACCTTACATGAGTTATTACAGAAGTAATTAAGTAAGGTTGTAAGAGTGGGCTCTGGTCTAATATTGCTACTAAATTTATAAAAGGATAATTTACAGACAGATATGCACAGGATGTGATGCCTTATGGCCCCAGTTCAGACATCAGAGCGATGTGTCTCCTAGCCAAGAAACACCAGATTTTTGGCGAACTACAAGAAGCACGTTATTCTTAACTGTTCTCAGACACAAATGACTTTCCATACTTTATTCTCATACTTTCCAGCTTGAGATATACAGAAAAATAAAGCTGCATCTTTAGATACCCATTCAGTGATAATTGGCTATGATGGCCCTTGCAAACAAATATTAGACAAGCATTCATTTTAAGTAAAATATAAAATTAATATTCCTTCTCATCAAGGCATATTGAAAGTGTTCATGGAAGATATATAGTTTTTTTATATTTATTCAAGTATTGGAAAATATTTATACAATTTGCCTAGGTTCTATTTGCATTTACCTTTTAGCATGTCATAATAGTGCAATCAATTTCTTTTTACATGTTAACCAGGAGCCTTTCAGATGAACACCTAAGTTAAAAAAAAAAAACACCAAAATCTGCCTTAAAGCTATAATGAAGTCTGTACAAAGTTACTGAAACTGCATCTTGAGCTCAAAAATTAAAAAAAAAATAACGCATATAAACTTTGGTGAGAAAGATGATATAGCTTTATTATTTTTAACTGATATTATAGTCTTGATATTACTGATCAAACAATATTTGTATCCAAATGACTTTATTGTAACTTGAGTTCACCAAATTGCCACTTCTTTGCTGTGGCCTTATAGAGTAAAATCTTTGAAAAACTGTGAGTTTTAGCAAAAAAAAAAAATTGCAACATATTCTGTTTGATAATATTTCTTATTTGATATAGATTTGAGTTTCATTTAACAGCAAAAAAAAGAGTTCCATTTAAACTTTACTTATTTTTCCACATCAAATTGCTATGTAGTGGAGTACGTCATGTGTTAAGGCATTATTTCTAGCCCAAAAGTGTAAACAGCTAATGATAAATTAGTCCAGGCATCAAATGAAGCTCTTCATGGATTTTATTACTTCAATTAAATACTATATATTTGAACAAATTCTAGAATTTCTTTTTTGGAAATTATAGCAATAAGTAACCACAGGCATCAGATATCTTAAATAAAACCAAGCTTTAGAAATATATTAAATAAGTCTTTTGTACTGAACACATTTTTAAAAAATCAAGTCCATACAGAATTTTTCAAATCTTTATAATTTTAGCTCGACACGGTAGCCTAGCAGCTAAAGACCTTGCTTTGAACATGCCGGGATCCCTTATGGGCATGGGTTCATGTCCCGGCTGCCATGCATCCCATCTGGCTGGGAAAGCATTTGAGGACGGCCCAAATCCTTGGAACCCTGCACCCACACGAGAGACCCCAACCATGAAGAGACTATGTAAGCCTGTGGATTCTGAATAGATTTCATCACGATTGGAATGGCAAGATTGGCAGCAATTCAGACCTGTTGACCTAATGTAAGTGCAAGAGCAGGACCCTTGGAGCATGCCTCACTATTGGGGACCTGGGATGGGTGGGAGGCTGGGTAGGGCTTTTCCCTTTGTTTCTCCCCTAACCCCAGATACAGGGAAAAATTGATCATATTAGTGTGGAATCAATGGTCTTACCCACTTTCCTGTAACCCTTGATCCTTTGCACCCTAATCAACTAAGTAAAAATATTAAAAAATAAAATCTAATAAAATAAAATAAAATAAAAAAGAAAGAAAATTGAATATAGAAATAAGGAAACATGGTCCTAGAGTGCTTTTGTAGCAGCTAAAGTCCCTGCCTTGAATGAGCCAGCATTGCACATGGGTGCTGGTTCTAATCCCCGCAACCCTGCTTCCCACCGAGCTCCCTGCCAGTGGCCTGGGAAAGCAGTTGAGAACCACCCAAAGCCTTGGGACCCTGCACTCGTGTGGGGGACCCGATGGAGCTCCTGGCTCCTGGCTTCAGGTTTTTTTCAACTCCGGCCATTGTGCTCACTTGGGGAGTGAATCAATGGATTGAAAATCATCTTCTCTCTCTTCCTCTGTATATCTGCCTTCCCAATAAAATAAATAAATAAATAAAAGCAAATATTTACACACAAAAATGTAAATGCTTTTCATTCTCTCTATGCACATTTTTTTTCAAAAGGTGGATAGAACCAGACATTTAACAATACAAAATTGTAAAATATGTAGCAATAAACTTTTAACACCTTAATATAAAAAAAATCTGTATGTCTGTTAGTAAATTTGCCACCTCAAAAATGAATCAAATTAAAGTAAAATGAAGAGTACAGTAATTTTAATTTCCCAGTAACAGAAGGTATAGTTAATTTAAATCCATTCAAAGCATACAGATATTATTTCTCCCTGAAGAGAGTGTATCATGACTTCAACTTTTGTATGAGGAAAACCAAAGGTTATAAACCTAATTCAAATTCCAAACTGCTACATAAGAAAATAAGACATTTTTAAGAGTAACTAAAATATATGTTTATATTATAGCTAACATATTTGTGGATAATAATATATTTATTAGTAAATAAAAGAAATAATTTTAAGATACATGATTATAGAGACAAAATTTTATATCAAGAAGTTCTTGTTAAATGGTGTCATTATTTACTCTGCAACTCATTAAGCTGCAAATATATCCAGTGAAATGTAATTTAATCTTCAATTAAAGATCATTTATGGAATTGAACATTTAAATGAGACACTAAATTAAATGAACTGCAAGTGAAAGATCTATTTTACTTCAGCGTAAGATTGATTCTAATTAATAAATTAAAGGAAATAGCGTAAGTAAAATTGCATGTTATTTAAAGAAGAAAATAAAAGTAATTTAAATTCAGTATGTTTATAATAAAATTGAGTGGTTTAGCTTGCTATACTATAGTGATATTCCTTACACTTATGCCTTTAAGAAAAGACTTTTTACCAGTTTTCCTCATGTGAGAGAAGCCCTCTAGTATTTGGCTTACACTCCAATCATGGAGAAAGCTCAAAGAGCTGGAGATGCTGGTTGCTTAACCTGTTCATGTATGTGGTAACGACCTATGTCATGCTGCATAAACATGTTTAAGCATTACATGTTAGCAGATGTGTAAAGCAAATTAAAAATAAGAATTCTTCACAAAAAAAGCAGAGAATCTCATAAAAATCCAAATTATGAAGAAGAACCAAATGGAAATCCCCAAAATCAATAAAATACCGTAACTGCACTCATTATGCAGACTTGATGTAACATTAGAGCTGACATTCAGAAGATAAACTAAGCAAATTTAAGAATAGATTGTTGCTTTATTCAATTTGAACAAAACAAAACAAAACAAAACAAAACAAAAAAACCAGCAAACCGAAAAATGGAGTTTTGCTACTGTGTGACTATACTATAGAATAAATATGTGCATGATCAGAATTTCTGAGGAAAATAACAGAATACGAAGAAGTAGGTCTGAAGTAGCACCAAAGAGACACTGCTGTGCAGCCCGACAAAGTAGAGCCAGCCATCAATAGGATACAGAACCCCAACTCCTCCGCACATGATAAAAAAAGTAAATATCTGAAAAATAAGGTTATGTAAGGTCTGTCATCAGAAATGGTAGATGCCAGAGAAGGTGACACACCGCTTTCCCAAAAACTAAATAAATAAATGAATAAATATTTAAGTAAATATACACCTCATGAAAATATGATGCAAAGACATTCTTCAATGTACACAGCATAGAAAAAAAATTCCCATTAAAACAATTTCATCTAAAGAGAGATATATTAATGTACACATTTTCAGCTTTCAAAGCAGATTGCCAACACAAATAAACATAAAAACAAATATAGTGTGCAATCTGCTTCCATGTGATTTGAAGAATTTTTTATCAAATGCAAATAATACAATAGTACCTGATGTGACAGATACCAGTAAAAAAAAAATTGCTGCATTTCAGTATTTACTTTTAGAAGAGATATAGAAAAAATAAATAAATAAAAGGCCCAGCGTAATAGTCTAGTGGCTAATATCATTGCCTTGCATGTGCTGGTTTATATCCTGGCTGCTTCATTTTCCATCCAGCTCCCTTCTTGTGGCATGGAAAAGCAGTTAAGGATGGCCCAACACCTTGAGATCCTGCTTGGGAGATCCAGAAGAAGCTCTTGGCTCCTGGTTTAAGACTGGATCAACTCTAGGTGTTGTGGCCACTTGAGGAGTGAACTACTGCATGGAAGATACTTCTCTCAGTCTCTCCTTCTCTCTGTAGATCTGACTTTTCAATAAAATAAATAATTGAAAATATAAATTTAACAAGAGAGTAAACCAGCAGTATAACCAGTATAAGCAGTGATAAATCAGCAGTATTAGCTGATTTATTTTTTCAGATTGAAAAGTTTATTTGCAAAGGGACCATGTGAGCAGGGAAGGGAGAGGGAAGGGAAAAGCGCCTCAGGAGAGAGAAAACCGGAAGGTGGGGTGCCTCTAGAAAGAGGAGGGATAGAGAGAGCCACCAAAGCTTTGAGGAAGGTTCTTAGGATTTTAAGCATTCCATGACCCTTCCTTGATGGGCAGAGAACATACAGGTAAGAAGTTGTAGGAAATGGGTAGGCAATGCTGGTGCCACCCAGCTGAAGGTGTGGCCAAGACCTCAGCAGGCGTGGATGGGTCTAAGAACCTCCCCCTTGAAAACCCACATCCTGCTTTGTAAGGGTAAGGGGCGACAATGTCTTCTGGCTGCTTCCTGTTGAATTGGGGCTTGTTTGGGTAAAGGGGCCCCTGGAGGTGTGACATCCACAGAGAGATGGTCCAGGTCATCCAAGTTGCTGTGGCAGAAGTTGGTCTGGTTTTCATACAAGTTTGCACGTTCAAGGCCACCTGGAGTCTGAAGACCCATTGACAAGTCTCTCCGTTAAACCGGGCAACATGGTTCCCATCTAAGTCTCTTTTCACACCCCATTTTGGCACCAGGGAAAATATGTTACTAGAAATGCCAGCGGGTTCTTTCCTCAACTTTGTATAGAAATAAAAAAAAAAATCTGGGAATCTGTTGCAGACAGAAAAGTTTATTTGCGAAGGGTCAGGTGAGCAGGGAAGAGAGAGGGAAGGGGAAAGCATCTTGGGAGAGAGAGCCAGGAGGTGGGGTGCCTCTCGGAAGAGGAGGGAGAGACACACCCAGTGTTAGCTGATTTTCCATGTAGAGGTTAAAAGGGTTACCTTATATATTTTTTGGCATTCTTGTCTTGGACTATGGATTTCTGGCACCCCAGATTTGATGTGCAGCCAATGCAGGACCTTAGCTCCTTTCATTGCAACTCTGCCTTTAGAACTCTTATCTGGAAACTCCAGGCTTGGGTTTTCTTGCTCTGCTTCCTTACTTCAAGAAGTCTATGATGTTTTGCTTGAGTTTTTGCAACAAATGAGTTCCCGTCATTGTCATCGTATCCTGAAATGACTAGAAGGCACTTTCTTTTCCTTCCTTCTTTTTTCTTTTCTCTTTTCTTCTTCTTCCTCTCTCTCTCTCTTGTTTCTTTTTCTTTTTCAGTATGCAAAGCAAGATTTATTTAAGAGAGAGTGAGAGGGATGTCTTTTCCCATTATGACAGGAAGGGGCTCCGAGAAGAGGAAAGACCCTTAATTAAACTTTGTAAATGATCAAATCAAAAACCTGACGGAAATAACTACTTATGAAATCATATCATTAAGAACCATTTCATTTTCCATGAAATATGAATATACAGTTTATTAATGTAATAAATTAAAAGAAAATTAATTCATCACATATGAAATAGCTAGAACTAAAACGATATTTAGTGATTAAAGCTGAATGTTTTGTCCCCATGATCTAAATCATAGCCATAAGCATGACATTTAGTCATATTTTTGAAGAGAATGCTGTCATATATACTGGAAAAGAAAGAATAAATCTGAACATATTTATAGATATTATGATGATCTACTTAGGTCTACTAAGAAGTATGTGAGTTTATCAGGAGTTAGTAAACAAGATATGCAAAACTGAAATTGATTTTCATATGCTTATAATGATCCATTGCATATTAAAATTAAACTCATAATTCTTCCGAGAAAGGTGAAATACTTCAGGGTATATCTAATAAGGCATAATATATACATAAACTACATACACTTTTAAATATTCTCATGAAGAACAGACAATTTTAAAAGAAGAGCAAATTGCGGAGATATTACTGTGACAAAAATTAAAGCTTACTGTTCAGTCTCAGTATTACAATATAAATACTACTTGTACAGACATAGATGAGGAATAGTAGATCAAATATCAATGGCAAAAATATGCCTACAAAAATTCTACCAACTGAATTTTCACTAATATATAGAAGAAATGCAATAGAATTAAGACAGTATTCTTCAATACATGGGATTGAAGTAATTGGGAACCAGCAGGAAATGTGTGCTGCCTCTCTGCTCCTCCACCCAAAAAAAGCAACAAAGTTTATCTTAATTTTCACGCCTAACATGAAAATCATTAAAACACTCAACTATAAGCCTTTTGAAAAGCAACAAGAAAGAAAATGTTGTAACTGGACGTTCTCTTTTAAAGGTTTCATGAAAGACATAATTCATTTAAAACCTGTAAATTACACTTCCCCAAAATTAGAAATTTTGTTTTGTCAAACTTTGTTAAAAAGATAAATGGACATGTTACAAAATTGTCTGACTCTGTTTGCATGTCAGATATTTAAGAAAATAAATGCCTGTACTATATAAAATAGTAAAAAATGTAACATTTCAGTTTGAATATAAATGAAGAGACATTCCACTAAAACAATTGGAATGCCTCTCTCAAGGCGATCGTTATTTAGAAAAATAACACATCCATACTTACTGTTTGAAACAAGACCCCTTGCCTTATTCACAATATAAAAATTAACTAGAAAAGAATAAAAATTCTACATGGGAAAAATGAAATGGGAAATACTTCAAGACATTTGCAAAGGTAGGATTGCTTTTTTAAGATTTGTATTTATCTATTTATTTATTTATTGGAAAGGAGGATACACAGAGAAGGAAAGACAGAGATGAAGATCTTCCATGCCCTAGTCCACTTCCCAAGGCCGCAATGAGCAAAGCAGGACCAACTGGAAGCTTTACCCTGTCTCCCACTTGGGTGCATGGTACCAGAGCCTTGAACCATTCTCTACAGCTTTCTCAGGCCACAAGACCAGTGCTGGTTGGGAAGTGGACCAGCTGGGACACCAACTGGTACCTGTATGGGAGCCCAGGCAGATGCAAGGCTGGGATTTAGCCACCAGGCTGTCACGGTGGGCCCCATATATAGGATGATGTGGGTAAGAACTCAAAAAACAAGCACTAAAAACACAAAGAGATAAATGGGATGCTAGCCAACTAGGGAGCTTCTGGAGCACAAAGGAATCAATCACCACCATGAGGAGACACTTGGCAGAAGTGGAAGGAAGGAAGGAAGGAAGGAAGGAAGGAAGGAAGGAAGGAAGGAAGGAAGGAAGGAAGGAAGGAAGGAAGGAAGGAAAGAAGGGAGGAAGGGGCTTTAAGTGGCAGTTGTTTTTCAGTCCTGGGACTGTTCTCAATCCCAAACTCCCTTCTAATGCACACCCTGGGAAGCAGCAGGTCACCGATTAAGTAACTGAGCCCTTGCCACCACTTGTACATATGAATTAACTTCCCATAGGTTCTTCTTCCTTCATTGTTTGCCAAGAGGTCACAGTAAAGGACAAAACAAAATGAGTAATGGCTTAAATTCAAGGTCAGTAAGTATTAATCCAATGCTTCATCTTTTCACAGTATCTATTGGGTATCTTGTTTGTAGTTACTAAAAATAAATCTATTATGATATAAAAACATTTTATTTTGAAATATAAACTGGTGCTTTCTAGCAGTTTGCTTTTTTATTTTTAATAAATAGATCCAGTTTGTTTTATGGAAGAAAATGGTATAAGATAGTTATTCAATTCAAATTAACTAAATGCGAAGGTCAAGTATCTAACTTATAAGTGGTATGTTTCATTGATGAAATTCCATGGAAATTTTATTTTTACAGATAATACACATGATGTATAAAATTCTGTTTAATGTATGGTGATTTTTTTTAAATGTTATTTTACACTGGCAATATGCAAATAGTTCTGGGCAAAGTCTCTACCCAGAAAAACACCAAACCTTACTTTTTACTGTGAAAGAGCAGAAGAGAAGATAATGTGTATTTTGAAATTTGAGTTAAGATCTCTAAGAAGAAACATACTAAAGAAATAATGCTTCATTGACAGAATATTGTCGACCTGAATCAAGTCTGCTTTTGATTGTCTTTGCTTTCATTGCCCTCACTCATTTCTCAATCCATTCCAGTATTCTTCTGCCTCGGTTTATACTATCCCTTTTGATGTAATTTTGCTCATAATGGCATTTATGCATTTTACTTTATTTTTATTTTAATTTTAAAGCACAGGGAGAGGAAAATGGAGAGAGAGAATGGCCACATCAGGCCGTAGTTAAGAGCCTCAGTATGATCCTTCTGCTGACTCCCAGTGCATGCGTTAGCAGGAATCTGGGTTAGAAATGGAATAACCTTGACATGAACTGCTCATTCTGTCATCGGAGGTGCTTATCCCTGGCAAAATAATAACATGCTATGCCATAGTGCCCACCGACCCAGATGGATTCTCTCCCAAATTCAGTTCCAGAGATCAGTCCAGGACTGTATGCAGACAGCAAAATTTGGTATGTTCAGGTCTCAAAAAAGACATATTAATTACATGTACCATAGAAACTTCCTCTCCAGGGCCTGGCACATTGGCATAGTGGTTAAAAAGTCCTAGCCTTTCACATGCCTGGGATCCCATATGGTTGCTGTTCTAATCCCGACGGCTCTGCTTCCCATCCAGCTCCCTGCCTGTGGCCTGGGAAAGCAGTCGAGGATGGGCCAAAGCCTTAGGACCCTGCACCCGCGTGGGAGACCCAGAATAGCTCCTGGCTCCTGGCTTCAGATTGGCTCAGCTCCAGCCGTTGCGGCTCACTTGGGGAATGAATCATCTAATGGCAGATCTTCCTCTCTGTCTCTCCTCCTCTCTGTATATCTGCCTTTCCATTAAAAAATAAATCTTAAAAAAAAAGAAAAACTTCCTTTCCAATACTCAGCTGGTGTCTGGATTACTTATAATATGGAATGTCTAACCCTCGTAGCCATTTGGTTGTACTGCATTATTTATAAGATAATGACAAGAAAGAATATCTTTTCATGATCCTTATACACATAATTTTTTTCTGAAGTCTGATCCATTTTGCTTGAAATCTGTAGGATAAGGAAAGCTTACCGTGTTTAACATTTTAATTACCTAACTTAGATTGCATTGTGATTTTTATGAATCTGTGATGGCATGACATAACTTACTAATTGTTATTTCAATTAGCTGTTTTTATTTTAGTAAGTTATCTTGTTTTAGCAGCTAGCTCTATTTTGGCAATCCAGTAAGAAAATGGGATGTTAAATCTCTTAAATTTCAATGAAAAATAAAGTTGGCAAATTTTTAAATGCATGAGTAAATAAGATATGTTGTCGTTTATGTTTCTATTTGATAATTAGTAGATATTCTGGTTTTATAAAAAATATGAATGTATATATTTCTAAATTGAATATAATATTGTGTGGATTTTGAAAATTTCATAGTGCACCTAACGTATAATCATTAAAAAGGCAACTAAAAATAAGATTAAATGTTGCTAAATATTTTCATTGATTTCTGGTTTTTTAAATGAATATTTTGTTAAAACTGCAGTTTTCTCTAATGAACAGCACTGCAGTTCCCTAAGTTATAATGCTACTTAATGATGCCAGCATTCCATATGAGGCTACAAATTTGAGTTCCAACTGTTCTGCTTCTAATCTAAAGGCCGGCTAATGGGTCTGGGAAAGCCATGGATAACGGGCCAAGACTCCAGATGATGGCCCTGCACTTGCGCTGAGCCACCCAAATCAAAGACTAAAATGGAGTTCCAGGCTGCTGACTCTTTCAACCACCCTAGGACAAGCCAGCCGGTTCAAAAATTTCTCTCTCTCTCTCTGTCTCTCTCTCTCTCTCTCTGTCTCTTCTCTGCCCCTACCCTCCCTTTTCTGTCACAATGGCTTTCAAATAAGTAATGTAAGACATAAAAAAAAATCTGTATTTTTCTCTAAGTCAACATATTGTGTAGAAAATATGAACACATAATATGGCTTTATATATATGTGTGAATTTTTTTACACAATAGGATATGGAAAAAATATATAACTTCAAGAAAAATTGTACAAATCACACTGATATGAGGCCTTCATATTACTATATATGATATTATATATACGATTTAGATGTGATTGTTGTTTAAAAGTAAACGGTATGTATTAAAAACTAATATTATGTTAAGATTTGCATGAAGTATTTTTATTCTTGATATAGGAACCCTGTATCACAATTATCATTGCTTTTTCCATGTTGTGGTTAAATGAGCAATCCAGTGTAAGATCCAGTTACTAAATCAGAAGTTTGGAATCCTGGCTGTGAATGCTACAAGTCGAAATCCTGCTACTGTAACAAAAATAAATTCAGGTCATAAAATTTCGGCCAAGTTATTTGTGGTTCTTTCATTTTCTTAAATATTTTTAAATATTTAAATATTAATTTTTTACTTTATTACAGTTATTGTTTGAAAAATCAGATAAAATTACTAAGTTAATCATTTTTGTTCCAAGATTATTTCATAGTCTATTGTAAACATGCATAAAATATGCTGAGAAGGAGTTAAATATATATATTAATTACAGTATATGATCTTTCCTATTTACTTCTTAGAAAATCATGTGTTACTAGCACTAGAGTGCCATCTTGTGGCTATATGTGACTTGTTTTCTAAATGTAAATTAGTACCATTTCTTGCTTCAGTCCTAGGTTTTAAAGAAGGGTTTTAATTAAAAAAAAAAAAGATTAGCTTAGATTCTGACATTTCACTAAATATAACAGAAGTAAGATATTAGAAAAAAATTAAGATACATGACCTGTGAGAGTTGTTAACCCAATTTTTTAACCTGATTATGTTTCTTACAAGGTGTATATTTTGAAATAGATCTGGTGTTTAAAATATTTGGAAGAGTATGTGAAAAAAAAAATTGTTGTGACTTTATCTCAACTTTTAAAGTAGATAGATTTTAAAGATTTTATTGTTTTCTGCAATTAAAAATGAAAGTATTATTATTATACTTATTTCTGACTTATTTCTACCATAATAATAAATAATATGTCTTTATGGAATACTGTTATATTTGGATTCTTTTTTTTTAAAGATTTATTTATTTATTGGAAAGTCAGATATACAGAGAGGAGGAAAGACAGAGAAAGATCTTCCGTCTGATCTTTCGCTCCCCAAGTGAGTTCAATGGCCGGTGCTGTGCTGATCCAAAGCAGGGAACCAGGAACCTTCTCCAGGTCTCCCATGCGGGTGCAGGGTCCCAAAGCTTTGGGCCGTCTTCGACTGCTTTCCCAGGCAACAGCAGGGAGCTGGATGGGAAGTGGGGCTGCTGGGATTACAACTGGCTCCCATAAGGGATCTTGGCACATTCAAGGTGAGGACTTCAGCCGATAGGCCACTGTGCCGGGCCCTATATTTGGATTCTTGTAAGTGTGATTTCACTAACTCTATATCTGGAAGCCACTTTTTTCACTATATGTCACTAATCATCAGTGTGCAATGTTGAATTTGAATAGTTGAATGTCTGTTATAAACAAATCGAAGTCATAATTAATTCAAATCTCTGTATTAAATATATTTTCCTGATGACTTCTTATTCTTTTCAGAGTATCCTATATTTCTACATGAAACACTTTGAATCACATTTTCAAATTTTAAACAGCAAATGTAATTACACTTCAAAAGTTCTCAGTTTCCATATGACCAAAATATAACCATGGATTAAATGTTGTATATTGATTTGCATATAAAGGGAACTGATGCCTGTAAATGTAATTTGTAAATAAATAAATCATTGTGAAATGCATATATTCAAATAGAATGACATGATAGTCATTTGCGCTCACTTGGGGAGTGAATGATCGGACGGAAGATCTCCCTCTCTGTCTCTCTGTATATCCACCTTTCCAATAAAAATAATAAAAATAAATCTTAAAAAAAATATCAAACTCCATACAGATAAATAAGTAAATAAATAGCTATTTTGTTCTGCCAGTTTCCAAGAGATTATTTTTATCTTTTTCCATTTTAAATTATAGTTGTTTATTTGTCAATTTACTTGAAAGCCTGAAACAGAGGGAGTGAGGGAGATTTTTTCTTTACATTTGTTAGCTCACTTTGTGCCCATAATATCTAGGACTAGAACGTACAGCAAATCAAGCCCATCTGGGTCTCCCTTGAGGGTAATAAAGACCCAAGTATTC
The DNA here is from genome assembly GCF_017591425.1 of Ochotona curzoniae. Classification (NCBI taxonomy): domain Eukaryota; kingdom Metazoa; phylum Chordata; class Mammalia; order Lagomorpha; family Ochotonidae; genus Ochotona; species Ochotona curzoniae. The sequence continues at coordinate 47,040,549 of NW_024467119.1, forward strand.
AAGCCACCACTCCTGCCCAAAGGGTGTGTTTTAAGAGAAGGTAGACTAAACAATGAGAGCAGAGGCTTGAATATAAGCACTCAAATATTGGAAGTGGGCTTCCCAAGCAGCTCTTTAGAGTACTATTAATTGCATTTGCCTTCCAGTTCTTATTCTACATTAAATTCCCTAAACTTCCTGCCATCACTCATTTTCTCATTTCCTTTGAGATTTGGTGAAGGTTTCCAGTGCTTGAATGAATCGAATTTTTTAAGTTATTATTTTATTTTGATAATCTTTACATAGTTGATTAGGGCAGAAATGGTCAAGGGCTACAGAAAAGTGAGTAAGACCATTGTTCCTATATTCTATCTCTCTCTCTCTCTTTTCTGAATCTGATGCAAGCATGGAGATGAAGCTACAAGCCCCCCCTCCCCCCATCTCAGGGTCCCTGATGTGGGGCATGCTCCGAGGACACTGCTCAAGAGATTTTGAACATTCAACAGTTCTGAATTACTGTAAAGCTCACCATTCCAAGCATGATGAAATCTCTCCAGGTTCCACTAGCTGAGATAGGCCATCTTAGGGTCTCCGTTTGCCTAGATTTTCACTGCCAACACATGGTTTGGGTAGATGATCAATTTGCTCTGTCCTCCATCTTCTGTTGTGGTACTAGTGCCTTCTGCAGGTTCTGATGGACTGCCATATCCTCCATGTGCACCTGGATATGCTGTCCACTGCTCAGAGGAGGCTCAGTTTTGACACATGCTGACTTCCAGTTGAATTTTTAATGAAGTGAAAAGGATGCAATGAAAATGATACCATGTGATTTTTTTCAAAACCTACCACTTTCTCCTGTTGTGGTAGCTTTTTGAATCAGGGCATTTATAGTAGTCATCTGTGTATGCTCCAACCTTGTTTGCTAAGATCTCAAAGATGAGCCTGCATTAACCAACAATTTTATATCTGATCACATGAAAAAAAAAAAAAACATAGAGGATTTTAACTCCCAACTTTTGAGCCCAGGATGGCACTAGATAGAATGATAAAATACCTACTCTGACATATAGTGCATAGACTGTAAATATAAAAGAAAGCTGTTAATTTGATTTAAGCATTGATATTTTGCTATGCATATGGGTAATCAGAGTACCAGTAATTCTACCCAAAATTATAACCAACAGGTGAATTTAGCATGGGCACTGTGTTTAAGCTGAAAATTAGAAGTATCAACTATATTTCTATGTTGTTTCAATGAATTAGTGAAAAAACAAATATACTAAAATATTAAACTATTGGGAGCAGCACCATGACATATTAAGCTAAATCTCACCTGCAGTGTTGGTATCCCTTATGATGCCATTTCAAGTCTGACTGCTCCACTTCCAGCTGAGCTTCCTGCTTATGATCTGGGAAATCAATAGAGAGTGGTCAAATCCCTTGCGCTTCTGCACTCATGTGGGACACCTGGAATAAAGTTCTGACTCCTGGCTTCAAATCATCTGCTCTACAGCTGTTATGGTCGTTTGAAGAGTAAATCAGTGGATAGAAGATATCTCTCTCTCAGATTCTTCTCTCTGTAACTTGCCTTTCAAGTAATAAATAAACAAATATTTTTAAAAGTTTAAGACATTAAAACATCTAAAATGATACTTCATGCATTTATGAGAATATTTGTTGCTTTATAGGCTGAAAATAATGAAACACTCTTTAGAAAAATGTAAAATATCTAAAGAGGTATGACAAATACTTGAGTGGAAAAACTAAATAGCTTTGAGATATTTTTATTATCCAACAGGTTTACTAGGAAATTATTCCAGGGATTAGTGCTTTGACACAGTAGGTAGTGCTACCTTTCAAGGTAACTTTTTCAAATAAATAACTCTTTCAAAAAAAGATCATATCGCAATCCAGGCATGCAAAGGAGCTTCTTCCAGAAGGTCAACAAAAAGATGTCCATGGGCCTGCTCCCCAGAAAAATAATCACACTGTTAAAAAACAAAAACAGAAGCATAACCAACAACCAAAAAATACCTCAATGATGAAATAACACAGGATCACAGAATTTATAGCAGGTAGGGGTCTAAAAGGGCCCAATCATCTTCCATCCATCATGTTAATTTTACATACTCGAAAATCTTGAGAATACTAAAAAGACAACCATGTAATTTAAAAATAAATGAACAAATTGTCTATTTCTCTTTTCATTTTTCTATTTGGAGTACCCAAATACTATCACCCACTGAAGCAAATGAGGGATATTAAAATTTAGGTTCTATACAGAGGACTTGACATTAGGCCAGTATCTATTCTTTAATATCATGAATTAAGCATCATTTTCAATTTTACTTGCAGCATGGTAAGGGAACATTATACATACCCAAGATCAAATATCAATTGTATATCCTCATCCTCCCTGTGGCACACATGAGCTGTAAACTTTGAATTACAATGCCTCATTCAACTACTCAGATAGCATAGTTTGAGGACACTACTTCCTAGTTTCCCAGTGGATATGGAGGGATTTGCTGCCACTCTGCTCATTGGTACACTTCTGGGAGTTTCTGCTGCTGTGTCCTGGTACCAAAGCAGTATGTTGACTCCTTTGATGAAGTACTCTCCCAATGCATGCATGCCTAACTTAGAATAACATGTACACTCACTATATCTTCTGTTTTTGTTCATCCATTTTTTTCCAATTTAAATGAACTTTTTAAATAGTTATAACTCTTTCAGTATTGTTCACATAAGCAATTTGGAAATTGGCAATAAAAATACTGAGGAAAGTTAAATCTGTCAATAATGTTCAATTAATTAAGTGGTCACATAAATAAATGCAAATAGTACAGTAAATTTGACTTGAGGGAAAATGTGGCACATTTAACTTGGCAGAATGTATCTCCAACAAGGTCATATAATGCATCGTAGAGCACCACACACTACATGGCGATGTGACAGAAGTGCCACAGTCTGGCCACCATCATCCATCAGACTGACAAATAGCAATGTATTATGTGACAGAAATGGTGCATCTGTGGTAAAATTAAATCCCAGTAATCTTCAGGGACTTTCAAAAGAAAAAAGGAAAAAAAAATGCAATCTTAAACATCTGCAATAATTCTGAATGATAACATTGCCTCAGAACTTACAGCTGAGTGGATGCTAATCAGCAGCTGATGAGTAGAAAAATAGCACAAACTTTCTAGTTAGCAAATTTGCACATCAGTGAAGAACAAGAAAAGTTTCTTAGTTTTATACAATTAAAAGGGGATACAAAAAACTAGTGATAAGGAAAAAAAAATCTGTGAGTATATAAACCTACAATGATCAGCAGTCTGCTCAGCAGCCCAGCGATCCAAAGCAGCGATCTCTGATCGGTTTGCTCAAGGACATGCAAAAAGTAAAGTTAGAAGCATTTCATATTCTCCTCCAGTGTGACATGCCTCAGCTAATGAATGATGGGACCTGGATTTGCACATTATGAACAGAATTCTCTTGCCTGACAGCTGCAGTGTATAACTTGTTCCAAATTCCCAGTATTGGATCTGAAGGAAAATACTCATTACAAAACTTTAGCTAATATTACACCACGGCTTCATTTCTACTCTCTAAGTGCCCTATTAACTCTCTCTACTGCTCTCACCTTTCCCATCCCCAGAAGCAGTACGTTAAGGGATCATTTAAAAAGGTACTCTCATCTCAAACTTTTTTTTTTCTGAAAGTGCAGCTTAACCAACTCCCAATTAAAGAGAAGCTACTAAATTGGAAGAAAATATAAATAAGAATGTTGTTTCATCAGAAAACATAAGCAAGTAATTAAAAAGTTAACAGAAGTAGGGGCAGACATAGCCACAATGCATGTATCTGACGAAGTGAAGATACAGTAGCAAAACGAACAGTGAAGCTAAAGAGCCTATGGAATTTTATCCAGGAATAATAAAATAAATGAAAAAGAAGCTTTCGAATTGGCCAATTAAAATATGTAAATGTTCTCAATGTCTTCAGAAGAGCAGAAGCTTAATCTACTCTGAGTTCACAATGAATTCTTATCTTAATAATGATTGTATAAATTGGGCAGTGTGCAGCTTAGGAGAACAGTAAACTTTGGGCAACAATAGCATAGAAGAATAATGTTAGTCAAAGTTTAAGAATCATAAACTATTAGGAAGCATTATGAAGAACACATTTTTAAACATGTATTTTATTTTTATTGCAAAGCCAAATATACAGAGAGGATGAGAGACAGAGAAGAAGATCTTCCATCTGATGATTAACTCCCCCAAGTGACCACAACAGTCAGAGATGCACCGATCCAAGACCAGGAGCCAGAAACTTTCTCCAGGTCTTCCACATGGGTTCAGGATAACAAGGCTTTGGGCTGTTCTCAGTTGTTTCACTAGGTCATAAGTAGGGAGCTAGATGGGAAGTGGGCTGCTGAAATTAGAAAAGTTGCCCAGATGAGATCTTGGTGTGTTCAAGTCAGGGATTTTAGCCACTAGGTCACCACAACATGCTACTGAATAACCAATTTCTTGATGAAGAAATGAATAAGAAAACACAAAAGTTTCTTGGACAGAATATAAATATGCAGGCAAAATTTAATATACCAACAAACTGCAGATCTAGGAGCTCATGTGCTACTCTTCTTGAACAAATGCATTGCCAATGTCCAATATTGCATCCGTTTGAATCCAATTTTTTCCCCTTGTTGTGTAACTTTGCTACCTATGGGAAGGCAGTGGAAAATGATTTACAATCTTTGGCCCTTGGAACCCATTAGAGAGACCAGTATAAAGTTCCTTGTTCTTCACTACAACTTGTCCTAGACCTGTTGTGATCATTTGGAGAATGAAACTGCATGTGGAAGTTTGAAGTTCTGGGTCTTAAAAAATTATATATATATATTTTTATATATAAAATATAAATCTATGGGCCCGGCGCGGTGGCGCAAGTGGTTAAAGGTCCTCGCCTTGCACCCCCGGGATCCCATATGGGCGCCGGTTCTAATCCTGGCAGCCCCGCTTCCCTTCCGGCTCCCTGCCTGTGGCCTGGGAAAGCAGTCGAGGACAGCCCAAAGCCTTGGGACCCTGCACCCGCGTGGGAGACCCGGAAGAGGCTCCTGGCTTCGGATCGGCATAGTATCGGCCCGTTGCGCTCACTTGGGGAGTGAATCATCGGACGGAGGATCTTCCTCTCTGTCTCTCCTCTCTCTGTATATCCGCCTTTCCAATGAAAAAATAATAAAAATAAATCTTTAAAAAATATATATATATAAATCTATTATATATTTATATATAAATTATATATAATATATTTAAATATATACTATATATTGTATATAATTGTATATATAATTTTCAATTATAAATATTTATAAAATTATATATACTATATTATATAGTATATAATTATATGTTATATATAATTATATATATGTTAAGACCCAGAACTTTAAAAATTAGATATAATATATATAATTATATATATAATTTGAAAGTTATGTATATCTGAAAGTATATGTATCAATACCCATAGGTTCATGTGATTATATATAATAGTCTATATGTATAATATTCATCTATCAACATATATTATTTATGTAATACACAACTATATGTTTATATATGTTTACTTATGTATTTATATATAATACTTATATAATTATGTATAAATATATATTTATACTTTGTGTATAAAGTATAATGTATAATTTGAAACCTTTATATTATATATAGGTACATATATAGTTTAAAAATATATTTATTTATATTTGAAAGGCAGAATAATGGAGAGATTGTCCATCTCTTGTTTAATTCACAAAATGGGCACAATGCCACCTGCGAGGCCAGGCTGAAGCCAGGAGTCAGAAATCCCATGCAGGTTTCCAACTTGCAGAGCAGAAGCCAAAGCACTTCTTCAATCTTCCATTATTTTGCTAAGCACATCCAAGTAATATTTTTAAAATTATTTTTTCCATAACTGATTGATCAACATAAGAATTCATCCCCCTTCTTTCTTTCATCTTCATAATTTTCATTCCTATGTTTATCCCCAATCTTTTACAATAGCCACCACTCAGTTTACTGTCACAAGCTTAGATCTCCAAAATATAAACATATTTTTAAATGACAAATTATTGGAAAAGATAGAAAAGAAAGTACAGTAATATGGAAATATTTTATGCTTTATGGGTTAGTTTTCATAAATTAGGGAGAGCATATGCTATTTTTACTTTGGCACAGGGTAATTTTACTAAATGTGATGATTTCAAGCTAAGACATGTTATGCAAAAGATAAGAGTTGATTAATTTTTATGGTTAAGCATTATTCCATTGTGTAAATGTACCACAGTTCTATTCATTTGTTGATGGTCATCTGGGGTTGATTACATGTTGTAGCTATTGTACATTTTGCTACTATAAGTGTGAGTAGCAGTTAACTCTCTCAAATGTAGATTTCACTTCTTTTGCAAATATTCAGAACAGCAGGATTATGTAAATAGCAGATTTCAAGACATACTACATGGCTGTAGTATTCAGAACAGCCCGATACGGGTACAAAAGATCAGTGGAACTGTATAAAAATCCCAGAAGTGAACCTACATGTCTATATCCAATTGGCTTTTGATGATCAAAATTAAACTAATCCAAAGAGAAAGTATAGTGTCTTTAAAAAATAGTGTTGCAGAAGTAAGATACAAGATTCCTGCCTTTCACCTCATACAAAAATCAATGCTAAATGGATCAAGAATCTAAACACACCACCAGACACCATAGCAGCATGCAGATAAGTGAGTACACCCCACAGGTGGGCAAATGCGAGTCCGTTTTATTTCCATGACCACGTTTTGAGCACATGCAATGGTTGCTATCTGCTTTTGTAAACACACTTGCTGATTGGCTTAAGCTGTGGTCTGAATTCAGCTGGATTAGGTACTTTGTGTGTGTGCCACTTACGTTGATTGGCTGATTTATATCACTCACCAACTAGAATGTGTCCACTGATTGGACAGTTTGAGAAAACGTCATGGCTGTTGCATGCCAGTGGGCACTTAAAAACCCCCTGACTTTGGCCATGTGGTGCTGCAGTTCCTGATAGGTGGTCGGGGCTGCCATTGCCAAACTTGGCTAATAAAGACTCCTGCTTAGATCCTACGCTGTGTCCGGCATGAGCTCCTTCACTCTCCATAACAACACCACCAAACTACTGCAGGCAGCATGTGAGAACCCTCTGCAAAGACATAGACACAGGCAAAAGACAACTAAAGCATAAGAAATTACTGAAAAAGTAAACATATGGGACGACATCAAGTAAGAGGGATCTGTACTGCAAAAGAGATGGTTAATAAAGTGATGAGACAACCTACAGTCTGGGGGAAAAAATTATGTGCCCACCTCACAAGTGACAGGATACTGAAATCCGTGATGTAACAAGAACTCCAGAAATTCAGGAGTATCAAAACAAAAAGCACAGTTAAGAAATGGACTTGGCCTGTGTGATTACTCAGTTTGCTCATTCTCTGCCTCATGCAGTGGCATCTCATAATGGCACTGATTCCTGTCCTGGCTGTACCATTTCCTATCCAGCTTCCTGCTTGCTTCCTGAGAAAGCAACCAAGGATGGCTCCAAACTTTGGGACTTTATACCCATATGGGAGACCCAGAGGAGGCTCCTAACTTCTACGTTCAGACTGCTCAGCTCCAGCTGTTGTGACTGTTCAGGGAGTGAAGCAGTAGTTGCAAGATGTCTCTGTCCTACTCTGCCAGAGTCCAGCTTCAGCTGAGTTCGGAGCTCGAGAAGGGTGCGTGAAATAGACGTAGAAAGAAGAAAAGAGACAGACCACTACGATTCCAAGATCATTGTGGACCATGCGTGAAAGCTGTCCACTTTATTTGTACAGAATCAGTCACAAGCTATGGCACAGACTTTTTACGTCATAGTGTTGCATCCACTCCACCGCAGAGTATGGCTCCAAGCAGTACAATTACAAAGTTTTCTTTAGGGGCAGTTTGACATAGCTTCAAGGGCGGCACCATTTACAGCTTGAGAGGTGAGTGAGGGAGGATTACACATTCCTTGTTTATCTTGGCTTGCCAGTCCCCACCTGCTCTCCTCAGGTCTGGGCTCTAACCTTGGCAACGCCTGTGACAACCAGACCCCTACCTTGAATTATGTATGGGTTAAAAAGTCTTGGGCCTTGGTTAATGGGGATTAGGGTCATTGATAGAGTTGGCCATTAGGCCTGCAAGTTCAACCTTTAGGGTCCCAGTAACAGGATAGCCTTTAGGGTCCCAGTAGCTATATTTTTGTCATAGACATTTCAGCCCATACTGTCATCACTTCTACTAGTTTGCAAAATTCTTATCAAGCCATTTCCCAGAAAGCATGCTAAATGTTTGGGCCAGATTTCAGAGCAGTGGGTAGGCAGAGTAAGGTGTTTAGAAATGGCATGGGCTTAATTGTACTCCTGTGTGCAGTTAAAGGCCCACTCATCAAGACATTATCAGTAACATTAACTCTTAAGCTCATGTTGGTTGTAAAAGCCATCTCACAGGGGCAAATAATGCCTCAGTAGATTACAAAAATTCTTAGTGAGGTGGTTGAGTGTCCATGCAGAAAGGGGGTGAGACTGCATCAAGGTGGTCAGAGAGAAATCCGCCGGGCCCTGCCAAACAGCTGGAAGCTCCCCGGGCCCTGCCAAGCAGGGAGCTGTTCTCTTCACACCTTCGTGTTATTCATACCTACTGCACGGACCCCAGTACTACTCTATCTAAATCTGTCTTTCCAGTAGAAATAAATAAAATCTTAAAAAAATTACATGGACAAATGACATTAGCTGATATTTTATAAAAGATGAAACTCAAAGTGTTAATTGTGACCTGAAAAGATGCTCAGGTCCTCTAGCCACCACAGAAAGAAAAATATAAACCACAATGAATTTCCACCTACCTCCAGAGAGAATGGCCTGCAAACAGAAATCAACAAAAAATAATTGCTAGCAAGGATGTGAGGGAAAGTACACACAAACCCACTTTGGGTAGGAATGAAAATTAGTACAACCACTATGAAAGTCAGTGTGGAAATTCATCAGACAAATGAAAACTGGTTTTAAAAATAGAAGATATAGGGCCCGGTGTGGTGGCCTAGCGGCTAGAATCTTTCCCTTGAATGTTCCTGGATCCCATATGGGCGCCAGTTCTAATCCCAAGAGCTCTGCTTTCCATCCAGCTCTCTGCTTGTGGCCTGGGAGAGCGGTGGGGGACGGCCCAAGGCCTTGGGTTTCTATACCCACATGAGACACCGGGAGGAGCTCCTGGCTCCTGGCTTTGAATTGGAGCAGCTCTGACCATTGCAGCTGATTGGGGAGTGAATCATTGGACAGAGGATCTCCCTCTCTGTCTCTCCTCCTCTCTATATATCTTATTTTGCAAAAAAAGAGAAATGAATCTTTTTAAAAAAAAATAGAAGATCTGTTTAAAATAGAAGTTTTAAAAATAGAAGCTTCAGGAATATTAATATGTGAAGATCAAAGGCCATAAATATAGAATATTCATAAACTAGACTGCATTGTTATTTAAACTATTACAGCCAAGACACAGGATGATAAAGTTAAGATATTTGTGGCTTATAAACAAAACTCAGAAGTACATGGAAATTTATGTAAATAGAGGCAACAAAATACATAAATGAAGGCAACTGTAGAATTCAAAATCAAAAACAAAATAAGCTAAAGCAATGAATAAAGACATTAAAGGATATTAAGGTTTTGTAGAAAGAAAACTTGAATGTGTTAAGCCTCACTAGTACCAAATAAACTAAAATAAAGGAATACAATATTTTGCAAATACAAAGCTGGAATAACTTAATGTCTGTAAACATTAAGGCACAATTTAGCAAGACGTACTGAAATTTTACATGTGTGAGCATGCCTAAGCTAAGTAAAATATCAATATGCAACTGATCCACTCCATAGAACTCTTATTCATGTACAAATGGAGAATGGAAATTTACTAATAGAGCCATCACCTTAAAACAACAAAAAAAAAAGTTATAAAGAAATTTAAAAGAATGGTTAATAACTTATATTAATAATATAATAAAATATCTCCAATCAATACAAATAAAAAACACTGTATTTTTCATCAGAGGAATGTTACTTATTCAAGCAAAATATTAGCAGAGAGATAGACACTTGGGTAGGCAGAGACCAGGAGGCTGCCTGTCCCTTTTGGAGATGAGTCTCGGAGAAATACCAAGAGTCCAATCAGGTTATGGGCAGGATGTCCGTGTCATGTTCCATGTCTTGTAAACCAACCTCTCTGTATTATTTTAATTTATCTAGTTAATCTAATTTTATATGCATTAGGGAAGTTCCATGTGTGTTCTGTGGTCTTAACTGAGCCTCTGCTGGAACGTTCACCCAACTAACTGATCAAAATCAACCCTCTCCCACATGAATCACAAGAGCTTCCCTTTTTATAGCCCATTAAAACCACTAGACAAGGGGGCCCAGTGTGATAGTGTAGTGGTTACAATCCTCACGTTGAATGCACCAGGATCCCATATAGGCGCCAGTTCTAATGCCAGCAGCCCCACTTCCCATTCAGCTCCCTGCTTGTGGCCTGGGAAAGCAGTCTAGGACGGCCCAAAGCCTTGGGACCCTGCACCCACGTGGGAGATCTGGAAGAGGCTCCTGGCTTTGGATTGGCTCAGCATTGGCCGTTGTGGTCACTTGGAGAGTGAACCATGAGACAGAAGATATTCCTCTCAGTCTTCCTCCTCTCTGTATATCTGCCTTTCCAATTAAAATAAATAAATAAATCTTAAAAAAAAAAAAACTAGGCAATCAACCTTTAAAGGATCCATTCTTCACATTTTGTTTCTGCTTTCGCTCAGTGAAGTTCTTGCTCATTTTGCATTGATTTACACATGCTGCTTGTTCTTGCTGCTCATTCTTCCTGAACCTGAGATACAAAATGAGCAGGAAAAAAGCGTAAGAATCCCCCAGTCCTGTTCCATTTCCTGGTGTTCATCCTGGTATTGTCCACAGGGTATGTTACGCTGAACTGCCACTGATGTTTTCTTTTTGAGTTTCTTTTCTGCATCAAGTTTCCACAATCAATAAAATCAGCTATATAGAAGCAATTAAAGACTTCAGGTCTTTAACAAAGGAGCAGACTGGCAGGGTGAACTCTAGCTAATCTTCCTTTGCTTTTTGTGCACTGTTAAGGTTGATCTTGTCCTGCTTACAATTATGTTTGTGTAACTTTGTTCAGGGTATGAGGCTGGATCAATGTCCTTGAATTACTGAAGGTTTCTGAGTGGGGCAGCTCCCATTGTTGCCTGTAAGCTCCTTGATTGGATCCAGACTCTGGCCACCCATAAGTATTGGCTAAAATCTCTACTCACCACTCTTCCCGCTGTCCTTAGTCTCTCTCAGATGTCTGGAAAGGTTCGTGGCAGTGCTAGAACTGATGGGAGAGGTTAAACTGATGGGAGTTTGTTAAATAGGTCTGAAGCTTTTTCAAATTCATAGTTTTCTCACTATTCTTTAGGCTGCATTTTGTTGATAACTTGTTATATATTTTTCTGTTCATGACAACAGTATTGAATGATTCTCGGTTGGGAGAACTGAGTGTTAAAAGAGTTTGACATTACCTGCCTATTTCGAACGATTCCAGTAGTTATTCTAACTCTAACAACACTTGGCCAACTACTTGATCTAAAATGCTCAAGTTAAAATTAATTATTACGTTTATCTTGCCAAAACAGTAAAAATTCTTTGTAAGACATGTACAAAGTTCTAAACTGAGTGCTTTCTCGTTTTAAATTTCCTGATTGATTCCTCTAATTCTCAACAGATAAGGCTGTCAATTGGCAAAGATGCTAACTGATCCAATATATTTAAAATGTTACCACACTTATATTTGCTTACATGCTAGACGATGTTTTGTGTTCTCAGGTCAATAAAACATAATTCCAGATGGTCCCCATGGATTTAATTTAGTTAGCTCTCCTAATATTATGTTGGTTGGCATGATGCAGTGTAATAGAAGGGTGTCCTCTGTCCATTGACCTCAGCATCTGACAAAGACACAATAAATGTTGGGACAGGATGTTGACTGCCTCCTTCCTGAGGTTATCCTGGCGCATATCCCAAACCACCTGTCTTTGCACTAGGTGTTAAAATTCTGGGTGCAGGGGAATATTGCTCTCAGCTTAGGGGACAAGACAATGCACCTATGCTGATTCTCTGTCCCTTGGCACAGTAATCACAGCAGGGGTATGAAAATGCTCCAAAGACATTTAGACGCACCTGCACATCATCCTGTCTGTTGGGTCACAACTGGCTCTCCTGCAAGTTAAGGACACTATACTGAGTAGTAGCAGACAAGGAAATATAATGTAGAAAATAAACATGGGGCTTTAATTATTTAACATGCGTGTTCCCTACTAAGAGTGTGTATAACATATGGCAAAATATTTATATTACTTTTATAATGTCTGAAAAATTTTAAATCGATTCAAAGTGAGTGTTTGCATGTGATTTGGAATTATGATGAAAATACATTAAAATATGTGTAACAAAAGTAAACATATTAAAAGTTAATAGATATTAGCAAGTGTATTCTTTTTTTAAAAGATTTATTTATTTTTATTACAAAGTCAGATGTACAAAGAGAAGGAGAGACAGAGAGGAAGATCTTCAATCCGATGATTCACACCCCAAGTGACCGCAATGGCTGGTGCTGCGCCGATCCAGAGCCAGGAACCAGGAACCTCTTCCTGGTCTCCCACATGGGTGCAGGGTCCCAAGGCTTTGGTCCGTCCTTGACTGCTTTCCTAGGCCACAAGCAGGGAGCTGGATGGGAAGTGGGGCTGCTGGGATTAAAACTGGCGCCCATATGGGATCTCGGTGCGTTCAAGGCGAGGACTTTAGATGCTAGGCCACGCCGCTGGGCCCAGCAAATGTATTCTTAATGAATTAATGGAGATGTTAACATTTCTCATCTACCTCAGGGTATATATTCCACATAAAATAGATTAAAACCAATTTATAGATTATTTGTGGAAAATACTAAGGTGACTTCATATGAACATTCAACTAAAACCAAAAGTTTAACAGAAATTTCAAGTAAATGTAATGTCTACTATGCTAGAATCCTATAAATGCAAAACATATGGATTATACTTATGTATATACATTGCTCATTTAATATAATAAATAATACCAACAAAATAACATGCTCATATGAGAATATAATGACAACCATTGACAACCGAGATGCAGGTATTGATAAAAAACTTGCCTAGATTTCTTATTCTCATCACAAATAAACAATTCCAGTTACAGATGAATTTAAAGTAGATGAACAATCCCACAGGTTACGTAAATCCAAAAATGCAATGCAATGATTTTTGCTAAAAAATAAAGGTATCAGTGTTCATGACAGGTTGAGCCTTTATCAAAGTTTTTATTTATGCATCCTTTTAAGATTTGTTCATTTTTCTTAAAAGTCAGAGCTAAATAGAAATAATGAAAAAAAAAATTGACAGTTCTTCCTTCACTAGTTCAATTCCCAAATGTTTGGATTAGCTCGAGGTGGGCCAGTGCAAAGACAGGAGCTTCTTCTGAGTCTCCTGCGTGGGCGCAGGTTCCCAAGCACGTGGGCCAGCCCACATGCATTGTCAGGGAGCTCAACTGGAATTGGAGAAGCCAAGACTTAAACCAGTGCTGACACCACAGGAGGCCAAGCCTGCTCTTCCATGGTGCCAGGCCCTGGAAACGTTTTCATCAAGAAAAATAATTTTTGAAATAGTGAAAAAGCCTAAAGATAATTTGAAAGTTTAGAATCAAACTTAAAAAAGAAAGGCAAAAAAGTGTATGTGTGCATAAAACAGTTCATGGAAATGAAATGAAAAGTTACTTATAGTGAAAATTATTCTAATTTGTGCACGCAAATGATCTTCAAATAGTTGTGGAAAATGTTCACGATTAAAAAACGGCATGATTTTCTAAAATTCTTGCTCTTAAATATTGCTCTTTTCTTTCAATCCTGTGTCTTCATAAATTCTTTGAAGTCCCGGAAAAGGCTCATAAACTCTTGTCCTCATTTGGTGCAAATTCACGGCAAGGAGCCAACCTGGAAAGGTGGGGCTTAATGCCCAGTTCAAGCAAGTGGAGCTGCTAGTCGAGTGGTCTCCTATCTAACCTAGTGGGGCTTCTTCCTGCCCTCTTTATAAATTGGCTCCATCAGAGGTCAAGGTCAGCTATATCTGGCTCTCACCAAAGTCATGCTAGGTGCTTTGGAATATGAGCAAAGAGAAAGTTAAGTGCAAAAATTTGATTTAATTTCAGGCTATTTGTATCAGTACCCAGAAATAATTATGGTAATGTCATTCCCCCATTATCTCAGATTCTGAGCTATTGTGACAAAAATTACATGCAAAAACACAGAGGACGCCAGGTGTGGTGGCTCAGGGGCTAAATCCACCTGTTGAAGCTTCCAGATGCTGTATCACTGCATGTTCATGTCCTTGCTGCTGCACTTCACAACCAGCTCCCTGACTGCGACCTGGGAAAACAGGACAGCATGGCAGATAACATTGGGACTCTAAACCCACATGGAAGACTAGGAAGAAATTCTGGCTTCTGACTTTGGAGCAGCTAATTGTTTGCCAATGTGGACACTTGGAGAGTGAAGCAATGGACAGAAAAATCTTTCTCTCTGTATCTCCTCACTGTAAATTTGATTTCCCAGTAAGAATAAATAGTAAAGAAAAAAAGCTTCGGGCCCTGTGCGGTAGCCTAGCAGCTAAAGTCCTCAACTTTAATGAGACAAGATCCCATATGGGAGCCAGTTCTAATCCCAGCAGCCCTGCTTCCCATTCAGCTCCCTGCTTTTGGCCTGGGTAAGTAGTCAAGAATGGCCCAAAGCCTCGGTACCCTGCACCTACGTGGGAGACCTGGAATTTCCTGGCTCCTGGCTGCGGATTGGAGCAGCACCAGCTATTAAGGTCATTTGAGGAGGAGGCATTTCCTCTCTGTCTCTTCTCCTCGTTGTATGTTTGACTTTGTAGTAAAAATAAATGAATCTTTAAAAAAAGAAGAAAAAAGCTTTAGAGCTTTTACATCTTAGTATAAGACAATTTGGACATTAAGGAAGATAGGGGCATCAAGGAAAATCTGTGTAAATAATTTGTGAAAAAATACCTTGTGCAATGTAAGCAAAACTGCCTGTTAGAAAATTCTAAGTAGGTGCAATATCTTTCCATGTACCTAATGTATATGACACATCATCAGCATGCTTGTGTTTAGATCAATGTCTCCAAAATGGTCTGAACAATTTTAGGTGCTTTAACTCCTTTTTGCAAGAGCTTTTTGAACAATTTTGCACATATGAGCTATATACATGTTTGCATAAAGTTATTGTTACAGATAGTCAAACAGCCATTTAATCATCCCAGCTATCATCATAGATGTAATAACCTCTATATTATAAATATAAAATTTAAAGCATACAAAACCTACAATAATATAAATACAGTATTAGATCATTATTTTTAAAGATTTTTAAAAAAATTTTTATTGGGAAGGCAGATATACAGAGAGGAGGACAGAGAGGAAGATCTTCTATCCTCCAGGGCGCAGGGTCTCAAGGCTTTGGGCCGTCCTCAACTGCTTTCCCAGACCACAAGCAGGGAGCTGGATGGGAAATGGGGCTGCCAGGATTAGAACTGGCACCTATATGGGATCCTGGCCTTTCAAGGTGAGGACTTTAGATGCTAAACTATGGCATCGGACCCATTATTAATGACTATGTAAAGAAAAGATTCAATAATGAATAAAATCATTGTCAATATATTATTATGTTTCTAAAAGCTAAAGTTGAGATACCAGCAAAAGCTGAGATATCATAGTTCAAGTCATTCAACAATAAAAAGAAATTTTTTGCTCCACTGGAAATCAGGCAAAATTTCATTTTCACTTTTTTTTTCTTTCTAATAGTTTTTGATTTAAATTGCATAGCAAGAAGTAGGAAAGAGACCATTCGTTTACTGGTTAATTTCCCATTGTCCTACACAAGCTGGTGCCGAGCCATGTGATGCTTCCCAGGTTGCTGCAGGGAGCTGTAGCAGGAGTAGAGGAGCTGGGAACCAGCTTTCTAATTTAGGAAGCGTGAGGCCCAAACACAGATATTACCCATTGTTCCACAAAAATCACCCTCTTTATTTGTTGCGAAAACACAAAACTAAAATCTAATACAGAATTTAAGGTCTTACAATAATCGCAACTATAAGATAGTAGATCAAACATTGCTCATGAGCATGCAGATGCTCCCGTTTGGGTGGTTCTCTTAAGCAATGCACTGCAGTTGGAAGAAACGATATATATCATAGTAAAAGTTTACAGAATTATTTTCCTAAACAAACGATAACTCTCTTCATCGTGGTGTTTTCAGAGGTGGAAAAAAATGGATTTCTGTTGGTTTACATATGCTCAGTGTACATGCTGGGATAAAGATAAGACATTTTCAATGATTGGAAGGGCACCCTGCTCCCTGAATCTCAAGAAGGCTATAATTTACACAGATCCCATGATCAGTCCTTTCATTCAACAGAAGAGAGCAATCAAATAAAAAGACATACAATTTTGTAGAGAAATTGCACATACTTGTATCTATAGCCCTTAACGTTCAGGACAATGAAGTCAAATGGAGGGATTTGCAGATCTTGCTTAGACTTCTTGAGTTAATTTGTTCAGTACAGGTGGGATATAGATTTTTTTTTAAGATTAATTATTTATTTTTATTGGGAAGGCCGATTTAGAGAGAGAAAGAGATACAGGGAGTAAGATCATTTGTCTGCAGGTTCACTCCCCAAGTGGCGACAATGGCTGGAATTGAGCTGCCCTTTAGTCAGGAACAATTGGCCTTCATTGTGGTCTCCCAGGCAGATGAAGAGTCCCAAGGCTTTGGTCCATCCTTTGTTGCTTTCCCGGGCCACAGCAGGGAACTGGATGGGAAGTGGAGAGCTGACACGTGAAATGGCACTGGTATGTGATATGGGCGAGTGCAAGGTGGGAATTCAGCCACTGAGACAATTTTCCAGACCTGGGCATTGATACCTTGTTCATTTTTATAAATTCCCACATGAACCTAACTTACAAGCAACTGTTTGTTTATGTCATTTTAGTGTACTGATTTGGAGTCATTTCAGCAAAGGAGTAACAAATTTCAAGCAATAGGATGTCTTTATGCAAAGAAGATGTCTCTGAGTACAGCAGGATTTAGTTAATTCAGCATCTCAAATCTGTTTTCAAAGAAACAATCATTTTGTGCTTTGGGCTCTGCCAACTTCTGTGGTATTATTATTTTTATAGCCAAAGAATGGAAACTATATTCAAAGGCAGCAAATGACCTAGATTCTGAGTTTAATAGCAGGACATGAAGATATTTCTAAAACCAGAATGGAGTCTCTTGTCTGCTTTCCATTTATAAAAGTAACAGATACTTCATATTTCTCCATGGTAGGACTGTATTCACTCTTGGCACTTAGGGTGAAACTTAAGCCAAGAACAAATACTCATGTATAGAATATTTATTTGAAAATGTTATTTTACATTTGTCATCAAAAATATAAATAGGCAAAAGTGTATTATTTACTATATGATAAAGGTTTCCCTTTTTCTTTGGGGGGGGGGAGTACTCACTTGAGATTAGTTGCTGAAAGTATCGTTGAAGCAGGTGTTAGACTTGATATTAAAATACAGGCTAGACCTATACCTGAGTCCTTAGGTTGAGTGAGTACTTCTGGTTTCTGGGTCAGGTTCTTGCTAAATAAAACCCCAGAAGACAGCAATGGAGGCTCAGGAAACCCACATGAGAGATACATATTGAGTTCCAATCATGAAATAAATTTGAAGACTCCATCAACAGATGTGATATTCCTGACTTATCTCCCTCTCTGTTCCTTTTTTGTTTCCCTCAAAATGTATTATACAACTATCTATCAGGGCTCAAGTTGTGGCATTACACTTGAAGTTGTTAACAGCAATGCCAGCAAACCATATTGCCAAGGGTTTGTGTCCCTTCTCCACTTCTGATGCAACACCCAAATAATGGCCTGGGAAAAGCAGGGCAAGTTGGCAAAAGTGTTTGTGTCCCTGTCACCCAGATGGAAAACCCAGGTGAAGTTCCTGACTCTTGGCTTCGGCCTGGGCAACCATTAGATATTGTGACCATATGGGGAATCAGCTAATAAAACATCTATCTATCTATCTATCTATCTATCTATCTATCTATCTATCTACCTATCTATCTATAACATGGGTATATATTTATGTAACTCTGAAATTAATATAAATAAAATTTTTGTTTTGTTTAACATAAACTCATTTTATTTTTGATGATGTTGAAAGGGATGCATGCCCATGTGGACCACCAGTTATGGAGGGGAGGCTTGATGAATGGCGGAAAGAGAAAGAGACAACTGCTTCCAATTGCATTTAGAAAATAAACCAACAGAGGAATCTTCTCTATATCTATGTGTCTCTTCTGTCTATATACCTGCCTTTCAAATAAAAATGGACGTATTTAGAAACATGATGAATCATAATAATGCATGTACCTACAGTATCACTGAAATGTCATAAATGTCATGTTCTTAAAATTACCATATTTTATGAGATAAGTCACAGGCTATATGCCTCTGTCTATTGCCTCAACAATAGATTACTAGCCGCATGATACAATGGTTAATGGGATACAAGCTTTGAAAATCTATTACTGTTAAAAGGACTTCACTATCCCCAGTACCACCACTGTAGAAACATTTTCTAAGAGACTGCAAGCTTCTCTGAGTCTCTGATGGCTTGGGATCTTAAGTGAGATTACACAGAAAAAAGTAGATCAGATGGATGTGGCAGAAACATCAGACAAGCAGACAAAGCTATGTCCTCAGATTAAAACGGATTCAGGAAGATCAATGAGGTACTCAGCCACTCTGATCCAAACAGAACAAGGGGCTTATGTCTTCATCTTCAAAAGGCCTTTGTTTCTAACAATTTGGTACAGCTAGCACTATCGGTTTTTTCATGTCATTAAACTATATCACTGAGATTAGCAAACACCCCGAGAAGACTATTACAGCTTGAAAGTTCATTTCATTGAAGATCCCTGGCATTTTGTATTCTATGACTCATATGACATCGGAGTACCTGACATTTTTTATGTTTTGCTCTTAATCTCTCCCTTCAAGTTGCTTCTTATTAAGCTCCCAGGGAAATCAACATTTGGTATATAAGAAAGAAGCTAAGTTTGACAGTTTCAAAAAGAAGGATGTAAGAATTTTGTAAAAACCTTTGCCAGTGTCTCAAATCTAATATGTTCTTTTTGCCACTTTCATAAACACAAATAAACTGCCAATATCTGGTCAGTATAGAAATAGATCATATGCCTAAATGCCTTGAGTCATTATTTTTATATGTCTTTTTTCTCATCACACTGGTGTATTTTATATACATTTATAAGAAAGTAATATATGTATTGATTGACAATTATTTTTACTACAAAGTGAATATATTGTTATTACAAAAGAATTATTGTGCCATAAAAGAGAACAATGCATCAGGAGATAAAAGGAAATTATCATACTTCTTTTTTCAGGAATTTGATATCTTTTGCATATTCACTTGCTGATCACTTTTTTTTTTTTTTTTTTGTAATATAAATGTCACTGGGCCTGGCTCAGTACCTGAAGTCATCACCTTGCATATGCCAGGATCTCATATGGATGCCTATTTGTGTCCCAGATGCTTCACTTCCCATCCTTCTCCTGGCTTATGGACTGGGAAAGCAGTGGAAGACTTAAAAGGCTTTGGGATCCTGCACCTGCCTGGAGACCCAAAAAAAGCTCCTGGCTCCTGGCTGCTGGTTTCAGATCTGCTTAGCTCCAATAATTAGAGCCACTGGAGGTGTGAATCAGTGGATGGAAGATCTTTCTTTCAGACTCTCCTTTTGTCTATAGATCTGACTTTCCAGTAAAAGTAAATGGATACTTTAAAATATATATATATATATATATATAAATGGCATCATCAGTTTTATTTATTTAACTGTCTCAACATGGATTGAGTTTGTGTTACTCGTGCAAGCCTGTTTTTTGATTGATTCAGGCCTATAGCAGCAACACCTAATACAATCACTTTATGCCAAGACAGAAAAGCTTCCCTGGTTGTAGATACTTAACATCTGCGTCTGCACCTCATTAAACAAACAAACAAACAAACAAAAAGACAACAACCAAAAGAACATCCTGTCTACAGGATTATAACAAAACAAAACTGGAATTCCATCACTTTTTTTCTGGACAAAACTGTTTTTCTTTGCTTTTATAAACTGCAATCATGAGTACAATATTTTTCTTGCTTAAATGTATTTCCTAGCAAGTCATCAGAACTGGGAGAGATCTTGAAAATCATCAATACACCAAATTACAATTGCCTGTGCTAACATCCACTGGTAGCAAATAATAAAATTTTGACTTTTATTGTTTGATTGTTTTTTAAATTCATATAAACTAATCACACGGTATACATTCATTTAAATGTGATGCTATGTTCTTGTTATAATGTTTTTCTGCAACATTTTTCTGGTGGCATTGTTGTTGTGCTTACTACTATTGCTTTCTTTTAAAGTTGCAAACTATATTCCACTTTATGTTTATATTGCTGTTTATCTTCTAATGTTGGTGGGTAATGAGGGTTGAATTGCATTTGAGTATATCAGGAATACGACATTATAAAATTTTATAATGCCACCACACATACACAGACACACACACACACATATATAATTTTTCTTAGCTAGGTATCAAAGAAATTTTTTATCCAAACTTATTACTCTAAATCTTTAATTTTTAATTTTTAATTTACCAGCTACCAAAGAGGAAGAGTGTAAGAGACAGAGAGAGAGAGAGACAAAGGAGAGGAGATGGAGTACAATAATAGCATTGTATTGTCAAATTAATTGTTATGATTCAAGATACTGATGTCTATCAAAAACAGTAATCTTAGAGGAGTAGAAAGGTGAGGTTATGAATTACATAGGAAACTTTTAGTCATGAAATATTTTCCATTCATATCCTGAGCTTTACTTGATAAAACATACTCTGAGTATTATAGCTCATAAATTCAAAGATTACATGTTAGATTTCTGAATCATGGGCACTCCAGTTATATCCTGACTTCTAAAAGAATTAATAAAATCCCATTCTTACATGTAAATAAAATCAATTTGTGTTTGGAATGTTCATTTGAATGTGTACAAGAGGTGGTGCCCTACCTTCCTTCTTCCTCTTGGCAGGAGTACAAACTATGGAAAATCAAGTTTTCTAAGAATGGCCACAGCAAAACCTCTACTCCTGCGTGTTCCTCTGCAGTGTTAAGACGCTGGTACCTTATGGCAGAGGGAGGCAGGTTTTTCTCTTGATTGTCTTGAAAGTGAACGGCTCTGGTAAGTCAGGTGGAAAAGACTAGGGACATGAATGATTCACACATAACCCTTAATTTCTTGATTCAATCCTTAATTTCTATCTTTGAGAATTCTCTGATTTAAGTAACATTCTTTCAGAACCCATTCTCCACTTATGCAAAAGAAATAATTCCATACGTTACAACATGTAGTACATAAAGAAAGCAGAACCATTTGAACTGCCATCAACAACTCATATCAACATTCAATCTGATGAGTGTGGAACTCTTATTTGAGAATCTATGCAAGAAATGCAATCAGATGTCTGCACTATTAGCTGTTTCTGATACGATGAAGTAAGAAATCCTTTGGATATAGCTACAGCCCTATTTTTAAATTAACACTCAATTTGTGCAACACTTACAGTCACCCTTATATAGGCATGTTTATATTTGAGCATATATATGTTTTTTATGTAAGCATATGTACATTTATATATGTTTATATTTGAGCTTACTTACAGTCCTCCTTATGAGTATATGTTCAAAGTACATCAAACCAGTCAAAAACTTCCAAGAATTAAAATATATATATATATATATACACACATATATATATTCACATAAAAATAATGTGGTCTCTGACTCACTTACATGTGTTCCATCATTTTCATATTAGAACACTTTAGTAAATTGTATTTGCATAATCAGTACTATTATTTTATATAATATAATGTTGGAAAAGGTAATTTTAAAAATTTCACTTTATTTAAAAGTTTGGCAAAATTAATCTGAAGTTTTGTCGTGGTGCATGGCATGATCTTTATTGGATGTCAGTGTAAAAAGAGAACATGAATTTTCTTTTTTTATACTTCTTGTTAATGAAAAAAACCAAGCCTCATTTTAGCAAATAATATAAAGTTGATGAAAATATCATAGCTTAGTTTTGCTTCTATGCTAATTCCATCCATAAAAAGAATCTTGCATGGGACTGAAATCATTTGATCAATTTACTATAAAGCATTCTTAATCAGTTTCCAGGTTTTAATTTCTATATTTACATTTTCATGAATATATATTAACTTATTGTTGTGTGTAAAAGTACCTATTTTGGGAAGAATATTATCAAATTTCAGTGGTGTCATATTCCAGTGAGCATGAAACCCAGTTACTTGGCTGCACCTGTTCACATAATTGATTTTTGTATTCATGAGGATTCTGAGGCACTAAGTTCAAGAGCAGTTATCATTAGGGTATTTTCACAGGAGTCTGAGTGTTGTGTCCCAAAGGTCCACAAATTGCTAAGGGGATTGTGAATAAAGACTTAGAAGTCACCTTGAATGCCATATACATTTTTCTCTAAATCTAGATTTTATTTGTGTCTATACAATTATGCAAACATGCACTGAGGCATTAGCAAGGGGAATTTTTTTAAAAACTCCAACGATTATTCAAAAAATTATTAGAATAATATTGGGTCATAATTTTTTATAGACATCTATTCTTAGAATGATTTTCTGTAGTAATATAATTTGTCTCATACTATTTTACAAAGCATAAAAATTAGTGACATAAAAGAATCTCTCTAATAGATAAGTTTAAGTGTGTAATTTTCTCAGTTTAATGGATCAGTAGGGCTAAAAACACTCCTTTAGGAGATATGTTAAGGCATTTGCTTGACAAATTACATTAATATAAATATCAACTTGTTTTTTCCTAACACGTGTACATGCTTAAATTTGAAATTATGTTCTCCTAGATTTGCATTAAAATATTTTCTGAATTCATGTATTCATAATTTACCAAAATTATTTTTATAATTGATTTTAATGAGATTATATTGACGTTGTATAAAATCATAAACTGTGTATTCTTAAACTCTTGATTATTGAAGCCATTTAATCAATGAATTATTTTATTGTTTTATGTCACAGTTTAATAGGCACTGGCATCTTCCCTCTCCTCCCCTCTATTCTCCACTCCTGACAATGGGTGCCTTTCATAAATGACTTTAAAGATTTATTTATTTATTTTCATGTGCTTTTTTAAAATTAATTACATTTCATTTTGTGACACAGTTTCACAGGCTCTGAGATTTCCTGTTCCCCTCCTCCTGCCATGGAGGATTCCTCCACCTTGTTGCAGTAGTACAGTTCATATCCAGTCAAGGTCGTTGGCTTACATAGTCCTGTAAGTCTGGCATTTTGATTCAATGACTGCAGAAGGATGGCATTACCTCACAAAGTTCACAAAAGAAACAAATTGAAAGTTAAGCAAATTTTGGTACATTTTTGGAAATCTGTGCCTAATTATTTTATGTTTACTGATTTTCCATGAATTTTTTGAAGACTTTTCAAACCTTATTACATTATTTGTAGAGGATTTTGCTGTATCCAGGTTTTGACAAAACCAATAAAACAACAAAAGGAAAAACTCTTAAAATTTTGGAGTACTTTGATGCTTTTGTAGTTATTTTCTTCTTGACATTTTTTCTCTTAGGCTGATATTAACTCATAAAGAAAATAAAGCTCCAAATTAGTGTTAACAGTAAACTATACTTTCTGAGATGCCTATTATTAAAATGATCTATCAGTACAAACCAACTAGATTCAGTCCATTCCAATAAAATTTGTGTCTAAAATATTAGAAATTGGAATTAGCAATATACCGTAGATATAATCACATGCATTACACATTAATATCAACTGTAACTACCCAACTGACACCTTTTCCTCAGAATCACTTACTCTCATGGGGATTTTCTTATGTCTTGAGATTGCTTGAACCTTACATGTATATCTTTTTAAAAATTTATTTACATATGTTTTTATTGCATTTAATTTTATAGTAACGTTTCATAGGCTCTGATGTCCCCCCTTCCCCTCCCTTTGCCCTCTTCCCATGGTGGATTGCTCCACCTTCTTACATGTATATCTTAATCAGAGGAAGGATGACCTGAAATGGAATTCATAAGATTTTCACATATATCATTTGTTCATAAGTGAGACAGGATGAAAAGTGTGAAACAGAAATAAATCCATGCACAGTCTCTAATGATTAACCTAGATGAACAGGGTGGTGAAAGCATAAGACTGAATTCAGTAGTGTTTTGAAGGCCACTGGAAAATGGAAACATCCTGAAGCTTAATGACAGAGTCAGAGAAAAGGATGATCATGAAAAGCTTACTCTGCTACTGATGTATCTAGTAACAAGAGGTAAAAATCTGGTGCAGACTGTTTGATAACTTGTTTCTTTATTTTTCCGGACACTCTGGTGGTGCTCAATAGGATCATTACCAAATGGTAGTGGTGAGAGGGCTGTAATTATGATTGTGAATTGGCTAATATCAGAGAAAGAATGTACAGTCTACTTTCAGACTTGAATAAGCAATTAGCAAAGAGAAACACTTGATAGCTAGAGGAGCATCTAAGCAAAGAATTGAAAGTCTAGTTTGCATTCATACTGGGACTTCCACCTGTATAGGGTCAAATTCTTCCTGTTGTTTCTCCTTGACAAATGGATCCCTGAAAAGCAAATTTGTGAAATTCCACTCAAGATTCTGTTATCACTTTCTCTGGCAAACAGATATTTCTCCTCTGTGTTTTTCATGGGGGGTGGGGGAGCTGGGTTAGCTGGTTATTAGGGTATCTGCAGAATTCTTTATGTAAAGTACTGGGCTTTCTAAAAGACATAGTTCTGAGGCGGGTATGGTCCTTGGCAGGTGCTTTGTTTTCCTTTGCCTGCTCTCACACAGAAAGGCCAATTTCTTTCTTCCTAGCATTGCATTTTTTTTAAGAAGCCACAGGAGAAAAGAATTAAAGAATAGATAGTGGGATCATGTGAGATTGGACGGTCATGTATTTAAGGATGTCAATGTAGGATGAGGGGTTGTTGGGTGAATGATTTGATGGGGGGTATGGGGCAGGTTAATATGAGATATGTGATAATGGTAAATATGATAAATGGAGAGTAGGTATAAAGTAGATGCGATGATTAGAAAGGATACAACCGAAACCTAAGAAATCATATTGTGAAAAGATTTTGATGAAAGTAGGAATAAAATAAGGACGACTAAAAGAAGTGTAATTCTGATGTGTTGTGTGAATGAAAGTGTTTGGTGGGAGGTGGGACGATGTATTAGAATGACTTGGCATTGGGTGTGTAGTGGTTGGCATGGAGGGGTTTGAGGGGTGCCAAATGAAGATCGGATAACATTGGTAAATAAATGAGGACCGTGAGGGACGAGGGCATGGTTATTTATATAGTAATAAACTTTTAGACAAATGTTGGAAGGGGTGCAAGCAAAGACGTCCCACTGAAGACTGATGAAGTCTGGGAGGCCAACCTAGAACAACACTACTGCTGAGGGACTATGTTACTTCTGTTAAGGGAGTAATGTTATTCTCACCGGAATAAACTATTGAACTGTCCACATTGATTCTGCCAGAAGTACACCTGAATGTGGCAAATCTATAGTTTACCATTAAGGTTTCAGTAACAGCCATAGGCTTCTATAAATTATACCAAACATTGTGCATAAATACGTTCATTATACAAGTGGACTAGTTAAAATCGTGGGATTAACAACTGCATAGTCATTAACACAGTGACATCTACAAAACAAATTCTGGATACTATCAAAGATACAAACTAGTAGAATATAACATATTGTTTCTTTCATAGACCATTCAGATTTAGTAACCTACAAATTGAAAAGTCTTTCCTTCATATAACCCAAATTTAAAAAGTTGAATTTTAATGGATTTTTAAAATTTTGCTTATGTGACAGAAAAAAAAATTTAGTAGATGCTTTAAAATGCTGGTACTGCATAAAAATTAATAATGAACCCAGTCATTTTAATTTGACACTGAAGTAATGCAAAGAATATGATATATGGAAAAAAGAAGATGATATGTTAATATTTAATTTACTAGAGTAAAATTCATGGCAGGAATTTCATTGCAGCAGCCTAACTAAATGCTCAGAGCACGCAGCTCCAATCTTTAGTTTCCTCATCATCTTCCCGTAAAGAAGTCCCCGAGTCAATTTTCCCCTTTGACCAAGATTTTCTCTTTTTGCTTTTTCTGACATAGATTATCTGAAGCCTATTTACTTACTGGTTAGAAGTATACCTATTCTCCAAGTGCTTATTATTTATTCTACTTGAAAGAAAGCTGAACATGACTTTTCTTGTTTTAACTACTTGAATTATTTTTCTGGTTCCCCCGTTAGCGGAGTGCAGTCCTCAGGATTTCATAAATTTGGTGTGAAAGTTATACTAAAATTGATACAGATAGTAGAGTGTAGGAAAGATACAGAGAAGGAAAAGAAGTCAAAATAGAGTGCTTTATTAAGCAAGTTACCATGGTAAAAATCTGATGATAAATTCTGATTTAGAATAATGGGATTCTGTTTAAAGTCCATGCAGCTCAGAGTTCTCTCCTGGAGAGCTCTCACCTGGAGGCAGTGCCTGGGGTCTTTTCATATTGAATCCCATCCATCACTGACTGAAAGCTCAGGGCGATGTTAGTCCAATGGCAATTCATGTGGGATGTGGTTAGCAATGTCCAGAGAGCAGGGAACACCCTCAGGGAGAGGATCCAACGCACATCAGTGGGAAGTCCGTTGGACGCTGACAGGGTATGAGCAAGATATCCATGGTGTTTATCACAAAATTCACAACCACTCATAAATACACTTTGCTTTATGATTCACTAAAAAGAAAAAAAAAAGTATCCATAATGCTGCATTTCTTTAGAGTTGCTCACAGTAATCCTGTACTTTTACAGTGAGATAGTTTTAAAGAAGTTTTACAATTTGTCATTGGACAGTAGTTGTTTCATATCAAGAGCAAGAATATTATATTACATCAAGTAAGTTCCATGAGATCATTATTCAGAAAAGTGATATGTGGTATAAAGTGCTATAATTATTCAGATACTGGAATCATAAACTGTGGCTCAATCCACTGTGCCTTTAATGGGATTGTAAGAACAAACAAAAACAATAGAAAGCAGAGTCTCAAAGCCATGAAGTTAACTGACTTTCAACAGAGACTAAAGAAATTGTAGGTGTTCATTTTTTCCAGAGTGACTTGATATTTTAAACAATAGTCCATGTCAAGATATCCACTAGGCACGTGTGCACACGTGCACACACACAACATGCACACACATACACGTACACACACAGTGATATCTTCCGCCCCATGTGAGCTCAGTTCATGACACCTTTTCTTACTGAAATTCATTGGCTCCCGAAATAGGCCTGAATGCTTAGCTAGTTACAGTCAGCAAAAGAAACGAAGGAAGGTTATTGAAATATTTTTAGAATTAAAGATTTTTCAATATTTTATAAAATCTTCAAAATCTTTAGTCATTTGACAATCTTTGAATCATTTTGCATAGTTATCAATATTAAACAGAACAACTTACGCAGTATAAAGATATAGCAAAAATGTGGAAATATGAAAAGTATTTGTATAGAATAAATATAAGGTAATATTAGGTATGAAAAAGAAATTTTCTTTGCCTGAAGCGTTTAAAATGGGTTAAATACAATCATTAGATAGGAAAGACCAATAAAGATACAATTTAACGTACAATAAACAATAGGTTGTGCTGGCTGGCTTCTGATCCTGTATGTAAAGAGAGGACGTCTGGCAGGGTAATGCTCATTAATTCCAATACAGTCAGCAAACAAAAACCACTCTTTGGAAATCACATGTTCCACTGTTCATGACAACTGTTAGACATAGTATAAATTTTTGTCTTTCAGGTTTCTATCTGTGTAGATTTGGTTGGCAATGCCTCTGGAAATTGTATATTTGTTACTGTCTTGCAAACCAAAATACAAGACAATTGATTCCTCAGTCTCCCTTTCGTATCTTGTTTCATGCCTGTAGGTCTGGATTGTTTCAGTCACACACACTCATGACAGATTGCATTAAACCAATAGTTTACTTGAAACCCTGTGCATGCATTCTGCTGTTTTTTTCCTGTGCATTTGAATTCACTATTCAGAATCTTACTCAAGACTTAATCTACCACCCCTGTACTCAATCACATCTTCTGCTGTCATCACAGAGATGTTGTGGGGACAATATGATTATGACTCATTTACATCTGTGATTTTTCTATTCTGATGAGATGACATAATGTTTCATTTAATTCCATTTTTGCTTAAGTTATTGCATTCCCTCTGTTCAGTTTTCAAAAAAAAAATTATTGGCCAAATCTTATTGGTGAGGCTGAATGTTGTCCTCCAGTAGTTCTTGAACTCACTCAGGTGAAAGTGTTACCATTCAATAAACACTGTACTTATGAGCATCGATATTGACTATGATTTAAAACAAAAAAACGTATATATTTCACTATGCTTACTCTTGTTAAATGCACAATACTTTATAAAGTGTCATTACCCATTTTCTTTCACATTTCAAGACAAATGTATAGGATTACATTTGAGTATTTAAGTAGAGGATTGAAGCATGTTGAGCAAAATCCCACTGATTTCGTGAAATGGGAGAACTCTTGGTTCCTTAGCTTGTCTCCGTGTTGCTGATTCAGATTCATGGTCCTTTTGCTGTGAATTCTCCATCCCCAGATATCTCACTTAGATGCAGCTTTCCCTTGCCTTTTATCATCCCTATATTAAATCCCTTGGTGACATTGTTTAATGTCTTGGTTTTAACATCTCTGCATAAGCTGGTGTTTGGGAATATTTCCAAACTTGACTTTCACCATTGATTATAGAGATGGATAATTTTATTAAACCTTTGAATTTGCACATCTGAAAGATAGCAGAAGATGAACACTTCTTTTTTATTTATTTATTTATTTTTTTTTAAAGATTTATTTTTATTATTTTTTCATTGGAAAGGCAGATATACAGAGAGGAGAGACAGAGAGGAAGATCTTCCGTCCGATGATTCACTCCTCAAGTGAGCGCAACGGGCCGATACTATGCCGATCCGAAGCCAGGAGCCTCTTCCGGGTCTCCCACGCGGGTGCAGGTTCCCAAAGCTTTGGGCCGTCCTCGACTGCTTTCCCAGGCCACAGGCAGGGAGCTGGAAGGGAAGCGGGGCTGCCGGGATTAGAACCGGCGCCCATATGGGATCCCGGGCGGCAAGGTGAGGACCTTTAACCACTTGCGCCACCGCGCCGGGCCCGATGAACACTTCTGATCTTAGCTCTTGAAATACATATTTTGCAGCACTAGCTCCGTTCACATCACCCCAAAATATGCTTAAGTAAAAAATAAGTTACTGATTTTTGAATAGGATATTGCCATGAATTGAAATGGAGATATATGGTAGTTGTTCAGAAGCAGCCACAATAATTAACAAGATTTTCTTCCCTACTGTGTAATGATAGAGTTTCAATCTCAATAATCATTATGCCAAATGATCTCTAGAACACATTAGGTTGAAAGAAGCAATCTTTATCTCTATTACTCCTCATTTCCCCAAGCCTGTAACAAAAGTCTGATCTTAACATGGATCGGTATGTAAATTCAAACTCAAAATCAAAGTAAAAAAGAATTAAACAGATATATAAAAGAAGGCATAAATATTTTATATACTCAATATGTGGTGAATAAAACTTCAATTTGAACTTTAGTGTGAGCGGCTTAAAAGGAGTAAATCACTTGTACCAGATCTATATGAATCAATAGAAGTTAATTTATCATGCAAAATTCTGCATCTAATGTACTATCATTTAAACCATGCATTATTATCTTTCTTTGGCTAATTTTTCTGAACCAACTCTCAACAACTGTCCAGGTATAAAATGTTAAAAAAACTCTTATGAATTTATTGAATAACGATTCTATTACTCAGACAGGAAGGACTGTTGAAGTGACTTGACTCTGAAGATAATAAATTACATGTCAGTGTTACCTGTATATGATAATTTACAGGTGGTATTTGAGGCCACTGTTTCTTTGGCTCTCAATATTTTTTTAAGCATTAAAGTTGTTCTCACAATAATGTATACTTTGGTTTAAAGACATGAGCTATGTATAAATGTAAATACAGTTTTTGAAGATATGATAACATCAACTGTTGGAACATTATGAGAAGTTCTTTTATTCATATATTACTTGTAGTGATGAAGGATGTTGGAGATTCTCTGTGAGACTATTTTTATGAAAACTAAACTACATATTCATCTACTATTCACTCCTCTTATTCAATTCCTGCGCATTCATTGCAAAGAAATCAAAACATGATAATGGAAAAATCAATTCATGGATATTTATAGCAGGTTCCCTATATTAGTAAAAAACTGGAAATTGTAATCATTTGAAATTGACCTTTTCCCATAAGACATGAACTATAAATCACTTGAATATTTGAGTTTATCAGCAGTAGATGCTTTAAATTGCTAACTGCTATGTATGGATGGATGAATCACTGTTTGCTCACTCATACATATCTATTTTGATGCCAATTGATACTTCTGAAACTGATAACAAATCTAAAAAATTTTTCCTTCAGAAATTACTGATTTTGTCTTACTTGTGAATGTGAAATAAGCATGGTACAGTGGTATAAGCAAGCTTTAGATTTGCTTGAAAACAGCAAGGATCAGAGTGTTAGATGTGAGACAAAGTATTTTTCCATGAGACATTATGAAATTATCATCATAGGCACCAAATAAGTACTGTTTAGAGTGGCTCATTTCATAAGACGAATCAAACATTTTATACAGATCTGGAGTATAGGATGTGGTGGTTTCAAATATGGAAAAGAGAATGTTTGGGGATGTGGCTAGTCTGCTTCCCTGAAAATTTACATGATACGCACATATTGCAATATTACATAGGGCTCCATCTAAGTACATCAAAACATAATATAATATGTTGGTCAAAACAACAAAAATGACAGAAACTATGAAGGAAAGATAATTTATTTTTTTTAAATAATTGAGAACATAACTAGCAAACAATCAAGATATTGTCTTTACAGAAAGAAGAGATCCCAACCAAACCATCACATCAGATAATCTCATCCGCACGTCTAGCTTTTCACTGTGTGAGTCCATAATCACAGAGAAAATGCAAGTGAAAACTTGAGAAATGTTTCTGTGGTAGTAACAGAATGATACTCTAAATTTATTTCAGACCTTCAGCTGAATATCTTGTGGATATTTCTGCATGCATTGGCTTTATGGGTAAAAGGAAAAAAAAAAGAAACACTAATGATTTTTCACAAATCCTTGAAAATCAACCCTAAACCAACGTCATTTTTTTGTTATTGTTTATGTAGTTATAGACAACCCTCTTGAAATTCGTTGGACATGAGCCCACCTGAAAGCTTACTAGTATTAGAAGCTATTGCATAAACATTTCTGCACTACTTCAAGCAAATTGTAATAGATTCATTTCAGATACAGAGGGTACCCACAATAGCCAGCCAAAGTCACTAATATATTTAAGCAGAAGCCTCTATGTCAATTTTGTATTCTGACATTCTCAAAGCAGCACATCAGGAGTATTCATGAATTCTATAGAGCTATATCATTTAGCACAATTTACTACCTTTCAGTGAGCTCTCCAATTTTGCTGAAATATAGTGTGTCAGTCACGAATAATAAGGAAGTTCCATTTAGAGTTGATAAAGTATGTGAATGAATTAAATATTATTTTTTATATTTTTGGTTTCTTTTCTACATTATACTTTAACTCTTTATCTGATCACATTCCATCTTCACTAAATGTTATAACTTTCTTGCCTACAACTATACTCAGTTTTCTGGGTTAAGATCAACAGTATACTCTAATGATGAATACCCTATCTGATGAATACCATAATCAATTTTAATTTTTCAATGCTATTTGAGTAATTATCACAATCAAAACATAAATGCGTGTGTCTTTCCTAATATCACAAATTTACAGTTTTTCTCTTCTCTAATACTCTGTTGACAGTTTTCCCTCCCCCTTTTTTTCTATTTCTACTTTTTTTACTCTTACCTTTGGTGTGATATTGAAGTTTGTCTTCTAACTTCTGTAACTACACATCTACACAAAAACCTAGGTGATGCTATCTATTTCTAATAAATAAGTATCTATCCTATGTATAAAATCAATAATATGAACTTAAATTTGCACAAGCTAAGTATAATTTCTACATAGATTTCTTACCATTTTCAAATAAATATTCATATTACAAAGATTCAATTTTTATTTAGCTGGTCAGGACAAGGAATTGATATCACAGTCTAACCATTCCTTTTTATTTTTTTCTAAGATTTATTTACTTTTATTTGAAAAACATATTTACTGAAAGAAATAGAAACAGAAAGATGTTCCATCCACTGGTTCACTCCCTGGATGGCTGCAACATTCACAGCTGAGCTGAGCTGAGCTGAATCTGGAAGCCAGGAATTTCATCCAAGTCTGCCATGCAGGTATCCAAGAACGTGGGCCATCACGTGTTCCTTTCCCAGGGCACAAGCAGTGATTTGGATGCTAAGTAAACAAATTAGACTTAGAAACAAAACCTCTGTGGGATGCCAGCACCTGTAATTGGATCATTAGTCCATTAAGCTATGACATCGTTCCCACGGTTGAATTCTTCTTATTCGTACCTCATCTTCTCCAACAGTAAATCATTTTATCTATGTTCTCAAATATTAAAATTTGATACTTTCTAATAAACTCTGCAGTTATCATCTAACCAAGTATTTTACTTCTTTAACTCTATTTTAACTTCTTTCACTCTATTATTACATAACAGGGACCTAATCATACTTAAAACATAAAGCAGTACTTGAAGAATGTGTAAGGCGTTTCTTAATGTGTCTGTGGTATTTGGTCCTCTGATGTTCGTTCCAAACTCATGTATTCCTCATTTAACACCATGCTGATCACATTGCTTCACTATTTTTTCTACTGGAATATAGTAATATTTGTAATCATTTCATTCTGTGCTGTCAAAACAATATAAAGTATTTCAGTAGAAAGTGAAATATGCTTTATAAAATACTGTAACATGTTTTTGGTAAAGATGCGAATCATGTTGTTGCTAGAAAAATTCAAATGGAAAAGAAGTTTGTCAATTTTTTTGAAATAACAAAAAGA
The DNA here is from genome assembly GCF_017591425.1 of Ochotona curzoniae. Taxonomy (NCBI): domain Eukaryota; kingdom Metazoa; phylum Chordata; class Mammalia; order Lagomorpha; family Ochotonidae; genus Ochotona; species Ochotona curzoniae. The sequence continues at coordinate 47,074,092 of NW_024467119.1, forward strand.
AAACATAAACTTAAGATTCTTCAGTGATCCATTACTTATGGCAATTGTATCCTTGTTGAACTTTTGTTATTTGCATATCTATTATTCATGCAATTTGACAAATATTCATATTTTCATAATATTAAATCACTATGTATCATATAGACATTTACATAAAAATGCACATATGCCATGTACATATGTTTTAGTTTTTTATATTAGATTTTTCTTGTTAAATGATTATTTCAAAGTATGAATTTAAATTATGAAAATATGTAGTAAATATATGTGAATATACAGTAAATTAAGCTTGGTTAATTTCCCTCTGGTATTTTATTCTTCAAAAATGTTTTTCTGACTTTTTGGCTAGCATTACTATGTACAGTTAAATATAAAATACTAGATTTATCATTTTGGGTTAATAAATTAGTGCCAGTATACCATATCAATTTTAATTATAGTTCCTTATTTATTGTAAATTTAACTTTTGAAAGAAACTAAATATATGGAAAAGGCAGGAACGCTATTTTCTGTAAGGTAGGGGATGAATGTCTTGCTCAGCATTATTTGTCTATTTTTCCTTGCTGATTGTTTATATACAGTGTCTTTCCTCAGTGAACATTGTCACAATCAGAATATGTCACTTCTGGAGTGTGAAATTTTACTAAGATATTTGAACATTCATACATTAACAGAATGGTACAAATATTTTAAAAAAAAAGCTTTTTGAAAAAATATGCATCATAATAATCCTGCAAAGTTGTGTTAAGATAATAAAATAGTCTCATATTATTGGACTCTGAAATTCTATGCTATATGGACATATAAAGTGATGTTAAAAAAATCTGGACAAGAAGCAATCAACACAAAATAATTTCATCAAATTGAAAATAAAATACAATGAAGCTCAAAATAACTATATAATTTTTCCTTCAAATCTGTATTTTAAATGTAATGAATGGAAAGCCAATTGATATGAATTTGCCATCTGTCTTATCAGTTTAGACCTAAGCTTTTCAGTAAATGCATTAATTCTGTTTAAAGCAGTTAATAGAAAGCTCAAAAACACATATATTGTTAAATATTCAATAATCTTTTCTTAAAAATAATTCCAAGAATTGAAAAAAATGCAGCTTCTTAGTATCTGCAAATCTGAACTCACACACAATTGGGTAGCCAATACACAGAATAAAGAAAAAAAGTAAACATTTCCTAGAGCAAAAAGTATAATAAATTATAGTCATTAACATTGTTCTTATTCTCCAAGAACCTAGCTGTAGGGCATGAGCAGTCTCTTGGTGGTTCAGATGGTAATCTATCTATCTCCAAGTATTAGAAATGCCTCTAGCAAAGAACAAGGGAGAAACTTGAAATTCAGCATCTGTATACTTTCTGTTTTGGTGGTGTTTGTGGTTTTGTATCATAACAATGGTACCCATACATGCTTATTTACATTCGGTATAATTTTCAATTATTCCTATAAACAGCATGGCAGAAAATAGGCAATCTAAGTTATTCATGCACCACATCTAGTGTTACAAATCATATTTTTTACTATAATACTAAATACAGTGTTTATCATGCCTTACATTCCAACGTTGCTACACTATTTTTTGACATTCTTCCAGTGGTTTGAATTTTACATACGATTCTGACAAGGTTATGCATTTATATGTCAAAAATTATACAACTACATCCATTTAATCAATCTCCACAGGAAAAAATGTGACTTAGCACCTTAAAACTACCTTGTACACCAAGTTTATGAATCTAGAAGAAAAAAATCTCTTACCTATCATACAAGCATATTATTTTGTTTCATTTCCCTGCAGTTAAATTATTCCTCCGCATAAATAGTGTGTTGTAAAGTAGTACAACAAAATACATTGTAATGTTAAGGCAGCTGATAAAACATGCACATGTATAGTTTGGGAGAAAAGCATTTTTTGAAAAATCTAGAATAAGAAAATCAATTTGTATTAATATGTCATATATTATAGTGAAATTTAATATTTTAAATCATCAATGTGATTCTATTAGTGTGCTTTTTCTTTTGTGTGTTTTTTTTTTTCTTTTAAGATCTATCAGTTTTATTGGAACTTTATATATACAGAGTGGAGGAGAAACAGAGAGGAAAGCATAGTTTGTATACGAGCATTTCTTAAAAATCATTAGTATCATACATATTTTCCCACGCATTAACCTATTTTTGTGCGTAGCACCATTATAATATGTTTGAAGCATAAAATTTATACTTACAGTATGTTTCTACTGTACGTATTTTAAAATTGCTAACCTATACAACAATCCATTTTGATAGGCATATTTAATCAATTTACTTATGGCTATTTTGTCATATCACATTATTTAGTTTTTAATTTAACAGCTTTTTAATTTATTTTTAAAGATGTTACTTATTTTTATTGGAGAGGAAGATATATAGACAGGAGGAGAGACAGAGAGGAAAATCTTGTATCTGCTGATTTACTCCCCAAGTGACCACAATGGCCAGTACTGAACCAATCCAAAGCCAGGAGCTAGGAGATTCTTCCTGGTCTCCCATGCAAGTGTGTGGTGCCATCTTTGGACCATTCTAGACTGCTTTCCCAGGCCTCAAACAGGGAGTTGAATGGGAAGCTGAGCCACTGGGATTAAAACCAGTGCCTGTATGGGATCCTGGCAAGTGTAAAGTGAGGACTTTAGCTTCTAGGCTACTGTGACAGGCCCAACAATTTTATTATATGTAATTTTCTCCTTTAGTTACTTTAATTTTAAAATAATATTTGCTATTATTTATATTTTATTTATTTTTGCATAACTCACCACAGATTTTTAAAAATTGAAATGTTTACCTTAGCATTATTCTTAGGCTGTGTAGAACAGAATCCCCCTCCACATAGTAAAGCACCATTGAAGAAATTTTGTTTCCCACACCCATGCAACCCACGCATATGCCTTACTGAAGCTGCTTCCTTATCCCAGCACACAGATGTGGACACTTGCCGGAAGGAAAACCATGCTGAAGCCATTAACTCAGCTCCTGATTAAGACACTTGCTGCTAGTTCTCCCAATCTCCCACATGTAAAACTTACGAAACACCAGTACTGTATACCGTAGTTGGCCAATTCCCTCGGGGTCAGCACCACACTCCCTTTCACCCTCCATGTGGAGGTGGTCCTGGGCCATCTCCTCTGAGGAAGTGATGTCAGACTCTCTCTTGACAATATACTCTTTGCCAGGACTAAGATGCTCTCTCTCTCTAATGGCTAAGCACCTTTCATTCTGAGTTACAACATATGTGATTGACCTCTTAGAGTATGACAATAACTTTCATTATTTCCTAACACTAATATAGCATAGACTTTACACATACATATATGTATATCATAATATACACAGCATCTCTCTATATAGAGATCATCTGGGGCCCTATATTTACAAACATTTATATGTGGATGTTTAGACCCAGAAAGTTAAGCCACTGTCTCAGAAAGTGACACGCTATACTAGAGTGTCTGTTGAAGTTTCCAGCATTCTCTCCAGTACAGCTTTCTGCTAACAAGCCTGCGAGCCTTAGAAGACATAGATATCTTTACTCAATCAATGAAGTTAAACTACTCTAATTCCCTAACCATTTTATCAAATCAGATAAACTTGCATTTTAACCCATTTGGGTTAGTTCCTGTATTTCAGAGGGCTTAAGGGAGATTGAATGTATATTAGCATATATTTTGCTCTAGTCCAAATAAAACTCTTCCAATAAATGTAGTAATATAATTGGAGGTAGGAAATAGTATAATATTCAACATAAGCACGTACATAATAACATACTACATAGTTTTATGTGCAAATAGAGGTCTTTTGTTTTCATTCTAAAATTCTATCTGGAGTAGATGATATAGTACAGTAGTTTAAATCACAGCTTTGGAATCCTGCAGCCCGTTTTAGACTTCCTGTATTCTGTTCCTACCTCGGCTTCTGATCCAACCTTCTGCTGATGAAATCCCTCAAAACAGTACATGATGGCTCAAGGATTTAGATTAGATTCTGAAGAAAACCCTGCCTTCAGCCTTGCTTAGCCAGGGCTGTGTTGGACATGTGTGAGATAATCACCCCATGAAAGATTCATCATTCACTCTTTCATTCTGCCCTTTCAAAGGCAGAATTTATTTATTATTTATTATGCTATAATAAATAGCATAAAAACAAAAAATATAAGCCTGCCTTATGCATAAGGAGTAATATAAATCTCACTGATTTATGTGAGATTTGTTTCTTTTTATTTCATTAGACACAGTGGCATACCAGGTTAATCCTCTGCATGCAAACACCAGCATCCCATATGGGCACTGGTTTGTTTACCTGCTCCACCACTTTCAAGCTAGCTCTTTGTTTATGACCTGTGAGAGCAGAACAGGATGACTCAAGAACTTGGGCCACTGCACCAAAGTGGGTAGCTCTCCCTGTCTCTCCCTTTCAGGAAAAACCTGCCTTTCCAATAAAAATCTTACATATATGAAATTGAATTTGCAGTAGGTTTAATTTTCACAAATGCTGAACCCTATATTTTAATAATTACTACTTTATTGATTGTGAACAATGCTTTTTTTCCCTTTTTTCATTTCTGACGTCTTAGAACAATTGTTGTGTATCTATTTTATAAGAATAATGAAATGAAATAATTTGTGCTATTTTAAAACCTTTCCTTCAAGTGTTTTAAAATGTTTTGAAAGCATAATCAAGAACATTTTCCTTTCCATAAGCATCCCAAAAGTATTCAGCTTAAATCATAACATTGTTTTCATTTTATAAGGTTAAAATCAAAGACATAATAAAGGTAATTGTATTTCACAATATCAAAGAATCTATGGCTTGTAAGAAAGAGACAAATGAGTAGAACATCTAGCTTTACATTGCAGTCATTTCATCCAATGTTAACTCTCTAAGAAGCTTGTAGATAAACACAACATATTGTAACAAACTTTAAAATATATGCCTCATAACACAGAAAGAGAAGTCAGAAAAGAGAAATAGAGTGAACTTTTGAAGCCATAATTTCTCACCCCCAATTGCTGTCTTTAAATTATTCCCTTTGATTACCTCGCACTATACTGTCAATTCAAAATGTTTAAGCTGACTGTATTTTGTATACGTAGTTACAAAACTACAAGATTTTACCTCATTCTGTTGATTCAGATTTATTCTGATAATATCAAATTCATCCTTAAATATTAGTAATGCTTTCCAGCAGAGGGAGAGTGCAAAATATAAAAACATTTCACTCTCTTCTTTATTGTGCAAACAACATTTTGGAATTTTTGTTATATTCTAATAAATTCACAAAATCAACATCATTAACATAAGAAACTTTCCATATGAAATATATAGAATATTTTTAATGGAATAATAAGATAAAAGCAAAATTTAAAAATGCTGGGAAATGTGAATAAATATGAGGACAAATTGCATCATATTTTATTGCTTGCTGCTGAAAAACTGAAATATTCTACTTAACCAAAAAATTAAACTTGGAATTTGTGGTCATTGCCCTCCAAAATTTTTCTTACCCTTTATGTTTTATTGTAACTAAAATTGTCTTTTAGATTTTTTACACTTCCTAAAATGAAGTTACCATATGAATTTAAGAATCATTCATACTCAGGTTCCACTCACAAAGATTCAGATACAATTTCCATGCTGTCTAGACAGTTCCATTTTTAGGTATCCAGTTAACTCTGATTTGTACCCCAAATGGAAATATTTCTGCAGTGTTTTATTTCCATAGTGTAATCCTTATCTGATAAACTCACAGCTAAATTTTTTTTAATTTCAGCGAAATTCCCTGTCTCAGAAAAGACTAAACTGTTATCCCCAAGTATCCTTTAATTTATACTGTTTTACTATGCATATAACTCTATGATAAAAACATTCATAAAATTGTACTGACAGACATATTTAAGCTTTCTTATTTTTTGCCAGAGACACCATGGCAACAGGGGAAATGACTCTGTTTTCATGTATGTTCTTACTCATTTTCCAGTTGTGCTGTATAACAAAATTCCAATTAATGGAATGCTGATCAAGGGCTTGAAGATTCAATAATAATGGGCTTTATTAATAATGTAGATATTCACTAAATTTTCTATATTGTTGTCAGCATGTATGACAGCAGGGAATTTGTGAGAACAAATGGTAAAATTCAACAACCTCTCTAAATTGGGCACACATAAGATAAAATAATGCACTAAAGAGGTCAATGAAATTTCCCAAATCCACAAGCTAGGATTAGCCATCAAGTCAAAATCTAATGTTTGTTTGGCACTAATAACTGTGTGTTTTCTTCTGCTTTATATTATGCTCCATTAACATTAACTCCTGACTTCAAGTTGGCTCAGCTCCCAGCCATTGCGTCAGCTTGGGGAGTGAACCCATCAGATGGAAGATCTTCCTCTCTGTCTCTCCTCCTCTCTGCATATCTGACTTTCCAATAAAAATAAATAAATCTTTAAATAATAATAATAATTTCAGTTGATAAAAACTAAAATCTGAGAAATTCCAAATAAATAAGAGAAAAATTCTCTGTTGTGACCTGATTATTCAATATTTAGTAGTTGGTACATTTGCTTTTCATTGCATTATTGAATTAATTGTAAAGGGAAGCCATGATGTCAAATATAAAATCCGTTTTTGATTTATGTTTATTTAAAAGGTGATGAGATTGCACATACAATGTGAGGCATGTTTGGGGTAGACTGGGCCAGAAGGGAACAGTGGAAGAGAGGAAAATATCTTTACCTTTCTTTCTGTGTCTTTGGGAAAAGAAAGATCGCCTGTGTGTTGCCTGTCTCCTTGTAGTCTTAGCAAATGGAGTGGTTTCATGGTATGGATGTTGTCCCCGTTGCGAAGTATGTCCTGGAGATGCGTCACTTGATTGAAGATAGCAGAGTGGGATTCAAAAACAGGAGGGAGGCTGTGGCTTCCAAATCAGTAAGATTCCAGCTGGTGACCCTAAGCTAGCTGCCTAACTGTCCCAGGTCGTTCCCTACACCACCACCACTCAGAGATTTCTGAACCTTAGGCTAAAGGATGCTGGAGGTTACTGAAGAATCAAGCTCTCTCTCTTTCGCTCACTATATATATATATATATATATATATATACAATTTATATATACTATTAAACAATTTATATATGCTATTATACACACTATTAAACTGTATATAATTATATATACACAATTTATATATACTATTAAACTATAGTATAATATATACTATTATATATTTATATAAACTATTAAACATAAAATGTAGATGTATTATTTAGACATAGTTTAAAATGTAAATTCATACAAATATGCAATAAATTCTATTAAATAAAGCAGATTTTTCTTTTTTAAAGATTTAATTTTATTATTTTTTTACTGGAAAGGCGGATATAGAGAGAGGAGAGACAGAGAAAGATCTTCCGTCCGATGATTCACTCCCCAAGTGAGCGCAACGGCCGGTACTATGCTGATCCAAAGTCAGGAGCCTCTTCCGGGTCTCCCACGCGGGTGCAGGGTCCCAAAGCTTTGGGCTGTCCTCGACTGCTTTCCCAGGCCACAGGCAGGAAGCTGGAAGGGAAGCGGGGCTGCTGGGATAGAACCAGGGCCCATATGGGATCCTGGGCGTGCAAGGCGAGGACCTTAACCACTGCGCCACCGCGCCGGGCCCGCAATTTAAACGGATTTAACTTTGATTTTCAAATGTGATATTTTATAGCTCTATGACTTTGGTATTAGAAGGACCTTAGAACACTTTTTAAAATTACAACTGTAATTACACAATACTCAATAATATATCGACGTTTGTTTTTTTCATTACCTACATAATTACAGAATTGCTACATTCAGGTTTAAGGTGCAATTGAATAATTGGATCCATTCCCAGTGTTCCACAAGCCAGAAAAATATTATTTGCACAATATATTTAGAACTGAATAGATAAGTGGGTTTGTTGTTGTTGCTGCTATTGCTGTATTTGTTATGTTTTTGTTATTTCCTTAGCAGTGGAATTAGAGACATTGACACATTTTTTCCTAATTCTTAAGATAATGTTTTTGACAAAAGCTGTTTTAAGAAAGGGAAAGTGTAATTCCTTTTCAAGATTGCTATGCTGTGACTTGACAATGTAAGTTGCCACTCACAGTGCCAGCATTTCATATTTGGACAGACTCGAGACTCCCTTAAATCCACCTCCCTGGTATGTGTCTAGGAAACTGGCAGAGGATGGTCCATGCCCTTGGGTCCCTGCATCTATGTGGAAGAACCAGAAGACTCTCCTGGTTTCTGCCTGGTCCAGCTCCAGCCCTAGTTGCAGCCATTTGGCTATGTTGAGTGTTAACTGACAAATACCTATCTCTGTTTCTCTGTCTCTCTCAAATACTGCATTTCAAATAACTAAAGAGAAATAAATAAATAAATACAAAATAATTTTCCTTACAAAAAGATTGTCATTCATGGGTGCTTCCACTTAGCTAATGAAATGAATAAACATTAAAAAGTGGTTGCAAAAAAAAAAAAAAAACACTCGCAATGTGAGACAGAATAGCTGAGATAGGAGAGGCTGACTGCTTTTTTCTTACCAGAACCCACTGAAGTTCTTCAGAAAACTTGAAAGTTCAAAGTTCAATTAGGCAAAGAGAGGTATTAGTTCTCAGGATTTTCAATAGTCTCTCCTGTCCCACATCACACAAAGTAATCAGAACTCACCAATTGATGTTTCCCAGATATCTGAGATATTTTCTTGGAACTGTTTAAAAAGCAAACACTGGTGTGTTCTCTGAAAAGATTCCAAGCTTTGTAGCTGCAGCCTCCCCACCAACTCCATATGGGAGACGATGACTTCATATTTACCCATCGTGACTGATAATGGTAACAAGCATTATCTAGTATAGTTCTTTTTTATTTGATTGTTAATAAGATATGTTTATTTTTAAATGATGTTTACATTGTTGAATAGGGTGAGAAGGGTTGAGGTTTAGGGAAAAGTAGGTGTGATCATGGTTTCAAAATTTTCTATTTTTTTTTTTTCTTGTATGTGGAAAAAGTGGGAAACTAAGGGGAATAGCCATATCTAGTCTCCAAACCCACAACATTGCCCAGGGATGGGGAATGACCACCCGATTTCAGACCAGGGTCCCAATGTGGTGCACACTCTGAGGGTTCTGCTCAGGTGGTTTCAGTAGTTCTAAAATGCTGCCAATCTCACTGATCAAAGGATGAGGGGATCCTTCCAATGTCCATTGTCTGACACAGTTGACCCTAGAGTCTAGATTCATCCTGAGTTTTGCTGTCATTACTTGGCTGGGATAATTGTATAACTTTCTCTGTTCTCTGTTCTCCTTCCTCTGCTGTGGTACCAGATGTCCCCTGTAGGCTCCAGTGGGCTGCCATATCCATGTGTATTGGGGCCTGCTGTCCATTGCTCTTTCTTTTCCAATGAGGAGTACTTTTTGCAGGTGGCCTAAGGACCCAGGACAAATGACCCAGACCTGCTGAATTTCTAGTTCCCATTACTCACAAACCCGGCACCCACCATACTGAATCTGGTATAGCTTGCCTCACTTCGGCATCTACCAGTGGTTGATTAACCCTGGCTCTGTCCAGGCTGTCCCCAGTTCCAACTCCTGGTGGTGCTTGTCACAGCCTAGTCCAGCCCTGCCAGCCCACAATCCTGGCCCTAAGGTGGACTGGCTGGTGGTGCAGTCCAATCTGGCCCTCCCTGTGCTGCATCCTGGTTCTGTTCTCAGTTATGTAGGTGGATGTTATGAACTGGCTAGTCTGTCCTGCCTCCAGATCTGACCCACATGTATGGCCAGCACTGGCAGGCACTGTACTCTGAAATGATCTGGACTGCTCATTGCCTTGCTTCGTGTGCATACCTGCAGGGACTGCATCCTGACAAAGGAGGTCCCCAAGCTCATTTATTAGATTTCCTCCCTGTGGCAGATCTTGCATCCACCTCTTGTCCTGGCAGGAACAACATCTTTGGCCAACCTGTTTACACCCTGTCTGGCTCTTACTATTGAGTGTTACTGCTGAGCCACAACTGGTTCATACCCAGATACAGCTCTCTAGTGGTTCATTGGGAACCAAGGCCTAGCACAACCTGTTCTACAGCTACCCTGGCTCACAACCTTTCATCAGTGCAGGAGTCTAGCCAAGTCTGGCAATTCTCAGACCCAGTTCACACCGATGTTGAGGGACAATACAACCATGTTCAGACCAGCCTTCTACAACCCATTTCTGCTCTCGTGTTTACCAGTGAGAACCCTAACCCAGTCAGGCCATTGCCTTAACTCCCAAACCAAGCCTATCCCCAGCCGCAGATCTTGTGGATGCCAACGAATAGAGAAATTTCACAGTAGTGAGCACACATAAACATGCCAACATATCTTACCCCCAGACCTGATTTTCTTGTGTGCGGCTTATTGTCATGGCCCAATCTAACATTACCCACACCTGTTCTGACTCTTCCTGGTGGTACTATCATCTAACCCTTCCAGGTAGGCCCTCATCCCTAGCGTTAGTGTGTGCCAGTGATACCCAGCAATGGTCACTGCTAACTGTCCTAACTCAGGTCTCTACATGCGATGGTACTTTGATGTGGTCCTCTAAGATCCTTCTGTTCCTCCCTCTAACCTGTTTTGTCTCAGTACACTCACTTATTTGAAATTACAGTAGCCTTGTCTATGGCGTTCACTTAGTAGTCTTTCCTCACCTAGACAGGAACCCACAGGTTCCCTCTGGTCCTCATTTGTGCCATTGCCAAGAACCACTCTAAGCCTACATCCAAAATTCCCCACAGTATGTTACCAATGGTGTCCAGGTCACCCAGTCCAGGGTTGCCCTTATTGCCACTGGGCACGTGGCATCAAGAGGCCAATGGTATAGTTCTTCATTAACAGCTTAAAATCCATTGTGTCGCTATTTAAGTGTATCTCGAGATAATAGATATGACCAATGGAAAAGAGTCCAGCATCCTATTTCAATATGTATTTAAAAGTTTTATTGGAAGTCCATATTTGATTTAAAATATTAGAACCCATGAGATACAGCAAAAACAGTATTGAAAGATCTATTTTCAGTCAGATTTCACAAAGTAAAAGCAAATACAGAAATTTGATTCTGCTAATTCTCACATTTAGAAGGATTTCCATTATTTTGTCTGGTATAATTCCTATAGAAAAACACAAATATAACATCTATCATAACTTAGGCTGTTATGATTCCAATGCTATGTGTCCAATAGATCAAGCTGAATATTGATGTTTGTCTTTTTCAGTATTCTTAGAATTACTTACATTCTTAACATAGATATGTTTCCTAGTAAAAGCTGTATATTTAATTTTGAATTTGAGCATAGCTTTATCTTTCCATGTTTTGACATAGTTTAACATTCAGTCATCTGCTATCGAAAAAAAATTGGCTTTGTGATTGTTTTCCTCAAGATAAGCTTCATAGGTTTCAACATTACTTTTTATAGAATGTTATTTTCCCTTTGATCATTTTAAATCTACGGAAGATATCAACATAATTTCTTAGATTCTCATTAAAAGACTTTAAAATGGTTCATTACTGAAATTTCTTCACATTACCCCAACTACATAAACATTAAGCAACCATTACATTAGGATTCAGCCATTAGATGAAAGAAAAATGTGCTTCAAAGGCAAAATTTATTTGCTTACCACAGTTAAAAAAGATTCTTTGCATTAACTTTGGTATTTTCTATATCAATTTCATATTGGTTCTTAAAATACTTATCTTTTACAACTAACATTATTTATTAAACAACAAAAGTAAGAGAATACATAAGTACCATGGTTTTATTTATAAATGTATTAAAATATTCATAATTTTTAAAGTGTATTTCATATTATTTTATTGTTTAGTAACAAACAATATTTTGTTACTAAATATTTAGTAACAATATTTAGTAATATTTATAACAAACATAATATTTATAACAAACAAACATATTTACAGTAAATATTTAGTACCAAACAATATTTTGTTACTTTCTATTTTAAATTATTCAAGTGTTCTTTTGTTTCAGTTATTCCACACCTCAGATTTATTTGAACCTCCGTGTAATTACAATTCATTTCTGTTTATAGGATAGCTTCAAAGATGCTTTCTCTCTCCCTCTTCCCATAATTGTACGTTTATGGGATGACCAAGACAGATTTAACATATCTCCCAACTTTAGCAAAGCACGAGAATTGGCATCGTGCAACAGCCTACTTATCTGCTTATGCATTGGCAGCATTCCACATGGGTTCAGGTTCCAATTCCCGCAGCTCCTCTTCTGAAACAGCTCACTGTTAATGTGCCTAAGAAAGCTGATGAGAATGACCCCAGAGCTTATGACCTTGGATCCCCTTGCAGGCCAGGCTTGCATCTGGCCCAGCCTCAGCCACGGAAGCCATTTAGGGAGGGGACCGGATTCTGGAAGATTTCTTTTTCTTTTTCCCTCTCTCTCCTTCTCTGCAATTCCTTTCAAATAGATAAAATAAATCTTTTTAAAAGTTTTTAAAATGATGTCTTTCTCGTAATGAGTCCCCTAACACGATACTCATCAAAGCATTCACTAAAAAACTCACAATTGTATATTCTTTTTCAGCTCATTTTACAAGAAAATTTTCCCAAAATTTTCTTCAGTTTTTAAAACCCAATAAATGTTTCAAAAGTATCTGGGAGCTACAACTTTGAGATGAGATCAAAGAAGATAGGCCTGTAGCTCTAATTCTAGGTCTGTGTAGGAATGTAGGAACTAGCTTTAATAAGTCAAAATTAGCATTGAGCTGCTTATCATCTACTTAATCACTGAGACCTGTTCACACTGACTAGTCTCCCCTATGTCAATGTTTGTTCTCTCACCCAAATGCTCGCAAATCCCCACTGTTCAATGGCAGAAGAGGTGATTTCAATGTTACAATCTAGTTGCAGCAGTACTGAACAAAGTTTGTCTTTGTCTTTTGAACTTTAGTCACATAATCTATTAGATGAGACTATAAATTGGATTGTATTTGTTCCTGATAAAATGCATGAGCATTAAAGATTATTTAATATATGATCTTACTGTCATAAGACATGGAAACCTATGAATTTAGTAGATGAAAAGGTATAAGAATTCAATCTTTGATTTTACATATGTAGCTTTCTAAAATAAACATTTCTTTGTTTTTTTTGTTTGTTTGAAAAACATATTTACAGAGAGAAGGAGTTACAGAGAAAAGGAGAGAGAAACTTCCTCCATCTGCTCATTAACTCCTCAAATGGCTGTAACAGCCAGAGGCCAGAGCTGGACAGAACTGACACAATGAACTAAGATAGAGGAACATCCTCCTGGCATCCACAAGGGCTGACATAAGGCACACAGATTCACCCTCAGTTTTTGATGTCCCTACCCCATATTGGAGTGCTTGGATTGGGGCCCCACTTCCATCCTGATAATGTGCACCATGGCAGGTGGCAGAGGGCTCTGCACAAGTATTTGAACCACTGTTCCCCAGGTGGTTGATCTGGATGGACTTCTAGGGCCCTGGCCTTAGCCTGATTGATCCCCTGTTGTTGTGGCCAGTTAGAGAGTGGGCCAGCAGATGGCTGCTCTCTCCCTCTCTGTGTCTCCCTAGCTCTCTCTCTCTCTCTCTCTCTAACAGTTTTCAATCAGATTACAAAGTTCAATACAATCATTCAAGTGTTTCCTTTTGAAATATTTTAGAATGTATATATGTTGCTTTCCTTGAATGTTTACTTTCATCACTTGAAAAACAAAGTGACACATAGTAAAAAAATAGAGTTATCTTTTGGTTTCTACCTTGCTCCTCTAATGGCCATGAAAAAAAGGGCAGAGCCAGGCTAAAGCAAGTATTTAGGAACCCCATTCTGGTCTCCCTTGTGGGTATCAGCAATCCAAGCACTTGGGCCATGACCTTCTGCCTTTCTGAGTGCATTAGCAGGGACCTGGATCACAGGCAGAGAATCTGAATTCAAACCAGCACTCTGATAAGGAATGCCATCATCCACAAGCAATAATCTAACCCACTGTGCCACTGCCTTGGCCCCAACTTGTTAATAATCTGTATGTACCAGTTAAGTGAAAAGTTTGCTAAAGGAATTGGACAGCAATGAACAATTCATGGGGGTTAAATGAAGTTGTTTCTTTTTAGCTATATTTGAAAGGCAGAGAGACAAAGACTGGTGGAGAAAGCACTGTTTCTTCAAATCCAGTGATAGTTGGAGGTGGATCCTACTGAAATGCAGAGTCTAGATCTCCAAGTGAATCTTCTGTATGTGTGGCAGAACTCTACAAAGAGCAATCCTCAAATGCCTGTGATGTATGTGGTTAGCCTTTTGCAAAAAAATACTATGATTTTTAATCATCCATTAAAGTATTTCACTAATTTTTGACTATAAAATTTAAAATGTTATGTAGTGAATCAAGCCATCGCCTACTATGCTGACATCCCTTATAGGATGATTCAAGCCCCATCCTGGTTGCTCCTTTTCTGATCCAACTTCCTGATAATGCACCTGCGGAAATAGCTAAAGATAGCTCCAGTTCATTAGCCCCTGTGATAAACCTGAGAAATCTTGATGGAGCTTCAGACTGTGGGCTCATGCCTGGTCCATTTGGGCGATTGCACTTATTTAGCAAATGAACCGATGAGTGCAAGATTATCCTCCACACCTCTCCTGTCACTCTGCCTTTTAAGTATTTCTTGAAATAAAAAGAAACATATTTTCTTGCAAGAATATCTATAAAGAGGTAATGGTTTTTATTGTCTTAAGGGGATAAATGTGAAAGAATTAAGGCTTAAAATAAATGTTTGGTTTTTAGGCAATAGTTTTTTCTTTTAAGGTCATAGTGAATGTTATTCCTTGAGTCCTGTTGAATTACCAGTTGAGACTATGAACTACTGATGTGATGTGTGGGGTTTATTTAATGCAAGTAGAACAGACTGTAAATGAATAACATATTGAGAATGTTTTATCAAGTCTACTCCTTAAATACATATTTTGAATATCAATTATATATCTAAATACCATAATAAAATATTATGAATCTAAAAAGCAATGCGGCAAGTCATCAATTTATGAGAGAATGGGTTATTTACAAAACACATGACTTTGTAAGTTGTACAAAGTATATCAAGAATGTATGTGTGTATGTATGTTTGTGACTAAAATGTTATTGCAAAATTGTACTTGTTGTTCCCTCAAATTTCTGTCATTCCTGAGAATACTGTAAACTATAAGAAGAATTTTCTGTGCAAAATAGCTTTCCTCAAACATCTGCTGCCAAGAAAGTTTGTTTGGAGCTTGTGATGATGGATGAATTTTTGACAGGTAATTGCAATTCAGATCAGATGCAGGCAGATTTAGTACCTAAAAGCTTCTAGTTTATTAAAATCAGCATTGATTTATTTAGCACCCCTTCTTTCCTCCAAAGTGTCTTGCATTTTAACACTCTTTGGGAATTAATAATTTAGCTATGCTACCTATAATTTATACAGTTGTTTGAAATGTATTAGATTTTCTTGGTTTTGCAAATAAAATCTTAACAAGGAACGTTGCAAAATAAAACATGCTCCATATTACTGCAAGAAAAAAATCTTGGCAGTTTTACAATTATGATCATCAATAATTTGTCATTAAACTGTTCCATTTTTGCAGGTAATTTTTCACTTAGCAATTAAGCTTTTGAAAGCACATAATATGAGCATTAGACCTCTTGTTCTTTGATGGGTTCCTGGAAAATTGACTCTGTGACAGAAAATTACAACAGAAAGCATATAGGAGAGTTTAAGGATTAAATTTTGAGTGATGGGAAGGAAAAGAAATAAGATTGGGTAGGGGGAGGAGTTGAATGGATATTCAGCTGCAACAAATCTTAGTAGACACCCTGAGGAGCTATGATTTCTTTACTCAAACAGGCAGGGATTTTACACAAGCCTCCTTTTGGGATGTTTTTCTATGCATCTGTGTCTTGAAATTAATTTTCAAAAATCAATATTATTATTATGTGTTGCTTTTATATGATTATGGCAATAAACAGCCATAAACATTTAAAATAACAATGGGATTAAAACATTTCCAAACGCCATTAAGAATATATCTGAAGCCAAAAGAATGCGGTCCTTCTGCATTTTATCATATATAATCATATATATCATATATAATCTTTCTCCAAAGAAAATGTCTCAGATTTTACTGACTAATATTCTCTGATTGGGATACCAATGACAATTAAATGTGAGTTAACTGTTACTAAAAAAAAAATAAATAAATAAAACATACTGTTCCAGGCTTGGTAACACAAACAAATTCTGAAACAATGTGATGCCAGTCTGATATTTTTCAACTAAAACATAAACCTGCAATGACTGAAATTCAAAAATGCTGGATACATGTTGGATGCAGCAGCCATCTCAGACCCTGAGTAAATGTGTCATGTAAAAACTGAAATGCGCACATCAGGTTAGAAATAACAATGAATTTAAAAGAAACTTGAGTACATAACACTGAAAACGAGAATGTAATTCAGTCTACGTGTCCCTACATTGAGATCTGTTTTATAGAAGATTGATTTTTTTGTAAAAGATTAATTTTCTTAATATAGAGTTACAGAGAATGAAGGAGAGAGACACAGAGAGAGAGATCTATTTTTCACTCGTGAACTGAAAGCTATCTTCTTCATGTGTGAGCCAAGTTTAAACAAGGAAACAGGAGTTCCAATAGGGTCTCCCACTAAATGGTAGTGGTCTGAACATGTGCTTCATTTTCTGCTGTTTTTCAAAGGTCATTAGTGGTTATTTCAATCAGAAGAGCAGCATGCAAGACAGAGACCAGTGTACACAGTGGATGTCTGGATCATGGGCTGTGGCTTTACGCAAAAATGTCTCAGTGCCAGGATCAAGGCACACATTTCTATTGTGTTTTTTTCCTGTATTTAGGTATGTACACATATATTAATTATGGTAGAATATGTTTGCATATATGATTATATTGTACAACTATTTTCAGTGTGAAATAAGGTTTTTGAAATTTATTTTTTTTTGTAATTTTGATTGTTTTTTCATACAGTTTAGTTGAAAGTGGGCCCTTCAATTCCCCTCCCCAAATTCTACCCTCTTTTCTCTTCTTTAAAGTCATAATGTGTGTCCATCATGAATTTTCCCAAGTCCATCATGCTGCCCTGGAGTATGTCCAGCCATGTTAAATAATAACTTTTAGTTGTAGGTTAATTCTTATATCCTGGGGCCCTAATATAGGTACAGTGAGGATTAGGCCTTCGTTATTTATGAGCATACCAACAATAGTTATATGTGGACATTGGCAATCACAGGTGGTTCTAAACAATCCACCTCTTGTGGATAGTTAACTAACGAATTACATCACGTGTTCTTCCTACATTAGTACAAGTAATTATGAAGTAATATTAACACAGAGTAAGATTCACATATGATATCTCTAGAATTGACATCATATTATATGATATGATATCTAACTGTTTGGGATTGGCTCATTTCCCTTACCATTATGGTCTCTAGTTTGGCCCATTTGACCACAAAGTAATGCATTTCACTTTTTTTAAATCGCTGGATAGTATTCCATAGTATAGATGAACCACAGTTTCTTTATCCACTCCTCTGTTGATGGGCATTTAGGTTGCTTCCAATTCTTGCGATTGTTGATTGTGCTGCAATAAACATTGGGGTGCATGTTGCTGTGTCATATATCAAATCGTTCGGATATATTCCTAGAAGTGGTATTGCTGGGTCGTATGGTAGGTGAATGTTTAATTGCCTAAGTGTTCTCCATACTGACTTCCATTGTGGCTGCTAGGAAGCTTGGGACACCTTTCCCTGTAATTTGACACTTCCTGCTCTCTCCTCTGCCCAGTTCTGTCCCTTTCTCTCTGCACTCTCCCCTACACCAACCCTCCGTATTCAGCCATTTTAACTCTCTCCCTGAAATTTTTTTTTTTAATTTATTTATTTTTAGGATAAAATTTCACAAAAACTGGGATTTCCATTACCCTCCCCAATTCCCTCTCCCTTCCACTGATCTTTCAGTATAGTGCTTTATAAACATTCATAATTTCATTATTTTGCTATTTAAGTGTATCCTGAGATCACAATGTGGACAGTGGCAGAAAGTCCAGGATCCTATTTTTGTGATATATCCAGAAGTTTCATTGGAATTCCATTGTTGATCTGGAAGTAGGGATGCATACTGTATTTTATCTTCACATCTGGATATGATAGTGTCCTTTACAGAATTTTTATACATCCCCTTATGTGAAAAGCCACAAAACAAATCAAGAATTGGTATAAAGTTTAAAATTTTACAACATCATGAAGTTAAATAACTTGCTACTGAATAACCAATATATCACTGTAGAAATGAAAAAGAAAATAAACACTTTCTTAAAGAAAATGATGTTACTGTATGCTTTATAAGTCAATGAAGAATTTAAGGGAAAATAAACTATTTTGTAGGAGTTAAAATTTTGAAAAGTAACAACATAGAAATGTTTCAGCAAAAACAGTAGTGAAAATGAAGGAGGGTACTTTTCTTCCCATATTCACACCAGCAGGTACTGTTAATAGAGTTCCAAAAGCAATTCCATTTCACTGGATTTAGGTGGAACCTCAATCTGGTTACTTATGGCTAGGGAGCCTGAGTCTTTTTTGAAATGTCTATTAGCCATTTGAATTTGTTCTTTAGAAAAGTGTCTGTTCATTCCCTTTGCCATTTCTTCATGGGGTTGTTGATTTTGTTGTCATTGACTTTCTAATGATCTTGCAAATCCTGGATATTAGTCCCCTGTCCAATGTGCAGTGTGCAAATTTTTGTTTGTTTGTTTGTTTTCCCCCATTCTTTGTTTGCTTCTTTGCTTTGCTGAGCCTTTCCTTTGCTGTGCAGAAGCATCTTAGTTTGATGTAGTCACATTTGTTTATTTTGACTTTGACTACCTGTGCTTTTGGTGTCCTTTTCAGGTAATCATTTCCCATTGCTATATTTTGATGTATTCTCAAACAGCTTGATGGTTTCTGTACAGATTCAGGTCCTTCATCCAGTTAAAACTGAATTTTGTAGAAGGTGAAAGGTATGGGTCTTGCATCTTAGCTCGACAGGCCACTATCTAATTGTCCCAATTACATTTGTTGAAGAGAACAGGTTTTTACCTTGCATTGTTTTCAGCTGTTATGTATGACGAGTTAGCTATAAATGTGTGGGCTCACTTCTGGAACTGCAACTCTGTTCCATCGATTATCACACTTATTTTATAACGTGAATTCACATCTTGTTTCTACAAGGAATGAGGAACATGGACAAAGAAGAGGTTGTAAAGCAGAGGTGGTTTATTGAAAGAAGGAAGAAACGTTATTCAAATGTGTCTCAAATGTAACTTTTAGGGGACATTTCTGCTGCTCACTGAAGCTACAGGCAAGACAGAGATCAAGGTATGATTCCTAAAAAAACTTCTTAAGTTGTATTCTCAGGATGCCATTAGTCTTCTCTGCCTAGTCTGACAGTTGAGACCTCCAAATACAATGGAGTTAAAATTGTATACCATACACCTTAGAAAGTTTCTATTTGATAGTCGCTTTAAAGGAGGAGTCATTGTCACTTTTTAAATCCTAGGGAAGTCCAAACTGAATGATTCATTCAGAAGTAAGTGCTTTAGTAATTCTATAATCTTTTCAATTCTACATGGAAAGGCTTGATTCAATAAGTGAAGTTTTCTACCTTTACTAAAACATACTAGAAATTGCTTGTTTAGGCTTGTGAGTAATGTGTGTTTGTCAATTCTCCCCCTGCATAACTTCCCTTTTCTTTGTACTACAGGAAAAGGAGTGTTATATCTTAGTGGTTGTTCCTAAAATAAAATTCACAGGACGCCGTATCATGTTTGATGATCCTTGAGGAGATCCTTTTCTGCAAATAATTTCTGGGCCTCCCGAAAATGTTTATCTTTGCCTAAGTGAAATGCTTGATGTAAAATATTTACTAGTAGGAGGAATTAAGATGGATCCTTCTGGCTTCAGATTGGAGCCATCACTGGGTTGGCGATATTTTGCCCCTGCAAACTGCCTATCAGTACTCTTTATGTGGCATGGTTTCTCACATGTTTTATTTTTTAAGGTGGTTCCACCTATTCAAGCACAGGGGTTTCCACAGCTGCTGCTATAGCTGCCAAATCTGCCACTCAATTATCCGCAAATATTTCATCGCTCCCCTTTCGGTGTCTCTTCAAGTCTGAAACTGCCACTTCATATGGATAAGGAATTTGCAGATAATAATAGATTGATTTCTAACAGTATTTGATTGAGGTCTCATTTGCAGGAAGGAAATGGCTTTCTTTCCAAATAGTCACATGATCATTGAAAACTAGGTGGGCATATGTGCCTTTGTAAATATTTGCCTTTTTAATCCCTGCTCACCTTTTCAATTCTTGTCATAGGTACAAATTCTGAAAATCAGCACCTGGAACAGGATGAACATGATAAACTACAGGCAATTTGTCTGAGACAAACTAAAGAAGCAGTGGGGATTTAAAACTAGATTTCTGTCGAGATCAGAGTTCTTTGAATTCTGCACCATCACATTTTTTGGGTTAATTTTATCCATTTAAAATGTGTTCATGGAAGCTACACATGAATCTATCATTTAACTAGATTTTTCAACAGCTTTCAACACAACTAGGTCATTCATTCTTATTTTTTCCCCCTTCCTTAACCTCTATTAAGCGAGATTCTAGTCCTTTATTTGGCCCTAAATATATGAGTGGTACAGGAGATTTTGCATGGCTATAAAAGTGTTGCATTAACTTGTCACTTTTGGCTTTCTGCTTTTGTTGTGTCTCTGGTTTTAACTGATATTACTTTTGACCAGGTTAAGGAGAGGGATTCTTGTGATAAATTCACGGTGTCTGGGCAGTTATTGCTCAGCCATTCTTTCCCTGCATTGCCCAAATCCCTGTGATACCATCTGTCTAAATTAGAACAAGGTGTTAAGATGGGTGTGGAGTTACGGTACTGGTTCTCCTCTGGCTCGTTATAAATTGTTACTGATGTTATGTCGGGGCTTTTAATTGATCAGGATGATACTCTGCTGGCTCTACCTTCAGACCAGAGACGGTCTCCCTAAGAAACCATTGAACTTATCTGGACAATAAGATGCTGGACTTTATGCTTGGTAGATGCTTGCAATGACAGACTCAACTGAACTTGAACTGTGGTAATGCAACAAGGTGGAGGAATCCACCATGGGGGGAGGGTTTGGGAAGGGGTGGGGAGAATCCCAGTGCCGATAAAACTGTGTCACATAATGCAATGTAATTAATAACAAAAATGAGAAAAAATTAAAAAAAGAGATATCATCATGACAGTGTGATCAGGAAGGTATTTATAAACAAAAATTATTCAAGTTATATCTTAGGGGCTATCCCAAACATTTAACTTAAAGGTGAGATGATTGCCACAGGTAGACAAAGGGAAATATGAGAGAACAGAAAATGCAATTTCATTTCCTTATTTCACGACATCTGGAGCTCTGAGTGCTGATGACTGCATGGTGGGAGCCTGTAGGGGAAACGTTAGGCACCGTCAATCCTATTGGGTCATCTAAGAAAGGTTCCTGAGCCCACAGAGCTTGTTTCTGGGTCAGGCAATGCTGCAAGGATCCCACTGCAAACAGAACAGGGTCTTATTATGGTGAGTTAAGTGGGTGCTTGGGCCACCCTTGGATTTCTTGTCTCATTGCTTGTTGTGGTACTACTTTGCTTACAAACAGATGAAATTAAATTTAAAAAAAAATCAGGCAGAATACAGTCATGGAGTTGCAAGCCAAGCAGCTCTTCAGTCAAAAGAGCAGTGACCCAAGGAGTGTAGTGACTCAACTTAGGCAGCTTTCATCTAAATGGCGGTTGCAGAGCTAATTATATAGCATTGCTTTGGTCAAAATTCATTCAACCATTTCACCAAAACTACAGTGTCTTGCCACATGGCATTGTTATATTTAAATAGTATGTTAAGAAAAAAAAAAGACATACATTTTACTTTGTTTCAACAAGTACAGGCAAGTATAGAGTCAATGTTCACAATACCTTGATATGCTTGAGCCACTCCTATTCACATTTTAGGCATTAAAACAAAACCCCTCATCGCTTCTCGCTCCATCACACAACACAGAATGAAAGGTGTAGTGCTGAATTGAATTGCTTATTTCAGTACCAGTAGCTGGAAGGCTGTTCAAAGTGTCTTAGAGTCAGGACTCTGACTTCAGTACCTGGGGTTGCACCTGACCAGCAGTCATATCCATGTCCACAAAATGCAGCTCGTCAAACCTGAAGGGTCCCACGCCCCTCTGGGTCATCCCATCAGTACTTCCCTTAACATAATTCTTACACACACACACACACACACACACACACATTGCTGCTGCATTTTATTTTCTAGCATGTTGGCATGGGAATAATAAATATTCCTAAGAAAAATTGTATCTGGAATCTCAATGGCTTGTTTCTGCATTTCCCATGTTTCCTACATTTTATTTTTATGGTGTATGAATCTTTTTTTTTAGTACAATGGTTGGATTTAATAAGGAATATAACTCCAAAAATGTAGAAGCTTTTAACAAAAATATCATTCAAGGGTAAAGTAAAAGTTCTGGTTTTAAACAGTCAGGTTTTACAGACAGAAAGCATGTGCTTGTCTCAATAGAAAGAATATTTCACGAGGGACAGTTTCTTAATGCAGATGAGACAATCTGTCTTTGCTAAGGAATGTTCTCTTCGGGGAAAAATTAGGTTCCATTTCAACACTCCACAAGTGAGAAGTGAAGCGTTTTAAAAATAGAAGCTCCTAGATGTGTTGATGAGAAAATATGTCATTGCTTTAAGAAAAATCTGCTTGAAAAGGCAAAATTTCACCCTGTCCCCACATGTCAGTTATTTAAATTCCTATAGCTGAGTGGTGCTAGCAAGCCTTGAGGTTCAGGAGAGAGAACAAGAGGTGCTCATCGTAATCCAGTTATGGAATACTACTAAAAATGTATACATTGCAATTAAATTTATTTTATTTTATTTTATTAGAAAATCAGATATATAGAGTGGAGGAGAGACTGGTCGCAAATGACTGAGCTGCGCCATCCTAAGCCAGGAGCCCAGAGCCTCTTCTGAGTCTCCCACATGGGTGCAGGGTCCCAAGGTTTTTGGCCATCCTTAGCTGCTTTCCAAGGCCATAGGCAGGGAACTGGATAAGAAGTGGGGCCACCAGGATTAGAACCGGTACCTGTAAGGGAACCTGGCATATGCTAGGCAAGGACTTTAGTTGCTAGCCTACTGCACTGGACCCTTAAATTTCTCTTTCAAAATCACACCTCCCAGACAGGAGTTAGTGTTAGCATTTATAAAGAAATAGCATGTAGGAAACCATGAAACACAGATGAGTAAAACCTCGCTTTCTGATCACTGGAGGAAATGCTTAAAGATATTGGACTTGTAGTAATAAAAGTGAATGCGAATGTGGTAATGGCGATTTTACTCTTTTGCCTGTATAAGTCAAGGCGGACTTGTTAATTTTCTGGTTGCCAAAAATCCTGTTAATCGTACGTAAGGCACTAGAGTAGATTTTTGTCTAGGTTTCTCTAACTTTGAAAATTTCTGATTGTTTGATACACACAGTCTCCCACTACTCCATTTAAGGAAGCTCACTTGAAGGTCCGAAATTTTCCCCATGCTCTTATTGAATTGTAGGTGTTTCTTATGCTCTTGATGTTATTAATAAATGTTTATACTTCCAGACACTAGTCAATCTTTCCTAAAATTAACAAAAAATAACCCTATCAGTATTGGTTTTCACTATCTAGGTAGCAATATGAGAAAAAATAAGAGTTCCCAAGAGAAAATACAAGAGTTACAATTATAGGATTATAGTCTTGTAATCTTCTAATTGCTGAAATGCCTAATTATTACTCCAGGATTAGAAGTCTGTTGCCAATTTTTACCATAACAATAAAACAGTATGTATTCTTTTTTTTTAAGAAGACAATAATCCTCAAAAGGGCCCACATTCAACAAGTGGCAAGAAATGACATTAGCAGTAAAATGTTAGGAGAACCATTACATTTGTAAATCTCTTAATTTAGCATATGGAAATACTAACTCAATCTGTGTCTTCCTTAGTTATTGACAACTGATGAGAACTGAAAACAGTGAATAGTTTAGCTTTAGTTTTTATATTTCATAGCATGCAGTGTGTCTTCACATCTGCATGTTATTTCATTTAGAATGCAACTACTTAAATAAAATATTGGTCTAAATATTTTTCCTTGCATTCTAAAATTCGTTCCATTTGTATTTACTTTCACACAAATTTCTCAAACTAGTCATATATATTACATTGCAACAATATTGCACACTCTAGACATATTTTCCTGCTTGTGCATTTTTGGAACTCCATTTATTTGCATATATTTTATGTATCCTTTCTGTAATATTGAACTTGTTTGCCTCACTTCAACTTTTTAATTTCTATCTGCACTTTATTAAATGTGAAAAAATTTTCCCATGCTGTCTTTGGACCTCAGTGCCCATATTCACCTGCCTTTTAGGGAGTTGTTTATATTCACGAGGTGTCTTAGACTTCATACTTCATGAAATCATCACAGTTCATAGAAAAAATTGGACATGGCAGTTCTTTGGGCAACACTCTGCCCTTATTTCATGATGTAATTCAGACCTCATGTGATGATGTTTGTTTGCTTTTTTAAATAGAATTAATCAGCCTTAATTATCATCTCAAAAATGGATGTCTTCAACTGTATCCTTAAGTCTCAAACGTGGAAAGCTTAACATGTCTTATACATGACATATAAATCATATAAAATGCCATGCTTGAAATAAATAAACGTGCTTCTTGCTTCAGAAGGTGATGATTTATTCCTGATTTTAAAGATGTTATAAAATCAATAGCTTTCTTATTCCTGCTGTCACCTGCAGCTGATATAGTAATACTGTTGTCGTTGTTTTACTTGCCCTGACACCTCATAGCTAATGCAGAAAAACAACCTGTTTCTTGGCTAATGCGTTGCTGTTTGCGTGCAGTCATCCGTTAGAGATCAATACACGGGAAGAGCAATGTCTCCATTTATTGCAGCTACTTATGTACATACAAAAACAACAGCTTGCAACAATAAAACTGAATAAGCTACAAGCCTATGTATAAAGTTCATAATCACATAAGCAAGCTTTCAAACTATTAAGCAATTTGAAAAACAGTTCATGAAATACAACAGCATATGTAAATTTGCTAAATAATTAAACATTATGAGTATATTTTTTTGAAAGATAACATTTTTTCAAACAATATAGCATCGTTTGGTTTAGTTTGTTTATTCATTCATGTATCTGTTGGCTCACTCCTCAACTCATCCCGACATCGGTTCTGGGCAAGACTAATGCCAGGAAAGAGAAAATCTATTCTCACCTTCCACGGGGATGACAGCAGTCCAAGGAGTCTTCTGTTGTCTGCCAAGGCACACTAACAGAGGCTGGATTGGAAGAGAAATGCCTAACTGGATCTAATTAACTAGGATTCCACCCAGCACCTTGATGTTGGACACTGCTGTGGTGGCTTAACTTGCTACATCAGAACACTAGCCCTCATGAATCTGCAATTTTATGAATATGAATGTGATGATATCACAAGATTTGAATGAGTGTGAGTATTTAAAGCAGTGCAACGATGGACTATGCTACTTGTGACTATTTTGATTTTAAGGATCTCTGAGGTAGATGTGTCCAAATACTAAATTTTGGAAAGCTGTATGACCAACAAAAACAAAACAAAGAGCTATTAAAATGAAAACCTCCAGATAAAAATCAAGAACAACTTTTTTTAAAAAGATTTAATTGTTTTTATTGCAAAATCAGATATACAGAGAGGAGGAGAGACGGAGAGGAAGATCTTCCTTCTGGTGATTCACTCCACAAATGACCACAATGACCGGTGCTGTAACAATCTGAAGCTAGGAGCCAGGAACTTCCTCCAGGTCTCCCACACGGGTACAAGATTCCAAGGCTTTGGGACGTCTTTGACTGCTTTCCCAGGCCACAAGCAAGGAGCGAATGGGAAGCAGGGCTGCTTGGACTAGAACCAGTGCCTGTACGGGATTCTGGAACATCCAAGTTAAGGACTTCAGCAACTAGGCTGGCTGGACCCCAGACAGATTTTTGATACAATGGTATTACGTTTCCTTTTTATCTTGCTTAAGATATTTAGTATTTTGTAATAGTAGTTTCTTCATCTTTTTTCCTATTTTCTTGGTCCCTTTATATATATATATATATATATATATATGTATATATATATATATATATTTTATTGAGAGAAGGACCTCTGCAGATTACATAAACCAAGGAATTGCTCAAACATTCCCCTTTACATTAGAGGAACTACATGCTCAGATACTGGGGTTTATTTGACATTTATAGTACCTGAAATGCCACACTCAAAGAATTTGTTTCTGGCACAGTTTATTTCTTTAAAGTATATGGAATATATATGTTTTATCTTCAAAGATTCAGATTTGATAATGAGTGCTAATTGTTTATTTGCTATTTGTAACAATAAAGTAAGTGGATGAAAATATGTATTAAATCATTTAAAAAAATGTATCTTACCATAGCTTGGCAAAGACAATTTATATCATAAAACATCTTCACAAACTTTTAATCCCACCTATTTCATGGTTATTCACTAAGGATTTTGGCTACCAGGTTGCAGTCTCTCCATTGATTCCTGGCATTTGGGGAAGAGACCACGTTGTCTGAGGTTCTGCCAGACGACCTTCCCGTGATGCTGCAAATGACAATCTAGTAGGCTTCCCATCTATTGAACTTCTATGAACATTGTGATTACACGTTTGTTTCTGTTGATTATCATATGTCCCCCCTTTTCCTTGATAACCACTTGGGTTGGTACGTTGGGATTATTATCAAGGCAATCAGATTTCCCAGGTTACAGAATGCAATTCTAATTGCCGGTGCTCTCTTTACAATTGGAAACACTTCCAGGTGCGATGTCTCAATTGGCTAATCATCCCCATGCAAGCTCTGGGATCCCATATAAGTGCTGGCTTTTGCCCAGCATTCTCCAATTCTCATCCTGCTTGCTGCTTTTCACCTAGGAGGGCAGTGGAGGATGGTTAAAAGCCTTAGGACCCTGAAGCCTCATGAAATTCCTAAAAGTTGCTCCTGACATTTACTTCAGACAGGCTCAACTCTGGCCTTAGCAGCCATCTGGGGAGCCAGCAGAGAGGAGAGCCTTCGTGTTTCTTCTCTCTGTAAATATGTCATTCCAATAAAAATAAAGAAATCTTAAAAATAAAAAAGTATAATTGGGAAAAAAATATATTGTACTAGATTGGCGGTCCAGTCCCAGAAAAAGCTGTTTTCCATTTTTACTATTTTTACTGCTTATTATCACATCATGCAATAGGTATGCATAATCACATATTACAAATAGCATATATGTTGCATATGTATGCTTTATTGTTATATATCTTTCACATATAAGTTTATTTATATATTTATTTACCATTCTATTGTTTTGTATTATTTTATAACTAAAACATATAAAATGTTATAAAAATATAATGTATATATGTAATTATAACTACTGCTTAACATATATATTTGTTGCTTCATCCCAATTTCTTACATGTATTAATGCCTACATATTTTTTGACAAAAATTGTAATTATCTTCCCTTTCTTTTTCTTTTAATTTTACTTTTTTTTATTATTATCATTTTATGATACAGTTCCATAGGCCCTGGGATTTCCTTTAACTCCTCCCCAAAACCCTCCTCCCACACTGAGTTCCCCTAAATCATTACTATAATATAGTTCTTCATACACAGTCATATGTCTATCTTTGCAGGTATGGAAAATGGCAGAGAGTCCAGAATCCTATTGTCAAGATGTAGTAACAGTTTCATTGGGATGCATACTGCATTGTATCTTCACAACTGGATATGATAGTCTATTACACAGTTGCTATACATCTCCTTAAATGTAAAGTTATAATACAAAAATAAACAACTGGAAGAAAAAATGGAAATTTACAATGCCATGATGTTAAGTAGCATGCTACTGAATGACTAATATGTCACTGAATAAGTTAAAATGAAAATCAAGAAGTTGCTTGAACCAAATGATGCTTCTCTATGATCTATGAGGCATTGAAGAATTTAATCAGAAGAGTTTTGAAGAGATGAAACTAACACACACACACACACACACAAATCAAAAGCCATAAGATATAGTTTCTGCTGATCTTTGTTGATGAAACGTGTCTCCTGTTGGCAACAAATAGATGGGGTTTGGTTTTTAATCCAGTCCACTAATCTATGATGTTTGATTGATAAGTTTAAGTCATTTACATTCAGGTACTATGAATGGGTGGTAATTTGATTCTGACATTTTAGCATTGGGTTGTTCAATGATTTAGCCTTCTGTTGTTATTTTACTTGGATGTTCTTTGCATTTGCCTTTGGTTTTCGTTGGCGCTATTCCTTTTCTCTGTCAAGAGAACATCCTTAAGTATCCTTTGTAAGGAAGGTTTGGAAAAGACATAGTTTTTTTAAACTTTTCTTAACCATGGAATAATTTTATCTGATTATCAAAGACACAGTAAAGTTTTACTGGGCAAGTTATCCTGGGCTGACAACTTTTTTTTTTTTTTGCTTTTAAAATCTGGAATATGTCACTCCATTCTCTTCTGGTTTGTGGAGATTCCTGTGAGAGGTCTCCTGTGAGTTTAATTGGCATTCCTTTATATGTCAATTGATTTTTTTCACATGCACCTTGAAGGATCTTTTCCTTATATTTGATTGATCGAAGAGAGCTTGATTATCATGTGTTGTGGTGAAGATCACTTTTGATCAACTCTGCTGGGAGTTCTGTGCCCCTCCTGGAGGTTGCTTCCCAAATCTTTCTCTAGATTATGGAAATTTTCCTGTATTATCTCATTAAACATATGTTTAAACTCAACTTCCCTTTCAGCACCTTGTGGGACTCCCATAACTCTTTTGCCTTTCAATAGTATCTTTAAATTTTTGAGTCCTTTTTTTTTTTTTTTTAAGCTTGACCCAGCTCCACTTCCAGCTTTTGTTTTATTTCCCCTTGGTGACAGGAAGTATCTTCGAACTTTGAGATTCTTTCTTCTGCCTCCTTCATTTTATTTTGGAGATTCCCCACTTTACTTTCAATGTGCTTCCCTGTATTCTTCATTTCTGATATATCAGCTATATTTGATTCATCCCCAGTGTGACATATTCCTTGAATTCCTTGATTGTTTGACTTATGTGCTGCTTATTCTTGACAAGAAGTTTTTAACAAGTGTTTTGACATTTCCTTGATGTCTTCCTCAGTTAACTTTGAGGTTGGCATAAGCTTTTGTTCCTTTGCATGGGAGTCTTCAGTAATAGTCATTGTGCCTCTTTCTCTTCTTTTTCTGGTTATCAGATTCTCCTCCTTGGAACAAGTCTGTAAGCTGTGTCATCCACGCTTCTACAATTTGATTTTACTTGTTGAAGTTGGTGCATGGTTCTTTGCAGTCAGCTGTGCCATTCTCTCCAGCAAGTTTTATGTTCCAGATTCTTATGATAATATAAATTTCCACTTTGGTCTCCATAGCTGTAGCTCCTGGCTCACATTCTCCACCTCCTGTGATGGCATGCACAGCCTGTGCCGTTGTCTCTAGAAATTGCCTTCCACTTCCGGTTGGAGCAGGTCCCAGGATTAAGGAGGCAACAGGTGTCCTATATACCTAAGCTGTTGATTGTGGTGATCTTGCTGGAACCTGTTGGCTGTTATTTCTGAGAGCTACCCAGATGTATTTTGACCCGTACGATGCCATAGTAGGTATTATTTTCCTGTGGGACCAGTGCAATGCACTGAGCTCAGAGAGTACTCACCTTGTTGCTGGTGGAGTTTCAGCTGCCGCTGCAGTTCAGGTATCCACTCACTGAATGCCGCTGGAGTATCAGTCAATGAAGCACCACACTGTTGTGTCTGCTGCTTTCCTGTGTTTGTTAGTCTCCACGTACCTCTATGCTGTTGTTCTGTTCTCCCCTATTTGTTGGAATGTGCCCTCTCTGCTTCACTCTGGCTCATATTTCTCTGTTTAAACGTTTCCTTACTCTATTCTACCATATTGATTCTCTCTCGTTTCTATTCTTTATAACTGCATTTATGTGGATAAGTAGTAAATAATTTTATGCTCTTCTATGTGTATGATTATACCTTGCTTGTATTTTGTGAATTGAAGTATTATTTTATTTTGTTTTTTTTTTTTTTTTTTTTTTTTTTTTTTTTTTTTTTTTATTATTGTTGCTTACATTGTATTGTGTAGTACAGTTTCATAGGCGCTGGGGATTCCCCCCACCCCTCCCATACCCCTCCCCCCATGGTGGATTCCTCCACCTTGTTGCATAACCATAGTTCAAGTTCGGTTGAGATTCATTGCTTGCAGACACATGCCTAGCATAAAGTTCAGCGTCTTATTGTCCAGATAAGTTCAGTGGCCTCTTGGGGAGACCTTCTATGGTCTGAAAATAGGTCTAACAGAGTAAAGATCCAGTCAGTTAAAAGCCCCAACGAGGCCACAGTATCAATATACAACATTATGGAATTAATTGACATAGTATTGGGTAAACAATATGTTAAAAATAATGCAAGTTCCCTTCTTCGAAACATCTGGGTTGAGACAGTATCAATGACAGGTTCAAAAAAAAAAAAAAAAAAAATAACAAACAACCAAACAAAAAATTACAGGTTAAATCAAGGCAAACATGTGGTATCTAATCTTTTGGGATTCGCTCATTTCCCTTAGCATTATAGTTTCCAGTTGTACCCATTTAGCCACAAAGAACTGCATTTTGTTTTTTTTAATAGCTGAGTAGTATTCCATGGAGTAGATGAACCAAAGCTTTCTTATCCAATCTTCTGCTGATGGGCATTTCGGTTGCTTCCATGTTTTTGCAATTACTGATTGTGCTGCAATGAACATAGGGATGCATGTTGGTTTGTCGTAAAACAGGTGTTTTGGATATATTCCTAGGAGTGCTATTGCTGGGTCATATGGTATGCAGATTTTGAGTTGTTTGAGTGTTCTCCAGACTGATTTCCATAAAGGCTGTACCAATTTGCAGCTCCACCAGCAGTGGAGTAGGGTTCCCTTTTCCCCGCATCCTCGCCAGCAAGCGTCGTTGGTGTTCTTGTTTATGTGGGCCAATCTTACTGGTGTTAGGTGGTACCTCATCGATGTTTTAATTTGGATTTCCCTTATTGCTAGGGAGCTGGAACATTTTTTCATATGTTTGTTTGCCATTTGGACTTGTTCCTTTGTGAAATGTTTGCCCATTTCCCGTGCCCATTTCTTGAGTGGCTTGTTTGTTTTGGTTTTTTGGTTGTTTTGAAGTTCTTTATATATCCTGGAAATTAGCCCCCTATCGCCTATATCGTGTGCAAAGATCTTCTCCCACTCTGTGGGTTGCTTTTTTACTTTGTTGATTGTTTCCCTTGCTGTACAGAAGCTTCTTAGTTTGATGAGGTCCCATTTGTTTATTCTGTTCTCAACTGCTATTGCTTTTGGTGTCCTTCTTAGAAAGTCGGGACCTACTCCTAGGTCTTGCAGGGTATTTCCTACATTTTCTTGCAAGAGTTTGAAGGTTTCTGGATGTAGGTTTAGGTCTTTTATCCATGTAGATTGGATCTTAGTGTATGGTGATAGATGTGGGTCTATTTTTTTGTTTCTACAGGCTATCAGCCAGTTGTCCCAACAACATTTACCAAAGAGGCCTTCCCACTTGCTTGAGCTGTCATTGGTCTTTTTGTCAAAGATTAATTGGCTGTATTTGTGTGGGTTCCCTTTTGGTGCTTCTATTCTATTCCATTGATCTTCCTTTCTGTCTTTGTGCCAGTACCAGGCTGTTTTGATAACCACTGCTCTATAGTATGTCCAGAGGTCCGGGATTGTGATTCCCCCTGCTGACTTCTTATTTTTCAGGATGGTTCTAGCTATTCGTGGTTTTTTGTGCTTCCAGATGAACTTTTGAATCATTGTATCCAGTTCCGTGAAGAATGTTTTGGGCAATTTGATTGGAATTGCATTGAAAATGTATATTGCTTGTGGTAGTATAGACATTTTAATGATATTGATTTTGCCTATCCAGGAGCACGGGATGTTATTCCATCTTTTGAGGTTTTGTTCAATTTCCTTTTTAAATAGTTTGTAGTTTTCTTCGAATAGGTCTCCTACGCTTTTGGTTAGATTTATTCCCAAATACTTCATACTTCTCTCTGCTATTTTGAATGGTATCCTGTTGGTTAGATCTTCTTCCATCTTGGTGTTATTTGCGTACACTATGGCTGTTGATTTTCGTTCGTTAATTTTGTACCCCGCCACTCTGCCAAACTCTCGTATAAGTTCTAGCAGTTTCTGTATTGAGTCTCCTGGTTTTTCTATGTATAGGATTATGTCATCTGCATATAGTGAAAGCTTGACTTCTTCGTTTCCTATACGTATGCCTTTGATTTCTTTTTCTTGTCTTATGGCCTCTGCAAGTACCTCTAGGACTATGTTGAATAGCAGTGGTGATAGCGGGCACCCTTGTCTTGTTCCAGATCTCAGTGGGAAGGGTTCTAGCTTTTCTCCATTCAGTATGATACTGGCGTTGGGTTTTTCATAAATTGCTTTGATTATGTTGTGGATTTTCCCATCTATGCCTACTTTGGCTAGAGTTTTTAGCATGAAGAGGTGTTGGATTTTGTCGAAAGCTTTTTCTGCATCTATTGAAACTATTATGTGGTTCTTGTTTTGCTGTTTTTGGATATGGTTTATAACATTTATGGATTTCCGAATGTTGAACCATCCCTGCATCCCAGGGATGAATCCTACTTGATCCGGATGAATGATCTGTCTGATGATTTTTTGAATTCTATTGGCTAGGATTTTGTTGAGAATTTTAGCATCAATGTTCATCAGAGAAATAGGTCTGTAGTTTTCCTTCTCTGATGGTTCTCTGTCCGGTTTTGGGATTAAGGTGATGTTGGCTTCATAGAATGAGTTTGGGAGGGTTGCTTCCTCCTCTATTGTTTTGAAGAGCTTGTAGAGGATTGGGGTTAGTTCTGTTCGGAATGTTTTGTAGAATTCTGTAGTGAAGCCGTCTGGGCCTGGGCTTTTTTTCGTTGGGAGATCCTTGATGACTGTTTCAATCTCTACCTCGGTTATGGGTTTATTTAATTCTGCAGTTGCCTCCGGACTGAGTTTTGGTAAGTGGTGGGAGTCCAAGAACTTTTCTATTTCTTGGTGGTCCTCAAATTTGTGGGAGTACAGTTCTTTGTAGTAATTTCTAATTATTTTCTTAATGATTGCAGTGTCTGTTGTTATGTTGCCTTTTTCATCTTTAATGCTATTAATTCTCACTTTCTCTTGTTTTTTTTTGGTCAATCGGGCCAGTGGAGTGTCTATTTTGTTTATTTTCTCAAAAAACCAACTTTTTGATTTGTTGATTTTATGTATAGTTTTTTTGATTTCTATTTGGTTTATCTCCTCCCTTGTTTTGATGATTTCTTGTTTCCTATTGTGCGTGGGACTCTTCTGCTGCTGTTTTTCCAGATCCTGGAGGTGTGAGGTTAGTTCCTGTATTTGGCGTCTTTCTTGGGCCTTGACATGCGCTCCGATTGCGATGAATCTACCTCGTAGCACTGCTTTGGCGGTGTCCCACAAGTTTTGGAATGTTGTATCAGAGTTTTCATTGGTTTCCATAAATTTTTTGATCTCATCTTTGATTTCTTCTCTGACCCAATGTTCGTTTAATAGCATATTGTTCAATTTCCACGAGTGCGTATACTTCTTGGGGAGTTTTGAGTTGTTGATTTCCAGTTTCATCCCATGGTGGTCTGAGAGGGTACATGGTATGATACTAATGTTTTGGAAGTTGTTTAGATTCGCTTTATGTCCTATCATGTGGTCGATTCTGGAGAAGGTGCCATGCACCGCTGAGAAGAATGTATAGTCTGTGGCCTTAGGATAAAAAGTTCTATATATGTCTACTAAGTCCAGTTGTTCTATTGTTTGTGTGAGCTCTGTTGTTTCTTTGTTGAGTTTTTGTTTCGTAGACCGGTCCATTGTTGTTAGAGGTGTGTTGAGATCGCCTACAAGAATTGTGCGGGTGTCTATGTCTTCCCTTAAGTCTGTAAGTAATTGCTTTACGTAACTAGGTGCATTAAGATTCGGTGCATAAACATTAATGATGGTGATTGCTTCTTGATGGATCATTCCTTTCACCAGTATAAAATGGCCTTCCCTGTCTCTTTTGATGTTAGTTAGAATGAAATCTATCTCGTCTGAAATTAGGATAGCTACCCCAGCTTTTTTTTCTCGTCCATTAGCGTGAAATATCTTTTTCCATCCCTTCACTTTCAGTTTCTTTGCATCCTTTCTGGTTAGATGCGTTTCTTGTAGGCAACAGATGGTTGGGTCTTGTTTGATGATCCATTCTATTAATCTCTGTCTTTTGATTGGTGAATTTAGACCATTTGTGTTGAGAGTTAAAATTGAGAGGTTGCAATTTTGCCCTGCCATGTGTTTGTGTTGTGTATGTGTTGTTGCCTATGTAGTTGTCTTGTTTGTGCGGCCTTTAGTTTGGAGACCTTCTTATTTGCCAACTTTGTTTGTGATTTGCCTCCTTTTTGTCCGGGACTAGCGCATTTCTAAGGAGACTTTGCAGGGCTGGTTTTGTGTAGACATATTCTTCTAGTTTTTCTTTGCTATTGAAGTATCTGATTTCGTTCTCAAATACAAATGAGATCTTTGCTGGGTAGATTATTTTTGGTTGACAGTTGTTTTGTTTCAGGACTTGGAAGATCTTTGTCCATTCTCTCCTTGCTTGTAGGGTCTCTTCGGAGAAGTCAGCAGTAATTCTGATGGGTTTTCCCCTGTATGTGATCTTTTCTCTACTTCGTACTTGTCTCAGGATTCCTTCTTTGTCTTCATTGGAGTAGAACTTGAGCACCGTGTGTCTGGGTGAAGATCTCTTTGGATCATGTCTGTTGGGAGTTCTCTGTCCATCCTGTATGCGGGGTGGATTCGTGTTCCAAGTGTTTTGGAAGTTTTCCTGTATAATTTCATCAAGCACTGCTTGCATCCCAGATTCTCTTTCTACTCCCTCGGGGAGGCCGATGATCCGAATATTCAATTTTCTAAGGTAATCCTTCATCTCTTGCATCATTTTATTAGTTTTGCTGAGGTTTGTCTCTAGCTGTTTAATTCGCTGGGCACTTTCATTTTGTGTGTCTTCTGTTTCAGAGATCCTTTCCTCTGCCGCATTTATTCTGTTGATGAGGCTTTCAATTTTATTCTCTTGGGCATCCAGTTTGGTTTTGATTTGTTGTATTTCGGTGATTATGCGGTTCTGGTAGTCTTCCAGCTTTGTGTCTACGTCTCTGAGAAATTTTAGCATTATTTTCATCAATTCCTTTGCTGGTAACACGTCCATGTCTTCATCTCGCATCGCCGATATTGATAATGGCTTTTGGCCCATGTTTGGTGGGGTGCTGGCTCTTTCATCTGGAGCACAGCTCTTTCTAGTGGTTTTTCCCATTGCGTTGGTGTATTCTGGTAAGGCAAATGGACCCGTGTGTTGAGGGGCTGTCAGGTGCTTTCCTGTAGAGATTGGAGCCTGCAAGCGTGGTGTTGCCGGGCGTGGTAATTTTCAAGGCACCGTTGGTGCGTTCTCAGGGCCCGGGGCTGTAGAGCACCACCTTGGGGGCCCAGTGGATTCCAGGCACACTCTGGGCACCTCTTCTACAGGTGTGCCACCGCAGGGCGTGGAGGGATGGAGGCGCTCTCTGGGCGCGCCCCCTGCAAGGGAATCCACAGGACGTAGAAGGTTTTATGTGCTTTCTCCCTGCGTTCTCCTTGTCAGGGACTGCAGGGTTTTTCAGAGCCCGCCTGGTGTGTCTCCCACACACAAGACTGTGGTTGAGGCACTTTCTGGGCGTGGCTCTTGTGCAGTGATTCCACCACTCGTGGTGTGTGTGTGGCTCCTCCTCACAGGACCGTAGAGGAGGTGTGACCCAGGCGCCCTGTTAAAATAACTTCTCAGCGGGATCGCACAGTGCCAGTGTGGCACAGGAGATTTCAGAGCTCTCCCGGTGTGTCGCCTACACTCAGGACTGCGGGGTGGGAGGCGAGGAATGGACAGTTCACACTATGGGAGTGGCATCTGCGTGTCAGGGACACACAGCGCTACACTTCCCAGTTCAGCACCCTCCTGACTCCTGCGCTACGGAGGCGGCTGCTGCAGGCGGGACCGCCTAGCCCAGCCCGGCGCGGCGCTCAGAGTCCTCCTGGTGCTGTCGCCCACCCACAGGGTTTCAGGGTGTCGGGGATTCCAGACTCCCACCAGCAGCCTCCGCGCGCTGAGATGCACTGGCCCACTTAGCGCAGGAAGATCTGAGGCGCTTTCCCGGGACCTTTTCAGCCACCAACACGCACCGCTGTTCCCAAGGCACAGACCTGACAGTTTCAGGTTGCGCCCCTTGTGTTCTCAGAGGCTGGAGCCTCAGCAGGGGGTGGGGAATGCGGAGGCTGCCACGTTAATCCCCAGCTCACCAAAGTCCGGCTGCTGCAGTCTGCTTCTGCTGTTGTTGAAGAATTCCGCCGGCGACGATCCCTCCGATTTCCCTGTCTCCAAGCTGGCCGCGTCTCCCGTCAGGCCGCTCTCAAAGGTGACTCAGCAGGTCTGGAGTGGGATGTCGGCTTCTCTACCTTTGCCCTGCTCCATTCTCGTTGTTCTTCCGAGTTGTGTGGAACTTTTTGGCTCCACACTGTCCCAGGGAGTTTCACGGACCTCTCCCTACGGTTTCCTGCCGCTCCACTTCGCTGCCTCTGCAGCACTCTAACCTTCTCTCACTGAACTCTCCCTCATAGCCTTTCTCCTACGTCGGCCATCTTCCCTCTCCCCCAAATCTATTTTGTTTTTTAAAATTAATTAATTTATGTTTTATTGATTACATTGCATTATGTGACACAGTTTAACAGGCACTGGGATTCCCGCCTCCCCTCCACAAGACCTCCTCTCCCCCGTGGTGGATTATTTTATTTTAAAGTTAGGAGGGAAGATATAAATTGATTCTCATCTGATCCTTCTCTGCCAAAATGGCCACAAGAGCTGGAGTTGGGCAGGGCTGAAGCCAGGGATGGAAACTCAGTTCCATCTCCATTTTGAGTGACAGACTGGAATTACTATTGTCACTGCTGCTATCTACCTACCAGCCTCTGCTGATAGAAGACTAGTGTCAGCAAACAGCTGGACATTGAACAAAGATTTTTTCTTTTACAACATTGTTATCTTAAACACTAGGACAACACCTGTTCTTGGATTCTACAATTGTTTTAGTTGTATTTGTTAAGAAAAATTCTCTTGGGGAAATCTGTTAGCCATTACTATTTGTCACTTTATTGCTTTTTTTGTGTTTGCCTATTGTGAACTGAATTTCTAAAGAGACCTAACTCAGTTACTTTGCCCTCTTCTGTTAAGATGTCCAACAGCTGGTTCATATTATAACTGGAAGAAAATTATATAGAGATAGACTAAGCCCTACCCACTAAAATATGTGTTTCAGTTCAACAGTATATAATTTTCCAAGATGTTTCCCAAATAAATTTAATGTATTTGTTTCATTAAGAAGCTTATTCAGACTTTGATTTACCTTTTGTATTGTTATTGTTATTTTCTGTAATACAGATACATTTCCACATTTTCCCTTTCCACCATTTTCCCAATATTATTATAGTAGAATAGTCCTAAACAGTTGTAAATTTAACATTTTGCCATTAAAAATGTATTATCACACTGTCAAAGTGTATTTAACTATCTCAGATGTGTTTTATTCTAATAAAAATAATTCTTAAAGTATAAGATAAATTTATGTTACGCTAATCACTTCTTTTTTAACTGTAAACAAAATACTAAATTGAATTGTAATGTGTTCAGTGATTCAATCCACCATTTAGCTTTCTTAGTATTCAGGAGACTTCTACAATAAATAAAGGGATGGGCTATGAATCTTGTACCATAGTTGTAAATCCTCACAGCAGACAACATTTCATTGTTGCATGGGTTGAATACTAGAAAGGCTTCCTTGTGATAAATTTATCAAGGACTAAATTCCTTGAAGATACATGGCTGTATGTGCCTTTAAAAATGTAGATAAATCAATGTTATGGAGGACTCTTTTCAAGGAAAAAATTCTTTAATATTTGAGACTTTGGTAAACTTTCAAAATGATTTAGTCTTGTTAGATTATTGCTATAATCAGAATCAGTTTGTTGGCTCAACTTTAAAAAGAAGTTCTATGGGAGACTTACTGTATTATTTAGGTCATAATCTCTAACTATGTTGAACTTTGCAACAGTAATTTCAAAAATAACTTGAATATCCAATATATACTATATATCTTATTTATGTCTAGCTGTATTTAATTTATGCTGAAATATGAATTTCAACAGAGAGTCTGGCTCCTCTCTGGTGTTGTGGCTGTTTGTGAACTGAAGCAGCAGAGGGAGTAACAGTCTTTCTATCTCTCCTTCTCTCCATAAAAAATTTTGATATGCCTTTCAAGGAAATATAAATAAATTAAAAATATTGTTCCCTAATATATTGCTGTTTCAAAATTTTCTCCAAACTAAAAATAATATTTCAACAAGTTGCTTATCTCATAATAAGTGTATTATTTTTTTCTTGTATTTAATGTGTCACAGTCATTTGTTTATTTCGAGTATCTATGTTTTAAGGATGAGTCTAATTTTAGCAATTTTAAAAGAGTAACATAAAAAGTTATAAAGTGAAGCTACAACAGCTCCTTTTTCAAAATGTCACAGTAATTATTTTGTATTCTAAGTATTATTCATCAAAAAGATTGGGATATGTTTTATGTTTTGAAAAAATAAATATGACAGATGTCAACTTAGGAAACCAAATGTGAATTTTGACTAAACAAGTCCTAATTATTATTACATTAGCAAATCATTCATCTTTGCTTTTAGTTCATGTACATACTTTGGGTATATTCTTTTAAATGTTTTAAGGTAAAACTGATAACAGATATAAATTCTGAAGTTTTCCCAGCTTAAGTTTTGTTTTATAGCTTAAATGCATTTTATAAGAAAAGAGTAGACTTTATAGAGAGAATATTGGGGAGGGCGTTGAGCAAAGCAGTTAAATCATCAGTTGGGACACTCCTCCCATTATCTGAGTTCATGATTTTAGCATCTTGCATGCTAGTTAAGATAGTTTAAAATAACCACAATTGGAGTTTCTGATAAACATCTTTAAGGAAAGTAACTGAACTTACATGAAATGGATACCCTGCAATCAATATGCAAATCATGAATTATTTAAATATACTTACAATGTTATATATTGAGTCTCTTATATGAAGATGAGTTGATACTGGAGAAACAGGGATCACTACCTGGTCCCTTCTGGGCAGCAGAGGGATCCATTGCTCTAGAGAAAGAGTGAAATCAATAAAGAGCCTGCAAGTGGAAATAAAAGAGCTTTATTAATGTTATACATTATAAGTATTATCATATAAACCAATGAGGCTTAAATAAAATAGGTACCTAAAATACTGATTACATTTATTTTTAAGATTTTATAAATGACATAAAGCCCATATATGCAAAGAAAAATATTCTTTTACTTTTGTCAAACATTTCATTTTTACAAAGATTGCAAATTTATTGGCTTGTCATTTGCTAAAATTTAAATAATTAAACTACATAGCATGTGTATAAAGTCATTAC
This sequence comes from Ochotona curzoniae, assembly GCF_017591425.1. Classification (NCBI taxonomy): domain Eukaryota; kingdom Metazoa; phylum Chordata; class Mammalia; order Lagomorpha; family Ochotonidae; genus Ochotona; species Ochotona curzoniae. Next base: position 47,114,015 of record NW_024467119.1, read on the forward strand.
TACAGGACAGAGGGGAGTGATTAAAATGCAGGTGATAAGTGGCAAATATGCCTGCATTATTTATGAGTCCTCCAGGCACTAGAGGAACTAAAGGAAGCATTTCTTCATTGTGTGAGAGTTAATCTCAAAGGACCAATCAACGGTTATATACAATGATACATTAAGCAATGTTAAGGTTCAGACTTGATTTGTCAACTCCATATAACTCTGATGAATTGTTACTCATTTATGGTTCCTAGGACAATAAACAATATAACCTGCCCATTTCATATTTCTAAAGATGAAACACACAATTTTGTATTTAAAAATATCTCTCCAAAGACACATTAGTGACACAGAAGCATGTTATTCAACTTCATGTTGTAAATTTCTATTTTTCTTCCTGTTGTTGATATTTTTGTGGCTTTTCATTTAAGAAGGTGTATACTAACTGTAAAGGAGACTATCATATCCAGATGTGAGCATACAATAGAGTGTGCATCTGTACTTACTTACATATCAAAGATGGACTCCCATTTAGACTGTTAAATATATCTTCACAATAAGATGCTGGATACTCTGCCATGATCTATGCCCACAACCATGCACTTACAATTATTTGTGAACAAATATACTGTTGTAAAGTATAGGGGAATTAAGTAGAGGTTGGGGCGCATGTGGAGGGGGTCAAGGAAATCCCAGAGCCTATGGAACTATATCATAACATAACAATACTAATTTAAAAATGGAAAAAATAATTACTCTCTGGTCTGTCTTTGTATCACCAGTTAAGCAACCACCTGTGAAACTAGCGTTCCATTTGAATACTGATCTGAGTCCTAACTACTTCACTTCCAGTTCAGCTCCATTTAATCTGCCCTAGAATACAATGGAAGCCCACTAAAGTAATTGGTCCGCACCACCAATGTGGGAGATGAAGATGAAATCTGAAGCTACGAGTTTTGATTTGATATAACTGTAGCTCATACCATCAATTGGATTTTGAACCAGAAAATAGATATTTTTCTCTCTTTTTGTCAAATTATCTTTCAATAAAATATAATGAAGCTTTAAAAAAAGAAACATAAGTAGCAAAAGCACAGGTATGTACAGAAGAGTTCTCCTGAAATGTAATAATTACCTAAAAATGTAGTAAATATTGCCAATAGGTTGATTTCGTACATATGACAGAAAATATCAAGAATTTTCTTAAAATATGCTAAGAATTATTATGTTAGAATAAATATAATGAAAATTCTAATTATAACCAGGTTTTTCTTGCAAGTGTTTGCATGAAACAATTATGACAGGTACATATATTTGTTTTTATACGCAAAATGCTCATTTGTGTAAACGTATGTCTTTATGGCCAAATGCTTTAAAGTAGTTACTGTTTCTTTTATTCCTTGTGATTTTCATGTTTACTGATCTTAACCTGCATTGTTCAGTGTAATAAAATATGATAATGACAATTTTTCTAATTTGGTGAGATCTTCTTGTGATTCCAAGTGCCTAAAGATAATTTTGTGAAACATTAAAATAACAATGAACAAAATCTTGACAAAAAAAATCATCATGAACATCTCATAGGGTAAATTTGTGAAAGCTTTCTTTTTTTAATTTTTATTATTATTATTATTTTTATTGGAAAGGCAGATATACACAGAGGAGAGACAGAGAGGAAGATCTTCCGTCCCATGACTCACTCCCCAAGTGAGCGCAACGGCCGATACTATGCCGATCCGAAGCCAGGAGCCTCTTCCAGGTCTCCCACGCGGGTGCAGGGCCCCAAAGCCTTGGACTGTCCTCGACTGCTTTCCCGGGGCCACAGGCAGAGAGCTGGAAGGGAAGAGAGGCTGCTGGGATAGAACCAGGGCCCATATGGGATCCCGGGCATGCAAGGCGAGGATGTTAACCACTGTGCCACCGCGCCGGGCCCGAAAGCTTTCTTTATAATTTTATTAGTCCCTGGTTCATTACATAATGCAAGACAATGTTTATAGAGCAAATAATAACTCTCCCCTTTGCAACCAAGGAAACATACAATTGAGCTGGAGCTACTATTTGAAAGATTTTGAATGTGTAACTTAAAATACATTAATGTTATTATTTTAAAAAATAAAACTGAGTATCATACATAAGGAAAACTAAAGGTGTCAGCACTGTGACATAGTGGGTAATGCCAACTCTTGTGATATCAGCCATTTGTTGTGTGAGTATTAGTTAGAATTAATGCTTTTCCACTTCCAATCAAGCTCCCTGCTAATATATTTGAAAAACAACAGAGGATGGCCCAAGTGCTTGGGTACTTGTATTCATGTGGCAGATTGAGGTAAAGGGCCTGGCCCATGCATTCAGCCTGACCCAACCACTGGATAGAGGGAAACTGAGGGAGTGAAACATTGGATGGATGATCTATCTCCCTCTCTCTCCTTCTCTCCAACTCTGAATTTCAAATAACTGAAATAATCTTCAAAAAATGAAAAGAAAAATAAAGCAATTATCACATAATCTCTTATATTAAAATGAGTTGATACTGGAGAACTAGGAATCTCTACCTGGCCCCTTCTGGGCAGCAGAGGGATCCATTTCTCTAAAGAGAGACATTAATTAATAGCCCACAAGTGGAAGCAAGAGAGCTTTATCAAACCAAGTGCAAAGAAAGGTTGCTTCACTGAACAGCATCCCAATGGGCAATCAGGGTTCTACATTACAGGAATCAAGAAATATATGTGTATATTTAGGCAGAATACTGACATTATTTCTGAGAACATAGCAGTGAATTTTAAATACTGGGAATCCATATCTTTTGTTACTTAACATGATAGTTCCTACAGATAACAATTACAAACTGTTCCCTTGGAGCGCACCTCCCGTTGGGGATCTGGGATGGGTGGAAGGCTGGGTGGGGCTTTTCCCTTTGTTTCTCCCCTGACCCCAGATACAGAGAAAAATGACAATATTGGTGTGGAAACAATGGTATTACCCACTTTTACCCTGTAGCCCTTGACCCTTTGTACCCTCATTAACTAAGTAAGATTATTAAAATAATAACAATTGAAAAAACTGTGGCAAATTGGGGAAAAAGATTTTTATTATGGTAATGCATTATAAAAAAAGTTTAAGGATACAGTCACGCTAGCAATAGAATAGCAGTTAATGTGAATTTGATGTCGGATCCAGCTGAATCCACAGTATTTTTTGGCACGTGGAGAAATCCACATACTATTTCTGAACTAGTGATCAATTCGTTGAAAGGAAAATAAAAGCTATTGTCAACTGAATAAAAAATATGATGATGCTAATAAGGAATAATTTTATTCATAATTATATTAAAAACAGAATCATAAATACATATTTAGAGTTTTGTTTATTGAAAAATACTGTAGCCAAAGGTAACAGAAAAATAACAAATGGAAAAATAAACCAAAGAAGAAATAGAGACATAACATAACAAACATGAAAAAGATTAATAAGTTTAAAAGTTGATGGTCAAACTCATTATTTACAAAACAGTTACAAATTAAAATGTCAATGTCTTCATACTTTGATTGGTAAACATTAAAAAACTCATGAATGCCAAGGATTCCCAAGGCTGTTAAGATACAGAAAATCCTGCAGATTTGTGCTGCAATTAATGCAAATCTACAGTCCAGTAATCCATTTTCTGAACATATAACCCCCAGAGAAATTTCAGAAAGATCAATGCAAACATGACTACTTGAACATGGAAAAATAAATGATTTCTGTATTGTTTTTCAAATTCTTGTTTCTCTGAGCCACAGGAGTTGATAGATTATGAGGACTAACGTGTTTGCTTCCCAAAAGTGTTTCTGTTTCCCAAACCAAAAGACCTAGAGGCAGCGCTACGCATTTCCCTATTGGTGTGCTTAATCGTTCCACTCCAAATGATGGGAAACCACTGCATATCCCACCAGAAACAAAATAATTGCATTTCAAAATACAATCCTTGTTAATTCTAAGGATGAGGAATAGCTAAAAGCTTTCTGCTGAGATTCAGATTTTCTTAACAGGTGTTTCTGTTTCAGAAAGGAACCCTCCAATAACTAAATAAACAAACAAATAAATGAAATAAAATAACCAGCCCCACTGGATAAATATGTCCATATATGAAGACTGAGAATAAAACAGCAACAAGACTCCTCTTAGCTCTTCCATAGACACATCTTACTAAGCGAATCTTGACTGCTGCTTTTACCCTCCAGAAGCAAACAAAACATGCATTTGTGGGTTCCTAAAATATGGAACTCCTGTATCTGTATTGTTTGTATTTCATCACATTACCTCACTAGTATAAACTGGGAGCAGGGGAACTGTGTGTTTATCGCTTACATAATTATGTAGCCATATCCTGGCATGCTCAGTAACATCTAGGGTACATTCATGATAATATCAGAGGTTTTCAGAATGTTTCTGGAAACTGCCTGCTACAAAAGAGGTGCATGGAGCTCAAAATTTTTTTCAGTAAGAAAACCTTATCTTATAACTGTTTTCCATGAACTTCTTTTAATTATTATGAAATTCTACTGTAACCTTGTACATATTAAAATGAAGTTGGAAGCTATCAGGATTAGTAAATGTAAGGGATGTACAAATACTATGGATTACTAATTTGCAAGTTGAAGTAATGAACATGAAACTTCCAGAATTGACCTTTGAGAAGTAAATAAAATTAAAAAAAAACCTGAATACAAACAAAAGCAAATAAAAACAATTATTTTATATATTCTATTTCTTTGAATTAAAAACATACACACCAAAGTCTAGCATTGATAATCTCAAAAATTTAATAGAAAAGTATGGAATAGAGAGAGGGACAAAGGAATAGAATTTCATTGTGCTCTTAATATTATATCTAAGCTTTTAAATATTAAACATTTTAAAAATTTAAAAATTAAGATGCATACTTTAAATTATAATATGTTATGTAGAAACATATTTATTTGAAAGATGGCTATCTGGGTGGACGTTGAGACAGAGCGGGTCCACTGGTACCAAGGGCGGCCCATCTAATATGTTTGGTACACGTTCCGCTGAATCGCTTCTGATCTAATTCCCCATTGATGCAAGTACTTGAGTGCCTGATACCCATGTGGGAGAATCAATGGAAGTTCTTGGCGCCTGGCTTAAGCTTAGCTTAGATCCAGGCAGTTTAACTATTTGACATATAAACCAGCAGATAGGAGATTCATCCTCTCTCTCAATTTTTGTCTCTGCTGTACCTCTCTCACTCTCTCTCCCTTCTAGATCAATTTGCCTTTCAAACAATTAAATTAATATTTTGAATAAACTAAGATTATCAGACAGATGAGAATGATCATCAAAAGTAGTAAGTTGAAAATTGGAGTAATAAATGGGAAGCATCTATACTTCAAAAAGTAGTGATATGATACCATGACATGAATGAGAAATACTATTAATGCAGCCTTCAGCTCTGAAGGGGAAGATAAAATATATTTTTTTGAATATTTAATTTTTTCTTCCTTAACACATATATGAAATTGTGTTTCAATTTTACATTACTAAGATTGCATATATTTATACCTATTTCAAAATGAAAATATTTTTAAAATAGGGTATTATTTATGGGGAAGGAAATTAAGTATTGTGATGATCACACTTTCAGAATTCTTTAATGACATTTATATAATCTAAACATGCAATTAGCATGTTAGCAGAAACTCTGATTACTTAATGTCACGAGGCATGCAAATGCAAATCCAATATGTTAACAAGGAAAAAATTTCAAGCATTGTATCTTTATTGTTAAAAATATTCCATCTGTCCATTGATGAAAATAGAGTATTGAAATCCCCTGATATTATTGTATTGGAGTGTTTGTCTCCCCTTCGTCTCATTTATAATTATTTTAAATAGCATTGATGCCAAAGTAGCAAAACTTCCACATTTTATAAAAAAAAATATATTCTTATTAAATAATCAAGGGACTTTGCCTGGACAATGATCCTGACCTATGTACCTTAACAATATTTTTAGCAAATTTAACTACAACTGTCTGGGGAAATGTTGAAGGCATTTGCTATTTAAAATGTTAAAATAAATGTTACTGGAAGCATGATTTGGTTTTAAGTCTTGAAAAATTTCCTTCCAGATATCATTTCAAAGTACCTGTATTGTATGAAAATAATGCACCTACAAATCATAAAAACATTGCATAAATATTAAAATATATAATACATATTATAACAAGGCCTTGCATTTTCAAACCTGTGAGCAATGAGTTTAAAAAGAGATTGGAGCTACAATACAAATTGCAGAATATAGCTTCAGTTGAAACAGATGTAAACAATCTGCTTTTGGATTACTGTTTTAACACACTGACCATAGAACAGTTTGTGTTTGTGGCGAAGAACCAGATATAAAATAGGCTAAAATAGAATTTGGCAGGATTAAGAAGCTTCATATTTTCTTGTTGGAATAATTGTACCTCTTGGGAAAATGGATGGTTTGGAGAATATTTACAACATTTTAAAAGTAGTTTTTTCGTTTTCCTTTTGGCCAGCATCTGTTCCTCCTATCAACCAGGGAAATGTGACAATTAGAGAGAACATATGGAAGATTTAACTGAAATATAATATTGCTCATTATACTTCTCAAATACAGAATGCTGACAGGATGACTACAAGATCAGTACGGTGGAATTTCTCCATAAGTAACATAAGCTTGCTTAACCTTCATTTCAGTAGGAGAAACTGTTTGAAATTTAGAAACTCCTTTTAGAGTTTCTCTATTTTCCCTTATTGAATCCATATGAAATTAAAATTGCATGAATGTATTCAATCACTCTCCAACCTTCCAAGTATGTTATTGAAGAAAAATGATTACTGTTAAGCAAATATATTAAAAATCATACATTTAATTGAATGTCTATCATTCCTCTTCATGAAAATCAATGCACTTACAATGATAACAATTATCTGGTTTACTTGGCCCTGACTGTTGAATTGATTTTGACTTTTGATACATTGTTTAAATAGATATAAAGGTATGAAGGCTGCATCTTATTGTATGTGTACTTGATATTAGAAAAGATCAATAGTCAATTATAAGTTGATCCCAATGAAAAGCACATTATTTCGGAAAAAATTCTTAATTAACAATTGCAATTGCTTTCAGCTGAAATTCATGAGAGATGATGAGCAAATGGCTGATTCATGGAAATTCTAGAAAAATAAAAGATCAGAATTTACTAAAACCAAATTCTGCTGAAGCTGATCGTGCTTTATTCCATGTCCACAACAATAAAATACTGTGCTATATACAAAATCTCTACTTTATTATGCCCTACTAGTGAGTTGTGGTACCTCTGCATTACCATCAAAATTAAATCATATTTATATCAACCAAGAAAGACACAAATTAATGATCAACTATTGATACCCTGTAAATATGTTACTTTCCAACATGTGTTATTTAAATTTAGATATAAAAATTACTGTAGCAGTATTTTGTTTCTCTAGCTATGTGCTTTATTCCTTTTAAAGATGAATTTATTAATTTAGAAAGCAGAATGAAGTGATGAAATAGATGAAACATCCATTAATTCATTCCCCAAATAACTTCAACTGCCAGGCTAGCTCAGGTCAAAACTGTAAGCCAGGAACTCTATTAATGTCCCCTCTCCCATGTGAATGACAAAGATCCAAGCGTTTGTTGCTTCATCCTTTGTTTCCAGGTATGTTATGAAGGACCTGAATCAAAAGTGGAGTCCTTAGCACCACCATGGGGGATGAGGGCTTCCTCAGGACTGCTCCTCAAACAACACATTGAGTGAGTGTTTTTGATTCCCAAACCATGAAAATCTAATAAAGAAATTGACTCTACTCATTGACTCTACTCTGTCTTCAATGCTATTAGAGTGACTATGTTTGATTTATATATGAAAATGCAAACATAGGACTAATGAATTCTAAAGTTACTTTCCATGATTTTAAATCTTTATTGCTACAATAAATAACATGGAAGTTCTTATCGCAGCCTAAGAAAAACCTTGATAGTATTTAAAATATACTTCGGAGCTTTATATATGAGAATTGAGTCAAATCACACACATTTTAAAATTGAATGTCCTTTCCCAAAAATTGTTTATTTGAAAAGTAGAGCAAAAAATGATAGTATTGACACAGGCTGCTCTTATTTTCTGGCTTGTTTTTCAAATTTTTACTACAGAGCCTGAATTCCATACACGTACCCTAAATAACTTATGGAGACTGATGAACTTGGGAAAATAAATGCTGCTTACAACAAGTTAAGCCAAAGAAAAGTGAGGAAAGATTATAAGAAAAGAGATAAAATTACGAAGGAACAACAAATGGAGATATGAAGAAGTGATGATACAGAAAATAGATGTAATTTAATTGTGATATAATATTTTAAAATGATGTTCTCATAATTCCTCCATTCTACTAGAATAGAAAAACCTTTACTGATTTTTAACATTATTAGAATTAACTAATATTTTGTTAGATGTGACATATGTGTAGGTATGTGTTTTACCGTGATTTTTCAACATTTTGAGACATATATATTTATATATAACTATGTATATACTTTTTTACTGTAGTTTAGTTTTGACGGTGTATGAGTCTTTGCCTCTCCCACCTCCTCCTTTCCCTCCCTACTACTCTATTTTAGTATGATTCCCCCAAATTATCATAATACTAAATAATTGCAGTTGTAAGATTAATTTGTTTGCTATTTAAATATGTCAAGATAAGGGAGGCAAATGTAAAACTGGTTATATTTTCATGATTCAGAATGTGTGGTTATATATTCATGTTTCAGAATGACAGTTACACATTTATTTACAGATAGAGATGTGTACTGCAATGTGACTTTATTTCTCAGTACATGGAAATCTCTGTTACACCATCCATCTGTGAGAGTATATGTATATACATGATTTACTGTATCTTAAAAAAATGTACAGCCAAAGGCACAGCAACTGTTTTCTTAATATATGGTAGGATTCTTAACTTTAGAAATCACATTATAATGTGTAGACTTGCAACATGTTAAATCTACATTATTATGTTTGTCACATATTTTCATATTTAGAATCAGACTAATGGTGAGAAATTTAATTTATATAGCAGCTGAACATCTACATAAGGACAATATGCTAGGTAGAAGAAAGAATTTTACTTCCTTTAATAACAGATAAGTTTTTTTTATACCATCAAAAAGACACCAAGTAGACAGAATTTTCAGAAATAAATAACAAAAGAAAAAGTATCTCTTAAAAGAAAAACTCTTAGAGAGTGACCCTGGCTTAGTTTTTTACTTTTGCTTTTTTTTGGTAAGTCAGATATACACAGAAGAGAGACAGAGAGGAAGATCTTCCGTCCACAGGTTCACCCCCAAAGCAGCCGCCAGAGTCAGAGCTGTGTGAAACGGAAGCCAGGAGCCAGGAGCCTCTTCCAGATCTCCCACACGGGTGCAGGGTCCCAAGACTTTGGGCCGTCCTTGACTACTTTCCCAGGCCACAGGCACGGAGCTGGATGGAAAGCAGTACCACCGGGATTAGGACCAGAGCCCATATGGGATCCTGGCGTGCAAGGCAAGGACTTTAGCCGTTAGACACAGGGCGCAGCTTTTTGTTTTAAAAGTGTGGTTAGGACAAGAGGCTCAGCAGACACTTCATTAGTGCCTTGAGCCTGGAACATTAACAGTTGAAGCTACGGACAGACTCTAAGCAGGACACGTGACCAGGAATTCAACATTGATTATTTAGTATATTTGTTTAACACAACTCATTTTTCTTAAATAACATACTAATCATTAAAAATCATACATCTATGTGAATGGGTAAGGTCAATCCTCTTCATTGAGATTGATGCACTTGTAAGCGATGTTTGTGTCAATCAGAACAAACTTAACCTTTACAGAACTCAAGGTATGACTTCTATTCAAGTCAACTCATGTGCGCTGATGAAGAAATTAAAGAAATTAAAAAAAAAAAAACTTCTCAAAGCTAGTGATGCTACTGTGTGACCTGTTGGTGAGAAAATTAATAGGACAAAAACTTTGTTGAACTAATGAAAAAGTAGACACTAGAGATGCATGAGGAAAAGTGTAAAATAAATTTTGCAGATTAATTTAAGAAGCAATAGAAACATTTAAAATAATAAAAAGGATCATGAAGCTATTAGAACATCACAAAGAATAAATATAGCATAACAAAATCTGAGCCAATCTCTAACAATACGAAGAAGTTAAACACATTTAAAAAACACTTTTAAAAAATAAAATATGTATGCAAATATGTAATACTTCCCTGAAATATTCTTTAAGGATGAAAAATTCATAAAAAATAGACAAAGAGAGAAAACATTACAGGAAACAGATACAGAGATATTCAGGCAAAACATGAGAGGCAGAGTCAGACAACGGGGTGCGAACTATGTATCAGTGAGTTAATGTCTGACTTGGGATTTTCACATTTACTCACATGAACCTGTGCAACTCAATCCCACCTCTGCTTCTCATCCAACCTCTTCCTGCGAATGCACACAGGGTCAACAGAGGTTGGTTGAATGACTTGGATCCACACTGCCCATTTGGATGTCCTGGAAGAAATGATGGGTTTCTGGATTTGACCTGCATAAGCCCACCGGGGTGTGAGCCAGCGTATGGAAGATCGTTCTCTTTGTATACCCTGCTCTCTGCAGGTCTGCCTCTCAAAAATAATAATAATGATAATAATAATCATCATCATCTTCCAAAAAAGCATATGGATTCAAGGTATTTTAGTATCATTTCTGCTATTTGGAATAAAACTGTTGTAAGTTTTTTCTTATCCGTGTATTCATGTGTGTATAATATGGCCATCAATTTGCATTTATTTACTTTGTACCCTGGTACTCCTTTAGGAGTTTGAATATTTTTTTCGTAGAGTATGCTTCTTTTATGTGTGGAATCATTTAAGTCTGTGAACAAGGATAATTTGGATTTCCATTTACCACTTAAATTTCTTTGCTTGCTTTTTCTTCACTAATATCTCTGACTGGGCCTTCTAGCACTATGTTAAAAAGCAGTGCTGGGCCCCTGCCTGTTAGCCTAGCGGCTAATGTCCTAGCCTTGTACACACTAGGATCCCATACAGGTGCCGGGATCCCGGAGGTTGTTCTTCTTGTCCAGCTCCCAGCTTGTGGCCTGGGAAAGCAGTGAATGACAGGCCAACGCTTTTGGAATCTGCACCCATGTGGGTGACCCAGAAGAAGCTCCAGGCTCCTGGCTTCAGATCATCACAGCTCTGGCCATTGTGGCCACTTGGGGACTGAACCTTCTTTGTTTTTTTTTTTTTTTTAAAGATTTATTTTTATTGGAAAGGCGGATATACAGAGAGGAGAAACAGAGAGCAAGATCTTCCGTCCAATGATTCACTCCCCAAGTGAGCGCAACGGGCCGATACTATGCCGATCCGGAGCCAGGAGCCTCTTCTGGGTCTCCCACGTGGGTGCAGGGTCCCAAAGCTTTGGGCCGTCCTCGACTGCCTTCCCGGGCCACAGGCAGGGAGCTGGAAGGGAAGCGGGGCTGCCGGGATTAGAACCGGTACCCATATGGGATCCCAGGCGTGCAAGGCGAGGACCTTAACCACTTGCGCCACCGCGCTGGGCCCGGGACTGAACCTTCTAACAGAAGATCTTTCTGTCTCTCCTCTTTGCTGTATATCTGAATTTGCAATAAAATAAAATAAATCCTTTAAAAGAAAAAAGAAAGAAAAAGTAAAAGAAGCAGTGTTGTAACTATGTGAAATTTTATTGAATTCTGAAAAACAATAGAATTTAGTCATGAAAAAATCTGAGGCACTGAAGCACATGGTCAAGGACAAATATTTGACAGTGATCATTAAAATTATTATTTTCTGGAATGTGATAAACTAATAAAAGCTGATTGCACATTGGGGAGATTAAAAATGTTTGACAACAAATATATTGTGGGATCCTGGATTTGTTTTTGACATACAAAAACAGTGTTAGGAAATCTGTTGAAATTTTAAGAGTATATAGTTGAGATAATCATACTGCAATTATATCCTGTCTCACTTTTGATCATTACACTATAGTTACATGAAAAGTCAACATTAGTAACTATTTACTGATGATTAAATAGGAATTATCATCAACTTTTTGTAACTCCCCTACTATCCATTTTTTTAAAATAAACTTATAAATAGCACATGCAAACATTTTTAAAGCACTTCTAGTTTGGTTACTTTTTCTTGTAAAGTGATAGCTACATTCATTGTTATTTGGGATATAAATAAATGGTTAGTAGTTAAAAATTTAAACAAATTTTTATGTAATTCTCATTTGATTTGATATGTTGCTAAATTAATAAACAAGGCAATTTTATAAATCCATGCACTCAATAACTTTTGCATAAATTAATGCTACTTCACCTATCAAAAATTCTACATCAGAGCAAATACAAATGATCTTATGTAAGGCTACAGATTTTATATACAAAACAATATTTTAAACAAAAACATGCTACATGTGATTTTTATATAAAGTTTACACAATGCAGAAATAAAAATATATCACACTACAAAATCACAGAGTAAAACATTTTGTGATTTTTAAGTGTTTACATTTTCATGCTGGTATCTGGTTTTATTCCAATAGATACATGACCTAATAGCTACCACACTTTTACATAATTATTTATGGTACTTTGTGTGTTTTATTCTCCAGTGTCAACTGTAGCCATTCAAACCAAGATTAAGTCAGCAAACTATCTTTTGGAGACAGTTGACAACAGCCTATAGTAGGAATTATGAATAATAAGCATTTCTTGACTGGAATTAACAATTCAATGTATAGAAAACCATATGTTTGCATTAATTTGCTACAGACTATGAGTGGAATATCTGTGCCACTCACAAATTCTTTCTGAAACCTTAACCTTCAAGGGGATGGTATTGTGTAATCAGACCTTAAGAACGTAATTAGGACATAAGCAATGAACATGTATGAATGGATTTAGAGCTCTCACCTTGTTCTTTCTTATGCGGGAAAAGAAGAAAGCCTGATGTGGACTACAAACCTTTACCAGGTTTCCAAATTATTGGGTCTTCAAGTTTCAACTTATGAGTCTCCAGAAGTGTCAGAAATGAATGTTCGCTGTTTCAGCCCCCTGATCTGAGGTTTTGCAGTGTAACCGCCTGATTTGACCTTAAAATATCTGTAGAATTAGTGAATAGACATGTCACATGCATTGTTGAAATTAGACAAGAAGACAAAAACCTGAGTAATCACACACAGAACATATGTATATTGCTAAACTAGAGAGTGCTTAATATAAATAATTGCACTTGCCAAATATTTACTGCCATCTGGGTTTGATACACATTGTAGGGAAGTAAACAGAGAAAATCCGTACAGTCATGGACTCATCTTTAGAGCAGCTGAGATAGATATAAAGCAAAATAAACAAGGAAATCAGATGACATGTTGTCAATATGACCTTCTGTACTGAAGGGAAAATAAGGCAAGATAGCAGAATAAAACATTAGAAAATAAAGCTATTGAACAGTTTTCTTTCACTCAAAAGAATGAAAGACTAATTACTTAAAGCTTATTCTGAAATATTGTCACATACTAAAAGAACACTTTATAAGTTAATACAAATATTTACATATTGTTATGGGGTATGAGTGAGATCACACCAGACATGTCTAAGCTTTATTAAGGAGTCTTTATTAACCAAGCTTGGTGATAATGAAGCACACTAGAGATAGCAAATCTCAAGTCCGTATGGCAATCCAACCAGTCATAATCCAACCAATCATAATCCAACCAGTCATAACCCAACCAATCATAATCTGAGCAAACATAACCCCAAGAGGAACAGATGGTCATTTCCCACAAGTCCATCCATTAAGCTGAAAACCTATGTCCCAGCTTCCCCAACAATATATGTTATCCTAAGAGACATGCAATGAATAACCTGGAGACACTTACAAAGCTGAAGACATTCACCTTTCCCTGGCTTCTCTGCCCACATTCCATCACTGCTAGGCCTCACCTCTCCTGGAACTCCTGATAGCACACAAAGCAGAAATAATATTGCTATATCCATTGTTCCATCTAAACAGTGCACAGGGACCATGCTTAGGGCCAGCCAGGAGTCAAGGTACCAGAGCAATGGAAGCACTGGTACAGAAAGAGAGACCAACCCCTGCTTCATGAGCCTTTTGAGGGGCTTGTAAGGGGAGTGGCTACAAAACTACTTAATCCTGTCCCCTCTCAGATGATAGGTAAGTCACGGGTGAGGAGGAGCAAACACCAAGATGGTGTGGGGAATGGCTGAGGCTGGAATTAACAGTCCATTTCTGTTAGGCCCCACCTTCAGGACAGAGGGTAGGGGACACAGCCACATTCTATTTGTCCATGGTCAATGGATGCTCGTTCTCTGCACCCCATAACATTATATTCTTCAGCCAAAATCCCCTACTATTAATATTTATATGAACTTATGAAAGGTACAAATGTGCTATGAATTATCATTGAATCAGGTACTAGTAAATGAGCTCCAAACTTTATTTACATTTAACCAGCCTCTTGGCCTCTTGGCTAATATTAGTGTTCAAATCCTAGATCCAATCAAGAATACCAGATTGCATATATTTTCACATGTCTGTCTAAATCTCCACTTGCTTTCTACGCTGTCTTTCTAGTCAAAAATCCCCATAATTTGAAGTCCAGAGGCCATATATTGTATAAAAGCTCTCTTTGTGTTTCTTTAACATTTTAACAACATTAATCTGGGACTGTGTTTTTAAAGGGAGAATCCAACGAACTGAAATTCTCATCATGCCATATTGCAGTATATCTTACGTAAGATGAGTTTCTATTGATGGAGCCTTGATCACTTGATTAGAGTGATGCCTTCCAATCTTCTTCAAAGTAAGCATGTTAGTACCTTTCTATACTACTCATGTCATAAGACTTAGACTCCAGGCCCGGCACAATAGCATAGCAGTAAAAGTCCTCACCTTGAATGCACCAGGATCCTATATGGGCGCTAATTGTAATCCCAGCAGCTCCACTTCCCATCCTGCTCCCTGCTTGTGACCTGGGAAAGCAGTCAAGGATGGCCCAAAGCTTTGGGACTCTGCACCCGTGTGGGAGACCTGGAAGAAACTCCTGGCTCCTAGCTTCAGATTGGCTCAGTTCCAGCCTTTGCACCCACTTGGGGAGTGAACCATTGGATGGAAGATCTTCCTCTCTGTTTCTTCTCCTCTCTGTATATCTGCCTTTTCAATTAAAAATAAATAAACCTTAAAAAAAAAGACTCAGACTCTATTCACAATGAGCAAAATTATGCTGTCTGTATCAAGGATTTATTATTAGAGAATTTTTCAACATATGTAAATGCCATCATAGCAACTTGTTAAATTATTTTAAAATTATTTATTATTATTGAAAGTCAGACATACAGAGAGGAGGAGAGACACAAAGGAAGATCCATCTGCTGGTTCACTCCCCAAGTGGCCGCAATACCCCAAGAGCCAGACGCCTCTTCTGGGTCTCCCACATTGGTGAAGGGTGCCAAGACTTTGGATCATTCCTGATTGCATTCCCAGGTCACAAACTGGATGGGAAGCAGGGCCTCCAAATTAGAACTGGCACCCATATAGGATTGTGGCACATGCAAGGCAAGGTTTTAGACGCTAGGCTACTATGCTGGTATTTGAATTGTTAAATTATTTTAAAAATATTTTAGCTTATGTGAATAGTTAGGTTTTGCTCTTACAATCCATCAGTAAATTTTGATCACAGCTATTGGTATAGCTTTCTAATAATTATCTGCATGAAAGAGTCACATGGGGGCAGGGCAGAGAGGGAGAGAGAAAGCTTCCTGATTCTGGTTCATGCATCAGGTGCCCACAAGAGCCATAGCTGAGCCAGGTCAATGCCTAGCATCCAGGATTTCTGTTTCCCTCATGAGTGACAGAGACTTTACCTTCACCAACTACCTTCTAGGCAGCACATTTGTGAGAAGCTGGTCAATAATGCAGCCAGGACTCATATGGGATGTGGACATGTTAACCATGTTAATTGTCTTTCTTTCATGGCAATTAATAGATATTTTTAAAAACCTCTTCTTAATCTACATTATTAATTCTAACTTTCCCTAACTTTCCACACTAATGGGAGTTTATATTATTTCTTCTGTTGTATGATTTGATTATGTTGTGCCAATAATCATTGTAGGGATCTAGACAAATGCCTTCCAAGAATTTGCATTCTGTTAGATGAGATGCTGTCTAAAGAGTAAGAGAGGTTTCCTTCTTCCATTTATCTTATAGAATTCCAACATCTTAGTGATTGATTTTCTTAAGAAAAGTGAATAATGCTTCTTTTTTTTTTAAGATTTATTTTTATTATTTTTTATTTGAAAGGCAGATATACACAGAGGAGAGACAGAGAGGAAGATCTTCCGTCCAATGATTCACTCCCCAAGTGAGCGCAACAGCCGATACTATGCCGATCCGAAGCCAGGAGCCTCTTCCGGGTCTCCCACGTGGGTGCAGGGTCCCAAAGCTTTGGGCCGTCCTCAGCTGCTTTCCCAGGCCACAGGCAGGGAGCTGGAAGGGAAGTGGGACTGCTGGGATTAGAACCGGTGCCCATATGGGATCCCGGGCGTGCAAGCAGAGGACCTTAACCACTTGCGCCACCGCGCCGGGCCCTAAAAAGTGAATAATACTTCTAATGAGACAGATATTACTTTGTAAGGGAACCCATCTTAAGGTTCTTTTATGTATGTAGCTATAAGCCTTAGTGATACCCTATTCAGGGCAATAAATCTCAGACTGTGGTTATGACAGAGTTTTGGACTGTGATCAGAGATAACAATCGAGAAAGAATTTTGTGTGGCTTGAAGAATTTCCATTTCTGTGCAGTGAATCTTCTTCACTATTCTTGAAGTTTTGATTTAGCGTTTTACTTTCTTTGATGAATTACCAATGGATGGATTTAGAATGAGCTGAGATAATCAGTTGTGAATTTCAAGATAACATAATTTACATAAATGTCAAAAAATAAGTTTCACTTACTGATTTACTATCCAAATGGCCAGTTTTGAGCCAGGCCAAAGCTAGGAGTCAGGAGTTTTATGTGATTCTCCCATGTGGGTGCAACCGCTTTGGCCATCTTTCACTTTTTTCCCATAATATCTTCAACAGCTTTGATATACTGTCTGGAGGCAAAAATACCTGAGCAAAATATGGCATTTTAAGAGACCAGATATCAGCTCCATCTCACTGAAGGACGAAGAACCAGGGCCTTGATTTAAGTATGATAACCTTTCAAGTAGGCATATCATTTTTGACTCATATTAAGAAACTGAACAAAGGAGGCAAAGAAGCTTTATTCATAGCTGGAGAAATGTCTCAATCAGCTAATCCCACACTTGCAGTCATTGGCATCCGAATGGGTATCAGTTTGTATACTGGCTGTTTCACATCCCATCGAGCTCCCTATTTGTGTCCTAAGAAAGCAGTGGAGGGTGACCCAAGGCTTTGGGATCTTTATCCAAATGGGAGTCTCAGAAGAGCCTCAAATCTCCTAGTTCTTGGCTATGGATCCTTTCATTTCCAGCTGTTGTGGCCATTTGGGATGTAAACCATCAAATGGAAGAGTTTTCTCTATCTCCTGTTTGTAAATCAGTTTTTCAGATAAAAGTAAATAAATCTTTAAGGAAAACTTTATTCACAGGCATTTTTTAGAAGAAACAGTAATATGTATGGTAGATATTTAAACATATTGATCTAACTCTGTAGTATACAAATGTTTAATACTATAGAATGCCTTATCAACATAAAGTATATTATTATTTACCATAATGTATATTATTATTTATCAGTAAATAGTTTATATGATATGCAATTTTCTTAAAATGTTGTATGTCTATGCTGTACAAAACTTCTGTTTTGAATATTTGCTGATGTTCCTAAAACAAGGTAAAATTTTATTTCTGAAATTGAATTCTGGATTATTTTCTTCAAGATTTTGTTTAATTTTACTTTCTAATTTACACTGATCCCATTTTATTTTTTAATTATAAAAAATATCATCAAAGGTAATTTTAAACTGGATATATATATACATGTATATATATGCGTAAAGTGATACAAATTAACTTCAGTCATGAATGTTATATATTTTCCTTTACAATGTCAATTTTACATTACTTCAGCTCTTTATTGTGCCTTTCCTCTGTTCCAGTGTATTAAAAAAATTAAGATTACTTAATTTTGTCTAGAATGAAATCCTTTTTGTTTACAAGCTTTGGTTTCTATTTCCAAAGCTAGTACTTTACTGTAAAATGGTTTCCAAAACAACTTGAACTCTTCTTCAAGCCTGAAAGTGGCACTGAACCATGTTGCCTAATGTACTGTGTCCTCTCTGTCTCTCTGTCCCTATTTCTCTTCTTCTCTCTTACACGCACACACATCCCACGTATTCAGGTGCATCCCTTCATGGGCTATTATGGTGAAAATATGTAAATTATAAAAGTGTTTAACAAGGAAATGACCATAAAATTTGAAACTAGGTGGTTCTTCTAACTTTTCATTTTAAATTATTTCTAATATTTCAAAAAAGTATAAAAATGACTCAGGGAGCACAAATCTATTTAGGATGTTCTAATGTTTTCTGTACTCACTTAATGCAAAAGTATTGCATATAAGCACATAGTATTTTTTAAAAACCTGAGCTGAGTAAAGACAACTGTTTTGTTACACTTGTGTGTATTTCATTGGAGGAAAGTTGGTTTTGTTTTTGAGAAACAAATTTACAGATAGAGGAGACATAGAAAGAGAGAGCAAAAACTATTTTCCATCCACTAGTTCACTCCATTTAAGGCCATGGTGACCAGAACCGAGCTCGTCTGAAACCAAAACAGAAGTTTCCTCCAGGTATCCCATGTAGATACAAGCGTGCAAAAACATAGGCCATTTTCTGCTGCTTTCCCAGGCATGTTTTCAGGATGTAGAAGCACAAGTGGAACATCTGCAATTTGAAGCCATTCCCTTACGTGATGCAGGGACAGCAGGCAGCGGTTTTAGCTACTAGGCCCAGTGTTGACCTCCAGAGGGAAAGACTTGTGAATATCAACTTCTATTGTTTAAAGACATGGAACATTCTAGGTAGGACTTGAAAGTAAACATAGTGTGGAAATAATACGTGGCAAAACATTTTAACAGAGACCTAAAATACAACCAAAAAATCAAATTCTCATTTTTTAAAAAGAGAAGCAATGTGATACCTAAAGCCAAAAAATAAGAATTCAATAGTAACTAGATATAGGAAAAACAGTACTAATTAGTTTCAGCAAAAGCAATATTTATAAAGTTAGATGAAAGTTCAACAGAAAGATATTTATGTTAAAGGAAACAGAGGTAGAGGAAACAGCATAAGATGCATGATAGATAATTGTGATGCATTTGGGGCTGTAGACAGAGAGCAGAGAAAGGGAGAGAAACGGGTAGAGAGAGGTCAGAGAGAGAGAGAATAAGAAGGTGGTTGCAGGGATGTAAATAAACAAGCATACAAATTACTGACACTTTCTGTGAGAAATGGAAAACACTTAAGACCACCAAGCGTAAAAGAAACAGATACCAACACTAAAATTTAAAGAGAAAAATAAAAGTTGCAAAATAACCAGTGATTAACATGGGTAAAAATATTTATAACTTTTTTAAAAAAATTTAAGAGTCAACCCATTACTTCAAAGAAACAATATTAAAAAAAAAGAAAGACCCTGAAAAAATACTTTATACTAGACCAACATCCAGATTCTTATACTCAACTCAAATATGTAAGTAAGCACTTCTTATAAAAAAAAAGTCAGTGATAGTTTGTCTTCAGAATTTCTTCACAAGAAAGAAAAAAAAATGGAATCAGACTAGTGCTAGAAAGAAAAAAATGAGTAAAACCAATAAATATATCATTGCAGTTTCAGTTGATGTAATCAGTAATGGCATACTGATTTCATTCAATATTCTTTATTCTATGTACATTCGACATGATACAATTTTACATACGTTGAAATAAAATACATAAAAAAACGTTTGACAACTCAAAAAGTGAAAAATTATTGAATATTTTATCAATACTTAGTACTCTCTGAAAGTATTGTTCTAATTTAAATGCTAAAACTTTAGGCACTGAAACTTCAGCCTATGGTAAAGCAATAAAGATAAAGTAGGAGGAAAATAATATGTAACTCAGAAATGTACCACTTTCTTAGTCCTTCTGGGAAGAAGCCAACTCAAGTATATGCTGTAATTTCAGAACTTAACAACTGTGCCCTTCTTTTTTTTTAATCATTTTTTAATTATCTTTCCATTGATTCTTTGGCCTAGCTACTTGACTGTCCTTTCTCATGCATAAATTTATTGCTAAGCTTGAGTAGCTTTTTTGAAGCCTGTACAATTTAATACTATCTTTTCCATTTTAAGTGTACACACAGACAGAAGTGACTGCATATGTCACTGCTGGCACAACAAGAGGCAGAACATTCCCATCAAGCCAAAAGAACACCATTGTGCTGTCTTTGGGTGCAATTCTCTCACTCCACTCAAAATCACAACTAATATGTTAATAACTTTTGTTGCTATGGGTTCTCTTTTTTTTTAATCTTTCTAGAGTTTTGAATAAAGAGAATCACACATCTGTTTGTGTGTTTCTCTATAAGCATAATGCAGATGATGTGCTATGTCTTAAACTCTAGTACTTTTCTTCCTTATAATATGGGGTGTGCCAACTATGTGAAATGTATTGGCAAGCCTTTGGATTTTATTTTCCCTATTTGGGGCCAGCAGTTCTACAAATGTCTTACAGATTTGTGACCAAGAATTTATATTCATTTTTTTCTTTCTTCTTGCATAATTACTTAATTATGAAATTTTACATTACATAGTGCATAAATGCTTTAATTTTATGGAGAATTGTTACACTACATAGAGTAGTCCGTCATGGGTACCAGTACTATGCTTTTTTCTTTCTGCCTCTGGTATTTTTATACTATTGTCATCTGGCACTTTGGAAATATATCAGACTCTCAAAGCACAAATTATAACATGCTTTTCAAATATGTTGGGATGCTACATGTTTCTAGTTGGTCCTACTTTTTGTTATTCCTTTAGCCATGTCTTAAATTTTATATAAAATAACAGTTCCATCAATGTCATGTCATTTTGAATTGTCTAACTTCTATCTAATACTGCATTTAATTTCAAAGATTTGATTCAGGAGTCCATAATATATGTATTCCATTTCTCCCAGGTATAAGTCAGTTACTTTAAGTAACAAAAAATATTTTGGGGCTAGATAGACATATGTTTTAATCACAAAACCCTAATTATGAAATTACTCTAAATATAAAATCACATTAAGATTCTAAAACATTTATTTAAAGACAAACACATTATTATTCTGTTCATAATTATAAACTATTTTAAAATGAAATGTCTTCTAAGAAGCACAAAGAGCTAACAATGTATTCTAAAGAAATGTTTACATATGATATTTATAAGTTAAGCATTGTTATACATAGAAAAGTTTGGTATAGTTTAATAAACTATAATAAATTAGACTATTTTATTTGGTAACACCAAATTGCTATTTTTTTGAAATTTATTTAATAATGGCTTTAACGTTTTGCCATTATTATAAATTCATGATGTAAAAGCACTTGATTTTTGAAAATTAAATTTTGTATATAAACTATATTAAATGTTTAATACATCTGATTGGATATTCGTTGTGTACCATTAAATGTGTCTTTGTGAACATTTTTCACTGAATATAATGAAATATTTTGTAAGTTCAGAGAAAACTAAGATAAAGGCATGGTACTCTTAAATATAATTGCTTTGAACAGCCTAAGTCTTAACTAAGATTTTAGTTAACATGAAAATGTATTCTAATATGAATATTAGACAGATAAAATACAGGCCAATTTAAATGTAGATTAAATATTTCCATGACACTTTTCTGTATCTTTACATCAGTAGAAATATTCTAGTGCTAATCCCATTTAAGCGTTTCATAAGGATTTTCTTCATGGTTTCATAATTTTAATTCTAGCGTATCTTCTTTTTTTATCATGTATCTTTAACATCTTTTTGCATTTTGTGATTCAGTGTTGCATCAAACTGTATGTTCAAATTTCAAAGCTGTTGAAACTGTTAGATGCATCAACATTCAAATGCCAACTTATGTTTATTCACTCTCATAAAATTTTATCTACATAATGCCAAATACTCAATGTGTGTTCCTTTATTTTTGTGAATGAGCTAGATTTTCAGGTTGAAAAATTCTCCTTCTCTTTACTCAATGTATTTTTAAAAAAAAATTCATTTCTTATAGAAGCTGTACTTTGGTGGTAATTCCAATTTCACCTTCAGTTCATTTTTCAAGCTTTGATGAGATTGGAGGAGACCCAAGTGCAACATAAGGGAATATTCATGCCCATATGTATAAGGGCGTCATGGCAGAATCTTCTACCCATCTAAATTAGCATACAGAATAGTTTTACACATAATAAATCCAGTGAAAAGACATCATCACACAGAATGTATAACATTTAATGATTTCACAAAATCTGTTCCTCCATAAATTTTAGCTGAACTCTTGGCAGAATATATTCCTGGAAGCAGTGATGTATTTAGTCTTCCTCGGACGTGCGTTCTTTGCTATAGGTTATGGAAATGTGTCTTAACTTATTATGTCATTATGCATTATTATTTTACATATACTTTTTAAAAAATGTTATTGCCATGTTTTGCATCAAATGCTCTCCAACTAAATAAGATTCACTGATGTTTCCAGTGTCAGCAAAATGAGAGGTCAGTCATCATCTCTTTGATTACTTATAATTGTAAACATTGATTATAAGGATATTTTGAAGAATCTTTCAGCGGATAAAATGTATCTACAAGTACTCACCAGTTCCCTGCTAATCAAATTAAGTAAATTTCATCATTTACTGTATGGTTGTTCTACAAGAAAATGCATAGATGTACAGGTGCAAAACCAACAGATGGATGATCTCCCCCTCCATCTCTCCAACTCTGTGTTTAGCTCTGATTTTCAAGTAAATTTATAAATATTTGAAAAAATGTTAAGCAATCTATGGATGCCAATATCTCTGATAAATATTGATACCAAAGTCCTCAACAAAATACCAGCTAATTCAATCCAGCAGCACATTCGAAAAATTATCCACCTGATCCCATGGGATTTATCCTTAGTATTCAGGGGTGGTTAACCAGATACAGATCAATAATTGTGATACACTGCATTAGTAATCTTGAGAACTAAACAAATTAATTTTCCAAAAGTTGCAGTGAAAGCATTTGACAAAATGTAACCCTGATTAATACTAAAATCCTTAAATAAATTGTGTATATGAGAATCATACCTCAAAGCAATCAAGGCAATATATGAAAAAACTAGGATACACATCATATTGCATGGGAAGAAGTTGAAGGCAGTTCCACAGATCAGGTGGTCTACCCTCACTATTGCTATTAAACACAGTCCTGGAAGTTTTTGGCATACATGTAAGTAAACATGAATAAATAAAGAAATTAAGCGAATACAAATTAGAAGGGAGGAAGTAAAGCTAACCCTATTCAAAGATGACATGATACTGTATATAGTGAAACCAAAAGACTCCACTATGAGACTACTGGAAATCACAGGAGTTTAGCAAAGCTGCAAGATACAGAATCAACACAGCAAAAATCAATAACAACTTTGTACACACAAACAACTCCATTGCTGAGAAAGAGCTTGTAAGGTTAAAGTATTTTGGAATACATTTATACAAGGAAAACTATAAAACCCTAAAGAAAGAACTATCACAAAACTCCAAAACAGACACAAAATGTCATATTCAGGTATTGGTAGAATCAATATCATCAAAATTTCCATATTAGCAAAAGTATTCTATATTAGCCATATGAAAAAAATGCTTAAATTCTTTAGCTATCAAGGAAAGGAAAATAAAAACCGCAATATGACTCCACTTAAACCTGTAAGAATTGCCATTATACAGGAAAAATAAAAAGGTTCTGATGAGGATGTTGGGAGAAAGGAATCCTAATCCACTATGGTGGAAATGCAAACTAGTGTAACCATTATGAAAGACAATATGGAGATTACTCAGTTAGTTGAAAATAGTTATAAAATATCACACATCTACCTCATTCCTAGACTATAACCAAAAGAAATTAAATCTGCAAATAAGAGTTACCTGTAACTTAATAGCTAAACTATGTAGCCAAAGCAGATGTCCATAGAGTACTAACTGCATAAACAAAATGTGATACATATACACCATGAAATGTATAAAAGCTTATCATTTGAAACAAAATCATTTCAGCTAAAAACGATTAAGCTTAGTGAAATAAACCAGTCCTCAAAAGATAAATATCATATGCTCTCCCTGATGTGTCACAATGCAGAGCACGATAAATGCGAGCCCTGTAGGTGAGATCAGGACACAGGGCATTAGCGGCCATATACAGCAAGAGTCCATAATCATGAGTGATAGCAGCAATCCTGTTTTCATTTTAGTCTGCTTTATTATATGTGATTTTATTATTTTTTGTTCCTCTACTTTCTATGTTATAATATCCTCAGATACTGAAATATTAAGCTTGTGAACATGAGCTAGTAGGTTATTGTAATAATTTTGGAAAACAAAATAAGGGCGATGGGAGAGGGTGAAGTGGAGGGAAGAGGAATGCAGTGGAATCCCTTTGCTTCTAAATCTGTGTTATAAAAAATGTCAAATCTCATAAAGTTAAAAATACGAATTAAAGCAATAACATAAAAAACAAAAAACAGGGCCCAGCGCAAGAGCGTAGTGGTTAACAGTCCTTGCTTTGCACCCACCAGGATCCCATATGGGCGCCGGTTCTAATCCCGGCGGCCCCACTTCCCTTCCAACTCCCTGCTTGTGGCCTGGGAAAGCAATCGAGGACAGCCCAAAGCTTTGGGACCCTGCACCCGTGTGGGATGCCCGGAAGAGCTCCTGGCTCCTGGCTTAAGATTGGCTCAGCTCCAGCCGTTGTGGCTGCTTGGGGAGTGAATCATCGGATGGAAGGTCTTCCTCTCTGTCCCTCCTCCTCTCTGTATATCTGCCTTTCCAATTAAAAATAAATAAATCTTTAACAAAAAAAAAGAAAGAAGTCCAGTCTCCAGCACCCCTGCACCTGCGCAACAGGCAGGCCAGTGGCTTCCCTTTCTTCTAAAAACAAACAAACAAAAACAAAGGAAGATATATAGATACTTTTCTTGTACTTTAGGATAATATTTTATGCTGAACAAAGACCAACAGAAGCTACTGAGTTCCTTCCTGTTCTCAGTTCTTATGCTTTAATTAGAACATTTTTGCAAGAAAGTATATTGTTTGTAAAAATTTGCTGAATCTTTGAACTAAAATAAGTGAATAGCTATGTCAGTTGAATTTAAATTGTATTCATTTATTCATCTAACATTTATCAACCATTGACTATATGTAAGTAATGTTTTA
Source organism: Ochotona curzoniae (assembly GCF_017591425.1). Classification (NCBI taxonomy): domain Eukaryota; kingdom Metazoa; phylum Chordata; class Mammalia; order Lagomorpha; family Ochotonidae; genus Ochotona; species Ochotona curzoniae. The sequence goes on from NW_024467119.1 coordinate 47,139,596, forward strand.
GGAAATGAGAATTTACAGGATTTAGTAAAAAGTTACACAACGTTTCATATTTCATGAAAGTCAATAATCTCATTTAACAGACATTAAAATGTTAACAAATGCATATATAATATTATGTCAGATTATAAGTTGAATGAAGAAAAACAAGCAATGGTCTGTAGACACAAACGTTAGATGGCTTCTTAAGGTTGAGTAGTAAAAGCTTAAAAAATATTACATTCAAGGAAATATATGGCTCAAGTGAGCTAGAGAAATGTACAGGAAGATGGAGAAATATTAAAAACATATTTAGATATTAGCCTGGTATGTGTGTAGAGGAATCTGTCATCACATTTTAACTCTTTCTTACAAAATAGAAGTACATTAATGAATGTTTACATAAAAATTTGGTACTTTCATTTGACTTTCCTAAATGATCATCACAATACATTAACGTAGGGCACCAGATTTCCAACATAGATTCTATCAATACCTGCTTTGATCAACCATGTAAGCATGTTGATCTGCATTTTTGTGCCAAGCAATTTCACTCAGCGGCCTCTTATCTTGGCCCATGGCTAAAATTCTTTTATTTTCCATTGCTATAACAAAATGCTTGAGATTGGATAGTTTATAAAGACAGGATAATTAACTCAAAAATTTGGAGGTACAAAATGAAAAATTGGATTTTTTTTTTTTTAACTTGTGCCACGGGAAAGCCTCATGATGATGGCAGACCGATGATGGCAGTCGATGGTGAGGCCAGAGGACAAGTCAGCCTTATCCCATTATAGCAATGCCATCTTTGATAATTAACCTAGGTGCTACAGGAACTATGTAAATACATCTGATCGGGAGCACTTATGATGACCCAATCACCTTGTTCTAATCTCTGCACTTTTTTAATATTTATTTTTGAAGATGTTTACATAGTTTGTCAGGGTGAGAAGGATCGATGTTTAGGGAAACATGAGTATAATAATTGTTTCCAAATTTTCTATTCCTTTTTCTTTTTTTAGGGAGAAGAGGGGGAAACGGGGAGGAGCCATACCCAGCTTCCCTACCACCCCAGTGCCTGGAGATGGGGAAAGGGCACCAGTTCTCAACCCAGGGTCCTGATAGGGCGCATGCTCCAAGCGTTCTGCCCAAGTGGTTCTGAAATGCTGTAGATCTTGCCAGTACAAGGATGAGGAAATTCTTCCAATATCCATTAGCTCACATAGGTGAACATAGTGTCTGCATTTGCCCAGATTTTTGCACTTACCTTTTGGATGGTATAATTGTGCAATTCTGTTCTGGTTTGTCAGTTATGGTATTTGATGTCTCCTGCAAGTCCCATGAGCTGCAATATCCTCTATCTGCATCAGGACCTGCCATCCACTGCTCCATCTTTTCTACTGAGGAAGACCAATTCTTTTTTTAAAAAAAATTATTTATTTATTTTTATTACAAGGTCAGAGATACAGAGAGGAGAGACAGAAAGGAAGATCTTCCGTCCAATGATTCACTCCACCAAGTGAGCGCAACAGCTGATGCTATACCTATCTGAAGCCAGGATCCAGGAACTTCTTCCGGGTATCCCACACGGGTGCAGGGTCCCAAAGCTTTGGGCCGTCCTCAACTGCTTTCCTAGGCCACAAGCAGGGAGCTGGATGGGAAGGGGAGCTGCTGGGATTAGAACCGGTGCCCATATGGGATCCTGGTGGGTGCATTCGAGGTGAGGACTTCAGTCGCTAGGCCACGCTGTTGGGCCCGGAAGACCAATTCTTGCAGGTGCGCTCAAACACCAGAGTCCGGTGACATGAGTCCCACCAAAACCCCTGTCAACTGGGACTCGTGGACCTGGCACCTACCATATAGGCAGACACAAGGGTCAGGGTCAGCTGAACCAGTTCCTGCCAGATTCCTTGTCCCCAGAACTCATGGACATGGCAACCTCCAACCCCAGATTGGCATGATTCAGTTTCTCTTTGCATCTACCAGTGGGTGCTATACTTTGACTTGGCTCAGCCTGTTCCCAGTTACAGCTCCTGCTGCTGAATGCTGCAGCCTAGTCTGGGCCAGCCAACACCCACTCCCTGCCTTAATGTGTATTGCCCAAAAAGGCCTCTCCTGCACCCCATCCTGGATCTCAGATCTGCCACTGGGTATTATAAAGTTTCTCAGACAGGCCGACCCCCTTACCTGACTCACATGTATGTTGGCAGCTACTGTAACCTGAAAGGGTCTAGGCACCTCAGAGCCATATGAGAAGTTCTCGACTCCTATCATTGGTCTGGCTTAACCCTGATCATAGTGGCCATTTGTGTTGTGAACCAGTCAAACAAACTCTCTCTCTCTCCCTCTCTCCATTACTTTACCTTGAAAACAAACAAATCTTTAAAGAAATGTGTTTGAACCATCCTCTGATGCCCCCCTGGGTATGCATTATCAGGTTGTTAGGTCTACAGTGGATTAACTTGAGCTTAAATGGGACACACTCATATATGATGTGGGTGACTATGTACCAGCTTAACTCAATGTGCTATATATGTGTTTGCATGTAAAGTTCTTAAAAATTAATAAAACAATGGGCATTCATTACGAGAAAATAAAGGGTTTATAATAATATGGATGGTAAAACATCATGATACAGATGGTTAAGACACTATCTGTAACACTGGCGTCTCATATATGACTATCAGTTTGAGGCCTGTTTAATTCTGACTTCTTATCCAGTTTGCTGTTAGTTCTGGAAAGCAGTGGAAGATGGTCCAAGTACTTGGTTCCCTGGTAACTAGGTGGGTGATGCAGATGGAGTTTTAAGCTTCAGGCTTTAAGGTGGCTCTGACTTGAACATTGTACCCCTTGGTGAAGTGGAAAGCAGATATAAGATCTGCTTCTCTCTGCTTCTACTCCCTTGTCTTTCATTCTAAATTTAAATAAAATGAAACTTTAAAAATACATGGTGATCTCTATATTTTTGGAACAACAAGGGAGTAGGGAGTCAGCAAAATGAATAAAAAGGAAGCTAGCAAAACAGGAGACATCTGAGGTGGGAGTATAGGGAAATTAATTAGTAATGTGTAGCAATTATTAGAGTTCAAGACAGGGATTATTAACCACAAGGAACATATGAATACAATGAAAAAGGAGAAAAAGATATTATGAGATCAACATTTTTTCATACCAAATGCAGATGATATCCTCCAGACGACGTTCAGGAAACAGAAGAGAAACACAGCCAGTGTCTGCATACATAAGTGGAGCTGGATTAGTGAACCTGATGGAGGGAATATGAAGTGATTCTTGTGCTTACTAGTTTTTCTTATTGAAATACCAAGTCTTAAGTCAAATATCATATTAGACTTGAGAGAGAGTATAATATAAGACAAATTGTAAAATTAGAAGACATGGTTCATTAGAAAAAATGACAAAGGTTTTCCATACAATTTGAGAACACTCATTTATGATGAAATGGATTAGAACAGCCGAGCATCTGTTTTTGGACCCACTTGATTTAACCCAATTTCAGGCAGGAAAATTGCATCAAAAAGTCCTTATCTCGCATGCGCCAGGATCCCATAGGGGTGCTGGTTCATGTCATGCCAGAACCTTTCCCATCCAGCTCCCTGCTTGTGGCCTAGGACAGCAGTAGAGAATGGCCCAAAACCCTGGAACCCTGTACACTAATGGGAGACCCAGAACAAACTCCAGGCTCCTGGCTTTGGATTGACCCAGCTCTGGCCGATGTGGCCACTTGGGAAATGAATCAGCAGATGGAAGATCTTCCTCTCTGTGTCTCCTTCTCTCTGTATGTTTGACTTTGCAACAAAAATAAAATAAAAAAAATTTTTAAGTACCAACTGTGATATTGTTACAGCTTTCTATCTAAAATAAAAATTTAATGATAAAATATAGTCAGATCTTGATACCATGCTATTGGATAATTGATTATTCATGATTTTCATAGCATTCATGAAGCTAAGAAAAAACTGTTACCATTGAAATAAAATGGTTATGGTAGATATTTACAACAAGTTTAAAATTCACCATATAAACCTTCACCCTATTTTGGAGGGCATGAATTCATGTCCTTGCATCGCTCCTAACTTTAAACTGCATTCCCCAGCGCAGCCTGACTGCCAATCATAAGTCCTGGAACAGGAAGGGAACTGGAGCAGTAGATAGTCTGTGTCTGCTTAAAGTAAATAAACTATTTTAAATGCATATTTAATGTGAACATGTATGAAAAATTATACTTAAGGTGATTGATGGAAATGCTACACTAATGGTTTAGATTCTCCCAGCAATTGAAAAAGTTTAGTTATTGAAAAATATAAATAGGCACTTCTGAAATCATAATTTTGAATACTTAAACAACTGAGTGTTACATTTATTATTAAAATGCTAGCAGAATATAATATTTAATTATTTAGTCTGAAATAACAAAAATGTTCCTTATTTAGCAATCTAGCGTTCAAATGTGTTGATATGGAATAAAATCTTTTGTTTTAAAGCTTCTGGATTTTGTATTCTGCTCAGATTTGCTTCAGTCAACAATCAAAGTTTGTGAAGTTCAAGCCCCTTCTATGTGAAACTTTATAATTCTAAAAAGTTGGGTGTGCAATCTAGGTGATCTTTAAACATTTTGTTTAAAGGACCTATTCATAGCCAAAACATGGTCATCTAAACAGTGATGCTGTTGAGTTTATACTCACTCATTGTAATCATTTTTGTTATTATGGTGTAAGACAAGTTACTCATTTTAAAAGCTACAATGTCATGGCAATCATATTAGCAACAGGGTAATCTATTCCTGCATTTTACTTCCATAAAACAAGACCAATTCTTTAAGTTGAAGTATGAGTAACTGAAAATTTAGTAATACTAATGATATTTCAGAAGTAATGAGAATCAGTATGCAAGGAGTCATACTTCTGCCAACTGTCAGTTTATGTAACTGCCTTCTGGCAAAATCAATACTAATGGCTGAGATTTCTCTATGCCCTAGGGCTTCCTTCATTTGCTAAAGCATGAACATCATCTATGCCAAGCTATAGGCTTCACCTCTGCCAACTCATGGACGCATCATTCAAATGAGTATCACAAACAGACAGAAGTATAAGTTGCTTCTGAATTTCTAACCTTCTGTCAAGAGTTTGAACCTGACTTGTGTTGCAAAGTGAAAGTTAAATAGAAGCCTTATGGAAAATGCAATGAATAAATGACAAAGCTTCTTGGAGAATTAACCATCAGTCCACTATTGAACATCATATTGTATAAAGGAAATATGGGAAAAAAGTGTACTCTCTGATCTAAAATATGTAAATCAAATCAATTTATAACTGAGACATGTTATTTTGTATTCAGAAATTTCTTTTTTAAAGATTTGTTTTATTTTTATTGGAAAGTCAGATGTAGAGAGAGAAGGAGGCACAGAGAGAAAGATCTTCGACCTATTGATTCACTCTCCAAACTGCTGCAATGGCCCAAGCTGGCCAATCCAGCCCAGAGCTTCTTCCAGGTCTCCCTTGTGGGTGCAGGGTCTCAAGTTTTTGGGCCATGCTCCACTGCTTTCCCAGGCCACAAGTAGGAAGCTGGATAGCAAGCAGCACCAGGATAAAAACCGGTGCTCCTAGGCTAATAGGCTTGGCCCTGAATTTATGAATTTCAAGAGAAAAAGAAATGTGTTATACTGCTATGTAACAGAGTGGTAACTTACATGCATGGTCTGTTTCCTAATGGTTTCACCTTAATTTTTAAATCCACAATGTCCTTGCTCTGTATGTGTTTCATAGGAATATATATATATATGTGCGTGTGTGTGTGTGTATGTATATATATACAATTTGAGGGAGGATGCTTTAGTTTTGCTGCTACAGAAAAAAAGTACTAATCATAGATTGTAATGACATAAATTTATGCTAGCTTATTCATGTCATGATTTAAAGTTAGAAATTATATGTATCTTAAATAGAAAAAAAAATCTCCAGCTACTGTTTCACTCCCCAGATTACCACATAGGTCCAGGCCAGGTTGGAAAGTGAAGCTGGGATACAGAAATTAAATCTTCCCTTGTGGTAGAAAGAGCTCAATCACTGGAACCATTACTACTGGCTCCCAAACACTGTATCGGCGAGAAGCAGGATGTGAAGCTAGAGCTGTGCTCTAAATCTAGATACTCATTTGCATGACATGGATGTCTTATCCACTCTAATCACTTGTCCTAATATGCATCTGTGCATCTCATAATTTAATCTCTTTCCCCTAAGAAGATTTAAACTTTACTCTAAAATTACAGTAAAAACAATTTTTTTTCCTGTAGGACTTTATAGATCACACATACACATATAAATAACAAATAAAAATACATTAAGATTATGTAATTCTTAGTTTTCATTGATTCATCAAGCCATGCATTTGCCTTTCCTTGATTTTTTAGCATATTTATATGTAGACATTAATATGTTTCTTCTACAAAACAAAAAAGTGAGATTAACCTATAGCTTTGAAGTAGCATATTTACCTTGTAACTTTTAAAGAATTGTGATTAATATCATTTTAAAAACTTCCTCTATGGGCAAGATCATTCAGTAAGCACTATATACACGTAAGCCCCAAAATAGCAACAGCTGTATCTACTACGTTAACTCAGAGAAACTTGCAGAAGAATTTTAAACTATTGATCAAGTTTCAGTCTCTCTACTGACTAGAAACAGCTGTGCAATCATACATAACTAATTTCTGTTTGCAGGATGTTCATGGTCAATTCAATAATGACAGAACATCAATTTCAATTCAAAGTGTAATTTGGCAACACAGTACTTTGGAAAATAAGGTTCCTAAATACAACTGCTACAGTCTCTGAATTCACAGTCTTACTGGAATTTCTACCCAGGTTAACATCACCAATCAGAAGTTCATTAACATAGCAATATATTCATCTAAAAGTTCAATTTTGGTTGTTACTCTAACATAAAGATAGTGAAGGATTATTAGTCAGCTACTGATGGTTACAAATATTATTCAATGAATAGTGTTTTGAAAACCTAACATTTTTGCAAATTTCTATTTATCTGTAAATTACTTTTATTTTTGATATTAAATTTCAATTTTCTTTCCATTGTTAAATCATATTTAAATTTCAGATTAATTTCAAATTGATTTTCACAATCTCATTAAAATGGTGTATTTATCTTCATGTTAAGTGTAAAGAAAATTCAAGCTTTGAAGTGAAGGAGTTTTGATATTGTTAGATATGTGTTTTACTCTCAGAGAAATATATGCAGAATCTAGTAAGTTTCATCGCTATATCTGAGTCTTACTGAGTATGTTATTTTACACCATCAAAGTGGCTTTACAGATGCAGTTAACTTTTTCTATATGGAGAAGAGAAGGTTATCCTGCATATCCAGGGATGGTCTCACTATTGGTCACTTGGATTCTCAAAATGAAAAAGTGCTTATGTGTATATCCAACCAGAGACAGCAATATTAAGATTGTGTCTGCCACTGCTGACAGAAGATTTAAAAAGTTGCATTCCAATATATATCATTGCCTCCAGAAGTCAAGGAATTGGATTCTCTGTAAGATAGTACAGGAAATAAAGCAGTGTGACTGCCACATGGATTTTGGCCAAGTGTAAAATACTGCAGAGTAATAAATTGGTAAATAGAAGAATGCATTTATGCTGTTTAAATAATTAATTTTGTTATCACAATCGGAAGTAATTATAGAGTTAACATCTGCCTATCTGTAGAGACACAATTTGACAAATGTACCTTAAGGCAGTTTAATCACAGAAACACCAATGTGTTGCACAATGTATGTTGGCTAGGTGTCTTTAGGTGATATAATGATGTGGAACTCTCATTATTTGTGATCCATCTTCTTATACAGCACATTTGTGCATCTTCTTTAATAGAACATATATATAGCCTGAGACTGTGCACAAGTACACATTCACATTGAAATGTGCACCAAAATGTTAATATAAAGTGAATTTACAGGGCAATATGTATTTCTATTAATGCATGGAAGACTTCCTTTATATGTGCACAAGTATGCATTTCTAAGCATGAATGGATATGCATATGTGTGCTTATATGCTTGTAAAGTATCCATGCAATACACATGTATACCTACAAGTTCAAGTCATATATTTTAATTTTATTTATTTTAAAAGTAGAGACAAATTAAAGAGAGAGAGAGAGAAACATCCTCTATCTCCTGATTTACTTCCTAGATGATTGCATTTGTCAATAAAGGGAGAGTTGGAAGGCAATAATTTGGAGCTCAATGTGGGACTCCAATATGAATGGCAGCTATCCAATTGCTCGAGCCCTCTGATGCTGCTTCTCCAAGTGAGCATAAACAAGATTCTGCAATCTGGATAATACCAAGGACTCAAACCCATGCCACCTGAGATGTACTGAAAACATTCCTACCAGTATCATAACCACTAAATGGAATCAGCCCCAAGTATCCCGTCACTGCTCTGAATTTTCTGATTCATGGTTCTTTTTCACAACCAATTTCAAAATTTTTCAAATATTTATTAATTACACTAATGGAATGAGTGATTATTGTTTATTATTATGTGAAGTTTTACTGATAAAATGCACAGCCTCTATGAATGTCCTTAGCTTACAAACTGAAATGTAATTGAAAATATGGATATTTGAAATATTTTGAAAAATGTTCAAATAATTTAGGATTTTGTGGTAATGGCAAGAAGGAACAGATGGTTGATAGCAGATCATCAATCTCAGTTATTGAGGATGAAATAAACTCATAAAACAGGGTAATTCATCAGAATAGAGAAATATTAAAAAATTACTGTGATTTCTTGGAAACGAAACATTACTGACTAGAGTTATAAATATTCTACGAAAAAATGCCCAAATATGAGGACAAACTATCAAAGCAAGTTATCCAAATTTTCCAGACAAACATAAGTACATATTTAAGTCAGTTCTGCTTTTTTGCTGTTACAATGTTTAATACCCAAAAACACAACAAGTTTATGCAAACATAAAATGTATTAAGTAATATTAAGTTGATACAGATTCACAAAAAATATATAATGTAGTTATCATTTTATTTGAAAATTAAAGTGACAATCAGAGAAAAAAGGAATCCAAAAAGGAAAACTCTGATTTGCTGGCTCAATCTTCCAAGTGTCCACACTAGGCAAAGCTGGGCTAAGATGAATCTACTAGCCCGGAATTCCATTGTGAGATTCCCTTATGGATTGAAGAATTTTAAATACTTGAACAATCATCTATAGACATCAAGAATACACAAAAACAAAAAGCTGAATGGCCAATCTGGTTTCCAAATGTCAAAGAAGGAAATGTGTTATAGTATTTGAACCTCACAATCAATGAATTAACCGCTGCAACAAATGCCCACCTGTGATACCTCCTGAACAACCTATATTGAAAGTGCTTATGTGTGTGTAATCAGCAAAGATTTTTAGCTAACACATAATGATTTCTAAAAGTTTATAGAAAATTTATTAACAGAACTGCATTTGATTCCAGAAATACATCCAGGTCTCCCTAATGGCTGACCAGAATTCAAATATTTGTGTCATCATCCATTAGACATACCAACACAAAGCTGATTCTGAAGCAAGATGATGAATTGATTTCAGGAACTTTAATGTGTAATGCTGGCACATTACGTGGTAACTAAGCCACTGCCTAATGCACACTCTTCTTTATTAATACGTGCACTCTATATAAATACCACTGGATGGATGTGAAGAATACGTTGTAACAATTTGCATTTCTTCTATATTCCATCCTTCATTATTCTGTTGTAAATTTGACAAAAAATGTTTAATTTTGGAAGGGTTTACAATTTGTTTAATCGCATAATTGAAATGCATAGTTATAGAGTACGACACAGAGGAACATTCTCCATCATCTGGTTCACTCCCCACATGGAACGGCAGGCAAATCTTAGTGGTCAATTATAATATCAACCTTTCCTTTATGTAATCTAAATTCTCAGGTCATTTATTTTCTGGATTCCAGATATTTACATTTATTTAATAATGTGGTTTTAAAATTAATTTTTATGGTAGCTATGATCTGCCACTATTCCATCTAATTGAATATTCAATGGAAGCACTCTTATATTTTGATCAGAAATTTACTGTGACTTTAAATATATATTACACACAGGAGGCAAAACTCAAATTTTATATTATGCTTAAACTGTCAAAAATAAAATAAAGACTTTTAATTAGGAGCCATCTACTAGGTGGAAGATTGGGATGTTGGGATAACATGTTTGAATAAATAGCTGCAGGAAAATTGCAGCTGTATCCTTATGTCACATGTATTATGCTGAATTGCAAAAGAAGATTTATTGGTAAAGCTGGGCAAATTTGAGCGAGAAAAACACAAACATAACACAATAATTTATATTTTGTAAGTGTCTAAAAAGCTAATCAGTGGGCCCAGCATGGTGGCCTAGCAGCTAATGTCCTTCCCTCAAATGTGCTGGGAACCCATTTGGGGACCGGTTCTAATTCCAGCAGCTCCAGTTCTGCTTCCCATCCAGTTTCCTGCTTGTGACCTGGGAGGTCAGACAAGGACGGCACAAAATCTTGGGACCCTGCACCTGCATAGAAGACCTGGAGGAACTTTCTGGCTCCTGGTTTCGGATTAGCACAACACCATCCATTGTGCTCACTTGGGGAGTGAACCATCGGACGGAAGATCTTCCTCTCTGTATATCTGATTTTGCAATAAAAATAAATAAATATTTTTTTAAAAATAAATAAACCTTTTAAAAAATGTAAGCAGTAAATATTGTGAAATTTGCTAGGGTTAAGATTGCGTCAGTAGTACTATTGCAATAGTCAATAGGAAATTGGTTTATTCAAAAAAGTGCATAATTAAAATTATGAAGAAATTATCACAGATTCTTCAGTTTTGTCTGCCTTTACAGCTGTGTATCTGACTTTAGCAAAGATTCTTTTATTTTATGCTGTGACATGAAGCCGGAGGTTGCTTTTCTGTTTTGTTTTATACCTGGGTTTGGCACAGCCAAATGCTGGCTTTTGTAGTCATCTCAGAGCTGAAGTAGTAGATGCAAAATTTTCTTTCTCGTATTTAGTCTTTCTTTCTACCTTCTTCTCCTATTTGAATTTCTCTGTGTAATTCAAATAATAAATGCTAAAGCTTTACATATAGCATATCTTTCAAAAATTGTATTTGTTGATTTTGGAATAAAAATGAATTACAAGTGCTACCCCAAAATAATAAATTTAAATTAAGAAAAATGAAAAGGGCCCCGTGCGGTGGTGCCTTGCATGCCTGGGATCCCATATGGGCGCCGTTTCTTTCCCGGCAGCCCCGCTTCCCTTCCAGCTCCCTGCCTGTGGCCCGGGAAAGCAGTTGAGGACGGCCCAAAGCTTTGGGACCCTGCACCTGCTTGGGAGACCTGGAGGAAGTTCCTGGCTCCTGGCTTCAGACTGGCTCAGCTCCAGCCGTTGTGCTCACTTGGGGAGTGAATCATCGGACGGAAGATCTTCCTTTCTGTCTCTCCTCTCTGTATATCTGCCTTTCCAATAAAAAATAAATAAATAAATAAAAATAAATCTTTAAAAGAAAAGTGAAAAAAATCCACATTAAACTCAAATCATGTGTCTAAAATAACACTATTTCTTCATCTGGATAAAAAAATAAGACAGTACAATTTAGGACTATCTCTCTGAAACAGTTACTATTTGTTAACATCTGTAGAAACAAGATCCTAGTTAAATTTTCATGGAGATTTGTATGCATTACATTGGAAAAATAAGTTAGTTCATTTTTTTTGGTATTCCATAGGCTCTGGGATTTCCAAACTACGTTCCCAAATTCTCTTCCCTGACTTATTTCCCCATATCATTACAACAGTATAGTCCTTCATAAGCCGTCATAAGTCTATTATTCTATTATTTGTGTTCTGACATTGCTAGTACAGACAGTGCCAGAAAGTCCAGCATCCTATTCCTAAAGTATATCCAACATTTTCACTGGGAGTCCATGTTTGACTTAGAAGTAGATATACATACCATATTGTATCTTCAAATCTGGATATGACAGTCTCTATTACACCATCACTAAACATCCCCTTAAATGAGAAGCCATTAAAGGAAATCAACAACAGGAATGAAGTTAAAACAAAAAATTATAGCAACATCGAATTAAGTAACATGTTACTGAATAACCAAGGTGTCAATGCAGAAATGAAAAAGAAAACACAAAGGTTTCTTGAAGAAAATGATGCTACTTCTCATCTAGGAGTCAGTGTAGAATTTTTTAAGTGAAAAGGTACTATTTGGAGGAAATGAAAATAAAAACAAAATATCAAAACCCATGGGTTGCAGCAAAAATAGTTTGGAGAGGGTTATGCTCTTATAATTTGAATAAAGCTTGCCTTACATCAGAGATAATATAACGTGTTTGTCATTTGGGGATTGACTTATTTCACTGAGCATTACTGTGTCTAGTAGAGTACATGTACCACAATTTTGTTTTACCACTCCCCTTTGGACAGGCATCTGGGTAGTTCTCATGTCTCTTCTATTACAGATTGTAAATTGTATGGCTATAAGTGTAGGATTACAGATCTGCTTATCATATGCAGTTTTCATTTCCTTTGGATATAATCCTAGGAATGGAAGAGCTGGGTCATACGGCAGGTTCATTCAGAGTCCTCTAAGCACTCTCCATTCTGACTTCCATAGTGGTTATACTAGCCTGTACTCCCACCAACAGTGAAGGACGTTACCTTTCTCCCTAAATGTACACCAGCTTGCTTAAAACTGCAGCCCTTGAACCTTTTTACCCTAATTAACTATGTAAAGATTGTGAAAAAATATAATAAAAATGAATTTTTAAAAGTAAAAAAAAAGACTTAATGGGACACAATTGAGGCAGCTTTATGAGGAAAGTTTATCTCAATTAGTTCTTATGTTAAGAAATTAGAAAGCCAGTAAGTGAATGAACTAGCCTTATACTCGAAGGAGCTAGTAAAACAACAGCAAAACAATCTCAAGATTAGTAGGACAAAAGAAATCATCAAAATAAGAGAGGATTTAAACAAATTGAGATCAAGAGAACAATACATAAGATCAATGAATAAACAAGATGGTTATTAGGGTGATAAGTAAGATTTTATTTCTAAAGAGTGTTGTGCTTTTGCGGCTGTAATTTATTAAATTCATTTCAATGGATACTTACATTTTTTTAGGTATAAATGAATGTATTTTATTGAACAAATAAGTTTACTGAGCGTAATGTTGATCATGGTGGTAATTGACAGAACATATCGGTGAGGAATTTACAAATCAAACCACTCCATACTTCATGGAATAAATCCTAAAGATTGAAGAGCATTTCAAAGTTTTCATGCAGGATTCTTTTTTTACATAAGTCTAGCACTATAAAATTGTGCAAGTTAGGTGGATAACAGACAGGAAAAGAATAAATGACTTCAAAATAGTAAGTAATTCATCCCAGAAGATGCATATTTTTAACTTAGATAAGTTTGTTGGGTTGGGATGGATTTAATGAAGGCGTAAATTTTGAGGGAATGAAAAGATGTAATACATATAATACAGGACGAAGAAATAGATTCAAGTTGGACTGTATGTACATTAGTAAAACGAATGAGAGAAATAATCAAATGCTAACTCCTTAGCTTAAGATATATTTTATTAAGGGGTCATAATACGTGATATGCACTCAGGAAGTACAAACATTGTTTTCTTTAAAAAATGTAGCATTCAATATTTTGAAGACATTAAAACCAGGAGCTCTGAGGAGAATTTACAGTGAGTGCATTTGTAAGTTTCTTGTCTGTCCATTGATTTTGAAATCTAACATTGAATAAAATATACTCAAGAATAAAATATGTTTTGACTGAGAAGTCTTTTTGGTCCAAATCTAAAGGTTTTCGAATCATTTGCAGACAAAACTGATTCTGCAAAGATTATGAGTAAGATACGGTGAGGTAAAAAAGAAAATCAGGAAAAGAAGAAGCATGCAGCATGAAAAAGAAAGGGGAGGAACTCCGCTGTGAGGTAGGGCAAGATTCAGACTTAATGACACAGAGGCCAGTGTTACACTTGGAGAAACAGCTCTTTTGCCACTGCTTGAGACAGAAAGCAGCAGCAGTGAATTGCTAGACTTGTGGATGACAAAATAAAAACTGATGAAACAGCATGTGTTTTCAGAATTTTTGTGTATTCAAAGGCTCAAAGCATGTTGGTAACAAGAGGAAGGATTCAGTGTTGTATTGCTGCTTCTGCTGCAACAGTTTTTTTTTTTTTGACTATTAGAAGGCATAAACCTGAAAATATGTTTTGAAAAAAAAAATGTGAAGAATTTTATCAAGGGAACTGATTACACATTGAAGAGAAATAAGAGAAAATAAGCAATGGGAGATATGATAGCCAACACACAACCAAAGCACAGATGAAGTGGTATTCATCTTCTACAGCAGGTGGTTAGATTCCAAACCAAAGAGTATTTCAACTAGGAAAATAAAGATACTGCTATTCAACTGTGTGTTCTGAAATCACTTTTAAACATACTATTTTAATGTTAAATATATGCAGTGTATAATACAGAAAACTTTTGAGAATAAAAGCAATATATATGTATAATTATTGATGAAGCATTCATTGAATTAAAAAACATTGTTTGCTATATTTACATAGTATAAATCATATTGTTTAACCATACTTTAATCTGCATTTAAAAATGCTATTTAAATTTTTCCAATTTAAAATTTTTAATTCAGTTCTAACATATTTAATATAGTTTATAGGTACCACTCATATTTTTAAAATTGATTTATTTTTATTAGAAAAGAAGATCAGATTTGCAGAGAGAAGGAGAAACAGAGAAAGATCACTCATTTGCTGGTTCACTCCCCAAGCAGCCTCAACAGCCAAAATTGAGCCTATTCAAAGTCAGAAGCCAGGATCTTTTTCGGGGTCTCCCACATGGATGCAAGGTCTCAAGGCTTTGTGCTGTTCCCTGTGACTTTCCCAGGCAACAATCAGGGCTTTGGATGGGAAAGGGAACAGCTGGGACATGAACCAGCACCCATTTCGGATGTCAGAGACTGCAAGGTAATGATTTGGCAATTGAGCCTTCATGTTAGCACCTTATAGATGCAATTCTAACAAAATAATAATATTCTGTCCTTTCTTTCTTTCTCTCTCATTTCCTGCATCCCTAAGAGCTAAGCAATGTTTGGATTTGCAATTTCCAAATTGTCAAAATTATATAAGTATTATATTTTGATCCTTAACATCCATATCAACCACTTCTGTTACTCTGATATTTCAGCATTTCTAAGATGAAAGGTCATATTGAAGATCATATCTCTGGGAAATCCATAGCAATCTGGGAAATAGCAGAATGTTTGAGCTCAAACCGAATTCTTATCAGCAATTAAGTTTTAAGTCTAGGGCAAATGAGCGTCATTTATTTAGGCTCCCAAATAATCACTGGAAACTTGTAAGTATTTGAGATTAGCCAAATCTACACAACAATCCAATAGTTGTTTAAATGCATTACAAATGCGCTATGAAATTCAAATGTACAAAATGCCAAATTTGATATTACAAATATTGGCTTTAGGTAGCAATAGGCTACTCTGAAGTAAATATACAGACGTTTTTAGATCCCAGAAATACAAAGAATGACTTCTTCAATTAATAAAGCCAAATTTAAACATTTGCTGTAATGCTAACAAAGCAAGTTGTAAATAATTGCTATCAACAATCAATTTAATTTTGCTAAAGTTACTCTCAAATTAATAAAAATAAATTTATTTAAACAGAAATAATCTATAAGATGGAGATTTAGTATTTGATTTAATTAAAATACACGACTAGTAGCACTTTCTAGAAATCAGTGGAATGATCTTCAAAGTTCTTACAGATAATGTCTCAAAAATTGTGAGTGGAGGGACTGGCACCATGGCTCAACAGACTAATCCTCTATCTTCAAACACTAGCCTTCCACATGGATCACGGTTTGTGTCTCAAGAGCCACATTTCTGGTATTGTCTTCGAACACAATTAAAAGATTTACACTCCTATGCCTTTCAGTGCATCATTTCTTATTCCGAAAACAAACTAAAAATATACTCAGTAAACTTCAGTAAAAATCTCTAATTCACACACATTCACTGCAGAGTCTTTTATTTCTCTATTTGAACTCTCAGTGTCTTTCTTAGTCTCAGGACAGAGGCCACGTTGTGCAGTTGTTGCTCAACTTAATGTGTTCCATTGATGGGGTATGAGAGGTGAGGCAGTCATCTCAGGTAGGGTGGCATTCGAGTGGTGCCAAGCTCAGCTTGAGCTTGGGGCGGGGGTGGGGGGGGTTGAGGCAGAGTCTCATTTCTCCATGAGACTAATTAAGAGCCATTTTCTGTTCAACTAGGTTTCTTTTTAAACCCGTTTTCTGGACTCAGTGTTTGCAGTAAATGTTGCTGACTGATTGGCCTTCAGCCTCTGTTATTTGTTATAAAGATTACTGGAACCAAGGTTGCTGGTTGGTGGTAAAAAGTATTTTGGCTATAAAAACTTGCAAACAAGTCCCAAGTCCTAACAAGTATTGCTACTTACCCTAAGGGGGAGAAGTCACATTAGTTAATGTTACATTACATTCATTAAGGTTTCATACAACTCACACACAGTTTAACATTTAACATATGTCAGTTATTATTCCATATATTTCACATCTTAAGGGGAAAACATACCCAAAATAATATTCTTTAGATGTTTTGTTATCACGCTCATGATATCTGGGAAACAGTGAAAGATGGCCCTAGTTCTTGGGACCCTGCACCCATGTGGGAAACCCAGAAGAAGCAGCCGTTTTGGGAGTGAATCTGCATATGAAAGATCTTTCCTTTCCTGCCTCCTTTTTGTAAGACTGGTTTTACAATAAAAATAATCTTTAAGGATTGATACTGAATGGGGAATTTTGAGACAGTCACTTCTACTTGTATCTTCATTAACCTTCAAAGTTTACTTCACAAATATTTGAACTTTGATGTGAGTCATAATATCAAAAATGAAACTATGATGGGAGATGCAAATTGGAGCTCCTTCAGATGTAAATAAGGAAGACCCAATTTAAAGCAGGCTACTCTGTATCACATGCAAGAAGAAATTGTGATGTGAACAATGAACCAACAATCAATGTGAGTCAGACTGCTTCGATCTACATCAAAGAACTGTAAAAGCTAATATACTTTTAATGGCCTCTGTTACTCTGTAATGGGTCGGGAGAGCAGAGAAATCTACATTCTTAGAATGTTTGAGGAAGACGTTAAGTATAACCTGTCAAGAATATAGTAGTAACTTATAGACAACAGACTCGAATCAGCATTAGACATTAACAAAAGTATAAAGACATACAGTGGGAATCAAGAGCAACCCTAGCAACCTCTTAACAGGAGGTCATATGCACAGAGCAAAGTGGGACCTCAGAGAGGAGCAGGAAGACAGGAGGAGGCTTGTATCCCAACCCTGGAGACTCCCAGATCCTCACCAAGGAATGGCAATATGGGCACCAAGTACTACATCCCAACTGCCAAGGGGACCATGGGGAATTGCAATGTCCTCGGAGGTCGAGAAATCTGAGGTCATCCATTCCCTTTTGGATCTCCCACATGGAATAGAAAATGTCCAGATCTTTCCTCACAGGATTTAATGTCATCAGAACAATAGCCAGGAGCCCTGAGAGGACTTCAGAAACAGAAGGACAGTAAACTTTGGGAATCGGGATGGGAGCTTTCTGTGGTCCTTACATAGTTCTAACCTTGGATCCCATTTCTTTCTTGCAATGACCATCAGGGCCCCCAAAATTAGATTAGATAGACAGATAGCAACAAGGAAAGCTTAGAAACAGACAGGAAGCAGTCAGCTTGGACTCACATTTACCTTACTAGGTAGGACACGAAAATAAGCTACTCCTCACTGAGGTATTGAAGATTTCTCTGCACACCCCTCCTAAAACTGTTCTACGTCTCAACTGTTTACATATGCCTTATTAAAGTTATAAGCCAGTTTAGACTATCCTAAAATCTGCAAGTTCAGTAAAAGTTATGCTTCAATACTATAAATGAAAATAGACATGAGACAGCTGAATAGTACCCTATAACCATTTTAAGGTGTATAGCAGCCGGTTGTGTATTAACTAAAATTGAAATGTCAATAAAGTAGTCACAGGATGTGGTTAAGAACTTGCATTTTTTAACATATCAGTCACTCAATACCATGTGATTTAACTTCATAGTGTTGTAATTGTTGACATCATGTTGTGGCTTTTCATTGGTAGGGATGATATTCTGCCAGGTCTGCTTTCAAACCAGAGATGGTCTCCCCAA
Source organism: Ochotona curzoniae (assembly GCF_017591425.1). Lineage (NCBI taxonomy): Eukaryota > Metazoa > Chordata > Mammalia > Lagomorpha > Ochotonidae > Ochotona > Ochotona curzoniae. Next base: position 47,157,977 of record NW_024467119.1, read on the forward strand.
GAAACTGTTGAATTTATCTGGACAATAAGATGCTGGACTATATGCATGGTACAATAAGATGCTGCACTCTATACTTGCAATGAAGGAATCAGGACTGGATTTGAATTGTAATACTGCAGCAAGGATGAGGAATCCACCATGGGGCAGGGAGAGCACAGGGAGTGGTTGGGGGATACCCAGAGCCTATGAAACTGTGTCACAAAATGAAATAAAAAAAACATAATAATAAATAAAAACTGGCTATGGAAACTGAAAAGTTTACATCCTAGATCATGTTTATGTGAAATTAAGCCATACATAGAACACATAAGGACAAAATAAGAGCCTCCACTCTTGCATAGTAAGCTAGGCATCCACCTGGGCACTGGCATCCCATATGGGCATTGCTTCAGGTCCCAGCTGTTTGACTTCAGATGCAGCACCCTATGTATGACCAAGTAATACAGCAGAGGATGGCTCAAGTCCTTGAGCCCTTAAACTCATGTGGAAGTTTTCTGTCTTCCGATTGTCTAAGCTCTGGACATTACTGCCATTTAAGGAGTGAAGCAGTGGATGGAAGATCTCTCTATTTATCTAATTCTACATTTCAAGTGAAAATAAACATACATTTACGAAAGTTGTGGAGAAACTCTGGATGGAAACTTTCTCTTGAAGAACAGTTTCTTTATCCTAAAACTGGTATGCTTTATGAGAAAAATGGCTGCCAGCCCAGTCTGCTTGTGATAGGCATCTTTGCTCATATCTTATCACCCAGAATCGGCAATGGAGATTCTATCCCAGGAGTCAGGATTTCTCTTTGTGTGCCATTCAACAGTATTGGCTTAGAATAGACCCATTTTAGTCAATCGCTGCAGTAGGTGAAGAGAGATGAAATAAAATAGATCATGCTTCTAAGGTAAACAAAAACAAAAATGATTGAAGGTTGATATACTGAAAACAGAATGGTGGACTTCTGACTTTATGAGGGACTATACTACTGTAGTGATGTAGGGAATATCACTAGAGGAGGGGATTTGGGGAATGTGGAGAGGAAATCCCAGAGCCCATGGAAACATATTGTAAAATAATAGCATAAATAAATTTAATTTGAAAATCACACTGCATTTTCTGAGAAAAGTTTGATATTGATATCCAAACTAAAACTGTGAAGTGTTACAAATGGAATTAATGAAGGTAACTTAGTCAGAAGTGACAATTCTAACATAAACACACACAGTATTGCATATCACACTTCATTTCAATTAAAAAAGGAAAATTAGAATGAGTAAAACTTTTCTGTTTTGTATGATTCAAAGAGATCTTGTTTAAGATAATGATTTAATGATCTAGATTTACCTGTGCATAACTCTATGTATATGTCCATGTGTGTTTTTGTGTTTGCACTTAAACATGAAGAGCTTTCTGCAATGTTTGACATGCTTTTTAATAGTAGTGGTTAGAAACAGAGAAAGAGACCTTCCATCTGCTGGTTCAGTACCACCTGTGCTTGGGAGAGCATGTAGAACAGTGGATAAAGCACCCATAGAAGTGCCTTTTCATGTCTCACTTGCTTTGGTGCCAATCTAGCTTCCTGTGAATGATCTGGGAAAAGCAATGAAATCTGGCCCATCTTGCACTACTTTTACAGGAGCATTATCCCGGTGCTATATTATAGACACATCAGCTGGGACTCAAATCTATACTAGGGAAGGGTATAAAGGATGTTGGTTTCGTAACTGGCTGTTTAAGATGCTGTGCCACAGGGTTAGCTAATTCTCCACACTCTGAGGCTAGTATCCCATATCAGTGCAGGTTCATGTCCCAGATGCTCTGCTTCTGACAGAGCCATCTGCGTATGGCCTGGGAATTCAGTGGAGGATGGCTCACATATTAGGGCTTGGAAAACCTGGAGGAAAGTTTGACTCTGCTTTGCATGCTGAAGCCATTTGGAGAGTGAGCTAGAGGATGGAAGACCTTCTCCATCACCCTTTCAAATAAAATAGATAAACAAATAAATCATTTTTGCAATTATGGCTAACAATAACAATATACATGCTTTATTTCACCTCCTTAAATGATCTGACAGGTTCAATAGTCTATTTACAACCTAAAATACATTTTCCTTGGTGATTACAATAGCTGGCTCTGTTTATAAAATTTTTAAAAATTTTTATTATTGTCATTTTATGATACAGTTCCATAGGCCCTGGCATTTTCCTTGCCCTACATTCCCTCCCCCATTCCTGAGTTCCCTTATTTCATTACTATAGTATAGTTCTTCATACACAGTCATATGTCCATCATTGTGGGCATGGGCAATGGCAGAGAGTCCAGCATCCTATTGTCAAGGTATAGCAAACAGTTTCATTGGGACTGCATCTTTGTCTGGAAGTAGAGATCCATACTGCATTGTATCTTCACATCTGGATATGATAGTCTCCATTACAATAATTATGCATCCCCTTAAATGAAAAGCAACAAAAGAAAATCAAAGAAATTAACAACACCATGAAGTTAAATAACATGCTACTGAATGAGTAATGTATCACTGAAGAAATTAAAACAAAAATCAAGAAGCTTCTTCAAGAAAATGATGCTTCTGTTATGACCTATAAGTCACTGATGAATTTGATCAGAAGAAAGTGTTTTGAAGAGATGAAACTAACAAAAAATTTCAATCCATGTGATAGTTTCTGCTGATCTTTGTTAGTGAAATGTGTTTCATGTAGGCAACACATAGATGGGTTTTATTTTTTAATCCAGTCTACTAATCAATGATGTTTGATTGATGAATTTAAGCCATTTACATTCAGGGTTAATATGAATGGGTGGTAATTTGGTCCTGTCATTTTGTCAATGGGTTGTTCATTGATTTTGTCTTCTGTTATTTTACTTGGGTGTTCTTAGCATTTGTCTTTGGTTTTGGTAGGTGCTATTCCTTTTCTCTTTCAACAGAACATCTTTAAGTATCATTTGTAGAGCAGATATGGAAGAGGGATGCTCTTTTAAGTTTTCTTGACTATGTCACTCCTTCCTCTTTTCAGGGGGTTATAACAGCTTTGTAAAGGAACACTTGTTCCTTACAAATGTAATAATTATTAACTTATAAGATAAATGACAGTGAATCTTAATTACAATGTGCAAATAACATGTTTAGGTATCACTAATTTGATGATATTGAGACAAAATTGTTTTTGCAAGCTTGGTGAATCTGCAACTGTCCATGTCTTGCAATCCCTCATAAAGAGTACATAAAATGAACAGCATCCTTATTCTTTTATTATTATTATTTATAATTGATGTATTTGTTTTTACTGGAAAGTCAGATATACAGAGAGGAGGAGTGACAGAGAGGAAAATCTTCCATCCAATGATTCATTCCCCAAGTGACCACAAGGGCTTTATCTGAGCCAGTCTGAAGAAAGGAGCTTCTTCCGGGTCTCCCAAGCAGGTGCAGGTGCTTTCCCAGGCTGCAAGCAGGGAGCTGGATGGGAAGTGGTGCAGCCAGAATTAGAACCAGTGCCCATATGGGATCTTGGCACATACAAGGGGAGTACTTTAGCTGCTAGACTACCAAGCCAGGCCCCAGCATCCATATGCTTACAAAAAATTCTCCTCTTGAAAAATTATTTTCTCTTTTTATTTTATTTTGTTTTGTTTTTTTTTAAATGCTACTCTGGTGTTACCCTATTAGAAATTCTGTGTTTTGAGTTACACACACACACACACACACACACACATTTTATAAAGTAAACGCATAACAAAAATAAAATGAAAACAATGTATACTGCAAGGACCACTGCAATGGCTCACAGACTAAGCTTTCATATGAATGGCACCATGTCACACAGGCACTGGTTGAATTACTGGCTGCTCTACTTCCTGATCTAGCTCAGTGCTTATAGATTGGCGGAACAGAGGAGGAAGGCCCAGGTTCTTAGGACCATATTACCATGTGGGAGACCCAGGGGAAGTTCCACAGTCCTGGCTTAGCATTGACTCAGCTCCAGCCCTGTCAGCCATTTGGTGAGTGATCGAGCAGTTGAAAGACATCTCTGTCTTTCCTCTTCTTGAAACTGCCTTTCAAATAAAAACAAATATGTGCTTTTAAATTTAAAAGAAAAAAAAATAGAAAGCAATGTATATTGAAAAAATACTTCCAGTACCTGAAAAATACAAATTCGTATCTCTCTAATAGCTATTCTGATGAAAATTGTATTTACAATGAGGCTGGTGTGTGGCATAGTAAGTCAAGCATCATCCTGTGAAGCTACAACAGGGGCCCTGGTTGCTCTCCAGGTCATTGCACTTCACATCAGGCTGCTGCTACAGTCTTGGAAAAGTAGTAAAAGTTGTCCAAACAGTTAGGGCCCCTATGACCCATGGAGGAAACTGGATGAAGCTCCTGGTTCATGGCTTTGCTCGGGATCAACCCCTTCTGCTGCAACAGAGGGTGGAAGCCGTCTAAGCAGCTGCTGCTCCTTTTTCTTCTTCTTCTTCTTCTTCTATTCCTTCTTCTTCTACTTCTACTTCTCTCTCTCTCTCTCACTCTCTATCTCTGTAATTTTGGATTTTAATAAATAAAAGCTTATTTAAAAATCCTATCAAAATGAAATTGTAATAACAAAAAAGTGAGATACAAGATTTCCAACTATGTAAAAATGTAATTTAAAAACCATTATTAGGACTTCAGTCACCAGTATGACATGCATTAGTTGTAAATTGTTTTTCTTTCCTTCTACAGAACTGCCTAACAATAGTATGTATCAGACAAAAAAATTTTAAGAAGTCTTTAACAGGTTTGCTTTATGTTAGAATAGTTTCATACATGTGTAGAAAGAAACTCTGCAGTTCTAACTTAAACCCACCTTTCTACGGCAAAAAGAAAAAGGTACTAGCATCACCCTTGGTATTTAACAAAATAGTCACAAATGTTACACGCACATATTTTAATATTTATTTTAAATGTCACCATGAAATGTTAATTTTGATATTTTAGTGATTATACATAAACTCTTGGGGTACATATTTCTAGTACTAGAAGACGAACAGTTCACAGATTAAACTTGTACAAATTTCAATTTCTTAAATGATGTTTGCAAAAACTACTAAATTGCATTTTCTAGACCCCCCGCCCCAGCAAATGAAGGAGCCCTTGATGTGATATCTGCTTGTAAGCAAGCACTTCTAACGACATTACAGGCCAAGACACAAAGACAGGAAAAAAAAAAGACCCATAGAAGCCAAGGCTGAGCCATGGCAAAAGTCGTAGAACAGGATTCATGGAGAGTCTCCTTGGAAGCAGGGACCCAGACACTAACCTCTCCCTGCTGCCTCTCAGAGTGTGCACTAGCAGGAAGCTGGGACAGTTGTAGAGCAAGGGCATGTAGCAGGAGCTTGACACAGATGCAGGTGTCCTAGCAGACATCCTCAGCATTACACCAAACACCTGCTCTGCCTTTCACAAGTTTAGATATTGGCAAACCATGGAAACATATTTCCAGAGAATTAAAAGACAGTTAACACTATTTTATGTTTTACATTCATTGTAGCATTTAATGATACGTATTAGTTTCAAATTCAAAGGAAGTTATTTGTTTCTATGATGTAATGTTTAAGGCCACTTTGTAAATAGAAATTCAGACAAAAACAACCCCAGATATTTACATGTTCAATGGTTTTCACCAGACCTGGTTATCATGTGGATGATCATGTGCAGTGACCTAGCTCAAGCCCATTCCATACCCGTTCTGGTTCTTGTGAGTGCCAGTGCATGCTGGAGCCTAACCCAGTCTGGCATATCCACAGACCTTATCCAAACACATGTTGAGGGATGTTATAGCCATGTTCATCTCAGTCGGCCTCCATCCTTGACTTCGCACTCACCAATGGGAACTGTAGAGCACTCCCACAGGAATGAGGCCAAAAATTCCCCTCAAAATCTGTCCCAGACTTAGTTCTCTTATGTGTCCACTATTGTCGTTACCTAGCCTAATGTGGTCCATCTCCTGTCCCAGCACTCACAAGTGGCTGCTGTAGTCACTGCCAGACAGCACCTCCTCCCCAGCCTTAACTTTCATGTGTGCTGATGAGTAGAAGGCAATACTGAGAAGCTAGCTCAGGTTTCCCACACTGGCAGGTGCATTGGTAAACTCCTGAATGGTTCTCCAGTTTCCTTCCTCCAGGCTCCTCAATTAGCAGCAAGTGCAATTGTCTGGTTGTTGAATGTACCCAAGAAGTCATTCTTCACCTGCAGTGTTCTCTCTCAGTGACCGTCCCTCCCACAGTTTCCTATTCTCCTAGCCCTGAGTAATCCACAGCCCATGCCTGTGAGCACAAGGGCCCTGAGCCTGGTCTTCTGGTGGTTTGATTTGTCAGCCTTGGACCCTACACATCAATCCGGGGCCCATGCAAGTTTGTCTGTAGGTCTCCAGACCCCATCAGCCAGCATGCTGACCAGGGGTCCTGTTGCCTATCTAGGGTCTGTGCAAGCTTGCATGTGTGTCCCCAGAACCCTGAGCAAGTGTCTGCAGACATGCCAGTGCCTAGTCTATGTAAGGTTCTGAAACTTGCAGAGTAAACATAAAAAGGCTAATCTCACTAGCTTTGTTTATTTTAAAATATGAATAAATTTAAAATACTAGAAATTATACGTTGCTTCCCTTAGGATACCCTGTAATGTAGGTGTTCATGTGCATAAGGAGCAGCTCCTCTCTCTACTTTGTGAAGCAATAAACATTGGAAGAAAAGGTAGCCTGTTTTCATAATTATCAGAGATCTGTGCTTAGTCTCACGTTATACAGTTTATCTCTAATAAGATAGTAAGAATTATGGGTAATGGTACATCAAGCCTGTGATGATAAATAAACTGAAATGATGCCCGTGGATTGCCCCTGGATCTCCACCTACCTTGCCCACATGGGGGCCAAAGGAACATAGCACACTGTGCTCTTGGTTAACAGACCCCGACATGGCCTGTTCACTGGGTCTGCAGCAAGAGCGATGGACTGCACACTAATCTCTCTTCCCTGCTCTGCTAGGACTTCCTTTGTAAACAACTCTAGGAAGTCACATGTTACATCCATCCTTCCTTGCAACAGGTAGAGTCTTCCCTGAGACAAAATTCTCTGTGCTTCCTCTGCTTCCTGATCTTTAACTTCATTGGAGGGTCCAAAGAGATAGACATACCTGTTCCTTAGTCACAATGTCATTGTACTGTCAGGACCTCCCTTTTGCCTGTCCCCTTCTCCTATATAGGCCTGTGATGTCTCTCAAATAAATGGACATTCTTCACCACCACTTTGCTTCCAGTGCTTCTGCTGCAAAAGAGCACTATTGTCTCACGCCTTGGTGGTCTCAGGGCCTGCTGGACAGAAGATCACAGAGAGATGCTATTTCAAGATTTAAAGGAATAGAACAAGAAAGACCCCTACCTGGCCCAGTTCAGGCCATTGATGCCATGTGTGTTGTGAAATAGCAGATAACGGGTCTGGTGCGATAGCATATTTGCTAAACTCCTCACCTTGAACGCACCAGGATCCGATATGGGTGCTGGTTCTAATCCCAGTGGCCCCACTTCCCATCCAGCTCTCAGCTTGTGACCTGGGAAAGCAGTCGAGGATGGCCCAAAGCCTTGGGACCCTGCATCCGTGTGGGAGACCTGGGAGAGCTTCTGGCTCCTGGCTTCAGATTGGCTCAGGTGCAGCCGTTGCTGTTGCTTGGGGAGTGAACCATCGGATGGAAGGTCTTCTTCTCTGTCTCTTCTCCTCTCTGTACATCCACCTTTCCAATAAAAACAAATAAATCTTAAAATAAAGAAATAGCAGATAAAAGATATGATCTCTATCTCTCTTCTCTGTTCTTTTCACTGTAACTCTGTACGCTCTCTGAGTTCTTTTCTCTCTTACTCTTTGTTTCAAATTAAAAAGTAAAAGCAGCAGATAGTTGATATAAACTTCTTTTAACATTACTATAGCTTTAATAGTGTTACTTCTGCTTCCCATTAACTTTACCTGCTGTTTCTCTGTCCGTATCTGCAGAAAAATCAATAATGCATGAATGATATTCATTTTGTCACATTCTGAAAAATAATTAAGGTAAATTTTGACATGATTCATCTCCTAGGAAATTTAATATATTTCAATGCTATTAAATATATTTGTAATTCACATTGAGTACCTTTCCCACACCTAACAGTTGTAGTATGTCAGGTTTTTAAAGACATTTGAACAAAACTTTTGTAAAATAGTCACCACTTTAGAAAATATGTTCCATTCCAACAAAATCATTTTAGATACTTGTTTTTGATGGCTACTGTGCAAGTCTCTAATTAAAAGAAGCACCATAAATCTTAATTTGAATAAAATAATACATTAAAACTTTCATTTACCCTTTAAATTTTTGGTGATAGAGGATGAACCAAGATTTATATTCATCATATAAGACTAAAGTTTAGCATTTCCTCTTAAACAATGTTTATTTATAGTTTGTCTCAAATAAAATCATTGAAGCAGTTGATATTTCTTAGCTTGACATATGTTCCACATCAGGATATTATAACATGAAGTAAACTTGGTGAAATATAGCTAATAAAACAACTTTCTCCCTATCTCTCTCTCTTTCTCTCTCTCTTTTTCTCATTCTCTTTCCCTTGACAAATAGCTAAAAGAGAGGAAAATAAGAGATAAATGAGAAAAATCAATTAAATATGGCTTGTTCAAAGACATGAATCATTTTAATTATGTTATAACAATACATTTTGACATGCTTTGTTAATCTCACAAATTTGCTGCTTGTCCAGTTTTGTTAAACTAAAGCCTAAATGCCATCATCCCATATGGGCACCAATTCAAGGTAATGACCTATGAAAGCAAAGAAAGATGGTTCAAAGGTTTGGGCTCCACCCACATGGGAGACCCGGAGGAAGTCCTGTTCCCCGGCTTGGGCACGGCCTGTCCCTGGCCATTGCTTTCATTTGATTAATGAACCAGTAAATCCAATATTACTCTCTTTCTCTCTACTTCTCTGTAACTTTGTCTTTCAAATAGATCTTTTAAAAAATTATTATGACCTCCTTTCTATTATCAAAGTAATGTAACCTTTCTATATCAAAGTAATTTAACTTTTCCTTGAAATTATACCAAGTCAAGAATAAATTCAAGAACATTTGAAAGGTCCAAGTACAATAGCACTCAGAGTAAAAGACTAATTACATATGAAATGAAGTAATAATAGGAGGAATTGAATGTGACACAGATCCCTTCTTTTAATTTTTATTACTTCAAGTTAGGAAAAAAAAATCACAAAATCTAAGCAGGAATAAAGTGAGTATAGAGAAAGAGGATATTGAATTAGAAGTCAGTAAAGTATCAGTAAAGAAATACTCAAGATTTTTTTACATTATCAGGAGCACAACTAAAAAATGCAATTGGTATAGTTATTTGTATTTTGTTCTATTTTTACAGAGCTCTTTCTATATATAATGTTAGTAATATTTGACTTTGTGTAGAAATAAAAAAATGAATATGTAAGTGAAAGAAAGGGAAAATAAACCAGATGCACAGAGAGGAGGAGAGACAGAGAGGAAGATCATCCATCCGATGATTCACTACCCAAGTGAGCACAACGGTCAATGCTGTGTTGATCCAGAGCCAGGAGCCAGGAGCCAGGAACTTTCTCCATGTCTCCCACACAGGTGCAGGGTCCCAAAGATTTTGGTCGACTGCATTCCCAGGCTACAAGCAGGAAGCTGGATGGGAAGTGAAGCTGCTGGAATTATAAACAGCGCCTATATGTGATCCCAGTGCATTTGAGGGAAGGACTTCAGCTGCTAGGCCACCATGCTGGGCCCACTGCTTAGATTTTTATGTTTACCTTATCTGAGCTTTTTTTTTTTTTTTAACACTCCAATGGCTGGCATCGTAAGAAAAAAATGTTACAAGAGGCATCAATCATGGGGCCCTTTCAAAAATACTGTGAAACGATTTAAGATTTTTTCTGAAATATTACCAGCAACCTTTTGCAGGTGTTTCCAATAGTGAAAATATGCCCGTCTGTGAATGTTTACACATAGGTTGGATCAACAGACTCATGCATTGAAATATGTTCCAGTTCTCAGCTGACTCTCTATTATGTGCATATGCATATGTAATTGATTTTATTTACCACAGTTTATTACAGTATGCATATATTCATGAATGAAGCCATGAAGATGATATGACACAGCTGTCTGTGATTTAATATTCTTTTTGACCAAACAATTATACTAATCCGTATTTCTTAAAAGAGGATTCTATGAAAGTTCTGGCAATCTACAGCTTTAAATGCTGTTCTTGATTGGCTTTTGTATGGAGTCTCCATTCATGGCAAACATCACTGAAGAAACGGATGCATTCAGCTACAGAAGATATTTCATGCACATCGTTGTTGTGCCTCTCTCTTGCTATTGAAACATTGATGGCAATGTTAACATCTGCCAGCACTGTCTCAAAACAAACAGCTGGAATAAGTAAGACACAGGCTTTTATGTATTTATTTTCTGAATTTTACTTTATCTTATTTCTGTAAAATAATATGTCAAATATTCATGGAAAATCAAGTTAGGGGATGTTTATTTGGTGAAAGAAATTTAAATAGATATAGCTCTCATTTTTCACAATATACAAGTTCCAGGCACTTGTTTGAAAATGTCTTTTATGTATATGTTTAATGCTACAGAGCCATTATCCAATCCAATATGAATAATATGAATTCATAACTGACAAATCATGTTCTATGAAGTACACTCTTTCTTGAGAGATATACCAAATAAATTAATATTGAATTCAAACTTTAAAAAGGGAATTCAAATTCGCTATGCAATGAAAAGAAGCCACAGGTATTTTAGGATGCTATAATTTTATGTTTTAGTGAAGATGTATGTTTTAACTAATAAATGTTTAAAGAGTATAAAATAAGCATAATTAGATTTTCATGGCAAGCATAGGTAAATGAGAAAAATCTTAAAACAATATTAGAGGTCCCGGCGCGGTGGCGCAAGTGGTTAAGGTCCTCGCCTTGTACGCCTGGGATTCCATATGGGCGCCGGTTCTAATCCCGGCAGCCCCACTTCCCTTCCAGCTCCCCTGTCTGTGGCCTGGGAAAGCAGTCGAGGACGGCCCAAAGCTTTGGGACCCTGCACCCGCGTGAGAGACCTGGAAGAGGCTCCTGGCTTCGGATAGGCATAGCATCAGCTGTTTTGCTCACTTGGGGAGTGAATCATTGGACGGAAGATCTTCCTCTCTGTCTCTCCTCTCCGTATATCTGCCTTTCCAATAAAAAAATAATAAAAATAAATCTTTTAAAAAATATTAGAAAATAATTAAAAATATAAGAATTTTTTAATCTATATATTTGTAAGTCATTTTAAAATTAGGTGATAAAGGTCAGAAAAATGAAATATTTAATGATATTTCTCACATTTATAATTTCATCAGCTAAAATGTTAATAAAGAAGACAACCAACCTTTTTCCAGGTCTTGACCCATCTGCTTTTGGCAAGTTATAGCTCTACTAATGTTACATTTCCCACCTATCGGTTGAGTATGTTCTTGTATGTAATCATATGTGGACATTCTGTTCAGTATATTTATTGCCATTACTTCACCAGAGGCACTGTTCTTTTTCCTGCTTAACACAGGGGGACAAAGTGATGGTGAGATGTCTAAAATTAAAAACAAAAAGGCATTCTAAAATCTTTAGTAGCCCCACTACTCTTCCAAAACCACAGCTGTATTCCATAAACCATGCAAAATGTTGTTACATAAAGTGTGACCCAGGGACCAGAACCATTGACACACACCCAAGGCTTGCCAAAAACCACAATATCTCATGTCTTGCACATCTTTTACTGAATCAGAATTTTAAATAAGATTTTAAGCTCATAAAAATGCAAATTAGAACTGAAATGAATTGATATGGAACACTTGTGTTGAGTGTTGCTGTAAAATCAAATTCACGCTCCTATTAAACCATCAGGTAAGAATGTCCTCTTTAGCTACATAACTAAAGCAACCTGCAATTTTCCTTCTTGACAGTCTATTCCCTACAATATCTTCAGTTTGAGGAAATAAGCTAAAGGAAAAAAAAACTATAGGGAGAAAAATAATAGTTTATTTCTTAAATGATTCATCAGGGAATAAAAACATAACTTTCCATTGTCTATTATAATTAGTAGCAATATGATTCTGAGAATGGTATGAATGCTTTGTTAACTAAAAAACATTTCTAGTTGATAGGTTTAAGAAAATATGTTATAAACCTCCTATAGAAAAGTAAATTAATTTTTTTTTCAAAATGCTCCTTATTGTTTTGATTCATTGGGATCTGTTTTCACATACATTGATTCTCATTGTCAGCTTATCCACATTTTATTTATATCAACTTACGAATGGAAAATATAGCAGATTGCACATTTCACACAGATAGAAATACCAATTAGAATAGCAATTAAAATTATTGTGTTTAAAATATAATATGTACAGGGCCCGGCGCGGTGGCGCAAGTGGTTAAGGTCCTCGCCTTGCACGCCCAGGATCCCATAGGGGCGCCGGTTCTAATCCCGGCAGCCCCGCTTCCCTTCCAGCTCCCTGCTTGTGGCCTGGGAAAGCAGTCGAGGACGGCCCAAAGCTTTGGGACCCTGCACCCGTGTGGGAGACCTGGAAGAGCCTCCTGGCTTCGGATCGGCATAGTATCGGCCCGTTGCGCTCACTTGGGGAGTGAATCATGGGACGGAAGATCTTCCTCTCTGTCTCTCCTCTCTGTATATCCGCCTTTCCAATGAAAAAATAATAAAAATAAATCTTTTTTTAAAAAAATATAATAGGTACAAAGAAAATGTTGGAACAATGGTCTCTTGCATTTTCCTCTAACCCTCAACCCTTCCCACTCTAATCAACTATGCAAACTAAATGAAAAATAAAATAAAATAATAAAATAAAATAAAACATGTAATAGGGAAAATACCTTGTCTTAGGCACTTGAATGTGGCTTTACATGAAACATGCAACATCTTTCCTCTATGTTCACTGAAGTTCCACCTGCTCTATTTCCATCCAATGTCCTATGAATTGCCTTGGAAATGAAGCAGGAGATGACCCATGCCTTAGATCTCTGTACCCACATGGGAAACCTGGACAGAATTGCAGCCTGCTGGCTTTAACCTGGCCTGGGACTGCTATACAGTAGTTTGGAGAATGAATCATTTCATTGACTGTCTTTCTGTGTATCCTACATCTTCTCTTTTACTGTGTCTATACAATAAAGTAATTCCATGAAAACATGACACCATATCTTAATAAAATTATTGGAGTCATGTCTAATTTAATAATGTTTTTCAAGCACTCCAGAATTTTAATATTTTGAGTAATAAGAAAATTAACATAATCTACAATTTTCCAAAACATGAAAGACAATATTGGAATTATCAATGGTTTAATTTGTCTGCTTTTAAAAATATTTATTTATGATTATTATTGGAAAGTCGATTGCAGAGAGGAGAGACAGAGAAAGATTTTTCGTACACTGCTTCACTCCTCAAATGACCTCAAAGGCTGGAACTGAGCTGATCCAAATCCAGGATCCTCTTCTGAGTCTCCCATTTAGATGCAGGATCCCAAGGCTTTGGGCCATCCTCGACTGCTTTCCCAGGCCACAAGCAGGGAGCTGGATGGGAAGTGGAACAGCTGGGATATGATCCAGCACCTATATAGGATCCTGGCATGTGCCAGGTGAGGATTTAGCTAGTAGGCAATTATGCTGGACCCTAGTTTGTCTGCATTTTATAAGATTTATTTGAAAAAGAGGGGAAGCACACACACAAGCACATACTTTCTGTTATAATGGTCACTATTCTAACTTCAAAAAATGTTGCTAGACCTTCTTTTCATCTTATGCTTATCATCATGGATGTTTACAAGTCCACATAAACCAATGTGCAGTATTTTGACATAGTCTTGACAATTTTTATTCTTTTATAAAAGCATAAAATCTTAAATAAATTTAAAGGGAAGCAAGACTTTGAACTTCAGCTATCAAACTAAAACTCTCAGCACAGCACATTTAATTTTGCTTCATCTGTGGTAAGTTTTATTCATTTCAAAGACACAGAAACAGATATCTCCCACCTGCTGGTTCACTCCTTGGAAGCCAATGATAGTTAGTGTGGAGCCAGGCTAAGGACAGGAGCTGGGGACTCAACCAGCTCTCCCATGGGAATGGCAGAGACCTCCCTTAAGCTGTGTATTTCCAGTAGGAGTTGACACTTCCAGACCTATAGGTAAGATATGCAGGCTCTTTGAGATCCATCTTAACACTCACCCTTCACCACAACTTTTCTCTGCCACAAATAAAAAGTAACAGTTTTTTTTCATTATTCCATTAGATGATAACATGCCAATTTTACAACCAATTTATTTTCTGTTGTTTGTGAACAAAATTTAGGCACCTTTTAAAAGGATAAAATCATATTTTCTCCTGCTAAATGCATCTTATCAAAGACACAACTACAAACCTGTCTGCAAAGTGTGGATTACATTCCAGGACGCTGAAATAAGAAGTAGATTTAGAACCTGAATTCACATATTTCAGTATGAAATGTGGGCATCACAAGCAATGTTTCAGTTTCTACAGCAAATACTTACCCAGATCATTTTGTGTTTGAACATGGAAATAACATTCGTGGCTCTGATGTGAACTCTGCAACTCAATCAAAGGACAATATGCAACATACAGAATGATCTGGATTATATCTCTCAGGACGATAGCGCACAATTTACTGACCAACATTGACCGGAGAAACAAAATTCAAACTTGAAAATAGCTCTATGGACTTCTCAGATGTGAGGTATGAGATAGACTTAGAAACAGAATAAATCATCAGAACTGAGCCCTATGGTTAACTAGTTCATATTGTACTCTGGACTTGTAAGTTTATTGTAGTAACTAACAAACTCTTTCACCGCTTTCAATGCCCAGAACAGCTTTGTTGTCAACACATGTTGCTGTGCATTGGTACAAGATACAGACTGTGCTTGAATAAGCAAGATTCTCTAAGTGACACACACAACAACATGTTTGTTTCAGTGTGCCAGGACTGACTAAGAGCAGGCAATTAAGCAATCCTAGAATTCTTGCACCTGCGGCAGTGCCAATTCCAGATCTCTCAATCTGGCATTCGTATCTTGAATTTGAAGTTCTCTTGATTTGTATAAACTAATGTGACAACCAAAACTCACTTGCATCTTTCTATAGCATTTTAAAGAAGAAAATTTGCTATTCCGAGCAGTTTTCATCATCTGTTGATTTGTTTTGATTTTTCCCCCAATGTATTGTCCAAAATTTTCCAAACTTTTCCTGTAACTTACACAGCTTTTGAGGCTCACAGTTACAGATATTTTTCTTGTTGTTAAGGAAGAATCCCCCGATCACCCTTTATTAAGTATATGTCTTAAAAGTAAGCTCTTGAAAAATGCATTTTCAGAATATTAAGTGTGGATGATCATGAATGTTATGAAATTGATGAGTACATAACAAACAAAAAAATGCCAAAATGCAGTAAAAGTATGTTTTTGATGTGAAGATTTTTTTTTTCAGTTGCATCATGTGAGTTATTTTCTAGGATTTAGCTTTTCCATATTCCTGAAATAAATTTTTAAAAATCCCAAATTTACATAAGACAAATCAGTATCCCTGTCATAATTTTCAATGTACTTAGTAAAACAATTATTAGCCACATTTGAAACTTTGAAAATATGGGGTTATGAAATTTTTCCAGAAAAAAACACAAGTAGGGCACTTATTTTACACATGTTGTGACAAATAGCTAAGTTATATATTTTATATATAGCTAAAGTTATATATTTTATATATAAACATAGATAAATCATATACATATATATAAATAATAGGGTACATTTTAATTCCACAAATATTGCTCAATAAATTAGAAACTCATTTTTCTCTGAGCCTACGGTTTGATCCAACCAGTAGGTGGTTTCTGTGCCAGGGTGTATTTCCTCTTATTTTAATGTTTAGGCGGATAAATCACCACCCTCTTTGCATTTCCAAGAAGAGAGAAATAAACTTCACTTGGATATTTCTGTGGTTGCACATGCTTGCATAATTTTCTGTCAGGTAATATTGAGCAATTCTTAGTTGCATAGTTGCATCCCACAAGGATGACCAAGAAATATATTCCATAACTGGGTTGAAACATAATTAATTGCAGCATTATCAATTAATACGAAATATCCTGTGATTCAATGTATTGGGTTCTGGCTCGTTATACAGTTTTCAAGGTAATGAAATATATTTCTTACTGTATTTATTAATGTTTATTTTAGTTGTTGAAAAATACAGTTAAAGAAAAGGAAAGAACTTAAGTTTTTTTTTTTTTTTTTTTTGGAAAGTCAGATATACAAAGAGGAGGAGAGACAGAGATGATCTATCTGTAGATTCACTCCCCAAGTGACCACAATGGCTGGAGCTGAGCCAATCCGAAACCAGGAGCCAGGAGCTCTTCCAGGTCTCCCACATGGGTACAGGTTCCCAAGGTTTTGGGCCATCCTCGACTGCTTTCCCAGACCACAAGCAGGGAGATGGATGGGAAGCGGGGCTGCGGGTATTAGAACCAGCATTCGTATGCCTAGCACATGCAAGGCGAGGACTTTAGCTGCGCACGGCTACCGCACTGGGCCCGATGATGTTTTTAAGATTGATTTATTTATTTGAAAATGAGAGCTACTAATTGAGGCGGAATGCCAAATTTGTAGATCTTTCATCCACTGAATGACTCTCCAAGTGTCTGCAACAGCCAAGTCTCAGCCAAACCAAAGCCAAAAGCTTAAAACTCCATCTGTGTTTCCCATCTGAGTGTGGAGCCCAAATCAGTAGACTGTCTTCAACTACCTTTCCCAGTAAGAAGGGGAAATGAAGCAGCTAAAACTGGATCCTGTGCCCAGGATCCCTCATGTTGGCACTGCAGGAGACAGCATGATCTACCACACAACAAAGTTGGACGTAACACATTTTTCATGTGAGCAGTTATGAATAATTGTGTGGGGAAAAGCAATCTATGTAATTTTAAAAGGTAACTTCTAGAATTTTGTTTAAAGATTGCTTTATTGATTGATTGATGAATGGATGGAAAGGCGGAGCAGATTTATGGCGAGGAGAGACAGAGACAATGATTTTCTGTCCAGAGCTGCATTCCCAAATTCGAAGCAACAGTAGGAGCGGAGCATATCTGAAGCCAGGAGGCAGTAGTTTCTTTTGGGTCTCTAACACAGATGCCGGGTCCCAAGGGTTTGGGTCATCTTCTACTGCTATCCCAAGCCATAAGCAGGGAGCTAGGAGAAAGGGGAGCAGCCAGGATGCTGACCGGTATCCATACGGGATCCCAGTGCTTGCATGGCAAGGATTTAGCCATGAAGCCATCAGTCAGGCCCTATTGTTTGCATCGTAATTTCTTCTTACTGACCTTATTCGTTGCCCTCCAATTCAAATGTCTGCATTCTTCAAGCATATAAACTGCCTCTCAGCTGAGAAATGCTGAGAATGCTTATCTATGCACCTTAAACATTTTTTTTATACTACCCAGTGCTTAAAAATAAATGCTAAAACCATTCTACAAGACTGATAAAAACGAGTATACAAATTGTGATGCTTATGGATTTGTGTGGTTTAGACAATTCATATTTTTCTCTCCTGTGCTGTATGACTTTCGGATGCAAATATATGAAAAAAATTTGTGACAACTTGTAAATAAAAATTTCTCAAATATTACCGATAAATTCTTAACCAAAAATTGAAATAAATTATTAAAAAGTCTGATCACCAAAACATTTCAGTGATAGAATAAAATTAAAATTTTAATGCAGGAATATTTGTTATGCCAGTATATGAAAAAGGACTTACATGGATACTCTACAAGGAATACTTAAATGTTAATAGCATAAAGATACAGAATAAGCTAGATTATACATGAAACATGGTCAATTTCATTAGCTTTTAAGCAGATTAAAATTAGAAGAAAAATGATATGTAACTATGCATATGTAAGAATCATTAATATTAACACTAAATATCATTGAGAACAAGGGACAAGTCCAAGTACAAACATAACTGGACAGTAAAAATAGAAACCATGGATTGATGTCATGAGGTAATGTTTTAAACATCCCTTTGGGATCCCACTATCTTGACTAGTTTCAGCCTTGGCTGCTCTAGTGTACCCCATACCCTGCTCCCTGTTTGTGTATCTAAAAAGCAGCAGATGATGGGTAAGTACCTACTCTACAGGGAGACCCTCTTGTACTTTCTGGTGGCTGGCTTCAGCTTGTTTGCCCCGACTGCTGCTGCTGCTATTTGAGGAGTAAACCAGAAATGTGAGAGTTCTCTCTTTCAGTCTTTCCCTTCCCCCCAATCACACTGCCTTTCAAGTAATCAAATAATATTTTAAGAGGCTGCAAAACCAATTATTGTAATGCTCTGGCCTAGCAATTTTAACTGTTCTTATAGATTTGACAAAAAAAGAAAAGCAAACATATATTTAATAGAACTGATTATTAGTGTCTTCACAGAAACAGTGTTCAGAATCAACAAGAAAGAAATGAACAAACTATGATTGTATGAGGACATCGATCTTACCTACAAATATAACGTTAAGCAAAACCACACAAGTGGTTTAGCATCATCTGTCAGCTAAAAGTAACACAGGCAGGAATTATCTATGACAGTAGAGGTAAAGATCATAATTTTCCTGGAAAATACAGACAGAAAATGATGAAAAGGTGTCTTAAGAATTTTGATGATTTTGTTTTGTGGATCCTAGTAATTAAGGTATAATTATGTTTAATTTGTGAAAATTCATCTGACTGTGCATTTTTATTTTTATATAAATTTACTTAGAACATATATGCAATATATTATGAATTAAAGTTGGTTTAATACAAACTTAAGTTTTTGATTCATTTCTACATACATTATTTGAGCTTTTTGTTTTCAAAGATTCATTCATTTGTAATGGAAAGTCAGATATAAAGAGAGAAGGAGAGACGGAGAAGATTTTGAGTCTGATGATTCAATCTCCAAGCAGCCTCAAGAGCCAGAACTGCAACGGTCTGAAGCCAGGAGCCAGGAACCTCTTCCATGTCTGCCATGCAGGTGTAGGGTCCCAAGGCTTTGGCCTGTCCTCCACTGCTTTCCCAGACCACAAGCAGAGAACTGGATGGGAGGTGGGCTGCCGGGATTAGAACAGGTGCCCATATAGGATCCTGGCCTATTGAAGGTGAAGACTTTAGCCATTAGGCCACCATGCCAGTCCCTATTTGAGCTGTTTTAAAACAATATCTTACAATAAAACTGTTTACTATATCTTGACAATAGAATGCTGGACTCTGCCATTGTCCATGCCTGCAATGATGGACATATGACTGTGTGTGAAGAACTATACTTTAGTAATGATATAGAGGAACTAGGAGGGGGGAGGGGGAATTTGGGCTGGGATAAGGGAAATACCAGGAGCCTATGGAACTGTATCATAAAAGGATAATAATAATAATAAGAAGAAGAAGAAAGAGTTAAAAAACAATCTCTTTGTATAAATTGAATAAAAGATGAATTTTAAGAACAGATGTTTTCATGCATGTATATTGTTAATTTACTACTTATTTCTTTTTTTTTTAAAGATTTATTTATTTTTATTGGAAAGTCAGATATACAGAGAGGAGAGACAGAGAGGAAGATCTTCTGTCCGATGATTCACTCCCCAAGTGAGCACAATGGCCGATACTATGCCAATCTGAAGCCAGGAGCTTCTTCCGGGTCTCCCACGCAGGTGCAGGGTCCCAAAGCTTTGGGCCGTCCTCGACTGCTTTCCCAGGCCACAAGCAGGGAATTGGATGGGAAGCGGGGCTGCCTGGATTAGAACCGGTGCCCATATGGGATCCCAGGCGTTCAACGTGAGGACTTCAGCTGCTAGGCCACGCTGCCGGGCCTTTACTACTCATTTCTTGACGTAACACCAGTACTTTTGTTTCCCTACTGACCATGGTTTATTTTATCAATTTACAAGACAGCCAGTGTCAAAAAAAAAAAAAAGAAAGAAAAGAAAAGAAAGCAGTCAGATGGATTGATTGAATGAGTATCGCTAAATATGGCTAAAATCAGTCAAACGGTATAATTTTTCTACAGCAGAGACTCCAATTATATAACATAGCTGTCAGCAAATAAACTCAGTTTACATCCAGTGTGAGAAACACAGAGCACATTATTCAATTGACATTTAAAAATGTAACTGAAGCAAATACCATGTACAAAAATAACCTTATTCTGGTTATTCTGAAAACTGAATTGAAACAACATTAGTCAGATAAAAGGAAAAAGTTCTCAAAAATGCTTATGCATTTTCCAATTAAGTATTATGTATTTTGAGGAAAAGAAAAAAAAAGCAAGTTATGTCTGCACTGTCCAGTATATAAACATACGTGCAAAATGAAATTCCCAGAAAGTATTTATATAAAACAAGTTCCTAAGTTAATCACAAGATAATAGTTACACATTTCAAGAGACATTATACAGAAGTTATGCATTTGTTTCTCTGAAATTAGCCATATGTCAAGCAAATCTATAGAGAAAACTGTCTTAAACAAAATACAGGGAATGTGAAAAATATATTTTATGTTTTGTGAACATTTAGCTTCAAAATGAATCAGATAACAAGAAGATGCAAAGTGATGATTATATAGAACAAAGTAATCACAATAAAAAAGAAATGAAAACGCCTAGGGAAAGTGAATGTACAATTCAGGAAGTGAAAAATTTTGTATAACAGTAATAAGAATAAGATAATCACACACAAAGTAAGAGGTAAACAAGAATGAAATCTTAGAAATGCCTTAAGTACAGCATACTAAATGAACATGTAAATGAAATACGATCCTTGAAAGCAGCTTTCAAGGCAGCTTTATTATTAGCAATGACTGTCTACTATAGCTGTCAAATGTAAGCTAGACAAAAGTTGAAATATTCACTTGAAATATTCCATAAAATTTTGAAATGCCACTCAATACTAAAATTTGAATTTATAGCTAGTTTTCAACTGAAAGCAAAAAGGAAAAAAAGAAATGAGAATAAAAGTGGATTTGGTTGCATTACTAGACTCTGTATTTACATCATTCAGTGATTTAGCTTATTAGTTAAATAAATGCTGATAATATCTACTTAAAACGTATAGGGTTATCAATTGATAAAGCATGTTTCTTTTACTTGATAATTTTTAAAAGATAAAATGCTTCTTTGAATTCAAAGTGATATTCTGTGTGTTTTAAATGTTATTTTATTTAAATATGGGCGCCGATTCTATCCCAGCAGCCCCGCTTCCCTTCCAGCTCCCTGCTTGTGGCCCGGGAAAGCAGCAGAGGACAGCCCAAAGCCTTGGGACCCTGCACCTGTGTGGGAGACCCGGAAGAGGCTCCTGGCTTCAGATCGGCATAGCATTGGCCGTTGCGCTCACTTCGGGAGTGAATCATCGGACGGAAGATCTTCCTCTCTGTCTCTCTTCTCTGTATATCTGCCTTTCCAATAAAAAAATAATAAAAATGAATCTTTAAAAAAAAGTGAAAATTGCAATTCTAAAGTTAAATATCAAACAAAAAGACATTTTCATTGTGCGTATTCTATAAGATCTACTAAAAATATTCAACTACATTAGTGAATGTATACATAAATTGTTTGTTTCATAGAACATATCTAAGGTACCAACTGAATGTATTTATAGTTTTACCTGTATAATTAAATTAGTCTTTTGGATAAGATATGAATCACAGGTATCCAGCACCATGACTCAGTGGCAAAATCCTCATCCAGCAAATACCAGCATCCCCTACAGGTGTTGGTAAATGTCCCAACTGCTTTACTTCCTATTCAGCGTCCTGCTTGTGTGTTTAGAAAGCAGTAGAAGATGGCCCAAATCCTTGGGTCCCTGAGTCTGCATGAGAAACATGGAAGGATCAACTTAAATGCTGATGTCATACAAAAAAAATGAAACATGTATATACAAATATTCATAAATCTTGGCATCAAGGTGCAATCTTGGTAACATGTGAAACTAACTACCACACATATAGATATCCAGCAATTAATGAGATTAGGTACTGAAAAACAGGAAGGCAGTGAATAAGAAACTGTTGGTCAGGCAATCAACAATTTAGATAGCTCATTTCTGTGGTTTTAGGTGGCTGGCATGTTTGTTTTTGTCTTTTGCTTTCTTTTGAAATCATAAGAAACAACTATTTGGGTACTGGCATTGTGTTGAAACAGGTGGATGTCAGCATCACATATAGTCATTGGTTTTTGACCCATCTGCTCCATTTGTAATCCACTCCCTTATTTATGGCTTGGGAAATCAGTGAACACTGATACAACTGATTGGGTCATTGTACCCATGTAGGAGACGCAGGTAAAGCTCTTAACCTCAGCCTGGCCCATACCTGGCTGTTGGAGCCATTTGAGAAATAAACCAGTTGAACCAGAAAGTTTCCTTCCTCCCTCCCTCCCTCCCTCCCTCCCTCCCTCTCTTCCTTCCTTCCTTGCTTCTTCCTTCCTTCCTTCCTTCCTTCCTTCCTTCCTTCCTTCCTTCCTTCCTTCCTTCCTTCCTTCCTTCCTTCTTTCCTTCCTTCCTTCCTTCTCCATTTCTTTCTCTTTCTGTTTTTCAAGTAAATAAAGTAAATTTTACTGAAAAATCCATGTCCATTTCAACTGCTAGTACATTTGTATGAATGGTGAATCTAATCTTATCAGAAAACTCAGAATCTTTTTTTCTGGGGTTAAACTATGATAAAATTGTAACAGTGAGTTTCTATTAAATCTTCGTTGTGGGTCTGGCATGGTAGTCTAGTGGCTTAAGTCTTTGCCTTGAATGTGCCAGGATTACATATGAGCACCTCTTCTAATCCTGGCAGCCCTGATTCCCATCCAACTGTCTGCTTGTGGCCTGGGAAAGCAGTGAAAGCAGTGGAGGTCGGCCCACAGCCTTGGGAACCTGTACCCGCATGGGAGACTGAGAAGAGGCTCCGGGCTCCTGACTTCATTTTGGCTCAGCAGCAGCCATTGCAATCACTTGGGGAGTGAATCATTGGACATAATATCTTCCTCTCTGTCTCTCCTCTTCTGTGCATATGTGACTTTGCAATAAAAATATAAATATTTTTTTTAAAATCTTCACCATAATAGAGAGCCGTAAATCATTTGCTGTCAACTTAAAGAAAAAAAAGTGCTTATCCCGTGGTCTGTTTCCTCTTTATTGTCACAATCATTTGGGTTTATATATATCAGGTACAAGTGGGCATATGGTACCAAATGTATCAGATTTTGTGATTTCTTTCATGCTTAAAATCATTCAGGAGAAGATTTACTAGGCTGATCAGGACATTGATTGCAATGCCTGACTCAATGAGTGCCTGGAGTGGCTGTGGAGAATCTCAGCTCTGCTCTGTTCCCGTGTCTCACTCCTGCTTCCACTGTCCTGTTTCTGTTTTTAAGTAAGCCAATCAATATATTAAAAATGCACCGTAGAAGTTCCTAACAATGTTGATACTCGGCCTATCTACTGAAGTTTCAAGTTTCGAGAATCAAAATTGAGAAAGTCTGAAAATGCATTAATTAAGTTTTAAAATAACAATGAGTACGTCTCATGCTAAAATAAATAGAACACTTATATGAAAAAATACATAGCATAAATTATTATTGCATTCATAAGCAAGAAGATATGTCATAAATTAGCAGCATACTGTATTTTTCAACAGTCACTGATGATTATAATTTAAAAGTCCATGGAATTCTCACATATATAGTTATTATATTTTATTGCTATGTGTTGTTTTAGTGAAATTATCGTGACTAAGACTCGGTCTTACACAAATATGTAACTTGAAAAGTATAAATGTCTGAAAAGATTTAAATAGTAAATAATACTTCCTTAAATATTATTTGTGATATATAGCTGTAAACTATGGCAAGGAACTTTATACTATTATGTTACAACAGTTTATCTATGATTAAGAAGCATCAAGTATTAGATAAATGGAAAATTTTCACTTAGTGAGTGATGCAGATCTTCCAAATGTTGACACATTTGCTTTCATAGCAAATGTTCATGTGTTAACATCTAATGATCTCATCATAAAAACCTTTTATTCTTCAAAAATCATTATCTACAGAGAAGATGACTTTTCCTTTTTAATGAATTTTAAGTTAAAGTATATAACCTATCTACTTAATTGTACTTAACACTTGCTGTTTCTCCCCAATTAAACTATATTTAAGTATGTACAGATATTTCCCGTATGCTGCTGAGCCCCAGACATGCACTAGTAACATGTCCCACCTGAGTAGTAGATTTATTGCGATGGATGAATGCACTGGCAAAAACAATGGTCACCTACTCTCCATTCTTGAGTTAGTGTTTGCTCTTGGTGTTATACATTTCATGGGTGAGTAAGTGTAAATGTATTATTATTTTATGCCAGACTAATATTTCCTGCCAATGTAGACCCTGGAGGCATTAATGACTGCTTATGCAGTTGGTTTCATGCCATTTATGTGGTGGGTCTGGGTTGAACTCCTAGAACCCAGGTTCAGCCCTAGCCTTAACCCAAT
Organism: Ochotona curzoniae; assembly: GCF_017591425.1. Lineage (NCBI taxonomy): Eukaryota > Metazoa > Chordata > Mammalia > Lagomorpha > Ochotonidae > Ochotona > Ochotona curzoniae. The sequence goes on from NW_024467119.1 coordinate 47,182,649, forward strand.
CAAGGGCAAACTATGTTGAATGGGAAGTTAATCAGCTCTCTCTCTCTTTCTCTGTAATACTTTTAAATTAATTATACACATCTATAGAGGAGTAGTATCTAAAATATGAAATGCTATTAAAAGCCTAAAAATAATACTACACAAAATTTGATTACAAATAGAGCAAAGAGATTAATTATATCTCATCCAAACATCACCGAGGAAAACTGGAAAACCTTAAACATAGAAATGTGCTCCATATCACATGCCATCAGGGCAACAGAAAGTAAAAATACAAAGTGCTACCAAATCAGACCTTTAAAAATGAACAACATGTAGAATATCTACAATATGAAATATTGGTAGGGATTTAATACAGGTGGAATTCTCATTCACTAATTGTGAAAAATGAAAAATATACAATCCCTTTTGAAGAAACCTTGATAATTAATGACAAAGCTAAGCATAATCTTAGCATGGAACCCAGCAATTTTACTATTTAGCATTTAATCAAAGGGGTTGAAAGCTTAAGTCTATAGATAAATCTTCACCCCAAAATTTATTCATCGCAGTGTCATTTATAACAGCTAAAACTTGGAAGCATTAAGATGTCTTTCAGAAAGTGAATAAATAAATAAATGATGATACATTCAGAGAGGAAGACATTACTCAGTGCTAAAAAGAAATGATCTATCTAGCCATGAAAATGCCTAGAGGAAATTTAATCTCCTATTTCTAAGTAAAAGAATGCGCTCCTAAAACGTGATATACTGTTTTATCCCAACTATTATGTATTTTGGAAAATATAAAAGTGTGAAGGCATTGAAAATATCAGTGCTCACCAAGGCCTGGAGACTAGATCAGCTAACAAGCTGTGAGAATCTGAAGGGCACTACTGTATACCTGCCTTTTATTTTCATTTTTTAAGTTAATATCAAATGGATACATTTCTTGTTTTTCACAATATATATTTAGAAACATAAGTGATCCTCCTTCCCCTACCATTCCCCCTTTCTGTATCCCTCAATTATTATTTCTCCAAAGTTATTGTAAGAATCTAATTGCTCATTTCATTGTTTTGAGCTTGACTTCCACATATGTAAATGTATCATGACATGACAAGTATAAGCAAAGAAAATATATTGTAACATAAAAGTATAATTAAAAATACAAATGGAACTTTTACTGTTAGGAGTAGGCACACCTGGGGCAAAGTCCTAACTGAAAAGCATTGTGATCAGTCCCCAAAACACAAAGACATCTTTTTCTTTTTTCTGATCTGTGACAATACACAGAACATACAAAAACTGTAGACACTATAAAAGAAGTAAGCATATCTGCATTTTGACAGCAAAGAGATTGTGCCCAATGACAAGGAGTAACAGATGCTGATTACACCCCTGGCAACAGTCTTGGAGCATTGTGTAAAAGCTGGAGGATCTATGAAAAGTCATGGGACTGCATCCTACTGCCTACAAACTGGGCAAAGAATTGGGAATCATTAAACCATGTTGTTTCTAATGGATGACTAGGCTAATACAACAATGCATAGAAATCATAACTATCCAGGACATGGCTAAGAAGGGGAAAAACCAACTAGACAACTAACCAAGAAATACACTTACTGCCCTTTTCTCTTCTTTCTCCTGCTCATGTTATATTGGCTGAAAATAGAAACATCTTAAATTATAGTTACAGATGTAGACCAATGACTTCATAATCTTTTTATGTCTTTTTCTCCTGTATCCTTCCTTGGTGTAATCCAGTTAGGATGATACTTTTCCATCTTGTATCCAAGGCACCTGTAGACTTAGTTTCTCTAAGGGAGTTAAAGATAGTGACTAGGAATTTTGCTAGTCTAAGTTCTGCTAAGGGCTGGCTTCACTAATGGATATGAAAGGATTATGAGAACGCAAGGTACTGGAGAACAGGATTCTATCTGTTTTCTTAGAACGTCCACCTTCCTTGAGTTCCCTTATGGGGCCAGGGAGATGTACTAATGCATACAGAGAATGAACACAGCCTCCAAGGTGATTAAATGTGAAATAAAAAATGAAACCAGAAGAATGTCTCACAGTTTCAAACTCCCTCAGCAGCATCACTGTGTATAAACTCAGGAGCTGATACAATTCTGTTATGGAACTCTTTGGCCACCTGCCACTATTATATGTAAGCATATATCAGACCTTGAGGGGAAGCTGAGCACAGATTTTCTGTGTGTGCCTGCCTATCAGTATAAGAGTAAAAACTGAAAACATGCTGCACACACTAGCCGATCACCATGAGAGTAAAATGTGCAAATCTGTGACTGGTCCTGTAGTTGCTGTCTGGCCTAAATCTGCACCTGATCTTCACTGAGCTGAGCTCCTGCGTTATGTTCCTACAACACTTTACATATATGTAGCAAATTTCACATAAAATATCTCAAAAACAGTACCTAACGTGAAGGAGTTATACAATTGGTCATTTGTTTTGATTTTACATGGCTATTTTAAGTAGCACTAGGCGTTGAAAACATTTTATTCTGATTGTATGACAGTAAAGAAGCCAACCATATGCAGACAGTGAAAAGGAAATAACGCCTCAATGTTACTATGAAAATAGTTCTGAGATTGAGGTCTTCTGAAAATATCTCAGGAACTCTCAAGAGTCTATGACCTGAGTGGTAAGAACACTGAACTAAAGAGTGTTAGAAACACAAAATGAAAGATTTGGTTTCTTGTAAGTAGTTTTTTTTTTTTTTATTTTTATTATTTTTTTCATTGGAAAGGCGGATATACAGAAAGGAGAGACAGAGAGGAAGATCTTCCGTCCGATGATTCACTCCCCAAGTGAGCGCAACGGGCCGATACTATGCCGATCCGAAGCCAGGAGCCTCTTCAGGGTCTCCCACGCGGGTGCAGGTTCCCAAAGCCCTTGGGCCGTCCTCGACTGCTTTCCCAGGCCACAGGCAGGGAGCTGGAAGGGAAGCGGGGCTGCCGGGATTAGAACCGGCGCCCATATGGGATCCCAGGCGTGCAAGGCGAGGACCTTTAACCACTTGCGCCACCGCGCCGGGCCCCAGTAGTTTTTTTTTGACCGAGAAATAAATAGTTTGTACTAATTCAGATCTTGACTTACAAGACTTTGTTTTAATAGTTATTTCTTCACTGTAACAGAGTAATGAATATCAGAAGTTAGAAGATATGAGAAAAACGAATGTTTAGAATTGGCTAAGAAATTATAAGTTGGCAGTCAGGCAAAACACACTGTAAACTAGAATTGGCCACATGTGCTCTGTTAGACTTCTTACACTGTTATAGAAATATTCGGTACACTTAATGCTTGTTATGACTCAATGGATAATGCATGATCTTTTTGCATATAAACCAGGAATGCAAATAGCAAAAACTAGGATGCTGGGAGAAAGGCTGTTTATATGGTCATTAGCATTGGAACCAAAGAAACAGATGAACTTAGGAAATGTTGCCAGATTTAGAAAGCTATGCAAGCAGAAATAGGGATTTAAGGTCTCACAGCTACAGAAAACCAAAATACCCATTTTTCAAAAAAAAATGGTAGGTGACTTTTCTTCTATGAATTTCTGTTTGAACACTTGTTTACACTGCTAAAACATATAAAAGAAGGAAATATCCTGCAGCAGTATAAAATGAAGGCTGTTACAAAATTAATAGTGTAGCAGTCTGTAATGCCACAGAAATGAAGGACACAGACATGAGTATATAAGAAAGGAGAGGTAGATATAAATGTGAGTGTAATGTGTACTTCCAGCGTATAATGCTAACCAAAAGCAAACAGGACATAAGCTCGGTGAGCTTCGTAAACCGCATGCTCAAGGAACCATAGCTGAGTACACTTTGCACTCTATAAACATAGCTTGATCTATAAGTCATCAAGAAAGGGATATTTCATAGCCTTTTCTTTCAAAGGGATTATAGAGGAGAGCAAAAATGACTAGGCTGTGTGATTTACCATAGCCAAGACACAGTTATAAGAGTGTAAGTGATAATGAAATTCTGCACACAGACATCAGAACCGGGGCAGAGTGGGTGGGGGAGCAGATGGCTAATGAATGAATTTATCTCATTGATAGGCTGGCAGCTTATAGTTCCTTTCAAGATGAATTTTATAGACGGTATCTGTTAATAACTGTTTGCCAATCATCTTAATTAACTGTTTCTACAAAATCATACCATAAATTGAGATAAACAATTGGTTCAAAGTCACAATAGAAGTACATTCAAACTATACTCAGTATTCTGTTACACGAAGCCTCGCTTAGAAGCAACTAAAAGAGAAGCTTGTGAATTATTATTTTGTGGTAGATACAATAACTTCATAAAAAGCTGTTTTTCTCATGTCAGGATGAAATAATGTGTTTTGTATGCGCATTTTATAGTCTGTGCAATGAGTAAACTGTAGTCAGGCCACTAACACACACGCACGCGAGCACACACACACACACGAGCACACACACACACACAGGGGTTTTCTTTGTAAATTAGTCATGATTATACAAAGAATTTCCAGAATTCAATTGTTCAGTCTTTCTAGCTATTAGATTTTGTCAGTGAAATATGAGTGGATAGAAATAGCACGTGTTACTGATAAACCCAAACTCTCCGGTAACTATTTAGTTCCCTTTGCTCCTCTGTTCCTCCAACAAGAGTAAAGATAGAGTAACAGTACTAGTTTGGTCTTAGGTAAAACAAAACAATGGTAGATGCATGAGAAGGAAGAATGTAACACTTTTGAATGATTGCATAGAATGATGCTGCATGTGTATTTGGTCATTTACATCACGCCAGTTTCACAGAAGACATGCAGAACTCTACCAATATCTGATTGACTTGTAGCAATCTATATTTTGAAGTTTAAGTATTGCCACAACTGTTACAGAACTATATATGCACCATATTTGTGATTATAGATGACCAACCAGAACCAGAGGAAATGAACCAAGCCAAGCTCTGGTTCATATCTGCACAAATTATGATAAAACAAGCCAGTCTAAAATATATATAGTGATAGAAAATTTAGATGCATTTATAGCAATCCTAGAATTTATAGAAAAACAGACAAAATATATTTTTATTAAAAATACAGAGTGTATTGGGGTATGTTGTTGCATATGATATATATAAAAGTTTTAGAAACCTTTTTTACTAGAATCTTTCAGTTGGTTAGTAAAAAATGAATAGGAAACAAGGAAAAAATAGTTTATAATTAAGTGAGTGATTTTTTCCTGTTCTTGTTTTGTTTTGTGTTTCCAATATCAGGAACAATAGTTTAAAGAGCATAATATATAAAAATCATGGATAGTCTGTACATTGTTTTAGGGCAGTTCAAGATCTGTATGTATTATCACTTTTTCACTATCACTTTTTTGACCACTTTTCCCTCCTTCTTGAGAATGGTTGAACATAAAGAAAGTCATTTCTCTCAGGTTTCTGTAAATGTTAACAATTTTTCTTAATATCTGTTAGCACTTTAACTTATAGATGAAATAAAATAACAAGTATAAGGCTTTGGAGAAACTTTAAATGTTTATCACAGCAATAATCAGTATTTGGAGACTTACAAGTACAAATGAGTCATTCTTTTTATGCAAACAAAGCAAAATATGAATTAAAATTTTGGTTTTCTGCTAATGGTTAATGTTAGCATTTACGACATTTAATTTAGACTGATTTAGAATCACTTTGTAGGTGTGCTGTATTGATTATATTCTAATTATGTGTTTGTTTACACAATAGTTTAACCTGAAATCATTGATGACTTCTTAAATTGTAGAAGAAAAAAACATTATCATGATTTATTTTCTGTAATGAAAACGTATGACCTCATTTTATTCTTTCAGACACTCATGGAATGGTTCAAACACTTTAATTTTAAAGGATTATTTACTTTATATTGATTATTCTGTACTTATTTGCTACCCTCATGAATTCCAGTCTTTGTTGAATTACTTAGTTCTATTGTTTGTACCGATTAATTATTACTTTTTAATTTTCTTCCTGTATAGTAAATATAAATTCTTGGTTGGTGCTGTGCCACAGTTAGATAACCTACTTTATTATTATTATTTATTTTCATTTATTTGAAAGGCAGAATGACAAAGAAAAGGAGAAACAGAAAATGACGTTCCACCTGCAGTTTCACTTCCAAAATGACCACAGCAGCCTGAGCTGGAAGAAACTGAATCCAGGAGTCTGGAATTCAATTCGTGTCTCTTGCGTGAGTTGCAGGTATGAAACAGTACTTAACATATCTTTACTGCTTTTTTGTCATATTATCTGAGATTTGAATCTAAATCTGAGCTAAAACCAGAACTCTGAAGCAGGATATTTTCCAGTTGGTTGTTATAGGTAACTTGGGACTGTCAGCAGCCAGAAGCCACAGATTCCACCCTGATCTGCTGCATGAATGAATGACTGGGTCCCATGTAGTGGGGCGTCCTTCACTGCTTTCCCAATAACATAAGCAGGAAGCTAGATTGGAAGCACAAAGAATAGTATTCTTCTAAATTAGATATTGGTGTCTTAATGGGCAGCTCAACTGAGTCCACAACAAGGTTTTTCTAATAACAAAAGGCATATCAGTGAACAAAGATTGAAAGATGCATAATTAGTAATAATTTAAGTTTTGTCACATCTTGGCATATACATGCCTAAAATTATTTTAGCGTGTGAATAGAACACAAATGCAACATCCTAAATTTAGGAAGATTCCAAACAATAATTGATAGACTTCAGAACTGTGATTAACTTAAATTTTCACAGCAATTTATAGAACAAAGCCAACCAAAACCAGAAATGTTCCCAATTAACTGTGGCACGTACTATACTGCGCATCCATTTACTTTTATAATATTCATAATGACATAAAGGAAAACTCAGCCTGTAAAATTTTTGATGAATATAGAAAACAGAAAATGGAAATGGCTGAAAAAAATAGTAAGCAAAATTACAGTAATTGGTATTCAACTGCACCTTACACACGCTCCTCTGTAATGATACAAGAGGCACCATTGCCCGTCCATGCAGACTTTACTCATTACCAATGCCTTTGCTTAACTTCAGTTTTCAGAGAATGTAATTCACTAAATATAAGACAAGTGCACCTAAATAGTGTAGGAAAATCCATTGCAAAAGTCGGTTGAGAAATTTCTATCTCAGTCCCATAGGTTCACCTCCATCCCTCTTCTGGAGACTGTGTTTTAAATTAAGCTTATCATCAAATATAGCATCAACATCAATTTCATTATGATTTATCCTTGCACCTGAAGTATTATAGGTGAAATGATTACATAAAGAGAATAAGACCAAGATAAAAGAAGATTTTAAACTTATTTTAGGAATAAAACAATATTGATTAAGCTGTATATATTCTTTAGTGTTATTAAAGATGAAGCATTTTATCTATTCCACACATAAAAAAGTGCATGTTTATTTGACTTGAAATGCATCTGAGAGATTTGTGTTCACAAAATATGTTTAAAACGAAGGAAACAAAGGACAGCTGAAGGATATCACGTGTCGAAAACTGTCAGGCATAAACAGACACATGCATAACGGTGGCAGACAGTTCCTGCAATGGTCACATGCTCACACCCTATGACTTCTTTTGCCTTTTGACTGCGGGAACAATCCTGGTCATGCTTCTAACTGATAGGCTAAGTCAATATTGTTATGTTGTCACTCTCATATGTATGTTACTCTGTTTTTAGTTTCTTCATTCTTAGAATGTGTTCCAAAAAATGACAGTATTGCTGCCTTACAAATCGAACTGCTGTGTTGTAAATGAGCCAGCAGAAAAAGACATGTTCCAAGAAAATGAGAGAAGACTGAGAATTGAGAATGGGTGCTTGCCAGTCTCCACGCCCCCCAAAAAGTGGTGGGGGTAGGTGGGGGCATCTGTTCCTATAGATCCAGCAACCTGCTTAAAATCTCTTAAAATACATGAAAAAAGTTCAACCAGAATGACTGAAAAATAAGGCAAGTGCTATTTAATGAAAATAGAAGATTGCAGAAATGCATGCAGTTTGTGAACTCTCAAGGAGTTCTTATAAAATGTAGACAGTCCCGGGCTTAAATACAACCCAGTCAATGAGATTTCCCCTGTGTCTTCATGTGTTAAAATTTCAGTAATCCTGATCTTTCTCCTGCACAACTGTTATAGTTGTCAATGGCAGGTGGCATCTTGACATGTATCAAATACTTTATATATTTAATGTGTATGTTAACTACCTACTCCTTTGGGCTTAGGGAAACAAAGTATGATTTGTCCATTAATATATGCCCCACAATCTAAAACAGGTCAGGTAGTTACTAAGTGTCTCACAAATAACTATTCCAATGATTAGTTAAATCCTTGAGAGAAAAGCATGTAAATAGAACCAAGACAGATATAATGAACAAAATAAAAATAATGTATTATAGAGGGTGTCCGTGACTGTTCAAGAAAGCATCCACAAAATATCAGATCTCATTAATTTTCTATAAGTACTCCTTATATAACTGATTTCGCTAAGTGTTTAAACACTATAGGATTTATATGAATGTGAAAATTTACAGAAATATGAAATTTATAGGAACAGGAAAAGAAAATGAATGTGAAAGTATTTTTCCTATAATGTTCAAATTTTCAATTAGAACTTAATGTCATTCAATTATTATTTGAAATGTTGATTATTAGCATATTATTTATTGTAGCTAGAAATTAAGAATTAAAATGATTAGATTTGTATTAGTGTATTGTATCAAATACCAGCTCATTAGTGAACTATTTACATAACATCAATGTTTTTCTAGTACATTATGCATTTGCTTTGTATTTAATAACTCTGATTTTGGTTATTTTTCATTACACTGCCATACAAATTAAGTCAATTCAATTTGGATATTTCAGAGTCTGCATTTTTGTAATGATTTGGAGCTATTCTCCAGAGCATAATTCTGTCTTATTTATTTTGAATTCAGTACATTTCACTCTGAGCTGTAAACACTTGAGACAGACAGCTCAGCAGCTGTTCTTCACTTGGCTGAATGTTTTGTCTCATGGCCTGTGTTCCATATCTTACTGGTTTTTAAATCTTCTTGTTCCTTGGGAACATCTGGTATTCCTTATTTTCATGTTCTAAAATGTATTAACTTGTCGGAGAATAGCTTTTGTAAATTTGGAATACAGCCAACTCGAGTTTATTTTAATTTTGCAATTAGTAATTTGGAAACAACACTTATTTATAGTTAACTGTGCTTTTGCAAGTTGTCTCACATTCTGGGGGAGGAGAAAACAGCATTACAGGAAGTGTGGCTATGCTATATTATAATATGCATTAATGGTAGTAATCCACATTTTGTTTCTTTTAAATATCTTCAGTCGTACAAAATTAACTGGTAATGTATATTAGGTGTTTGTTTATTTTTATTAAAAAGGCAGATTTGCAGAGAGGAGAGACACAGAGAAAGATATTCCAACTGCTGGTTCATACCACAAATGACATTAACCATCAGAGATGAGCCTAAACAGCTCCAGGAGCCAGAAGCCTCTTGGGTCTCCGACACGCCTGCAGGATTCCAGGGATTTGGGTCATCCTCTGCTGCTTTCCCAGACCACAGACAAGGAAGAAACAGAGGAGCAAATGGAGCATCCAGGAAACAAACACACCCATATGCGAATCTGATGCTTGGAAGTAGGGGATTAGCCAATTGAGTCATCATGCCACACCTAATTAACTCTTGTTTTTTATTAGAAAAAAAGTAAAAAGAAATCATTAAGAATTGGATTAAATAAGTTCAATCCAGGATTTCAAAAAATGTCTGACATAGTAAGTATCCAGTAGGTATTAGTTCTCTGCATAATTACTACTTTGTTGTATTCTTCCCAATTTATACTTTGATTCTACATAAAAAAGTTTTTTAATTTATTTTTTCACATGTTATTTCAGATTAGTACATAAAGTCATAGTTATTGTAACCACTGTCTTAACACTATGTCAAATACTAATGTATGCCTTTGTTAAAAAAAATCTATTCATATGAAGAGAATAAACTTAATGTTTTTTTTTTTTCTTAAAAGAAAGATATATTACTCTCAAAGGCACAGTTAGAAAGACAGAGAGAGAATTGGAGTGATGCCTTAGATTGCTTCTTCACTCAAGGCCTAAGCCAAGAACCAAGAGCTTCTTCCAAAACTCTTACATGCTTGCAGGAGCCAAAGAATCCGAGCCATTCTCTGCTGCTTTCCCACTTATATTAACAGGGAGCTGATTCAAAAGAGGAACAGCCAGGACTTGAACCAATACCTGTACAGGATGCTGGCCTGCTTTCAGCAATTTAGCCCACTAAACCACAGCACCAGCTTCAGATTGATAACATACATGTGTAACTTTTAATATACCTATCAATATATCCTGTTCAGGATTCTGTGACATGTGAACATATTACATACATTAATCAAATTTAAGATACATTATGATGAAAGAAAAAAAGAAAGGATCATCCTGTGTTACATTCTTAATAGGGACATGATTATTTTTAATTCATCCAACTTTTTAACTCCTGTTCACTTCCTTTGTCCTACAAAAATGATGATGCTTTCAAATATTAGAGTGAAATTTTTGGTGACATTTTGTAATTTATGTTAGTAAAATAAATGAAACCATGTTCATTTTTAAACAAAATGATTTTTATGACTCTAGAATTTCAAGATATGTTCTTAAAAATTAAAATTTGTAAGTTAATATTACTTTATGCATTTAACATTGTAGTTTCAGATTTTCTGTTCAAAACTGTTTATCCTTGCTTTTTAAAATAAATAAAATAATCCTTTAAAATGATGCTTTTCAAGTTAGTGAAATGGAAGATACATATGTGTTTGCTTTGGTTTTAGGTCTATTTTATGCCTATAAGAACTGCCAGACCAGCCACATTTACTTAAATGACATTGTTTTGTAAAATGTGTCATCTGGCAAAATAAATCTGGGCACTTCTTCAAAAATTTTGATATTTTTGATGTCTTTGTTTGGAATTACAATGAGCCAAAAAAAAAAAAAACTTAATCAGAAACCACTTGAAATTTAGTCATTTAGCATCAAGGCTGACTTAATTCTGTAATGTTGTGACATAACATAGTCCAAAGAGAACTTGCATTGATTTACTACTAAACATGTAGTATAGATTGTTTGATTGAATATGTGTTGATTATTACTGATAATCGAACTATGCCAGGTTTTCCTTTATAAAAGGCCTACAACAAAGCAAAGCAGATGGATTCATCACTGGATTCTAGCACAGCTTCAAAGAAGAATTAACCTCAGTTTTCAACACTTTAATGAAAGAGATCCTCCAAAACCCCTTCTATGATGCTGCCATCACTTTAATTCCAAAACAAGAAAGAAAGAAAAAAAAAAAGGATACGTGAAGGAGAACTGTTGCCCAAATCCCTGACATACACAGATGCAAAAATCCTCAACAAACACTAACCAGTCAAATCGCATATGCAAAAGATCATTCAGCTAGCACAAGTAGGATTTATCCCTAAAATGCAGGAATGGTTTAGCATAAGCAGCTGTTGATATATGAAATTAACAAATTGAAGAATGAAAAAGCATATGGTTATCTCAATAGATGCAGAGAAAATATTTTACCAAAATCAACATCAATTTATGATAAAAGCATTAAGCAATTTGGGGCATAGAAGGAAAGCTTCTCAACACAATAAAGTAACATGTGATGAACCAACCACATCATACTGAATGCAGAGAAAGTGAAAGCATTTCCAGTAAGATATGGAACCGAAATGATGCCCCCTATCACTGGTACTATGCAGGGTAGTTTTAGCCAGAAGGACTAGATAAGAAAAACAAAGCAATGCAATAAAATTTGAAAAAGAATATAACATTGTGGAAATGCGGTCTTACTGCTTTTGATTGGTTGTTATCCTTGCGGTATTGAAATATATTGACAAAAACTTTGTTATATGGGCATATATTCTAGATCAGCATTATTGTAATGGATAAAGTTACCACCTGTGACTGCAGTGCCACTCTCTTGATACCAGTTTGGACTCCAGCTACTACACCTCCACACTTCCAATCCAGCTCACTGTTAATGTGTCTGAGGAATCTGTGAGCTCAGACCCAAGTGCTTGGGCCTTTGCATACATGTGGAAGATAAATGGTAAAATTCTGGAAGCTCTTGGCTTCAGTCTGAACTGCCCTGTCTGTGTCCATTTGGGGAGTGATTCAGTGAATATACAATCTCTGTCTCTCTCTGTAACTTTGTGTTTAAAGTAAATAAAATAGATCTTTAAAAAAAATCTAGTTCTTGTCCTAATTTATTTTAATTATTTTTTTTATAATTCCAATAGCTGTTTCACTATGATTTCTTGAGCATATTTTTTTACTATTACTACAAATTAATTCATTTTTCTATCTGTAAATCTCTCCTCAAGTTAAAAGCACATTGATTGCAGTTATTCACATTTCAAGTTGTAGAATACTTATACACAATTTTTATAGAGAAATTTTTTTTACTTCCAGTACATTTCAAATATTGTCAGCATATTGTCCCCTAGCATATCCTATTTCCACTGTTTTTAAAGGCTTAGTTATTTTTATTGGAAAGTCAGATTCATATAGAGGAGAAACAGATAAAAGATTTTCTGTATGCTGGTTCATCCACCAACTGGCTGTACTGGCCGGAGCTGAGCCAATCTGACGCCAGTGGCCATGAGTTAGGAGCTTCTTCCAGGTCTCCCACACAGTTCAGGGTCCCAAGTCTGTGGGCTATCCTCTATTGATTTCTCAGGCCACAAACAGGGAGCTGGATGGCAAGTGGAGCATCTGGGATATGAACTGGTGTCCATATGTGATCCTGGAGCATGCAAGGTAAGGACTTCATTCATTACGCTACTGTGTTGGGCTCTTGTTTCTACTTTTTTTTTTTTAACCGTACATACCCTGTAATGATCTTTATCTCCCCCCATAGACTGCTGGATTTTAATATCTTAGTGTCTAAATCCTTCACTATATACATTGTTCCTAAGAAAGTATTCAAAATTTGAACAGAAAATAAGTAATTTCATCAGTATTGTATACCATTTATGACTTAAAAGCTACCATTAATATTTTCAGGCATTTTATCAATCACTATGAATCTGTTTTGTTCCACTACCTTTTCTATATAACATGTTAATGAATTCTAACATGATTGAAGCTAAAAGCTTCATTTGAGGAAATATCCAAATCCCAATGCACTCACTTCCTCAATCAAATAATGTTCCATTGTCTGATCCCAGCCTCATTATGTTACATTGACTAGTGATGCCTATCTTGTCCTGTAGTTTTTTCATGTCTATCTTACTTCTCCCTTATGAGTAGTTGATTAAGAGTGAAAAAAAAGTGTATACATCATTGAGTAGCTGGGGGGAAACTCATTTTTTTTTCAGACTGCATACTGAATGTATATGTATGTCTAAAGGACCAACAGAACACTTGGTAAGTACGTGAGTTCTGATTTACTAAAACAATAAGATATTGAAATGATAAATGTTTTACATTCCCTAATGACTTCGTGTGGCATATCTTCCTGAAGTGCAAATGGGTTCTTAACCATTGGTTATGTCTCTATTTACCATATCACTACCCAGGATGTTTTGTATTTCTGACCTGCTGATATTGGCTTGCCTAGCACACTACTGATTTTTATCTTCTGCTCATTCAAAATGAATGATATGTTCTGAGTCAGTAAAGTAGCCTGATCTATTGAAGTGCTTGTACATGGTATTACAAATCCCACAACTTGTTTATATATAATGGGGATATATATATATATGAATATATATTTTAATCCATATATATGGATATATATTTTTTATCCATATATATATGGAGATATATTTTTCCCATTTTGGAAAAATGCCTATATATTTTCCAAAGTGGGACAACTACCAAATGAAAATAATTGCAACTACTATAAAAATGATGCCATATGACTGCAAACATATAACACATGTGTGAACGTAATGAACCAAATTCATCCCATTAACCATAGACGTATTTGAGTGAAATCGTTTTTACTCATGACACATTTTGCCTTGAGTACACATCACTCATAAATCTGTTTATAAAGACTTCAAATCACTGAAAATGTTACACCTTGATTTTTGTGTGTTTTTTAAGATTTAAAAAGTAATGATCTTAAGAATGCAGAAGAAAAGGTTGTAAATAAAATATTAATAAATCAGATGATAAACTACATTAAAAGAAAAAAAAAGTTCCAAACCAAACATTTTTATTGGGAAAGAGAAAAAAGGATAGATTTCCCCAGTAATGCAAAAAGCATAGGTTAACAAAATTCAGTATCCGCTGTGAAATCATTTTAATAGGGTAAAACCTTAGCTGAACACCTTATTAGCTCTGGAAGCAATTTATTTTTGCCCAAAGACATTTTGACTTACAATAATATATCTTGACATTACCTAACATGTCTTATGAAAAATCACTACAGAGGTTTTGCGAGGCATTGAATTAGCATATACTGATTAGTCTCACTCAATATTTGTCAGGTGAAGAAAAAAAACTTATAAAAATTATTCTGTGTACTATATCATACACCGAACAAAACAAATGCAAATCTGTGTTAAAAATATAGTGGCAGAAATAAATGTAGTTTCACTGGATTGTGTGAATTATTTTACATGGTAGTTTCTCTCTTCTCTCAGGACTAAGCAAAAAGATTTCTTTCTATGTTCTGGTCTTCAGAATAAATGTATCCCTTTAAAATAGAATCACATCCACAGCATTACAACTTACAAAGAGGGGCTTATCCCAAGTCTAATGTACCTCTTCAGGATGCCTGTAGTTATAATGACAAACATATCAATGAATATTAATATACACAAAATTAGTTCTGTCACAAGTTACTATTTTCAGCTGTAACCAAGCATTGCAGTATTTAATTGCTCTCAAGCAGCTATTCATTTCAAATATAACATACTAGTTTATAACCCAGGTGATCGATTCCCCCAGGACAACCTCAACATTTTTCACCTTTTTACATCTTTTAGTTAGTGAGAAAAAGAATAAATTATGCCTCTAGACTTAAGTTTTCTGTTGTTCTGTTGGATTTTTCCAGTGTATGTGATCTTGTCGTCACCTACATTCACTGTTTGTTGTTACCAATTACAAGCAACATTTATTTTGCTAGGACATAGCACTAGCTGGTACACCAATATTGTGCTTATAAATTTTAACAAATATTTTTGTAAAGTATGCAAAATAGGCACAGGTGTGGGACATAGATATAGGAGTTTAACATCCTTAAATATGTTTCAGGAGGAAGCCAAAACAAAATTCATCTAAAAATTTATGTTATCTGTTATCATCACGATTAAAAAAAGAATGAAACACCTGATAAGTTAGCAAAATTGTCATATGAATAAGGGTATTCAAATTATTTTCTATTATCACTTTGTTTTTGGAGTTGAAAAGAGTGTGAACTTGGGGAAGAAATATTTTCATACTTTGTTTCTTATTTCTGAAACTGGAAGAATTGCTACAATTTATAAAAAATAATTTATTTATTCATTTATTTTAAAATAATCTTAGTTGATTAGGATATAAAGGGTCACTGGCTACAGGAAAGTGGGTAAGACCATAGTTTCCACATTAATATTATCACTTTTTGCCCCTGTACCTGGCGTCAGGGGAGAAACAAAGGGAGAAGCCCTACCCAGCCTCGCACCCATCCCGGGTTCCCAATGGGAGGAGCCCTCTGAGGGAATTGCTCAAGCAGTTTTGATAGTTCAACAGTTCTGGATTGCTGCCAGTCTTGCCATTCCAATCACAATGAAATCTATTCAGAATCCACTGGCTGACATAGTCTCTTCATGGTTGGGGTTCTGAGATCAGCAGTTCAGTTGGAGGGATCTCCAAAGAAACCTCATCTGAGGTGATCCCAGAACTGATTCTTGTGTGTGTTTGCCAGAACAGGGTGTGGCACATTCCGTCACCCCAATCAGCTTATGCACATGCTGGTCATTGCAATTGTTGGGTCAGTTCTATTTCCAGCCATGTCTTCCATGTGAATCGATGGTTGTTGCAGCCCAGCCGGATTCTGCCCACTTCATATTGGCCCTCACACAAACCAGTGGGAACTGCAGCCTACTTGGGGAGACTCCCCTTTCCTCTCAACAGGCCTGCCACTACCATGGTTTCCAGGCATGCCAGTATGTACCACAGAGTTGTTCAAGCCTTTTCTACATCCCACGTCAAAGGGCACTGAAGCCTAGTTCAACCCAACCAACCCTACCACCTAGCCCACACACATACTTGCAAGTACCTTTCTGTCTAGCCAGCCCTCGATTTCGAGCTATCCAGTGGGAGCGGTAACCCAACAGGGAGGTGCCCACTAGGCCACTCAGGAATAGGCACTCTCTAGGTGGTTCTGGAGTTTAACTTGAACAGAATTAGTCCCAGTGCCAGCCTCTGCCAGCTGTGCCAGCTGATGCGAAACAAAGTCCAGCCAGCCCTCACCCATCTAATTTTTGCTTGCATCAGTAGAAACAGTCAGTGCAGGTTGGCTTTTCCCTGATCTGGCTCACAGGAGGCCCACAGGTATTGTAGCCCTGCCTGATTCTGGTGTGCCCCCATCCCAACTCACAGTCTCCAGTGGGAGTGGTTGTTCATCAGGGGATCCCACACTGCCCTTGCAGGCTTTGCTCCTCCCTTCTGGTTCTCAGGTGTGCTGCTTGGATGCTGCGACCACATCTGGTATGGCTCACACCACCTTGGCATTCAGTAATGTGCACTGATTAAAGATTTATTTATTTTTATTGCAAAGTCAGATATACAGAGAGAAGAGAGGAAGAGCTTCAGGCAGATGATTCACTCCCCACGTGACCATAAAGGCCAGAGGTTAGGAGATCCAAAGCCAGGAGCCAGAAGATGCTTCTAGGTCTCCCACATGGGTGCAGAAACCCAAGGCTTTGGGCCGTCCTGGACTGCTTACCCAGGCCACAAGCAGGGAACTGGATGGGAAGCAGCACTGCAGGGATTAGAACCAGTGCCCCTTATGGGATCCCGGCATATTCAAGGTGAGGACTTTAGCTGCTAGGCCACCACACCAGACCCCTACTTTTTAAAAATTATTATTAAACATATTTTTTCCCTTAGGGTTTAAAGCCAGGTGTTCAGTTTTCTTTAAATCTGGGATCAAATGGCTATCCATGTTAATATAATTTGGTCCATGGACAACAGTGATTTATCTGCACCAAAACAGAATATGCCTTACACACAAGGTGAACTGGTACCCTCCAGGATATGCTGATGGGCTTGCAACTGTTATATATAAGGATCAAGTCTTTGTGAACCTTTCAATTTCTTTATCCTTCTGTCCTTTTGCACAGTGGAAAAGAAAACCAATTTTGAGATATTATTCAATATGCTTTCTGTTAAAAAATACTTCTCGAATTTTCTGAGAAATATATTGTGCAAATTTGATAAGATTTGTTGCATGAAGTAACATAAACTTCTTGCAAGGCAATTCTAATTATTTGCCTGTTCAAACTTGCTGAATATGATCTCATGGAATGCAATAAAGAGTTATAATCTTTATAATGTTGCAAGTAAAATATTCTTGTGAAAATATGAAAAATATCTGCCGAACCTAAAACATTTAATATGTAATCCAATAACGTTCGAGAAAATCTTCTGCAATGAATAAAAAAGATGGATTATAACAGATTTTAGGTTTCTAGATTCAAGAATATAGGAGGTAATTAAGTGAAGAATGACAGCTATTTAATTCTTCACTATGAAAAGATAGCTGCCCCCAGATGGTTTTCAAGAACTCATTAGTAAGAGAAGGTGACAGGTAGTGCTTTCTTATTATTAGCCAAAGCGGTTAAAGGAACTTTTACTGTAGGGGGTGGGGAAGCAGAGGACATGAATGAAACTCCTGTAAGTCCCTGCTTTAGCAGGTATTTGGATGTGCTGAAGGAGCAAACTCACCCATGGTTGTATTTTATTCTCTAGCCATGTCTTGAATACTGAGGTTTATATAAGGATAAATACGTGGAGAAAAATGTAACTGATTTTCTTTCCTTGTTTAAGCTCCAAGTTTCAGAATTGTGTGATGATTGTGCATTTTCCCCCTAGAATTTAGTGACATAAAGTAAAGAGCAAAAAAGGACAATCATGGAGGGGTGGTTTGAGGTCGTGGCATTTGAGTCTCCAGTGCCTCAGTCAGAATTGTCCACAGCATCAGGAGCTCCAGCATCCCTTGGAATCTTATGAAAAATGCACTGTGACTTTATAAGAAATACAGCCTCTGGATGAAGACTAATCCCACTGAGGATGCAAGTATTAACAATACAGTGATATAACCTGAGGAGTTTGAAGAAAATAAACTGTACTTATCTATTCTAAGCATATTCTGAATTTTTTTTTCCTGCCTTCATTGTAGAGGCAAAGTGCTCAGCACTGTCATCCTCACTTACTAGAAAACCGCTCACTTTGGAACCAGGGCTGATACATATTTTTAATTTTTTTTTTACAACTCGTTTTTGAGCCCACCTAGTCAATGCTTTGAAAATGTAATACTTTAGGTTGTAATTATTAGTCTAGATTAGCTGTTATCGATTTCACTATCACTGTTAGAATAATTACTTTCAGTTTTCCTAGCGTTGTTACTACAACTAATTTCAACACATCTTAGCAATAATTCCCCAGGTAACCTGGAAACTTCCCTCAGAATATGAATAACTCTCTATTTTCAATCTAGGCTTACATGTCTACTGTCATAGTAATGTAGAAGCAACTGCAAATAAAATTAGTGGAGTTTTTAAAAGATCTTCTAATGTAAGTTAACAGAAACACTAAACAGAGAGTAAAAATTCTCATAAAAATCATCCTACAACACACACAAAATTCCATCATGATTCTATTATGATTCATAAATTTCATTCATGTGCTGCATTTCCTATTACCAATACGTTACTACTAACTTAAATACCTAGTTCCTAATGAAGTTTACTCTTAATTATTAGACAGCTGTGTTTTGACAATGCATATTACATATATATATAGTATATACATTTTTGTGTGTAAATATATATGTGTGCATATACATTATAAGTGTATATAGAACACACAATAGTCTCAGTTGGCCTAAATAGCTAATTTACTTATCCACATTTCCCAGTTTCCCATTGATACTACTAATATCTTTACCACCTTCTATTTTTTTCCTTTTCCAGCATATCATACCCATAGAATCATATGTAGATTTCCCAAACTGTGCTATTCCATTTATTCATATATTTTAAGCTTGCTCCATGTCTTTTGGTGGTTAAATAGCTCATTAATTGTCGTAGTAAAGTTAATATCAATAGATGCACCACATTTAGTGTATACATTCACCAGTTGACAGGGATGCTGGTTGCCTTTAACCTGGCAATATATGGATATAGTTACTCAATATCGTGGTAGGACTATTTTTAGTAGAGTAGGATACAGACAGCAGTCTGCCACACTCTAGGGCCTCTTCTACATTCCTGCTGACTCTGAATGAATGCTTCTGTTTCTCAACATCATTCATAGAATTTGGTTTTCCCAAATTTAAATTTTGCAAATCCTGTAACATTTATTGTGGAACCTTGCTGTCAATTCAATGACAATTGTTTTATGCCAAATAAGCCTAAGTTTTAGCTTTGATATTTTTGCTGCTTTTGCAAACTTTCACATTCATATGACTCTATTTTTGAATTTTTATATAGTTATGAGTCATTCAACTGTCATGAAAATCTTATCTCCGGAGTTGTGACTTTTCTTCTTCTGTTGTTTCTTCACGGTATCTTTAACAGATCGGAAGTTTAGTTTCAATATAGCTAAATGTGTTGTCCTTTTGAATGCATCATGATTTGGGTAGAATGCTTAAAAATCTTTGCCAAGCCCAAAGTCATTTTATTATTTTCTATCCTTTCAGAGAAATGTATTTGTTCAGTATTTTAAAATGAACCAAGAATCTACTTTCAATTATTTTTCTTAAGATCATTAAGTTAACATGAATGTTCATGAAATAATGCACATACACAATCACATCAGCAAAATTTGTTGAGAAGTCTATCCTTTCTGTAAAGGACAGTGAATTGGGTTTGGGATGGTCCATTTTTATGCTGTCTGTTTTTCAATACGTATTGTACTTATTTGAAAAATCAAAGGGAGATAAAGATATATTCATTCACTAGTTCACTCCACAAATGACCACAATGACCAGGGTGGAACCAAGAATTAACCAGGAGCCAGCAGCTTCCTTTAGGTTTCCCATTTGAATGCTAAGGTCCAAGAATTTGGTACAACTTTTGCTATTTTCACAGACACATAGAAAATTGGATTGGAAACAGAACAGTCAGGATTCAAACTGGTATCCACAGAGGATGCAGGTGTTGCAAGTGGCAGCTTTAAATTCCAAGCCATAACCCTGGTCCCAGGTGTACTATATAGTCTTTCTCACTGATGTATTTACATTTTCCTCTGCCAATCCCATATTGTCTTCACTACTGTATTTCTATGATGTATCCTGAAGTTAAAGTTAGTGTTCCAAGTGTCTTGTTCTTAATTATCAGATTTTGAAATAAATTTTGGAACCAGTTTACAAATATCTAAAAACATAATTTTCTGTGATTTTGATAGTGATTATAATGAATGTATAGATCAAGTTGAGAAAAGTAAAGATATTAACAATAATGTTTATTTCCTTTTGACATACGATGCATCCCTTAATTGAGATATTGCCTACTTCTTTCATCCAGATTATAATTATGCCTTATGTTAATCATATATATAAAACACTGATATTGAAGTATTGTAAATTCTTAGTGCCAATACAAATGATAATGCTTCTATTTCGTATGTCAATCAACTTCATTGATCTTTTCAGAGAATATACTTTTGATTGAATTTTCCTATTCATTTCTGATTTCAACTATTCCTGTTCTAAATTTTACTACTGTTTCTTGAGTTTAATTGTATCTAATTTGCAATTTTTCTAGTGTACTGATGGAAAATTTGATTATTAATGTTGAAATTTTCTTTCTTTTTTTTCTAAAGGATATTTTCATGAAATTATTTTACCCTGTATGACAAATTTTAAAATTACTTTTGTTTCCTTGTTGTTTAATTAAAATAGTCAATATATGTATAATAAAAACTTTCAAACTGTATTTTGCAGACAATTTCTCCTATGGTTTGGCTTGTTCTCTAATTGTTTGAATTTTTTCTCAATAAGGCAGCAGTTAAAATGTAGCTTTATAGTCAAAATGTGTTTGCTAAGACCACCCTATAATTCATAAATTCTGCTCTCATTAATGAATTATTTACCTATTGTCATTCCTATGAAATTAGGTTTGCTCTTTCTATATCCATTGGCCTAACGTTCATTATAGGATAATATGAGCATAAAAATTTTTGCCAGGAGATAGTATCCTGATTTTTTTTTAAGATTTATTTATTTTTTATTGGAAAGGATGAAATACAGAATGGCAAGACAGAAAGGAAGATCTTCCATCCAATGTTTCACTCCCCAAGTGACTGCAACTGTTGGTGCTGTGCCAATCCTAAGCCAGAAGCCTCCTCCAGATCTCCCATGCGGGTGCAGGGGCCCAAAGTTGGGCTGTCCTCAACTGCTTTCTCAGGCCACAGGCAAGGAACTGGATGGGAAACGGGACTTCCTGGATTAGAACTGGTGCCCATATGGCCTCCCGGCGCTTTCAAGGCGAAGACCTTAAATGCTA
Organism: Ochotona curzoniae; assembly: GCF_017591425.1. Classification (NCBI taxonomy): domain Eukaryota; kingdom Metazoa; phylum Chordata; class Mammalia; order Lagomorpha; family Ochotonidae; genus Ochotona; species Ochotona curzoniae. The sequence goes on from NW_024467119.1 coordinate 47,204,426, forward strand.
TGCTATTGTACTGGGCCTGTACCCTGATTTTTGCATCACCAGTTTCCACAGTTCCAAACCAAATGCACTTCTGTTAATACCAAGTCTAACCGATTCTGTTGTAGACACACAACTGTAGTAATACAACTGGCATCATTTTCCGTGCTTGCTTTTGTATCTTTGCTATTCAGTTTGAGCAATTTGTTTTTTTTTTTTTATTTATTTATTTTTATTTTTTATTTTTTTATTGTTGCTTACATTGTATTATGTAGTACAGTTTTATAGGCGCTGGGGATTCCCCCCACCCCTCCCATCCCCCTCCCCCCATGGTGGATTCCTCCACCTTGTTGCATAACCATAGTTCAAGTTCAGTTGAGATTCATTGCTTGCAAACACATGCCTAGCATAAAGTTCAGCGTCTTATTGTCCAGATAAGTTCAGTGGCCTCTTGGGGAGACCTTCTATGGTCTGAAGATAGGTCTAACAGAGTAAAGATCCGGTCAGTTAAAAGCCCCAACAAGGCCTCAGTATCAATATACAACATTATGGAATTAATTGACATAGTATTGGGTAAACAATATGTTAAAAATAATGCAAGTTCCCTTCTTCGAAACATCTGGGTTGAGACAGTATCAATGACAGGTTCAAAAAATAACAAACAACCAAACAAAAAATTACAGGTTAAATCAAGGCAAACATGTGGTATCTAATCTTTTGGGATTCGCTCATTTCCCTTAGCATTATAGTTTCCAGTTGTGCCCATTTAGCCACAAAGAACTGCATTTTGCTTTTTTTAATAGCTGAGTAGTATTCCATGGAGTAGATGAACCAAAGCTTTCTTATCCAATCTTCTGCTGATGGGCATTTCGGTTGCTTCCATGTTTTTGCAATTACTGATTGTGCTGCAATGAACATAGGGATGCATGTTGGTTTATCGTAAAACAGGTGTTTTGGATATATTCCTAGGAGTGCTATTGCTGGGTCATATGGTATGCAGATTTTGAGCAATTTGTATTGACATATTTTCAAGCTAATTCTTAACTCCACTTTGTTCTGTCTACTGATGAGTTCATCAGAGACATTGTTCACACTTGCTATAATCCTTTGCGTCTCCTGCTACTTTTCTTAAAACATTTATTTATTTATACTTTTTTTTAACATTTTATTATTATTATTATCATTTTATGATACAGTTCCATAGGCTCCTGGCATTTCCCTTATCCCCTCCCCAATTCCCTCTCCCAGCAACCTAGTTCCCCTATATCATTACTAAAATATATTTCTTCATATACAGTCATATGTCCATCATTGCAGGCATGGACAATGGCAGAGTCCAGCATTCTATTGTCAAGATATAGTAAACAGTTTCATTGTAATTCCATCTTTGTCTGGAAGTAAAAATGCATACTACATTGTATCTTCACATCTGGATGTTAGGCTCTATTTCACAGCTACTGTACATCCCCTTAAATTAAAAGTCATAATACAAAATCAACAATAGAAAGAAAAATAGAAGCTTGCAATGCCATGAAGTTAAATGACATGTTACTAGATACGACAGTCTCCATTATACAGCTACTATACATCACCTTAAATGAAAAGGCACACAATAAAGTCAATATCAGGGAGAAAAAAGAAATTAACAATATCCTGAAGTTACATAACATGCTACTAAATGACTAACATGTAGCTGAAGAAATGAAAAGCAAGAACCTTCTTGAACAAAATGATGCTGCTGTATGATCTACGAGTTATTCAATGATTTAATCAGAAGAAAGTGTTTTGAAGACATGACACCAACAGAAAAAAAAAAAACCCATGTGATAAAGTTTCTGCTGATTTTTGTTGGTGAAGTGTGTTTCTTCTAGACAATAAATAGATGGGTTTTGTTTTTTAATCCAGTCTACTAATTAATATTATTTTATTGAGCTTAAGCAATTTACATTCAGAGTTTAATATGTATGGATGGTACATTGATCCTGTCATTTTAGGAATGGGTTGTTCACTGGTTTAGTCTTCTGTTGTCATTTTACTGGGATGTTCTTCCCATTTGCCTTTGGTTTTGGTAGGTGTTATTCCTCTTCTCTGTCAAGAGAACATCTTGAAGTATCATTTGTAGGGCAGGATTGGAAGAGGCATATTCTTCTAACTTTTCTTTACTGTGGAAGAATTTTATTTCATTTTCAAAGATGAAAGAGAGCTTTGCTGAATATGTTATCCTAGGCCGACATTTTTTTTTCTTTTAGAATCTGGAATATGTTACTCCATTCTCTTCTTGCTTATAGAGTTTCCTGTGAGAGATCTCCTGTGAGTTTAATTGGCATTCCTTTATATATTAATTGATTTTTTTCACGTGCACATTTCAGGATCTTTTTCTTATGTTCTATTGAAAAGAGCTTGAAGATCATGTGTTTGGTGAAGATCACTTTTGATCAAGCCTGTTGGGAGTTCTGCGCCCCTCCTGGATGTTGTTTCACAATTCTTTCTCTAGACTAGGAAAATTTTCCTTTATTATTTCCTTAAATACATTTGCAAACTCAGCTTCTCTTTCTGCACCTTCTGAGACTCCCATAACTCTTATATTTGGCCTCTTAATAGTGTCTTTCAATTCTTGAATACTTTTCTTGGCCTGATCCAGCTCTGCTTCTAGCTTTTTGTTTGGTTCCCCCTGATGACAGGAAATATCTTCCAATTCTGAGATTCTTTCTTCTGCTTGCTTCATTCTATTTTGGAGACTCTCCACTGTACTTTTAATTTGCTCTACTGTGTTCTTAATTTCTGATATATCAGCCTTGATTTGCTTTATTGCTTCCTTAAATTCTTTCAACTCTTGTATGTGTTTCTCATTTTTCATTAGAAGCTTTAAAATGAGTTTTATGGATTCTGTGTGCCCCATTTTCTCTATGTCTTCCTCAGTTAACTCTGAGATTGGCATAGGGTTTTGCTCCTTTGCAGGGCAGTTTTCAGTAATATTCATTGTGCCTTTGTCTCTTCTTTTACTCTCGGTCATTGTACATCTGGTTAGCAGAGTCTTCTCCTTGGGGCAGGTTTCTAAGCTGTGTCACCCACAGGTCTACAATGTGATTGTGCTTATTGCAGTTGGTACACAACTTTTTGCTTGCAACCACTTGTGCCACAACCTCCAGTGAGTTCCAGGTCTGGGTTCTTATGTTAGATTTCCATTGTGCTTTCCACAGCCCCAGCTCCTGGCTCACCATTCTCCACCTCCTGTGATACCATGCTGAGACTGCTCCGTTGTCTCTGCAAACTTTCTCCCACTTCCAGTTGAAGCAGGTCCCAGGATTAGAGAGACACCGGGTGTCCTATATAATTAGGTTGTTGGTGGCACTGAACTGATCAGAACCTGTTGTATGTTAGGTTCGGTTGCCACACGGACCTATTTTTATCTGTACAATGCCACAGTCAGTATTATTTTCCTGTGGGACCAGTGCAATCCATGGAAGTCAGTGAGTTCTCATGAACTCAGCACATGTGCAGTTCTCTGTTGTCTCCTGCAGTCATAAAGCTATTGTCACAGTGTACAAAATGGCACCTGGCATACCACTGCTAGAGTTCTTGATCTGCTGGCCATCAGGTCTGAGGGCTACCCAGACCTGTTTTGGGTGGAACCTGTAGAATGCCACAATGCTGCAATTCACTGAGTCAGAAACAAGTTCACTGCCAGCTCAGCGCATCCTCAGTCTTTTCCCTTGTCTTTGCCTCCTTATGCAAACTGGGGCTAACTGGGCTGTGAAATCCACCCTGTTCTGACACTGCCCATCTGGGATCTGCTGCTCTGTCTCTGCTCCTGGTCAAATCAAATGGACCAGCAGGACGGACAGTTCTTTGTCTGGGTTTACATCCCAAGCTCCCAGTGAAAGTCCCTTCTCACCTGGTTGCTGGTGGAGTTGTGGCTGCTGGTGGAATTCAGCTGATTGCTGAATGCCACTGGAGTATCAGTCACTGCAACACCACACCCTTGTGTCTGCTGCTCTACTGTGTCTGTCAGTCTCAAGGTACCCCTCTGCTGTTGTTCTGTCCTCTCCTATTTCCTGGAATATGTCCTCTCTGCTTCATCCTGATTAAATGTTTTTTTCTCTCCATTTAAATGTGTCCTTACCCTATTCTGCCATTTTGATTCTCAGTCCCTCGTCTTTTTTTCTAATACACCAGCGATGCTCCAGAGACTGGCCCCATTGCTCAGGACCTTGCTACTCATTTAGGAGTCCCAGAGCAAACACCTGGCTCGCAGCTTTTGACATGGTCCAGCCCCATCATTGGAGCGAGTGGGCCTATTCAGGAATTAGGTCAGCAGATAAAGGAGTATTTTTTTTTCTCTCTCTCTCTCTCTTCTGTAACTCTTTCAAGTAATAAAATAAATCTAAACAAATCAAAATCTGTTTTGTGCTGTATCAGGACCAGCAGTACAGGGGGAAAGTATAGTTGCCATGCATACAAGAGGATTGTGGTTAAGTATAAATAATCAAATTTCTTATTTCTAGTTTTAAACGTAGGAAATTTGAAAGTTGATACAGTGTCTAAAAGTGTTTTCTTTTCAAAAAAAAACTTTAAAATTAAACTGTTCTTATATTTTCTAGAGAATTAGAGGAAAAAATGCATGCCACTATCTCCGAGTTGAAAAGATGATAGGCAGATGATAATGGGAAGCCATGGGTTATCAGAGTTGAGACTCTAAAAGGAAGTCTTGTAATGTTAGAAACAACTGCAGTAGAACAACCAGCATTTTAATTGACAAATTTCTGGATACTCAGTGCACTGAGTTTTGTAATACCAGGGCGATCCAGCCAAGGGGTGGCAGGAGAGCTCCATGATACTGAGAGATTTATTTCCAGTAGGTCTAGTAGGTTCTCATGGTAATTATCAGAGTAATACCCCAAGGTCTGCAGTAGATGCTAAGGAAACGGAATCATTTGAAATATTACAAAACATTCTCTGTGTGCTTAAGGTTTGGACTGAAAAAAATTGAGTATGCCTGAGTGAGAAGTATCATTCATAGCATTACCTGAAGTTGTTCCTCAACAATTAAGAAAATAGATAAAATATGATTTCAGGTATGATCTTGAAGATAAACATAACCTAATTAGAGGCTACCAAGAGGTGGGAGTGGGTCAGTCAAGACAACAGTCAAGGACGAATGTCATGGTTATAGTTTTGAAGATACTCAATTGATTTGATTATTGATATTTTGGAAGGGCAAATAAAGATAATATTGCTTTTTAGTAAAATGTTTTTTTTAAAAGATTTTTTGTTGTTGTTGCTAAGTCAGATATACAGAGAGGAGGAGAGACAGAAAGATCTTCTATCCAATGATTCACTCCCCAGGTGACTGCAACAGCCAGTGCTATGCCAATCTGAAGCCAGGAGCCAGGAACTTCCTCTAGGTCTCCCACATGGGTGCAGGGTCCCAAGGCCTTGGGCCATCCCCGACTGCTTTCCTAAGCCACAAGCAGGGAGCTATATGGGAAGTGAGGCCTTTAGGAATAGAACCAGTGCCCATATGTGATCCAGGCACGTTCAATATGAGGACTTTATCTGCTAGGCCACTGTGCAGGGCCCAATAAAATGCTTCTTATCCAAAGCTTTATGCAAAGAATTCTGGATAGCTTTACTAGAGTCTTTGTCTACAATAACATTCTTTATCCACTAGGGGCAACTTTGTGAGTTTTTGTGGAAATTCATTAGATTGGCTCTGATCTTTATTGGCCCCATCTGACTAAATTTTGTGCCACAATTTAAAAAATAATTTTTACTTCAGTTAGTGTAAAAAAAAAAGATTTCACTTATATGATTGATTTTGCATGAACATCAGTTCTTTAGGGATGAAATAAATGGATAGGCAAATCTGTTTCTCTCAGTGATTAACAAGCTATTGCAATGGCTAGTTCAAAAGTCTTTCTCCGACATGTGACCCACTTTGAACTCTGGATATGGTTTCTGATTCAAGCTTAATTATAATATGAGCCTGAGAGGTATTGGAGATGATTCCAATAATTAGATTATTCCCAAACTTTGAGGAGACCTAGATAGTTACCTGCTTCTAACTTTAACCTAAATCTTACTCTGCTCTTTCAGGCACTCCATCATTAACTCAATGGATAAGAACTATGTGACAACATAGTTTTATCCACTGATTTACATAAGTTGTTTACACACACAAACACATACATATACATATATATTCACTTATATCTATCTGTATATTTATTTATATAAATTATATACAAATAGCTTTATACAATATGCATATATATATAAATGCCTGAAACATGTATTGAATTTGTTCAATCTTGATAAATAATTATATACACATATACATTATATATACATACACACATATGTGGGCATTTAAAAATTCTGTTTCCAAAAACTTAGTGATTTTTAGATTTACTTATTTATATTGTAAGGGCAGTTGTACAAAAAGAAGAAGAGACAGAATGGAAAAGATCATCTATCAGCTGGCTGACTCCTCCATCGGCCACAATGGCTGGAGCTGAGATGATCCAAAGCCGGAACTAGGAGTCTCTTCTAACTTTACCATGTGGATCCAGAGTCCCCAGATTTTGGACGATTCCCCTCCATTTTCCCAGGCCATTGATCAATGAGCTTGATGGGAAGCAGAAGAGTTGGGACAAGAATCAGAGACTGTTTGAGATCGTGGCAATTGGAGGTGCAGGATTAGCTAGTTGAACTATAGCATCATGCCCTGTTTCCAAAATCTTTAATTTCCCCTGTATGTGTTGGCCCAATAGTATAGAGACAGTATACTGATGTCAATAATTTGAAAGCTTTTGATCTGCCTGGGTTATAATCGAACAGAATATAATCCAATGATCTTCCCTGTATTTTTCAGTTTTCTTACTTTGCTTTTTCTTGTAGTCTTGTTGTACTTGTGATTGCTTATTTATTATCTAAAAGAAATTTATAACCAAAAGATGTAATCCAAAACAAGCTGTCTTCTAAAAATTGAACCTGTTAAGTAAATAACACGTTGTACAACATGCATGTTTATATAGGTTTAGAATATGATATATATGAGTTTACTTTAAAAAAGGGTCTTAAAGATGTTCATGACAGGTTATCATCATCTAATTTTTGGTTTTCTACAAACATTTGTAGTACTTTCATGTTCACCCCTTGAGAAATTCAATTTCTCTATTATTGTTCATCTGCAAGGTTTAAAAATAGCTGTAACAAACATACATTGCTTTTCTTCCCCTTCCTTCCCTCCTACTTCTTTCCTCACTCCTTCCATTTTCTTTCCTTCTTCCTTTCCTTCCTTCTTCTTTCACTCTCTGTTAATTTTTTAATTCTCCCATTATTTTCATCTTCCACTCTCCTTTTCTGCTTCATTTTCATTATAGTTACTTCTCTCCTTCTTCTACTTGTTCTACTTTATCTATTCCTGTATTGTTTGGGGGGAGAGAAAGGTTTGGAAATGATAATAGCATCCCTATCGGAGAATATTCCCCTTATTAAAATTAAATGACATTTGGCTAATTAGTATGCATATATGAATATCCCATTAGGGTGTTAATTGGCTTCAATTATATTAAAAGACTTCCTAATTAGCAATGAAAGAATACTCCTTGGCTAGCATTTTAATGAAAGCATCAATAGTTAAGAATATTAGGTCACCTTGTTAAAGAAAAAAGGAATGACTGAATTGTAATGTAAAACAGGTTACTTTTTCATATGTTTAGAGCATATATGTCTCCACTATTATTCTATGAAATTTCAGAAAATGCATTGTTGATTTTACACTGAGGAGGTATTTCAGATTCAATGAAGTTTCAAATCACAGAAATCTTGGGACATGTTTACAATCATGCTCTTTTTAATTGTCTGCAATAAAAAATGTTGTAACTGAAAACATTGAGCATTCTATGTGCTTTGTGGTTCGGTACACCTTAAGGAACTATGAAATATCACAGACAAAATTTTCAGATTGCTTAAGCAATTTATTCAAATTCCATTACTTACCACATAAGTGGCTTTAAAATGTTAAGAGTTCCAGCAGTGAAGTCCATTATAATTTGCTTGTACTGTAAAAATACACCATGAGCCTGATGTCTTACACAACTGAACTTCACCAGTTACATGAACTGGGAAGTCTGAGTCAGGTGTCAATAAATTTAATGCATGGGAAATCCTCTGCCAGCATGTGCAGAGCTACCATTTACATACATTTTAACTTAGTAGAGAGAATGAGAGAACAACATCCATGTTGTCTTTTTTATAGGGCACTAATCCCATGATGGTGTGGTTCAATTTACTCTAAAAGGCTCAAAGACCAGACTAACAGCATATTGGAATTAGAACTTTAATGTATGTTGTTTTTTAAAATTCTTTTTATTGGAAATGCAGGTTTACAGAGACAAAGAGAGAAAGATCTTCTGTCTGTTGGTTCACTCTCTAAGTGGTTGCAATGGTCAGAGCTAAGCCAATCCAAAGCGAGGAACCAGGATCTTTTTCCAAGTCACCGAAACAGACGCAAATCCCAAGGCCTTGGGCATCCTAAAACTGCTTTTTCAGAACACAAGCAGGGGGCTGAATGCAAAACAGAGCAGCTGTGACACAAACCAGTGCCCACATGGGATCTCAGCACATGCAAGTTGAGGACTTGGCTACTGAGCTATCCTGCTAGACAATAACATATGAATTTTAAAAGGCACAAATATTCAGATTTCTGTTGCATTTGAAAAAATCAATAAGAAAGATGAATATAATTTTCTCTCAAGCTTATTTCCAGCAAGTATTTCTCTTACGCTTTTACTGCTAATAACATTTTTTCTTACATGCAAAATTGTTAGAGCTTAGAAAGCTAATACGGTTTTGTTCAATTTCAAATTCATATAATTAAATATAATTTATCTGTAGATTCATATCTATTCAACTGTATAAGGTACAAAAGCCATTTTGACTAATCAAAAGTGATGCAACATTGGAAAAGGGGTGTTAGTAATAGAGACGCAGATTCCCACCAAGGTAGTTAGGGACAAGGAAAAGAGATTTCATCAATTTGGAGAGGATTCTTGGAAGACGTGAGAAAACTAAGCAACTGGGCTAAATAAAAGACTTCTATGATTGGTTACTTAACTTTTACCTAATTAGAATATTCTCTAAGAACAATATTGTGATTTTTCTCCTTTACAGCCTATAAAATTCCTGTACATACAGTCCTCAATGACTATTTCCTTCACTTGTCCCTACTAACCCCTCAGAGATATCTGTTTTGTTGTTGTTGTTTTTGTTTTCCCCAGAATTTGCTTCACTTTGTTCACTTTCCTATGAACAGCCTTCTCTTTGCCAACTTTTGTTTGTTTTCCCTATGCATTATGGACATAAGACAAAGGACCCAGAAGAAGAAAAAAGCAGTTCTAACAATTCAAAAACTAATAGGAAAGAACAATCTTTAATATTTCTTGGAGACAAGACAAAAAGGTGCATAATTAAAACTGCAAATACCACAACATTTACTTGGGGTTTGTGCAAAAGATCAGAAGGGTGCATAAAGGTGACTAATTCTTTGAAAGTCTTTGCTCTCCACCATTCTCCTCTACTAGTTTAAAACACAAGAGCACTACTAGCCAGCTAACAGCCATTTAGCACATCTAGTTTTCTGTCTACACCAATTTAAAGTATCCTCAACTCCTTTTTGCCATGTGAACACATTATCACAACTGAGAGAGATTAGAGAACAGGCATAGATGATGTTGCTTGTCTTTCCACTTTTCCAGAGTGTTCTTCTTACCTTTGACTGTAGATCACAGACACATGTGCCATCTGGTACCATGATTGAACGGTGTTACAGTGGCCAGAGAAATTGCCCTTAATTGCCTGTAAATTTGGCCTTTCTTTCTGACTCTTTGTGATTTTCTTCTAGGCCTTTGCATAATTGGCTGCTGAAAGCATCCTACCTGAGTTCAACTAACACACATCTATTGCTGAAAATGTGCTTCCTGGAGGAAGACGATACTGACTAGGATTATATTTTATATGTTAGGCTTGATTCTATGACACCATATTCCTGATCTAATTACTTAATGAGTCACCTGAACCCAAATTTCTTATTCCCCTAATGGTTTGGAGCTCAGTTACTAAGCCATTTAACCTAGTAATGCCTGACTATTTAAAGTTTACCTTCCTGTGTCTATCAGTTTCTCTTTAAAGAATCTGATGGCTTCTCACTGAGCCTGCTGACATGGAAACGACAAAATCATGATAAACTTTTGTCTTTCTTTCTTTTGTCTTTCTTTCTTTCTTTCTTTCTTTCTTTCTTTCTTTCTTTCTTTCTTTCTTTCTTTCCTTCTTTCTTTCTTTCTTTCTCTTCCTTCCTTCCTTTCTTTCTTTCTTTTCAATTAACCACATCCACATAGCTAGAATGCCCTACATGCCTAGCTATCTCTTGTCTGTTGTCCCTGTATGTTTATTGTCACAGAGTTTATTGTCTCTGTGTGGGTCCAGCATCCAGGAATAAAGATTCCCCAAGGTTGTATCATCATTTTTCCCTCCAAGTTATTTATTCATTACTTCTAGGACATAGAAGGTACTTATCAGGGAGGTAAGTATGTGAGCAAAGAATTCCAGGACATGTGAGGATTGTAAGAGTGGATTGTAAGTAAGTATGTGAGCTCCTTGTGTTACTGTCTATGGAGCTCTAGTGAGATGCTGAGGAAGGGGGAGATCTTTCACCTTGCTAACATTCCCATCATCAATGCATAATACAACCTGCTGGAAAAGATGCCTGATATAAGCCCGTGGGGGATAGATCCGATGATTGGCATCAGAATGTAAAACATTAGATATTAGTATAAATATAAAACACATTTGGAATCATTTAACCTTACCACCAAAATCAGAATCCATTTAACCTAAACATTTCAGCCAAAACTGAGGGCCAGATGTAAACAGTTATATTAATCACTCAAAAAATTAAAAATAATCATCTAATTTTACTCTCTTAAGACTTAGTGATCTTAAGCAATAGATAGATAATCAGGTTGTCAGGGTCAGAATAAGCAATCAGCAAATCCTGTACTGCAGAGAAAGGAGAAAAATGTACCATGCTGGAAAAAAGAAGAAGAAAGAATGGTTTCTCTCCTATTAGATAAGGAGGAGAAACCTCCACAGTCAGCGGAAACATTTTTTTTTTCCCCTTCTTGATGAATGGGACTGAATTAGTAGAAGTAATGGAACAGGATACAGGGAGATTAAGCCTAGTTTAGTATTTGCATGCTGATTTTAGTCCAGTACAATTGGGTAGTCAGTTTCTGACTCTTCATTGTGTAGGTTTCAAAAGGGAGCTGTCTAGGCCAGAAGCTCTCAATTATTTCATAAACTTACTCCAGAAACAGGAATTGAGGAAATTTCTGTGAAAGGAGACTGAAGCAGAGTAACATTCCCAGCACTGACAGAAAGAGATTAATCAGGTCTGCTCCAGCAAGCTTCTCCTTAAGAACAACAGCCACTTTAGTAGATTTTAACTGGCTCCTGTTCCCTCATGCCCTCCCTCTCGGACTTCCTGTTAGCAAGCTGGACACCAATTCTCTGACTCCTATGTTAGCCTCCAGGAGGTTTCCAGAGGGTTGGGGAGGAAGCTGAGTTCGTACCCAATCTCATCCTCCCATATGGGACCGGGACCACAGGCAGATAAAGAGGCATTGGGGTAGACATTCAGATGGCTCTGTTCAATTACACTGTGGTATTTCAGACTTTGACTGAAGTCTGTGAATTCACCTGGAAAGATCTAATATAACTGCCAAAGCAATCCCTGATAGAAACCGAAAGACAAGCTCCCTCCAAGCTGCAAAAATCTGCAGGACAGAATTTTATGACTTTGACTTCCTCCCTTGATCAGGGAAGCCTAAAACAAAATACCATGCAGGAAAACAAACTTTTCCTCAACAGTAGCCTCATCCTAAGTGCACTGAAGAAGGAGAAGACCTTGATTCAACAGACTGGCAGGTGGTTTTAAAACATAATGCTCTTTACCAAGTGAGCTTCAGGTATGAGAAGAGGCAGAGACGATGTTAGAAAACTTCCTGACCATCACCTCTCTGGCTTTTTACAATCAGGCTAGGAGAGGACCCAACAACAAGTGCAGGGTGGGGATATAGCAACAACTTTATAGACATGATGGTAACCACGCATCTCCAAAGTCATGTGGCTGTGGTCAGGCAAGGCATTCAAGAAGGAGTTTCTAACACCTACAAAACTCCCTGTGTGACAGTCATCATGATGGAAAGCCAGTGTTACTTTATAGGCTCTCAAGAACTCCAAGATTAGGGAGTATTTCAGAAATCAACACTTGTATTTTCACTATCTAATTTCAAAACAGGATGGCTTTAACCCAATTTCTGCCCATACCAAGAAGTACAGGATATTTCTAATTGTAGGCATCTCTAATGAATGCCTAGAACCACAGATAGCAATGAACCGTACATATATGTATATAAATAGGTATGACATTATATGTATACTTACACACTTTGATTTTCCCATATATATGCATGAATGTTTATATATGTGATAAAATCTAATTTATATATTTGGCATAGTAAGAAAGAGATTAATAATAATATCTAATAATGAGATAGAAGAATTGTACAAAAATGATGTAATAAATATTATGTGAATGTGATCTAAATATCTCTTATTCTACTCATCCTTTTTCCAGTGATGCTGTGAGATGATGCAGTGCTTCAAAATGAGATGAAGAGTGGTGAATATCTCAAGATTGGCATGATGATGAAGAGCTAGGTTGCAATTAACCTTCTAATCATATGTTAGAAAATATATCATGAGCCATAATTATTACTTGAGTAGGACAAAATAAAACCACAAAAATATAATGGTTGATGATGAGGATGTATGGAATTCTTTTTGAAAGCTTCTTCAATAAAATTACTGCCATGCCAAGCTCCTTAATATTAACATGTCAAGAAAAGGGATTCCCTTGGGATTTCTGGTGGCTATAGCAATGAGTGAAATGTGTGGAATATCAATATATCTTTTTTTTTAAAGATTTATTTTTATTATTTTTTATTGGAAAGGTGGATATACAGAGAGGAGAGACAGAGAGGAAGATCTTCCGTCCGATGATTCACTCCCCAAGTGAGCGCAACGGGCCGATACTATGCCGGTCCGAAGCCAGGAGCCTCTTCCGGGTCTCCCACGCGGGTGCAGGGTCCCAAAGCTTTGGGCCGTCCTCGACTGCTTTCCCAGGCCACAGGCAGGGAGCTGGAAGGGAAGCGGGGCTGCCGGGATTAGAACCGGCGCCCATATGGGATCCCGGGCGTGCAAGGTGAGGACTTAACCACTTGCGCCACTGCGCCGGGCCTGGAATATCAATATATCTTGATAAACTTCTCTGCAATGTGTCCATATTATGATTCCCCATCTGATCTGCCAGTTCTAGCATTAGGATAATCTTCTCCATGCTGCTTTGACCACAAAACATAATGCTTTAAAAATAGACTGATTCCACACGGGTTCACAATGCCCTGTGGATGCCCTTTTATCTGTACCTGCACTGGTGTTGACTGCCATTGCAGGCCCCAATGAAGTCTTGTACCACAATGATCTACGCTTGCCAGTTCTCTCTGAACTCTCTTGCACATCAATTTCTCTACATTTTCATGCACAGAGTTATTATTCACTTGCTTCCTGGATGGACTCAGCAGGCTGTATTTTCTGCTTCCCAGTGATTGAAGACCAAGTTGTTTCTTAGGTAAACTAGAGAACTTCCACTGTCCAGTAAACTGACTGGTGTTTCTTTTCCGATGACAGCAGTACTTTCACTGAGGTTTGGAACACTGTAAAGGACTTCCTTCTACCTTGCAATTATTTTTGCATTGAAAATCATGCAATCCAAAGGAAAAAAATACACATTGTTAATATTCTTCTGAAAGGAAGAGGGATATAAATAAAATGACATAGAAAAAAAGAAATCTCTCCTGCACTGATCAACTTTTCAAATACCCACAACTGTACCTTGGCCATGCAAAAATCAAGATCTTAGAACATTTTTCTCTCCTATGCACGGCATGGACAGTGGCCTGCTGCCCTCAGTGGTGTAGCATTAGCACAAATATGAACTTAGGGATAAAGCCAGGAGGTTGGCATTGTGGCAAATCAGATTAAGGTGCAAACTGCAACAATGATGTCCCATTGCGGTGCTGGTTCAAGTCACAGCCACTGCTCTACTGATTGATCTTTTCTAACTTTTCCAATAAAGCTGCAGAATATACCCCGAATATTTCCTGAATTTGCCAATTTCAGGAGAATTTCCTGAAGCTCCCTGCCCCTCAAATTGGCATTTTCTAGGCTGGGCCATTGCAACAATCTTAAAAAAAAAAAATAATCAAGGAGTCAGTACTCCAATCCAGGCATGTTGATAGGATGTGTGGGTGTTCTAACTAATACCTTCAGTTTTAGGAGTGTCTCCTGTCTATATTCAGTATGTAGAGGTTTTTTGTTTTCCTTTTGTTGCTGTTGTTTGCTTTTGTTTGTTTGTTTTTTTCTGCTTAATTGACTCTGGTTTCTGCTTCCTGATTGACTCCAGGCTGATGTATTTCTAAATCAAATTTTAAGGCTCAATTTCAAGCCCAAAGAATACTAAAAGTATACTTCAGCTTTACTTTACACATCTGGATTTCCTTCCTCACCTAAAAAAAGAATAGTCACTAATTCGTGCAACACAGAGAGAAAGAGGCAAAAGTAGAGATAACTACAAAGACAGAACAGGAGGTTTTTACCCTCTGTTTCACTCCTCAAATACACTCAGGGATCAAGGCTGACCCAGCCTTTAGCCAAAAGTGGGAATTCTCTCCATGAATCCAGTGCAGATATAGACATATGAGTACCTGAACTGTCAGCTGCATCCTTCGGGTGTCTGCAGTGGAGAATAAAGCCCATGGATATAGAGTGGATTAAAATTATGTCTTTGCAGTGCCAGCACAGTAGCCTGATGGCTAAATCCTTGTCCTATTCTGGCTGCTGCACTTCCAATCTAGCTCCCTGCTTGTGACCTAGGAAAGCAGTAGAGTGTGGCCCAAAGCCTTGGGACCCTGTATTCAAATGGGAGACCTAGAAGAATTTCCTGGCTTCAGATCAGTTTAGCTCCAGCCATTGCAGCCACTTTAGTGAACCAGTGCACAGAAACTCTGTCTCTAAAAAAAATATTCTTTTCTAAAATGAATGAAAGGCAGAGAGGGAATAAAAAGAGAAAGATAGAGGGGCAGAGGAAGAGAAATGTGATTGTCATCTTGGAATTATATCTATGGAATGTGTGAAATCATATCAATAAGGAAGGGAAAGGAAAACAAATGGGAAACAGAGAGGAGTGGTGGAGAGAACAGGGGAGGGAAGAGGAAAAAAGGGTTTAGGAGGAGAAAGCGGGGAATAGGAGAAAAGAAGGGAAGCAAAAGAAAAGTAAGAGAAACGAGAGTAAGGTAGGGGTGCGAGGGAAGGAGAGGCGAAAAGACAAAAGAGTGGCCATTGGGAACATACAGATCTAGGACAAAAACTTTAGCAGCTGGAAATGGAATACAAGCACACCAAATGAAAATTTAAAGTCTTGGCTAGGAACTAAACCTTTACTTCCTTTCCTTAATGCGTTTTAACCCTCTTTCAGCTCTTTGCTGCAAATAGGTATTCTGCAATTTGTCATACGATCATGTGATTAGCCCTAGTTCCAGACTCTCAAATTAACATTAATTGTGATTATCTGTCTTTAAATATTAAAATAAACAATAAAATGTTCAGAGCAAAGTTGACAATGTGGATTTAAGATGGTGCAATCTTAGCACAAAATATAATAGCATCTGCTGTGACTAGTACATCTATTCACAAAACAGGGCTTCTGTTAGCAACTGAAGAGAACTGCCCACATGCCGTACCAAGACAAACAGCAAGCTCCACATTATAGCTACTGATCTGCTGAACAACGATGTTGCCAAAATGTGATTCACTGATATGTTTCAAGATATTCTCTGAATTAATTGACATAGTATTGGGTAAACAATATGTTAAAAATAATGCAAGTTCCATTCTTCGAGACATCTGGGTTGAGACAGTATCAATGACAGGTTCAAAAAATAACAAACAACCAAACAAAAATTACACGTTAAATCAAGGCAAACATGTGGTATCTAATCTTTTGGGATTCACTCATTTCCCTTAGCATTATAGTTTCCAGTTGTGCCCATTTAGCCACAAAGAACTGCATTTTGTTTTTTTTAATAGCTGAGTAGTATTCCATGGAGTAGATGAACCAAAGCTTTCTTATCCAATCTTCTGCTGATGGGCATTTCGGTTGCTTCCATGTTTTTGCAATTACTGATTGTGCTGCAATGAACATAGGGATGCATGTTGGTTTGTCGTAAAACAGGTGTTTTGGATATATTCCTAGGAGTGCTATTGCTGGGTCATATGGTATGCAGATTTTGAGTTGTTTGAGTGTTCTCCAGACTGATTTCCATAGAGGCTGTACCAATTTGCAGCTCCACCAGCAGTGGAGTAGGGTTCCCTTTTCCCCGCATCCTCGCCAGCAGGCGTCGTTGGTGTTCTTGTTTATGTGGGCCAATCTTGCTGGTGTTAGGTGGTACCTCATCGATGTTTTAATTTGGATTTCCCTTATTGCTAGGGAGCTGGAACATTTTTTCATATGTTTGTTTGCCATTTGGATTTGTTCCTTTGTGAAATGTTTGCCATTTCCCGTGCCCATTTCTTGAGTGGCTTGTTCGTTTTGGTTTTTTGGTTGTTTTGAAGTTCTTTGTATATCCTGGAAATTAGCCCCCTATCGCCTATATCGTGTGCAAAGATCTTCTCCCACTCTGTGGGTTGCTTTTTTACTTTGTTGATTGTTTCCCTTGCTGTACAGAAGCTTCTTAGTTTGATGAGGTCCCATTTGTTTATTCTGTTCTCAACTGCTATTGCTTTTGGTGTCCTTCTTAGAAAGTTGGGACCTACTCCTAGGTCTTGCAGGGTAGAAGGTCTCCCCAAGAGGCCACTGAACTTATCTGGACAATAGGACACGGAACTTTATGCTAGGCATGTGTTTGTAAGCAATGAATCTCAACTGAACTTGATCTATGGTTATGCAACAAGGTGGAGGAATCCACCATGGGGGGAGGGGTGTGGGAGGGGTGGGGGGAATCCCCAGCGCCTATGGAGCTGTACTACATAATACAATGTAAGCAACAATAATAATAAAAAAAAAAAGGGAAAAAAAAAAAAGATATTCTCTGAAGAGAGAACTTTGGCTTTCTTTATGTATGACTCCTGTTTTAATTTTGAAAAACATATTACATTTTATAAAAGAAGAACTGAAAATTTGCACATTAAATATGAGTAGCATAGGTAACAAAGTGTCAACAATAGCAAGTTTATGCAAAATACAAGCATAAATATGGCATCAGGAATTCTCTAAATAAAGATTAACTGCATTAATAACTTATAATTGTGGGAAAACTTGCCAAGCTTCGCTTTTGAGTCTTATGACCTCAGCAACTAAATATAAGAATTTTAGTTACTGGAACTACTATTCCTGACATCAGAAATGGATTGCTTCAGACAAATTTTGTATCTTCTAAAACAGTTTTTCTGATCATTGAAACCCAAATTATATAACTGTAGGCATTGCTAAAATTGACTGCAAAAGGGTGAATTTACATAGTCATAAGGAACAAATTATGTATTCCTCTTTTTGATTCATATTTAATGAATGAATTTTCAATAGAACAAACATTTGACTGGTTTTTGGACTTGTCACTGTTAACAGCCAGCTCATCTCTGTTATTATTACAAAATAAAGTAATGAATTATAGTTCAGATATATGAAAGTCAAGAAAGGAAAGGAAAAGTTTATTGAAAATACATTACAAGAAGGCTTGTGCCAGTAGAAATAGAACATGGTGTCCAATATAACAGACAGTAAAACCAAGTGGAGATACACTAGAGTGAAGAAGGGGCTAATAGCAACAGCACAAGGCAGCCTGCCTTTCTGACTCTAATGCAATAAAGGGAGAGTAGTGATATGGCCGTAGTACCCATGATTGCTACATCAAATTATCATCTGGACCAGAGGCTACAGTGTTCATAATTAATTGATCTCCCATGTCATCAGTATGCTCTTAGTCCAAGTTAAATTGCTTAATAAGTGGTGGTCTTGAATGAGCCCCAACAAAGACCGAGGTCACTGGGTGAAGGTTTTGTGGTCCTTCATCAATCACTTATACCTAATTATAGGCCTGACAGGATTACTTTAAAAGTGTTATATTACATTTTCACTTTTGAAGCTTTGCTAGAAAAAGGAAAACTGTGAAAATATAATATTTCATAGTCAAGTTTTTATTTAGGAATTTTGTTTACATCAGGAAAATGGCTTAATTTTTTGGTGGGGATTCTGAGTAGCAGGTAATGAAAAAACTGGAGAAATAATTGATAATTTATAAAACATTTTTTATATGTCCTGGATACATAAGGGGCTATACTCCTGACCTTGAAATTTCGCTAATGCAAATGCTAATGCTAATCTAATTGAGTTTCTGCCACCCATATGAGAGACCCTAAAAAAGTTCCTGGCCACTTTGCTCCAGTCTTATCAAAGGGCTATTTTGGACATTGGGGAATGAAATATATCATTGGAATTGTTGCTCTGCCTCTCTCACTTTTGCTCTATTTTCTGTGTGTATGTTTGCCTCTCCAACAAGAGAGGCAGAATGTAAAAACATAAAAATATGTGTTAGAGACATTATTATACAGATAATCATTCTGTCTTTATAGATCTGATAGTCTAAAAGTGAAAAACATGAGTTTTTACTGCAGACTGCATAAGTTTTGTCCTAATTCATCAATTACACTGTAAAATTGTAACAGAATTATCACCTATGTATGCTAGAATAGCATGTTAAAACAAAAATTATGTTCTGTGTATTCATCTTTTGTATTGGTAAAAAATGTGTTATGAATATTATTTGCCAAATGTGAATTTCTGTATGGGAATAACAATGAATATGTTTAATATCTTAGCTAATGCATGTTAATACCAAATAATATACACTAATGTACTTAGAGAAATGTGAAATCAATAAATTTGTCTGTAATTTTGATATAATGTAAACTACTAATGCATTCAATGCAGATTATCTTGGCAGTGATCTCAGCAATGTCTGACTATCAAACATATAGAAGATGACATGGATATTCAATTCAGTCATATGTAATACAGTAGACATTTGAACCTCAACATAATGTTGAAGCAAAATACCTAAAATAAACATCACTTCTAAAGAAAAAAACAGCAAGCAAATGACTGATTCAAATCAACTGATTCCACCAATATACAATTTAACGTTATATAATAAATTTTGAAGAACACATTTGATCTGTTAAGAAAGATGTCAGCTAGTACATCTTAAAAGCTATCAGGGTATAGGTCAGACACTACATAAAAATAAATATTAAGGATATAAAATAAAAACTCTGTATCAAGAATATGATACAATGCCGCCTTTCAGATATCCAGCAAAGGCTACTCTCAATCATAGGGTGTTTGTATGATGCTGTAGACATATTTTATATTTCATAATGAAACACTATCAGAATCTTCAGAGTGGGCAAAGCTCTAGCAGTAAATTTGTCACAGTATGATAAATCCAAGCAGAGTGAATCAAGATATAAATATAAAACTTTGAAGTTTTCATCCACTTTGGTTGTTGCAACGAGTTGTCTGGCCTGGCAATGTCAATATAATAAACTACATTTAAGGGCTGTGCTGATTTTTTTAAGAACATTAAAAAGAAAAGCAAAATCATTCTCTTTAAGCTTCAATTTTGGAAATAATGCATATATGAAGAGTACAATAAAGTGAAGTATTTTACATCTTTGCTGATTTGCTGTGTATTTCAGTTTTTAGATAAATAGATAGATAGATAGGCAGATAAGCAGACAGACAGACATATCTGCTTAAGTAGTACTGGTTACATTACCAACGTATGGAAAATATGTCAATGTAACTAAAGCAATGAATCAATTTCCAACTGCAGATATCAGACCATATTTTGGGATTCCTAGTTTTATCAACTTTGTCTCAGTTAAAGACTTGCACATTGGTTAAAGTTACTTAACTCAAATATGAAACATGCCACATAATGCTACAAAATATTCATAACAGATAATCACAAGAAGTACATATTTTTCCATGACATCATGCTGCTTAAAACCATCTCCTTTTGAGACTGGCCTAATTCACTGAGAATACCAGCTTCCAGCTGCGACCATTTTGTTGTAAATGGTAGAACGTAATGGTTTTTATTGTCTAATTAGTAATCTATGAAGTAGGTATACACAGTTTATCCATTCCTCTTACAAAGGGCATCCAGTTTATTTCCATGTCTTTTCTACTGTGGATTGTGCTGCTTTACATAGAGGGTTGCAAGCCACTTTCTCATATACAGATTTCACTTCTTTTCAATATGTTCCCAGGATTGAAAGAGTCGAGGCATATAATAGATTGAGTTTCAGATGCCTTAGCACTCTTCATACTTAGCATTTAATTGAAGTTAAGTAAAACCTTAAGTTTTTATTTATATTCCCCAAAGAGCTAGGGAACCTGAACAGTTTTCATAATTCTATTATCCATTTGAATTAATTCTTAAAAAAAGATTTGCTCATTTCCTTTTCCATGTTTCTTCACAGGGCTGTCTGTTTTGCTGTCATTGAGTTCTGAAGCTTTTTTGGTAAATACTGGATATCAGTCACCTACCTGTTGTGCAATGTGCAAAGATTTTCTCCAATTCTTTTGGTTGCTTCTTTGATCTTACTTGCTGTAAAGAAGCTTCCTAGTTCAATGTAGTCATATTGTTTCTTTGACTTTGACTACATGTACTTTTGGCAGCTATTCTAAGACTTCACCTTTCAGAGTATTTCCTATTTGATTTTTCCTGTAGTGGTTTGACAGTTTCAGGGTGCAAAGCTCATATGTTCTTATTGATATAAGGCAGCCTTCATGCAAAATGCAAAACAAATAGACATAAAGGTAAAGATGTATTTACATATATTCTTATAACTGAACTCTAAAACAAAGACTAGCATACCGGCAACCGAAGATAAATTGCAGTATGCATTTCTACTCCCAGATAAAAGGAGGACTCACATGAAACAGTTAAATATATCCCAGCCATATACTACATTTTCTACCACTACCTGTATCTATGCATTGTAATTACATGACACATTTGAGTAGCAGAATGTTGGACTTGTGACTGTTGCTGAAGGATTATGCTGTTAGAATAACATGGGGGAAAAAAACAAAGGAGAACAGAATGGCGAGGGAGGAAATACCTAAATGTGTAAATTATATCATGTAAAATTATAATAATAAAATAAAATGAAATAAAATAAAATAAAAATGCTTTCCAATAACCATTTAATTTTTGTTATAAAAATGATTAATTTACTTTTTGTCCAATTCTGAATTAACTATACAATTATGCCATACCAACAAATGAATGCTATTTACAAAAAAATCCGAGAAAACACCGCTAGATAGTTGATTTATATTTTAAAACTTGTCAATTTTTTGATCATGAAGAGTGGTTCCACACGAAGCATAATGCAGATGAAATAATAATAAAAACAATCATATGCATGTTCTTCATATGAAAAGTATAATTTCTATTTTTGTTATAAGTTTTATTTTACTGAAATTTTTAAACCATTGAGAATTTTATTATATTTAACAAAATATTTTATAAGGCAAATATCCGTGAGTTTTTTTTAAGACAAAAACTCCCTTTTATCCTGAAATACATTTTAAATTCAGAAATGAAATGACTTATAGAAATGCTTAGGATATGTTACATAGACTTCTTTTGCACACTGCGCATAATTTGCATAGTATTCACTACACTACATTAGTTACAAGTAATGAGGCAATATCAATATATATTTAAATGAAGCCCATGCTTGATTAATTTCTTAAGATTTTTCCCAGCAGCCTGGTTTTATTTTTGCACAGATGTAGATTATGCTACATTTAGTTCTTAGATCTTAATTTATTTTCCACTGAGAGTATTGGAATTAACTTTAAAAGTGAAGAAAGAGTGGACATGTAAACAATCAAACTTCTTATCACTCAATAATATCTTTGAAAAGCAAAGATACAAATATACAATAGTTTGCTACTTTGTAAATTCTATTGAGAAAACGAGATCATGTGCATTACCAAGAACTCTTATGGTTGATTGTTACATTAAACATGCATTCTCTAGGTTGACTCTTACACATTCAGATGTTTAAAGAGCTTTAATTCTGGGTCTGGCATGGCTAACTCTTCACTGTTAACTTGCCAGGATACCATTTGTGCTTTGGTTCATGTCCTGGCTGTCAACTTCTCACTCAGGTCCCTGCTTGTGCCCTGGGAAGGCAGTCAGGGATGGCCCAATGCCTTGTTACCCTGCACATGTGTGGGACACCAGGAAGTGGCTCCTGGCTTCAAATTGGCTTCAATGAGGCCATTGTAGCTACTTGGGGAATGAACCAGCATATGGAAGATCTTTCTCTCTGTCTATCCTTTTCTCTGTAGATCTTCTTTTCAAATAAAAATGACTAAATCTTCAAAAAAATTCTTTAATTTTTGAAATCATTTCACCATCACCATAATAGCAAAAGTATTAGGAAGAAGAATTGCAGTTGTATAGATTACTGAAAAAGAATTAACAAAATTTTATTTTTTCAAAATGTTCAGGGTAAATAAATTGCATTTTTAAAAGTGTTAATTTCAAAAATTTTTGCAATAAAATAAATCAGTCTAATTTTCCATCAATCTTTTGAATTATCTTGATGTAAAATGACCTGACAGCTTCATATTTCATTAAAAGCTCACAAATGAATGTGGTTTAATTTTAAGAGGATTAATCTGATTTTATCAG
This sequence comes from Ochotona curzoniae, assembly GCF_017591425.1. Taxonomy (NCBI): domain Eukaryota; kingdom Metazoa; phylum Chordata; class Mammalia; order Lagomorpha; family Ochotonidae; genus Ochotona; species Ochotona curzoniae. The sequence continues at coordinate 47,227,360 of NW_024467119.1, forward strand.
TTTGTGTTTTCTTATCCTATCGAAAGCATGGTTCTTACAATTTACAATATGATCAACACATGCCTTTAATCTTCATAGGAACTTAAGGTAGGGTTCTGTTTTTATAGCCACTTCATATTTAAAACAACTGGAAATAACAAAGTTATTATGATTCCAGAACAATTAGCCAGCATCAGTCCTTTGAAAGACACTTCATAGCGTTTACAGTATTTTCTTCACTTGTGTGAAAATGCATCTGCCTGGAAAAAGCAACTGTGACTGTCGCAGGCACCAGCGACCTGAACCAACACATGAGAAATATCAAACTATCAGCTAATTTCCGTTTGTTTTTTGTAATGTTGATTAATTTTATTACAAAGGACATTTGCAGAAGGAAGGAACACACACACACAGAAAAAGGGAGAGAGACACCTTCCATCCATTGGTCACTCATCAAATTGCCACAAAAGTCAGAATTCATCTGATTGATTTGAGGTCAGGAGCCAAGAGCTTCCTAGTGATCTCCCAGGTGGGTATAGTGGCCGAGAGCAGTGAACATTCTCTTGTGTTTCCCAAGTCATAACCAGGAATCTGTGGTTTAAACATTTAAAACCTTCTTTCAGTTAGTTTGAAAAACACTATTTAAAAAGTAAGACTTATGTGTGTGTTTCATAGATAGATAGATAGATAGATACATACATAGATACATAGAGGGCACAACATAGCCTGGTGGCTAAATTCTTTTTTTGCACCCACTGGGATGGGTGTTCATTTGCGTCCCAACTGTTCTATTTGCCATCCAGCTCCCTGCCTGTGTCCTGGGAAAGCAATAGAAGACAGTCCAAAGGTTTGGAACTGTGCAACTGCACAAAAGACCTGGGAGAAGCTCCTGGATCCTGGCTTTAGATCAGCTCAGCTTCAACCACTGTGGTAGCTTGGGGAGTGAACCAGCATATGAAACATCTTCCTCTCTGTCTCTCATTCTCACTGTAAAATCTCACTTTCCAATAAAATAAATAATTTTTCACAAAAAGTATGCAGTGACTATCATTTTTAGCAAACTAGATAAATCTACATAATAGAGTGCTGAGAGACATTACCCAGACACAGAAAGATAAATAGCAGAAAATTCAATTTATGTCTAATCTAAACGCCAAATCAATTGGAATGGGAAATAAACTGGTTATGGCCAGAATCTGGGCAGGAGGCTTTTATTGTTGTTGTTATTGTTTTGTGGGAATGGGAGAGCCCTTGTGTAACCAGAACACAGTTACAGTTTGATAAGTGTAGCAAGTTTCTGGTGTTTCACTGCACATCAGCCTGACTTCACTGGCTGCTAGGATCCTTATAATAGAATGGGATTCCATGTAACTTTATTTCAGTCCTATCTTCTGACATCTTTTTTAAAATGTTACATAAAGTTGTCCAGTTGGGGAAATGACATAAGCCAAGATTTCCACAGACACAAATTGCCAATTTTTATGATTTTATAACCATTTGGATCAATTTTGTTTTTGTGATGTTTCCAATCAATTCAAATATTAGCAAGTTTCCCTTTTCCGAAAGAAAAATTACCATGTTATGTGCCACTTGATTATAAATTACAATTGTGAATCCAAGCATTTAAGTTCATGACCTTTAACTATCAATTCTGACAAAGCTGGATGATGAAATGTGGCAATGAGATTTTTGGCATGTAATGAAATGGGTCCAATTTAATTAAAATGTAAGATATTGTTAAGAAGAAAGGTCATACTAAGAAAATGCCATTTCCTAAGTATATTAGCAAGCACCCTCCAGTGTTTGCTACATGTAAAACATACAGTTACTACTTGACATTTTGGAAGAAATTGAACTGCTTGCGACATATACTTAAAAAAAGTTTGTGTTCTTTCGTTGCATTGTTCACCTTATTCACATTTTTAATCAGTGAATTTTGAATATCACACTGCTCAAACTTTGTCTAGGAAACTTAAAAGCTTTACTAATAAAATGTTATTACAAATTTCAAACCAGAAATAATTTAGGAAATATTTTCATATATATTTTAAATGGAATTTTCACCCTTTATACAAATATTCTGTTACAATTTTTCAATTTTATTTTGGTGGAGAAAGTTGAGATGTTTTACAAATTAATTTGCCAGAAGCATGAAAATGTGATTTTTTTAAAAAAAGATTTATTTATTTTTATTGGAAATGCAGATATGCAAAGAGGAGGAGAGACAGAGAAGAAGATCCTACATCATATGGTTCATTCCCCAGGAGGTTGCAATGGCTTGAACTGAACCTATCCGAAGCCAGGCTCCTGGAGCTTCTTCCGGGTCTCCCATGCAGGTGCAGGGACCCAAGGCTTTGGGCCATTTTTGCTTGCTTCCCCAGGCTACAAGCAGGGAGCTGGAAGGGAACTGGAGTTGCTGGGATTAGAACCGGCACACAAAAGGGGTCCCTGACGATTCAAGGCAAGGACTTAAGCCACTACACTATCTTGCTGGGCCACAAAAATGTGACTTTTTAATGTCTTGCCAATGCTTTTATTTCAAAGATTGATACAGTAAAATCATAAGATGTGAAGTGTTTGTGTCCCACTCTGCTGTAGTGGGTAAATCCGCTGCTCTCAACCTCAACATCTTACATGGATACTGGTTCATTTATTGACTGCTCATTTCCAATTCAGCTCTCTGCTCAGAGGCCAAGGAATGCACTGGTAAATACTTACGTGCTGGGGATCTTGATATGCAAGTGGGAGTCGGGGAAGAACCTTCTGGTTCCTAGGTTTGTTCTGACCCACTTTGACCATTGGATCATTTGGAGCCTGAATCAGCACATGGAAAAATACTTTTTCATTCTACTTTTCAAATAAAATATTTTTAAAAAGGTACAAAACGCTTTATATCAGTAGAAGTGACATAGTATGAGTTTCAGATTCAGGAAATTTGAACCTAAAAAAAAAACAGTAGGGTTTCTAAAATCTGAATTTATGGATATGTTTACCTTTAATAGTGACACAAAGTAATATTATTGTTAAACTGAAATTAAAATTACATTGCATCAAAATTGCATGTTTTCATGAAATTAGGGCATTTTCTCTTTTTGTTTAAAGTCAGATCGCTGTAATTCAGTGAATATGGAATTATTCACTGAATACTTCCTAGACAAAAATTATTGACTCAACTGATTAATATATATATAGCCCAAGTCATATCCTAAGTTTGCAATACTTACCACGCAGTAAGTTTAGAAAGAGAAAAATCAAATATTGTAAAAATGCTGATTTCACTTTCATATATGTAAATAAAACTCAGGAATAAGCTTTAAAATATTATCACTTTTATCAATCCATGTTCTTTCTAATAAAAGCATGTGGGAAAAACTCAATTCTCTAACTCAAAGAAATGTAAGTTTTCTTATTTATAATCATACTATTTTTTTCATTTTCAGATTACACAAATACATTTGAATTTTTAAGGAAAAATTCAGGGGCTTTTCAGAATGTACTGCGTTTAATGAGAGTTTATAATTTGTTTACTTATACCTAGGACCTCTAGTCTCAAATTCATTGCTAATATTAAACATATAGACTTTGTCAAATATTAATAAGACATGGTATGATCCATTTTTTAGGTTTTTACTTTTGAAAGAAAGTTATTGCTTTAAAAAGCTATCTTTTCAAAGTCAGAGTTTATATCTATAACATGTATAGTAAACCAATAGGGGAGGACATAAGGTTACCTAACCCACAGTGTTAAAAGAAGTCAGACCTCGTGAAAGGTGGCATAACAAGGAATGGAAATCCAGCTATCATTCCTACGGTCAACTTATCCATAAATAGTTATCCATAAATATCATCAAATGATTATTCATCTCTGAAGAAAGATATTGAAAAATTTCTATTAGAAGTATGAATTTTCATAAATTTATTTAAATTGTGGATTATATTTCTGTTTTAATCAGATATTCATTGAGTGGCATCATTAGGCATCATTCTAGGCAACAAGAAATAAATATTAAAGGACAAAAAAAGAGAAAGTCCCCGTCATAAGAAATTATCTTATATTCAGAAAATAAGTGTTATATTGCCTGGAAAAAAGCTGATAGGCGCACTGTGCCTGGTTAATGCCAGATTTATGTTATCCACACCAGTAAGACAGTGTAGTTGCTAAATCATGTTTTTTGTTGTTGTTATTATTGCTGTCTTTTTTCTTCTTCTTCTTCTTTAAAGGTAAGTTGGAAAAGTGGGGAACTCCAGGTGAGAACATGCCACCTCAGCCACCACTTGAGGTGCTGCAGATTGCTGGTGGGGAGGGGTCTTGGGGACTTATTGGAGTGGGGGTGGCTGAAGGCATATGTGACTTCTGGGGTCTTCTATGTACCAGGCCACTGCAATCACAGCTAATGCAGGAAGCTGAGATAATGGGAGAATGGGTCACTGGGGAGGGAGCATGTCTGGGTCAAGCCAAGGCAGCTGCCCACATGTGAGACCTGGGCTAGGCTAAATACCCTTGCCTGCAACCAGCTGATGAATGTAAAAGCACGGTCTAGGGGCACATCTGGCTGGGCTAGGACATGGTACCTGTCTGTGAATGTCAGCCAGGCCCACAAAATGCACTAGGATGTGAGAAAACCAGACCTGACAGCAGATTCTGTAAGGAAATTGTGAGTTTGCCTCTCTGGGATAGTACTACCTGCTGGTTTATGCAGAAAGCCTAGGGCAGCAACTGGCTGAGCCAGTGTGGACAACACAATTCACCTTATAGGAACCCACTGGACACTCAAGAGAGCTGGTTTGGGAGGAGGTTGGGTGGGGCCAGGACAAAGCACCTGCCAGTACATGAAAGAAAGGGTCAGAACTGAGGGCAGGCCATGTCAAGTGGGTCTGCACTGCTGTGCTGCAGTTCCCACTTGTGAGCGCTAGAGCTGGTACTGTGGGTAGGCCAGCCTGGTTCCCATAGAGGCCATAACAAACACTGGAGAGATGACCAGGTCATTTCCACTGACCTGACAGTATAGACAATGGCTCCAGTGGCTAATTGGGCTAATGATAAATCAAGGATATGCAGTGCTTTTTAACTTAAAGCTGGCTTTACAAAATCACTAGAAATTCTTGAGAATTAAAGCTTCTAAATATACCAGTCTTGCCACTGTTAGTCTATGAGCACTGTCTTTTGTTCTTCCATGCTGAGATAAATTGCAAAAGGCATTGAAAACTCACGTTGGAAAATTGCCTACCTCCTTGTGAGCAAAGACTTGTCTTTTACAAGGCATGCAAAGGATGAGCATGATGAAATATGCTAAAAACTTTAAGAGTACACTTACAAAATTAACTAAATAGCTGTGTAAAACAGCTTTACACAATATTATTCCAATTAATGAAATGAATTACGCAATATCAATTATCATTCACTTTTGCAAAGTTTGCATAGAAAGCTATAATCTTGAATGCAAAATAACATTGAAAGTACAAATGCAATAAATATTGCTATTATAAGACTATTGACTGCACATTCCTTACATTAAAAAAATCTGCTTGCTTCATTTGGAAGGTTATTACATTTTTACAATCTTCATCTTTACTACACATCATATGTATGTTAATGGAAACACAAGGACAGATTATAAAAAAGTCTTTCATTCTAGAGAAAGAGCACAATTGTGCAAAATTTTGCAATTTAACTATCCAGTTTATATTTGTTGCCTCTCCCCATATTAAGAAATATTAGTTCTAAGAAAGATCAATATTATGAGAAATCTAAATTGATCATTTTTATAATAAAGCCATAAAGGCAGAATATATGTTCTGAAGATAATGCAAATACGGATAAACAGAAACTTTGAATTTTATTTCTTTGAACATGTTTACTCTCTAAAAATTGACATAATCTAAATGACCTTTACTTATACATTTGCAACAATTTAAATCTTAAACGATGAGTGGAGATAATTATCCTACAAATTACATTAAAGATTTGTACTTATTATGTTATCCATAACAGTTTCCAGTGAAGACATCACACTTCAAGGATAGAATGCATGTTGTTTTCATTTACAAAGGCTGCTCTAAGAGCATAACCAAGAATCTGGACTGCTACACTTGTCAACACACAGGAAAACAAAGCCAAAGAGTTGAGGCATCTTGGAGGATCTACTTGGGCCAGACTGTATCACCTGACAGTGCACATGGGGCTAAGCGGAGGGAACATGCCTAAACAGGTTGCATCCCCACAGGTGCATGTGAGCACTGGGTCAGGAGTCCTGCTTCATAGGGTTCTTGAGAGTCACCCTGACTAGGCCCAGGTACCTGTTAAACACAATTGCCAGATCTGTGGGTAGGCCAGAAAGGGCCACTTCACCTCTTACTGAACTTGTAAAGCCTGTAGTAGGGGAATGCTGGGTCACCAACGCAACCTCTGTTGTTCATGTGATAGAGGTCTAGGAACAGGCTTGGTAGGAGTCTGTGGGGGTTTCCCTGACCTTGTGGCTACACCCGCAGTTGCATGCAACGGCTGGGGTTGGGGGACAAGCAAGATCAGTCTACAACACCCATGAGAATGTGTGGAAGCCAGGTATCAGTTATGGCCTAGTTGCAGTTCAGGGGATTAGTCTGACTTGGCCCCTGTACCAACTGACAACCGGATGAGTCAAGTCTGGAGCAGCCTGGGCCAGGCAGCAGTAACCTCCATCGCATGTGAGAGCTGGGACTGGAGGCAAGTGTGATAGAGATTCTGGAGGGTCACGTCAACCAGGCCAAAGGTACCGGCCAATGAGCTCAAGCGTTTGATCAGAGTGGCTAGCTCAGTGGTTTAATTGGCTAATCTGCCTGAAAGAATCATTATCCCATATGGGTACTGGTTCATTTCCTGGCTTCTCCTCTTCCCATCCAGCTTTCTGTTTGTGGCTAGGGAAAGCAGTATAGGATGGTCCAAAGCCTTTGAGCCATGCACTCATTTGGGAGACGTAAAAGAATCTTTGGTATCCTGGTTTCAGATCAAATCAGCTCTGGCCACTACAGCCAATTTGGGCTATGAACCTGCAGATGGAAGATATTTCTCCCTGTCTCTCTGTACACATGCCTTTCCAGTGAAAACAATGGGACAGATATGAGGATGGAAAAGATTTGGCTGATAAACCACTGGTTCTCAAAAGGGTGGAGGCTTGGGATTTGACAGGTTAGAATGTCGCATCTACTATCATACATGAGAGCCAGACCTGGGGAACAGTCTGCAGAGGTCCCAGGGATCTCCCCAGCTGGGTCAGTATACCAGCCAATGTGTGAGAGAGCCAGGGATGGGGACAGGTTGGGTCGGACCACTTCACTTGTCAACATTCACTGGATCTTGGACTGTGAACTATCCTGACAGGAGTTCTGGAGGGCACCCCTAACCAGGCTGGCAGATCCACAGACATAGACATTAAGCCTTTCAGACCAGCAGAGCACCTCTAAGGAGCAAGAGAGCAGGGCTATGCATGACCAGGAGTAACCTGTCCAGGAGTGGCCCCCCTAAACTGCATGAGTACCTTGACTGACAGGACATTCCATAGAAACGTGACCCCACTATATACATATGTTTTAAGACTGCACCACCTCTGTAACTCATGACAGAAAAAGGATGAAGAACATACTGAGACACAGATGAAAGATGAGAGAATGGGCTTCTTTAATCCAACAGATATCATGTACCTCTTCGAAAGGTGCAAGAAATGCAAGTGACAACACTTTCAGCAGAATGCTACAGAAGAACCTGGAAATATCGACACTCTGAGCTAAACCTGTACAACCAACAGGTCTCATTACTTAAGTCATAAACCATCGTGAGGACATATGCACTTTTAAAAAATACATATTTATTTTTATTTGAAAGGCAGATTTTCAGAAAGAATTAGAGACAATGAGATCTTTCATCTGCTGATTCATTCTTCAAATGGCAACAACTTCCAGAGCTGAGGCAATCCAAAGAGAGGAACCAGGAGCTTTCTTTGGATTTCTCATGTGGGTGCAGGGACCCAATCACTTGAGCCATCCTCTGCTGATATTGCTATCCATAAACAGGGGGGTGTGGAACAGGTAGAACACAATCAAGTGCCTATATAGGATGCTGATATTGGAAGGTAGAGGATTAGCCTGTTGGGCCACCATGTCCAACGACAGTAAGTTTCCAGCAATGTTTTAGAGCATTCCAGTTAATGTAGGGAATACAGCCATAGCCACGGAAAGGACATGCTCCAGATTTACTAGATGAGACTCAGAATTAAATCAACTACACAGAAAACTTGTCACAGGGCAGAAGTCACATATCCCCAGTCCATGTCATTCTTACCCCTCTAACATTCAAATAACCACCCACAGGATATTTTCCACCACGAAGGGACTTGAAGAGGTATCATATACCTTTCATTCCTCTCCCACATGGTACTTATGTAGTGTAACAACCAGGAGTAGTATGCCCTCTCCTCTCCATCCTGCTATGGATGTGATTCTCTCACCCTTCCTCCTCTTTCTGACTCATTTCATCCTTATAAGTGACACATATTGATCTACAGTCTCCATTCCCTCACCTTTGTAATGAACATTTAAAAAAATAACTTTAAAATAGAGATAAATGGCGTTGTATTATTGATAAAATGTTTAATTCAGCAGGGAGATATAGCACTCATTAGTATAAATACACCCAGCATTAGACTATGAGATGGGTCCAGCAAATACTATCAGACATAAATGGAGAGACAGATTCCAAGGCAATAATAATGGGTAACTTCAACACCCTACCCCAAATAAATCAATAAATCCTCAGGACAGAAAATTAAAGGGATGAATAGCAATGAAATACACCATCAAGCAAACAGACTTAACAAACAGTTACAGAATGCATATTTATCTTAAAAGCACATGGAACATTATCAGGATCTACTAAGTGGTAGAAATGTTAAAACTGAAAGACGTGGCTAGTGCAAGTGTGCCCCAAAGTTGATTCGTGGTCTAATACGTGGTCACACTAGAGAATGTTCTGTGTGGGTTCCTGCACCCATGTGGGTGAACAGGGTGAAGCTCTTGGTTCCTGGCATGCAGTACCCCAGTGCTACAACTGTAGCCACTTAGGAAGGGAATCAGTAGCTGGAGCTCTGTTTTGGCAAAAAAAAAAACTAACCTTGTCCTTTTAGTAATGCTCATTCCCACAGCACAGCACTAAGTAAACAAAACATAAATGAACATGTAAATGAACAAATCATTTAGGAGGCACATAAGTTTGAAGTTGCACACTCATACAAAGAGAGAATCTTTCCAAATGTAATTTGTACAAATGATTTCAGTTACATAGTCATAAGCCAAATATGCCTATATTTAAATATCATTATGAATATATAAATTTGTATTAAAGATATACACACACGTGAATCTAAACTGTTCTCAATGTTAGTAAGGTAAAATAATGCACAATCATCTGTTCTTGACATCAGAGTTAAAGTTATCATTGCAGTAAGTGATTAAATTAAAAATGAGTATTAATAAGTTGCATTGGGTATCTATTATATTGTAAGACCAGAGTAATTGATAGGTACTACTTTCAGAAAATATCACTGTGAATTTGAATCACTTTTTAAAATGGGTATGAAAACATTCAAAAGTCATGTGGGAACAAAGCATATTTTGTAGATTCAACATTGTCATTAAGAGAATATATTGTAATGGAAGGTATTAAAGAGAGCTTGAAGTATAATACAATGCTTATTAAATTAATGCCATAACATATGAGAATGGAAAAATATTTCAAGCATAAATCTCCATAGAGGGCAAATATTCTAAAGTGCAAGCCACAAAGTTCAGAGTAAAGGAGAACATGAAATTCAAATTGTAGCGACACTGTCTACAATATGACCTCTGTGTTTTGTGGTGAAATATTCATATACAAGCCTGTTTCCACAGCATTGTCTGCTCGGCTTCACTAGAAGAGGTGGTTAACGCTAGTCCTTGGAGTATTCCACTGATGCATACCGTATTTATCTCTTGTGTCCTTATCCCAAGAGTCACTTTGACCAGTGCAAGAATAGTCATACTAAGCAAGGTATCTTTCTGTCTCTCCAAACCTACTTCATCCCATAAAAAATCATTCCTGCTAAAGTAATGTTTTCTACAATATGAACGAATATATATACATTTAGTAAGTGGAAGAAGACCTCCAAGTAAACACAATGTAAGTTAAGTATTGAAAAAGTAGAATCTCTAAACAAAAATTGATTTTCCCATTCTGGCCTGACATGCAGAATTCCACAGCTCTTAATTAGGCTTTAGGACACTGGTAGATTGACATAAACCAAAAATGTCTCTCTGAAAGCTTCCATAATGATTAGTGCTCTCAATATGATTATTCATATGTGATTCTTATCAAAACATCCATTCTGCATTTAATAACATCATATATAATATGTATATCACATATACATCATATATGTATATCACCTACATATACATATATCTGGAGATAATATTTTAACCTAATGTGTTTTGACAGTTCTTAGCAAAAGTTTACTAATGTTCACAATTTTGTATTGGAAGGTCAGTCAATAGCACTCTCACATATGAATAATTTGTTTCTAATGTAGATTAAATTTATGAGAAAATACTCATTTCCTGAAATTAGAATTAAAACATCTCAGAAGAAATATGACATCAATTAATATCATGGAAAGAACATTTACACTATTGTTATGATGTAGGAGAAAACAGTTGGGGGAGGGGGAGGACATGAGGGGAAATCGCTAAGTTTAACGAATTATATCATGAAAAATTAAAAACAAAAAAAGAAAGAACACTTTTTATATTATTACAATTGCATAATATTGTTTTAAAATTTCATTTGTTGTACCATTAGTTAAATTTTGTTTAACAAGTTTTGACTCATTACCACATCAGTCTTAAAATCTAGAATTGGAAGTATATGCTTATTAACTAATTATTAATTACTAATAAATTTATTAATAATCATTTTAGCAACATAGGATTCCAAGATTTTATCTTTCCCACCTACACATAGTTCTTTGCCTTCATTTTCTTTTTAGATTTATTTATTTATTGGAAAGTCAGATATACAAAGAAGAGGAGAGACAGAGAGGAAGATCTTCTGTCTAATGATTCACTCCCCAAGTGAGCGCAATGGCCGATGCTATGCCGATCCGGAGCCAGGATCTAGGAACTTCTTCCAGGTATCCCACATGGGTGCAGGGTCCCAAGGCTTTGGGCCGTCCTCGACTGCTTTCCCAGGCCAAAAACAGGGAGCTGGATGGGAAGTGGAGCTGCCGGGGTTAGAACCGGCCCCCATATGGGATCCCGGTGCTTTCAAGGCAAAGACTTCAGCCACTAGGCCACGCCACAGGGCCCTCTTTGCCTTCATTTTTAAAATTTCATCATTTAATAAAAATGTACTCTATTCTCAGTTATGATTTCAATTTCATTCATATTTTTATCATTATAATATCGACCTTATTACTACTGTGTATTCTAAAATACTTCTGAATTGTTGGCAGTTAGTTGTTTTATTATTCTAGATCATTGAATTTAGACACTATACACATGTAATATTATGTGCAACTTGATAGATTTATTCATAAGTCTACTAGCATAAATAAAACATATAAAATTGTGCTCTAAACAGATTGCCAGAAAACCTGGCATTAACCTATGTCATAATGGTTGGGATATGAATTTTAAAATGAATCTCGGTGGCAATTATTTGTTTATGTAACCAAACACTGTTAGAGCAAAAATAGATGGTTCTAGTCATAAGAAATCACTACAGACAGGATTCAACACTTTTTAAAGATTTAATTAATTTTTTTGTTTTGTTTTATTCTAGAACTCCACATGCTCTGGGATTTTCCTCCACAAATCCTCTCCCCTTACTGATTTCCCCCATATTATTACAACATTATAATCCCCATAAGCAGTCATAAGTTCATCATTCTACTATTTTAGTGTTTTGTGACATTGTGCATATGGACAATGGCAGAGATTCCAGCATCCCATGTCAGGATATATTTAACCGTTTAATTGGGAGTCCTTTGATTTGGAAGTAGAGATGCATGCTGCATTTTATCTTCACATCTAGATATGATAGTCTCTTACAAAGTTAATATAAATTCTCTTAAATAAGAAGCAATGTGGCCCGACATGGTGGCCTAGTGGATAAAGTCCTTACCTTGAATGTGTCAGGATCCCATATAGGTGCTGCTTTTAATCCCAGCAGCTCTGTTTCCCATCTAGTTTTCTGCTTGCGGCCTGGGAAAGAAGTCGAGGACGGCCCAAAGCCTTGTGCTAAACCTAGAGGAAGTTCCTGGATCCTGGTTTTGAATAGGCACAGCTCGGGTCATGGCGGTCACTTAGGGCATGAAACACTGGACAGAAGATCTTCCTCTCTATCTCTCCTCTCTGTATGTCTGACTTTGCAATAAAAATAAAATAAATGTTCAAAAAATGTTTTAAAAGCCATAAAAAGAAATCAAAAACAGGAATAGTTTTAAAAAGGCACCTTAGGTGTCCAAAATTTGAAAATATTTGAAAATATTATGAATTCTTTATCCTTTGTAGTTTAATAATCAAATATCTCATTATTTATGTAAGAATGGACATTTAATGCCAAGTTCATTTTGATAGTAACTGGGAAAGTCTTTTTCTGCTACCTAGAATATGAAAATTACCTTTAAATTTGCAACCTAAACCTGATTTATCAATATTATTATAATAAATCATATGTTAGCAGTTGAGACAAAACACCAAAGAGTATGAATAAATGTTTTTAAAGATTTGTTTGTGTTTACTGGAAATGCAGATTTATAGAGAGGAGGGCAGAGAGAAAAAAAGATCTTTAGTTCACTGGTTCACTTCCAAGTGGACATAATGTTAGAGATGAGCTGATCTGAAGCCAGGAGCTTCTTCCGGATCTTCCACGCAGGTGCAGGGTCCCAAGGCTTTGGGCTGGCCTCAATTGTTTTTTCAAGCCATAAGTAGGAAGATGGCCGGGAAGTGCCGCAGTTGGGACAGGAACTGGTGCCCATATGTGATCCTGGTGGGAGCAAAGTGAGCATCTAGCCATTGAGTCATCGCACAGGTCTATGAAAATATGTCCAAGACTTAGATTCAGCCTAACTTATTTTTCAATGAATTCAAGTAGATTAAGACATATAGAATGACTAATCAAAGCAAGAATGTTTAAGGGTTACTCTTGGTAGCCTCAAAATATTATCCCAGAGATAATTCTTCATTATGAATTTATTATGAAAACCAACAATATTGTGCAGACAGTTTGAAGGAAAATATTGGCCCCAGTGTGAACATACCAGTATCACATTTAAAAAGAAGAATATATGTATTTTTTGAGAGAAGGGTAAATATAATTCATCTAAGTTTCAAAGGAAAAAATAAAAAAGAATGTTATGATAAGGATATGTGTGTGGACTTCAAGAGAACCTTCCAAAATATTGGCAGGCACTTCAGGATTCCTGAATAAAACAGTTGCAGGAGATATGTACTGCTGGCAGGAATGGAAGCCACCTCACAGCCAGTCCCCAGTCCTGCAGCAGGACACTGAGTCCAGGGAGTGCTGCTGCAGATGACACTACCATTTCCTCCACCCACCCTGCCGTGGCAAGGATGAATCGTCTCCCAAGTTTCTTACTACTAACACATGTGAAAGATTAGAGGTAAATGGCTTTAAAGCTTTGAAGTGGATTTGATTTGCCCCATCTGACTCCACAGGCCTGTGCCCTCTCCCATTGCTCATGTTTTGTTTTCACGCTCTCTGGTTGATACGTGCCATTGGTGCTTTCCATATCCTAAGGTGCCTTGGAGAATTAAAATAAACAGCCCAAAGGGTGAAGTTGACCAAGAGTAAGAAAGCTTATGGAAATTTATAATTTCTTGATATTAAAAAATCAAGTATATGAACATTTCATATTGGAAAACTTAAAACCTTGATTTGAGGTTGTAAGAATCTTAAGTTGTCTTATTTGATGACACAAACACTGTCCAGTAATAAGTACGCATCCTGCCTTCCACTGGTGTGGGATAGATAATGATGCAGATGCAACCTGCCTTGCAGTCCTTTGGCAACTATGTGCAGTGTTTTTGATCACCCTTCCCCTTTCAATTTCATCTGCTTACTGTGTTTCTCAGAAGGCTTAGGGTGACTTTCAGCAGAGTGGCAGTGAGAGGTTGGCTATAATCTGCTTAGCAAGAACACTTGTACTGATGTTTTGCCCCTTCTACTCTTGAGGGTCAGCTGTTATCCTCAGTGGTGATCTGTCTTGGTTTCAAGGGTCTGAGGGGGACAGCAGCAGTGACAGCCTGTTCTATTTTGTACTCTGAGTGCAAGCAGCAGGGTGCTCTGCATATGGTACTTTCAAAGATTTAACGATTAGGATTTAGGTTCAGTCTGAGGGAAAGATTGATTGATTTTAGCATATTGGTGAACCCTTGCTTTAGGCTAGGAATAAAAACCATACTTCTCTAGTCTGATGTTATTGCTTTTCATTTGTTTTTATTGATTAGCTGTCAGTGATAAGATCTTGCCTCTCAAAACAAGACAGGTGCTAGTGGCCATTTTTCCTTTTTTAAAAGCTTTTGTAGCAGCAACTTACAGAAAATAGAAATAAAGGAGATAGAAATGAAAATAAATACACATGCCACTTTGAAAATACTAGTGAGGCATGAAATATTGAAATGCTAGAATTCTACTTACTCAGTAAGATAAATTTATACGAAAATAATGAAACTTACTTGGCATGGGGAACTCTCTTAAATATATGAATGTACATTGCAAAGAAAATATTGTATTACTCATCTATAAAAAAACCAAACAAGATAAAAAACCTTTCTGCCATCCACACTACATGGCCTGAATGTTTTAAAGAAGGTGACTGAGATGGGGCCAGCACAATGGCTCAGTTAGCTAATTATCCAACTGTGAAAACACTGAGAACCTGTATAGGCACTAATTCATGTCCCAGCTGCTCTATTTCCCATCTGGCTTCCTGCTTGTGGGAAACAGTAGATGGTGACCCAAAGCTTTGGAAATCTGCACCCATGTGGGAGACCCAAAAGAAACTCCTGGATCCTGGCTTTGGAATGGCTCAGCTGAGGCCCTAGTGACCATTTGGGGAGTGAACCAGCACATGGAATATGTATCTCTTATTTTTCCTTCTCTCTGTAATTGTTCCTTTCAAATAAAAATAAATAAATCTCAAAACTGAAGATAAATCAGGGCATATTTGGCTGTTATAAGTTTTATAAAAGAATGGTTTATTAATAATCACAAAATGAGACACAGAATAATAAGATACATATTTTTATTGGGTTTCTTATATATAATTCATTCAAATAAAAATCAAATGGATATATACATGAAAGTATTCAGGAATAGTTACAGAAACAACATAATACATATGAAAAGCCGAAAAGTTAATAGTCCTTAATACAGTGTGTAATTTTAGGGAAATTACATGATACAAATGGTGAACACTTACAAAAATTACAGTCCATCAGTTTCAAGGAATGTCCCACATTTATCATAGCTTAACTGAAGTAATAGATCTCCATTTCTTGGCCTTTGCATTCCCAATGTTATCATTATTTATATTCTACATACTGTTTGCATGTGACAATATGATTCTAAAAATAACTAATTTTACAAGGATCCTCACGCGGCTACCCTTAGTGTGTGAGCAGCTCACGGTTTTACTGACAGTCCTTCAAGTGAACATCTACAAGGAATCCGGCATGCACACCAATCGGAAGTTTCACTACATACAAACAAACAGCAATAACTTCAGAAGTTTTCTACTACAAAATATGGTTTCTTTGTTGAAGAGTAATTAGTGGTAATGTTAATAATGTCAACTCAGTTGAAAATGGCTGCAGTGGTAGAGGTGCGGGTTGGAGGTTTCATGAGGAATGGGGACTGGATGAGTTAAGGAGACTTGAGAGATGAAGAAAGGAGATTCTTAGCCTGAAAGGAAAGGGGGTAAAAGTAGGTATCATAGGACCGGGGTCCCAGGGAAGAGCGAAGGATCCTGAAGGGGGACGGTGGCGGAGGGGCAGCCAAGAGAGAAGTCCAGGAATACCCCTCCAAACTTGGGGTCCCCAAGGCAATCACGGGGAAAGAAGACTTGCAGTGTCAAGAAAGAGAACAGAAGATGATGAGAGGGGCCTGAAGGATCAGGATGCTAAGAGGCAAGATTACGAGCTGGGGTCCCACAATGGAATTGAAAGGCAGAGTGGGGTCTCAGGAGCTCAAGGGGTGTGGAGTTCCTTTTGGGAAGGCCAGATTTTTGCTAGGGGCTTAGATTCTGTCTAGGTGCAGCTTGGGAGTGGCCCATGGAGCAAAGAGGTGGGCTAGCTTTAGAGCTTGACTGATTTTTAAATACAAATTATTTTATTATTTACTCAAACATTTTAGTATTTGTACATTGTGTATGGTTGATAAGATTTTAGTAATATATATGTATATAGAGCTAAACAGAAATGATTAACACAGATGATTCATTCCAATAAAGCAAGCCACCGTTAATTTCATTTTAATATTGACAATACATTCAATGTAATCTCTTTTCACTTGCATCGAAGACAAATCTTTCCCACTGACAGGCTGCAGTTTCTTTAGGAAGAACTTCACATGCAGTGCCACATGATATTAAAGCTTCAAAATACTTAAATGATATTAATGCTAAATTAATTAGAGCATTTTAAGCCAGAAATCCAATTCAGTTAAATGTAAAAATGAATTTATTATTAATGTACTACAGTAGTTACAGTGTTTGAGATAAAAGCACTGCCTGAATTACAGCTGTGCTTCTATTTCTGCTCCTTTTCCTGTGGTGTGGGAGAATATGACTTTCCTCTCTTTATGGTTACATTCTGATTGCCTGAACAAGGAACAAAGCATAACAGTTTCTTACCTGCTCCAATTATAAAAACCTCTACAGAAGAAAAATTAATAATTGGCCTGATTTTTTTAAAATTATGCTTTTCAAAATTATTATGAATAGATTAAAAATAATAGTGAAAAGGAACATATTTGGTCACAATTTATTACTATGCAGTTTTCTGAATCTGTATGAATATGTGGGGTTGTACATGTTTTCCTAGTTAGCATAGAGTTCTTGAAAACATTTGAGAATAACAACTCTTTATGGTCACCAAAATTCAGAAACCTATAGAATTAGCTGAATTATTCTGATGATTATGAAAATAATATATTTGCTGAAGCAAAAGGTTATGATTCCTGTTTTAATCAGGTTATGATAACTCTATGAAAAGAAAGAATATCAAAACACATAAAACACAGTTTGCTAATGATCTAAAAAAGTCAAATTTCTGGGTTATGTATATAAGGACTATTATATAAATGTATTGTTACTTTTCCACTCTTTGAAGTGTTCTAGAAGATAGGAGTCTTGTTCAGTTCTCTACCATTATAGTTTTGGATCTGATACATATAAAGTGTGCATTGTCATCAGTAAATATATTTTGTTATATTTGATGACATGCTGTGTATAAACATTCTGAGCTGGGAAACTCTTGTAATACTTAAGATACAACTCAACAAAAACAGAATCCATGGAAGAAAAAGGTATGGGGCCCAAAAATAACCGATCAGGAATGACTGGCCCTTTGTACAGAATAAAATATGACACACTTCCAAAGTCTTAAAAAGCAGACAAATTTAAGCAAATGGCTCTCGTGGGGGTAATTTATTTAATATCAGAAAACCAGAAATGAAATGCAATATCATAATACAACCAAATTGACTGCTAGTCTTCATTGAGTTAATAAAGTTAAATATGAAGTTAATACTTGTTTTGAATGTGAGAATAAATTAATGAAAGCAGATAAACTGTGTAGAATAGCAGAAGATACAAGAAAATAAATCGCAAAATTGAATTATATGATGGCTGTCATCTAATGATGAGATTACAGACCAGGTGAAGAGCAGGTAGAATTAAAATACAAGGGCACAGAGAAAGAAATGGCAGCAAAGATTTGATTAAAAACATAAACTAGGGAACTAAAATAAACTTTTAGCAGAAATGGCAAGTCATTAATTATAAACTATAAGTGAAGATGATGAAAAGCAATTTTTTTGGTAGTTTGGTTCTTAAAATCTTTGCATCCTCTTTAAATAGTCTTTTGAGAATCTGAGCTAAGTCTTGTATCTCTGGCCTCCGTGAGTACAAAGGAGGATGAGAAAATTGTGACAAATAAATACACAGATTTAGAATTCCTTTATTATGGGAACAAGGAAATATGGACATACACTACTCTGAAAAGCTGATATTGCATCTGTGAAAAGACTGTTCCTTGGATTTTCTGTTTTTTATGAACAAAAATAAATTTAAGTGCCATTTTTTTCAGAAAATTTTGATACTTGGCATAAATTGAGCATCCAATGCAGTCATGATGCCTAACTAATTGAAATGTTCCACATAATACTGAACAAAGCATAAAAAGTTTAGTTTTAATGAAACTTATTTATCTTGAAAAATCGACTTCACAATATATTGGTTAATTTATATATACATTCATAAATATGAACATGTGTAAATAAAAGATTGTAAGATGACTTGTGTCTTCCAATAAACAAGGTTAAGGATAAGAAAGTTGTACTGAATTTAGTCATACATTTCAAAATGCTTAAAGGAAAAAAAAATGTGAACAAATTCTTCAGGTATTCTAGCTTGGCTGTAAATCTTTAAGTATGATAGTATAGTAGCAGCGTTATATGGAAAGAACTGCTTTTATTTCTTTTCTTTACAATATTACATGCTCTTATAATAGTTTCATAAATATGAATTAATGCAAATAGTTATGATTTTATTCTTTACCACAGCATTAAATGAATAGTAAAACACACTAGTTATTCACTGCTGCAGCAAAATGCTTGTGCTGAAACACGATAACCCAAAAACTAAAGATCAAAGACTTCTTTGTCCTCTTGTCTGAGTAGCTTCTAATTTTACTGCTGCAGTTTGTAAATCTTCATACATGCATTCCTAGGCTACATTTATTGTGTTGTTACATCACTCTTGTGTTTATTGCCACCGTGGTACCTGACTTCAATTCAGAATAATGTACCTATATCTGACATGTGTAAACACTACAAGAGGATTTAGCCAGAAGTAATGGGATGGACATGAAGAAAAAAAAGATTATGTTAAAATGAATGCCTGAAAAAAATGAGCTCATAAAAAACCAAGAGAAAGAATATTTTCTGGGATATTCAATCAAGAGAAAACTTTACGAATAAAACATCTAAAGTTCAGTGTTGAATGTGAAACAAGTTGATTTTGTTTTGTATTTTTTCATGTTATCTCATCATCACCTAGCAAATCCAGAGTAACTAAGTAAGAAGCAGGTACCATGTTTTTCCCTTAAAATTTACAGAAAAATATAGATGACAATATACATAAAGACTTTCTATCTTATATATAAAATGAATAATTTATTCATTATTATACTTTCTTCATTTCTCAAAAAAATAGCATTTGATTTGTTGTTTTAGTTCCAATCAGGGATAATCAATTTCATACCAGCTCATTTGCAATTGAACAAATCTGAAAATTAAGACTGTATTTCACAGAAGATGCCTGTGAAACTAACACAATCTTTCTCCTTGCTGAAAATCCATTGCAAGCAAGTTGTTTTAAAAAATGTTTGTATTCATTTCCAAGTACAAGGAATTGCACAGTACCCTGAAATTTGAAAAGAACTGAGCCACACAGTAATATAAACTTTATTAAAAATTTTTATGAATAGTATAGGATGTTAGATATCAAAGAGTAAAGTTAAAGTGTGAAAAATTGATGTTCAGGGCCCGGCGCAGTGGCGCAAGTGGTTAAGGTCCTCGCCTAGCACGCCCGGGATCCCATATGGGCGCCGGTTCTAATCCCGGCAGCCCCGCTTCCCTTCCAGCTCCCTGCCTGTGGCCCGGGAAAGCAGTCGAGGACAGCCCAAAGCTTTGGGACCCTGCACCTGCGTGGGAGACCCGGAAGAGGCTCCTGGGTTCGGATCGGCATAGCATCGACCGTTGCGCTCACTTGGGGAGTGAAACATCGGATGGAAGATCTTCCTCTCTGTCTCTCCTCTCTGTATATCTGCCTTTCCAATGAAAAAATAATAAAAATAAATCTTTAAAAAAAAAAAGAAAAATTGATGTTCACAATGAGGTTATATATACATGTTTAAACATTTTAATGCCTACAAAATGTTAACATATTTTAAGTGTATACATATGCAATGTATATGTAAATATATGATATACATACACAGAAATATAATATAGGACAATATTTGTATTTTAGTAAAAATAATCATTATTAAGGATTTCCAGGGGTAGGCAATTGACACACAATTTATGTGATACTGACATTCCATATAGGTGTGCCTGACTTAATCCTATCTCCATTTTGCATTTCAGCCTTCAGTTTCTTCATAGCTTTGAATACAACAATCATTAGCTCCATTAAATGGATTCCTGACAATCATATGGGAGACTCCAGTTGGATTGCTAGATCACCCAGCCATATTTCTGTGGCTATTTGGAGAGTCAATCAGCAAGTATGTGTGTGGGGGGGCGGATATTACCTCACCCTTTATTTCCCTCTCTCACTAAATAAGTCAGAAAGTATTAGAAACAAAGCAAAATAAACACACAAGCCAAAGGAAAAAAAAAATCTTGTAAGCAGTACTGTGTGAAAGTGCATTGTCTTCAGCAGTGCTGACATCCCATGTAATTGTCATCTTGAGTTTATTCCACATCAACCCAGCCAACTGGTGATGCACTTGAGAAAGTAGATGATGATGGCCACAAATCTCAGTCTCTGCCATTGATGTGGGAGATTGGATGGAATTGCTGGCTCCTGACTTTCATTTGGTCAACAAAAGTGAAACAGAAAATAGGAGTGGTATCTTACTACTTTTGTTCTGTCTCTGTCTCTATAACTCTGACTTTCAAGTGATATAGGAATAAACATACGGGGAATTCTAAACACGTCTTACATACAAAAATGAGTTCCCATTATTTTAGCATCTTGGTAGATGCTTACAATGAAAGAATCTCAACTGAATTTGAACTGTGGTAATGCAACAAGGTGGAGGAATCCACCATGGTGGGGGGTGGGGGGTGGGGAGAATCCCAGTGCCTATAAAACTGTGTCAGATAATGCAATGTAATCAATTAAAAAAAAGTACACTATAATAGGGCTAATGTTGAAGCACAAAGGATTAACCTGCCTCCTACAGTGCCAGATTCCCATAGTGGCACTGTTTCAGTAACGACTCTTCCATTTTTTTATCTAACTTCTTCTTAACACACCTGGTTCACATTCTGTTATTCTGCTGATTTCCACTGCTTGGGATCCTGCCACCCACACTGAGACCAGAAAGAAGCTCCTGGCCCTTGGTTTCGGTCTGCTTCAGACCAGGCAATTGTTTCCACTTGGGTAGTAAACAAGACGATGGAAGATCACTATCTCTCCATATCTCCTTCATACTTTTCCACTTAAATAAATATTTTTTAAAAAACTGTACAATAATATTAAACTGCAATGCATTAAATAAAAATGTAAGGTATATAAAATAACTCAAATTTGATTTTTTTAAAGTTTATGTTAATCTTATATTTACTTAAAAGCATTTACAGAGAGAATGGGAGACAGAGAAGGAAAAATCTTTTATCCACTGGCTTACTCCCCAGATAGTTGCACCAGCTGGAGCTGAGATGATCAGAACCCAAGAAGCAAGAACCAGGAGCCAGGAGCCTCATTTGGGCCTGCCACATTGGTGCAAAGTCCCAAATATGTCTCCATTTAAAACAGGATAAAAAATGACAGTGACCTCTGAGTATACTTTGTCTCAATATTAATATTGTGTGAGTATTCTTGCTGATTCTCTTCAAAATTAAGTTTGAGGGAGAGATTATCAAATTTCATTGAAGATCTAATGAATAATTTTTAACTTCATGTTAAAAAATATGTTACCTATCCACAATTAAAATAACATCATCTTCATCAATATCTTCAATACCTTTAATGTAGTGATTTTTGTGAGAAAAAAAAGCAAGTGCACATTAATGCTTTAAAATGTTATAAATATAAGCTAAACTTGAAAACTTTTTAAATTTGAAAGTTGAAGCTACCGGATGATAGCACTTGTAGATCAGCAGTTTAAGCTGTATTCCTGGAGTGCATCCATCTTATATTTTTTGCTAATGCACAAACCTGGGCAGGATCAGAGGATGGCTGAGCCTTTGGATCCCTACCGTCCCATCCTCCAGTGACAGAGCTGCATGAAGTCATTCTCTCGCAGTGCTGAGTCGAAAATCGGCTATTTCAGGCTTTTGTGGATGCAAGATCTTTTTCTTGCTGTTGTTTTTTCTCTATCACTCCATCAAATGGATACAGGTAATGAGACATTTAAAAAGTAAACAATGGGGCCCGGCGCGGTGGCGCAAGTGGTTAAAGGTCCTCGCCTTGCACTCCCGGGATCCCATATGGGCGCCGGTTCTAATCCCGGCAGCCCCGCTTCCCTTCCAGCTCCCTGCCTGTGGCCTGGGAAAGCAGTCAAGGACGGCCCAAAGATCGGCATAGTATCGGCCCGTTGCGCTCACTTGGGGAGTGAATCATCAGATGGAAGCTCTTCCTCTCTGTCTCTCCTCTCTGTATATCCGCCTTTCCAATACAAAAATAATAAAAAAATAAATCTTTAAAAAATAATAATAATAAAAATAAATCTTTAAAAAAAAGTAAACAATGATATGTTACCAAAATAAAACTAAAATTTGTAAATAATAAATACAAAAATTTTGATTTTTAAAATACAGAGAAGTAAACATACTGAAATTTGGTTAATTAAAGCTAATAAAACATGAGAAGCAATAGAGATCACAATAGAAAAACAGAGATAGAAGGAGGGAAAAGTGGGGATGTAGGAGAACGTAACACATACATAACTTAAATAAATAAATTAATTAAATTAAAATCACAGATTTAGAGAGGAAAACAATTTTTAAAAGTCATGATTATTATGTTTTTTTTTTTTAAGATTTATTCAATTATTTGAAGGCACAATTGCAAGAAAGAAGGAAACATAGAGACAGAGAGGGAGGGATCTTCCTTTATTGGTTTACTTTCGAAACAGCCACAATGGCTAGGACTGGGCTACACTTACGCCAGGATCCCGGCAATCCAGTTAGGTCCCATATGTAGATGGCAGAGACCCAAACACCTGGACCAGCTATGCTGTCTTCTGGGGCACACACCCAGGGAACTGGATAGGGAGCGGATCAAAAGGAACTCAAAGCAATGTTAATTTGGATGCTAGCCTTGCTGCATCACAATGCTGGCAACCTGTAATTGTGCTGCAACAAAGAATACAACGAAATGGCAAAACAAAAGCTTTACTGATAATAATGCTTTTCTGGAAAAAATCAGTGGATAATATTAACCCAAAACGATATTTGAAAAATAGACTTAATATCAACTTTACTGCAAGGTGTATTTTGAAAGCTATTAATTTCTTTTTTTAAAAAAAGATTTATTTTATTTTTATTGGAAAGGCAGATATACAGAGAGGAGAGACAGAGAGGAAGAGCTTCCAGCCGATGATTCACTCCCCAAGTGAGCGCAATGGCCGATGCTATGCCGATCCGAACCCAGGAGCCTCTTCCGGGTCTCCCACGCAGGTGCAGGGTCCCAAAGCTTTGGGTCGTCCTCGACTGCTTTCCCGGGCCATAGGCAGGGAGCTGGAAGGGAAGCGGGGCTGCCGGGATAGAACTGGCGCCCATATGGGATCCCAGGCGTGCAAGGTGAGGACCTTAACCACTGCGCCATTGCACCGGGCCTGAAAGCTATTAATTTCTAACTTGCTGACTTTTTGAATCACCTGCATATGAAGGAGTATTTTACACAATTTTTTAACCAATAGTTGTGTTCTGAAAGAGCACCTTAGTGAATGTAATGGAATGTTCAACAAGCTTTCCTTTGGAGATATACATATTTCAAGACCCAATAGATTTGGAAAGTCATTATCTCTTTAGTCAATTTGTCTTTTATATGTATCTAGTGAGCGTATTTGACCTAGTGCTTATATTTGTCTTGGACCCACTTTGGAATCATACTTTGATTTACTGTTATGAGAAAATTTACTTAGGATTAAATTCTCTGCTGTTCACTAGATGAATGGTTTAGAAACCTGTTCAAAAGATCAGGAAGTCCACCTGTTTGAAACTATATATAATTCACTTGGAAAACATGCTCAGCCTCTCATTAACTACTAGTAAATGAGTACATATAGAAATCATTTAGAGGAACAATTCAAATCTTACAGTATCTGCCATATCTTGAGAGAAATTCTAATGAAGTGAAGTACCAGGGCAGAAAGTCTCTGTAACTGAGACAGCATCTCCTTTATCAAATATGCCAGATGATTGGTAAACTAAATAAAACTCCTGTTACACATAGGATGATAGCTGAATGTAAGCAGAATGCATCAGGAAGGGCACATAGATGCTTCAGGTAGTAGAGAGGAAACAAGCAAGTACATAAAGAAACAAACTCCAAACTGCTTGCTGGCACATCGAGTTAATAGAACCAGCTTTGTTTTTATTATCACATCATTATTAAAACCTGTCAAATGATTTTTAAAATGAATTGTGTTCTTCACCACAGGTTTTGGTATCCCATTTCTCCTGGTTGTATTTCAGAAATGAAAGGGAGATACAGTTAGTGCCATAAAGTTGATCCTTTAACCCTTTAGCAGGGGTCCTCTGGAAGCTTATGTTTGCCTTGATTTAACCTGTAATTTTTGTTTGGTTGTTTGTTATTTTTTTGAACCTGTCATTGATACTGTCTCAACCCAGATGTTTTGAAGAATTGAACTTGCATTATTTTTAACATATTGTTTACTCAATACTATGTCAATTAATTCCATAACGTTGTATATTGATACTGATGTTTTGTTGGAGATTTTAACTGACCGGAACTTTACTCTGTTAGCTCAACCTTCAGACCAGAGAAGGTCTCCCCAAGAGGCCACTGAACTTATCTGGACAATAAGTTGCTGGACTTTATGCTAGGTATATGCTTGCAATGAAGGAATCTCAACTGAACTTGAACTGTGGTTATGCAACAAGGTGGAGGAATCTACTATGGGGGGAGGGGTATGGGAGGGGTGGGGGGAATCCCCAGTGCCTATAAAACTGTATCACATAATACAATGTTAATAACAATAAAAAAAAGAGAGAGAGAGAGAAAAATGATATGTCCTGGGCCTGGCGCAATAGCCTAGTGGCTAAAGTCCTCAACTTGCAAGCACCAGGATCCCATTTGGCCGCCTACTCATGTCCCTGCTCCTCTATTTCCCATCCAGCTCTCTGCTTGTGGCCTGGGAAAAGCAGTTGAGGAGGATCCAAAGCCTTGGGGCCCTGCACCCACATGGAAGACCTGGAACAAATTCCTGGCTCCTGGCTTCAGATTGCTTCAGCTCCAGCCATTGTAGCCACTTGGAGAGTGAACCAACAGACGGAAGATCCTTATCATTGTCTTTCGTCTTCTTTGCATATCTAACATTCTAATAAATTAAATGAATCTTTGAATATATATATATATGATATGCTGTTTAAGATTTAAACAATTAAGTAAATTTGAAATGATACAGATGACTATATTTAAAGTGTAATGCAGAAAGGTTCTTAGTACAGAAGAATTGATCCAGAGTATCAATCAGCAATACACATCCAAGAAATATATGCATGATAAAGCTTTGGAAGTCACAGAATCCAAAGATCCTAAGAGCAAGACAGGGACGGTGTGCACTGGGCACCGTCCAAGCAAATGCTGCTCCTTAACTTCCCATAAAGTTCCTCTGGGTTTACTGAAAAGTAATTTCCTCTTTTTTTTTTAAAGATCTATTCATTTTTATTACAAAGTCAGATATACAGAGAGGAGGAGAGATAGAGAGAAAGATCTTCCGTCCGATGATTCACTCCCCAAGTGAGCGCAAAGTCCGATGCCATGCCAGTCCGGAGCCAGGATCCAGGAAATTTTTCCAGGTCTCCCACATTGGTGCAGAGATTCATGGCTTTGGGTTTTCCTTGACTGCTTTCCCAGGCCACAAACAGGGAGCTGGATGGGAAGTGGAGCTGCTGGGATTAGAACCAGAAACCATATAGGATCCCTGTGCATTCATGGTGAGGACTTTAGCTGCTAGGCTACTGGGTGGGGCCCATGAGTGCTGGTTCTAACCTTGGCTGCTCTACTTCTCTTTCAGCTTCTTGCTTTTGGAAAGTAGTAGAGGGCAACGCAAAGCTTGGTGACCCTGCACCCACGTAGGAGACCCAGTAAAAGCTCCAGGTTCCTGGCTTCCGATCACTGCAGCTCCGTCCATTTTGACCACTTGGGGAGTGAACCAGCAGATGGAAGATCTTCCTCTCTGTCTCTCCTCCTCTTTGTCTCTTATCCTCTTTGAATCTCCTCCTCTCTGCGTATTTGACTTTCCAACAAAACAAAAATTAAATTGAAATTCTTAAAAATATAATTATTTAAAAATAGAACACTGAAACACCCAATTAATTTTATAGATCTGCCTTATTAGAACTCAATAGATAATGTCAATACTGGTATTGGCAAGGAGATCCATACATTTAACTCCCAAGTCGACAGCAAAAATTCTCTGCTGAATTCTACAGTAAGATACAAAAGCTAACTTTTACATTTGTTCCTTACATTGGTCTGCTAATGCTACTACACAAGCTGCTTGAGATGAGCTAAACATTCACCACACACTGCAAAATGTAACTGAACTCTGATATTACCTTTTGAAGCTGGCTTCACATGTACGGTGTCATGTATATAGTCAAACATACTGAAGTAAATTTATGTTTGCCTCAGTAAAGAATAAGCTGGTTACAACTTAAAAAGATCTTCTGCTTTAAAATACCTAAATTTCATACAACTGAAACTAGTTAATCTAATTTCTCAAAAAAAAAAAGAGGCTTTAATTAGATGAAGCCAAGTTAAATGGCTGTATTTGACAAATGCATTACTTTTTTTCTGGCCTATTTTGTAATACTGTTAAATTTCCAAGTTAACACAATGTTTTTCTTGATAAATTATTTATAGAAATGGTACTCCAAAATTGTTCTTCCACTATCCTTCCAAAGAAATAGCAGTATGTATCTTAGGGTCAGCTCCAGCCATTGCAACCACTTGGGAAGTGAGACAGCAGAGGTAAGATCATTCTCTCTTGTCTTTTCTCTCTCATTCTCCCTCTTGCTCTATCTCTCCTCTACTCTCTGTGTAATTTCAAATAAATAAATACCTTGATAATGATTCTGTAAAATAATATTAACTACAGATAATCACAAAACTCAGATGGAGCAATTAAAGATCTGAGATAATAAAGTGGCTCTTAAGATTTTTTTTTTCTTTTGCATTGTCATACATAGTTTAGTACTGAAGAATAGATCAGGTTTTTACACGAGGCTTATGTAAATTCTCACCTAGTAGCATTTTAACTACAAAAAAAAATCAATTTTATACCTCAACATCTTTTTCAGTTTTCACAACACTCTTTGGGGAGCAGTATCTTATAAACTTGTATTTATTTCATGTAAGGAATCCTCACACGGACATCCTGCAGAGAATATTTAATAGGTAAGTTTCTTCCTTGTAGAAAATAACATTAATCTCATTCTCTGAAGTTGCAGTTGAAAGAATTTTACTGTCTTCAGCTGAAGGGGGGGTGCTTGTAAAGGGAATTAATATATCATAAATCAGTTACTCTAAATCTAGCCTCCTTTAGAGATGCAACAATTTATTTTGTTGAAGTTATTACCTTTGTTTTTTCCCTTATAAATCAATGAAGTAAATTCCTGAATTTATTGAGTTTATTTTAGAGTAGATGGAATTTTAACTGCTTAAATATTGTGCATGTTTACAAAAATTTAGCTGCATGAAAACATGAATAAAATAAAAGGACAGTTGTGATTTAAATAAGTGGCAACATTTTTTATACGTTATAGAAAGTCTTTCTTGAAGTAATGGAATTCTTAGTGAGAAATTGTATATGACAAAGAAACAGCCTACAATAAGGCTCCAAGATAAAAGTCAACACAGTAAAAACTGTCTGTATTTACTAAGCCCGTGCTGGGAGTCAGACTTGTGTCTTACATTTATGAGTCCATTTGATCTTTACAAGATTTTACAACGTACATAGCATTAGTGTCCTTAAAAAACATGAGGATGTTGTCAGTGGCACACAGCCAGCAAGTGGTGACAACATATCAGTCTTTATGCTTATAAGCAGGGTTCTTTTTCTTTCTTTCTTTCTTTCTTTCTTTCTTTCTTTCTTTCTTTCTTTCTTTCTTTTTTTTTTTTTTTTGCAGGGCAGCATCCAGTATAGACATCACAGACAAAAAAGCTGGAGGCAAGCATAAACTGAGTGGTCTGAAAGCAAATTTTGCTAGGGTGGTGTGCATACAAATAGTACTTGTTTTCATCAACCAGATGTGTGCTTCTGTGTCCACTCCAGTTCACTATTGCTAACAATACACCACTATAGATTTTGGTGAACTAAAATTTAAAAAGCTCTCTCTGCTGTCTCTCTCTCCCCTGCTCTCTCTGTCTCTGTGTTGGGGGGGGGGTGGAGCATATGAGTGGTTCTGTTCTGTGGTTTTTGTGTAGGTACAAATAGTGGCTTGGGAGGGGAAAGGCACTGAGAGATCTGGACATTGGATGAAAGGTGGTGGATTCAGTTTCTTTCTCACGCTGAGAATGCTCGTTTCATTTTTCCAAAACATGTCTGTATGAGCATTGACATGCTACTTGACACTTGGAGTATTCAAGATAAGGTATCCTGGTATCATAGTGGAATGCAAAAGCTGCAGCACTACATGACAGCATCTAGGATGTTGTAAAGTGCACCTTCTAGCACATTCTGTTAATCACAAGTAATTTGAAAAGCCCAGAGTAGGCTAAGCTTAGGCCTGCAGTATACACAATTCACATAGGCATCGGTTTGTGTTCTTGATGTTCCACTTGAAAAGCAGCTCCCTACCTGTGGCCTGAAGGCTTCAGATTAGTTACATTTAATGGTATTACCAATAAATAATTATTACCAATGATTTGGCTTATGTGGCAAATAATTTGACTCAAAAACAAAGCAATCAAATTTTAGTAAGCTCATTGTAATATCAGCAGTCACATATTTAAAGTAAAAATATAAAAAGCCCATTAAGAGTGGTAAGTGGATTCTTACTGCAAAGGTCAATAATGCAGTCTTACTACTACATATATATATATATATGAGAGAGAGAGACAGAGAGAGAGTGCAAAAGGAAAGGGATAGAGTTGTGCATATGTGTATTTACTTACATGCAGATTTGTACAAAGATATCAGAGAGTACTGATGAATATCGATAGAATTCATAAAACACTCTAACACTGTTGCTTAGTGTCTCATTCGTCAGCCAGGTTCCTGATTTAACATTTTCATTGTTATTAAAATACTTCTATTTGACATCCTGCCACTCATGATAATGAATAGAAAGTACAATTGGGTTGACAGTCATCTAATGAGAAATCGGCTACAAAGACATTTAAGAAAAATACCTAAACATTTTTAAGTAGGAGGCAAAGGTAGAGAAAGTTACATAACGTACTTTGTGTGTGTGTGTGTCTGTGTGTGTGTGTTTTCTAGGAGAATAACATAATGTAAAATATATTACTCTTATTATATTGGTACAATTATTGTTCATATATATGTAAAATTACATATATATAATATTTTAAATCTCATGGATTTTCTATGATGAAGTAACATCTTCTGATTTATTGTTAAGACACAAAACTATTAATTAAGTACAAAATAAAAATTAAAAAATACACTATTAATTAATTAACACAATGTCACAAAGTAGTGGAAAGAGCAAAACCATGATTCTAAGTCCATTGACTTAGACCCGCAGCCAGAATCCCATACTGTCCTTCGGCCTGTCCCAATATTAATAAGATGAACACTAGGTAGATAGAAAAGAGTTTTGTAGGGGACACTGCATGTACGTGGACACATAGCTTCAAATCACAGGCATTTAAAAATATAAACCAATAAGCAAAATGGAGATTTAAAATACAGAATATACAGGAGGAAACAAATTAACCAAACTAGAAGACAATGGTGTGGATTTAGGCAGCAGGACAGAATAAGGGAGGATACCAGCAAGCTCTCCTGTGAGTTGCAATAGAAGGATTCACATGTTTGCACATCAGGTGAAAAAGTAAATTTATGTTTACAAATGGTCAAATGAAAAAGAAAAAATGACAACGGAATAGTAACTGCATTAGTACAATCTTAGATATAAAGGAGTAGACACGTACTCTTTCAGAGCTTGTTTTTAAAAATTATTACCTGGAATGAAATAACAAAAAAGAAAGAAAAGAAGGAAAAGTAAGGGAAGCGAAGGGAAGGGAAGGGAAGGGAAGGGAAAGGAAGGGAAGGGAAGGGGAGGGGAGGGGAGGGGAGGGAAGAGAAAGGAATGACAGAGAAACGAAAAGTATAGAATGAAGAAAAGAAAGATTTTGGTTACATAAAGAAAAGAAAATAATGAAGAATGGAAGAAAGGAAAGAAAACCAAGTATTTCATTACATTGTATCTCATTTTTCAATCCCAGAACATATTTTAGGTGATCTGGTTACTAATACCACTTTTCAAACACACGAGGCTTAATTCTCCATATGTTTCACATATGCCTGTCCCTTTATAATGATATTATTCTTAGAAAAAGCTTTAATCTGCAGCATAATTTCAAATAGCTTATGCATTCCACCGTCTAGTGTATTATCTTATTGTGTACTTGAATTCAAACCACATAGATCAAGTATGCAGTTATTTTTTAGGTCATTTTAAGTGTGTGTTGGGTGCCATTCATGTATAGACCATGGCAAGGATTGAAAATATAGGTAAATCTTGAATATATTCAATACAGTTATGATTTAAGCTGTAATATATTCATTCAATTAAATTTCAGGG
Organism: Ochotona curzoniae; assembly: GCF_017591425.1. Lineage (NCBI taxonomy): Eukaryota > Metazoa > Chordata > Mammalia > Lagomorpha > Ochotonidae > Ochotona > Ochotona curzoniae. The sequence goes on from NW_024467119.1 coordinate 47,258,405, forward strand.
TAAAAGTGACATTTAGATACTATATATTAAAAGCTCAACAGGAACTTCTCTAATTCTTCCAGGTAGGTCCACAAAAACCTCCTTTTAAAATATTTATTTATTTTATTGGAAAGGCAGATACACAGAGAGAAGGAGAGACAGAAAGGTCTTCTGTCTGTTGGTTCACTCCCCAAGTGGCTGTGGCCAGAGTCAATCTGTTCCGAACCCAGGAACCAGGATCCTCCTCCATTCTCCAACAGATACAGGGTCCCATAGTTTTGTGCAATCATCTACTATTTTCTCAGGCCTCAATCAGGGAGCTGAATGGGGAGTGAGGCAGCCAGGACACAATCCTGGTGCATGCAAACAGATGATATTAGCCACCAAAAACCACTTTAATGTCAACAATGTCTCCACTGAGAAAGACAGAATATATTCAGACAGAAGTGAGAAATTGCACTGTTTCAGTATATAGATTGTATTTCAGGATTGCATACAAATGGCATAGAAGTAGAGAACTAAACTGAAAAAGAAATTGAGGTAAACATTTGTACATTAGATGGTTTCTGCTCCATGCTGAGATACTTCAAAAGGCTTTTGAGTAAAGTAGCATCCTGATTAAATCTGCCCTTTCATATAGCCATCTGAGATAAAGCTGTGTGAATAAACAAAGAAAAAGAAATTTTCAGATTGTGAATGGCAAAATCTGCTCCATATATTGAGGTGATACATGAATGAATAACGAGATACGTTGTCTCTAAGATTAGAGTTTAAGGATATGAATGAATGCCAAATTAGTCACTGTGATTAAAAATATATATATAAAACATCAGAAGCCACAGAAAATTGTCTGTGACATAGTGACTTTGACACATTAATGGAGCATTCATTCAAACTGCTAGAATTAAACAGTTTTGACCAAGTACTAATACATAGTGTTTGTTACAACTTAGTACTGGCATCCATTAGATCAGATGACACCAGAATAGCTGATGTGTTTCACCAGGAATCACACTCTGAAATAGCTATCAGGACAAGGGAGGATGTTGAAGAAATTTCAGGAGATTTAGTATTTGTAGATTAAGAAATTACAAAGATTTTAGGCCAACCAAAATTTCCAGAACCATTACTTAGTGTCACAATAAAATAAAAGCACACAAAAACAAAATAATTTCATGAATTCAGAAAGAGGATGCACAAGGATTTTGATGGTTTGGGGATTAGTATCATGCAAACTGAGATAATGTCGGTTGGTGTATGTGACTTGAGATACCTACATATAGTCTTTGTGTTCTCATCTCTGGTAGAGCTAATAGGCTGAGATTAGTCTGGGTGGGTGATGGGGTTTGGAGGTTGGAGGTTTAAGTTGAATAGCAAACACAAAATGACTACTGAAATATTTGGAATGTAGTAGATGCTCTGGGAAGGGCAGTTCCATTTACCTACGATGTAGAGATTTTTTTTCTAATGCATATTCAGTGAGAATGAACTGACTACAAATCCATCACGTCACATATTCTGGTTACCTGATTTAATGTTCTAAGAAGGAATAGAAGGAGAAAAATAAAAAGCGTTAGTATATGTCTTAGATCTTTTATGATATATACCTCCTGGTATTATTAACTATAGTCTTAACTAAAATATGAATAAAGAACATTGCCAAAATGAACATGTCACTTCTGGTAGGAAATTTTAAATAAGCTTGGAGGAGAAGGGTCAGACATAAAGGATGGGGAAGAGAAATTTCCTTTCTTGTGTTCTCCTTTTTCTTCATTCACTTCTTTTCTTCCCCAAATGAATCTTTGCTCATTCTTCTTGCACTAACACCCTCACTCACTAATTCATGTCAGATTTGAAAAACTTAATTTCTCTGGCTTTCTCTGCAAGGAGACTGATGAGTGGATCCAGCCATCACTCAACACAAAATGGCTGCATCTTCTCATTTCTTCTGAATGAGTTTTCTGCAAGGCAAATACACAATTACTTTATGCTTTACCTTTCACATATTAATGTTTTTAATTCTACATCCTACCTAGTGAAGTCCAAGAGAATCAAATAGGGAGCCTGAGCAGTAGGTACAGGCTGAGCGATTATAGGCTAGTTAACCTTTTCCCTGGCTGTTCCAGACTTTCTATATCTCTGCCTATGTCTCCCTCTGTCTATATTGATCCTCCCACTGTTCCTGTGTCACTCTGATTTAGGTTAAACTCAAAAACATGTTAGCTTTGGAGAAAATAAAAAAGGTTTATAGCAGCCAATTGTGCATATACTAAATTTGAGATACCAAGGAAGTAGTTGCAGGATGTGGTTAAGAACTTGCATTTCCTAACACATTGGTCACTCAGGACCACGTTAATTAACTTCATGATGCTGTTAATTTCCATGTTTCTTCCTGTTGTTGAAGTTGTGTAGTGACATCTCATTGGAGGAGATGATATTCAGCTCTACTTTTACACCAAGGATGGTCTCTCAATGAAACTGTTGAATCTATCTGGACAATAAGATGCCGGACTCTCTGCATGATACATACGCTCAATGAAGGAATCATGACTGGATATTATCTGTACTACTGTAACAATATGGAGGAATTCAATATGGGGGGAGGGCTTGGATAGGGGATGGGGAAATCCCACAGACTATGAAACTGTGTCATAAAATGATATAAAAAGTTGTATTTTATAAATGCATTCTTATAAATATATTCATATGTAAAAAATTTTAAAAAATCATTATGTTCTAAAACCACTACCTCAAAAAGTTTGGATGAGGAAACACATGAAGGACAAATTGAGAGGAATTATCATGGTGTCATTCCAAGCAGTACAAAAACCAATCTTGTAACATCACAGAAATAACTACTTTAGAATCACTTAGTCCCTAATGCCAAACAAAGCTAAGCAAATGGCACAACAGAGTTAGTTTAAGTACAATTATGCATAAGACTGTTATATAATCAATTTTTTTTTTCTCACAGTTAGATCCTGATCGATATCTTTCAGTGTAGTTTATCTTTTATTGGTTGTCATATGAGTATTACTATTTCATTTTAACCTTGGTTCTTGGAAGGGCTATTTAAACTGTATTCTTTTTTTTTTTAAAAGATTTATTTTTATTATTTTTTCATTGGAAAGGCGGATATACAGAGAGGAGAGACAGAGAGGAAGATCTTCCGTCCGATGATTCACTCCCCAGGTGAGCCCAACGGGCCGATACTATGCCGATCCGAAGCCAGGAGCCTCTTCCGGGTCTCCCACGCGGGTGCAGGGTCCCAAAGCTTTGGGCCGTCCTCGACTGCTTTCCCGGGCCACAGGCAGGGAGCTGGAAGGGAAGCGGGGCTGCCGGGATTAGAACCGGCGCCCATATGGGATCCCGGGCGTGCAAGGCGAGGACCTTTAACCACTTGCGCCACCGCGCCGGGCCCTTAAACTGTATTCTTTAATTGTATTTATTTAAAAATAAAATCACTGCTTCACTATGAGTTAGATTAAAAAAAAAGAGACATTTTCCATTACCCTCATATATATATATGTATATATATATATATATATAATTCCTGTAATAGGTTCTGCACAAATCTTCAAGCCCAATACAAACTAATTCTAGAATGGTGTTCTAGGAAGATCACACAGCAGCTCAGTTTTCTGACCTAATCACGCTACCTTCCTAACCTATATTCGTCTCTTGACATTTTTCCCCCACTCCTGCACGTTCAGTCAAAGCGAAATATTTTATCCTGCTTTCCCAATGTATCTCTCGTTAGAAGATGGCTAAAAATAGATTTGGTGCTGGCACAGAAATAAGGAAACAAGTGAGCTATTGCACAGCATTTTAACGTTCCTCGAGAGTCTGATAATGAGTGTATTCCCACGTGACTACTTTTTACACTTTGAATTTTGTATGCAGAAAACCAGGAATAAATTATTTTTTTTAACAAGAGCAGTATAGAACAATAGCAAATGAATAAAATATACAAAATAATCTAAAACATTTTAAGGCATATTATGTATTTTAGGTAATTGAATCTTTTTGCAGATTTGAATTCTTTAAAACAGTTTTTAAATTAATACAATGCACACGATGTCAACTAACCTCATTGAAGTAACAGTAAAAATATATTTGGTGTTAATGAATCATCCTCTAGAGATCAATGTAACGTGCTGTCACACCATATTACCCCTCTAAGTATTCTGACATTCCAGTGTGAAGTTTTAACACTGAACATTGATGACACTTTTTTCTTCCATCTGGTTTCCTGCCTGGATGACATGCATATGTTTACACCTGCTTTTCTGGAAACTTTCTGTTGTATACTTGGGCTTTTAATAATTTGAGAATCATGTAAAGTATTTAATTAAGATAAAAATCTATCTTCACCTTGAAGGAAAGTACTAAAAATGAGTGTGATAGAGGTGTTGTAAAAATTGACTGAACAAAGAAAGCTAGTTGCCAGTCTCAGCAATCTGGCATCCCATGATCTCTGCAAGTTGCACATTTAATTAGAGTGCAAACTAATTAAAGTATCTGAGAAAATTAAGATGATGTTATGACTTTAGATAGCAATAGGGAGCCCTTTGAAGAACAGTAGGCTGAGACTGCTGGCACCTGCTGCTCCTGTGTCTGTCTCATACACAGACACAAGCATTTTGCAGCATTTTTGGGGAATCATAGTCATTTAGGAAATCCATTACAAAAGTACACATGTCTGAAATCTATTCAGAATATCCAATTGGGAATGGGATACGTGGATTCATGTATGTTTTGGTGCAGGTACCAATGTGAGGCATAAAAACAATACATTGGACTAATATTCAAAAATTGACTCTGCATATTGTCAGTAGTGAAAGTTAAAATCTCTCACAAGATGTTCAATATTTCATTAAGATGTAGTAATACCCTGCTTTTGAAGTAAAATTAAACTCATTTGTACAGATAAAACATAGAGGTAACTCGAATTCAATGAGATAGTGTTGCATGTGCAATGATAAAATGAATTACAAATAAGACCCCAAAACCATGTAAATAACATAAATAACATTCAATTTTTATTTCTGAATATCTGATTTCTAATTCTTGACTGCACCAATGAACTACTCGATTTTTCTGTAATACTTTTACAAACACACCAATGTTAAATGTTTGTCTAGAAAAGAAAGAAATATATAAATTAACAAGCTCATTTTATGAAATTCAAATGCAATTGTTTTTCTATTTTCATACCAATGTGAATATGAAGACTTGGGGATTTTGAAGAGAAGAGAAAGAATAAAATGTATCACTCAGAGGTAGACCTTTAAGCTACCAGTTAATCCACTGTTAGGAAGCACGGTGTCTTATGTCCAAGTACCTGAACTTGGATCTCAGCTCTGGTTTCTGATTCAAGCTGCTTTTTAATACAGAACCTAGGAGGAAATGATGATGAATCAAGAAAGTGTGTTGCTGTTGCACATATGTGAATTCTACATGGAGTTCCTCTCTCCAAATTCCCGAGTACACAGGGGGACAGCAAGCAGGAGCTTGCTTTCACTAGCTGCATCTCTTTGTTTCTTTCGGTCTCTTAAATCGAAAAACAATTTTAAAATGAGGCCTTTCAAATATAACAAAATATTTATAACAGAGTCTAAAAAAAAGCTGTTTTATAATTTCACACTAATTTGACGATTAGTCAATGGATGTGATTTCAAATACAACAACACATGCAGACACAAAATTTTATTAGTTGAGACTTGTGAAGCACTTTAGTGATGCCCAAATTACCTAAATAAAAACTCATGTGTTTTACTGTTAACTAGCTTATGCTAGCTACTTTGCTCAGATTAATTCTAAAGACTATTTCTATCACTTAGTAATAAATAGAAACATGTTTTTTTATTAGAAAATAAACATTGAAATAGTAAAAATAAATGTCTGAATTAATTTTAATAATTTGCTTTAAACTTTAATATTTCAACATGTTTCCTCACTGACATTGGGCATATGCATTAGGCAATGTGCACATATATTATTTTTTCTTTAAGCAGATAATAATGTAAGAAAGTGCACAATTCATAATAAGCAGAGAAGAGGGCCTATTAGTTACCAGTTATTATTTAATAACCAATATCTGCCTACATACCAAATGATTTCATATACAAATAACTTTACATTTTATCCATTTACTTATCAAACATTCAGTGAAATTGTTTGAATTTTACAATTAAAAAATTTGTAACATTTAGTTTTAAAGTTTTTCAAATATACCAGCACGTTTTCTTAACATACAATAAGTTTCAAATGGTTATGAAACCTTGTGTAACCTCTGTACTACTCTGCAATCCAAGAACTTATTGCAAGATTAATATTATTATCTCTATGCTTAATAATGTACATGTTAAATTTGGAATAGTTGTATCATAATTTTTGGTGCTTATATGAAATCACTCTGGAATATCATTATTATATTTCCAGCTTTTATATTCAGAAAACAAAACTAGTAAGATTTGGACTGTTGAGACATGTGTTGGATTCCAAGGAGCTAGAAAAATCTAGGAACAAGAAGTAAAAATCTGTTTCTCTTCTTTGTAAGCAGACATTTCCTCTAATGCATAGTGTAGCAGTGACCGTTATCAGTTTAAAATAACAAGAGCGTATCTTCAAAAGTGGTAATTTATTAAGTAGTATATAAAGTGCTCATTGATCTCTGATCCAACGTTTTTCTGTCAATTCTGAAAATTTCACTTGGAGACAAGGTTATCATGTTGCATCCAGTTGAGTTGCAGGAAAAAAAAAACTGTGAGAAATGTCTGTCTTCAAAGAAATTCCTTATGGACACATGAATGTTTTTAAAACTCAACTCCAGAAATAAATTAATAAAGAAACATATAAACACATCCTTGGCTATTTGTTCTTTGGCAATAGATTTAGTAAGAGATACCATTAGATTACCTTCACTAGTGAATTTCAAAAACCTTTTAGATTCTACATGATTGTATGTTTTTGTTGAATTCATGGTGACCATTAAAGACCAGATCAATATTCACTGGTAACAGCTTAGCTAATAACAAAAACAACAACAACAACAAAAAATAAGTTACTTGGAAAGAATTGTGTTACAATTCTAACCATTGGTCTTTTCTAACTACTAGTAGCTGATATTCTGAAATTCAATGTTTTAAGTACTATAGCACAAAGAAAGGGCACTTAAGACCCTGTAGATACCGACGTCTACACTCCAAGTGAACAAAGCAACAGCCATCCAGAAGAAATGTTTATCAATTCTTTATTTTTCAGAATAACATTATATTTGGTAAAAATTCAATGTGCACAAGGGCAGTGACTATACATTAATTCATTTATATGGCTTTCTGGCATCTATAATTTTTGGTGACTTTTCCAAGAAGCTTCTTTTTTTCTCCCAATTACTGTATCTTGGACATTTAAAAAACTATTCATACATTAAAAACACACAATAAGATTTAAACTGCTTGGGACTGTATGCAAAAAGATAGGAAGGAAATGAGTCAAGATTTGTTGCAATAAATAATTTGAGAGTGAGACCACAGTATTTATTTATTTTTCACCATTTTCCATTAATCAATGTTTTTCATAAGCATAAGTTTTATATGTGGCAAACAAGATTTTTAAGCATTATTATTGTTTGTTCATAACATAAAATCGAAATAACAGAAAATACATAAATCTAAACACACCTTGGCCTGGGATAAATTTATTCAAAATATAAGAAATCAAGGTTATAATACCTAAAATATTTCCTTTGAGGATCTTCTTAGGTCATAATTTACAATGCAAGTCAAACTCACTTTTAAATGTGGGAAAAATTTGAAAACATTTTCAACTACAAAAAATTAGAATGAGGCATTCTTTCAAAGCTATCAGAAAATCCGTAGTATTAAAATATATGCAAACATTGATGAAATATGATCTCAAAGTAATACTAATTTTTAATATTTTATTGGCAACTTTGATGCCAGTTTCTGTTTTTTTCTACTCTGCTTCCAACCCAGTACCCTTCGAAACACCTGGGAAAATTATTAAAAGATGAACTCAGTGTTTTAGCCCCTGCCTCCCACGTGGAAGACCCCGGAAAAGTTCTTTCTTTCCTTGCTTCAGTCTGGTTCAGCGCTTGCTGTTGAAACTATCTGGTGATTGATCTGGAAGATACAAGTTTCTCTGTCACTTTCTTTCTTCCTGTAATTTGAACATTCAAAATAAATAAATATTTTTAGAGGAATAATGCATTTTCATAAATCATTTTAAGAGTAGAATATTTCATTCCATCCAAAAGTTCTAACCCACTTACTTCATCATATATGTAATTATATATATATGTATTATGTATTAAATTTTTAAATGGTATAGTCTCAATTTTCTTTAAAGTCATAACCTTAACCCTCCAGTAAGTATATAGTTCAACAAGTAGCAAACAGAAAGAACACTTTTCCTGAAATGTGCAGACCAGGTTTATAAACAGCAATCAAATGTCAAAATGTCAGCTTTCCTCATATACATTTTTAAGCTTATACATTGATTATCACATCAGGGAAATGTATTATCCTTTTTTAAAAATCGACTTATTTCACTAAGCATAATGGTCCAGTTTCATCCATTTCAATGTAAAAGGATTCCCCATCCCCAGGTACCAGGGTAGTTGAGAGGCTGGGTGCAGCTTCCCCCTCTTGTCTCCCCCATTTCTCAGAAACAGGAAAAAGTAGAAAAATTCAGAAGCAATCATCACACCCAGTTTCTCCTAACCCTCAACTCTTTCCACCCTAATCAATTATGTAAACATCATCAAAAATAAAAACAAAAACATTGCACGTCAGTAGTTCATTCTGTTCATGGCTCTGTAATATTTTATTGTGTATACACGCCATATTTTTTTATGCAGACATCAGAAAATGACACCTGGTTTGACTTCATATCTTAATTATTTTGAGTTGAGCTCCTATAAACATGGGGAGTACAAGTAACTGGTTTGTATGCTTATTTTGTTTCCTTTGTATGCATTCTCAGACTCTCAGCAGTATTTGCCTGTTGTTGTTTTGTTCTGTTTCAGGTTCTTGTTTTTAAATGATGGTCATTCTCATTTGAAGTGACATGAAAACTCATTGGGATTTATTTGTATTCTCCTGATGGCTAGTGAGCCTGAGCATTTTTTTATGTGCCCATAAGCCGTTTGTATTTTTATCCCATAAACACTGCTTATTTGTACCCTTAAACCATATATTAACTGCATTTTTGGTGGTTGTTGAGTTCCTTGAACCCCAAATATATTGTGAACATTACTTTTTACCAGGTATAGAGTTTGCAAATATTCTCTTCCATTCTATTAGTTTCCTCTTCTCTTTGTTCAGTGTTTCCTCTTCTTAGTTTGGTGTGACCCTGTTTCTCTATTTTAGACTTTATTGCCTGTGCCTCTGCAGTCCGATTCTCCAAGCCTTTGCTCGTATCAATGCCTTCTAGAGTTTCTCTGCTGTTTTCCTTCAGCAATTCTATCATTCCAGGCTTTGTTTAGATACATCATCCATTGTGAGTTGATTTTTGTATAGAGGATAGAGTCTTTTTGTTTCTTATTTTTGGAAGCAGAGATACAATTCTCCCAACCTCTTTTAGTAAAGGCATTATTCGTTTTCCATGGATTGAATTTAGCTCATTTATCAAATATTAGTTTTAGATGCATGGACTAATTTCCGATGTCTCTAAATCTTCCACTATTTGATTTGTCTATTCTCATGCTAGATCCAAGATGTTTGGAATATAATTCCATATAAAAAAGGTATAATATGTTTTTTGTAAGATTTATTTATTTTTATTGCAAATTCAGGTATACAGAGAGGAGGAGAGAAAGCAAAGAACTTCCATCCAGTGATTCACTTCCCAAGCAGCTACAACAGCCAATGCTGAGCTGCTCTGAAGCCAGGAGCCTGGAGACTCTTCAGGTCTCCCATGCGGGTGCAGGGTCCCAAGCCTTTGGGCCATCCTTGACTGCATTCCCAGGCCACAAATAGGGAGCTGGATGGAAGTGGGACTGCCTGGATTAGAACAAGCATCCATATGTGATCTTGGTGCATATAAGATGGGGACTTTAGTTGCTAGGATACCATGCTAGGCCCTGTAATATGTTTTAAAATCAGATATTAAGATGCTTTAAGTTTTATTTTAACTGTGTAGAATTGTTTTAAATATTTGGATCTTGTGTTTCCATATGAATTTTACGGTAAATTTTTTCCTATTGGAAAAAAAAATGTCTTTTGTATTCTGATTGGGATCACACTGTATCTGTGCATTGTTTGGGTACTGTGGGCATATTATATGTATTAGATCTGTTTTCCAACAAATATTTTGAGTTTTTTCGTACATAAATGCTTTTAAGCATACTTAATGTTATTTAGTACTGAAAGTAAGGCCAAGTGAAATACCGATTTCAATACCAATAAATTTCCTCATTTATAATTGGAGTCAGATGAACAACATTCAGGGAAATCTGAATTCTGTATTGATCACATGGATTCTTGTAAAGTAGGCAGCATAACAATGTGGTGGGTCTTTTTACTAGAGTGTTGGGCTGCAGCTGGCTAACTAGCATATGGATTTATTCCCATTACACATTAAGGTGGTTATTATTTATTAATAACAATATATTTCATTAAATAGTGAGTTTCAAATATATCACTATAAAAGCATCAAGCAAATAAACTGCTGTATATGTTGATTAGATTTACTATCCTGCAGATGATTAAATTTTAAGAAACAAGTTGAGTTAGATCTTTTGACATGTAGAATGTGTAGTGGTGTTTTATAAGCAGAAAGGACCTTCTTTGTGACCCTTCCCTACATACTGCACTCTCCCCTACTATTTGCTAGAAACAACTGGGAAAGTGCTGTTTATGGAGGCAGTTTCATTTTGGAAATTGTACAAGTGAGTAAAACTTTCCTCTGAGCCACTTCTACTTGAAACCGATTTAATGACATCCATACATATGGAAAACTTGTGTCTGGTAAAAGATTGGTGCCCCTCAGGAGAGTGCCTCAACCTTGTAGTCAAGGTGACTGGAACCCAAGACTGAAGCAATCAATCTTGACAGCTCCTCCAGTGCTAATTTTCTTTCAGGGAACAATTGCTCCAACCCAAGTCAGAGGGACTGGAAACTAGGAGCGAAACAATTGACTCTGTCAGCTAATCCCAGGTAGTATTTCTGCTTGGGAAATTTGGAGCCATTACATCACAAGGTCCCAACAATCCTGAATCGTTAACCCAGAAATTCAAGAGGTGAAGGAGCTACTTAGACCTCTTTCAGTTCAGCATCACACACAATTATGGAGTGAGCAATCTAAGACTGCCACTATAAAAAATGTCTAAGAGGAGCAAAAAGAGAAAACCAAGACAAGATGTGCACTCTCAAGAAACAATCATGCACTGAAAACAGAATTTTTTGAATACCAGACTAAATGCATCCTTTTTTTTTTTTTCAGAAAACTGAGTGTCTGTCATAAAGTGCTGGTCTGAGAAATCACCAATTCAGACTTGTCTTTCAGTCTGATAACTCTATCTATCTCTATTTATCTATCTATCTATCTATCTATCTATCTATCTATCTATCTATCTTTATACCTATCCATCAATCCACCCATCAGCTACCAAGAGGGAACAGATTGTGTTGATTTCATAATACAGTTTTTGCTTTGCTTGCATTTTTTTATTTCAAAATTTATTTTTGTGAGTTTTTTAAAATTTTACTTTTTATTATTGTCATTTTATGATAGAGATTCATAGACCCTGGGGATTTCCATTATCCACTTCCCAATCCCTCCCCCCTCACTGTGTTATCCTGTATCATTACTATAGTACAGTTCCCCATACACAGTCATATGTCCATCATTGCGGGCATGGACAATGGCAGAGAATCCAGCATCTCTTTGTTAAGATACAGTAAACAGTTTCATTGGGACCCCATTTTTGTCTGGAAACAGAGATGCAGTCTGCATTGTATCCTCACATCTGGATATGATAGTCTCCATTACACAGTTACTATATATCCCTTAAATAAAAAGCCACGATACAAAATCAAAAACAGGAAGAAAAATATACATTTACAATGCCATGAAGTTAAATAACATGCTGCTAAATATGATAGTCTCCAATACACAGTTACTATACATTCCCTTAAATGAAAATTCACAAAACAAACAGGAAGAAAAAGAAATAAAAACACCCTGAAATTAAATGACATTCTTCTGAATGACTAATGTGTCGCTGAAGAAATGAAAAAGAAAATCAAGAAGCTTCTTGAAAATTATGCTTCTACATGATCTATGAGTCATTGAAGGATTTAATCAGAATAAAGTGTTTTGAAGAAATGAAACTAATAAAAAATCAAAATTGATGAGATATAGGTTCCACTGATCTTTGTTGGTTAAATGTATTCCTAGGATGTTTGATTGAGCTTAAGCAGTTTCCACTCAGGTTTAATATGAATAGGTGGTAAATTGGTTCTGTCATTTTAGCAATGGGTTCTTCATTGATTTAGTTTGCTGTTATTTTACTGGGATGTTTTTAGCATTTGCTTTTGGAAGGAAAACAGCAGAGAAACTCTAGAAGGCATTGATATGAGCAAAGGCTTGGAGAATCGGACTGCAGAGGCACAGGCAATAAAGTCTAAAATAGGGAAACAGGGTCACATCACACTAAGAAGAGGAAACACTGAACAAAGAGAAGAGGAAACTTATTGTCTTATTGTCTTCCGTAACAGTTGTCTGAGTTTGTGCTTTCATCAGCAATTTACTAGGGTGATTTTTTTTTTCTATATTCTCATTTGAATTTATTAGATTTTGACTTTAGATAAGGTTCATTTTTACTGGGTTGAAATTTACGTTTGTATTTCCAATATGGCTAGGAATCCTGAGCATCTTTTCATGTGTCTGTTGGCCATTTGTATGTTTCCACTTTAGAAAATGCCTGTTTAGGCAGAGTTACAGAGAGAGGGAGAGATAGAAAAAAAAGACAAATTTTTCATACACAGGTTCACTCACTAAATGGAAGGAGCAGCAAGAGCTGTTCCAGGCCAGACAGAAGCCTGATGATTATCCAAATCTCCCACCTGGGTGAAAGGGATCAAGCATTTGGAACATCTTCGGATGCTTTCCCAAGGCACATTAGTAGAGGCTGGATTGAAAGTAGAGCAGCTCAATTTCAAATTCAGGACCCATATGGGTTGCCTGTGCTTCAGACAGAGGGTGAGAATGCTGTATGACTGTGATGGCCCTCTGTTCTTGATTTTGTTTTGTTTTTTGTTTGTTTTATTTTGTTTTATTTCACATTGTTTTCTTTTGTTTTTGACTTTATAGACTAAAACACAATATTTCCTCTATTTGATACCATTTTCATTTTGATTTTTCTTTTATAAAATTTTCTCATTTTGTCTTGGAAAATTTATTGTAAGATGAATAAAATATCTTTGCAAGTATTTCTAAGAAAATTGGGTGCTACGGCATGGCAAAACAGCTAAAGTCCTCCTCTTGGATGAACTGGGATCTGATATGGGTGCAAGTTCTAATCCTGGCAGCCTCGCTTCCCATCCAGCTCCCTGTTTGTGGCCTGGGAAGGCAGTTGAGTATGGCCCAAAGCCTTGGGTCTCTGCACCCATGTGGGATACTCAGAAGAGGCTCCAGGCTTTTGATTGGCTCAACACTGGCCATCGTAGCCATATGGGGAATCAATCAATGGACAGATCTTCCTCTTGGTCTCTTCTTTCTGTATATCTCACTTTTCAATAAAAATAAATAAATCTTAAAAAATATCAGATTATCAAGGTTATCTTGGGAATGAATACAAATTCACCAAGATTAGAAAACATGGTATGTGCATATGCATACATGCATGTTTTCATCTGAATATTTTTGTGTAGAAGGTGGGCATAATTCTTTCACAATACATGCTTTGTTTAAGGAGTTAATTCAAGGTTTGAGATTGCCTGACTTAGTAATTGAAAATTACTTTTGACCTGGTCCTGTCATTCTTCTCATATCATAATTTGGAAATGATGAAGTATTATGAAATAATGTATTTTTTTATAAGTCCCTGTATTGTGGTACTAGAGGTATGAGCTGGGCAGAAAAAATTCTGCCGTATGTGATGTTTATATACCTTGCCTACTGCCTACAGTAAGCTTACAGATCCTGTGTGCGGATTAATATGATGGAAACAGGGTAGCCATAGAGACAACTGCTGGACCTGGTGAGGAGAAGAAAACAAAGCTCATGTTATGTTTTTAATAAATACATATAAATACAGAATATGATTCACCTAGAATTATTTTCCAGCCTTTACTCATTAGGCCCACAGGTAGTCATTTATACACACTCTCCGAATATATATACTGATCCTGATTTTTCTAGTCAGGCTTAAGAAGCAGCAAGGGGCAACAGTCATTCAACATTCTGGGCTTATATGCAGGATTTGTTTAATTTTGATTTTTTTAAGAACAAAAAGTAAATGTATCTTATTATTTTTCACCACATGTGAGATTATGACAGAAATGTTATATAAGCTAACAATGAAACACCTGTGGCAAGTAAGTGTTGAGGTAGATAAACATGCCAGGTTATTGGACACCTTGAACTGAAGGGTAAGGAAGAGACAGCAATGGCAATGGACTGCACAGCCTTCAGCATATCCTTGTGTTTTCTGTTCCACCTCTTAGTCTCCCCTGGATCTTCTACTTCATCACGTTTACAGCTCTCAACTATATTTTTCCCTCCTCATAGTCAGCTATTTTGTCACTTGACCCTGATCCTAATGACTTCTAAAGGTGTTTAATGCCAATTTTGTCCAATTATTGTGATTAAAGTCAATTTTCAATTCATAAAATAACTTAGTTAAAAGTTTCTTTAAAAGTCATAAATTAAATACCAGTATAGCTGTCATTGTCAGTCTGATTCAAAATCAACTGATTTGTCATATCCTGAGACTCCTCTTTGGGGATATTGAACTGCAATTTGATGTATGATTTAGACCGTCAAATGAGCCCTGGTCTAGGAAGCTGAGTAGTCCTGAGGTCTCCCGGAAATATTTGCACTCCTCAACTGAAATGACAAAATGGTAGAATGGGAGAAAATGTTTCCAAACTATGCAACTGATGAAAATTAATACCCAGGAACTGTTGAAATCTCAAAATGCTCAAAAAGAAAAAAAAATGGATAAGAAATCAGCAGATATGAACATGCAATTTTTAAAAGATGAAATACAAATAACAGACATAAGGAAGAAATGCGGAGACCTCCATTTGCACTCTCTCTTTTTTAAAAGATTTATTTATTTTTATTGGAAAGGCAGATATACAAAGAGGAAGAGAGGAGACAGAGAGGAAGATCTTCTGTCTGTTGATTCACTCCCCAAGCTGCCTCAATGGCTGGAGCTGAGTCGATATGAAGCCATTTCTTCCTGGTCTGCCACATGCGTTCAGGGTTCCAAAGTCTCGGGCCACCCTCAGCTGCATTCCCAGACCACCGCAGAAAGCTGGATGGGAAGTGGGGCTGCCAGGATTAGAACCAGCTCCCATATGGAATCCAGGCGCATTCAAGGCAAGGACTTTAACCATTAATCTATCACACCAGGGCCCCATTTGCATTCTTACCCAGCTCCCTGTAATGTACTTAGAGGGCAGTAGATATGGGTTGAAGTCCCTGCCATCAAGTAGGAAATCCACATTTCCTGGCACTTGACTTTAGTTTAATTTCTCTCTCCTCTCTCCGCCCCTTTCTTTTCCTCCCTTCCTCTTCTTCTCTGTAAATCTACCTCTCAAATACATTTTCATAAATCATTTTTTAAAAAGCCAATTTGGTTGGCCCACAGAAAAAGAAATAATGGGACATCTTTTGGAGAGTATCAGGTGCTATGATTATTTGTGGTGTTTAGAAAGCCCCGTGCATAGCATGATTCAGAGCACAGGTGTGGCACAACATTACTTTCACTTGAAAGTTATTGACATGCGTTAAATTATGTTCTTCCACAATTCATATGAAGTTAAAGTCTTAATATCACAGAATGTGCATTTTCAAATGAAGTTTCTAAAAAGCTAATGAAGGTAAAATGGGATCTTACAGGTTTGCTCTATGTAATCAGACTAGAGTTCTCATAAGATGAATTTTGAACATGCATAAAGATATCAAGAATCTACGTAAACTGACATTAGACCATGTGAAGAAAGAAAAGCAGCTGAGATATTAAGAAAAAATAGCTCCAGAGAAACCAAAATTTCTGGGAAGTTTGGCAGAAGACTCACATTTGTTTAAACAGTTCAGTCTCTCATGTTTTGCCATGCAAACCTTCACAAAGCAGTGCAATGACTGAGGCTAATATTGAAAAATATATTGAAATGTATATGGAGATATATTGGAAAGAGATAGTGAAGTAATTGACCACACAGATTCTGACATCAAGGTATTAGAAATTTGAGTGGATAACAATCTCTGAGGAAGTGGTTGGGATATACTCCGTCTCCCTTCTGATTCAAAATGTGCTATAAACATTTTTAGCTTGGTTTGTTTCCGTTTTATTAATTAATAGCTTTCACTATTGAAAATATACACTATACTTTTCACATTAAATTTTGAACCAAATCATTTATTGATGTATTAACTAAATTTCATCTTTTCACCATGGAGTTGGTAGACAGTTTTATTGGAAAAAGTATCATTGAATGATAATATGGCAAGGCTATTTTCAATTTGGAAAGTTTGGATGGGTGCCAGAGATCAATGTAGAAATTAATTGCTTACAGTTTCTGGCACCAGTCTTCTCATCAGCACTGATTTTTTAACAGCACCGGAACAGGTCCTGCTTGCCAAGGGAAGGAGCCTGACAGGTTTGCAATTAGAGAGGACTAAGCATGATTCGTTGGTCTTCGGAATCGATATGCACCCTGTACAAATTACAAGCAATTCCAAGTTATCCACACTGTTTTAAAAAGAATTACTTAATATTTCATCAGTCAACATTCCTGCCTGTCATCCATTATAGTTTGTTTCCCATAAGGTATGAACCTGAAAATAATTGGGCTTAAATATTTCTGAGCTTCTCATTTTTGTTACAGGCTGTCACAATATTATGCTTATATTTAATGATTCCAAAAATTATCAAGAATTATTTTTATGACGATAAAGCATCTGGTGGCATAACTAATGTTTCTAGAATTGAGTAATTGCATCACCTAAAGAAATGCATAATGCAAACTTTGAATCAAAGTGACACTGAAAACATCACCTTAGATAGCTCAGGCTTCAGAAACTACTGTGTTCCAATTTAAAAAGAAAGAGATAGCTTAAAATATTTATGAAAAGGTTAACCTCACTATCTCATTGTCTCATAGATTTTCAATTTATTTAGCACTAATACTGACTATATCATCAAAGGATAAATATAATAACATTTTTCAAACATCTGAATTTATGTAGTTTATTTTTATACACGTTTATAAGCAAAACCATATACTCAATTTCTATATCTTACAATTTCTTCTCTTTCTTTCACGGTAGTGTATTATTTTATTTTGAACCATTATTACATCACTTTGTGAAAAACGTAAAACTCTATTCATTTACTTTCTTTACAATTTAGAGTTAATTGAAAATTCTCAAAGGTCAATAAGCAAGCAGTGGTAAGTATGTGCAGTCACGGGTCTGTGTACAGCAGAACCAACCCAACAACCTCTCAATGTTTTATTCCATGTGCTGATTTGATTCCAATTTGGGGATATTGTGAGTATGTTCTCTACTACCATTTCAATAAATCATAATACAGCAATACTTCTCAGCCATTTCAGGGAAGATTTCGCAATCATTATGCAAATTTACCATTGTGCCAGATGAAATGTCTCAGAGACACTCTATAGCTCAAAGAGACTTGGTTCTCAAATGTTGCTGCTTTACTCTCGGCAATGTCTTTTTTATAGCATGGATAGCGTGTTGAATGCCTTTAGAAACAGTGCAGTGCTTGTTAGTCCGTATCACAGAATATAGACCCTTCTCGGGAACAGACATTTAAACTCCTAACTTATTTTTCTAGAAGTCATTTTCTAGTCACCAATCTACACATTTCAGAGTTTGCTTTTTATAATTCCTAAAAATGCATCTGGTCATCTACGACTTGACTTCTTTGAATTAATTGAGCTCATGGGAAGAAAAATTTTTTTTGGAGTTATCCATTTTACACTTTTTAAATTACTCTTGGCTGCATTTCTCCCTTAATAAAAAGAACTTCAAAATTCCTAAATTCTGAATTCCAGCAAAATTAGGCAGACATAAATCTTAAGAGAACTGAGTAGTGAGAGTTGCAAACTAAAACTGGAAGAAACAACAATGACATGGAGAGTGCTCAGGTCTGGAATATATCCAGAAAAAGTGATATATAAGAAAAATCAATCTGCATAAATCAATCTTTATATTTATTGAAGCAAAATAAACAATGGAAAAGACGTGAAACCAACCTAGATGCCCATTGTAAGCAGATTAAATAAAGAAACTAAAGGTTGTCGATTTTATGGAATACGCCTCAATAAGAATGAAATTTTACCGTTTGCAATAAAATGGTCCCAACTAAAGACCTTTATGCTAACTCAAATTGGTCAATCCCCAAAGGGCAAATATTATATGTGCTCTCAGATATAAGACAGCTTTCATTAAAAATGCAAAACAAAAAGATTTACAATAAACAGGTATTCATTAGTGATCTCACAAATGAATGAAGTGATGGAGAACAGAGCTCCGAGTACTGGGAATAAAAAAAGATTGACAGTATGCATCTTCACTCCGGAGTAAAGCAGGCCCCCAATCAAACTGTTAATTTTATCTAGACAACAAAATACTGATTTTCTACCACTGTACATGGCTACAATGTTATTTAAAAAAGCAGAAAGCTGCAGCTAAAACTACAGCTGAAGGATCATATTATTGTTTGACATGGAGTACTGTCAAATGGAAAAAAAAAAAACAAAACACGATATGCTTAAGCTTTGTTTTACCAGAAAATTCAAGATATACTTGCACAAAAAAATCCAATTTGTTTAAACAGTTATTTAACAAGAACTTTTAAGTTAAAAATAATTTTGGATTAATATAAAAATTATAAATTGACTTACAAGTGTCATACAAATACAGGCTACTGATACTTAAAAGGAGACTTGCTGTAATATATTTACAAAAATACAGTCCCAAATGACATTTGGATTGCATAAAGTCAACTGAATGAGGCTGACATAAAAAGAGATATTATGGCAAGATGAAAATAACCTTTAAGAAGAGGACAACAGGGAACTGTCCATTTCACTTTTTCTATCATTCTTTTCTGTGATTTAAACTCCTTGCTAGTTTATCTTTGCACTTTGCATAGTGATAGCTTATTCGGAAAACAAGCTTATCTTATTTAGTCTGATATTTTCGTAGCTGCTTCTCTTTTCCCAAGTTAACCCAACAGATATTGTTAAATGCTATCACATTTTATTTTTCTGAAAGCATTTTGTAAAGTTTAAATATTTCATTAGACCCTAAGGCTATAACAACGTGGTCTTGTATAACAACGGGATTTTATTTAAATCAAACACTCCATCATCAGCAACAGCAAAAATGTAAGAAAATATTTTGTCCTTCTAGAGACAAAAGCACAAAGCCAAACAGATGTTCGGATAGACACAGTTTTAATCCAGCTCAGTGTCTATAATCTCAGCTCTACACTTAAAATAAACCCATGGCTGATGTGATGCAATGAATATTCGGGTCATTCTGTGAAAATTTTGGGTAATAGATCTGGGTAGGATGTGCTAATAAGTTCCAGAACTGGGCCCAGCGCGATAACTCAGCAACTAAAGTCCTCACCTTGAACGCACGAAGATTACATTTGGGCACCAGTTCTAATCTGAGCAGCTCCGTTTCCCATCCAGCTCCCTTCCTGTGACCTGGGAAAGCAGTCAAGGACAGCCCAAAGCCATGAGACGCTGTACCCATGTGAGAGACCTTGAAGAAGCTCCAGGCCCCTGGCTTCGGATGAGCTCAGCTCCAGCTATAGCGGCCCCTTGGGGAGCGAAACAGTGGATGGAAGATCTTCCTCTCTCTCTCCTCCTCTCTGTATATCTGCCTTCCAATAAAAATAAATAAATTCTAAAAAAATAAGTTCCAGAACTGATTTGATACATCACAACTTTTTCTTTCCACAAAAGTAATAAAAGCAAGTGTGTGATTTCCTAAGCTAAGTCTTCTTCAATCTGACTACTTTATCAGAGCCCCAAGGTTTATAGGCTTTAGCTGTATAGGGTTTCATCTCTTTCAGAAAGGCTGTACCTTTCTTGGTCAGTCCGCTGTAGGTTTATGTTAGCTCTGACACCACCTATGGGTTTTGAGTTCTTTGATTCACACAATCTGAAATATCAAAGGCAACATACAAATTCAGCAAAGAGAAAATGGATAAAATATCAAACATTACAATCAATTATGGATAATTTCAAAAGGAATGTTATGATTTTTTAAAAAGAATAAAGATTGTTCTGAATATCAGGTTATTATCAAGATATATAAATAAATATATCAGTATTTATGCCATTGAAAGTGTCATCTTTTTTTAATAAAAAAGAAATTATGTCTGAAGACGTTAAGACATGCTAACAAAGGTGAGCCACATGAATTGTTATGCCTTCATACAAAAAATATTTACTTTTATAAAAAAAATTATTTTTATTGGAAAGTCAGATACACAGAGAGGAGAAGACAGAGAGAGGAAATCTTCCATCCAGTGGTTCACTCCCCAAGCAGCCACAATGGCTGGAGCTATGCCAATCCAAAGCCAGGAGCCTGAAGTTGTTTTGGGTCCCGATGCAGGGGCAGGGTCCCAAAGCTTTGGGCCGTCCTCGACTGCTTTCCCAGGCCACAAGCAGGGAGCTGGAAGGGAAACGGGCATGCCGGGATTAGAACTGAAGCCCATAGTGGATGTGCAAGGCAATAATTTTAGTTGCTAGGCTATTGTGACAGGCCCCAGAAAATGTTTTAAAAATATTTATAAGTTACCTTTCTACTTGCAGGAGTTACTTTGTGAAATTTATATTAAAAAAGACAGTAGTAAAGAATAAGAATCCATGCTCTTTGATGTTGTGTTGGTGTCTGTGAGCAATACCAGCAAATTAAGTATCTCTAAGTGAAATGAAAGAAAACAAAGTGTGTAAATAAAACAGCCTGGATAGTGATGCCTATTGCTAACAGAATGACAGGAGTGTGAAATTCACACGTAGTTATCCTTAAGAATGAGGAGTTTTTTGTTTGCTTGGTTTTCCCCATGGGGAAAAAATTACAAACGAAGTTTAATTTTTATGACTACCAGCAAAAAAAATTATTATTATTTTAAAATCTAATTGATTGGTAGTTACTTTTATTCTTTCAAAAGCAAAAGTTGGCAAATCTTGGTAACTTAGCTTACTTTTACTTGAAAAATAGATTTTACAGAGAAAAGCAGAGACAGAGCTCTTTGATCTACCAGTTCATCACACAAATAGCCACAATGAGTAGAGCTGAGTTCACACAACGTTAGGAGCCAGGGGCCTTCTGCGTGTCTCCCACAATGGTGCAGGAGTCCAACGATTTGAGCCATGCCCTGCTACTTTCCCAGGTCATAAGCAGAGAATGGATGAGAACTGGTGCCCAACTGGTGCCCATGTGGGGTGCTGGCACCTCAGGCCAGCAGACTGGTCCCTTTGGTATCTTCTAAAAATTAAAAAAATAAAAAAGCTCTACATCTTAAAGTGATATCTATATAATCATGGCACAGATATGTTTATTTAGAGACAACTTTGTGTATTTTTAAATGTGCATTATGTGTGAGAGGTTATATAGTGTTATCTTATTAATCGATTGGCCGCTGATCTAAGCATATACATACACAGAAGTGGTGAAAGTTCATCGAAAAAACCAGCACAAACACACACACACACACACACACACACACACACACACAACAAACAATGAATGCATCTTAAAATCTTTTCTGCTAAAACAAAATTTAGCTTTATCTTTCACAACTTCTTTGAAGTACTGTTGTGTGTGTGTTGATTGTATTTATTTAGAAAGTCTTAATTAACATGGAAAATTTAGTACACACTTTTAATGGGCTGATGGGAGGACAGGAAATATGACATTGAGTTGAAAAATAAATTAGAAATAATGTGTTGAACCTCATATTTATGTCATGTTTTGTTTGCAATGGAGTTAATTAAGGATAATGTAAGGACATATGGTTTCTTGGCTTCAATGAAAATATTAATACAGCTTAGTAAATCATATTTGTATAAAATCATAAGATTCAGTTGGTTTATAGAAATGTAAATAGTAAAACAGAAAGAGGATGCTATATTATAGCTATTTTCTAAGAAAATTAAG
This sequence comes from Ochotona curzoniae, assembly GCF_017591425.1. Classification (NCBI taxonomy): domain Eukaryota; kingdom Metazoa; phylum Chordata; class Mammalia; order Lagomorpha; family Ochotonidae; genus Ochotona; species Ochotona curzoniae. Next base: position 47,280,791 of record NW_024467119.1, read on the forward strand.
AAAAGTGAAAGAAAACTGACAAGGAAAAATTTAGCGTAAATTAAAAATCTCAACTTGGCCTACACTGTGACTTAGCTAGGAAGCAGTCACCTGTGGTGATGGCAAACCAGTTCGAGGTGTGTATTCAAGTCCTAACTTTCCTGTTTCCCTTTTCCTAAGGTTTATTTGTTTCTTTTGTAACGGCATATTTACAAACGGTAGGAGAGACAAAGATCTTCCATCCTCTGGCCCACTCCTCTAGTGGCCACAACAGCCTCAGCTAAGTGAGTCTGAAGCCAGGATTCAGGAGCTTCTTCTGGGTCTCCCACACAGATGCAATGCCCCCCATGGCTTTCCCAGGCCACACCCAGGAGCTGGAATCAAAGAGGAACAGCAAGAGTGCGAACGAGTTCCCATTTGGGATTCTAGCACATGCAAAGTGTATGTTTACCACTGAGCTATTGCAACAAGCCCAACTTCCCTACTTTCCATCCTACTCCTTTCTAATGTGCCTGGTAAAAAGCAGAGAATCACGCTAATATTTGCCACCTACTTGGCAAACCTGGGTGGTTTTTCAGGTTTTTGGATTTGGTCTATTTCTGCCTTCATTGTTGGGGGTGTTTGATGAGTGAGCTATCAAACAGAATAACTCCTGTTGCATTTCCTCCCTTTGTGTCACTCTGTGTTCAAATAAAATAAGCTTTATTTTGTTTTGGTTTAACTTTGGAATAAATTGCTTGAAAAGTTTGCACCTTTCTTCTGTATTAATAATGTGTTTTTCATGTACTTGGATTTTTTCACACATAATTCAGAATAAAAGTTGAAAATTGTTTAACCAAGTTTGTGAAGTTATTCATGTCAAAGTCTTTTAGAACTACATAAGATCCCACGTTATTGTTAAGTTTAGTTTAAGATGGGCCATGGAACAGAATGCAAGCATTCCCATAATGAGTATATTATAACTGAGGAGTCAACTTATGTCCTGATTAATCCATTTCAATTTTTTTGTTGCTGTTCAATAACTTCATTGTTCATTTCTGGTTTTATAGTATTCAATCATTTAAAGTTTAACACATGCTACTTCCCTGCAAATTCATGGTTTAGATTCAGTATGCCTGAGAGGGCTTTGGGTTTCTGCATCTTCAACAGCCTTCACACGATGCCAACAGCGATGGTCCTCAGATCACTCTGATTGGCAAGGCTGTAATGCAAAGATGCTAAAGGAACACATTACAGGCTAACATTATTAGAAAAGAAGACTTCAACAATATGCTACCAAGTGGTTTCCCATAGCACCTTACAACCTGATTAAAAATATATGTATATGATGTCTTTTTTAAAAATACATTTCATTTTATGACACCATTTCATAGGCTCTGAGTTTCCCCCAACCCCTCCCCATACATTCCCCAATGGTAGATTACTCCACCTGATTGCAGTATTACAGTTCAAATCCAATCATGCTTCTTTCATTGCAAGCATGTACCATGCATACAGTCCAGCATCTTATTGTGCAGATAAATCCAACAGTTTCTTTGGGAGACCATCTCAGGTCTAAAAGCAGAGCTGCCAGAATATTCTTCCGACCATTTAAAAGCCATAACATAACATTAACAACAGTTTCCAACATTATGGGGTTAATTGACATTGTATTGAGTGACCGATATGCTAGAAAATTCAAGTTCTTAATCGCATCCTGTGACTGCTTAATTGACATTTCTATTTTGATTTATACACAATCAGCTACTATACACCTTAAAATGGCTATAGGGTACTGTTGAGCTGTCTCATGTGTATTTTCATTTTTGTATCTAGCAGTTTATAGTATTGAAGCATAATTTTTACTGAACCTGGCAAATTTTAGGATAGACGAAACTGGCGTATAACAACAGGCATATGCCAACACTTGAGGTGCAGAACAGTTTTAGGAGGGGTATGCAGAAAAATCTTCAATACACCAGTGAGGAGTAATTTATTTTCGTGTCCTACCTAATAAGGTATATGTGACTGTTACCTGTCTTGTTCTAAGCTTTCCTTGTTGTCCTCTATCTATTCTAATTGTGCGTGTGTGTGTGTGTGTGTGTGTGTGTGTGTGTTTAGGGGGGTGGGGCTCCGGAGCGACCCTGATGGTCATTGGCAGGAAGGGGTGCGAATCCAAAGTTGGCACCGGTTCTGATCCCAGAAACTCTGCTTCCCATCCAGCTCCCTGCTTGTGGCCTGGGAAAGCAGGATGGCCCAAGCCTTGGGACCCTGCACCCATGTGGGATATCCGAAAGAAGCTCCTGGCTGCTGGCTTTTGGCTTTGAATCAGCTCAGCGCTAGCCATTGTGACCATTTAAGGAGTGAATCATCAGATGGAAAGTCTTTCTTCTGTCTCTCCTCATCTCTATATCTGGCTTTGCATTAAAAATAAATAAATATTTTTAAAAATTGGAGGGTTTTAATTTGGTTTTTGTCTTTGCCTTTTAAAAGCATGTCCATGTTCAACCTTCTGACTTTTTGTAGAAATCCGTACTTTTTTTGTTCTAGTTTTGTTTACTGCATCGGAGGAAGGGCTCTCACTACTACCCAATACTTGGAGGATAGAATGGGAAATTTTATTTATAGAGATGGATTTATCCCCTTCCTGGAAAGTGATTACGTTTCCATATAAGATTAAGTATGGGAGATAGAAAAAACAGAGTGTGTCCTCTCAGAAGGCATTCGCTACTAGGAAGGCTCACTATGCAATTTAGAGAGAACAATTTGTCTTCTCTTTATTGAGATCAGAAAACTCTGCTTTTGTGTATGAATACATGTTTTTTACATTGGAAGGCAGAGAAAAAAAAATCTCCTTGTACTTGAGATAACTGAAAGGAATCCCAGAAAAATGACATGATGTAATTCCAGAACTGCAGTTCCACAAATAACATGTAGCCATGCTTTGTCACAATTCAGTGTGTGGAGGTCAAATGATTTTGGTTGTTTCTTGTACATTCTCTGTATAATTGATTTCTGCCAGAACTTTGATAATCCAATTTCAGTTCTAGAGACTGTAATTTGTATTCACATATTGGCTTTCTTGTTGAACATTTTACATAAATTTATAATGAAAAGAACCTAAGTAAGATGCTTTCGGAGTTACTATATGTTAGAGTTTTTGCCTCAGCAAAACTTATTTGTTTCAAAAATCCATAGACTATTTCCATTTTCTGCCTTTTATAATTTTATGAATGATAAGGCAGGAATAAAATGAATTTGCCGAGAATTACCATTATTGATATTTTGTACTTTAGATACCTACATCTGGATAGCTATGTGTTTGTATCTTCTTTCTTGAAATATAATATATTTTTATATGTGACAAAGTTTTATTTCAATTTCTATTGCAGAAAGGATCTTTAAAAAGTCTTGGCAAATCATATTATGAGAACATATACATTTGTTTTACAAATTTTTGAACCAAATAAAACACCTTTCGTTTTTATGAAACACAGTTCTCAAAATACTAGCATTCTTTTCAGAAAAATAATGAATTATTTCAATTTGTAGCATCATATATTTATCTCACTGATATTTAACTTGATCTATTTATATAAACTTGTCACTGTTATCGCACAACATAAACAGGAATGATGCTTACTAATGTTTCTGGAATACATCGTACTGAACCACTCTTCACAGCGAATCTCAGAATATTTATACTGTAAGGAATTTATACTTTAAGAAGTGAAATAAAAAGGAAGCAAGGAACATATTGAAAAAGAAAAGGTAAAATTGACATTGTGTCTAGGAAATTATTGGCAGATGGCCCTAGTGTCTGCCTCTCACACATGTGAGAATCCTGAAAGAAATTCTTGGCTTGAGACTAGCCCAACTTCAAATATGGTGACCATTGGCGAGGTGAACCAACAGATGAAAAATCAATCTCTCTCTATCTCTCTCAATAACTCTGCCTTTCAAATAAAATTTAAAAATTAATTCAGTGGACAGAAAAGAGTAAAAGAGAAGAGGAATTTTATTGTAGAAAAGATTAAGAATATAAGCAGTTTCACAATCTCTTATTCCTCAAAGTACCATCAGTAAAACAATCAAAGTAGAAACAGAATCAGAAAATAAGAAAGCTCTCTATAGAGATATGCTGGTGCTCACTGGAGAAACTAAATTTGGAAAGAAATCATGGAAATGTGCATGCAATTGGAGAGGTAGGTACTTTTGATTGAACTTCAAGACGCATGTTAATGGAACAATGTATCTGAACTAAATTCTGATTCACTGATCAGCTTCATAAATTGCTTTTTTTTTGTATTTTTAAATATTTATTCTATTTCAAACAGGAAGGGAGAAAGTGAGTCTGATGATTCAAATACAAAGTATCCTCCGTGGTCAAGTGTGTATCTGGTCAAAGTGGGATCCCTAGATAGCTGAGTCTCTTCTGTAGATGGCAGGGACCCAAGCACCTTGGTCATTTTCTACTGCTTTCTCAGGCATGTTGGCAGGGTGCTGGATCTCAATCAGAACAGTTGGAACTAACACTGGGACTCCTGTTGGAGGCCAGTATGGCAAACAGTGAAATAGCACACTGTATTATGACAGCTCCCCAAATCAACTTTTAAAACCATAATTGTTTAACTGGTGTTACATGGAATTGTCAGAGTCAGAAGCAATTGTACCTTTAGAAGACAGCTACAAATAAGATAGATGGGGTAATGATATCAGGGAATCCCTTCAGCCATTTGCATCCACCAGAAAATGAACAAAGTGAAAAGCACTAATACAAACTTGATAAACCCAACACACCAACAGGTCTCATTGCACCAGCACAATCACTGAAGGTTTACATGGTAACAAAAATGTCCCTACACCTGAGGTCAGAGAGCATTAAAAGTCTCTAAAATTAACAAAGAAAAAAAAAACCATCTGCAGCCATATGCTGCTCACACATGAGCAGTAAGAGGATAGTGGACAGAACAAACATTAGGAAATGTTAAGAACAAAACAGACATTTAACATTTAACTCATCATTCAAGAGAAGTAAAAGTATGGTGCTGTTGCTACAGTGAATCCTACCTGTTCCACTTCAGATCCGTCTCATGATAATGGAGCTGGGGAAAGCATCATTACTTGGGATCTTTGTCAATCATGTGGGATATCTGAAAGTTATGGGCTCCTGGTTTTAGCCATGACCCAGCTCAGTTACTGTTGCCATTTGGGGAGTAAAGCAGTAAATCTCTCTCTTTTCTCTCTCTCTTTTTCTCTCTCAGTAAAAGTTGAAAATACAAATATAGAATAAATGACAAGATTTAGTAGATGAAATGAATATATTAGTAAATGCAAAATGGACATTGGAAGTGGTGACATTTTGGTTTGTTCACCATCAGTCCACCCATCCCTCCTTCAATATCCTGAGTTTCCTCTACAAATTTCTGATTTTGTAAATCAGAAAAGGTCTAGACATTCAGAGATGTGTCATTCATGTGTATGTAAGCTAGAATTGACCCAAAGTGGCTAAAGATCATGAAAGGCTTTCCTCTGTCCTAATTCTAAATAGATTTAGTTCCTTTGACTTTCTCCACTGGTGGATCAATAACATTCATTTTGAATCAATATTTCTCCTTGTAACCAAGTGAATCACTATAGAACTCAGGATAAATGTCTCTTAAGGAATTGTGCAAGAGTTAGTGGGCATCATGGTACAGCACAGTAAGATGCTGCTTATGAACACCTGTATTTCATGTTAGAGTGCCTGATATCAAGTCCTGTCTCTGCTTCCAGTCCTTTGTCCTGCCAGCATGCAGACTGGGAAACAACAGATGATGGCTCAAGTTCCTGAATTGTTGCCATGCAATTGAAAGATGCAGGCGGGGTTTCTGGCTATACCTTCCTCAGACTCTGCTATTAGAAACATATGAGGACCAGATCAGGGAAAAACCAGGCTGGGCTGATTATTCCTACTGCTGCAATTAGAGTGGGTGAGGGTTGTTGGGGCTTAGCCGTAGCATCAGCTGGCAGAAGCTGGCACTGGGGGTTAGTTCTGTTAAATTAAACCACAGAACCACCTGGAGAACGCATAATCCAGGAGTGGGATTAGCCTGGGAAGGCAATAGTGGGCTCCTCCTTCTTGGGTTACCACCCCTCACAGAAGGGCACAAAAACTAGGACAGGGGCTGTGGTGGCTTGAGAGACACCCAAAAACATCCATGAAGGCTGGACAGTTGAGCTGGTTAGATGGAACAAGGTTTAATACCCATTGACATGTATGAGAGCAGAAGGGGATGTGGGACAGACTGGACTAGTCTGCTACACATACTGGCAAACTAGGGCAGGGGGCGGGCCTGGTGGGGGTTATTTTGGGTCGTTCCGACTAGGCTGCAGCCCACATTGGTTTGTGTGACGGCTTTGTATGTGCTGGGCAGAACTGGGCTGGACTTCGGCACCCATTGTTTCCAGAGGAAGACAGGGATGGAAACAGAACCAACCCAGCAATTGCAACCACCAGTTGATTGTGGCAATGGATTATGCTGGGCCCTGTGTTTGCTAGAACATACAAGAATTTGGTCTGGGAACACCTCAGAGAAGGTTTCTTTGGGGATCCCCTCAATCGAGATTCCGGGCTCAGAACCCTAACCATCAAAAAACAGAAGACAGAACAAGTCAATCAACCACCTCAGCTATATGTTGGCAGTGAAAAACTAGGCAAATGGAGACTCTAAGATGGACTATGTCTATCAGTGGATTCTTCAACGACCTCATTGTGCTCGGAGTGGTGAGAGTGGCAGTAATTCAGAACTGTTGAACTATCAAAACCACTTGATCAAGACTCTCAGAGCATGCCCCACATCCAGGACCTGGGATGGTTGGGAGACTGGGTGGGGCTTCTCCCTTAAAATCCCCTTTTATATAAGATATATTAAGGAAAGAATATGGAACTAATCGTCTTGCCCATCTTCCTGTAGTGCTTGACCCTTTTTACGCTAATTATGTCAAGATTGTCAAAAAAAAAAAAAAAACCATGGGGAGTGAACCTATGGATGGAAAAGCTGTCTCTTTGTCTCTGCCTTTCAAAACATAAAACAAAGAAACGTAAAAAGAGAAACTATGCATTAGAAGAGTGTGGCTATTTAGTGTATGCTGACATGTAGGTATAGAGAATGGCTCAGCATACTAGAATCAACATATAGTTAGTGGTTTCATTGAGAGTCCATCTTTTATTCAGAAGTAGTGATGCATACTGGACTCTATTGTGCAAAATTAAGAAGTGAAAAATAAAGAGGAGTACGGCCATCCAGTTACTGTGGCAAGAAACCATTACTCCTGCTTGCTGGATGAATGGTGCCAGGAGCTTGGGTTCCATCATCAACCCTTCCTCTGTTTCCTGTGCATCAATCTCCCCAGGATTGCTTTCCTCATGATGCGGCTGTTGAGACTATCTGGAGATTTCTTTTCAAAGACATGACACATTTTTTTTTTTCCAATATTCTAGAAATGGAGCCTTGTGGAGTGGGGAGATTTATAGACATAAAACAAAACATTATTTTCACAAATGTTGTGCTATTACAGCTGATAAAATTTAGAGCTTATGCCTGTTCATCATTATACAACTGAAGTATTTTTTTTTTCATTAAACCAGGTAGAAACTGCTTTGAGAATAAAATGCCTGAATGTTTGGAATGCAAGCCAGCAGGAGCCAAATGCCAAAGCCTTGGCTGAAAGTGTTATTCTGCAGATATTCTGGAGGCCATGAATGAAAGCTATAAGCAGCAAGAGAAGCACCGAGACAGATTAGTGCCAGTTGTTTGAGAAGGGAAGCTGTGAGGGATGGTACTGCTTTGACAAGGGCCCTGGTTGGCAAGGCCTCAGGCACACATACTCAAGGTAACCGGCCGTTGTGCTGTGTTCTAACCTTTCTGGGCATGCAATGATCTGCCCAAGAACCTCCTGGCTAGAATAGTGATTAAGCACTCAACAAAAACTCCTAGTTGGTTTAAGCTGATATAAAATATGATTCCCCAAATGAACAAATGGCTGGCACAGGCACTGTGTGGTTACTCTTTAAGATGACCCCTCTAGCCTGAAACCTTCAAAAACTTAAAGCTCCTTCTTGCATCATGTTTGTTTGTTTGTTTGTTTGTTTTTGGCTTTCTTGGCATTACACATCATCTTTTTTTTGCACACTAGTGCACAGTGTGTAGGTCACAACACCTTCTGATGAGGAGGACTGATTTACTAAAAATAAATGTCATTGAAAAAATAAGTAAGAATAGTATCTAGACAAAACTAAATGCTGAGTCTAAAACTGATATCTCTTTTGTACAACCTTCCTGTGTATATCCCCTTTCTCTATGTAAACATTTTCAATAAAGCCTTCACTGATATGCATTTGCACTGTGCTCAACCAAAATTGCATTCACCATCTACCACAAAAGGAAAGCCGAACAGGATGGCAAAGAGTGATCTAGTTACCAGATCCTTTTAATATTAGGTATCTGCATAGCCCAAGTGCTTTAGGAATAAGATTTTATAGACTTTTTCTAATAGAGATGTAAGACAATAAATATTTTCAGCCTGACATAGTCTTCATAAAGAGCAGAATAAAAAGAGAATAACCAAGTTAAATGAAAACCGTTTTCAAATTGAAAGGGAAATGACCATTTTGAAAAATGGTATTTTATAAAAAAATGAAACAAGTATGCCACAACAGTTGTGGCAATTGTATATTTCTTTCCAAACACTCTCCACCACCACCAAAAGGACAGCATTGTTTTTTTTTTCTATTTGACTATTTGTTTTTCACACTATTAAATCATTCACAAAGTCTTTGCTTTGTTTTCTAAAAGTAAAGTTCTGCAAGCTAGGTCATTTCTCTAAAATGTATTGGATCTAAGAGTGAATGGCAAAAAAAAAAAAGAGTGAATGGCTAATCCTTTAAAGCACTTAAGAAGGATGAAGATAAATTAAGTCTTTATTACTCCAAGTTAGGGATTCTAACAATTAAATGTATCGTCGAACAATTAAAGCATCAGTATTAGAACTAATATTTTTGAGATGTTTATTATTATAGACTTCCTTAGAACTTCTGAAACCACAAACTAAAACAATAAAAATAAAAATATTGAATCTCAACTGTACTGCTTCTTATCCAGCTCCCTTATAATGCTCTTGGGAGAGCAGAGGAAGCTGACCCAAGCGTGTAGGCCCCTACAAATACACAGGGGAGCAGGACTGGGTTTGTGTCCTCTGCCTTCGGCCAGGCCCAGCCAAGGCTGTTCTAACAATGAAAGGAAAACAAATGCAAGATTTTATTTCCCTTGCTCTCTCTTTCTCTCCCTCTTTCTGCCTTTCAAATAAGTTAATAAATTTAAAAGAGAGGTTTTAGGAATTGTAGAAGCATTCTTAGCCACTAGGCTAATGTGCCAGTCCCAGAAAAATCTGAGTTAAGCAATGATTTCAGAAAATATTCGTAAGGATTAAATAAACACACCTATTGTGTCAAATAGCTAGTCCAGAAATTTACTAAGATACATATAGAATTTTATTGCAGGATGATGGTTAATTTCAGATAAGTAGAAAAGGTAGAATTAATATAAACAAGGTGATTTTGAAAAAATTAAATCTCATTCCCAGAATATATAAAAAAAGAATCATTAAAATGATCTAAGATGACGTATATACCATTTAAAATAAGATGAGTATCCAAAACAGAAGGACAGGGACGGGTGTTTGGAACAGAGGTTCCTATCAGGCTGCTTGGATCCCTGTCCCTGTGACCTGAGTTGAGATCCAAGTTTCTGGTGGCCTGGTAAGCCCTGGTTGATGCAAGCATTTGATAAAGGAAGAGTGGATGGGAAATTCAAGCAGAATTGCAGATTCTGATTGTAAATTGTAGGTTATAAGATTATCCCAGCATTTTACAATACCATTTGGTAGTACCTACTCAATTTCTTGCCTAATGGATAAACTATCTTTCCAATGTGCATGATAAATAAACTGTACATATATATTCACAAAGTTACATATGGTTAGAAACATTGTAATTGGCTTATTAACTCTCCCTTGCCCTTCCCCCTGGAAAGATGTATGTACCAAGCAAAAAAAGTTATAAGTGTGCTATGTTACAGGCAGACAGGAGCCATATAAATAAAATGAAGGTTAAAACAGAGGATCATACAGCAGAGATTAACTTAGGTTATCTGAGTAGATTAATCAATTGCATACCTGCTAAAAGATGAAGGGTTGTGGCACAAACAGAAACCATTGTGAGTTTTAGGACAAGAGGACTTAGTGCACCCTTGTTGATATGGGGCTGGAGGCTGCAGTGTGACAGGGGATGCAGGACTTGCTAAGAACCTGAAGTTAGCTAGGCTACCGGTCTGCAAGAAAGCAGGCACATCAAAGAACTACATTTTGTCAGCGAACTCAGTGTATCTGGATCCTTATTCATTCCCGAGGCCTTTGGGTAGGGATAAGTTGACGGATATCTTGAACTTACTCTTTTGATGTCTGGGAAAGTGAACCAGAGGGCCTGTATGCCCCTCTGACCTATGCAACTCTGAGATGGTACATGTGTGATTTAATTCATTAAGTTGAATAATTTATTATAAAACTAATAGAAACAGGATGAGTATAAATTATTGCCACAGACTTGAAAGAACTCTTATTTTCATCTTTGTGAATACAAACATTGTAAATAAACAGTAAGACATCAGTGAAAACAAATTAATGCAGTTTTACACATGCTAATGATTTTCATAAGAATGCTATATTATATATATATAACATATATATATAACATATTTGTTATGCTATTGCTACTTTAGGAAAAAAGCAAGATTTATTTATTTTGATTAGAAAGTCAGATTTACAAAGAGAAGGAGAGACAGAGAGAAAAATCTTCCATCCATTGGCTCAATCCCCAAGTGACTGCAATGTTCAAAACTGGGCAGATCCAAAGCCAGGAGCTTCTTCCTGGTCTCCCACAGGGGTCCATTTTCCTAAGGCTTTAGGCTGTCCTCTACTGCTTTCCCAGGTCACAAGCAGGGAGATGGGAGGGAAGTGAGGTAGCAGGGACATTAGTTCCCACATGGGATCCCAGCACATAAAATTTGGGGATTTTAGTTTTTAGGCTACAACACTAGGACCTAAGCTACAAACATATATATATATATAGTTCTATATCTATATCTATACCTATATTTGTATTGGAAAGTCAGATTAATAGAGAGATTCGTTTATCAGACTTACTGAGAAAAGGAGAAAGAGAAAGATCTTCCGTTGGCTGGTCCAATGCCCAACTGGCCACAAAGCTGGAGCTGGGTCAATCTGAAGCTAGGAACCAGCATGCTCTTAAAGATCTCCCGAAAGTGTGCATGTTCCCAAGGCTTTGGGCCATCCTCTACTACTTTCCAGGCCAAAAGCAGAGAATTGCATGTGAAGTGGAGCAGCCAGGACACAAACTGGCAGCCACATGGGATCCCAGCACATGAAAAGCAAGGATTTTAGGCTATTGCACTATAACCTAAATTATTTCCTATTAGCTGTTGCTGTGAACTAATATAAGACTGTTTTCTATGAAATATCAAAAGTTTTTGTAGAGATGAAATTAATAGGCCATCATAAAACTGATAAATTAATAAAAATAAAAAGGACAGATAATTCATAAACATGCTTTTATAAATAATATTATTGGTTGATGAGCGAGAGGACTCTGCCTTGCAGTAGAGAATTATATTTTCAATAAACTAGAAATCTATACTTGAATAATTAATTTTGAGCTCCACCACACACTATATGCAAAAATTAATTCAGATGATTTATATATTCAGAAAGAAAATATAATAAATTATTTAGATAAGAACCAGTATGAGATAAAAAAGGATTTGTGAAGCAAGACACAAAATCACTAATCATGAAAGGGGAATGATTATAATTTGGTTTACACTGGAATTAAGAATTTTTGTGGCCAGCATTGTCTCAGAAAATATGCTGCCTCCTGGATCACTAGCACCCCATAATGGCACTGGTTAATGTCCTGACTGCTCAAGAAGCTAGTGTAGTTTTGAAGGCAGAGGAAGTTGGCTAAGTGTTTGTCCCACTGCCACCCACATGGAAGACCAGGCTGTGGCTTCTGACACCTGCTTTAACCTAGCTCATATAGGCTGTTTTGGCCATTTGGGACATGAATCAGAAATTGCTTTTTTCAACTAGATTAAAAAAATGTTGTTTAAGATATATTAAAAGTTTTGATTATCAGAAAACATAAAACTTTGCAACTGTCGATTTGTTTACTACTATTTATTCACCCTTGCAGAATATGTAAGAATAATATAAATGGACAATGGAGAATTTGTACAAATGTTTGACAGATGCTGAATGTAATACATTCAGATTACAAAAAGATCTGAAAATTTATACAATTTATTCAATAGTTTTCAGGCAATGGAAATTTATACAACTAGATCACATCCATACATAGCAAATAAAGGGTAAAATATAAAAGCAAATTAATCTACCAAAACCTCCATCACATAATTGTTTAGGATCTGAGTCAATTTGTGATGTATGAACCAGTGGAAGCACAAATGAAACACAGCTACATCACTAAAGCAGAATGCATTTATAAATACTGTCCAGGAATTCCACCACCTTTTATGTATATAATCAATATTTCCACAGTTGTAGTTCTGTTCTTGGTTATATATTTTTATTATTTAATAATGAATATACAGACGGTAAGTTTGCTCAAGAACATAACTGTATCTTGCACTATCTGTTCATTGTTGCTGAAGTTAATCTGTGAAAGTTAATCTGTGACCATGGTAGACCACAGAGAACTTTTAGTGGGTGACACAACTCTGTAAGATAATGTAGGTGATGATGGGCATAAGACCTTATGGCTGTGTTCAAATCTGCAGAATGTAAAACACCAAGAATGAGCTGTCAAATAAAATATGTATTCATGTAGCCTCATTAACTGTAACAGCATAGACAATGCTGGTGTGGGATGCCAATTGTTTATGTTGCTATGACCCAAAACGCCCTCTATGCCAAAGTGTTAAATCGATCAACAGCAATTTTTTTTCATTTAACCTTCTCCTTTATGTAGTATGTGTAATTACTTTCATATTGAATACATGATAAAGAATGTCATATTTTAAAACAAAGTCATATTTTTACTTGCAAGGATATCTTCCAAAGTTGTCTGAGCTTATGTTTACAAGCTCTTAGCAAATTTAATAATAATAATATAATAATAATACTAAGAAGAAGAAGAAGAAGAAAAAGAAGAAAAAGAAGAAGAAAAAGAAAAATAATAATAAGAAGAATGCTGGGCATTGCAACCCAGCCATTCAGAAAAATCTGAGTTTGAATCCTACAGTTGCCATCCCCTCCAGTTTTCTGCTAATGCACCTGAGAGGAAAGAGATAATAGGCCAAGTACTGTGTCACTAGTGTGATAGAAGGATACAGATATGAACATCCTGGATCCTGCTTTTGGGCTGACTGAGAACTGGAGATTGTAGGGATTTGAAAACCGAACCAGTGATGGGGAGACATGTCTCTCACCCTTGTTTGTATTCTGACTCTCAAATATTAAAAAAGAAATGAATAAACTGGGAAATTATCTTAACATTAATATTTGTCATTTTCCCCTTAGTTTAAAATTGTTTAAAATATTTAATCATCTGTCATTGATTTTTTCATGTCATTTTTTAAAAATCTATTTTTAAGAATTGTCTTTTAGGTTTGTTTGCAAGAATAGCAATTTACAAGTAAATATTCTCAAGGAATCTTTTTTCAGAAAAAAATTTGTTGTGGTTAAATTCATGAAGCATGCATAATACCTTAATCAATTTTAAGCATAAGGTCTTGGCAGTATTAAGCACACTCACATGGTTGAGCAACTGCAGATGGCTGTATTCTGAAGCACTATGCTTTATTGTGTGCTATTTTGCTTGGATTTTATCTTTTCTTATTTTATCTCCTCTTGGCTTTTGATTAAAAATTAGTGTTTCTTTTTTATTTCAAAATGTAAGCCACTTTAAAATCTTTGCCAGACTAAATGGGTCCATGTGAGCACAAGTTTACAGTGATAAACACATTCTTAAAATATATATATAAATATATAAAATATATATATAAAAATATGTGTTTTACCATAATGACTACATCTATATGTAATCTAAGTGAACAACTTTTATAATAGTTTTAAGAATGCTTATAATGTTTTGAAGTATCATTGAACTGAGTTTTATAGTATGCAAGCTTAAAATCAAATATCTATAAAATGAAAATCTATTATTGTTGAAAATGAGTTATTTGCTTCTGTTTAGAGAGTAATTTTTTTCTAAACATTTGTTCTAAGTTGATAACATCAATGTCAGAATCTTAAATGAAAGATGAACTACTTTTGAAGCATAATATAATCATATTGTAATGAATCTGTATTATTTACTCTTATCTTTATTGATTAATCATTTCACATTTGATAGAATGCTGTTTTTCATGTCTGTATTATTTACAACTTATATTTGTATTTTTACTCTTGTAATACCTATGTTTTATCTTTTTGCTGTAACATTTTGAATTATTTTATATTGATCCTACCCAAAGAATCAAGGATAGAAATAATATTGCCTATTATTTTCACAATATCTAAAATCAGAGAAAATGATTCCTTGATCATTAGCAGGCCAAATTTTGCTTTTTCTCAGGAGAAAATTATTTCTATTTGTATGTTTGTTTTAATGATGTCTAGAGCAAACCTTTCTGTGAAATTAGTTTGTTTCAAATGTCAGTTATGAAATAAATATTAAGAAAAAACCATAATTAAATTATATCCTAAAGAGAATATATAAATATTTAAGCGACTAAAAATGTATTACTCTACAGTTAAATACTGTACATTATGTCTTCTCATTTTGCCCAAATCTCTGGCATAAACTAGTGAACTAAGAAACATATTATTTCCCTTGATTGACAGGTTGCAGGAATAGCCCTTTTGAAATTTCTCAGCAGACCAGCACAGTGGTTCAGTTGGCTAAATCCGAACCTTCCAAGTGCTGGGATCCTGTATGGACACTTGGTCATGCCTTGATGGTTCTGCTTTCCTTCCAGCTTGCTGTTTGTGGCCTGGGAAATCAGTTGAAAATGACCCAAAACATTGGGACCCTGCACCCACATGGGAGACCAGAAAGAAGTTCTTTGCTCCTGGCTTCTGATCAGCTCAGCTCAGCCATTGCGACCATTAAGGAGTGAACCAACAGATGGAAGATCTTTCTCTGTGTCTCTCTCCATAATTCTGAGCAGTGAGCCAATAAACATGAAAAAATCCTCAAAAAAATAAAGTACTCAGAATCAAAATTAGCCAAAACATCAACCAAGAATTGGAGTGCACTTGAAGCCACCAGACTCATTTGCACTCAGTTAGTTTCTATGGCTTAAGAATTATCAACTCTTGGGCCCGGTGCGGTGGCGCAAGTGGTTAAGTCCTCACCTTGCACGCCCAGGATCCCATATGGGCGCCGGTTCTAATCCCAGCAGCCCCGCTTCCCTTCCAGCTCCCTGCCTGTGGCCCGGGAAAGCAGTCGAGGATGGCCCAAAGTTTTGGGACGCTGCACCCGCGTGGGAGACCCAGAAGAGGCTCCTGGCTCCGGATCGGCATAGCATCAGCCGTTGCGGTCACTTGGAGAGTGAATCATCCGACGGAAGATCTTCCTCTCTGTCTCTCCTCTCTGTATATCTGCCTTTCCAATAAAAACATAATAAAAAAACTAAATCTTTAAAAATAAAAAAGAATTATCAACTCTAGAAAGATTGTGCAGTTTGATTCTGTAGTCTACAGGCAAGCTACAGAACATGATACATCTGATTTTGAAAATAATTATTACAAATTTCACTTTTTCTCCTGTTTTTATGAAACTCCAAGAGAAGCTAATATCTAAAACATATTCTTTATAATTTATTAGAGAAAGTTGTAACTGAAGAAAGTCAAATTACCCACCAATAAAATGCATTTTAAAATAATTTGTAAAATTATAAATTGTCAGGATGCTGCAATCAAGTGCATAGGAGGTACTAAATGCCAAGTGTTCCGCTATGGGATGCAGGCATCCCAAGCAATGCTGTGGCAATCAGGCCCAAACTCTGCCCATGGAAATAAAATATTTGCAGGTTGATCCTCAAATTCACTCAGGAGGTTTGAGATTCTGGGAACTAGGCCAAACTCCTTTCCCCAAATTATTTTTTAATTCCATTTTACATGAGTTTTTGTCAAGTACTCACATACAGCTTGCCACATTAAAGCCAATGAACAAATAATTGATTTTGAAAACCAGAAACTTTCTCCAAGATTTATGCGTAAAACAGGCTGTTTAGAATTGCCTAAGGAAACTACAAATTGGAGAAAATCCAATTTCCCAGCAATAAAATAAACGTAGTATTAATTGATATTTATTGGGCACTAACTCCATGGCAAATACTCTTAAGGACTGAAACACAACCAACTAATTTTATAAAATAAACCCGGAAAAGGAATTACTTTGATGAAATCTTTGTTACATGTGAGGAGCTCAGTCGTATTGTTCAGCTGATAAGAAGTGATGGTGATGTTTCAGACAGGACTGCCATCCTGACTACCTGCCTTTGCCTTTCATCTCTCCTCTGTGCCCTGTTCAGTGTAGGAGCAACTGCGACAATGGGCTTCCCTCGTTTTAGCCTCACTTTGCTTATGCCATTTTGTGTTCCCAGTAGAGCTGGGGGACAGGTATGGTTAAACAGGCTATGAAGGAATTTCTTCATGATGTTTTAATATTTCCTATTATTTAAAATTTTTCCTTATTTTAATACATAAAATTAAATGTGTACATGTGCATATTATACATTAAGAAATGTTGTGTGTGTGTATCTCCCAAGAGATCTTGAGCTTGTGAGTATAACTGAGCACTGATAAATTTGTATGCAATTTTTTTCACTTCGAGCTCCACATAGAGGCAACTTTTTGAAGGTATCACTAATAAAGTCATGTTGAAATAAGCTGAATGAGCAAAATTATTCTTAATTTGCCTATAACTGTATAATTTTTATCATCTTCATTTTTTCTTAATCCAACTAACTTCTACCTCAACTTTAATGTCATTTTATAGGAAATAATATGTCCAACTTCTATCCATGTAAGGTGATTCTATGACACACATGTTATTGTACTTGGCCTCTGCTTGAGGATATTTTAGAAAATCACATAATTGTTATATTGTATGCATTTCTTTCCCATTAAGCATTAATTTCATAGAAATATGAATTGTTCATATGACATGTTTTTGGTTGACTTGTAATTTGCCCTGTTCGCTATAACTAAAAATGTTTCTTCGAAAAGGTAAGTTAAATGGACTAATTTCATACAGTTGTTTGGGAATAAGATTTTATTTTAGAGCACATAATTAACATGTTTGCTAATGGATACAGCAGAAAAACAATTTAGCAAAGATAATTTTGGGGCCCAGCAAAATGGTCCAAGGAAAAATTCTTGCCTTGCATGTGCCAGGTTCCCAAATGGACTCTAATTCTTTTCTTGGCTGCTCCAATTTTTGATCAAGCTCCCTGTTTATAGACTGGGAAAGCAGTAAAGGATGATCCAAAGCCATGGAAACATGAACCCATGTGGGTGATGTGGCAGAAGCTCAAGGATCCTGGCTTCAAATCATCTCAGCTCTGGCCATAACACCACGTGGGTAGTGAATGAGCGGACAGAAGTCCTTCCTCTCTGTCTATACTTCTCGCTGTATGTCTGTTTTCAAGGAAAACAAACACATTTTTATAAAGATACTTTTCAACAACAGTATCAAACATTTAATCATTGGAATATAGCAAGATTTCAAATACATAGTAATGTTCATCTGTTTAAACCTTCAATACTATATTGCTACACGTTCAATGAACAATACATTCCAAGTTTCAGAATAGTTAAGAATGTGTATGACAATTTTCTACTCCACATTCATTTCACAGTGTCACTAAAATGATCTAAATATTAAAGTTAATTCCTAAAAGCAAGTCTTACTTTAACATATCATTGATATTTACTCATTTTTAAAAGATTTTGTTATTTTTCTTGGAAAGGCAGAGAGAAGGAGAGACAGAAAAATCTTTCATCTGCTGGTTTACTTCCACATTGCAGCAACAGACAGAGCTGATCTGAAGCCAGGATTCAGGAGTCAGGAGCATTTTCCTGGCATCCCATGAAGATGCAGTGTCCCAAGTCTTATAATCATTGTCCATTGTTTTCCAGGCCACAAGCAGTGAGCTGGATATAAATATGTTATATTTATATATGTTATATATATATCTTTTAAAAATTGGTAATTTTTCATGGAAAGGCAGCTTTACAAATAGAAGGAGGCACAGAGAAAGATATTCTTTTTGCTGGTTCACTCTCCAAGTAGCTGTAATGACTGAAACTGAGCTGATAGAAAGCTACTGAGCTAGACTCTGTGTGAAGTTCATTTGTTTTTGTTTTTAATAAAATTTTAAAATTACAAAAAATTAAAATTATATGCTAAAAGACTGAGTGACAAGATTGCTATTCACAGTAAGATCAAAATAAGCAGGTGGGACTACATCAAACTCAGAAGCTTCTGCATAGCAAAGGAAACAATCAACATAGTGAAAAAGCAACTAACAGAGTGGGAGAAAATCTATGCATACTGAACATCAGATAGGGGCCTCCAGAAACACAATAACAACAGCACAAAGCAGTTAAGAAATGGGTGAGGGCAATAAGAAGGAAATCAAATCGAAGTGGTTAACAGACATATGAAAAACTTGTCAGGCTCCCTAGAAATAAGAGAAAGTCAAATAAAAACCACAGTGAGGCTCCACTTAACTCCAGTAAGAATGGCACACACACAGAAAACTACAAACAACACTTGCTGGCTAGAGTGTGGGGGAAAAGGTACCCTACTTCACTGCTGCTGGGAAGATTGGCTGGTGCAGCCACTGTGGAAGTCAGTATGGAGAACACTCTGGCAGGTGTAAATTCACATGCCGTATCTCCCAGCAATCCCACTGCTAGAAATGTATACATAAATAAAGCAAAAAACAAAACAAAACAAAACAAAAAAACCCTGATACATATAATTAAGAAAGCAACCTGCATGCCTGTATTCATTGAGACACAATCAATAATCACAATAACATGGAAGCAACCTAGATGCCTTTTGAAGGAGAGCTGGATAAAGTAACTTCCCCAGATCTCTACTTCTCAGACATTAAAAAGAATGAAATTTTACTGTTTGCAACAAATGTTCCCAATTAGAGACCATTATGCTAAGGGAAACATGCCAATCCCAAAAGGAAAAGTATATGTTCACGGTAAGATAAGACAATCTCCATCAAAAAATGCAAAACAAAAACTAAGGCACACAGACATGCACTTGTAATCTCACAAATGAATCATGCAATGGAGGCCAGAGCGCCAGGAGTCAAAGAAAATCAACACTTTCTCTATTTATCTTTATCACTGAATATAGTAGACCCCCAATGAAACTTCTAAATATATCTAGACAACAGAATGTCAAACTTCCTATTGCCTATGCCAACACGTGTCATAACCATGCAAAGAGCAGAAAGTTGGAGTCAAGACTATATCTGATACACTATTTTACTACAAAACACAGAGAACAGTAGAGGGGAGACAGTATAAATGTCCCGTTAATGTTATTTCAGCTACATATTATGGGTTTTGATATTATTTAGCTTTTATTTTTTGTATTTTTAAGAACATTTTCTTATTACTTTCTTCAGTAACACATAGGTCACACAGTGGCATCATTTTCTTCAAGAAAGTTTTTTTAATTTTATTTTTTACTACTGTAGCAATGTATTATTATTTAGTAGCATTTTAATTAACTTCAAAATCAGCATTTTGTTTTAAATTTTCTATTTGTCTCCCTATTTTTGATTTTGTTTCATGGTTTTCATTTAAGGAATGTATAATAACTATGTATTAGAGACTATCATATCCAAATGTACAGATGCAATGTAGCTTGCATCTCTACTTTCAAAACAAAGACGGACTCCTATTGAAAATATTTAATATATCTTGACAATAGGATGCTGGGCTCTCTGCCATTGTTCATAGCTACAATGTCAGAATACACTTAAGTAGCAGAATTATGGACTTATGAATGTTTATGAAGGACTATAGTATTATAACAATATAGGGGAAGTCAATGGAGCAGAGGGGATTTGGGGAGGGAGGAGGGGAAATCCCAGAGCCTATGGGATTTGTCTAGATCCAATTCTTTCCCAAGAAACTGATCTCAGCTATTCCTAAGGTTAGTTGGCTGGATATAAGCAAGTTCTGTCACATCTGTATTGTTTCGTTGGCTTATATATCTGTCCTTGAGCCAGTCAGTACTACAAGATATTTTTTACCGTACATGACTTGTATGGTGTCTTGAGTTCTGATATCCAGTTGTTGTTGTTGTTGCTGTTGATTAAGATAGCTTTAGCTGTTTTTGGTTGTTTATGTTTCCATGTAAATTTTAGCACAATTATTTTTCTACATGAGAGGATATTGTTGGTATTTTGTCTGAGATTTCAATGAATTTGCAAATTGCTTTCAGTTGTATGGACATTTTTACAATTTTAATTCTTCCAATTTGTGAAAACATACTTTAAAAAAATTGGTATTTTTTTTCTACTTCTTTCTTTAATATATTATGATTTCTATTGTAAAGATCTTTCATTTCCTTGGTTAAATTTATTCCAAGGTATTATGCATGTATGTATTACAGCTACTGTGAATGATGTTGATTTCACACATTTTTTCTCAGCCATGGAATTGTCTGTGTAGACACAGGCTATTGAATGTTTCTGTTTATTGCCTATCCCACAATATTTTCCACCCCTTTCATGATTTCCAAAAGCCTTTTAGTGGAACCTTTGGTTCAACTGTTTCATATTATGTGGGAAATATTGAAAGTATTTCCACAAGCATTAGAACCAGATAAGTATATCCATTTTTTCTATTACTATTCAATATAACTATGATTGTTTTAGGTAGAAATATTAGATTACCTAAAAGAAATCAAAGGGATACAAATTTGCAAATAACGTGATTGTGTAAACCAGATATTTCAATGAATTCTTAAGGAAATAAAACAATGCAACTCTTCTGATAAATGTATTTCTCTGGAAAATAAATGTCCATGATATTTTTCAATTATTAACGTTTTTCTAAAATAAATAATTACTACAATGGAATAACTTTATAAAAGGCAAAAATGCAAGCAGAACTTAGAAACCATTGCAAAAGACTGAATAATTTAGAGGCAATTGAAATTTAAATGATAATATCTTTGATGGTCTCACCAGTTAGTATGACACAAACTAAAGACATATGAATAGAAAGGTCCTACACCAACATGAGCATGCCCAATCTCATCTGATTTCAGGAGCTAAGCAGGGTCAGGCATGGTTAATACTTGGATGGGAGAAATGTTCTACACTGAGATGCAAAGGGGAAAAGAATGAAAAAAAATTACATAATAAACAGTACTGTAAAATAATTGTTCACAGATAATACACACAAAATGAGATTACATGCGGTAGGTGGTTGCCCAGTAATTAAGATCCACCAAGGACTTTGCCATGATTTTTCTTTTTTTTTCACTTTTTGACACAATTTCATAGGCTCTGGGATTTCCCAATCTCCTACCCAATCCCTCCCCTGATAATGAATTCCTCCATATTGTTACTGTAGTATAGTTCATAACCAGTCATGATTCCTTCATTGCAAGCATGTGCCTTGCAGAGAGTCCAGCATCTTATTGCCCAGATAAATTCAACAGTTTCATTCAGAGACCATTCTTGGTCTGAAAGTACAGCTCACAGACTATCACCCCCTCCAATGAAAAGCCACTACTCAACTTCAAGAACAGGAAGAAACATGGAAATTTACAACATCATGAAGTTAATTGACATGGTACTGAGTGACCAATGTGTTAGAAAATGCAAATTCTTAACCACATTCTGTAACTTCTTCATTGACATCTCAATTTTAGTATATAAACCTTAAAATGGTTATAGGGTACTATTCAGCTGTCCCGTGTCTATTTGCATTTTTATATTTAGCAGCTTATAGTATTCAAGCGTGTTTGTTGCTGAACTTCACAAGTTTTAGGATAGTCCAAACAGGCTTATGACTCTAACAAGCCATATGTTAACGATTGAGGAACAGAAAAGTTTTAGGAGGGATGTGCAGAGAACTCTTCAATACCTTAGTGAGGAGTAACTAATCTTTGTGTCCTACCTAGTGAGGTGTATGAGAGTTTAAGCTGACTTTTTCTTGTCTGTTCTAAGCATTCCTTAATGGTCTCTGTCTGTCAATCTGATCTAATTTGGGGGGCTTCCGAGCCACCCTGATGATCATTGCAAGAGAGGGTGGGAGCCAAAGTTGGAACTAAATAAGGACCAGAGAAAACTCCTCTCCCAAGTCCTGAAGAAAGTTTACTCTTCTGTTTCTGAGGATTGCTCAGGGCTTCTGGCTGTTGTTCCAATGACATTAAATCCTGTGAGGAAGGATCTGGGCTTCTTCCATCTCATGTGGGAGAGATCTGATAGGGAATGGTTGACCTCAGAATTCTCAGCCTAGAAGAGCACTCCAATTCTCTGTGATCTCCTTGGCAGTTGGGTTGTAGTCCTTGGCGCCCATATTGACAGTCTTTGGTGAGGTACTGGGAGTCTCCAGTGTTAGGATACAAGCCTCCTGCCCTCCTGTTACACTCTGGAGTCCCCTTCTGCTCTGTGTATTTGACATCCTGTTAAGACGCTATCAGGATTGCTCTTGGATCCTACTGTGTGTCTTTATAGTTTTTGCTAATGTGTAATGTAGATTTGAGTCTGCAGTCTGTAAGTTACCTGTTACAATCTTGATAGATTATATTTAAACATCTTCCTCACAAACTCTAAGAAGGTGGAAGATTTCTCTGCTCTCCAACCCATTACAGAATAACATAGGGTATCAAAAGCACATCAGGCTTTTCAGTTATTTGATGTAGATCCTAAGCAGTCTGTCTCTCATTATTGTTTCATTGGTTACATCACAATATCTTATTGCATGCGATACAGGCTGTTTGAGGATGTAATAATGCTACAGTTTACAGGTACTATTTTTGGGATTTACATAATTCCATCTTAAATTAAGGCAAACATGAGTATTAAAACAGGAGTATTAGCCTGCCTGCATCCACTGGTTGCTCTACTGAGACTGTTCTGTCCTGTGTTGCTGTCCATTGTGTCCCTATGTGTCAATAAAGGTAACAGTTTTATTTGCATATAAACATTGGCTCATTTATCTTAGCATAGTGGTTTCCAATTGGGCCCATTTGGCCAGGAAGAATTGCATTTAGTTTTTTTTTTCTTAATAGTTGAGTAGTATTCCATGGAGTAAATGAACCATAGCTTTCTTATCCAGTCTTCTGTTGATGGGCATTTCAGTTGCTTCCAAGTTTTGCAATTATTGATTCTGTTGATATGAACATAGGAATGCATGTTGGTTCCTCATGTAACAAGTGCTTTGTATATATTCCTAGAAGTGCTATTGCTGGATCATATGGTTTGCAAATTTTCAGTTGTTTAAGTGTTCTCCGTACTGATTTCCGTAGAGGCTGCACCAACCTGCCATCTCTTATTGAAGTGTCTGGTTTTAACCTTGGTTCAACTCCTAAGTATAGCGTTTTGCTAACTCATACCCTGAGGAGCAGCAAGTGAGAAAAGAGAGAAAGAAATAAAAAAGAAAGAAAAGGAAAGAAAAGACAAGACAAGAAAAGAAAATATAAGAAAAGATAGATAAGAAAAAAGAAAAGATAAGAAAAGAAAAGAAAAGAAAAGAAAAGAAAAGAAAAAGATAGCACACACACACACACACACATAGAATTGTAAATTTTTGTTAAAAAGCTTCTACGGCTTAGGGAACACCAAAACATCAATGCAAAAATTTCTACATTTAGGCAGAATGTTATTCTCCAGAATCAAAGAAAAACCATTTTGAAATGAGGCAAAGAAATAAAGTCTACTTTTTTTCAGGGGAGAGAGGGAAGGAAGGTACCCACATTTACAACTAAATGTTTTATTAAACATTTATTTATTTTTATTGGAAACTCAGATAAATAAGAAGAGGACAGGCAGAGAGGAAGATCTTACCTCTGTTGATTCACTCCCCAAGAGACCGCAATAACGGGAGCTGTGCTCATCTGAAACCGGGAGCCAAGCATTTCTTCCCGGGTCTCCCACGCCAGTGAAGGGTCCCAAAGCCTTGGGCCATCCTGATTTGCTTTGCCATCCTGGATTGCTTTGTCAGGCCACAAGCAGGGAGCTGGATGGAAAGCAGGGCCTCTAGGACATGAACTAATGCCTCTATGAATTTAGACAAGTGCAAGCTTCTAGGCTATCATGTTGGGGCCCACAACTAAAATTTTATTATAATGTAACATTTTTGGTATGTAGCTAAAAAGAAAAATAGTAAACATGTACAAATTGTGTGTAACATCATTGAAGTTATACACATGAAACAAGGCAACAAAGTCTTAAAAGTTTGCAAGTTGAAACTACAGAGCTTTGCTCATGGTGCACTGAAAGGCTTACTGTTGAGCAAAGCATCACTGGAATGCCTTCCGCTCGAGCAATCCAGCCCGTTCTCTTTGATAAATAAATTCAAAGTTTATTGTTCTATAAATGACTGTTGAAGGCTGAAGTGCTGTTCATATAAAATAATAAAATCTTTGGAGTAATTTTTCTCAATTCCTCATGATAACATCTTAAAAGTTTATATTTGATTCTTAGCCTGCAATTACAAATCTGATGAAATCTGAAAAAAAAATAGGGCAAATAAAATGCAATAACAGTATTATAACACTAGCTACATTTTTCAGCACACAAGATTTTAGAAATAGCCCTTTTGTTTGTCTCCTTTTAACCCATTATGATAGCTGCACCTGGTCATGCCACTGCCCATGATTTATTATTTATTTTAAAGTGAAAAACTGTTCTAAACCAGCATTCAGCCAAGAGACTTTAGGTTTTGCTTTTTCTGCATTCTGGTTAGTGAGTATTTCCCAGGTCAACTATTCATACAGTCCATAAGCATGTGTACACACACACACACACACACACACACACACACGGTAAGCAAGATGACTCCCTCAATCTCAGGTCTTATCTCTTTTCAGCTTGAGGCAGAGCATTGTTAAACTCAAATCATGAAAATGTATTCCCTTGATGAATTACTCTCAATGGGTCAAGATTACTGCATATTACCTGGGGTAAAGATAAACTTCAGAGTGCTATTAATTTCTCTTTGAGGTGCTGAAATATTACATATGTTAAAAATATTCAGCTTATACAATATGTGAGGCTTGTTAATTGAATTTATTTATGTATTTATTTAGTTCTGAGCGTTTTTTCCAGTTGCTAAAACAAAACAAGTTAATACCATGAAGTTCCATTTCATTCATATTCCTCTGGCTGCCAGAAGCATATGCCTAAGGAATTGCAGAGCTGATAAAATGGAAAGGGTTATTGACTGCAGACCCCTTATTTCACACATGAAGAATCAAAGCCTCAAAGAAGTTAAAGGACTTGTCAAGGTCACATAGAAACTTAATCCCAGAAATCTTCTCTTGGATAAATGCCTTTACAACTTTGCATTTAAAGATCTTTCTTTGTAAGATAGTTTGTCTATATTTCATAAGATTGGATTATAAGGTTATTATGTGCTTTTGAAGCAAAATAAAGTGATGTTTTAATAGTTAAACAGTTTATTACAAGAAATATTCTACCTTGTGCCTTGTTAAAATTCAATTTTAACATATGTTGACTTTACCAACAGTTAAATAGAAATGGTGAGTTTTGAATATCATTATTTGCTGTACTTTATTTAAATTAGATAAAATAAGATCAGCTTTTTAATTAGCATTTCAATTCTGTTCCATCTGTATCAACGATACGCGCATGCATTTGAGTCATATTTGATGATGCTAGCAAGTCACAGATAATATGTGGTCACAAATATGAGCTCAACACAGGGAAACATCCGCTTGTTTTGAAGGATGCATTCCAAGTCCTCCAATGCGTACAAGAAATTACAGAACAGGTCAAAACTCGGTGTGCACTGAATTTGCTTCAATACATTTAAACCTGAGTTAAAGCTTAATTTATAGAATAGACAGAGTGTGACATTAGAAATTACTAATAGTAAAATATAGTATAAACTATATATAGTAAAATATGTGTAGCAAAATGTAGTATATAAAAATATGTAGTAAATATAATATAAATAGTAAAATAACTACAAAATGTAGGTAATATAAATACCTAAAATTATAAAATATTACTTTCTGTTTAATTTTCTGTTTAATTTATTTGAGCCACCATTAACTTTAAGTAACTGAAACTAGGGAAAAGCACAATTGGCCATAATAGAGGACTATTGTAACTCATCATTTTGAGAGAAGTACAGATAAGAAGTGCAGAATAAATGTGTTAATACTAAAAAGGATGAAAAGAATGGGGACTGTTAATACTTTGTTGCTTTTAAATAGAACCATTAAAAACAGAAATTTGGGGGCCCAGTATTGTAGCCTTGTGGCTAAAGTCTTCACCTTGCATGTGCCACGAATCCGTATGTGTCAGTTCTAATCCTAGTTGCCCCACTTCCCTTCCAGCTTTCTGCCTGTGGCCTGGGAAAGCAGTCAAGGATGACTCAAAGCCTTGGGACCCTGCACCCACGTGTGAGACCAAGAAGAGACTCCTGGCTCCTGGCTTCAGATCAAGCAGTTGCTTGATCAGGGTGAACCAAAGGATGGAAGAGTTTTCTCTCTATCTCTCCTTCTCTTTGCATATCTGACTTTCCAAAAACAATAAACAAATCTTTAAAGCAAATACCAAACTTTTAGGCAGCATGTTTTATCTAGGCAATTTGCAAATTTAATAATGTAGTTCAACTTGCAGCCAATTAATAAGCATTCTTTTATCCGCCATGGCAATGTATTTATTTGCATAATTAATAAATTCTATTAAACATATTTCATATTCTTGAGCTGGAAAATCAATTTCATATTCACTAAAATTCAAAAACAAGAATAAAAATAAAGGAAACAGAATTATATATGATATCCAAGTATAAAATATTTGCTGATATGAGTAGAAGTTAGTCTAATATTAAATTTTTTTAAAGATTTATTTATTTATTACAAAGATATACAGAGAAGAGAGAGACAGAGAGGAAGATCTTCCGACTGATGATTCACTCCCCAAGTGAGCGCAACAACCAATGCTATGCCAATCCGAAGCCAGGATCCAGGAAATTCTTCCGAGTATTCCAGGTGGGTGCAGGGTCCCAAAGCTTTGGGCTATCCTCAACTGCTTTCCCAGGCCACAAACAGGGGGCTGGCTGGGAAGTGGAGCTGCTGGGATTAGAACTGGCGCCCATAAGGGATCCCAGCAGGCCCAAGGCGAGGACTTCAGCCACTAGGCCATGCCACCGGCCCTAATATTAAATTTTAATACAATAAAATATAGCATATGTGTTATTTTTAAAAAATTGACCCATGATAGTTTATGGAAAATATTCAAGACTCCCTGTATACACCAAAAGTTAATAGAAATAATGTTAATTCAATTATTAGATATTATGAATCAAACAATAGGCTAAATAATATGATACATAGCTTCATGATTTAGGTTTTATTTCTCCAAATGAACATACAAAAAAGATAATTTAAGAGATTGAATAATTTATCAATTTTTGGAGCTGAAAATTAACAACAAGGATTACCAAGAATGAAAACAGCTGTCTCATTCCAAAACCCCACCTTTTCAATGCTGTGCTATAGATCACATAGCAGATATCCATTTCATAAGTGTGGAAATATCATAGGATTAAAGAATGAACAACTATTTAACTGAATACTATTATGTGTCCATATGTAGTTTTCATATAAATAATGAATATCTCAGATAACTCCTACCATGGTAATGCGTGAGAAATGGTGTGCATACATACAGAAGTGAAAATGTCAAGCCAAAAGAGGAAAGGGGAGAGCAGGCAGGAGTGGGGACATACAGAAATGCTATCCTGGAGGGTCTGACACAGGTTCAGTATTGAAAATGCAATATCTATTCTCTGAATATTATGAAATTCTCATGTTCTTCCATTTCCCTTACTTTTCCTATATTAAAAAAGGGTTAGGGAACTTTTAATGCTTATTATGTACAATATGCCAGGCAAATACCTACAGCATATTTTAGCCAAAGAAACTGAAATTGCTTGAAAGCAAACTGTGCAGATAATGAGTAAGCTCTGTGGTGGAGATGAAAAGGTGGCTGAAAATCAAAATAAATCTAAAGCTGAAAAAATCAAAATAAACTGAAAAAAAAATCTGTGTAAGGAACTAGGAATGAATAGTGCTCCAAAATATACAAAGGAAATTCTGAAGCACTCATAAAATGCATTATTTTATAAAACTTGTATATTTGAAAGAATGTAATAGTGTTATTAATGATGCTGGCGGTAGTACCACTTGTTCCAAATACTAATACTAGTAATGATAATAGTGAAAAAATAAATTTTTTTCTTTTAGACAACTGTTTATTAACTCGCAATACCATATGAAAGCATATGAAAGTATTAATAAATGAAAACTGCTTTAACATTGCTGCAAAATTCCTTCTGTTCAATAGAAGCAGCAAAATGACCAGATACACTTTCCAAAATGCTACATCCTGTAAGGCATCCGAGTAAGATTGCCAGGTGACACTCAATCACTTCCCTCTAAGCACCACAGGTTTCAAAGTATAAGAAATTAAACGAAATAGACTATTTTCACTAGCACAAGAGCTCTCTTTTCCTGACCCTGCAAAAGCTGTCAAATCTTGTTGTACTTTCTCCATTAAAAATAGCATTGTTGTCAGGTAAAATTAATTAGTAATATTAATTATTTCCCAGCAGTTTTTAAAATCATTTTCTGTAACTGCAACTGACTAGGATTGCATAATATTAGTGTTTGTGACATAAAGGCTATGCTCCTTAACCTGGCTTGTAGGGAAGAAAGAATGACATTAAGACATGTGCTGTGTGAAGGCTAGTAAGTGCTATGACCATCTGTTAAACTCTTCCCTGAATCCAGATAATTGAGTCAGAAGAATACCATGTTTGTATTCTCTTCTTCTTCTTCTTCTTCTTTAGTATTATTGCTGGGTATATGTATTTTTCTTTTTTTAATTTCATTTTCTGACACAGTTTCAAAGAACTACTTCGTCAAGTTGTATCTTCCTCATTATTTGATACTGTTAGAAAAGAAGCAGGTGCTCTGTTTTAAGGATTTAGTTTGGAATAATTCTCAAAGCATTTCTAATGCTAGTTCCAAAAACATAAACAGCAGCAAAGTGAGTATTCCTGGCTAAGTAACATGAAAGCATAGGTCACAAAGTGGCTCTCTTCTTTATCTTTCATATCCCCTAGCTCTAGATACTTGCTACTGTTCTAAAAATGAATACAATCATAGTTGGCTGTGTCAAACTTTACCTTAAGAAAAATTATCATCCCTCAAAGATGATTCAAAAGAGCATAGCACTCAGAACCTTTTTCATTAACAAAGAAAGCAGAGAAATTTTTTTAGGATTAAAATTTTCTTTCATGTACCAAGGGAGCAGGTCTCAATCCTTCCACATAGACAGATGCCCTCATACACACTGGAGGGCATTTAGACTAAAACCAAATTGAATTCATTACTTATTCCCTCTCTCATTCTCCTTGTGTCTTTTCCTAGCTCTATGAGGAGCCTTTATGTGACTCCCACACTTAGAATCTATGAACACTTGGACTTGGATAACTTGTCATGATGTCTGGGATTCTTGCTGGGATGCCATTCTCCACTAGGGATGCAGCTGGGAGATGGACTCCTCCCATTCCACCTGTAGTGCAGGTCATGAGAGCGATTCTTGCTGGATTCCCAAGGCAGTGTTTAGGTGATACTGCACTCGCCAGCCTCTCTTCTTGATTGCCCTTGGGCTCCAGGTTATCCATGACTTCTACTAGAGCAATCACTCCAGGCTCCTATTGGTCAATGTCCCCAGCAGGTGGCATTTCTGCACCTGAGGCTGAATGATATCACTCACTCTCACTGTGCAACAGTTAATCAGTAAAGTCATGTACACTCATCAGTTGAAACTCCCCATTTCAGTTCTGGCTCTCTATTTTTCCCAAAGCCATTCCACAAAGGTTCCCAGTATATTCAGTCATCCATTATAGTGCCTGTTAGCCTCAATGTAAGCTGAGGCACCCAAACATATTTGATAGCTTTGTTTTTGAGAAATTCCTTGAATTTGAAGCACCGTTAAGGTTCACCCATTCAAAAAGGGAGATAGTTTTACGTTGCAACCGTATACTCCACCCACAAAACTTACTTCCATGACTTATCATCCGCAGCTCAGCTGTAAGCTGGCAGCACTTCCTTTCCTTGGACTTGAAATCACAGATTACTCTTGGAATAATATTTCCAACAGATACTGAATATTGGCCTCTTGGCACTTTGTGGTTCTTTCAAAGTCCTATTCATTGTGCATTCAGTACAACTTCCTTCATGGCATTTAGTGAACAAAATCATATTTATAAATTAACACTTGATTATGATCAATAACCCCCCCTTTTTAATGGGTAAATGATTATGTTCATGGTAAAATGAACTGAATAATCAATCAGCATATATTTATTGAAACATTAAATGTTGTCCTTGATTTTTCGCTATAAGAATGCTAGTTGTTAATCTGAGGAAATCAGGAAAAGGGCACAAGGATTAGATAAAGTTTACAGACTTCATCTTACATGTTGAAACCCACTTTTAAAATTTTTAAAAACTTTTATTGTGAAGTCAGATATACAGAGAGGAGGAGACACAGAGAGGAAGATCTTTGATTCTTTGATTCACTCCACCAGTGACCACAATGTCCAGAGCTGCACCAATCCAAAGCCAGGAAAAAGGAACTTCTTTATTATTATTATTATTAATTATCATCATCATCATTTTGTGATACAGTTCCACAGGCCCTGGGATTTCCCTTACCCTCCCAAGAATGCCCTTCCTCCTCACTGGGTTCCCCTGTGTTATTATTATAATATAGTTCTTCATAAACAGTCATATGTCCGTTATTGTGGACAAGGCAAAGAGTCCAGCATCCTATTGTCAAGACATAGTTAATGGTTTCAGTGGGAGTCCATCTTTGGTCTAGAAGTAGAGATGCATACCTCATTGTATCCTCACATCTGGAAATGATAATCTCCATTACACATTCCCTTAAATGAAAAGCCACAAAACAAAATCAACAACAAGTTAAAAAAAATTAAAAATGCCATGCAGGGTAGTCTGCAGTAATATCTATTGTGCCTTTGTCTCTTCTTTTGCTCTTGGTCATTGTACTTTTGGTAAGCAGATTCTTCTTAGGGCATTCTTCTTAGCTGTGTCATCCAAAGGTCTACAGTTCGGGATTACTTATTGCATTTGGTACTTGATTCTTTGTTTGTAGTAACTTTTAACACTCCCTCCTATTAGTTCCAGGTCTGGGTCCTTACGTTAGTTTTCCACCATGGTCTCTGTAACTCCAGATCCTGGCTTACCACTCTTCACCTCCTGTGATATCATACCGATGGTGCACAGTTGTCTCTACAACCTTTCTCACTTCAGGTTGTAGCAGGTTCCAAGATTAGGGAGACATCAGGTGTCCTATATAAGTAGATTGTTGGTAATGCTGATCTTGCTGCAGCCTGTTGGCTGTTAGGTCAGAGGGCCACATGGACCTATTTTGACCTGGACGATGCCAAATTCAGTATTATTTTTCCTATGGGACTAATGCATTATAGAGCTCAGTGAGTTTACTCCAAGCTCAGTGCATGAGCATCTCACTGTTGTCTCCTGCAGTCTTTTTTTTTTTTTAAGATTTATTTTATTTTTATTGGAAAGGCGGATATACAGAGAGGAGAGACAGAGAGGAAGATCTTCCGTCCGATGATTCACTCCCCAAGTGAGCACAACGGCAGATGCTATGCTGGTCCAAACCCAGGAGCCTCTCCCGGGTCTCCCACATGGGTGCAGGGTCCCAAAGCCTTGGCCCATCCTCTACTGCTTTCCCAGGCCACAGGCAGGGAGCTGGAAGGGAAGCGGGGCTTCCGGGATTAGAACTGGCGCCCATATGGGATCCTGGGAGTGCAAAGCGAGGACCTTAACCACTGCGCCATTGCTCCGGGTCCTGTCTCCTGCAGTCTTAAAGCCTTTGCTACACTGTACAAAATGGCACCTGATGTGCCATTACTAGAGTTCTTGATCTGCTCTAAGGACTACCTGTAGCGATCTTGGGTGGAACCTGTATGATGCCACACTGTTGCAGTTCACTGAGGCAGAATTGAGTTCACTCCCAGCTCAGTGCATGCACAGTCCTGCTCCATAGCCTTTGCCTTCTTAAACAAAACAGTGCCAAATTTGGCTCTAGGAGGAGGCCTGGGCTGGGAAATTCACTCTGTTCCTGCACCACTGGTCTTAGACCTGCTGTTCTGTCTCTGCTAATGATCAATTCAAATGGATCAGCAGGATGAACAATTTTTTGTCTGGGTTCACCTCATGAGTTCCGGGTGAACACCCCTTCCCACCTTGTTGCTGGGGGAGTTCCAGTGGTTGGTGCAGTTCAGTTTGCTGTTTGTTGAATACAGATGGGGTATTAGTGACAGCAACACCACACAGTTGTGTCGGCTGCTTCCCTGTGTCTGTCACTCCCCAGGTACCTCTCTACTGTTGTTTTATCCTCTCCTATTTCGTATGTGCCCTCTCTACTTCTCACTGGTTATTGTTTTTCTACCTCTTTAAAAGTGTCATTACCCTATTCCACCATCTTATTCTCTCCAGGACCTAGGAACTTCTTCCAGGTCTCCCACACTGGTGCAGGATCCGAAGACTTTGGATTATCCTTGACTGCTCTTCCAGGGCACAAGCAAGGAGCTGGATGGGAAGCTGGGACACTGGGATTAGAACTGGTGCCCATATTAGATCCCAGCGCTTGCAGGCAAAGACTATAACCTCTAGCCTACTGTGCCTATCCAAAACCATTTATTTTTAACATATTTTTGTAGATCACCTGCAGCTAACATTCTATTCCCTCCCAATAATCACATGACTCTACTGAGTTTAGAGGAGTTTTGTACTTGTTTTAAGATTTATTTATTTTTATTGGAAAGGCAGATTATCAGAGGGAAGGAGAAACAGACAGAATGATTTTGCCTCCGCTGGTTCACTCCCTATTGTAAACAATGGCTGGAACTAAGCTGATCTGAAGCCAGGAGCCAGAAACATCTTCCAGTTCTCCCAGGTGAGGGCAAGATCCCAAGACATTGTGGTACCTTTTACTGCTTTCCCAAGCCATAAGCAGAGTCACAGGGGAAATAGGACAGCTGGGATATGAACCAGTGTCCAAGTCAGATCCCAGCTGTTGAAGCTGGAGGGCTAGCTAACTGAGCCCTCATACTAGTCCCAAGAATACATTGTTAGTATTTTAAAATATTTTAAATAGTTTTAAGTAGTATATCAAATGCAATTAAATCAAAGAACAACTAAGATATTGAGGTCCATGGCTGCTCTAAAACTAATATTTGAAGTTCATTGACCAGGCCAAATTAGAAAAAATAGTATAAATCGCTGAGATTTTTTTTAATGTCACTGTACTTTCTGCTTTTTTCCCTGTCTTTGGCATATGGTTATTACATACTGAAAAATATATTGGATTTTTAATGCTGTATTTGTGTTTTTCTACTTTAAATGATAGTTTTGTATTTAACAGACATTAAAATATATATGATTAAATTTATTTAGCCGTTAGAATCTTTGTTGGAATTTGTGATACGTCATACAATAATTCATGCCAGAAGGTGGCACCAAAAGTCTCAGCTTCAAAATGTCTTTATAATAAGTATATACGAGCATTCTATATTGGGATTTCTAAATGCATGAGAACAGTATTGAAAATGTGGGTTAAAACAGTGTAGACAACACATTATTATTATGGCTGTGTCTTACAGTTGGAAGAAATATATTCTTTTGCATTTAAACATGGTGCTGTCAAAATAATTCTAATGCTGTGATAATTTTATTTTCAAATTTGCAAATATTTCTGAGCCTGTTAAAATCATTTAAATAATTTTATAACATTCCCTATGGCAAGGGAAATGATCATATCTGCTCTCATGAAATTGTCCTTCTGATGTCACGTGAGTCGTTATTTCATAATGAAGTAGAATCATCCAGTTGTTTTGCTCGAAAATTAGATCTACTGACACATTGTTCACAGATTTCCAAGTCTGTATCATCAATATTATTCATAATATATTGCTGCCTTTCATTTGCTTTTCTTCCTCTTGGGCAGTAGATGCTATGCAGCAAAGCTGCTCAAGTTTCAGCATCAAAATGGTTGAGTTTAAACTCTTAGTGAGTCATTTAGTAGTTGTATGATTGTGCTGGCAACTGGAAATTGTATTTCTATCTCCTATTGTAACTCATTCTCTATTTAATTTCCTATGCTTACTTTGTTATATGACTTCAATTAACTTAAATAACATACACACAGTAAGTGCTCAAGGCAATTTCTTAGCGCTTGTGAACATAAGATCTACTAACAGCATAAATTCAAAATGAAGTTTTCACATCCAAGAGTTATCTCAAAAGATGCCCTTAAACTCCCTTCTTATATACTGGGATTGCTAGACTAAATTACAGAGAAACATCAGATTATCTTCTCAGTCTGTAAGGATATATACTAAAATCATTTGAAGCATAAAAAAAATTCTCATGCAATAGAAAAAAAATCTGTGAAGAGATACGGACCCTGCTTCATTTTTCTGTGTAAACCTGCAGCTATTCCCAACAATGAAAAGCATAAGTATACTGCGTAATTTCTTAATTATTACTTGCAAAACAAAGACCTGTAGGAGTGGCTAAAATAAAAATTCTATTTAAAACATGTTTAATTTTACTGCAAAGTCAGATATATAGAGAGGAGGAAAGACAGGAAGATTTTCTACCTGATGATTCACTCCCCAAGAGGCCACAATGGTTGAAGCTGCACCAATCCAAAGCCAGGAGCCAGGAGTGTCTTCAAGGTCTCCCACGTGGGTGCAGGGTACCAAGGCTTTGGGTGGTCCTTGACTGCTGTCTCAGGCCACAAGCAGGGAGCAGGATGGGAAGTGCGGCTGCGGGATTGTACCAATATGGGATCCCAATGCATGCAAGGCAAGGACTTTAGCCGCTGAGGTTCCATGCCAGTCCCAAGCCTATTTTTTCATTGCTACTTTAAAAAATAATTGCAGTATTTTGTCTACATGAAGGCTGATTTTAAAGCTAATAAAATGTAGGTGAGAGAAAGAATTTAATAGGCTATTACTTCTTATTTCTCTTGCAAGTGTACAATGGTCTATATCCTACACAAGCTATAACCTCTTCAGTTTTTTCTCTTAAAAACTGTAAAATTCAACACATCTTGATTAACCTTCCACAGAAACCCATAAGATGTACTTGATTGTATTACTTAAAATTATATTTATAGTCTCTAGGATTTAATCTGTAAAATCATGTGCTCTTAATTGATTCTAGGCTAATCTCAAGAGGTATAGAAATTCAGTTCAGATAAATATTCCAGATCTAAACTGCCTTTGAAATCTTGTAAAAGTCACATTATTCCAGTATGTTCTCTGTATAAATAAGAAGAGGTTTGCATGCAAATACACACAATCGTATAATGCCTTTTCATATTATGCCTAAGATATTTTGTACGCATCATAGTTTCATAAAAATCTTACCACCCAGGACTTGCTTTATTTCTGTATTATTAGTTATTCACTGCAGAGTGAGGCTTTTCAAGAGATTGATTTGTCAACAGCTGCCATTTCATTCGTCATGCGTGTATCAGAAGATTTGACACAGCTTCAGAATGTTTTGAAGGCTTTATTGAAAGTAAAATTTCTTTCCAGAACATTTTCCTGCTTTTCTAATATTCTTCCAGGTTTGTTTAGACTACAAATTCCTAAGATCCCAGTTGAATAAAATTTTTATATAGTATTTTTATTTCATTTTTAATTGAATCCTATGAAAAGGCCGATATAATATGCTAGTGAAAACTGGCCTGTCTGGGCCCTTCCTTGGTGTGCAGTTATGCTGTAAAGTTCAAGTGTTTAACTGATGTATACTCAGAAATCAGAGTGTAATAAAACCTTAATTTAGAAAGCATTGCTTTTTCCTCTCTACAAATATGCATTCCTATTAATGAACTTGGTTGATAAAGCAAGTATCAGAATACTGTTTTCTATACTGTTCTACATTTAATACAAGAGTGGGTGGGTAAAAATTCAATGATATTACCAAATCATTTGCTCGGCAAAACTAGGGGAATAAAATAAAATAAAATAAAATAAAATAAAATAAAATAAAGGGAAACAGTGTATTAAGGTATTTAATAAAATATTCTGACATTATTGTAATTCGGGTAAATCAGACCTAACATGTTGTTTAGGGGCTCAGTAAAGCCACTGTTTGCTACAGTAGTGCTGTGAGTTTCAGCCACTGCACTTTAAAAATATATATTTATTTATTGTTATCAGAAAAGCAGATTTATAAAGAGAAGAAGAAAAGAGAGAGAGAAAGATCCACTGCTGGTTCTCTCCACCGGTAGCCTCAATAGCCAGCACTGAGTCTAACCGCAGACAGCAGCTAGGATCCTATTCCAGGTGTCCCATGCAGGTACATGATTCCAAGACACTGAACCATCCTCAACTGCTTTCCCACACCACAAGCAGGGAACTGGATGAGAAGAGGAGCAGCCGGGACATGAATCTGTGCCAGTGTGGGTTTCTGGCATTTATAAGGCTACTGAACCAATGCACTGAGCCCTAGCTATTGGGCTTTTATTCCAGCCCCCAATAATGTGCTAGAAATATCAGCATAACATGGCACATGTTCCTGGAATTATACATCCAAGTTTTTGTTAAACTAATTTTATTGGGCCCAGTACAGTGGCTTGGAAGCGCTTGGATTCCATGTGGGCACTGGTTCATATCTAAGCTGCTCCTCTTCCCTTCCAGCTCCCTGTTTGTGCCCTGGGAAACAGTGGAGGACAGTACAAAGTCTTGCAACCATATGCCTGTGTGGGAGACCTAGGAAGAAGCTCCTGGTTCTTGGCTTCTGATCAGCTCAGCTCTGCCCACTGAGGCCACTTGGGAAGTGAAACAGCAGATATAAGATCATTCTCTCTGCCTCCTTCTCTCTGTAAGTCTCCCTTTCCAAATACAAATAAATAAGCCTTTAAAAAGTTAACTTTTTGCCCAACTTTAAACAGTAATTCAATAATTACGATTTAGTACTGTATCAATTGCCTAAAATACTGCAATTATTTTTATTTTTATTATTTTTTTTATTGGAAAGGCGGATATACAGAGAGCAAGAGAGACAGAGAGGAAGATCTTCCGTCCCATGATTCACTCCCCAAGTGGGCACAACGGCCGATGCTACGCCAATCCGAAGCCAGGAGCCTCTTCCGGGTCTCCCACGCAGGTGCAGGGTCCCAAATCTTTTGGCCTTCCTCGACTGCTTTCCCAGGCCACAGGCAGGGAGCTGGAAGGGAAGCGGGGCTTCCGGGATAGAACCGGCGCCCATATGGGATCCCGGAAGTGCCGGGCCCAAATACTGCAATTTTTAAGATTAAGATTTTACTCTTTTTTTCGCATTTTATTTGCTCCATTTTTATAGAGTTTACTTAATTCAAACTAGTTAAAAAGGCCAAGTGGAAATACAAGACAGATACATCCCTTCAAAATATTTTCATGTTCTTTTGCTGTGCAATCTTTCCCATGCTACGGCCATGCAATAGTAAGAAAATAAATACGAGGCACTGAACGATAGCCTAATTCTTTTCTTGTAGGAATTAGGATCTCATATAACAGCAGTTTCATTGTTCTGGCTGCTCCATTTTCCGTCCAGCTCCCTATTTGTGGCATGGGAAAGCAGCAGAGAATGGCCCAACGCTTAGGTACCCTCCACCTAGCTTTGGATCAGCACAGCTGATGATGTTGAGGCCACTTGAAGGGTGAAACAGCAGACAAAATGTCTTTGTTTCTCCTCCTCTCTGCAATCTGTCCTTCTAATAAAAGTAATAAATAAATCTTAAAAATGAAAAATACCATCATTTGAAATAATGGGCAAAATAATACCAAAAATACATAGAGTGATCAATAGATTCATGAAAAAAATATTACCAAGTTTATTAATCATTTGAAAAATAGAAACAGCAACAAATTGAAATGCATTGTTGTAGGGTAGTCAGCTTCTCTCTGCCCACCTACCATTAGCTGGAACTTGATGGGGGGCAGTATTGCACTGTTGTGTAACCACTCAAGCTCCCATAAAAACCCATAGTAGGGACCGGGCTTTCTTTCCTGGTAGCATGCTTCCATCACTTTGGCACTCCAACTCTTGGCCTCCCCACTACCTGCTTGCTCTCTGATTTCCCACAGTCAGACCCTTAGGACAGGTAAGCCCTGAGCATTGCCCCTGTATGTCAGTATTCCTCATCCTCTGTTCCCTGCTTAGGTGGGACAGTGAAAATGGTAATGTTACGATGCTTTGTATCATAGTTCCAGGAGAGGTGAGGACTAATAGTAGTGGAATGTGGGCAGAGAAGCCAGGGAAAGGTGTATGTCTGCAGCTTTGTAAATACGCCCAGGTTGTTCACTAGCATGTCTCTTGGGATAACTTATATTTCTGGGGAAGCTGGGACATGGAGTTTCAGTTTAACGGATGGACTTCAAGGTAATGACCATTTATTCTTCTTGGGGTTTTAATTATATGAACTGATGATTTCCTAGTTTCCAGCAAGCCCTATTATCACAGAGCAAAGTTAATAAAGACTCCTTAATACACTGTAGACTTGTCTAGAGTGATCTCATTTGTACCCCCATAAACAGCATAATACTCATAATGAAGTAGAATGATAGCAAATTGTAGATAATGCCAAATAAATGAAAATTTTAGTTATTTTAATATATAAATGCATTTGATCATAATTCATTCTTTTATCTGTGAACAATGAGTCACATTTCTAGTCATATTCATAGAAAAATAAATCTAACTTTTGTCCTTTATGTATATTGTCAGTCAGAAGGAAATGCAAATATTCAATGGTATTTTAGTATTTGTCTTTTTATTTGAGTGTGTCTTCTTTGTGGGTTCAAGAACCCAAGGACTTAGGCCATCCTCCTTTATTTTTTCGGTGCATTATCAGGGAACTGAATTGGAAATGAGCTGGTCCTAGAACCAACACACATGGGATGAAAGATTGTAGGTGGTGGCTTAATTCAGTATGCTACAACATCAGTCCCAACTTTTAGTATTTAAATCATTACAACATGAGACTATATGTTTCATCAAACTCTTGAAATTCAATTTAAATATGTCTCAAAATTTTCTGTCACCTTTGCAGATTGCTTTTCTGCTCATCGATTCGAAGAAGTAGTCAAAAGTGCTGGTTTAAGCATCCTAGTATTTTCTAAGAAATCACAGGCTCTTTAGTTATCTAGTGTTATGAAGTATCATTTCTCTGGAACTCTCACCTCCATTTGAACAGGGACATAACAATTCAACTGAGTAGAATCAAGTTCTAAATTCAGATGAATATCAGCTTTTAGGTAGGCTAAACTAAAACTTAGTTTGCTCACGACTGTTCCCTGAAGAAAAACATCACTGTCTTTGTGTCCAGGAGCAAAACATTATTAATGAAATTATTATTTTCATTGTTGTCATTATAATTTTTAAAGATTTATTTATTTTTATTGGGAAATTGGATATACAGAGAGGAGGAGAGACAGAGAGAAAGTTCTACCATCCATTGATTCGCTCTCCAAGTGCTTGTAATGGACAGAGCTTAGCCAATTAGAAGCCAGGAGCCAGGAGCTGCTTCTGGGTCTCCCATGAGGGTACAAGATGCCAAGGTTTGGACCATCCTCAACTGGTTTCCCAGGCCACAGACAAAGAGGTGGGTGGGAAGTAGGGCTGCTGGAACAAGAACCAGTGCCCACATGAGATCATGGCATATGCAAGGCGAGGGATTTTAACAAAGCTACCATTCCAGGCCCTATTATTACACATTTTAAGAAAGAAAATGAATTTTATTTTTACAGAATTTAATTGAATATTTTTAA
The DNA here is from genome assembly GCF_017591425.1 of Ochotona curzoniae. Classification (NCBI taxonomy): domain Eukaryota; kingdom Metazoa; phylum Chordata; class Mammalia; order Lagomorpha; family Ochotonidae; genus Ochotona; species Ochotona curzoniae. The sequence goes on from NW_024467119.1 coordinate 47,321,024, forward strand.
GCTTTCAAAAGTTAATCCCTTGAATAAAAATTACTTGCTTTGACCTGTTTTAAAACTATCAATGAGATAATTTCTGATTTTCTAGAGTTTAAATTATAAAAGTATCACATTTGTTAGCAAAATTTGATGTTCTATTGTTGAGATATCTGCATCTTTTCTTCCACCTAAAAGTATTCTACTTTAGTTGTAATTTACTATGCGTTAATCTCTCATAAAAGAGAAATTATTTTTTAAGAGAAATTATTTGTTAGCTTTACATTTTAATCATGATTTCTACAAATAATCAAAAATACATCAAATTATTGTTATTGAAGAAAAATGTAACCAATTCTTTGATTAAAAATGCAATCAATTTTCCCTAACAACTTACATCTCAATAAATAATAGTGTATCTTCTGTTGTTAGCCATGAATAGCAGGCATTCTCTGTGAACACTAGCCGCCATTTTAACACAGCTTTATTGAGATAAACTCAAATACTATAAAATCCATTCCATTGAAAATAGAAGCCATTGGTTTTTAACCCAAATATAAACACAAACATAGTCAATGTCAATTTTAATCAACATACCTCAAAAAGAAGCTCTGCATTTCTTAGTAACCAATTCAATATCTCATAATGATTCATTATCCTTTATCAACCACTGGTCTAGTTCAGTTTTCACAAAATTTCCTGTCCTAAATTTTAACATTAGAGGAGTCAAATATTATGTGAATGTAGTAATTCTCTTCATTTATATATCATTTTGTTTCCTCCTTATACTTACTAGCCTATTGTATAAATATTCCACACATTTTTACAAAGAGAGACATTTATATAAATATGTATGTACTTTTTTACTATACATTTGACAATTTCCCAGGAGCATCTTGGAATAAATTCGAACAATTAGAATCTTTAATTCTTTTTTACCATTTATTTTATTTATTTGAAAGGCAGAGTGACAGAAATATAGAGGCAGAGACAGATAGTGGTCTTCCCAACCACGGTTTCATCTGCAAATAGCTGCAAATGTGCGGGTTTGGCCCAGCCAAAGCGAGAGCCTGGAGCTGCTTCTGGATCTCCCACGCGGCTCAGGGTCCCAAGTATGTGGGCTATTCTCCACTGCTTTCCAAGGCTCATGAGCATGCAGCTGGATGGGAAACAGAACAGCCAAGAGTTTGAACCGAAACCCACTTGAGATACCAATTCTGTAATAAGTGGTTTAACCAACAGTTGTGCAATTAGAACAGAAGAAAAACTCAGAAACAAGTTGAAATCTAAAGCATGATCCAGAGGGAACTCTGCAGTAAGCAGAAAAGAGAATACTTTGGAGGCAGACAGCGTTTCTTCTCTGGGAAGAGAAGAATAGCATTGATAGCATTAGCTCGATCTCCAGGGCCATTGTAAGATTACTGCAGAACAGGAGGCAGGGGGGACACATGAGACGCCTCCACATATATAAAATATTCAGACTTTAGGGATGCACTCATGTATGATACAAATAAATTCACGGGAATTACAGAAATGAAAGGTGGTAGAATTTGGAAACACAAACAAAATAGTTGATTGGAAAACCATGTTTGAGTAAAGGCTTGAATGTTTAAAATATTATTTGTATCTATTTATGCCTTATATACTTTGCAGTATTTTAAAAGCTATTTTAAAACAATTTCAATAGATATTTTGCTCAACAGGTTTTATTCCCATAATATTGCTATACTTAGTTACTTCTTAAGTTGAGGCTGTAATAAATGCTGGTGTATTCAAATTAGATAAGAGTAAGGCAGGTGAGACAGTCCAACTGGCTAATCCTCTGAGCACTGTGATTTCATAAGGGTGCCATTTTGGGTTTCAGCTCTTAGACTTCTGATCCAGCACCCTGTTTGTTATGTAGGAAAGCAGTGGAGGATGTTTTGAACCCCTGGGAACTTGCACCCACATAGAAGGCCTAGAGGAAGTCCCTGGCTCCTGGCTCCTGGCTCCTGGCTCCTGACTTTGAATCCGCACAGCTCTTGCCTTTGAGGTCTTTGAGGAAATGAATCAGCAAATGGAAGAGCTCTCTCTCTTGCTCTCTCTCTCTCTTTCTTTCTCTTCTTCTCTCTGTAAATCTATCCTTCTAATACAAATAAACAAATCTTTAAATGTTTTAGATCCAGTGGAAGGTAGCACATTTTCTACTATTACATTCAAAATTAGATGGGGCAACAGAAATCTTATAACCAGATTTTGAGTTCCAATGAAGCTGGGAATGGCAGCAAATTACCTTGGTAAAAGTGTTGGGATATTAAAAAGCTTAAGGAGTTCTCTGAAGCAAAGAAGAAATAGAGAATCTAGAGATAAACAACAGCTGCACAAAGGAAGCAGAATGCATAACTCCTTGGAATAAGGAGCTTATGTTTGGCAGTAGATTATATCTATCTTAAATGTATCTATACATAAAATTGAAGGAAATAGATTTCAAAGATATGTTTACTTTGAATATCTATATCTATATTGTGGGAAGTGAGGAGAGAGAAAAGGCAAAAGAGAAAGATGGGTGGCAATAATAGGCTGGTCAGGATAAAGTCAGGAGTCAGGAACTTCATCAGCGTTTCCTACAAGTTTGGTAGGTTCCCAGACATTGTAGCATCTTTCGTTGCCTTTCCCAGGAAGCTGGGTCAGGATTACAGCAGCTGGGACATAAGTGGGCACCCATTTGGGATACCAGATCCACTGGTGGGAACTCCATCTGCAATGTCACAACTCTGGCCCTCTGTATATCACTTAGCAAGGCTTCCTAAAAGATCTTACCAGAAAAATTGCTAATGAAAAAAGTGCTAATTGGCACTATAGTTAAGTTACAATCTTGGAGAACCAGGAGCACTTCGATACATGTCCCAGTTTGGCTACTGTTCCAAGATAGGCACACGATAGGCACACGATAGGCAGTAGCCCACAACTGCTAGAAAAAAAAAATTTAAATTATAAAGCTTCTTAAAAATTATAAGAAGAACATATAGGAGGTCAAGGAATTTAAGGAATATGTTACAAACAAAATAGTGACACTTAATCAAAATTATTTTGACTTAATAAAACCAAAGAATGCAATGTAGCAAATTCAAAGTTAAGTGGAAAACTTCAATAATGAAAAAAATGGGGCCAAAGAAATAATCTCAAAATGGGAAGGCATGTCCTGTAATAACATTGTAACAGTCAAAAAACTGGAAGAGGAACTGCATTAAGCTATGAAAAAACATTTAGGAATTGAGGGACACCATCAAAAGCCCAAATATAAGAGCTAAAAGGATTTCCTGAAGGGATACAAAGAAACTGAATTAATGTGGGAGATCACTCCTGGATCTTTACATACGTAGCCTACGTGAGAGAATCTAAGCACACCATACACCAAGTCCCCAGCGGAATCACCTGACCATTGTGTAAGCAGAGACCTCAACCTGGCCTATTTATTGGAAATTCAGCAAGAGTAGTGGAATGCACCCAATCTCTTCTCTGTCCTTGGATGAGCTGTAGTAGAAGTCCTCTGATAAACAGCTTTAAAAGTCAAATGTGACATGTGTAATGAATATGTCCCAAAGCATAGGTTTCAGCACATGTGCTAGCTTTCAGGTTTTGTGCGCATGTAAATCTTGGCTTATCTGTCTGTAGCTTGATGCACAGCTTTCAGCCCTGCATGTGGAACATGATCTATGATTGGATGGTCCACAGAGATGGGCATGCCTATTGGCCAATTCCAATATCATTGCTGCGTGGAACCACCCTTCTGTCCTACCCCTTTCTTCTTCTTCTTTTTAAATAAATACAGGCTTGTAAGTTTTTCCCAATGAACAAATATCTCTCATCAGTTTGTTTCCAGTGGTTCTCCAGGCAAAGAACACCATGGCCTTACTCCTCCATGGTCTCAGGGCCAGCTGGTCAGAAAACCCGTAAGAGGTTAAAAGATGCATTCAATAAAATAATATCAACAAAATACAGGATGGTCACATAACTCCCAATAGAGTCACCAAAAAGTGACCCTTGCCAGGACACACCATATTCAAATTCTCTTTGTTTTAACACAAAGTAAAGATGTTTATATATGCAATGAGAAAATTCAATTAACTTATAGCAGGACCAGAATCAGACTCACAGACAGGAATGAGCTATTCCACATCCTAAAAAGAGGGGGGAAAAATTTGTCTAGAATAACATACTCAGCAAAGGTTTCCTTTGTCTTTGAGAATGAAAGGAAATATTTCCATGGCAAACAGAAACTGAATGATATTGCCTCTGTTAGATCTTCTCTGCAAATGATACTTGAAGGTGCACTAAAGACAGAAAAAAAGTGAGATAACACCAAAAACAAACAAACAAACAAACAAAAAACAAAACAAAACAAAAAAAAAAACAAGGCAAATGTGAAGAAAGTCCCAAGAAAATCTCAAAAGAAAACTAAAACAAACATGAGAAATCCATTGCTAAAATGACAGGACCAAATCACTACCTATCAATATTAACTCTGAAAGTAGATGACTTAAAGTGATCCATCAAACATCATAGATTAGAGGACTTGGTCAAAAAATAGGAACCAAACTACTTGTTGTCTATAAGGACACATCTCACCAACAAGGATTTGCAGAAACTCAAAGTGAAAGATAGGAAAGGATATTCCAGGTTTCTCTACTCATTCTAATATCAGATAATATGGACTTTGATGTGGAAAGCATTAAGGGATGAAGAAAGGCATCGGATAATGTTTAAGGGGTCCATTCATCAAGAAGAAATAATGATAATAAATGTGTATGCACAAAATAGCAGGACACAATGCTATATGCAACAAATATTTCGGGGAAGAAATAGACTCCAAGCCAATATAAGTAAAGGGCTATAAAACTGCATTTATCATAATGCTCACACCAATGAGACAGAAACTAAGCAAGGAAACAACAATGCTCACATAAATCTTAGATAAAATTGATTTAATTGATACACACAGGCTTTTCACTCCACAGACACAGAGTATACTTTGTGTTTTTCATCAGTACCTCGAACCTTCTCCAGGTTGATTGTATTATAAGCCATAAATAAGCCTTAGCAAATTTAATAAAAATCAAAATCACACTGTGCAACTTCTCAGGCCATCCTGGAGTGAAACTGGAGGCTAACCAATCTAAATACTCAGCAGATATGCAGATACTAAGAGAATGAACAATATATTCCTAAATGAACAATGGGTTACACAAGAAATAAAAGATCAAATTAATAAAATGCTTGATGAATGAAGACATCAGCATAATATATCAAAATTACAGGATGCAATTGAGACAATGCTTGTGAAAAGTTTATTTTTACTAATGTTTGTGTCAAGAAATTAGAAAAGTACCAAGTAAATAAATTACCGTACATTTGAAGGAGCTGGAAAAAAAAAAGCAAAGCAATCCCATTAGAAAAGCAGAGTTTCAAGCACATGCACTCTATTAAAATTGAATCAGGAGGCAGCTAAAAATTCAAAATGGGCCTAAAACAAGGAGAGATTGTATCAGTAATTAAGTCCCTCCCAACCAAGAAAACTCCTGGCCCAGATGGTTTTACTGCTAAATTCCAGCAAAAGTTTCAAGAACTTACATCAATCCTCCACAAGATACTAGAAACAATATAAAGGGCAGCAATCCCTCTGTATTCATTCTGTGAAGGCAAAGCCACCTTAACAACAAAGCCGGTTGAGCCATAACAGGGAAGGAGAAGTATAGATCGATATCCCAAATGATATCCCAAAAACCTCAGCAAAAGGTAGTCAACAGAAAAAATAATAAATCAGACAAATCACTCACCTAGATGGGATGATGTTTATCCATGACAGGCAGGAATGATTTAACATTTGCAAATCAAAAAATACAATATACCAAATCAACAAATTGATAAATAAAAACACCATGACCATTTCAGTAAATGCAGAGAAGGCATTTGACAAAATCTTACATCAAGTCATGATAAAAACCCTATGCAAGATGGACATAGAAGAAACATTCTAGAACACAAGCAAAACAATTTATGAAATCTCAACATTAGCATCATACTGAATGGTGAAAGACTAGAAGCTTTCCCACTAAGATCTAGATGTTGAAAGGATCACCACTGCTATTCAGCATAGTATTGGAAGTCCTTGCTTGAGCTAGTAGGCAAGTAAAATAAATTGAAATAATTCAAATTGGAAATGAGAAATTAAATTGATTGCTGTTTTCAGATGACCTGATTCTAAACATAGGAAAACCAAGTGACTCATTCAAGAGAATGTTGCGTCTCATCAAAGAGTTTTGCAGGGTACAGCATACAAAATCAATTAACATAAATCAATGGACCTGCTATACACAATTAACTTCATTGCTGAGAAAGAATTTGTAAGTACAGCCCCTTTTAAATTAGCAGAGAGAATCTTAAATATTTTGGAATCAATTGCAGAACGTTAAAAATAGAAATAGAAGATATTAAAACATGGAGGAATATATCATCCTTTTTTCTTGTATTTCTTACATAACTCTTAAAATGATATTTCATTATTGTAATTAAAATATAACAATAGTAAATGTGGAGTTATGATATGGGTGCTTGTCAATTTCATTGGGATAATGGACTTTTTTCTTTTAAAATGTGTAATAAAGTAAAATTTGCCACTTGATTGGGTACCTTACAGATTCACAGAGGAATACTGAGTAAGTATATGCTAACCTAGAAAGCTATGTCATTTAGCCATGCTATTTTTGTGAAATTCTGCTTGATTTGACATGTTCCTAATTTTAATGTAGAAATGCATATACATAAATGCATACTATATAAATTCATATTAAAATAGAGTAATTTTCCTCTATATTTCTGCAAAGGATTGAAACAATCTTAATGATGGTGAGGCTCCAGGAAGATATCCCCAGAGTATATCTCTTTTTGCACATATGAATAGTCTTCATGCATTCGCATGTCTTAGTTTTTTTTTCTGTATGTACAGCATGTGAATATGTATGTCTGTCTTGTCATTCTATACCTTCATTCCAAAGCTTACAATTGCTCATCTGAAGCCATTTTGGCATTTTGGAGAGTGAATTAGCACATACAAGATACTCCTCTTTGTCTCTGCTTCTCTCTGTAAGTATAACTTCTCCCAAAAAATAAAGCTTTAGAGAAAAAAAAAACCACGCACACATCAAATGTATACAGCAAAAATGCAACAGACAATGAAACTTTCTAAAATGCTTATCAAACATGATCATTTACCTGTACAATCATTCTTTAAACTCATGTTACAAGTCATTAAAAACGAACAAACAAACCATGTTACAAGAACCACAATTAAAATATATGTTGGTAAGTGTGAAAATAAGAAAATTGTCTACATACCATAAATGGTAAAATTCAGTAAACTTCTATCCTTCAGAGTCCATGTAGGAAATGGCCTCCTTAGGCCTACACCTGGAATTGAAATGTTTGTAATGTATCAACAAGTAATATTGTTGGTTTCTTTGGAGATGTGAAAATAAAAGTATCCTGAAATATGGCTGAATTTTTAAGCAAGAGGCCAGATTGGTTTTGTCTGAAAAGTGTCACTGACAAGTATCGGGACCTTCCTATCTGTGAACTTTCATCTTTAGTAACTCAATTTGCCTCCTGTACCAGAACATGGATAATAGACTGACAACAACTAATTATGTGTACCACCAAAGTAAAACAAGTGGCATAAGAAGAATATAACAGCTAATTGTAAGTCTTCAAAGACACAAAGATTGCAATGTGACCTTAACTACCTGGAATAGGGAAAATGAGAAACAAAAGGAGCAGTTCTTGTTGATGTTTTGTTTGACAAATGTGCTTGTTTGCTAATAGTTAAACATCCTCATAAGGCCTCCGTCTACCAAAATACTTATACCCAAGGAAAAGGAGAATGATTTTTTAATATGTAGTTAGCAATCTGCCACATTTTCGCAACAAATCTCCAAATGTCTTCAGATAAAGTTTAGCTGAAAAATTTGGAAAGCAAGACCTTAATTCAATAATGAACTTTCATAATTCTTTTCAAATTTACTGACATTATTTCTTGAATATTTCTTGAATGGAAAATGTTCAGATTTTAATAATATATAATTTAACATTCTTTATATGCCATAATGAGAAATGTTCACTTCAATTCAAATCAGAATAATAAGCCCTTGAATAATGAGCATGACCAATTTGAAATGACCTTTTATAAAATGATTTTATGTAATCAATAGTAATTTTAGGAAAATAATTGCATTTATTTTTATTATAAGGAAATGTTAAATTTAGCCTTTAATATTGGAGTTTAATGTTGTTACCAAGGAAATACTATGGAAGTGATGTGTTTTCTCCCACAATAGAGTATAATTATTTAAATTACTATAATAATATTTATTTTCTTATTTTATTTTCCATATCTATGATTGCATACATATGGCATATGTGTGCTCAATTATAAGTGCTTAGATTTTTAAATAAAATGTATTTATTTTGTTGTTAAACTTTTATTATCTTTATATATATTTTGTTCTTTCTAGCTCTATTAAAGGCTATCAAACAAAAACTAAACTCACTTGTAGAATATTCACAAATCCACTTTCAACATGTCTAATGCCTTCTGGAGTAGAAAGACAATGCACAGAACCGGCTTAGCGAAACACCATACTCTGTTTCATTTCTCAGACAACTCCTAGCCCAGCTGTGGCCATTTTAACCACAACCACCCATCTCACTGTGTCAAATGGGTAATCTAAAATATTGGGAGACCAGATAGTCATGAAGAAAGAAAAGAGCAATGAGAAAATAATAGTAAATAAGAAACAGGGAAAATGTTTTTGAGTAAAACATACTAATTTTGATTCCATGTTGTACTTATGATTTCTTACAAAAACATTAAGTTTTTATTATCTCAAGAAGAATTGAATGTAATAGCAAGCCACATCTGATTTTTTCTTAGTTGAAAAATTAAAGCCAAGTCAGAAAACAATGTTAGAATCTTAAAAAAAACATAATGTTCAGCTTAGTATACCATAGCTATTTCAAAAGGAAGTCAAACACCTGGTGAGGTTTCTGCTGACTAAAAGGGAATCAAAGCAGCATGGAGTGCTGCCAGAAGTAGTTTGCCTACTACTTACAGAGGCAATGAAGAAAATAGCCACTGAATGATAAGGATGAATATTCATTCGCTTGGTTCAGTCCTTGTCTGAGACGTGTTTGTGAAACCATCATCAATTCCAAATAACATGAACAGAGCAACAGTTAGAAAACGTTAACTGTTTTCTGCAGCTGCTGAGTTAATCGCAACATGTGCATTGAGTGGTTTTTACACAGGAAAGTATTCTATATTCCTGAAATCGAGGCAGCCATGCACCCAAATCTGCAGTTCTATCCCATTTCTCTGTATTTCTCACTCCACCCATTGCTATTTCTTACTGCTATTGTTTGATTTCAATTTTTAGCTGATAATTCTAAGCGTATTTTCATTTTTGCTCTTTTTCAATAAAGATGTTAAATGCGAAAGGCTGATGGTTAAAAGTAAGTCACAGAAAATTAAATTGAAAAAATTGACAGCAAGCCTATGTTTATAAAAGCACTGAAATTTCTCATGCTGTTGCCCTGTCTCCTTTTGGTTTTAATTCTGAATGAAATTTCTCATGGCTTTCGATTACACACTCAATTGTAATTCTCCTTCAATACAAAACTGTTCATTGACTTTGCAGATTGCTCAGCTGAGGAATAGTGAAAGAACTAGCAGGATAATGAAGACACACAATGTAATTGGGAGGAAAATATATAAAAATAAAGATGAAAAATATTTCTGAAGCAAACCATAAATTTAAGAAATTTGTTATTCTTAAATTTTATTAGACAATAGAAACATAAGTGTCTATACTAATTTGCAACTGGTATTTTTATGTGGTTGACATAAGAATGCTGAAAAATTCAGATATTCAATTATAATAAGTAGATGTGGATATTTAATGAAATTCCATCAGAATTTTATGATTACTTTGATAAAACTTTTAGTACATTTGAGAATGCAGCCATTTAAACTCCCTTTTGTAACATTTAAAGTCATTGATTGGGCAGAGAAAAAAAATTCCATTAGCTTACAATTATTAAGATACAATCCTGAAAAAATTAAATTGCATCATATTTATCACTCTGTTCATATGAAGTTACCAGAAAGTAATCAGTTTCACAAAATAGTAGTAACTGAAAAATTGTTGGTATTCATTTTACATAAACTCACGGCATTTAGGAGCATTCTCTATGACTGTACATTTTGACGTACCACATTCTTAGTTTCCCATACTTACACATTGATGTCCCTTCTGTTCTGTGAAATCAAATTATGTTCTCATGAGGGCAGTATAGAAAACCTTCAGCTTAGAGAAAATTACAGAAACTACTGAATTCTGAGAATGTTGTAATTAAGTCAAATCTTGTTTTGAAGGCCTGAAAATATTATTGAGTTATATAAGACTGCATTAATTTACATTGTATAGCAGTGGGAAGATATCCATCAGCATTTTGTAATTCCAAATCATTGTATATGTAATGAAATATACTATTTATATATTTCTCATATTTAGAAATTAGACTGGGGCCCGGCGCGGTGGCGCAAGTGGTTAAGTCCTCGCCTTGCACGCCCGGGATCCCATATGGGCGCCGGTTCTAATCCCGGCAGCCCCGCTTCCCTTCCAGCTCCCTGCCTGTGGCCTGGGAAAGCAGTTGAGGACGGCCCAAAAGCTTTGGGACCCTGCACCCACGTGGGAGACCCGGAGGAGGCTCCTGGCTTTGGATCGGCATAGTATCGGCCCGTTGCGGCTCACTTGGGGAGTGAATCATCGGATGGAAGATCTTCCTCTCTGTCTCTCCTCTCTGTATATCCGCCTTTCCAATAAAAAAAAAATAATAAAAATAAATCTTTAAAAAAAAATAAATAAAATAAAAGTAGAAATTAGACTGAAGACAGTATAATGCTTCTATTTAAGTATATTTTCCACAACAAAGCAAAGTTTAAAGCAAGGGCTAATTTAGTAAATCCAGGCATTCTCAATAAAGTGATTATATGTCTGGAAGCAGCCCTGGTCTTCACTGAGTATTCTCATTAACATGTACACAGTGTTTGCACGGGTGCTTAGCCTTGTCTGAACAATGGAAAGATCCAGGGAACTCTTAGGATTTTGATGTCAATTAAATCTCAGTTTTTTTAGTGCGTTAACATGGAACAATATTTATAACAATTCTCAGATGATGCTAAGCTCTGACATATGAGTCAATTAGTTGTGAAGAAATTGAGTGAAGAAATAAGAAAAAAATTGAAGAAGGAAAACAAAAGCAAAAATTTCAAAACCCCTGAGATGCAGCAAAAACAGTATTTAAAGGGCTATTTTTCTTTATTTTGCATAATTTTCCCAATCTGTTGGTTGCCCGTTTGTCTTGTTGATTTGTGTCTTCTTAATCTGTTGGTTGCCTGTTTGCCTTGTTAATTGTGTGCATTTTCTGTACAGAAGCTTCTTATTTTGATGGACATGAAGCATTAAAATGATCCCTATTTGCAGATGACATGATACTATATACATAGGAGAAGGAAAAGACTTAAGAGACTATTGGTAGCCCCGACACAGTAGCCTAGCAGCTAAAGTCCTTGCCTTGAACATGCCGGGATCCCCCATGGCCACTGGTTCTAATCCTGGTGGCCTAGCCTCCCTTCCAGCTTCCTGCTTGTGGCCAAAGCCCAGGCTGCCAAAGCCAAAATAAGCAAACAGGAGTACATCAAACTCAGAAGCTTCTGTGTTTGTTTTATGCTCTGATTTCGATATGCAGCAAACCTTGTATTAATAGCCTTAAGTCTTTCCACATATAAGAAAACATCTCCAATTCCTCCAGTCCCTTTAGATTATGGTTTGATTAATATTGATTCTTTTTTTTTTAAGATTTATCTATTTTTATTGGAAAGGCAGATATACAGAGAGGAAGAGAGATAGAGAGAAAGATCTTCCTTCCAATAGTTAGCTCCCCAAGGGGCCGCAACAGCTAGAGCTGAGCCAATCCAAAGCCAGGAGCCAGGAGCTCCTCCAGGTCTCCCTCGTGGGTGCAGGGTCCCAAGGCTTTGGGCCATCCCCAACTGCTTTCCCAGGCCACAAGCAGGGAGCTGGAAGGGAAGTGGAGTTACCGGGATTAGAACTGGTGCTCATATGGGATCCTGGCGCATGCAAGGCAAGGACTTTAACCACCACGCTATCGCGCTGGGCCCTAATATTGTTTCTTTAATGAAACTAATGCTGTTGCTTTAGTAGAGAATATAGATAGTTAGAGTTCCAGCAGTGGCTGTCACCTTGTTTGCTAAATCGGATAAATACACATTAGTTTCCCCAAGTTCTATTTATTCTCCTCATGTTCTCCATGCAAATACAATCTTCTGTTACAAAAGGGGAGAGAAGGAAATCAGCTCGGGCTTATTTTGCGGTGTAGCCTTCCCTGAAATCACAGGGACCAAAAGCCTCTTTCTTTGCTTCCTTGTTTTTTTTTTTTTAAATTTCTGTTTTTTTCCTTTTAATTTCTTTTTTGCTTATAGGACTCTCATCTATATATTGTGTGAACTATTTGGAATTCTTGAATAATAACAGTTTTGAAGATGAGATAACCTTCTGAATCCCAATCATTTGCAGGAAGTCAATCAGCATAATTATCCACACTTAGAATTTAGAAAATTCAAGAAAATATTTCAGATTTAATTGTGCTTAACATTCCCTGGCATCTGTCTGTCATAGACAAGTACCCACCTCCTATTCCTGCCTGAAGTTGGCTGCATTGATGAAGATAAAGTGTTAATTTCTTTCGTCATGTATCTTTAGTTTGCATCTGACTCCATGGAAAGTTTTTACTCACTTTTCTTGTGGACACCGATACACTGCCTATCTCTGTACATTTGCAAGGCAAAGACAGCTGCTGCTCCTGAGACTTTTATTTCTGTTCTGCTCAAGCAAGACTAATGTTTAAATTATCCAACCAACTTTATTCATGTTAAAATCTAGCATTCATTAACAGCATGTCTATAATCTCACACAGAATGGACACTGAGGATGCAGAGCTCTTCTGCTGTGGACATACATATCCCATGCAGGAGTATCTGGATTCGAGTCTTACACTTTCCTTTGATTCTAGATTCCTGCTGCTGCGTGCACTGGGGGGCAGCCCGTGATGATCACAGCACGTGTGCTGCTGCTGTCCACATGGGAAACCTGGATTGAGTTCCAGCTCTCAATGGCTTCAGGCTTGTCCATTCTCCCCATTGCAGGAGCACAGAAAATCAGTGAGCAAGTGTAATATTTTTTCTCTGTCTCTCAAACATGCAGATTGATAAAAATGTGAGTCATACTAAATATTGAGTTTTGAGAAAAAGTACATTTTAAGGGCAAGCGACTGAACATTGTGGGTGTGTTTATGAGGAGGTAGTAACCACTACTGTTTATGATAAACATAAACACACAAACATTCACAGCATTCTGAAATTGCCAAAAGGGAAAGTGAAATGAGTAAAAAGAAATATTTTTTGATGGCTGACTCAGAAATTAGTTTAGGTGGTCAGAAATGATACATAGACAACACATGTACAACAATTATTCAAATACCATTGTCCCATCATTTGTGTAAACCCCAGATCAGAATTCAGGCTACATTTGCTGTCATATGCACAAATATGCATAACATCAAAATATCTGAATAATAAAGTGACAAAGTGACACATACATTTTTTTGTCAGCTCTCATTCCAAGATGCGGTGGGGAGGAAGACAACAGGGGGCAGTGCAGGGTAATTTATGAAACTCCATCTCTGGCTTCGGTGGGATAGGGTTGAAATCTCAATTCTGGCACCTGTAGTGGAATGACATTCTACTAGTCTCTTAACACTTCTGGTCCATTTATGCTTTTTTCTGTAGTGAAGAAAATAGAATAATCTAAGTTATTTTGGGAATTTAAGATTACACTTTCTGTGTTTTGTATACGTGTGTACAAATATAGAAAACAGGCATTCACAAATACGTAAACAGAAATATTTTTAGAACAAATAATTCAGTATTTAGCAACCTGAAAATCACCAAATCTTTACAGAACACACATACTGAAGATTATAAGAATTTATTGTTTGTCTATGCAACTTAAAGAATGCATATGGTAAGCCAACACACCTCATTAAGCCTCACATTCAAGAAAGGATAGCTTTGGATATACACACAATCATGGATATCGATAGCATGAAAAGAAAGATAGTGAAAGAAATTCAAGTAAAGGGAAGCTTTAGGTGTCAAACTGAGACTTTGTATTCAACAAATAGAAGCTACCTTTGAAGAATTTTAACATGTGAAAAACTATATAAGCCATGTATCTGACCAGCATAGAAGAGAAATTGGAAAAATCTTGCTGTAGCAGTTCAAGTAGATGCAAAAGATGAAGCTGGAAGTTATTAGCCGAGAAAAAGTGGATAAACATGCTGATTGATGTGAGATAAAGCAGAGCTGGAAGTCAAAGTGATCCAGAGTAATTGGAAAAATAGCAATGACATTAGAAGAATTGAAAATTTAGAAAGCAGAGTAAGCTGAGAAGACAGATATAAAGCAAGAAATGTGAGCAGCTGGTGTTTTTCATTCTAAATGAAAGAGAAATGCTATCAGGATGCACCAACATACAGCTGAATCCAGCAAGGCATGCGTGTGGAAAGCAGAGCACAGCAGTGGTAAACAGACCAAAATGACATGCAACCCAACAAAGATAAATCGCTCTTTTTGAGCAATGACTTAGTTAGCACAGGTTGCCAAACTTGCTAAAATGCCACTGAAGAAACAGACATGTCCAAAAGCAATTCTAAGCATTAACAAAACTTGCGAGTAGCATATGAATAAAGTGGGATTTTTTTTTTTTTACTCCTGATAGAGGATATGACTAGTGTCGATTCACTATAATGAGACATCTGAATGTCAAACAGACTATTTCGTCCTGCCTCTTTAGTCACAATTATTCTGCATAAGGGAGTGTTAAGTGGTTCTGATTATATTGGAGAGGCTTTTCTGCTTTGCTGTAAGAACCATGACAGCTGTAGAGGGCATACACTACCTATGTTCATGAGAAATTCTTCCTTTACTTGTGTGAAAACCTCCTACTCGGGAAATCAGCTCACTATAAAGTGTGCCCCAAGCCCTCTGTTTTCCTCTGCTTTGGCACAGTGGAGGAAGAATTTTTTGTTATTAAAGGACTGAGGGATCGCATGTTAAAACCAGGAGGGCAGTTACTTTTCCAGAATGCATCAACAAATATATGCCACAGTACTATTTCTAAAATTGACCTTAACCAAAAAGCCAAGAAGCAATGCATCAACAGTTCTAACTTTGCATTTTGTCAAATTTATCTGAGATTTTTTAATAGTCTGTAAGAAATTGCTATTTATCAATCATTGGGATTTCAATTCTGTAGACATAATGCATTTTTCTATTTATATGAAAGACACTTAATTTTTACTTGCAACATTTTTAGTTTTCTGTCTATAAGCATTACATATACTGGTTAAAGCTGTTCCTTCCTGTGATCTATTCTGAACAGAATGGTGGCTTTTCAATTTAGATTTTTTATTATATTACTTAAAATATAATTGTTTCTTATTCACATTATGCTTTCCTACTTAATTGATAATTTGTAATGCTCTTACTTAATTTCTCCTTGCTTTTATTTTCTGCATCTTAATTTTTCAAGTAAATTATCTTGAGGGTTATAACTAATGTCTTGATTTATAGAAGTATGTTTTTAATTAATACACTAAAATTTAACCATATACCCTTTGTCCAACATATCTTCGTTTTGTTCTGTTAAAGATTGCACATTCATATTATTAATACTGTTTTCACACACATATCATCTAAGAAAATTAATCAACTCAAACTCTGATAATGCTGACGATTTTGAACTTAACATAGTGAATTTCACTGGTATTTTTTTCTTCCTCCATTTTAATTTATGGGTCTGGGAGAGAGTCTATGGGGAAGTGACAAATTCTGTCAGACTTTTTTTTTCTTTGTTTTATAAACTCACATTTTTCTAACTTTTCTTTCACCTGTGAAGAACAGTTTTATCAATTATAGAATTGTTGGTTGCCGGTATTTTCTGCTTTGTTTCACCACGTTCACTTTTATATTCCATGATTCCAGATGAAGATGATCCATTCACTTTTGTGAGTATGCCTTACTAAGGTACTGATTATTGCTGTCAAGGTTCCCTTTGAGTTCTTCAACTTGACAATTTGATTGTAATGTTCCTATCATGAGTCCTTTTCTATTTGTCATAAGAGTTGTTCGGATTTATTAGATATGTAAGTAGGTGTTGTATCAATTTCTTAAAAGATGATTTGTTTATTTCTTTGAAAGGCAGAGCAGCAGAGAGAGGGGAGGGAGAGAGAGAGAGATCTCTTCTTTCTTGTGGTTAATTTCCTGAAGTACTGCAACTTCCAGGTCCAGCCTGAAGGAGGTCAGCAGTCAGGGACTTGGTCCTTGCTACCTACAGGCATGTAAGGAGACAAACAATTTGATCATGTTCTGCTACCTTCCCAGGTTTTATTAGGACTTTGGATTGGTAGCAAAACAACTGGGACTCAAGTCAATAATTTGGATGTAGGATACGAGTTTCATGAGCAGCCAGGTAATCCACAAAGTAGGTTACAACTGGTTAAAAATAAGGAAAACTCACTATCTGCAATTCTAGTCTTCCAAATATGCATGCTTTATACAGATTTGCTTATTTTGTTTCATTCTATATTTCCTCCAGGTAATTTCTTTTATGTATAAAATTTAGAGTTGTTTTCTACTGAGAAATCAATTCTAAAGTAACTAAATGAGTCATTAGCAAAAATGGAATATTATTGCTATATGTTGAGTATGGAGTGATTTCGCTTTCTTTCTCAGCCATATTGATTTTAATACAGCTTAATGGACTTTTATTGATCTCCAGTCCTGAGAAAATGTTAGTTAAAAGCTTTATTTGTTCAGAAAGAGAGTATTAGTAATGACAGGGCATACTGCTTTAAGAAAGAATGTGTACTATTTAATTTTACATCATCTCTCTTTATTACTGTGCCTGATAAATTGTATTTATTTTTTGAACCTTCAATTAATGACAACATTTTTAATCATTCATTTGATTCATCACTCTATTTAGTGACAAAATAGCCCCAATTTACTATACAAATTTGTAGGGAATATTAGAATCTTAGAACAGTAAGTTCAATAAGGATGAATATGACAGCATAGATTTACTGTGTGTTCTATAAAACACATTCACAAAATACTGTGGTTTTTGTTTGCCTTTTACTCTGGTGTAAAAGAATTTCTATGACTAGACAAGTTATAAGGATCAGATATTTATTTCTCATAATTCTGAAGGATGGGGATAGTCAAGTTCAAGTTGCTTTTAGGTTTGTTGTCCAATACAAGCCTAGGTTCTGCTTTCAAGACGATGCTTGATTGTCATATGAAAATACTGCTGCTTGCATAGTAGAAGAATGGAAGGCTCAGAACTAATTTATGGCAGCAATTTTAAAAACAGTGACTACCAGCTCCTTAGGGAATTCCTGACCTAAACTCACCTATTATCACTTTTGCATTGGTGATTCATATGAATTTTAGAGAGGCTACTATATTCAAACTACAACAATTATTGCATATTTTAGAATAATTATACCTTATAATACGTGAATATAGAAAGCGGCTAAATTCCTCCCCTTGAACGTGCCAGGATCCCGTATGGGCACAGGTTCTAATCCTGTCAGCCCGCTTCTCATTCACCTCCCTGCTTGTGGCCTGGGTAAACAGTCCAGGACAGCCCAAATCTTTGGGACCCTGCACCCATGTGGGAGACCAGAGGAAACTCTCAGCTCCTGGCTTTGAATTGGCTCAGCTCCTGCCTTGTGGCCGCTTGGGAAGTAATCCATTGGACCGAAGATCTTCTCTGTCTCTCCTCCTCTCCATATATCTGATTTTCCAATAAAAATAAATAAATCTTTTAAAAATGTGAATATAAACTAGTATAACCAATATTTGTAATATACTTTGTGATGGGCTATTTTATAACTGACACCATTTTTGCCCAATTGATGTTTTATGAATTACCTTTTATTTCAAAAGCCACAGTTACAGAGAGAGAAGAGACAGAAAAAGAGAGAGATACTCCATTCACTACTTTATATCCCTAGATAGCCAGAACAGCCAGCCATGAGCCAGGTTGAAGCCAGGAGTCAGGAACTTCATCCTGTCCTTCCACGTGGACAGCAGAGGCTCAAGGACTTGGACCATCTTCCACCAGTACTTTTCAGGCGCCCAGGAGGAAGCTAGACTCAAAGTCAAATATTTGGAGCATCATCTGGTGCCCATATTGGATGCCAACACTGAAGGTAGTGACTTTACCTGTGATATACCACAATGCTGCCCAGCTGGACTGTAAATTTCATTAGTTTATATTTATTGTATAGTAAATTACATGTGTGAATTGAGTTCTCTGTAAAATTTGTTGATTTTTTTGGCCTCTTTAAAGGCATAAATGCATGACAGAAAAAATGCTGTGTATTTTTATTCTTCGAATGCAAATGCCTATAAGAATGCTTTTAGCAAAGGAGAAATAAATGAATGGCAGTACCTCTTGTGCATTTAATCAGAAAACGTTAATTAAATATCAGTTGGGTGTGTGGCTTTATTCTAAGCTATGATTTTAGGAAAAATCATTCAGTATATCAAATAATATAAAGATAAGGTAAGACTTAATTGACATTTCCCAGGAATAAAGGTAATAATTATCATAAATATAGTACTATATCAAAATTATTATGATTTATCATATGCAGCTAAGTTGAAAATATGCCTAGAAATGAGGCATTTAGTTCAGCAGTAAGTAACTCAAATATACTGAGAAACCAGATCTACAAACATGTCACTGCTAAGTATGGGAAGCTCATTTTCAACACACTTTACCACCTTCTTTCACAACTCTTTAGTTATATAACAAAAATCAATGCTGTACTGTAAAATACATTTCAAGAGAGTATATTTCAGTTTTAAAATGAATTTAATTTAAATCTATTTTAATATAAAATCATGTAGCTAACATTGCCTCATAATCTTTCTGATAAAGAAAAAAGGGTTGGGGCTATGGTCACACAGTGAGTCCTGTAACGATTATAGCTGCAAAGCAGAATGCCAATTTTTTTAACCTATAAAAATATTTTTACATCTTTGCTTTTGAAATTATCATTATGAGATATTCTAATTATCATCTTTGCTTTAATAAGATAAATACTTAGAGAAATATTTAAATATTATGAAATGAAACATTGAATCTCCTCATTTGTTGTTAATTTAGTAAAGACCCACCACATATGAATTTAATTAAGAACTAACTTTGGCCCATTTGCCACCCAATCAGCTATAACAGGTTTAGAAAAGCTGCTGCCAGTTTCCTAAATTCATGCAATATTTAAATTAATGACATTCATGGATAACATATAAACCTGCTAAGCTAAATTTTGTGAGAAAATGCTACCTGATTTATAATTTTGTATTGAACAAAGAAATGTATTACATTTTATTCTTTGAAATATGTAAGACTAATTGCATAGAAATGTGGCATATTTTATAATCTTTAAATATATGCATTTTCATTTCTCATATATATATATATATCAAACACAGATTTTCTGCAAATGTTTCTTGTTAGCCTGTTTGGGTGATTTTCCTTCCTTTAACTAATTTTTCATAAAGGAAGGAAAATGTCTATCAGAAGATAAGCTGCTCCACAAACCCAATTCCTGACATAAAACAGAATTTAAAGCTGAATTCATCTCCACATATATTCTTACATTAAAACATTGAAATATATGTATAATGTATATTATAAATATATACGTGTGTGTGTTTAAAAGGGAGGGTGGCAGAAACACTGAGTGAATGAGGAAGAGAGAGAGAGAGAGATCTTCCAGCTGATGATTCACTTCCTAATTGGTCCCAACCACCAGAGCTGAGCTGAGTCAATCCAAAGCCAGGAGTCAGAGCCTCTATATGGTCTCCCACCCTGGTGCAAGGTCCCAAGGCATTGGGCTGTTCTCTACTGCTTTTCCAGCCACAAGCGGGGAGCTGGTGAGAAGAGGGGCCCCAGGATTAGAACTGATGCCGTATGGGATTCTGGTGTGTACAAGGTAAGGACTTCATCGTATAGGCTGCTGAATGGTGCCTGAATTTTGCAAACGTTTGAGTGAAATATTGTATTTACTTTTCAAAGTGAAAATGTAAAGAGTAGCATCCTTAAAATAATAACTATCAAATAAAATGTTTAGATATTTATTACCTATAGATAATTTTTGAGTTCAGCATTTTTATAAATTGACAACATAATTAGATGATTTTAAATGTAGCAAGCAATAATGTAAAACTCTTCCTTCAGTACTATATTTAATTTTGCATTTATATTGAACAATATCCACTATGCATCTCAAAGTTTTAAATGTACAGTCATGTCATAATTATTCATTAGCTTTTAGCTATAAAAATGAAAATGAACTGCAAAATTTAAGACAATATAAAAAGTAAAGTCATCACTTTGATTAGTAATACACAGATGTTTGAGAGCCACTGTGTAATCTCTACTGCAAAAGACTACCTTGTAACAGGTTTTTAATATATGGACTTCAAGCTATTAAGATAACAATCAGTAGTAACTGTTGTATTTCTTCATTCTAAAAATAGATTGTCCTATTTTATGTCATAAAAATTCTAAAAGGAAAGAAAAAATAACAATTTTGGCAATGTGCCTGTTGTATTCTAAAAGATGTATTTACATCTCTATATGTAGAAACTTCGTAAGTACATTATATCACAAAATACATCAGAAGAGAAATTGAAACTGATACCTATCATAAGATAAAAGAAATAGTCATGGAACACTCAAATTTGGAGACTCATGTGTTAATTAAATCATAGGGAAATACTATACCAATTGAAGTTTATGTTATGCAGTCAAGAACTTGTTTTTCAGAGGAGCAGGATTTGTCTCAGAAAGAGTTACTAACAACACTGTCAGGATGGAATCGATGATTCTGAAATGACCCCGCCAATTAGCTATGTGTGTTCATGCTGTTCCAGGTACACTCATTAAGTTCATGATGCTTTTTTAACATAGCAAAATTATTTTAAATTAGAAACTAGAATCTACTTACATTTTCAGAAAAACTAACTTTAATTATCAAGATATGACAACATTTATCTTGAGTTAAATATAACTTGAAAGTTTGATATTATGATAGCATTAACTATGCAAAATATTAGTATGCATATTTATGAGGTGATGCTTGACGACTGCCAATATGTGATGCTTAATATCGTGATGAATGTGATCCATTTGCCATCTGTGTGATGCAAATCTTCCATCCCCCAAGAATCTTTAATGATTAAACTACACATGTGGAGATATAATAGAAATGCTTTTGCAATTTTATATGGTTTATAAATTGTGGTAATTATATTATTAGGATATAAATTCCAGATATCAAATTTCTATGTGGATTCTATCAAATTTTGTCTAAAAATGACTCAATTTACATTATACTTTCGCAAAACAGATTGACGAAACATTAATCATTTGAATATATTAAGTGTAGATTTCCATTTGTTAGTATGTTTTCCAAAAATGTCTTCTTTTAATAATATATTTGTTTCAAATGTATTTTTGCGACATATTTATGTGGCTTACTTCTGAATGCATAGGCTAACTTATTACAATGCAATTTGTAAAAGTTACATAAAAGTGCGGAGATAAGTAATAATTTAAGCTTTTTCACATACTGTTTATATATTATATTCTTCCATTGACAAAAGCATAGGTAGAAAAAGAAATAAAACAGGTATGGTGAAAGAACTAAGGCATTCATTATTCTGGTTTGACAAATTTTCCCATTTAGAATCTGGAATATGGTCACTCCATTCTCTTCTGGCCTGAGGAGTTTACTGTGAAAGGTCAGCAGTGAATCTGATTGCTATTCCTCTGTGTCAATTCACTTTTTTTGCATATAGATTTAAGGATATTTTCTTTACACTTGACCGAAGAGAGCTTTATTATCGTGTAGTGGTAAAGATCGCTTTCGGTCAATCCTGTTGCGAGTTGTGTCCCCCTCATGCATTGTGTTTCCCAATTCTTTCTCCAGATTAGGGAAATTTTCCTTTATTAATTCGTTAAATACATTTTTAAACCCAGCTTCTCTATCTGCACCTTCTGGAACTCCCATAACTCTTATATCTGGCCTTTTAATAGTGTCCCTTAATTCTTCGAAAATTTTCTTAGTTTGACTCGGTTCCTCTTCCAACTTTTTGATTATTTCACAATTTTGGCAAGAAATAGCTTTCGGTTATTTTCATTTGCTATAGCGTGTCCTTCATTTCTAATTAGTCTGCTTGATTAAGTTTCAATGTTGCTATTTCCTGTATGACATAATCCTTAAATTCCTGCATGTGCTTCTCATTGTTGGTAACAAGCTTTATGACATCAGTTCTTTATTTCTTATTTTCTTGATGTATTCCTTAATTAATTGGTTGACTTTCACTCCTTTGCAACGGAGTCCTCAGTAAAATTCATTTTGCTTTTGTCTCTTCTTTTGCCGTTGGACACTGTACCCAGCAAAGCTTTCCTTTATCTTTGAAAATGAAATAAAATTCTTCCACAATAGATACAAGTTCAAATAATTAACTTCTTCCAGACTTGCCTTACAAATGATACTTAAAGATGTTCTCTTGACAGAGAAGAGGAATAGCACCCACCAAAACCAAAGGCAAATGTGGGGAACATCCCAGCAAAATAACAACAGAAGAATCGATCAAACAATGAATAAACCATTGCCAAAATGCAGGACCACATCACCACCTATTCATATTAACCTTGTATGTAAATGGATTAAACTCATCAATCATATGTCATAGATTAGTAGACTGGATCAAAAACAAAACCCATCTATCTGTTGCCTACAGGAGACACATCTCACCAAAAAGATATCAATGGAAACTACATTTCATGGATTTTTTTTTTTTTTTGCATGAGAAGATTTTATTGAACGTAAGCGGCAAGGACCTTGATTTTCAGTGTCCTCTACATGATAACACGTTCTCTCGGTTGTATACTAGAAATAGAAGGCACATTCAGATTCCTTATGGAATTGGGTCTGGAGACTACTTGAACCCAATATATCATAGCTAATTATTTTCATGGGTAGCAGTACTAATGTGAAGTTTACAACAGACCAACAAGTGAAATTTGAGGCAGGATTTTTTCTGATTCGTGATTTCCGGACTGCTAATTACTAGTTGTGCGGCTTGATGAAGTAGCTTGTTTCTTTTGAACCTCAGTTTCTTAATTTGAAAAATAGAAATGACAGCATCTCTATGATATGTTTGTTGGAAGATGAGAGAGGTGATGTTACTAATACGCTTTTCCTGGGATCCCACTTGAGAACCTGATCAGTAACTATTGCTTTTACACACAAGATTCCAAAACCATCCTGTTTGTATTTTGATGGTTTTGATTTTATTTCATTTCTTCAAAACAGTTTTATTTTTCATATTAAGTTGCTCACTCACTGGTCATATAATAACACTTTTCTTCCAAAAGGTTTTTCTTTTTTTTTTTTCTCGTTTCTTCAGTGACACTTAAGTGATTCAGTAGCATGCTATTTAACTTCATGGCATTTTAAGTTTCTATTTTTCTTCCTGTCGATGATTTTGATTTATGGCTTTCCATTTAGTGGGTTGCAAAGTAACTGTGTAGTATAGACTATCATATCTAGATATGAAGATACAATGCAGTATGCACTACCACTTGCTGATCGAAGGCGGACTCCCAATAAAACTTAAATATATCTCGACAATAGGATGGTGGACTTTCACCATTGTTCATGCCTGCCATGAGGGACTTATGACTGTTTATGAAGATCTATACTGTTGTATTAATATAGGGAAAATCAGTTGGGGTCAGGGGAACAAGGATGAGGGGTGAGAGTAAGGAAAATATCTGTGTGTACAGAACTGCATCATAAAATAATAATTAATAAAGGGGAAACTAAAAAGAATGCATTCACATTACTACTATTAAATTCCATATACTTATTGTTGTTATTATTATTCTTATTTTAAGACAGAGATCTACTCACTGATTTGGTTCTCAAATAGCTGTAATAGCCAGGTTAGGACCAAGTTAGACAGAATCCTGGAACTCCATTGGGGTCTCCCACATTGCTCCGACCAGTGGAGCCAGTAACGTGGACAGGGAGAGGGTCTAGGAATGAAGCACCAACAGGAGACCAGTGATGGCAGAGGTCTCTCACACCTCTTATGTGTCTTATAGAAATCTCACTAGTCTCTCTTTATTCCCCCATTCACCTTGCCTTATATACCTTTCCCACAAAGTCCTTTAGCCAAGCAGTTGTACACAGCTAAGCCCAGCTACATACAGCTGGGCCTAGTGCTGCTTAGTCCATACAGCTGAATCCAATTCATAGTCCAGGTGTTGTGCAGGGTTAAAAGTTCAGCCTGTGCTTCTGCTGTAACACCAAGACCAGCTCCTGTTACTGTTCAGCCTAACAAACACTCTTAGCTCCCTAGCCCCAGCACCACATGACTAGCATGGACCCCAAAACTTGATCCATCATTCACACATTCCACGATGAACATTAGCTAACTGCTGCTGCTTTTCTGCTATTTTATTCATTTCATTGAGAAAGAACAACAATAAAGTTTCCCTCCTGCTAGCTCACCCTAGAAAGGCTGCCAAAGGAGGGGCTGCGGAAGAGCCCGAGCCAGGTTCTCATCTTCATGAATTCTAGTATTAAACTGGAATTACAAATCTTTGAGCTGCTGATGATTTTTCCTAAAGAGAAGCCTGCCGCTACTTTCTTTTATAAGCTTGAAGTGATTAGGGCAAGCACTTGGGTCCCTGTCATCTTTGTGGGGGATGAGGATGGAGTTGGCATCTCTTGCCTTCAGCCTGGCCTCTGCCTAGCAGCTGTGACCACTGAAGAATCAATCATCAGATGAAAAACGTTTCTCCTCTATTTCCCCCTTACTTTCAAATAAGCAAATTTTTGTTGTAAAGACATGTTGTCATCTCAGTGGTTAAATGTAAATGGAATACTGCAATAATGCTTCTAATATATTTTAAAATGAGAGTGCTAACTTACAATTAAAAGTTCTGATGTTATTATGGTTGCATCTTGATTTGATATAAAATGATTGTCATGATTTTATTTTTATGCACATGGAACAAAATTCTAAGAGACAGACTGCAAAAGCAGAAGCCAGAATATTATCTTATGATAGTTCCTCATGCCTCCAATTCCCTTATAATATCATATGTGTCTGTTCAAACAGTAGGTTATACCAAAGGAGAGGAACATCAACATGAGAAGACTCAGAATTTAAATAGACTGATTAATTCGCAATTTAACAGCCTTGTACCCAACCAAGTGTCACATTACTGGGAGAAAAACAGCCACTAGCTAACAAATATTCTAGGCTTGTTTAATGCCAAGGTTGTGTTAACTATACTATTGTGCTAGCACATTTGACTATTCTATTTCCCTACTTTTTTATTACTAATATTTTTTAAAGATGTCTAGGACAGGTGGGGGGGATCCCAGGCCAGGGCCTGGGCATACGACCCTGGTTGCTGAATTATTATTCTCCTAATAAGATTATTAATGACACTTCCAGAGGAGGGGGCATGAGGGAATGCTGGAGTGGGAGTGTCTGAAGGCATGTTTGATAGGAAAGGAATGACTCTTGGGGACTGCCATTGACTAGGCTGATGTACTCAGGTATGTGAAGGGGCTGAGATGAAATGGTTAAGAGCAAGAAAACTGGAGGACAGGTCTGGATGAGGTAAAGGCACCCATCCATGAGAGGTAGGGGCAACCTGGGCTAGACTAAGTAGTATTGCCCACTGGTACATTCAAGAGCTGGAGCTGCGGGGCATATTTCTTTGGGTTAGGCCACAGTACCCACCAAGCATGTCAAGGCAGGGGCGTAGGCCATGTCAGACTACATCACCCACCAGAACATGAGAGACCTGGATTTGGGGGCAGATTCTATACAGCACTCACCAGCATTTGTAAGATCTGGGAGCAGGCCTGGTAGGGGAACTTCAGGAAGTCCTTTACTAGACTGCAGCTTCCACTGGAGAGTACAACAGTTGGGGGTTGAGGAGCCTCCAGACCAGGAAAGGCTGTAGCACTCTTCATTTATGTGAGCAGATTCTGCAGATAGGCTGGGTTTGGACAAGTCACAATGCCCACTGCAAACATTAGGGCCATGGTAGAGTATGGGCTGC
Organism: Ochotona curzoniae; assembly: GCF_017591425.1. Classification (NCBI taxonomy): domain Eukaryota; kingdom Metazoa; phylum Chordata; class Mammalia; order Lagomorpha; family Ochotonidae; genus Ochotona; species Ochotona curzoniae. The sequence continues at coordinate 47,347,405 of NW_024467119.1, forward strand.
ACCCATCTAGACTAGACTGCAACACCCATTAGCAAGACCTGAGACTGGGGGTGGGTCATGACAGGCTGTGTCAAAGCAGCTGTCAGCAATGTCTAAAAATGGGAACAGGCCAGCTCGGGGAACTTTGGGAACTCCTCTGCTAGGCTGCAGCTCCCACTGGTGAGTGTGAGTCATGACTGTAGGTAGACCAGACTGGGCCAGATGCAGTACCCACTGGCACTCACAAGAGTGATAATGGGTGTGGAACATGCTGAAATAAATTGTGGCATGCTCAGAGTTAAATGAGAGCTGGATGTGGAGGTGGGCCAGGTTGGGTCATGCTGTACAACCCACTGGTGAGAGCTGGAATGGTGCCCACTAGTCAAGGTAAACCATGGTACCAGCCCTCTAATGAGTGTCAGGACTATACAGAAGACTGTGTCAGCACCTGCCAGCACATGTGAGCTCCATTCCTGGGAGCAGAGGTAGGAGAATCGGGGTAATTCCCATGCTACACTACAGTCCCCATGGTGAGTACCAGAGCTAGAGCTAGGGGCCAGGCCAGACCAGGCTGAGCTGTCTCACCTGTCAGCATTTTTGTAGGCAGATCTGAGGGTGGTTTGAGCTGGATCAGTCCACAGTACACACGAGCATGAGTGACATAGAGAATGGAATACAAGTCAGGCTGAATTGGACTGTAACACTTGCCAGTTCACACAAGTGCTTGGCTGAGAGTGGGCCAGGCTCTGCAAAACTTATGAACCTGTTGGCAAGAGCTGAGACTGAGAGTAAGTTGGGTAGAGCCAGGATGCAGCACCTACTGGCAAATACTGAAAACGAGCGGTGGATCATCTCAGACTGGGCTGCTGCATGCACTGTCATGTGTGATACTGTTGTTGGGAGCAGGCTTAATAGGGGAACATCAGTGACTCCCCTGATGGGCTGATGCTTCCACTCCTGAGCATGAAGAACTGGGACTGCATGCAGACCATTTGGGCAAGGCTATAGAATCCATCAGTCAGCATTTGCACTGGATCTTGGGCAATCCAAACTGGGTTAGGTTACTACACAAACTGGGCCAACTGATGGCCAGAGTATGTGCAGGCCAGCTGCATTAGCCCACAGTTCACTTGACAAGTACTGGGATTGGGTGTTTGCATGTTAGGCTGGACTGCAGTACTCCCTGGCAGGTGTAAGATCAGGGGCTAGGAATGGGCCTAGTAGGGAAACAGTCGGCTCTCTTGTGTTGGAGACAGCTCCTGTTGATGAGTATGAGAGCAGGGCTAATTGCTGGCCAGGTTGGCCAAGGAGGCAGTACCTGTTGGCATCCATATGTGTTGAATCTAAGGGTATTCCGGAATGAGTGAAGCTGTAACACCCATGGATGTACACAAGGCTAGATGGGATGCAGGACAGACTGGGTTGTGCTGCAGCACATGCCCGCACAGACAATGATTGGGACATGGAATGGGCCCATTAGAGGTTATTATGGTCTGCATGAAGACTGGTGCTGTGGTGGGTCGGGCTGAGCTGGGTGGACAAGGCTACACTACTTATCAATTTGCATGAGAGATGGGGCTGAGGGCAGAACTGACCAGGTAGCTGCATCCACTGCTGTGTGAGGAGTCAGTTGGGATGGTAGGCAGTTAGGGTTTCTGCTCCCTGGTAAAGTTACTTTTTAAAAATATAAACCATATTTCTCCCCATTTTGTAACTTTTCAAGAGCAGTCTCCCTTTGAGGGAGGACAAAGGGGCAGGATTAACATATCCATCATCATCTCAAAATCTTTGTCCTTAAAAAAGCAAGGAGACTTGGCCCACCTAATCTTATCTCTGGTCACTGTCAAAGAGCTGGTGCCTGAATGATCAGCTGATAATTAGAATGAGAGGAAGAAGTTAACCAGTCCCACTCTTCTGAGGTTCTTTGATTAGGAACCAGGTACTATTGTGAATTTGTTGTTGTTGTTGTTTGTTTGTTTGTTTGCTTTTGCTTTTGAGTAACTCCCCTGAGATGGTGCAGAATAAACACCATCTCCACCACTGCCTTGGGTTTTTCCTTGGGAAGCATAGAACCCCTTCCTGCCACAATGGCAAAAGACCTTTTCCACATTTTTTTTTTCTTCAATAAATCCTACTTTGCAAGCTGGAATTATCCACACGAAAATTCTTTCATGTGAGAAAAGAAATAAGGTTGCTGCTGTGTTTGTCAAATTCCCTACATCGCTGCTGGGTGTATTGGCTGGGACAGCTGACATACAAAACCTGACTCTGCACTGTATGGCATACCGAGAGTCAAGTCTGAGATCACCCCAGGTGAGATTCATTGGTGAGTCCCCTAACTAAATGGCTGGATTCAAATCCTGGCCACAGGGAAAATTAAAATATATGTGGTCCAACCTTGGAGCACATGTGTTGGAACTCCTTGAGTACTGATGTTTACAGAGCAGAGAGCATGCCCAGAGGCACACGTGGACTTGACAACTGGGTCATCTAGGCCAGCAGGGGATGCCAAATGCCTCATCAGAGGATGGAAGGCAGAAACGGTTGGGCCACTCTTCTGGTCAAGCTTTGTAGCATGTTTCTAGGTCTGTGAATGCAATAAGGTAAATTTGCTCAGACAATAGACTTTGGAAAGATTTTCTAAATCCTCCTGCACTGAAGCCAATGATATCTCAGAACTATCAAGCCATTCAAAGTAACAACAATCTCCTAACACTGTTCCTCACTTTGGGGTCTCTGTGCTGTCGTCAAATGACTATTCCCCCATTCCTGGGTGCTGAGGTAGCTTGACAGCAAGGAGTGTCCCTCCTCAACCACCACCTAGGGACATAGGAAAGAAACACAAAAACAAAAACAGAACAGCAACAACAACAATAAAAAAAACTAAAACATTTGTTCCACCTGACTCTGTGACTTCACCCTCCTGAGCCTCATGGGAGGTCCACATTAATCTGCATCCCTCTCAACTACATAAACAATATTAAAAATTAAATTAAAAATATATACAAGAATAAGCTATCCATCCCTTTTGGAGACAGATAAACAAAAATAACAGCATGTGAGGAGATGGTACAACCTCTGCTACCATTAAAGGTAAGAAAATATGTGTTAGGAAAGGAAGAACTGTCATCCTAAGATATCACCAGGGATCTCTGTCTTTCCGAAGACATGGCTACTTTCTATGGCATATTTGCTGCTGCAATTTGCCACTTACTCAGAAGGCACAGTTCAAGCAAGAGTGAAAGAAACTGAAAATGTGCCACTCAGCAGAAACTCAGTAAGAAAAAGTATAACATGCAATCATATGTCACTTAATAAGAAGGATATGCTTTAAGAAATCAATCCTTAGATGATTGTGCTGTTGAGTGAATATCACAGAGTGTTTTTGGACCAACTTAGAGAAACAAAGCTTTGACAGATATGTTACTATCCATAGGACAAGCCTCTATGTTATTATCATAGCAAATCAGGATGGCATCCCCACAGTGCAGGGACTTTCTCCTATAAATAGCCGGATAGGGTGTTCTTGTTGCTGTGTCAGCAGGTCTTGTTTTCAAGGTGTCAGACTGCAAGGAATTGTGAGCTTCAGGCTTCAGGGTTGTTCCAAACCAAGACTTTTAGCCTGTTCTTAAACATCTTGAAACTTTGACTTTGACTGGAGCCTCTCAGGAATAAGTGCTCTTTCTGGTATCCATTTCCAGAATATGTAGGTTCATTGAAACGGTTGATTTCAGGTAAGTAGGTTTTTCCTCTACAACTGCTTCATGTAGCGTTTCCAAAGGTTCACCAGCTGCCTTCGTATCAGCACATGCAGACCCATTGGCTTTCAAAGTATGTAAGGAAAAACAGTTCTTTTTATTTTTATTGATATGTAATTTAGACGTAGTCATAGGGTATCTTGTGGTTTTTATGTATGTGCAAACTACTTAATGTTCAACTCAAGATAGATACGTCTATCTAAAGATTTATCACTTCTTTGTGGAAAAAACATTCAATATCTTTTTTATAGACTATCTTCTAATTTTTAAAAACACTAAGTGGTACATTATCTCCATCTTAGTAATCATATTGTGCAGTAGGACACCAGAAGGTCTTTTATCTCATTATAACTCAGTACTTGTTAATCATCATTTTTCATATCCTACATTCCTTACAGTAACAATTCATGAATTATTTAAACTACCCAGAACTAGCAATGAATTCCACAGCATAATCAGTTTTTTTTTTCTTTTATGATTTTTTGAAATACATTGTCATCCACTCAAAGGCATTCAATGGCCTAGACTGGTCCAAGACTGGGAGCAACAACCTCAGTTTGAGTCTTCCAGTTGGATAATACCCAACTACCTCAGTCATCACCGCAACCTACCAGGGTCTCAAGGGAGAAGCTGACATCCAGAGCCAGAGCCAGGACAAACACAAGTGTTCTGACATGGGATGTGGGCATGCTAATTAGCACTTCAATCATTATGACCACATCTTCTCCTTTTTTTTTTTGTTTTTGTTTTTGTAATCTGTTTCATTTTATTGTGGGGATGAGGTGAGAGCACTTTTGCCAAGATTTTGACTATATTTGGCCATAATTGTCTTAATGCTAAGAGCGACTTATTTTCAAGTAATTCATTGGTCTAAGTCATTAACAGTTTTCCTCTATCTGAAATAATCCATTCTCAAATTTTGTTTATTTTAGTTGTTCTTAACAAAGCACATACTACAACAGATTCCACCACTTGTTTTTGTCCTTCAAAATCTTAATTATGATGGAATGGAATCATCATTGACTTTCCCACTTTCTTGTCCCTAAATGCTTCTTATTTAATTTCCAGAGCAATCAAAAGATAAAATGACACTAGTAACAAATTTTATATGCTTATAAGTCAAGCTGAGATAAGATAAAACAAGGTAAGATGAATTAAAAAACAAGGTAAGTTTATGCAATCAAAAGATGTCTAAACATGAGCTAGATGAGGTTACTACCAGTGCAAGATGGCCAGCATTTTATTATAGAGTTTAAATATATACAGTTTTATAAGTGTTTTATACAGTAAGATGTTTAAAAAACTTTTTAAAAAAAGATTTATTCATTTTTATTAGAAAGGCAGATTTACAGAGAGAAGGAGACAGAAAGTGAATGGTCTTCCACCCTCTGGTTCACTTCTCAAGTGGCCACAATCCCCAGAGCTGAGCTGGTCCCAAACCAGGACTGAGGAACCTCTCCCAGGGCTCGCACAAGGGAGTAGCATCCCAAGGACTTGTGCCATGAGCAGGGAGCTGGATGGAAAAAGGAGCATCTGGGACACAAACTAGTGCCCACATGGAAGACTGGTGCTTGAAGGTGGAGGATTAGTCTGTTGAGCCACAGCAACCTGTTTCAATAAAGTGTATTATAAGGTGAAGAAATACACTCCAAAAAATACATTTAAACAATCCAGAATAGTAACTTCCTCATCAAGTAACACTCACTTATTATCAACATCAAGTATTATAAACTGTGTATAAATTATACATGCTATACAATTGTGTATGCTATATAATTGACACTTCAACAGGTTTATTTACAACAACATTAACACAAAAAAGGAATGTGCTGTGTTACCAACAGATCAATATCATGTAACTGTGGCATTAAGAATCATTCAACTCTGGGGTCCTGCACCAGGGCCTAAGAGCTAAAGTCCTTGCCTTAAGAGTGCTGGGATCCCATAAGGGCATTGGTTCTAATCCCAGCAACCCTGCTTCCCATAGAGCTCCCTGCCTGTGGCCTTGGAAGGCCATTGAGGCCACCCCAAAGCCTTGGGACCCTGTACCCATGTGTGAGACCCGGAAGAGGCTCCGGGCTCCTTGCCTCAGATTGGCTCAACTCTAGCAGTTGCAGCCACTTGCTGAGTGAATCATTGGACGGAAGATCTTCCTCTCTGTCTCACCTTCTCTCTATATATTTGACTTTCCAATAAAATAAATCAATCTTAAAAAAAAGAATCATTCAGCTCCATTTTAAACTTGTACCATGGTGGCATGTACAGTCCAATATTGACCAAAATGCTTTTATGCTACACATGATTTGTAGTTTATCTTAGTTTTTATTTTTTCATTTTATGCATTCATTGATTCATTCATTCTAACAAAAAGAAGAGAGAAAATAATAGATAAAGAGAGAATTAATTTCTGCGTGTTCACTTTGCAAAAGCCAACAGTAGTGGAGGCTGTGCCAAGGCTGGCACTGGGATCTGAGAAGTCAGCCCAGGTTTCCCACATTAGTGGAAGGATCCCAGCTGCCGGAGCTGCCTCGGGGACTGTAGTTCCAGGAATCTGCAGTCAGGCAACAGGTAGATAGCAAATCTAAGCACTGCGATCCCAGAGCGGGGAGCCTGGACACTAGGGCAGATGACTAACCCATGGTGGAAATGGCCACAGAAGACCTAAGAGGAGCAGGGGTGATGAGTGAGTAGAAGAAAAAAGGAATAAGAAGCAGTCAATAGAGAAGCACAACGATTATTTCACTGTATACTTTATGTAAGTTTAAGTGAAATTCTAATTTCTAAAAATTAGAATATAATGATGCAAACTGTCAAAAGCTTAGTAAAATGTCTAACCAAGCAAGCGCGGTATTAAAGTTCAGTAGGATCTTATTTTATAAACAAAGTGTTTGATGAGGTCCCATTTATTTATTCTGTTCTCAACTGCTATTGCTTTTGGTGTCCTTCTTAGAAAGTTGGAACCTACTCCTAGGTCTTGCAGGGTATTTCCTACATTTTCCTGCAAGAGTTTGAAGGTTTCTGGATGTAGGTTTAGGTCTTTTATCCATGTAGATTGGATCTTGGTGTATGGTGATAGATGTGGGTCTATCTTTTTGTTTCTACAGGCTATCAGCCAGTTGTCCCAACAACATTTACTAAAGAGGCCTTCCCACTTGCTTGAGTTGTCATTGGTCTTTTTGTCAAAGATTAATTGGCTGTATTTGTGTGGGTTCCCTTTTGGTGCTTCTATTCTATTACATTGATCTTCCTTTCTGTCTTTGTGCCAGTACCAGGCTGTTTTGATAACCACTGCTCTATAGTATGTCCAGAGGTCCGGGATTGTGATTCCCCCTGCTAACTTCTTATTTTTCAGGATGGTTCTAGCTATTCGTGGTTTTTTGTGTTTCCAGATGAACTTTTGAATCATTGTATCCAGTTCCGTGAAGAATGTTTTGGGCAATTTGATTGGAATTGCATTGAAAATGTATATTGCTTGTGGTAGTATAGACATTTTAATGATATTGATTACATGCATCCCTATGTTCATTGCAGCACAATCAGTAATTGCAAAAACATGGAAGCAACCGAAATGCCCATCAGCAGAAGATTGGATAAGAAAGCTTTGGTTCATCTACTCCATGGAATACTACTCAGCTATTAAAAAAAACAAAATGCAGTTCTTTGTGGCTAAATGGGCACAACTGGAAACTATAATGCTAAGGGAAATGAGTGAATCCCAAAAGATTAGATACCACATGTTTGCCTTGATTTAACCTGTAATTTTTGTATGGTTGTTTGTTATTTTTTGAACCTGTCATTGATACTGTCTCAACCCAGATGTTTCGAAGAATGGAACTTGCATTATTTTTAACATATTGTTTACCCAATACTATGTCAATTAATTCCATAATGTTGTATATTGATACTGAGGCCTTGTTGGGGCTTTTAACTGACCGGATCTTTACTCTGTTAGACCTATCTTCAGACCATAGAAGGTCTCCCCAAGAGGCCACTGAACTTATCTGGACAATAAGACGCTGAACTTTATGCTAGGCATGTGTTCGCAAGCAATGAATCTCAACTGAACTTGAACTATGGTTATGCAACAAGGTGGAGGAATCCACCATGGGGGGAGGGGTATGGGAGGGGTGGGGGTAATCCCCAGCACCTATAAAACTGTACTACATAATACAATGTAAGCAACAATAAAAAAAAAAAAGGAAAAAAAAATAAACAAAGTGCAAAAACATTGTATTACCATGTTAGCATTCTGTTTCTGTCATTGGGTATGTCAATATTCACAAAGAACACAATCTTGCCAAATAGTGTGTTCTTGAAAACGCAATGCACTGGAGCCAGGACTGTGGCATAGGGTTCAGAGCTGGAACCCCATATGGCCACTGGTGGGGGTCTCAGCTACTACACTTCCTATCTAGATTCTTACTAGAGTGGCTGGGAAACTGAAGAACATGGCACAAGTGATTAGGACCCTAGGCCTACATAGAAGACCTAGAAGAAACTTAAATGTAACATAAATGATCGTGGTTAGGATTTCTCTCACCTTGTTTAGTGGAACATTCTTTGAAGCTTATGGAATGATCAATCAAAATTTAGTCTGTGATTCATACTTTCATATCTCTTGTTTTTATGCTAGTACTTTTTTTCCCCCCAGATATATTTAGCTATTTAAAAGTCAAAGCCACAGAGAGAAAGAAAGATGCAAAAAGCTTTTCCATCTTTTGGTTTACTCTGCAAATGGGAAGGATTGCCATGGCAGGGTCAGGCACATGCACAGGTGCCAGAAAACTTCTTTCAGCACTCTCATGTGGTGCTAGGTTACAAGCACCTGCGAAGCTTCCTCTAATTTCATGGGAACACTGGCTCTGATGCTAGAAACTTTTATTTACACAAACTTCTTGTTCACATCTGGTTTTCCGTGTTTTTCCGTGTTTTTCCGTGTTTTTCCGTGTTTTCCATGTTTTCCGTGAACATTAGAAGACAATAATTCTTTGCTGCACATTAGACAGGCCAGTGTGTTATTTTGGAAAAGGGTGAGTATTACTTCGGAACCAAGGCATTTAGCTGTTAGTTGAGTTATTTAGTAGATAAATCTCTTGCTGGAGAGCTCACAGCCTGCTGGAGAGATCCTTCATTGGGTGATATTAAGAGGATCACAGAGCTTTGATCACCTGAAAAATTGCTTGTGGTAGGATATTGAACATGTAGTTACATCAAAGAATACCAACATTGAACGAGAAAGTATGTTATCAGTGAGATATTTATGTAAATAGCAGAGTAACAGAGAATTTCAGTTAACACAGGCTCTGATACAGGCTAAACACAAGCCTAGTACTGGAATTCTGTAAGAACAAAGTAGCAAAAAATATTGTCTTCTTATTTAGTATATCTGCATGGGAAGATGATGACTATTTAAAAAAATGAACAGACCTCCTAAATGTGATATAAGGAACATGTGCAGACAATCTTATTAGACAAAGAATGCCACATGTTACACTGAGAATGTAACATTGCAATGAATATTTTCAGGAGTCAAAAATGTTTCAATAAATGTTGCTTTAATTATTCACATGCTGTTTAGAGATGATGCAATTTTCTATTTTGTGTTATGTAAAAAATTGAACTCTAAGCTTTTTTAACATAAATGACTATGGTTTGTGCTCTAATGAGAAAATAATTCTTACTATCTTTTCCATTATAGTCACTTATCCAAGAAAATCATTTGCAAGATTAGTGAATGTTATTAATGGAAAGGCATTATTACTATTATTATTGCCTTCTTTGATATATTTTGAATCAATTTTATATGGCTTATTAAATAGAGCAGATTTGCTGTCATTGATTCAAGGGTATCTTAGAGTTGTGTACAATACAATGATTAGAACTTACTAGTGAATCTTAGCCTGGAAACATGAAATAAATTCATTTTAAGAAAAAAGCATAACTAATATGGGTAACTGGTATACAGAATATGAAAGCTTATGGTCCCAATGTGATGGCTTAATTGACTAATCCTCCACCTCCAAGTGTCATGGTCCCATATCAGACCTGTTTCAAGTATTGGTTGCTCCATTTCTCAATCAGCTCCCTGTTTGCAGCCTTGAAAAGTAGTGTAGAATGGTACCAAACCTTGGGACATTGCATCCAAGCGGGAAGTCCATATGAAGTTCTTGGCTCCTGGCTTCATCAACTCAGCTACAGCCCTTGTGGCCATTTCAGGAGCAGACCAGGATAGAGTTTTACTCTTTCCTCTCCATAAAATCTCCCCATTTACTAAAAATAAATGGATCTTAAAAAGAAAGAAAAAAGGAGAAAAACCTTATTAATAGAACAATGATTATAGGTATGGTATGGTAGCCTAGTGGCTAAAGTCTTTGCCTTACACGCGCCAGGAGTCTATATGGGTACTGGTTCTAATTGCAGCAGCCCTGCTTCCCATCCAGCTGGCTGCCGGTGGCCTGAGAAAGTAGCCAAGAATGGCCCAAAGCCTAGGGACCCTTCACCCATGTGGGAGACCCTGAAGAGGCTCCAGGCTCCTAGATTTGGATTGGCTTGGCTCAACTCTAGCCGTTGTGGCAACTTGGAGGGTGAATCATTGGACGGAAGATCTTCCTCTCTGTCTCTCTTGCTCTCTGTATATCTAACTTTCCAATAAAAATAAAATGAATATTTTATTTATTTATTTATTTATTTATTTATTTTTATTGGAAAGGCGGATATACAGAGAGGAGAGACAGAGAGGAAGATCTTCCATCCGATGATTCACTCCCAAAGTGAGCACAACGGCTGATGCTATGCTGATCCAAAGCCAGGAGCCTCCTCTGAGTCTCTGACACGGGTGCAGGGTCCCAAAGCTTTGGGCCGTCCTTGACTGCTTTCCCGGTCCACAGGCAGGGAGCTGGATGGGAAGTGGGGCTGCCGGGATAAGAACCGGCGCCCATATGGGATCCTGGGCGTGCAAGGCAAGGACCTTAACCACTGCGCCATTGCGCCAGGCCCAAAATAAATATTTTAAAAAGATTACTAAATGATACATTGTATCATACTACAAGTTTAACTGAATAATATTCCCATTGAATATGAAATAATGTCATACAATTTATCAGATCCAAATAATTATGCGATGCGTGCATTTTGAAAGTTTCTTGTTATTCATGTCTATGCAAAATAATTGATAAACAAAAGGCATGATTCAGATGAACCTATCATTATATTTATTGGCAGCATGATTAATAGTGAACAGATAATTATAGATGTATTTAATTCAGCTTATTTCACTAAAGACCTGTTACTGAAATAGTTCCACACATAGATATTAATAACTCCTAACTACCAGAGTAATTTTAGCTAATGAATTCTCTGCTTGTGTGAGTTTATGTGCTAGAAAATAAATTTGAAGCATAATGTATTTTACAGGAGAAATGGCATCAAAAGTAAAAACTAAAATTCAAGAATTTTTACGTAGATTATATGCATCAAAACCAGCAAAACTAAAAAATGATTGTTTTCATGTTCTCAAATTGTGACTGGTGAAGAAATAGTTCCATAGGGTAGCTTGAACAAAATCATTTTAAGTTATCTGCTTTTAAACTATGTGTGGTAATATACTAGAAGCAAAGGAAAACAAAACAAATAGTTTTTTTTAAAGAAAATATGTTTTTTTAACATTTCGAAATGAAACAATGTTTAAATCAAAATTAATGCTGGAAAAATAAATTATAAATTATCTTTCAATGCTTAACTTTCATGAAATAGTAAGTAATTGTATGCTGTTATTTTATAACTAGACCAAACTGAACAGTGAGATATATTACATTTTTTTAAAATCTGGAAATAAGATATTGAGAAACGCTCACACTAACCTGAATTGTTTCTCTTGGATATTCTTTGTTTTCATGAACCATGACAATCTAAGCAAGTTCAAAAAGAGATTTATGTATGCTATTTTTGACAAGGAATCATTACGCAATAACCTAATAACAGATTAAGTCTTAGCAATGAAAACTTAGATTGTTTTTCTAATTTCATAAACTATTAATGAAAAACTTCCGATAATGTGCTTTATACTTGAAACAAATTAAAAGCTGCCACTAAAGGTGCCAGCATCGTGGCACAGCCTGAAAAGCTTCAAGTAATAAGGACAGAATACACTACCCCAGTGCTGTGTTGATGCCAAAGCATTTCACTTCTGATCCAGCATCCCACCCCAGTGTCTGCAAGGTGGCAGAGAATGCCTGAACACACACTCCCCTCGACATTGCTGTGAGGTCAGGATGGACTTCCTGGATCTGCTTTTCATCCTGGCCCAGCCCTGACTGTTGCAGACTTTTAGGGAATACATCAGTGCACAGAAGGTCTCTCTCTGTCACTCTGCCTTTAAAATAAATAGATAATTCTTTAAAATTATCTGAAATTTTCTTGTATATTTTTAATAAAAACAAGTTTTGGAATGCATTATTTAGGACAAATACATACGTGTATTTAAGATTAAATCAACTACATATTTTACATATCTAGAAATATGCTTATACATACATTTATATGTTTATACAGAACATATAATTTTATATATGCTTATTGTTATGTTTTATTATGTAATTATAATATATGTTATAGAAATATAAACTGTTGAAATATCAAAACCACTTGAGCAAGAACCTCGGAGCATACCCTACATCCCGGACCTGGGGAGGGTGGGAAATTGGGTGGGCCTTCTCCCTTAATACCCCCTTTAAATATGAAGGAAACAATATGGAAAAAAATAATAATTTTACCCACTCCTGTAGCCCTTGAACCTTTGTACCCTAATTAACTATGTAAAGATTGTCAAAATATATATAAAAAAAAGATTTGTGAAGAAAAGAAACAACAAAAAAATAAAATTAAATCAACTACATATTTTACATATCTAGATATATACTTATACATTTATGTTTATACAGAACATGTAATTTGATAATGTATATTGTTATGTTTTATTATGTAATTATAATATATGCTATAGAAAAATAAACATTTAAATTTATCTATAAACATGAATGTATATTATGGATATATAAATATAACATATTCAAACTCAAGTAATTTATTCCTATGGATTCAAATATAGATGCATATAAACTATTTTGGTGTAAATGTATTTAAATTTATATGGTATGAGAAATGTTATTAATACTAATATATTTATAAAATTAAATTATAGACATTTGGATTTAATATAAATATATTTTAGCATATGTTAAAGTGTATAATTATATAGCATAAAATATTTTATTGGCATACATGAGTTTGCGTGTTTAACTCCTATAAGATTTTTCGTGAGAGAGTCCAGTGTGGTCTGCAAGTTCCAGTATCTCATGTGGGAACTGTTAGTCCTGATTGTTCCAGTCTGATCCAGCTCACTGCCTATGGGCTAGGAAAGGACAAATTCCTTGGGCCCACGCACCCACACGGGAGACCCAGAAGAAGCTCTCGGATGTGGCTTTGGCATGGCTCAGTTCTAGCCATTGTGGCCATTTGGGGAAAGAGCCAGCAAATGGAATCTTTCTCCTTCACTCTCTCTGTGATTCTTTCAAATAAAAATAAAGATTTTTAAAAAGAGTTTAGCAAGAGACAAATGTATCACAATGTTTATTAAAAGAAATCTAGTAATCCAATATGTTCAAGTCCCCAACTCCCCTTGCCAGAGAGTTAGCCTTTATTAATCATATTAGGAAATCCTAATATTTTATAAATTGTAAGTAAGTATTTTGCAGATAAAGTATTGTGAGCTTTTTAAAATTCTAATTGTTTCAATCGTAATGGTCATCATTTTGAGCACCTTTTTCAAAGACAGGGTTTTTCTTCTTTCTACTTATTTAGACTATTTTTGAAGGGCAGAGACAAAGAAAGAGAGAGACACAAGAGGTCCCGTCTGTTGGTTCACCTTGCCCCAGTCTGTGTCTTGCAGGCATGCCAAATCTGAAGGTGCCCTGTACCCTCCGCCTTTCCCTGTAAATCTGCCTTTCAAATAAATAACTAATGCGCAGTTAAAGAAAAGGAAGTGGTTGAGTTATTCTTGTGTTATGAGTTATGTCTCCATAGCCTCCTCTTTCTGCTAAAATCCCCAGTACCTCAGAATGAGGCCTTACTTAGTCTCACAGACATAATCACTTGAAATGAAGTCAGTATGGGAGATTCAAATATGATATGAGAATCTTTTTTAATGAAAGGAAAATTTGGACATAGAATCACTTATAGAGGTAATATAACAAAAACATGACACCAATACAAACCATCTGCAGACAAAAAGAGAAGCCTGCAAACTATTCTATCCTAACCAGAAAGAACCAACTTTTTCCAACAGCTTGATTTGGATTTCTGTGCCTACAGCCTTGGATATAAAATATTGTTATTTAAGCCACTGGTTTGCAGTAGTCTCAGCAAATATAAAATTTATATGTTTTATTATTATTGTTCTACTAATATTATAATCACTGGAGTACCATTCATTCTTAATCGATAACAATTTAACTGATATTTTTCTCCATAAAATGAGTGCTTCCCAAAAATCATAAAAAATTAAGAAACATTTTATATTGTAGACCTGAAGCTTGCAATTGACATTTGCTACATTAAAAATTCATTTTGCATGATTCTTTTAGATATTAGCATGCTTTTACCTTCTGAGTTCACTTTTTTTTTTACATAATGAAGTGTTTTAAGACAATTTGATAAAAAGAATATATTTTCTTTCAAATTTTCTACTAATAATACCATGGTCTATAAACCCTAAATACACCATCAAGAGTAGTGCTTCAGGGGAGCTAAATGCTGTGATTAAAACATTAAATCAGAGCCTGGTGTGATGACTCAGAGTCTTGCAAGAGCTAGGATGCTCTTTGGATGGTGCTTCACAGACCAGCTATTGCACTTTCCACCTACGTCCCAGCTTGTGGCCTGGGACAGCAATAGAGGACGGTCCAAAGCCATGGGATCCTTCACCCACATGGAAGACCTGGAACTCGCTCCTGGCTTCTGGCTCAGATCAGCTTGGCTCTGGCCATTGTGGGCACTTGGGGAATAAACCAGCAGACACAAGATCTTTCTGTTTCTCTTTGTTCCTGTAAGTCTGCCTTTCTAATAAAAATTTAAAAACAAATAAATCAAACAAAAAATAAATTAATTTATACAGATATGGATTTCCAAAATCCAACTTGATTTCAATGGAATCAAATATAGACACACAAAATATACTACAATTATCATCACTTTATAATGTTTTAATTGCCTAAAGAATATATATAAATATATATGTTATTGTCTTAAAATTAAGATCCTGAAATCTAAAAATATTTAGTCAGAAGTAAGAATAGATCGGGTTTATATTACACCATGTAAAGCTTTCTCATTCTTTATGACTGATGCAGTGGAAATACTTCAGAATCTCCAGGAAAAGACACTTAAATGTGTGAGTTTAAAATATGATCTGGGAAGACAAAATGAATTAAATGAAGAAACATCTAAAAATACTTTACTGCAGTTACATTATGATTAAAATTTTCATAAATCATTTTCTAGTGTTACACTTGAATTGTTTCAAGGTTTTGTTTTTTTCTAAGTAAGTTATGCTTATCATCTTCCTCAACCAAGTATGAAAGCTGCTTTTATTAAATTGCGTCTAATTATTCTCCCTGAATAGTTGTTTGATTCTCTTTTAAGCTGTCAGACTGGCAAGTGTCGCATGGATTAACAATGCTTCTGTGGCATGGTTATGTATTTCACAGTGCATTATATCACATATTACATGTAGTAATGTACCAAAAATTCTTTATAAAATTAAAAAAGAAAGTTGTGAATACCAGGATACTATCAGCATTACTCAATCGCAAGTACAATTTTTATTTTGGGTTGCTCTTTTTACTTTTATTACATCTTTTGTCAATTTCTGTGTTAATGCTACATTAATAAGAGATCAGTGTCAATGCAGCTTATAGATACACTTATAGGAATATAATGTTGTGTCCTATAATCCTCCCTTCCATCTTTCCTTCTGTCCTCTCTCTTTCTCCTCCCTCCCACCTTGCTTTTCTTTCATCTTTCCTTCCTTAATTTTCCCTTCTTTCCTTAATTTCTGCTCCCACACAACTATAGCCTTTTTAGTTGAGTATTAAACCTTGGACAATAATGCAAATTTAAAAATTCACCTACAACTTAACGTTTTAATTTATCTCCATTCAACATATTAGTATTTTTAATTGACTGTGAAAGTGAAAAAAGGCAAATATTATTCTTACACATTTTGCCTTTTTCAAAATACTTGGTTTCCTTGGGACTTCTGTAACTTCTAAGATTATTTTCCTGGAAGACAACAAAATACTAAATAACAGAAAGCAGCAAGAAAAACAATAACCTAGTTTTAAAATGAGATAAAATCAAAGCTGACACATTACACCACAGAATATGGCCTTTTGTATTGAAGGACTCTAAGTGAGTGTGGAAAGTGTCAGAGAAAACTTTACAAGAGTTACTGAATTTACCCTTGAATGAAAATCACAATTGAATTAAACTTAAAACATCTAATAATCCATGATTTTCAACTACAAAGCAGAAGCATTGAGATATTACAATGCTTCTAATGAAAGTAGTTACAGCTGTGAGATGGTAGCATTTGCATGTATGTACCTCTGTCCGCATGTATGTTTGTAACTTAGTGAAAAAGCAGGGATCTAACAAGCACCGTTATTTTCTATCATTTCTCCTCCAAAAGACCTTCTAAAAAAGTATATGGGAGTTTTATTAATCTCTTTTAAAATTCAATTCCCAAGAAGCATCAGTGTGGTTCTCAACTTTAAAAGTTAATATTGTGCTTACAATAGCGAATCTTGCATGGGCACCAGAGAAGGTTTGCCAATGCATGATTTTATTTTGGGGAGTGGCTACTGGGAAATAAACTTGCTATCTCCATGGGATAATCCAGTAAACAGAGGCTTAGAATGCTATTGAATATACAAAGTAAAGGGCAGACCACCATGACACAACAAAATTATTCCACCTAAGCTAATTGTGCTAAGGTGAAGAATTCTGATTTAGAACCTTGTTGACTTTTGCATGACATTTCTGCTTTCACATGCCTGTGTTATATTATTAATGAATTCTGTAAAACATTTTAAAAATCTATTTATATATCCAATCTAGCATTTAGGCATAATTAATTCTTTGAAGAAATCATGAACTGTATAAAGTAGGCTCATTTGTATATAATTTTGCTAAAGTCCTCATTACACACATATTATGAATAGAAACTATATTTACAATTCTCTTATCACTTAAGATAAAAAAGCAATGCTAATTTGCTTCATTTGTTTGCAGTTTTACTGATAAGAAAGGCCTCATTTTTTATTCTGATTTATCAATGTCTTTGTGACACTAAAATGATCAAAGTCACAGGAAGATACATTTGAATTGTGACAAAAATGAGCAATTTAATATTTAGCTTACAGTGTTACTTTCAGCACCTCAGTGTAACTTGCCAGCAAAAAAGAAACACACCTGACCCTGTAGAAAATCAACAGGAAAAAGTACTTTACTTTGTCACTACATCTACTAATTGCACATATTTATGAGTTACCCTGTGATATATGAAGCAATCACAATGAGAGCTGAGCCGATCAGAAGCCCGGAGCTTCTTCTGCGTCTCCCACGAGGATGCAGGGTCCCAAAGATTTGGGCCAACCTCGACTGCTTTCCCAGGCCTACTTTCCCAGCAGGGAGCTAGATGGGAAGTGGAGCTGGCGGGGTTAGAGCCGGTGTCCATATGAGATCCTTGTGCATTCAAGGTGAGGGCTTAAGCCGCTAGGCCACCACACTAGGTCCCATGATACAGATGTAAGAGCACAGTGATACTTTGCACCATACTCTCACTCTAGCCTGTGCTCCTGCTCGTGTTCCCTCATATGTGAATGTGTGTGTGCATACATACATATACATCAATTATATGTATATGTATATATATATACATGTTATGCACACACATATATCAAAATACAGAATCAACTCAGATGTCCATAAATATTGCACATTCTTCCATTTTATTCTTTTACTTAATTCTTCAATGTTGCATAATTTTCATTATAGAGATATTTTGCATTCTTGATTAGAATTATTCAAAGACATGTAAAACATTATAGCCATTGTGAATGGTGCTGCTATCACAAGTTCTCTGTTATTCATGAATTGTCTATATATATAAATGCTATTGATTGTTGTATAGTTTTTGCTGTTGTTCTTCAATTTTATCAAAGTCTCATATGAGTTCTGATATTCTCTTAGGAGAGTGTTTTGTTTTCTGTTTATGTAGGATCACATCATCTGCAGACAAGCATAATCTGACTTTCTCTGTTTCATTTTGTTTCCCTTTGAGTTTTGTTGTTGTTTCCCCCTAATCACTCTGGTTAAATTTTCGAGAAGAGCAATGGTGCCATTGAGCATCCTTGTCTAATTCTGAATCTTGGTAGAAATGCTCCCAGGTATTTCCCATTCAATGTGACACTGGCTGTGGAAATGACATGTATTGCCCCTGACTGTGTTGAGAAATACTTCTACAATGCCCATTTCACTTAAGTATATATTTTTAATCATTAGAACTTTTTGTACTTAATCAAGTTATTTCTGTGCAACTATTTACACAACCATATGGCTTTATTATTAATTTGTATGTGTTATTTATAGGTTTGCATACATTGCAGTATCCTTGCATGCCAGAAATAAAATCCCTCTTGGCCCAGGAAAATGATATTGCTGAAGTGTGTTGGATTTAGTTAGTTAATGTATTGTGGATTTTTGCATATATAATTATAGTGACATTAGTCTATACTTCTCCTTCCTTGTTGCACATTTTTCTGGTTCTGGAATTAAAGTAATGCTAGCTTCATGGAAGAAGCTTGGTGGGTTTGTGTTCAATCTATTTGTATTGAATAATTTGAGAAGAGTTGGAATTTTCTTGAAAGCTTGGTGGAATTTAGCAGTGATGCCAGTAGGTACTGAGAAGTTTTTGTCTTAATTACTGATGCAATTTCTGTCTGGAGATTGATACATTTAGGATTTGTGTGTTTTTGTGACTAACCTTTCATAGATTGTGCACCATAAATCTATTCATTCATTTCACCTGTTTTTCCAATTTGTTGGCATATAGTTTATTTATAGTAATTCCTGTTTTTTTTTTTTTTAAGATTTGCAATAGACTATTGGCTAAAACCTTACTTTGCATCCACCAGGATCCTATATGGACACTGATTCATGTCCTGGTTCATCCACTTACCATCCAGTTCCCTGCTCGTGGCTTATGACAGCAGTAGAGGATGGCCCAAAGCCTTGGGACCTGGAAGAAGCTCCTGACTGCAAGATAAGCTCAGCTCTGGTCTTCACATCCACTTGGGGAGTGAAGAAGTGGTTGAAGTCTCTTTCTCTCTATGTCTCCTTCTCTCTCTATATCTGCTTTTTAATTAATCAATTAATTAATTAATTAAATCATGATTTTTTGTGATGTCTATTATAACATTTTATCTTTGATTTTATTAATTTGTGTTTTGCTCCTCTTTTTTTCTTTCTTTCTTTTTTGTTTGATTTTTGGTTAGTTGGCCCAGTGATCTATCATATCTTTTTCCCAAAATACAGCTCTTCAATTCACTGATGCTGACATGAATTTTCATCTAAATTTTATTTCTTCTCAAATTTTAATTATTTTTTTCCTGCAAAGAAAGATAATAAATTATTTCATTTTCTGTTTATTATGAAAAATATTTTGAAAACTACCTATTCCTTATTCATTTATAAATGAAGCTTTGCAATACTTTATAGTAATCTGGATGGTAGGCTTTCTGTTTTTCTTTCTTCTTTCCCCCCCTCCCCCACCCCCTACAACTTGGAGTGTGTCTCCTCATTCTTGCTTGACTTGTGATATTTCTGATGCCAAAATTGTCTCTCAGTCTAACTGGTGATCCTTTAAATTTGATGTAATATTCTTTCATGCACATTTAGAAATGTTCAGTTGTTTGCTATAGTGTTGAAACTTTGACTATAACGTGTTCTTGTCAATATATTTTTTCTAAGTGTGCCTATTAGGAGTTCCCTATAGTTGGATGTCCTGTCAGTTACCCAAATTTGAGTCATTCTGTATTACTAATTGCTGAATAGGCATTATAATTCATCCTCTCTCTCCACTCTTTGGACATGTACCAGGTTGTCTGATACAGTTCTTTAAATTTTAAACATTAATTTCAAGTCTTCTTCACTTTTTAAAAAATCTGTCTGAAATATTCCAAAGGATTTGTCTTTTTGCTTGGATATTTTTTCTTTTGCCTCATCAGGTATTTTTTGGTTCTTTTTGTTTTTTAAGTATTTTCATTGTAGTTTTTATCTGGCCTACTGACTTCTTCAATTTGAATAATTCAATTGATTTCCCTTCCATATCTCAACTTTATGGGTAAAATTTCGTCTGTTCTGTGTGGATTGTCTCTATATATATATGTATATATATATATATATATGCCTCTTACTGTTTTGGGTAGTATTATGATCATTCTTTTGAATTCATTTCAATCAGTTGATCATCACTTTGTTTTACACTTTAAAAATAATATAAATAATATGCACTTAATTCTTCTCATTTAAGATTTGAATTCCTTTTTTTACATTGTATTTTTAATGGCTTTTACTTCAAGTACTTAATTGCTATTTTGAGGGGTAATGTAAATTTATGAGCATCAAGTAAAATTTACAAATTGGGCATTTTATGAACAACTAGTGTCCATATCTATGCTATTTAATAACTTCATTATTATTTCACATATATCTAATATTAATAATATTTTAATATTTCTTATTTCTGGATTTTTGTCATACATTTTTATTTCTCTCTTATCTTTAATTTTCAATTGGTTTAAATGTTATTTACCCAGTTACCCTTTGGTGTGACCTTCACAGGTTTTTACTCTACACACAGCTTTCATACAGCTCTATGTATGCTTGGTCCTGTTTCTATTGTTCTACTTTTTCTCATAATGTGTCTATTAAATATTAAGCATTCTCCGCAGTATAAATATTAGAATTTCAGACATTCCATTAATACTATATAGATTCAAACCTACATTCATTGATAAATGATAGATAGATAGTGAACAAGTGTCCAAAGATTAAATACAACAATTCTTCCTTTCACATTTTCTCCTGCCTCAAACTTTTGTCCGCATTAATGCATTATTTAATTCAAGTGATTTTGTAGACTATTTCCATCACATAAAGGACAAAACTGATATAATCTCTGGTTCATTTAACTTTCCAAATACCTATCACCTTGATTGATGAATTATGGAGTTCTGGGTAGCATAAAAAGATATGGAGCTTTAGGGTTATTTTTTCTTTATTAGTGCAGATATTACTCTACAAAAGTTTAGCTTCAAATCTCACAGTTAAGAAACTTAGCATCATCTTCAGCATGTCTGTTTCTACAATTTATTTTTTCCAATTGAAAATTTGAAAAATTTGTTAGGAGTGGACTTGAGTTTTTTACCATTGTGTATGTATTTTGGTCTTTTCTTGAACTTGGGAGAAAGAAAAGTGGAAAATTACATTTTTTAAACGTTACAATTTCTAACATCTTTGTTCTTTAAATCTGATAATCTAAAATGCTTGATAGCCCCATAAAACATTTTTGTCATTAATAATCTCTATTTGTAGTATAGTTATTTTGCCTTACTATTTATTTTCACCTCCTGGAATAAATTATATGCCTTAAGATTTTTTTTTCCTAGGAGAAATGGAGTGATGGAATAAGCCCTATACCTACAAAATTGTAAAATGGAAAACAAACCAAAAAAATAAGTGTACTTTTTTTTCCCACTTAATACTCTAGTAAATAGCTCTTAGTTGCCCAATAGGAACAACACTTCCTTTTAATTTGTTTGCTGCTTTCCTGCAATGTAAAACCATAATGAAAATTCACCAACTGCTTTGTTCTACCAAAACATCTATGTACGTGTATTGAATCTGACAAGGGTCTGTAACCTTGAAAACCAACCAAGGAAGGTTGAGAAATTGAGCACATACGCACCGTCTTCCCACCTCATCACTGCCCAGACTTCTGTGTTCTTGTGAGTAACTCACAGGAAAGCTCACCCTTCCCTGAAAAACTCGCATGACAGTTCTGGATACTGCATACATACTTCCTGCAAGCCCTCTCATTTTTCATTCCTTACACTGAACATGATTAGTTGACCATTCCAAATCAAATATGTATTTCTCAAATTTTGGTGAAAAAATGCTCCTTCCTAAATATCCTGCATTTTCTTTTTAAAGATTTATTTTTATTATTTTTTCATTGGAAAGGCAGATATACAGAGAGGAGAGACAGAGAGGAAGATCTTCCGTCCGATGATTCACTCCCCAAGTGAGCGCAACGGGCCGATACTATGCCGATCCGAAGCCAGGAGCCTCTTCCGGGTCTCCCACACGGGTGCAGGTTCCCAAAGCTTTGGGCCGTCCTCTGCTGCTTTCCCAGGCCACAGGCAGGGAGCTGGAAGGGAAGCGGGGCTGCCGGGATTAGAACCGGCGCCCATATGGGATCCTGGGCGGCAAGGTGAGGACCTTTAACCACTTGCGCCACCGCGCCGGGCCCAATATCCTGCATTTTCATGCACCTTCAGCAAGGAGCAGAGCATAGAATTTCTTCTTAGCAGTCTCACCTGACAACAGCTTTCATCTCCAGGTGGCACATTCTCAGGCTTACAGTACTGTCCTTCTTCTTCAATACACCCAAGTAAATCACAGCAATTCTTGTCTAGCCATAAGCTCTGCTCAGTATGCAGGCATAATCACTTTTCTTAGCCCTTGTGTAACGCATAACTTTCACCTTTCACCCTCTTGTGAAAATTGTTTCAAATAAAATTCCCTCTCATTAAATTTGAATTTGATTTTCACTTGACCTTACTAAAATGACTTTCTCTTTCCTTCTGTTTTGTCCTATTATTTTTCTTTTTTCTCACTACACTGCCTCCCAAAAAACCACCCAGCATTCAACTGTCACCCATCTCTTTCAGCAATTACACTTTATTTTTGGTTGTCAATTTAATGTGTTATTTTGTTTTGTCATTATACTATCTTTAAAACACATCAGATACATTGTCAGAGTGTCACTGACCACATATTGGGTTTCCAGGAACTAACTTACATTGGGATATAATTTTACTTTTGGCGAAACTTAAACCAGCTTAACAGCTTATAGTGTAATTGACACACACTAAGAAGATGATTCTTCCATCCTAGGGTTAACTGCATGTTACAGAGTTCTCAGCTTTAAGGTTAAATAGACTCAGGCTATCTGATTGATTAATTTTCAATCCCTCTAAAGTTAGAGTGCACTACCTCCCTACTTCTCACTTCGCAGATTTGCTCAAGGCAGTGATTATTCAGAAACTTTGCTCCTGAACCTTGAAACATTTCACTTGGTAGCATCACAGGTTTTATTGAACCTAAATGAAATAAATTTGCAATTATCTTGCTTGTAAAGGAGCAACATTGTTTGACCGCACTGCCTTGATCTCAAGAAGGATGTGAATCAGGGACAGGTTAGTTGAGTTGAAGCTAGGAGGCACAGTCAGTAGTAATGCTTAGTTAAATCATTTTATTAAAATAAAATCATAACAACTTTTACTAAGGTTAATATAGTCTGACTTTGTAACAGCTTCACATGATCCCAAGGTTCTTTAATACGAAGAAATATGTTCAAGGAATTAAGGAAAAGGAGATTTTGAATATGATTTCATAAGGACATTAAAGATGAAAAGTAGATTTTACTGCTATAATAAAGAAGGGGAATAGATTTAATATTATTTGTAATGTTGAGTCATTATGCAAGATGATAGATTATAAGCCTTTGCTGTAGCTGGGATGGAAACAAGCAACATTTCAGTTATGGAAGCAATTGATGCAATGATGTCATCGCATAAGTAAGGGGTATAACATTTAAAACACCATTACTAAAGTTTATGGAGAATATCAGAAGAAATACAGTTTATTACATCACTTCTATTTAAAAAAAATCCAGAAGAATTTGCCTGTGGATATTTGCAAGTCAAAACTTTTAAGTGAACACATCTCAGATTACAAAAAACAACTATGCAAGTAATTTGGCTCTATCACTTACACCACTGAGGACTGACAGAGTATGAAGATAAAACTATCGGCTTTGATTTATTATCCTTTAACTTCATAATTAAAATAAATAGACAAAATGTTAAGCTTCATGAATGATGTACCAAATAAAAATCTCTTTGATTTCAACAGAACTTTTTAAGACTTTTTGTACTCTGTATTAACGCCCACTTAAAAGAGGAAACAAAAAGAGACTTGTCCTTCGGTATCACCTTATTTCACTGGTGTTAATCCACTTTATTGCAAAGGACATGATTTCATTCATTTTATGGCTGAGATGACCCACAGTGTATATACACCATATTTTCTTCTTGGTTATAGGTTGATGAACATCTCGGTTGATTTCTTGTCTTAGCTATTGTGAATTTAGGCAATGAAAAGGTTTTTTTTTTTTTTTTTCCTAACTTCAAGTCAGACTACAAAATGGCACAACTATATGTACTCCTTCCTGTATGTGCTGTTTTGCAGTATGTGGATACGATCTGTAGCTATTCCCAGGAAAATTGGCAGGATATTATTTTACTTGTGTTTTAATTGCTCTTTGACTCATTGACCAATGAGAAACAGTGAAAGTGGCACGCCTGTATGTAGAGCAATCTCCCATCATTTCATCATTTCTCTTGGATTTCTACTACACCACTTGAGTGAGTGCGCCATTCCTCTAGAGAATGAGAGACGAAAAGCATCATCCATAGTGTAACATTCAGACTGGGCATCTACAGCAGCATATTCCTGACATGACCAGTCTGACATAAACATCCCAACGTTGGACCCTGCGTGGCAGCCCAGTGGCAAAACTCTTCTTCTGTGCGCTGGAGTCAAATGTGTGTGCCAAGTTCATGTCCCAGAGACCCGTTTTCCATCCAGCTCCCTGCTTGTGGCCTGGATGGGCAGTCGAGGGCGGCCCAAAGCCTTGGGACCCTGCACCCGCGTGGGAGACCTGGAGGAGGCTCTGGGCTCCTGGTTTGGGAACTGCTGAGCTCTGGCCATTGCAGCCATTTGGGGAGTCAATCAGCGGGTGAAAGATCTGTTTCTGTCACTCTTCCTCTCTGTATATCCGAATTTCCAATAAAAATAAACAATTTTTTTTTAAGATTTATTTATTTTTATTGGAAAGGCGGATATACAGAGAGGAGGAGAGACAGAGAGGAAGATCTTCCATCCAATGGTCCACACCCCAAGCGGCTGCAATGGCTGAAGCTGAGCCAATCTGAGGACAGGAGCCAGGAGCGTTATTGGGTCTCCCACATTGATGCATGGTCCCAAGGCTTTGGGCTGTCCTTGACTGCTTTCCCAGGCCACAAGCAGGGCGCTGGATGGGAAATGGGGCCACCATGATTAGAAGCTGCAACCATATGGGATCCTGCCACGTTCAAGGTGAGGACTTTAAGCACTGTGGTATAGCGCCAGGCCCAAAATAAACAAATCTTAAAAAAAAAATGCTCGACGTTGAACAGAAAAAAAAAAATCTATCCAACTCAACAGACAGATGCATTAACGATAGTTTTCTAAGACACTGAGTTTTCTGGTTTTTTTTTTTTTGTTAATGCAGCATTACTGCAATAATGGAAAAGTTATAGAGAAATGTAGTAATAACCCCCTTGATGACATTTCCATCAACAATGTAATTTTATGTGTTAATTTTATCTTCCATATTAAGCTTATAACAGCTATTTTTTTTTCTCCTTAAAGATAAAAAGAGATTACCCAAATGCCATACTCCTATAAAAGAAGGGGTGGTGGTGCTGTGATTGTGTGTGGGTGTCTAACTCCAGGCAGGAGAAAAGAATTTATGCTATGCTTCCTACACAGTTGCCAGGGCAGACCCATAATTTGGTGACTAATTGCCTCCTACATTGTCTATTTGCAGGATGCTGGAATTTGAAGTGGAGCAAGGATTTGGATCCAGGCACTCGAGTGTGCAACTTAGGTACCCTAGCATTATCTTAGCCACCACATTGAACAGTTGACCCCTCCAGATTTGAATAAGCACTTTCACAATACTCAAACAAGAAAAAAATGTGTCCAATCAAGCATGTCTCAGAACAAACATCCATCATTAAGTGAATCATGACTGCATTAGAGCTGTGTATTAGGACTAGCTGCTAATACGTTATGTCCACTGGAATTATGTCTGCTAGAATTTTCTTCCTGATTAAACGCTCAGACTGGCTTTATGTTCTGTTTTCTCATCTGTGCTGCAGCAAGGGCCATCACGGTCCTTTTTCATTTGTGTCATTCATGTTTCTGCTATTATTTTTTAGCCTGTTTTTTGTTTGTTTGTTTCAGTTTGTATGCAAATGACAATTGTTTAGGCTCTCACATAATATTGGGCTTTCATTTGGCTATTGATGTAGAAGTGATGAAGGCTAGAGGTAAAATGTAATGAGTGAAAAATCATTACTATATATCTACTCTTTCTCTAGGCAGTGTACACTCCCTTCATATAGCAAGAAATGAGGAGCCACTTTCAGCAGTTTAAAGAGCTCAGAAGAGTTCAAAGTTTACAAGTTTATCAATACAATGTACCCTCCTGATAATCAGTTTCCTGTCTTATCTATCAAAGGCTTAAATTTTTTAGTTAAGGTACCCTGGGCTACGTTATATCAAAAACATGGATCTGATTTTCAGCCATGACTTTTAGCAGCTGAAGATGTGAATCTCTTCAACTTTTGATGTGAAAAATTTCTGTTCACTGAATTGAGGGTTCACTGACCTGACCTTTTCATTCATCAAGGCTGCTAAGGCAGTAAGTAAAATGTAACTAACTCAGCATCACTGCTAGCATTCCAGTATGTTCCAAGTGCAAGAGACACTACAAAAACCCTTGCTTTCCATTGCAGTTGTACCTCACTCCATTCTCAACAAGTGAGGATTGGTTTAGAATTTTTAATCTAACTCTGAGGCCTCCAATTAGATGGATGGAAGCTCTCTCTTCACATCGCTTTACTACCTGTAAGTAATTAAGTACATTAGTTAATCAACTAGCATTGGATACAGACATCTGTCCAAAGTAAAACCAAAGTGTATAAAGTATGTTAGCAGATCAGAAACATCTAATTAAATGACATTGGCATATTATTTCTCATTAAAACACAAACCAAATTGAAATTAAAAGTGTTGGTGTATATGTAGAGATCACAGAACTCTAGTACATCACTGGTGGAAATGTAGATTAGTGCAACAGCTTTTTAAACCATATATAAATTCCAGAATAAAAATAAGTAACAAATAAAATAAGCTTTAGGTCCCAGAAATCTCACCACTCAGTGTACACCCATAGGAGTTTTAAATTGGTGTGTTGAAGAGCTACTCCATTGTTTGAGCATCATTCACAAAATTGATAATACAAAAGATATTTAAATATGTGACAATGGGTCAATGAATAAAGAAAATCTATTAGATATTCCTTTCTTAGAATCTTTCCATTACCTATCTATTTATCTATCTGTCTATCTATCTATTATTTCCCCTCCAAAAGAAATAGAACTGTTTCTTCTGCAACAACATGCATGGAACTAGAGGACTTATGTAAGTAAAATAACTCAAGGACAGAGAACAAAAACTGTATGATTCACTTATTTGTGGAGCAAAAAAGTGGAACTCATAGGGAATAGAAAGGTGTTTACCAAATCATGGAAGGATGCAAGACTATGGAAGGGGAAAAATCATAAGAATCAGTTTGATTCATCTTTTGCACTACATGCTAGCTACGGTTAATCATACTGTACTGGTTAATTCAAAATTGTTTAAAAAAAAGATTTTAACAGCCTCATCACAAAAAGCTACACAGATAGTAACCTTTTGTCACCAGCAATCTGCATTTTCTACGTCCTGCCTTGGGTCCCAGCATCCATTGGAATCTTGGCTGCCATCAGATCCCTGGCAAAATCCAATAGATCAAAAGTAGGATAAAGAAGTTCGTATAGTAACTGTCTAATCGATATGTCAAGATCAGTTTTATATGACCAGTACCTTGGCATATCAGGTTAAGGCTCCACCTGCAGCACCAGCATTAAATCCATGCTGAGTTTGAATCCCAACAGCTCCACTTCCAATCCAGCTCCCTGCTAATGACGCAGAAAAGCAGTGAGACATGAATCAAGTACTTGGGCCCCTATGCCCACATGAGAGGTCTGGACAGAAACCCAGGCTCCTGGCTGGGGCTAGCCCACCACTGGTCACTACAATCTTTGGGGAAGGCAAATAGATGGAAGATCTCTGTCTCTTCTCTTTTCTATGATTCTATGGTTCTATGATTCTGCCTTTCAAATAAAAATCAATCAATCTGAAAAAAAAGCTTAAGTTTAACTGGTAAAAACACAGAAGAATTGACCATAAGGTATGGAGATCAATTTTTTTTTTCCTAAAGATGGTTTTATTTTTAATTGAAAGCTAAATTTACACAGAGAGATAGAAAGAAAAAGATTTTCCATTGACTGATTCACTCCTTGGATGACTCATTTGGCTAGAGCAGTGCTGAGTTTATGTGAAGATCCAGAATGTTCTTCTAGGTCTCTCTCATGAATGTCATATCCCAAGAACTTGCACTTACATCCACTGCTTTCCCAGGCTGTTCATAAGCAGCTGGATGAGAAAATGAGCAGAAGGGATGTGAATTGGCACTTATATAGGATGCTGGTACTTGAAGGTGAAGGATTAAGCCTGTTGAGCCATGGCGCCTGCCCTGAATCAGAATCAGATTGGTTATGGGAGCCAGAAGAAAACAAAGCCGATCATGCCCAGTGGCTACTGGACATTTCTTGGTCCAAAATGACAAGTAGCTTGAGGTACTGCTGTTGTGCAAAAATATACACTGAAAAGAGTTTTCAGTGTTTTCTCTAAGAATCCAACTGGCCATCAGAGATACCAACCCCAATGCCAGGCTGTACAGTGAAGAAATCGAATGGACAACTTGGGTGCATATTTAATTTGTATTTAAATACAACAGTGAAAAAAGTTCAAAACTGATGAGTTGGTCAAATGCTGTTTTGTTTCACTGGAAGTTTAATGTATGCATAAATCAAAATATGACATTACAGTACTTAAATATACAAAACTATCAATTGTCCATTAAAAACAAATTTAGAAATAAAAATATATTTTCTACAGCTATTTTGTCTTTTGTAATAAACTTATGTTTTTAAACACTTATTTATTTTTATTAGAAAGGCATATTTAGAGAGAGAGAGGGAGAAACAGAAAGAAAGGTCTTCCATTCTCTGATGCACTCCACAAATGGCCGCAACAGCCAGACCTGAGCCAATCAGAAGACGGGGGCGTGGAGGTAGAGGATTAGCCAGATGAGCCATTGTGCCAACCCCTGGAATAAACTTGATAAGAACTCTGAGTTCTCCAGAGATCTAAAATGTTTACTTCTTTCTTCAGATCAAAATTATGATATTATGCAAGTTTTGTGATAAGCAACCTGAATTTACAATACTTCATTCCTATGGGATAGTTATGAAAATTACCACGCATATGGTATGGGTACCTAAATGCATTTCTTGACAAATTAAAAATTACCATCTCTAAATGAGTGTGCCTTTATCATGCAGAATCAGGTCCTGAACTTCAGTGATTATCAAAATAATTGCATGCAGCCTTGATTATCAAGTGTGACAGAGTTTTTGCTATTCAAGGGATAAAACATCTTTTTTTAAAAAAAAGATACTAGTTACTTTAATGCTTTAATATTTGCTTCAACCTTTACTTTCTTCCTTCATTTAATTCTCAATATATAAACAAATTGATAAATGACTTGGACATTTCAAAATAAATCTTAATTTTTAACAGTGATTTAATTCAAATGGTTGATTAAAAAATGGGGAAATTATGACTAATCATTAAAGTACTCAGGGGCAAAAAAAGCGATCACTCAAACATTAATACAAATTAGGCAATGAGCCAAAGAAAAGCCATGTGACAGAAATAAAAATATATTTTATGCTAATTTATTATATTTCTATGTAAAAACTGAATATTAAGTATCCTGAAAGTTACAGCAAAAAATGTCTTGAAAGTTTTTAGCAATCATTATGTAAATAATTTAACTTTTCTCCATTTTAAATGTTTAAACAAAAATAAGGATGTCACTTACACATATAATAAAATACTAATACATATTTTACTTAAGCATATGCTTTTATGTAATTTAAATATTTTTAAAAACTGAATTGGCAAGTACAATTTGATAGAACTCATTTGAATTGTGAACTAAATAAAGTTGACATGAATTTCAACACAACTGTAAAGTTGTAAAATGAGTTACTAAATTATGTTAAGAATTGAAATACTTTACAGATATATAACCATGCTAAGACACAGAGTGAAACAAAATAAGATTTGTAAAAAAAAAACACAAGGTGCATGAATCATTGAAGCTATGTATGAGGATTTATTCTGACTTTTAACAGCAAGAATATATTCTTTCACTGGAGATTAAAAATTCAAAATCCAAGTTCTGTGCACAGCTTCTCTTTGAAGAATATATGAGAGATTCCCTCTTTTTTTATCATCTACCTTCTCTTAATTGCTGAATGTTGTTGTGCTTCAAGGTTGTAAATGCACCATTACAAATTCCGTCTTCACATGACATTTTCTCCCAACCACCACAATGGACGTGTGTGTGTGTGTGAAAGCGGGTGTGGGAAAAGAGAAAAGGAGAAGGAGAAGCAGAGATTGTTTGGGAGGAAAGACAGAGAGAAATGCATGCATGCTATTTTTCCTTTCTTTTTAAAATTAATTTATTTTATAAGAAACACGGATCCATGGAGAGAGGGAGAGACAGACAGAAAGAGCCCCATCTGCTGGTTCACTCCCCAAATTCCTGCAACAGCTGGAGCTGAGCCTAACTGAAGCCAGGAGCCAGGAGTTTGTTGTATGGGTCCCCTGCATGGGTGCAGGGTCCCAAGGCTTTGGACAATCCTTTACTGCTTTCCCAGGCCACAAGCAAGGAGCTAGAAGGGAAATGGAGAAGTTGGTACAGAACCAGCTTCCCATATGGGAACCTGGGGCCTGCAAGGGGAGATTTTACCAAATGAACCTTCATACAGGGCCCATGTCATTTTCTTACAAAAATAAATAAATAAATAAATAAATAGGCCTTTAGGATTTACTCTACACTCCAGCCCCAATTAATTACACATACAGATTATGTTTTCCAAAAGGTTATGTTTATAGAAACTGAGATTTTTCACTTTGATATATTTTTTTGAAAATCTTAATTAATAGTGAGTATAATTCAAAATGTGATGGAGAACTTCAAAACTTATTAAAAGGTATTTGTAAAATATAACACAATATTCAAGAATAGTTTCTATAAGAAAATAGTTTGTATAGGGCAAATGAAAATTTAGGAAGTATATTACATGGAAAGTTTCTGTAATTCTAAAATTCTATTCTATTCTATTCTATTCTATTCTATTCTATTCTATTCTATTCTATTCTATTACCTATATATTACATTACCTATTTGGAAGAAATTTTATTCAAGATATTTTTGTGTTTTCATCACTCACATGTTGGTTATTCAGTGGTGCATTCTTTGAATCAATGATGCTGTAAATTTTTTGTTTTAACTTCATAACTGTTGATTTTGTTTCATGGCTTTTCATTTAAGGGAATGCATGGTGATGGCATAATAGAGACCATCATATTAAGATGTGAAGATACAGTGCAGCATGCATCCCTACTTCCAAATCAAAATGGACTCCCAAAGAAATGATTGGACATACTTATACAATGGGATGCTGGACTTTCTGACATTGTCTGTACCAGTAATGTCGGGGCACACTTAAATAACAGACTGATGGACTTACGATTACTTATGAAGGACTATACTATTGTAGTAATATGGGAAATATCATTGAGAGCGTGGGAATTTTGGGGTGGTGGACACCAGATACTATGGAATTGCACCATAAAATTCAAAATGAAAAAGTAAAAAATAATAATGAAATGTAAAAGACATTAAATTATGTTACCTAGCAGATGCACAAAACTTATAAGGAATTATATATATATACATATTTCACAAAACTACATATATTAATTCAGAAACTGAAAGCTACCCTTCAGAGGAACAATATGCCTAACATGGTTTTTTCTCTTACAGAAATAATACTACTAATCTAAACATCTTGCTGAATCAGTACTTTATAAAACCAAGCCAAGTAGGCTGACTCATGCATGAATTATCTTTTAATTCATTTTTTTCCATGAAATTTTGAAATCTTTTGTGTGTATATGTTCCTTAAGATTTCTTTGTTAAATGTGCTTCAACACTTAGGTTTGGCTGGCTTAAACTGGTTTTTCATTGAAATTATCTGTTTAATTCAGTTAGTGTTTCTAATCTTGTCCTAAGTTACTTTTCTTCAGAAATGATTTACATTTTTTGCACAGAGAATTTAAAATAAATTATAATAAATACATTCCAATAATAGTTTGTGACATTTACCTTGTTTCCATTATTGTTACAAATATGCAATAACAATATATTTTGGCATGTATATATGTATATATATACTATTATGAATATATATACTAATATATACATATTATATATACAATAGATATACTATTATGAATTTTAGAAACTGATATTTCAAAATTACTCTTTATAACAATTTTTCTGTCTTAAATTCTCATGAGATTCACATGTAACTCCAAAAATGCAGTGTCTCAAAGTTTTAATAAAAAACTATGGTTTGAATGACTTTTCTCAAAAACTGCAGATTAATCATCCAAGAAATATTGTTAATATGCATTGTTTTAGTATGTACATAAATCTTGTAACAAAGTAAATCTCTGTAAGTCAATGAGCCAAAGCTACTTTGGCTCCACCATGCAATTCCTCCCCTAAAGCCATATTGCTGCTGATTAGTCTCTCAATTTTAATTTGAAATAAAAAAATCAGCTTTCTAGGTTTAAAATCAATACTTGTTTGGAGAAGTATTCTAGTAAATGACGTAATTTCTGTTCATTTTCACAGATTGCTCCTCAATGCAAAAACAAAAACAAAAACTTAGTCTTAAATAAATATTAAAACAAGGACACTGGAGGGAGCTTTTAATTTTGCTGATAAGACACTGAGATGCCTGCCTTCCACATCAGAGTATTTGAATTCAGTCCTAATTTTATTCTTACTTCTATCTTCTCCTCTGTGAAGGGCAGTGGTGACAGCTCAAATAATTGGGTACCTACCACTCACATGGAAGATCTAGATTGGGTGCCCACTTCCTGACTCGGCTTCAGTCTTCCATTTTGTTTTTGGGAAGCCTAGAACTGCTGAAGGCATCTGTGAGTCAGCCAGAGGATGAGCGTTCTCACGATGAGATTTTTTGTTTAATTCAGTCTCTCTCAGTCTCTCTCCCTCTCTCTCCCATCCTTCCCTCTCTCACACATAAAAAAGACAGCTAAATATGTATTTTATATCATAAATACATTTAGTAGGAAAATTTATACTGGATACTTTAAGAGTAAGAAATGGATAGCTGATTATAAATCACACAGACAAGAATTCTTAGTTCTAGAATACTTTATATTCATAAAACTGGATTTTTAAGTGTAGTTATACAAACCTGTGAGGGACTTGAAAGTTTGTTCTCCTTGCAAACTGTCAATAGGGTAGCTACAGTTCAATGAGAGCAGACAATATGGCATTCTTTGGGCTGAAAAAGATTTTTAACCATGGAATAGTAGGCAATGTGAGTTGTATGTTTGCATTGCTTCTCCTTGACTCCAAACTCTACAAGGTTCACATGAAGTAGACCAGACAGGTGTTGTACACATTGTTGATTTGAATCAGAGCTGTGCAACCCTGAACTTAGCAGATCTCAAATATTATAGGTGTGTTGCTAGCAAACCTGTCAATCTACCCTCCAGCAGGAGGGTGCTACCTTTATTGGCTTGGGCAGGAAGGAAATCTGGACCAGGTCTTGAGGGAAACACTGTCCACTACACTCTTAAAATATCTTCTGTCTATACACCTTTGACCTGATGATCAAAAAAAAAAAAAGCCTTTAAGAATAGTGGAAATCCGAGAACCATGGAGAATTGCCTTCCAACATTAGCCATTCTGCTTTTCCATCTTGTCAGTTGCAGCTGAAGTTTGCTATCTGTACATCATTCTCTTAGATACTCTGATTGATGTGTCCATGAGGAGCTGAAGCCAAATCTGGTCATTTTTCTACTACAACATTTAATAAGATTGCTATCAACAAGCCCCCAAGGAGAAGGATGAGGTTAATCTACCATATTGACTTTAGCCATACCCTCCAGGTCCAGGCTGAGCAAATTTGCCAAGCCATCAATATCTTCCATGTAAAGCCAAGTTACTTTATTGATATTTCTGTGTATCCTAAGGTATTAATCCAAGTGCAGCATGACTGCACAGGACAGAGTCTATCTTGACCCCAAAGTGGAAGCCAAGGGTAACTTCTTTACCCATAATAATACTGGTCAGCAAAGACCAGATGAAATCCCTGCTAAGTTGAGATGGAATTCCTCAAGTATCAGAAGGTCTCTTACATCTTGTCCATGATTCTAATTACAGTATTCTTTTTATTTATTTATTTATTATGTTGCATTATGTGACACAGTTTCATAGGCTCTGGGATTCCCCCAACCCCTCCCTGATCCCCTCCTCATGGTGGATTCCTCCACCTTGCTGCAGTATTACAATTGAAATTCAGTCAAGATTCTTTCTTTGCAACATATACCAAGCATAGAGTCCAGCATCTTATTGTCCAGATAAATTCAACGGTTTCTTGGGGAGACCATCTCTGGTCTGAAGGTAGAGCTGGCAGAATATCATCTCGATCAATTAAAAACCGCAATGAAACATCAACAACAATGTACAACATTATGGAATTAATTGACATGACATTGAGTAACCAATATGTTGCAAAATGCAAGTTCTTAATCACATCCTGTGACTACTTCTTTGACATGTCAATTTTAGTTTATATACAGAACTGGCTGCTATACACCTTAAAATGGCTATAGGGTACTATTCAACTGTCTCGTGTCTACTTTCATTTTAGTATTTAGTAGTTTATAGTGTCAAAGCTTAATTTTGCTGAACTTGGCAGATTTTAGGATAGTCTAAATTGGCTTATAACTCTAACAAGGCATATGTCAACAGTTGAGGTGTAGAACAGTTTTAGGAGGGGTATGCGGAGAAATCCTCAATACCCTAGTGAGGAGTAACTACTCTTCGTGTTCTAACTAGTAAGGTAAATGTGAATCCACGCTGACTGTTTCCTGTCTGGTTCTAAGCTTTCCTTGTTGTTCTCTATCTATTCTAATTTTTTTGTTTGCTTTGGGGGGGTGGGGGAGAGGGGCTCCGAAGCAACCCTGATGGTCATTGCAGAGAGGGTACGGATCCAAAGTTGGAACTAAGTAAGGACCAGAGAAAGCTCCTCTCTCAATTCCCAAAGGAAGTTTACTGTTCCTTTGTTTCTGCGGACCACTCAGGGCTCCTGGCTGTTTTTCCGATGACCTTTGATCTTGCGAGGAAGGATTTGGGCTTCTTCCATCCCATGTGGTAGATCCAAATGGGGGTGAGTGACCTCAGAGTTCTCGGCCACTGAAGGCACTCCAATTCACCATGATCTCCTTAGCAGTTAGGATGTAGTCCTTGGTGGCTTTACTGATAGTTCTTGGTGAGGATCTGGGAGTCTTCAGGGTTGGGATACAAACCTCCTCCTGTCCATCTGCTACACTCTGGTGTCCCCCACTGCTCTGTGCATATGACCTCCTGTTAAGAGGTTGTCAAGATTGCTCCTGATTCCCCTTATATGTCTTTGTAGTTTCACTATTGTCTAATGCTGATTCAAATCTGTTGTCTATGAGTTACCTGTTATGTTCCTGATAGGTGATACTTTACGTCTCATGCAATAAGATATTGTGATGTAACCAATGAACAAACAATCAATGTGAGTCAGACTACTTATGATCTACATCAAAGAACTGTAAAACCTAACATACTTTTAAGACCCTAAGTTACTCGGAAATGGGGCAGGAGAGCAGAGAAATTTTCCATCTCCTTAGAATGTGTGAGGAAGACGTGAAGTAATCACTGCATTCTTAACAAATAATTTGAATGTGTGATTTTTTTTATATACTCAGAGATTTCAATTATAAAGGTGTTTATAGTACCCTTAAGAAATAAGTGCTAGACATAACTGCTGGTTCTCCTCAAATAGGGTCAGCTTTAACAGAGGGAAAATACTGACAGTTTCTCTGACATGGTTATTCAAAGTAATTGAGTCCACACCTCCTGTTGGAGGCTAAAATGACAGGACCAAATCACAAGGTATTGATATTAACCCTCTATGCAAATGGCTTAAACTCATCAACCAAGTGTCATGGATTAGTAGAATGGATCAAAAAAATAAATAAATAAAACAAGGTAAAACAAAACAAACAAAGAAGAGCAAACACATCTATTTGTTGTCTATAGGAGACATATCAGACAAACAAAGCTATATGAAAACCGAATGTGAAAGGATGGGAAAATGTTCCAGGCTAATGCAAAGCAAAAGCAAGAAGGTATAGCCATTCTGAAGTCGGATAACATGGACATTGACAGGAACAGTATCAAAGGAGATAAGAAGCGCACCACCTAGGATCAATGGCTACTTCAGTAATAAGAAATAACCGGGCTAGGTTATTAGGATGCTTTCTATTTCAAATCTAATTTTACTTGATTTTTTCTGTTGCTTCTCTTTGCTAGTGTGGCTAAATGTATGGCTTGTTCATCTTTTTTTTTTTTTTTAGATTTATTTACTTTTATTGGAAAGTCAGATATACAGAGAGGAGGAGAAACAGAGAGGAAGATCTCCCATCCGCTGATTCACTGCCCAAGTGGCCACAACAGCTGGGGCTAAGCTGATCCCAAGTTAGGAGCCTCTTCAAGGTCTCCCATGGTGTTGAAGGGTCCCAAGGGTTTGGCCATTCTTGACTGCTTTCCCAGGCCACACGCAGGAAACTGGATGGGAAGTGGACTTCCAGGATACACACTGGCACCGATGTGGGATCCTGGCATTTGCAAGGTGAGGATTTTAGCCACTAGTCTAGCGCCCTGGGCCCATTTTGCTCATCCTCTTAAATAATGGCTCCTTCTTGTTACAATTGGTACTTTTTGTATTTTCAATTTAATTCATTTTTTTGCTCAGATTTTTCGTCTCTTCCTTCCTGTTCATTATTTTAATATTTTAATGTCTATGAAATGCATTAGATAATTTGAAATATTTCTGGTTTTTGTAAGCATCTGATGTTATAAACGTTCTTCTCAATTCTGTTTTTGTTGTATCCCATAGTATTTCATATTTTTATTTTCATTTCCTCAAATAAGCTTTTTTCCTTATTAATCTCATCATTGTGTCATGCATCATACTTTAGCATCATGTCTTTCAATAAGTCTTTTTATAATTTAGTTTTCATTTCTTCAACTACATGTTAGTCATTCAGTAGTTATTTTCCCCCTTTCGTTGATTTTGTTCTGCGGCTTTTCATTTAAGGGATGTATATTAACTGTGTAGTAGAGACTATCATATTCCAGTGTGAAGATACAATACAGTATGCATCTCTACTTCCAAAACAAAAGTGGACTTCCCAATGAAACTGCTAAAAATATCTTGACAATAAGATGCTGATCTCTTTGCCATTATCTATTCCTACAATGTTAGGATACACTAAAATAGACAAATGATGGATATATGACTGCTTATGAAGGACTATATTATTGCAATAATACAGGATAAGCCAGTGCAGGGGACGGTTTTAGAGAGGAGGAAGAAAAATCTCAGCGCTTTTGGAAATGTATCATAAAATAGTAAAATAAATAAGTAAATAAATAGGAAAGGAAGAAAAAGAAGACTAATACCCAGTCTCCCCATGCCTCAAGTATCAAAATCAGGTGTTTTCTTCCATTCTATTTCTTTGTCAACATTTTTATAATACTTTTTATAATTCTTTTTATAATTATGTATAGAGAGAATATGGTGAAATAGCATATCAAGGTATACAATATAGCTTAGCGTACAGTATAATCAAGAAAAATATTTAGCTCATTAATAACTTTCAGCAAACAAAGTTACTCATAGCTATAGATTCTTTCTCTGGTATAATATAAAATTTAGTTCTTAAAGTTTAGTTTAAGATGGGGCTGGTGTTGTGGCATAATAGGTTAGACTGCCACCCACAACACTGGCATCCCACTTGAATGCTATTCAATTTTCACTTTCAATACAGCTTCCTCTAGATGCACTGGGAAAGCAGCGCAAGACAGTCCAAGGACTCACACTCTTGCCACTGATGTGTGGGACCTAGATGAAGCTTCTGTCCCTGACTTTAGACCGGTGCAGTACTGGATGCTGTAGCCACTTTTGGAGTGGTCCAGCAAATGGAGGCTCTCTCCCTTTCTCTCTCTTTTCCATCTCCTAATTCTGCTTTCAAATAAGCAAATGGAGCGTTAAAAAATGGTTTAATAAAATCAAATCATACTATAGAAACTGATTTCAAGATAGCTGAATTTGAAAAACATCAAATAACACACTACATACCTGCTTAAAGTATGTTTATAAAACCGTAAGACCTAAATACGTAGAATGTTCTAAGTTATCACAGTTATTTTAAAGATC
Source organism: Ochotona curzoniae (assembly GCF_017591425.1). Taxonomy (NCBI): domain Eukaryota; kingdom Metazoa; phylum Chordata; class Mammalia; order Lagomorpha; family Ochotonidae; genus Ochotona; species Ochotona curzoniae. The sequence goes on from NW_024467119.1 coordinate 47,385,974, forward strand.
ATCACAATTTGTTCCATGAAAATAGTTTGACTTCATTTAATTTTTAATCAGATGCTTCTTGCTGAATCCCAAGCTTCTTCCCAAGCATGAAGAGAGATGCTTCCTTCATGAGGGAGGGAAAGGGAATTAATTCCCATCCTTGGATTTGAATTCCAATGCCATGTCTATCACAATAATATTTGTAGTGGGACCATAGACTTGGTCGCTGCCCCGAGGCCTGTAATTGAATATTGGAGCCTCTCAACATCAGGCAGCCAGAGGATTACTTCTGCCACACCTTTCCCATCCTCCTGTAGGAATGGCTTGTTTTGGTGTTTAGCACTATGTTAGATGATCTTAGCCTGAAGCCTTGAGACTTCCTACAACCCAGAGACAGTGAGATTCAGACACGACCCAGCACAATGTCAGAAAGGGCAGCTAAAGGAGTGAGATTATCATCCCTCTTCCCATCTTTTCTTGACAGTGGGAAGTACAAGACTGAAAACTCAGTGCTGGTCTGGTAGATTCCAAAACTGCACATGTCCTAGTGTCCTCTGCCCTCAGGCATACACCTACAAACAAAGCCCAAGTGATTTGATCTTATATCATAGTTAGCATACCCAGTGACTCATAGGAGTGGCCTTGGTGGTGAGTCCTCCTCAGCATCAGAGGACTCTTACCTGTATTGGTTTTAGTTCTGCTTCCAGGCAATGTCAACTTCAGTGGGTTTTGGTTTTGGGTATGAATTTTCATGATGGTGTCTGGACTAGGTGTCTAGTCATGCCCCAAGGACAGAAAGAATCTTGTGTGAATAGAGTACTCAGCTTTAGATATTTTCCCAATTCACTTTGAAGAATTTGAGACAGATCCTAACCCAGGCACTCTATGAAACAAAATCAATGAAAACCCAGTGTTGGTGAGGTTGTTACATTCTCAACAGCTCTCCATCTGGTACTGATGCTGTCATACCACTCAAGAGCTTTGAGAAAATAGACTGTTTAGAATTTCTGGGAATACAGATAAAATGAAGGCAGAATTACATAACAAATTTGTCAATGCACAGATAACATTATGCACTAAGAAATATCAAAAGCTTTCAGGACACCATGATTTCATTCAGTGAATAAAATAAGGTATTCCTAATCAACCATAGAGAAATATAAATTTTCATACTTGCATGAAGATGCTAAAACACATTTTAAAGGGAAATCAATGAATTCCAAGAAAATACTGAAGAATTCTTTCGAATTAAAACAGTCTTGGTAGAAAAACAGATTAAGACCAAATAGAAATCTTTCAACTGAAAAGTATAGTAGGTAAAATTACAAATACAATAGAAAACATAAATAGCAGTACAGATCAAACAGGGGAAATGATGAATAAGCTCGAAGACATTTAATTGACACAATTTGAGGAGGAAAAGGGAGAAGAATGAAAAGAAATTACAGGAATTTTAGTACAACATAAAAAAAAAAATGAGTGGTTAGGGTTCAAGGAAAACTTGAACATCCAGAGGGCCAGAGATCATCTTCAATGAAATAAGAAAGAGAGAAGTTTCCAAATAAAAAAAACAAGATGAAGCTATATATAAGAAAAATGAAAGTCTCTAGGGAAATCAAACCCAAGTATCCCTGGGGTGTAATACATTTGAAGCTGAGTCCTCAAACAGTGAATGGAGATGATGGATACCATCTTTCTCCAATAGCTGAGTTAATGTCTCATTATTAAGCTCCCTGAATTGAAGTGTAACAACCACAAGTAAAACATTCTAATTATTCAATTACTATAATCACTTCAATATGCTATTCCTTAGTCACTACCTTTATTTTGAAGGCTTCTATTTAGGAAAATTCCAATCTTGGACAGAAAATACTACTATGTGCATATAGCCCATTGTTGACTGAGACCAACTTGTCTATCAGAAATAACATATGATTTTGCACAGGTAGCACAGAGTGGCTCTTTGGTACCTCCATGCTGGGATTCTGTTCTCCCCTTCACACATGTTATCAAGTACACACAGCCTTGCTCTTTAGCTCAGCTTCTTTGTGTACCACCGGCATCTGAAGCAGAGAAGGAAGGTATAAAGCTTGGCACTTGGCACTTTAATAATGACTTTTGTCTCCAGCTCACTACTTTTAAAACTCCCGAACACCCTCATTTAAAAGGGCAGTAGTTCTTCAGATTAAAGTTCATTACCTTGGCATTTGACAGCTTAAACTATTTTTTTTTCCTTTTACCCTAAAATCTTATCCTTGTTGCACAGATTTTAGATATTGAATTTTGGGCAATGTTTTCAAACCCCAAAGATATCAAAAAACATTCTGCCAAGCTAATCCTGCAAGACCTGAACTACCTAGATAAGAAATTGATAAAACAATACACTGGTAAGAATAAATTTAAAGGCCAATATCGCTGAGTAACAAAGATACAAAATCCTTCAATAAAATATTAGCAAAAAAAAAATCCACTAGTAGATTAAATGTGTGATTCACTATGACCAGGTGAGATTCATCCTGGTGATGCTCCAACATATGAATATTTCTCAAAATACAATACATCCTATCAATAGAACATAATACAGAAATAATGGGATCATTTCAAGAGTGGCAGAAACTACAATAAGCAAAATCCAACAATCCTTCATGATGAAATTTCTGAAAAAATGTATGAAGAGAATTAATGTATCAAATCATGATAAAAATCATGGTGGGTGGTATTGAGTACAGATTGAATTTCAGGCTCTTGTGTTTGTCCTGCCCAAACTCTGGTTATTGAACCCATCTGATATTTTTTTTTAAACAGTAGTTTCTCATTTTTTATTATTTTTTCATTGGAAAGGCGGATATACAGAGAGGAGAGACAGAGAGGAAGATCTTCCGTCCGATGATTCACTCCCCAAGTGAGCGCAAGGGCCGATGCTATGCCGATCCGAAGCCAGGAGCCTCTTCTGGGTCTCCCACGTGGGTGCAGGGTCCCAAAGCTTTGGGCTGTCCTCGACTGCTTTCCCGGGCCACAGGCAGGGAGCTGGAAGGGAAGCGGGGCTGCCAAGATTAGAACCGGTGCCCATATGGGATCCCGGGCGTGCAAGGCGAGGACCTTAACCACTTGCGCCACCGCGCTGGGCCCAAACCCATCTGATAATTTAACAGTGCATGAAAATACCCCTCTTTTGGGCTTGGTATGATAGTGTAACGGTTAATGTCCTTGCTTTGCATGCCTGGGATCCCATATAGCTGCTTGTTCTAATCCCGGTAGCCCGCTTCCCATCCAGCTCCCTGTTTGTGGCCCGGGAAAGCAGTCGAGGACGGCCCAAAGCTTTGGAAGCGTGCATTCATGTGGGAGATTTGGAAGAATTTCCTGGCTTATGGCTTCGGATTGGCTCAGCTCCAGCCATTGAGACTACTTGGGGAGTGAACCACGGGACAGAATATCTTCCTCTTTGTCTCTCCTCCTCTCTGATATCTGTCTTTCCAATAAAAATACATAGATCTTAATAAAACCCTCTTTATCTCTCTTTCAAATAAATGCAAATAAAAATATATATTTTTAAAATATTATGTTGCAAGCCAGTTGATTATATCACTCAGAATGAGGAAAACAAAGAAGGATTTTTCTTTTAGAGCTAGTACAACACAAGTATGACTAATTACATAACTTTTTTCTATATGTTGTCAGAAGTCCTAGGCACAGAAAAAAAAAAAAATGAAGGAATCTAAATAGAAAAGGGACATGTAAAGTTGTCACTGTTTACACAATGCCATATATATAAAATATCTAAGACTGCAGAAAGAATAAAAAGTAAAAACTCTTAGAATTAGTAAACTGCAGAATTAGTAATGCTAATACAGAATTAGAATTAGAATTCTGAATTAGAATACTAATTCAGAATTAGTAATACTACAATTAGTATTCTGCAGAGTTGAATAACACAAACTGAACACATAAAACTCAGGGAGCATTGTACACCAACAGTGAATTATCTGATATGAATTAGACAATTCCATCTCATCTACTGTTGCTACAAAACCAAAAATACCTAACCCTAACTTAGCCAGAAAAGTAAATGCTCTCTACACTAAATATAAAAAAGCACCAAGGAAGTAAACAAAAAATGATGAAGATATGGAAATCTAAGTATCATGAATTGAAATACTCAATATCATTGATTATTATGTTAAATTGTCCATGCCTCTCAAAGTGATTTACACATTCAGTGCATTTAATGTTAAAATATCACTGTTTTCTCTTTTCCCCAAACTGGAAAGAAAACTACTAAGATTTGTTTGAAAGTACAAACGATCCTCAACACTCTAAGGAAATTTGAACAAAACAGCAGTTATTTTAGCAACAAGCTCTTGGTATAAAAAGATCCATGCAACTGAATTCAGACCTTTGAATAAATCACATCTGCCACAAACCAACACTTGATAAAAATTCCAAGAATGTGCATTGGAAAGAAGGATGACATTTTTCACCAAATTACACTTGGAAAATGGATACCCACATATTAGGAAGTAAACATAACCTGTGCTTCTTACTACATATAAAAATAAGTCACAGTGGGCGAAATCCCTAAAATAAAGCTGGGATCTTCGAAATTACTAGAAGAAATCAAAGAAGAAATACTTTGGAACATTGGAACAGGTAAGTAATACTTGGATAAAATCTCGGAGGCACAGACAACACATATACAAATGGAAACTTATCAAACTACAGAAATGATAGGCAGCAAGGAAACAATAAGTACTGGAGATAAACATTCAGAATGATAGAAAATATCTGCTAGTTATACATTTGTCAGGCGTTAAAAACCAGAATACATAAGGAATTTGAACAACTTAATAAGAAAAACTAAATAGTCAATTGTTAAAACAGGTAAAACATCCAAACATTTCTTGAGATATGAATGACCAATAAGGAACAAAGGACCAATAAGTACATGAAAAAAATCAGCATCAATATCCATCTGGGAATTGCAAATCAAAATCACATTAAGTGCCACACTCCCCAGTTAAACTGGCTATTGTAAGAAACACGAAAGACAACAGTGCTGATAAGCATTTGAGAAAATACCCATGACTAACATCAGTGGGAGTATTGATTAGAAGAGCCATTGTGAAAAAGAGTATGTTGCTTCTAAAACAACTGAAAGTAAGATTACCTTGTGATCCAACTCTTATTCTACGGAGGGTATACTCAAGTTAAACCAAATCATTCTGTCAGAGAAACTTCTGCACTTCCATGTTCATTACAGGACTGTTCACCAGACCAAGAAATGAAAACCTAATTGTTCACGCACTTGGGAATGAATAATAAATCATGGTACATACACACTCTAGAATATTTCCCACCCACAAGCAATGAAAAATCATGTCATTTCAATAAGAACAAAGGTGGAGACTATCAGAGTGTAGTGATACAACTCTAGGGAGCGATAGGGACAGATCCGTAAATGGACACTGGTTTGGAATGATGGCAGATTAATCATTTCTACCGTTTTATTGCACAGCAGGATACTGTGTATGATAATAACAATTTGTCTTTTTTCCTTGTCTTTTTCAAAGAAAGCTATTAATATAATGTATATTTTTTTTTACCAAAGAATCAAAAATGATAAGAAAACTTTCAAAAAGGTTTTCTAGAGTTTTCTAAATGTAAAGATAACAGATTTCATGTATTTCATAGACACAGTTCTAAAATGATATTCCTACTTCAATAGCAAATGCTAAATGTAACTGACTGGACATCACAAAATGATTATTTTTATCACATACATAATAGATGTGTGCATTTTATATATGTTAACGTATTTAACTAAAATTTATAAGTAACTCAGAAAAAACAGAAATTGAAATAACAAAGAAATGATATATAATTATTCATATTTGTACACCACAATTGAAAACAAAGTTAGTCATAGATCAAATGTATATGATTTAATAAAGATACAGCTCTTTGTTTATGCATACTATTTGTAAGTAATGAGATACTGCATATTTTTCTGAAAATAAAAATACAAACACCGAAGTCAACACACATTAAAAATTATGTTCCTCAAGCTCAGTCAGTGTGTAGCTGATTGGTATGTATAGGTGGCTAAAAATGGCAATCCAACATCTATCAAATATTTTGTTTTATTTGCATAATTATACTTAATGTACATATAATTTATACATATGCATACATGTACTTTTACAACTATACACATTAGCACTCCAAAGACATGAGCAAAGACCAATTTTTATGAAGACTTGTGTGCCAAAGCAATATTTAATCCATCAATTTTTTTTTTTAATTTAGGGAATTGCTGAAACAAGGGAAATGTTCTGATGGAAGTATGCATTGAGTTTAGTTGAGAGGTGAAGTAATAGCTATATTGTGCATGAATGTGATATTTGCAGAGAGAAATAGATTATCGTGTACATAACTGGGCTGACAATTGTGAAAGGAAGAAATCAATGGAGTACATAACTGCACTCAGACAAAATTCCGAACCCAGACTCCTTTGGGGCGAAGATAAAGTTGAAGACTGTATTGAGTTGATTTATCAAGAGTATGCCAGACCGATTTTGATCTACTGCAATATTCTTGCTAAATTGCCTAATAAATATATTGCTAACTAGGATGGAACTTTTCATTCTTACTGCAAATAGCAAGACTGAATACTCTCCTCTGATACAACTTTGCATAGAAACACAGTGCTCCTGGAAACTGTGTCTTCGTTACCCACCAATGTGCCTCTGTTTCAATGAGGACACTTGATGTTAGTGAAAGGCAAGGAAAAACATGACAATTTCAACACCTGTACGCATGCTTATTGTTGCTACTGGTTCAGATTTACCAACGTCATAACTGAGCTTAACTTTTGGGAAATAAAAACAGAAAACTGTAAAGAAAAAAACAAAAACAACTTTTTTTTTTAAACTTCTGTGACCTATATTAATCCAGAGAAAATACAAAGATTACTTCTTTTCTAAGGCAAAACTGATATTGTTAAGGAAATTATAATAGTAAAATGACCCAGTCAGAATTTATCCCAGAACAGCTGTATTTCTTTCTTTCTGGGAATATTTTAATTATGTCATTTGCTAAATCGTAGAAAAATGTCCCCCAATTCCTCTTCATTGCAAGTTTTTGATAGTTACAACAGCCAATTTATTTTCTTGCTGAATGTATTTCAATATCAGAAATTACATGTACATTCATTCTACTTGTATTCACAACTGAAACATAATACGCTATTATGTAACTCAAATTTCATTCACTATTTTACCTCACCCCGAGGAACATCTATTCAGAGCTAAACTCAAAAACATGCAGAAGGTTCTATTCGTTACTATGTGACTGCGATTCAGTGTGAAAAGTTCAATATTTTATTCCTATGCATCTTCTTCAAAGCTACACAGATGCTCTGTGGCAGGGCACAAGATGCTTTTACTGTCGCAGTGAGATTACTGCACCAGGCTTGTTTTTGCTACTTTGGAAATTAGAAAGACGGTTTGTTCCACTTTTCATTGCCATCTTAACATTTGGAATCCTTTGACTCCAGTGGGATTATTTAATTACTGTATGTCATGTTCCTGCCAGGAATAATAAAGGTCACTTACCAAAGAATCCAATTAAAATTTAAACTTTATGTTAATAATCTCTTACAGAGAAACCCCAATATTTTCAGAAGTTTCTTTCTCAAGTCAGGTAGCCCAGCATCTAGATAATTAACCAGCAGGAAATACAATTTCAATTAATGAGACTATCTTTCCCTTTTGGCTCTTGGTCTCACCCCCATGACACCTTACTTAATTGCACTCCTTGTCTGAGCCAAAATAGAAAGTGAGTTGCAACTGGGAGAAAAGGGGAAATATTTTTTATTCTGTCAAAAGAATATGAAAATTTCAGTTTTAGAATTTATAAGTATGCTATGCTTGTTCTAGTTCCTTCTAAAAGGGCTAGTATTGGAAAAAGAATGTGACCCACTTACAGGTATTTATAAAAAACCTATCTCGCTTCAATATCTAATTCTAAGAGGAAAGATACAGAAGAGCAACCTCCAAGAGAACTTTCTGAGAAGCTTGTCTCTTCTGTTACTATTGCCTTAGTAAGCAACATATTCATATAAATGTTCTACAGATGATACAAAATAGTGTGTTACAAAGGAAGGTCATACAGCATTACATTTCAATTTTAGATGATCAGTTGAAGATCTTGAGGGTTTGGTGTGGTAGCCTAGTGGCTAAAGTTCTCACCTTGAACATGCCAGGATCCCAATAGGAACGCTGGTTCTAATTCCTGTGACTTCACTTTCCATCCAGCTCTCTCCTTGTGGCCTGAGAAAGCAGTCAAGGACAGCCCAAAGCCTTGGGAATATGCACCTGTGTGGGAGACCTGGAAGAGGCTCCTCACTCCTGGCTTTGGATAGGCTCAGCTCTGGCAGTTGCGGTCACTTAGGGAGTGAATTATCGGATGGAAGAGCTTCTTCTCTGTCTGTCCTCTTCTCTGTATATCTAACTTTCCAATGAATAAATAAATAAATAAATAAATAAATAAATAAATAAATAAAAGACCTTGAGTGGAGTGTTGTGTTACTTTTGCTCTTCCAAGAATAAAGGACATCATTTTCTTACAAATGCAGTATATTTACACATTTTGAATACATAATTCACAAGTAAATTTACACTCAGAATCAATCACCATTCTTAAATTTTCTAGGCAGTGTTTCTGAAAAAATATTGGTATTAAATTATATTTCAGTTTCATTATTTCCCATCTTATCCACTAGGAATAAAAGTATTTCTTTATCATCAGGCCAATTATAAAAAGAAGTAGGAAAATTTTATTGATGTTTGCGTTCTTAGGATGTGTCTAACAGTACAGATGGCTCGACTTGCCAAGCTTTAGCAGTGCCCCAACAGATCACTCTGTGAGCAGTGCTCGCTTGATTCTCAGCAAGAGAATCATGATGTATGTCATTAAGGGCATTCTTTGGAAAAATTATGAGATCTATTCCAAACCACAGAGAAACTGAACATTCATCCAAAGGAAAACACACCAATTCCTTGAGTCATGGAGATATGGTTATATAGATACATGCAGACACATAGGAACATTCTTAATCTTTCAAGTATGTATAAGTGTGTATTAACATCATTGTAAAAAATCAAATAATCTTCATAATTTAATCAAATGATGTTATGTTAAAAACACTTGAAATGCTCTGAACTGTCAGCAAGTCATAATATTTTTGCTGGTAAAGGCTTTTGCTTTCTGTTAATGGCTGTTGATGGGTCAATGCTGTTGATGGCTGAGGTGGCTGAGACAACTTTCAATGTTTAAGTCAAGAAACCAACAAACTTTGCTGCCTCAATTAATTTTTTATTGTAAGCTTCTTTTATAGCATGCGATATTGTTGGTAGCATTTTAAGATAAAACTTCTTTCAAAGATGGAGTCAAGTGCCTGGCAAGATGGTGCAGGACCTAAATCCTCACCTTGTAAGTGCTTCAATATAAAATATGAGCACCAGTTCGCATCCCAGCTGTTCCACTTCCTGTCCATCTCCCTGCTTGTGGCCTGGGGAAGCAGTACAGAATGGCGCAAAGCCTTGAGGCCCTGCACCCTGCATTGGAGACACAAGAGCTCCTGGCTTCTGGATTGGAATCAGCTTAGCGGAGGCTGTTGCAGCCACTTGGGAAGTGGATCAATTAACAGAAAATCTTTGTTTCTCCTTTTCTCTGTAAATCTGCCATTGCAATAATAAAAAAAAAAAAAGAGTCAAATGTCTTTAAAATATCAGCTGCTTTGTCAATGTTAGCATTTACTAGTATTCTACATTGTTTTTGTCATTTTAACATTGTTGACATCACCTTCACAAGGTATAGGTCTCATCTGAAGAAAATACTTTCTCTGTGCGTGAAAGACAACTGTTCATTCATTAAATTTTGTTCTAAGATTTTAGCAGTTAAGTTACGTCTTCAAGCTCTACTTCTAATTCTAGCTCTTTTGCTGTTTCTACCGCATCTGTGGTCGTGTCCTCCACTCAAAATCAAATACTTCTCAATGTCATCTGCAAGAATTTAAGTAGTCTTCCAAAAAAAAATCTGTTATTTTTTCTATTTTGACCACCTCTTTGAGTCATGTAAACTCTTTTTCTAGAAGGCCTTCATTTTACTTCACCCATGTCTAGTTCCAGATGACATCTTAAATGGAAAATAAAATAATAGTAAGAGAGCCCTGTATATAATTACAAGCTCATTTTATTTTTAAGCTGTTATTTGTGTACTTCAATAAACATTTTGGCTGACTTGAAAAACATAAATCACACACACATACATACATATACACATGAGGAAGGATTCTGATAAGAAATAAAGTAACAAGATCCAAATATGCATGAAAAGGATTTGTGGTGAAATATTAAGATAACTAAAGGGATTTGATAAAATTCCTGCTTCTTCAGTGCATGTCAACCAAGTGGTTTATGAGAAATGATTGTCACTAAAAATCTTAGCTGTTCAAATTAATTTTTAACAAGGTACATAAAATATTCAAAAGTGAAGACTGTTCATGTTGTCAATATTGATTAAAATGATCTCTATCAATTTTCAATGGGATTTTCAAGATGACTTCTACAAATTTTATGGAAAGCTTTATCAAATTATTATCCCTAATAGCTACAGTTGAGAAATACTGAGTTGTACCACACAAATGTGAAACTACAAAATTTTAAAAAAATAATCATACGTCCCCCAAGAAGAATTAGCCAAAACATGCAACTCATGGCAAAAATGAACTGAAACTGAAACTAAGTTGACCAGAGTAGAAAGAATGTATAGAAGTTCAAATTGATACAATGATAATCTCCGCAAGCAAATTGTGATAAGGTTTTGTTCATTTAGTATTGTAAATATCTTATCTTTGTATCTAAGAACAACCTCATAAAAAGGAGTACAAGTATGAAGCAAAATTATAGGCAATAAACAAATTGTAAGAATTGTTTTTCATAGTTTCATAGCTGTAAATTGCCATAATCCTTATATAAATCTTAGTCTGTGCTTCCATTACAGTTTATTTTAAAAGAGCTCAGAGTTCTTTCTTAGTCACATTTCAACTGTAGTAAACCTGAATAGTGATAATTGTAATGACTTTAATATTTTATTTTAAAATTAAAATGCCTGAAATTCTAATTCTAGGTAATTTTATTTGGAAATGTACTGTTGACTCATTTTTTAAAAATAAAAAATCTATATATCTTATATAGTAATTATTAAAGTGAAATTAGACACTATACAACAGTTATGTTTGTGGCAGCACCTAATTCAGGATGTCAAGTTTGGAACCCACTCCTCGCCACCTAAGTAATCCTTCCTTCCCACCTGCATGTCAAATGAGGTTCATATATTATTACTTAGATTCTATGTTGGGTGGTGTTGTATTGTTGTGTAACCACTTCCCTTAAAGCCTACATTGGGAAGAGGGCTCGCTCTCCTGCCTTGCTGCATGCATCAACACTTGAACTCTAGGCCTCTGTAGTATGTCCTTGTTCTTTTGCGTCTCTTGGACAGACTCTGAACACAGGGACAGCCCCTGAACATGGCCCATGTATCTCTGTATTTGCACCCTCTGTTCACTGCTTGGATGAGTTTGAGCAGATGCAAATGCACAGATGTTTTGTATTTCTAATTTGTGTACTTACAAGAGTTTCTGGAAATGTAAGGCCTATGCAAACTACTAGCATTAATGGAGTGTGGACAGAGAAGCAAGAAAAGGTGAGTTATCTTATGGATATTTGCAGTTTTATAGATGTATCCAGGTTGTTTGTCCTGAATCTCTTAGGAGAATTTATATTGCTGGGGAAACTGGAACTCAGATCCTCAGTGTTAGTTTAATGACCATTTCTTTGATTCAGGGTTTTGATCATTTGCTAATTTTTGCTCTCAGTAGATGCATGGTTGCCTAGTAACCACAGCTAGTATTAGGAAAGTGCAACTCCGATCACGGTGGCAGTAACTACAGTGTAGTGGAATTGCCATCACCAAGCATGGCTAATGAAGTCTCCTTTATATATCTTACATTTGAGCCTGGCATGATCTCTCTCACTCTCCGTAACAATGTCAAAATGAGTTGTTATTTATGTTTCCGTATTTCATTTTACATAGATTAAACTGGGTAGGAAAAGGCACAAAGAATACTGACAATCTTTGGAACACATAATATTGGCACAGAATTTACATCAGAATAAATTTTTTTAAGATTTATTTATTTTTATTGGGAAGTCAGATATACGGAGAGGAGGAGAGAAAGAAAGAAGGATCTTCTATGAAGATTCATTTCCCAAATGGCCAAAAGTGCCATGTGAGTGCAGGGTCCCAAGGCTTTGGGCCAACCTCAACTACTTTCCCAGGCCACAAGCACGAAGCTGGATGGGAAGCAAGACAGTTGGGAATAGAACTGACATCCATATGGGATCCTGGCGCATGCAATGCGAGGACTTTATATTCAATACAAGGACAGATCAGGAAAAGTATGTATAACCAAATGGATATTCTGTTTGAGAATATGACAAACATGTCAATGCAAGGCAGTAAAAGTGAAAACTTTGAAAGTCAGAGTAGTAATGAGAAACATTTACTGTCGAGGTCCCCAGAAACTTCAGCCATTACTTCACCCATATGGGACATCTTGGTATACATTCAGTATACATAAATAAGAACTCAAAATTTATATAAATATTCAATATTATTTCTTCACAATTGATCTATGATTTGAAAATGATATTTGCTTAAGAACAGCTTGTGTGTTTCAAAATTTAAAATAGAATGATTATCCATCCAAAATCTTGGAAACAAGAATTCTTAATGAATTCACAGAAGTGGGCCTATCTGATCCAACAAAGTATTTTCAAATAATTAGCAATGGAAGTTGTGGAGAGAAATTAATTTTGGAATAGAATACATTTTCATTTACCTATTCAGATATTCTGCTATGGCAGAGCACAGGATGTCAATTTTGAAAGGTTCATTACAAAGAACAGCTAAGTATTAGGGAGAGTTATCTAATTTCACAGATGTTTGTAAACTTGCTAAGCATGCATGTACCACAGTAACACAAGTGAGTACAATTGGTAGATAAATGTTTTTTAAAAAGACTAAGTGTTTCAGTTTTTGTCCATTAATAAATTTAATCGTTTCACTGCTATTAAAGATACTTGAACTAATTTGAAACAAAAATAATTGGGGGAAGGGAAGAATATATCTATTTTCCAAATCACATTATTCATTGAAAGAGCAAAAAAGAGTTAAAAATAATTATATGTGTTGTTTTCATGTCAATTTTTTTGTAATTGTTGAAGCATTAATATTTCACTAATATTTCACACCCTAATAAATCCTAATATAGTATTGCTGGTGACTTCAACCTGTGAAACTCCAATATAAAAATTCAATCCAGATATGTTCTAAAATCCAAAATACCTTTAAGTCTGACATGGTACCAGTAATGGAAAATTCCACAATTCACCTCATATGGTATTTCACAGCCCAAGCAGAAATGCACCAAATCTTTGTATCAAACTAGCCATGTGTAGCAGGTGTATATAAATTGTGTATCCCAGACTTTCCTGAAGCATGCAGGTGCACTAAAAATATGGTATAAAATTGCATCGTGTGTAGAAAGTGTTTTTAAAATATGAGTAGCAGAGGGCCTGGCGGGTAGCCTAGCAGCTAAAATCCTTGCCTTGAACATGCCGAGATCCCATATGGCCGCCGGTTCTAATTCTGGTTGCCTCACTTCCCAACCAGCTCTCTGCTTGTGGCCTGGAAAAGCAGTCAAGGACAAGCCAAGGACTTTGGAATGTGCATCCACGTGGGAGACCCGAAAGAGGCTCTGGCTCCTGGCTTCAGATCAGCACAGCACTGGCCATTGTGGGTGCTTGGGGAGTGAAATGTTGGACAGAAGATCTTCCTCTCTGTTTCTCCTCCTCTCTGTATATCTGACTTTCCAATAAAAATTAAAATAAATTTAAAAAAAATAGGAATAGTAGATTTTCCTTAGAGTCTATTTCCAAAATCTTATTAATTATATATATGTTCCAAAATTTAAAATTATATGAAACCCAAAACATTTCTGATTCCACGAATTTTTACTAATGAATATTCAGCGAAAGTTAACAATCCCTGCGTCATAATTTGTGTGGTAAATGCTCAGTCATTTGAATTAATTTTGGAAGCTTTCCATCCACACACGGTATCCTAAATATTTTACAGATAACTTCTTATCTCACAAAGGTTGCAGCAATTTCTTTCACTACTCTTTCAGATTGTAAGTTTTCTTTTAGTACATTATAATTTCTCAGTAAAATGTAATGTTTGTCGCACGTTAAGATATTCCTGCTGCTCTGCTCTGTTAACTTCTTTAGAGGATCATGCATTGTAATAAATCTCCTCAACAAAGCTGCTACTCCACTTGTTGCATCTTTCCCTTATCGTCTCTGTGGGGTGCTACTTTGAGTACATGCAGAGAAAAAACTTATTTCCACATCAAAATCATTTCTAGCTCTCTGTTACAAGCAATCTGTCTCACGTGCCTTGAGGTAAATTATTCAGTAATTCTCTGCAGTCTCAGCATCCCATTAAACCATTCCATGCCTATACACACAAACAAACACACACATCACAACACATACATCACGCTATGACATAATGCACCAGCAGCTTGTAGTAGAAGTTCAGTCTGCCAGGGATGACATATCACTTGGTCAATGTCCTTTGGCCTGGAGGGTAAAATAGGCTTTCAGAGAAAGGCACTACTCCCAAAGCAGTGAGAAGGCAACTTTGCCCATGCCTTTATAAACCTGTGGATTAGAGAATTAAGCTTCAAATGTGCAAAATTAAAAAGAACAGTGGGAAAGAAAAGGTATGCTTTAATAAAGCTTTGAATGTGGGCTTAGTTGATGACACATATAAAAGGACTAAAATTTAATACAATTCAGTGGCACACCAAAATGCCTCTGATTTGAACATTGTTGGGTTTGTAGGAGAGAACAAAGAATATGAGCTGCATTTAAAATAATTTTTGCATTTAAGAATCAAGGAAAAGAGAGACTAGAATTATGGCTTCCAATTTTATTCTAAGAAACTGGCACGAAAAAAGAAGCAATTTTACTTAAACTATAATTTCCCAAGTTGTAGGTAGATGAATGTTGTAGGGAAATGAATGAAGCAAATGATAACAAATGTATAAACAGGTTTTATACTCAGAGAACCACATCATACTGTTTCTGTGTGTGGGAGTATGTATGTGTGCTTGTTTGTGTCTATTTTAATATTGCAAAGTACTAAAAGTAAAAGGAATAATAAGCTTTCATAATTCATATTTTATGAACCAAAAATTAGCCAATCTTTTATTAGATTATAAAGTTAGATGGATTATTTCTTCAAATATTCTTTTCTTCAGAAATTTCCTTTTACTCTTAAAATTGAATCTTCTTTTAAGCTACATTTTTATTTTGTTTCCTTATGTATGTGAATATATAATATATAATATAATAAGTTGTTACATATTATATATATATATTATTTTTAAAATTTTTGATGGTATTTATATAGTTGACCAAAATGGGAAAAGTCGGGGACAAGGTAAGTGTGGATGAGACCACTCTTTTCACATCTTCCTCTTCTTCCTGTATCTGAGAAAAGGGAGAAAATTAGGGGAGAATCCATACCCTTCCTTTCAACAGCCCAACAATACAAGGATTAGAAGCAGCCACTGGTTTCCATCCCACATTCCCAAATGTGGAGCCTACTCCCAGAGTTCCACTCTGGTGGCTTCAATAGATCAGAAATGCTGTCAATCTCACCAATCCAAAGATGAGGATATCCTTCCAAGGTCCATCGGCTGACACAGTCCACTCCAGAGTCTCCATTAACCCAGATATTTGCTCTCAACACTTGGCTGGGGAAGTTGAGACAATTTTTTTCTGCACTCCTTCCTCTGCTATGGTACCAGATCCCTTCTCCTGGACCTGTGGACTTCCATATCCTCCATGAGCATCTGGGTATGCCATTCACTGCTCCGTCTTAGTCATTGAGGAGGCCCAGTTTTGACTCATGTACTCCACGGTGAGACCAAAAATCCTATGATTCTCCCTGTTGCTGGATTTCTGAGTCCAGCAGTTCAGTTGGGGGACACCCACAGAAATCTCATCTGAGGCAATTCTGGACCTGACTCCTGTGTGTGTTTGCAGTATAGAGTCTGGCTCAGGCCATCACCCATGTCAGCCTACACACACTGGTTTTTCCAATTGCTGAGTCAGTTTTTTCTCCAAACCTATCTCCTACATAAATCATTGTGTGATGCGGCCCAGCCAAACACTGCCCACCATACATTCAGCCTTCACGTTCAGCAGTGGGAACTCTAGACTAGTCACAGTAAACCCCAATAACCACCACCAGGTTTACCCCCAGCCCTGGTTCCTGTACTTGCCACAATGTGCACCAGATTGGCCCAATCTGTCTCACATTCCATTGGTTTATCGTATGCATCAATGGGCATTGAAACTTAGCTCAACCCAAGAGGCCCCACTATCCAGGCCACAGTTATGCTGGAGGGTGGCACTGCTGGTCTATCCAGGCTTGCCTCCAGTTCTGATTTTCATGCTCACCAGTGGGAGTTGCAGATCATCAGAGAGTACCTATGGTTTCCTTATCAGGCACACTTGCAGTCCCAGGTCTGCATTACTATGGCTCTTGCTTGTCCCAGGAGATACAGTCAGTTAATATAGCCTGGCTATCCCTAAAACCAAGCTTGCGTTTAGGAAAACAGGTGTTATAGCCCTGCCAGGTCTGGTTTGCCCCCAGTTTTAGTACTCATGCTTACCAGTGGGAGCAGTGGCCTAGCAAAACAGCAGCCTATTTGCAGGGATCAACTATCCCTCAACAGTCGCCTGACTGGGATCGCACCCCACCCTGGTCACTGGTGTGTTGGTTGGTACTATGTGGCATTATCATCTTGGCATTAGCCAGTGAGTGCTGTAGCCTGTCCCAGCCTAGCCTTCCCCCAGTTCCAGCTAATGCTGGTGGGTGCTGCCACCCAGCTCAGCCCAGCCTTGCCAGCTCTGAGTCCAGCGCATAATGTGCACTGGCTGGCATTATAGCCTGACTTGGCCTATCCTGCACCCTGTCTAGGTTCTCAGATCTTCTAGTGAGTCTTATCAGCTAGCCCAGCCTGGCCTTCCCCCAGACCTGACCCACACATATGCTGATGGGTACTGTAACCTGGCATGGTCTGGGTTGCTCCCAGCCTTGGTTCTTACACTCATTTGCAGGGACTGCATTCTGACAAAGGAATTTCCCAAGCTTCTCTATTAGACGTCCTCTCAGTGGCAAATCACACACTATTGGATCATTGGCCCAGACTGACTTAGTCCACCTCTTATTCTGGAAGAAACAGTGGCCTTGCCCAACTGGCCACCCATTTTGGTTCTTGTTGTCAAGTGTTACAGCCCAGCCACACGTGGTCCATACCCAACTATAGCTCCCATGTGATTCAAGAGGTGCCAATTATCAATTATCAATGTTTGCCTCATTTTGTGAAAACTATTTCCCAGGAAAATCACTACTTTTAAGCAAACCAATGGATATTTCAGTTCCATAATGGTGGACCCACATGCTCCCCCCCCCCCCCCAGATAAGCTCCTGGCCTTGGTTCTGTAACATGCTGGTTAATATCACAGTATTAGGATTTAGCCCTGCCAGGCCAGCCCCCAGCCCTAGCTTTAGTATCAGCTAGTGAGTGGTGGTCAGTTATGATCCATGCCAACTAGTCTAGCTGAGAGCTCCTACGTGGGCTGGTGTGTTTGTATGACCCATAAAATTCCTGTGGCTTCCACGTTCTGAACTACTCGGTTTCCGTCCCCTTGCTTACCTGCAAGTACAGTGCCTTGTTGATGCGAGTCATTCAGAAGCCATTGCTTGCTTGAAACACACTCCCTCAGTGATCCTCTTTCCCACATACTTTTTTCTCTTTCTGTGATAAACTCAAAGACCACATATATGGGGAAATCCCCAGGCTCACCCTGTTTGCCTGGATGCAAGGCCCCAGGTCTCCAAATTTCCCCACCAGCAGCATCTCCCAGACCCCCACAATCCCTCACCCCAGGTTGCCCATGGAGCAGGTCCAGAGGCCAGGCCTGAGCACCTCATGGGCAGCCGGTCACATAATGCTTGCTCACCACTGAGTGTGGCTCCATTTGTGAATAGTCTTCTGTAGGGTGTAAGTAATTGCACATGTTTCTTATATGTATTATATACTATTTGTGTACCTGAATTGGAATTATGCTTTTTCTTCTTTAATTTAAATATTTCTCTGGATAATTATCAATAGAGATGTTTGCCTCATTTTGTGAAAACTATTTCCCAGGAAAATTCTTTTAGTTTGAGTTCACGTATTATACTCATTTTAAAATGCCTGATTTTTGCTTTTTTATAGATTTTCTTATTTGTAAGGCAGATTGAGAGAGAGAAGAAAAGAGAGAGAGAGAGTGAGAGAGAGAGAGAAGAGAGAGAATCCATTCACTGCTTTAATCACTACATAGCTGTCACAGCCAGGGTTGGGCCAGGCTGAAACCAGGAGCCAGGAGCTTTATGCAGGTCTCCCACATGGATGGCAGAGACCCAAAGTTAGATCATCTCTTGTTGCTTTAACCAGAGCATTAGACGGGAGCTGGAATAGAAGTGGAGCCATTAGCAAACTAACCAGGAACCATTTTGGGATTCTAGCATCTCTGGTTTGGCTTTCTATGTTAAGACACAATGCTGGCTAAGGAGGCTGATGCAGTGAGCATGTATTATATCTTTGGGTATGTGTTGGAACATCACATTGTATCCCAGACTTGTGTACCATGGTTGCATTGTAGTTAAAAACAAACAAAAACCCCAGAGATTTGAATACTGGATTTGTTGAATTATATATCCATGAATCATGCCACATCAAATCCTTTATAATTAAAAACAATTTAGAATGGTTCTTATTTTTATATAGTTGTAATTTTAAACCATTATTTTTAAAATGTCATAAATATATGTCAACATGTTTGAGTGAGAAGCAGAGAGAGAGAAGCAGAGATAGTCCATCTGTTAGTTTAATGCACAAATGCCCGCAACTTTTAGGATGGAGCCAAATCATTACAGCAGCTTGACCTGTAGTTCCTGTGACAGAAACACAAGTAGCTGAGTCATTAACTGCTGCTTCCCAAGATGTGAATTAACCAGAATCTGAACCGAAAGAAGAACTGGTAATCAAGCCAGGTACTCATGTACAGAAAGCAGATCCAAGACAATGATCTAACCCCTCAACCAAACATGCTCCAAAGGTATCTTATTTTAGACATGGAAGATGTAGTATTCTAATACAAGGGACAAAAAGCACACAGATACAGCAAGACAAAACATATGTCACTGATGACAAAGCATCATTCCTTTTAATAAGATAGCATGTTGCCTGCATGGGTGCGAATTACACAAGGATTTTTCACTAAGCTTTCATTAAAAGGGCTTTAAAATCTGGCCTACATAATATCGTTTTTTTTTTTTTATTTTTATTATTTTTTTATTGGAAAGGCGGATATACAGAGAGGAGAGACAGAGAGGAAGATCTTCCATCCGATGATTCACTCCCCAAGTGAGCGCAACGGGCCGATACTATGCCGATCCGAAGCCAGGAGCCTCTTCCGGGTCTCCCACGCGGGTGCAGGGTCCCAAAGCCCTGGGCCGTCCTCGACTGCTTTCCCAGGCCACAGGCAGGGAGCTGGAAGGGAAGCAGGGCTGCCGGGATTAGAACCGGCGCCCATATGGGATCCCGGGCGTGCAAGGTGAGGACCTTTAACCACTTGCGCCACCGCGCCGGGCCCCATAATATCGTTTTAAAAACTGAATGACCACCAAACCCAATTCAATAAAAATGATTTTCTATCTTTAAAATTAACAGTTTACAAATCTCATAAAGTTACTGTGGCTCATAAGTTTTTCTTTCCTGTCCCCTACCAGTACATGTGGAAAAGATTCACCCAAAATACATGGAGAAACTCATCTTTAACTGACTAATATTTCTGAGTGCTAGCTTCATCAGAGTGATTTTTTTAGTGGATACTATTCAGGCACTTCAGAGAAATTTCAGGGTACTAGTAACCATTGAAAGTGTGTTAATAAAATGTCACCGCCAGCTCTAATTCTACCATTTCATCTGGCAGCCCTATAATGGAACCCCATAACAACCCTGCTGATAGAGGTAGGAAAGAGAAATTACTTGGCCCAGTTTATAATCACTTAAGGAAACCCAAATTGACATAAAAAAGGAATTAGAGTAGATTTTCACTTCCTGTGTGTCAGAAAGAGCAGTTATAGCTTTTCTTATAAATCAGCTTACAACAATCAGATGCCCATATTGAACTTTAAGAAATCACTGAATCTCCTTTGCTGGTCTTATGAATGTTAACAACCCAGAAAACTGTTGTCTGATAGGAGAAATCATGGCTAATTAGGCAAAATAGTCGTGATGATAGCTGACCATCTAAGCATGCATTCTTTGAATCAAACTCTTTACTTCTGCAACATTTTTAGTGTATATCCGTGGTTAAATAATTAAACTGTTATGTGTTTATGATGTTTAGTTCATTACTTCATGACAGTGCTATATTCTTCATTCAACTCTTTCAACTTTGACCTCTGCCCAAACAAAGAAATAATAGAAATATAGAAAGAATTACAACGTGACAGAAACATCTGCAACTTTAGATTTAAAATAAATTGACAAGGATTACAGTTGTTGTCATTAGACTATGCTGACTTTCCTAGTATTATTTTGGGGTCCGATAATCAAACTCATATATGATGGCCAACAATTTTTCTGTGATATAATTTTTAGCTTTTTCCACTTCAAAATCTTTTTTACAATGACACTAAAATTAAATTTGCAGTCCCTTAGTAATTAATCAACATGTGCATCTAAATCACAAGCTAACCATACCCATATACATCATATAAATGGCATCTGGAAAATGTTACAGTATGATATAAATGGCATAATTTCTGTAGAAAAAATTGAGAAACTATTATGTGAAATATTTGTATACAAATTGAAGGCCTGGAAACACTATGTTATTTCATTTTC
The DNA here is from genome assembly GCF_017591425.1 of Ochotona curzoniae. Lineage (NCBI taxonomy): Eukaryota > Metazoa > Chordata > Mammalia > Lagomorpha > Ochotonidae > Ochotona > Ochotona curzoniae. The sequence goes on from NW_024467119.1 coordinate 47,407,113, forward strand.
TGTAGCATAATAGTCATTCCAATCATGAAGTAAGCCTGAAAATGTAACTCCTTCTTTATAATTTTGATGCATTTAGTATTTACTGTTGTATTCTTTCCACATCCTCTAGTAAGAATTTTAAAATCTATTTATTTTTTTTTATTTTAAAGATTTATTTTATTATTTTTTCATTGGAAAGGCGGATATACAGAGAGGAGAGACAGAGAGGAAGATCTTCTGTCCGATGATTCACTCTCCAAGTGAGCGCAACGGGCCGATACTATGCTGATCCGGAGCCAGGAGCCTCTTCCGGGTCTCCCACGCGGGTGCAGGGTCCCAAAGCTTTGGGCTGTGCTTGACTGCTTTCCCGGGCCACAGGCAGGGAGCTGGAAGGGAAGCGGGGCTGCTGGGATAGAACCGGCGCCCATATGGGATCCCGGGCGTGGAAGGCGAGGGCCTTAACCACTGTGCCACCGTGCCGGGCCCTCCCCTCATTGGTTTGTAACCCAAAGCAATATCAAGGGATCCTTTTCCAATCTCTCAAGATTCGTAATACACTTTTTTCAGAGATTTCTTTGGAAAATGTGTTTATACTTTTAATAATTTCTAACATTATGTCCTGTGATCTTTTGTGTCTTTATTGATCTCCATGGGATCATGTGCACTTTTTGTCACTATTCCTACTATTAACTCTTCTATTTCCAAATACAGCGTGAAGTAAAAGGAAGGAAGGAAGGAAAAAAATGTCTATTGATATGTGTCTACAAATTCATTTCATATTTCTCATTGAAATTATAATCCCACATCACCACCCAGAAAGTGTAGAAGGGAAATATAGAAGCTGGCTGAATCACGTAACTGGACACAGCAGTAAATAAATTTGTCCTCTCAATTCTTGGTTGGAGAATTTTCTTTTTCTTTTCTTTTCTTATTCTTTTTTTTTCCCCCTTTCTGAAGAATTCCATCAGGCAAGCCAGTGGAAACTTGACATTTCTTTAGTTTTCATATCCCAGAACAACTGAAGTTAATGTTGTTATACCCTTTTCATTTATTTTAGAACCATCTTGCATGGTACATTTTAAAATGTGATTCAGCATATCTTTATCATACCTGTTTCACTATTGAATTTGGCAATGTCATGTATTTTTATGTTTAGCTCTAATGTAGAGCTCCATCAAAAAGTTTTTGTAAGATTGATCTATTGGTGGTGAGTTCTCCTAGTTTTAGCTTCCTGAAAAACCACCCTATTTCTAATTCATTACTTCATAGCGAGAAGTTTCTTTTTTTTTTCCTCTCTCTTTTAACATCTTAATGATGTTATCCTGGTCTTTTGTGACTTATGGGATTTCTTCTAAGAATTCTGTTGTTGGTGTAATTGGTTTCCTATAAATGTAACTTGAAGTATTTCTCTTACTGTCTTCAGAGCTCTCTGCTGTCCTTAACTTTTAAGAGTTTGACTGCAATGTGCTTTGGAGAAGACCTTTGTACAGATGCCTTTCAAACCTCGCAAATGTTTCAATTCTTTCAAATCTTGGAAATATTTCAATTTTTATTTCGCTTAGCAGTCTATATCTGAGGTGTTGGAATACATACTTAATTCTTCTTTTATATTTCTGTGTTTTACAATACTTCTATGATAAACATAAAAAAATATTATTTTAATTAATTATAATTATTAACAGGAAATTATAATGTTAGAAATATCAAAGAAAATGTTCTATTTTTAAAATTGATATTTTATGTTAATTAAATTTAGTATCATTTAATCTGGGTTCTAATTGATGAACTGTTCATTCCACCATTTAATATTAGCAATATAACAATAATATAAGTAATAGCATAAATAAAGTAATACATATGCATATTATAGTGCTATTAATTATGAATAAATAATTTTAAAATGTGGACAAATATATGACATCAAAACTGAAAAACTTGTTACTAAAACATTCATAACAAATACTTGAGATTTATACCAAAAGCAACTGGTTGCAGAGAGATGGACTGTTACTTTCTAGAAGACAAAACAAAGAAATTTCTCTAAAAGTAGAATACCAAATGTCTGTTCAATGAAATTTTGTCTAATTTAATGGTAAGACAATATATGAGGGCAAAAGAATGAGAGCATCTCTGTAAAATGGCTCCCAAATGCATTTCTTTTACTATTAAAAAAAATTAAACATGTAAACCCCAACAGCCTTCTGTGAAAAAAAGATACAATCAAGAAAGAAACTGAGCAAAATAAAGACACAATTGTTTTGGAAAAAATCAATATGTGTGTTAGCCCGGGAAATCGACAAACATCTTTCCAATAGATGTTTCTTCTTTTTTTTAAAGACTTATTTTATTTTTTTATTGCAAAGTCAGATATACAGAGAGGTGGAAGATCTTCCATCCAATGATTCACTCCCCAAGTGACCGCAACGGCCGATGCTATGCCAATCTGAAGCCAGAATCCAGGAACCTCTTCCAGGTCTCCTACATGGGTACAGAGATCCCAAGGCCCTGGGCCATCCTTGAGAGCTTTCCCAGGCCACAAGCAGGGAGCTGGATGAGAAGTGGAGGCGCCAGGATCAGAACTGGCGCCCACATGGGATCCTGGCATGTTCAAGGTCAGGACTTTAGCCACTAGGCCACGCCACCGGGCCCCTAATAGATGTTTCTAAAAGAGAAAAGAATAATAATGAAGTAATGGGAATAACAATAATAATGAAATAAATTTTCATTAAGTGTAAGAAGACTTGGGCTGCCAAATTTTTAGATTAAATTGCTATTTGTGTTTGTGTTGTATACATATATAGTGCAACTGTCACAATTATGGAATCCTGAGAATAAAGATATTTTCCTAAAATATTCCAGAGCTTAAACACAAATGCAAAGTGATGGACTTTTTTTAAGATTTATTTTATTTTTATTGGAAAGGCGGATATACAGAGAGGAGAGACAGATAGGAAGATCTTCCATCCGATGATTCACTCTCCAAGTGAGCGCAACGGCCGATGCTATGCTGATCCAGAGCCAGGAGCCTCTTCCGGGTCTCCCACGCGGGTGCAGGGTCCCACAGCGTAGGGCTGTCCTTGACTGCATTCCTGGGCCACAGGCAGGGAGCTGGATGGGAAGTGGGGCTGCTGGGATTAGAACCGGCGCCCATATGGGATCCCGGGCGTGGAAGGCGAGGGCCTTAACCACTGTGCCACGTCGCTGGGCCCAAGTGATAGACTTTAAAGAAACAAGCGATGTGGCATTACACACCTTGCCTTAGGTCCAAATTCAGCAGCAGCATGGTGTTTTTGCTGAGATGCTTCTGAATTCGCTGGAGTCCAAGTTATGGAATTCAAAACCACAGTAGTTCCAGGAAAATTACAAATAAACAGCTCTTTATTACCATACTTCCCAAGTGGAACTACTCTGGGGCACGTCATTGACATTAATTATGAAGGACCCACAACAAAATTAGCTCTCAGAAACGCACTGTGGCAATTCATTTGAAACTTCTACGTTTCCATCTGAGGACCTCCCCCCCCCCAAAAAAAAAAAAAAAAACAGGCATAGTGAAGCAAAACAAAAATCAACCAGATTTATAGAAGCTTCGTATAAGTGAATCTCAAAAGACACCTGTAAAGTTTTCAGGAATATATTTTTCCACCTCAAATTTGATGTGTATAAATTGACTTAAGAATAGCAGCTCTAAAAATATTTCACAATATGCAGGTACTCATTGCCTTTCCTTACTGTCAAACAAAGCCAAGGAGAGAGAAGGCATTTCATGAAATGTAATTGTTCTGCTTGGCTAAGAGATGATGAATATATATAACCGGAGACCAGCTCCAGCTGACTCGGGAGCTTGCCAAGGATGCCTGCATTGGCCAGATGATAAGAAGAATAGATAAGAAGGAGAGGCAGAGGAGGCATGTACCATTATGGCATGATGCTCAAAAAGGACAACTCAGAAAAGTTGCCTTTTTGTTTATACACAAATCATCATAAGCTTTTGCACAACACCCAATTATTTCACTTTTACTTCATTACAAAGGAATGATTATAAAATCAATCCTAACAAGCATTATTATTATTTTACTTTAGAGAAAATATTTTCAGCAAGCTATTAGTCATTCAAACCTGCAGTGACCTGGCAGGAGCTGTTGCATAGTAGCAAGTGGTTTACTTATATCCAAAATCAAACATAAACTAATACTATTTAAGTATCACGAGTACAGAATTAAAGGATGATAAATGGAAGGAATTTATGAAAGCATATAACAGATTCTTTACTAAATCTTATAAACAAATCATGCATTAATTATTGTCACATTCACCTAGTGCTGATTCAATCATTTTTTGTTCTTTTTTTTACATTTTATTATTATTAATATCATTTTATGATACAGTTCCATTGGCTCCTGGGATTTCACTTATCCCAAATTCCCACCCCCCACCTATTTTCTCTACATCATTATTAAAATATATTTCTTCATACACAGTCATATATCCAACATTGCAAGCATGGACAATGGCAGAGAGTCCAGCATCCTACTGTCAAGATATAGTGAACAGTTTCATTGTAAGTCCATCTTTGTCTCGAAGTAGAAATGCATACTACATTGTATCTTTACATCTCCGTTTCACAGCTACTGTACATCCCCTTAAATGAAGTCATAATACAAAATCAACAATAGAAAGAAAAATCAAAATTTACAATGCCATGAAGTTAAATGACATGTTACTAGATATGACAGTCTCCATTACACAGCTATTATATATCCCCTTAAATAAAAAGCCACAAAACAAAATCAACATCAGGAAGAAAAAAGAAATTAACCACACCTCGAAGTTAAATAACGTGCTACTAAATGACTAATGTGTAGCTGAAGGAATAAAAATCAAGAACCTTCTTGAACAAAATGATGCTGCTGTATGATCTATAAGTCATTGAATGATTTAATCAAAAGAAAGTGTTTTGAAGAGATGAAACTAACAGAAAACAATAAAACCCAGGCGATAAAGTTTCTGTTGATTTTTTGTTGGTGAAGTGTGTCTCTTCTAAATAATAAATAGATGGGTTTTGCTTTTAATCCTATCTACTAATCTATGATGTTTGAGTGAGCTTAAGCCATTTACATTTTGAGTTTAATACATATGGATGGTACTTTGGTCCTGTCATTTTAGGAATGGGTTGTTCATTGGTTTAGTCTTCTGTTGTCATTTTACTGAGATGTTCTTCCCGTTTGTCTTTGGTTTTGGTGGGAGCTATTCCTCTTTGTCAAGTGAACATCTTGATGTATCATTTGTAGGGCAGGTTTGGAAGAGGCAAATTCTTTTAATTTTTCTTTACTGTGGAAGAATTTTATTTCATTTTCAAAGACAAAAGAAAGCTTTGTTGGGTGTGTTATACTAGGCTGACATTTTTTTTTTTTTCTTTTAGAATCTGGACTATGTCACTCCATTCTCTTCTTGCCTGTAGACTTTCCTGTGAGAGATCTCTGAGTTTCAGTGGTATTCCTTTATATGTCAATTGATTTTTCTCACATGTACATTTAAGGATCTTTTCCTTATGTTTAATTGAAGAGAGCTTGATGATCATGTGTCTTGGTGAAGACTACTTTTGTTCAAGCCTGTTGAAAGTTCTGTGTCCCTCCTGGATGTGGTTTCCCAATTCTTTCTCTAGACTAGGGAAATTCTCCTTGATTATTTCATTAAATACATTTGCAAACTCAGCTTCTCTTTCTGCACCTTCTGGGACTCCCATAATTCTTATATTTGGCTTCTTTAATAGTGTCTTTCAATTCTTGAACATTTTTTTGGTCCTGATCCAGCTCTACTTCCAGCTTTCTGTTTGCTTCCCTCTGGCGACAGGAAATATCTTCCAATTCTGAGATACTTTCTTCTGCTTGCTTCATCCTATTTTGGAGACTCTCCACTGTACTTTCAATTTGCTCTACTGTGTTCTTAATTTCTGATATATCAGCCTTGATTTGCTTTATTGCTTCCTTAAATTCTTTCAACTCTTGTGTTTCTCATTTTTTATTAGAAGCTTTGAAATGAGTTTTATGAATTCTGTATCGCCCATTTTCTCAATGTCTTCCTCAGTTAACTCTGAGGTTGGCATAGGGTTTTGCTCTTTTGCAGGGCAGTTTTCAGTAATATTCATTGTGCTTTTGTCTTTTCTTTTGCTCTTGGTCATTGTACGTCTGGTTAGCAGAGTTTTCTCCTTGGGGCAGGTTTCTAAGCTGTGTCACCCACGGGTCTACAATGTGATTGTACTTATTGCAGTTGGTACACAACTTTTTGCTTGCAGCCACTTGTGCCACAACCTCCAGTGAGGGTCTGGGTTCTTATGTTAAATTTCCATTGTGCTTTCCACAGCCCCAGCTACTGGCTCACCATTCTCCACCTCCTGTGATACCATGCTGATGCTGCACCGTTGTCTCTGCGACCTTTCTCCCCCTTCCAGTTGGAGTAAGTCCCAGGATTAGAGATACCGGGTATCCTATCTAGTTAGGTTGTTGGTGGTGCTGATCTTGTCAGAACTTGTTGTACGATAGGTCTGGGTACACACGGACCTATTTTAACCATACAATACCACAGTCAGTATTATTTTCCTGTGGGACCAGTGCAATCCATGGAACTTAGTGAGTTCTCATGAGCTCAACGCATGCACAGTTCACTGTTGTCCCCTGCAGTCCTAAAGCTATTGCCACAGTGTACAAAATGGCTCCTGATATATCACTACTAGAGTTCTTGATCTGCTGGCTATCAGATCTGAGGGCTACCCAGACCTGTCTTGGGTGGAACCTGTAGAATGTCACGTTGCTGCAGTTCATGGAGTCAGAAATGAGTTCGCTCCCAGCTCAGTGTATGCTCAATCCTTTCCCTTGCCTTTGCTTCCCTACGCAAAATGGTGCCCAATTCGGCTCTAGGGGGATGACTGGGCTATGAAATCCATCCTGTTCTTGCACTGTCTGTCTGGGATCTGCTGCTCTGTCTCTGCTCCTGGTCAAATCAAACGGACAAACAGGATAGACATTTCTTTGTCTGGGTTCACCTCCCAAGCTCCCAGTGAAAGTCCCTTCCCACCTGGTTGCTGCTGGAGTTCCGCTGCTGGTGGTGTTCAGATGGCCATTAGCTGAATGCCTCTGGAGTATCAGTCACTGCAACAACACACCCTTGTGTCTGCTGCTTTACTGTGTCTGTCAGTCTCCAGGTACCCCTCTGCTTTTGTTCTGTCCTTTCCTATTTCCTGGAATATGTGCTCTCTTCTTCATCCTGATTAAATATTTTTCTCTCCATTTAAACGTGTCCTTACCCTATTCCAATATCTTGATTCCCCTCTGTTTTTTGTTATTTTATTAAAAGACAGTGAAAGGGATCAGGGCAACTCAGCCATTCTTCAGAGAACCTTTACAAGAAACTTCCTTTTATCTTTATAAAATATTATTTTCCTAAGTATGAGTGCCAATATAAGGTAGAAGTTTTTATAAACTATTTTATTTCTCTAAATATAAGTGCCAATATAAGGCTGAGATTTTTAAGCCATTTTTTTGGGGGGGGTCACATTTGTTTCGCTTTAGAAGATACCCCATATACTTTCTATTTTGCGTGATGAGAAACCAAAATGCATCAAATCATGTGTTGTCACTGAGATATGTCATGAATAAAGATCAAATACTAACCACAGATTCACTTGGAAAAAAATGATCATGATGGTTGCTTCAAACAGCAGTTTTGAATCCCACCTCCATTCCTGCTTGCTCCAGTTTCCTGGTAAGGCATATTTTGGCAGATAATGATAACAAGTTGATGGATCCCTACCTAAATAGCACTTCACCATATAAATTCACAATGTAAAAATAATTATGAAAGCAGACAACGTTAATTAGTGTTTCTCAGTTAAATCACAAACAGAACAAAAGTGAACATGGCATGCATGGCAAGAAAGGGTTTTGCATTGTAAACATCATGCTTATTATGAGATCATGTTTATATGTGTTGAAATCTAATTCTTTCTATGATAAATGATAGAAAAATGCCAAGCATTAAATGTTAATTGCAAATACAGCACATACACATAGACACATGCACATCGTCAAGCAGTATTTATTCATGAAATAATTTGCATTGTAATTTGGGCCAAGAGACTTGAAAACTTGAATCTAACAGTGCAATTTATGGCATTCCCACAAGTTTATATGTAATTCCTCTTTTGTTTTAAATTTTAATACATTGGTTAAAGAAAAGAAAAGATAACCAACATAGAAATAACAGCATGTTTTGCTTGGAAATGTGACAAATATATTAGATCAGTTCAGTTTGTATGATAGATAATCTAGGTTTGCAAAACTTTTTTCTGAAATTACAATATTGTAATTTTATCAAGTATGCCAATAAAAATAACATTTCAGGATAAACCAAGGATATTCAAATGATCTCAGCATAGTTGAATCTGGTCATAAAGAAAGCTTCCTAACCTATGCTAGTGTCAGCCCTTGTCCAACTCCACTAATTCATCTCTGATTTACCTTTTTGTTTCATTGTTTTTTCAACATAGTACTTTTTTCTACACAGATTCTTATCTGTTTTATGCAAATGAGGTTTGAATAAAGCATTAACACACTTCCACTTCACATTTGCATTAAGGATTCTAGCATTTCTTAAAATTGCATTTTAACAATGTCAGATAAATATTAAATATGTTTATGCTTATTTAAAAAGAATAAATATACATTAATCCATCGCTCACTTTACAAAGAATTTAACCATAGAACTAAATGGCCATAGACTACCGCTTTCAATCGTGATTTACATGTTTTCCTGCTAATCACTATTAATCAACATTTGGATGTCATACAATGTGTAAATAAACTTAAAAGATTTGCAGTCCTTGGCAATGTACTTAATTTTTTAAAAGATTTATTTATTTTTATTGCAACTCATATACAGAGAGGAGGAACAACAGAGAGGGAGATCTTCCATCCGATGATTCACTCCCCAAGTGACCACAAGGCTGAAGCTGTGCTGACCCTGAAACCAGGAGCCAGGAGACAGGAATTTCTTCAAGGTCTCCCAGGATTAGGAAATTAGTTAGGCACTCTGATGTGGGGGACTGCAGCATCCAATCATTGTTTCAATTGCTATGTCTAATGACTGCCCCAATAATCCTACTTTATAGTAGCTTTGTTATGGTAAAAACAAAAACAAAAACAAACCCCGAGAAACTATTGAGATTAATTCCTCTATAACCTGGTATGAATTATGTGGTTAACAAAAATTATTCATTATCATTATTACTAACTTTAATTCCAAAACCATTCAACCATTTCTAATTGTAACACTGTTAAAAGTTATTACATGGGCCCAGTGGGATAGAGTGGTGGTTAAAGTCCTTGCCTCGCACTCCCAGGATCCCATATGGGCACCAGTTCTAATCCAAGCTACCACTTCCATTCAGCTCCCTTCCTGTGGCCAGGGAAAGCTGTTGAGGAGAGCCCAAAGCCTTGGGACCCTGCACCCATGTGGGAAACCCAAAAAAGCTCCTGGCTCCTGACTTTGGATTGGCTCAGCTCCAGCCATTGCGGCCGCTTGGGGAGTGAACAATCAGGTGGAAGATCTTCCTCTCTGTCTCTCCTCCTCTCTGTATATAAAAATAAGTGAATCTTGGGGACAAAAAGGAAAAAGAAGATTTAAGATTATCTTCCTGTCTCTTTCTTTCCCTCATTATCTATTTCTGACATTTCAAGTAAAATAAATGAATTTTAAAAAGAAACAGAAAGAGCAAGGTGTTGGCTAGGCCAGCAGGATAGCATTGGCCATATCACAGTGCCTTAGTTTAATTTCTCATTCTTTCTTTTATTCCAGCTTTCTTTTGATGTAGAATTTTGGGGAAACATGTTAGCTAAAGGAATTGTTTCTGCCACTCATACGGGAGGCCTTGATTAGGTTTCTTGCTCTTCAGCCAAGGCCGGGTCCAACCCTTGGAGGGATTTGGGGAATGAACTAAAATGTTTTATGTTTTATGTTTTTTGTTTGATGTTAAATTCTCTCTATACATGACAGAATTATGTGCCTATTATCTATCTGTATATATATACATACACTATTTTCTTTGAGCAAGATATTATGTTATTTCAACTTCCTTAGGCCTGTAAATATGTCCCTTTCTAGAGATCATTTGGTCTAAATGTTTTTTTATAAATATTGTGCTTTTCTAATCTCATTCTATTTTCTATGAATATCATTTATCAAAAGCAATTCCTGAGTTGATGATCTCATGACTATTGTTTCCTCAATTAAATGCAACATTTTTCAACATAAAATATTTATTGTTCTTTCCTAAAGTTTCACCTTGACTTCTTCTTTATTATTAATGTGTATACACCTGTCTTTTATTTGTTAAATATTTGCTTATTGTATCTTTTCTGGTTCTGTATTTTCTAGTTTATGAGTCGCATTTATACCTATATTGCTTTAACATAGCATTTGGATAGACTTTGAATGGTTATGTTTGTCTCATTTTTAAATGTGTCTTAAAGTTTCAGAATTAATGAACAACAAATATAAGTCATTCACACATATTGTAATATTTCTGAAAGTATTTCTTTATTAATTTTTTAGAAGCCTTATTTATTTTTATTGGAAAAATCAGATCTACAGAGAGAAGGAGAAACAGAGGAAAGATCTTCTGCCTGCTGGTTCACTCCCCAAGTGCCCAAAATGGCAGGAGCTGAGCTGATCTAAAGCCAGGAGCCAGGAGCTTGCTCTAGGTCTCTCACACTAGTTTAGGGTCCCAACATTTTGGACAATCCTTGGCAGCCTTCCCAGGCTGCAGCAGAGGAAAATTTAAACAAAAAGCAGAACTGGTATATCTGATGGGGGTTTTGGTGGTATTCCTGGCTAGGCTTCAGGGCTTGCTAATGTGCAAGAGAACTGAGCCTGAACCAGGAGTTAAGCTGGACTGTAACACCCATTGATTACATGAGATTTTGGGCTAGAACAGAACTGATAAGGAGGCTGTATCCCCAAGTATATGCATTGGCTGTGCACATTAGAGTTAGCCTGAGATCACCCCAGGCAACATTTCTTGGGGGGCTCTGCAACTAGATTGTTGAACTCACACCATGGCCACTGGGGACGGGGGAATCACAGAATGTGTGATCCAACTGTGGAGTGCATGTATCGAAATTGGGCATCCTCAAAAATGATAACTCTGCAGTGGACAGCATGCCTATATTTACTTTGGAGACATGACAGCCAACCCATCTAAGCCAGGCGCCTGATAGAAGATGGAAAGCAGATCATGTTGGGCCAATATCCTGGCCTAGCTAACAGCAAGCGCTTGGGTCTTTGGATGCACTCAGGTAGACTTTGTCAACCAATTGCCCTTGCAAGTGAGTTCCTCAACTGTGGATCAGCAAAACCAACAACTAAGAAATATCAACACAGCTCAAGTGACACCCTTGGAACACTTTTTCCTACATGGGGGAGCCTAAGGCATCACTAAATGAATGTTCCATATCCCCTGGTTGCTAATGATGAGTCTGGAAAGAAAGCAGTGGGCCATTTCCTACCCACATCTGGGGACATAGGAGGAAGAAGGGGAAGGAGAAGAAAAATTTGCCAGATTCAACTCCCTAAGTGTGAGGAGTGACTCAAACTTCAGCCATTAAGACCCCCACCATTTTGGACTTAATACTATTTTAAATATCTGCTTCCTCCAGTTCTTTACTTCTTTAAGATTCATGCATCCTTTAGGTTCAATTATTATTATTATTATTATTGTCTGCCAGTATTCCTTGAGTTCCTGACGTTGTTCCTACCAGCTAGCTGTAATCTCATGGTACCATACGTGATGGCCGTATCCCCCAACCCCTTGCTGCCTTCCCCTCCCGGTCTTCACCCACTGCTGCACCTGCCGATCCTCTGCAGCCTTGACCGTCCTAACCACCGATCCTTTATGACCCCGTGATGCTTGTACCTAACCACACAAAGGAACACTCTTGCATGTGTGCATTTGCTCTTGCCAGTCCTCCTTGATCTTGGTGTCCTCCTCTCTCTCCCTACCGCTGGAGTTCCCTCCTGCCACTATGGCAAGAGATGCCTCTCTCCACCTCTCTGCAGCTGCTCCCATCCCTGCATACATCTTCCCTGCTAGAATAAAATCTCCTACACGACTCACTGTGTCTGGTGTTTTGGCTTGTGGTGGCAAACCGAAAAGAGCTTTAACCGAAAAGAGCTAACACTCAGTATTTGAATCTCCTCACCCTAACTTTAGGCTCATATGTACATGCATCCCTCTCACCTGGAAAATTTAAAAATTAAAAACTCAACTTTTAAAAAAGAAATGTTTACCAATCGGAGCGCTTTCAGTTACGTGCTTCTAGCTGTATGGAGACAGCAGGGTTTTTTTTTTTTTTTTTTGCAATCATGGTAGGATACATAAATGCTTGTACTAATATCTTGTCTCCAGAAGCAACACCTAGATGTCTACCTACTGTGAGGATGCCATCCTCTTTAAAATAAAGGGATACATCATTTTTATGAAACTGTGCTATATTATTTTCTTGAATCCCAAATCCATATGCCACCGTTTCTCAATCATTTTAAAAAATCTGGCATGGATTTTGAACACAGGACAAATATTGCTGTTTTCTGCCCAGTGTTAATGGGCAAAAAGTGTGATTTGATTGGAATGTTATTTACATTACAGAGTTCCCCATGCTGTGTTTAAATTGATGACTCATTAGAAAATATCAACGGATCTTTGGGAAGAATACCTTTTGCATTTTCCTTTGGAGTGTTAGAAACTCCCATTTCTATTCCCAATCTCTTATTTACTGGGATAAGCATTCATTCTCTAATGAAACATTCTTGGATTTAAAACTTTATGAAACATACTTAGGCATGAACACAGAGACTTTATATATATGTGCGTGCATGTATTTATAATATATATATATACATACGACTTTACTCAAGAGTGAAGAAAAGCAGCTTGATTTGGATGATGCATCTCACCGTTTCCTTATTTTTGAAATCATGGATTTTGTTGCAGCTACAAAGCTTTTCCAATACATTAGTGGAGCTACTAGATTTTAACAATGAATACCCTAAATGACTGAATACTAAGCTATTTGAAATATGGGATATTATAGATTATGTTCAGTAAATTGAATTCCTGAGAGAATTGAAGCCTAAGCTGACAGATTATAAATTAAACTAATACAAATATCCTAAAACAATCCTGTTTTCTGCTTTGTGTTTAACTGCTTGAGCTTTTAATCCTTTGATTGGTATGCAAAGCGTTCCCAAACTCCATCTCTCATAAATGATTGCCTTATTTTATATGAATTTCAGTGAGCAGAAAGGAAAAAACACAAGTCAAAAGATTATTTTTCTAAATTGAAGGAAATCCTTTTTATATAACCTGAATGCAATGACTTCTGGATTTTTTATAGCATAGTAATTTGTAGAAGGGTAGCAAATAATTCTGGGTTATTTCTCATTCCATGCTGATGTATGTTGTATCACTGAGGGATGCGGCTTTTTAAAAAGTACCATAGTGATCTTTGATGATGTTGATGTGCAGAGTCCACTCGGAGAATCATTAATGTAAAATAATCTAAAGGCCAGAGATATGGCATAGTAGGCTAAGCCATCAAGTACAGTGCTAACATCCCATATGTGAATGCATTGGAGCCCCAGCTGTTCTACTTCCCATCCAATTTCTTCTTTATGCACCTGGGAAAACAGTGCTGTTTTTAAGACCAGACATACAACAAATTGAAAGTTTCTGTTCAAGCCAATCATGATTCTGCTACTTGAATATCCAATTATCAGAAAAGGGAACCATTTTAATTTAAATAGAAGTCATTTGCAATAGAACTTCAAAGGGAGTGTGGAAAATAAGGTTAAAAGTCAAGTGTTTTGGTGTAATTTCGTTGAAATACCTGCATGGCATTTTTGAAATGTGCATGTATATTTTCATTGTGAACGTTGCAAAATAATGCCTCATTCCTTTATAACTAAAGTTAAAGTTGCAAAGCAACATGTCGAGAAGGGATGGAAAATAAATAATAACCTCTACCAAACCAGTTACAGAAGATTGTTATGTAATATCAACTATTGCTGGATAACTTAATATAGCCGGCTTACATGCTTCTATGATGAAAATTCAAAAGCAATTAATAAAGATTGTCATCATATCTTTTTATAAAGTATGTTGTCCTTATGATCTAGGAGGATCTTTTATGATTGTGTCAAGCTAAGACAGAGCAAGGAGTGAAGCACCTCTCAGTACATAAACAGATTTTTCTTCTAATATATGCAAGACCCTTCCAACAGGGAAAATGAGATTGGCTTAAATTTTCAAATTTTTCTCAAACAATGAATGTGGCTTTAATGAATTAATTTCTAAATCATTGCACAGCCTTAGTACTCACCAGTAGAAATGAAGTGAAATGTCAAAGCGAGAGACACGTTAATCACAGGGCATAGGAATGAAGAAAAACATTTCTCTCCATCCTCCTGGCTCTCCTCGTGTCATTGTCTAACCTCTTTGACTGCAAGTGAAACAAGTTGACGGACATTAGTTTTTTCATGGAGACCACATGAAAAGTAATAATAAAAAAAAAAAACATTGAGAGAAAAGGAGCAACAAGAGTATATAAAGAACAAGAGATCTTCATGTGGTACAAGTTACATTTTCCCACATGAGGACAGCAGGACTTGGGTGCTCTGTGGGACCCCAAGAGAGCACTGTGGATGAGCGTCAGGTTAAGAAGGGAAGTCACAAAGGATGCTTTATTGTGAACCTCGGGGTCCTTAGAAAGGAATTAATGAGGGCAGACATTCAAGTGCAATGCCAAGAATCTGGAATTACAGTGGTTATTCTAAATGTGAATCTGCTTCTTTTATTTAGAAAAAGGTTTATACAGCAGTTGGTCATATAAACACACACACAGACACACAGACACACACACACACACACACACACACACACACACACACACAGTAGAGCAAAGGAAGAAAAGCAAACGCGTTCTACTGTCCCTTCTCCCTGGAAGTAAAAAGGCTGCCTTTGCCTTTATTGCTGTCACCACTTGTGCTGAAAAATAGCAGGGAGATTGAGAAAATCTATTGAGCAACATCAATGATGTTGAGGAAATTCTCTGTACAGAAAAAAAAAATTCATGGGAGAAAAAAAAAATCTTTTGATTATGACAAAAATGAGCCAGGATTCCTCCATAGCAAAGGTTTCATGAAATTTGTGGAGAAATAAATTGAGTCTTGCATAATGTGTGCGTGTGTGTATGTGTGTGTGTGCTTACAGTTTTTATTCTATCATCTAATTGCGTATCTATCACTTAAGTATCTTCCCATTTTGCTTTCTGTTTTTCTTTTTTAGTTAAGAGAAGATAGAAACTAAAATCTAATTTGAGTATATTTCTTTTATTTCATAATACCCTGAGGTTTTTGTGCATCTTTCATGACATTTAATATTTATGTCCCAATTTATTGAAAATTACTAAGTCATCAAGAATTCCACAGAAATCAGCATAAAGTAGACTGAAATCAAACTCAAATACATGTCCCTTGTTTAATAAATTTTGTAATACTTTGAAAATATACCTATTTGTTAAAATAAATTTTAATAAATGGCAGGAAGACAAATAAACAAAATATTTAGTAACTGTTATTTTAGAGGCAGCATTAGTTTCAGATTTCTTTTAATTCTCATATTCTATACTCAATTTCTGTTGATCTGACAAAGGGCTGATAACAAACTCTTGATTCAAAGAATGATTCAAGCCCTTCTCCAAAAGAAGAGATAAAGTCCCAGCTGGAAAAAGTAGATATTAAATAACAGTAACTCAAAACATGGGCAACTAAAAGCAGGTCCATCCTCTTGCCTGCCTTGCAGCAGTTACAATGAGGAGTCTTTATTAACCAAGCTTGGGGATAAAAAAAGACCTACTAGAAATTAGCAAATGACAAGTCCATGTGACAATCCAGTGTTAATTAAAACCCTGAGAGGAACACGTGGCCATTATCCTGAAGTCCATCCTTTAAACCTGAAGACTTACAGCTCAGCTTCCCCTGCGACATAAGTTATCTTAAGAGACATGCAGCAAACAACACGGACACACAAAGCTGCAGACATTCACCCTTTTTTGGCTTCTCTGCCCACATTCCATTACTGCTAGGCCTTGCTTCCCCTGTAACTCTTGAAGGTACACAAACTAGAAATACAAATCTTCTTAGCATGAACATCTTTAATGTCCATCCCTTTAGTTAACCAGCTAAAGCATCTTGATTGTTTCCAATTTATAGAATTCGTCAATGAGGCTACTATAAATGCTTTTACAGGTGTTTGAATTAGATACATTTCCAATTTTATAGGTAAATATCCATAGAAATAACTGCAACCCTACCTGTGGTAAGAACATAAGCAGCTTTGTAAAAAGCAATATGCTTTCTTTAGAGGCTGTATTACCTAGAATTTCTATCAATAATAAATCGCTGTCTGACAGCTGCACTAGGAGGCTGTATTGACTGGTTTCGATTCTGACCAGTGTAAAGGGTAGGTAATGGTATTGTATTGCGGTCTTCACCTGCAAGCCCCTAATGAGATATAATGTTGAGAAACTTTTCATACCATTATTTGTAGTCTGTATGTCTTTTGTGCTTAGCTATCTGATCAATTTTTTTGTGTAGTTTTCAAATTGTATTACATAGCACAGGTGCTTTAACAGATCCATGTTTTGCAAAAGTTTGCTGTCTTCTAGTTGTTTTTTTTTTTTTTAAGATTTATTTACTTAAAGGACAGAGGGAGAGAAAGAGGTATTATGGGGGAGGGAGAGAGAGAGAGAGACTTCCTTCTGCTTGCTCACTCTCCAGATAGTAGCAAAACCAGAGGTTTTGGGCCAGGCTGAAACCAGTAGTCAGAAACTTCATCTAGGTTTCCCGCATGGGTTTCAGAAGCCCAAATATTTAAACAATTTTCTGCTGCCTTCTCAGGCTCATTACTCCACAAGGATTCAAACCTGTTCGCTGATAAGAGATACCAGTGTCGCAGGTAGCAGTTAAACTTGATGTACTCCAATGCCAATGTTCTTATTCTTCATAGCATCTTTGCCAGAGAAGTTACTAAATTTAATGAAATTCAATTTGCAGTTTTCTTTGATATGTTATGATTTTGGTATGTGTCAAGCATTTATTGCTGAACAGAAAGTTGTCTGTATTTTTTGAATATACATTTAGAAAAATCCCATGGATTTAAAGTATTAGTAAATTATTTCTCCCAATCTTGGAAATTTACTTTGAAATTTGAAGCCCATTTGCTTTTGTACTCTGAATGCATATATAAAGCTGGATGTGTATAAATTTTCCCCATGTGATATGAAAATATTTAACTAAAGTTTTTGATTGATACATCCAAAATATCAGAGAAGTAGTTTATATTGAAGATATGAGCAAAATAATGAAAAGCCAAAGTAAATATATCCAAGTGTCTTGTTTTTCTAGATTCTTACCAATATGTTTAAAGTAGTTTTTCTCCTATTCTATTTCCTAGAGTCTATAATTGAGATAACTATCTAGTTCCCAAATTTTCTTGGCTTCGTATGGCAGAAGTAAACTATCACACTAAGAATCATTGCATATTCAAGACATGACAATTCTACAATAATAGAGAAAATAAAACTCAAACTCTCATTGGGTATGTGTAGACATTCAGTCTTCTAGTTAAACAGATGAATAAATTCCAATAAACCTATATTCAGGATTTGGAGTTGTGGTTGAGGGTGTGAGGCCATCGTCTTCTAGCCAGAATTTCATGTCAGAGTGCCAGTTACCCTGCTTCTGCTTCAGCTTCAGCTGTCTGTATCTGGGAAAGCAGAAGACGTTAGTCCAGTACTCGGGCCCTGGTACACCTGTGAGAGATAAAGAGCGTTATTCTGGTTCTCAGTGTTGGCCTGAAAAATACTTGGATAATGCAGCCATTTCGAAATTGGAGGATGGAAGATTCTTGTTCTCTCTCGCTCTCTGCCTTAGCTCTATCCCTGTCTCCCTCTGCTTGTGTGTGTGTGCACGCACATGCGTGTGCATGTGTTTTCTCCTGAGAATATGTTATTCAGTCATCACTCTGTTCTGAGCAAAGCAAAGGAAATTGCAGGATACTTCCATATTTGTAATTTGTAATACAGTTTACAGTGTCCTCTAGTTTTCAAATATTTTTTCTACATAAGAGGCAGACTTATCTAGCGTTCATTTCTAAAGCACTCTTCAGATATTACATGCTACACCATTTAGAATTTATGTAAGACTTAGAAATTTACTGGCCTGGAAAATAGAGACATGTCTTTTTTTTTTCTTTCAATTTTTTCTTCACTCATTTTCCAGTCTGGTAGCAAAATAACTACTGAGACTGAAAAACTGTGAAAATGCTCTAGGCTGTTCGTGATTTCCATTGAAAAGAACTAGTGGAAATACTTGATAAAATGCAGAAAGGTCTGAGCCGAGGACATCTTCATGTCAGAAATGAAACATTTTTTAAATCGCTTTGGGAAAATGACTGTAAATATGCTCTCTTACAAATTGAAAGCATGTCAGAGATATTGCATAAATTGATTGAAAAAATACAATATTATGCAAATTTTTCTAAATTAAGTTCATGGTTCAGTGATCTAAGCACCTCACCAAAAAATTAAAATACCTTTTAAGGAATTCTGAATCTAATTAGATCTCAGGGAATAACTGTTGGATAAGGCCTTGGACATGTCAAATGATCTTTCTAGGACCTAAATTTCTTTACAGCTCAATTTCTTTTCAGCAACAACAGTGCTCCAAGTTAATGAAACAGATTTTAATAAATATATTAGCAAGCAATTCTGAGTAGTAAGTATATTTACTCCTCAAGCCAAAATACCCTGGTACTCTTCCTTCTTCAGCATGTCTCCTCTTGCCAGTAAAGCAAGCTAATGTTGAGAATCAGGGTGCTGTGTCTCCATATTTAGAAACATTCCAATCTTGTTAACAGGAATATCAACTTCAAAACTGCAATCTACACAGAGACATTTTAACATTGCACAGTTTACTTATTTGAAAGAAATTACTATATTTTATTGGTTTATCTAAAAAGTAACTCAGTGATTGAAAACATTAAACAGCTACAAAGTTTGCTTAATTTACAGTCAACATAAAACAGCTTTGATCATGGATTTTTTCTACAGCCCATATTTTATCATAATCTCTTTGCATCTTACCACCACACTGTTATTCCTGGCTCTTACATAATGTGTCTTTTATTTTTTAAAGATTTATTTATTTTTATTGGAAAGGTTGATTTATAGAGAGAAGGAGAAACAGAGAGAAAGAACTTCCATCTGCTGGTTGACTCTCCAAGTGGCTGCATCCGCCACAGCTGAGACGATACAAAGCCAGGAGCCAGGAGCTTCTTCCAGATCTTCCACACAGGTTCCTGGTCCCGAGGCTTTGGGTCATCCTCTATTGCTGTCCCAGGACATAAGCAGGGAACTGTTTCAAAGTCGACTAGCTGGGACATGAACAGACACCCATATGGCATCCTGGTGCATGCAAGGCAGGAATGTATCCACTGGACTGCTGTGCTGGGCCAACATGGTTTGTTTTTTAACTTCAGATATGTTAGACGATGTTAATATTTTTGTTTCGCTTCATTTGTTAAAATTTAGGAGTCTCTTAGAGCTTTTTATAATCTATTGCATAACTGTGCATAAAGGATTATGGGAAACGGTGATTCCAATTTTACAATCATTTGCTGATAGATTCCTTTCACACATAACCAGTGACAAATATCTAAAAACTAACACGAAGAAGGAATCAAAGTAAGGAAATAATCTAAATTCACTAGAACCAATTTAAAATTATCACATTTAAGCCATTATTCTCCATCATCTGCTGTATGACTACAGAGATGAGTCACATATTGATTTTGGACTGGTGTACAGATCTACCGATAGTACTTAAGTGCCATTCTTTAAATTATCTAAGATTCATTAACAAGTAAATTTTCTCCTTATATAAAGTAATTATATATTATGCTATTAGCAGTATCAATTAAGATAGACAAAGTAATAGCCTAATTGAATGCATGAAGAGTCTTATGGCTTTGCTTTTCCCTTATTATGGATTGTTTTCTATTCTAATGTACAATAAGCCAGACATGGGATCAATAGAATGCTATGCTTAGAAAAACTAACAGCCTGGAGGAAACCGATAGCTAATTCAAGACTCTTTATTCAGATTTTTAGTTTAATCAATAGAAAGATGTTAGGAAATTTAGAAGTTATTTTTGAAAAACTGCATGTGTACTTTCCATCAAAATCACTTGAAATTTAAATTTTATGTCTATATTAACATTTAGTTTATGGCTGCAAAATTCAATTTAAAACTTGTGCTTCGGAGGCCTAGCACGATAGCATAGTGGCTAGAGTCCTAACCTTGAACATGGCAGGATCACATATGGGCACTGGTTCCAATCCCAGCGTCCTAGGTTCCCATCCAGCTCCCTGCTTGTGGCCTGGGAAAGCAGTCGGGAATGGCCCAAAGCCGTGGGAAACTGCACCGTGTGGGAGACCTGGAAGAAATTCCTGGCTCCTGGCTTCAGATCAGCTGAGCTACAGCCACTGAGGAGTGAATCAGCAGATGTAAGATCGTCTCTCCTCCTTTTCTCTGTAAAGTTTATTTTTTAATAAAAATAAATAGATAAATTTAAATATGAGATAGATAGATAGATATGTATAAATTTGCCCTGTTACCATTAACCCTTGAAATGGGTATGAAGGAAATATGGGAAATAAATAATGAGAAAGGTTAATTAACTGATCCTAATTTAGAAATAGTTTGAAATAATAAGTTCTGGGTGTCTGTAGGGACACTGTAGGTAACAAACTTCTAGAAAACAAAACAAAACAAAAACTAGAAGACAGGATTCTGAGTGTTTTCACCACAAAAAGTCTTAAATATTTTTTTAAAGTATGTATTCATTATTTTTATTGGAAAGACAGATTCACAGATAGAAAGAGAAACAGAGAGGAAGATCTTAAATCCATTGATTCACTCCACAAGTGGCTACAACAGCTGGAGCTTAACTGTCTCAAAACTAGGAGCCAAGAGCTTCCTCCATGTCTGTACAAAAGTGCAGGGTCTAGGACCTTGGGTCAGATGCCTTGGGTCATACTCTGCTGCTTTCCCAGGCCACAAGCATGGAGCTGGTTGGGAAGCAGGGCTGCAGGGATTAGAACTGGCACCCATATGGGATCTTGGCAAGCTGGGGACTTTTGCCATTAGTCTACCATGCCGGGCCGAAAAATGTTAAATATTTTGAAGGAAAAGGTATATCTGCCCTTCTTAAGTCCTACACAGTGAATATATTGTATCAAAACATGATGTGGTATCTCATCAATATGTGTTTGTTATCTTGTTATATATTTTTGTTATATATACAATTTGTTATATATTATTAAAATTTACAGCAAAAATATATTTTTTCTGTGAGGCTGTTTATGATCTTTTATATCATGCAGAATGAACTTGTGCTTTTGTAAGCTAATGCATCAATATTCCAAGTGTGACATAACACATGATAAAACATACAAAGTCTGAAGTTAGCATAACTTGCCTGAGGATTTCCCTAGTGAAAGCAAAATGTATTCTGATGCAGAAACTAATTTTAATTTTCAGAATCTATACAAAAGATAGCATCTCGCATTAATCACTGCCTTTCCATCTAGTATAAAGCAGCCTTGGGAAAGCTTCAGGTTTCCACATGTTTTCCATTATTCTTGATAGAAGCAATTCTGGATGACAAATGAAATTTAAGTACAGTTTATACAGCTAGCCCACCCAAACGAGACAAGAGTATTTTTAACCAAAGCTTTATAAGCTCAGTGACTTTTAGTTATGCTACCCTCATCATCTTGATGAAAAGCAGGGGGTGGTAGAGTGAGAGATCACTGCACAGAAAAGGAAGGTGCTTGTGGGAATACGCTCCATTGCAGTGCCATCCTCACGCGTGGGAAATAATGATGGGAATGTCCTTTGGTCCCGAGGCACAGTGCTAGTGCTACTAGGCAGGAAACTATAACTTAGGTTAAAATATTTATATTACTGTGGAGTGTGAGGTGATGCCTATGTTCAAATACAATTAATTGGAAATGGTAATTGGTATGAATTTTCTAAATAGCAACTGGTTCTATCTACTAAAATGTAAAATGCGTGTTAGCTGTTGACACAGTGATCCTATTGCAAAGATATTGCCTTATGTGAATGCATCTGTAAGTTGTCCAATATGTGTTCTATGTAACTGAATTTGAAATGACATAAAGGTCTACATACAAGCTACTAATAATTTATTTATGAATTCATAGTAACTTACGTAATGAATATCTATGTGAACATGTACTAAATATTATCAAGATGTAATTATAAAGCTGAAAATTGGACAAAATATAATGTATGATGTCATAGTACAAATAAAGTTAATGAAGGGAAATTAGAGACAGAGAGGGAGACACTAGGTAAACTTTGTTTATTCTTTCAAATATAGGTGCAGGGTTCACCTAAAATTGATGAAGTCTGCCCTAAAGGATTACATAGGTTTTACTTGGCTAGGTGTTTAAACATATGTTAATTCAGCCTTTATTTGCAAAAAAAAAAATACCAACAATGTTTTTATTGAATTATAGGCTGGCAATCATTTTGTTAAAAAAATAATTTTAAGAAAAGCTGAATTGCAAAGTTAGTGGCTAGCATTGTGATGCTGTGGGGAAAGCTACAGTCTGTGACACCAGCATCCTATACTGGCATCAGTTCAAAAGCTGGTTGCTCCACTTAAATTCAGCTTCCTAATAATGTTTCTGGGAATGCATGGGTGTTGGGGTGGAGAGAGGGGAGGATTGGCATGTTGGCTATATCTTAACATTTTAAACACTGGTATCTCATAGGGGTGCTGATTCATGTCCTGGCTGTTCCATTTCCATCCAGCTCCCTGCCTATGGCCTGAGAAACAGAGGACACCCAACAATTTGGCACTCTGCACCCACATGGGAAACCTGGAAGAAATTTCCCATTCCTAGCTTTAGATCAGCTCAGCACTGGCCATTGCAGCCACTTAGGAGGTGAACCAGTGGAGAGAGGATGTTTCTGTCTGCTTCCCCCTGCAGCTCTGTCTTTCCAATAAAAATACACAAATCTTAAAAACAAAATAGCAGAAGATGGTCCAGCTTACTGGATTTCTGAACCCCGTGGGACACCAGACAAGCTGTGTAGTTCCTGACTTCAATATGGTCTTGAAATGGCCATTGTATCCATCAATTAATGCAACAGTGGGTGGAAGAGCTGGTTGTCTCTGTCTCTACCTCTGCCTTTGTAACTCTGATCTTTCAAATTAGTTACAGAGAACAAAATAATGATCAGATTGTTCTTTGAACCACTATTAAAATGTACAATGCAATTAAGTAATTTAAGATATATATATATATGAAATAACCATTGAAATTACTTTAAAATTGTTAACAAATTTGAATATTAAAGTCCTTAAAATACATTAAATAAATAAATACTACCACTAAAATGCACTTTATCATTTTTGAGCTGTAAGTCAGAAATAAAATAAACACTTAAAAACAATGTTATTTGAATTGAACCATATATAAAGTAAGAGAATATGAATGTTAGAAGTAGAAGGTCAGGGTATGTCCACATTAAAATACAGATAAAACCTATGGAATCCATTCTTTTCAAGTTGTGGACCTGCCTTCACTGTACTATTTTCTCTGAATTTTTTATGACATGTGAGTAAGAAGCATAGAAGGCTGTCTTTGATGAATGTTGTCAATTAAGTCTGCATTATCAATTGTATTAGAAAAGTACAAAGCAGGCTGTATTACACACAAATATCCAAATAGGAACTGCTATTGTTTGAATGCATCTCTTAAACACTTTGGAAGTTTGTTCCCTATGACAGCTGGGACCCTTAAAAGATTATATGATGAAGAAGCCCTTTTTCTGGTAAAGGGATTAACCCAGCACTGAGTTAATTATTACATAATAGATTGCTATAAAGGAAGAATCAATCTCTCTCTCTTTCTCTCTCTCTCTCTCTCTCTCTTGCTCTATCTCTTTCCCACTTTCCTCCAGGGGTTGATACAGCAAGAATACCCTCACTTACATGGGGGATTTCCTCAATTTGGAGGTCATAATCTCAAGAATGTAGTAAATATATATCTGATCTTATATGCCACCTAATTTTATATACTACTGGTACTGCAAAAATCCTGAAAGTCAATTCTTCCACTAAAACATGAAATGAACTGTAGTGCTATCAGGAGGTATTAAATTTTTGTATTCTTTGCCCCCATATATCCTGACACATCCTAATAATACATTTTTAAAATTATCAAAATTGAGTAGTCTCCTGTCTCATATTCCAATGCAATGCTGTTGTTAAATAAATTTAGAAAATTATGAATGCAATGGCCAATGTTATTTAGAATGCCAGCTTTAAAACAGCTTGACTCCTGATTGTAACAACAAAGTTGCCTTAAACCAGAATGCAAAGCATTTGGCCTAGCATCTGTTTTCGGAGTATAAGTCATTGCTTGGAATGTCCACATCTTATGTTGAATTATCTGGTTGAGGTCACAGCTATGCTATTATCAAATTACCTGTTACTATACAGACTAAGGAGGCGGCAAGTGAAGTCTCAAATAACTGCAGACCTGCCACTTTCTTGAGAAAGTTAAATGCAATTCTGATCTCCTGGTCTTGGCTTTCCTTTCCTTTCTTCCTCTTTTTTTTTTTTTTTAATTAAATTCTCTTTCTCATTCGCTTGCCAAATACTATGCGATGTCTGTGAATTTACAGAATCCATACTTCCACGTAATTCGCTGAGAACACAGAAAAGGAATCTTTTGAATTTTACTTCTGTTTACTTTGGGAAGTATTGTTAAGTCTATACTTTTGGAATTTTTCACTGCCATTTCATGGAAACGAAAATTGAAAGATAAATTTATTTTGGGCAAAATATCAAAATCCATGCATTTAGCATTTTTATAATCTGCTTTTTCCTTATTTAAAAAAATGTTTATTGCTTCTATTTACAAGGCAGGGAGAGAGAGAGAGAGATTGTTGTGAACTTTGGAGAGGACAATCATGCATTGCTGATTTACTCTCAAAATTCCCACAGCAGCCAGACCTGGCCAGACCAAAGCCAGAGATGGCAGTGAGTTCCAAGTCTCCCAACTGGATGGCTTTAATTTTATCAAAATTCATGGTGTTCTGCTAGGACATGTGTACAAAAACAAAAATCTGATATTTTGTTCTTAGTACTTCAAGATAGATATGCAGACATAAATTAATGTAATTTTATCATGGTTCAAATTTTTATGAAAATTATGTATTCTTTTTTAAAATAAAGGCTTATTGACATAAGGTAAGCAAATTTCATGATTTTTACAATATAGATTAAGAACATAGTGATGCATTCACCTGCCTGAGGTCTTCATGCCTGCTTATTTTTTTCTTAGTTTTTATTTTTTTTAAAGATTTCTTTTTCTTTTTTTTTTATTGGAAAGGCTGATATACAGAGAGGAGAGACAGAGAGGAAGATCTTCCGTCCGATGATTCACTCCCCAAGTGAGCGCAACGGCCGGTGCTATGCAGATCCAAAGCCAGGAGCCTCTTCTGGGTCTCCCACGCAGGTGCAGAGTCCCAAAGCCGTGGGCCGTCCTCGGCTGCTTTCCCAGGCCACAAGCAGGGAGCTGGAAGGGAAGCGGGGATGCCGGGATAGAACCAGTGCCCATATGGGATCCCGGGCGTGCAAGGCGAGGACCTTAACTACTGCGCCACCGCGCCGGGCCCTAGTTTTTATTTTTTTAAAAAAATATATAATGCCATACTTTAAGTTGACTTCACAATGGCAGGCTTAGCATTCCATTAAGTAAATAATTCAACAAAGAACCAGCAAAGAAAACAACCACTGCTGATCAAGAGCACAAAAAGAGGCTGCAGATAATGATTAAATATCAAATGGCCCATATAAATCACTTTTTTTGTACTCTGTGTGCTAGTTACGACAGATCAGGCAAAACATGATGTTTGATTTTTGGGACTGGCTTATTTCACTAAACATAATCATTTCTAGTTGCATTCATTTTGTTTCAAAGACAGGATTTTTTTTATGATCAGTATTCCATAGTATGTGTGTGTTTGTGTGTGTGTTTGTGTGTGCATGCCTGTGTGTATGTGTGTTTGTGAGTGCATGAGTGTGTGAGTGTGTGTGTGTGTGTGTGACATTTTATTTGTCCAGCCATCTGTTGATGGACATTTGGGTTGATTCCATATATAGCTATTGTGAATTGAGTTGCAATAAACATAGGTGTGAAAATAACTCTGTCATTTAAACATTCATTCATTTTGTGTGGGTTAATGCCCATGGGTGGGATGCAATGGTGCCATGGTAGATCTACTTTCAGATCTCTGAGGAATCCCGTGCTGCCTTCCATAAAGCTTGTAATACTTTGCATTCCCATCAACAGTGGGTTATGGTAACTTTCCACTACATTCTTCTCAGTATTTATTGCTTTCCAATTTAACAGGAGAGAGGTAAAACCTCTCTCTGATTTTCATTTTTATAAAATTGTAAGAATTTGCATAGTTTCTTCATAATGCTATTTTTTATAAAATTTATGAAAAATTTTAACATGTATCCAACAAAAATCATTAAAATACAAAGAACACCTTGTCCATAAATATAGTAAGAAATAACCATAAACCAGAAATGTCCCACAATCATATTTTATTATTCTATTTTTGTAAGATTCCTTTTAATTGCAAAAACAGATATACAGAGAAAAGAGACAGAAAGGAAGATCTTCCATCCGATGGTTCACTCCCTAAATGACTGCAATAGCCAAGTTGCACCAGTCCAAAATAAGAAGGGAGACACTTCCTCTAGGCCTCCCACGTGGGTGCAGGATCCCAAGGATTTGAGCTGTCCTTGACTGCTTTCCCAGGCCACAAGAAAGGATCTGGATGGGAAACTGGGCTGCTGGGATTAGAACTGGCATCCATATGGGGTATTGGCACGTTCAAGGTGAGGACTTTAGCTGCTTGGCCATCAGGCTGGGTCCCCATGGTTCTCAACTGTTGAAAACAGTGTTTACCAACGCGAACTACAGGTTTTCAGCATATTCAAATGTCTTAGGTCTATGTATTTCTTTGACATTTGTCTTTCTTATTTTATCTACATGAATAATTTACCATGAATATTTTGCAATCATAGTTTAAAGATTCCTATGTGATATTTGAATAAATGATCAAGTGGTTTTTCAAGATGAAGGAACTGAAATATAGAAGAATCATGAAACTCTTTTAAAGGTTTATTTTAATTGGAAAGGCATATCAGATTTACAGGGAGAATGAAAGACAGAAAGATCTTAATGTTTGCTAGTTTACTTCCATGGTAGCTGCAAAGGCTAGAGATAACCCAATCTAAAATCAGCAGCCAGGAGCATCTTCCAGGTTGCCCACATAGTTACAGAGGTCCAAGGCATTGGCCCTTCCTCTGCTGCTTTCCCAGGCCACAAGCAGGGATGTGGATGGAAGTGGAACAGCTGGAATAGGAACTGGTGCAGATTCAGGATTCCAGCAAATGCTTGCAAGGTGAGGATTTAGCCTCTGATTCGTTTTGCAGGGCCCATGAACCTCTCTTCTTAAAATAGTAGCTATGATAACTGTTTCTACTGCAGTTTGTAAGATACACTTTTAGTTCTGAACATTTGTATATAATTATTAAAGTAATTATTCACCAGTAAATTATTTGTTTCACTTAATATTTCATTTACTAGAATAACAAACAATATGTAATTTAGCCTTTGGGAGAGAAAGTAATTCTAAACTACTAAATACACCTCTATAGAAATATAACTACAAAATAACCATTTGAATAATTTGGCAGCATTTTAAATTTTAAACAAACTCATTAAATTGCCATGATATGTAAATGAAGTTATTTACTCTTAAGCAGTTACATTTAATAAGGTGAGACCAATGTGACTTGACTCATTCCTAGTGCTATTTAACATTTAATTCCTTACCTAAGTTAAGCAGTTTTTAATTTCCTTTTCATACTTAATTGAAGTGTACAGTTTTTCAGTTGAAAAAGCCTATCCAAAAGAGCACCCTGATTAAAAGCATAGACAGATTTGCTCCATTCTATTAAGTACTTAAACATATTTAGTTGTTCTTTCAAATTTCTTTTCCTTGAATCTTTCCATATGTCAAGTAGTCACCTGTGTATTTCTGTAATGACATATCTGTTAAGTCTTTGGCAAATTTAATGATTGGTTGAGATCTTATTGCTATACTTTAAGAATTGCTTTGTATATATTCCTTGAATTCCGCTGAGTAGCATACAAAGTACAAAACAAAGTATTGGCAACTGGGGAATTGTGTATTGTTTGTCATTTGCTTTTGGCCATGCTTTTGGGGAACACTGTTTAAAAAAAAATTCAGCGGTGGGTTAAAAATTAAATTGAACATATGTCCCATATGGATGCCTGTTCATGTCCTGGCAGCCCCGCTTCCCATGCAGCTCAATGCTTGTGCCCTGTGAAAGCAGTGCAGGATGATTCAATGCCTTGTGACTCAATGCCTTGTGTAAGATCTGGAAGAAGTTCTGCTCTTGGCTTTGAATCAGATCCGCTCATTTCCGGTCATTGTAGCCACCTGTGGAATGAACCAGCTGATGGAAGATCTTTCTATCTCTCCTCCTCTCTGTATATCTGAATTTCCAATAAAAATAAATTAATATTTTTTTAAAAGGTTGAATTATTTCAAGCCAACTGTAGAACTACCTGGGAGAGGGCCCAGTAGGGAAACAGTGGGCATCTATCTCTTGGGTTGCCACTCCCTCTGGTAAACATGAGAACCAGGAATGGAGCAGGTGTAGCTAGACAGAGAGTGGCACGTGTGTGGGCTGGATAGTGGGGCAAGTTGAGTTGATCTAGGCTTCAATACTCATTGTTATGTATGAGGGCTCAATGGAATGTTGAATAGACTGGACTGATCAATCTGCTACACATGCTGGCTAGCTCAGGAGCCAGTGCAGGTGACACGTCTGGTGGGGGTTATTGTGGGCTGCTCTGACTAGACTGCAGCTCCCACTGATTTGCTTGAGGGCTGAGGGTATGGTGGACAGGATCAAGTTGGGTTACAACATTTATTGGTTTGTGTAGAAGACCGGGCTGGGGGCAGAACTGACCTAGCAATTACAGCCACTGGCATATGTATAGGCTGTTTGAGGCAGGTCTGTGCCTGACCCTGCAACAGTCTGTGCCTGTTTCTATTCTGGGAAGCACACACAAGAATCTGGTCTGTGATCACCTCAGTTGAAATATCTTTGAGGATCCTCTCAATTGTATTGCTGAACTCAGAACCCCAACCATGAAGAGAATTGCAGGTTTAAGGTCTGACCATGGATGCATGTGTCGGGGCTGGGCCTCCTCAGTGGCTCAGTCTGAGCAGTGGACAGCTTGTCCAGGTGCACATGGAGGATATGGTAGTACACTGGAGCCTGCAGAGGACAGCTGGTAGCACAACAGAGGACAGAACACATTGATTAACTACTTCATCCGATTGTTGGCAGTGAACATCTGGGCAAGCTGAGATGTTAAGGTGGACTATGTCAGCGAATGGATGGCAAGATTGGCAGCAATTCAGAACAGCTGAACTATCGAACCCACTTGAGCAGTGCCTCAGGAGCATGTCCCATATCAGAGACCCTGGGATGGTTGGGAAGGTGGGTGTGGCTTCTCCCTTTGTCTTTCCCCTTCCTCCAGATACAGGAAGAAAAACAAGAGAATATGGAATCAAAGGTCTTACCCACTTTCTTGTAGCCCTTGTCCTTTGGACCCTAATCAACTATGTAAGCATCATCAAATTTTTAAAACATGGAAAAAATGGCAAATCATTTTATGTTACTTGAATATAGACCAAGGTGATGGGTGTTACTTCTCTGTGAGATGTGAGAGAATCTGTGTATCAGTCACATGCTTTCATCTCCTTCCTACTAGTATGGCAAATTGAACTCAGCTTCAGCCATGTAGATGACAATGCTGTCCTAATAAAGAGGCTGCAAACTGCAGCCCCCAGGCCAAATGCTTTGCTCTACCTGTTATTAAAACCTGTTTTGAAAAACCACCAAGTTCACTCATAATCTGGGCTATATGACTTTGGCCAACAGTAATGGCTGCCATTAATACTATAGCAAAGACTGAGGCAGAGTGACATATTTGCATTGTATTCCTTTACAAAAGTTTTCAGATTCACTCAGAAGACAATGGCGGGGGACCCATGTGATAGCCTAGTTGCTAAATCTTCACCTTGCATCTGGTGGGATCCCATAGAGGTGCAGGCTCATGCCCCAGTTGCTCAATTTCCCTTCCAGGACCCTAGTTGTTGTCTGGAAAAGCAGTAGAGGAGCGCCCAATGCTTTGGGACCCTGCAGCCACATGGGAGATCCAGAGGTAGTTCCTAGCTCCTGGCATTGGCAGAGCTCGATTCCAGTCATGGTGGCCACCTGTGGTAAAGCAGTGAATGGCAGATCTCATCATGTCTCACCCGACCTATCACTCTGCCTTTAGAAATGAATAATAAATACATTACTAATCTAGAACTTATGAAGTATATTCAGTAAGAATAAAAATTCAGGAAGTCTACCGCCTAAGTACAAATAGTGGTTCTGCCAATAACTAGCCAGGTGACCATTAAATTCAGTTCTAGTGCCTCAGTTATCTTATCCACAAAATGAAGATGGAAATTGATTGATTAATGAATTTTGCGACTCAACCATAAAAATGCTGAAAACAGCTCCTGAAACAAAACAAGGGACAAACATTTCTTTTCATAAAATACAACAATATCATATGTTGGCTTATGAAAAATGGAGAATGAGATATTCTGAAACATGTAACAGGTTGGGAAAACAGGTTAACGTGAATGAGAAAAACTGCAGTTTTCTGGGGTAAGGTGCTGAAAATAAATGAATGAAACTACTGAGTGTGTTGAGTATCAAAACGAATTCGTTATGCTTTCACAAATGGAAAGGAAAAAACTAGGCCTGGAAACCTCGAGTCACTTTTCCTTGTCATAGGTCCTTTAGCAGCACTTTCTAAGTGTAATTACCATTCATGAAGTTTAAGCACGGGAATTGTATATTACTTGCAAATATGCAAAAGCATCTACAACATAAGAAATTTAATTATATATATATATTTATATAAGATCACCAAGAGAAATAAATCATAAACATTGTTGTAATAAATGTGTTCTTGGGAAATGGATAATTCAATGTTTAAACAATATGAAATATAAGCATGCTCATTATAAAAGAGAACATACATCACCTAAAGGCTTAAAAGATACACCAGCTGAATTTACAGGATAA
This sequence comes from Ochotona curzoniae, assembly GCF_017591425.1. Lineage (NCBI taxonomy): Eukaryota > Metazoa > Chordata > Mammalia > Lagomorpha > Ochotonidae > Ochotona > Ochotona curzoniae. The sequence goes on from NW_024467119.1 coordinate 47,438,572, forward strand.
TGATACTTCATGGGACATGGAAAGGCTGATTTAGATATGGATGCTAGCCTCTGGCAGATCTCAAATATATACATAGGAAGATTTAAGTTTTTTGTTCCAAACACTGAAAATTTAGAAGAATACATAGTTGTTAAACAATAGGACTTTTAAAACTCACTGATTATGTTCGAAGCTTTACATTTCTTCAATCAATCACACTAAAATTAATAATTGAAGTTTTCCATATTATAAAGACAACTGGTTCTACATTAATGATAGTCAATAATAACATCAATTATTGGTTAGGTGTATGAATACTCTAATCACTGGCAACCTTCATGCATACTGCTAATGAAAATGGCAATAAAGGGCTTCAAATAGTCTTAATTTATACATTTAGGTATAGAAAAGCAAAGGCTATGTTGCCTGAAAAACACAATATATTTAATTTATGTATTCATCTAGTAACATTTATAGTGGATATGTAGCTATTTCTATTTTTCTCTTCTCATACTGCCACTTTTAACAATCATATGAACTAACAAATCGAATGGCCAATTACAGCCTGAATGTCACCCAACTGGGAAAACTGAAAGTTACAGGCCTACAGGGTAAATGTCAAGTGAATGTGTTTGAACTGTGGTCGTATCCGATTAGCAAAGCTGGTTTCAGCATATTCTCGTGTTTGGATTATGTCATTTATCCTGCATTCCTGAATATAATAGCAAAAATTAGGATGTTCTATAGCTCCTGGACAACTAAAGCAGTGAGAGCAAAAATCCAAATGTTATTAGTTAACATTTACTAAGTATCTGAAATTGTTAAAGAAATGGCATAAGTGCCACTGAATCATTTCACAGACTATATCTTTCATAGCTGATTCAGCTCTCTATTTAAATATTTGAAATTTTCACAGATATTTGACATATTGCCTTACCTTACAAATTATTTATCTTTTCTCCTTCACTGGGTGTTTAAAATGTGAGCCACTTAATACAGGGTTTTTCATTTACCTTGACCTTGTGCAGTAAAAGTGCAAAGCAGACACTTAAGAGAATAATTAACTAAATGAATCGATAGATAAAGTGATAGGCTTCTATTGTCCCTAAGTCCGAAATAGCTTTCACTATTACATCATTAGAAAAATAAATAAATAAGTAGAAATAAAAATGGGCTCAGTCATAATGGCTTGGTTGATTAATCCTCCACTTCAAATATCAGCATCCCATATGGGTGACAGTTTGTGTCCTGGCTGCTCCACTTCCCTTCCAGCTCCCTGCTTGTGGCCTGGAGAAGCATTGGAGGACTCCACAAAGCTGTGGAACCCTGCTCCCATTTTGAAGACTCACAAAAATCCTCTGGCTTTTGACCTGCTCAACTCCAACTATTGTGGACACTTGATGGAGCGAACCACCGGATGGAAGATGTTTCTGTTTCTTCTCTATATACATGCACAGTTCCAATAAAAACTAATAACTTTTTTGAAAAGGGAAAAAAGAAGGTTTTAATATATCGGAATAACATATATTAGTAGACCTTCAAAAGAACCAAGGAGAGACATATAAATAAGATCATTGGTGTCTGAAAGCCATATGATAAATTTGCCTGAGAAAGCGCCATTGGTTTTTAAAATTTTTTTATTTATTTATTTTTAATAATCTTAGTTGATTAGGGTACAAAGGGTCAAGGGCTACAGGGTGAAAGTGGGTAATACCATTGTTTCCACACTAATATTATCATTTTTCCCTGCATGTGGGGTTAGGGGAGTAACAAAGGGAAAAGCCCCACCCAACCTCCCATCCATCCCCGATCCCCAACAGGAGGTGCGCTACAAGGGTCCTCCTCAAACAGTTTTAATAGTTCATCAGTTCTGGATTGCTACCAATCTCACAGTTCCAATTGCAATGAAACCTATTCAGAATCCACTGGCTGACAGTCTCTTGATGGTTGGGGTTCCAAGATCAGCAGTTCAATTGAAGGGATCTCCAAAGAAACTTCATCTGAGATGATCCCAGATCTGATTCTTGAGTGAGTTCGCTAGTACAGACTCCAACACCGTTCGTCACACCAATCAGCTTATGCACATGCTGGTCGTTGCAATTGCTGGGTCCGTTCTGTTTCCAGCCCTGTCTTCCTCGTGAACCAATGGGTGTTGTAGTCCAGCTCAATCCTACTCACTTCATACTTGGTCCTCAAGCAAACCAGTTGGAGCTGCAGTCTAGTTTGGGCGACTCCCCATAACCCCTACCAGTTCTGTCCCCTACCCTGGTTCCCATGCTTGCCAGTATGTACCGCAGCCTTGTTCAGTCTGTCCCCCAATGGAAATTATCCCGCTGGTATACACTTGGCATTGATTGAGGGCAGACCAGGCTGAACCTGTTCACATTACCTACTGGTGAATCTGAGCACCAGAACAGAGTGGGTCAAGCCAGGTTCAGTTGCAACACATACCAGTACACAATAAGTAATGCCAAGGTGAGATAAGCTGTACCAGATGTGGTTGCAGCACCCAAACAGCACATGTGATAATCAGGGAGGAGGCAAAGCAGACATGGGAAAGTGGGCTTCCCTGCTGGACAACTACTTCCATTGGAAAGCATGAGTTGGGATGGGGGCAGTTCAGACTAGGCAGGACTATGACACCTGTGGCCTCATGTGAGCTAGACAAGGGAAGGATCATGGTGGGCTGATTGTTCCGACTGGTGCAAGCAAGAATTAGAGTGGTTGGGGGTTGTTTGGGCTTAGCCGCAGCATTAACTGGCAGAGGCTGGCACTGGGAGCTAATTCTGTCAAGTCAAATGCCAGAACCACTGGAAAGTGCATAATCTGGGAGTGGGTGTGGCCTAGAAGGGATATAGTGGGCACCTCCCTCAGTTACCACCCTCACTGGACAGCACGAAAACCAAGATAGGGACAGGGGTGGCTAGACAGAAAGGCACCTGTCAGTAGGTGTATGGGCTGGATAATAGGTTGGTTGGGTTGAACTAGGCTTCCATGTCCATTGACATGTGCGAGAGTTAAATGGGATGTGGGACAGACTGGACAAGCCTGCGGTACATACTGGCAAGCACCATTGGTTTGAAATAAGCATAAACGGTTGATTCTTTCTCATTAATAGTTGTCATGGGAAATGCAAATTCCTGAAGCCAGGATCCACTTAGATGTTTGTCTCTATGCTCTGTTACAGACTGATTCTTTGTGAAGTAACTGGGAACATTGTGGAAGTATGATGTATTACTATGCTGTATAGAAGAGTGTTTCATGTGAGAGTAATTTATGCTCACATGAGCTCTAACAGAAACGACAGCTTCACACCTTCTCAAAACGCCAATGAATTTTTATTTTTGTTCTTATTTCTTAGGGAAATAATAATGAGTAAAGTGTATACAATGTGATTATAACATACTTTAATAACAAGGTATAATCTTGATTTTTGTGTAACAGATCATGCAAAATTGGTTGTTTGTTAGCTGCACATTTTTTTTTTCCTACATTTTATGCTTAGAAGGATATGAACAAAGTAAAAGAATGCAACCAGGACTATTTCTCTGGTGACTGACATCTCCAGGTGTCGGGGTTCCGGCTTGGGCCAGGTTGCCTGGCTCAAGTCCATGAGCCCACGTAGAATTGGCCCTCCACAGTGTAGAAGATGGAGTGCTGGAGCACAGATTGTGGTGCACATGCAGGACATGATAGCTCACTGGGGCCTGCAGAGGACATCTGGTACCATAGCAGAGAATAGAGGACAGAACATTTGGACAACTACTCCTAGCCAAATGATGGCAGCAAATTTCCTGGCAAATAGAGACTATAAAGTTCACTTTGTCAGCCAATGGACATTGGAAGAGATTACTTATCCATAGACCGGAGAGATAGACAGCATTTCAGAACTATCGCATCCACCTGGGCAGAACCTATGGAGTATGTGCACATTGTGACGCTGGGTTTATATCAGGTGGCCTTTGTACATCCTCGGGTACTGGGATGGTGGCGAGGTTGGGTATGGCCTATCCTCCTATCACTCCCCTCCCTGCCAGAAATGGGAAGAGGAAACAGAAAGCTTGGAAAAAAATGATCACATCCATTTCTCCCTAACCCTAGATCTTTCCCATCTTGACTATGTAAACATCATCCCAAATAATAATTATTATAATTATAATAACTAATAACAATAGAATTATTTGGAGAAATTACACCACTCTTTAAGCAAACCATTTAGTATCTCAATATGCTTTCATAGACCCACCATGGGCCATTCTTGACTTCACTGTATTTATTTATTTTTTAAAGATTTTTTTTTATTCAAAAGGCAGATATACAGAGAGGAGGAGAGATAGAGAGGAAGATCTTTCATCTGATGCTTCACTCCCCAAGCAGCTGCAATGGCTGGAGCTGAGCTAATCCGAACCCAGGAGCCAGGAGCTCTTCAGGGTTTCCCAAACGGGTGCAGGGTCCCAAGGCTTTGGGCCATCCTCAACTGTTTTCCCAGGCCACAGGCAGGCTGCTGAATGGGAAGCAGGGCTGCTAGGATTAGAACCAGTGTCCATATGGGATCCAGGCGCATGCAAGGTGAGGACTTTAACCGCTACACTATCATGCCAGACCCTTGACTTTATTTTAAAATGTAGTTGCATTTCTATCCCTTCTCTTTTCTGTGCTTAGATACATTGTCATTGCATGATTAAATTCAGTTTAATTTTCATATAGCCAAAAAGAATTTTAGAGATCCTTTGAATTTACTTTTCCTAGGATGATGTGTAAACTTTTTAAAGTAGAAATTTCTTCAAGGCCATCACTGGTACAGCGGATTAAACCACATCCTGTGATAGTAGCATCCTATGTGAATACTGGCTGAAATTTAGTCTGCTCTGATTCTCATCCGCCCTCATCAATATGCCTGAGAAATTAGCAGAAGATGGTCCACGTACTTTGGCCTCTGCCACTCATGTGGGAAACCTAAATGAAGATTCTGGTTCACGATTTATCCTATCCCAACACAGACTGTTCAAGATTTTTGGAAAGTGAAGTACCAGATGGAAGACTCACTTTCTCTCTCCTTCCTTCCTTCTTTTCTTCCCTCTCTCCCTTCCTACCCCCTTGCTCCCTTTCTCCCTTTCTTTTCTTCTTCTTTATCTCATTCATCACTCTCTCTTCCAAAGCAATAAAGTACAAATCATTATAATAGATAATTGAACAAAAGGGAATAATTTATTTGTTGAATTAGCTTATATTCCAATAAAGATTCATCCACAGGTTGCCAACTTCCTTTACTATGGTAATATATAAATTTGCTATTCTGACAGAAATGAAATAAATACCTGGAGGAGATGGTTTAACTCAATAGTGACGATGATAGGGATTCCTATATCCCATGCCAGAGCACCTGGACTCAAGCCTCCATTCTACTTCCAATTTCAACCTTCAGCTGATGTGTACCCTGCAAGTCCATACAAGTGGCTGAACTCCGAATAATTACCCCCATTTGACGACTGCATTGAGTTATGGGTTCACTCATTGTGGTAGTGTGGCAGACATTTCAGAAATAATCCCCAGAAGAAAACCTCTCTGCAGTCACTTCTGTCCCTCTCTTTGTTTCTGCCTTTCACAGAAACAGAAGATTTTTTTAAAAAATTGACAGGATGAGCAAAAAATTAGTGTGACGGGTGTTTTACTATTTGACTCTCATAACAAGATTGAAATCCTCTTGGACACACATATGTCAAGCAATGATTGAGTGTTTAGAAGGTAATAAATATGCATTTACTTAAGTATGCTTTAAATCACTTTACCATCTTTTTCTTGAGTTTTTTTTTTTTTTTTTTTTACTAGAACTTATCATGTCTTTCTCTTACAGAAATTAAATTTCAAGTGTCCAGCACCATGGCCTGGAAGGTTAATCCTCCACCAACATTACCAATACCCCATAGGGACATCAATTGAGTCATGCCTGCTGCAGCTCCAATCCAGCTCACTGCATATAACTTGGGAAAGCGATAGATAAGTTCTTGGGTCCCTGCACCAATGTGAGAGACTCAGAAGAAGCTCCTGGTTCTTAGTTTCAGATCGGCCTAGTTCTGGCCATTGCAGCCACTTGGGGAGTGAATCAGCAACCAAAGATCTTCCTCTCTGTCTCTCCTTCTCTCTGTATATCTGACTTCCCAATAAAAACAAATTAATAAAATTATTTAAAAACTAAAATAAAAATAAATCTCAAAAAATAAAATAAATACATAGTTATTAGTCCCTTTTAATTAATATAAATTTTTCTACAGATATTTTCATGTTGTATGATTGTAGAACTAGAACTAATATATATGCACATATATGTGTGTGTATATATATATGTATATATGTATTTTAATCACAATAAACTTTTAGCTGAACTATCCAAGAATAAGAGCAGCAAAGATTAAAATACATAAATTAGAGATGAAAATGGAAGTATTCTGATGCCCAGAAAACCAAAAGATATTAGAGATGATTATATGCTGGGGTCTGTGCAGTAGGTGTGGATAGCACAAAGGTGTGAAGAGAACAGCTCCCCTGCTGGACCCAGGGGAGCTTCCAGCTGTTTGGCAGGGCCAGAGGATTTCTCTCTGGCAATTATGAAGAGCTAAATGGCAACCATTTCAATAACCTAGAAGAAATGCACAAATTCCTGAACACAAATACCTTACCCAACTGAATCATGAAAAATTAGTATATATAGATAGTCTAACTAGACCATCCTAGCCCATTGAAATCTTGGCCACACCTTTTAAGTGGATGGCATAAGAATTGCCCAGCAGGCCCAAGGTGGTGGCCTATTGGCTAAAGTGCTCACCTTGCTCATGCAGGGATCCCATATGCGATCCCGATGGCACCTCTTCCTATTCAGCTCCATGCTTGTGGCCTGGGAAAGCAGTCGTGGATGGCCCAAAGACTTTGGAACCTTGCACCCACATGGGAGACATGGAAGTGGCTCCAGGTTCCTGGCTTCGGATCCTCTCAGCTCCAGGCATTACGATCTCTTGGGGAGTGAATCAATGAATGGAAGATCTTCCTCTCTGTCTCTCCTCCTTTCAGTGTATGTGACTTTGCAACAAAATAAATAAATCTATAGAAAATATTGGAAAAAAAAAAAAAAACAGTTTCCCAACTACTTTCTAGCTGGTTTAGAGACCATCACTGAAGAACATCCTACCTGCAGGATCGTGCTCAGACAAGCAGGGGTCAGAGAATGCTTAAAATGCCAGGACCCTTCCTCAGACCTTTGGGGTCCCTCCCTTTCTTCTTTCAAGAAGTGCCCTCCTCCCAGCTCTCCCGGGAGGTGCTTTCCATTTCTCTCTTTTTTCCATGTTCACCTTGTCACTTTGCTAACAAAACTTTTCTGTCTTCTACTGATTTCTTACTTTTAATTCTTAAATTAAGCTGAAGGAAGATCCACCAAGCATTTCTGCTAACATATAATAATGCTGGCAATATTAAATAAGTAACCAAGAAAAAGAAATGAAAGAAGCATTAAAGGTTAAAACCACAAAAAAATGGCTTTACTGCTCAACTGCACCACATATTCAGAGTCAACACCAGTATTTCTTAAATTATTTCCAAAGCAGAAAAGAAAAGAATTCCAAAGTTATTCTAGGACATTAATACCTTACTACTAAAAACAGACAAGGAAACACACAAAAATATATAAGCCAACATCCTTGGTGAAAATATATACAGAAATCCTTGAGAAAATACTATAAAAACAAATTCAACAACATCCTAAAAGATCAGTCACCATGAACAAGAGAAATTCATTCCAGGGATTTAAAGCAAGGTTTAATCTTTGCAAGTCAAACAACAACAGAAATTAAGAGCAAATAAATAAATATTATACATCACATACAAAGAACAAAGACAAAGGATATCTCAATAGAGACACAAAATGTATTTGATAAAATTCAGCATCCTTTCATGAAGGAAGCTCTGAGCCAGTTAGGTATGAAAAAAGCATACAAGTAATAAAAAGGCCTTATATAGAAAGCCACAGCTAATGACATATTAAACAGATGAAGCTAAATTTTTCCTTTAAAATGTGGAAGAAGACATGGATTTCTAATTACACCACTCATATTTTACATGGAATTAGATGTTCTAATTAGAGAAATTGATGACAGAAAGAAGTAAAGGACATCACAAATGAAAAAGAGATTATCGAAGTATCACCATTTAGAGATGATTTTTGTCTTTCTTCCCCCAAAACTGCTAGGTATACACAAATTCAGCAAAGTGGCAGCACTCTGTGTGATATTTTTACAGCAACAAATTCCCTAAAAAATGCTATTCACAAGAGCTACCAAAATAAATACATGAAAAATAAACAAATATCAATAAATTCAATCAATGTTTTGGCAGTTTTTTTTTTTTACAATGGAAACAATAAAATACATTTGAAAGCAACTGAAAAAAAAGGGACACAGCAAAATAGAAATATACCTTTCCTGTTGCTGGACTGGAAGAATCAATTTCACTAAAATGTTTATATTAATCAAAGGTGATTTACAGATTCAGTTGGGGAAAAACACTATTGAATGTTGCACGCAATGTCAGAATACCACAAATAGCCACAGTGATTTTTACGGTTTATTCATTTTACTTGAAAAAGGCAGAGCTATAGAGAGAGGAAAAGAGAGAAAGAGAGAGATCTTTCATCTGCTGACATAAAAAGAAATCAACACATCACTGGAACAGAAAAGATGTATAAGATGTGAACCCACAAATCTACAACCAGCTGATCATACATATGTGCTAAGAACATAAATGTCTATTGAAATGCTAAATTTGAACATAAGAAATATGTGTTTTAGAGGAGTACAGAGAAAGATGGATGTTGAACAATGTGTTTCAGAAGTCCTCTTCCTATAGAAATTAAAAATATGAATAGCTATTCACATGACAATCTACATTTACCAGAACTATGGAAGATGAATAACCACAGTGTATTGTTTGAACATAATGTTGAAAAAAGACATATTAATGAAGGCAGGAAGGCAAAAATTGTCCATGTCATTTCTAACAGAGTGTGAAGAGAGTTATTTGCTTGCCACTCATGAAAGGGAGAAATAATTTCACTCCTGAGACTACCAATCCTGTGTGAAGCCAATGATGGAAAAACCCAGTGTAATACAGGTGCACAGACTCTTCCCAAGCAGACACCTGCAGAGCCAAGGCCCGGCACCTCCCGAGTGACTCTGCCAAAAGTTTACGCACACATTAATCCCAGCCTCAGTCAGACAATAGATCAGGCTCCGACGTATAAGACAGAAAAGCACGATCAGTTGTTCTCTTTGGAGATTACGTCTGGTGACACTGCCATGGAACCCAGCAAAAGACAAAGTGACAAGTCTCTTATTGACAGGCCATACACACAAACCTGCCTGGCATCAAACGTGAGACTGCTCCCTGGAAACACAAGCTCATGAGTCAGCCTCGCCTGCAGCCTCAGTGGCCCTTTGTTTGAAAAATATAAGTGCCACTCAGTTTAGTATCAGCCTGGGAACCAGGAGACTGCTTTACCATTCATCTGCAGACTTGGAGCTGACAGCAGCAAGGTTCCTGCCACAGGAGACTGAAGTACAAAACTGAGTGGAAGAGTCTTCAAATTGAATCTCAGAACTCAGTGTATGGCTGGTAAAATGTCACTCTAGGTAGAGCATAATAGTCTCTGTCTCCAGGCCAGTATCTGAGGGCAAGGCCTGTACACTAGTGCAATATAAAGATTTATGGCCCCCATGATAGCCATGATTGCCCAGGCACCATCATCTTGCAGCTCGTTATATCGGTCTCTGCATGGGAGTCCACCTCAGCAAAAGGCAGCCCACAGCACTGAAGGACTCGGCTTGGTCCTGGTCTTACAGGCTCTTGCTTCTGCATATGCTCTAGCACTGCAGCAGTGGTGCCTCTGGCATTACCTGACTTATTCATCACACATCTCCAGCTAGTGTAACATAGAGAGATGATCTGCACACTTGCAAGAAGAGAAGGTAGGTCCATGTCAATTACTTTTTTAGGAAAATATTGCCTGGTCATCAACAGTGAAGTTTAGAACTAAGTAGGTATTTGTACTGAGTGACCAGTGACCAGGGACTATAGACAAAGCATATAGAACCTACCCTAGTCAGAAACTAGTCAGAAATGACCCTTCTTCACGAGACACTCCTTTAGGTTTATTTTCAGTGACAGACTCCTTCTGCATTTAGACAAAAACAAGGGTGAGGGGCTTCTTAAAGCTGAATCAGCAATAGCATACCAAGAAAATCTCACTTTAGGATGCCACCTAGAGTGGAAATAGTGCAAGTGTCCACAGGCTCAAACAAAATAAGCAGATTATTTACAATGTTCAAAATTATAAGTGCAAAAACAATCCATATTAGAAAAACTTTAAAAAGTTCTGCTACTTCAATGTTCAGTTATGTCTATTTGGAAACAAGCATCAAGAATGTTTGGGGAACTATGATCTACTGGAGGAACAAAGCATCCACCAGGACAGTAATCAAATTACGGTTTAGCCACACAAAGTCTCAGATGCAGAATTAGCAACAGCCGTTTAAAGGAACCACTATGAACCTCAGCAGAAAACAGAAAAATGATTTATTATTTTAATACTTAAACTTAATAGATTGAAGATTTTTAATGAAGTAGTAAGATTACACTAGAAAATTATTAAGAAAATTACACTAAGCAAAATTTAAAATGTGATAATGGGCAGGTATGGTAGAATAGGCCAAACTGAGTAAAATAAGTGAACGCAAAGATAGGATACTTGAAAATAGAGTTGGGGGTTCAGTGTGGTAGCCTAGCAGCTAAAGTTCTCACTTTGAACAAGTCAAGATCCCATATGACATGGGTTATAATCCCTGCAGGCCCCTTCCCAGTCAGCTCCCTGCTTGTGGCCTGGGAAAGCAGCTGAGAATGGCCCAAAGCCTTGGGACCCTGCACCCACATGGGAGACCAGGAAGAAGCTCCTGGATCCTTGCTTCGGATTGCTGAAGCTCCACAATCTAGGACCGCCAGGGGAATAAATGGATGGATGAAAGATCTTTCTTCCTGTCTCTCTGCCTTTCCGATAAAAATAAATATCTAAAAAAGAAAAAAAAACACAGACTTGGAGAAGAAAAAAAGAATGAGGAAAGCGTGTGAGTCATTAATCAGATGGAAGTCAACGCTCAGAAAAATAGCAAGCAATGTCTCCATGTATCAAGATTAAGAGGGCTTTTTCCAAATTTCAAAAGAAAACAAATAACAATCATGGTTTTCAGACTCCACTCTCTCGCAAATTGCAACTTCATTCCTACCAGCAGTGTTTTAAATTCCCCTTTTGTCACTTTTTCAGGAGCATTTGTTGCATGTTTTTTGGACAGCAGCCATTCTGACAGTGCAGGGGTGATACCTCATTCTGGTTTTGATTTGCATTTCCCTGATAGGTAGTGGTGTTGAATGTTCTTTTAAATGCTGATTGGGAATTTGCATATACAAACATATATATGCATATATATATGTATATATATGAATTATCTATTCCTGACCTTTGCCACTTTTTCAACCACTCAACACAATCTACAGATTCAATACAATCCCTATCAAAATACAAATAGCATTGCTTATGGAATTAGGAAAAAATCTTGAAATCAATCTGGAATCACATTTTAAAAAATGTAGCCGAAGGGATCCTGAGCAAAGACAGGCTGGAAGCATCACAGTACCTGATTTTAAAGCGAACTACAAAACTATCTTAAATAAAACATCACAGTACTGACAGCAAAACACACCGAGAGATCAGTGAGCAATAAGAGAGAGCCCAGAAAATAATCCACATACAAACACCAAGTAATGTTTCACAAAAGTGCCCAGATCATACTTTGCAGAAAGGGTGATCCCTTAAACAGTCCTGGCTAAACCAGATGTATCTTTATATGTAGGTAATTTAAATTAGGTCTTTATCTCTCACCACGTGTAAGAATCAATTTATGCAGAATCAAAGTTTTAAATTTAAGACTTGAGACTATGAAGTTGCTGGAAGAAAGTAAACACTCAAAATACAGAGATAGGAACACTTTTTTTTTTCTTTCTGTATAAGCTGAGAGACAAATGACTTTGAAGCATAATGTGTATATCCCCTAAGTTTATTCCTGAATGTTTTCCTGACTTTATTTATCCTCTATAATGGTTACTTCCTTATCACATCAAATTGACTTCAGAAAAAAAATTTGCACATAGAAGTATATGGATTTGTATGAGACTTTTGCATTTCCACAACTTTTGTATTAACTAAATCCAGGATTGCCAAATTTGATACCTAGTGCACTATGATGATTTTCTCTGTGGAAGGTGATCTCAAAAGCATATTTTTTTCTATTTTGAGACATCAGAATTGCTATTTCACCCACTTTGTAAGCAAACACCATTTATTCCTGGTATTAGGATTGGGAGGAAGCCTAAAATCCACTCTGCTAACCTCAGGCTGAGCTTGCGCTTTTATTCCATATTAAGCCACTTCATCAATTTATTGCACAAAGCTACGGCCCTTGCGTCTTCAATAAAATTGTGATGATGGTAGTGGAATTTGTACCTACGTTTGCCTTCAGCTGCTCCCATTGCCTGTACTTATTAGTTCTTTGCTATTCACACGAAGTATAATTTTGGCATTATGCCAGTTGATCAGATTGCCATATGATTTTTTCCATCAGATTCCTTCTAATAACATTCACTTAAAAAAGGACAAAAAAGATTGCACAATGATTATATGGATAATCTGTTTACTTTTTAAAATTTACATTTTGCTCAAAGTAAAAATGTTTATGGTGAAAATTGTCATTAAAATATACTGAGCACACTTTTTTTTAAAGATTTATTTTTATTGAAAAGTCAGATTTTACAGAGAGAAGGAGATACAGACAGAAAGATCTTCTGTCGGCTTGTTCACTCCCCAAGTGGCTGCAGTGGCCAGAGCTGAGCTGATCTGAATCTATGATTTGTGTGTCCTACCGGGGTGCAGGGTCCCCAGGCTTTGGACCATCCTCTACAGCTTCCCTAGGCCTCAGGAAGGGAGGTGGGTGGGAAGTGGGGGAACCTGGATACAAACCAATGCCTGTATGGGATCCCAGTGTGTGCTAGGCAAGCACTTTACCCACTAGGTTACCTCACTGGGCCCAGCATACACATTTTTAAATGAAATAACTTAAGTGTATCTCTTAATTCTATTCCATTCTATTCTGGTTCCTCATGTGTTATGAATTAATATGATAAAATGACTTATACAAGAATATTTATAATGTGTTCAAAACATATTTTATTGCCTTCAAATAAGGTATTGATACAATGGTTGCAGAATCTAGGTTTTCTTGAATCAATTTTGATCCGTGCTCATATTAGATGCTATTATTCTGCAGGAAATCCTCTTTTGTCTCTTCTGAAGGTTCTTTACATCTCTCTATCTTCATCTTAAATAAAATATACTCCAACAAAACTGTCTTGAATAATCCAATAGCTCTTCCTTTTCTGCTGAATTCTTTGACAGTCTTAGAGGAGACAGCTGAAACAGTCCACACAGTGTAATAAGTTTTGAGCCCAAGTTCATCATCACTCTTGTGCGATGTTATTTATGAGCAAAGTGTATCTCCTATAAAAGTAAAGTCTTTTCCACTTGCTTTTTAAATGTTGACTATATTTTGATTTTCTTAAATTCAAGGTTAAAATTTAATACTGATAATGATGAAAAAGATAAAATTTTATGTTAATATATGCATAATTTTCTCCCATACTTAGAAATGATATTATCTAACCTTGTGAATTTTATTTTGTCTTGATGTGCAATATATGTGTAGTAAACTTCGTAGATGCTATAAACTTTATTATAAATCAAACAATAACTTCACAATTTTGTCTATTGTATGATGTCTACAGAATGAAAGCAGATTAAAATGGCAAAGAGAAAAATAATCATCCTGAACCGTAACTAGTTATGATTTCTCATTATACAAATGTGCCTTGAATTTCCCCATTACTTAAAGGTTATTACACCTAATAATTGTTGACCTCTAGGTCACAAATTAAAATCAACCAGATCTACAGCTCCATTTAAATTATAATGCACATCTCATTTCTTGGAAGAATCTCATCATGGAGACCATAATTGCAATTTGGCCACCACACACATTAAAAGCACTTTTAAAGTTCTGATTTTTATAAGTTGCATTTAATGTATTTCATCAGCATAATACAAAGGTGTCTATAATGTGCTTAAATAAATTGCTTCAGAATCTCCTAAGCTTCTCTTAAATAGATGTAGTGCATATGTTTAAGTTAATATGATTTTTTTTCAGGTAAAAGTAAATTAAAACAATCATGTAACAAAATTCACTTTTATTCTGTTTCAAATACTCTTAACTAAAAAAATAATAGCTATATTTACTGTGCCTAAATATATTTTTGGCCAAAAATAATTAAAAGATCAAGATACAATATACTTTTTTTAAGTAATGAAATGCCATTTAATTATGAAAACATTCATTATTCAGTGTTAAGCAAGAACACAAGCTACAGTCATTTTAGTTCCTCAGTTATTGTAGCTCCCAGATGTAAACAGATCCAATCTCCAAAAATAGAAATACTCTAATCTGTGCCCTATATAGTCCCCCATCTCATTGCCCGGATTCCTTTCCAACTACCCGGTCCACACAAAGAAAAGCACACTTGGTTTAAGAAGCTCTCCAAAAATCTACCACAGCCCTGCCTGATCCCCGACCCTTCCAAAAGTTCCAAATGCTCCTATCGGCTGATAAACCAGGCCACTGCCACATTATTTGCACCATTTTCATGCTGGCAGTTGTTTCTGAAAATCTATTTACCCCATCTCCTCTCTCTTCTGCACCCCTTGCCTAGTACTCAGAAGTTAGCAAATAAAGGAAGAAACTAATGGCAGTACTCAAGGAGCAACTTGGAAAGGAAAGCAGATTCCAACTCTCTCTGAAAAGGAAGAACCACTTCTGTGTTTAGCAGCTTTGCTTGAATTCCCACCACAACCCTCAAAAATCTAGTGAGCACTACTCTCTGAAATAATTTAAAAAGAAATGTCTTCCACTTGCTTTTAACCTGAACCTCATAGTAAGTATAGCAGGCAGAATTTCTACAATACATGTGTCTTGAGAGAACATGAATTAGTGATCCAACTTAACCCAAGCTCTCTGCATGGCTCAGTTCCCCCATGGTAATGGACATAATTAGGTTTCCAGTGTACCTAACTTTCTAGTGAATTTAACCCCAATGCCCACTATTACACTGACGTGCAGGACTGGCTTTAGTCAGTTTCTGTTTTCTTCTTAAACTAGAAATTAGAACAAAGAATTTTTTGATTGATAGTTTCTAGTGTAGTTAATGTTTATTTAACATGTGTAATATCAGTTATACTAAAATTAAATCATAATTTCAACAGCATGGCACTTAGCTTATATTAGGGAAAATTTTAAATAAAAGATCAAAGAAAAACATTGAATTAATTACTATCATGTAATTAGTATATATTATCCATTTTTACAAGTACCCTAAATTTCATTTTAAACAATTAATTTTGGAAAAGTATACTCTAAACATCTTTTATTAAATAACCATTCAAGATGAACAACTATTTTGAAAACTCAGGCCCCATGATGTGTCAAAGTAAGAATGAACAGCAACCTTTCAATTTGGTGCATAATTCATCCTTTATTCCTAGAGGCTTCATACATTCTTTGATTTTCTCTTTAATACCCAATCAATTTTCTAGTTTATATATTATATATATATATAAACCATGATACGTATATAAACATAGATACGTATATACTTCCAATTCACAGAGCAGAAAGCATCTTTTCTTCAGCTTTCTTATCCTTTAACTACCCTCATTTGGGTAACATCAACCTACATGCAGACATAATGACATCCCCCCTCTAAATATTTCAGTTTATATTTGTTTCAAGAATTTTAATTACTGATTCTTTTTAAAATAGGTCTAAATGTGCTCATTTAGTTTACTTGCCTTGTTCTATTTAGCGCTGTTTTGTGCAATTTTAAAACATATTTACAACTGCATCATGTAAAACAGTACACCCTAACTCCTCTCAAAATGTACACCTAGAACAAAAATATTAAAACCATGAAATGAAGCTTTTATTTCTCCACCAGTTCTCACTAGGAGAGGAAGAAAGCAAAAATTAATGTCACCTGAGTTTCTCCCAAAACACATTTTTTTTTTTTGGTTGTTGTTAAGGAAAAGTAGAGATAAACTCTATTAGTCAGCAGTAGAAAATGAGTTATTATTCCAGGATAAGAATTAAAACTTACGTTTTAGTTTTGTATTAATATGATCTATCATCTATTTACAATCCAGAATTAAGTTATACACATGCCTGGTAATCTATGACCTTGTGTAATTATTTAGTTGCTTTGATATTATTTTTTTAAATGCAAAGCAAGGTGTTCCTATCCACAGGAAATTATGGAATTAAAGCCTTTATGTGCAACACTAACATAATTTCTCAGTTCAGTTTGCCTTAATGTTTGTGTTATAAAGAGTGCTGCTTCTTTTACTTGGTGTAAACACCAATACTTGCAAACACTTGTCTTACAAAAATTTGGGCATGGTGATTATCAATTACATGTACATAGTTACATACAACACAAGGAATATGATATAATCCTTCTTTCCTTCCTTCCTTCCTTCCTTCCTTCCTTCTTCCCTCTCTTCCTTCCTCCGTCCCTTCCTTCCATCCATCCCTGCTCCCTTCATTCTTCCGCTGCATCCTCCTTCCCTCCCTTGATTCCTCCTTCCCTCAAAACTACTTTTGCTCCCTCTTGATTTGTAGAGTGTTTCAAAACCAATTCCTCCTGGATATTAAAGGATTAGTTGATTTCATTATTTATAAAATGAGATAATTAAATGTTACTATAAAATATTTTCCATAAGCATTTCAAAAAAGAGAAATATACAATATATGTTAAGTTCATGTGTTGCCTCCTACAATGTTACGTTCAAAGCAGATAGAGAAATTTGAATAGGAACATTTTATGGAATACATGTAATACACCAACACCTTTAAAAAATAACCACTGGGAACAAATTTTATAGTCAAGTCTGGAACTTACTTTACACTCAAAGACAGTGTTGATTTATAAAACAGAGTAAGTTGTAAACAATATTAAATGTCGGGCCCGGCGTGGTGGCACAAGTGGTTAAGGTCCTCACCTTGCACGCCCGGGATCCCATATGGGCGCCAGTTCTATCCCAGCAGCCCCGCTTCCCTTCCAGCTCCCTGCCTGTGGCCCGGGAAAGCAGTCGAGGACAGCCCAAAGCTTTGGGACCCTGCACCCGCGTGGGAGACCCGGAAGAGGCTCCTGGCTTTGGATCAGCATAGCATGGGCCGTCGCGCTCACTTGGGGAGTGAATCATCAGATGGAAGATCTTCCTCTCTGTCTCCCCTCTCTGCATATCTGCCTTTCCAATAAAAAAATAATAAAAACAAAATCTTTAAAAAAAATATATTAAATGTCTTCATTAATCTCCCAAAATTCTTTATGTATTGGTCAAACCTATTAAATAAACAAGATTATGTCTTAATTACCTTCATATTAGGTGCTTTCAAAATTCTCATCCAATATTATTTCCTGAAGCAGAATTTTTATTATTAGAGTTTGTTTAGAATGTTATTAAAATGATATCACTTGGGAATGAATTTTCACTATTCATTTATGTCTAGAAATTGCCAATAACCATTTTTACAATTCATGTTTTGAATTATATTAATATTAAAGCCATATTAAATGACATACCGCACATTAAAAACAACATTATTTTTAATTTTTATTTGGCACTTCTGATATTTGAATATTTTTAGTTTGCTAGTTGTGACTTTTAAAAGATTAGAGGAAATATTATGTGTCCTATTTGTATATAGTATAAAAACGTGTTTATAATAAACATGTCTATTATTTGTAATATTTTCCCAATGGTTCTAGGAGTAGATTTGTAAAAACAAAGCTATCATAAAAATAAAAGGCTTTTGTGTTCCAGCTATGATTACAAATGTGTATATACATACATACATATAGATAGATTTTATATATATAAATATATTTATATATATAAATACATTTATTTTTTAGTTTATCCTGTGAATGCAGTCTTCATAGTATCAGAGTGCTATGTTCAAGTTTTCATTTTTCTTCTTTTCCAATTTCCTGCTAAAGTGGTCCCTGTAAAGCAGTGATGATGAGCTGAGCAGCCTGACACTGCATCACAAAAAATAGGAGATGTGGGGAAGCTCTAGGCTTCTGCCCTATTCTGAGCCATGGGCAGCTGTTATGGGCATTTGGAAAATGAACCTGAAGACAGAAAATGCTTGCACTCTCTCCCTCATTCTCTCTTTTTCTCTCCCCTCGCCCCCATCACTCTGCTTCTCCAATGAATAAAAGCACATTTAAATATTGACAGAGCATAATCATTAGTGAGAAGAAAGAAATATAAATTAAAATTGAATTAAATACTCATGAAATCCTCTTAATTTATGAAATTTCCAATAGAGGAAGTACATTCAATGAGTCTATGTTAGCCATCAAAAATACCACTCCATTTACACTACTAAGTGAAGATTACTTGGTGTATGTATGCACTGCATCTTTCAAAATAAAGCTACTTCTTAATGTTCAATGATAAATTCAAAGATGCATTTGTTAAGGTGAAGAAATGTGAAGTTCATGCATACTTCCTTCATAATTTTACTGACTATTTGAAAGTCTGTAAGGTCGAATTTAAATTTCACACCAAATAAATATCTATAATTCATGCATTTGTGAAGGGTTTGCATATAAAAATTTTTAATTGTATTCCAAGTTACTCTTCTTCACTTGGTTATATTGGAGAGGTTAAAAAGAAATACATTTTTCAAAAATTAATATAAGGAAACATTTTATGAATTCCTTAGGTGCAATTCCAAGCAGATAAATACATTTCCCTCATACCTGCTACCTTCTCAAGAAAACAGGATGTAATTTTTTGTATAAATTATGATAGTGATACCTGCCTGACTTTCATAATAATGGTTATGTATTAGTGTTCCCCTTTGGAAAATACACTTAAGACATTTTCCAATTTTTGTTTAATTGCTTCCATTGATTTGCTGCTTCTTATTCCATAGTTGTTCATTCAACTCGACGTAAATACAAGATGGGGGGTTTTTAAACAAGAATTATTTAATTCTCACAGTACTGAAACTTAAGAAATCTAACTTCAGGATGCCACAAGGTCCTGGAGATGATATGGCTCATTTATCACACAACCGAATGGTTGAACCTGCTCTCCTTGGTCTCTGATGTGTTTCTTTTGTTTTTTTTTTTTACTTTTTTTGGGGGAAAAAGTTAGTATGGTAAAGGTCACTTGACAGAATGAAAGGAAAATTTGAAATTAATAAGGAAAACCAGTGCACTGGAGACACTCCTTAATCCCAATATAATTCAACTAAATTACAAAGAGGTTACTCATGACATAAATCAAATTGAAAATTTGACCAGATTATAGATAATGGAAATGTTTACTCTTTATATATTTCTAAAATTTGTGGCTTATTAATTTTTTCTTTTTTTAAATATTTCATTTATTTTTATTGGAAAGTCAGATATACAGAGAGGAAGAGTTACAAAGA
The DNA here is from genome assembly GCF_017591425.1 of Ochotona curzoniae. Lineage (NCBI taxonomy): Eukaryota > Metazoa > Chordata > Mammalia > Lagomorpha > Ochotonidae > Ochotona > Ochotona curzoniae. The sequence continues at coordinate 47,458,251 of NW_024467119.1, forward strand.
GGAAGATCATCCATCTGATGATTCATTCTCCAAGCAGCTGGAATGCCGGAACTGAGCCAATCTGAAGCTAAGAGCCAGGAGCGTCTTCCCGGTCTCCCACATGGGTGTAGGTTCTGAAGATTTGAATTGTCTTCTGCTGCTTTTCCAAGCCACAAACAGGGAGCTGGATGGGAAGCAGGGCCACGGAGACACGAATCAGCGTCCATAGGGGACCCCAGCTTGTGTAAGGCAAGGACTTTAGCTGCTAGTCTACCAGGCTGGGTCCCCTAAACCAGATTTTAACTGCTTTGTTGCATTCCCATGCCCAAAAAAGACTTCAGTTGCTGCTCTGGTAGTATTTCTTGGCCTTTACTCATTATTTCCAAGATGTTCTACTTAGATAATTAATCTCTTTTATTTTCTTTAGCTATAGCAAGTTTGTACAAGGGAGAAAAAAAGAGAAATTAAGAATATGTGAAAATATTAATATAATGAAATGTTCTTTATTTTTTCAAAAGTATATAGTCTAGGCAAAGTAATACATATTATTCACTAAGTGGCTATATATGCTGGCCATCTTAATAGATACATTATTCAAATTCTGATTATACCTTTTGTTCCTTGATATTTTCCTTTTACCCACAGGGACATTAGTAATCAAAGAGCAAAAGAAGGTAGGCATGAAGCTAAGGTTTCATTACCAGGTTGTCTGATATAAAACCTGTCCTTTCTGACCTTCTTTGTGTTTTCCTTCTTATTCAGTAATCTTCCATTTTACTACTACTTCAAACATTTGCGATTGAAATGAACACATGGAGACAAAATTTGCTTGGAATTATTTGTTTAAAAAATAAAAATTTAAATGGCTTATTTTATGTTCTTGAATGTTTAGGTAAGCACAGCAACACCAGATTTCTTTTCACTTGCTTGATAGAATAAAATTGTCTTTATACTGCAGCCTAATTACCCTCTTAAAAACATATTGTTGAAATATTTTCAGCACATTATATACAAGGAAAATAAAGCAATGTAAATTACAGACATACAAAACCCTAGTGCTGAAAAATGAAGCTTAACATCAGTTAAGCTGTCACTAAATCAGAGTTATGAGTGTACAGCCAGGTAAAATTCTTGATTATTGCTTATAATCCTCCGTGTTTGCAAAACAATTTCCAGGGCAGATGTTTATCCACTGTCCTAAATGCAGAGCCTCTATCAAGTGTTGAACTTTCTTCTCTGTTTTATGTTGCAATGTATTAATCATTCCTAGTCATTCAAGATGATTTCCTGATCACATTAACATACAAATGTATAGTGATTACTATGCAATTATGAATTCCTTATGCTTAGCATACTTGAAAAGATCAGGTTTGTCTTTCTTGTTTGCTTTAGTGGTTTTGTTAAAAAAAAAAGTGTTTCACAGATTTTCTAGCCTTGAAAATCAACTATCAATTGAGACTGCGCTCTTCTAAAATTATCTGAGGAAACAAAAAATACCGCAACTGCATATTTTGTCTTGTATCTAGGTAAGTGTTATACTCCAGGAGAAAAGCAGCCAAGCCTGGTGGGCATTCCGGGCAAGGTTACTGCTAATTATTTGTTAACTACACTAATGTTCCAGCATAGTTATTTAGTTATTTTTCTTTTTTAAAAGACACATGGGGAAGGTGGGGAACTCTGGATAAGGACACATCAGGCCAGTCCCCAAGCAAGGTGATGGGAGTTTGCCACGGAAGGGAATCTGGGTAGTATTGGCATGGGAGCAACTAACTGAGGGTATGTTTGATACGAAAGGAATGACCTCTGAAGTCTTCCATGAACTGGGACACTACAAGTACAGGTAGGTGAATGGGCTAAGACAGAGTGGCTTAGAGGGCAGAAATGGGAACTCATGTCTCAGTTCAAGGCACCTGCCTATGTGGAAGATTTGGGCTACGTTAAATGGCATCACTGTGACCCACTGGTGCATGTAAAAACTGGGGATGAGAAGCATGCCTGACTAGACTAGGCCACAGTACCCTCCCTCATGTGTTGGAGTAGGGGATGAGCCATGTCAAACCCTGTCATAGCTGCCGCCAGAACATGAAGCACCAAATCTGTGGTTAGAATCTATAGGGAACTTGAGGTCTTGCCTCTGTAGGACTGTGGTACCAGCTGCTTTACACAAGGAGCTGAGACTGGTGATGACTTGAGTCGGCTGGACCACAGAACTCAACTGATAGGAATCCACTTGAAACTCACAAGACCTGGGCATAGGAGGGAGTTGGGAGGAAGCCAGAAGGGGACAGGTTACTGTGCCTGCTGTCACACGTGAGATCCAGGACTTAGAGCAGGCTTGGTAGGGTAACTTGGAGAACTCCTCTACTGGGCCGCAGCTCCCAGAAGGGAACAGAAGAGTCAGAGCTTGGGGAGAACTAAGCTAGGCATGGCTCCAGCACTCTTCAGCCTGTGGGTGGGATAGGTTTGGGGGCAGCCTTTGTTGGGCCTTAGCACCTGTGGCACACGTGAGAACCAGGACACTGTGTGAGTGATGCCTGGCTTGGCTAGGCAACAACACTAGCCAGTGGAGGTGAGAGTGTGGGCAGGCCATGCCAGACTGGGTGGAAACACCTGCCATTAGACTCAAGACCCAGACCTAGGGTCTTAAATTTGTAACATTGTGAATGAGGTTATTGGATCATGTGCATGCTTTTTGGGGCTATAGGGGTTGTTGTTGTAGCTAATTGGAAAAGCAGATTCACAGAGAGAAGGAAAGACAGAAAGATTTTTCATCCACTTGTACACTTCCCAAATAGAAAAATGGCCAGAGGTGAGCTGACTGAAAGTCAGAATCCGGGAGTCAAGAGCACCTTCAAGGACTCTCACGTGAGTGTAGGGTCCCAAAGTCTTGGTCATCCTCCACTGTTTTTCTAGGCCACAAGTATAGAGCTGGATGAGAAACGGAGTAGCTGAAACACAAACTGGCACCCATATGGAATGCCATTATTTGCAGATGAAAGATTAGACAGTTTATCCATCACTGTTACTCATATTTGAAACTCTTTCAGGACTTGTCATATGAAGGTATTTTTCAATGACTTTCTGCCCTCAGCTTCCCTTAATCCCAAAGGTGATTTAATACATGAGTTGAGCTGAGAAAGGTTCGATAGGAATCACTTCTTACCGTGGAACGCACATCTGCTGAGTCAGATTCTTTTGTTTGTTTTTAGTCTGTATTGGCCACACTGGAACAATGATATCTTGTGATTTAGGCATCTGTTTGGTTTCCCTGGCCATTTGGCTATCAGTTTGTCATCTTCCTCATTCCCATACCAAGTTACTTTCATTTGTTACATTCATTCTCAAGGGACACAGGGCATATGTGAATTTTTTAGTCCTAACAGAGTATGTAGTACAAGTTTCAGCCATTGACTGCTCTGATTCCTTAAAATTTTCATTGGTTGATTTAATATTGAATGTACACATGAAATGCTCTCAGATAAAGATTCCGTGTTGCTTTACAGCACACAATAGTAACTGTGCTGACTCTCCTTGGCCAAGCTCTTATCTCCAGTGTAAGGTATCAGATGCCAAGACAAATGTCCTACACAAGTAATTCAACACTGTGTAGTTAACAGAAAAAGAAAAATAGACTGTTTCTCTATAAAAGGTAGAGAGAAAACTATCCTCTCAACCTTCAAAAGAAGGTGGTGGAGGTGGGGGAGTTGCTTTGAGATAAATGGAAAGCAATATAGATGAACTTCTCTGATACTGTGGAATATAAATGCTGCTTTCCAAGGTCTAAATAAACTGAGATAGCTGTGTCTATTTGGGCCTACGACTGTAACTTATGGATTCCTCTTAATGCTCAGGGCTTAGCTTAAGGACCTGACCCAGGCTGTAACCAGTTGGTTTTCCTGAATCAGAATCATTAACTAGGCAAGTGGTTACACATCTAATTCATAGGGTGTGTAACAAAGAAAATGTTACAAAAGGAGTAAAATAAAAAATCTCCTATGTGTGTTATTTATATTTCCATAACCCATGAAATAAGAGCTTTTTTATAAGAATATTATGGGGTTCAGGAAATTTTACCATCCCGCATCGACAATTTTTACCCCTGTATTGGCTACAACATATCCAGTTACTCTGGTAGGGTTTGTACTTGAAAGTGAAGTGTAAGGGCTGCTGCTCTGAAATGCCCACAGACCCCTTCTGCTGCCCTTGTGGGCTGAGGAAGCAATTCCCAGAAAACAACCAATGCCGTCACTCAAGTTCCACATTCCCAACTCTTTTGCACAGCTTATGAAGATTTGAGTATTATTTGAACAGAAACTAGCTTGTAAATGAAGATGCTCTTGTGCTTTTCAAGGAGAGCACAAAATCCCAGAAACTCAGGGTAAAGTTGGCAGTGTTCTAATTAAAACACACACATAACACACCTGCACACCCTTCCTTAGCAACTTGGTGGCTTCTGATCATCAGTTGTTTCCCCACAGGATGGGATGGCTGCCCAAGGGCTACCGCTCAGTGCCACATTCCATCAGCTCCAGGATACCAACACACAGTTTAAGCTGAGTTTTTACTGAATGTATATTGTTTTGACGCCACTGTTAACAAAGATCCAAACCATTGTAAGTCAGACAGAGGTCACCTACGTATACATTATTCAACTCATTTAAATATGATATAAACTATTTATATTAATATTAGACTTTTGAGTGTGGAATGCCAGAATACCTTTTCTCTAAAAAGCCAGATTCTGAAGTTGCAAGCCTTGGTTTTCAAGACTATTAATCATTATTATATGTTTGAAACATATTAAGAAAAAAGTGAGACAAATCTAGTTGTCAGGTAAAAATTGCATTTAACTTCAATTTCTTTGAAAGCCGACATAATAAAAATATGAAGGTCATATACAATGTAGGGTTTAGCTTCATGTAAAAATTACATGAATTTTCTGAATGCTGTTCATTCATTTACTACCTATGTTTAAACAGTTGCTGTGTACAATGATATTTTGTGAATTATAGGGAAGAATGCTAATGTCCTTACCGTAATTATCTTCTAAAAAGAAAAAAAAAGCTGCATGAATAAGCAAACATGTAGTGTGACAGATAATAAGTGAAAGAAATATATTAAAAATACAGTGAAGGAGAAGACTGGAGGTAGAACGTGTTTCTGCTGCTGGACGTGAGTGTAGATTTTAATTAAGATAAAAGACTATACTGAAAGAGACACTTGAGTTCAAGAGGAAATAGGAATAAACACATCTGTGTGATTCACTGAGGTGAAGTTATTACCTGGTTGTGTGTCTTAATCATTCAGTCTTCTGTTTACAAATGCCACAAACCGAGTGATTTATAAACAATAAACCCTCATTCCGCACGGTTCCGGAGCTAGGCACTGCACCTGTCAGCAACGTGGCTGAGGCCTCAGTTTTCATGATACCTGCTTGTTATGTTACCACATGGCCTCTTTAGTGTCTCTTAAAAAGGCCTTATTCCTGGCCTAGTGTGGTAGCCTAGTAGTTAAAGTCCTCACCTTGTACAAGCAAGAAACCCATAGGGGTGCCAGTTCTAATCCCACTGGCCCGACTTCCCATCCAGCTCCCCGCTTATGGCCTGGGAAGGTGGTCGAGGATGGCCCAAAGTCTTTGGACCCTGCACCCATATAGGAGATCCAGAAGAGGCCTCAAGTTCCTGGCTTTGGATTGGCTCAGCTTCGGCCACTGCAGTCACTTAGGGAGTAAATAATCGGATGGAAGATCTTCCTGTCTGTCTCTCCTCCTCTCTGTATATCTGACTTTCCCATACAAATAAATATTAGAAAGAAAGAGAGAGAGAAAGAGAGGAAGGAAGGAAGGAAGGAAGGAAGGAAGGAAGGAAGGAAGGAAGGAAGGAAGGAAGGGAGGGAGGAAGGAAGGAAAGAAGGAAGGAAGAAAGAAAGAAAGAAAGAAAGAAAGAAAGAAAGAAAGAAAGAAACAAACAAAGAAAGAAAGAAAGAAAGAAAGAAAGGCTTTAATCTAACTGCTTCACTAAGAATGTGTCCTTGACCTGCTAGAGCCAGTGTAGACCTTGTTAGTTTAGTTCAGAATGTGAAGATTGTGTCAGGAGTCATGCCCTGGCAGGTGCAGGCCAGGAGAAGCAGACTGCAAGGATAGCCTCCTCTTGGTCCCTTCTGTTCCTGTATCTGAGGCACTGTTGCCTCACCTTTTGACGGCTTGTAATTTTCAGTGAATTATGAATGTCTTGAGAAGATATGAATCCATCAAAATCAACATATAGTGCAGACAAAGCAAACTGAATCTTATAACTATAAACATAAAATGTAGTAAGGCTAGTCTTATTAAATCAACTGGCTTTTAAAATTACTTATGATCAACATGGGAAAATTATTAAGGAATTTATAAACTGTTGAGCATTTGTAAAGCAAATTCAATGATTATTTACTGTACAGATAATTTACTGTCATTTACTATTTACTAGACAATAATCATTATAATGTCTTATTCCATTTTTTATAAGGTCACTTTCTATCTTTAGAATTTCTGAAAGAAAAATCTAAATAATAACACCAATGAAAATCAATAAAATATTCCAGGATATACACAGATGATTAGAATAAATAAGAAAAAAAGTATGTTAAAAATAAGGAACTCAGCAAAGATAAAATATGTTAAAAATCAGAAATATAGGGCCCAGCGCAATGGCGCAGTGGTTAAGGTCCTCGCCTTGCACGCCCGGGATCCTATATGGGCGCCGGTTCTATCCCTGGCGGCCCTGCTTCCCATCCAGCTCCCTGCCTGTGGCCCCGGAAAGCAGTCGAGGAAGGACAGCCCAAAACCTTGGGACCCTGTACCTTCGTGGGAGACCCGGAAGAGGCTCCTGGCTTTGGACCGGCATGGCATCGGCCGTTGCGCTCACTTGGGGAGTGAATCATCAGACGGAAGATCTTCCTCTCTGTCTCACCTCTCTGTATATCTGCCTTTCCAATAAAAAAATAATAAAATAAATCTTTAAAAAAATAAAAAAAGAAATATGTAAGTCAAATATTATTATTCTATGGGAGAAATAAAACCAACACTGTAATAGTTGGAAATATCAACATCCCATTTTCATCAAACCCAGCATAAACACAATCACATCAGACTTGAACATTATTACAGAACAAAAGGAGCTAAAATACATTTATGGAACATTTTATTCAGTATCTATGGAATACGTATATGTCTTATCAGCACATGCAACATTTAATAAGATAAATGCATGTAAATCTATAAAATTCTCACTAACTTTAAAAAAATCACAATAAACCAATTGTCTCATCATACCACAATAAAATAGATCTAGAAATAAAGTGCAGATAATTTAGAAATAAATGACATTTAAATAAAATGCTCCTAAGTGATGAATAAGTCATGAGAGAAACTTAAAAAGAAAGCTAAAACTATTCACACAAACATGAATGAAAAATTATATCAAATACAAAAGATAAAGCATAAGCAGAATTATGAAGACATTTATGGCAGTAAGAATACACATTAGAAGAATATATTGTAAATAAACAATCTAGTGATCAATTTTAAGCACGTAGAAAAGTAAGAGCAGAACAAACACAGAATTAGGAGGAAAGAAAATCATAAAAGAGCAAAAGTTAATGAAACTGCAACTACAAAATAATACCACGAAAAAAATCTGTTTCTCCTTTCTCTTTCCTTCCTTCCTTCCTCCCTGCCTGCCTGCCTTCCTTCCTTTCTGCTTCGGAAATTATTCCAAAAATCTGAAAATGCTAAGATCTGCCAGTGCCTTGAGTGACTAGCGCTGGTTTCAGATCCAAGCAAATGAAGACACAACTGAAGAAAGAAAACATCTCAATAGGATTAGAAGATCACTTAGTCAGCAGAGACACCACTTTATAAGTAAAATTGAAACACGTTAGATATCAAATGGATGGGCATACCTCATATTAGTAATTGCTACCTATGACAAACAACAAAACAGTATAATTTTGATGCGGGAAAGCTGAAAGTATTTGCCTTATGATCCAGAGTAAAATGTATATGTAAGAAAGGAAGAGAGAGTTATATATATATATATATATTATATATAAAATGTGCATATATTGGCATATATATATGGCATATATATATAATGTGCATATATATATGGAGAGAGCTGTATACATAGAACTATATATAATGTATATATATATAATTTTGTGTATATATATATATAGAGAGAGAATTATGGTCCTTTGAATATAATGTTGTAAGTAACAGAAAGAGCTATTTGGAAAAAGGAAAGAAATGAAGGACATAAAATTAGAAAGAAAATATTTAAAATATTCACGGTCCAAAATTTACATGATTTTGGGCCTGGCACAACGGCCTAGGAGCTAAATTCTTGCCTTGCATATCCCTGTATCCCATACCGGTGGCGGTTCATATTCCAGCTGCTCTGTTTTCCATCTAACTCCCTGTTTGTTGCCTGGGAAAACAGGAGAAGATGACCCAAAGCCTTGGGACTCTGCAACCGCATGGGAGACCCAGGAGAAATTCCAGGCTCCTGGCTTCGCATTGCTGTAGGCACTTGGGGAGTGAACCAATATATAATATATCACATGATTATTTACATGGAAAACATGTATCTTCCATCAGAAAGGTATTTGAGTAACAAGCTTGGTAAAGTTATAGGACACAGATTCAGCATATAAAATAATGATAGTGGTTTTATACACAAATAGAAATCTTGTTGAAAGTATAATTAAAACTAATCCCATTAACAGTAGTTTACAAAATAAATTTTATCAAATCAGCAAATTATACCTACAATGGAAATTAAAACACATTAATAAAGAAACCACAGAGGATACAGTAAAACTGGAAAATATCCCTTGTTCACATATTGACATGTTATTATTATGATGTCCATACTACCTAAAGCAATCCATATATATGTGATATATGATATATGATATGATATATGATATATCCAATGCGAACATAATCAAAATATGAGTGGCATTTTTTTTCCAGAATTAGAGAACAAATTAGAAAATTCTTATGGAACAAAAATTAACCAGAATACATAAAGCAACCTTGAACAAAAAGTAAAGTTGGGTGCAGCATAGTATCTAACTTCTTTTTTAAAATAGGTGTATTTATTTTTATTGAAAAGGTAAATACAGAGAGAAGGAGATACAGAAAGAGAAATCTTCCATCCGCTGTTTCTCTCCTCAAGTGGCCACAACAACCAACACTGAACTGATAGTAAGCCAGAAGTTTCTTTCGGGTTTCCGACGCTGGTATTGAGTCCCAAAGCTTTGGACTGTCCTCCACTGCATTTTCAGGCCACAGACAGGGAGCTGGATGGATGGAAGCAGAACAGCCAGGATTAGAACGGGCTGCTCTGTGGGATCTCAGCAGATGCAAAATGAGGACTTCAGCGACTAGGCTACTGCACTGTGCCCCTAACTTCCTTTTTCTTTTTTTTTTTTTCTTAATTAAAATATTTCCTTGATTTGAAATGCCTAACAGCGGAGAATGAGAGAAAGAGATAGAGAAAGTATGTGTGCTTCCATCTACTCGTTCACTCTCCAAATAACCGAATCAGCTGTGCTGGGCCAGGAGATTCTTCCAGGTCTTCTAAGTGAGTTTACTGGCCCACGCAGTTTGCCAACCTCCCACTGCTTCCCCAGCTGCATTCTCGGGGAGTTGTGTTGAAGCAGAGAAGCCAAGATTCAAGCGCACACCCACTCGGGTGTTGGCATCGGATAGATGGAACTAAATAATGTTCTGTTAGGTAAAAACAATCAAACACAGCAAGACAACCACTACATGTTCTTTCTATGTGGAAGCTAAGAATATTCAATCTGAACATAGAGCTGTAAGTACTAGAGGCTGAGATAAAGCAGCCATATAACCAGTGCAAATTGGAGTTAGAAATACTAAGTTCCTGATTGTATGAAACTTAATGGAATTGTTGCCATTTACACCCAAATGTCAAATATTTTATGAGGTGATAGAAGAGAGGAGTTCTAAAATTAAATCATACAGTAAGATCAAAGAGGGGGAGGTAATGACTAAGTGGATTTAATCGTTACACACTATATACATGTGTTGAAAAATTGTACCCAATAAATATACCAACTTTTGATGACACAAATTTCGAAGAATTAAATATATGTAGATTTTAAAAGAAAATTGGACAAGTGCTGTGGTCTGGGCCACCAAGTCATGGCACCAAATATCGGGTCCCTTGTCCCATGAGCAAGACCCCAATACGGTATAGATTCTTTGAAAAGTTTATTGCTTAAGACTTCAAGCGTTGTGGCAAAGAAAAAAATAGTTACAACAGTTGTAAGATTTATTACAGTAAAGCAAAAGCAGCCTAGCGATAGCCTTGAAGTGATAGCAGGAGCTCTAGCTCTGGCTCTAGCCTTAGCTCTAGCCTTGAAGCGCGCCTGGGAGAATCTTTTCTTAACTATTTTTCTCCCAGACCTTTTTACATTACACAAACCAATCCATACACAGCTCCTCACATCATGTGATAAACACACCAATCATGACTTAGGTCACGTAGCTTCCCTGCGTGCTCGGCCCAATCCTCAGTAACTTCCCAAAACCTGTTTACCACCTTTGTGCCATGAAGCAATGGTCAACAAGCGCCATCTTTGAGGCGCAGCTCTGCTCTCCACACTGTGGCACAGTGGATTAAGGATTTGTATGCCCTCATTTCCTACCAGAGTATCTGGGTTAAATTTTGTTTGTTTTGCTTACCAGGAGTTTCCTTGGTGATTCCCCTGGAAACTTCTGAGAGGCAAAAGATAATTGGGATAGCAATTCAGAATTCTTCAAACCTTAGGGAACACGTTCAAAGATAAATAAATAAAATACAATAAAACAGATGTCAGGCCAGTTCTTCTGAAGTGTTTTTATCTTTACATGTCTGTCTTGGCAGAACAATTGATTTTGGTTAGATATGATTATCTATTATTGTGGGAATGGGCTAGATTTTTGATGATATGGAGACAACTATATCACCATAGAAAAAATAAGCTCCGTGAAATATTTATTTTTGAGATCTGATAGATCAGGAAGACCATGAAGCTAGGGGGCAGAGCTCTTGTGTGACGTTGTAAGCTGCTGCTGTGGTTCCAGCAGAGATATGGGTACCGCTTCAAGTCCAGGCTGTGAGCTTATCTAATTCCCTGCTAATATGCATAGCAAGTAAGGAAGTTCTGCTTGGTTGGGACCTTGTATCAGTGTGGGAGACTCAGAAGCTCCTGGCTCCCAATGTCAGCCTGGCCCAGCGCCAATCATTGCAACCATCAGGGGAATGCAAGAGTGGATGTAAGACCAATCTCTCTGTGTGTCTCTGTGTTTAAATAGTTTAAAAAGTTCATAAACCTGAAACATTCAAATTAGTTGAACATACTGGTTTGCATGCAAAGTGATAAGTTCAGTCGTTGCAGTGCAGTCATTTCTGTACCCAACGGTTCTATCAATACTGGTTTTATTTTTTCCAGTCTTGAAGCCAAGTATCTTTTGGACAAAAAGGATGATTGGTAGAAAGAGCAAAACATTGAAGGGCATATTTGATATGACTGACTCAATTGTACTAGAAAATCAAAAATTTAAATTAGTGATTAACTTTCCATTGGTATTAAAGCTGAACTTATATAATGCTTTTGGGTGCTTGCAAATATATTGCTTCGCAACTGAGTTTTTGAAGACAATGTTCTGAGATAAAGAATCAGCAGATACTATCAGCAATACAAGGTGATGTAAGTGTCTAGGAAGAATGCAGCACATTGAATACACTGTTCTTCACTGAATTGTGCTTATTTAAGTGTATTTGACACTTCTTTAAAAAAATCAAAGAGAGTTTCTGGATTACATAAAATAGGATTTTCATGACTAATGTTATTATTCTCAAATTTAAACATGACATAAGCCTCATGATTTCAGTATATATATATTTTTTCTCATACTATTCAAACACTACTGTAAAAAATTACATATATGATTCAATATGAAGTAATTTTACTGGATATAAAAAAATCAGTAGTTATTTTTCCAAAGTCATGATTTTTTTTAAAGATTTATTTTATTTTTATTGGAAAGGCAGATATACAGAGAGGAGAGACAGAGAGGAAGATCTTCCGTCCAATGATTCACTCCCTAAGTGGTGCCAACGGCCAGAGCTGAGCCAATCCGAAGCCAGGAGCCTCTTCCGGGTCTCCCACATAGGTGCAGGGTCCAGGCAGGGAGCTGGATGGGAAGCAGGGCTGCTGGGATTAGAACCAGCGCCCATATAGGATCCTGGGTGTGCAAGGCGAGGACCTTAACCACTGCGCCATCATGCCGGGCCCAGTCATGATTGTTAAGTAACAATATTTTCTCCCATCTTCCTAAGTAAACTTATTTGAAATGAATTTAATGACAAAAATCTTAAACAGCAACTAATTTATTTGTCATGTTCTATGTATGAAGGAATTGGATCCAAGAGTTGCTGTGACTCACTCAAGTTCCAACTAGGAAGTTGGCAGATTCAGCCTATAACTTGGAAACCCAATCCAGCACTTTTTTAAAAATATGATTCATATTTGTACACAATATATTATACTTATGTAAAACAAATGTATTTTAGCAGCTTTTTTGTAGCTAACATATAAATAATATGTAACATTTATACATTTTTGAAGCACATAATTTGTTGTTTTTGGTCATATGCATTCACCCATCGCTATAAAAAGTTTCTTGGTATCCTATATAATGGTAATAATACTTAACATAAGATGTAACTTCTTCATAAAATTTTAAATATACATGCTTCATTATTAACTGCTGGTTCTTTGTTACATAGTGGAGCTCTAGAAGATACTTATCTTGCATAATTGAAGTTCAATTCCCCATTTCCTTCTCCCCCCAGCTTCTAGCAACCACTATTCTATTTTCTGCTTTAATGGTTTGATTATTTTATATACCTTATATTAGTGGGATTGTGTCCTTCGGTGTCCGTTTTATTTCACTGAGCATACTGTCCTTCAAATTTATACAGATTGTTGAAGTGGCAGAATGCCCTTATTTTTAAGGTTGAATGATATGCCGTGCATTTATAGTTTTACTCAAGTTTTCTTACTCCAGTATCTGAATGTTCTGTCCAATACTGAAGTGTTCAGTGTACTGAAGACGGTTATTACTGTACTGCTGTTTCTAAACATTTCTCGCATCATTTCTAAGAATGCTTGCTTTATAGACTGAGCTTTTCTGGTGTTTAGTTCATTTATTTTCATAATTGTATCTTCCAAGTTAAGTGAACTTCCCTTCATATGATATCCTCCTTTAATTTTGCTTTTGGCTTTTCGTTTAACTTTGTATTGAAGACAATCATATTGAAAAGTGAGGACAAAATACTGTATGCATCTCCACTTCTAGATCAAAGAGGGACCCCCAAAGAAATTGTTAAATTTTATATTTTGACAATAGAATGTGTGTGTGTGCATATTTAGGAAGTGAATGGAATAAAATGCAAAAGTTATTAAATGCTTGTAGGAACACAAATAAATAATGGAATGATACATAATAGCACATGAATATGTATAATCGATAGCAAAATATTATGAATGGGGACCCATGTGAGTCCCAGTTGCTCCATTTATAATACAGATATCTGCTAATGTGCCTAGGAAAATGTGCAAGATGCTCCAAGTGTTTGTGCTCCTGCACCCTTACTATAGAGCAGGAAGAATCTCATGACTTCTGATTTTGACCTAGGCCAGCCAATGCTGCCATTTGGAAAGTAACCAGCATATGAAAAATCCCTCTCTATATATATCTTTTTTTTCCTCTCCCTCTTTCTTTGAAACTCTGTTTTTCAAATAAATCTTTTAGAAGTATTATTTGTAACATCTAGATACAATTCTAAGAATATAATGTCATGTCCATTTTACCATCCCACTCCTAATATATATTTTAACTAAGGAGAAGAAATTCTACTTTCATTCATTCATCCTATCATTTAAATTCTCACTGTTTACATTGTAAATTTCGAGTGATTGCTACTTTCCATTTCAACTGACTAAAATCCTTTACTCTGCCCTTACTTTCCATAACACATAATGAGCTTATCATTAAAACTGCCTATTATCAAATTTACACATTTAACAACTAGGTCAAACCATCTCTTATTATGATTATTCTCTGGATTATGTTGTTATTTTAAGCAATCATTAGGTAGTTAATAAGGTATGGAACAAGCTAAAATCTGTGAATCAGCATGTTTATAAAAGGATGAAAATCTATAAAACTGTATATGTGAAAATCAGAGTTGTGGATAGTTCAAAAAGCAAAACCCTTAAAATAATTTCATAAAAAAGTATTTATTTCACGTTGATTGCCATTGCTTAAAAAGAATGACTAGTTCTTGTATTAAAGCACTGTGAGGGCCAAAAGAGATTATCTGATTTTATCCATTTATCTTCAAAATGTGTTCAACTTTGATTAAATTTTAGAAACTATTTAGGACCCTGTACAATGAGAAAGACAGCTATGTAAACCTATCAAAAATCATTATTCTGTGCTTTTAATTTCGACTCATCAGCAAGGAAAATGAATTGTTTTACATCTGAAGTGGTATGTTTGAATCATTTAAAGACTGCTTCACTTGTTTTGCATTCATTTATGATGCAAAATTCAAAGGCACTTTATACAGTATAAATTTTAATGACATTCAATTTTTATAACGTTTATTTCTTGCATGCTACAAGGTGAAATTTCTTGTGTACAATAATGTGGCCAGCAATGTGGGAAAAGCACTTACGTAAGGCAGCCACTTAGGGAGTGAACCAGCAGAGGGAAGATCTTTCTGTCTCTCCTCTCTGTGAATCTGCCTTTCCAATAAAAAATAATTCTTTTCTAAACATAAAATACATCCATGTGGTATTTTCTGATGCTCCTGGGCCCAGGGTGATAGCATAATGGTTAAGGTCCTTGCCTTAAATGGGCCAGGATCCCTTATGCTTGCTGGTTCTAATCCCGGCAGCTCCACTTCCCATCCAGCTCCCTGCTTGTGGCCTGGGAAAGCAGTTGAGGATGGCCCAAGGCCTTGGGACGCTGCACCCCTGCGGGAGACCCAGAAAGAAGTCCCTGGCTCCTGGCTCCTGACCATTGAGGCCACTTGGGGAGTGAATCATTGAATGGAAAATCTTCCTCTCTATTTCTCCACCTCTCTGTACATCTGCCTTTCGAAGAAAATAAATAAATCTTTTTTAAAAATGCTCCTGTGAAATAACATATTTTATGTGGAAATGTGCCTCTACATACAATTAACTGTGTCCAATATGTTAAATATTTTCTTTCAGCAGAGTTGATTCCATTTTTTCTTCTCTTCTCATGCATTGGACCCATATTGTTAAGTCTTGAATAAAGTTCCTATGCTTGTTAGCTAGGTGTGAAGAAATACGTTTTTGAATGTTATAATATTCTCAAAAATATTCAGCACTGCTTTATTATTCTCAAATATCATTTTTGCTATTTTCCATCCCAGGATTAAAATATTCCAAATCAGCCTTCAATTACTATTTGTTGTAACAAATCTTTTTCAAAAGAGATTTAGGTAACAACAAAAGGAGATGATGAAATTTATGTTTTTAACAGATTCTGACATAAAGAAAGTAATTTGCATCAGTATGACTGAGAATCTTTTATTATTAAATAAACTCCTTCTTGTACCCCCTATTAAATAAACTATTATTAAATAAACTCCTACTTGTACCAGGAAGTTGATAAACATTTTTAAGGAATATTAACATTATAGACAATAGTAAAAAATAAAGTAAAAAGAATACTTGGAAAAATATGCTTGAGAAATGAAATTTTATTTAATACTGCAATTTTCTTTGATACAGAGTTTTACACAGTGTCAGCTGAATATCAGGATAAGGTAAAAGCAAAAGAGACATATCTGGTTATTTAAATATCAGTATCTGAACAAACATTCAACACAGAATTTACTGCTGGCTAGCCCAGGATAACCTGATTGGACCAAAGTAACTGAGTAATTTTTCAGCTATTTCCAACACATTTTGTTTTAAACAACCGAAGCAAGTATCAATGAGACCATAACATTCAAAGCTTCCCAAAACACATGGGGATGAAATACATATTGTCAGATTAAAGTAGAATTAAAATATATATTAAAAATATATATCTTCCTAATCTAAATGCTGGACTCAGAACCCTAACGAAGAAAAGAGAGAAGACAGAACAGGACAACCAACCATCACAGCTATAATGGACTATATCAATCAGTGGATTTTTCAAAGACCTCATAGTGCTTGGAGTGGTAAGATTGACAGCAATTCATAACTGTTGCAATATCAAAACCACTTGAGCAAGAACCTCAGAGCATGCCCTACATCCGGGACCTGGGGAGGGTGGGAAATTGGGTGGGCCTTCTCCCTTAATACCCTCCTTTAAACATGAAGGTAACAATATGGAAAACATACTAGTTTTATCCACTTTCCTGTAGCCCTTGAACCTTCTTACCCTAATTAACTATGTAAAGAATGTCAAAATAAAATTTTATTTAGAAATATATATATGAATATATATATTCATTGAATTTGCTTAATTATAAAGTATTTTGAGAAAAGGAAATGAAATAATGGAAAAGTTAATGGCAAATTCATTTAAAAGTAATAGATGAAATTTTCCTCCTTGTGTGCATTGTATATTTTTTCCACGTTTTCATAGAATGAAAGCAGTAATAGCTCATTATGCTGAGCCACTAAGCATTGATTAGGGTCTGTTTCTGGAAAACATCACAAAGGCAGAGAGAATGAGTAGGCTATTAGCAGTCACTCTCTGGGGCAAGCATCATTCTTGGCAAATTCGACCTAAATCAGAAAAATGTGCAACCACAGGAAAAGCAACAAGAAAATGTACACAGCGACACAAAGTACTCTGACACTCAAGGAAAAGAGAATGAATTAACTACTACCACACTGTTAAAAGCCATGTGGATTAAGCTCACAAACAGAATACTGAAACAGAAAACCCAAACTCAAAAGATTACACAATTTTCTAAACAGATACACATTTTCTTTCAGCAAAAATATGTGCAAGAGTTAGTACACTTTGTCTTTAAAGTTGAGCACAAGATAGATACAGATAAGTCAGCAATTAGAGTATTTATTTTTCAACTAATCAATTAAATACTTAAGAATTTTAAGGTTGTTTCATTAGTGACAATTTCTTATTTGAGTTTATTGTTGAGTGTAAAAGGTCTGAATTATTCACTATCTCTTTGTGAAATAATAGGGATCCCTCACGTATTATCTAACTTTCCCTCAACATGTTCAGATTAAACATATATTGAATCCTATATAATCCAATCATATATTTAAAGAAGCATTGGGTTACATATTGTATTTAGATTCTGATTGACACCAAATCAGTGCCAAATATATAGTAAACTACAAATTCTTTGAGGGAAGATCTGCCTCTAATTCAATATCTTATCTGATTTTAATATTACTTGGTTTAGACTAGGTAATATCTATTTAGTAAAAGCCTGTTAAAAATGGACTTGTCAAGTGATAAAAGAATTTAAAAGTGCAGCTTGATTTTTAAGTGTGCTGCAAAATGAAAAGAATTTGGAAAGTGTCAACATCAAGCATTTTTTTAAATTTCTTCTTTGATTTCTTCTATGATCAATTGCTCATTTAGCAGAATATTGTCCAGTTTCCTTGAATTTGCATATTTTCTAGGTTACTTTGACTTTTTTGGTTTCCAATTTTACTCTGTGATACTCCAAAAAGATGAATGGCATGATTTTGATTTATTTTGAATTTCAAGGATTGTTTTGTGGCCTGTAACACAATCAATCCTGGAGAAGGTACCATGTATTGATAAAAAGTATATTCTGCATCTGTCAGATGAAACTTTCTGTACATATCAATTAAATTTATATGTTCTACTATCTGGGTAAACTCTGTTTCTTTGCTCAGTTTCTGTCTCACCCATCTACCAATTGAAGTTAGTAGGGTGTTAAAGTCCTCCAGTATTATTTTTTCAAGTTTTATTTATTTTTATTGGAAAGGCAGATATACAGAGAGAAGGAGAGACAGAGAGGAAGATCTTTTATCCACTGATTCACTCCCCAAGTGGCCGCAACAGCTGGAGCTGAGCCATTCCAAAGTCAGGAGTCAAGAGCTCTTCCAGGTATCCCATACTGGTCTCCCGCAGGGGTGCATGATCCCAAGGCTTTGGGCCGTCCTCTACTGCTTTCCCAGGCCACAAGCAGGGAGCCTGATGGGAAGCAGGGCTGCCAGGATTATAGCCGGCGCCCCTATGGGATCCTGGCGCCACAGAGCCATCACACTTTATCTGGTTAGATTGTTAAGTCCTGAATCACTGCATAATAAACTTTCAGGAGCTATTTACCATACATACTACACAATGCATGGTTAAACTATGTCAGTTGTCAAATTCTACAAGAAGCCATTATGAATAGAGTGTGAAAAATATGTACTTGCGTTGATATTTAACTAAAATGCAGTTATTCTAGTAAATTTAAGATATTAGTATCTTGCCATTTAAAGTGCTTTTCAAGTATTTTATCTCAGCAGTATCACAAATATCAGGATAGAAAGATGACTAGCCATCTGGTGTTTGAATCTCTTCTGATAATTTTAACACAGCATTGCAGTTGAATTTGTATTATAAAATCTATATTCCCAACGTTCGAATCTCTCAGTGGAGTTTCAATGCAACTCCTATGCTTGAGCATCATAAACATATCAAAGGAGCAGAAAATGCTCAGTGATTTTTTTCTTACACATATGTAAGCCACACATGATTGAAATTCATGCCTTTGAGTAATGAGATATCTTGTAATGTAGTGTTATATGCTATATGCCAGTTCTTTTTTTTCCCTTTTTTTTTACTTGCTTTAGCTTCATTTTAGTCAAAAGATATCAGTAAATATTCCAATTTGAAACAGCAAATGAGTAATGCTCTTAATATAACCTCTTTCATCTTCTTGTTAAAAAAAAGAAAACAAAAGAAAGATCAGTGTTTCCAAAATAATAAATGGTTCTTTTTTAATTTATTATAGCCTATTTAACAATAATGTGAGGGTTTTAATTTGAATTAACATACATTTTCCAAGTCATAATCTGAATGTTCTAGTTAAAACTTTTATGAGGCTATATATCAATTAGATATTCAGCACAAAATAACTTTGAGATATTTTTAAAGTAGTAATTTGCTTTATATAGATACAGATATAGATAACTGTTATTTGCATTTTATTGATATTTCATTGTGATATCCAGTAGATATCTGAATATATCAGTAATAAATGTCAATATTTGAGATTTTATATTAATAGTGAAAGTGTTTTCCATTTATATGTACTCCCATATGTAGCTTCAGAAAATCTACTTTCTTTCAAGCCGGTCTCAAAATTCTGAGCCACACTAGTTGTCAATTGAAAACAGATTTTTGTCTTTTTAACTTTGAGTTCAATCAGGGTTTATGAATGGTATCTGGAAAATGCAGATCAGTGAAAACGGCCTTAAGTAAAATGTATGAAAGATGTATTTAAATTTCCAACTGTGTATATGTTTAAATTGATGCCCTAGCTCCATTTCTGGGAATTATCCTCTTCATATAAACAGCATGTTCTGGAGATAATGCAGCTGTGTTCAAATCATGAGTTTCTCCAATTTGGTGAGATACCCGAATTTACAAATCCTAAATTTTTATAATAAATATAATTTCAATATCTGCCAGAAGATATGGAAGGGACATAGGGAAATATGGGATAATTAGCATTAATCATTAAAAATAGTGCTTACAACCAGTACATAATAAGCACTAGCTATGTTTGTTGTTGTCAACAATACTAGAACAATGAAACATTTCTAATTCATGGATCTAAATAGATTTAGGTTATATTTTGTTAATAATTTGATAAATAATCATATAGCAACTGGATTTATTTCTAAATTTTTTCGCCATCAGATTCCCTTCATTTAGCAATTCAAATTTAAAAGTTATCTTAAAATTGCTTCATGATTGTTACAAATGAAGTGGATTTTCCACTAAATTGGAATTTAAAGTATGGAATTTTAGTGCAATACAATGTTTCATCTTCTACGGAATACGGAGTTTATGGGTTACCATAAATTCTCAGAGGAAAAAATTTGGTCCCAACAAATGTAAATTTGTTCAGCTGCAGTCTTCTCCCTTGTATCATAAATTTAGTGTCTTCCAGAATTTTATGCAGGAGACCTAGACAGTTTTTCACTTTCTCTAAGACAGATTATCTTATATCTTTTAAAAAGAAGCATAATAATAATCCCCAGGACTTAGACAGATGGAAAATAATTCTCCCCATAGGCCAATGTGTGAGAAGGAAGACAGAAGCATGTGGCAGGAGACAAGATGATTATGTTTATGCCTTTAAGTCTGGGGGGAACAGAGTGCACCACATCTTCATTGTGTTTAAATTATGAAAGTTAGCTTTCTATATCTTATGAAACACAGCATCTGAAATAAGTGTCAACTATTTTTAAGTCTTGAAATATTTGATCAACACACTAATAGCAGAGGATATTACTTATGATACTCTAATTACTGTTTCGGCATAGTTTAATATAAAATGTACATAGTGATTTTGCATAAGAATTTGAAGCTTTGAGGTATTAAAAAATTCTATCAGTGTATCGTCATAATCTTGTCTTCCAGGAAGCAAGAGAAATTTAGAAAACTGCGTTGTCATTCTTCTATCTTTGTGAAACATCCTTCTTCACAAGAGGCTATGGCTTGTAATTTATTTAAAAATGTCATGCATATAGATCATTTCCACCTGAAAAAAACAAATAAGAAATATCTCAAAAATATGAAGAAAATTTTATTACATACCTACACCTTAAGTATTCATTAGATCAAGTGATTGTGAAATAGATAACAAACTGTGTTTAAGGTGCTACTTCATAATTTTTAAAGTAAAATTCTTTAATGAGTTTGGGACAGATAAGACCGTTTTGAATCTTGCTTCTTACATTTATTGACTGTGATAGAAGGAAAGTTATTTCAATTCGCTGGGCTTCATTTGTTTCATAAACAAAAGTGCTACTGTCCAGTTTCAAAGCTTCTATAAGTCTTAAAACACACAATAAAAGTAAATTATATTATAGGTTGCCAATAAACGGTAGCTATAATAATGTGCTTTGATCATACGTAGTTTAAAGCCTCTTTTTAAACAAACCATAAATGTGCTCATTGATTTCTACGTTCCCTTAAAGAATGGATTACTAAACTATTGCACCATTAGAATTGAATTTGTTACCAAAAAGTAAAACAGGGAAATTTTGCTTCTATACACTCCTTCACAAATTTATATTCAGCAGTAAGTGCTTTATTATTTACAAAACCTCCTGATCCTATATAATCCTAATTTGAGCTAATTTTGTGATTGAGAAATCAAACACAAACATATGATATTTTGATTTCAGACTTTTACTTGCTTCTGTCTAGTCCTGCAGTCCAAATTAAATACATGTGAAGAAAAAAAATGAAGTCATTAGAACACCAGTCAGTGATGATATTAATGTGCCGCTGATTTGGAAATATGTGGTTATACACAGTTTATGAATGGGTTTAAGATGAAAGGAAAAAAAAGAATGCTAATTATCTGCTAGCACAAAATAATCTCAGTGTCAGACAAAACCTGCATAAATATTTTTGAGTGCTATTTTACAGAATTCATAGAATTATGAAAATATGTTCCTAACGTTTCTATGAAGAGGAGGGCAATAAAAAGAGCACGTGTGTTCATGGAACACTGGAAACACATCCAGAGAAGAAGCTGCTGGAAACAAGTTGGCGCTGTGAGAATACATACATATGAGTGTGTGTGTGTGTTAAATAATTATCTTTTTCTTCTTTATATTTTCATTGATTCACTTTCATTGTTCTGTTTCTATAACTATGTTTAACTTCACTTGCATGCATAATGGAGAACAAGGAAAAGCAGTCTTCACAAGTGAAGGACTATACATATGGCGTGGAGTCTAGCAGGTGGAGCAGATGTATTTCTCCCTACCCTTCTGGGAAATACAGGAAAAAATGCTGGAAGCTATGTGAAATATCAGAGGCTGGGAAGGAAAAGGAGAGCATATTCTCTGTGAGTTTTTAGGTTAAAGATGATAAAATCTATGTTGCCTAAACTTTCTTTTGATCACATTTTCCTGGATGTGGTGTCAATGTCCTGGAAACCCTAGGCAAGAGTTGACTCCCCGAATCACTTTTTCTTATATTGACCCATATTTTTCTTTCTATTGATCTAGAAAAGGACAGAAATCATTTTACATAATAATCACTAGTCTTCAGCCAAGCATGATAGATAAAATGCCGCCACAGCTTGAAACTTTTCTACAAAGTTCTTCACCTCTTACCACTTTGAAGCAGTCACACAAGCACAACTGAGACTTGTCTCACCCAACACTCTGTCAAGAGTCCACACAGGAGACAGTAATAAGGCTTTCTCATTTCAGCAACGATGGTACCAGGGAAGTCAAGCCGAGATCCATCGCCTACATCCACGCATTACTCTGCTCCTTGAAATATCCCACTGATGCTAAGAGGGAAGCCTGCCTTTTGTTGCATCTAAAGCAGTAATGAAGTAACAGTTTTCTTAGCTTACAGATGTGGTATTAATAAAGGTTTTATTTCAATAAAAGTCAGAGCCTTTTAGCCTTATAGCCTGGTTATTCAGGATGAGATTATGATGTATTTATGTTGGAATCAAGAATCTTGAAATGGAATGATAACAGAAAAATAGACAAAACAGGGGATAGAACTATTAGAATTACTAGACATGACATTGAAAAAACAATCACAGTAATATTTCAGTTAGTAATTTTAAGCACATATAAAATAAATAAAAAAAGAACATTTCAATCAAAATCTCAGAAACTTTTTTTTTCTTTTATAAAGAAGGTTAACATTCCAAAGCATAATGAAAATGCAAAGGCACAGAAACAAGCAAGCAACCTTGTTTAAAAAAAATGATTGACCTAATAACAAGATTTAAAAGTATAGTTTCAGTATTGTCTTGCAATATCAGAGGACTAGATTCACAGATCAATGGACTAGAACAGAGAACCTAAATAGCAATGAAAAGAAATCTATTAATAAAAAGCCATTTCATTTCTAGAGTTAAAATGTTCCCTTTGCATATTCAAGGCTAATCAGTAAAATCGATTAGTGGTTGTCAAAGATTAGGAGTGCTGGCATAGAATGGAATGGTTGTGACTATAAAGATATTCCTTTTGCATTATTTTACAAAATAATTTTTGTGGTGCAAAATAGCTAAATGATCACTTTTGGATATTCTGAAACACTTTTTACATTCTTTGACAAATTATGACAGATTGCATAAAATACTCAACACAGAGCACCTATGCTTATTTTTTAGATGTGATGTTGTACTGTCACTCGAATTTAACATTGCCTATTTATTTGTATTATTATATGTACCTGTTTTCTCTATCATTGAGAGAATGCTATCAAATAATTTTTATGTTCTAGAACTGCCTTTAGTTTGCTTTAATTCTGTATATTTTCACTTAATTGAAGGTTTGATATTACACAGAAATAATGGACTATTTAGCAGATCTTCTGAAAGTATTAATCCTTTATTATAAAGAAGTTTCTCTATTTACCTCTGGTGATAGTCCTTTCTTGAAATCTGTGGCATACTACATTAATATAAGCAATGAGTCCAACTTACGCTTTTCATCATTATAAAAACTATCTTTTTGACATTTTGAGATAGCATATTTAAAATTTATAATATGATCAAACCCTTAATTCTTCACTAAATGAAAAAATTCAACTAGTGAAAAGCAAAAAGACAAAAACTCAACAGAAAAATATGTGACATTTCACATTACTGTATGTCGTATTGGTGCAGGGTCGATGCTAGAATTCTCTGTTTGGTTCCAATTTTAGTATGTGTGTTGCTGAAATGAGCACCATCAAATAATATTTTGGTATATTGGCATTCAGTCAATTTTAATTTTATGTCTTTTATTCAAAGTATAAGTATGTATGTACATGTGTGATATACATATATATATATATTTTAAGATCTGCCTATTTTCATTGTAAAATCAGATCTACAGAGGGGCAAGACAGAATGACCCTCCATCCACTGATTTATTTCCTAAGCAGCTGCAATGGCTGGAGCTGAGCCAATCTGAAGTCAGAGGCCAGGAACCTCGTCCAGGTCTCCCACATAGATGCAGGGGCTTGAAGCCCTGGTCCATCCTCCACTATCCTCCCAGACCACAAGCAGGAAGCTGGATGGGAAGTGGAGCAACTGGGACATTAATTGGCTCCCACATAGGATCTCGGCATGTGCAATAGGAGGATTCAGCCACCAGGTCACCACACAGGGATACATATTTTTAAAAGCTACCTTTTATCCTGTGACATATACCATAATGAGTTCATTTGAATATGTTTTCTTCATTTAATCCTTATGAAAATTATTGAAAATACGCCTTACCATATACTTAAGCTGGTTTATAATAATTTACATATAAAACCAATTTTCAAGTAATTCTAATTATCTTATATTTCTAAGTATATTATTTACTCATTTAATATTAATGTATTTCTGGAACTATTTTGGACTTTTTGCTATTTTTGAAAGTATACTTTTGTCATCTGTGTGCTGCTAGTTTAGCCTTGTTCTACACTTGCTGTTAGGCAAAAATCAGAGAAGTGATTAGCCTTGTTCTAAATACATCTTTTGCAATATTTCCGCAAAATGTCTTGCATGAATGTCACCTTCTTAATTTATTGTCATAATTTATTTTAAAGTTATGAATATTGCAAAAATTATATTCTAGGCAACACTGACTTCAAATAGCATTAAAGGTTTATTTACTTTTTAAAGCCAGTTTATATATGTTTTTGTATCTGTAAAATTGCATAAGAATAATTTTGTCATACTTCATTTTATGAAAACTTGAACTTTAATCAAATCCAGTATGTTTCCCAAAATTCTCCTTACTAACATATATAATGCCTATCTGATATCTTTAAAATGACAGATTTTCCAGTAAAGGCTTATTATGTGAACATTTTGAGCTTTAAACCCTACAGTGACTGGATTGAAACTTTGACACTATAATCAACTGATCCAAAGCATTTTAAATAAACTATACCTGTTTCCTATGCCTTCTACAAATCAAAACAGAGTTGCATACATTATAATTCACTAAGATTTAATCAGAGAGGAACTTATAGCAAACTTTTCAGAGACAGAAACAAGTACATAAGAGCTAGTGAAGCTTAATGTTATCTCCCACAAAAGTCTCATGGAAACAATTGGAAGACTGGCTGGCCTAAGGCAATCGGCATATCGTTTGGCATAAGTGACACATTGGTTAGCAAAACACTGTGATGTAATCTTATTTTCTTTCTAGATTCAGTATATGGCACAAGGTTTCTTGTTTCTTCCAGATCAGAAGAAGCAAGGGGAAACAGAAAAAACAGCAGGTCCATAAATTATAAATGTAAAGTGTAATAAAGACTAAAATAAAACTAATTTATTTGCATAAAAAATGTTAACTTTCAGGATTCTTTGCCTACATTATTTTTACTCTAGGAACTATGTATTAGAGATTTTCTTCTACTTTGGTAATGTAAAAAAGAAACATTGTAATAGGTCACTGAAATGATATTTTACAGTTAAAAAGCGAAAAGAGTAAATATTTTTTAATCATAATTACTTAAAGTGTTATTTTAAACTTGGAAATATTGTCATAATGAATTACTTGTATTTAGTTGATTGATTATTTATCAGTGAAAAGTAGCTTGTGTTTGGTTAGGGGTGTGGAGGCTTTTTAATGTTATATTTTGAAATCTGTAGTTTTTTTTAATTTTTTATTCTTTATTTTATGACACATTTTAATAGGCACTGGGATTCCCCTCCCCCCTCTCCATTATTCTTCCCTCCAGTCTTACAATAGATGTTTTTCATGTACCCTCACAAGTCCATCAAACTGCCACTGAGGTGTCTCCCAACAATGTTTCTGTTTAATTTTAAACAAATTCTATTCTCTGTAGCACAAAATGTAGTACAAGCCTTAATATTTTTGAGTGTGAAAATTACCAAATAAAACTTTGTGAGGAGCCATGCAGTTGGGTGGATGGCATGTGTGTGATGGGCACTGCTCCTTGGTTAGCAAGGCTTCAAGGAGCATCTGGCTGCATGGCAAGGCCCGGCAGAATGTCTCTGGTCACCTCATTGCAGCCCCCACTCCATTGTATGGACACTCAATCACCTCTCTGATGTTTCATAGAATTCTCCTGAGGGTTGTTGTATTTCTGCTAATGTGAAGTGATTCCTGTAACTGGTATGACACCTCAAATTGATAAATCATGTTGCGATAAAAACATCTTTAGTGAGGTAAGGCAATGACACACAGCTAAAAGTATACAATAGTACAATTGAGCCCACAATGCCTCCAAACATCTTGTTATGTGCCCACTTTTGTCCTGAAGTTTGCCCTAATATAATTAATGTTTTCCTTAAGAAATGGCTTGATAATATCTTGGAACAGATGGCGATCATGGAGGTACAAAGAGTTTATTTACCATGTGCCTCAAACCGTTACAACACATGATATGATACATTTTAGTTTTTTACCACAGAATGCAGAAAGTATATGGGGCATCATTTATAAGGAAATAGATGTGAACCCCCTCAAAATGGTTTAAAATCTTTGTCTTATATTGGCACCTATATTTAGGGAAAGAAAATAGTTTATAGGATAAAAGGGAGTTTCTTGTAAAAGCCCTCTGTTTGAAGATTGGCTGAATTGCCTTGATCCCTTTCACTGCCCTTTAAGAAAAAAAAAAAAAAGCAAAAAACAAAAAACAAAAAAACAATTGAATCAGCACTAGGTGAAGGTGACGGTAATTAATGCATGATTTGATTATAAGATTTAGCAAAGAATCTATGTTATATGCTTTTATAAAATCCTTTCATTTATGATCTTTTAATTCTGTACTCTTAATATTTCAAAGAATATTAGTTTGTGTTTAGTAAAGATTAATTTTGAGTATAAGTAAACCACTTGTCACTATGTAATCGCCTGTTCTGTCAACAGTGCAGTTCCTGGCTTCAGCCAGGTGACTGCAGGTTTCAATGAGTAATGGTTTGTTGAAAATATTTTCCTTAGGATTGTTTTTTGTATTCTCTTAACCATGAAGTAAAAATGAAATGAAAGGATATGGTGAAAAAGCTTGTGATGATTTTTGTATAAATAAAGAAGACAACATTTCTGAGTTGTCCATTATGAGCATCATGTCATAGTGGTCCACGTCTTATCTCTTCTTCTTATCGTCTCGCTGATCCATGCATCCTTTGTAAGCTCTCAGTCAGCTGGAGCTGGTCTCTGGCAAAGCTTTGTTAATAATAAGATATCCTTGCAAATCATGCTTAATCTCCATTGTATATGAAATTCCAGTTAAATATAAGTAAAATGATATATTAAAATTTGTACACCATTTAAGCAAATGGAGTATTTAAAGTAAACATGTTTGTTAATTCAATTAAAGTTTCACACATATGCAGGTGCAACTCAATTACATTTGAGTTGATTTATATGCTGATTTGACATCCAAAAATTATATTCACCAAAGTAATTTGTTAGCAAGATTTCTATTTTATGTAAACACTCTCCAAAGCAATGGTTAGAATTACAGCAACTTATTTCATGTAAGCAACAAATACAATCTATCTGCTGACACAGTTGAGTAAAAGAAAAGAAATTCATTATTTCATAAAGCCAACATTTAAACTGCATAATATGGTTGTAAAAAAATCTATATTCTAGTGTTTATATTTATCCATGTATATACAATCTTATTTAATGAAATAGGCATAAGAGTTTATTTACAAAAACAGAAACATAAATGTCTACTAAATAAAATATCAGATAATAAACTTTCACACTCTAAGATAAACATATTTGAAATCAAAGTAATCATTCCTGGATTAAAATAAAATTTCAAAGGTAAAAAATTCATTTGAACTAGATACTCTAAGGTATCCTCATGTTACAAACAAGTCAGCTAGAGATCTTTATTACTTTAGTCTTACAAGAAACAGGAAAAACCTCTATGAGTCATTAGAAAATAATATTAACCCAACAAGAGATAAAACTGTGTTCAAATCTTCATCTGAAATGTGTATGCTGTCCAAGGAATGAAAATTAAAGACCAAAAATTAGCATAATAGAAATGAATTATCAGTACTCACATGTAAGAAACAAGCACAGGTTAATTTCTTTAAAAATATGTACTTATTTTTATCTGATGGCAGAATTACAGAGAAGGAGAGACAGGATACATTTGCCATCTCCTGGTTCACTTCCCAGCTGGTCACAATGGCTGGGCATGGGCAGGTCAGAGATCAAGAGCCCTAAGGTTTTGTCAGTTTCCCAGAGGAGTTCAGATTTCAAGAGGGCTTTGCTTTCAAATAGCATTAGCAGAGAGCTGGATCAGAAATGCAGCAGGTAAGATTCAAAATGATGCCATTAAGGGATGCTCTTGCCACAGTACAGGCTTACCTTGTTATGCTATGCTATGACCCCAGCACCAAAAAGGGTTTAAAATTAAAAAAAAAAAAAGATTGGAAATACATATTGCAGTTTGCATCTCTACTCTCATATAAAAGGAGGACTGCCAATGAAACTGTTAAATGTACCTTGAAAATATGGTAAAGCTTTCCTACCTTTGTCAATATCTACAACGCTATGATACACTTACACTTACATAGCAGAACGTTGGACTAGTGACTGTTACTGAGGTTTACTGTTGCTATTAGCCTAGTATTATAATTTTAGTTACTAATAATAGTGCTGATGATATAATAATAATATTACTACTATTAGTTATTATTGTATATTAATACATTACTGTAGCATATGGAGGAAAATAGTGGGGTGTGGGAAGAAGGGGAGGGTGCAAGGGGAGGTGGATGGAGGAAACCCTCCACTTACAAAACCGTATCATGGCAAATAATTATAACAGTGATAAAAAAATAAATAAAAACTTAAAATGTAAACTATGGATTTAATAATGCTGACAACATATCTAAAAGAATAAGTTAATCGAAAGAAGAGTTTGAAGAAGTAAATGAAAGATTAACTCCAAGAAACAGCAAAATATAAGACAGCTAAAAGAGGCGTAAGAATATAGAGAAAGTCCAAGAGTCATTTGGCTGATCAAAATCTGAGAGGTTTAGAGAAACATTATAGAGAGTTGAAAATGAAGTTATTCAAAAATGATGAGTTACTTTGAAAGAGTTTAGCATATATTAATCAGGATGAGTAAAATAAACATGTTCCCATTGAAACCGTTGGATGTATCTTGACAACAGGTAGCAGTTTTACCCATAAACCACAGCACAGTTCATTTGTTTGAGAAGCATAGAGACAAATAGGATGAGATCCCACCCACTGTAACTAAAGTCAGGAGCGGGGAACTCAATTCATGTTACCACAATGATGGCAGAACCTAATCACAGGAGTCATGGTTGCTGCTTCCCAGGTATTTCGATTTGGAGATGGGGATGCACACTGCATTGTGCCTTCACATCTGTATGTCATAGTTTTTACTACACAGTTGCTGTACAGCCTCTTGGATGAAAAGCCATGAAACAAAATCAACAACAAAGAGAAAACTATAAAACTTACAACATGAAGTTGGGTATCATACTTCTGAATGACCAATGTGTCACTGAAGAGATGAAAGGGAAGATCAAAAACCTTTCTGAGGCAAACAATGCTATTGTGTGATCTATGAATGAGTGAAGAAATTAATAAAAAAAAAACACGTTTTTTCAAGAAATGAAAATAAAAACAAAAATATCAAACCCCCTGAGATGCAGCAAAAATGTCACTCATGTGTTGGTTACTCAGTGCCGCATTTTTTTTTCATGGTGCTGTAATTTGTTGTTGATGTTATTTTTCTTTAAAGATTTATTTTTTTATTGGAAAGTCAGATATACAGAGAGGAGGAGTGACAGAGAAGAAGATCTTCCGTCCGATGATTCACTCCCCAAGTGAGCGCAATGGCCAATGCTATGCCAACCCAAAGCCAGGATCCAGGAACTTCTTCCGGGTCTCCCACACGGGTGGAGGGTCCCAAGGCCTTGGGCTGTGCTCAACTGCTCCGCCAGGCCACAAGCAGGGAGCTGGATGGGAAGCGGAGCTGCTGGCATTAGAACTGGTGCCCATATAAGATCCCAGTGCGTTCAAGGTGAGGACTTTAGCCACTGGGCCACGCCACCGCGCCCTGGTGCTGATGTTATTATGAATGTTCTAACTCATACCAGTTGTTGACCTTGTTTCATGGCTTCTCACTTATGGTAATGTACAGTGATGGAGTGCTGGGGTCTATCATATACAGACATGGAGGTATAATGGAACATGTATCCCTGCATCCAGATGAAAGATGGATTACCAATGAAACTGTTGGACATGTGTAGACAATGGGATGCTGGATTTTCTGATATTGTCAGTACCAACAATGTCGGGGTACACTTAAATAAGAGACCCATAGAATTGTGATTCCTTATGAAGGACTACACTGTTGTAACAAAATGGAAAAAATCTGACAGGGGGTGGTTTCTGGGTGTAGATTTAGATCCTTGATCCATTTAGAGCTACGTTTTGTATAATGTAACAGGTGTGGGTATTGCTTCTTAATTCTGCATGTTGCTATCCAGTTGTCCCAACAGTATTTGTTGAATAGACCAGGATTTTTGCCTGGGTTGTTTTCAGTTTTCTTGTCAAAGATTAGTTGACTATACATGTGTGGGCTCCCTTCTGGTGTTTCTGTTCCATTTCATTGATCTTCTTCTCTGTTACTATACCAGTACCAGACTGTTTTGATAATCAAATAAATAAATATATTTTTAACGATTTATTTATGTTTGTGGCAACGTCAGATATATATAGAGAGGAGGAAAGACAAAGAGGAAGATCTTCTGTCCAATGAATGATTCACTCCCCAAGTGACCACAACGGCCAGAGCTGCACCAATCTGAAGCCAGGAACCAGGAGCTTTTCCAGGTCTCCCACCCGGATGCAGAGTCCCAAGGCTTTGAGCTACCTTCGATTTCTTTCCAAGACCATGACTAGGGAGCTGGATGGGAAGAGGGGCTGCTGGGATTAGAACCAGTGGCCATATGGGATTCCAGTGCGAGCAAGGCAAGGACTTTAACCACTAGGCTACTGCATTCTGGGCCCTACATATTTTTTAAAAGAAGTATATAAGAAACTAGTAAATGACTAGATGAGATTGAGCACACATGCATTAATTTCAAAGACTGAATTTGATTGTTAAATATAAAAAAAGAAGCAATAAGAAATAGTTTTCAAACACGAAGATTTTTGTAATCAATCTCATTTTTTTTCTTGAGTTAAAAAGAGAACTGTTGTACTTTTTTGGTTAAATTTTTAGCTATACCTGCTGAAACACAAAGAGGAAAGCACTTTCTACTACATGGTCTTATTAAAGAAAACATGCTATGTAGCTCTGTCTTCTCTTAGCCTCTATCACACAGGACAAAACCACAGGAACTATGTAATTACAAGTTAAAATGATAGGATTCATGATTTTCATTTTGATTTCTTTTCATGTGGTTGAAAGAAGGGAGTTACTCTGTGCTGTGGTTAAAAATGCACTCCAGCCAGAACAAAGAAGATTTACACAGAAAAGTCATCATTGTACAAAGCACGGAGCTCTGTCGCAGCGGGTGGGAACACTGCTCCTTTGAGTTGCTGTGGATAAGCTATACTTGCTTCCACTTTAGGAGTTGATCTTAAAGAACTGAAAAGCTGAAATGAGCATGAACATGGTCTTTTAGTTTTTCTCTATGCCTGAGAGCAAGTAGGATGCATTTAGCTAAGGCAAAACTCAGATGCAGTTATATTTTTGTCGATTCTTCATGTGTCAAAGAACCTGTTAGGCAGGGAGTTCACCAGATTGTACAATAACAGAACGTGAGCACCTGCTCATTTAGTCACTTAGCCTAAAAAGAATTGACAGGTGCTTTAAACATGAACTGATAACAACTGTTAAGAAAATACAAATTTAGGGTCGCAGAGACACAGAGCTGTTAAAGGAGGCATTCCTCAAAGAAGCATGGGTTAAGTTGAATAAGAGCATAGGCTTAAGAAAATTAATTAGGGAGGTAGAAACATTACAAAGTCCCAGATGCTATCGAGAGTAAGTACTTCAGCTGTATTGAGACAAACAACATAATTTCTACTGGCATGTTTCTTACATATGTTTTGCAAAGTGACTGTTTCCTGTTAATTTAGATTGCAGCAACTGCAAGGCTTCCCAATAGCTGCAACCTGACTTTCTGGCAGAAAAAAAAAAAAAAAATGAAAGTCCTTCATTTGTTTTTCTCTCTTCTTTTCTCCTGGGCAAAGGTTCAACAAAACTTTTCATGAGTCCACAGCAGTAAAACTGACTGTAAATATTTCTTCTTTCAATGCAAATTGTTCTTCAGTGTGCTCTACTAAGAAATGAAAGTCATCTAGTGGTAGGAAATGAAAAGAAGTGCCAAAAGAAGTGCCAAAATGAAGCAAATAGTCGTGCCTGGAAAGTTCTGAGAATACTCTAATGAAACCCACTATTGGATTACAAAGTAGTTAATAGAAGTCATCACTATTACAATAGGTGATTCCTTTGATGTATTGCCTTTGGCCATGATTAAAGATTTAGCAATATTAGTCTTACATCCTAAGCTGTGAAAAATGTCTAATCATTAGTTCAATGGTATAGGATTACTTACATTCAAAAAGGCACGGGAAACATCCTCTGCATATAAATTAGGCTGGTAAATTATTTTCTAATCATAATAACATTCCATTTTTCTAAATGCATATATAAAGAACAGATAATAAATCCATGCTAAAGAACAAATCACTGAAACTTCATAGCTGAAATTAGCAGAGTTGTATAGTCAGAAAAATGCTTGGTTGAGCCGGTAGATCTCAAATCCAGTCTGATCCTTTACTTTAGTAAGGAGAGATTTCCATAAGGTTATGACAGTTACTTGCATCTAGAATTTCCTTCTCAGAGAAGGTGATCTCACAATCTGCCTTCACTGCTTCTATAAGGAAAAAGTGAACATCACTGAAAGAACTAAAATAAGATAATGCCGAGCATTTATTTCAAGGAATGTTACAAAATTCTCAGAAAAATTTAACTTTGATGCTCTCATTAAACTATGTTGATTTTTTGTATAGTTTTAGATACAGGGCATCGAACTAATGAAAATAATAAATGAGAAAAATGTTTGGTTTAGTGGTTGTAACTGCTGAGAGTGCCTCAGCCTAATGCTTAGCTATGGTTTGCAGAGCCATTCCTAGCAAAACAAAGCATGAGAGGCAGCTGAGATAGCTCAAATTTCTAGAAGACCTGGATTGAGTTCTGCATCCTCCTAGAACCACCTGTTCCTAAGTGGTGTGAGTATTTGGGAAATGAGTCAGTTATGGGAATATTTTTACCTTCTCTCTCTCTCTCCGACATCTCGATTAAGAAGAATACTAGGTATTGAACAAAAATAAAAGAGTAGTAATCATCAGTGGTTACACATTACATATCCCTGCTCTCATAAAATAAATAGCTAATGCTCATGGAATATCTATGC
The DNA here is from genome assembly GCF_017591425.1 of Ochotona curzoniae. Lineage (NCBI taxonomy): Eukaryota > Metazoa > Chordata > Mammalia > Lagomorpha > Ochotonidae > Ochotona > Ochotona curzoniae. The sequence goes on from NW_024467119.1 coordinate 47,491,979, forward strand.
ATTTGGCATTATGTATAAAACTATGCACTCTCATTATTCTCTTTAAACTAATATCAATATATTATAGAAGTGGATGTGAGCCACACAAAGATCAAGCACTTTTTTTCAAGTTCAAAGATGTGTTAAGTGAGAGTGAAAATGACTTTTAGCCAGTCTCTAGAAGCCACAGTTTTAACTCCTTAGTTACAATAATATAGCTTGTAAGTTCTCTCCGGCGTAATGAAAATCATAGTCCAGCAGCCGGCAGTGTGGTTTAGAGGATTAAACAACTGTTTTAGCACCAGCAGCCTATATTCTAGTGCCAGCTCAAGTCTGGTTTCCTGTTAGTGCACCTGGGAAGGCTGCAAGTGACGACTCAGGCACTTAGGATCCTGCCAGCTACCTAAGAGACCAGAAGGCAGATCCTGGCTGTGGAGGTGAACGTAGTACGTATCTGGCTGTTGTAGACATTTAGGGAGCAAATCAATATATGAAAGCTCTCTCTCCCTCTCTCTCTCTTTCTCTCTCTTCCCAGTCTGTCTCTTTCTTTTACCCTTTGTCCCTCCCTTACCTTTATAACAAATAAGTAAATATTCTTAAAAAAAAAGAATGAAAGCAACTTAATTCATCATTCACTGATTATTTTTTCCCGATAGCAAGAAACATGCATTTGCTCAAATTTTGCTCCAGGTTGAAGATTCATAATTAATGTTATCTTATCAAAGAGGCAATTAAAAAATGTATTCATGTATTTGAAAGAGTACATGAGAGAAAGTGAACTATCTACGGGTTCACTCCCGAAACGGCCACAAAGACCATGGTTGGGACCAGGCCAAAAGCACGATTCTGGAACTCCATGTGGGTCTCTGTGGTGAGTGCTAGATGCCTAAGCACTTGGGACATCCTCTGCTGTACCTGCAGATGCATTATCAGGCATCTGGATGGACTATGAGGCATTAAGTGCGACACCTTTCCACACCTCATACTTGATCCTCACATACACCATGGGAACTGTAGGCTGATCAGAGTGACCCCAATAACTCCCAGCAGGCCCTACCCCCAGCATCCACTCCTGTGTATGACAGTATGTGCAGCGGACTGGTTTGGTCTGTACTGAATACCATCCAGCTCTGTGCACACCAATGGGTGCTGTTGCCTAGCTCAGCCCAATTAACTTCACTATCCAGGTCACACTTCCACAGCTAGGTTTTAACATTTGTCCAGCAAGATCCCTCTTATCCCTGGTTTTCAGCTCACCAGTGGACCTACAACCCGTCAAAGCGGTGCCCATAGTTTTCCTGCTCAGCCCATTCTGAGCCCCGGATCCCTAGCCTGGCTTCCCCACTAACCCAGGTCACATGCAGGCCAACGGGTGTTGTATCCCTGCCTATCCTGCTCTGATCTGCAATCCAAGTACTCATGCTCACCAGTTGGGTCAGTGGCCCAGCAGCGGGAGTCTTTGCTGCCTCCCACCGAGGATCACCCCACCGAGGAGGTGGTATTATGTGTTCTGGTGAGTGCTGTGGCCCAGTCTAGCATGTTTAGCCTCAGCTTGTCATTCTCCCAGAGGTGCTGTAGTCTACGGCCCCTCCCAGCCTGCCCCCAGTCCCAAATCTTATTAGTGGGTGCTATAGGCTATCCCAGCCTGAACTGCCCCATCATGACCCTGGTGTGAACTGGCTAGCGTCATGGCCAAACCCAGCCTGTCTTGCACTCTGTCCTGGTTCTCACATCTTCCAATGGGTGTTATAAACGGGTCCAGTTTAGCCCACCCTCCAGACCTGATTCGCACATATGCTGGCAGATACTGTAAGCTCGCCTGGTCTGGGCTGCTCCCAGCCTTGTTTTTTGTGCTTACCTGCAGGAATTGCATCATGATAAAGGAGCTCCAAAGCCTATCTATTCCAGTGGCAGATCTCACGTACACCACTGGGTGCCTTGCCCAGCCTGACCTGGCGTAGATGCAGCCCCAGCAGATAGTGCAGCTTTGCCTAATCATCCCACAGCTCTGACTGATGGGTGATACACCTCAGCCACTCCTGGTCCATCCCTAGACCCAGCTCTAGCGTGGCTCAGTGGGTGCTGAGATCTAACTCAGCTCATCCTACACCCACATCACGTGTTGTGAGCATCAATGGGTGCTGGAGCCTAGTGCAGTGTGGCACACCCCAGATCCAGACCTCAGACCCTACATGATGCAGTCATATAGTACACTGTATCTTAAAAGTTGAGTTCATCTAACAAAGGACAATAATAATTGTTATGAATTACATGAAAACAAATTAGGCATTTTTAGAACTTTAGTCTAGAGATTTTGTCAAAAAAAAAAAAAAAAGCAATTTTCAATTAAGCAAAGAACTCTGGCAAAATCAAGACCACCAAAAGAATTATTGTGTACTTTTAGTTGTAACAGTGAGGAACTGAGGACACTGAAAACAACATACATGGGTACACAAGAACTCTACCTTGGAAAGAGAATCTGCCTTGATTTCCATTTAGCTATACATTTCTGCTACCTAATATCTCTGAGTTTCAGCTTCTGCCGTTGTTAAGATATAAACAATAATTGTTCCTCTCCATCAAAAGCACTTTGAGACTGAATTTTATTAATGAATTTAAAGCATAAAAAGCTACTTTATTCTAGTTACCAATTATTTATTGATATAACATAGAGCTATTGATATGGCAATAGCTCTACTTTAGTGGCTGTCTCTCTGCATTCATTTCTCTCTCCCCTTCCCTCCCTCATTTCTTCTTTCCTGGCTGGAATATCTCACATATCTGAGGCCGAAAGTACCCAGGCATGGGCCAGGCTCTGCTAACTCATCTGTATACTAGGTTATTTTCAACCCAAGAGAAATCTAAGAAAATAAACTTTTGCATCACCAGTTGAGAGAAATTGGTTTTAAGAATTGAATGTTATGCCATTTTTTGGCTAGGAAGCACAAAATCTAGCCTCGGTTTACTGTCTGAAGCCTCAGGAAATGTTAATGTTTGAGCTAAAAATCTGTCTGCTAGCTGAATTCCCTCTTTTTTCAGAGGAGGCCTTTTGCAGAACAGGATAGTCTTTGCTTTAGTGTCACCATCTGATCAGATGAGGCCCACCTAAATTATGGATGGCAGTTTGCTTTCCACAAATTTATTGAAACATTTGGTAATCCACTCGTAATATCTTCAAAAAATGAATATAATTATAATTGGTTTTGAGCTTCTTTTTTTTTTTTTTAATACCACAGTCAATTCAAGGTATATAAACATTCATTACACTAGAGGACACTAGTTGGATTTCCTCACATCCAATCAGTTGGACCTGGAATTGGATGTGAGAGGCATAATTTGTCAAAGTTATTAACATCAAAGACAAGCAGTTTTTAAGAAACAAAATGATCTTGAATTTGATGGCTCTGTAGGAATTTTTAATAAACTGATAAGGACATAGTAAAGCCTAGGAGTATGATAACATTCCCCATGTCAGAAAAGCTTCTTTAGTACTAGAAAACCAGCAGGAGAGGAGGAGACCTTCAGGGAAACAAGGAAGAATCCAAAACTGATTATAGTTTTTAATTATTAATTTACTTAAAGATGGTCCTGAATTAGAGTTGAAACATCAGTACATCATGGAAGAGTAACATCATTGGAAATTGGGAAAATTATGCTTATTTTAATTAGAACATTAAGATGTTTTCTGACTTGAGTTCATGCTATCTGTTGACTAAGGCAATGTGTGTGTGTGTGTGTGTGAAAAATATATCAATTCAAAACTAGAAAAGCACAAGCATATAAATCAATACATTTATGCAAACTTAACTCTTTTTTTCTGAGAGGAGTTTGTACAATATTTGTATAAGATTGTGGCGCTATACATGCTACTACATAATTATTTTTATTACCTGAACATCATGAAATCACACTGCTAATTACTCAGAATTGAAGCAAGGAAACTTCTTAAACTATCTCTCAGTGTTATGCATAAATGATAATTTTAATTTTTACATTATATTATTCATATTTTTCTATCCTATAACATCTATTTTTTTTTTAAAAAAAGCCTTCATTCAAGGATGGAAAATAAAGTAACAAATGCTAATATTTCATTTTAATAAACTCAAAATGACAAAGTGAAAAACATTGTAGTAAATTAAACATATATTTAGTAACAGTATTATTATTATCATCATTGACTGTGTAGGAGAAAAGTACATTGTTTTTGTAACAGACAAAATTAATTTGGGTCTAATAAAATGAGATTTCAACCAATATTTCATTACCATTGAATATAATTTGTATGTAACTAATGAAAAGGAAACTTGATTCAGTGTAAGAAAATTTTAAACAGCAAGTAGTATAACAATAACCACAAAAGAATGCCTGGCTTTGTTCATAAACTAAGAGTTAGAATAAGAAATTATATTAGAGTTAAATGATATTCTACATTAAGTATTAATCTTCACTTCCCATGCATCAGCTTTAATTTTGTTAGTTTCATCTCTTCATAACACTTTCTTCTGATTAAATTCTTCAATGACTCACTCATACATCATGCAGAAGCATCATTTTCTTCAAGAAGCTTCTTGATTGTCTTTTTCATTTCTACATCAACACATTAGTCATTCAGTAGCATGTTATTTAACTTCATGGTGTTGTTAATTTCTTTATTTTCCTTCCTGTTGTTGATTTTGTTTTGTGGCTTTTCATTTAAAGGGATGTATAGGGACTGTGTAATGGAAACTATCATATATAGCACCATGTTATTTAATTTCATGGCATTGTAAATTTCTATTTTTCTTCCTATTGTTGATTTTGTACTGCAGCTTTTCATTTAAGGATATATGCAGTAAATTGTGTAATGGAGACTATCATATCCAGATGTGAGGATACAATGCAGTATGCATCTCTACTTCCAGACAAAGATGGACTCCCAATGAAACTATTTACTGTATCTTGACCATAGGATGCTGGACTCTGCAGCTGTCCATACCTGCAACGATGGACATTTGACTGTTTATGAAGGATTACACTATTGTAATGATACAGGGGAACTCAGTGAGGGGTAGGGGGATTGAGAAGGGGATACAGGGGAACTCCTAGGGCCTATGGAACTGTATCATAAAATGATAATAATTTAAAAAAAATAAAAAGGATGAAAAAAGAAAATAAATGCAATAATTCTAAGGTTTGCATTTGTCAAATGTGCAAATGTCTGGTATTTTTAAAAGACTTTTAAAAGATGAACATAAAAATTGCAAAGATAAGAGTTTCCTTACGCAACACACACAAAAAGATTTTAATATCAATGTCAAGAATAAGATGAGAGAGGAAAAATTAGAAAATGGAAAGAATTTAGTATTAGGCCTCTAGAAGACAGTCTTCATAATACAGAAAATGTGATTGAATATTTGGAATTTACTAGCAGAAGGGAGGAGGTGTTTTGGTGTTTTCCAGATTTCTGTCTGCTAAAAATAGCACATTGATTGTTGGTGTAGAAACACCCAAGCCAAAGCATACATCTACATTTCTGTTAGTATTTCAGTCATTTGAGTTTGCCATAAAAAAGCCTACATATCAGGGATTTAAACATTTCATAAGACACACATTTTGTAAAAAAGTAAATTATGAATGATAAATATTTTTGCTACAGAATAAACTTATTTTTAATTCTTTCATATAAACATTTGGAGTAACATCATACTTCCATATGTTTTGGACAGAAAAACTACCAGCAACATCACTAAAGCCTCATTTTAGAAGTGTTTTTCTTATTGGAATGATCTCATTGATATCTTATTTTCTTCAAATTATCAGGTAAATATTTTCATAATATGTGTTGAGTTCCTGTTTTTTGTAACTTTTACAAATGCTTAGGAATTTCAGCTTTCAAAATCAAACTGCTTTCTGCAGAATTTTATTTAAGTACCTATTAGCTAGTAAGTAAACAGTTGTATCTATAAACTAAATATATTTTCTAAAAATACATATTAGGGGATATTTGTATTATAGATTATGTGTATTATGTACTATATGTATATATCAATGTTTTAGCTCAGTTTTTGTAAAATAGACTTATTTATTTTACTTGATGTTCGGGATTATAGCGAGAGAAGGAGAGATAGAGAGAGAGAGAGATATCATCCATTGCTTCACTCCTCAAATGGTCTCTGTGGCCAGAGTTGGGCATGTCTGAATCTAGAAGCCAGAAACTTCCTTCCATGTGGGTGCAGAGGCCCAAATGAACACTTTTTGTAATGAAAATGTTAAAAAGGTTTATTTAATTATTTTGAAACCATTATATATAGAGAGAGGGGTGAGAGAGAGAGAGAGAGAGATATTTCACGGCAGGGTCAGGCTGCAGTCAGGAGCCTGTAGCTTTATCTAGTCTCACACGTAGTGGCAGGGACCCAAACACTGGCTCATCCTCTGCCATCTTCCCAGGCCACTAGCACTGAAACACATTGTTTGGGAATCAAGTGCCCAATTCTTACCCATTACACCAGAGTGTGGCTCCTACTAACCTACAATGATGCCTCAACAATGAGTCTTTGAAAATTAATACTCAGTACAGAATGAACACATTTATTTAAATGATTTTTTCTTGGAGATTTTAATCTTACTTTTCAGATCCTCTATGCCTCTCCTTTCCAAATGCAATACTCTGAGGGATGTATGTTTGTATGTGGGTGTCGGTATATTTATTAATATTTGTATTCAGAAAAAAAATCTGTCTTCTGTGAGGCTAGCTTACATATTTTATAGTGATTTACCTGAAAGTGTTAAATGCATTTTAGCAAGTAAGCTGTGCAGGTTTATCTCTCCAAATTATCAGGATACAGCGCAGGAACCCTAATATGCTTTTTCATATTCAATCAAATTCCTACGAAATAAGAAAACTGAATTATTATAAATTACATTTCTGGCTTTCCATAATGTAATAAAAGACTTTAATGAATACACACCATAGAGATTCACAATATAATAAGAATGTTTCCAGTAACAATACATCATAAGAGGTAACTGAAGTCAATTTGTGCATGAGTTTAACAATTCTCTTATGTGTCTAATTCTACTGAATCTAATATCATTACAATTATATTATTCAAACAGAAAATCATCTGGTTTCTCTTATGAAATTCCCCATAGTGCCTCAACTTCATTTGTAAGCAGTATGTCATTCTCTGTTTTTTCCCTAATTCATTTATAAACTAATACGATTTCTAAAAAAAAAAAAATTCAGATACAAAACACTTAGCTATCAAGGTATGAAAAATAAACTGGATTTAAAATCCATCATGGTGATCAATAAGTAGGTAGTGAACCCTGCAAATATGTCTTTCACAGTATACATATATAGAACTGGGGGCCTAAAATAGTTACATGCATTGAATCATGAGATATTCCTGATCTCAAAATTGAAACAACTGTTTTTGCTTATTAATTGAGCTTGTCATATAATTGTCTTATTAAAATTATCTGTGTAATCATTTTTAATTTATTATGTTTGATTCACTTACAAGAGATTTCACTGCTTTGGAGATCTTTGCTTTCTAGCTTGGAACAAAGGCTTCGACGCAGGCTAATTGTCAGAGAGAAACTTGGCAGGTAAGAATGAGGCTGGAAGGAGAGACAGAGATGGAGACGGAGCAAGCAAGAGTGTAAAAATACGCATTGCTGTGTAAAGTGAGGTCATGCCACAACTGGGATGTTCAGAGAACGGTACTTACTGTTTCCAGGGTGTTTTAACTGCAATTAAATATATCTGCTGATTGATGGTTTTATTAAAGGGCACTTAATGCTCTTTATTTAGGATTACTGTTGAGCATGTTGAAGTAACTTTCATTTGTGCCTGCAGCTCTGGAGAAATCTTGAAAGAGACAAGGTGGTGTTGCTACCAAGTATATTAAAAGCTACACACAACTGTCAGTAGAGCCTTTGCTAAACTGTGGGCGGTAAAGGCGATCTTGGATAAGGGGACTGAATCATCTAAGACTGATTACCAACTGCAACATTGTAGTCTTCTTTTAATAATTGAATTTTCAAATTAGTGGATGACTTCCTTTTGCTTAAAATCATTACATAGTCATTTGTCTATATTTGTAGATGATGGTCTCTGAAATTAACTATAATTTCAGTTAATAATGTATAACACAGTTATGTTTATCATTTTCTTTTTTCTATTTACATATTCTAGGATTTTTATATATTCTAGGATATTTTTCTTATTTTTGGGCAGCAATCTGGCCTACTACATAATGGACTAATTCATTTTAAACCCCAGTTCTGAGATCTTTATTATTTCACAGCTGAACACATCATTCTCATAACTGAAAATATTTTCATTAATATGGTATATTTCTGATTTCTTATAGCTTATTTTACATGGCTCAACATCTCTGCTCAATAGATTAAGTCTTTATGGTATAAACAAAGCAGCTCTTATAATGTTCTGTAAAGTATCAAGGGAGTCAAGATACTTTGTATTATTTCTGAACAAAAGAAAGCAAATTACCCTAGTCTTGGGCAAGATAATTTGTTCTGCTTTTTCTTTACAAAAGGCGCTTTTTGACCCTATCAACTGATGGATACTGAACATGAAACATTCTTCCTGTAGTAAAAGCATACAAAGTTTCCAGACCTGTCTCTCTTTTTTTTTTTTTAATTAATTACATTGCATTATGAGACCCAGTGTTATGGGCACTGGGATTCCTCCCACCCCTACCCAAACCCTCTGACCTGTCTTGGTAAGTACGGATAAAGATATCTGCTTCACACCTGCAAAAGTGATTAAGATACACGTTGTTAAAATCCTGATAAACACGCTATCGCTTATTACAACCCAAACCAACACAGTTGAAATGAAGCAGAAACAATGGAGAATATATTCTAAACAAAGGATTAGCTATTTCCGACATTGCTTTGATCGCCATCTTAACCTATAAGGATAGAGAAATTTTAATGTCTTTCTAGTTAGTTTTCTTACCACAATGAATCTTACACCTTCAGTAAGGGAGATAATATGTATATATTTTTAACTTGCTGATTCATCTCAAGAAGTCAGCCTTGAATATTATTACTACTAAGAATAATTTTTACAAATGTGGATAGGTCTGTAAACAACTTCTTATCTTACATTTCCATTATGTAATGTGGAACCTAACTTGTCCATCCATGGCTGCAATGCTAGGTTAAATAAACCCAGAGAACTAAATATGCATTTAAAAAATTGCTTCTGCACCCGGTATGGCAGCCTATCTACCTCATAAAGTCCGTGCCTTGCATGTGTCGGAATCCCATATCGGCGCCGGTTCTAATCCCAGCAGCCCTGCTTCCCGTCAAGCTCTCTGCTTGTGGCCTGGGAAAGCAGTCGAGGATGGCCCAAAGCTTTGGGACTCTGCACCCACGTGGGAGATCCAGAAGAAGCTCCTGGCCCCTGGTTTCAGAATGGTGCAGCCCTGGCCACTGAAGGCACTTGGAGAAATGAATCAGTGGATGGAAGATCTTCCTCTTTGTCTCTCCTCCTTTCTGTATATCTGACTTTCCAATCAAAATAAAAGAATAAATAAATCTTCAAAATCAATCAATCAGTAGATAAGTAAGTCACTTCTGAAAAGCTATGATACTTGAAGTCTAATTCTGCATCTTTGCTACGCATCATGTATGACTTCAAGCAAGTCATTCAGGTTCGAGTTAAACCAGATGATCATTTGATGATTTATTGAAATAATGACAATAGAGCAATTTGGTATAGGAGGTTTTATCAGGTTAGTATCTGTAATATTCAATTTGGGTATGATAAAATATGCTAGATTAGAAAAGAGTGTCTGTATGATGAAATATAATCTTCTCTAGATAAGAGATTGGTATTAGCAAAAAATCCGTATTGTTTACTGTGCTAAATGTTTTATGTTGATTACTCATTTACCCTCTTCCCAGAACTTTGAGGTTGATGTTACAATGATCCCTTTGTATAAACAATAGAGTTGAAGAAGAGAGAAGAACGGCAATTGTTAAAAAAAAAAAAAACAATTGCTAATAATGAATGGAAATGTAGTTTGAATTAAAAGAGTTTACCAACAACTTTCTTTTCTTAACTTTTGCATGGTCCAGCCACTCAGTAAGTAAAGTTTTTCATGAAATATCTAATTCAATAAAAATGAAAACACTCAAATCATTTTTAAGTTTTTGTTGATGATGTTGTTGTTATTTTTGTTGTTGATACATGTTCATCTCTGTCCAAGTAGTTCTAGACACAAAAGCAAAAATACTAATTTAATATTTATTCAGACTGCAATTTTTGTAATGGCTGTTATTAAATAAATGTGTTGAAAATCATTATATAAAGCAGCTCTACACAGATTTCTGGAAATTTGTGGTAAAAATCATAACTTCTTTTTTTTTACAGAAGGCAGAGGGACAGAGAGAGTGAGAGAGAGAGAGAAATAAGCAGCATTAGAAAGATCTCTGTAACCTCTCCAGAATTTCTTGATTACTTCTCATCTGGTCTAATTTTTCCCTGATGAGAAGCTGTGTTGAGAGTAATAAGTGCTGCATGAACTAAATACGTCACACTTGACTGTCTGCATAATGGCAGTGGTGGAAAAGAATCAAATGGATTTAGGTTTCATCAACTTGAAACCATTGATTTTTCAGCTTTCCATGAGCAGTAAAATGGAGTTAGCTAAAACCACTTTTTGCACTCAAAAGAGTGAACGGCAAGGGAATATCAAGCCACGCTTGTAGATATTATATACCTCTTTAAAGACCTTGCAATTCATTTCTGCCTGCTTCAATAGTAACAGTACAGCTCTACTTCTCAGATGCGTACGTCAAAAAAGAAACAGGTGTTTTGTTAACACATTTACTAGGCTTGCTAATAAACTTCAGTAGCTGCAGTGCCATCAAATATTTAAAGTATTTCATTAAGCATCAAGAGATTGCACTTTCACTTTATTTAACTTTCTTTGAAACAGGGAAATATGAAGCAATAATTTTATAAAACTGATATAGTAGTTTGTTTCATTATAACTCAATATACATAGTTGAATATTTTAACAGCCTTGGTGTTGTTAAAATGTAAATTTTAAAAGAAACCTTTAGATGTCTCCTACACTACATACATTCACCCAACACTATCACTTCTCGTTTGTTTAAAAATTTCCATTTTCTTCAGTTATTTTAAGAACATCTCTATAAACAAAACTCTTGCTGTTTCCATTTTTAAATGTAGAAAGGGCAAGAAAGTTTCAGGTTTTTGCAGTAGGTAAATTTCAGGTAAATCTCATTTAAATGCATCTTCTTTCTGTGAATTATACCTTTGTCATTTCTTCAGTTTTTTTTTCCTGTCATTCTACTCAAAATTTTATATCCTTATAAATAAACAGGGTCATTTATATTAGTTTCAAGCTTATCACAAGAAATTAGGCATCCAGATATGCAGTAATTAGAAATCACCTCACCCAGGAAAATGAAATAATGACAGCGTCCTTGAAATCAGTGGAGGTTAATGCTGCATGTTGAGAGCACATTTGTATAAACACGTGAGAAGGCTTTGATTACAGATATTGTATGAAAAGGCACTACAATTAAGGTTTATGTGTAATCTAGCAAAGAGTTTATTTTAAGCTCTGTGACCTTAGGATTGCATCCTGTAAGTAGAAGAAGCTCAAAAACTGTACAATGGCCTCTCCTCCAATATACTTTAAATGCAACCATTTGAAGGCAATCACCTTATTTTAGTAACTATATTAATACATAGTGTATACTAATGTACTTGCTGTTATGAATATATACATATACGTATATACACGAACACACATCATGAGCTAAACACTAATATAAAAGCTGGTAGCTATTGTGACTTATTTAAAGAGCAAATGGGTTAAACTAGACAACACTAACATGATTAGAGGTAAAGACTATAGAAACGCAGGAAATGTTGATCAGTATTTCAGATTTGGGGTCTGCAACATCCTATCTGAGCACATAACAAAGAATGAAATTATTCAAGGAGCAGTAGTGTACTAATGTGATGAATGTTTTCATTTGAAAAACCACAAGAAATAATATGTAAGTTGAAAATGTATATGGAAACTAGTTGTCAATTATTGTACTCTTCATGAAAAAGATTGCTAATAATGATGCTCAAGTAAAAGATAGCATCTCCAGGGCCTGAGTGCGGTAGCCTAGCACATAATGTTCTTGTCTTGCATGCACCAGGATCCCATATGGGCATCGGTTCTAATTCCTGTGGCTCTACTTCCCATCTAGTTACCTGCTTGTGGCCTGGGAAAGCAGTCAAGGATGGTCCAATGCCTTGGGACCCTGCAGCTGCGTGGGAGAATGAGAAGAGGCTTCGGGCTTTTGGCTTCAGATCAGCTCAGCTCCAGTTGTTGTGGCCCCTTGGGGAGTGAATCATTGGATGGAAGATCTTCCTCTCTGTCTCTCCTCTCTAAAAACCTGACTTTCCAATTCAAAAAAATATGAAAGATATTAGCACAATTTCATGGATCTTCATTTCACTTTCTTCATATTTCTTAACAATTCCTTTCTATTACCTAAACAAATTTAAAAGCAGTTCTGGGACAGGTACGTGTGGCTTAAAGGGTAATGACGTCACTTGTGTGCCATCTTAACCAGTATCCTTTTTGAGCATGCAGGCTTCATTCCAAGCCACTCCAGTTCCTAACCAGTTCTCTGGTAATCTGTTGGGGAAAGCAGAGAAGTGCAGCTCAAATCTTTGGGTTCCTGCACCCATGTGGATGATATTAAAGAATCTCCTGGCTCCTGCTTTTGGCCTGATTTCCCAATCATTGTAGTCTCTTGACTGTCTAGCAAGTGGAAAAGCTTTCTATCATTCTTGTCTCTCTGTAACTCTGACTTTTGAAAAATAAAATATACCTTTTAAAAAAAAGCAAAAATATCAAATTCATTCTTAAGTTTCTGGACAGTAGTGGCAAAATAGAGTCTGATCATTTTTGCTATGATTATCTGTGTTTGATGGCAGCCCACACTGAAGGCCTGTGTACCCCAGTCTGCGTACATAGATTTCCATATGAAAATATTCTACCACATTAAAGGAGAGCTAGAGGTAACACAACAGGAAATACATACATTTATTTAACCTCTCAATGGGTAACTGTTAGAATGCTAGGAATGTATCAAACAGCTTATGATGAAAATAAAGTAATAATCTGATATTAAAAGAATACAGATGAAATATATGAAAAGACGATGTTGGAGAGAAGAATTCTCAGGAATTCATTACTTCCCAAAGAGTGATTAAATCAAAATTAGAGCTAAGCACCTGGCCAAATAATGCAGAAATTAATCCAGAAGACTCTAGGAAAATTTGCAATCCACTTGTAAAGTAAATGAAACTAAAATGATGTTGAACAAAAGAAATTTCAAAGTCATAAAACACTTATAATAATCAGTACTAATGGATTAGAAGCAATGAATTAGAACAAATATTAATATATAATGATCCTAAATTTTACAAAAGTGTATGCAATAATGCATTTTTGAGGTTCTCCAACATAGATAAGAAGTTAGTATTCTTCAATTTGTCAGATGGGTTTATAATTTTAGTGTTCTAATATAAGGTACGATAAAGTCGTCTGAAAGTACCGAGACAGAAACACCAACCTGTAAAAGCAACCAACTGAAAAAGTCTATTAATAAGGAATATAGCAAAATTATACATCAATCAAAGATTTCTGAAAAGCAAAATTCCTTATAGCCCAGCATGATAGTCTAGTATCTAAATTCTCACTTTGCATTTGCTGGGATCCCATATGGGCACCATTTCATGCCCTGGATGCTACTCCTTCCATCCAGCTCCTGCTTGTTGCCTGAAGAAGCATTAGAGCATGAAGCAAAGTCTTGGGATCCTGTACCCACATGAGAGATCCAGAATAAGCTCCTGGCCCCTGGCTCAGCTCTGGCTGTTACAGCCACTTGGGGAGTGAATGAACAGATGGAAAATCTTTCTCTATGTATTTCCTGCTCTCTGCATATATACCTTTAGTGAAAAAATGACATTAATATTTAAAATCAATAATGAAATATCAGATTATTTCCTAACACTAAGGAAATTTCCTAACCTTAAAAGTCTCAATAATTCCACAAGATTCTAGGATAATATGAAGACTTCCAAACAGGAAATGTAAAATTCAATTCATTTGCCATTAGCACTTAATACAGTCTATAATCCACTTGCATGCAGTATTGGAGTGACTGGGCTCAATCTGCAACAGGTAATGTTTCTAGAATTTAGGTCTGTGACACCCACATAGGAGACCTCAATTGCCTTCTAGGCCTCTGCCTTCTGTCTTGAATAGCCTTTGCTGTCATTGCCATTTAGGAACTAAATTGGTTGAGTTTTCTCTCTCCCCACTCCTCTCTCTGTATGTCTACCTGATCCTATTTATCTGTCTTTCCAAAAAATAAAATGAGCAAAGCAATTCAAAATGCTTTACAAATTATCCATGGTTTTATAAAAGGAAAAAGAAGTTGAAGTCATCACTTGAACATCTAATTATTTTTTATCTAAAAATGATACATATGTTTTAAAAACTTAAATGAAGCCAGTTCAAAAGTTCAAGGGAAAATTATATTGTAAATTATGCATAGGTTCTTTTAAAGACATAGTTTTAAAGGAAAGGCAGATTTAGAGAGAGAGAGGAGAGAAAAAAAAATTTACTCAGACTTCATTAATGTTTATTGATGCCAAAGTGTAACAAATAAATACAAAGAAATCTAACATTTTTTATTCAAATGTTAAATGAGTAAATATATTTGCTAACAGGTAAGATTTGATAAAAATTAGAAAATATTAGGTGCTGATAATATTTTTTTTATGAAGTCCAGTTACTAATCTGAAACTTGACCATATGCTCATTGGGTCTGGTATTTCAAATATTGAGTTTTGATATAAATTTGAAACTTTAAGGATGAGTGTGTATTGATTATGAGTAAGTGTTTTGGAATAGTTCGCCTCCATTTTACTGATGCCTTCCTTGGATAACTTACCAAGAGCTCTGGGAGCAATTCATTTCAATGTCAGTATCGCCCCCTGCAGGTACTTCATTATAAAATGCAGGTACTTCATTATAAATTATTCCCAAATAAATGGGAAAACACATCTCTTCCTGGCTATTTCTTTATTTCTGACCTCACGGAATTTTGTGTTTAACCTATTTTTATTACTTTTCATATGAAGAAAAGAAAGTTATTAGTGACCAATTAATAGTCAA
Organism: Ochotona curzoniae; assembly: GCF_017591425.1. Taxonomy (NCBI): domain Eukaryota; kingdom Metazoa; phylum Chordata; class Mammalia; order Lagomorpha; family Ochotonidae; genus Ochotona; species Ochotona curzoniae. The sequence goes on from NW_024467119.1 coordinate 47,507,203, forward strand.
TCCAACACTTCAGAATTGAACTGATTGTATTTGATTATAAAAATCTCTAAGGAAACTACTGACCATACATTTCTGAGTATGAAATATCAGCTATAATATATTGATCGATACTCGATGTATTTTATCTCATACAATCATAAATGTATCTGAATCACATGTATCAGTGATGCTGTGCAGCAGGCCCATTAAGCTTTGTCTTACATGAAGCTTTAGAATTTCAAAATTCTATATTAGCAACAAGCAACAAAAGTTAATAAATAATATGATATTTGAAATGATTCACAATACTTTTTCTTTTTACCACATCTTTGTTATTGTATTTGTTTTCGTCTTACACAGAACTTAATTCTATAAGTGAAATCAAGGAAAATATTAAAGGATTTGAATGCTCAATTTAACCTTATTATCTTTCACCAAAACCATAAAATATACATACATCATAACAAATAATTTAATTTTAAAATGCATTTAAGCTATTGAGTCATGATAGTGAAATATTTCATGCAATACTTTAAAAACTACAGTGTTGAAATTATTTTGTTCTTAGTCATGGAAACCGTATTTTGCTGAGAGCAAATAAACAGACTTGCAAGGACTCCCTTTGGAAGTTAAAACATCCTCTTAGGAAGTACAAACCCACAATGCTCTAATGGAATTTAAACATAGCAAAACCTCTTCTCCCTCATACTATTTTTAACTGGTATGAGTCCTGTTTTGATGAACTTTAAATGGGTTCAATAAACTCCCAGAAGAAAGCAAAAGAAAGGACGAAGTGGCAACCTGAATTTTATTTTATTTTATTTTCTTGTTTGATTTAGTATCATAATGCTGTGTTACTTTGAGTCAGTATGTTGTTTTCTGTAACTTCCCTAGTGGTGAAGCAATATTACCTTATGTCTTAATAATAAAAGTCAATAAAGACTGACACTGGAAATTCAGAATCAGAAAGCTTCTGAAAGACGTATCTAAAATTCACTGAAAAATATCCATAGTCAGTCCCCATTACTATGCTCAGGAATGTATTCCCAACCAAGAAGGCTAATATTTTTAAACCACTTGGTGAAGTAATTTATTGTAAAGTTTAATTCATTTTAAAGCAGAATGTGGGCTAAGCGAAACAGGTATTAAAAATAGAATGGTATAGACAATACAGAAGCATAAAAAAGACGAATGTCAGTAATTGCTAACTTAATATAGCAGAATGTTGAGGATGTAAGCTATGTTGTTTATAATTGTTTTCCTATTCTCGTTGCAAATTGTATAACTTCAACCAAATCACTAATAAATGTTAAAATGTGTGTTTTTAGAACTGGCATGCATATTGAACATTTTTAAAGGCATAATGTGTTTTCTGCTTCTCTGGTTTCATGCCTGGATTGAGCTTTTTCTAGTCTAGAGCAACCAATTTGTATTTATTTATATATTAATTTGTGTGTATATATACTTATGAATATATACTCATGTATAAATATAATTAAATTTTATTTTATTTATTTGAAAGAGAGAGAGAGAGAGAGAATCTTCCATCTGCTTGTTTACTTCCAAAATGACCTCAAGATCAAGTGTGAGTCAGACAAAAGTCAGGAGCCTGAAACTTCTTCAGGATCCCTTGATGATCACTTGGTGGGCCAGTGTCTGCTGCTTTCTCAGGCACATTAGCAAGTGTGAGTCAGACAGAATGGACAGACTCAAACCCTGGTTCAAACACAGGCTACAAGTGTGCAGGCGGTAGTTTAACTCCTGCAGCATAAATGTTGCTCAGTGTGTTCAAAGCAGAAGATAGGATACAATTGCATGATGGCATCAACAGTAAATAACTGAACAGTACTGACATACAGCCCCATTAGGGAGAAATGTCTAACCCAAACCATGGTAGAATTTCTTATGGTTTCTTTCATTTCCAATTTTTTTCCCTCTAGAGACTCATGGAAAGATTAAAAATTAAATTTCCTTCCATCACATTTTCTTTGCTTTTTTCCATATATCTACTTCGTTGGCCAGACTTCTACTTCCGGATTGCTAAATCATTCAAAATAATTTGGATTATATTGTGGTAATAACTAAAATCTCATTGACTTAATCTGATATGAATAAAGAGCTAAATGTAATTTTGTAACTTCTTTCAGGGGCAATAAAGTTATATAAAATTGTTGTATATCATCTCCTGTGCTCCCATGGTATTCAGGCTAACATAGTATGCACTGATACCTGGTTTACATTTTTCTGACACATAACAGGGACCTGTAAAAGAGCCTGATGCTGTTCAAACTCACAGTCACAATGTCTGCATTTTTAACAAGGGACCATGGATGCTGCATTTCAGAGGCTGAAGGGTTCCCGGTGCAGGCAAGCCCACATCCTTCAGCAAGCATTTTTCGGCATTTTTACCCTTTGTTTGTTCTTTGTTTGTTTGTTTTTCTTTCCAAAAGAATACTCCTACCAGCCACTAAAGATCATTTATATTCCAACATTTGGAAGGATTCCCTCTTGTCTTTGTGTCCTTCCAACTTATGTTTAATTTATTTTCTATTCTATTCAACCTTGGCAGTGGTTTCAGAGAAAATTTCCCTCTGGATATTTGCAATCGCAAGATGTCATTAGGTGAAAGCTTCAAGTTGTGTATACATAGCCACTTTCTCATCTTTTATGCACCGTTTTAATAACATTTTTTATTTTTAAATCATTTGAGACATTAAACAAATACACAAAAGAAAGCAATAGCCCCTCCCATTTTCCTCATCCCAAAGCAATCATTACTGATACTTTGTTATTGCTAAGAATTTCGAATTGAGATTTGCTGAATCATCTGTTGTTTTCACAATCTCTTTGTCGTATCTCATATAGACAGGAGTTTATTCCTATGCCCAGGTTCCGCAACTTGGCTCCATTCCCTAGTTACTTTTGACTGTACATTTCTTAAAGGTCTTAAGCTCTCCTTGAATTAAAGAACTTTACATTTATAATATCTCTGAGAAGCCTTATCTTTCCACATTTCTTCTAGAATGTATTTAGTTGGTTTTTTTTTTTACTTTTTAAAAATATTTATTTATTTTTATTGGAAAGGCAGATATATAGAGAGGAGGAGAGACAGAGAGGAAGATCTTCGTCTGATGGTTCACTCCCCAAGCGGCTGCAACGGCAGGAGCTGAGTCTACCAGATGTCAGGAGCCAGGAACTTTTTCTGGGTCTCAAACGCGGGTGCAGGGTCCCAAAGCTTTGGGCCGTCCTTGACTGCTTTCCCAGGCCACAAGCAGGGAGCTGGATGGAAAGTGGAGCCACAGGGATTAGAACTGGTGCCCACAAGGGATTCCCACGCGTTCTACTATGTTATCATGCTGGACCCTTTGACGTAATTTTAAAGATAAGATTACTAAATGAAATATATAATTAAGTGAAACAAAGCATTTTGGAGGTTTTTCTACATTATTTTTCCTAGAACTTCAATTTTAACAGAAGTTTGTATTATACTGATGTTAAATACTCCAGTATTTAAAAGAGTCATGTTTCTGCTATTTTAAGACTTTCTGTAAAACCTATAGTCATTTTTAATGTGCATTTCAAGTAGATTAGTTTGTTCTTTACAAGCCATCTTTGGACACAGTGATTAAGTCACCAATTGAAATGACTGCATCTCATATCAAACTACACGATTTGAGAGGCCCCGCCCAGCAGCCGAAAGGCTACAGTCCTTGCCTTGCATGTACAGGGATCCCATGTAGGCACAGGTTTTAATGCTGTCTACTTCACTTCTCTGGCCATTGCAGCCACTTGAGGAGTGAATCAGCCGATGGAAATCTTCATTTTTGTCTCTCCTTCCCTCTGTGTACCTGCCTTTCCAATAAAAATGAAGTAACATAAAAGTCTTTAAAGTACATTGTTGCTTCCCAGTTACCCCACTTCTGGTCCAGCTGGGTCCTATTCCACACTGTGGGCCTAAGCATAGAAACAATGCTGGAGTTACCTCACCGTCACCCATGTGGGAGACCCGTGAGGAGTTCTAGCCTCTTGAATTCAGCTTAGCCCAGCCCGGCTATTGCAGGTTCGGGGAGTGAATCAGCAGAACCAAAATTTGCTTCTGTCTCTCTAACTTTCAAATAAAATAAATAGAAAAAAAAATCTAAATTTTAAAAATGTAAAAATCTTTTAAAATAAATTGGATTTTAAAAAATCAATTAGGGCCCGGCGCGGTGGCGCAAGTGGTTAAGGTCCTCGCCTAGCACGCCCGGGATCCCATATGGGCGCCGGTTCTAATCCCGGCAGCCCCGCTTCCCTTCCAGCTCCCTGCCTGTGGCCTGGGAAAGCAGTCGAGGACGGCCCAAAGCTTTGGGACCCTGCACCCGCGTGGGAGACCCGGAAGAGGCTCCTGGCTTCGGATCGGCATAGTGTCGGCCCGTTGCGCTCACTTGGGGAGTGAATCATCGGACGGAAGATCTTCCTCTCTGTCTCTCCTCTCTGTATATCCGCCTTTCCAATGAAAAAAAATAATAAAAATAAATCTTAAAAAAAAAAAAAATCAATTAAAGAGTGGGTATTGATTGTGTAACACGTCTATCACTTATAAGGATGATACAGCCTTCCTCCTTTCTTTGTAATAAATGCTGAATATATTTATTATTACTTGGAGAATTTTGAGTTGTACAATCATTGTAGGTTTTCACTTCATGTTAGACATCTGATGAAAAATTCACAGAAGAAAACTGTCTCTCCACTAGTAAGATTAAGATTTATGTGTTTTCTTTTTTACTTTTCATTAAATTTACTTTTCACTAGGTGGTAGAGTTCTGTTTTACAGAGAATATCCAAACTAATTCTGGACGTGGAGAAGGCCCTAAGCTTTATCTTCTCTTCTTCTTGTGCTATTTCTTAATGAGGTTCATTAAAGCAGAACCTCGGGTTCCCAAAGCTTGGCGGCAACCCCCCCACCCCCCAGGCAGAAAATCAGCTTTGGTTATTTTACCTGCCAAGGTTCCGGCTTTAATTTCAATTTTATCATGGCATACTTATTTTTGTGCAGGTCATTAGTGTCTTAAAATAATTTAACTCTTTGACTAGATTTCAGTTGTTTTAATTTAAAGTATCCTCCAGGCCTCGGTCTTCTCTGTCACAGTGTGAACATTGTGGACTGAATCTATCCACCGTCGCTTTGATCACAAAGATGCCACTGAAGCTATTTTTGTCCAAAGGCATTCATCAAAATCAGTGGATGCTTTTTGGTCATTATTTTAAATGTCCACTCAGCTAGATTTTCTGATTTGACTTTTTCCTGATATTTGGAAAGCTTTCTTCACTTACATTTTATCATCAGACAAGAAGTTCATCTTTTTTGTTGCTCCTTCTCAGTCATTTTTCCAAACAGTGAGTGTCAGAGAGGTTGAATCTTGGGGCTCGATTAGGGGCATTTTGTCTTTTCTGTTTCTGCGTGAGCTCACACGCTGTCATGGCTTTCTATAGCTGCAAGTGTGCCCGACAGATTCCAGAAGGTTCATTTCCTACTCAGACATTTTCTGAGTCTCGAATAACTTGTGCAATTGTAAACCTTACTCATCTTTATATAAGGCTTTTAATTATTTTGCATATTTGAAATTAAGCTTTCTCTGAAAGTTATTTGTCATTAAATCCTCCCTCGGTCAATGGAAGGAATAAACTTATATTAACGAGAAAATCATTTTTATCTACCTCCCATTCTGCCTTGCCCAACTGTCATCTCTATAAATCAAATCCATCAGCAAATAATATCAAGTCTACATTAACAATAAAACATTCTCACTGTACTTTTTCTTTTCCTTGACATGACTCCTTCACTCGCATCCCTTCTCACAGGCACTGATCCAATCACATGTTAAAACAAGTTGTTCTTACCTTTCTTGCAAGGAAATCTTGATATGGTAACTGAAGGCTGTGCAAATTCATCAATCGTTTTATACTAACACCACCTTAAAGGTAATCAATGGCTTATCCAAAATTAATGAAGTCTAAATAAATAATAACAACTCAAAACCTCTTTAAGGATCTCTTATTTCTGTCAGATTTTTCAGTCTCATGAATTGGACAATGACTTCAGTCAATGCCATTTTAACTTAAGACGCTAGTGTTGGTGAACACAACGTCTAGGACAACCCTGCTCCCCACCAGAGTACCTGAGTCTTATATGTAACTCTGATTTGTGATTCCAAATCTCAGCTAACACAGACCCCAGGAGGCAGCACTGACACCTCAAGTAATCGTATCCCCGCCTTTCACTTGGGAGATTTATTTTAAGTTTCTGCCTTCAGGCTTTGGCAGCATCTAATAATAACGTTTGCAGAGATTTGACTGGGAAAGCACGCTTCTTTATCTTTGAGTCAAAAATAAACAATGTTTTTTGAAGTCAAAATATAAATGTAAAAATATATGAATAATTTTAAACTCCATGAAAACCTACTGAATTCATATCTTTACATTGCCACTCAGCTTATATTTTTTATTTGATTAACCGCATATTAGAAATAGTCTCAGGGGCCGACAAAATGTCTCAATAGGCTAGTCTTCCACCTTCAGGCACCTGCACCCAGTTTGTATCCCAGCTAACTCCTCCTCCCACCCAGTACCCTGGGAAAGCAGCAGATGATAGGCCGAAGTCTTGTAACCCTGAATCGGTATGGGATATTTGGAAGAAGCTCCTGTTTCTTGGTTTTAGCCTGGCTCCATACTAGCCATTGCAACCACTTGGGAAGTGAACCAGTGCATGGAAGATTTTTCTTTGTGTAAATATGCCTTTCCAAGAAAATAAAAATAAATCTCAAAAGAGGAGAAACAGTGTTGTCTATACTTAACAGAAATTTGTTTTGGTGATCTAATAGACAGCATTGTTGAGTGTGATTTTAAAGGAAAGCTAGAATTTTATACGAATCTGTAGTCCACAAACTTAAATAATGTGTTTATTTCGTTGATATTGTTTACATGCATTTTCTTTTTTCTTTTTTTTAAAGACTTATTTTTTTATTTTTATTGGAAAGGCGGATATACAGAAAGAGGAGAGACAGAGAGAAAGGTCTCCCGTCCGATGATTCACTCCCCAAGTGAGCGCAACTGCCGATGCCATGCCGGTCCAAAGCCAGGAGCCTCTTCCGGGTCCCCCGCGCGGGTGCAGGGTCCCAAAGCTTTGGGCTGTCCTCGACTGCCTTCCCGGGCCACAGGCAGGGAGCTGGAAGGGAAGCGGGGCTTCTGGGATTAGAACCGGCGCACATATGGGATCCCAGGAGTTGCAAGCCGAGGACCTTAACCGCTTGTGCCACTGCGCCGGGCCCTACATGCATTTTCATCACATACACGTACTGACCAAATTGAGGTTTTTGATTTTTGTTGTTGTTGTTTTAGTTTGAAAGGTAGGATTACAGAAAAGAGAGAAAGAGCTCAATATTGAATCCATTCCCCAAATGGCCACAACAGCAGAGCTGAGCCTTTCCGAAGCCAGGAGCTAGGAGCTTCTTTTAGATCTCCCAAGAGGGTGCAGTGATCCAAAGACTTGGCTCATTCTCACCTGCTTTCCCAAACCAGAAACACGGAGCTGGATTTCAAGTGGAGCAGTCAGGATATGAACTAACCCCTTATGGGATGTTTGTTGAATCACTGTGCCAGCTGCAAAGTAAAATATTCTTACAAGCTCCTGCTGGATACCAGCCTGGATATGGGGCCATTTGGAAAGTGAAACATTGGATGGAATATATCTTTCTCTGCTTCTCCCTCTGTTTCTGTAAATTTGCTTTTCAAATAATTTTTACACCATCAATGCATAGATACTATGTGTGTGTATAATCACATTCATTTTATTTTTTTATTATTATTTTTTAAAAGATTTGTTTATTTTTAGTGGAAAGGCACATATATAGAGAGGAGGAGGAGAGACAGAGAGGAAGATCTTCCTCCAACGATTCACTCCCCAAGCGGCTGCAATTGTCAGGGTTGCACGGATCCGAAGCCAGGAGCCAGGCACCTCTGCTGTGTCTCTCACACAAGTGCAGGATTACAAGGCTTTGAGCCATCCTTACCTGCTTTCCCAGGCCACAAGCAGGGAGCTGGAATTGGAAGTTACTCCTCTGGGATCAGAACTGGCGATCATATGGGATCCTGCATGTACAAAGTGAGGACTTTTGCCAGGCCCATAATCTCATTTATTACTCTCTAATTTTCCTTTTATTTTTTAATTTTTACTTGACTATATTTGTATCTTCTCCCTTGTTCAAAGCTGCTTTGAGACTAGAGCCACAGCTCAGTAGCTAACCCTCCACCGGTGCTGCCAGCTCCCCATATGGACGCCAATCCATGTCCTGGCTGTTCCACATCAGATTTAGCTCCCTGTTTATAGTCTGGGGACACAGAGGAGGATGGACCAAGTCTTTAAGGCCTGTACCCACTTTGAAAACCTGAAAGAAACTCCTGGTTCCCAGCTTCAGGCCAGTCAAGCTTTTGCCATTGAGGCGATTTGGGGAGAAAGAATAGATAGAAGATCTCTTTTTTTTGTCTCTATATAAAACTCAAGTAAAAAAAAAAAAAAAAAGAATGTTTTTTTTTAAAGCTGTCTTAAAAGAATTGCAAATATTGGGCCCGGCGAGGTGACGCAAGTGGTTAAAGGTCCTCGCCTTGCACGCCCAGGAACCCATATGGGCGCCGGTTCTAATCCCGGCAGCCCCGCTTCCCTTCCAGCTCCCTGCTTGTGGCCTGGGAAAGCAGTCGAGGACGGCCCAAAGCTTTGGGACCCTGCACCCGTGTGGGAGACCGGAAGAGGCTCCTGGCTTCGGACCGGCATAGTATCGGCCCGTTGCGCTCACTTGGGGAGTGAATCGTCGGACAGAAGATCTTCCTCTCTGTCTCTCCTCTCTGTATATCCGCCTTTCCAATGAAAAAATAATAAAAATAAATCTTAAAAAAAAAAAAAAGAATTGCAAATATTTTAATAACATGTAACTTAAATTGTTTTTAAAGTTTATAATTTCTTTTCCACTTCCCAAAAACAATACCGTTTATTGTCTCATTCTTCATCGAAGACCGAGAGCGGCTGTTATTCTCAAAATTCTGCTGTTGACTTCCTTTTTGTTTCTGTGGCTGTCAGAACATAATTTACTGTTTTAAGTCCAGTTCGAATTCTACTTCTTTTCATGACTAGTTCTGCCTTACATGAAAATACAAAGGACATTGTACTTATTGCATTCATTGCATTGGGTATGAGGCCCATTTCTGCATACAATCTTGATAACCATTTCAGCTCTTTGTGGGGCCCACATGGCTACAGGAATTTGTTTGCATCAAAGCACAAATATTTACATCACAGCAAATCCTTTTCTTTGGAACAATATTTTATGCAAATATTTTTGGCCCCACTCCCAAGTTGCAATTAATTTCTTGATATTTTTCAAGTAGGAAAGGCCATGCATCAGTTCTAAATTGTCTGATTATCTTTGCCATCTGTTTTCTCAGTCACTGTCTGATGTATTTTCTGACATCTAAATGACTTCCATTTCAATATCTGGTGTCATGCATCTTTTATTGTGTTTTGCAGCAGCAGCAGCAGGTTAACCACTATCATTGCTTCCCTTTTCACAGGTGTGTGAGCCCAAACTGAGAAGTGTAATACTACTACTAGTAATAGTAACAGAAGATATACTATTATTTATAAGCTGTGCTATAATTTATAATGATAACATGATGCCAACCTGGGAATTCTGTGAACTCAAGAGTCCTATTTGATTGTTGTCTCCTTTCCCAGATTGTCGCTCACTCTATGACATGTTCAAGTATTTACAGATTAAATAAATGATATGCTGTGTTTCTTCATTTAATTAAAAATTCTTAAAACATGTTAGTTAATAATATATGTTCAACCAATGTATGCTAATTTTATTAAGCCTATTACACTGGAAAGATTTATTATGAGCAAATTAGAAGTTCTTTCTCCACTACGTCCACATGCACTTCTGCTCCAGGTTAATCCCATCATTCAATAGTCTTCTACTGAGAAAATTAATTACTGAGGACAGAAGCTTGCAGAAACTTGGAGGCAGCATAAATGCCTCCTGATTATCAGTATTTTTAGAGATTTATTTATTTTTATTGTTAAAGCAGATTTACAGAGAGAAGGAGAGACACAGAGACAGATCTTCCCTCTGCTGGATCACTTTCCAAACTGCTACAACAACCAGAGCGAGCCGATTAGAAGCTAGGAGCCAGGAGCTTCCTCCATGTCTCCCTGAGGGTGTAAGGTCCAAAACCACGACCACTCTTCTACTGCTTTCCCAAGTCACAAGCAGGGAGCTGGATAGGAAGTGGGGTAGCCAGGACAGAAACTGGCTCCCATATGGAAACCTGTCTTTTTCAAGATGAGGATTTAGCTATTGAGCCATTACACTTGACCCAGATTTCACTTATGTTTTAACCTTTGGTTTATTTATTTTTTTATTTAAAAATATTTAATTTTGTTTTATGATATAGTTCCATAGCCTCTGGGATTGCCCGTGCCCTTACCCAAGATCCTTTCCTGACCCTTTCCTATTGATTTCCCGTCTAGTTTTACAAAGGATGTCCTCCATGAACAGTTACAAGTCCATCATGCTCTTATTGAAGTGTTTCCTGACAATGTAGGCATGGGCATTGTCAGAGAGTCCTTCATCTTACTGTTAGGATGTGTTCGATTCTTTCACTGGGAGTCCATCTTCGGTCTGTAATGCTAAGCATAATCTCTCTGACATTTCACTTTCATTAATAAAAGGCAAGTTAGGAGGACAGAGTGACTTGAAGGGTAACAGGGGAGAAAAGTGACAGGTCAAGGTCTAAATTTGCATTATATGATTTCTTTCCCCGAAAGAATTCAATGTACATAGAAATGAGTATCCCCAAACTTTCTCACCAATCTGTGAATGTGTATTTTAATGATGCCTTTTATGGGCATAACTGAAAGGAGTAAGAAATGAGGGAAGTATTTACTGATGAAAAGGCAGGAATTGATATTTAAAAACCTAACACAATTTTAGCAGATATTTTACCTAAATACAAAATGTCCTAGTCATTTAAGGCTGTGATTCATCCTGTAAGTGGCCTCAGGTGATGTGTGGAAGTGATTCAATATTCTCATGACCCATAAAACCTCTTCAAATTGCAGGGGTCAAGTTAAACTTTTAGGTTGTTCTAAGAACATCTGATAAGCTATTTCAGACCTCTCATTTATGCAAGTATGAATGCTATCCAGTAGCTGAAAGAGGATGCCACACTGAAGAAGCAATGTGTGCCATTCTGTCATTACAATGGTAGAACTGGTAGATGTACTCTGCCCAATCAGTGGGGCTGGACACAGGTAATCATCCAGAAAGAGACATGATTTTGTGTTCTCCATACTTAAAAGTGCAGAGTAACGCTGAGCTCAAGAATTTTGCTGTAAGTTCCCCAGATAAGGAATATTTCCAGGTGAACAAAGCATCCAAAGATATGCAGCATCCCAGAATAGCTCATGGTGATTTTAAACCAGAAGTGAGTTTGCCTCACACTTTGATATAATCCTCATAAAAATGAACATTTTGACCCTAAATGAAGAGAGGAGTTGGCAGAAAAAAAGAAGACATCCCAGGAAACAAACAAATAAGAAACAAAAACTTATAGCTTGGTACGAACTTTAGGACAAAACAAAATGTAAAGCAAAACTTAGAGCTGTCATCAATAATCCACACTTATTTTTTCTAATCATTGAAGCAATGGTTGTTGAAGACTTACCAAGTACTCAGATTTTTAGTAAAGAATGTTGATAAGATATATCATAGGATAAAGTCCATTGAAGATGAAGACACAGTCTTGATATACTTCAAAAGCTCTCAATCAGGTAGCAAAAAACCTAAAATGCAACTAGTATATAAATTGGTAGGTATATATGAAGTACACACACACACACACACACACACACACACACACACACACACACGTTTCTCTTTTATCTTACTCAGGATAGAATAATGTAGTCCACTATTGAGATTATGTCTTCAAAGACATACAATTTTAAGAGTTCCAAGGAACAAGCAGAAATTTAGCATTCAGACAAGAAATGGAAGATGATCCCAAGCAGTAGGGGAGATAAACAAGTAATTACGTAGGTTTTGCTGTGGAAAGCACATTTAAAAATATGGTTAAAGTAGCACATAGGTGGGGAAAATGATTACAGTATTTGCAATATTCTGAGCTAACAAGCAAGGTCATGAAAGTTTCAGGAGTACAATATATCAAACACATCGCCATTAAAAGAGTTTCATACTTTGAGCTGAATATAGAAATAGCCAACCACTAGCAGCCTTTATGAGGCAGTAGATTATGCCTCTACTTGAGACACCACACCCCATATTGGAAAGTCTGTTCAAATCCCATTTCTTATCCAACTTGCTACCAATGGAATACTGCGTGGTAGCAGAAAATGACTCAAGTACTTGAATCCCTTCCACCCAAATCAGAAATCTATGGAGTTTTTGGTCTATCTTTAGCCCTGCAGCCTGTCTCAGTTCTGTCTGTTACAAGTTTTAGGAGTGAACCAACAAATGGAAAATCTCTCTCTTTCTCTCATGAGCATTTCCTCTCTTGATCTTATTCTTTCTCTCAATCATGCTGTCATTGCCTCTGCCTTCAAGCAAATGAAAATGAAGTCAGGGAATACACATTAAAGAAGTGGACCACTGATTTATGAAATGAGGCATGTCTATTAACTAATGATAACTAATGAATATACTGAAGCACATCTTTTAAGCTATGTGCTTAAAATAAGTGAAATTGGTTGCTTTTACTTAAAATGAAATTTTAGATTATCATATAGATTATTTACATACATTTGGTTTTAACATTCAGGTAAAAGCATATTTCCATCATATTGCTTTCCGAAACAAAAGAAATGTCTCCAATTGAAACCCAAGACTATTTAAAGAGGGGACGAGTAAAAATGGAATCAGAGGTGAAAAAAAAATCTAAAAAAATGTATTTTATAAGTGAATTTCATAAATTTATTTACAGACTAGGTGCTGGAGATGGGGGAGAATGGGGAATAAATGATAATGACATGCCCAAAAGAGTATAAACAATGAGCTTTAAGCAGAATAGGGACCACAGATTGGGACAAATCAGAAAGCAACATGTATCTGCAAATAAAGGGACAAAGAAATAATTTAATAGTTGTGTTTAGAACTCAAGACTGTTTATTGCTATTTTTATTGATTCTTTTAAGTTACTGCAAACTCGATGATGCTGTTACAGACCAACATGAATTAATTTACATTTATTGACTTTCTATTTTTATTTTGTGTCTCATCCCAGCGCTGCTCGATTAGAATACGCAGAGACAACAGAATAAGTGGACTTAGAGGCCCTGTGCTTGGGGGACATGGGAGTGCCTTACTTTGTCAAATGTAACTGCTCTTCTTGACTGTTCTTTGACAAGCGTGATTAATTGCCGGAAGCCACTTTATTCTCAGCATCTTCTTCACCAGGCTCTTCTCGCCAGCTGCCACACTGCATCTCTCAGAAGAACTGAAATGTGCCTTTATATTCAAATTTAGTCCTTGTGATCAGGTTGAACCTGTCACACACCTGCCAACCTCACCTAATCATAGGCAAGGCTGAGTGAGTACCAGGACTCCTAGTGTATATGCAACACAGCAGCCATTGTGTGGAAATGCTGCTGTCTCTCCAGGAGCCTGTACTTATGAATGCATTTATTTTCTCTTATGTCCACTCTGCTTGGCATCTGACAGTTTTCATTTAACACAGTGTTTGGTTAGTGTTCTGCACTTTGTCTACTCGTATGTTTGGTTCAAATTCAAAATCCAGACATTTAAAATCAAACTACAACCTTCAATATCTATCCTTGTGTTTAAAATTATATAAGGAAAAGGTATCAGGTAGACGCTAAAAGTAGGGTGAAATCAATAGTTAATAATTTTTAAAGTACCCTTGGAACCATCTTTACTGGATTTTGTGAAGGGAAAAAAAAGCTTTTAAGATTAGTCAGTCTGTCTTAGGACAATTTCTGGAAGCTTGAAAAATGCAGCGCTACTAAAATGCAGTCAATGCCTCTAAAATCATTTCTATAAATTATAGCTAAATAAGTATTAGAAAAGTGGTTTCTTTAGGCTCCTTACATTTGATAAAGACAGTCAAATTAGATAGTTCCCCTTTCCCAAACTGATCATGAAATTTCCACGGAAGAAAATTGTATATATCTGGTTTGACAGGAAGAAAAGTTGTTTTTCTAGTGATTTCATTCATTTATTTATTTATTTTTTAGTATTGAGTTCAAACAAAGGGCTAAATATGAAAAAGGTACAATCACTTCCCAGTTCTTTTCATTCTTTTTAGCTATTCTTTGAAACTGAGATTCACAGATTTCTTTCCCTGAAAACATTCCCTGTCAAAATCACGGAGCAGGGCACAAAGCCAGTGACAAATGCAAGCAATGATCTGCCCTTCTCCCAAAGAATGTCCCATTTTGTCCCTTAGAGAACCTACTCAGAATTCTGGTAAGAGCTCCTCCCAGGACCTCCCGTCTCTCGGCTTGGCCAGCATGCAGGCTGAATAAAGAAAACTTTTCCTTTCTGCTTTCACAGCATTGCAGAGTCTTTTATTCTAAAAAAGGAAGAAAAAAGAGCTCACAGTGTTGCATCAGTGGCATTAAGTACTCCAAAAAGTCTGAAATACAGTTTTCATGAGTTGATTTGAATTTAAAATCTTTTCCAGCTATTCTGCTTCCTTCAGTATGAATCATGGATAGATCAGATCATATTGTTTTCAACTTTCAATGGTCACTGTCAAATCAATTTTATCAAGCAGCTTTTATGGTACTCTGGTATGCTTTCATTCGTTCATTCATTCATTCTTCTTTTCAATCATCTATGATATTTTTCTGTAGAAATTGAAATTTTCGGAAAATGTCTGGTCTTGGGTAATTGTATATACGGATGCAAAATTACTGAAAATTACGTATTTTTCTAATCAGTCCAATCATAATATTGATCAGTTTTTCAAGTATTTGTGAATATTTGTAACATCCTTGCTCCACCAAAGCGCATATAATACTGCAACTTCACAATTTTTCTAATAATTGAGAAATCATATTTTGGATTTTTCACTTTTGATATGCCATTCAAAGAGCAATTGATGTGCATTTTTTTATTATTTGCAAAATTAAAAGTTCTTAATGGATATATTTCATAGATAAAGTAGAGCAATCAATTTACAAATCTCTTTTTTTTAACCCTTGCTCAAACTTACCTGCTCTCTGAAAGGGAGTTTTCTTGTCCTACAGGAAATTTCTGGCCAGTTCATTGACTATTTTGGTTGTTGTCCATTCTCATTCAAATGAAAGGAATCTCATTTAAGAATGACATTCAAAATTAAACTTTATTCTTCTGAGAAGAAAGAACCTTCCAGAGCTGGGAAGTGAAAACTTCTGACCATGAACATAAATTGGAACTAAAAGTCTGCTTGAAAATATTTTTTGTAGAGGAAAAAAAAAAAAAGCTTTAATGCTGGAACTCCAACTTATTTTTAAAAAGTACATGAGAATATGAAACTTATTATATCATTTGCTCTTTTTTATGTATCTCTTAAAAATAATAGAGAAGTTTGTTAAGGTGAATCCTTAGTCACTACTGCTGATGATTTCAGGTGAAATCATGATTTTTTTTTTCTTTGAAGTAGAATGCTTAACATGATATCCCAACTTTTATAATAGCCTGTATGCTTAAGTGTAATGACTTCAAAATTAAATTTTGGTCAGTTTATTGTATATTTTCATAATCAATAAACTGATTTTTAATTAGTATCAGACAGGAATAAAGACTAGATTCTACCATCATGAGAGAAAAATACCAAGTATTTTACATACAGAAGCTCTCGTATAAGTTATTAGTAAAGAGAGTTGTTTGCAGAGCTCCAAGAAATAATATTAAAATGTATGAGAATTGGGTCCCACTTGAGAATCTAGTAGCTAAACCCTTGCCTTGTACATACCAGAATCCCGTTAGGACTCCCGTTCGTGTCCTGGCTGATCCACTTCCCATCCAGCTCCCTTCTTGTGGCCTGTGAAAGCAATAGGGGATGGCCCACAGTCTTTGGACCCTGTGTCCATGTGGGAGACCTGGAAAAAGCTCCTGGCTTTGGATCAGCTTTGTTGTGGTCATTACAGCCACTTCGGGAGTAAATTAGCAGAAAGAAGATCTTTCTTTGTGTCTCTCTCAGTAAATCAGCCTTTCAATAAAAATAAATAAATTTTTATTAAAAAAAACCCACAGTTTTCAAAAATAGATGTATGACACATTTATAATTAGTCTAAGATAATTAGCCTAAAATTCAGCTCCAGTCCTTAAAAAACAATGAAATTTTGGATTTACTAAAGATGTTAGAAGCACAACAAAAGGTCCTCCTCGAGTTTTATTTGACTGTGTAGCTATGATCTGTACACATCAAAAAATATATGATGGACCACCATGAACGATTAAATGAGCCAAGGAAGGAAATACACAAGGAAAGAATAATGTAACAAGGAGTATTACAAGCATGAACTAACTTAAAAGTAAGAAGTAACATAAGCAGGGTAGACAATGGAATTTTAAAATTATAGTTTTTAATAGAGGATAGTAATCTTAAAATAATTCCTCCATTTCTCAAATGTAAGACAACAAGGTCCAGTAGTGAATCACATGTAATTTACTGTCCACCTGCCATCTATCCTTCTCTGAGCAATATAATGTACTTTTATGTTTTACGTTAAAATATTATTATTAAAATTATTGTTATTATTTTTTAAACTTCTTAATCATGAGAATGCAGAGAGCCTGAATTGGGTTGAAATTAGCAAGAGATATATCAGGTTAGTGATGGGGAGAGCACAGACTCATTCCTTAAATTAGGGGATTTAAGCCAGGTGTGATTAAGAAATTTTAGTTATACAAGGCAATTAATTTTATTTTCAACACAGAATTGTTATGGCAACTTTTGGTATTTATAAGAGAAATTATATTGACTAGCAAAAGTACTCTTTGAAACCCAAATGAGAATTCTTGAAAGTACAAAAATGTCTTGTAACTTTACTTGTGGTAGCTATCGATTCTATTCATGAAATTATGACAACAATAATAATACTGGATATTAAATTGGACAAAGTTCAAAATGACACAGCTATCTTTTGCTTTGATTTTAAGATAAAAAAATATTTTGCATAGGCACAGATGCTTGGTCTAGCACTTAAGACATCAGCTGGGAAACCTCTCACATAGTCTTAAAGTGTCTGGATTTGATACCTACCTTGGGCTCCTAATTCCAGCTTCCTGCTAGTGCAGACCCTGTGAGTTAAGGGCAAATGGCCAACTGGCAAGGTTATTGCCAACAATGTGGGACCTACAATTGATGTTCCAGCCTCATGATCATGTACTACAGACCTTTATTGAGTAAACTGTAGAAGGAAGCTATTACTCTCTCTTTCTCTCTCTCTCTTCCCCCTTCCTCCTGCTCTTCCTTTTAACTTAAAATAATTTTATACAGAAATTTATCATATTCCAGGGTAAACTACAATGTCTGACTCATAATTTCTGTTAATTATACAATCTGTTCCAATTCAAATGTTTGGTTTCAAAAAATATATTTCTGTTACATGAAATTAGTAAATTTGTTCACAGTATATTTTGGAATAATTTATGTGAAAAACAAATGTTGCAGAGTTAGTGGGAATCATCAGGGCACATATGTTTTATTAGTTGGTAGTATCTTAATAATTTATTATTTTTTTAAAAATATAGAACGGTTCACGAATTTGCGTGTCATCCTCGTGCAGGGATCATGCTAATCTTCTCTGTATCATTCCAATTTTAGTATATGTGCTGCCGAAGCGAGCACAATAATTTATTCTTGAAATAAATGTATTACAAAGTATACACTATTGTACAATAAGGTTTAAAAGTTTGGAGGACTACTGGAGATCATATAAACACTCTCAAACCTTTACAGTTTAATAAAGCTATGAGAATATTGTTTCTACTGGAATTTTATACACACTCCTTTCGGCACAAGGTAGTTCTTTCTGTTGCAGAGAAACTATTCCTTGCATTGAAATGAAATATACCCTCTTTCCAATTCAAGCTATTATTTCTCATTCTGCATTCTGAAACAACACAGACTATTTCAACAAAGCTGGTGCATTGCTCTTTAAAGATCCCTAGTCCAAATATTCTCAATCTAATAAAAACAGTTTCCATTCACATGAATCATTGACTTACTGTATGCCAGCTACACTGGTTGGGTGGAAATATGGGATCAATCTAGGGATAGAACACTTCAACTCCCATAAAACATGTTGTTTGCATGAGTAATATGCACATATATAAATAAAAATGTGCATCCCTGTGAACATAAATAAGTAATGTTATAAGAAGATGTTGCCCTTGGGCCCGGCGCGGTGGCGCAAGTGGTTAAAGGTCCTCGCCTAGCACGCCCGGGATCCCATATGGGCGCCGGTTCTAATCCCGGCAGCCCCGCTTCCCTTCCAGCTCCCTGCCTGTGGCCTGGGAAGGCAGTCGAGGACGGCCCAAAACTTTGGGACCCTGCACCTGTGTGGGAGACCCGGAAGAGGCTCCTGGCTTCGGATCGGCATAGTATCGGCCCGTTGCGCTCACTTGGGGAGTGAATCATCGGACGGAAGATCTTCCTCTCTGTCTCTCCTCTCTCTGTATATCCGCCTTTCCAATGAAAAAATAATAAAAATAAATCTTTAAAAAAAAAAAAAAAAAAGAAGATGTTGCCCTTGCCATTACAAGCATTAGATGCAGTGAATGATCAAAGCATCCATCTATAGGAAGTGACATCTGAATGATAAGAAAAGAACATTTGCAGAAGTGGGGAAAGAGTAGTCAAGAAAAGCAAACAAAATGTTTTCAGACACATTTGCAAGGAGAAGCTATTTTTGTTATTATGTGATTTCTAAAGTTTTTCTTCATATGAGCTAGCCTTTTTTATTACCCTAAATGTAAACTACAGAGATGCATGTATTTTAAACTAATATTTAATAAATGCAAGTCCACTATTAGTTCCTGTGATTTGATGTTCTGGTTCAATTAATGAAGTCTGAGTTTGCATTGGCTTTTTAACAGTAAAATTACATTATTGATTCATATAAATGAAGTACCATTTGCAATGCATTTTTAAAAATAATTTTACCAGGTAATTAGCTTCATCAACGTGGAGCATTTTCTTTCACACTCATGGGAAAACCTAAAATAAGGAACAAGGATTTTGCTGGAGAATTTATGAGTAGTTATAATTAACACCAGAAATATTTAATCCAATTACTTTTGTCTGACTCTGCTGAATCTTTCCATTCTCATCCTGCAGTTGAACTTTGATTTTTGTTTTTGCCTACAGATTCACAATGACTGCAGGTAGGAGGAATCTTTTTATTTAGAATTTCTTCACATCTGTGCCTTTCTGAGCAGTGCTGATGATTCATTCACGCAGCCCCCATAATTGTCCTTTGTTTGACACTGCTGGGACTCACAGCCGAGTAGTTGTAAGCAGACTTGAATTGCTAGGATACATCAACCATCCATCAAAAAACTCTCAATAGTTTTATGAAACACCAAAGCAAATTACTTTTTTTTTACTTTAAATTTGAAAATTGTCCTCATTTTATCTTTTCGCTCTCCTTAACAGATGCCTTCAGCTTTATAATTTTACCAGCAGAGCATTTGTGTAATTCTCTTAGTCAAACTAATTCTCTAACTAGTCCACGAGTCTTTTTCTCTCTGTCAATAATTTCCAGTGAATAAGCTATCACAGAATTGTACATTAAGATTGATGTTCCTTAATATTCATCTCCAGATAGTTTTACAGAAAATAATCTATACTACAATTTCTTCATTATCATCACTTGTTCTGGCTTGATTCTTGTCTTTGGTGCTTGTTCCATATTTTTCCCTTTTCAATGGCACATTGATATAGGTATGTGTATTGACGATCAGAAATGTACAACATCAAAGTTTTTCCAGGACCACTAAGACTGAATATAGTTGCCTCAGTTAGTACTTCAATATTTCTACTTCAATGTGGCTCAGACATCTTAAAACTAAACTTTGACTAGGGCCCGGCATGGTAGCCTAGTATCTAAAATCCTTGGCTTGTATGTACCAGGATTCCATAGGGCAACAGTTCATGTCCCCTCTGCCCACTTCTCATCCAGCTCCCTGCTTCTGTCGAGGATGGCCTAAAGCCTTGGGACACACACCCACCCACGCGGGAGACCCAGAAAGAAGCTCCTGGCTCCTGGCTTTGGATCAGCTCAGTTATAGTCATTGTGGCCACTTAGGAAGTGAATAAGTAGATGGAAAATCTTTTTCTCTGTCTTCTCTCTTTCAATCAAACTTTCCAATAAATCTTTTTTTAAAAAATCTAAACTTAGTTTAAAACATATAACATTCAATAACCTTCTTAGGTAATGTATTTTTATTAAAAGACACTGACTTTTCCTGTTGCTCCCACTTCCAAGTCTCATATACCTGCCTGGTGTACTTACAAACATCATTTCAATTATTTGTTTACTTACCATGTATGTTGAAAATTCAGAAAATGATGTTTTTTTTGAAGGTACACTTCCTGAACTTGTAACAACCAGAGATGTACCAAGCCAAAACCCTGTGGCTCTCTCACATAAGTGGCAGGAGAAAGCTACTTGGGCTATCTTCTGCTTCCTCCCTGGGCAGGGCGTGGGGGGGAGTCCGGGAGGGGGATGGAAGGGAGAGGTTGCAAGAAGGCAAATTCTAATGCATTGCACATCAGGATTTGAACAGGCATTCGGGGTGTGCTGCTGATACAGCCAGAAACAGAATAATCCAGTCTATCACAGTACTTATCTTTGCTTTCAGATAAACAAACAAAAAGAAATAACTCTTGTTTATTTTCATTTGTCTTCTGATAGAACAAAATCCCTCATCTGATTGCTAAGAACAAAGCTAGCTTTCCATTATTTTAACTTTGTTTAATAGACTTAAAAAAAGATTTATTTTTACTGGAAAGGCAGATTTACAGATAAAAGGAGATACAGAGAGAAAGATCTCTGTCCACTGGTTTACTCCCCAAGTGGCTGCAATGGCAACTGAGCTGACAGAAACCAGGAGCCAGAAGTTTCCTCCTACTCGCTCAGGCAGGTGCAGAGTCCCAAGGCTTTGGGACATCCTCCACTTCTTTTCCTGGTAATAAACATGGAACTGGATGGAAAGTGGAGCATCTGAGATAGGAACTGTTGCCCATAGGGGATCCTGGCAGGTGCAAAGTGAGGATTTAGCCACTAAGACATCGTGTTGGACTCTTAATACAATTTTGATGTTATTGTTAAATGTACTTATTTAATCCTGCCCTTCTATAGTTTGCCTGGGCATTAACTACTTTTATAATTAGTTTAAATAAAAAACTTTTATTTTATAAATTATATAAATACTTTTATAATTAGTTTAAATAATAGTTACCATTTTAGAATGGGACAATGCCCTAGGCTAATATGCTTCTTTTATTTCACAAAATAGCAATTCAAATAAAGATGTAGAATTCTCTTGTATATACTTTGTTGGCATATAACAATTATGAATACTCCAGGTATGGTGTGGAGGCTACACTTTCTTACTGTCTGTGATTTTCACTGGACTATAAGCAGAGAGAAGAAAATTAGGTGTATTTTTTTCAGGCATACTGCAGATGTTTCAATACAGATTACTTTCTATATTTGAAACTTATTTAACTTGTATATTTCAAATTTATATGTTATGTGGCATTGTATTATAGTTTGAATTCAGTTTATTTATTTTGTGTTTCTTTTTCATTTTCTAAATTATTATTCTCATTTTATGATACAGTTCTATAGGCCCTGGGAGTTTCCCTACCACTTCCCCAAAACCCTTTCCCTACAGAGCTCCTCATAAATAGTAATAAGTCCATCATTGTGGACATGGACAGTGGCAGCGAGTCCAGCATTCCATTGTTATGACACATCCAGCTGTTCCACTGGGAGTTCTTCCTCAATCCAGAAGTATCGATGCACACTGCACTTATCCTGCCATCTGGACAGGACAGTCTCTGTGACACAGTCACTATAGGTCCCCTCCAAGAAAAAAGCCACAAAACAAAAACAAAAACAGGAAGAAAAACAGAAATTTGGCACACAATGAAGCTAAACAACATGCCAGTAGAAATGATAGTCTCCATTACACAGTTAATGTACATCCCCTTAAATGAAAAGCCACAAAACAAAATCAACAAAAGGAAGAAAAAAAGAAATCTACAATGAGATAAAATTAATAACATGCTACTGAATAACTAATGTGTCACTGAAGAGATGAAAAACATTTGAGGACCTTCTTGAAGAGAATGATGCTGCTGTATGATCTAGAAGTCAGTAAAGAATTTAACGCAAAAAAAAAAAGGATTTTGAAGAAATGAAACTAAAAACAAAAACATCAGAATCCATGAGATGTAGTTTCTGCTGATCTTTGTTGGTGAGACAAATACAAATGATACTTGAAGATGCTGTCTTCACAGAGAAAAGGAAAAACACACACTGAAACCAAAGGCAAGTGTGAAGAACATCACAGGAAAATAACAATAGAGGACTAAATCAATGAGTAACCCATTGCTAAATGACAGGAACAAGTTATCACCGATTTAAATTAACCCTGAATGTAAATGGCTTAAACTCATTAATCAAATATATTAGCAGGCTGGATTAAAAAAATCATTTTTTTAAAACATTTTTATTTTTATTATTTTTTTTATTGGAGAGGCAGATATACAGAGAGGGGAGACAGAGAGGAAGATCTTCCGTCCGATGATTCACTCCCCAAGTGAGAGCAACAGCCGATGCTATGCCGATCCGAAGCCAGGAGCCTCTTCTGGGTCTCCCACGTGGGTGCAGTGTCCCAAAGCCTTGGGCCGTCCTCGACTGCTTTCCCAGGCCACAGGCAGGGAGCTGGATGGGAACCGGGCTGCTGGGATAGAACCGATGCCCATATGGGATCCCAGGCGTGCAAGGCAAGGACCTTAACCACTGCGCCACTGCGCCAGGCCCAAAAAAATCATTTTTAATATTACCAATAAGTACAATTTCAGAAATACAACTTTTTTCTTACACTGTATTTTTTCCTTTTATTTGGTGCCAGCTAAATTATTTGGCAACAGCATAGCAATATCTACATAACATTTTCAATTGTTTTGTCAGTTTTGCAGTAAATTAAGACTTATTTTTAAAATATTAGTCCATGAGGCTAACATCATTTATACTCAGGAGCTTCCATTCCTAGTTTTAACATTGTCCTTACATATCTCTACATTGCTGTTATAAAATATGCAGTTTACTGAGATAAATGGGGCACTCAAATCAGCAAAGCTGTTTTCTGAAAAGTCACTAGGTGATTTGGAATGGAAGGTAATGTGCTTTTCTCCTGACAAAGTTTCTTGTCATTGTTTTCCTGAGCCTGCAGTAAAGCAAGCTATAAGCACTGACTGAATTACACAAAAAAAGTAGTTGTGACAAAATATCACTATAGAATGCATTTTCTAACAGAAAAAATGCTAATCACAATACATTGATTAAAAAGAGATTAATAATCCTCACCCATAAAGCAAAAAACAAAAACAAACACAAAATCTATTTGGTTAATGAAAACTAAATGAATTACTACACTGAGTCTGAAATGAACTATTAAATTATTGTTTAACTCTCTACAAAATGACAATGGCACATCCTCACTGCGGCTTTTAGCTTATACCTTAATATTACCACTTTAGGGCCCGGCAAGCGTGGCCTGGCCGCTATGTCCTCACCTTGAACGTGCCGCGATCCCATATGGGCACCGGTTCTAACCCCAGCAGCTCCACTTCCCATCCAGCTCCCTGCTTGTGGCCTGGGAAAGCAGTCGAGGACGGCCCAAAGCTTTGGGATCCTGCACCCGCGTGGGATACTCAGAAGAAGCTCCTGGATCCTGGCTTTGGATTGGCACAGCACCAGCTGTGGTGGTCACTTGGGAAGTGAACCATCAGACGGAAGATCTTCCTTTCCTCTCTGTCTCCCCTCCTCTCTGTATATCTGACTTTGTAATAAAAATAAACAAATCTTTAAAAAATATATTTTACCTCTTTAGAGGGAAAATCCTGGCTCTCTGTTTCAAATTAGCTCTGCTCTGGCAGAGACCATTTGGTGAGTTTAGCAGCTGATGGAGGACCTTATTTATCTCTCCTTTTTTTCTGTAAATCTGCCTTTCAAATAAAAATAAATAGCTCTTTTTAAAAAGTAAAACAAATAAGTAAACAAACAAAAAACATAAGATCCTGTGTAAGTCAACCAAAATAAAGGTAGTTCTAGGGTGAAAATTTGCCATAATATTAAAGCATTGTTTGAGATATCTACCTTCCACATTAGAGTGCCAACATTTTAGTAGTGGTCATTTTTGCAAGTCTATTTATTTATTTTTATTTATTTAGTATTAATATTATTATTATTATTACTAATCCAGGCTTTGGAAGCAGCTGATATCTCACTTTACATGGCTGAAATGAAAGACCTGGGTTAACGTATGCATTTTCTTAATCCTGAGGCACAATGTGCAAAAATATAATTTCTAAGGCAAGCTATTCTGGTCATCCTCCTCTTGAACACAGTTGCCTTGACACAGATGCAAATGCTGGATATCTACAAAATGCATACTGGTCTACATCCTAAAAAGAGAGTGTCCAGGAGATGAGGACATGAAGTAAAAGGATAGTGGGGTAGAAAAGGCAAGGAAAAGGAGACAAGAATAAGGAAGAATTAAGCAGAGAATGGGGAAGGAAAGAGGGAAGAAGAGATAAATGGGGGGAATTAGGAAAGGTAGAGGGAAAGGGGAAAAGATGCATTGTAGTGTTGCAGGTTGGGCCATTGTCTGGTGTGCCCATTTTCCATACGCAGTACCTGATTCTGCCAAATGTGTCTTGCGGACAGCAGATGAGAATGTAAGTGTGTGGTCCCTGCTAACCAAATGAGAGACCTGGAAGGGTTCAGGGCATCTGATACAGCCTGGCCCAGACGTTTCTCAAGGTGTTTGTGGAGTGCATGGATGCACGATCTCTTTCTCTGTCACTCATTTTCTTTCTGTCACTCTGCCTTTGAATTAAGCATTTTTTTTTCAAAATGAAAGAAATTTTAAAACAATTAGGAAGAACCAAAAAATAAAAAGCAAGGCACTTGTTCTTTTAACTTCATAATATTTCAGCCATAAAAATGTGTAGCAAAAAAAATGGAAAAAAAATAGAAATATATATATATATATATATATATATATATATATATCTTCTTCAAAATAAATATGCCCAAATTATTGTGATAACAATTAGAAGATTCATTTAATTAATTAAATTATCTTCCTTTTTCAAGATTTTATTTTTATTTGAAAGCAGAGTTGCAGAGAGAAGGAGACACAAAATGAGGGGAGAGAATAATCTTCCATTGACCAGTTGACTCCCCAGTTGGCTGCAACAGCCAGAGCTAGGACAATCGAAAGCCAGGAGCCAGGAGAAGTTCTCCCACATGAATGAAGAACCCAAGGGTCTGAGCCATCCTCCACTGTTTTCCCAGGCCTTGAATAGGGAACTGTCAGAAATGGAGCAGCTGGGACACGAACTGGTGCCCACGTGGAACACCAGCACTCAAGTGCAGATGAATACACTGTGGTGTGGTGACAGTCCCTCTTTCATATTACTCTACAAATTAGCGTGGCAGCTCTAGACAAAAGAATGGCAGCATTTTAGTTTCCTAGAAATTGTGAGCATTTGTATGATAGACCAGTTGAAAAAGGCAGAAACCTCATTATTTCTGTTTAAGTGTTTGACACATACAATTGTCTGCATTATGTAAAGATGGGTGATTTTCCAATGAATGCATACATTGTAAAATGTTGAAATTAGGATAAGCATATCTATCTCCTCTGAAATGTATCAGTATTGCTATGAAAAATATTAAATCATTATTTCTAATATTATTGAAATGCATAAAAACATTATTGTGATCCATATAATCATCTTACTGTGAAGTGCAAACCCATCAAAAATTAACCATACCTTACCATACCTTACCACTCCTAAACATAACTTAGTACCCAACTGGCCAAGATTTCTTTTTCTTCCGTTTCCCTGCCCTCCTGAAGCTTTGATAATTGCTCTTCTTCTTTTTAAGATTTATTTTTTTTAATAGGGAAGGCACAGTTAGAGAAAGAAGAGACAAAGAGCAAGATCTTCAGTCTGCTTAATCACCTCCTAAATGGCCAGAGCAGCTGAAACTGAGCTGACTCAAGGCAGGAGCCAGGAGCCAGGAACTCCTTCCAGGGTCCCAAACACTTGGATCATCCTTCGCTGATTCTCCATGTTGTAAACAGAGAGCTAGATCAGAAATGGAGCAGCCAGGGCACAGACCAGCACCTGTAAATGATGCTGTCATTTGCAGGTGGAGGCCCTGGAAAATGTGTTGATCCAGTTAACCACTATTCCATACTCAAATTAGTTGAGATCAACTTGCTTTTAGTGTGTGTGTGTGTGTGTGAGTGTGTTTAGATTTCACATATAAATGAAGTACTTCTCTATTTTTATATGTTTTATCTTTTAAAAAGATACCATATAGTAGTATATAGTATAGATTCAGTTTTATGGGGACAGTGTAATACATCGACAGAAGCATGCTAAACAAACCAGACAGCATCCTCATCTCCTCAACCTTCCTGCGTGTTTGGAATGTACAAGATGCTCTCCTTCAGTTCTTTATGTGACGTATAATGCATTGTGATCTCTAGCTACACTGCAGAATAGAAACTGAGGAAAGCAGGTAAAAAGGAATAGAGACTGCACAAAGGGTGGCAAAACACCAAATCGGCACTAATATATTTAAGCACAATATTTTTCTTTGTGCTTAGCTTTTCTAACTTTACGTACTTTTCTCTCCTTCTACCCATGTTGTCAAAAATGGCTGAATGATATGCCATTGTGTGTTGTACAGAATTCTTGATCCACTTGACCGTTGATGCACACCCAGGCTATTTCCCTTCCTGATTTATCTGAAGTGGTGAAGTAAGTGTAGCAGTACGGATCTCCTGAACTTATTTATTTAACATCTTTCAAATATATGCCTAACTCTGGGGTTTCCGCATTATACAGCAATTTTGCTTTTATATTTTTGAAGTTATCATCAATGCTACATTTTTCCATAACTGCTGTACACAGTGCCCACAATGATGATGTTGGGAAAGAGTTCTTTTCCATTCTCCCTCACAAGCACTCAATATCGCTTATTGTCTTGATGCTAGGTAGCATTTCTTGAAGGACCTACATTAGACACATCTTGAGAGCTGAGAATAAAAGAATCAACAACAAATTGCTACTTTGCCCATTTAGACACTCTAACGCTATGATTTTTTTGTTTCTAAATAAAACACTAAAATTAGTTTGTGAACTGTTAGCTGTTGAGCTAGAAGTTCCTATCTTAATAATGTTTCTGTAAAGGACTCTACTGTACTATTTTTATTTTTACAGCATCAAAACATATTTGAAAAATAAAAACTGTATCTAAATATACATCCAAGACAGCTTTTAGCTTGAAGCTTAGCTACCACTCATATTAGTTCAGGGTTTACACTGTTAATATTTAATTTTGTATTTGCAGTGGAAATGTGCTGAGCTTTGTGGTATATTTTTAGGCAAACAAGTCAGCAAACCAAAGATGTCATTTATGCCCTCTTTATGTTTGTTTCCAAAGCGATCCTCTCACATCTAATTGCAGCAAATATGGATCACATATTTTAAAAATAAAATTATAATTTTCATTGCTTTCTACAAGACTGCTCATTTTACTTTTTAAATCATTATTATCCAATACTAAATATTAAAAGACAATTTTCTTTATCTAGACAAGAATCTATCACTTGCTCATTCTGCCATTTGCATCAGTGACAGTAACACAAAACACAAAGGAAGTAAAAATACATGCCATGTCAAGGCTAGTTCCGATTTTAATATGGATATTTGACTTTATGAAGTTATTGCTTAGAATCTAATGTTTATCTGTTTGACCTACAGTATTCAAACTCACCTCAGAAGGCACGTTATTTAAGTCACCTACTGATTAACCATATGCTATTTTCAAAGAAAAGTGGTCATTTTTACCTAATCATTTTAATAAACGACAAGTTACACCATTGATATAAATAGCTGTTTTTTACGTTCCGTGCCATAAATATGAAATATATACCAAATGTGCACAAGATGTGACAAGAAGTCTATTTTAATTAAAATTGGAGAAGTGCAATTCTCAGACCTTTTTGTCAAAGATCACTATGTTGAAAAGTATGGATTTGGGCCCAGTATCATAGCCTAGTGGCTAAAGTCCTTGGCTTACATGGATCCCACATGGATCCCACATGGGTTCTGGTTCTAATCCTGGCAGCCCTGATTCCCATCCGGCTTGCGACATGTGGCCTGGGAAAGCAGTAGAGGGCAGCCCAAAGCTTTGGGGCCCTACACATGCATGGAAGACCTGGAAGAGGCTCCCGCTCATGACCTCAAGTCAGCGCAAGTGGGGAATTAATCAACAAAAGAATATATTCCTCTCTGTTTCCCCTATCTGTATACTTGACATGAATCTTTAAAAAAAAGTATGGATTCTGCACCCAAGCTATCTGGGTCCACGTGGATGACCCTTGCCAGGATATGTCTTCATCACCTTGTGTTTCACTATATGTAATCATTGTGCTTAAAATGAAGGTAGATCATACATGAAGACCACCTGGTATATAGTACATAAGCAGAATGTAAGCAAAACTGTATGAGCATGCCTGTGTGTGTGCATGTGCACGTACAGCTATTAAGACTACAGTGGGAAAATAATTCAGTAGACAGAAGAACAAGTATGTAGAATCCATTTGCTATTTTTTGATGTGTAAATAATAAATTCCTAATCTGAAAATGGAGGGCGGGGAAGGGTAGCTCTTCCCGGTGTACACACTCGGAGCTTTGACAATCTCCATGGCCTAAGATAGATTTCCACTGCATATGTATGAGTCCCTTACAGGGATTTTTCTAAAACAGTGTTTCATCCAATGATAAAAATGCATTTCAGGAACTTTATGACCCTGTACAAATTCTGTTTATTTTTAAATACTAGTAAGTGAAGGGAAAGAAGTTCTCCAGGCCATTTTTCTTTTTGTGTCATCCAAAAGAGGAAAAAAATAGACTATTATGGCACTGAGTTTTAGTTTAAATGATATGAAAATGAGCATTAAAAATGTAAGGACCAAGAAATTATATACAATGGATAAAAAAATGTTTCAACATAAAAATATTAAATAGCAAATACAGATTTCGCTTTTGCTCAAATTGATTTAAATATAACCTTTTCAACTGTGCATTGAATGGTGTTTAAGATTGGCATGCTAAGTTTAAATAAAATTTTTCTCTATATATTTGAATAATAAAATAGTGTCTAAATAATTTTTAATTAAAAATGGATTTTAGAAAAGAAAATATAGTTTTGTTAATGCAAACACATATGATATAATTTCATTATCTTCTTAGAGGATAATTTCCTGTTTAAAAAGTATCAGTTCCTTAACATGAAGCCACGGTATAATACACCATATACAGTAGTTATTCACAGTAAATAGATCTATATTTTGCATACTCCTTATATGAAGATATTTAAATTCCACTCTATTTTATGAATACATGGAAACAGATTGTCTTATATTTGCATATATCCACAATCAACTCTTGGCTTATAACAGTTATGTAAAAAACAACTCAGTTTTTTAAATATTCTGTTTTTTTAATCTCCTACATAGGCAAATCACACTGGCTAAAACCAAATAATTAAGGATTTAAATGACTGTTACGTCCTCAAAGCAATTTTAAAGCTGAGTAATCTAAATTTATTAAATATCCCAAGATTGAGTAAAAAAGTCAATATGCTGCTATTTGGTATCAAGTCAGAGAAAATCATTAAAGATCATTTCAGCCATGGACAGCCAGAGCAGAAACCCTTGGTTAGATTATGAGACTGTAATTCATGGACATGTTAGTAGTTACAGAAAGTGTAGCAAATAGTATAATTGTGTCATCGCAGTTTTTATCTGAAACATTTTCTGGGCTGAATAGGCATGCAATTGGATTTGAAATAGCAAGTTCATGAAACATTTTAAAATATGTGGCTGTAAACTACTCAGACTTATTAGCAAATAAAGAATTATATTTATGAAACATACAAAGTCTAAATGAACAGATGTGTTGACACAAGCAAAATAGAAATGGATTATTGACAAGTATCTTTAAAATAACTTCCTTTAGCAATATTTTATCATCTAAAAACCAGAAATACCTTTGTTTTCAGTATGAGAAAGGATGAAATGATTTTATCTGAAAATAAAAGCATGCATTTTAATCACTGAGAGTTCTTATGGAAACAGGAATGCATTAAGGAATATCAGATAATATCAGATAAGCTAAGGAATATTAAGTGCATGTTTTAACATGGTAAAATATTAAAACATGTACTTTCATGTAAACTGAAGATTTTCACTCTAGTATTTAATGATATTGTATATAATGTATGAGGTTTCTTTCAGAAACCTTTAAATACTCACTATATAATTTGGGACACATTGTTAAGACCTCAAAATTAAGTTTATTCAAGTGTACTTTACCTCACACAGTATCTATACTTCCAGCTAACTTGTAAGTGAAGAAACATCGAGAATGTATCCTATGAGAAGTGAAGGAGTTGTGTCACGGTGTCAGGGATGCTTGCAGAAGATGTGAGACTCCTGGGTCAAAGACAAAGAACTGTATTAGATACCGCACTGCAAGTAACATTAGCATCAGCACATTTTTGCTGATTGCCTTTGCTCCCAAATCCCACAAGTACAAAACATATAGTCCCCGGTGAATGCCTCCATAGACAGTAGGTTGTGTTTCAGGAAAGGAATCTCGACCATATGGAAAGCAAATTTTCATAAGAGATAGCAAATATAATACTCTGCATCCAAATTATCTTATTATATTAAACAATAGGCGTGTCTACCGATTGCTCCACAGGGAAACATCACATCTATTTTTTAAGTTTTATTTGATTTTCATTGCAAAGTCAGATATATACAGAGGAGAAGAGACAGAGAGGAAGTTCTTCCTACCGATAATTCACTCCCCAAGTACCCACAATGAACGGAGCTCAGCCAAACTGAAGCTAGGAGTCAGGAGATTCTTCTTGGTCTCCCACATGGTCAGGGTCCCAAGGCTCTGGGCCGCCCTCGACTGCTTTCCCAGCCACAGAGAGCTGGATGGGATCTTGGTCTATTCAAAGTGAGGACTTAAGCCACTACACTGCTGTGCTAGGTCCTCATCTGTTTTTTGTTTGCTTGCTTGTTTTTGTTTTTGTTTTGTTTTTAAGACTGCTCTCTAGGCACACTGTCTTATAAGATCTACAAAGAGAAAATGACACCCAATGCTGTAGCAGGAAGACAACAGAATATAAGGTAAACATGAAAAATTGTGTCTAATGGCAATAAACAATACCTATTCATTATATATATATATGTATATATGTATATATGTATATATGTATATATGTATATATGTATATATGTATATATGTATATATGTATATATAATATATAATATATAATATATAATATATAATATATAATATATAATATATAATATATAATATATAATATATAATATATAATATATAATATATAATATATAATATATAATATATATATTTACTATTCACATTTAGTAGGAATTACTTTATAAAGTGACAAATGAACATCAGAGCTAAAAATCGGTGAGGAAGTTTAAAATGAAATAAGTTTAAAAAGTTATTAAAATGAGAGAGAGAGAGGAGGGAAGAGTGAAACAAAGATTTTTTCCATCTGCTAGTTGAGATCCGGATCCACTGTGCAGATGGCTTCAACAGCCAGCACTGGGTCAGTCTGATGTCTGGAGCCAAGAACCTCATCCATATGGTCCATGTTGATGGAATGTGTCCAAGCACTTAAGCCATCTTCTGCTGCTTTTTCTTGGCCAGTATGGGGGACTGGATTGAAAATGGAGCAATCAGAAGACAAATTGACATCTATGTGGGATGCTGGCATTTTTGGCTGTGGCTCTACCAAATTAGGCCACAATGACAATGCCGAAATAGTAGTTTCTTAAATGCATGCTAATAGGAAAACTGATTGAGTGGGCTCCATAAAGTATGAGTCCATCTGTGTGACACTCTGGAAAGTAATAAACTATGGACATAGTACAAAGAAATAATAGGAGTTAATAGGGATAGAAGCTTAGAGAGACAAATGATAGAAAATGTTTAGGGAAGCAAAAATCCTATATGATCATTATATGTCACAACACATCTGTCTAAAATCACAGCATGCACAACACTAAAATTGAATTACAGATTTTGACTTACTATAAAACATATCAATCTAGGTTTTTTGGTTTTTAAAATTGTACCACCTTAAAGACCTGATGTGGTAGCTTAGCAGCTAAAGTACTCACATTGGATGTGCCAGGATCCCATACGGGCACTAGTTTATGTTCCTGAGGCCCCGCTTCCCATTCAGCTCCCTGCTTTTAGCCTGGGAAAGCAGTCAAGGATGGCCCAAAGCCTTGGGGACCCTGCACCCACTTGGGGGAGCGAGAAGAAGTTCCTGATTCCTGAATTTGGATAGGCTCAGCTCCAGCCATTGCACCCACTTGGGGAGTGAACCAGCAGATGGAAGATCTTTCTCTTTGTCTCTTCCTTTCTTTGTAGATCTGACTTTCTAATACAAATAAATAGAATTTTAAAAATGTACTACTTGATAGTAGATGTTGATAATGGGATATAATAAGAATGTAGGGGCTAGGGTGTATATGGGTAATCTCTCCCTGTTACTATTAATTTTTCTGAGGATCTTAAGCTATTCCCAAAACCGAAGTCTTTTAAGAAAACATAATAGATGCAACAATTATAAGCATCAAGTAAACTTATGTTATATCTTTCTATGTAGTATTAAAATTAACAGCTAAAATATTAGTGAATTAAAAAAGAAGTTTTTAAGAAGAAAGATATGGTCAAATTATTTTGCAAACTGAAGAAACTTCATTAAAGCAATTAAAAATCTCAGGAACTTATTCCTTGTGACCATAATCAAGAAAGCATTCAAAGAAAGGACTGATAATGGGCATTTTTGATACAGGTTGGGGAAGGAATAGAGGAATCTGGTAATGTCATGCATGCATAACAATGGAGACCACTCAACTGTCAACCTCTTCCTACAGGCTTTCTGCATTCTTCCTTCGTTCTTGCTTTGATGTAAGGTTATACTTTTGTTGTTTCTACATCTTTTGGATCTTGAGCCTGCAACTACATTGGAGACCCAAAAGCTCCTGTCTCCTGGGTTCAAATAAGTTAATTTCCAGCTGTTGGTGGCCATTTGCGGAGAGAACCAGTGGACATAAGATCTTTGTATCTCCTTCTCTCTGTATGTCTGCCTTCCAATACAAGTAAATAAATTCTAAAAATACATTGTTTATCTTGTTTCATTTTTATTCCTTACACTTATGTTCATCTACCAAATGATTTATTTTAAGTGTATATTTTGTTATTCTTTATTTCAACTAAATAAAATGCAACCTCACAAAAAGATACTTTTGTCTGTTATATTTTTATTTTGATTATTTCAAAGACATCTATCTTTTACTGTTGTTCAGACATTATTTCAGTAAATATTAAGCTTGCTTTAACTTGAAAAAACTATTTTTCTTTTATGTTCATCTTCACCTTGAAATTAAAAGTAAAAATTAGTAGAAGCCATTGTGGAAAAGAAATATTTGCACTTACAAATTTGAAACTGGTATGTTCCATGTTTACTGTTTTTAAATTATAGAAAATATATTTTGAATATTAATTTCACTTGATTTATACATTTTCATAGAATTATATCTTTTATTGCTAACATTATTTTTACAAGTAAAAAAGAGTAACTTCTGATATATAGTCTTGATATATTGTGGAAGAAGCTCTTTTCTGATTTAAATTACTTATACTATATCAGACATTTCCCTGCTCCTAAAACCTATTTTAATTAATGATTTGTCATGTAAGACAATTATTGCATAGTAGAGGCAAAAAAGCATATAATGGTATAATTATATTTCAAAAGCACTGTGGGGATAATGGAAGTTAAATGGCCTTCTGGTCTCACTGTACATTCTGTCCAGTGTGTCACCGACATTTTGCATTTTCCCTCATTTGTGAAAGGTTACATAGTTTGATTTTGTATTGTGTGGAAATGACTCTGGTTTTAAAAGTTGTACTCTCTTTTGCACAGATGATGTTTTCAATGGTGCTGAACACAATACTTGCTTGAACTAATACGTCAGACAAAGGAACTCAGAGGGGAGAAGCAATTAGTAAGAAAGTATTGAAATACTTTGCAGCACTTCAGTTACTGAATGGCAAAATAGTGTATTATCCAAGTGAAATAAAAAAGGGAAAGAACATAGGGTTGAGATTGGCATGAAATCTGCTGTACATTAGTACATAAGATATTTAAGAAATCAGGCTATTTTCTTCCATTCTTGAGACTCTAATTTTTAAGCAACTGGGAATAGGGGAAAGGGAATGAGACTTGGACCTATTCATTATTGCATTTTTTCATTTACTTACATACTCCCACAAGAATATAAAACAGTATTTTAATATTATGTGGTTGTCATAAATGATAAGGAAAGGATTTCTTTTGTAATTTAAGTTTCTAAGTAATTAATTTTGTTTTCTTGGGCATTTTGATCCTCCCTGGGGGAGCTTAAAGTTGACACTGATTTTTATTTCTCTTTATTGGTATTTTTGATATACATGATGCACTGTGGTTTAGCATCTGTTTAACAATATTGCTTTAATAACAAACATTTTGCTAACTTACTTTATTTTATTTATTTATTTTTGCAACTTTATTGTTTCTTGATGCTGTTTCTCAAGTAAGATTCTCTGTAACAGGTACAGGAATTTTGATTTGAAATTGTTAAAATAAATATGTTTATATGCATATGCATGTATATAATTGTGGATTATTGTACTTCATAGACAAAACAAATGACCATGATTTATATCTAATGAAGCCTTTAATGACTGTTGATAATCCCATGTAAAACACTGAAGAATACTTTACAGCAGTGTTTTAAACTAGCAATTACTAGTACACCTTGTAACGTAAGCATTTATCTTCTTTTAAAGAACATTGTATAAAGAAAATTGAATTAGCAAGATAGATATCAATGCAATAAATAAAAATATTCATTGAACAGTTTTGTTCAGATACTGACTCTGTTATCTTCCTCTTATGAGCAAGTCTTATTTTTATTTTGGACATTTAAGTAGAGTAGTTAAAGAAAAAGGACTTAAGGGAGACTATGAAAAGTCACTAAACTCTTATTTCTCATAGTAGTATTTTATGAGTTATATTCTCACACTAACATTTAATAGGCTGAAAGAGTATATAATAAGTAGACTAACACAATTAAACATAAATCTGAAAAACAAGAACTCTATAGAATAAAAGGAGAGACAGAAAAAATTACCATCAAAAGAAATGTTTTCAACAAAACAATGTTCATGTAAATATCACATGAAATTTTCAAAGTGTAGCAAAGAGTAATCAAAGGAAATCATTGAAAATATTTTAAAGTGCTTGCTATAGTTTCTGAACAAAAACATATCATTATTTTGTTAGTGCAGAGAAATGTTAAGTGAACAAACTTAATAACTTATAAACACAGCTCTAAGACAATATGTTTCTTGAGTACTTTGACACAAAGCAGATAATACTATTTGCAAAAATATGCTGTGTGGTTTCAAAGATTCTATTTTTAAAATGTGAATTAATGCTAGAAATACTTTCAACTGCTTTAATTGAAATTTCTTGTAATTATTATCAAATCTGAACATGCATTTTGTTTCATAGTTAACCACTTATATTTCCCCTTAAAGAGTCTGATAGTGTCCTATTTCTGTCATATTTATGATTTTTTTCTCATAGCATTATTAGATTTATTTTCACAAATTCTAGATGATAACCTCACATGACATTTAATGTGTCAAGTACCATTGCATGATGGGTCTTTTTTCTGTTAACTTTGCCAATGGTTAAAATCAATTTGTCTATCTTGGTGTTACACAAACATTAGTTAAATATCCTTCAGTAGCATCTTCTACTTGAGTTCCTACTTTTCTCACTTTTTAAGTTTTATTACCCATGTAATTTCATTACCTGTTACTTATTAACATGACGACATGTATGAGCAAAACCTAACTTTTGTTCCAGTCCCAAGTTCCTGGTTACAGTTTCCTGCTAATGTGGATTCTGGAAGCAGTGGTGAGGACTAAAATAGTTGGCTTCCTCGTACCAGTGTAGGAGACCAATGTTCCCAGATGTGAACTCAAATGTTCAGCTATTGTGGGCATTCAGGCAAAGCACTGTCTGTGTGTCTCAATGAAATAAAGATATGTAATAAATAAGGCATTTGGGCATCTAAGTAAGGAGCAGTGGAATATTTGTGCTTAATATATTTAATCATTTTTCCTAATGCAAGGGTTATAAAACATATTTTAGAGAAATATTGACTTGACAAATTACCCCATAGACTGGCTTATTTTTTATTATTACAAAGTCAGATATATAGAGAGGAGGAGAGACAGAGAGGAAGATCTTCTGTCCGATGATTCACTCTCCAAGTGAGCACAACAGCCATTGCTGCGCTGATCTGAAGCCAGGAGCCAGGAGCTCCTCTGGCTCTTCCACATGGGTGCAGGGTCCCAAGGCTTTGGGCCATCCTGGACTGCTTTCCCAGGCCATAAGCAGGGAACTGGATTGGAAGAGAAGCTGCCATGATTAGAACCGGTGCCCATATGGGATCCCAACATGTTCAAGGTGAGGACTTTAGCCACTAGACCATGCTGCTGGGCCCCATAGACTGACTTTTTTTTTATTTCCTTTCTTGATTTTTGGTTAATATAAACATACTACTATTAATCAAGTTTCTTTCTTACGATCTGATAATTCATTCATTGATTCATTTGATTTTCCTATGCTGGTCACTATCTTCAAAACATTGGCTATAAGAATTACATACTAAGGCCTAAAAAATACTAGGGCTATATTTATGGGAAATGAGGGAGTTAAACTTCAAAAACAAGTTTAATAAATTCAACAAATAAAAATATAGGATGCTGAATTAACTTGTGGTTCATAGAGAAACTGCTTAGATCGTACATAATATCAGGAAATGTTTAAACAAGAAGTTTTTCTTTATTTTTTTCAAAATTCAAATTTAACTAGGTGCACTGTGTTTTATCTGGCAAGCTTATCAAGATATTTCTATTTCAAAGACAGTGCTGAGAATGACTTATAACAATGATTATATTGTATATTACTAATCATAATTTCATTAATTGCCCTTAAATCATTAAACTTCATTTAGCATAGACTATTTAATAAGTTATTGTTATTATTATTCATTAAGCCACTGGAAATGTGCAATATGGAAATGTTTTATTGCTCTGTTCAGTTAATTCTGACTCATGCGATATAGGTGATTCAGTAGATACCTCTTTTACAGAGATAGAACTATTTTGCTGAAATTTTGATTATTTTAAATTCTCATGTTATATAAACAAATTTGCTGAAAATCCTTAGGCCTGAACCTACATATATCTGTGGGAATGGGAGCATGTCCTGGAATGTACTGGGTGTTATCTTATTCCATATTTTTAGAAGATTTTTAATGCTAACTGTAGACTGTGAATGAGCAGTTATGATTTCAACATTTCCTTGCTTGCTTTAATCATATTTGTTTTCCATTCAAGAAAAAAAATTGATGCTTATATCTAACCTAGTACAGAGAACTCAGCAGAGAATGGGAAAGTAATTGTATGATTAAAGAAACAATTAGTTTCTGCACTAAATTAAGATGTGCAGGAAACATCATTCCACTAATTGCTGAAAACAGGCAGCAGTAGTTAAAGATTGTATCATATTCCCAAAGTGATGTTAAGATTGCAGAACATTAGTCAGGGAAGCAGAATGTATCTCAGTCTCCAGAGGTCTTAATTTGAGTGTGCGGAGTTGTTAGTGATTAAGAGAATATTTTTTAAGTAACAAAACAAAAATTATTTTGTTTCTACAGAATATTCACACACAATAACGTTGATATTATCAGGGTTGTCAACTGTAGAGGACCAGTCACCCATCTTTATAAACTGAACGAAAGGATGAAAGTGGAGAGAGTGTGTTTACAAGGAAGGTCATATCTTGTCTTCCTAAATGTGAAAGCTTATATTCGAGGTAAAAATTGTAGTAGACTGCAAAGAAATCTTTTTTTTTAACTGAACATAAATGGGAATGAGAATAAAAAAGTGCAGCAGAACAATTAGCAAAAATGGAAACTCAGGGTGACCACAGGTATAAACTGATGGAAGATAATTAGCCAGAAGAAGAAAAGAGGCCAGATTTCAGAAAATAGGAGAGGACAGGCCAATGGCAGAGGGCACCTGGAGACCCACAGACATGGGAAAGCAGCAGAATCAACATAGAAGTGCTGCAGTGACCACATAACCCAGTGTTAGTCAGATGTCAGCGATTGGTGATCAGAATTCTACCAGCAATCTGGGAAGGGGAGTTTACCAGGAGAACAGAAGTGAAC
Organism: Ochotona curzoniae; assembly: GCF_017591425.1. Lineage (NCBI taxonomy): Eukaryota > Metazoa > Chordata > Mammalia > Lagomorpha > Ochotonidae > Ochotona > Ochotona curzoniae. The sequence continues at coordinate 47,545,987 of NW_024467119.1, forward strand.
AAAGGCAAAAAATTGCCTGTCCTGCTGATTTGTTTGATCTGACCAAGCAGCAATGCAGAAACAGGGTGAATTCCACAGCCCAACAATCACCTGTGTCACATCATGTATCTTTTTGTGTGCTATTGCAAAAGCTACAGTGAGCTGTGCATACACTGAGGCTGTGAACTGTGTACTGTGGCAAGAGCTAAGGATATCAGAGGAACAAAAATGAGCTGTGCATGTGCTAGTCCAGGAGTGAGACCGATTCTGGCTCAGGGTATTGCATTGGTTCCACAGTGAATTTAGTACCGACTTTGCATCCTATGGGTTCCAACAAAAATAGGTCCAGGTGGCCCTCAGACCTAAACACTAGCAGGCTTAGGCAAGACAAGTACACAGTAATTTGGGGCAAATGGCATCTCTCTAATCCCAAGCATTGGTGGAGCTGGGAGTGGGATAAAGGCTGTGCAGAGAAGGGCATGGCCACAGTGTGGAATCACAGGAGATGGAGAGTGGTGTTCCAGAATCTAGGCTTATGGCTTATGGTGACCATGGTAGAAACCTAGTATAAGAGCCTGGGACTGAAACTTGCTGGAGGGAATGGCAAAAGTGATTGCAAACAAAGAACTGGGTACCAAACACAATTGATAAAATCAACCTGTAAACACAGAGAAAAAAGGGGGAAAAGACGTTTAAAAACTTTTTGTTTTATAAAGCTTCACATCAACAATAACAAAAACATATAGGAATTCAAGAAATTTGTGGAATATGTTTTATAGGAAATACCAGCAATGAATCAAATGAAAGTTGAAAGGCACTGGAGCAAATTAAAAATCTATTGGAAGGCTTCAATTACAGAATGAATGAGGCAGAAGAAAGGATCTCAGAATTGGAAGATACTTCATTCCACAATTTTAAAGTTCAGAATAACACCCAGCAAAGGTTTTGGTTGTCTTTGAAAATGAAACAAAATCCATCCACAGTAAAGAAAAGCCCGAAGTATTTGCCTCTTCTAGACCTGCTATGTGAATGATGCTTAAAGATGTCTTCTTGCAAGAGAAAAGGGATAACACCTACCAAAACCAAAGTCAAACCTGGAGAACATCCCAGTAAAAGGACAACAGAAGACTAGATCAAACAATGAATAACCCAATGCTAAAATGGGAAGACCACATTGTTACCTATCCATATTAACCCTGAATGTAAGTGGCTTAAACTCCTCAATCAAATGTCAGAGATTAGCAGGCTGGATACAAAACAAAATCCATTTATCTCTTGCTTACAGGAGACATATCTCACCAACAAAGATAGGTGGAAACTGATAGTGAAAGAGAGGAAAAAGGTATTCAAGGATAATGGAAAGGATAAATAAGGTGGCATAACAATTCATAGATAAAACTGACTTGATATAGACTTAACATATAGGTTTAACATTCACAAATCAATAAATGCGATTCACCACTTCAGAAAACCGGAAATTAAAAACTATTTAATCATCTCTACAGATGCAAAGAAGGCATCTGACAAAATCCAGCACTACTTCATGCTAAAAACTTTCACAAAGATAGGGATAAAAAGAAAATTCTAAAACACAATCAAAACAATATAGGAAAAACTCAATGTCATCAACACAGTAATTAAATAGTAGAAGATTTTCCACTAAGATCTGGAACTAGACAAGGATGTATATTTTCACCACTGCTATTCAAAAGATTATTGGAAGTCTTTGCTACAGCTATTAGGAAAGAAAACAAATAAATGGAATTCAAATTGGAACTGAGGAATTAAAATTATCTTTTTTTTGCACATGGCATGATTTTTTACATAAGAGAAGCAAGATTCAACCAAAATCTATTGGAACTCATAAGAGGATTTGGCAGGTGGAAGAAAATTACGAAGCATAATTTTTTGGCACTAATGCATAAACAACTCCATGGCTCAGAAAGAAATTGTAAGTACAGTCCCCTTTAAAATAGTGAGCAGGAATTTCAAATACCTTGGAATTTACCTAAATAAAGATACGGAATACCTCTATACTGAAAATTACAAAGCATTAAAAATAATAAAAGGCGTTAAAAATGGAGAAACCTATCATGTTTCTGGATTGGCAGTACAACATCATGAAAATATCCAGATTACTATAAGTAATATATAGGTTCAAGGAGATACAAATCAAAATCCCAACAACATTCTTCTCATAAATAGAAAAGATACTAAATTTCAGCTTGAAACACAAGAGACCACGAATAGCCAAAATGATTCTGAAGAATGAAAATCAAACAGGAAGAATCACAATTCCAGACCTCAAGACATTCTACAGAACAGTGGTCATCAAAACAGTGTGGTACTGGTACAGATACAAAGAAGAAAATGGAACAGCATAAAAATCCCAGACAGGAGCTCACACATGTACATCCAACTAATCTTTGACAAGAGAACTGAAAATGTCCAAGGCAAAAAGGCTGGTCTCTTCAATAAATACTGTAGGGACAAATGAATAGCAGCCTGCAGAGGTAAGAAGCAAGATGCCACCTCTCATGTTATACAAACTCAGCTCTAAATGGATCCAGAACCTGAATCTGCACCCAGAAATCATCAAACTGTTAGAGGAAAACACAGGAATCACTCTCCAAGATACAAGTATTCGGAAAGACTTCTTAGAAAAGTCAACAAAAGCACAGGTACAGGCAGTCAAAGCCAAAATAAACAAAGATTGCATGAAACTAAAAAGTTTCTGTGCAGCAACCAAGCGAAGAAGCAATGAACAAAATGGGAGAAAATATTTGCACACTACACAACCAATAGGGAACTAATATCCAGGATTTACAAAGAGATTCAGAAACTCAGTGATAGCCAAATAAACAACCCTGTGAAAAAGTGGGCAAAATAAATCAATAGATATTTTTTTTTCAAAAGAACAAATTAAGATGGCTAATAACATATCAAAAAATGCTCAGGCTCCCTAGCTGTCAAGGAAATACAGATGAAAACAACATTGAAATTCCACCTAACTCCACTGAGATTGGCCTACATTCAGAACTCTACTAACAACACCTACTCGTGTGGATGTGGGGAGAGAAGAACTTTACTTCACTGTTGATGGGCGTGTAGAATAGTACAACCACTATGGAGCCAGTTTGGAGAGTGCTAAGAGAACTGAAAATTGACCAGCTGTATGAACCAGCTATTCCACTTCTAGGAATATCTCCAAAGTAAATTATATCTGCATATTAGAAAGAGATCCATAACGCTATATTCACAGCAGCAAAATCTACAATAGCAAAGACATGGAAGCAACCCAGATGCCTGTCCAAAGAAGAATGTATTAAGAAACCATGGTACATCTACTCATGAAATACTACACAGCCATTTAAAAGAATGAAGTCCTACCATTTGTCACCAAATGGTCCCAACCATAATGGTGAGACCATTATGCTCAGTAAAACAAGTCAATCCCAAAAGCACAAATATCATGTTCTCTCTGATATAAGGTAATTGTCATGTAAAATGTGAGATCAATAGCCCTTTCAATACTGCTTTTGTTACATCTCAGGGGTTTGATATTTTTGTTTTTATTTTCATCCCTTCAAAAAGTTGTTTTGCTTATTCATTTCCTCACTGATTCATAGGGTGTACATTAACACAGTTTGCTTCAGGAACGTCTTTGATTTTCCTTTTTCTGTTTCTACAGCAACACATCGGTCACTCAGTATTATGTTGTTTAGCTTCATGTTATTGTCAATTTTCTCTTTTTCTCCCTGTTGTTGATTTTGTTTTATGACTTTTCATTTAAAGAGATATATAGTAACTGTGTAGTAAAGATTGGCATGTCCGGATGTGAAGATACAATGAAGTGTGCATCTCTATTAACAAATCAAAGATGGACTGCCAATGAGACTGTTGAATGTATCTCCACTTGATCTTAGCCAAAATGCCAAGCAGCGATGTGTTGAATGTATCTTGACAATAGGATGCTGGACTCTCTGCCATTGTCCATAACTGCAATGTCAGGATACACTTAAGTAACAGAATGATGGACTTAATGCCTCATTTTGAAGGACTATAGTATTATAATGACATGAGGGAGATTAGTGGGTTTGCACGGTTTGGAAGAAGGAAGGAAATCCCAGAGCCCATGAAACTGTATAATGGAATAACAAAATAAATTAAAAAATATATATTTTCAAAAAATATAGGAAGATAAATTGGAAAATTGTATTAAGAAACAAATACCGTAGGAAATAATTTACTTCACAGGCTGTGACCTTACATAGTATGCTGGGATTCCACCTGTGGAATTAGCATCTCATATGCATGTAGTGTGTGTCCAGACTGCCCACCGCTATCTACATGTTTATGGCCAGAGAAAGCAGTGTATGAAAGCTCAATCCCTTGGGCCCTTGAACCCACATGGGAAATCTAGAGAAGCTCCTGGCTCAACTTTGGAATGGCCCAGTTTCAGCTACTGTGGTCATCTGGAGAGAGAAATTGTAGGGAGTAGAACTCTGTCTCTTCCCTACCTCTGCCCTATTGCTCTATTTCGTTCACTCTCTGTAACTCTACCTTACCAATAAACTCATATAGTTGTTTTCAAAATATTTAATTTTATTTGAAAGGCAGAGCTACACATGCACACACACACACACGCACGCACACGCACACACACACACACACACACACACAAGACAAACATGGAGAGGGAGATCCCTTCCATCTGCTACCTTATTCCCTAAATGGCTGAAGTGGCCAGAGTTGGTTTCACTGGTCTTCAGCCAGGAGCCAGGATCTTCTTCTGGGTCTCCTGTATGGGTGTAGCATCTCAATGTCCTGGGACAGCCTCCACTGTGTTTCCAGGCCATGAACAAGAAGTTGGATCAAAAGTAGAGCAGCTGAGTTTGGAAGTGATAATCACATAGGATACCAGTGCCACAGACAGTGGCTTAACCTGTTACAATGCTACACTAGCCCCAAAGCAAATCTGTGAAAAATAAAATAAAAGCATTTCTCCTTGAAATGTTAGATGTAGCATAAAAGAAACCTTTTGGAATAACTGAGCTGGGAGGTATCCAGCGATGAGTATCACAAACATCAGAAAAATTACATTTATGTCAGTTGCTTCATTCTGACTTTGACATCACAGCCAGACTGGCATTTGATTTCATTCAACAAGTGAAGAGAACACTTAGAAATTTAATCAAGTGAGAATTAACACATAAGCTTTGTTAAGTACAAATGCATTTTGAGATCAATTCCTTTGATTGGATTTTAAAATTTCATTGAAAATTATATTTATGCATAAAGAATGCATATGCTTCAAACATTTTTGCACCCAAGTCAATTTATCTTTCAATTCAATTCTCCATAAATTTTGTGCAGTACAAACTTTTTTAAAATTTTTAAGTAGTTGTTCTTATATGAAATCAGTTCGAATTTGGTATAACTTACAAAAGATCACATACTACATACATGTCAGAAGAATCTTGGCTTCTTTCTAATCGACTAAGCGATTTAAAGTTGTTACTCATTCAGGATCTTTACTATTCTCATATATCCAACAGGGTCCATAATTTTGCTTCGGATTGGCTCAGCTCTGGCTGTTGTGATCACTTGGGAGTGAATCATTGGACAGAAGCTCTTCCTCTCTTTCTTCCTCTCTGTATATCTGATCTTTCAATAAAAAGAAAATACATTTTTTAAAAAATGTATTTATTTATTTACCTGAGATACAGAGCGAGAGGGAAAGACAGTGAGAGGTAGAGATTTTCCATCCATTGCTTCACATCCTTGTGGCCTCAAAAGCAGGGATAGGACAAGTTCAAAGCCAGGAGTTTCATTTCATTCTCTTATGTAGATGACAGGGATCTCTATAAGTAGCTCGTTTCCCACTGCTCTTCCGAAGCCATTAGCAGGGAGCTGGATCAGGAGTATCCAAGAAATACTTTAGCACTTACAGGGAATTCTGGAATCTCAAGCAGTATCAATATCTAAGATAAAATAATACCAGTAATAAACAGCTTCTCAATCTTGTATCTTTTCTTTAATGTGGTGATCACTCAACTGGCTTTTTCTCATCATAAATTTTACCTGCAAATTATGTATTTCTATAAGCAAATGAGTATATCACCATATAATATTTCTACATATCTAGAACTAAAAGATTTCATAAGACCTGTTTGTTGGGGTGCCCAACTTAGAATCCTAACTTCAGTATATTTTTACATCTTAGTTTGCAAAGATTTTATCTCCCTACTTTATCTGTAAAATATTTCCATGGCCAAGCTCTAAAACTCTTTACTACTTAAGTTGTTGCCTTATATTTTCATGAATTTATAATTTTACCCTTAATAAAACAGCCTATCCTTCTTTTTATACTTGTTTTGCTTTATATTCACTTCTATTTTGTCGAAACTATCAATTCCACCACCACACCATCCCTTTAGAATATATCCATCTTAATATAATAAATTCATCTAAATGTCAATTTTCAGCAATCCAGTAAACTTTCTTATCCTGACACTAAAAGGATATAAAGAAGATGAGACAGCCTCATAAATCTGCTTCAATACCAATATCATCTAGCAGTGAACCAAAAGCTTCATGTCAGTCTTGCTTCACGACTATAGTCTGTCACGCATTAAATCCTGTCTCATCTCCTAAATACACATTTCTCCATCTTTAACTGTCTTCATATATGCTCCTGAACTCTTAGGAGATGGTACATTCATTTTCCAGGATGCTGAGTCAGTTCTCACACTTAGGCATCTTCCCTATTCTTCTATCCTAAGCAGCAACATTGAGTTCTCTGGGTTAGTGAAGAAACTCAACTTTACCCTTGTTTAGAGTTACTTCCTTCTTATGCTTTGGATTCAAGATTCACTTTTTCTTGGGCAATCAGTTATCTTCACTGGTCATCTTCAAACCCTTACTAGATCATTTTATTCTTCCCAGAACATAAAGCTTGCCCAAATCATTCCATTATTAGAAAAGACTCAGCTATGGCACTGTGGCATACCTTGTAAAGTCAGTGCCTGTGATGCTAGACCCCTGCTGCTCCATTTTCAATCCAAATCCTTGGGAAGTTAGTGCAGGATGTTCCAAGTGCTCAGGGTCCTGTACACATAAGGGAGACTTAGTAAAAGCTCCTGCTTTTGGCCCAGTCTCAGCCATCACAGCCATTTTTGAAGTGAAACAGTTTATAAATGATCTCTCCTACTCCCCACTGCTTCTTGGTAATTGGCTTTCAAATAAATAAATAAATAATTTAGATAAAAAATAAAGACAAATACAGCACCATCATCAGATATTCTGTAGTCTATCTATCTACTGCTTGGTCTTAATTTTCTGACGAAGTACTACATTTACATTCTTTTTAGGGCCTTAATTTATATTCTTCTCTGTGGAAGTCAAAATTTAGCTTTGATCTCAATATTCCAATGAAACAGATGTTATCATATTCAAAATATAGTTACTGATTGTCAGCAGCAATGGGAACTGTTTTATTTTCTTGACCATTATAAATATTTGATACAACTGATCATAAAATCCAATTTAGATGTACTTTTTTCCCCCTCATCCTTTTCATTTAATTTTTGGGTTAGTTATTTTCTATCATAGCTTGTGATTCCTTTTAAACTACCCCATACCCTAAAACACAATATGACCAAACTTTCTACTTTAAGCCGTTTTTGTCTTAGAAATTTTTTATCCTCATCTGAAGAACAAATGTTAAAAAGAATGGCATATTTATTCATTCTTTCAGCATATTTATGAATGAACAACAACTGTAAGTCATGCATTCTTTCAACAATCAGAATGTAATAGACAATAAAAAATTGTCTTCTCATGGAGATTGATATTTTAGTGGAGGAAATATAGAATCAACATGAAAAAATTTTTCTACAGTATAAGAAATTAAGCACAGTCGGCATAATAATCGGTGTCTTAGGCAGGGATACAGAATTAATGCTTACAAGATGTCTGCAGAGAGAAGCTTGTTGCATCACATAGATATTTCAGCAGTCAAGTCATGGTTTCTCGATTCTGCATTATCTCCTATGCCCTCCTTGTGTTTGTTGCAAACTCAGCTTGACATCTGGTCTGCCAAATGTCAATACCGAAAAAACCTTGACAATCAATAAAACCACACACTATAAAAAGTAAGGTAGGCAATTTGATATGCTAAATTTTTCAAATAAATGGTGAAGCAATAATATGAAAGGAAATAATTGTTAAGGTCTCTCAATAACAGGGTGCTCCAGAAGAAGCAGCAGGGGTGAATATTTGTGTACTGTCAAATACCTGGGGCAGCCCAGCCTCTACTAATGTCCTCCATCAAAGCATCAAATGTATCAAGACTCATACAAAGCAAAAGATTCCATGTATTGTAACATAAAAAACTGAAGACGCTCTGGGATAGTCTGCTAACAGAAATGTATTTTTTTAAGTATGTGACAATATAAGAAGTTAATTAAAAAATTAAAAAACCTCCCAATAGCAAAACTTGTAATATTTAAGCAATTAGAAAAATATATTGTCATTTTATTATACTGCCTAAAACAAATTAAGTATGAGAAAGGCCAGTAGTTGATAAGTTTAATCAAAAGGATTATTAAGTGTAATGCAATGAAGTAATAGTAAAATAAAGTAAAAAACATTAAAGAATAGCATCTTTTTAAAAATAGGGACTTAAACAGCAGTGAATGTTTGCTATAACTTTCTTTTTGTATAAACTATAGAAAAATACTTATTTTAAATCTGTTTTAGTAATAATTATAACCTCTATGTTAGCTTTTCTGATTTTTATGCCATATCAATTCTCAGGAAACCCAGTAACTGGCATATTTTTAGAAAGACTTTTTAATATAAAGACAGATTTATAGAGAGGAGCGACAGACCAAAAGATCGCCCATCTGCTAGTTTACTCCCCAAATGGTTGCAAGGGCTGTAACAGCCTACCCCAGTCCAGAAGCCTCCACCAGGTCCCGAACACTGGTGCCGGCTCCCAAGGCTTTGGGCCATCCTCTATTACATTTGAAGGATGCAAGTAGTAAACTGGAATGGAAGTGGAGCATCCAGGACACAAACCAGAGCTCATATGGATCTCCACATGTGCAAGGCTAGTATTGAGCGATTGAGTCATTACACCGGTCCCAGTAATTGGTGTCTTACAATATATTTTAAATGCACTAATTATTTCAAGTTAATGTTACCCAACAGTACTCTTGTATTACAGACTTAGCAATATTAAAAATCGTAAGAAAAACAAATATGGCCATATGTACTTTTAATTCTGATGAAATAAAAGTGACTGATAAAAAAGAATAAAATAAACATATCTAATATTATACAAAATATACTATATATCATGTTCTATATAATGTATGTTATATATTATACATTATGTATATTATGTAGTATTTATAACATGTTATACATAATATATATTATATATGATAAATATATGTATTATCCATTGATGTTATTAATGGCAAGAATTTTTTTACATGAGGAAGAAAACTGAATCATTATATCTGTTGGAGGGTTGAAAATTAAGAAAATGCTCTGGCAAAGCCATCACAAAGTAAGCTGTTTCAGTAAACATAAGGGAAATGAATGAATTCTTCCGTCAGATTTCTCAGTAAAGAATATTTTATCAGGGAAAACAACTGAAAAGGCTCCAAAGACAGAGTATAAACAAGAGTAAAGAGAATGACTATGACAAAAGTGAAAATAAGAATAGTGAGGATGGGGCCCCCAAATCTTGATATAGTATTGTAGTCTCAGGCAGCTAGTTCAGGTTCAAGGTCAGGAACTTAAAAACCACACCTCCCTCACCTATGTAGTCCTTTACTCCACCTGTGGTGCTCATCTATCATCTCCTGGAACCTGAGGAAATGGTCTTGCATTTTTGTGTAATCATTCCCCTTTCAAGTCCCCATAAAAGTTCATGTTAGGGAGGGGCTTGGGTTCGCTTCTGGTCATGTACCTCCCATCCACCAGCTATAGTTATCACAAATATTTGGTTAAGCCATCAATTGAGATATCTGAATCCTAAAACAGGATGCTTTTTTTTTTTTTTTAAATTGTGTTTTATTTGAAAGGCACAATGGACAGGAGAGGGAAATAGAGAAAAAAAAAAGAGATTGTCAAATGCTAACGCATTAAATGCTTTTAAAGGCCATAGTAGGCCTCATCCAAAGCCAAGAGCTTGGAGCTTCTTCTGGCTCTTCCATATATCTGCAGGAGTTCAAGCACTTGGGCCATCCTCTGTTGCTTTCCCATGCATGTTAGGGAGCTGGACTGGAAGTGGAGCAACTGAGACTTGAACAGATGCCTATATGGGATTTGGTGCTACAGTTGTCAACTTCACTCATAAGGTCACAGCATTAACCTACAATACCCTTATTTGTATGTCTGCTCCTCTGATTTCATAATGCTTTCCTCCTAATACACACACCCAGAACATGCAGATGACATCTGAAGTTTTTAGGTTCCTGCCTTCCACATGGAAAATCTGACTTCGGAATGGCCTAGCCCTGATTCTCCTGGTTATTTGCTTTGAATTAGTAAGTGAAAGTCATTCTCTCTCTTCTTTATTTTTTTGCCTTTAAAACAAAATAAAATAAAAGTATTAAGCCTGAAACTAATCAAAATTATTCACTATCTGTATGAGATCCCTTGAAATAAATTGAAATTATCTTCAGTAATTTCTGAACTAGAAGATGTATAATATAGCCTTTCATTACTAGAGTATTCAGAAAATGGAAAAATATACAAAAATATAACCTATAAAGGTAAGTTACTTCCTAACACAGTAAAGAAAAGGTTGGTGAAAAACTGAAAATAGATCCCAGGTATCTATGGCCACATAATTGCATCACTAAACCATACACTCTTTCTGCTCAAAGCCTTCAAATGATTAATATACTTATGGGTTGAAACACACAGGGGAAACTTCCTCTGTAAACCAACAATAGAGGAAGTGTTCCTATCTTATTCTAACATTTTTATAAACCACAGGTAAATATATTAAAATTGCATAATGCCAGATGAGAAAAAGCTTTCTGAAACAAAATAAATGATTTGTTACTGACTTTTACTACAACGGTTTGAACCTAACAGTCTTTTAATGTTCTTAGCTGAAGTGATTTTATGCTACTGACAACATTTGGCTATTTTCTTTACTTATTTGAAAGTTTGAATTATAGTGTCAGTGGAAATACAAAGAGAGAGACAAAGAGACCATCCAATCTGTGGTCCCTTCCTAAGGGGCCACATGGCTAGGACTTGGCAGGCCAAAGCTAGGAGCCCAGAGATTCATCCAGATGCTCCATATGTGTTATACAGGCACAACCACTTGGCTCATCTGGCTGCTTTTTCTGGACATTAGAAGAAAGCTGGATTTTAAACTGTATCTGTAAATCAAACTGGCATGCATATGGGATGCTGGAATTGCAGGTGGGATTTAGATGCTGTGACACAACACTGGCTTCTATAAACATTTAATGTTTATCTTTGCAGTATGTTTATGATTTTATATACTATTTAGTAAATTTGGAAAATTAGAACTCATGTGATATCATTAGCACAAAAAAAAAATTATTGAAATGAAACACATTATTAAAAATAACATATTGGGACCTGCCTGCATGCCAGCAGTGGTGGGCATCATTGTGGCAGGCCCAACTGAGTGACTTTAACCTGTCTACCATGCCAATAGTGCCAGGTGAGGACCTTGGGGCATCCAGTGGTACACTATGGGGGACTTGGAGGTGTAGACTCACAGAGGATATGGGGGATGGCACAGGTACAGGCAAGAGGATACCTGAGGGCTCATGTCCAGGTGAGGAATGACTACTGAGGGACCTCCACAGACAAGGCCACCGTTTTTGCAGAAAAGCCAGAGGGCTTAACCAGCACTTGGAGGGGGGAATGGGAGGAGTTTTAAGGGTCAAGTTGAAGTACCAGCACATGTGGGAGACCTGAGCTGGGATAGTCAGCATAAACCATCACAGAATATCACTCACTGTCACACACTAAAGCAAGGGCTAGATTACAATACCCACTAGTGAAAGTTGCAACAGGGGATGGGTAAAGTTAGGCTGAGTCATGATACTAAACAGCATGCAAAAGGACCAGGGCTGAAGGCAGAATACATGGGGAGGAGGCAGTGTATATTTGGGTTCCCCCTTGCAGAACTGCAATCTCCATTGGCATATAGAAGATCTGTGGCTGGGAAAAGGTCTAACTGGAAAGCTAAGAGGATTTCCTGGCTGGGCTGGGGTTACCACTGCTGACCATAAGAGTTAGAACTGGGGCAGGGCTTGTGTTGAACATGGCTTCAATCTCCCTTGGCATGAGTGTGGACTGGGTCTGTGGAGTGCCAGACTGGGCTAGACTCCAGTACTCACTGGCACTTGTGAGAGCAAGATGGGTGTAAAATGATCTGGGCTAGGTCTCAGCTCCAGCTGAACCATCTGAGAGCTCTCTGGGAATGGACCACTTGTGCCTGGACTGTAACAGATGACAATAAGAATTGGAATGGTGTGGGTCAGTTGGGCAAGGACACTGTTCTTGCCAGGAAAAGAGGTGAACAAAGCCAACCTGAGTCAAGGACCTACCATTGTGTATGAGATCAGCCAATGGGATGTGACATGAAAGAGGAACTTGCAGAACCCATTGTCAGGGCACAATCCCTGCAGATGACCACAAAAACCAAGGCAAGGAGCAGTCCAGGTTAGGCCAGGTTATAGTACCTGCCAGCATATATGTGGGTAGAGTTTGGGTGCCAGGCCAGGCTGGGCCAGTTCACAGCTTCTATTGAAAGATCTGAGAACCAGGGTGGAATATGGGGAGACCAGATTGGACCATACATAACACCAGCCAGTTCACATTAGTGCCAGGATTGGTGGTTGGCTGAGACCAGCTAAGCTGCAGCACCCACCAGCCTGAGCTTGAATTGGGGGTATGTTGGACCAAGCCAGACTACAGCACCCTCTGGTGGATGCTGAGGTGAGGCAAGCCCTACCAATCTGGGGCAATGAGTGCTGGGTCCTTGAGCCCCATGGGTGTGGTACAGTGGGTCCAGTGGGTCCAGTGTTGCCTGGGTCAGGCCCTCAGGATTCCTGCACAGTAGGTACCCTCTCCATGAGCCCCAGGGGTTGGGGCGGTGTGTGATGATACCTCAGTTGCCTTAATTGGGTCCTTGGTACTGCCTGTGCAGTGGGTCTCTTGTCCATGAGCCCTGGGAGGAGAAGGCCTAGGGGGACTGTGTCTTTTGGCTGAGGTCCTTGAGTCTACTTGTAAGAACTGGACCCCCTCAGTGAAAAAGATGGAGATGTGGATGACAGGCCCTCTTGCACATGGAGGATATGGCAGCCCACTGGGGGCTGCAGAGGATATCTGGTATTATAGCAAAAGAAGTCAAACAGAACAATTTGGACAACTACCCTGGCCAAAGGTTGCTGCATCCTTGGGGTGAGATCAATAGTATTTCAGAACCATTGAAACCACTTGGGCAGAACCCAAAGCTCATGTGCCATATTGGGACCCTAGGATAAAATCAGGTGGCCGATCTCCATCCTGGGTACTTGGGCAGTTGGGAGTTTGGGTGTGGTTTCTCAGCTTATCTTCCCCCATTTGACTTATAAACAGAAAGAATAAACAGAAATTTGGAAAAAATAATCGCACCTACTTTTCCCTCACCTTGATCTTTCCCACCTTGATGAACTATGTAAGCCTCAAACAAAAATAAAAATTAAGAATTAATTTTAATATTATTAGCTATAATGTCTCCTTGCCAATCTCTTTTGTCTATATCCACAACGCAAAATAAATTTTACATTGTAACTTCTGCCTCAACAAAAAGTTATAGTAGATGTTATTGAAAACTGGAATCATATTTACATTTACTACTTGCAATTCAGTTTGCTGTTTTCTAATATTTCTTATTTTTATTCTTTCTTTATTTTTACTTACGTAAAATCTAAAACAATTATGTATTTCACAATGTGGATAAGGTCATGGTGATAATTACCATTGTAACATCCTTTCTGTCTCTTCCGAAGTCACTCTGCTCTTTCCTTCCTTCTTATTTTTTAAATTTTTTTATAATGGCATACTTTTGTATCACCTTATATTCAGTAAGTAGAAAGTAGAAAAAAAATTATTGTTCCTCAAGAATATAGACAAAGGTTGTCAACAAACCTCAAGTTTCAATCTCGCTACATTTTTTTAAGATTTATTTTTATTGCAAATTCAGATATCCAGAGAGGAAGAGAGACAGAGAGGAAGATCTTCCGTCTAATGATTCACTCCCCAAGTGACCGCAATGGCCAGTGCTGATCCGATCCGAAGCCAGTAGCCAGGAGCTTCTTCTGGGTCTCTCACATAGGTGCAATATCCCAAAGCTTTGGGCCATCCACAACTGTTTTCCCAGGCCACAAGCAGGGAGCTGGATGGGAAGTGGGGCTGCTGGGATTAGAACTGGCACCCATATGGGATACTGGCACCTTTAAGGCGAGGACTTTATCCACTAGGCCACTGCACCAGGCCCTAGAATACATTTTTTATAGTCTGTTGTTAGTTATAACAGGTCAAGGAAAATACGTATTTACCTTTTTGGAACACATAGATGAATTTTGGGGTTTACTTTGCTAAGCGTGATGATTGCACCCATTTTGCACCCATTTTGTTTTTGTGCAAGACAGAGTTTCTTCTTTAATGGCTAAAAAAATGTTTCATAGTGTAATTATGCCGTATATTCATTGTCCAGTCATCTGTTGATGGGCATCAGGGTTGATTCCATATCTTGACTCTTGTGAATTGAGCTGTAATAGCCATGGTGTATAAGTAGCGCATGTGGTGATTTCATTTCATTTGGGTAAAGTCTCAGGATTTAGTATTTTCTGTGGTCTCAATATTTGCTGGCTATTGATCCTGAGCATTTTTTCCAATTGCCTGTTGGCTATTTCTGCTGTATCCACTGAAAATTGTGTGTGTGTGTGATATGCCAGAGTTGATTTTAAGACCCTATGCAGGTTGCTCTGTTCTATATCATGCTAGACAGAATTACTTCAAATTGTGTGGAGATGCATCCCATATAATTTTTCTACTGATATTATTGAGCTGTACGTAACAGAGCATTGTAACTTACTGTTGAAAATACTTGTATGCAACATTTCCTGCTGTACTGGGAGAATAAAGTAACTCTCCTTTATTTTATAAACTAAATATAGTGAACTGTATTTATTTGTTTTCAGTTGAAAATTTTGACATAGTTTCAAGTTGTTCCTTATATTCATTAATTGAATATATGATAGATTTTCCCAGAAAGCATTCATATTTATCAATTTCCTTTACAACCATTTTTTAGAAAAAATAGCTATATTAAATTGCTTTCCTTATTATCTCCTTGTTTGCCACAAAACTACCTGAGACTTTATTGTATTTAAAGAGTTTATTCATGTGTTATATGCTCAGGATCACAGGAAATGCATTAGAATTACAATACATTTAGCCCATTTATGTCATTGTGAAGTTACTACAAAAAGATCAGATTTAAAACAGTTCATAAATATGATTCTAACAATATAATATTGCACTTCCTGTCTCCATCTTCCTCACCCTCCATTTCTTCCTTTTTTCTCCCTTTTTAATTTCCTCTTTCCTTCCTCCCTTCTTTCCTTGCTTTCTCTTTCTCTTGCTTGCTTATTTTATCTCTCTTTCTCTATTTCCATCTCTCTTTTTCTTTCTTTTCTATTTATTTTGCCATTATTATTCAGTCAAAGAATTCTGAGTATGGACACAAATATATATCTACACCAAATATTCTTACATCTAATGTTGCTTGACTTTTCACTAGTATCTTTTTATGTTGATGAATTATTTGTTTTCTGTAATATATTATCCCTAAGTTTTCTTTGTTACTCTCGATTGTAACTAGTAAATACAGAAGTTCTTCATTTTTAATCCTTTCTCATGTCATATGCTTTACTGTCTCAGCTTTAAGCATATCTTTAGTTTTCACCTATATGAAAATTATTTATGCATTTTCAACTTCAGTTCCAACAACCGTTTGAAGTTTCCAAACAATATCGTCAACCACATGTCTGAAATTTCTCCTGCTTTTTGTTCAGCTAACCATCTATTTTAAACATTTACAGACCTCACATTCTCATGTTATACATGGCAAACTCATGCATTTTAACTGGTAACTTATAAGAAAGTTAAGATACTATTACTGCTATTAATGAAAGATTTAAATCTAACCAAACCAAAATCAGTTTTCAAAACTCGTAGTCCTAGTTTGGTCAAATTTGTTCTTTTGCTGCACATGTGGTCATTATGTACTCAATTGCTTGCTGATTAAAGGTTAACATGACCCATACTGCCCTCATTCCTTAACCACCCAATGAAAGCTGTCATTTAAACTCTCTTTAATTCTATCAGTCACCATCCATCATGTCATCGAATTTAGTAACTACTGTCTTTTAGATGAACAACTACAATGGTTTCTAAATATTTCTTTGAATATGAAAGTGTAAATGTTTCTGACAAATATATTAATTGATATGTCAGTTAATTCTATAAAGGCCCTATAAAGTCTTCTGTTTGTACCCAACCTGGTTCCAATCATTTGTTCTTTATTCCTCCTTTCTCTTTATGCAGTAGCTATGTACAGTTGTTTGAGTTCATTAAATGTACTTCTTAAATTTATATTCCATTTGTATGTGTATGCATTTACTGTAGAAATACTAAGTTTAAATGCAAACTTATAAACTTCATTTTTACTCAAAGATATTTGACATCAATCATCAGCGAATCTAATATTTACCATGTTTCCATAGCCATGTGCTACTTTCAAAACTTGTCATTATTTTAATATTCAGAATATTATGTACCTCTCTATTCAGACACTCTACTTCCATAAACAAATGAATTGTACACATTTTCCATTAACATCAGGTTTCTGGAGTCCATAATGTTAATGTAAACCAATTTTCTACCAATATATATATTTTAAAAATACAAACACAGCATAAGAGGTGCAATTCAATAATATTTAATACTGAATGATATAAGTGAACATACGTATTACATTCATTTCTTTGGAAAATGATCAACATTAAGAAATTTGCATATAATTTGTAACTTGGATAAAATCTTATTCAATGAATTTTCCAGTTACAAATGCTTCAAAAATTCCAATTACACAGTTCAGCTACACCTATAAAACTTTGCTGCAATTACATGATATCCTTATAACTATACATTAGAGTCCAAAACTATATTAATTCAGTCAACTTCTGCCAAATATTTACTTGCCATTAGATTTTAAAAATATAACAATGCATCTATAACTTCCAAAACTTGAATATGGGTTTATTACCATAGGCATTACCTGTGCACCATGTATGCATAAATGACAAAGTACTTAATGTTGTATTTTTTTCTGCCTGATAATATTTGTTCGAAAACACCTCTTTGTATTTATCACGCAATGCAAGAGAAACATTCCAAAATTTCACAAAAATGTTCTTCATGAAAAAGTTGTGAATGTGTTTCAAAAATTAGATCTAAAAATCTTATTTGTAATTCAATTTTTCCAATCAACTTTTCTGCATCCTGATGCATTTAAAAATCACACAATAGGCACTTAAAATAACATCCACAATGAAAAAATATGTAGCAAGAAAGGCAAGGGGAGACTGCAAGCTTATATCTGCTTGAATAAACATTTTTCAAACTTGTAAGAAAATTTTTAACTAAAAATATCTGAATATCTGGTATTTGTACATTGAAACTCATGAGCATTTCTCAGTTTCATTGCATAACAATATGCAAAATTTAAATATGAGGAGATATCTTTCAACTGATTCAAAATAAGTCAAATTTCAATTCTTAGACTTTACCCGGTGAAATCAGTCATGATAGTGTTATGTTTTAGGGTCAATTTTTCTATAACTGTTCTCACTTAGTTTAACTATTTACAGCCTTACATATTTGACTTTGAGCTCCACTTCATAATTTTGTCTGCTCATGTCTATTTCTCTAAATGGTGCCTCAGATTGGATCACAAAACAATCAGTCAGTTTTCCTCACAAGAGGCATTTGTCATGCCCTTCTTCATCTTTGTTTCTAACAGTGTCGCCTTTCTGTGAAATGTATCCTTGTCTTGACCTACACATTGCCATCTGCTGTCCACCTCAAAGTGACTATGCACATTTTTTTTCAATGTGGAGCTAAAATGAGATATTTCCTGCTGC
Organism: Ochotona curzoniae; assembly: GCF_017591425.1. Taxonomy (NCBI): domain Eukaryota; kingdom Metazoa; phylum Chordata; class Mammalia; order Lagomorpha; family Ochotonidae; genus Ochotona; species Ochotona curzoniae. Next base: position 47,564,232 of record NW_024467119.1, read on the forward strand.
CCTACTGCTCTTTGTCCTTGGGCCTTTAAAGATCATTAATCAACTTTTTATTATAAGCTCTCCCCTTCTGTTGAATCTGCAGCTCAACGAAGGGTTTGGCAGGAAACACTACTATCGCATCCTTTCTGTATTCTTCAATTTCCTGGTTTTCCTCTTTCTTTATGTTCTACAAATATACGCATTTATTTAGTTATCAAAACAAAATTTTCCTTGGATCACAAATATCTCAAATAATTCTTGAGAGTAAGGTATGACAAAACAAATGAAAAGGGGAGAACAATACAAAGGAATGTTGTTTTAGTAATTATTTTACTTTCAGGTAATGGTAAACAGGGTCTTACAAGGATTCTTTTTTAGATTTTTTTTTCCACGTTGTTTAAAGCTATAATCAGCTGACAAAACATTAATAAATAATGAACATAGTTTTCTACTCACAAGATTTAAACCAATGTCATACAAAAGGCAATGTGAAGTTTAGAGAAACAAATTTCATGCTTTGTTTTCTTCTCTTTTTTTAAAGATTTGTTTATTTTTATTCAAAGTCAGTTATACAGACAGGAGGAGAGACAGAAAGATCTTCTGTCCGATGATTCACTCTCCAAGTGACCACAATGGCTGGTGCTGTGTTGATATGAAGCCAGGATCCAGGAACTTCCTCCCAAGACCTTGCAGGGTCCCAAGACCTTGCAGGGTCCCAAGACCTTGGGTTTTCCTCGATTGTTTTCCCAGGCCACAAGCCGGGAGCTGGATGGGAAGTGGAGCTGCCAGAATTAGAACTGGCACCCATATGGAATCTCAGCACCTTCAAGGCAAGGACATTAGTGGCCAGGCCACTGTGCTTGGGTTTTGTTTTCTTCTTAATTGCTAAAAATAGAAAATACTTCCCCTGTTTCCTTACAGCCTGAAGAAAGAAGTGAACTATATTTTGAAAAATTGTGTTATTAAAAATATCAGAACACTATACAGTTACCCGAGCATTGCTTTTCATGAACATGACTGCTTCATGATTTCCAGAATTTCAATAACTAACTTCACAATTATTTCTATATATATTAAGTGGAAATATTAGCACAAATAGATATATTTCAGGTTTATTGTCTAAAACTATTGTAACTTAGATTCTAAAGTTTCAGAGGTGTCATTGTCTAGCTTCTGCATGCATATCATAATCATACAGGTAGCAACTGTAGAAATAAAGTTAACATTTATTCAGTTTCTCATTATTTCCAAACCTAACAATTCCCATTAGAGAATGCATATGGTAAATTTGCTCCAAAAATTGCAGAAGTATTCATCTTCAGCTTGGGAAGCAATCTAAGACAGGATGCACAGTAAAATGTGTTCAAGCACAGCCTCTGGCATTTCACTGCTGGATTCTGTGGAAGCCATGCCCCGTTCATGCCAAGCTTTGTGAGCTTAAGCACATTGCTTCCCTACAGATTGCTTGGGCAAACCCGAGAGAGTAACAACATTCCTATGGATTTGCATTAAAGAGTTCATTAGTCAACATCTTAATATGAAATACATTTGACTATGTCAGGTGTGTAGAACTGCTCACAAATATTACTTTCCCTACTGTTTCTTGAAATCTGCATACATTAGGTATATGAGAAACACAAGGTCAACAAAATTATACATAACATTCTGGTTTGTTTATGAAGCTATTCCTGAAGGGCAGTGATTTTCTTTCTACTGTCTTCATACATTTCCATACCAACCCTGTTGCTTAGATAATTTTTCTAGCACTATACGGTAGTATTGTACTGGGTTCTCTCTGCTTAGTATTTTAATGTTATATTGCTATGGAATCATTCAGCACTTCCTGCTGTGGTACTCTATATGACAATATGAAAGAGAAAGTATGTCACCCAGACCCCATGTCCCCTGCCTTAAGAGGATTCAGTTCAGGGTGTGTGAATCAGCATTGATATAGTAACCATTTTAAAAATATATATATATATATTTCACTGAAAGTTTTAAAACATTTCATATTTAAACAATAAAATACATAGGGATGTATGCAACTTCTCTGCTTGTTCTTTTTGCCTGCAGATTTTTTTTTCTTATATATTACACAAAATAATTGAACAATAAGTTTGGATGATGAAGTTATAATTAAGAATTGCATCTGGAATAAACTTTTCTCAAAAGTTTTAGAACAATTAGTAACAGTGAAGTGTATCAATTTTCTTTCAAGGATATTTTTTAAATTACACTAATAAGTTTTCTTCTATACATTTCTTTGAATAAATCTTTCCATTTCTCTGTTAACTGTTTAAAGGAATGTTTAAGTGACTCCTTAATCTGAATATTCTATTTTGAAGGACTGGAGTAATTTTCTACCTACTGATTATTTTTTATTTTATAATTGTTACTTGAATAGAAATGTTTGTTGCTACATGTCTGCTGAAATGTCACATTTCATTTCATAAGAAAATATATCTTCCTGAGCTATAGGCAACTGCCTAGGTTGCCTTAGCAAGTGTTACACTGCTGGAAGAAAGCAGCCAATAGCTGGTGGGCATTCTGGGCCTGGTTAAGTCAAATTTGTGTTCACTATGCCAATATGTTAGCAAAGCTGTTTTTTTTTTTTTCAGGTACATGAGGAAGGTCAGGGATGTAAGCCCAGGACATGCCCACCCAGCTACAAGCAGGGGCTGGAGTGCTGGCTGCAAGTTTCCCAGAGAAGGGGTCTGATGAGTTATTGGATTTGGAGCCACTGAGATTTGAGGACATGTTTGATTGGGGTCTTCCATGGACCAAGCCATTGTACTTGCAGGTAGGCAAGGGAGCTGAGGAAAAGCGATTTAGATGGGGAAGCGAGAGAGCATATCTGGGTCATGCCAAGACACATGGGTCACCCATGTAGCATACCTGGGCTGAGATAAATAGCATCATCTGCTTCATGCAAAAGCTTGAGCTGGTGGGGGGCATTCCTGGGTGTACTAGGCCGCTCCCCACCTGTGACTAGGGATTGGGCCATATCAGGCTAGGCTGCAGCCTTCACCAGAATATGAGAGAATCAAATCTGGGGAAACTTGTGGGATCATCTATGTTGGGTTGCAGCACCTGCCTGTTTATGCAGAGAGCTGGGGATGGTAGTCTGCTGAGCCAGGCCAGACTACAGAATCACCAGACAGGAACCTGGCTGACAGAACCTGGGGCAGGAAGGAGGCCAAGCTGGGCCAGGCTGCAGAGACTGTCTGCACATGCAAGGACCAGGACTAAGTGCAGCTCACTCCATGGAGTATCACCACTCCCGCCAGCATGCGTGACATCTGGGACTGGTAGGAGAACATGGTAATTCCTCTTTAAGAGTGCAGCTCCCTCTGGGGAGCAAAACAAAAACCAAAACAAACGTTGGCTGTGGGAGCCAGAGCAGACAAGTGTGATCGACATTTGTATGTGATGGTTCTGGGGACAGGCCTTTCTGGGAACAAGCTAGGCTAGGTCAAGCTATTGCACCCTTTAGCCAGCACAAGACTTAGGACAAAGTGTGGGCCATTTCTGACTGGTATTTATACCCACCAGCACACGTAAGACCCAAATCTGGGAATGAGCCTGGTAGTGGAACTCTGTGAACTCTTTCATTGGGCTACAGCTCCCATTGATAAGAGTGCAAGAGCCAGAGATGTCGGTGGAACAGGCTGGGAAGGGTGACAGCACCCATCAGCATGCACACGGGCTGGGTAATGGCGGTATGCCAGACTGGGCTGGGATCCAGCACCCACTAGTGCTCATGAGACACAGAATGGGTATGAAATCTTTCAGTCCAGGGATTGGCACTGCAGGTCACATGAAAACCAGGTCTGGCAGCAGGCCAGATTGAGATAAACTGTAGCACCCATTGGTGAGATCCGGAACAGATATGGATAAGTCATAATAGACTGCAGTACCACCCAGTGAGTGCCAGGACTGGAAGTGGCCAGGTCAGACTGTGATGCAGTATCTGCCAAATCACATGGAATTCATTGCTTGGAGTGGGCCTAGTATGGGAACTCAGGGAACTCTACTGCTAGGTTGCAACTCTCACTGGTGAGTGTAACAGAGATGACTGGTAGCAGGCCAGACAAAGTTGGACTGTAGCACTTATTGACATCAAGATCTGGATGTGGAGTGAAGATGGTTGGTACATAGCACAAACTGGCATCAATGAGAGCCAGGATAGGTCATAGACCAGTCTAGGTTGGATCACACATGTATCTTGGAGATGAGCATGAAACAGGTTGGATTAGCCTACTGTACCCCCTGGTGTGACCTAGACTAGGGGCAAGCTAGGCTGGCTTGGCTGCTTCACCTGCTAGCAAATGTTGATACTAGTAGTGTGCCATCTCACACTGGGATGTAGCACCTGCCATGCTGACAGGCATGTGAGCTAGTGTTTAGAGCAAGTCTAGTAGGAGAACCACTGTGATGCCTTGTTGGGCCACTGCTTCCATGAATGTGAGTGACAGCAGGGACTGGGCGCAGGCTAGGCTGGGCTAGGCATTAGAGACAGAATGGGTGTCGGCAGCCAGGCTAGGCCACAGCACTAGGGGGAAAGTGCCAGGGCCAGGTGTAAGTCATGTCAAGTTATAGTACCCCTGGCATACATAAGATCTGGGACTGGGAACTTGCTGGCAGGGGAACTGTGCATACTCCCCAGTTAGGCTGCATGTAACCCTGGTAAGCTTGAGAACTAGGACTTGGGTGGACCAGGCTGGATAAGGTGATTGCACCTGTCAGCATATGTGAGGGCCAGGTCTGTGAACAAGCCAGAGCTAAGCCACAGTAGCTACAGGTAAGCCTGAGAGCTAGATGCCATATACCACTGGGTCAGGCTAGCTCACAGCAAAGTCTGGAACACACAAAAACCAGGGCTAGTGGCTGACTTGTCAGGGGGTTTTGGAGGTTCCTTCGGCTAGGTCTTGGCATCTGCTGGTATGTGTGTGAAAGCCAGCTCCTCTGTGGCACGCTGTCTGGGTTGGATGATGGCACCCATTGGTTCAGTTCATGTGAGGTATGGGACAGAACTGATCAGGTAGCCGTGTTCACCAATATTTGCATTGGCTGGTGCAGGTGATGGACCAAACCTGACCCCGCGCTGGCTTGCACACAACAAGAATAAAGTCTGAGGTTCCCACCAGGCATGGTTTCTTGGGGGACTCCCAAACTAGACTGCTGGATGCTTCCTCTAACTATAGGCAAAATCATGGGATACATGATTCAGTCTTGGAGTATATTTGCTGGGACTGGGCCTTCTCAGTTACTGATACCTGTGCCAGTGTTCAGCATGCCCGAATGAATATGGAGGGCATTTTGATCACCTCATCCAGGCCAGCAGGGGTCATCAACTGTCCCACCAGAGGATGAAAAACACAACAGGCTTTTACCACTCTCTTGACTAAGCTTTTTTAGTGTATAATTGGGTGTGTGGATGCACTAGGGTTGGCTTTGTCAACCAAAAGACCTTAAAAAATTTTCTCAGCCCTGAAGCTATGAAACCCATAATTTCTCAGAACTATCAAAGCCCCCCAAGTGACACCCTCAGAACACTCTTTCCCACATTGTGATCTCTAAGGCAACATCAAATGACCATCCCCCATTCGGAGGTGCTGGAGTAGTTACAGTGCAAGAAAGGCTCCTCTCCTACCACCCCTGCTGACAAATGAAAGAAAAAAAAATGTCCTACTTACCTTTCTTCATACCCTCTAATTGGAGGCCCACATGGGCATGCATCCCTCTCCACCTTTAAAACAATATTAAAAAGAAAATATTTTTCAAAGAAATAAGTAAAAAGAAAATGTTTCTCACCTGTGTTTTATGTAGAAGTTTCTTAAATCCCGAAGAGATTTTTACTCTTCTTTCTCTCTCTTGAGAGAGAAAAAAAAACAGGAAAAAAATCTAAAATCTACATCACCTGATTATAACTGAAGGCAGAAAATTGAAATCTGCTCCAAGTTATCAGACTGCTCCAAGTTATCAGACCTGAATTTAAATTTGCGGGACTCTACGCTGCCAACTGGAGTGGTCATTGTGTCTTTGAAGGAAGATGGTGGGGTCATTCATATTCTGATACCACTGAAGTTCAAATTATAATACTAGCATCCTTCAGGCTCAATCTAAGTTTGTGTATCAACTACTCAATAATAAACATGTTTTTCTCGCTAGTGAGGAGTTTGAGACTCCATAAAACTGCATGTAATATTTGTAAGGTCATTAATCTTTGACCTCAACAAAAGGAATTAATTCTCAGGTTGATTATCAAATCAAATACTTGTATTACTCTGAAAAAGCACACTTCAGTAGAAATAACATCTTGTGAGACAACAGCTGAGCTGACCCAGTCCTTCCTGCTTCTAGAAATCTTCTTTTAAAAAAATCAACTGACAAAATTATTTCCATGACTGAAGTACTTCAATGACCACATTATAAATTAACATTCTTCATTATGTAGAATGCACATTAAAATAAGGTCAATTTGCTTAAACTTAGATAATTGCAACATCAAATGCCCATTATGGATATTTCATATTTTCTATACTTTGTCAGACAGTTACTGTGATAATATGTCAAAAATCTGTAATTAAAAATTGGACCTCATGAAGTTTCAATATTTTGTCCACTTCATATTGAGAGTGTTGGAAGTTGTTCTGGTCCTAATCTACCTTTGTGATACTGAATGCTTAGTAAACATGTTGTGTAAGGCATGTACCAGGGGTAGCTTCAAAAGCTTCCTGGGAACAGCTTTGGAGTGTGATATACAGGGGTAGTTAGCAATACGTGATAGCATCCTGTTGTTATTGTTGCTTCTAACTCATACATGAGCATGTGCAGAAAATGCAGTGTATGAATTCAGATCTTCGAGTTGTTTGCATCACCACTTCCAGGTATCAGGAATTTTCCTTTAGCCCTTTTCCATGTAACCCTCTTTCATTAAAAGATTATTTGGCTTACAGATATTGAAGCTGTTTTATTCGGGCCAAGTGTTTTGTATACATTTAATGAACACTGTTTTTTTACCATAGAAATTAACATGTCATAATCAGAGTGCATGCGAAGAGCTCTGATGATCCAAGTTCTCCCATCACTGCTCTTTTTTCAAAAAGGTACAGCTAGATGAAGAAAAGAAGTTCAATCCCAGTAGATATGTGTACACACATTTATGTGTGTCAATGCAAATAGGTAGGTATGAACTGAGGGAGAGAACAGATGGCTTGTTTTGTCAAGGTAATATAAAATTTAAAAATGCATGCTAGATGGGATAATAACATATGAACAGAAAAATTCCAAGTGTAAATTGACATACTGAGACTTCTGGCTTAAAAATATAACTTTCCCTCTCATTTTCTCCTGCACTGAAGAAATATAGATATTGAAATAAGCAATTCTATAAGTTTAAATATTTGCAACAAGTACAAATTATGTAATTTAAAATATATATTTCCATCGCTTCTGTTACATCATTACTTAATATCATTGCTTAACATTATTAATAAAACAGTAAATGCCAGAAAAGTAACACTGGTGATTTATTGCTTTTTAAATAGAAATATTGAGGGCCCAGTACAGTAAGCCTTAGTAGCTAAAGTCCTTGCCTTGCACACACCAGGATCCCATGTGGGGACCAGTTCCAATCCAGCTCCCTGCTTGTGGCCTGGGAAAGCAGTCCAGGAATGTCCAAAACCTTGGGGCCCTGGTAACTGCATGGGTGATCTGGAAGTGGCTCCTGGCTCCTGGATTCAGATCAGCACAGCTCCGAATGACTCAATTTGGCGAATGACTCAATGGATGGAAAAATCTTCTATTCTTCTCCTCTCTGTGTATCTGACTTTCCAATAAAAATAAAATAAATCCTTAAAAATATAGAAATATTGAGGAAAATATGGAAAGAAAAAAATTAGGAATATAAATATGTGCTTAAAACCAATAACTCAAAGCATCCAAAGTATCCAAGAAACACATGAAGGAAATCATCTGAAGACAAATATAAAGATCAGTAATTCTGTTCAGCAAGGGATTTTTAAATATATTTTTTAAAATTAAAACTACTGGATAAAGTTTATCTTAATTCTATTGAGTCAATTTCAGGTGGTGCATGTATAAAAGAGTAGTATCAGTTATATACACACGATGCATTTACAGGCTTACATATGTGCCAATTTTATATTGTCATAATGAAAACTCAAGTTGCTTCTACTCTTGTGTTAAGTAGCAGCATTTCATGTGATTAAAAGTTAAGCAGATCGCCGATCTGTATAGTCACTGTGGGTTAAATATTCCTGAGGGCCTCATTAAGACATGTGTTAATCTGAGTAGAGGGAATTAAAATAAAAGGCTTTAGAAAGAAATAACCTGTTGGTATCAACAGTGGAAAATAGCTTATTACATCTCAACAGGAAGCAATTATAAAATAATCCAGTGTTTTCCAGTGAAAGTTTTAAACTACATGGTGTGACTAAATTCCACCATAATGTTGTTTGGAAAATACCATAATTTTATGATAAATAAAGACAGCAACATATCTTGCCTTAAATATGTATCACCATTTTCCCCTCCTTATATGAACATTTTGTTTAGATATTGCGTATCACAACTTTTTATTGTCATCAGGCTATGAAGAACCAAAATCATCACCACACCACTTAAATGGGACTGCTCAAATAATAAAACATTGAGACCAACATTTCCTGTCCATTATATCCATGTTACAAGTCCTATCGCTCAGGTGTTGGTTGTTGGGTAACACTGATTCAGGTTTACGCTCTGGCCCTCCCTTGATTCCAGGCATTAGATTACCTTGCCTCATTAGAAAACTAGATTTTGTCTGAGATTCTGTGAATGCCAGCCCAGGCTAAAATCCACAATTGGGCTTTCTGATTCCACCAGTACTCTTTTTTCAGCTCATCTCCCATTTTTGCTTCTTGTTTGGTACCTCATGTAGTAACTATTTAGTATTTACTCAGTAGCAAAGTAGGAAACGGACTAGCCATAGCAGAGGGATTAATACAGACCATGTTTTAATTGCTCACAATACCATATCCATTTAAAGAGCAATGAAATGGTGACAGAGGCAGCAGTACTGTTCTATAAAAGGCTGGTCCATTTGGACTAACTTGGGAAGCAGTTTTGAATAAAGTGGGGATGTGTGCTGGGCACCTGTGTGGGAAAATTCTGCATGAAGGAGAAAACAAAGTTAATTCATTTTGAATGAGAGAAAACTAGTAATTCTTTCTGATTTCATTCATCCATCTGTGCACCTATTTAAGAAATGTACCTTCCAATTTAGTCAGTAGCAACTACTGGTTAAGTGGCTCTGTTTCAATATGTAGTTTATCAGTTGCTTGTGAAGATTATACAAGTTCATTTGTGAAATTATTCAGCACAATGAAGTATAGATACAAGTGTATGCTATACACCAGTTTTATTTACAGGCTTTCCATTTTGTCGTTTTATTTTTCAAGTTTGGAATATGTGATTTTTGTACACTTTGGGGGACACACAGTTGTTCTCTGGTAACTGTGTGCATGTGTTTCAAGATCCCCCAGTTAGCCTCTGAAACCATAGATAACATCAAACTGTACACATATTGTATTATTTTTCAATATATTCTGCAGTGGTACTGGAAGTGCCAGAGTTAATATGCCCCTTAATGTTCTGGTTTTTAGATGTATATTTTGTCATGGCTGTTGTACTTGAGAGCCCTAAGCAAGTTAAAAGTATACTTGAACACAAACACCATGATTCTAAGTGTCTTCTATAGTTCAAATAGCAGTAGTGATTGTCAGTAGCATGTAATGTGGAAATAGTGATCCTTTATGTTCCAGGATGGGGCTGGGGTTTTGTAAGGACATATCATACTTCTTATGATGCTGTACAATTTACAATTAGTATATTGCTTCTTAATGGAGTTTTCATTTGTTATTTTTGAACCTTGACTCACTATAGGTAATTAAAATGTCATAGACCGAAAATGTGGATTAGGTGGAAAACAGTAGTTATTTTTCAGGTACTTTTATTTTTCTCTTTGTTATTGATTTTCAGTTCACTTGCTGTTGTTGGAGACTATCCTTTATGGTTGGAATAGACGCATGTATAAGCAAATAAGCAGGTAATTATATATATTTTAGTTTTCTTTGTTCTCCAGTTATAAAAACACTTGTATGTTCATTCACACACACACACACATACACACGCAGGTTTTATCTGATGATGAATATACAAATGACCAAATAGTTAGAGACAAGACAATAGAGACCTGAACCAGGCCTCAGGACAGACACAACCCACTTAGGTGGCAGGGACCCAAGTTCTTGAGCTGTTGTTTACCATTTTCTATACTGCAAGGATTGGATGCTGAATCAAAGTGGGGCATCTAAGATGGAAGTCCGCAACATGATATAGGATGCAAGCAACATTGTGGTCAGTAAGCCCACAATAATTTATCCCCTATTTTTGCATTACTAGTTAATGTTGGTAAATATTTGGAGTACAGAAATGCATATTAAAATATCCACTTTTGTATATATAACTTTGATTGTGGTTAAAATTTTCTATAACCACAAGTTATAATATGTCTACACTAGATAAAGGTTATGTTAAATTTTGCCTTTTCACCTACGTTTATCAAGATATTTTTAACTTAAATGTATTTACAAAAGGAAAAAATGTTTACCTTATGACATATTTCTTACATTTCTTGATGTTTAAGAAATTGTGAATGTAGCATATTTTAATTATAAAATAGCACTATTCAAGATGCTGCTTGTATCTCTTTGTATTAGTTTTCCTCTGAAAACAGCTTCATTTATTTTTACCAAATTGTGCTCATTTTTCTTTTTAAAACTTAAGTTACCTTCTGTTAATTTTTAATGTTTTTCTAAGATTTCTGTATGTCTGATAAAAGAAACACCATTGGTAGTAAGGCTGAGTAGAAGAAACATACCTGGGGATTTTATGAATGGTAATTCCAACACTACTACATTTTAGAAAGCCTTGATCCTCTGAGCATTTCTCTTTCTTCTGCTTGCTTCTTTCTTTCCTCCTCCATCCCTACCTACCTGTCTGCCATTCTTCCTTCTTTCCTTCCTTCCTTCCCTCCATCTCTCCTTTATTCCGTATTTCCTTCCTCCTTTTTTCTTTCCTTTCTTCCTTCTTTCTTTTCTCCCTCTTCCCTGCCTCTCCTCCGCTCTTTCCTTTACCCCTTCTTTCTTCCTTCCTTCTTTCCTTCCTTCCTTCCTTCTTTCCTTCCTTCCTTCCTTCTCTTCTTTCAGTCTCTGTTGCCTCCCCCCTCCCCCACTTCTCTTTCTCTCTCTCTCTCCTTGTGAATCTCTCCTTTAAGGTAATTTCTGCTAGAGATTAACTAGCAGAAGCCTAAGAACTTTATTAAAAAGTAAGCTGGGACTCATGTCCTGTTATATGTATAGCCAGACACAGGAATTGACCAGCATTAATTTAATGAAATTCTGCTAAGATACTAGAGCGAATCTCATTTAAGCTACTTTTTATCAGGCCAATCTCCAAAGAGACAATATAAAGACTATTTGTATACAAGTACAAAAACTATTTTTTACTCATTTTTTATCCACCTGTTTTCCAATCCTTACAGTTTCCCCTGTGCTTTTCTACTTTTAGATGTTCTGTTTCTATGATTTAATATCACATATCAAAATAGCAATCCTAACTCCTGGCATACAGTAAAACCTAGATTCCCTCTGATTTTCGGATAATCTGTAATAGTAATGATTTAAGAAGATAATCAGGTTGTACTCAAAAGCACACTTTTTTAGTACAAAGCTGTTGGTAAAGATATTCTGGGAGTGATTGTGTTACTCAGATCTGACTTGTTTGACATTCTCAGAATAATATTGTGTAGATTGACTGGCAAAAAAAACAATGAAACATTCTGAAACTTTGAATATTTTCTACACAGAAATAAAACTACTTACAAAAGCATAATTGTCATAAGGATGGGAGCAAAATATCTATAAACCCATTAAAATAAGATCCCATTGATAAGCTCACTTAAATGCTTATTAAACAAAAGAAACATAACCAAAGTTCTTATCTTTTATAAATGATAGGTGTTGCCAAGGAAGTAGCTACGTTAGATAACACAGGCAATTCTTTACCAGGAAATTGATAGCTGCTAAAAATTCATGTTACCACATGCAGTCAGCAAAGATCTAGTATTTCCCCAAGAACTTCTCTTACATAGATTGTAAAACTGTGAAATGAATTCCTTTAAGTTTGGTATCAGTACTTATGGGCTTTATGTGCTTACAGAACATCATACATAGATCTCTGAACTGTGCCATACAATTTCTGAAAAATATTACTAAATTACTTTTGCTTCAGTTTTCAGTTTGAAGACCAAACAGTTCTCTTAGAAAACTTTTTGTAGCTTAAATTTGTATATATACAAGAGCAGGAAACTATAGTTGTATAAAAATACAAGTCTATATGTTATGATCTATTTTATATATATAAATATAATATATATACATATATGTATATACATATATATACAAATTACATATACATAATTTCACTAAATTTTGAATGTTTAAAAGAATGCTGTGGGTAATATATTCTCAATTTATTAAATAGCTATCACTACATATTTTCATGTTGCTGTGTGTTTTGGGCATTGGTTTCTCATTTTTATTTATAACCTCTTTATAAATTTGCCAAATTGGGAATGAATAGCTATTGTGTGTCAGTATAATCCATATAGTATATTCTATCCCAGACCACCCATAGAGGCCTGTTGAAGAGAACTTTTATATGAACTGGCTCGGTTATTATCTCAAAAAATATTTATATCTCTAATTTAAAATATCTTTATGTAGTTATTCTAATAATGTACTGTAACACCTTTAGTAATCTAACTTGTTTTTAGGTCTTCATTCTAGTGGCTGGTTTCTAGCTATCAATTTTCGATAAACTTAAAAATCATTTGTCTTCAGGTGTCTTAACACTCACACTTTAGTCCTCAAAGTAAGTTTTCTGAGCTGACTGAAATGAGAGATTTGAGTGTATTTTATAGAATTTTTAGCAGCATTGATTTGACAGATTCATTTTTAATGGCTGCGCACTAATGAGAAAGCTTGTATGAGCAGATAATGAGGAGGGAAAGGAAGGAAAAGAGGAGAAAAGAAATGTAGAAAAATCATTTTTTTAGTTTGATTAAACACACAAACCTGATTACATATTAGATTATTTCCAGCTAAGCTAATTAGTTGCGGAAAACTTAATAGATTGCAAATTCAATAATGAAATAAAATCCAAAGCTATTGGTCTGCACATATGTGTGTACAAATGTAATCCCTTAAAACTGGATGAAATGACACAAATACTTGATAAGGACCTAAAGCTCTGTAGGTATAACTTCAGCTGTCAATGGTTAAGGAAAGTGAAATTGATGAGGTTATTTCTTCAAATGCTCACCTATGCAGAAGGTAGGACCTATTAACAGGATATTCATGGTGTAAGCCTTCAGATTAGTAGATTTCAGTGTGCTAACATCAGGCATAGTAGCTTGACAAGCTCAATCCTACTTTTCTCTTTTCTCAATTATGCATATTGTGTCCCAGTTTCCAACTGACAGGATGAAGTACCTGATTTTGTATCTCTATGATTCCAGCAGAGAGGGTAGAAGAAGGTTGAAAACTACCAAGGTAGTTATGTATGTAAATGAATTCTGTTGTTCTACAATGCATCAGGGTGAATAGATTCACAAAATTAATTATGGATTTCATAAAAAGTAAGTTAGATGAGACAAGCTTACCAATACAAAGAAACTATAATTGATTAAGAAGAGGGGATGATAATTACCCAGGTTAGGTTGTTGCACATTGTATACAAGTGCCACTCAAATAATCACACTGTAAGCAATAAATAAGTACAACTGTCAAAATAGACAGGAAAACAAACACAGCAGACACCTACAGTATCACATGTATAACTGTAAAGATGCAAGATTTAAGATGGTGACAATGCAGTGTCTTATTCAGCTCTTTCAGAATCTTCTTAGTTACTGTTGGTTTGCCAGCAATTATTGCTGTTTACCGACTTGCAGTTCTATTTCCTTCATCATAAAATGCGCATCCCTCTGTGTTCACATGATCACCTTCTAACAGTGACATTAGCTATTATGAACTAGAAGCCCACCACACCCTGCTACAACCTCATCTAAACTAATCACATCTTCAATAATTTAGTCTCTTAAAAATGTTGCTTTTAATAATTTGGAAGTTAGAGTTTCAAAGGCGCTCGTGTGTGTGTTATGGAAGACAAAATTGAATCCTTAACAAGTTTTCTCTAATTCATTATCATTTAGTCTAATTAGTTAGTTTTTAATTATCACTATATTACAGATGTAAAAAAAATTCTAAGTCAATGAACATATAATTCATAATAGAAGCCATGATATCCGAACCACGTATTTCTAATAACAAAGTCAATAAAGACATTTTCATTATAAAACAAAATAAAAAGCAAGGCACAATGATTCAGTTGGATAATCCTCCACTTGCAAATCCCAGCATCCAATATCGGTACTGGCTGCTAATTAATTGCCAGTAACTGGACAAATTGCAAAAACTTTGATACTACTAGAAACTTACGAGAGTTCAGTTTGAAATGAATGGATGGGCTGGAACTTATTGGAGAGAGGAGGAATGAGTAAGGCTGGAAAGGTATAAAAAATTTACTGTGTTTGCTATCAGTTGTCCCTTATAATTCAAGAAATAGTCTCAGAAAACTTCAATCAAAGTCACTTAAGCAAAAATGAAACACAATATGGTTTACAGTGTAATTTAGGAGCAGGAGGTGTGTGGACTTCCATTGAAGTTTACTTAGGAGTGACCTCTGCCCAAATGCTATTCCTATTTCAGTGTCAAAATAAGTGTGACCATTTCATTGTTCACAAATATTTCTAAAAAGAACTAACTATTATTTCCTGGCACTGCAAGAAATAATCTTCAGATTCTCAATTTTTGCACATATGTCTACCTTTGACACAAGGACCATATGTGAGAGCATAAATGTAAAAAATTGTGAAGATGGCAGAACACTATGTGGAGAACATTAATGCTTGCAGACATTACTTTCAGCTACTAAATGCCCATAATAACTCAATAAAACTGTATTGTTCTCATTTTATGCATTTTGCCAAGATTTTATCATTGTCCTGCTTTTATTCTTGAGTATCAATTTAATACAAGGTATACTATTTTATTTGTACCCCAATGTCAATCATGATTACATGTGCTCCATGGTTTGCTAGATGAAAGAACACTAAATAAATATAAAACTTTATTGGAAAGTTGAGATAAACACTGGCAAAATAATTGAGTGTGGTTAAATGTTACATTTAATACTTTAACATTACATGAATGTTACTTTTATTAGCTAATTGGAAGTATATTGTTTCACTGTCCTGGTGCAATGGCCTAGCAGGCTAAAGTCCTTGCCTGACACATGCCGGCTTCCCATATGGGTGTCAGTTCTAATCCCAGCAGCTCCACTTCCCATCCAGCTCCCTGCTTGTGGCCTGGGAAGGCAGTCGAGGATGGCCCAAAGCCTTGGGACCCTGCACCCACGTGGGAGACCAGGAAGAGGCTTTGGAAGAGGTTCCAGGCACCCAGTATTGAATTGGCTCAGCACTAGCCATTGTGGGTGCTTGGGAAATGAATCAGCAGACAGAAGATGTTCCTCTCTGTCTCTCCTTCTCTTTGTATAGCTGCCTTTCAATAAAAAAAAATCTTAAATAAAAAATAAAATAAAAATATATAAAATTTTTAAAAAGGCATTGAGAAGATTACAAACTTTTATTTTACAAAACTTTTATTATAGCTCTCATTTCATACCAGTTTTTTCCAAATATCATCTGTTTCATCAAATCTAAGAGTGGGTGGTACCAGTGATAGCGCTACCCTTTCCCTCATGTCAAAATGTTGAGTCCTCCTCTTCCATAAAGGGAATAGCTTCTGTCAACCAACTAGAACCTTTAAATTGCAGCATCCAGATGCTATCTTTGAATTTGTCATCTTTTGGAATTCCTTCACAATGCAGATTTATTGACCAATGCAAAAATTTCCTTTTGTTAAGTTGATTGAAATGCTAATTGTGTAATACTAGGTAGACCTCTTTTGGTTGAAATCAGCCAGTCAAAAAATATAAATACCTTCTGAACTCATTTACATGTGATGTGTGCAAAAATAAATTCGATGGACTATGGACTAGACTGATGGTTGCCAATGATACAGGAAGGGAGGCAGGGAGATATGGTCAAAGAACACATATTTCATAGCACAAGCAGAAAAAAGTATCAGAAAATCTATTATACAACTTGGTGTCAGTGGTTGACAACAGCATACGCTTTCCTTGACAGATGTGTTCTCACTGTAGAAGAAAAAGATAAGCATGCGAAGTGATGGATATATTAATTAGCTCAATGTATCCGTTCCATAATGGACACATACTTCAAAACAACACATTGCACATAAATGTACACAATTCCTACTTACCAATTAAAATAAATTTAATAGCACAGTTTATCACTATCACATAATGTTCATACCTATATGAAAAAAGGCTCCCTTAAGCTTTATTTGAAGTATTGTTAACTAAGTATAGCACTAGTTGACACCGTATGTAATATGGGGATGTGTCAGGAAGACAGTTTAAGAAATGACAGTTTTAAAAAATTTATATTTATTTTTTATTGGAAAGTCAGATATACAGAGAGGAGGAGAGAGAGGGAGGGAGATCTTCTGTCCGATAATTCACTCCTCAAGTGGCTGCAACGGCCAGAGCTGAGCCAGTCCAAAGTTGGGCGCTCGGAGCCCCTTCTGAGTCTCCCATGCAGGTGCAGGGTCCAAAGGTTTTGGGCTGTCCTGGACTGTTTTCCCAGGCCACAGGCAGGGAGCTTGATGGGAAGTGGGGCTGTTGGGATTAGAATGGTGCCTGTGTGGGATCTGGGCGCATGTGAGGTGAGGACTTGAACTGCTAGGCTATCACACAGACCCCAAGACAATTTCATTTATGCAGGTTCACAAAGTAAACACAAGGTGGTTCATAAGCTGTGAGCAATTTCATAAATACTTTTGATAAACTTTGAAACAGTTATGCTGAAATATATGATTATATTTTGAAGTTTAATTATAATTTAAACATGGTCAGAGTACCACTATATTAACTTCATCCTCCCATTACTTCAAAGTATTTTTTAATTTTGTGTCACAAATTTCTTAAAGAAAAGTCCAAAGGCCTCTTTTATATGAATGCACACAAAGAAAATTGTTCTCATTAGATATATAATGTATTGTGATGACAGTCTACACAACTTCAACTTGCAAGAGGAATTCATCATTTTGATTAAAGATTTAGTTTCATGATGACTCTGATCCCCTTTCTAGATGATAAAACTGGATCCCAGAACTGAGTAACAGCTTTATGCCCAAACAAGTGGCTGAACTAATATTTTAGAATAAAACAAAAAAGAAATAGAAAAGATGACATAATGCATGGCTCTTTGCCAATTTTACATATTGTTACATTTATGCTACAGGAATGATTTTTTTTAAATTTAAAAATAAATGTTGGAGGGGCTAGTGTAATGGCCTAGTGTCTGAAGTCCTCTCCTTGAATGCAGTGCGATCCTATATGGGCACTGACTAATCCCAGCAGCTCCACTGCACATCCAGCTCTCTGCCTGTGGCCTGGGAAAGCAGTCGAGGATGGCCCAAAGCCTTGGGACCCTACACCTGTGAGGGAGACCTGGTAGAAGTTCCTGGATCCTGGCTTCGGATCAGCGCAGCACCAGTCATTGCAGTCACTTGGGGAGTGAATCATGAGAGAAGATCTTCCTTTCTGTCTCTCCTCCTCTCTGTTTATCTGATTGCAATAACAATAAATACATCTTTAATTAATTAATTAATTGAATGTATGTTGGGGTCTGGCAAGGCAGTCTATTGACTAATGTCTTCACCTTGGATGTGCTGGAACCCGAAATTTGCCCTGGCTTACATCCTAGTTACTCTGTTTCCCTTCCAGCTCCCTGCATGTGGCCTGGAATAGCAATCACAGACAGCCTAAAGCCAGGAGCTCTGTCTAGGTCTCCCATCTGCGGGGCAGAAGCCCAAGCATTTGACAGATCTTCTGCTCTAGTTGTTCCACTTCTGCTCTAATAATGCACCTGGGAAATTTATTTTAGTTAATTCATGAGAAAATAAATGAAGACCATATTTCCAAAACATCATTACACTATTATAACTGCATGAGCAGTATTAAATGTTGGTGCCTTCAAAACACCACTAAAATTTGACATGTTAGCAAAACTGATGTTGGTGTACTGTTAACCAGGTAAGAGAGAGCACAACTTTAATGGAGTCAAAGCCTTTCCTAGAGGAGAAAATGAAATTTCAGATATTCATGAAAGATATATATCTACTCAGTTTAATTTGATAACATTTGATACCTGTGGATTTGATTAGCACTGGATGAGAATCATGGCATAAGTGTTTAGGACTGTTGAACACACCATGGCAAACGGAGGTTTTAAAACAAAAATCCTGGAATCATGGAGACTAAATATTGAATCATTGCTCTGTTGACAAGTGATTCACTTACTGTTAATTTACTGCACATGCTTGGAAGTCTCTAACATAATAGCCACTTCTTGCATGTTACCGGGAAATGCAACAATTCTATTGGGAGAGACTTCAAACATTTTTAAAATACTCAGGCAATGAATTAGAAAATATTGTAATTCTGACACAAAATGTGAGACAGCTCCAAATTTTCATAAAGATTTAGCTTGTGCATCAAAAACATTATTCATTTTATGGACTAGATAGATATACCAATAGTAATAAATATTACAAACTTTAATGTGGGACCCAAAATGGTACCCTACAGGCTAAAGTCCTCACCTTGCATACACTGCGATGCCATATGGGCACCAGTTCTTGTCCTAGCTGCCCATTTTCCATCCAGCTCTCTGCTTGTTGCCTGGGAGAGCAGTCTGGGACAGCCCAAGACCTTGGGATTCCAGAAGAAGTTCCTGGCTTTGGATCATCTGAGCTTTGGCCATTGAGACTTCTTGAGGAGTAAAAGAGTGGACGGAAGATCTTCCTCTCTGCCTCTCTTCCTCTTTGTATGATCTGACTTTCTAATAAAACTAAATAAATCTTAAAAAAACCTTTAATGTGTATATTGATAATTTTAGCTTTATTAGAGCATTTTAATTTGAAATGAATTTCAAAAATACATATTTTTGGAAAAGATTGTTTATATACATACATGACATACATGAAAGTAAATGTTTTTGGAATCTTTCCAAACTTATTAAAGTAACAGTAAATAATAGCTACTGATGAGTATTCATAAACTTTACCAGATTTTTTGCGATATCAGATTCATTGCAATAAATGTTTCAACGTTTTTCTAAAACCCATACTTCTAAAAGGGTATTTAATTATTTTTTTAAACTTCTGCAAGCATCCTTTTTTTTTTAGGATTTATTTATTTTTATTACAAAGTCAGATATACAGAGAGTAGGAGAGACAGAGAGGAAGATCTTCTGTCCATGATTCACTCCCCATGTGAGAGCAATGGCCGATGCTATGCCAATCTGAAGCCGGGAACCAGGAACCTCTTCTGGGTCTCTCACACAGGTGTAGGGTCCCAAAGCCTTGGGCCGTCCATGACTGCTTTCCCAGGCCACAAGCAGGGAGCTGGATGGGAAGTGGAGCTGCTGGGATTAGAGTCGGTGCCCATATGGGATCCCGGGCGTGTTCAAGGCAAGTACTTTACCCGCTAGCCCATGCCGCTGGGCCCTGCAAGCATCTTTAAAGTTGAGTTTTTCAAAGCTTGATTTTATTTTTACTGGAAAGTTACATATACAGAGAGAAGCAGAGACAGAGGGGAAGATTCACTCCCCAAGTGGCCTCAATGGCCAGAGCCGAGCTGATCCGAAGCTAGGGTCCAGGAGCTTCCTCCTGATCTCCCAGGCAGGTGCAGGGACTCAAGCTTTGGACAGTCCCAGACTGGTCTCCCAGGCCACACATAGGGAGCTGCATGGGAAGTGGGGCCTTAGGGACATGAATCAGCGTACATGGGATCCTACCTGGACTTTACAAGGGAAGAACTTTAACCACTAAGGCTACTGTGCAGGTCCCCAGCGTGATTTATATCATCAGTATATTATGGTTGATTATACCTTCAATCAATTCTTTCCCAATATTCCCTCCCCATTTACTTTGCCAATTTCTTAAGCGGATTATTTGTTTTGTTTTTGTTGCACTTCCTGAACTTTTTATAGATCCTGGATATTAACTCTTAATTATTTACATAGTTTGGAAATATTTTCCCCCTTTCTGTCAGTTACCTCTTTAGTTTGTGGACAGTTTCCTCTGCAGTGCAGAAGTGACTGAACTTGAATCAGTCTGTTTGTATTTCCATTGTTAAGTTTCTGTGGTGTTTTCAAAGAACACTTTGCTACTCCTGTGTCTTGCAGTTTCTCCAATGCTTTCCATTAGTATTTGATGGTATTAGGTCATAGATTTATATTCTTGAGCTATTCTGAGTTGATTTTTATATATCGCATAAGGTAGGGATTCTGTTCCATGGAAAACTTTTTAAAATGTTTATTGTTTTTATTATAAAGGCATATTGACAGAGAGAAGTAGAAACTGAATGATTATTCATTTGCTCATTCACTGCAACAGTGTCCACAACAGCCAGAGCTCAGCTGATCCAAAGCCAGGAGCCAGGGGCTTCTTCCAGGTCTCCCATGTGGGTTCAGGATTCCAAGACTTTGGGCTGTCCTCTATTGTTTTCCAGGCCACAAGCAGGGAGTTGAATGGGAAGTGGAATTGCCAGGACAGGAACTGGCACACAAATGGGAGTCTGGAGTATTTGAGGTGAGGATTTAGCCACTGAGCCATTGTGCCGGGCCCATATGTCTTTTCATTAACCATTATTGTAGACATATCATTTGAATAAACTATAAGTCTTGTTTAGAACATTTTCAGTGGCTACCTCCATAAAACTGGTATCATATCGCCTACGATTTTATTAGTATTGTGTGAAAGTAATTATTTTTTCTATGATTATAGACATTTTTGTCTGTTGTAGAAAAATATCACTATAAACCTAACTTTTCAAAGAAAACATAAAAAGCTGCTAATTATGTCAAGTGGTATAATGCACAACCACAGAAGGAAACACATTTAAACATTTAATATTTTTCCCAACAGGAAGGCTCAATTCAATTCACTAATTCTTCCCTTGCAAGCGCAAGGATTCCATGTGGTCATCAGCTCACATCCCTGTTGCCTAACTTCCCATTCCTCTTCCATTCACAGCTTTGGAAATCAGAAGAGTCTGGTCCAAGTTTCTGGTATCCTGCCCCCACATGGGAGACACAAGGGAGGCTCCTGGTCTTGGCTTCAGATCAGTTTAGCTGCACCAGTAGCAGTGATTTGGGGAGTGAACCAGTAGATAAACGAGTGTTCTGTCTCTCCTTCTCTCTGTAAATAAACTAATATGTACATACTCACATAATTTAATATCATATTTAACTCACATATTTAATATCAGTTTTTTTTAGCTTTATGGTAGTTAACTTTATTACCCACAAATATTTCACATTAACAAAAATATAACTACTAACTGACATAATCATTGGAAACGATATACTGGTTATCTTATATTATAGTTCTCTATAGCACACATACAGTGTGTGATTAATTACTAGCACCTAAGAAGCTTAATTTATCAGAAAATATTTTGAATAAGGATCTGGTAAGACAAGTGAGAGACTGACTCAGAATGGAAAGGTAAAGAAACAAAAGGTATATGCGATTAGAACTACCCTCCTTCACTATATTCCTCCCCTTAAATTTTTCCTAAATTTTTATAATAGCAAATTCATTCACTTCATAGTAACAAACTTATTTTTCTGAATTGTAAAGTGAGATACCAAGTAAAGGAAAAGAAAAATAAACCAAAACAGTTTTTTCATTTTTTGTGTGCTATGTGTATTACTTGTCTTATAGAGAACATGTGATATTTATTCCACTAAGCATGATTTTCAACATGGTCAATTTGGTTATAAATGATAATATTTCAGTTTTTATGGTTGACTAGTATTGCATAGTGTATGTGTGCTGTACTTTCTTTATCCAGGTATCAGCTGATGGGCATCTGGGTTAGTTCTTATTTTAGCCATGTGAACTGCACTGCTATTAAGAAGCTGTTACAGATATTACTCTCAAATGCAGCTTTCATTATGTTTGAACATTTATTTAGTTATTTAAACTCTTCAATTGCCCCTGCCACTTGTTTCTGTTGTCCTAATTCACTGCCTCTACACAAATCTTTGTGGTGACCTAATGTTCCACTTTGTCTTCCCAACTCAAACATTGTTTTTCTATTCCTAAGTCACACATTCCATCATACAACTATTGGATGATTCAGAAGTATTGAGTAAAAGAGCCAAAACATATCTAGACATTCATGAAACTGCATGCTGTATGTAACATATTTGTTTAACTTCGTTGTGCTCCAACATCAAGATTGCATTTCTTTCACAGGTGAATACTATCTTGCAGTGTATATGTTTAAAATTTTGCTTAACATCTCATCCATCAATGGTACTGCACTGAGCTTGGAAATGTACACATACTGTCTCTCTTTTGTTGATCTCTTCACTGCAGAATATGACAAGTTCTGTCTCACATGCATGTTACAAATCTATGGTATAGAGCAGAACTTGAAATAGTGAATAACACGGGATGGAAAGGGATAGAGAAAGAAACACAAAGGGACTCAGCTAGAGGTGAAAAGCTCTAGTTCTAGCTTCCACCGCACAGAGGGTACTAGTTTTTGGATAATGTATTGTGTTTTATGAAAGGAACTGTAACGAAGAAGCTGGAAGGCTCCAAACACAAATGAAAGAAAATGAAAAGCTTAATGGCCATTTGTGATGATGTGAATGATTTACGTGGGTATGTGTCCACACCTGTAAAATGTACAAGTATTACATGTTGGTCAAAACTGTTTTGTTTTTGCGTGGTTTGAATGAGGTTAAACTTGTAGATATAGGAGCTCAGCAGATCCAGCTCATGCACTAAACCTGACACGCCCAGCAAACAAGGGGATTTCCTGTGTTCTACTAATTCACTTTCTATCTGTGAAATAGGTCTTTCCATGGAGATTGAGTTAATAGAAGTAAATTGCTTAGAAGATGCAAGATTTACTCAATGTTTGCTAGAATCATTATCAAGATCTCTATTCCGTTTTCAATTTGCCTTTACTTTTGGTTTTATTGTGTGATTATTCTTATCTCTCAACTCATTATAGACCATGGAGGATTTACTCCAACCATATACTCTAGTAAGGTATCTCCAAGACCTTTACTGACTTGGCTTAATTTTGTATTAAAGAAGGAAATACTATCACCAAGAAAGCAGAAAATACTTAAGATTGTTAATATTTACACTGAGTAAAAATATAATACTTGCTGTGATTATATTATTTTTCTGCTCATTCTAAGTATTCAATATTATGTAGATTTCATAATCTCTTAGTCAAGAGATGGGTGTTTTCATATACACATACTAGACATTTATCTATTATTACATAGAAAATTGGTGTGTCTCCACTTAATTTTAACAAAAGAGAAAATAGAAAACCAATTCAACATTGTTGAAATTAGGAATTGAACTATAAGACTTTTGTTTATTTATTTGTTTTGCGTTTTTCTCTGGGAATAGCAAAATGATCCTATTAGTGTGAATCAATGAAATATTAATTTGTCTCATTTCAAGCAGACTAAATTATCCCACATGAATGCCTATCAGGAGTATCTTCAAATAGGAATGGTTTATTACAGTTTAATCTGCTTTCTTCACAAAGTATGCCATATAGTAAAAATAATGCTTCCTTTTAATTCCTTCACAAATTATACCACTTGAAATTTACTAGTAATGCAGCTATTTATTATCACGTTTTTCTCATTTATTTATATGTAGCTTAATTCCATAGATTTGAATTAGGAAAAATCAAAATATTATTATTTGCTATAATTAATATTTTTCTATGAGCTCTATCTTTACCCTTACTACAAAATAAGTGATTTGTTAGAGTAAAAATAAGAGGTGTTTGCTCCATGAAAACTTAAAGCTTTGAACAGAGTATACCACAAATCTTTAAAAGTAATCTTTTTAATATTACTACAGGTAAAAATAGTTTCAAATCATGTAATAGCTTCTAGTGATAGGAAAAACATGATCATTTTTAACTTCAATTTTTATATTTCTGTATTAAATGGAATAATATATCTGAACATATTGATGTTGAATAGAGAAATATGATGGTCAAATAACATTGTGTAAAATATCAAAATTTCAATTGCTCAGATATATAGTTTATGTTTATATATCTTTACATTTTATCTTGTAAAGTTTTGAGTTTCTAAGTATTTTATTGAAGATTCATAACTACAAACAATTGTATTGAAATTAATCTGTGTATTAATTATTGTACTATTTTTTATTTAAGGAAGTCCATGTTATTGAATGACTTAACCCTCTATTTATTTTGTTGGTCATTACTGTAGCCTGATTTTGTCTGTGTCTGAATATGAAGCCTTTTTTAAAAATATATACTTTTTTTTGAAAGTCGGATATACAGAGAGGAGGAGAGACAGAGAGGGAGATCTTCCATCCGATTCATTCCCAAGTGGCTGCAAATGGCTGGAGCTGAGCCAATCTGAAGCCAGAAGCCAGGAGCTTTTTCCTTGTCTCCCACAGGGACGCAGGGTCCCAAGGCTTTGGACCATCTTCCACTGTTTTCCTGGCAGGGAGCTGGATGTGAAGCAAGGCCTCAGGGACATGAGCCAGCTCTCATGTGGGATACTGGTGCATCTGCAAGGAGGGGACTTTAACCAATTGGTTACACACCGGGCCCACATGTAAGGCACTCTCAACTGTAAGTTTGCTTGGGGAAGCTGATGTGGTTTGGCCACCGTTAACTAGGTTTGCTGTTTCACTCACAATAAGACAGGAGAGCTGGTGTGTGGTAGACTTGGAGAGGACATTTTCACTGGGTAGAATTAGTCCTCATGCCCTAGTGTGTCCTTGTCACTGTGATGATAAAATTATAGGAGAGCAAGTAGAAAGAAATAAATGCCTCTCAAACTTGAGCTTGGACTCAACATTAACATCACTTTCTTCTCATTCTGTGGATCAAAGTGTCTCATGTGACAGAAAGTGAAAGAATGGGGATATATGGATATTTCCTATTGGAATTGGTGACAAAAAGTCATGGGGCAAAGGACTATGATGTTAACAGGAATGAAGAATTCTATCCAATTTTTCTTCGTCTATATTTTAAAGTAATGATTATTGCTTTTGGAATTATGGTTGCACATTTAACCAAAGAAAATCTATGTTCATTTTGTTTTGTTTGCATTGAAGTTATAGATCTGCTTTTACAGAAAATACTCCTGGGCCTGGCACATTAGCATAGCGGTTAAAGTCCTCCCCCTGAACACTCCCGGGATCCCCTATGGACACCGGTTCTAATCCTGGCAGTCCCACTTCCCATACAGCCCCCTGATTGTTGCCTGGGAAAGCAGTCAAGGACAGCCCAAAGCTTTGGGACCCTCCACCCATGTGGGAGACCCGGAAGAAGCTCCTGGTTTTGGATTGGCTCTGCTCCATCCATTGCGGCTGCTTCGGAGTGAAGCACCGGGCGGAAGATCTCCCTCCCTGTCTCTCCTCTCTGTACATCTGCCTTTCCAATAAAAATAATAATAATAAAAATAAATCTTAAAAAAAAAAAGAAAAAAGAGAATACTCCCAAAAAGCATTCAGAAACGAAGTAGCAGTAAGGTGGTCCATGCAATAATGTTTGTAGGATGAATTTTAAAAGAGACAATTTTGAAAAAAGCCTTAATTCTACACTGTTTGGTTTTCTGCCAACCGTTTTTCCCGTATTACTTGAAGTTTGAAGTGTTTATGTTTATCTGCAAGCTGGTAAGTGAAAGCAATTGGAGTCCTCAGCAAAAAGAGTTAGCTTTTCCTCATTGTCCACATAGAGGTCAGTGTTGTTACTGTGCAGCCTGAATCAGCATTCCTTTCCCCTTGTAGAGCAATCTCAACTGCTATATGATGCAGTTATTTGAGAATAATGATGTCTTTATATTATTAAAAATAGTCAGAAAATAAGCAAAACGTCCCAGTTCTCATTCTTGGTAAGTGATTTGAATTGAAATTTTTTACACCCAGTACTCTGTATAAAATTAACCTAGATTCATATTTTTGAAAAAAGCAATTTGGCTCAATATGCTCATTAATAAGTTTATGTAAACATTTAAAAATATATATGGATTGGAATTATATGAAACAAAAGATGAAATAAATTAACTGGCATATTTAAAAGATTTTGTTGTTGTTGTTTATGTGCATGTATCCTAAGGGTCACAAAATCTGACAACCAGTGATCTAGGTTGTGATATCACACATATGAGAAGCTCTCTAATCCACCTTACTTTTAAAGCCATATATAAAAATTGTATAACTTAAAAATATATACAGAAGGGCCCGGCATTATGGCCCAAAGCCTTGGGACCCTGCACCCGCGTGGGAGAGCTGGAGGAAGTTCCTGGTTCCTGGTTTCGGATTGGTGCAGCACTGGCCAATGCAGTTACTTGAGAAGTGAATCATCAGATGGAAGATCTTCCTCTCTGTCTCTCCTCTTCATATATAGGACTTTCTGACTTTGCAATAAAAATTTAAAAAAAAATCTTTAAAACATATATGTATATATATAACATTTCACACATTTTCCTCGTTCTATTGCTCACATGCATATGATTAGTCATATTCCTTATTCTCATTAGTATAATAGATTAGTATTTGTATTGATGTATGATTACAAGTGCTGTTTAATGATTTTTAGAACAAACTTCCACGTTTTCTATAATACTGTTTTTCAACCCAGTTCTTGATGCAGACAAACTTACCAGATATTTATGGATGATACAAGATACTGACGTTTGAACACTGCCAAAATCTTGGCAATTTGCCATCTTGAAAACACAAAAGCCTGATTCCTATCCCATCTAAATTTCTCCGTGGTCACCACAAAGTCCAGGACGGTGAATGGCCAGCTGGAAAGCTGTCTAATTCACAGATTAATATGAAACAGCAAGCTCCAGAATTACTTCATTTAAAAGTTCTTTATTACAATGGAAAGACCTCTGAGCTAGGTATCACTGGGTCTTCTTCATTACAATGGAAAGACCTCCAAGTAGGTGTCACTGGGTCTTGTTGCTGATCCATGATGTGTTACTTTGCTTCAGTGGTCTATCCTGTTCAATGTAGATAACGCTGCACTAACTCATCATAAAGTCATGGTGACACTCAAGGAAAGCAATGAGTGAAAAAACTCAAGTACAGCTTTGTTTTAGAAGACATTCTATAAACTCCATTTTTTCAGATGATTTTGTAATGTCTTTTTGGCATTGAATGTATCAAATACTGAGCTTTGCTCAGTGCAGACAGCTGTGACAGAGATTTCAGACTCAACAAGTAGTTTTCTTCTTACTTCCCTATAACATTGGGCGTGGAAAAGAATAATTTCTTCCAAAGCAACCTGAAAATCTGAGATGGTAATATAAAGCAGTTTATTCCAAATTGCCCTCTTTCTTAATTGCAAATATTTGCAAGAGATATTTGGTTACCTCTTCTACTTTGGAGTTTGAAGTTTATTAGTTTGCTTTTTTTTTAACACTTGAAAGCTTATTTCTGCTCAGGAGAAAGCTTATTTTTGCTTTAATATTCATTTATTTTTATCAGAAAAGCAGATATACAGAAAGAATGGAAAAGACATAAAGAATTTAGTCCATCAACTCACTCTGCTGTGCTATTCTGAAGCCAGGAGCCAGGAGTCTTCTGGGACTCCCAAGTGGGTGCAGAGACTCAGGGCTTTGGGCCATTCTCCACTGTTTCCCCTGTTCATAAGCAAGGTACAGGGTGGAAAATGGAGGATCAGAGACACAAATTGATGCCCATAGGCGATGCTGGAGCTTGCAAGCATATTAACTAGTGAGTCATTCCACTGACCCCAGGAAAACTATTTTAATGGTTGATTATATTCCTTTAAAAAATAACTTGCACATGAAAATGTATATTCTAACTAAAATATTCTAAAGTTTCTTGTTTTGGGACTGAAAGCTAGACTTAAACTTTTATCCTTTTTTTTTTCTTTCACTTATGCTACTCTTAAAATATGTCCTTTATGTTGTAATCATGCCAGTCTTGGAATGGAAATTCCATAAGAACAATTTAGCAAAGTTATTTCTATGTTTAAGTACTACTGCATCTAGTACAAGTAAATAAATCATTATAGTATATTTATAATGCCCTGTATCCAAAATCGTCAAGTGTAATGAAGTCTATAGATAATTCATGTTAAAATTGTAAGATGTTTTCATGATATTATTCAACACACAATGTCCTTCCATTACAGCAAGCGTCATTTGAGAGAAAACGTTTTTGTGATATGATGAGCATTTCGGAGATGAGAAGAAGGGACCTAATGATGCATTTCTGAATTGCGAAAGAGAGGAAGCTAAGTGAGTCCGTGATGATATGGTGACAGAAAGGACTTTTAGATACCTAATTTGTTACTAGCATTCTGTGAGGCTCACTCCTACATTGTGATTAAATCTGCAGAGCTGGAGTTGAATTCTAAACAAGGCTTTTATTTTATTCTTAATTTATTCCTAATGAAATAAGATACTGTTAATACTTATACTATAGTAAATCACCATATATTTTATGTACTTCTATATTAACATTAGTTATATTGTATAATGAAATCTGGTACCTGAGTTTCAGTAATTGCTACCAGTTGTCGGAAAACTAGGCAGCTAATCATTCAAGTAACGTACTGGTCCGGAGGATACCAAATTAATTTCCTTTACCTTTGATGAGACTTTATTCTGCTTTCTTGTACACATCATTTTAAATATTAGTCAAAGTTTGAGAGGAAGCATGACATCAAATTTCTGGTACTAGCAGTTTTGGATAGAGCATATCAGCAGCAATGAACTGGCAGATACTTGGTTCACCATCTTTTATACAATATTGCCCTCTATGGGAACCTAAAATACTGAAGATTTTGTCAGAGTGATAAGCAAATCCTTGATTTACTTCTGTAAACAAGTATTTTTTCTCTTCTTAATTTTAGTACATTCTTCATTTTCACACTCTCACTTGTATAAATGACTGAACTGAATGTTGCATAATATTCAAATTCAGTATACTTAAAGGTATTGATTTTATATTGCATTCAATAATTTGTTCAGTTTTCTTTTTTCTTTCTAAAATACCCCTATGCTCAGGGTGACATGCTTATTTCCAGCTATTTTATAGTAATTTCATTTATCCTCATTTCTATACACAAAAAAGGAATCCTCAAAGTTTTAATATAGAACGTCTTACTATTATGCTGAATACAAAATAATCTAATGCAACAGAGCATTTAGACATTACCCTGGCATTCCTCTGATCCTTGAAGCAAAAATCTAATTAATGTTAGTTATAAAATATTTTTAAATTATCTAAAGAATAAATGTAGACTTTTTATTTTCTTGTTTATTTGTGATTAATATTACAGAGATTTAAATGACATGAACTGTAAAAGGGAAAACTAATTTGAGTTTTTTTTGCACATTAGGGACATCACCATTTGGTTCAGGTTTACCTCTTTGTAAACAAGCTCTACTTTCTCTTTAGGGGATGCTTAATTATTGCAACAGGTGAATTCACAATATATTTATATAGAAAATATTAATTTAATAATACAGTTTTCATTTTCTAGCTCTAAATTGCAAATGTCTTTTTCATTAACAATGTTATCTTTAGATTTAAGTTGCCACTCTTTGCCATTGTGCTGCTCCAAGAACTGAGTATATGGCTATCAAAATGAAAATAGAACTAAAATTGTGTGTGTGTGTGTGTGTGTGTGTGTGTGTGTGTGATGGGAGACAGCTAAATGCAGTAATATAGTGCTATACACCTAAAATCTGCATACTGAAGATGCCAACTGTGCGGCCAGGTCTAGGAGGAGAGTTTGTCTCTGATAATTAAGTTCATCTTTTAGACTGCAGTATCTCACAAGCACAGAGATTTTCAGTGATTGCTGGCTCTCTTTAATATACTCTACACCACTGTTCACAAGTCACCACCTCAAAGCACAGTACCCCAAACCTGCACTCTCACATGCTTGGCGACCAGGAACCAAGTGGGAGAAGGCAAGAGAGCATCCATTGAGCTACTCCAGAGGAATGGTAACTTAGAGTGAGACATTCATGCTAACACGTAGAAACTTATATACTAGGGTATGTTGCAAAATTAAGATTTCTCATGTTAAACAGAGCTTTAAGCCGCAGAGGATTGGAGAAAATAGTAAACGAATGATATTGGGATACTTAAGATAAAAGGGATTTGCTAACAGGTAAAGCAAAACACGTCTATGACAGAAAGGTTTTTACCATATTATTACTCAAATGCTAGGAATTTGTCAGCAAATAAAGCTCACACATTGAACATTAAGGACTTTAAAGCAGAGAATATAAAACGAGGTGACTTGCGCAGCATGACTCAAAAGAAAGTTCTCATTAAGCCACAAGAATTTTAAAAAAATCAACAAATACAATTTACAGGAAAGGAAGCCGATGATAGAAACATACTGAAGCTTCCTAGCAAAGATACAAGTGCATATGAAATCATTTTGCAGTATTTAAAGAATCTCCTCTGATAAGAAATACCCCTTGGGGAAAGTACTTTTGGAACTCTTACCACCATAGCATCAAAACGAAACTCATTGAAAATTCTTAGAGCAAGGATAAGAGCGTGGAGTAGTCGTTCACGTGATTTCCTCCATGGTCTCCGACCTCATTCCAGCTCTCACTTACGCTTCACCTTAAGAAAACAACAAATAGTCTCATGATCCAATGGCACTTCAACCAGCAGCTGCTAGTTGTTTAAACTCATGTGTCTAGAGGTAGTAGTCAGACAAACTCGAACTGGGCTATTTAATTTGTTCCCTCACTGGGTCATGCATGCTTTACATCTTTAAAGGTTTTATTGAAAATACTAACATAGTGCTGTTTCTCTCGCTAAAACGTGCACTATGGGGATTACTGCAATGATTCTTTCTTCCAGTGTGTGGTTCTTAATCTTTGCCTTCATTCAGTGACTTGCTAACCAAAGATTAAGATGAGCCATAAGAGTGGCTGAAGTCCTTGCCTCACCCCCACCAGAATCCCAGTTCTAATTCCTGCTGCCCCATTCCTCATCTAGTTCCCTACTTGTGGTTTGGGAAAGCAGTCAAGGATGGCCCAAAGCCTTGGGACCCTGCACCTGCATGGGAGACCTGGAAGAGCTCCTGGGTCCTGGTTTTGGAATGGCTCAGCTCTGGTGGTTGGGGCCTCTTGGGGAGTGAATCATCAGATGACAGATCTTTATCCATGTCTCTCCTCCTCTCTGTACATCTGACTTTGCAATAAAAAAAAATAAATAAATCTTTTAAAAAATGTGTGATAACATTGAAATCTGTGACTTGCTAGTGACATGAATGTGACAATTTTACACTGATTTTTCTCTCCCTGTGTTATATGAATGGACTGATGGCATGCTCTTCCTTTCTTACAAAGGTCATTCCCAGTAATTGCTAGACTGCTTCTTGTACAATGAGTTTTGATCAGCTGACACTAAATATGCATTAAATATTTAACTGCACCCACAAAATGTACAATATGACATGCTATTTGCAAGAATATATATTCATTCCACATTAGTCATTCATAGTCCAAGCAAAGGATTTCCATACCACACACAAAAGCTGTAACAGAACAGTTTCCTTTGTCAAATTTGCTCTTTTCAGAGTAGAATAATATTTTTCAATGTTAAGGCAACAAGCCAACTGCTTGCTATTAAAAAAAAAAAGGACAGATAATGCTGGTACTATAGTAAAAGAATTTACTTACATATTAACATTAACAGTTTGACTTAATAGCAAGCAATCAAAATCAAGGGAAATATGAATTTGAATATTTATATTACCTTAATATTATGGTAGATTTAAAGAAGGGAAAAACCTTGTAAGAATAAAGCTGCATATTAAAGGTAAAATATCTCCTACATGCAATACATTCATGCATATGAAGTGAGTTTTAAAATAAAATAAATAATTGTAAGGAATTTGGTAACACTTTTGAAATTTCTTTCTAAATTTATATTTATTTTAGATATATGCATTTGAAACTTGTGTTAATAATAATTACCAAAATTAATAGTAATAAGAAAAAGGCAATACACTTTTTGAAATTTTGAAGTTTACTAAATTTTTCTGTTGTATGCTATTAGGATTTCATTTTTAGTTCACTGTAATAACTGGAGAATTATAAATGAATTTACCTTTCTAATGCGTGGGTGTTTGTTTTTTTATTTAATAAATAGGCTACATAAAGTACATATTTGTGTTGCAATGTTTATGATTTATATTATTTATACGCATGTAATATGTTTTCATTTCTTTTTCATTTCCATCCACACTTTCAAAACCAGCATTTGAAACATGCACGTCTTTTTTAAGCTTTCAAGGAAAATTCTATTTTCCCCAGAGATTGATTGATTTGATTGATTGATTTAAATGAAAGGCAGAGTGACAGAAAGACAAGGAAGAGAAAGATGTACCTCCATCCATACTTGTTTGTTTGTCAAGTGACTGCACTAGCTGAACCTGGAGCAACCCAAAGACCGGAGCCACAAGCTCCTTCTGAGTCTTCCAAGTAGGTCTAGGAGCCCAATATTTGAGCCATCCTTTGTTGATTTTTCCAGGCGTATTAGCAGGCAATGAGGTTGAAAATGGAACAGTCAGGAAAAGAATCAGCTCCTATGAGGGATGCTGGTGTCTACACCATGACACTAGCTATTCAATGTTTAGACGCAACTAGCTGGGTAAAGCACTTAGTTTGGTGCCGTAGATTCTACTTGGGATTTCTCCATCTTATATCTTAGTGCCTAATTCAGGCTTCACTTTCTTTGTTTTCATTGTGATTTCCTGCTAATTTACATCCTGGGGAGCAGCAGATGATGGCTCAAGTTGTGTTCCTGTCACCCAGGTAAGTACGTAGCTTCAGCCTGGCCTAAGCTCAGTTCTTGTGGACATTGGGTGGTGAACCAGTGGATGTTAGATAACTGCCCCAACCAAAAGTTTGAAAAGTTGATTTCTAAGTTAATAATCAAATACTAATTTTTCATTTAGCAAAGGAAAATAAAAATTTGAATGAAATATATGGATTTCAAAAAAGGTTAATAGTCTCAATAAGTTCAATTAGATATAAAATAAATTTTTGAGGTCTTAGTATAAGTCTGTATTTACATGTTAATAGTTAAAAGAATCCTCCTACTTACTTCATGGGCTGTCATGAGGAAAATAAGAGTATGCACTTTCCCATTTATAGAATTTAGCTGTAAACAGATGGATAAGTCTTTTGAATCAACTAGCGTAATACAGACTAAATTTATACTACATCTGACAGGAGTTCAAGACCACTTATCTGTGGAAAGCAGATTAAGTGACTAAACTTTTTTTTGAGCAAATAATTTTTTTCTCTCTTCTTGAATTTACATTTCCTCCCCGCGATGCATGATGGCATTTAGAACTGGAATAATAAAAGATAATAATGCCAGAAATAAAATTTTTCTAAACCATTGAAAAAAAGCAATGTTTGAAGGAATTAAAAAATAATTCAAGTTTCATTTGGGTCTGTTTTGTTTTCATGTATTTAGTCTGAGTGTTGCCTGTTTCTACTACATAGAGTTACCAGTTTTGTTGGGTTGGTTCCATTCATTTGTATATATGCTTCTCATTGGCCCTTTCCTCCTCAATGTTTATTTTAAAATAAGCAAGCAAATGTAAAGAATAGTAAGATGATTTGTTTTCCTTCTGATACATTTTAACTCTATACCCCTGTAATATTTTGTTTATAGGAGTTAACATTTGACAGTAATTTAGGGTGTGGCTTAATTATAACATTATTTTTACATTTTATATAATGCTTACATGTATAGATGTGTCTCCTTGTACTCTCAAAGTAATTTCCAATTAATTTTCAGATAATTCAGTTAGTTGTTTCTTCAGATAAAAGTGTGGCTTATAGAGTAATATTTGAAACAAAACCAATGACAGCTGCCACTTCACTCAGTTAACATCGCCTGCAGTAAGCATCACATTTAAGGATGCAGTTATGTTCCATATTTTAATGCAAGCATTTGTAATCACAATAACTTAGTTTATTCTGTCACTTAATTTCAGCAACTAAAATTATTCTGATGACATGATATTTTTACAGATTTTGAAATGTAAGTATGCTAATAAGATAAAGACAAATATGTTACAATATGTTAACATTGTTTCATTTCATTTCCCCTGTTTCTGTAAAAGTAACATTTGAAATAGCTACTAAATTTGAATAGTGAGAAAATATTATTTAGTGAAACTACTGAAACGAAATATTCAATCAGCTTTTAAAGGTATATTTTATGTTATTCATCTGGTTCTATTATTTCACATGATGTCATTGCAGAAATTAGTGTTTCACTATAATATTAATTGGATATATAATTGCAATTTATTTATTCATTTGAAGTTTTGATGTGTATCACAATGAAAATTTTGATTTGATCTTCAAGGTACCTATAATTATCAATCCTTCTTGCAGGTTTCCAAAAAGTTACTGGATATTTCTTCGATGATGTTTAAAATATAATTTTTCATAATACATTTCCCTTATACGTCTAAGAAATGGCTGACATGTGAAGTACCATGTCATGGACTATATTTGCTATTTATGAATCATTAATATTCTTTCTACTCTCCAGTTTCTGCTATTCCTAGCCTCTCTTTAGCATATGTCCACCACCTCCTGACCTTGTGCAGAATGACCACACAAGGAATCCTGAACACACTAAAATTATAATGCTGAGTTTTGAGGAACTCCCTCCTATTCTGCATGAAGTCATAAGAGTGTCTTGCCATCTTGCTTCAGTTTCATGCAGAACCATTTCCAAGTACACACATATATTTGCCAGAGGGACACTGGGAACTCCACATAATTTGTGGATCTGTCTTCCATCCTATAGATAGCATTGGCCCAAATTATTATTAGCATATCTTGTTCTGCTAAATTAAATGATGAAGACTAAATAAGGCATTGCTGCAAGAGGAGCCTAGGAACAATATGTTCTGGAATGAAGCAATGTACTTGAAAGCATTTCATTTTAATCTTGTGTGTATTCCAATAAAAATGTTTAAAGAACCTTACATAAAGTATTGAAAACTTCTGTACAAATGTCTTTATGAGTTTCCCTGAATTACAAGAAAATAAAGATCGTGCAATTTTCATCCTACACTTTGAAGCAACAGTATAACACATGGAGACTTTTGTTGTTGTTTTTGTTGTTGTTGTTATTGCTGTAAATACAAAATAACTTTCCACAGTTATGCAGCAATTTATTTGAAGGTATAAAGCAATAATACAATAAATACATTTATACACAGCCTTTCTTCTACATTCATTATTGTCTAGAATGCTAATAGCTTTCGCAGTATGTAGTTTACTAACACTTCTCCAGCTTTCGGATTGTTCCTTGTTGCCTTTTGTTGAATTCACAATTCGTGTGTTTAACACAGATTAATAGCAGAAGACACTGTCTCAAACTTTTCTTTTTACCCACTAGAATTCTGTAGTCCAGTATCAGTGGAGCAAAGTGAGATTTTATTATTTAATTTCATGGAGAACCGTCCATCTGTACAGTGAAAGATTAGGTAAATTTTCAAAGAGCATCTAATCAATCACGGTGGCGGGAGAGGATGCAGCGATAGCTGAATTAGCTTCTGTTGGAATGGATTCGTGTGTAACAGCCACACTGACTGGATGACATCACAGCAGCTCCAGGTCCTTGAAAGTCTGGAGGATGATTAGCTAGGAGAATTGGCTGCTTCTGCCAATCATAATCC
The DNA here is from genome assembly GCF_017591425.1 of Ochotona curzoniae. Classification (NCBI taxonomy): domain Eukaryota; kingdom Metazoa; phylum Chordata; class Mammalia; order Lagomorpha; family Ochotonidae; genus Ochotona; species Ochotona curzoniae. Next base: position 47,600,322 of record NW_024467119.1, read on the forward strand.
GGCAAAGCTGCCTTTATAGTTCTGTAGATATGAGAGAAAGAGGGAGGGAGGGAAAGACCGAGCACAGCTCAACAAGAGGCAGAGCAGCAGGAGCAGCAGCAGAGCAGGAGCAGCTGGTATTCCGGTGATTAAATAGTTCTCATAGCCTTTTTGCTGTACTGGGTCTGCTCCCTGGTGTAATTCTCGTGTCCAAGAAGGAAGCTGCATTTTAACGGTGTGCTGAACAGAGGTTTGAATCATTCCAGCTGGCTGCTTGTTTTGAAAAGGACAATGTGTGTATAAATAAAAAGACTGTGCTGGAAGAGTTCAGATGCTAGGACTGTCGCTAAAGAGTGCTCTCGGACTATTGTAGAGGCAGACTGCCTGAACTGAAAGCTCCTTCTAATTAACCTGGAGTTAAGTCAACCTGAATACTGGATATCTCGTGTTAGTACTCCGGATAAATTCAAATTAGAAAAAGAGACAGAAAAAAAAAATGAAAGTCTTCTCTAGGTAAGTCAATGCTTAATTTCCAGAAACGTGGTGTGTACAATTAATGGATATATGTTGCTTAGCTACCTAAATAAGTTAGACACAATAAAGTTTTATTCGTGGAATATTTGTGTAAGAAAGGACTCTGCTTTTAAACCATAATCTGTCTCGATTTTCAGCATGTGTGTGCTTACCTGTCACTATGCTTTGAAGAAGTTATATTGGCACTACAAAAGGGAGATAAAATCCTGCCTGAGAACCAGATAGAACTTAAACTATTTTAAACAGTTGCCAGAGCATTTGCATAAAGAAACACTTCAATTGGAAACATTTTTTTAAGAGTTTTCATATTGAGATTGCCAATTTTACAAACGCAACGTGAAAAGCTGACAGTGGGATTATAGATGTTTCCTCCAGAAGTATTATTGATAATACAGCATTCAAATGACCCAAGATGAGAATCCCTTTTCTTGGGACCTGAGATTTACAGGCATGCTTTCTTCTAATGGTCTGCTTTAGAGAAACAGCTGTCACAGGCATTTGAAACTGTAAGATAGAATTATAAATTGCTTGAAGAAACGAATGCTTTCCTCCTAGCTCCTGTTCCAAAAGGAAATTCCTAGAACAATATATGCCATATGCCATGAGAATCTATTCCCAGGAGAACAGAAACAGTTTTTACTTCACACCTGCAAATATATGTAAAACCTTCATGCATAAAATAAGTTGAGGTGAAAACATGTTTAAATAACATATTTTTAGCCCATTCCCTACAATTTGCAGGTATAAAAAGTTAAATAAAAATGAAACATAAACTTTATTTTTCTTATATTTTGTCCTGATTGAAAACACTTATTTTCAGAGTTACTATGACAGTAGCTCCAAGTGATAATGCTTCATTAATTACAAGATAGATAAGATATACTGGGAGTTTTAACATAATTTCTGAAAAAAGTTTAAACCATATATCCCTTTATCATATTACTTTCAAACTCACCTTTGGTTCCATTCATAGTGATTTTTTTTTAGGATGTTTTTTGTTGTCATAGGATCATAAATGTTTTAAAGTGAATTGCATACCAAGAGCAGTATCTGTATTTACAACTCGTAGAACTCTTTGTGATCCACTTTCTCACGGACAAAATACTAGTGTCTCTTATTGCAAAACGAGATTAAGGAAGACAGAAGTGACTAGAAGTGGATACATTTTCCCAAAACTAGGAAGCAGAAAATGTATTCACAAGTAGTTAGAGATTTCTTTGAGTGAATAGATGAGAATTTAACTGTGGTATGTTTGCTGTCATTTATCAGAATGAAGAATATTGAACCAGCTTCCGGTGATGATTATTACACAACATTCACATCCATAGATGAGTCCTAACAAACTAATGCAATATGTTGGGGAACTGATCATAGAAAGAATAACTTATTTAAACTCTTCAGGATTGGTAACTGGTCACCAAATGTTGATAAGAAGCAAATTCTTTTAAGATTTGCAATGCATGTGATTTCTTTACTGTCACATGAAAATCACTACGGATGCAATTGAGAAACTTAAGCATTACTCTTAAGTCATGAGGTTTTAAAATCTCTTTTTTAAAAAAGTGCTAAATGTATGAAAATGCTATATATATGTAGAAAATTACAACTGGGATTTTTATATTTGTTTATCATATATATGTTCACCTTGCTAATTTTAAAAAATATTTTATTAATGTGTTAGAACTGTAACATCTATTATTTCCTGTCTCCAAGTAAAGCACTTTGTCTTTTGGACTAAATTTGTTTCATATTTCAATATCCGCTTTAACACGAATTCTTGAAAATGTTAAGTGAATGTTTCTGAAGCAGTATTAACAGTTGTTCCCAGAAGATTTAATGTTCATATGATCCACCTGCAGTTCTTGTTTGAGCGAAATAGAGGCCTTTGAGAATAAAATTCAAAGATCAAACTTCCTGTGTTTCATTTAGTAGCAACTGCTCAGGGAGAAGAGCAAAGCATTTACCATCCTGTGTTCAAACCAGATGATTCTGCCTGCTGCCTCCTCCCCAGATTTGAACAGCAGCTGAGGAAACTTATAAAATAAAACTAGAATATCAGCACTGGCTGGAAGCCAAGACTAAGAAACTGTATACCCTGGAGACTAATTCTTTCTGCTTTGAAATTTATTGATAATGTATTATGTTTACAGTCTAACCTGAAGTGTTTCTTTTTTTCCCCCCTCCATCCCATACATTTAAAGAAGAGCTATAGATTATGAGTACACCCAAATTTTAAAGTAACTACAGTTTCTTTATTGAAGACTGAATGAAATCATGTATATAAGCCTAGCAGAAACTCAGAACACACAGCATTATACACTGAGGAAAAAAAAAAAGCAAGGATATAATGCATAGCCTTACCATTATCTTGGAGATGACAGATAAATCAGATATGCCACATCTCAAAGCAAAGAATTATGAAAATTTTATTGAGGTGACTGGCCTAGCAAAATTTACAGCATAAGTAAGCACATTAAAGGCCATTGTTGTAAATATTGTAAGAAGATACAAACCAAATGAGAAGGTAAACTCGGATTCATTATATTCTCTAATTAGAAAAGTCATGATGATGTCTGTTGATTTATTTTAAGTTCACGAAGTGAGAGAAATGGGTCAGGTGTCAGACACAATGCTACTGCCTTCAGCCATCAAGATGTAACATTTATTCAATCTTTCTCTAACACTTGAGGAAAGTTTCAGCAATGCCATTATACAGGGTGTTAAATACATTCTCCTTTTTAGGCAATTTCAGCCAGCTTCAGAATTTGGAGGTGTCAACTGCAATTCAGAACATATAAATACAGTCCTATTTCCAAGCTTTCTTTACCTCAGTTTTCAAAGAAATGTTACCACATTCTAAAATTAACAAATCTGAAATTTCTTTTAGAAATAACATTAAACTGCTAACAGATTTCTTCAAAACCTAGAATAGTCTAATATTGAACTCTAAACTCATCAATGACTTTCTCCAGTACAAACAAGTAGATATTTTAGAAATGTCAGCAGTCATTCTTCATTCCTACTGGTAAAACAGTTTAAAGACATAATTTGATGTATTTATTATCTTTTAAATAATGGCTTTCAGATAATACTTTGAGCAAATTTTTATTCGTGTTTTGCAACTAGTTAATGAAAATTTATTTCCTGAACAAGTTATTCATGGACTTCAAAATTTCTGGCACCAACACAATTATATCTTAATGCTATTTACCACAACCTCAGGGAAATACCCCCATGCGAATAATCTTAAAAAGTTTCAAGAGATATATAACACTTTTCATCAACATTAAATGAATAATCACAATTACATCAATGAAAATAAGGGAGATTTTGAGTCAAGTTAAAGATTGAATCTGTAAATTTTTAAATATCTGATATACTGATAAGATGGGAAAACAAAGGTGGTAGTTCAACCAAGTTGCATATTTGAAACTTTTGTAAAAAATCAGATTTATACATTTAAATATTACTGTTTTAAATATTTGCGAGTTAGTAATAAAAAAGCACCATTTGGCAAATACACGTAAACAGATGCATGTAATACAGTAATGCATCTACATACACAAAAAGTCATTTCTCACAAAATAGACAAATTTCCATCATTGAATACATTCCAGCGTGAAGTGAACTTGTGGCATGTTCTTATAATATTGAAACCTCATTTTTAAAAGTCTATAATTGCATTGTCTTCAACCATAACCAGGGAAAGGTTAAAATCAGTTGGTCAAACTGAATGCTCAAATGAAAATAAAAGTTTGATCTCTCCCTTTGTCCTTCCTCACTTGCTTCTCTCACTTGTTCCCTTCATTACCTTTACTCCTTTCCCATTCTCTTCATCTCCATTTTTCACTCTGATTTCTCCCTGGATGTCCTCTCTGCAGCTCACTCCCTCCATCTTCCTGATTTCATCCTTCCTTCCTCCTCCTATATCATACCTCCCTTCTCCTTCATCTTCATCCTTCCTTTTTCTTGCCTCCTTACATTCCTCCCTCGTTCCTTCAGTTCTTCCTCTTTCCTTCCATCCACATTTCCCCCAACTTCCTTACCTCTTTCTTTTCCTCCTTGCTCAATTTATTCTTCTTTCATAGTTTCCTTCTCTTTTTAGTGCATTCAGTTTTCTCACTTTGGCTTAAATGTTTCTTGCACAGTGGGAGACCAAACTAATGTTGAGTACAGCAGCGATTATTCATCAGCTGGCTCAGTTAAAGCATGCAACAAGTGATAGAGATGCACACAAAGGGTAGGTTAAGGTTCACCAAATGGAAAAAGAAAAGTAACATAGAATGTGCAATTTACATCAGAAAAGTAATGACACCAGCCTTAACATTATTGGCTGCTCCCCATTTGCAAAAATTGTTTAGAAGAATTCTTTGTTCTCTTTCCATGTACTCTGCTGTAATTGCCAATGGTATATTTAATACAACTTAGTGGTGAAAATAATCATGATAAATATGCATAATCCTTACATTTTATTTATATCCCCTTACACCATTTTAGTTAGCACTTTGAATATAATAGCATTCACTTACAGCCCAAAGATCGCCATGTTAATGGGGGAAAAAAAGGAGAGAACAGAAAATTATATAGTACATCCAGATACTTTAGCTTGATTCCATTGCTGAATCAGATATTCACTTGTAAGCTACTGATCCACACAATTTGTCATGTTTCATCAGACATATCAAAAGAGTTCTTCTTTTTGATGTACTGAATAGTGTTTCAAGCCTACATAAACATTGTTTAAGCGTCTGAAATAAATATAGCGACACTGAAGATTAATACAAGGGAAAAGAAACAGATGCAGAGAGGCATATGCTCCTATGAGAATGTTGAAAAGTCCTAATTGTATTCATCACAAAAAGTGCAAGTGAATAATTAGAATCAGAATTTAAATTTGGTTTCTTTCTCAATCTTTCACTAACATTTTGGGCAATACAATTGAGATTTTACATAATGTACTAACTCAAACAAAATTATTCACTTATTATTCTTACTAATCCATGTATGATATTAATATTTCTGATCTCTTAGTTGATGAAGCCAGTTTCCTTGGAATAAGGTATTTTCTTATTAGCAGCAGATATGATACTAAGATCAAGCAAGAGAAGTTAAGTCAATTTAGTGCTAATAGTATATATTTCTCTCTCTGAACATAGTTTTCACTTTAAACAGAATAAAATAGATTTTTAAAGTGTTTGGACAACAGCTTTCATAATGAGAATGACGTTAAACAATATTTTCTCACATACTGGTCATCTTTTATGACACTAGGATGAGTGAAATACTGTACAGGAGCTTTGAATTTTCTTTGGTGGGGGTACTAAACAAAGATGCGATAAGATGGCTGTGAGAACTCCAACATAAACAAATCAAGGTGTGGGTGGTACTAAAAGGAAGAAATGGAAACTGTACAAAGAGCTGACCAAGGAATACTGTTCTGATAAATTGTCACTCACAAAAGATATTCAAATCTTACATGTCAAACTGGGGAAAATGTGACAAGGAGTAACACTTTCTTATAAAAAGAGACCTGACAGGTGATGTTTTGGTTCTGTTTAGTAATAATTCTTTCCAGTTCTCTAAAGTTCTTTGAGTTTAGAATATATGGAATGCTGTTTTTTGTCACTTTGGAAAGCAGAAAAACCAATCCATTTTAGAAAATGACATTCTCAATTTCATTTTTATTCTTTTATACTATATAAGAGTTTATGCAACTAAACACAATCAAGCTATTTTTGTCTTGTATAGGTTAAAAACCAATGCTGTTAATGTTAACTCAAGTAGCAGAAGGGTTCTCCAGTTTCAGCCCATTCTCCCACTTTGGTAAAGGTAAAAATCAAAATTCCAAAAGGTCATTCAGGTTGTTGCAATGGTGGGCATCAATGAATAAAAATCTGAAGGAACCTTGCAATTTCTATAGAGTGTATATAAATATAGCATTTTACAAATTGTAAGTATTAATTCAATCTCCACAACGACTGATAAACCAGGTGCAATACTATTACAAAATTAGACTGCATTAATCAAATGCTAGTCTTCATATGAGAGATAGGTATCTAGTATTCTGTTTATCACAGATCCAATAGCATTTGATCTGATCTCCTTTACTGAATCAGATATTCAGTTCAAAACTGAATTTAAACTGAAAGCCCCATCCTTTGTGATTGTGAAACTCAGGTTACCAGTGACACATATCAAGAATATTCTTTTCTGATGTTGCTCTCAATCCAGAGAGGATCATTGGTTTGTTCAAGTTCACACACACACACTACAATGGTACCCTTTTAAAGGACGTTAATGCATTTATAAGGTTTTTTAAAATTTTTTATATAGAAGATACAAATTTCATGTATTTCATATATGCAGTGTAAGAACATAATTTCTATTCTCCTCTCTCTGCCTCCTGCCTTTATTCATTTTCTTTACATTTTCCCAGTAACACACTTTCAGCTTACTCTATAGTCATAAGCTTAACCATCCAATAAATACTGAATGTGACAAAGTAGTAAACAGAGTGGCTCGTGTTACCGCATTCTAGATTAAGCCTCTATCTGTGCTGTCAACATCCTATATAAGGGCACTTGTTTAAGTCCCAGCTACTCCACTTTCCGTAATGCTCCCTGCTAATGGGCCTTCTTGCCAACTCCCTGCTGATGTGCCTGGGAATCTGCAGAAGATTGTTCAAGTTCTTGAGTCCCTCCCACAAGTGGGAGAGCCTCCTGGCACTGGCTTTGGACCAGCTCAGCTCTGCTGTTGCAGCTATTTGGGGAGTGAATCAGCAAATGAATGATTCTCTCTCTCTCTCTCTCTCTCTCTCTCTCTCTCTCTCCCCCTCTCTGTTGTGTATCTTATCTCTGTATGTAAATATTAGATTCAACTGAAAATAATTAATTGATTTCTAAAAGGTAGTAAATGGGAAAATTGCAATCTTTCTATGTGTGTCTCATTTAATCAAGAGCTTGTCTGATGGCTAGAATGCCTAGGGTTCTTAATCTTAGCATGAAATTGATTAAGGTAAAATGCTAACATATATCTCAGAACCATGCAGTATTACTAACAGTTGAAGATAATTGCAAAAATAAGACTATAGAGGGGCACAAAAATAACCTTAGTATAAAAACAAAAGATTTCGCAATATAAAGGAAATTGGATTGTGCTGTGTGAAATCAACAGGTCAATTAGGAAACTTATTGCAATGTTATTTTAATGAATTTACTTAACATAGATTTTCTAAAAATCTGCTTGACTTCAGTCAATCAAAGCAAGTAGCACAGGCTGGAGGGCAGCTGTCCAGCAGGTTTCTGAGGAGGAAATGTCTATTTGGAGTGTAAGTGGTGGCTACCACACAACTTGTTTTTCCTTGGGCTATTTAAGAGATATGGATCAATATGTTGAAGTGAACACTCTTTGGCCAAAGGTTAAATGAGTTGTAGGCTACAAGGCTAAACAACAAAATATAGTAAACAACCATTGAGTAAAATTACATAGTGGAAATATATAAATCAAAATGATGACTGCAATATGCAAGAAAACTAAAGATTAAAAAAGTATCTAATGCATACCTCTTGAGGAAAATAAGATAATAAATTTAAGTTACAGATCTGCTATTTAAATTCAGAGTCTTTAGAATGTTTTGAGCCACTGTTAGGAGGAAAATGTCTGACCATCATAGGTATGAATGCAAAAGATAATTATAAACTTGTAAATGTTAAAAAAATGGGTTATTTTGTTAAATTATAAATTGTAAAAATTGAATATAACAGTTGTCTGAACAAGTGGAAACTTATATGAAAATAACATGGCATTATGATGCAGCTGAATTCACTGATAATATTGGATTCTACTAACTGGTTACTATTTAACTTTTGACCTTACTGATGACATACTCCTGGAAAGTTAAGCAACATTCCCATGACCCAGGTTCATGATTTAAGCAAGTTTTACTATCGTGTCTAAGAATTGCTGGCAAACCAAACGTTGATGATCAAAACAATCTTCCTAGAAGTAACTTGAATCAAATTTCATTGACCAACATTTTAATCTGAGTCAAAATACTCTTGAAAACTAATTGAAATCCAGAAACTTAAAGAAAGACCATAATCAGAGGAGGGGAAACATTTATAGGAGTTTCAGATGTTTTACCTTGATTATATAGGTGCCAGAGAAAATAGAAACACAGAACTGGAATAGGGTGATAATTTAGGCAAGAGTTCAGAAACTGGAATTCAATTAAAAATATGTTTCTTATTCTGTAATCTAAGCTGAGTGTTCATTCCAAAACATTGTTCCACACCCTTTGAATGGAAACACTTAATGCCTTCTCTGCAACTACCTCTTTTCTACTCAGGTAATCGCTACCACAGAATGCATTCAGCTGCCTTAATGTACAAATGATGAATGTCAACCTAGACTGCACACACAAATAAAGCAGTTATATTCTGTTTCACCAAAAGTGCTTATTTATTTTAAAATTACCCTTTGTGTTCAATATTTAAGTAAAAACATTTATACTCCATTTTTTCCCAAATACATTTTAAAATCCAAATGATGTTCTACGTTTCATAATCTCTCAGTATTTTCTACCACAAAGACTTGCTAAGTGTATTATTTCAGTACAGTGCCTGGGGTGTTTTTAAAGCATTAATAAATGAATGGTGTAATACTTCTAGATTCCACTCAAAAAGTATAAAAATAGTAACATCTCAGGAAAAGTTGCTTCTGACAAGTAGGAGGCTATTTGAAATCATTCCAAATTTCTTCTGAGGAACATTGAACGTTTCCATACTTTGAAAATTATGTGGCCTTGATTAGCTTTGAGTGTGGAATAGAATGCAAGGAGGATGTATTTACACGTGCCTATCTATATTGTTTCCAGTTATGACAAAGTTAGTGTTTTGCTTGACATTACCTAAAAATGAAAATATCATAAAATGTTAGCCATTACAAATGAAAAATAACAGGAAAGACAGTGCAAAAGAATGAAACTTCTCTTTCTAATAAATAAGTATTTGGTAATTTTGAATAATTTTTTTGATTTGAAAGAACTAAGCAAGAGGTCTACACAGCAGGTGTGAAATATATAAAATTTTAATTAGAAAATAACCTAAAGAATATCTCAGTATTTCTATTTCAGTAAAGTGATTTTATGTTTTATGTATGGCAAATAAAATTCCAGTTCTTGATAGATGGGGTAGAAATGCAGAATCTTAGAAATGGACAGTGAGATATAGAACTATCCAGAAAGTATGGGTTTATATTAATTGTGTGAATTAAACTGGTCATCTCGCTTCCTGCTCATGAAAGTCCTCAGTTATTCATTGAGTTTTTGAATAGTAATTTTAACAGTTTGTATTTATATTCAGTTTTACACAGAATACTGGTGAAAGCTAAGCAATTTTTGCATTTAATGTCAGTGATTATTATAAATGGAACAGTTAAAATAATAAATTTACCTATGTTTATTTCACCATAACATAAACTAACAAAATAAAGCTGCAAAAAATGATATAAATTTTGATCAAAGTTATTTTCTACTTCTAGTAATTAATTTCAGCAACACACAAAGTCAAATGTATATATATGCATTTTGATAGTTAAATAATATGACAAAAATCATCTTGCTAGTATTTTCTTTAAAATAGCTAGTAGGGTGGTTATTCAATATAAAAATACAGATGCTTTAAAAATTTTTTGACATTTGTCTACTGACCTCTTTATGATATAGTAAATGTTTATTACTACAGTGTAAGAAAATTGTATTTATAAGAATAAAGCAATAGTTTACACCAATTCAGAAAGAGAATAGCATAAATACTAGTTATATCTTCATGAAATTGTATGTCAATTTAACATGTGATCCTATATGTTTTACTGATAGTAACATATTAAATTGATGTAAAAGTGCCAGTTCATATAAATTGTTCACACTTGTATGAGCAATGGTTTTCTCAGTTATTACCTGAAATTCAACTTTTTATTTTATGTTATTTTAAAGTTTTATTTATTTTTACTGTAAGGTCAGATTACAGAGAGAAGGAGAGATAGAGAGGAAGATCTTGCATCCACTGGTTCACTATCCAAGTGGCTGTGGTGGGACTGAGCTGATCTGAAGTGAAGAGCAAGATGTTTTGCAGTGTCTCATGTGAGTGCAGGGTCCTAAGAATTTGGGTTGTCCTTTACTGCTTTCCCAGGCCACAAGCTGGATGGGAAATGGGACAGCAGGGATAGGAACTGTTGCCAACATGGGATGCTGGCACATGCAAGGTGAGGACTTCAGCCACTAGGTTAAGGCTCTGGATCCCCAATTTTATTTTACATGTTAGGCAAATTTATTATCTCCTTCATTTATTCACAGTCAAGTAAAACTTTACGTTCTAACTTCTTTCATTCACCTTCATCTCAATATCTTCCATCCAATACCTCTAATATGAAATGTGTATTTCCTGTTTATGGCTAATTATGTCTAACATTGTGTATTGAGACAATTAACAAGTATGTAAATTGATACTAAATAAAACAATGATTTTTCATAGAATGGTTATTAATCTGAACCAAAGCAATTAAAAATTGATGGTAATAATTTTGTTGTTTCTGGTTATAAGCTGATTTATCTTAACTGTATGCAGAAATGCTCAGAAAATGAACACTCTACTGTTACTCTATGTGCAAAACTGTCCCTGACATTTTTCTCTCTGTTTCTGGGTATAGTTTCATCTTCTTTTTCATATTTCACGTCCTTCTCTTTTATAAAACCAAATCCTTCCATTTTTCTATGACAAAAGCAAGTCAGATTCCTCTCCAAATGTCCTGTTGGCCTCTGTCCACGACTCTTTCCATTCTGAAAATTCAGCATTTATCAGTAGATTTCTCACTTGTTTCAAAAACTGTATTCTTCATAATAACAAAGTTTTGCAGTTGTATGGTTTTATTTCCTTTCTTCTTTTCCTTTTTTTTTTTTCTTTCTTTTTACTTAACAGAGAGATGGAGAAGGGCAGAGAAACAGATCTAGTTCCAGGAGCATGGAGCTCAATCAAGTTTTTCCTTGTTTGTGACAGAAATCAAAGTGTTAGAAATCATCTGCTGCGTTTAAGAGGCACTATCAGGAAACTGGATTTGGAGTGGGACTAGGCTATGAACACAGGCAATCCAAAATGGGATACAAACATGCCGATCAACATCTTAACCACTGGAGCGCCTGCTCCTTTTTCTTTCTATGAACAGGAATTCTCTTCCTCCTCAGCTCCCTTTGTCTAACTTCATGACACCATTGGACTAATTTTTCTAAGGACAAAGTACTTTCCTGATTGACCAAGTCAGCATAACATTTCAATTATTTTCCTTAACTCATATATAACTTTCTGTACTTGACCAGAAACGTGTTTATATCTGGTTTACCTCTTGAGCACTCTCTTACAGTAATAACAACTAAGATTGTGCTATTCCCTAAGGCTTTAATGGTATGCTTCACTCCTCTTCACACACACACCCCCCCCACACACACACATTTTTTCACGTACTATGAGAATCCTTATTTTATATTTTTGTATATATTTCTTCAGTACTTTCACTTGATTCGCTCAATATCATGGATTTTCATATTCATTTGTATTTCCAATCCTCAAATGTATTCCTTTTCTATCTTTTTGAAAGCCTACTGGATGTTGCTTTTGAAATATCTCATGGACATTCAGGAAATATTGTTGAAATACAATTGCTAGAATTTATTTTATCTTTCCATACATTATCTGCTTCCATGTGACTTTAGCTTTGGTGCTATTTACTTTCTATGCTGACTGTATTTATGCTTTTAATCCAATGCATCATAATATAGGGTCTCATTGCTTTTGCTGAGTAGGTGGAGTGGTTGTCAAGTGAGTGGTGTAGCTGGCACTTAGAGAGCACTCAATCAGTACTGAGGAATTGGTTACAAAAATCTGAAATCTTTGGGTAATTCATGTTCCTACTTCTGTAAATCAACCAATCACAAATCTTAACATGCCCATATTTTATGTTGCAAGGCAGAATGAATTCAAATGAAAGAACTCACAATCTTATGCCTAGCCAAAAAAAAAAAAAAAATGCCATTTCCCTTAGCTGTTTTCTGCATTTGAAGCTAACTGATCAACACAGAGGTATGTTAGAGAATGGAGATGAGAAACAAACAAACAAAAAAAGTATGCAACATTTTGCAGAAAAGAATTATTGTCCTCAGATGATTTCCAGAGTCATGTTGGGGCTATGTGGGACATGAAGAGTATGGAAATAGTCAGTTTTAGAAATGACATTTTGTTTCTGAATTGCAACTAATTTTTTGATGTTTAAGAAATAAAAGAGAGAGGCAAAATTACTTTGAAATTACATTACTGTTGCTCTCAGACTGTGTTTTCTAAATGTACCCTACTGTGCTGTGCACGTAGAGCTGCACCTTTGTAAGAACTAGAAAGTTACACACGAATGTCATGAAACAGCAGGATCTTTTTCACATAGACTTCAATTTTGAGGAAAGATTTTGACTATCAGCAAAATTTTATGTAACGTAGTGTTTCCTTATTCTCGCCCGAATCCCATATGCACAGCCTACTCCTGATAGCATGCCATATACCAATAAAACAATAGGACACATAATTATCAACTAATTATCAAATAATGTCCCTCCCTTGAATTAATATTCATACTTGGTGGAGTATGCACTATGTATTTCACAAATGTTGACCTGAATTTTTCATTATACTCCGAATTATTTAATTGCCCCCTTTTCTTACGTTCGCCTATTCATCCTTCTCACCCTCCCCTAAAAATCCAAATGGTCACTAATCTTCTCATTCCCCTGTACACATTAAATCACATCTCAGTTATTAATATTATCCAATGTAGTTTAAGTGCTATGTAACTATTATCATGTATTGATAGGGAATAGTGACAAGCAAAAAGAAAAATAATGCATATTTGTTAAGTACAGATGAATCTGTGATGAGCTAACTACACAGTTCATGAATAAGATATCAGATAAAGAAAAAGTTCTGCAGAAAGACTAAGGATTTGTGGATGTTTTGTATGCTAGATCTGCGTGGACCTGGATCTGACGTAGTGATTTTCATGTGGCATATTTTAAGTTTAATTTTGTAACATTCCAATTTTTTTCAATATACATTTAATGTGAAAATTGGAGTTTTTAATTTCACCAAAATAAATTTCTTGGGAAATACTTCTATTTCCCCAGAACTTTTAAAACTATCCTCATATTTTTTATTTTAGGGTCACTGAATGCAACTGAATTGAAGACAATAGGCTACCATTATCAATTTATGCTAACCTTAAAATATTGACAAATATTTTCTGCCATTTTGAATATGACCAATCTTATGTGAAAGCAGAGTTTAATTTTCACTGGATATTTGCACAATGCCCTACATTAAAAAAAAATTAAACCTACAATTTCTAGAAATGTCAAACACTTAAATATATCTCAAATTATTTGTTACAATTTAATCCACAATTTTGTCTTTTTTTTTATGATTTGACTTATTGGAAGGGCAGAGTTGACAGAGATTGGAGAGAAAGAGATATTCTATCTGCTGGTTCATTTTCTAAATGGCTGTATCAGCAAAGGCTGTGCCAGTATGAGTTCAGGGGTCAGGAACTCCAAGCAGGTCTCCCAAGTGAGCCTTCTCCCGGGTGTTAGCTAGGTGAAGGAGAGGAAGCTGAACACAGGAGATCTGAACCAGCACTCTGAATGGCTGAATGCCGCTGCTGCCTCACAATGCCGGACCCATTTATTTGTCTTCAAGTTGCAAAACAAATACACAGCTGTTGCCTACTGATACAGCAATAAAATCATGGCCTTTTCTCAGAAAAATGTGAGATTGTTAGAACAGACTCCTACTTCATTTAGTGCTTCTTTCTTTATACTATTCTTCCTATTCCTTTGAATTATTATTATGTTATACACTGAAGTTCATTGAGATTAACATTTTTACCACTTTTATCTTCACTATGTCTAGCAATCTGAATAGTGTTTCTATGTTTGAGAAATGTATGGTTTTGTGTGTCATATACATAAATATGTATATATATGTATATTTCCTAGTCCAATAACTAGCAAACCAACTGAAATCATTTGTTCTGATACACTCCAAGCAGACTGTAAATCAGAAATCACTGAAATCAAAAGGTAGATCAAGTGCAAATTATATTCAGATTGGAATCTTCACCAAAATTCATGTTCCAGGAAGATCTGAAGTCCAACCCAAGTTCCAGCACTGTTTCCTTTTGCAGTATTTAGCATTTGATTGTTTTTCCAAATATACTTTCATAATTTTTATGTGTCTGTATGTTTTTTAGTTTGAGTAGAATCATGTTTTTAAGAACTAAGTTTTGGATTGCATTTTTTAACCTCTTTGATGCTAGCACTTCAGTTACAATGTGTGTCTTATATTTAGTGTTCTTTGGTACTTATTTCTGTTATAGCTATTGAGAAAAAAATGTTCTTCATCCTTAAACATATTTTTCTGAACAAATATTAATTACTATTTACAAAAACCAACTTTGGATAAAAAAATAAAACCATGACAGGAAACAAAATCTATTATTGTTTTTTGCACTTAGTAAGGATTGTTAACTTGAGTATATTTCACAGTATACACAACCTCTTAATGATCTATTATCTTTACAATCACTTACGAAGAAGCTTCATGTGAGCTCACATCATTACAGATTTTCAGGCAAATGATAAGTTGTGGTATGCAAACCGAAATATATTCAGATGAGCAGTATATGTAAGTTATTGGAACACCCCCTTTGCAAATAAATCATAATGTCACCCTAAGTGGAAATTGTAACTAGAGTAATACATTATTGGAAATAATAGTTGTTTTGTTTTACGTTTCCATCTCATACCTGCAAAGTAAAAGGACAATTGGATAATTTTGTGTATTTTGTTTTGTATATAGTTTTATTAATTCAGTTTATGTTAATCACATTTCTTAAGATATTAAAACTTACTAAACACCTAAACAGATTTTTGGGAACGTCTTTTTTTTTTTTTTTTTGGAAACGAAGGTATTACACAGACATAATCTGCTTAACATGGGAATGTAAACATGAAACACTGCTGTATTCCACAAAAGCCAGTACATATTATGTGTAGTTAAGAAATAAATTAAAGCTAAGGTAAAGGTAATTTGGAACAAAGAGATGATAAATTTGTTTGCATGTGTGTTTGGATTACAGGTGTTATGACTATCTCTTGAGTAAAAGATGCAGAACTTTTAAGTTGAAAAGATTAGCAGAATGTCAGATTGTTTTATGTATTTTCTTTGGTACATAATAAAAATAAAATGAGGATGCATAAAAAATAGAAAAGTTCAAATTAGAAACTGCATCAACAACATAAAATGACTTGAAATATGAAGGCATGGACTAAAATATCTCATAAGGAACTGTAACATAATTCATATTTTAATATTAAGGTTATTGATCTTTCACTGATGTCAACAAGATGATATTCACCAAGGATATAAAGTTACCAGTACTAATGGATACATCTAACTAGCACTTTTATTTGTTACCTTGCCCGCTGAGAACAGGTGCTGCTGATCTGTTTTTGTATAAAAGCAAGAACACGTCGCCCTCTAGTGTCGCAAAAGTTGGGAAACCCAAGGTGTAGAAGCATTTTTAGAAAGCAAAAGACATAATTTGGTTTTTTTTCAAATAAATGTGATATATCAGTGCAGAGGTTATTCTTTTATACTCCTAGGAAAAAACAATGTCAGTCATATTTTATTACCTTTTTATTATCAGTGTTATAAAACGTGTTGACTAGATTGAAAGTAAATAACTTCATTTTAATATTTTACTTATTTCTAATTTTAATTATATTTTAACTTGCAATTTAGGGTGACTACTTCACAATGTCAGAAAAGATACATTTCACTACCTGAACGTATTTAAAATCACTTTGGCTTGTAGTAAATTAGCTATAAATAAAATGCTTTTCATTTGTCAGGAAAATAAAGGACACAATTGTGTAGAATCCCAGCAAAAGAGAAGTGTATAAAACACCAGTGGTGTATCCACTTCATGGAATACTACCTAGTCATTAAAAAGAAGGAAATTTAACCATCTGCAACCAAATGGACCCGTTATGCTCAGTGTAACAGATCCATTCCAGAAGGGCAAATATCATACGTTCTCTCTGATGTAAGGCACTCTTCATGCAAAGTACAAGATTAACAGCCTTTTCAATACTATTTTTGCTACATCTCAGGCAGTTTATATTTTTGTTTTTATTTTAATTCATTTAAAAATGTTTTTCTTTATTTATTCACTAATAGGTCAGAAAATAGCATCATTTGCTTCAGGAAGGTCTTTGATTTTCTTTTTCATTTCTTCAGTGAAGTATTGCTCATTCACTAGCATGTCATTTAACTTCAAAAAAGTACTATTGTTTAAAAAAATATAAAAATAAAAAATAATGAATAAGAGTTGGTAAGTTTTAGAGAAAATCAGACACAATATTGATCTTTGTGCAACTGAAAATGATTCAACATGTAAAGCGTAGGGACAAGATGAAAGAGATTTGCAAATTAAAATTGAGTATCTCGATCCTGGATGACTGAGTGGCTTGGACTTGGACAGCAGTGAGTGTCAGAAAATATTTTGAAAACGGTTTCAAAAGTACGGGCCACATGTCCAGTTTTTCTGGGTTATCCTTGCCCTCCTCTCGGTGGCTGCGTCCATCTGAGGCTGGTGTGGTAGAATGCTTTCAGTTCCAGGTGCCCATCACTCTGGGTGCTCTCCAGGGCCCCATGGGCTCTGTCCACCGTGTTGATAAAGGCAGGTCTGTTCTCTGCCTCTACAGCCAGAGGTGGCAGTGGATGCCAGGTGAAAACTATAACAAGTGGCTTGAGCATCCTAAGGCAGAATACCGGGATGGCAAGGGAGGCTGGTCCCTCTGAGAGTTGTGCTTTAATTTTAACCCAGTTACATTAGTTTAGGATTTGCAGAAGGGTCCAGTTAGCCATAAAACCTTTACAGTCCATTACAGAAAGCCTTTCATGCTACCGCCAGCCCCAGCCCTAGCCTGAAAATTTAAGAGTTTGGGACCTTGGACATAAATCCTTTGCCCTTAAGTGGATTCTGGATAGTTAATCCTGCTTGTAGGGCCATGGTTCAGGGAGGCACTAGTCTGTACCAGTGCTCAAGGGCTCAGGGGCCACAGGACCACCCCAAAGTGGAAGATTATTATAGCTGGAATCTCAAACTAAAATGGACACAAGCTCAACCAGACAACCCGAGAGAAGACCATGAGTGTATGGTGGGGACATAAGATATGTAGATAGCAAAATACCGTAATTGCCCAGAAAAATATCCGGAGACCTAGTTTAAGCATAATTATGAATCATTATTTCCAATTCTGAGCAAGTCTTCAGGAAAAAGATTGACATTTCAGAACACAGCAGGGGATAAGCAAAAAGTATTTAGTTTATAAGAGTTTCCTATTGCCTTTGGCAAAAATGAAGCAAGAGATTAAGTTAAAATTCCTTGGATTTGGAAAATATTGCTGGAATGGAGTCAGCTTCTCTCCCTGGGTTATTGTGACTCTCCTCAACAACTTAATCCTCACTTCATGGATTTTCTGATAGTCGGATTGCAGAGTTAGATTGCGGTGCTGCAACCTAATTTTAAGTGAAAAGATAAGCTACAATTATACTTACAATTACATGAGAAGTTTTGTGAAGCAATGCTTTTTTTTTTCCTTCAATTTTGGGGATTTCAAATTCTACATATTTTCATAGTGTGAAATACTTACAAATTTTGCTGCAAAAGGTATTAGTGTGATTTTTTAAAACATTTCACATTACCTTTACAGAGATAACTCTTTAAAAAAGAACCTATGTAATTAGCAGAAAGTTGTTAATCAGATTATATTTAAGCAAGGAAGAAAATCATGATATTGCATGTCTTCATTCATTTTTTGTAGCTTACATTTAAATATTTATGTGGAGAGAAAAGAAAATGGAAGTAAGAAGTTTAAACATTGTGATAGCGACTGGCTGACTAATACCAGCATTTTCACATTAAATCCATTAGCAGGCTTTTAAAATCACTCATTGTAAAAAAACACAATGTCATCGAAAGGAAAATATTTTCTAGGGATGAAAAAATGAAGAACAGATTAAAGAAAAAATTTTAAATGTTTTGGGTGTTTGGATCATGTTGTAAGGTACACTTGAATTTATAGCTTTATTGACAAAATAAATATTTGTAAAGATTTTTATTTTATTTTATTTTTATTTAAAAGTTATATATTACAGAGTGATAAGGAGAGACACAGCAGTCTTACAACAACTGGTTCACTCCCCAGATGCCCAAAATACCCAAGGCTCAGTTGATCAGAAGCCAGGAGCCAGCAACTTCTGGGTCTCACACGTGGGTGCAGGATGTCCTAGATGTAAGCCATATTCGGCTGCTTTCAAAGTCCATAAGCTGGAAGCTGGATGAAGTGAACCATGGGGGACTTTAACTACTAGACTTTTCAAAAATTAAATGATAATTGAATGACTTAGAAAAGGTAATTTCTTCAGAAAAGCATAAGTACACTACCTCTATTTAAATGTGCTATTTTGCAGCTATGCCTTTTTTTTTAACTTGCAGTTTATGTCGGTGTGGCTGTCAATGAAGACAACAGAAATGCTGAGAGAGCTTAATAGAACTTTCAGGGACCAAATTTAGGGATATCAGCAAATTCCTTATCCCAGCTATTGAATCAACATAAAGTATTTTGAGAACTGATTCAGGATCATTAGAGATCATATTTATTAAAAGCTAAAATCTTTGCAAATATGTGATTAGCTAATTTTTGACAAGTAATATACAGAGCACAAAGCATTTGATGTGTGTGAACCAGGCAGACATTTTGAAACTTCGTTGTTACTTATAACCCTTGCATATTCTCCCGAGGAATTATGCTCGGTCTACACACTCACCGTTTAATTCTTTGTTTAGTGGACGGATAAGCTAGCAATTATAATTTTAAAAATGTGTCTTTGTAAAACATAAAAGAAAGTAAAGATGGAGGAGACAAGATGGGAACAACAGGATGAGGGAGGAAAGGGTGAGAATTTTACAATTAAAAACTTTGTGTAAAACACATGAAATCTGTTCCATTTATATAAATATTTTTAAATGTGGAATTTTTTAATTCAATTTTTAATTGAGTTATCAGCAACCTTTTAAGTCGTATTTGTTATTCTTTTGAACATAACCCAATACAACAGATCAAATTATAATAAGATATACACACACACAGAGACTCCAAAAATGCTTATCTTTATTATTGTTTGTGAACTATGATGGTATTTCTATTAAGGTCAATTTTATCTTCTTTTGATAAAAGATCTGTAATTTGAACATACCACACTTATTTGGGAAATGGTTATACATTATGCAACTTGCCACTGGGGTATACAGCATAGTTAAGGCTAAAACCAAGTAGTTAAATATTTATATAAAATAGTTTTAATTTTCAAGAAATCATATGAACTCATCCTATGCAAGATTTCCTAAAATATATTAAGCTCCTAAAATATAAACAATTGGAATTTCTGATAAAATATTTTCTATCAGGTGTCACAAAAAGCCCAAGCTTTTCAAATAACTACAAATCCTTATGTGATCTCAGTTTGCAAACAATTTCTAGTTGAACCAATGCACCACTTCTCTGATTTTGGAGTACACACTTCTAGTTTTGGTTATATGTTTTCTTAACATTGATTGAAATTTATAAATGCAAATAATTACTTAGTTATATTGACTTTTAAGTCTTAGGCTCAACCTAACATAATGTTTTTCTGTTTTCCCAGTGCAGCTGCACTGAGGTTAGTAATATAAGCATAGTTCTTTTCTTAATCCATCAAAACCTCAATTTTCTCATTTTGAAAACTAACTACTAAGGCCACAGAATGATGAACAAAAAGAACTTAAATAGTGAATACCAAGTAGTAGCACTCACTAAATGCTCCTAAGTTTTGATGTTAAAACACTTTGTCCTTTAAATAGGACATCTAAAATACTTAGAGTGAGCAATAAATACAGACTTATGGTAACACTGAAATAAGTATTATATCCCTGAAGTAGTTGTTAAATGCAAAACTTGAGGGGATTTTCATCTTTTCTGTGTATTACTTAGATACAGCTCCAAGAAGATACCCAAAATTTACCCTCTCGCCTTAACTTCTACAGTTTTCCTCCCTCCTTCTTTTATTTTTCTCTACTTTTTACGAAGACATAATTTAAGCCACTTTTTAATCATAGGCATAATTAGCCTATAAGCATAACATTCAATATGAAAATATAGGAAAATGACAATTTCACTGGTTTATAAAAAAAGGAATAAAGATGACAATCATATCACAAGACACCCATTTGTTTCTTGCACACTTTTTGTATTCTGTACTGCCACGTATATGTTAAAACATAATATTTGTCTTTCTCACTAAGCATAACTGTTAGGTTTCCATTTACATCCACCTTGTTGGAAAAGATATGATTTGGGACCTGGAGAAGTAAACTAGTGGTTAAAGTGCTCACCTTGCATATGCTGGCATATGGAAATCCATATAGTATCCCAGCTGCTCCACTTCCCATCCTGGCTGCTCCACTTCCTTTCCAGCCCGCTGCTTGTGGCATGGGAAAGCAGTAGAGGACAGCTCAAAGTGTTGGGACCCTGCGCCCACGTGAGAGACCTGCAGTAAGCACCTGGCTTCTGGCTTCGGATACAGCAATTGAGGGCATTTGGGGAGGGATCCAGCAGATGAAAGTTCTTTCTCCATGTTTCCCCTTCTCTCTGTAAATCTGAATTTCCAATAATGATAAATCTTTTCAACAAGATTCCATTTTCATGGCTGTGTGCTATTCATATTTTCTGTATCTAGTCATCAGCTGATGGACATCCACACTGATTTAGTTTGAACTGAGATCTTTCCTGGCCATTAACAGGGAGTTGAAGCAGAGTTAGGTTTCCTGGACTAGAACCAGTGCCCACATGAAATCTCAATGTTGCAAGAATGCCATATGAGTGGTACCCTTTGCTCACTACTTAGCAGGAATAATTGTTCAGGTGCTGCTCTTTCTTGAGCTCTTTACAGAATCCAAAAATTAATCCTTTATCACCCCTGTAGCTTGCAGTTATCTTCTCCATGCTGTAATTTATCTTTTCACTTTGTTAAATATTTCCATTATAAACAATCAGCCTCTTATGGATGGTTGATAAATGAATTACATCACAAGATCTTATTACAGAAGGTACAGTATGAAGTGACATAGAGTAAAATTCACATGTAATTACCCTAGATCTGACATCATAGACTCATATTAGAGCAAACATATGCTTTGTGACCTTTTGGGATTAACTCATTTCCCTTAACTTATGGTCTCTAGTTTGGCCCATTTGGCCACAAAGTATTGTATTTGAATTTTTTAAATAGCTGAATAGTGTTCCATAGTGAAGCGGAACCACAGTTTTCCTTTTTTTTTCTTTTTTTCCAGTCCTCTGTTAATTGGCAATTAGGTTGATGTTTTGTGATTGTTGATTGCATGTTGCCTTCTCGTGTAACAAGTCTTTTGGATATATTCCTAAGAGTGATATTGCCGGTTCATATCATATGGTGGTGGATATTTAATTGCCTAATTGTTCTCCATACTGACTTCCATAGTGGTTGCAGCAGCCTGCAATCCCACCAGCAGTAGAGTAGGGTTCCTTTTTTCTCTGCAACCTGGCCAGCAGGTATTGTTGGTAGTTTTTTTTTTTTTTTTTTTTTTGCATGTGAGCAATTCTTTCTGGCATTTAGGGGCACCTCAGTATCATTTTTATTTGAATTTCGCGTATTGCCAGAAAGCTTGCTAATCTTTTTCATGTGCATGGTAGCCATATGAATTTGTTTCTTTGTGAAGTGTCTGCCCATTTCCCATGCCCGTTTCTTGATTGGATTGTTTGTGTTGATGTTATTGTTCTTCTGGAGTTCTTACTATATTCTGGAAATTAGCCCTCTGTCTCCTGTGTAGTATGCAAACATCTTCTCCGATTCAGTTGGTTGTCTTTTTACTCTGTTGATTGTTTCCTTTGCTGTGCAGAAGCTTGTTAGCTTAATGCAGTCCCATTGTTTATTTTAGTCTTGACTTCCTTTGCTTTTAGGAAGTCATTGCCTACACATATATCTTGCAGAATATTTCCAGCTTTTTCTTCCAAAGGTTTGATGGTTTCTAGGTGTAGGTTTAGATCTTTTATCCATTTATATTTGATCTTTGTGTATGGAGAAATGTCTGGGTGTTGCTTCTTATTTCCCAGCCTAATAGCTAGTTGTCCCAGCAGCATCTATTGAAGAACTTCCTTTTTCTTGGATTTTTTTTTCTGTTTTCTTGTTGAAGATTAGAGAGTTGGGCATGTGTGGATTCCCTTCTGTGTTTTCTATTCTACTTCATTAATTTACCTCTCTGTTTCAAAAAGTGGAGAAACATACCATTCTCCTGAATGGACAGTCAACTTAATCAAAATGTCCAAATTACCAAAAATAATATATACATTCAACAATCAAAATATTAAGAACTTTTTCCTTTACATAACTGGGAAAATTATACAAAGATTCATCTGGAAACACAAAAAATGCAAGTAGCCAGAATCATCCTGGAAAATAAGAAAATAGCGGGAGAGATCACAATCCTAGATATTGAGACGTATTATAGAGCATTGGTTACCAAAACAGCCTGGCACTGCTACAGAAACAGAGTGGTATTGTTCTTGTTGCTTACCATTGCTGTAGCTATTTGGGATCTTTTGTGTTTCTATATGAATTTTAACAGCATTTTCTCTACATGGGAGAAAAATGCTATTAGCACTTTGGTTGTGATTATATTTAATCAGTAAATTGCTAGGGTAGTATGGATATTTTGATGGTATAGATTCTTCAGATTCATCAACATGGAACATTATTCCATTTCCTTTTTTGTTGTCTCCTATTTCTTTCCTTAATGTGTTGTAATTTTCATTGTAGAAGTATTTAACATCATTGGTTAGATTTATTCTGAGGTATTTAAATATTTTGTAGCTAATGTGAATAGGAATGATCTTACAAGTTATTTCTGAGCCCTGACATTACTTGTGTAACCAAAAGCTTTTGTGCTTTTTGTACATGTTGATTTTGCATACTACAACTTTACCAATCTCTTAGGAGCTTGAATAGTTTCTTACTGTTCTTTTAGTTTTCCTGTTGTATAAAATCATGTCATCTGCAAACAGGATTGATTTGACTTTTTCCTTTCCAATTTGTGTTTCCTCTGTTTCTTTTTGTTACCTAAAGATTCTGGCTAAATTTCCCAGAACTAAATTGAATAGCAATGTTAAAAGTAGGCATCCTTATCTGGTTCCAGATGTTAGTGGAAATGCTTTTCATCGATCAATGTGATGCTGGCTGTAGGTATGTCACACATTGCCTTGATCAGGTTGAGAAACGTTTCTTGTACAGCTCACTAGCTGAAGGTTTTTTTTATCAGGAAGGGATTTGTATTTTGTCAAGTGCCTTTCTGCATCTGTTGAAATTATCATATGGCTTTATTTGTTCATTTTGGTAATGTAAAAAAGTCACATTTATTGATTTTTTTGTATGTTGAACTATGCCTGTACAATATTGTGGCTTTTTTCTACAAAAATATAATAAACATCCTTGATTTTCTGCATATCTCACAGGATCATATGCAATAAATAAATAGTAGCACATAAATTCAAACTGGCTTATTTTTCCTAGATATCTTTTGAATTTTTTCTCAAAAAACATCAGTTAGTATGATGGTACATGTACTTGCTATGCTAATAATTACTCTGATGCTATCAATGATTGATAGAAATTTAAATGGTTTAGATTTAAAATGGTTTAAATTTAAAATGGCAGCCTAGCACTTAAAGCCCTTGACTTGCATGCACAGCAATCCCATATGGGTGCCGGTTCTAAACCTGGCAGCCCAGCGTCCTATCCAGCTCCCTGCTTGTGACCTTGGAAAGCAGTTGAGGATGGCCCAAAGTCTCAGGACCCTGAACCCATATAGGAGACCAGAAAGAGGCCCCAGGCTTCTGGCTTCAGATCTCCTCAGCTCTGGCCCTTGTGGCCAGTTGGTGAGTGAATCATCAGACAGAAGATCTTCCTCTCTGTCTCTCCTCCTCTCTGTATAACTGACTTTGCAATAAAAATAAAGACACATAAATCTTATTTTTCAAAAGGAAATTTTATTTGAAAACAATATTGGTATGTCCCTAACAATATGTCCCTTCAAAATCAATGCCCATAATTGAGAAGATTTTACCTGTCAATATAACATGATTCAAACAGGAAAATTCAGATTTATCTTAGGTATATGAAAACTAAGTACTTAAAATATATTATATAAATTTAAATTTTTCAGTTGTGAACATCTGAGTATGTTTTGTTGTATTTTTCTGAAGTAGAAATCAAAAACCAGAGTCATTTCTATTTACTATTGATTCTAATTACAATGACTAAACAGGATGCATTTCCTTCCGAACATAAAAATAAAAGATGAAAATCAATAAATAATACTGCAATATGTCATTTAATTCAGTAATTTTGCAGTTGAATGATTGAATGGCCTTAATCGCTCAGATACTCAAGCAGAAAAAAATAGAAACTCATTAACTTCTACAATGACAGAAATTCAGCTTGAAGTATTAAGGTTCTGTGATGCAATATATCACACACATTCTATGTATGTGAATCATAGATGACAACATGAATCTATTTGGGGTTATTTCCCTAGGGATACTACTTTTTGTAAAGTGGGAAATGAAAAATTCTATAGGTACTCTGACATAATTTTGAGAAGAATAACGCAAATTTGTATAGAAAAGAATTCGGTAATGCAGATCCTATGTCTACATAGGGCAATTTTTTTTTAAGATTTACTTATTATTTTTATTGGGAAGACAGATTTACAGAGAGAAGGAGAGACAGAGAGAGATCCATCTGCTAGTCCTCTCCTTAAGTGGCAAGTGGCTGCAAGAGTTAGAGCTGAGCAGATCTGAAGCCAAGAGACACTTCTAGGTCACCTATGCAGGTGTAGAGTCCCGACGCTTTAGACCATCCTCTGCTTCTCTCCCAAGCCACATGCAGGGAGGTGGAAGGCAAATGTAACAGCCGGTATTAGAACTCAACACCCATTTGGGACCCAAGGCATAGAAAGTGAGGATTTAGACATTAGACTATCACACTGGACTCATAGGAAAAATTTCTAATGGTATTAGAAAATTATATGTAGTTGTAATGAATCATTTTGAGAAAGATTTTTCTTTTTGTAATGTTTTACATAGTCTCCTTATTTTGTGCCAATAGAACTCATGGAGAAGCACAACTATGGATATATGGTTTTTGGTTGAAAAAAAATGCAGGAAATCTAGGATTTAAAAGTCTTATTCTAGAAGTGGCCAAATTAAGGGCCATGCTTTGAAAAAGACTTATCAGAGTTTATCTCCTGCAGACTTCTGGTTTCTGTTTTATTAGAGGAACCTGAAAATTCCTTTTCTTGTCTGTTTGTCTTCTCTCTCTATTTTTCTTTAATAATAGAGAACAAGCTGTCCTATTTGGTGTGCAGTGCTAAATAGGGTTGAAGGGTTCCCTGTGGGTCAAAATAATGAATGTATCATTTCCATGTATCATTATAATCACCATAATCTTAAGACAGAAATCACCCACTTCGCTTAGCTCTTTAGCCATACTTAAGATGATATTTACTGATGAAAGTCACAGACAAATATTTGGTTTCCAAATCCCATATGTATATATTGTTTACAAACCTAGCAGAATCAACAGTAATTAACATCATTTGCTATTTTTTGATGTAACTTAGTTGCAAAAAAAAAAAAATCTTCTCAATAGCCTTTCCTGTATGCATGAGTAGATGTGCAAATTCAGGTAGTATTATTTACTTTTTAAAACATAAAAAAGTCTACAGTATTCCAAGTACTAAAACCCGACTGGAAACATGGCTGTTAGTATTTTAGTATATAGGGGGCAGTGTTGCAGTACATGGGTACAGCTGCCACCTGAAACTTAGGCATCCCATATGAGCATGGGTTCTTGTTCTGGTTGCTCCATTTCCGGCTCAGTTTCAGTGCTAATGACCTTTGAAAAGTAGTAGAAGATGGCTCAGGCACGCCATTCATGGTGTGGGGAATGGTGGAAATGCAGCTTTTGGTTTCTGGCTTGGCCTGGCTCAGCCCTGACACTTAACAGCCACTGGGGAGTAAAACAGCAGATAGATCTCTCTCCTTTTCTCTCTTTCCCTGTTTCTCTCTTTCTTCATAACTCTTTCAAATAAATAAATATATCTCTGAAATATGTTTTAGCATAGTAATACACTGAAATCAGGTTTCATAGGCATAAGCATATATCAACATGTATTTGTGATTCTGTATCTGTCTTAGTTATCACATGTCTTTTCTTTTTCAGATAATGCTTAGAATATGCTACAGCAATAATTGGTATTGGATATATACAGAATCTTTTCAGCTTTTTGCTCTCGTGGTCCATTTCCTGCCAGCTTTAACTCATCTGTGAACCCTCAAACATTTTACATGATCTGCAATGGTTACATGAACCCCGGGGTAGCGGTATTTGCACCATCTCTTACCTTATTCACTATGGCACTTTAGGAAAAGACATTGAAACAAGCTCCCAAAGCATTATTTTTAAAAAATGAATCTTATCGTGAAGCTGCGAAGAAGTTTTCGAACATTGATTGTTTTGCTGGTGACCTTTTGCTTGCTGAGCATTATCATTTCTGCCTATTTCCTCTACTCCGGCTATAAACAGGAAATGGCGCTTATTGAAACCACTGCCGAAGCAGAATGCGCTGACATCAAAATTCTACCGTATCGGTCAATGGATCTGAAAACAGTTAAACCTATCGATACATCCAAAACTGATCCCTCTGTCCTCCTCTTTGTGGAAAGCCAATACTCTCAACTTGGTCAAGATATCGTAGCAATCTTGGAATCCAGCCGATTTCATTATCACATGGTCATTGCCCCTGGCAAGGGAGACATACCTCCTCTTACATACAATGGCAAAGGAAAATATGCCTTAGTCATTTATGAAAACATTTTGAAGTATGTGAGCATGGATTCATGGAATCGAGAGCTTTTAGAAAAATACTGTGTGGAATACAGTGTTAGTATTATTGGTTTTCATAAAGCCAATGAGAACAGCTTACCGAGTACACAATTAAAAGGCTTTCCATTAAACCTTTTCAACAATATAGCTCTTAAAGACTGTTTGGTCAATCCTCAGTCTCCTTTGCTGCATATAACCAAAGCTCCCAGAGTTGAGAAAGGACCTCTTCCTGGGGAAGACTGGACTATTTTCCAATACAATCATTCAACCTACCAGCCTGTGCTTTTAACAGAATTACAGTCAGAAAAATCTCTTTCATCTCTGTCCAGTAAAACACTCTATGCGACAGTCATTCAGGATCTGGGACTTCACGATGGAATTCAACGAGTTCTTTTTGGCAACAACTTGAACTTCTGGCTACACAAACTCATCTTCATAGATGCCATCGCCTTTTTGTCAGGGAAGAGATTGGCATTGTCCTTGGAGAGATACATCCTTGTGGATATTGATGATATATTTGTTGGGAAGGAGGGAACAAGGATGAATGTCAAAGATGTAAAGGTAAGAACATTTATAAATAACATTGAAAAATATAAATCATGAGATTTTTCCATTGATCAAATATGATTTTGAATTTTTGAGATTCCTAATCTCTCAAATTTGAAGGTGATGCAGTCAAAGCGGTGTTTTTATTTTCTTTTTAATCTCAAAATGCAACCGTTCCTTAGTCACATACACACCAGAAGCTGTAGAAGGAAACAGAACTAAGAAGCACTAGCTGAGTCGCTTTGCCTCTTGTTAAGCCTCACCCTTCCCAGCTAGGATGTTGACAGCAGCCGTAGTTATTTTAACGTGTTTTGCATTTACAGCAGTGAGTTAGCACAGGTATAGAGTGCTTCTGAATGAATGGCTCCGACAAACAGGTTTGACAGTGGTGGTTTAAACACAATATGGAGAAGCAACGCAAAAACTATCTCTATATAGCCCCAAGGAGTCCAAGCCTTTGCTTTTGTGGGAGTTTCATATAGTTGAAAATAAATATTAGCAAATAGTTTTATTAGAAACATTACGTTGGATTTGGTTTCAAGAGGCTTGCATTATTCTGTCTATTAATTTATCCTGCTATTTTTGGAAAACAACACAGTGTCACGGGAAACACTTCTAGATTATGAACAAATGACTGTATACCAGATTTTTCTATGATTTGCTGTCAGATAAAGAAAAGGCGAAGCAGGGTATATCAGATTAGAGATTAGACTGCATTTCTGAACATAATTTTCTTCTTAATATTACAACCCAATTCTCACATAATTTTTTACATGTTCCTATCCTGTCTTATATATAAATGTGTTCAATATATGCATACATACTTTTAGTAAAAAGAAGGGAAAATAAGAGGACCCATTTATACTAAGTATATATACATATGTATAATTATTGGTATGCTTTTGTTTATGTGTATGTATGTGTATAACTGTATGTATTATATATATGTGTGTGTGTATATATACATATATATGTAACAAAGATAATTACGAATATACCCTCTCTATTTTTCTTTAAGTTTCTCTTATTATTTGTCCACCAGATATGAGATACTCGTACTACTTTCAGTTAACAGCTTTTCATGCAAAATTCCAACTCTATAAGCACCGTAATACAACATGATTAAAACTTGTGAAATAATTTCAATTTTAAAAACCCTTGAAAGTATGTGTAGGTTGGTGTATTCTATTTTAATGAGTCATTCAACAAAATTACTGTTATCCAAACTTTTTATTTCAGAACTGATATAACAGGATTAAGAGATCATATCTGAATTCCTTATAAATTTGTCTTGGATTTTTTTCCTTTATTGGATTTTTCTATTCAGTGATATAAATGCTAATTTTGTTTTAATGTTAAAGTCATAAACTCTGGAAAATGCTCATTTAGTGGTTGGTTTGTACCTTGAAAACTCAAAGATTGGATTTCTTTTCATATTAAGGAACAGCAGCAATTTTAAAAATTAATAATCTAAATAAAACTGAAGAATTAAAATTCAACTATTTCAGTTACTATCAAGAGAAAAACAAATAACTCTACATCATTAATCATACAATAGTCAAAGTTCACTAATGAATTCTTCATAGAAAAATGGAACAAAACAAAGCCCTGAGCAATGTCATGCACAGAGAATTAAAAATGTCGTGTGGGTGCATATATGTGAGTGTATACATATGAATATTAATTATATAGTTTTATAAATAAATATAATGAATTTATTAATGCAGCCTTAGGTAAGCTAATTGTTATAGAAAATACTCCATAGTGGCTTTTTTCTTCGTTAATTCTGCTTTTCTCTAACAATTGAGAAAAATTATAAATATGAATTTTCACATGCAGTATGATGTTTTGAAATATCTGTACATTCTGGGATGATTAGATCAAACTAAATGACAAATGCATTGCCTCACACGTTTGTCTTTTTTGGTAAGGAGAGAAACTCTGTTCTCTCATTGTTTTTTAAGATTATAACCCATTGTTAGTAATTGTAGTCACCATGCTCTACATTAGATCTCTTATCTGCCATGCAACTGAAATTGTGTGCCTCCTAAATAATGCCTCATGGTCTAGCCCTGGTAAAAACATTGCATTCTCTGTCTCCAGGAATTAATTAATTAATTTATTTATTTATTAGTTTCCACCTATACGTAAGACTATTCAACATTTTTCCCTTTGCTTATTTCATTTCATGCAATATTTATGACATTAATCCATGTTGTTACAAACAGCAAAATGTATTTTTACTGGTGCAAAATACTCCATTTTGAATATATATGCTACATTCCCTTCAAGCTTTCATCTTATGGTTAATATAAAGCTTGATTCACACTTTGTAACTATGAATATTGCTACAATAAATAAGGGATACCATATGCATTTCTAAGACATGATTTCATTTCTAAGTCCTATTGTAATTTCTTTTTAGTTTCTTTTTTTCTTTTTGATAATCTTATTTAGTTGCTGAGGGTACAAAGGGTCAAGGGCTACAGGAAAATGAGTAAGATCATTGTTTCCACACTAATATCATCATTGTTTTCCCTGTGTCTTGGGTCAGGGGAAAAACAAAGGGAAAAGTCCCACCCAGCTTCTCTCCTATTCCAGGTTGCCAATGTTAGGCACGCTCCGAGGGCCCTGCTCAAGCAGTTTTGATAGTTCAACAGGTCTGAATTGCTGCCAGTCTCGCCGTTCTAATCGGGATAAAATTCATTCAGAATCCACTGGTTGACACAGTCTCTTCATGGTTGGGGTTCTGAGGTCAGCAGTTCAGTTGGAGAGATCTCCAAAGAAACTTCGTCTGATTCTTGTGTGTGCTTGCCAGTACAGGGTGTGGCACAGTCCATCGCCCCAATTAGCTTATGCACATGCTGTTTGTTTCAATTGCTGGGTCAGTTCTGTTTCCAGCCCTGTCTTCAACTTTAACCAATGGGTGTTGCAGTCAAGCCCAATCCTGTCCACTTCATACTTGGCTCTCACACAAACCAGTGGGAGCTGCAGCCCAGTTGGGGCGACTCCCCATAACCCCCACCAGGCCTGACCCCTACCCTGGTTCTCAGGCTTGCCAGTATGTACTGCACACTTGCTCATTAGTCCCACATCCCATTTAGCTCTCGAACATGTCAATGGACATTGAAGCCTAGTTCAACCCAACCAGCCCTACTATCTAGCCCACAGACATACTGGCAGGTGCCTTTCTTTCTAGCCAACCCTGTCCCTATCTTGGTTTTCGTGTTCTGCAGTGGGAGTGGTAACTCAAGAGGGAGGTGCCCACTATCGCCCTACTAGGCCACTCCAGCTTCTGGATTCTGCACTCTCCAGGTGGTTCTGGAGTTTAATTTGACAGATTAAGCTCCCAGTGCCAGCCTCTGCCAGCTGATGCTGCAACAAAGCCCAACCAACCTTCACGCACTCTAATGTTTGCTAGCAGGAACAGTCAGTCCAACCTGGTCCTTCCCTGATCTAGCTCACCTGAGACCAACAGGTGTTGTAGCCCTGCCTGATCTGGTCTGCCCCCATCCCAACTCATGCTTTCCAGTAGGAGTGGCTGTCCAGCAGGGAATTCCACATTCCCCCTGCCGGCTCTGCCTGGTCCTCACATGTGCTGTTCAGGCGCTGCAACCACATCTGGTACGGATCACCCCACCTTGACATTCTGTAATATGCACTGGTTTGTGTCGTGACTGAACTCAGCCTGACCCACACTCTATTCTGGTTCTTGGATTCACCGGTGGGTGATGTGAATGGATTCAGCCTGGTCTGTCCCACCCCCCTATGCCAAATATATGCCGATGGAGATCTTCCTCTGGCCTGATCTGGATTGCTCCCTATAGTGGTTTTTGCGCTCTCCTATAAGTACTGTGTCCCAACCGAGGAGTTTCCCAAGCTCCTCCATCAGAACCTCTCCCTATGCCAGATCTTATGCGATCTGTTGGTTCCATGGGTCAGCCCTCATTGCTGGCCTTCAGTCCATTCCAGTTCAAGAAAGAATAGAAATCAGGATGGAGCAAATGTCATACCGAACTAGGCTTTTACACTGACTGGTCTGCAAATTAGTCAATTGGATCAGAATAACCACTTGCATGCATGTAATCTAGGGATGGGAATAATCTCGATTGGTTAGCTGTGAGAGTACATCCTTGCTGGGTTGAGGTTTCCACGGGAGAGTACGAGGGCCAGAATGGGAGCTGCATTCTGGTCTGGATATGGCTACAATCTCTCTTGGCACAAGTGTTTACTGGATCTGGGAGCACTGAGCTGGGCTAGATGCCAGCACCATCTGGTGCTCTGGAGAACCTGGGTAGATGTAGGATGGACTAGGCTGGGTCTCTGTCCCTACTGAGCCATGTGTGAGCAGTGTCTGGGTATGGATAAGCATTGGCTGGGTTAAAACATCCTTTATAGTTTCTTAAAGAACCTTTCTGGCATACTTTATAATGGCAATGATTATTTACAAGTAACCAGCAGTGTGAAAGGGCTCCCTTTGCTCCATATTCTACCAATAGCTTTTCTCTCGTATTTTGATAATTGTTTGAACTGCATTTTTTGTTTTGTTGCTGTTGTTTCTTGAGTTCCTTACATGGTTTGTATATTAATCTTTTATCAGATATATAGTTTAAAAATAATTCGCACTGTTTTGTGCTTTGCTTCTTTGTTGAACATATCTCTTGCTGTACAGAAGTTTTTTGGTTGGTTGGTTGGTTTTTTGTTGTTATTGTTGTTTTTGTTTTTTATCTCGGTAGAATACCATTTCTCTGTTCTTGCTTTTATTGTTTGGGCTTCTACAGCATTTTCCATGAAGTCTTCCTATGTCAATGTTTCATAGCACTTCCACTGTGTTTTACTTTAGTAAACTGGAAGTTTTTAGATCTTAGGTTATATTCTTTTCGAGTTGATTTTTGTAGAAGAGAAGTTATAGGGGTCTTGTTTCATTTTTCTGTATGTGGAGATCCAACTTTCCCTATACCATTTGTTGAACAAACTGTCCCTGTTTCAAGGAATCATTCTAGCTTTCTTGTTAAAGATCAGTTGTTTGTGGATGGTGAATTAATTTCTGGGATTCCTCATATGTCTAGTGGTCCATGTGTATAAATTTTTGTCCCAGTATCAGGATGTTTGAGTTAAAACTGCTCTGTAAAATGTCTTGAAATCTGGTGTTGTGGTACTTATGATTTACTTATATTATGTAGGATGACTACAAAAATTTAGGGTCATTTGTGTTTCCACATAAATTTACAGCTTTTTAATAGATCAAAGAATATCTTGGTGTTTTGATAAGGATTGCATTAAACCTACAAACTGGGGTCTAATGGACATGCTGGTAATGCTGATTCTTTTGGATAATGAACATGGAAAAGTTTTCATTTTGATATATATGTCCTCTGCTACTTCTTTCCTTATGGTTTTGTAATTTTTACCATAAAGCTATTCCACATCCTTGATAACATCGATCCCAAGATATTTTTTCTGTAGCTATTGTCAACAGGAATGGTTTTACATTGATTTTGTATATGGCATTTTTGTTTATACAAAGTAAAATGAATAGACATTTTTCAAAGATTGAAAAGCAAATGGGTAACAAACAAATGAAAATATACTCTGATCTCCAGCCATTAGGAATACAAATTTAAAAAACAAAATGAAGTTTCATTTCAAACCTAAAAATTAAGAAAAACATATCAAATGTTGATTAAAATATGAAGGAAAAGGCACCCTGAGGCATTATTAGTTGGAATAGTGAAATATTACAATAGTAAAATAGTACAGCCATTGTGGAGGACAGTATGGACAATCTTTAGAAATACATGCAACCACCATTGACCCAGACTTATTGCTTATTAGAAGTTACTCAAACTTTAAGAAGGAATACTAATATACTTTACAGGTTACAAGTTTATATGCCTAAAGTTTTACTTTATTTTCCCTTTTATGTTTGATGTAAGTTGTATTCAACAAAATAATAAGGTAAATTTTCCCTAATCTAAAGAAAGAATTGGGAAACAACATCTAGGAGGGGCACAAAACTCCCAATAGAATTGAGCAAATGTGATGTTCACCAAGATATATGATAATGAAGTTCTCTTCAATCAAATATAAGTAAAAGACCCTTAAATGTGCATGTAAAAAAAATGAATTGACACATAAAATAATGCCAGTTAAATTCACAAAAAAACTTCTCACAGGAAACTCTACAGGCCAAAAGAGAATGGAGTAACATACTCAAGATTCTAAAAGAAAAAAAAAAAATGCCGGCTCAGAATAACATACACAGTAAAACTTTCCTTTGTTATTTGTAAATGAAATAAAATTCATTCACAGTAAAAACATATTTAAAAAGTTAAAAGAATATGCCTCTTCCAAACCTGTTGTACAGATGATACTAAACATGTTTTCTCGACAAAGAAAAAGAATAGCACCCACCAAAACCCAAGGCAAATGTGAAAAACCTCCCAGTAAAATAACAACAGAAGACTAAATCAATGAACAATCGATTGCTAAAATGACAGAACCAAATTACCACCTTTTAATATTAACCCTGAATGTAAATGGCTTGAACTCATCAATCAAACATCACATAGAGTAGTAGATTGGATTAAAAACCCATCTATTTGTTGCCTATGGAAGATAAATCTCACCAACAAAGATCAGCAGAAACTATCTCATGGATTTTGATAGTTTTTTCTTTATTTAGTTCCATTGCTTCAAAACACTTTCTTCCTCATTAAATTCTTCACTGACCCATTGATCATAGAGTAGAATCATTTTCTTCAAAAAGCATCTTTATTTTCTTCATCATTTCTTCAGCAACACATTAGTCATCCAGTAGCATGTTATTCAACTCCATGGCATTGCAAATTTCTATTTTTCTTCCTGTTGTTGATTTTGTGTTGTGTCTTTTCATTTAAGGGGAGGTATAGTAACTGTGCAATGGAGACTATCATATCCTGATATGAGGATATAATGGCGGATGCATCTCTACTTCTAGATCAAAGAGGGACTCCCAATGAAACTGCTAACTATATCTTTACAATCGGATGCTGGACTCTTTGCTGTTATCTATGCTATATTGTCCAGAATTATATTATAACAATAGTACAGGGAACTCAGTGGAGGACACGAGGAGGTGGGGAGTGGATAAGTAAAAATCCCAGGGCCTATGAAACTGTCATAAAATGATAATAATAATAAAAAAGAAAATGCAAAAAATCCACATGAAGTTAATTTGCATGTTCTCCAAAAAGTTAATGTGCCACTAAATAAAATTTTCCACAAATATAAGTAAAAAAGGCCAGTGTATCAGAAATACAGACAAGAGCTAAAAATAATAACTGAATGAGAATATGTTCAACGTCATTTGTATGAAGTAAATTTTAAAATACTCACGGATTAATTTCATTGAGTTTACTAACAAGTTTTGACTGCTTTCTCATGGAATGTTGGGATTTTCCATATATAAATCCACTGGGTAAACACAAGTATAGACCATGTCAATGTATGATCATGTCAAAGCTAATCTACAATTCACATTTTTTTCATCAAAAGTATTATCTGAGAAATGATAAACTTGATTTGAAGGAAAACTATCATTTTGGGATTACTTGCAAGTTATTGGAAAATATTAGTTTTGAAGGAAAAACAATTACACCATTGTTTACTTTTGATTTTCATTTCAAGTTTATTTTGATTTGCATTTTTTTATATAATACTAATCTTATGTGTAGAAAAGCAGAGAAAATTTTATAGTCTTCATGCCAGTGTTCCCTTCCTGGCGATATAACATTTTAGCACACTGTAGCAGATGAGACTCAAACTCAAGAATATTACTCCAGGGCCTGGCACGGTAGCCTAGTAGATAAAGCCCTCGCCTTGCATGTGCCAGATTCCCATAGGGTACCTGTTCTAGGTAACCCTGCTCCCCATCCAGTTTCCTGCTTGTGGCCTGGGGAAGCAGTCAAGGACGGCCCAAAGCCTTGGGACCCTGCACCCGCGTGAGAGACTTAGAAGAGGCTCTAGTCTCCCGGCTTTGGATTAGTTCAGCTCCAGGCATTGCGGTCGCTTGCAGATTGAAGCAATGGATGAAGATCTTTCTGTCTCTCCTCTGTGTATATCTGATTTACCAAAGGAAAAAAAAAAAGAATATTAGGTATTCAGGTTGAACTATTTGAGAACAGTGAACACAATAGATTTACTCAAAGCCTATTTAGCATATATGTTGCTATACACATACTTTTGTTTACATATTTTCATGTGAACACAATTTGCTATTTGGAGATAAAGCTCCTAGAATATCCTACTAAAGGTAAACATTTTTTTAAAGATTTATTTATTTTTACCAGAAAGGTGGATATACAGAGAGAAGGAGAGACAGAGAGGAAGATCTTCTGTCCGATGGTTCACTCTCCAAGTGGCCGCAATGGCTGGAGTTGAGCGAATCTGAAGCCAGGAACCAGGAACTTCCTCCAGGTCTCCCTTGTGGGTGCAAGGTCCCAAGGCTTTGGTTTGTTCTCGACTGCTTTTCCCAGACCACAAGCAGGGAGCTGGATGGGAAGCGGGGCTGCAGGGATTAGAACCAGCGCCCATATGGGATCCTGGCGCACGCAAGGCGAGGACTTTAACCACTATGCTATCATGCCGAGCCCAAGGTAAGCATTTTGAATGCACAATATCTTGATAGAATAATAAATATATGAATCTTATTTTTAACCAAATTGAAACTTAAAACTTTCTAGACACAGGTATACTTGGTCAAAGCAATTTATGTTTTCAGTTTTTTATCAATGTATTTCATACCTTATCTATTTAACTTTACCTCTCCCTCCCTCATCCAAAACCACTCAGAAATTAATCTGTCTTCTTTTAAGGCAAGCAAAAATCAATCTAAGCATTTTCTACTTGTAAAAATCAGTGTATTAAACAAATGTTACTAGCGCACAAGTTTCTTGTACTAATTTATCATAAGAGCTAGCAAAGCATTAGTTATCAAAAATAGGATCCTGTTTGACCCAGCAATATAACTGTTTTCAAGGCAACAAAAAAGAGTTTTTCTGCATTTGAATTCTTATAATTTGCAAAAAGCCTTTGGATTGTTTCGCGTTGTGTCCTATACACTTAACTGTATTATTTCCTGTTTTTGAAAGCAATTCCTAATTTTATACACATGTTACATTTTATGGATATGATGCAGTTTTTAAAATTGATGTGTGTTGAGCAACAGCACTTCTTGGAAAGAGTCAAAATAATCAAAGAGCATCCTGATTATAAAAGTCTGACAGTGCTGGTGTTATCCCTAATTGTGAGCGTCATGGTTAAGCTGCTGGCATCCCCCCCAGAGTGCTTGTAGGGCTGCACACTTGTTCGGTGGCTCCTGCTTCCTGCCAGTTTCATTCTGCCACTAGGAGGCAGCACTTACGGGTTGGAGAGGTGAACTGAATTCCCAGCTCCGGACTCCAGTCCTCCTCGCTCTAGTCATTGTAGCCCTTTTGAGAGTTACTCAGTTCATAGAACTTCTCTGAATCTCTGCCTCTACATGAATAGGTGGTGTTTAAAATTTCAACCGTTTTGCAAGCTATTGTTCGTATTTTACCTTTGATATGCAGACGTAAAATATGGATGAAAATGATATGCACCTTCCCTGAGACCGAATAAATGCTATTTCTCCAAAAGGATTTTGAAAAAAAAAAAAAACATAGAAAAGGAAAATGTGAACTTTTACATGGGACAAACATGTTAGTGAATTCAACAATTATTTTAGTACTTTATTCCGTTTTAACAGTTATTCTTTTTTAACAGATTACCCTATGTCTATGTCTTTTTGAAATATGAATCTGTGTAATCCTTGAACATGAACTGAATCTAAAAACTGAAGAGATTATCTAGTTATGCCAAACTTATTTCATGACACACTATATACCCTTATTCAAACTTGTTTCTCCAGGGTCTTTTTATACTGTTCTGTAATGCACACTATGTATCAGGCTTTCTCACTGTCTATTTGTTAGCCATTGGTTCTCATGTCTTCCTTGACCTATTTTCTCAGCTTCTATGCTTTCCCTAAGCGTCTCCTATTGCAGAATTATCTCCTGTCCTACTTCTTACAAAGATATGACAAACGCTTTAATCACCCACAGCAGATGGTATTTAAACTGAATCTGTGAATGGTCAGCAACCTTAAGTCTCACTAAGGATCTTTAGGTGTACCAGTCAACTCCAAAGTTAGCTAAAGAGACAGTTTTCTCATCCGTTCAGTTATGTCCCAGAGATTGTTAAAAGCAGCTTCAATATATGATCATTTATTTATTGTCAAGTATTTAATTGGCAATTCTTGTAGCACTTTTAATCTTTTTGGTCAGTATATCTCTGTATTCAGTGTTGAATTTTTTTGTGATCTATATAAGCTGAGTTTGAAATAAAGGCAGGAAAGCTGCATCCCAAACAAGTAGTAGGAGATTAATTGGTTTGTTCCCTCTTCCAAATACATTTAATAATTTTAATGGATCTGAATCTAAGCTTGAATTAAGACTTTTTTCTAAACCCAAGTCATTTTGTAATGCTTTAGCATGAATATTTTCTTCATGCTATTTGACAATAAGTTTGCTATATTGAATATCACATATTTGAACATGTAAAATGCAAAAGTAGGTGTTGGCATTGTTGCACATTCAGTTAATCCTCTGCTTGTGGTGATAAGCTGCTGTGTTTTCGGTTTGAGTTCTGGCTACTAGGATCCAGATCCAACTTCCTGCTAAGAGGTGTATGAATGCAAAAGATAATGGCCCATGTACTGAGACATTGCCACCCGTGTGGAAGGCCAGGACGGATTACCTTGTTACTTACTTGATATGACACAACCCTGGTTGGGACGTATACTCCTTGGTTCTCTTTCTCTCCTCTTTTTTTTCTCCCCCATCCACCCTCTCTCTCACTCATCGCTTCATGTTCGTCTCGTTCAATTTCTCTCTCTGTGTAACTCTGCCTTTCAAATAAACAGACCACTTCTGCAAAGTCTTAGAAGCAAAACACAAAAGTAATATTCTGTAAATATAACAAAGAAAATATTAAGTTAATAACATGAAATCAATAAATACAATATCAAAAACATAGAAAATTAGCTTTTTACTATTTCTTGCAGCCACTTAACTCTGTTCCTTTTAAACAAATAAATGAAGTGCAAAAATAATTTAACATACCTATTATGTTAGCAATATAAATACCTAATAAAAAAGCCCAATTCAAAAAGGTTGTTCACTAATCGTGGCATTAAATAGTGGAAAGGTTAATATGAACAGTAACAAAGAAAACCACTACAGAAAAAACTTATATCATTAACTATTATTTTAAATAAGATTTAGAGGATAATGAGAAAAAAATCTGATAATTTCTAAGGTTTTAAAGAAAATAAAGTATTGTTGAAGCCATAAAAATCAATACAACAGATGAGAGACTGCACTGCCTTTTTAGATTTTACAATTGTATTTGAAACAGGTTTCTTATGCCTGGAAAATTAATAGAATGATATGTTGGTAAAATCTTCCATATTTCAGACTCGAGTTTCTATCAAAAGCCAACGTGTCCAGCGAAGTTTGCTATATGATGAAGGTGTACTTAGATTTGCACCCTCAGTAGAAGCTCAGTGGATATGCCAAGTAGTGGAGCAGGAAGTCTGTGTAAGATCATTGACTGTTCTAGAGAGGCAACCGGATGCAATAGCAAGTTAACCTAAGAGCTAGGCAATATCCCATCCTGGTAAGACAGCAATGATCAAAGAAAATTTGAGCGGAGACTGTAGGCATCAGTCCTGAGTTTCAGATCTATGGGTAGCAATTTGCTCCTAGAGGGAAACAAAAACCTCGGAAAAAGTAGATTTGACATAATGTAGTTTGGAGTAAAACAAAGAAAGAAAACACAAGGACCCAGCCATCAATGCAAAAGACATTTGCAGCCGTGAAATCCTGACCTGTGTCAGTTTGGATTTCTGTGGTTAGACAGGGATTGTGTTTGAAACCCTATAGAATGCTTACGTGCCAAGTTGGGAGACTTAGACATCCTAATTGAAGAAGCTTAACTGACTCAAGAAGAAAGTCAGGAACAATTAAAACCGAAAAGTTTGCAAGAATGAATGCTTTCTCATTAAATGCAGAGTGATTGCATCAGCTAAAAAATCTCTGAAAGAGTAAAATTTGGCTTGGTTGATGGAACCTGCTAATCACGTAGTTTGGCCATCAGATAACCTCACACTTACTTGGAAGAAAAAGACCACTGTAAGGTACACGTTTAACCACAGTTTTCCTTCTTTTATTTAAAAACCCAAGTGAAAGTGTCCCTAGGTTGTATTTGATTCCAAATTCTTTAAAGTGGAACTGAATATTTTAGTTTGCCAATGGCAAATAAACTCATCTATTTGAAATAATTCCTCATAGAATTATTTCAGTCAGTCTTTCTCCACTTAAAAAAAATTTTCCAAAATTATATAAAAGAGCCTTTGAACTAAGAATTAAACAATGAAAAATATGTATTTATTTTTTCATTTTTTTTAAATTTTTTTTTTAATTGGAAAGGCAGATATACAGAGAGGAGGAGAGACAGTAAGAAATATCTTCCGTCTGATGATTCACTCCCCAAGTGAACGCAACGGTCGATGCTATGCCGATCCGAACCCGGGAAGCAGGAGCCTCTTCTGGGTCTTCCACACGGGTGCAGGGTCCCAAGGCTTTGGGCCGTCCTCGACTGCTTTCCCAGGCCACAAGCAGGAAGCTGGATGGGAAGCGGAGCCGCTGGGACCAGAATCTGCGTGCATATGGGATCCCAGGGCGTTCAAGGCGAGGACTTTAGCCCCTAGCCCACGCCGCCAGGCCTGAAAATATGTATTTATTTTTTAAAAGATTTATTTTCTTTTATTAGGCAGAGTTACAGAGAGAAGGAGAGATATGGAGGAAGATGATTAGTCCACTGGTTCACTTCAAAGTGGCTCCAATGGTTGGAGATGAGCCAATCTGAAGCCAAAAGCCATGAGCCTCTTCTGTGCCTCCCATGCAGGTGCAGGGTTCCACGGCTTTGGGCCATCTGCTACTTCTTTCTCAGGCCACAAGTAGGAAGCTAGATGGCAAGTAGAGGAGCCAGAACAGAAACAGGTGCCCATACAGAATCCTAGCATGTTCAAGGCAAGGCTTTAGCCATTGAGCGATTGCACTAAAATCTGTACCTATTCTTTCAATTTGAGAATTTAAGCAAAAAACTACATGCATATGTATGTGTGTATATATATATATATGCACACATATACATTTAATATTATGTTGAAATGATTGTCCTCATCTATGAATTCTTCATTTTTATTGTAGAGTTTATGCAAATACATGATATTCAGATCCTGATTTGATTACAATAGATAGAGCATACTTAGAATGTCCTGCATTACATGGAAGAATTAATATTTGACAATAACAAGATTACTGACGAAAAATAAGTATACCACGCTGAAGTGCTTCTTCGGCACGAAACTAATGAAAGCTTCATGTAGGAGGTGGAATTCCAGTCACCTGTGATGGATTGAGAGTGCATTAAATAATTCCAGGCTGGCAGTTTTCTAGACAAGAGAAACAGCCTAGCTAATCTTATCTGAAAATATCAAGATATTTTAATAATGGTTACCTCCTATGTTGGCTGAGGAGTATGTTAAAAAACAAGCAATAGTACTACCAGCTATGGCAGTTTACTAGAGCCAGAGCCCAGAGCCCATATCATGCTGTATAGGATTGACAGAAAGATATCATCTGAGTTGTTGAAAACATATCTGAAAGTGACCTGATGGTGTTTTTGTAGAAAAACCTTTTTCCTTTTTTGTCTGAACCGGAGAACTGATACTGAGAGACTTACAGGACCAATTAAATCAACGGAAGTGTATTACTGATTGAAGCTTTGAAATGCAGTGTTTATTGAATGTATTAGTGTACTAAGCAATGTGCCAGTCTCTGACAGCCATATAACACTGGAAAGTGGCAATACTTTACACATTTTTTTTAAAACATGGAATGAAACTGCAATATTATGATTACCACTACAGTGCCTGACTTATAAATGACAGGCAAGAAACAAACCTCTAACTACCTCTTTCAAACAACAGAGTTTTCCTTTAAAGAGCAATAACTTATTTTGAGGTTGCTTTTGTAAATCACTATTTTCAATTGTCAGATTATACAATCATAACACCAATGCAAAGGAGCACGGTTTGTAGAATTACGGTAAGCATTTAATGGGATAAGGAGCAGAAAGTAACTCCGATGGAACCTGATTGTTGAGAAGAACTCTACTCGTCTTAGTAGCACTAAATATGGAAAAGGGGAGACAGGAGAAGCTAAGCTGAAGCAGAACTGTCAACAGGGGGATATAAATACTCACAGTTGAAGTACAATGGGAAGGCAGATAACCTGCGGCATCATTATTATCTTTATTATCATTTTAGCCAGGGTTGTGTCTATCCATGTATGCATTGTTGGTCAAATGAATAGGTCCTAGAAATATGTGAAATTTATAATCTAATCGTTTTTGACAGTTTCTGACCAGTTTATTCAAGAATATCTGCATTTAATCTTATAGAAATTAACCTTAGATTCTCTAATCATGTTGGTTACCAACCGAGACTTCAATATCATCAGTCTTAAGTGTTGCATTCCTGGGGCCCAGTGCAGTAGCCTAGTGGTTAAATCCTTGCCTTGCACATTGTGAGATCCTATATGGGCAGCAGATCCTATTCTGGCTGTTCTACTTCCTATCTAGCTTCCTGCTTGTTGCCTGGGCAAGCAGTAGAGGACGGCCCAAAGCAGCCACTTGGGGAGTGGACCATCGGATGAAAACATCTTTCTCTCTGTCTCTCCTTCTCTCTGTAAATCTGCCTTTCCAATACAAATAATAAATCTTTAAAGCAAATTTGCAGTCGTGTTTGCTAGTCCCAAATAAATACAAATCAAAGAAGGAATGTGAGAGAATGAAATACTTGTGTTAACCTGTACTGAAGTCATGACAAGTCAGTTTCATAAAGAAATTATTTCATATACTGAGATAGTAAACATTCCACTAAGCTCTTTTATGCCTCACTTTGGTCAAAGAAAGCTTCTCCGTGCCGACGAGCAAGAAAATGAGACAAATGCCCGAGAACAGCAGAATGTTCATGATACAGAGAAAGAATATCATTCATCTGGAATTTGGCATCTGAAACTCATTTTTCTTTTTTATTTATGAACCATAGAGATTTATGACTGTGAGATGTAACAAATGACATTAGTCATAAATATTCCACATGTTTAAGATGTTCTAACAGAGTAAATCAACAAAAACACAGAAGCTAAATACTTAGTTGTAGCTAGCTTGCTATAACTGTTTCATCCAGTTTTTTGTATCATTATTTGATTACATACTTGCTGGCATGTCTATTCTGTTAGAAGTAACATTTTATAGGCATGCCTTTACTTATGCTTTTTTTCCCCTAAGTATGAACCAATGATTATTTTTTAATGTGTTTTAAAACAAGTCTTATGAGCAAGAAACGATTTTGTGCTCAGCGTATTTTAATGTTTCATATGAAATTAGATATTCATTTAAAGATTGTACTCTCCCAGCCTAGATGGTAATGAGCCTACTGGTAAAATTAATGTTCACTTTGGTTAGTTTGCAGTATAAAATAATTATTGCCAGACAGAAATCTTCTCAAACACCAGGGGAAGAACACAGTTAAAGTCCTTAAGCTGCGTTTGACCGCTTATGTTTTGGTAATTGTTTCCATGGGAAAGGGAAAATAATGCAAAATGTTTTGGTTAA
Source organism: Ochotona curzoniae (assembly GCF_017591425.1). NCBI lineage: Eukaryota > Metazoa > Chordata > Mammalia > Lagomorpha > Ochotonidae > Ochotona > Ochotona curzoniae. The sequence goes on from NW_024467119.1 coordinate 47,644,358, forward strand.
GCAGCCGCGCTGGCAGTCTCAGCACTGTGCAAAAGCAACCCATATTGCGGTTCTTAAATAATGTGGGATAAAGTCTTAAAACCATGCGCATTTCCTCAGTGAAAATTCCGGATAAGTTTTTGTCATCTTCCTATTAACACAGACAATTACGAATTAGCCAAGTATCTATCCCTGAACATAATGAGCCTCAAATAATCACCAAAAACGATACTGGAAGATACTTTCATGTCTGAAGATGGACTAAAAAGCAAAAACACAATAAAACAAAACTCATTCTTTTGATATTCCTCACACTTTATGTACAGCGCGTTCCGAAACAAATTATTAAGAAAAGTAGCAATCAGATTAAGTGATCATTAGGGTGCTAGAATATATCATTAATATTTTAATTGAGAAAACCAGTTAAATTGTAAAAACGTTCATAGATGTTGTATCTTACTACTTTTTGACACATTACAAACAAACTGGAAAGCAAGGTATTGCAGAAGACGATTTCTAACCCTGTTTCCCTCTTCTAATAAATTTAATAATCTTCACATTTTTTCCTAGGATCAATTTTGGAGTGCTTCAAATAATTGAAATAGTATAACAAAATGTCTACTACTTAAAAGATAATTACAAAAAGAACAACGTTGCAGATACTACTTAGTTTGTGATAAAGAATAGTGTCACCTGTTTTACAATCACTCTTGCTTTGTCACTGTAGTCAGTTTCTTGATTTCTGAGTGCAGCATTTCCTTCACCTTCATTATATTTGAATCAAATATGAAAACATCTTCAAGCAATAAGTTAATTTGGTTTTTCATTTATATACATGAATTTCTATCATACATTTTCCAGCAAATTGCTTTTTCACTCTATTTTTGAAATGAAGAGTGTAGCTTTAATTCACTTGTTTTCTTCGCAGTGTTTATTCTCTTTAATACTTGCATTGCCAGACTTTTAAATTTAATGCTTGATCACTTTAAAATTGTATGTGGATTCTTGTTGGCATTATCTTGATTATTAAGTTGAACAGTTTTCCGTGTGATTAATAACCATTCCTCTTAAATATGCTGTGAGAAGCTTGCATGTTCTATTATCATTATATTTATTTTGCATTGATTTTAAAGATTCTTCTAGAATTTCATTTAATCCTGATTACTTGCTTTCAAGTATTTTTGTTAAAACCTTCTAACAGAATTATATGATTCATAAAAACTGAAGCACAAATATCAATATTTTATGCATTATTTTGTGGCTATTTATGCATGTGTAGCTTGCTTTTCTAGAAACTTGTATAAAAAGTCTTGTCTGTTATTTATGTTTCCATAAAATCTGACAAAGATGACATAAAAGCATTTTTTTTGTTAGATCAAGTATTTCCATTTTAAAATGTCCTGAGAGATACATTATTATCTGGTTTCATTAAAATGTTTCCATTAAATTCTCTCAAAGTTTTATTTCAAATCTCTTATGACAGACCTTTAACAGATGTGGGAACCACCAAGCAATTGTTAAATTCCTGCTTCTAATGTCTGTGTTCATTTTCCCCTCCACTCTTTTCTTGATTTATCCAAGTGACATAAATTAGTTAATTCCCTTTCTGTTCCTTAATACTCGCCATTGTCTTTGTTTTCTACTTGATTGCTTAATCTTTGTGCATTATTTTTATGATTTTTACTTTAGCCTAAAGTTCTTTTCATCTCTTCATAAAACATATGAGTAACTGATGACAAACCTACCTTTCCTCTGATATGTTATGAGCCCTTAAAATTGCATAGTTCAGGATTGAAATTCTAACAATGAAAGATGGTATTTAAAGTACAATGGGTATGATTAGCTTACAGCATCCTTCAGTGGTGAGCATTGTCTAATTTTTCTTCTGATTCAGTTTTGAATCACTTATGAGTGATTTCTTCAATGTTTCTAATAGATGAAAAGTTTCCATTATTAAAATTACTAGTACATGACATCTATAGCTAATGCTTACTAATTACATAATGGCATAATACAGTCTTACTCTTCTTTTACATTACTCTTTCATATTTGTGTCCGGAAGATTATATCTTTACTTTAGAGATTCAGAATCTGTTTATCACCTTCGCAGAACCCTGTCATTTATGTTACTGAAATAATTTGCATCATTTCTAGATTTTTGCCTTCTTATCTGTACATGGACTAGCTGTTGATATATTAAAATGTCCATATGTCTCCCTATTTTGCGTATGTGCTCTACTGTGATTTATTTTAAAGATGTCAAATTTGCATCTATATGATTATTGTGAAGTGACTTCTATCGCTTCTGAATTTTTTCTGGATATCTTTTGCTTAAGATTATTCTATTTTAGCAATTCTGCCTGCTAAACCATTTTAATAATTTTTTTCTCCCAACGTTTTTAAAGTCTTTGTAAAGAGAATATTAACTGGTTTTGTTGATCTTGTTGACTCTAAATATACTCTGAAAACATGAATTTTCACTTACCAACATGATCAGATCTCTATACCAACACTGGAAAAACAATATTCAGAGAGGTAATAGCTGTGACTGTTCAAATCAATGAATGGCAACAAGTCTGCAGTTTAAAAATTCTTCTCATAAGTCTGCAGTGGAATAAACAAAAATAACCCCTTACTCAGATACACTTTAATTATACAAAATAATACAGTAATATTCTGAAAAATAAGAAAAGAAGCTGGTGGCATTGTAATACAAAGTGTTGAGCCTTTGTTTAGCATGCTGTGTCTCATAGCTAAGGAAGACCTGGTTACTCCATTTCTGATCCATCTTCTAGCTTCTTGACTTGGTTAATCTATGGCTGCTGCAGTCTGTTTTCTGTCTCTCCAACTTTGTCTCCCTCTCTTCCAAACAAATAGGCAGGTTGATAAATTGGTACATAGATGAATAAATCTCTTAGCATATTAGGATGGCAACTGAGGGATATGGCACAATATCTTGCACCTGCCAGGATCCCCTAAGGACACCAATTCTTATCTCAGCTGCTATGCTTCCCATCCAGCTCCCTGCTTGTGGCTTGGGAAAGCAGAAGAGAATGCCCAGAAGAAGCTTCTGCCTCCTGCTTTGAATCAGCTCAGCTGCAGCAGTTGTGGACACGTGGGGAGTGAATCAGTGGACTGATTGTCTTTCTGTCTTTCCTTCTCTCTGTAAATCTTCCTTTCCGATAAAAATAAATAAATCATAAAAAGTAATGGTAGCTGACTTTGAAACAGCAGCAATGATGATTCTAGAATCATCTTTCTAATAGATGTTCAGCCATTCTTTAGGTAGAACAGAGAAATTGAAGTGTTTTTTTTTTTTTTAAGTGGGAGAGGAGGAGGTGGTAGATGTTAAACAATGTGAAAATAAATGTCTTATCCAAAAAGTGTGACTTAAACAAATATAGCTTTAATGTATTTTGCAAATGTATGCATAAATACTTTACAGAAAGAATATGCATTTGGATGGAGAAATGATTATTTTTGATGGTTTAGGATGATACATAAAGCATCTTTATTGAAGAAATGACTGAATCCTCACTCCATTTCTAGTCAATGCTTAGATGGTAAAATATCAAGCCTTATGTGACTCTCCTTCTTTATTAATAAGGTGAAATCTGACAACTATATATAAGAGTAACAGGTTGCCATGAAGATAAAATCATTTAATTCAAGAGAATTGAAGAAAAGTATGTCATATACAGGAAAACTTATTAATGTAGAATGTAATTTTTCAATAATTTATCGTATTTTTATTCCAAGTTCACGTTCATGTACATTTTTGCCATCTCAGACACTGAGGCATATATAGGAATTGATAGCCTCTAGGATTTTAAAGGCTATAATTTAAACTGATTTTGTTTAAGTAGAGATAAATTTTTAATTTCTCTCCTAATGTAACTCCATCATGATGAAAAATTAAAATTGTTAACATTATGCATTCCAGCCCTATCATTAAGTAACAAATCTAAACACTAAAGTCACTACTAATGAGGAAGATTACCCTATTTAAAACAGAAATAGTTATTTCAATTACTTACAGTAATGGTGTAGGAGGTATATTTATTCTAGCATTTTTTATCCATTCTGTGATATTTAAAATGAGTGCTATAGGTTTAGAATGCATTAATGGTGGCACAGAATATTAAATGACAAAAATATTCTATTTATTATTTTTTCCATTTTACTATCATTATTGTTATTATTTATGATACAGTCCCATAGGCCCAGGGATCTCCCTATTCCTTCCCCAAGTTGCCCCTTCCCCAAGTTCCGCTGTATTATTACTACAATAAACAGTCACAAATCCATCATTGTAGGCCTGGAAAATGGCAGAAAGTCCAGCATCCTATTGTAAAGATGTAGTTAGCAGTTTCATTGTAAGTCCATCATTGTCTGGAAGTAGAGACACATACTGCATTGTATATGCATACTGCATTGGATATGATAATCTCCATTACACAATTACTATACATCCCTTAAATGGAGAGACACAATATAAAATCATCAGCACAAAAAAAACCATAGAAACTTACAATGCCATGGAATTAAATAACATGCTACTGAGTGACTAATGTGTCACTAAATAAATGATAAAGAAAATCAAGAAGATTCTTCAAAAAAATAATTCTAGTATATGACCTATGAATAAGTGAAGAATTTAATGACAAAAAAAAACTGTCCAGAAGAAATGAAACAGAACCAAAAATACCAAAATCCATGAGATATAGTTTCTTTTTTAAAATTTCTTTTTGGGATATAGTTTCTGTTCTTTGTTGGTGAGATGTGTGTCTTGTAGGCAACAAATAGATGGGTTTTGTTTTTGAAACCAGTCTACTACTCTATGATGTTTGATTGATGGGTTTAAGCCATTTACATTGACACTTGATATGAATAGATGGCAATTTGGCCCTGTCATTTTAGCAATGGGTTGTTCATTGTTTGAGTTAGCCTTCTGTTTTTATTTTACTGAGATGTTCTTTACATTTGCCCTGGCTTTTGGAGGGTGCTATTCCTTTTTCTCGGTCAAGAGAATGTCTTTAAGTATCATTTACAGGACAGGTCTAGAAGAGGTATATTTGAGTTTTTCTTTGGAAGAATTTTATTTCATTCTCAAAGACAAAGGAAAGCTTTGCAGTATATGTTCTTCTGGGCCAATAAGTTTTTGCTTTTAGAATCTTGAATATGTTGCTCCATTCTCTTCTGGCCTAGAGTTTCCTGTGAAAGGTGAGCTATGAGTAATGCCATTCCTCTGTAGGTCACTTTTTTTTCATGGGCACATTTAAGAATTTTTTCCTTAAATGTCCAACTGAAGAGTGTTTGATTGTCACATGTTGTGATGAAGATCGCTTTTAGTCAACCCTGTTTGGATCTCTGTGCCCCCCCCCCTCGATATTGTTTCCCAGTCTCTATCTAGATTAGGGAAGTTTTCCTTTATTTGATTTTTTTTTTAAGATTTATTTTATTTTTATTGGAAAGGCGGATATACAGAGAGGAGAGACAGAGAGGAAGATCTTCCGTCCGATGATTCACTCCCCAGGCGGCTGCAACGGCTGGAACTGAGCCAATCCGAAGCCAGGAGCCTCTTCTGGGTCTCCCACGCGGGTGCAGGGTCCCAAAGCTTTGGGCCGTCCTTGACTGCTTTCCCGGGCCAAAAGCAGGGAGCTAGATGGGAAGCAGGGCTGCTGGGATTAGAATCGGCGCCTTATGGGATCCCGGGGCATGCAAGGCTAGGACCTTAACCACTTGCGCCATCGCGCTGGGCCCAGTTTTCCTTTATTTTAACCCCAGCTTCTCTTTCTACTCCCGAAACTTTTATATTTGGCCATTTAATAATGTGTCTTAATTATTGAATACTTATTTTTCGCTTGAATCAAATCTGCTTCCAGCTTTTGATTGCTTCTCCATTTTGACTAGAAATATCTTCCAATTCTGGGTGGATCATACAGCCACCTAATGTGGCTCTGGTGAGGGTCTGGGCTGTGTGATCCACCCTGTTCCCACACCATGTGTTTCAGATCTGTCGTTCTGTCTCTGCTCCTGGTCAAATCAAACAAAGCAGCAGGACGGGCAGTTCTGTCTCGGTTTCCCTCCTGAGCTCCTGGTGAACGCCCCTTCCCACCTGGCTGCTGATAAAGCTCCAGACATTGGAGCCCACGCTTCTGCTCACTCGCTGACACTGGAATAACTCGTTACTGGAACACCACACCGTTGTCTCTATTGCTTACCCACGTCTGCCAGACACCAGCTGCCACTCTGCCATCAGCCTGCCCTCTCTTAATCCTGGCATAGGCTCGCTCTGCTTCAACCTGGTTAATGTTTTTCCACCCGTCCAAACATGTCCTCAACCTGTTCTGCCATCTTTGCACTCTGCCTGTTTAAAGACAAGTGGAATCTACAGTCCTTATAAAGAAGTTAAAGCGTTCATATATATTTAACATTTCCTAATATCAGTGCATTGATGCTTTTGATAATGTATTTGAACATAAAATGTGTATTATTATAGCTAACAACTTTGTTAATAATTATAAATGACTTAGTGACTAAATAGTACATTTATAGAAAAAGATTTTTCATTTTATACTTGCAATTTCTTGGAATTCTAGATACTTGCTTGACAAGATAAAGTACACTTTGGAAACCATCTTTTCATTAGAAAGCTGGAAACATTATAAGAAATATGTAGTAAGCATTTTATTTGCTTTCAAGTAACTCTCTGAAGTAATTTTAGTAGACAATTGATTTCCAAAATGCTTGTTGAGATCTGTATCATGTATCTCATGCATCTGCTTTAGTGAGTTAACAGAAGATTACAATGAACAATTTCCAAACATATAGAAATCAAACATAAGTAAAAATTTTGTTTTTAAAATAATTTCTGTGTTTGCAAAGCTATACCTCTGGGCAAAAATTGCCTTCCATTCCTGATTTGTCTTCCCTTTTTTCAGACACAGAACAAAACAACTAACTTTTTTTCTATTCACTTATCTATCCTATAAAACTAGCATGAAATGTTTAATTACTCCTCAATTAGTCTTAGAAAAACACTGAATGATGAATGCAAAAATTAATTTTATAAAAATACTGAATGAAGAGTGAAAAAATTTGATTTCTAATGCTCTATTTTACTTTCGGTTCTAAATTTTGACCCCATTAACTTTAATATTCCAGAATAATCCACTATGTTTAATTAATACATACAAATAAATTGAATATCTGGAATGTTCCAAACTTTTACATTATTATTTTGTCAACATGCAGCTATCATTAATATATCAGATAATTATCACTGAAGTAAAACAGTCACAGATTTTAATGATGATTCATGTTCTTAAGAACAGAACCATATATTATATATTATTAATATTATTAAAGTATAGACAGTAAGAACTCACTTTAAAACATTAATATAAAGGAAGCATTTACATATTTGCACTGTTGTAAGAAAGTTTACACTCATAAATATATTGGATCTACTCAGAAATAAAGGGGTTGTTCCCACCCACTGATCTAAATACTCTGCAGCTCCAGTTATGTGCAGTCAGTTGTGGTCCCAAAGATTAAGTCAATATTTTCAGGACTAATGAGTTCTTCAATGTTAAATTGAACACATGTTACTTTTTGTTTATTGGCTCCATTATTTGAAATGCAACAAGATGCACAAGAAGATCGAGCTGCCATTTACACTGACACTCCAGATAGTTTTAAAAATTGGGGAGTAGTTTGATCAATGGTTAAGAACTAGAATGGAAGCCTGGAGAACTTAAATGTGGATCCTGATTACGTGAGCCATCACTTCTGTTTCGCAGGTTCCTCGTCGGCAGGAGGCTGGAGTCAGAAGCTAGAGACAAGCATTGGAATTCTAGTACTCTGATCTGGGACAATAATATCTTAATCGATGACTTAACTGCTAAGCTAAATGCTCACCGGTAAACTGCAGACCTATCTGAATAATAGAATGAGCTGTTGTAGGGGAATTGGATGTAAATCTTTTTGTAACTTTTTGTCCAGCACAACAATGTTGTGCTTGTTAGTCTTGAAGGTCTTTGCTTGTTGGTCACTTAGTAACACCTCCACTATCAGCTTTTCCTTCTAAGTTTTGAAATACTTGCTTTTAAGGAACTTTTGTTGTACCAAATGTCTTTCAAATGCCAGAGTAGTGCTGGTGGAAATCCATACATGCCAGTGGCAAGTGAAATGTTCCCTTTAAGTGAAAAATTAATTTTCAACTTTGTAAGAAAGGGAGAATAATGTATGTTGACGTTTATAAAGTCTAAGAATAGCCTTTCTATTTGTGAAACTGTCTTAAAGGCAAAAGGAACACATGCACATTGTGTTGTCATATATTCAAATGCACAAAATGGAATCACAATATGTGGAAATCACTTCATTATTAGGTTCTACAGCATCCGTGTTTTAAGTATCCACTTGGAAGTCTTGGAATACATTTCCCCAGAGTTAAAGGGATTTGCTATAAGTATGGGGGAGGGGATATTTATGTGAACAGAAATATAAGCATGAAATGCCATTGTTAAAAAAAAAAGCAGGGCATCCTTTCTAAGATTTATTTTTATTGGAAAGGAAGATATATAGAGAGTTGGAGAGAGAGGAAGGTCTTCCATCCAATGATTAACTCCCCAAGCTGAAGCTTAGCCAATCCAAAACTAGGAACCAGGAGCTTCTTCCAGGTCTCCCATGCAGGCGCATGGTCCTAAATCTTTGGGTCATCCTGAACTGCTTTCCCAGGTCACAAGCAGGAAGCTGGATGAGATGCTGTGCCGCCAGGATTAGAACCAGTGTACATATGGGATCCTGGAGCATTCAAGGCGAGGACTTTTACTGCTACTCTAGTCCTCCAAAGCATCATACAACCAGGGACTAACACTTGTCATTTGCTCCCTAGTATTCCGTACACTTATGTTTTGAATTAGCAATATCAAATTCTTTCCAATATGTAAGCCCTGTCTTATTTGAATACTTAACCAAATTTAAGTAAGTATATTTGAGGTTCATGAACACATTGTTATTTTTAATTATAGTTTTGATTTTAAAGCCCCCACAATAAGAATTCATTTGTCGTCTGCTAGAGTTTTTTATGAGGGTTAAAGATGGCTATCTTGAACTCTCAGAATAGAAACACATTTTGTGTTTTCACAGTGAAAAAGAATTTATAGCAATTTATGGTAAATTGCTCTATGTTTCAATATATTTTTCCAAATAGAGACATAAAATGTTCCTGCTGAGAATTGTTATCCTGAGCGCAGTAAGCCATTTTTGGACGATTTTTTTCAAACCTGAACAGGTGAAGAAAAGTCCCAGCAAGTCTGGAAGACTAAACAAGAGAAGCATTAATTAACAGATATGTATTTTTTTTTAGTCTGGAATATAAAGATGATCAATGTTTTGCATAAAAATAACCACTACTTATTCCATTGTTATGTCACTTTAAAAACCCATAAGAAATATGTGTTATGAAAAACACCAAGCATTGATTTCAAAAACTCTTTGCAAAAATTAAATGTATTAATTACGTTTTCCAGGAACTTTTTGAAAACTACTTTCTTTTGACACTGTAAGTTATGGACAATAATACGTTTTCATACAAGGGTTATGGCAGAGATGAAAGGGGAAACATCTGAAGAAATACAAGAGAATAAACATTTAATGGATTTCCACTGGGAATAACTGTCAAGAAACGACATGCAAGTTTGGTTGTTCACGGAAGCTTCAGAGAAAGTTAAATCCACAGGATGAAGTGAGCACTGGAAATACCCTTCCAGTGTTCATGTAATGTTACCTTACAAATTTAAGGAATATCTGCACCATAGATACATGTAGTTTAAGGATTTTTAATACATAAAATAATGTGCCTAATTTGGGAGCTTAATGAATTGAACACCCCTTTTACTGGACTCTACCTAAAGGCAGTTGGGTGAAAATTCTGCTTAGTGATATATCAGAAAGTGAATGAAATAACAGTCTGATGTTTGTTTTAGCAATCGTAGTAGGAGGAACCATTGAATTCTGTAGTTCAACAACCTTTCTACTACGGTTACTTTCCCATGACTGCTCTTTGTCTATGTGTATCTTTATTGTTTCTAAATGCACACGGTTTTGAATTGCCAAATCCTCTATATTATATTCTTACTACAAAAATATTATATTGAAGTATGGTCTCTTGTGAACTGTATGGAAATATTTTCCATATGAAACATACAGCAACATATGGGTGTTTGTAGGTGTGTAGGTGACAGTCTGAGCACAGAGTCAAAATACAGCTTCATTTTATTCTGTTATAGTACTTATTTCATATCCAATGTATCGTCCCTTGCAATCAATTTCTAGCATCTTCAATTTGGTTTTGATCTTTTTTCCCTGTATAATTTTGTGTACATAAACAGTGTTGACAAGGAACTTATTATAATTTGATGCTACCCATCCACACACCAAATCTTTGTATACTTTTCCATTTAGTGCTAACGTAATAGGAGAAAGAATATGAGTACTTGGTTTTTACCCTATCAGTGCAATATTGAGTGTGTGTGTGTGTGTGTGTGTGAGAGAGACTTCAATAGTCTTTCCACAATCTGAGTTATTCATCTGTTCTGTCATTTAATTTCCTTAAATGAAAAGGAGCAATTAAGTTTTACAACCTGCTAAGGTTATATAATTTAATTCTAAACCTTTCTTATTGCTTTACTTTTGAAAATATAATAAAAGTTTGGGGCTCCTATGGAGTACAATTGCACTTTGTGCCAATACTATTGAAAGAAAGGAAATTAAAAGAGACCTTGCAATTGAAACTGGTTCTGAAAATGCTACATTCAAACGTTGTTACACTTACCTCAAAGCAGGAGAAACATTTCAAAGCCCTGTGTTCTGCAGAAAAGCCCATCTTGATTCCAGATATCTTAAAATGTGGGGAAAAAAGAGTGGGACAAAGTTAAACTATATTTAAAAGCCTCAATAGAAAGAAGTGAAAAAATTTTCACAGGAAACAAAAGAAAAGCTTCCTATATTGGAAAATAGCACATGGAAATATTAGCGGGATGTCTAACTCATCCATGTTTTAAGAGCAAAATCAGTTATATAATGATTAGTTTGAAAGTTATTTTTGTCACAGTAAACTTTTCTCAAAAATGTCCAATATACCTGAGTTCTACTGGCAACTGTGGTGTTATTTAAATTACTTTGCCATCCAAACGCTAAGTACAAGAATAATCAGGATAATTACATGATTTATTATTATTAATATTTCTCAGGCAATTACAGAAACTGCTCTGATGGATAGACAGCTATGAAAAGAAAAAATGTAGTTCTTTTGTTATTAGTGAAGAAAATTGTATAAGCTGTGCTTATATGCATAAGATTTCTAATTTTATGACATAAAAATCCTTAACTTGCTTTTTAAGTAATATTATATTAACAGAACATGAGATGGATTCATGCCTATTTCTCATTTTCCATATTGATTTTTTGATGATCTTTAATAATTCAAAATTTATACATATGTGTGTGCATGTAACCCCACCCCCAACACACACACACACACACACACACACACACACACACAATCTAAGAGGCTTGAGGTAGGTCATGGAACACTTGCATTATATTCTGTATCCAAGAACCTCTTAAATATATTGAATATATGTGTCTGCATGCATATTATATGTGTTAATGCATGTTTATACATGTTAGTATTTTAAGGTTTTGAAAAGGTTTTATTTACTCAAAATAGAGTAGAGTGATAGAGAGTCCTAGAATGTGTGTGTGAGTGAGAAAGAATTATCTTCCATCTGCTGGTTCAATCTCCAAATTCCTAAAACAGTCTTGCTGGAATAGGTTGAGGTCAGAAACTGAAAACTCAGTCCAGGTTTCCTCCGCGTGAAAAAGGGTCACACATATAGTCATTAACAGGAGCGTGCCAGGGGATAAGCAGGACACTGGATTGGAAGCAGAGGTGCTAGGACCAGAACAAGTATTTTGATATGGAATGGAGATGCCCCACCAGCAGCTTAACCAAATGTCCCACACCTGTCAAAACATTTCACACTTTTTGATGAGCCATGCAACAGTGTCACAATTGCATCACATGTAACCCCTAGAAAACAGAAACATATGAATAAATAGAAATATCATGTCTGAGCACTATTTTTTTCTGTAGTGGATATACATGCAAAAATTTCTACCCACAAATAACTAAAACATGAGTATGTAAAATTAAACAAAGCTTAATTGATGAATTCATAATTATTATAGAAATAAATTGAAATAACTTAATAATTTTAGTTACATAGAAATTATTTAGATACATGGTTTTCTGAAACAAAAATGACTAAGTTATATATTTTTTTGCCCGATACTCTACAAAAGTTTAATATGTACTGTGGTTGGATAATTTAGATACAAGAAAAATTAAGCAATAAGGATATCATAGTAATAGGCAGATATCAACTTCTCAAAGTTTAATATAATAGGTAAAACAGAAACTGTTAAAATGTTTTAGTGCCTAGACTGTGCAAAGCATTATTCTTAATGCTTTACTAATTTTAATGCTTTAAAATATGCATTTATTCATTTAACTGGTAGAGTCACAGAGAGGAAAAAGACAGAGAAGGATTCTCCATTGGCTAGTTCACTCCACAAATTACTACAATGACAGAAGTTGGACAGATAGGACAGATACTCCTAAAGAATGCCTTCTTGAAGGCAGCTTAATCTGTTAAGTCACAAAGGCAGCCAACTTCACAAATTTAACACATTCAACTTCAAAACAATCTAAGTAGGATGTACTTCTAGGATCCCTATTACAGAGAAGGAACAGACTATGATGCACTTAAATAACTTGGTCAAGTTCACCTACTCAGAAAAAAGCAGCATTAAAGATTTATTTATTTTTGGGCTTGGCACCATTGCTCAGTAGTTAAATCCTTACCTTTCATGAGCCAGGATCCCATATGGGTACCAGTTCGTGTCTCAGCTGTTCTGTTTCCCATCCAGCTCCCTGCTGGTGGCCTGAGAAAATGGTAGAGGATGGCCCAAAATCTTGGAAACCCATACCTATGGTGCAAGACCCAGAAGAAGCGCCTGGCTTCTGGATTTGGATAGGTTCAACTCTGGCCATTGCAGCTACTGTGGGAGTGAACCAGCAGACAGAAGATATTCTCTCTGTCTCTTCCTCTTTCTGTCAATCTACCACTCCAATAATAATAAAATAAAAGTTTAGAAAAAAAAGATTGGAAAGGCAGATTTTACAGTGAGGGTCATAGAGGCAGATAGAAGGTCTTACATTTGCTGATTCAGTTCCCAAATGGCCGCAACAGCCAGAGCTGAGCTGATTCGAAACAAGGAGCCATAAGCTTCCTCTGGGTCTCCCATGTGGGTGCGAGATCCCACGTACTTGGCTCGTTCTCTAATGTTTTCTCAGTACATAGGCATGGAACTGTATTGGAAGTGAAGTAGCCAGGGCAACACAGTGTTCATATAGGATGCTGGTTCTTAGGGTAGAGAATTACCATGTTGAGTCATAGCATAGGCCCTCAATATTGATTTTAATGTTCAAATAATCATTTTATGCTCTACTATGTCTTCAAATTGAGTTTTCTGCTTATGTTTTTCCACAGATTATTTGTTAATCAATTGTCTTAATTAGACGATGTGACACCAGTCAGTGAAAATTTTGGATATAAACCATAATTTGTAATTTGCTACATTGCCATATTCATCTAAAACCTTGTGATTTGTTTTCTGAGTCTTGCATGTAAAAAGTAGATATGGTTTGATGTGTTCAATTCATTAAACTTTTGGGCTAGACTAGATTTTTATTAAACCTTTTAAATGCGAGGATTGTAAATGCACATGTGTACATGTACATTTAAACCTGTTCATAAACTTGGTTCCGTACTGAGATTTGAAAAGTCTTTTCCTGTGTAGCTATTTTGCTTATGAGTTTCCAGGAGTGAATCTAATGCATGTGAGTGTAATATATATAAAAATGAATCTATTGCATGCCTCAAAATCACATCCTAAAGAAATGTGTTAGGTGAAATTGTAATAACTTCTGTACATTTTTAGAGCAGGCAATAGTATTTTATATCTGTTTTTACTCTGTTTCTGTATGCTCATGTTCATTTCTTTATTGTGTTTCAAGTTAAGCACTTTGTAGAAAAGCAGTTGATTTTGTGTCATATTTCTTTCATCTTAAAAATGTTGGTTTTCCTGGATACCTGTGAAAGACAAGGGTGGAATTTCAGTTTCTTTGTTTCACCCTGGCCCAGATCTGGCTGCTAGGCCAATTGTATTTGGGGAGTAAATCAATAGTTTGAAGGTTTTCTCCCTGTCTCTCTCTCTGCCATTTAGTCTTTCAAATAATAAATAACCTTTAAAAATTAACTTGTCTATTGTGTCTAGACATAGTATTTGAGTAGAAATGTAAAAAGGGGATTTAAAGGCAATTAGTAATTCTGGTATTACTGTATGCAGTATCTCCAAGGACATATTAAGAAATTTAATCTTACCTCTGAATTAAATGAAAAATCGTTGGAGGTTTTGCTGTTCCTATTTTGTTTTATAAGAAAGAAATGGTCCAAAGTTCTTTGTTAGAAAACTAATAATATAGGATGGATGGGAGACATTGAGGCAAGAGATAAGTCCTCAGAGTCATGACTCTAAGAATTATGGCAATAAATCCTGAAACCAACAATAAGGACCTAAGTAAGCCCCAGGTTAATTACAGGGGAAAGGATGGATACAGAAACCACTCCACAGTAAAACAGAATGGATCTGTTTAGTGCTCATGTAAAGTGCAGAAATGGTAAAATGTGGAAACAAGAAAGAGAAAGGGATTTTTAAAATGAACTTAAGATTTGAATTTATTTATTTGAATTTAGTTATTCATGTACTGGTGATGCCATTTAGAGGAAAAAAAATACTTGCTATGTGTTTATAGATGATAGTTGTGGTAAAAGTAGGATGAATTAGACAAAGTATTTATGTTTGAAAACAAAATTTTGTAGATGATAAAATGAAAATAATAAGAAAGCTTAACATCTATCTTATAATTAGCTTCTATATGTATTAATAAAGTTTAAAATTAGTTAGAATATATATACATATATATATATATATATATAGTGAAGGAATTCTGGATAGCCTCAAATTTCTCAACAATATTAAGATGATTATACCTACATTAGGGATGAGAAAGCTAGACTAGAATATTAAGTGATATATTTAAAGCAACATAACAAAAATGGTACAGAAACTAAACTGAACATTCTCTCTCTGTGCTTCCTCCTTTAAGTTGTAACTTTTTCCAGGTTGTAACTAAACAGAACGCTTGCTTCTAACACACTTTCAGGATAATGCAGATTTTGTATGTGTTTAATTTAATTAAAGATTGAGGATCAGAGAGATAATGAATGAATCTTTCATCTGAGAATTGACTCCCCCAAAACACTCAACATCAGGGCTTGGCCAGGCTGAAGACACATTCCTTAGACTCAATTTGAGTCTCCAATTTGGGCTTCAGGGACTCAGATACTTGAACCGTAATTTGCTACCTTTCTGGTGTGCTCGATATTAAGAAGTAGAGCAGTGAAGACTTGACACTTGAAACAAGCACTCTGATGTTGAGACAGCATCCCAAGAAGTGACTCAGTTGCTGTGTCAGATATCTGCTTCATTGCAGACTATGATGCAGCCTTACAGTGACAGAGGATATTATCCCAGGCTTCACAATTAAACTTGAAGTCTAAATATCTAATATGCTAAATATTTTTTAGAAGCAACTACTGGGAAATGTTCAGGAAGCAATATGAGGCACCCAAATTGCATGTGAGAAGCAGACTTTGCTTCTGATTGCAGCTTCCTGCTAGTACTAACCCTGGTAAATAACAGTTTATGTCCTAGGTATTTGACCCACTGGTGCCCATGTGGAAGATTCCAGTGGAGTTTCTGGCTCATTGGCTGCAGGCTGCCCTGCTCTGGCTGTTCTCCATCCCCTGCCCCCCTTTTTTTCTCTTTTCACTTGTTTAATGCTGATCCCAGTTGTGTGTTTAAAATAATCTGTTGCCAGGAAAAATGTGAGCAATGGACTAGCTGCTCTAATTCACATTTTGACAGGCTGAGATTGTTTGACATTGTGCCTCGCTTAATAGATTGGCTAACAAAGGTTTGTTTTCTCCAGAGAAAAACAGTCTGTCTTATAATCAGAAGTAGTTCAGCCTTTGGAATTATATACTGAAATTACTTATTACATGAGATTTACCTTGGTTTAAGTAACTGCAGTGCAACCTAGTAATAATATTCTTTCAATCTGACAATTCAATAATGAAGAATTTCAACAGATATAATCATAACCTTTTCAATAGAAAATTTATACCCATACAACATGATGATTTTCCTATTGGGCAAAATCTCATCTCTCTAATTGCAGGGTCTGTAAGACTAACACTTTTTTATGTTTTTCAATTTTTGCTTAATTGAAAGAGATTGGGGAGAGAGATTGGGAGAAACAGGGAGAATGAATTTTTTTTTAAGATGATGCATTTTTTTAGAAAGATTTATTTATTTTTATTGGAAAGTCAGATATACAGAGAGGAGGAGAGACAGAGAGGAAGATCTTCCATCTGATGGTTCACTCCCCAAGTGGCTGCAATGGCTGGAGCTGAGCCAATTCAAAGCAAAGAGCCAGAAGTTTCTTCCTGGTCTCTTAGGTCGGTGTAGGGTTCCAAGAACTTGGGCCGTCCTCGACTGCTTTCCCAGGCCACAGACAGGGAGCTGGATGGGACGCAGGGCCGCTGGGTTTAGAACTGGTGCCCAAATGGGATCCTGGCACGTTGAAGGTGAGGACTGTAACCACTACATTATCGCGCTGGGCCCAAGATGATGCTTTTGATAACACAACTATCTCAAAGTTAGGTGCCAAATAGGTTGCAATGCAAGATTCACAAAACCATTAACATAACAGTGTCAACTGGCCTGATCTTTACTTATCCCAGCAACACTAGCCTGCCATATCCAGGGTCAGATTATCAATCTAATATTTGATGTAATCATTCTTTGTATTTTGATGAACATACTTCATAAACACAAAGGAATGTTTTTTTCAGGATGGAGATAAATTGCAACAAAAAATTTAAAGTGTTAATAACAAAATAACTACACTGTACTAAATTGGAAACAATACAATTCCATTTTGTTTAAATGTTAAAGCCGTAGGGGATGTAAATGCTGGCTTGGACATATGATTTATGGAAAGTACTAATTCCAGCTCAACTAAATTTTTAATTTCCAAAGATAATTTTAACATAAGATGTGTGCATGTAGGGGAGGTGATGTGTGAAAAAGGAAATCAAATAAGAATAGAAATGAAGGAAACCATCCTGAAGGACTCTGCTTTTCCTCACCAGACTTCATTGCTTTTATTTTTCATATTAGCATTTATTTTACTTTGGTATTAAAAATGGAAATCTCTAACCATAAGCACAAATCAATGTGAGAGATTTGATTTTTTAAATATTTAGTTGAATTGTTTGAATGATAGAGAGAATTAGACAGAATCCCACCTACTTCAGTCATCCCTTGTTGTAACAGGACCTAAACCTGGGCATTCCAACTTGGGATATGGGCATTCCATGCAGCACCTAAAGTCCTGCACAAAACACATTATATCAATGCGAAAAGTCATGGTTTTGAAAGTTTATAAACTACGATTAAGTTGCTGTATAAATATTTACTCACTGAGCCTGACCAGAAATATAATGGAGAGCTCGGTTTGTGGTGATACAACAATTTCTAATAAAAGTTGTATGGCACATTGTGAAAGTGGCATTCTATCACAGACTGGGGAAAGGTAATCTGATTCCAAGTTTATTTTCTATGGCCAATGAAATGGCCTTTCAGAATGTGTTATGAAACTACAAATCACTTGAGCTGCTCCCTAGTTGAGAAACTTAAATTGGATTGGAAAGAACCTCCAAGGCAAATCAACACTGTCTGAAACTCAGCTCTACCAATATCACCAACACCCTTACAGGGTTAGGAGTAATTTAGAGATTTGTACAAGTTGCTTTGCTCTGTTAAAGAATACACGCTGACAGTGTAATTTCAGTGCAGTTTACAATTAGTTACATTAGTCATGCCTTTAACAGGGTCTGAGTATTTTGAGTTCTTTTTAATGATAAACAATTATGAAACATGGTGCTAATTGGAAACATTTTTAGAACCATTATGCAAGTATGTATAAATAGAGTACTATGAGCAAACTCATGTTTAATTTCCATTCAGTTATAATCACAGAATAGCCATAAGTTAGAGAGAAAAGAAATTATCTATTGGTCAGTACCAAAATGAACAGTATTAATTTGGCATGACAAATGATGTTGTTGTTTTAATCAAATGCTGCTTGCAACATGAGTACATGAGCACTGTGAGTGTGGTCCTATCAGCTGTGCCAAAATTCATTTAAACTTGGGTCATTTAAAATTTCTCTTGGCATCAGCAACTCAGGTACATCCTTTTAATCCTTACCTTTTTTCTGCTGTTAAAATATGTTAATTAAAAAACACAGATTTAGATGCAATGCTTGCACATTTTTAAGTGTATAATAAAATTTTCAAACATATTCATAGCTCCTAGAAACCACATGCATTCAGACTTTCTATTTCCTTTTTTTTTAAGTGGGTTTGAAAGATAACAACTCCTCTCTCCTTGTTCTTTTTTATTCTTTTTGTAAAGTATTTTATTTACATGAAGTAAACAAATCTCTTCTATTTTTAGCAGCATAGTGATATTCTCCACCCTACCCGCCCTCCTGCCTATATGTCCCACCCACCTTCCTCTTTTCTTTTACTCTTTACTTAATGCCTTCCTTTCATATATTTACTATTTCTCAGTTGTTGCTCAAATACCTACAAAGTCAAATAAGTATTATTTTGCACAAATTGCAATTAAAATATAAACAACATAGACAATATAACAACTGCGCAAGGTCTAAAGCCTAAGTTAAAGATCACAAGACCCGGGCCTGGCGCGATAGCATAGCAGCTAAAGTCCACGCCTTGAGCGTGCCCAGATCCCATATGGGCACAGGTTTGTAACCCAGTGGCCCCGCTTCCCATCCAGCCCCCTGCTTGTGGCCTGGGAAAGCAGTCAAGGACAGCCCAAAGCTTTGGGACCCTGCACCCATGTGGGAGACCTGGAAGATCTCCTGACTTCTGGCTTTGGATTGGCTCAGTTCCAGCCGTTGCAGCCTCTTGGGGAGGGAACCATCGGACAGAAGATCTTCCTCTCTGTCTCTCCTCCTCTCTGTATATCTGCGTTTCCAATAAAAATGAATCTCTAAAAAAAAAGGATCACAAGACCTGGTTGAATTTTAGAACTGATATGAATGATAGCTACTAATTGAATAAATAATGATAATTATTTATTTGTATCAGTACTATACGAAGAATTTGTGTGCATTTTTTGAAGTGCCAAGAGAAAACATTAGATTCTATCCTATATCATCTCACCTTTCCTGTAACCAAATTTTTAGTATATTTCTTAACATTTTTATAAAAATCAATTTGCAATTGACCTAAAGTAAGAATTCTGCTCTCTAAAGATCAGCATCAGTGTAAAACCCTAAACTGTCTGCCACGTGTGAGTATAAGACAGAGAACTAGTATAGAAACTAAAGTAAATCCAAAGTATTTTCACAAACTGCTGGCATAGAAATTTATATCTGTCTTTTCACTATGTGTTTTCTGAAAAGAGTCAGCTACAACGTTCAGAGGACAATGCGATGCTTCAATATGATTACTTACTGATACTATTGGCTTATGAAATAACTAGAGCAACTCCTGAATTAAAAATAAAAAAGCTCTAGGAAAAATATGTGTTTATTAACATGAATTTCTAACAATTGATGTTCAAGAAGTTTGATGAGAGTTTTTATTTACAACTTATAGGGATATATGTTTTGTATGAATTTAATTAGAGGAAGATGCTCTGAAATTGGAACTACTGGCTTAAATGCATATAAAATTGAATTAAATCATAAAATGTGGCTGCATTTAATAAAAACAGAATGTGTAAACAGAAATATACAGTTAAAGGGGGAATCAACACAACTAGGTAGTGAACAATTGCTACTTCAGGAATTGTCTCTGAAAGTTGTTTGGCAAAAATGAAATTCTATTATTTAAATAACTTAACATATACTAAAATGATTCTACTAAAATATGTTCTCCAAAGTAAATGCAGTGTGTCAGTCTAAGAAATTGTTTCCTACTGATTGATATGCTAATATTGACTTCAGAATAGGATTCATTGCATTACTAACTAATAATATTTTGCTATTCAAAAACTATTTTATCGAGGCATGAGCAATCTTCTTATGTCCCTAGTAATAAGAATTTAATGTACTGCAATATTTTAGATAGTTTAAATTGTGTCTAACAATTGTCCTTTTGGGGAGAAACATGCAGCTGAAGATTTGGTGTCCATTATGAAACTCACAAATTGCACACATTTCTTTTCAGTTCATCTGCTATTCATGAACACAAGAACCAAGGCAGAGAGTTCCACTGGATTTGCTATTGACATTTAAAACAAATTTTGCTGCAAAATGACATCATATTTTCTTAAGAACTAGAATTATACTTCCAGAGTTTGACTAAAAAGTATG
This sequence comes from Ochotona curzoniae, assembly GCF_017591425.1. Lineage (NCBI taxonomy): Eukaryota > Metazoa > Chordata > Mammalia > Lagomorpha > Ochotonidae > Ochotona > Ochotona curzoniae. Next base: position 47,665,008 of record NW_024467119.1, read on the forward strand.
CTGTTATCTAGGTATCACAAATATTTGAAAGGATACTCTGAGGTATTTTATGCCATTAAAAAGCAACAGTATATGTTGTGAATAGATTACATATTTATTGTTTTATTTTCAAGGCATTATACACTCAGCAGTGATTAATAAGATTCAGCTTTTCGTATACACTTGAAGAAACCACTTTTTTTCTATTTGTAATTAATTCAGAGATGTTTTCGATGTGTTGAAATATATTTTTATTTTCAAACATTATGACTTCAGGCTTAGACACAACAAATCAAAAATAGAGGTATTTCTATGTGTAGAATAGAATAGGTCTACATTTTTTTGTGTGTTTTCAGAGGAGGAAAATTTTAACTAAATGGGGATTAATAGCAATATATGATATGTAAGATATTGAAATAAAGTACATGGGTAAAGATGGGGAAAGCAAGGGTTCTACTCCAAGACAGAGAAATCTGGTTTTAGTCCCATCACCACATTAATCATATGGAAAAATCTTGTGAATATTATTGGTTTTTATCTATAAAATGATGCGAATCTTAAAGTGTCTTAAAACCCCACAGATTACTTTGGATGAATGTAACCTAGTTTTTTGCCTCACTGTAATATTCAAATTTTCAAACACTTCTATAGGTTCAATTTCTTGTACCCACCTTCAAGTTCTGCCTGCATTGCAGAGTGAAAGTGCAGCCCCATATAAACTGAGCAGTCCATTACTCCACTGATGACTCCGCATATTAATATGTAGTAGACAAAACAATCACACACCTGCTTCTCTGTGAACTGACTACTTCTCACCTAAAGTGAGCTTCATACTATGTGCTCATCAGACTTAATCCAGTGCAGGGGTCTGCTGGAGGCTTGACTTACACATTACCCCAGGGTTTCACAAACATATGTCTGGTATGAGTATGACTTTAAGCTACTCAAAGGGGGCATCAGTTTCCCTTACTGTGTCTTACTGTTTGATGTGGCATCTCAGGCCCGTTTTATCAGTCTCCTTTTCTATTCTTTCATTATCAATATTTTTCTCACTTTACAAAAGAAAGGCATATTCCTTTCGATTTGTTTTATCATTTTGAAGAACTATCACTTATTGGTTTTGGTGCTAACAAGAAAGTTTCAAAATCATAATGTTAATAGAATATTATGGTTCTAACCATTGGTAGCACAGTTTGGCGTATGTCACATATATTTACAGTTATTTCCTCAAGTAAAATTTAACCATCCTTAACCATGCATTGGGGGAAATTATAATAATCATGAATAAGCCCCCTTCAACATTCAAAAATTTATATCATTTGCTGTTGACTAACAGAACTAATTTCTTTTATTTCTTTTTATTTTTTTTGCATAGAATACATTACGGCATATGCATGTAAATCATTTGTTGTGTATAATTTCTTATAATGTATAAACAAATGAAATGACTTGGAATACTATCTGTATTCTTTTTTCTCTTTTTATGAAAGTCTAAGCCTTCTTGTGTGTTATTAGCCTTATCATTAACATGAATATTGAAAACACTACAATACTCTTCCAGAGTCCATGAAGTCCATAAGTATGAAGCAATTATTTTAAATGAATTACATAGAAATGCTGAATAAGGATTTTTTCCAGTGACTGTTTTTTTGTGGATCACTTTAACTTATTTTATAGCCAAGTTCAGCATTAGTCCTATCTTTTTCTTAATGTAAAATCTAAATATTTAGTTGCATAAGAAGGAAATTGGTAGTGGATTGGAGTATAGTGTTGGGATTATTTTACTGCTACTAGTACATCAACAACCCATTAAAAAGTGGTTCATTTCAGATGAAAGCTCAAATGCATTATTATCTACTAACCATGCATGAAGCATGAATTCAGTTTCTTTCTCCTGGTTTCTCCTTGGGAGTGTCAGCAAGTAGATGGGATCTCTGTATCTCTTTCCGTCACTTTGTCTTTCTTTTTTTTTTAAGATTTATTTTATTTTTTTATTGGAAAGGCGGATATGCAGAGAGGAGAGACAGAGAGGAAGATCTTTCGTCCGATGATTCACTCCCCAAGTGAGCACAACGGCCGATGCTATGCCAATCAGAAGCCAGGAGCCTCTTCCGGGTCTCCCATGCGGGTGCAGGGTCCCAAAGCCTTGGGCTGTCCTCGACTGCTTTCCCGGGCCACAGACAGGGAGCTGGATGGGAAGAGGGGCCACCGGGGTTAGAACCGGAGCCCGTATGGGATCCCGGACGTGCAAGGCTAGGAACTTAACCACTTGCGCCACTACGCCGGGCCCCACTTTGTCTTTCAAATACACCCATCCATCTATTCATACATATATACACTCCTACATACATAATACATAAATCTTCCTAGAAAAATAACAATTATCTTAAAAGTTCACCTCAAAGTGCCTCTGCCTAGGTGCTCCTTTCAACTCTTTTACAAACAAAACCTTTATAAAGTTCCTGTTCTTCAACAGAATCTCACATTTAAACTAGTTTGCCCACCATTTCAGGAAAAGAAAACCAAAATGTGTTTCCACATTCACCAAAAAGTTGCTTACTACACATGGTATGGTTTCACATAATGCCATTCATTTGCCTTGTACACCAAGATTTGATAAAGACAAAACATTGCTGATTTGAAAAAGCATTATTTTATAATCTGCTTTTATTGTAGGCAATGAGTAGATAAATGACAAAAAGATTATAGATGGATAGAAAGAAACATACATTCCTGCACACATACATACATACACACATAATATTAATAGGATTATGAAGATTCAATACCAGATGTATAATCATTGGAACTTTAGTGGATGAAGCAATGGGCAACAATTATTGTCAACATCAACAGGCAAATCAGATTTCTGCATGTTGTTTCCATTATTAAATTTAAAATATTCCAAGTTTTAGTATAAGCTATAGAGGCATGTTGCAAAATAAAATTCAAGCAAAGCAATCACAGTTAGTATCAAAGAAATTAAATGTAATTATGTTTTTTAAAAATACAAAGAAAATGAATACATGAATAAATGCTATATTCTTTATTATAAAAATGCTATAATATCACACATGGAGAAATGCAAGAAGTACGCTGACAGTTGCAATTTTGTTTTGGCATATGTGTATCTGTTAGCTGCTTAATTCTAGGGAATAACTAATAAGGAAAATGTAAAAATGCAGAAGTAAGTCCATTAATTTCTATGTAGTGAAACAAAGACATACTATAAAAATGCAGTAGACTGACATTTAGTATATAATTTAATTTTCATAAAACTTAAAGCTACTAAATATTTAGGAATGTAAAGATAATTGTAATTAGAGAAATCAGTGATATAACTGACAAAACAGCTCTTAATTATCTTAAAAAATGTATGAAATAGGTTCACTAATTTTTTTCAATGGATTCCATTACTTATGGCTTGACTAGTTTTGGAGTCTTTGGAAATACATCAACTGAATATGAAGAAATGGACATTACTATATCCTTAAGCTATTAAAATGTGATTTATAACATTAATGAAAGGTATATATTGTGACTACATTTCCAGCCAGTTTTCAATGAACTTAAACATGTGAAAAGGAACTTACTGTTAATGGTTTATTTCTGTGAAAGGTAGAACAATACAAAGGGGAAAAATACAGAGGAAGTTAGTGCTTGCAACCACTGATCCCCAAATGGCTACATCAGCCAGGTCTGTTCCTGGTTGGATCTCAGAACCACACGTTTGGTACCTTTCAGTCTCATGGGAGGCAAGCACCCAAGTATTGGGTTATCATATTCTGTCTCTGCAGGGATATTAGCACGAAAATAGATTGGAAATGGAATTGCCACATGTAGAACATTATGATGTCAAATCATGACTAGCATTTTGACTCTATCCATTCTAACATTGGCCTCTTAAAAATCAATCCATGTCAATTTTCTGTTTATTTTACATAGTGAATCTTTCTCCAATGAATTATTGGATAAAAGTCAGAGATGGGGAGAAAATATTAAATGTTATTTCTATTAGCACCTCATTCGTACTTTTCTCAATAAACAGCTTTCCAACATAAAATGAAAAAATCAAGCTTAACAGAAATAACTTAATCAAATATGTCCCCCCCACACCAACACATGAAGGTGCATGTTTGTGCTCACACGCACACACACACCAGGCATACACATATCTAGCCATACAAGCAAAAGTGAATTAATGGATTCATTTACTGTCTTCATTAATAGTTAAATGAGAATATCCTAAAACTGGTATTGATTCTCCCTTTTACTACTTCTACATAGCCTTCTAATGTCTATCACCTGGGAAAAATGCATCACAGCATGACCCAACTGAAATAATATATAGCTGTCTTTAATGATATACCAAAATAACTACTAAGCATGCAAGCAGGAAGTCAGCAGTTTCTTAAAAAGAAAAGAGATATTTGGACAAGTGATTCTCTTGAGATTATTATCATTGGGTTCCCATCAAGCAAAATTGAGAACTATCCAGCTTCAGAGATTTACAGAGAAAACATTTAGGAATATGCAATAAGAGAAGAAGTGATAAAAGCTAACAAAACAAAGGAACAGGTGAATATTAGCTTCGGGTTGTTTGTTTGTTTGTTTCCCAAGGAGAACCTGGAAGGAGCTGTTTCAAAGCCTTTAACCTAGAGTGAAGAGATAGAGCTTATCTGGGCAGAGCACCTGAAGATCCATTACTAATATCCATAAGCTTCCAATCAGTTGGCATTTCAAGAATTAGTCACCCAATTAGTACCTGGTTTAAGTAATTCCCCTTTATCCCACATTAGTTTCCCCTATTTTGAGTCAATGCCCATCCCATCTTTTCCTTAAATTAAAACAAAAGAAAATAAAAATGAAAGTGCTGTATACAGCAGCAATCCCATAGTAGGTACAAGCATCACTTCTTCAAAACGACTTCAGATTCCCTCCAGAGTAGAAGCAGTTCTGGAGAGTGAGAAGGAATCACACTTTCAATGTCATCCTCTTCTACCGAAAGGTCAGACATTCAGCAATGGCAAGAGCAAGCTCACCCCTGGCACTGGGAGCCGGTGCATGGCCCCAACACACACCTTCTCTTCCTAGATGCTTCTGTTTCCATTCAGTATGGAAGACTGGTTGGTTTCCTCTACACAGTTGGAATGCGGCTACAAATTTAGCACCTCAAGTAGATTTCTCTTATTTCATGCAAGTTTTTTTCTAGAGATAGAATTAACAATTTACAGAGTATGCAAATATTTATCTTTGCAATTGGTTTCAAATTATTTCATCAGATTATCCTAATATTCTAATATGAAACTGCCCTTTGCTTCATATTCTGCCAACATATCAGACCTTCTATAATCCACACTATTTGTGACACAAAGTGGCAGTTATAAATTAGTTAAATTCTCCATGCTTATCTACCAATATGTTTTCCTAGTTTTATTAGCTATTTCTTTAAAAATGTTCAAGTTTTTATCTCATTAATTCATACATAATTCAATAATTTTATTATTTTAATATCAAATGTTCTTAATAGTATCCTAAATCTGTTTTTCTTGCAGTGTTTCTTTTTCCTTTCTGATGAGATTACTCTTTGACATTGTGTTGTGCATGAATATTTTCTCCACAGTGAATCTGAGTTTTCTTTTGCTGTAGAATCAGTAGCTGGAATTGACTCATAACATTTTAGCTCTTGCTTCAGTCCTTGATTTCATTGGAGAATATATGGCTTACCTTTGGGCTGGTTCATGGTGGCCCTGAGACTTTGTTTCCCTCTAAAACCTAAATGGGAACTTACTCTAAAGTCAAACTTAGTTTACCATTCCCTTCCGTTCTCACCTCTTTACTCCTTGTTTCTTTAAAATCATATTTCAACTTACAGTTGTGTGCTAGTATGTGTTTATGTTTCTTCCTCCTGCATCTTTATTCACCTTTTAATTTAAATTAACACACTCATGTAAAACACACATATCGTTGTAATTTATTTCATACTTTCCTTTGGTAGTTCTAGTAGCAACATTTAAAATGTATCTACTTCACTATTCTGTTGGAAGGATCTGTCTCTAAGTATACATTGTTTTATCCTGCAATTAAAGATCCAGTTGTATTTCTGCCAGTTTTGTAACTCGATGCTTTTCAAACTGCATGGCATAAAAATAATTCTGTAGGTTATAAGAGTATGCATCAAATACAGAAAGTGATTTATTATTTTGAATTTGTTAAATTATACAGAAGAACTTTAATAAACCTTATAAAATGCATTATTGTGTTCTGAGGATGAAAAGCAAGAGACTTTTTTTTTTATTTTTTTTAGTTTCTCTCCGGTATCTCTTGGCTATTTAATAATACATGCAAACTAAGTTAATTGTTTGAATGATTAATATATTAACTTATTAACATAAATTTTACAAACTGTTAATTCTTTAAAAAAATTTTTTTTACAAACTAGTAATTCTCAAGACACATCTCAGAACCTTTGATACACATGTACAAGTTTCACAGTGAGTATCCCATGGTTTCTATATGCATGTGTGTTTTATTATTAACAATACAATAGGATTATTATGCATAACCAATTCAAATATGCTTATTTGTTTATTTATCTACTTAGAGTCAACCAGCACCCTCTGACTTTGATTTACTGATGAATAAGGAAAAGTGGAATGAAAATGAAATTATTTCCATTCTTGATTAAGTATGAAAAGCAAGAGACTTTGAAGAATCATTTCTCTTAGCGACTTTAATAAGTGTATATTCTCAGGGCTGATGTTATGATTTGTATTAAGCAGCCACCCATGAACCCAACATCCTTTCTAGGTGCCAGTTCATACCCTGGATGCTGCATATCTGATCCAGTTCCCTGTTAACATTCTGAAAAAGAAAAACAGGATAATACTGCCCTAATACATGGGCACCTGCCACCCATACGAGAGACCCGGATGAAGTCTCCTCATCCTGCAGTTCCTGGGATCTAGGTTTCCTTGTGGCCAATTAGGAGGTGAACCAGTGGATATGAGACCCCCTTCCTCTTCCCTTCCTCTCTTTTTTCTCTCTCTGCCTCTATCTTTCTCTCAATAAAAAATAAAATATTAAAAAATCAACAGCAATAAAATGTATATTTTAAAAAATATTTTACTCAGACCATTAAGGTGCAATGTTGGAACAATGCTTGAAAACCTGAGACACAGAATCTGAAGTCTGTCTCAGCTCAAATCCCAGACATGCCAACAGTAAAAAATGCCCAGCAAGGAAGATTTCAACCAATTCATGCAAAATGCATATTATGAGAAAACTGAGCATTGCTTTTATACATATTTGTACCAAAACAAACTGATACAATTTTAGTCCTCTTCTCCACAAAGATGAATTTCCCTCCTTTAATTAGTACTATTGAATAGTTTGCTAAAATAAACTGAATAAGTTACTAGATATTATTAGCATCTACATTAGAAATTGTTATAGATGATGGACACTGCATATATGTTTGATCACTGAATGAATAAATTCCTAAAGGAAAGAATTACTACCTCTTTACGTTGTTTTTGTTTGTTTGTTTTTATTATTACTCCTAAGTTACCTTCATAAGTGTCTGAGAAATACAGTGCTTTCTGAGTGGAAGGTTGAGAATTTCTACCAAAAAGCTAAGATTCAATTAAATAATGTGGTATATCAAGAAGGACTAAACAGTGTGCACTAAATGTGGTTATAATAATCATTCTTGGAACGTAAAAGAGGAAGATATCAACCACAGTGATTAAATTAACTTTAGAGCAAGTCATTTGATGTTTTTTTACAGTCATATTTCAATGATACACCTTCATTGAAGCTTAATCCTTCTCAGTGAATGTTATTAGCAAACCTGTCATTATAGAGCAGACCAGAAATCTGCTTAAAATGATTTTCATAACATTGCAATTTAATATTGAAAAAAATTTTAAAGGCTTTTTAATTTTTTCTCAATGAACTATGATAGTACTAATGGAGGGCTGAGGCCCTTAATAGGTAGCTGTATATTTTAAGAAAGCAATAGTTAGTAAATAGTAAGTTAGCAATAAAACATTCATTAAAAAACTTTCCTGTAGTTCAACATTTTCTGCATATTTTCTGTAATGAAAGTTGAATCTAGGGATTAAATGAGGCTTGTCTTTCATATGTAAAAAAGACTTCCTGAGAAAAGCAATATCTTTTTCTGTAAGATTTATTTTATTTTTATTGGAAAGGCAGATATAGAGAGGAAAGACAGTGATGAAGAGTTTGTGTCCATTGATGTACTCCCAAGGGGGCTACAAAGGCTGGAGCTATGCTGATCCAAAGCCAGAAATCCAGAGCCTCTTCTGGGCCTCCCACGCAGGTGCAGGGTCCCAAGGCTTTGGGATATCCTCTACTGCTTTCCAGGCCAAAAATAGGGAACTGGAGGGGAAGCAGGGCCACCAGGGTTAGAACAGGCTCCCATATGGGATCTGGGCACAGGCAAAGTGAGTATTTCAGCCTCTAGGTTACTGTGCAGGGCCCAAAAGGTAGTATCTTATTCCATGAGGATACATATGTCTTGTCACTTTGTGTGATTTTTAGCAGCAATTATCGATGAATGCCTAGACTCATTAATTCACTAGGGATTCAGAAAGGTGATGTATAATTCTTTCTGCATTTACTAGCTGTATGACTTCCATAAGGAGAAATTCATGTGGTTACTCAATGAAATGTTTCATTTAGAAAAGCATGTAAATGTTTAACATGTGCTCTCCCTGGCTTTCTTTCTCTTGATCTTTAAAACTGTCATTTTCCAAGAAGGAAAATGCTTTTGATGTCCTAAACTAATGCACTTAAATATCCCTACATATATGCACATATTTATAACCATTGGGGAAGCTACTCTGCATTATTTTATAAAGATTTATTTATTTTTATTGCAAAGTCAGATATATAGAGAGGAGGAGATGCAGAGAGGAAGATCTTTCATGCGAATTTTCACTTCCTAAGTGACCACAGGATCCCAATGTTTTGGGCCATCCTCGACTGCTTTCCCAGGCCACAAGCAGGGAGCTGGATGGGAAGCGGGGCTGCCGGGATTAGAACTCTCCATTATCAATGCTCAGATTATTTTAAATGTCAGTACAAACAGAGTAAATTCAATGTCATTCTGTTTATTTTTTGGCTAAAGGAATGGATTCAACTATGGTGCAACAAAGCCCTGATTCCTGCTCTAGGGCATGGCATTTTATAGCGCCAATTTGTGCCATAGCCATGCTCACTGTTTTTATATGAACTACATATATAACATTTACAAACTAAATACGATGCGTTAATACCATATATTCATATTAATACCATGCTTACACTTTATCAAGCAGGATGTAGGGATGTCATTTTTGTTTCACATTTGCCTTTTCTTTTGCCTATGGTGAAAGATATGTAAAATGCTGAGGATGATATAAGTTGTATGACTTATTTGCAGTATCTCATAATAGCAAAACAGAAGTGGTAGAATAATATTAGTGGCATTGTTGATAGCAACTCAAATTCTATTTATATTTCCTATTGTTCTTGATTGCTCAAATGAATGTCCAGAAAAATTAATCTGCTGAAAATATGTGACGGGTAACTGTCCTATGTGGTTACACATCTAGTCAGTTACTGATGTGTGTTCATTTTATTGTTGTTTTTACTACTCTTATAACTTATTTTTATGAATAAGTTAGGAACAATTCTTCAAAACAGCTGTGTTTACACAGAAAACCCATCAAAAAGAATTATTCACAGAAATCTAGCTTTTATTTGCTAATCTTTATGTTCTATTAATCCTATGTAAGTGATCTTTTTAATAGTTTTCTTTGGTCTTCTAATTCGAATTTTTTTCATTAGTATATACATATGATGTAAACCAGTGCACACTTACTTACAAAATAGGCCTCACTATACAGTGAAGTTGCCATCATGAGACATGACAAATAAGTCATTTGGGATCTTCTGATATTCCTACAGTCACTGAAACCTTTTTAATTAGGAGGAGTATATAATGTGTGTGTAGATGTATATATTTTTCTTTACACTATTTATAAAAAGAATATCAGTCCACTACAATATCGAGAGCTATAATATATAGCATTGTTTGGTTTTTAATTTTGTTACACAACTTAAAAGCATTTCTTAATGATGAATATGCTAGGCCATTTAGAGAATTGATACATGGGTACGGGTAGCTTCAGTCCTTGCATAATATGCACAGAATAGTCCATTGTAGATCAATTCACTCTCTAGCAGCTTTCTAAACCGGGCATGCGCTGCTCTCCCATGGGCATTATCAGTGATGTTTGTTCAACCTCAAGTCTGCTGCCCTGTTCCTTCTCTATGGATTGCAAAGCTACAAGAATGCACTATGCACCTGGTTTGGTTTTCTCCACATTCATTTCATATACCCAACTAGAATGTATCTTCACTTATTTATACTTTTCGTGTAGTTCATGAGTTTTTGTTCCTTTAAAATAATTGACTTATTTATTTTTGAGAAAACCAAAGAAATGTTCTGCTGCCATCATACCAGTTTGTTTCATAATATTTATTTATTTATGAAAAATGTTTAGTTGCTATATAATGTGTGTGGATAAAGTTTTTTAAGAGATGTGCTTTAGAAAAAGAAACAGCTTCTCAGCCACTGCACATCCATTTCTGTAGAATCAGAATGTCTGTAAATTATTTAAAATCTGGAAGAATTCTATATAAACCATTTCTTACCTAAATTGGTGAAGAAAAGAGTGTTTTTTTTGGGGGGGGATTTGCATTTGTGAAAATGTTATGTGGAATCAGTTGCTTGTATTTTATTAAGTATTTTTAACTGTTCAATATCTTCATTGCAATATGAAATTCATTAAGACATTCATGTTTTCTTAAAACAATATTGAATTTGAAAGTGGAAAATCCAATGTGGAAAAACACCAGCTCTGTGGACATTTAGCTTGAGTTGGGACACTGAGACAGCCCTTTCTCACTTCAGAACGCTTGGATTCAGCATTCACATCTGGCCCCTGAGTCCATCTTCCTGCCACCCATATCGGAGGTCTGGGCTGAGTGCTCGGCTTCTGCTTTGGGCCATGGTCTTTCCCCAGGCCAGCCATAACCAAATCTCAGAAGCTGCAGGTAGGCATGTGAGAAACATGCTAGCAGATACCTCTTTTAGAAATGTCTCTTTCTCCTCTTCTCCTTCTCTATCATTTCAAGTAAAGCAAATCTTGTTTATTTGCAAATATTTTAATGGTGTGAATATATGATCACAAGGCACTAATGAATATATGATACACTGACTGAAAATGGGATTACTCAGAATTCTAAATCTATTCAATGTTCAATTTAATGAGTGAGTGATAGACTCACATTGTTTCTTTGGGTTCTGCTGATTTGAAGAATTTGGATTTATTCCCTGCTTTTTCACAGTGTTCACTTTCCAATTTTCTTACATTTACCTGAGCTTTCCCTCTCTGCTTTTACAGTTAAGAACAAATGTAACTACGGTGTTTTGTTCTGTTTTTAGCCAATAATTGTATTTAGAAAACTGAGGATAGGGAAATTAACAAACATGACAAGGTTAGAGAGTTTACTGGACTTTGCAAATTGTATTGCACTAGTGCCTGTTGTTTTTCCCTCCTTCATGAACTGTTAATTAAAAACCTCTTTGAGTGCATTAATTCACTAAATAATTACTAGCTACATACTTACTATGTCTAAACATTGTACTTGATTCTAGAACCACAAAATATCCAGTCCAAATGGAAGAGGCTATGGATCTGCTTTTCATTCTCTATTTTTTTTTTTATGAAATTGAATAGAATAACTCAGTTTTGAAATCTATCCCAAATTATCATCTTTGATACCCTTTTTATTACTCTGGGCCATTCACTTTTTCTGTTGTAGCTCTCTTCACACATTTCTTCAGGGTTTTTTTTTTCCTTATATAAATATAGGCTTCTGAAGAAGGTATAACATTGATAGCTTATGTTGCATGCTTTATCAGTAATGATGACTCTGAAATGATTTTAACTAGAATTATTAGCATATTAATTGGTCTTTAAGTCTAAGATATTTATTAGGAGTTTTTCAATACAATTATTTATTCATTAATTTCAAATGTTTTTGAGCATGTACAATACACTAGGTATTAAATTTAATCCTTGGAGATGTACAGAAACAGTAGCTGATCACAGAGAACGTTCTGGGAAGGACAATATGCACTTACATGCATGCATCTACATATGCAGAACAATACACATGCAGTGAGAACAGCCAGCAATTCATTTTAGCTGGAATTTTATTATATATGGACAAAAATTTTAAATAGTAAAATAATCTTTTTTAGTTTCCTTTAAATTTATAGGTTCAATTTTTAAATCAGTAATTATTAGTCACACTTACAATTCAAAATTCAATTCTGATGTGCCAATTTAATTTAATACTCACTTGCTAAGTTAAAAATCCTTGCAGCATCTCTTTCTCCTCCTTGATGGTGCATTTTATTAATTTACTTTGTCTTGTCTTATTTTGATTCCATTTCCTCAGGTCACTCGTTTTTAGCAATCCTCACAGTTTTGCAGATTGGTCTATTTTTACATCTTTCTTGATTTTGCTTATGGAAAAGATCATTAATGGACTATTCTTGCAAATGAGAAATAGCCTCGACATTATAGTCCCATTGATCCTCATGTATTAACTATGTTCCTTGTTAAATGAAGGCTCTTGTATCTCACGTACTTATTCTCTTTCCACGTTTTCTTTTTTTTTAACCTTAAAACAGAAAGTCATTTTAATACAAATCAAAATGTTTACAGCTATCAACTATTGGGGATACAGATGTTTTATATGAAAATAGTAAGAAAGTAGAGAAAAACGAGAGTCTCTGAAAGTAGGGTTGCAAATATCTATTACAGCAAAAATTCTACTAAAACACCATACATTAGTCAACTTAGAGAACATTTCTAACTGATGAAAATACATCTGTTTTGAAAAGTGACTTTTTGTCCTGAAAACCACAATTACTATTTATTTGTATTAATGCTTGTTTTGTCTCACTATGTCTACCATGCCAAAAACAAAGAAAGCAGTCTAACTAATCATTTATTTGAATCTCTGTTTCCAAAGATAACTACTCAAAATCTTACAGTCCCAATTATCTTATCCTGCATTCAGTGGGAAAAGATAAATCCAAGTTATACCCTCATTATCTTCCTGTGTCCTTACTGGTAATGACATTTTCCATTTTAAGCAGAATTCTATAATTGACTTTCATAAAATGAATTAGATTTTTTTTTGCTAGCCTTCTTGGTTTGTAGCTAACAAGAAAAACATTGAGATGGGAGTTAGAAATCAACATGTTTGTATTCCCATATATGACTGCTACATCCATTAAGTTTTGCCACTCAGAGTGTCCATTGCTTAACTGGTAAATGTTTCGCAGACATACACCTGTATAATAAAAGCCAACAGGCTAAACATTTATGTATTTCCTTAAAGGTAAAAACACAATGATGAATTTTAAGTAGCATAACATGTTTCAAATACTAGAGTTAATAATGACAGCTACACATTTTATAGCCACAATTATTCATTACTGTTCAAACATATATTGTTTCTGGTTAACTTTTTCTGATTTTTTCATATAATGAAAAATTACCTTGTGAAATATTATTGTTTTTATATGCCTACTTGCTTACTGCATAAGATATGCATACTCTTATATTTATCATACATTTGGAAATAATTTGATGGTTTATCCCTATCAATGCGATGCCATTAAATGTACGACAAGCAAATGACTGTAGAAAGTAAATTATTGAATTTACTTTGGGATTAGTGTGTGTGCTTTTACTTGTGGGGAGGAAAGATAGCGTGAAGATTTTCCAGATTGAGATACGGATCTCATGGATGAAGTAAAGGATCAATGAAGAGGGTATATAGGAATGCTTGAAGACTTCAGAACAATTAAAGTTTAGAACAGGATCATGAGAAATGCAACAAGACATCCTTGGAACAATTATGCGTGTTCCAGGAATAAGCTTGAATGACCTTGGTGCCATTGGCAGTAATCAGGTTGGAGGACCATGTGATTTGAAGGCAGTGGCCCATCCGTGGCAGGCGGGTGGTAGGATTTGGTATTCAACCAATGGTGCTCCCTATAGGAAATCTAAGCAGCACAGTTTCATGGCTGCCACATCATATTTCAATGGACCTTGAAGAGATGATTTTGAATGTTCTTACACATCTATATGATAAATGTTGGGCTGATGTGTATGCTAATTGTTCTGATTAGATTATATGCACCATTAGAAATGTGTCAGTAAATATAAACATCTGCACTTACTATGTCAATTAAAATAAAAGAGGGGCAGGTGTTTGACACGGTGGTTAAATCCATGTTTGGGATGCCTACATTTATTGACCGAAGGACCTAGCTGAACTCCCTGATCCTCTATTTATCATCCAGTGTCCTAACCATGCACATGGGGGCAGGCAGTAGGAGATGCCAGAAGTGCTTGGATCTCTGCTACTCATATGGGGGTTTCTCTCTCTTTGAATAAAGTTAAGAATAATTTTTTTAGGGTACAATTAAAATAAATTCAACTGTTATTTCCACAGGTTGAAGGATTGTTAGAAGTAGTCAAAGTTTCAACCCTACAGATTTCAAGTTAATATTGTATCATGAACATTTCGACGGAATTCAAATTGTCAAAGATTTAATAATTGTTGCATAAGGTTCTGTTTCTGTTTCCACTTTGTTGGTATGTGAAGATTCCTTGAGAGTTGTTGGAATGATTAAGTACGCAGTTGCTGGCGCTATTAGAGCAGATGTGATGGAGACAAGGCAATGTGCTGATCAAATACCCTCACAGACTGGGGTAGACCCCACACTGCAGGCAGGGCTGCATGGGTGTGGAACCAGAGAGGGAGCCAGGTATTTAGTAGGGGAGAAGTGGAAAGATGATTTCCAAAGGAGGTGACTCTCTAGCCTGAATGATGCTGACAAGGAACTGAATCCAGCTAGTTAATAACCAGGAGTATGTAGGGAACATCTTGGCCTAGCAACCTTATGGCTGAGGCAAACTAAGGACACGACCTCCAAGAGTCTCCCCAATTTCGCTAGATGGCACATCAGTAAATAATACTGAGTTATTTAACTTTAGGATGAAATTAAGTTAAAATGTTAGAATCAAAATGTCATTAATTTATTTTAATATTTAATTCATTATTTTTTATGTAAGTATTGAAATGTTTTAGTAAATTTACAACAGTTACCAAATGCCAAGTCCTAGGTCCTGGTGCCAATTCCAAATAAAAAAGACAAGATTTGAGAGTAAAGAAGGAGAAAATTTAACCTACAGACATATGAAAGAGTTGCAGATCATCTCAAATGCTATCCTGCTGGCTGAGGACAGTAAGACTTTTAAGGAGACTATGAAGGAAGCTGAATTACTGAGCCAGATGCTGAAACCAGTGCAGATCTACTATCTCCTAAAACACCACTACAGTGCACTGAACAGCTAGGAGAAAAACAATTGTTTGGTTGAAATCTGATAGAGGCAAAGGATGGTGTTCAGCGACCCAGTGTTTGATGAATGAAGTCACTCAGCCTAGAGCCCGTGCTTATTGTGCCATAAAGGAGTTATCCATGCTTCTATGCATTGTGTTACTACAGATTCAAGCCTAATGGGCAAACTGACCAGCAAGAGAAAGCCACTGCACCTTGCTTTCTTAGTATCTACTTCTGGAATTCACAAGCAAGCATTTGTATATGCTTAAACTCTCAGTCACAGGCTCAGTAGTTTGCTTTTCTTCATCAGATTATGAAAAGGAATTGGAAGAGGTATTACTGTATGTTCAGAATATTTTTTGTGATTGAGATAAATTCTGTTGGCCTTTTAGAAATATGTTTCGTAAAAAAATCAATAGAAATATTTAAATGCTTGGTAAACATTATTCAGCCCTTTCCCAAAAAAGCAACCTATCAATAGTGGTTTATGTTAGATAAATTTTCAATGTCATTGTTACATTATATTGTAACTTAACATGATACATGTGGCAATGTTAATCGATGGGTGCATTCTGTCTTATTAAAGAAACAAAAAGTATTTGGGGCCTAAACTGCTCTACACGATGTACCAATTGTACCAAATAAATTATAGATAGATTTAAAAGGTGCATATTTAAGAATATAAAAGAAAACATATCAGAGAGAGAGAGATCTTTCATCCACTTTAAATTTTCAGAAATGGGAAGTTTTTTATGCTATCACAGATAGAACTGTGTATGGGTATCCCTGAATTATTGTATCAATGGTCTTGAGTTTTGTTTTTATTTATGGTTGAATAAAGATTCTCTGATATGCTAAACTTTATCCACAAGCACTGTAAACAAGCATCTTTAGAATGGCAAACAGGGGGAATAGATTATCTGAGACTTTTCCTCTCCTTCTGAAGACTTTAAGTCTAAATGCTAATATTTTCTACAAAGAGCAGTTGTTGAGTGGTAACTGGACTATGAGTCTCTTTCTTCCTTCCAAGATATGAACTGGAGGAAAAAAATCAAAGGAAGTTTCTGAGCAGTAATTTACTTTCAGATATGATTATAAGGACATCTTTTCCTCCCTCCTACAAAGTGGGATGATTTCTACTGTAAATCTGTGTGGTTCATGCTATGCAAGAATGTACATAAATCTCTGGAAATATGAAAGAAGCTGAGTATGTGTAGAAAGACATTATTTAGGAGAAACTGAAGAGAACTCACAGGAGATTAAAGGCTGGTGCAAATACTTGAAGCAAATGCAAGGCTTGTGATAGGCTGGAAGCGCATAAAAGAGCAAGATGAAGGCAGCTTGTTGGTGGTGGGTCATGGTGAGTGGGATGCACGGTCAGGGTGAATGGCACAGACCAAGTCCATTTTGCAAAAGGTTCACACAAGCAGTGAATCACGCCAGTAATTGATCTCCTTCAGTCAAGCCAGCACTTGCACGTTTTTCATGCATGTATGTTTTTTGCACCATGGTCTACTCACAGCAAATTAGTGTGGGAAGGAGATAGTAAAGGAGCAAATCTGCAAATAAAGCTGCCATATGACCTAGCTATCCTGCTCTTCGAATACGTCCAAAGGAAATGAAAACTGCATATGAGAAGGGGACCTATAATCCTATATTTACAATAGCACAATCTGCAATAGCAAACACATGGAAACAATTCAGAAACCCATACAAAGTGGACTGGTTAAAAAACTGTGCTACATCTACTCCATGGAATATTACTCAGCCATTAAAAAGAATGAAATCATATCTTTTGTAACTAGATGGTTCCAACTAGAGACCATTTTGCTCAATGAAATAAGCCAATCACCAAAGGATAAATACCATATATTCTCTCTGATACTAGGCAGCTTTCATGCACATTGTAAGATCAATAACCCTTTCGATACTGTTTATTCTTCATCCCATGGTGCTTTGATGTTTTTGTTTTCATTTGTCATTTCTTCCAAATATTTGCTTTTCTCTCATCAAATTCATTGCTGTCTCAGGAGACGCACTGTGCAATCATTTTATCCAAGAAGTTTTTGTGTTTTCTTCACCCATGCGTTGGTTATTCAGTGGCATGTGTTTTGACTCCATGGTGTAGTTGGAGTAATAGAAACTACCACATCCAGATGAGAAGACACAGTGCAACACGTATCCCTACTTGCAAATCAAAGATGAACTCCCAGTGAAACTCTAGACATTTCTAGACAATGGGATGCTGGAATGTCCTGTCAGAAGTATAATTAAATAACAGATTGATGTTATTAATGTCTGCTTATGTAGGACTATAGTATTGTAACATTACAGGGAAAATCAGTTGGGGTGGAAATTTTGCGGAGAGGGGTGGGGAAATCCCATACTCTATGGAATTGAACCATAAAAATTGAAATAAAAAAATATACAGAAGCAATTTTGAATTAAAATGGTAGGCCAAATACGTGCTTTGTTGTCACAGTAATACAAAAATTATGGCCTAGTTTTTTGTGCATCCTTAATAATATGTCCTTCATTTTAACTAGAAAGTTTCTTTTAACTTTTCAGATCATTTGGAAAGCATTCAACTGAATTTGTTTTTTTCTCTTCCAATTTTTATTGTGTAATACAATAATCGTATTTTTATCATTCCAAACTCAAGCTTTTTAATTGCTTTTTAATTGATTTTCAGTAAGGATTTGACAAGGAAATAACAATAAAATCTATTTATTTCATTATTTTTCCTCTAAAGTTTGAATTATTTATCTTTTAAGTTAGACAATGTTGCTTATTATCACTCCAATCATGATGATATAAATAAACACTTTTCTGTAGGTTACAATTATGTTTAAAATTGTAATTTCTTCTGTTACTTCTTCCTTTAGGTATGGAAATCATCTATGTGTGCTATTAAAAATGTATTAGGTGAAAAAAATTATTAGGTGGCTGGCATTGCGGCATAGTGAATGAAGCTACCACTTGCAACACTGACATAAAAAAATGGGCCTTGGTTTTCAGTAACAATTGCTTTACTTTAAATTCAACTCCCTGCAAATACAACCTGGGAAAGCAGTGAAAGAAGGCTCAAATTCTCAAGCCCCTTCAATCACTTAGGAGACCCTGATGAAGCTTCTGACTCCTGTGACTGCATAGTAAGCCAGCAGATTAAAGATTTCTTTTTATCTCTCTCTTCCACTTGGACTTCCAAATAAATAAAGCACATCTTTTAAAATGAGTTTTTTTTTTTTTTTAAATCTGGCACGGTAGCCTAATGGGTAATGTCCTTGCCTTAGACGTGACAGGATCCCATATGGGCTCCTGTTCTAATCCTGTAGACCCCACTTCCCATTCAGCTCCCTGCTTGTGGCCTGGGAAAGCAGTCGAGGATGGTCCAAAGCCTTCGAACCCTGCACCCATGTGAAAATCGTGGAAGAGGTTCCTGGAGCCTGGCTTTGGATCTGCACAGCTCTGGCCATTGCAGCCACTTAGGGCTACTTCGATGGATGGAATATCTTCCTTTCTGTCTTTCCTCCTCTCTTTTATATCTGACATTCCAATAAAAATAAAACAAATCTTGTTTTACAAATGAGTTTTTTAGATGCCCGAAATTAGCAGAAGAAAAATTATGGTCTGACTAAAAGTGCATCCTCGTTCTTACCACTCCGCTGTCCATTGCAGTTTGCATTAGGATATCATGTCTTGTACCTTCCGCCTCACTGACAGTTCTGAACATACTTTCACAATTGTCTCTTTGACGTCAAATGTCTTTTCTTTCATCCTATAATTGACATTTATTTAAACAATAACTTTCCCCTGATTTTCACATTTTCTGTCATTATATTTTTTGGTGGTATCTTCCATAAGCCTCTGCAGACCCACACTACACTATATGAACTGCATGAATGGATTACACTGAGTTTCAGATTCAGTGTTTCCAAACAGAAACATAAGTCAAAGGCTTACAAAAGAAAAAAGAGACAAATATCCCCATTTCTCTATGGAGTCCTACAGTCAAAGTAACTTAAAGCCCTCACCTCATCTAGCAGCTCACCACAGAGTTCTTCCTCTGTCAGGTCAGCTAAACACTGTGTTCTTATAACCTTAGAAGTGTAAATGGTAAACAAACCTTAGTTTTAGACTGTCAGTTAATTTTAAAACTTTGTGATTTTGAAAATCATCTCTTTATTAAATTCTACTCCAGTGATCCAAATGTGAGCATGCCATGCTTCCTAGCAGGATCTTAACTAACACAATGTTGAGTTCTTCCTAATGGCATCTGGCTTCTTGCCACATTATTTTGAAATTAAACTCGCCTTGCTAAATCTTCCACGTGCCCCTTCGTTCTGACTGGAAACTAGTCCATTTTGGTTATTAATATTGACATCATCACTAAATCCAATGCAAGCAGAATGTAGCCTGAGAATATACAGTTCATGAAATGAGGGGGAAAAAGCATGAAAATCTGGGCGGGAGGCACCCTAACACATCAGCTATAGTAACCATGTAACGCATTTACTTCATCCTGCTTTGAGCCTTTTTAAGTTCATCTTCCATGAAACCAGCACCATAAAAATCGTCCAAAGTACTAATCAATCAGGACCAATGTTGAGACTGTCAGAAAAGCGGCTGCTTAGGAACTAATATCCCACATTGGAGAACTTTTGGCCCATGTGCCTGGTTCCTTCCTCCCATATGATACATTCGGATGAATTTCCTGGCTCTGGCTGCAGGCTAGACTTTCCCTGCCTTTGTGACATTCTGAGGAGCAAATTAGCCCTCTTTTTTTTTCCTCCTTGTCTCTGTCACTCTGGCTTTCGAATAAATAAATAAATAGAAAGATAGATAAATAAGCAAACTATAGTAGCATTGTTAATAAAGTCCTACATAGAACACCTCAACAGCTCCATTTGCTGTAAGTTCCTGGAACTCACAATACCTTCCACAACGGCTTACTATCTCCATAATGATATAGGAGATATTTGATATGAATATGTGAGTCAAGGCAAAACAACAACAACAACAACAACAAAAACATAAGTGTCATATGGTAAGCAAAAATAACATGTTTGTTGTATCTGGATTTTAATGTGAATGACCCAGAGGGAAAAAAGGAGAGTAATTCAGAGATGTAGTGAGTGTATATCATCGCGATGTCTTTAAAATATATTTTTCCTGGGCTGGTGTTGTGGCATAGCTACCCAATCCTCTGCCTGTGTATCAGCATCCCAGTTGGGCATGAGGTTTTCCCTGCTGCTTCCCTTCCTCTACAGCTCCCTGCTGGCAGCCTGGGAAAGCAGCAGGACGGCTGATGTACACTTCGGATGGGCCCAGCTGTGGTTTTTGAGGTCATTTGGGTGTAAACCACTAGATGGACAATATCTCTCCATCTTTCTTTCTCTCTCTTTGTAAATCTGATTTCCAAGTAAAAGGAAAAAATCTTTTTAACAATAATCTTCCTGAATGAATTGAATCTATGAATAAATGAGTGTGTAAGCACATACCTGCAAATAAGCAGTTATCTATCTTTCCATTTATTTATTCAAAAGCCAGAGAGACAGAGGCAAGGAGAGAAATGCATATCCCACGTGAGTGCTTTGAAGAACAAGCATTCAGAAATTACCTCAAATACATGTTACTAAGAAGTCATCCTTCTTCCCGGCCTCCTTTTGTACATCAGTTGCAATTATTACAGTGTCTATGAAGCACTTTTTTGAGAGCCATATACTGACACAAAGCAATGCTTTTCAGTAAAGGCAACAATACAGTCTACTTGTTATAATATGTATGATTAGTCTAAGATTGACCTCAAAGCGATCACAGGAAAACTTAGCAAACCAGATAAAAATAATTTTCTAAGCAGTAACATGAATAGAAAATCGTAAATGTTAACTTTGAGACAACAAAGCGATTTCAGTGGTGGTATTAGTATCAGTTTTCCAATTTCAGTGACATCATAATGGAAATGAACAAGGCTCACTGGTGTCATTTCACTATGTGCTTTGGTCTAATGACATCTCTATGAAGTTTACCTCGTTCTCATTAATAAAGTCATACTGTACAAATAAATACCTTAGATAAACATGTATTTACATTTCTTCATGGGACCATTAAGTTTGAAAATAAAGAAACTTTGATTCAGGCATCACTTTATATTATACTTGTATATTATACTTTATTTCATCTGTGGCAATAAATAAGAGCACAGGATATGTTAACCCTGGTTATGTAACAAACACCTTTCACATGGTGGTAAACTAATGGAGTTTTATACTGTGTAAAAATATGCCTTGGTTAAATACATAATTTGAAAGTAAATAAACTTTAATCCAGGTTTCACTTTAAATCAGATATCTATGTACTAAATTCGACTTCTATTTTAGTATAAGTATATACAGCAGAATGTGTTCAATCAGGAAATGAATGCATGTTCTTCAACTCGGAGTAAACCAATGAGCTGTTTGTAGAGTAATTCTCTTTCAATATGTCTGTTTTGAAGAACAATTGACAGGCATGAGAATGTGCTAATAGACTTAATCTAACTCTTAGTGATACATTCTGTCACAAACTGTCAATAATGTACTTTTAAGTTTAACTTTGTAAATTTTATGTTTATTTAAAAGTTGAGGAGAGCCCATGTACATGTGGGGCATGTTCAGAGGTGGAGTATATGAGGAGGTGAAAGACCAGGGAGAGGGCAATGTTTTTGCCTGCCAAACTGTGCCTGGGGATGAGATTGCCCCTCAGTGTGGCAAGTGGTGATATGATCTTGGGAGTGGGAATGGTTTCATAATACCCCCCCTTGGTTCCCTGGTGAAGATAAGTCTTGCAGGGGGGCAGAGGGATTATTTTATAGATAGATATTCAGGTGGGATTTACAGAGAGCAGAACTGCGGCTTCCTGCTCATGACCCTGTAATAGCTACCTAGCTATCCCATGTCATTCCCCTCTCAGAGATTTATCACTCTTAATCTAAGGGCTGCTGAAAGATACAAATTCATTATGTCTTTTGTAGTTACTTCCTACTTATTTGCCAATCTCAAGTTTGGAACTCTGTCTCATCTAATGGATGTTTCTTACAAGGTGGAAACTTCCATCCAGTGCCAACAGTACACACATGAATCTTCATTATTACTCAGAAACTGTTGGCTTCTTTACACAGGAATAAGCACTGAATACGGTCTACTCATGCAGCATGTGCATTGGGGCTACACCACACACCCATGAATGTTGTTCCCCAAGAACATGGATCCAGATATATATGAAGTCATCATGAGATGAGGGATGCAATTTCATGCCAATGAAAAAGCAATTTGTGTGCCTCCCTGCACAGGAGGTACTGTGACCTGTCCGAGGCAGCCATAGTATATCTGCTTGGGCTGTCACATTCACTGTCAGGTTCACAGCAGCCTGGCCCATAGACTTCCTCTAAACAACTCTGCCCAGCCTGCTCCAACCCTGGTTGTCACAAGAGCTGGATTTTAATTATTTGTAGCATAATTAGAAATGTATATTTAATTATACACATATATAATTGGAAGGTATATAATAATATAAGAATTATAAGTGCTCTTTTAGTCAAATAGGAAGTATTATCAAGAAGTAATATATTCCTGCTTTATTCAGTTGACATTAACCAGTTAAAGTATTGAGTTAACCAACAGGATAAGATAATCCAAAGAGACAGTGAGACTCACAAGAATCTTGCTCAGAAAAAACTTACTCAGAATCAACTGTGCACTAATTAAGTTTAGAGGTGTTTACAGGGCCTGGTGCTGTGGGCTAGTAACTAAAGTCCTTTCCTTGCAAGTGCCAGGACACCATGTGGGCACCAGTTTATGACCTGGCTGCTCCACTTTCCATCCAGCTCCCTGCTCTTGGCCTGGGAAAGCAGTAGAGGGTGACCCAAAGCCTTGGGACTCTGCACCCATGTGCAGAGACCTGAAAGAAACTGCTGGCTCCTGGCTTTGAACCTGCTCAGCTGGCCGTTATGGTCACTTGGGGAGTGAACTAGTGGGTGGAAGATCTTTCTCTGTCTCTCCTTCTGTAAATCTGACTTTCCCATAAAAATAAATAAATCTTTTAAAAAGGTGTTTGCAGATGGAAGCCTATGATGAACTGTAGAATCTTCTATTACAATAAAACTATACTTCCAGCTTCTTTTCTCCCTGTGGGACTTGCGCTTCTGGTTTAATATTATGAGGTATCAAATGGTTTTCTGTTGAGTCCCCAACACAGTGGGAAATATGAAATGCACCCGTTTATGCCCTGATGATTTCATCACTTATGTTTAGTAGATTACACATATATTATGTATAATATATCACACATAAATGTAGAGGCTGGCCTTCATATGTACTATGTTCATGCATTCTATTACTACATTTTCAGTAATCATTTTCTGAAGCACCATTTCAGAGTTCAGCTCTTTTCTGATCAATAAATCTAATAAGTCTATTTATGCAAAATACCAGATGATGAATTTAAAAAGTCACCTGGCTTATTCTTTATTCTGGGAATGACCTCAAAAGAGAAAGAGGATTGATCATAGATCAGCTACTTAACTTTCAAAAAATACTCTTTTTTGTAAGAGTTTATGTTCTTATGAAATTAAAACAATTCCCTCATTAATATTTTCACCAGGAGGAAGTTGAGAATCTCTTTGTGCAAGTTAATAACATGCGTAGAATGACATAACAGGTATCAGAAATCTCATACTTGTTTTTGATTTTAGTTAGACAAAAGCTAGATATTAAATAGGAAAGAAAACTCTATGTGCTCCAAAATACTAGACAACTACATTGCTGGTAATGACGGTTTCAGGATAAACCATCAGTCAGATCAAGAATTAGTGTTAATGAATGTTTAGACAGAATTAAAATTTTAAAAAGCTAAAAAGGAATGATTAAAAGAATGATTGTCTGATACAATGATCATCTGAGGAGTTAACACTTGTACTCTCGTTCAGAACGTAATTGCAATTCTGAACTGAAAACTTTGTGTAGAGTACCTTTTAATGATTCATTTGAACTTCAGTAACACGTCGACTTACTGAAATACCTAGACAGTATGAAAAAATGTGTGTTGTGATTCAATCACATATTTTCTTCTTACTACATGCCATGCTCATAACTGATAACACCATAGCTTGTTGACATGAACAGTATGCATTAGCTTGTTCTTCTTCCGATTTTCATGGTTTTGGAAAGCAAAATAACTGCTGTAATCCCTTTTATCTCTATCACCCTGCTTTGTAGAAATAACTAATGAAGTCCATACTTTTGAGCAGTAGGGACACTGACTCTGCTTTCACGGATGAACCCTAGTCCAAAAATGAGAATAACTGTCCATTTAAAATGCGTACCCAATATCATTTATAAGTCCTAAGTAATCAAAAATTTCCAGAATCTAGGCAGCATTAATGTTAAACTGTACTGGTCTCTTGTCATCTGAAAGTTTCAATATATATTTCTTTGGGAACAAAAAAATGTCTTTGAATGACATGAATAAAGTGGCAAGAGAAAAGGAAATCCATAGCCAGTGCTGCTCAAGGTGATCTCCAAGATGTCTGAAAATCTATTGCCAGGTGGCAGGTGATATATAGAATCTAAGACTGTGTAGAGAAATAAGGAATGCCGTGAAGTTGTGCTCTGGAGACAAAGGTAATGTGTGTAGTTATGTTGCATTTAGAAAAGTTCTGAAATGTTGCTTTTATCTGAGTGATAGTTTTCAAGGGCAGCAGAAAGTAAGAAAATGTAGAGAATGAAAAATACTATGAGTTTTAATTGAATTCCATGGAACTCAAAAGTAAAATTGAAATAAATAAAACATTTGGCAAGCCAATCATGTGGTCTGAAAAGCTGAAGTTTTAAAAAGCAATTTGTTTTCTTAAATGGCATAATCTTTGTCATCAGTGATTTTATTAACTTCTAAATGTTCATTATGAATGGCTTAATTATAATCGAAATAATTTTATTGATACAGGTTACCTAATTGGACAATCAGATCACAGTGTGTAAATTCCTACGTTCTATTAAACAGTAATCCTCTCTGGTTTAGTACACATGCAGTTATTTATAACAAAAACGGAGGAGATAGCCACTGCAATAACTGATCCATGGCCATGACTGGCATTTTTAATTACATTAGTCTGCTATTTCTTTGTCTTTTACAAGCAGCTCTTGCAGTAACACCTTTACCCAGTGATAGATCCAAACTTTCATTCCTGAGTATCTTGTTTTTTAGCAATCTTGCTTTAATTGAATGTTTGTAATTGTTATCACAGCTCATGGTAACATAGAGACAGCCGAAAGAATCACTAGCTTTTCAAACATACACTTCCTCACTTGCATTTTAAAGTAGTACTCCAGTTACTTCAAAGAGTCGGGACCCATCACTCTAGCTATCACGCAATCATTTTTCCTCTTCTCTCTCAAAGTGTTTCTGTCCACTATTCTTTAAAAATAAACAAAAAAGTAAATTTTTAAAAAGAAATAAGTCTGGATAAAATTTTAAAAAACTGAATAGTCCTCTGAGATAACAATAATGGGCATGTTTTTTCAAAAATCAGACATTCATTAGTTTTTATTTTGAAATGAGGCTTTAAATATATTTTTAATCTATTGTTATCTAGCTTTGTGATTTTTTATTATCTGGCTCTGTGATTTCTCTAATGTTGAAGTATTCACTTAAAAGCAAAGGTCTCGTGCCCAGCGCAATAGCATAGCAGTTAAAGTCCTCACCTTGAATGCACCTGAATCCCAAATGGCAGCTAGTTCTAATTCCAGCAGCTCTGCTTTCCATCCAGCTCCCTGCTTGTGGCCTGGAAAAGCAGTTGAGGATGGTCCAAAATTTTGGGACCCTGTGCCCGTGTGGGGGACTCAGAAGCCTGGCTCCTGGCTTCAGATTGGTTCTGCTCCAGCCATTGCGGCTCACTTGGGGAGCAAACCATGGGACGAAGATCTTCCTCTCTGTCTTTCCTCCTCTCTGTATATCTGACTTTCCAATAAATACAAATAAATATTTTTTTTAAAAAAGTGGGGGGAAGGTCTCTAATTTTGCCAAAGTGGCATTTAAAAATATAGTCACTTAGGGCCCAGTGCGGTAACATAGTGGTTAAACTCCTTACCTTGTATGTGCCCAGATCCCATATGGTCTCTGGTTCTATCCTGGAGGCCCTGCTTTCCATCCAGCTCCCTGCTTGTGGCCTGGAAAAGCAGTTGAGGATGGTCCAAAGCCTTGGGACCCTGTACTGCATAGGAGACCCTGAAGAGCTCCTGGCTCCTGGATTCGGATTGGTTTAGCTCATCATTGCCATCACTTGGGGAGTGAACCATCGGATGGAAGATCTTCCTCTCTGTCTCTCCTCCTCTCTGTATATCCGCCTTTCCAATAAAAATACTAAAAATTTTTTTAAAAATCTACTTCACCGTAATTAACTTAAATATATATATATATATAGTCATTTCATTAAGCTACCAATCATTTTGGAAGTAAGCACTGAAGTTTTTGACCAAAAAAAATCCTTAATGTTAATCTGAAATAACATAAAATTTGGTCTAATAATTTATTAATTATAATAAATTAATGCATGAATTACAAAAGGAAGTAAGGAAGCATAGTTGAATAGAATATATGTATATGAAGAGATAAGTGATGGTACTTTTCTCAGACTACAGAAACACAGAGTAGCAGAATAGCTCTCAGGTGCAATGAACAATGACTGGTGTTTCGGTAACCATGTAGCATGGTACTGAATCCAGGCCAGCCCAGATATGACAAAGTCATAGGATAAGGTAAGAGCATTATACCTGATGAACAAATTGACAAGAGGAGTTGATTGTAAACAGTATGTGTTTCATTTTTGTTTTTTCATTTTTAGTTGTTCGGTATTATGATTTCAGGGAAACAAACACAATAAAATGTATCACATAAGAAAATTAAATTACTGTTACTGTAAAAAGCCCATATCTCATAACCATTATTGACTATCATTCAGTGTGGTGTTTGGTGCTGTATTACTGTTAAACTTCACCGCTGTAGTTTGTAAGTGGTGACAGAACAACTAAAAAATTTCAGAAGCAATGATATTTTGGGGGGGTTTCTGATTAGTGAATAAAATACCTTGGAGCTTTACTTTGGAGTAATATAAAAGAAAATGAATTCTGATTGAAATAATGAAAAGTCAATATGCCTATCTACTTTCATACAGTCTATATTCACTCAAACATTTAAAATATCAAAATCATAAGATATGCATATGTTTCCATATGCATATATTTTAAATATATTTGTTGTTTACAGAGACACATGATGAGCATTGATTATATTAACTGAAGTCTCATATACAAATAGCATATGCTATTTATATGAAAAGTTCAAAACACATCATTAACAAGCTAGTTAAATTTAAAAATTCTAAACTCCTCTTTTGTCTCAATATTCTAATTTCAGGTTAAGCTTTTTTTTTTCTGTTTTGCTGCATTTCTGATTTTGTCTTCATATTAGCTCCTATATATGAAGTGTCGTATTTGTCTTTCACTATTGGCTTATTTTACTCACCATTATATTTCTAATTCTATCTATTTTATTGCAGGTGAAAAAAGTTTTATTAGTTTTATAGCTAACTTGCAAGGTGAAATTCATAACATGTGAGAAGGTTACACTAGAACTTTATCTCAAAGAGTTAATTAAAATAATATTTTGGTGAATTATTTCAAAGATGAGAGTGCAATCACAAGTCATTCCCTACTTCAGGTATCTCTCTTTTGAGCTGTCTATTATTAGTGAAATGATTATCAAAAATGTAGGTAGAGTACAACATATCAACAATACTGTCCTATACATCGATGATTCATTTTTTTCCGGATAAGATATTTTAGTAGCAAGTGAGTGCTTAATACAGGGAGTTTTATGAGGAGTTTTCCTCCTGGGAATTCTTACTGCAAGGTTACTCTAGTAAATTATTTAATAAAGCACTGAGAGATCAAGGAAATGGCTATGACCTCATCTCAAAACATCTGAAGCTCTGAAATTTATGAGCAGACTAACAAGCAAATTCCCATGACCTCAGACATCGTGGTGCACCATCTGACACCCAAATGTAACACACAGGTGAATTGGGATTGCTGTTAGCCTAGTAACACGGAATTTTCTGTATCAACTATTCTTTCTGCTCCAATGAAAAATGTTCTTCCTGGAATCTCTAGAAAGCCATGGCTGTGTCTAAAAGATCATCACACTGTGTCACTAGCCATTGATGGATAAATATGGAAGGTAAATTCAATAAAAGCAAATACATAATCTGTAGTCAAGATATCCACTTAAAAGTTTGATTAAAATTCTCAAAATTTTTGAATAATCTAGATAAAAGGCTGGTCTTCCAAAATGTGGATATGCACTTACACATAGCTGATAATTTTATTCCTTCATGAAGCAAAACATTCATGATAAAAGGCCGTGAAGATAACCACTGGTAACTATGTCACTGAGGGAAAATAATGATATATTTATGTTATACTAAATGTGTTATTTGTCTTTTAATATAATGTATTTAAGGTACATCTTGTAAGTTCAAATTATTTAAATCAGTGGAATTGTAAGTTCTCTCATTTTGCCAAACTGTTAGAGCTCATAATATCTATGCGAGCATGTGTGTGTGTGAATTTAGAAATTCTCTACCTTGCTGAAAAACTCAAAGAAACTCCACTGAGTTCTGAATCATTCCTTATGTTTTAATTTCCCTTTTAAAACTGAAAAGCAAATAACCAGTTGTTATACCCGTTCTGTGGTCGAATTGAAAGTCAGTTCAGTGTCCCCTGAACCACCTGGATTCCAGGGTCAGCTCAGGAGTTGAGCCAGCTTTTCCTTAGGCTCTAGATTTCTTGATAAGAAATGGGAAACAGAGCACAAGTACGAACTTTGGCGTTTTGTGAGCATCTCAGCAAATTGAGATATTTATCTATTCCCTGAGTTGTTTGTTTTTACATGGCAAAGTATTACCTGTGCTTTATATACATTTTTCCCATCACTTATTTTGCAACTTGCCCCATGATCTTACCCGTTTTTTCCTGGCATCATAATTTTTTCAGGGTGATGGGATTT
Source organism: Ochotona curzoniae (assembly GCF_017591425.1). Classification (NCBI taxonomy): domain Eukaryota; kingdom Metazoa; phylum Chordata; class Mammalia; order Lagomorpha; family Ochotonidae; genus Ochotona; species Ochotona curzoniae. Next base: position 47,694,592 of record NW_024467119.1, read on the forward strand.
TAGCTAACCATGTTTCCCTTTTAAATACCCAGAGGAAAGACAACCTATCAAACACTAGCCAAAATCCAAAAATCTTTCTTTGTTAAAGTATATGTCTTTAAAGCTTGATTGACCAGATTTTGCTGCTCCAACATGCTATTTGCTTCTGTCATGTTTTAAAAATTTGTTTACTGGTTTGAATCGCCAAGTTAGAGAGAGAGATGGAGAGACAAATAGATCTTTCATTAGCTGGTTCACTCCCCAAATAGCCAAAACAGCCAGAACTGGGTCAGACCGAAGCCAGGAACTTCTGTCTGGGCTCTCACTTGGGTGGCAGGTGATCTGAAGTAGAGTGGCCAGTATTCTGACACCCATAGGGGATGCTGACACTGCAGGCAGTGGCTTCTTTCACTATACACCTCTCCTTAACTTTTCACTATGTTATAGTCAATATTACCATCACCGCTTCTGTGAAATTATTCTTATGTTCCCTTGTAACATTCATCATATGAAAGTAAAAGCATGGCTTTCTACCACTGTTTAAGACACACATACACCACACAAACAGTATGGGAGACAATCATTGGATGTGATGCTGGATTGTGTGTTACATATTGCACCTCAATTGCAGTGCCAGTGAAATGAAGTGATAATAATTGGTTCCTACAGTGAAATAGTGTAAGCTAAATGATCTAAATGATTTAATTCGCATAAAAGGCTAATCAATATAGGATTCAACAAATGTGACTTAACTGTTGGTACTTAATTTTCCTGAGATTTTTTCGAATTAATATATATATTTTCAATTTTCTTCATTTTCTCTCAATGATTAAAACATTTCTCATGTATATATTGCAGTCTGTGTATGCAAATTATATGCATACTGTAATGGAAGATTCATGTATTGTTCATGAAATAATGCAGTCTCACTATGTCAAGTGAGAGTTCTGCTTCTTGTGAGTGATTGCTATAATAACACTCAATGGACATCAACTCTGTCAGTTCATTTCTCATTTAGTTGGGAACTTGATAGCTGGTAGGCCTAAAACTGAGTGTGTAATGGTGAGAACAGGTTGAGACACAGGAGGATTTTGATTTCAATGTGACAAGAATATATTAAGCCAAATAAATGAGGATAAATTAGCATTTAAAAATAATTGATCCTTGTGGCTATTGACCACAATAGAGGATTCCAGTTTGAATTCCCTTTAAGAACTTCAACTTCTACCTGCCTCAACATGACATTATTATCCTTTTTGCAAACATGTTCTTCTATTGCCTGTGAATGTTCTTCCTACTCCTCAAAATGTTGATTAGAAAATCTTGCTGATAAAATGGGCAGCAAACCTATTTTTGATTCCCCACATAGTCTATGCAACACCTTTGAGTGAGTCCATATTGTACTTTGATAGCTGCTGTGCTGATCCCCACTCCTTTTTTCCCAGTTCATGTCTCCCTGTAGGATTGCAGCTGGTGGTTTAATTTTTGGTCCATCTACAATCAATACTATCTGAATGATCTTCATCATTTTCTTCATCAAAGATGTCCAATGTTAACTTGCTGCTCTGAGGTTGAAATCAAAACTGTTTATTTTGGACACAAAATCTATCATAATTTTGCCTCCTATTCTATTCAGTGTTTCCTCATCCACGTGGATTTCCTGATTCCGTGCTACTGTGCCATCTCTCCGGGTCTTCCACACACAGCATTCATTTCGGTCTCTCCATCTCTTATTTACCTCCTCCACTTCATCAGATCTCCTTGATCTCATTGCCAATACTCTTGGGAAACCTTCAGAGTTTTACAGAAACTCTAGTCATACCTAGTATTACTTTGAGAACAGAATACCCTTTACAATGCTTCAGGACTCATCCCCACCCTAGGACTGTGAACTCAATAGGCACACAGATTGCAGGCCATTGTTTTTACTGACTCTAGCAGAATCATACTGACCTTCTAACTCTTCCTTAGCCATCTCAGACCTGCTCTTGCATTAGGCTATTGGCAATGTTTGCTGCTTCTACCAGCAAACCCCTAACTCATCATCTCATCCACTCAAAAACTGTGCTCTATTTTCACTTAACATGTTCTGCTACAACTAGCTGCACTGTTCCAAGTGGAAGACCTCCCAGAATATCCAAGCATATCTTATTTGATCAAGCTCTGTGATATTATGCAATTCCTTTACTAAGTATATATTGTCTCTTAATAAGAATACAAGCATGCAATAAGAGCCATTTGTTTTCATTTTTATCTACTGTAGTTCCAGTGTCTCAAAGTACACCTTCAAAAAATAGTGAAGAGCGAATCCAAAAAAAGTAACTCAATTATTTTTATTGTTAGGTCTTATTGTGCCAAACACATAATACATATTTAATCATGTTTATAAAATTAATAATAAATTAAAATATTTTTATTAATTTTTTTATTTGCATAAGATGACAAAAGTCCATGTGTTTCATGTGTACAGATTTAGGAGCATAGTGATACTTCTCACCTTCCCTTCCTTCCCATCGCCATTCCCAGCATACATCCTCTTTTATTTCTCTTATTTATGTTTTACAATGACATACTGTCAGTTTATTTTATAATCACAGACTTAACTCTCCATCAGATAAAGAGTTGGACAAAAAGTGATCCTCAAGAATATAGACAAGGACCATAAACAATAATCAAATCTCAAAACATCCATTTCACATTACATTTTTTACTCAGTGTATTAGTTGCCACTCATTTTAAACCCTTCAAAAAAATCACTTTTATTGGGCCCGGCCCGGCGCGGTGGCGCAAGTGGCTAAGGTCCTCGCCTTGCACGCCTGGGATCCCATATGGGTGCCGGTTCTATTCCCGGCAGCCTGCTTCCAGCTCCCTGCCTGTGGCCTGGGAAAGCAGTCAAGGACGGCCTAAAGCTTTGGGACCCTGCACGGCTGTTGTGCTCACTTGGGGAGTGAATCATCGGATGGAAGATCTTCCTCTCTGTCTCTCCTCTCTGTATATCCGCCTTTCCAATAAAAATAAATCATTTTTAAAAATTCACTTTTATTGTGCTTGATTTGAGAGCACATATACTAAAATTGGAATGATACACAGAAGATTAGCATGGCCCCTGTGCAAGGATGACAAGCAAATTCGTGAAGTGTTTCATATTTTTTATAAGCCAGTTTAGACTATCCTAAAATCTGCCAAGTTCAGCAAAAATTATGCTTCAACACTATAAACTGCTAAATACTAAAATGAAAATAGACACGAGACATCTGAATAGTACCCTATAGCCACTTTAAGGTGTATAGCAGCTGGTTCTATGTATAAACAAAAAATGAAATGTGAATGAAGTAGTCACTGGAGGTGGTTAAGAAGTTACATGGTTTTAACATATTGATTATTCAATACCATGTCAATTAATTCCATAATGTTGTAAATTGCTGTTGATGTTGTGCTGGGGCTTTCAATTGATCGGTATGATATTCTGCCAGCTCTACCTTTAGACCAGAGATGGTCTCCCCAAGAAACCATTGAATTTATCTGGACAATAAGATGCTGGACTCTATGCTTGGTATATGTTTGCAAAGAAATAATCTGGACTTAATTTGCTCTTTAATACTACAACAAGGTGGAAGAATCCACCATGAGGGGAGGGCTTGAGGGAATCCCAGAACCTATGAAACTGTGTCACATAATGCAACGTAATAAAAAAAATTTCACTTTTATCAATTAAATCTAATAATTTAGAACTAAAAAAAATCAATCATATGTTAAAATTAGAGGAAATATTTTTCCCTCATAAGTTTGAAGAATAGTCTTATGAATCCAATCAAATTTCAACATAATTATGTCAAAATTAATCTGGAATAATTTCAATTATTCTATGAAATAGCTGAAATCATTTTATACTTTCCTAACCATTGCCATTTTAGGAATAATCTAATCAACTCTGAAAGAATGAAATGTTAAGTACTTACAAGACATCACACATTTCTTGTATAACTTACTGAACTAATACATATGTATTAAGATCACATATTTGTATTCAAAGAACAGGAGTAAAGAGCAGGGAGCTGTGCCAGCTCTGATAGTGTAGGCAGGAAAATTAAAGGACCATGCTTCTTACCACTTAACTTCATTGAGTGGATCACCTTTAAGCATTCTATCTTAGATCCATTGCATCAGTAAAATCTTGGAAGGTAGTCTTGGCCATTCTAGATTGAAGGCATACACACCTTTTGAACAAGGCAGGGTAGAACTCCAGAGTCCCAGCAATACTTGCACAGTGCAGAAAAATCAAGGTAGCTTATCAACACACAAGGAAATGGTGATTAGCAGGAAAAATAACAGTGAGCATTTAAAAGTGAAAATCAATGCTATGTCTGTATTCTCCAAAGATTCTCATTTGAATACTGAGTCCTCAAGGTGATAATGTTAGGATGTGGATTCTTCGGAGGAAATACTTAGGTTGTGAGCACTGAGTGCTCATTAACGGGGCAAACACTTTTACAGCTGAGGCTTTTGGGAGTTTGTCCTTCCTCTCTACAAAGTGGGAGCACGGAAAAATAAATCATTTTTGGAAGTAGGTATTTGATAGAATGGCCAACTCACTCATTGGGATGTTTACATTCCACAACAATGTCTCTGAGTTCAAGCCCTATTCACTTTCAAACCAAGCTTCTTACTGATGTGCACCCAAGGAGATAGCAAATTTAAGACTTGAGTAGCTATATAGCAAATCTGAAACAATAGGTGATGGCTACCCTTCCTGGGTACATATTACCACAAAGAGATCTTATCTTCACTGAGGCCTTCGCTCCTGATTTTGATCAAGCCTGAAACCCTGGCCACTGTGGGCATTCAGGGCAAGGAAGTAACAGGAAGTCTCTGTTTCTCAAGTAAGTGAATAAACATAAGAATATTCCACACTGAACCAAAAATAAGGCAATTGTTGGATGCCAAATCTGCCTTTGCCTATTCTTGAATTTCTGATCCTCCAGTACCCAATATCATAATTCACCAATATTGGTTATTCATAAGCTCCTCTGTTCATAGTATTTTTATAGATGCCCAAGTGAATTAAGAGAAACAAGGATTATAAATTGAGGATATCAATGAAAGTTTCACTAAATATGTCAAGTTTGAAACACACATAAAAGTTAAAGAGTTGAGTGTAGAAAATGTACATAATGACAAAGTAAGCTCATATAAATGTTATTGTCATCCCAAAGACTTTAGGCTACAACTGCTTAAGATTATATTATTAATGCTTTGAACTTCTTTTATTTAATTCCATTTTAAAAGCTCTGGTAATCCATAAGGTAATATATTAAAATACAACTCATTGCATGCATATAAAATAGGCAAAGATTTATGGATCCTTTGTAGTTTCATGATTTGGAAACATTAGTTGTCCTATGAGGCAATATATAGGGAGAGTGAAAATTAAATTGCTGTGAATTATTGTAAAATACAACTAATAAAAACATTTGCTTATTTCATATTTTTTATATTTATGCCAATTAGCTTTACCCTTATTTCTAAATGGGATAAATGATCATTTCTTCTTCATGTAAGGTGGTGTAGAGTTAATGATACTTTATAAGCAGAGCACACTGCTTAAATACAGCTTTTAAACAGTTACTGGAGTGGCCACTGTGCTGTGTTGGGTTATACCGCTCCATGGGCTATCCCCAATCCCATACTAGGCTTCTTGGAGTGGACTTTTACCTTTACTTCCTGTCCAGCTTCCTGTTAATGTTCTCCTGGGGAGGTAGCAGATGATGACTGAAATCTCTGCATTCCTGCAACCTGTGAGAGATAGCTGGATGGAGTTCCTGGATCTTCTTTCCTTCCTGGTCTATCTTTGGATGTAGTAGACATTTGAAGAGTGAACCAGTGGGTGGAAGATCTGTATGTCATGTGTGTGCATGAATGTGTGTATGTATCACTCTGCCCTTCAAATAAATAAAAGTAAAAAATATAAATTAACATTGAACATGCATAATTTTATTACTTTTATAATTTGTTAGATTATAATACTGATACAATCAAAATAAGTGCATGAAACTGCTGCCTGTGTAACATGTCTACCAATAACATTAAAAAGTTACAAATGCAAGACTCTAAAATAACAATGGCAAAGACACAAATCAGTAACTTAGTCATCTGTTATCATTAAGAATTACTTCTCATATATGGCTTATGTGTTATATTTTTATACAACTGATAGTCAATAGGTTTGCTTACACTGACAACATCACACAAATATGAATAATGTATTGTGTTACAATGTTATGATGGTTCTGACTAGGCAACAAGAATTTGGCAAATCTAGTCATTCATGAGAAATCTTCAGAAATTTCATGGAGAAAGTTGACGTTTGGCCTAGTGTTTAAGACACTAATTTCCCATATTGAATTAATGAGTTCAATACCTGCCTATACTCCTAACTTCAGCTTCCTGCTAACGAAAGTCGTTGACTCAAGTACTTGGATTCCTGACAGTCATATGAAGGAATCAGATTATATTCCCGGCTGCTTGCTTCAACCCAGGCTGGGCTGGGTCATTCTGGACATTCAGAAGATGAATCAACAGCTGGGGTTTCTCTCTCTTTTGATCTCTACCTCTCAAATAATAAATACAAGAAAATTTATTTTTGGAAGTTTGTGGAAAATGTACATTTTGCAAATCGCATGAGATTTAAATTTGTACCAAAATAATTCTCATTGTAATGCCATTTTCATTGACTTATTTAAAACTTCTTATTTTGTTTGTCAGTAACTGAAACATTAGACAATAAATGAATATATTACTTATACATATACTTGCACAAATACAAAAAGACACATGGCTAAACATGTTGATGAAACACATAAATTCAGTTAGGTGCATTGCTTCCCCAATCCTTTTGAATACACATTAAATCATTAAACAAAACTAGAAATTAGTTTCATGAATGTTGACAGAGGAATCATTAAAAGCTACATTAACCTTGTCTTCATGAAGTTTATTTTCTAAGTGTTTTGTGATTACAAAATGAGATAAATAAGATATATTCTCAACTTGACCCAATATGCAGTCTGCATGGTGGAGGGGATCCCAAATTGTGCCTTGTTAGGAGTAGGTATAGGAGCTACCTCCTCCGAGAAAGGTTAGTGGAAATTTAAACCCAAGGCTTCTAAAAGAGATTTCATTTTCTACAAGACCAGCAACCAAAGAAAAAACACATGGTGTACCTTGAGGCAGTTCTTTGATTAAACAGAGGGAATCAAAGCTACAAAATACTTTGTTGATGAAGTTTGGGAACATTGGGAGCAAGATAAAAATAAAGATCTCTGAATACAGAAACAAAGTCAGAAAATATTTTTTTCTTTTAGCATTGCAATTGATGATGTATCTGAGAAGAATGAAACTGAAAAGGCTGAACTTCAGCACTTAGGAGATTGCCTGTAATTCCTGTCCAGGGCCTACATTTTGTTGTTGTATGTTTTTGTTTTGAAATGCTGTTTTCTCTAAGGTCTTCTTTCATAAAGAAATAAAATATGTGCTACTCTAGAGTGTCTGCTAGCTAGGGTATAGTTAATACTGTTTCATAGTGTGAGCCATGTCTGCGCTTTGGAGAATCCATTTTCAGGTTGAATTCTAGGCTGGAAGTGATTCTGTCCATTAACACAGGTATTTAAAATGCCTATATCATACCCACAGCATGAGAAAAAAAAAAGTGTTGATCTCCAGAAAATACTGTAGACATTGGATGGATTCTAGTTTGAGGGATAGAAAGAAAGTTGAGGTATTAATTTAGCAAAACAGACAATGATTTGTGATGCTCAGTGACAAGAATTGCAAGAGTTAGGTGCAATCGTGGTGATGTAACAGGTAAAGCTACTGCCTGCAACACCCATGTCTCATATGGGCACGAGTCCGAGTCCTACCTGCTCAGCTTCCAATCGATCCAGCTTCCATCTGATGTCCTTAGAAAGCAGCAGCAAATGACCTAAGTGATTGGACACCTGCCGGCCATCTGGGTGACATAGATAAAACTCCCCGCTCCTGACTTCATTCTACCTATGTCTGGACGATTGCAGCCACTTAGGATAAGAAATGGCAGATGGAAGACCTCTCTGTCTCTGTAACTCTGGTTTTCATGTATGTCAGTAAACTTTTTTTAATAAATTTAGAGTCACTGATAGAGATGACTAATTCTTGGGTTCTCTACAGGTAGGAATTCAATCCAAAAGCAAGAGATTCGATAAGTCACACTACGTAAATTATCATCAGTGGAAGGAAATTGGAGATGGCTATCACAACACACTGTTCGCCATAGCATCATATGATTTCTAATGTAGTGTGTCATGTCCGACAAATCGTTCAATCCTCTTTAAAAAGATACAAGCTTAGTTATTTCATTAATTCTAGTAAATGAAGATTTTTATAATTGAAGTGGGAGAAAAGAACATCACTTAGGTCACTCTTTCGTATTCAATTACGTTTTTCTGAGTGCTTAGTGTAAGTTAATGGAGTACATACATCAATCCAATACTTTATTAGTAAGGCACCGTGTATGTTTATTAATGCAAGCAACATGAACAAAAATAAAGCTCAGCTCCTTCTCCTAAACATTTTCTTAGGAATTTGGATTTCACAAAATAGTATAAAAATTCAGTTGATTTGCTTGGGTGTAATATTGCTATTTATATTTTTACATTTCTTGGATATAAATATGATGGGGTAGGCTCTACTGTGCTGAAGAAGACCCATTACTGAATAATTAAAACAAACGCCTGTTTCATACTCTGCAGGAATTTTTATAAAAATTGTTTTGATTTTGCTTTATTTAAAAGGTAGTAAGAAGGGGCCCGGCGCAGTGGCGCAGTGGTTAAGGTCCTCGCCTTGCACGCCCGGGATCCCATATGGGCACCGGTTCTATCCTAGTGGCCCCGCTTCCCTTCCAGCTCCCTGCCTGTGGCCCGGGAAAGCAGTCAAGGACAGCCCAAAGCTTTGGGACCCTGCACCCGAGTGGGAGACCTGGAAGAGGCTCCTGGCTCCAGATAAGCATAGCATCGGCCATTGCGCTCACTTGGGGAGTGAATCAATGGACGGAAGATCTTCCTCTCTGTCTCTCTCTGTATATCTGCCTTTCCAATAAAAATAAAATAAATCTTTTACAATTGGATTAAGAGTGAGATTTTTCAATATTTTTATTTAAAAAGGGGGAAATGTCATGTCTTTTGTGTACTCACATTTACATGTATAGTGACACTTGCCATTTTACCTTGCCTCTCTCATTCATCCCCATTCTCCCTCCTTCTTCCTTTCTTAGTTTTCTTTTAATATTTGGAATGTCAGACTTTCAGTTTAGTTTATAATCACAAGTTGAATTCTCCACTAAATAAAGAATCCATCAAGTACTTTGCAGGAAAACCACTGTTTCTTAGAAGAACAAACAAGAGCTATAACCAACATCAAACCTCCAGAATATCAATTTTCCTCATATATATACTACCATTTTATACTTAGGGAAAACATACTATGTATATATATTTTTAAATTATCTTATTTCACAAGGCATAATGGCTTTCGATTGTACTCATTGTGTTGAGAAATACAGGATTCCTCCCCCTTTTAAGAATGATTGGATGATATTTTTATAATGGAGCAGTAGTGAAATAACCCATAAAAGCAAAAGTTTGGATTTCAAAAATAAGCCTTAGTTGCTAAACAAAAAGTTGTATCATCAGACTCGGTCTGACAGGACATATGAGGAAGTTAAAAAAGGCACGTGTAATTCCATCCATGGCTCCTTTATGCAAGCATATCATTGTCTGGACAAGTATCTGCCTTGTAGGTATGTACCTGAAGTGAATATTCTATGAAGTAATTTGCAATACCACTGATTTTCTTTCTTAAGTGCTTATAATCTGTCTATCTATCTATCTATCTATCTATCTATCTATCTATCTATCCATCCATCAATTTAAGAGTCATAGAAGGGGATGAACAGAGCTTCCACTCACTTGCTCACTCCCCACATATCCTTAATCGCTTGATGAGTCAATGCAAAAGCTGGGATCCAGGAATACAGTGCAGGTTTCCCATGTGCAAGACCAGCACTGGATTAGCTTCAGCCATCACTGCTGCTCTAGGCAGTTGGGATCAGGATTTGGAGCCAGAACAAAGTTAAGGTCTTCCAAAGTGGAACACTGCTTCTTAACCAATATCAAGAACACCTATTCTAGAAGCACTGAATTTTAAAAATGCACTGGATTCAAAGGTTGGCATTGTATCTGTGAGTTTAAATACCATCTATGACACTAGCAGCTCATGTGAGCATCAGTTTCAGTTTTGGTTGCTTTGCTTGCTCTTGTGCCTGAGAAAACAGCTAAAGACGGCTGAAGTACTTTTACCTCTGTCATCTATGTTGGAAACACATACAGAGTTCCTGGTTCCCTCCTGGTTTTAACAGGACCTATCTCTGCAGTTGGGCCCTGCAAGACATGAACCAATAGATGGAAGGTCTGAGTGTGTCTCTCTATCTCGATCTCTCTTTCTCCTTCTCTCCCTGTTATTTTCATTTGCAAATAAATTAAAAAAAATATGTAAAATGAAACTCACTGGAGCAAAATCCAGAAGTAAATTCTCCCCCATGTGGTTTCATTATTATTATTATTATTATTATTATTATTATTATTATTATTATTGGTTTGTGAGACTATCTATGAACAAATACTCCAAATCCATTTTCGAATTTAAACTGAACAAAGAGGAGCATATTGGAAAGTAATTTCAGCTCTCAAGTTAAGCTGGTTGAGGGATGCATACTGAATGAAAATGAGTTTTTAATATTGGTCTTGTTTAAATAACCTGAGGAGTTCGTTGCAATAAAAATGAGGGATATTACCTCGATTCTAGGCTGATCACCTTTCTGTCAGGCTGAGGGAGAAAGATTGGAGGTAGAAAACAAGTGCTTTTAAGTCTGAAACAAAATATAGGCTCCAGAAAAGAGAGATGAAATTCAGCCTCACAATGTCTTTTGCCTGTTTCCATTATTTAAATGTATCCTTTTCACCAAAAAATACAAATATTTGAAATTATACATGAATAAAATGCTAGAGCATAACCAAACCAGCTCGCAATGTGTATTCTGATACCAGCTTTTCACGGGAATTGGAAAATCTTAGGGTTACTTGATTTCCCAACTTCATTATACATTAAACACGTTACAGGAATAAAGTAGATGACTTTCATTACTTTCAGGAGTAAAGTAGATGATCAATTTCATTTATGTTTCATACTCATTCCTCAAGATAAGCATTTTTTAAAAGATAAGAGTACCAAGATTCAACATTCACTCTGCCAATCAGTGAATCATCAAGATTTCTGCTTTAACTCCTTTTGGCTCTCACTTTAATGCACCAAAAAGCACCACTAAGTTTTTCACTATGAATAGCTAAAAATAAACTTTTGAAAACTTTTTTGTAAAATTCAAATCACAATGAAGAAATTAAGAATTTTTTTTTTATTTCAGCTGAATATTTAGGAAATGTATTCTGAAGAATTCAAATAAAATTCAGAGAGAAATGTGTCAGGACCATTCAATGTCATTTAAATTTTGCTAATACCTGATGATCTAGACAGATTATACTAAATAGTGCAAAATAACTGTTCAGTTTAGCGGTTTTTCTACATTGGTACTGTATTTAATGCCAAAACATCAGCATTTGGTTTTGCTGAAGTACTTGAACCACTGTCACCCATGATTTGTGTAATAAGGATGTGACAAAACCTTCACATTTCTCTAAGTGAAAATAAGGAAAGTAATAGTTTATTGATAAAAGTAAACAGTACAAAAAATAACCAACAATCAAACAAAAAATTACAGGTTAAATCAAGGCAAACATGTGGTATCTAATCTTTTGGGATTCACTCATTTCCCTTAGCATTATAGTTTCCAGTTGTGCCCATTTAGCCACAAAGAACTGCATTTTGTTTTTTTTAATAGCTGAGTAGTATTCCATTATTTTTTGAACCTGTCATTGATACTGTCTCAACCCAGATGTTTCGAAGAATGGAACTTGCATTATTTTTAACATATTGTCTACCCATTACTATGTCAATTAATTCCATAATGTTGTATATTGATACTGAGGCCTTGTTGGGGCTTTTAACTGACCGGATCTTTACTCTGTTAGACCTATCTTCAGACCATAGAAGGTCTCCCCAAGAGGCCACTGAACTTATCTGGACAATAAGACGCTGAACTTTATGCTAGGCATGTGTTTGCAAGTAATGAATCTCAACTGAACTTGAACTATGGTTATGCAACAAGGTGGAGGAATCCACCATGGGGGGAGGGGTATGGGAGGAGTGGGGGGGATCCCCAGCGCCTATAAAACTGTACTACATAATACAGTGTAAGGAACAATAAAAAAAAAAAAAAAAAAAAAAAAAAAAAAAAGTAAACAGTACAATATTTTTCTGAACTCAATCTCTTAATTTAAATTAAAATATGTATTTTTAATGTAAATTTTTGGTCACAATTCCCCCAACAATGATAAAATAGCCCAGGTTTAATCTCATTGTGTCATTAAATATAGAGCTTACAGCTCTATATCCTAAGTCTCACTTCCATTCAAGTAAAACTAGAAAAAGTAAGAAACAATGACATATGCTTCAGTGAAACCCCGCAGGAAAACCTGTAAATTACAACAGCCAATTCAACACGTACTCAGTCCCTTAAGTTTACATGTCTGGTCCCTCTTCAGTGATTTGTAACAGTTAACAATCAGATGGAATTTCAGAGGCTTCTTGAAGCAACCAAATCGAAGAAAAGCAGAGAATTTATTCAGTTTTTTTTTTATTGTTGTTGTTTTATTTCTGCTGCTACTGCTTCTGTTTAAGAAATCTATGGAGATTTTATGGCTTCCTCCATTCAGTCTGGCATTTTATGGTTAGTTAATCATGAACACCTAGTTAGTTCTAGCTTGTTAATTAATTAACAGGGAAAATGAAAGCTATTAACTTTTTTGAAACCCTAGGGGTTGAATTTTTCATAAGTGTCAAGTGTTCTGAAAATTACATTCTTGCTCTGTGCTGTATTATACTGATTATTCAACAGAGAAGACCAGAATACCCAGTTGTACACATGGATCAGTAATTAAGGGAAAAGTGTAAATTTGAACATGATTTTTTGATTCATCTTGTTCAACCAGTAGTAATTGCAGCTCTACTGGAAATGTCTTCACCCTTGGGACACGGAAGTTGCATACCTTTCTCTGAGAAATTGATTTCCACCAGCTGCAGACACGACCATCTTTCATTCTGTACGTGTTATTGGGTACTTTACCTTCCAGGCACTGTTTAGTTCCACGGGCATATCACGCTTCAAAGAAAGGAACGTTTTTCTGGCTTCATTCAAAAGACTACAGGATAAATAGGAACATATATAATTACTCTATAGACTTTGTTTTAGGGGGAATTAAGTTCTGTAGGAATGAAATGAAGTGTAGAGTGAAGGAAGGAGTACAAGATGAGGTTAAAAGAGGCTGTTATTAGCTACTATAATGAAGATCTTTCATCTACTGGTTCACTCCCCAAGAGAGGCAGTGGCCAGAGCTGAGCCAATCCAAAGCCATTAAGTGGGAACTTTTCGGTCTTCCGCACTCAGGTGCAGGGTCCCAAGTCTTTGGCCTGTCCTCCACTGCTTTCCTAGGCCACAAAAGGGAGCTGGAGTTGAAACGGAGTAGCCAGGATATGGGATCCAAGAGCATAAAAGGCAAGGACTTTAGCCACAACTCTATTGCACTGGACCCTGAAAAATGTCTTAAAGGAGGTACAGGAAGTATCCATCTGTATTTCTAAAAAAAAAAAAAAAAAACTATGTGAAAGGAAGAAAATCTTTTGCATCAGGTTTAAATTATTCAGAATAATTGTGTCCTATGAAGAAATGGCATTCACATTACATTTAAGATGCAAATCTTACTAGATCCTTTGCCCAATTACCCTCTAGGAAAAGACACTGAGTCTTGCAAAAAAGCAAGGAAATGTGATTGATTTGTCTCAAATATATCTGCCAGTTTTCTTAAAATTTTTTTAAAAGGGCCTGGCCTAGTGGCCTGGTAGCTAAAGTCCTTGCCTTAAACGTGCAGGGATCACATGTGAGCACCAATTCTAATCCTGGCAGACCCGCTTCCCATCCAGATCCCTGCTTGTGGCCTTGGAAAACAGTCAAGGATTGGCCAAAGCCCTGGGACCCTGTACCTACATGAGAGACCTGGAAGAGCTTCTGGCTCCTGGTTTCGGATCAGTGCAGCTCCGACCAGTTGTGGTCACTTAGGGAGTGAATGTCGGGCGGAAGGTCTTCCTCTCTGTCCTTTTTGCTCTCTCTATATGTCTGATTTTGCAATAAAAATAAGTAAATCTTTTTAAAAAACTGTTAAAAAAATGTTTTCTTAAAAACTGTTAACAAAACTGTTTTCTTAAAGAACAAACAAAAGAGAGAGAGAGAGAAGAAAACTACAACTTGCAAAATATTTTGCCCTACATGCCCTTCCTCTCTTTCGCCAATGTGTGTGTAAGTGTATTTGTGCATGTGTAAACAGGCATGTGTGCTAGACCATGTTAATATCCTCATAGATTAGTTTAAAAGTGTAAAGTTAATTTACTCAATGAAATTTCCACTCAACATTTCACTACACTGCTCTTTTTATTCATTTGAATTAAGTATTTCATCTACACAGCCCGATTGTATCTTCCTCTCAGTGCTACGTTTACATAGCTTTATTTTAACTGTTTAGCAGAAAAGACCTTGTTTCAACTGTAGATAATCACTTAAATTTAGTTTTTTTAGTTTTCTACAAAGCCAAAAATTATCTTTTCGTGGGATTCTGGAACACGGTTAGTATGTTTCCCAGCTAGGTTAAAAATCTGTGTTTACAAAAATATCTACACAATGTTGTTCATGCCAACTTTATTTGTGACAGTCAAAAGTTACAAGTTAAAAGTAACTAATGTTTCCTTTCATAGGTCATTATTTAAGAAAATCATTGTATTGGTACAATGATATATTATTTAGTAGCTAAAATTGTACTGTCAAGATGCAGAAAGAAGTGAAATAAACTTAAAATGAATACTGCTAAATAAAATAAATAATTTCCAATAGGCTACACACTTGTACTGAAGCATCCAAACTAAATGACATTCTGGAAAAGACAAAACCATTGAAAGAGTAAAAACATCAGTTGCTTTCTGGGGAGGGATAAATCCGTGATGTATAGGGGATTTTGAGAGTAGTAAAGCTATTTAACATAGATACATTCTAGGATCTCCATGCTCAATGATGCAACAGTGGTAAATACATGACACTCTATTTAGACATTTGTCCTTAGCCATGGAATGCAGAACATAAAGAACGAATCCTAGTATGAACTTTGGGTTAGTCATTCATCAGTTATGACATGTGAGTCTCACACTAATGGAAAACAAAAACAACAGAAAAACCTATAGAGTACTTAAGAGAAGGGAGTGATCTCATATGTAGACTTTGTACTTCCTACTTTTTTGCTGATTTAAATCTTCTCCAAAACAAACAAACAAAAAACCTCATTGAAGCTCACAGCCGTATGAGACCTAAGCAAACAAAGCAGCTAAATATGAGTTATCTTGAAAGTTTTATGGAACAGAAATAGATTCTTATATGAAAAATACATTATCCATGAGCCTCAGTAACAATGTATTAACACTTACTCATTAATTATAATAAATGTATCACAAAATGTCAGATGCCTTTTGTATCTTGTATGTGGGTAACCACTGTATTTATAATTTGCATTTTTGTAAATAAGCAAGTTACTAAAAAAGATTATTCAAAGCCAAGAATTCCACTAGCAGCTTAAAAGGCAGATAATTGTTTTCAAAAATAAAGTTATTGAAGTTATTGAAGGTACTCTGTTTTGAAAGATTTCTTTTAATAATTTAAATCAAATCGAAGGCATTGTACATGATTCAAATAATCAATATGTGGGAAGTGTTTGCTATCCAAGTAAAATGAAAGGCTTGGATTTCAAGGTTTACATACTTATTGCAAAGATAGAGAGAGGACAAAACCAAAGGCAAAATATTCCATTTGCTGGCTATTCCCTAAACAGATGCAGTATCAAGGCTGGGTCAGACAAAAATCAAGCCCCTGGAATGCCATCTAGCTTTTGCACGTGTGTATTATAGGAAACTAAGGAGTCAAGCCATCCTCCATTGTTTACCCAGGCACATAGGAGGTAGCTGTATTGGAAGTGGAATAGCTGGGGACTGAATAGATGTGTTTTATAAGATGCCAGTGTTTCAGCAAGAGGCTTAATACCACCATGACATGTGTCTCTAGTCAAAGGACCTCATGTAATCGTAGTGTTCAATCTCTTGATCTAATTATTAAACTTTATGTAAGTAACAAGTTGCTCATGTTGTTATCATAAGACAATAGGAGCTCAAGTTTCTTCTTCCTCCCATAGTCAGTAAAATGAATTAGCTGCAATGTGCATTTAACTGGCATTCCCAGTTAGCAACTTGTTTCGTGTGAGTACAGAAATTCTTATGTCTAATGCTAAGACCACATATTCTTTACATTACTAAAAATAGTTCCCCCAAACTATTGATTTACCTTTGGTTCACTTTCAGATAAAACATTTAAGAATAGTTTTGTCTTGGCTTGGTTAATATGGTATCTGCTTTCTCGATTGCACAACTCATTTGCCATGCAAAAGAGGAATCTTTGCTGTGGTGGGTGATATTGATCTGCATGGCCCTTTTGGTTAGGACTAAAGCCTCTTTAATTACCTTGGCTGACTTTCATTTTCTTTTCTTTTTTTACAAAGTCTTAGACACATTAATTCTCTCAGTGCAGTATTCTCATTTGTCTCAAATTTAGATGTATTCCGTTCTCCACTGATTGACTGAATGTCTGTATTGTTGAGAAACTGCAGCCTACCAAGACGGATCTAAGTCTGCCCACTCTAAAACCTGTAAGAGCTATCTCTTAGCTTCTCCTAGGGTTTGATAACCTCTTCCCTTTCCTTTGCCAGGGGTGTTTTGACCTTTAATTAAAAGGAAAATTTGTTGTCTTCCTTTCAGAAGACAGCAAATAATGAACTCATTAAAATGAGGTTAGTGTTCAGGCCTTGGAGCAATAGGAGTTGAAGTCTCATTAGCAGCTAACAATGCAGAACACAGCACATAAATAAACCTAATATGGCACGACAAAATGCCTTGGTGCATTAAATTTGAGCAGAATCAAATGTTTACCGTCAGTGATGTCTGGGGCATGAAGTTTTAATGCACTTAATAAAGGAAAGCAAATTGCTTCCTATTAGGCATGAAATGATACCGCTCCCCCCCCCCCCAGTGTATTATGTAAATTTCTTAGCAATTAACACGAATATTGTAGAAAAATGTCTGTCTTCCTTAATAGATGCAGCAATTAGGAAGAATAAAGATGATTCACAGTCTCAAATGGTAATTCTAGAGATAACTGTAAAATAATGAAGGATATATGACTTTTTAGGAGCTTTTATTACATTTGTGGCCCAAGGTGAGGGATTCTTGCAATGTCAAACTAAATAATCCATTAATGGGACATCTCTGTAGCTAATGAAATATCTTCTGGGAAAGGGAACTCTTGAGAATTTATTTAATGCATTAAATTATTTTATTTGTGAAGGTAAAAAATTGTTTACATAAATTCGAAACTTGGTACATTTTTATAAACTAAGTGCACTATAGTTGATAAATAGCAATTTGGGCTATTATTTCACCTGTTCAGTAAATGTGATATAACTTTAGGCTTAAAGCCTCATATCTTTACCACAATATTTCCATAAAGTTTTCATAAGGGTATGCTTTTCATTATTCTTAAACAAGTTTAGGCTTTGTTTTTTTCAATATAGCTCACCTGCAATTAACCTGTTATCTATTGTACTCTCTAACTATAAAACCAATAGTCTAATATTTTTACTTGGTCACCTGCCCCATATTTATCTTGCTCCAAAATATTCTAACAAACCCGATTTCATTCTATAATCTTTAATATCTCATAAAGTATTACAAAAATTACTGCATTGGGTCAAAAATTAACAGATTGAGAACAATTACTTTATGCAGATACAGAAAACTGACTAAAATATGGATTAGATTTTGAGGAGCTACCTCACACTGATAATTTCCCATCAATTTTCATTTCATACTTACATGTTAGAACAAATCTAGGAGTCATCAATAACTCCCAGTTACTAATTTTTTTAATTATGTCACTTTTTTTCTATTTTAAATGTCTCAGTTTTCACTTATGTTCTCTGATACAGCCTGTTTTTATACCTTGCTAACTATTTAAGGTGTATATTGTGAACGTCATATCTTTGAACAAAACTCTTCAAAGATTTCCCACAACTTTCACCTTACTGCACTGCATTAGTAATTTTAGTAATTAGTAATGTTCTTACCTCTTGTGTCTACCTCACTGAAATATAAACTCCTGAAGAAACTACATGTCTTGCTCAAAGCTGTTTCTCCAGTGCCTAGCTTAACAGGGTTATGTTAAAAATTCGTGAATGCATAATAATGATGGCATTTTTTAATTTGATGTTTTATTTGACATTTTATTTCTTTATAAAAATAAAATATGAGAGCAAGGTAATCCCAGTCATTCAGAATGTTGCTTTCTTTTTTAGGGAAATTGGGGCAATACTGAGGCATGTCACCATTAATGCACAATTGGCTTCATTGTTCATCTTCAGGCGGAGTACGCAAATTTCCCTTCATCCCCAGAGAATGAGAGTGGTAGACTTGTAGGTGTTTATTAGATGCTGTCAAGCTTGTTTTGTTATTAATGTGAAATTTAATTGGGCTTTAAATAGACTTAAGCTTAGGGAGGTGACAATAAGATTTCACAGGACCTTTTATTTTTAAAATTCTTTAATTTGTTAAAAGAGATTTCCTGAAGGATTATTTTTCTACCAAGTGTAAGACCACTCCATCATAAAATATCACACTGTATTATCGATTTTGATATATATTTGTTATGGTGACTCTAATCATGTTTCTGTATAGTTAGCAGTCTTTTTCATATTTATAAGAAAACCTAAAAAATATGTTATTTTAATCCTCAAATCAATTTAATAAGAAAATTCTACTATCAATTGAGCTTAATAACTGCTATATGGGCGTAGCACAGTAGCCTAGTGCCTGAATCCTCATCTTGCATTAGCCGAATCCATTGTGAGTGCCAGTTTGTGTCCCAGCTGCTCCAGTTCCCATCCAACTCCTGGCCTGTGGAATGGGAAAGCAGTTGGAGGATGACTCAAGGGCTTGGGATTCTGTAGCATGTGGGAGATCCAGAGGAGGCTCCTGCTTCCCGTCTCTGGATCTGCTGAGCTCTGGCCATTATGGCTATTGGTGAGTGAATTAGCAGACAGAGGTCTTTTTCTCTGTTTCTCCTTCTCTCTGTATATCTGCCTTTTCAATGAAAAATTAAATCTTAAAAAAAATGCCTTAATGCCTGAAAAATATAAATTGGCTCAGAAATCAGTCATTACAAAATATAATTAGGATACATAGAGACATATGTTTCTTGAATGCATGTTTGCCTAATCTTACAGTATGGATCATATAAACATTTCAAAAATATTATAAAGTTATTATAAGTTCTTGAATTAATTCAATTGCATTCAGATATGAGACAAACATGAAAAATTATATTATAAAAACAAGTTGCAAGGGTTTCCAAATATAGGAAATATTTTCATATTCACAGTACAAAAGCATAAAGATGCTTGTGCATATTTATGTGTGTGTACGTGTAAGGACATAGTACATTAGCAATTCCTACAAGACCACCTGAAAGATACAAGTCATTCTAGAAATGCTTGCTATTGTACAGTTCCTAATGGAGATCAATTTGTAGTGTTCATTTCTTTCTAGTTGGAGGTCTTTATTAGTAGGTGTGGTTATTTCCAAATGTTTTTCTCTGCTGGTAAGTAAACACACATTTGTTAAATACTGAATTTATGCTTACTGTATTGGCTCAATTAGAAAGTAATGTTAGTTATATTTTCAGTTCTGTTGTTAATGATAGCATTTTGCTTTCTCAGTAATCAAATGTGTATTCTTTATATGACACTTCTAGCCTTCTGTACAAATTAATATTAAAATATTAAATGCATGAGGTGAATAGGCTAGTCTCTAACAACAGATAGCAAATGTGTTAATAGTTGCTTCCGATTTATTTTTCTGTAAGCCCAAATACATGTACTTATTGATACCATTATATTTCAAAAAGAAGATACACATTCACTGTAGTCCATGTTACTTATGTTATTATGTCACCGATCTTACATGAATTCAGCAATAGATAAGTACCCCAAAAGATAAATTTATGTTTATTCAAATATTGCACAATACATAGGTTACTAATACCAGTGTCAGTAAAAAATACTTGCAGCTGTGTGTTGCAGGAATGGAAACTATGGATAAGGCAGTAATAATATTTTTGTTTTTCTTCTTGGAATGAATTGCCATAGGAGCTAAATTTAGAAATTAAAACCCTGAATTCCTATCATTTAAGAATGTTCCTGTGGATACTTAGTGGAAAATCTATTTGGCAAAGATAAGCCAGGAATCTCTGAAGCCTGTCTTCACAATCTGAGACCTTCAAAACCTGCCAGGGAGATTTACAGCTTCCAAAAGGCAACCTTGAAAGAGACAAAAGTGGGCCTGGTGTGAGGGTTCAGCAGCTAAATTCATGCATTGCTTGTGCTGCGATCCAATATGGGTACCAGTTCATATCCCAGCTGCTCCACTTCCCTCCTGGTTCCCTACTTGTAGCCTTGGGTGGCGGCGGGGAGTTGGGGGGGGGAAGCCTTGGGACCCTGCACACATGTGGGAGACCCAGAAAAATCTCCTGGCTCCAGTGTTCAGATCAGCTCAGCTGCAACCATGGCAGCCACTTGGAGAATGAACCAACAGGCAAAAAATCTTTTTTTTCTCTGTCTCTCCCCTCTGTAAATCTGCCTTTTTCAATAAAAATAAAATAAATTGGGAAAAAAGAAGGAAGTTTTTTTTTAATAAAATCAAGCATTCCAAGCATAATGTCTTTGCCTAAGAAATGTTTTAGAACTGTAACAATGGTTAATGAATAAAAAATATAGTACAGTTTTTAACTCAAGACCTTATGTCCTAGAAAGATACCTAATCAGCATGTGAGCAAGGAGTAATTCTGGAGATGAAATAAGCAGAACAATCAGTGATTAATTGTCAGCTATCTGTCTTAGCAGTCTGTGGGCCCCTAGGGATGTATCCCAAGCGAGGGTGGAGAGTGTGAAGTGCAGACACCCAGTGCAAGCAAAGGCAGACACAGAATGAAGACCAGAAGGTGATACTTGGTGAGGAGATGTCTGCTTTAGAAACCTGTATCATTACAGGCCCAAAACATAAACTGGGACAGAAATTAACACTATTTTTAATCCTGGATTAAAAAGTGATTTTGCTATTGAAAAATTTGATAATTGTTTTCTGTTAATTTTGTGGCGAGAACTAGATGCTCTAAAGAATGCTATACTTTCCAAAAATATAATTATTGCTTCAAAATATATTTCTTAAAACCCATGATATTAAGATATCTATTTTGATCAAATCCTTTTAGCAATTGCAAATACTATAATAACAGAGAAAGAAAATCTCCTTTACAGATCTCCTGCTGAGGGCTAATGTGATTATAAAACTGAATGCATATGCAGAATCACATTCCATATAAAATTACAGCTGTTGTATTTTGATAATTGCATTACAAAACAAAAGTTATATTTGGTAAAGCACAGCATGACCCTGGAAAAAATATTTCTCACCCAACGATTAACTATTCACTTAATGTTTTTTCCTAAAAGATTATTATCACAAATTAAGCAAAATAGGGGTGGACGTTACTGACTGATCACCTGAAGGAAAACCTAAATATATCAAGTCCATTTTATTCCTGCTAACTCTGAAGAATTTCAGTATGCTATTGTAAATTAGGGAACTCCCAAAGGTGCCTAATGTAGAGTTTCCTAAACATTTTAAACATGGAATTATTTTTCCACAGAATTATTGAGTTTCACACACATAAAGATTCACTAATCATGAATTAGGAAACAGTCTTCTGTTGTAAGGAGTTTTAGTTCCCTAATTTCAGCCTCTTATGTAGGGAAATTGCCATGATATAATTTGGAAAGTAGCCCCATCTTCCATACTCCGCCCACACTGAGTGGACTCTGTAGGTGGTTTTTGTTCCTGTGTGAGTCCTTGCTTTGCCGTACAAACATTTCAACCAGGTTAGTGCCCTGCTGCAGCAGCTGCAGTTATGCATGGTGATTCAGGTTAAGTTTTAACAAATAGTTGGATCTAGTTCAATACAAACAGAGCCATACTAAGGGTAAAGTAGGAGACATCTACAGTCTAAATAACACGGCTGCCATCGTTGCCCAAGAAAGTTTTTGACTCTGTGTGTGTGTGCCTGTGTGTGTTCATGCTGTATTCAGGTGTATATTTGTCTTAACGTTTGATTCTTTTATGTTCTTGAAATCATCTTTTGGTTACTGAGCTTACAACAACTTCTTTTATTTGACTAGCCCTTAACAAATATGAAATTCTAAAGTACTTCAAAGGTTTTTGGAGCCCAGATGTTTAGTACAGCAGTTCATCTCTCACTTGGAAGTCTGTATGCCATATGGAGGTGTCCAGGTCAGATTCCAGTTCCTCTCTTTCCAATCCATCTTCCTCTTAATGTTCGCTGGGAAACAGTCCATGATAGTTCCAGTACCTGGGTCACCATGGCCTATCATGTTGAACTGCACTGGTGTCTGCGCTCCTAGCTTCCACTTGCTTTAGTCCTTGCTGCCATGGGCATTTGGGAAGTTATTCACACAGAAGCTGCCTCTATATCACTGCTTTTGTATAATTTACTTAAGCATTCAGACTGAGACCAAGGGAGATCTTGATATTGCTGTTATTTTCTTAAAATATTTTATTTCCTTAAAATACTTTAACCCTACTCCATAAACAATTAAATATGAAATTATGGTATATATTTATCTTTTCTTAACCTTAGAGGTCTCATAGTTTTTGACGAAGACCTCAGGGTAAGAGTCAAAGGAAAAATAAATTAAATAATGTAATTGAATGTCAGTCTTAGAGAAAGGAATTTGTAAGGCTAATGGCCTTGATCTAAATAATGTTACCTGAATGTTCAAAATTAGTTCATATTTGATTCTAATTTGGTTATTGGATGCAAAGTTTCCTTCAAATAGTAGAATATGGGAAATATGAGACACGGATACAAGGAACAGCAGAGTTGTAGTTTCAGATAGCTTCTCAGAACTGAAAGGGCACACAACAGAGAGGGAACAGAGACTCACAGGAGCTAAGCAGTATTTTCTGATCCAGGGAGAGCTCCAGGGTGCCAATTAAAAAAATTAAAAAAAAGAAAAGGACTGTTGTTCATCTAACATGGGAAGCATCTTCAAAAACTACATGGAAAATGCACATGACCTTTCAATTTCACCTCTCCTTCAACTTGTCAACATACTCTCAAGAGTATGAGAATGCATTGATTTCACAAATTTGCAATTTGGGGAACTCTGAGATGCTCACTACACTCTTCAGAAATATAACTTCAGGCACAGGACAAATCTACTCACCCCACTTGCGAAGAAGACCAAGAGACATGGAGTATTATGCTGATGCAATCAAATAAATTTTGTAACACTATACGTACACTTCAGATTTCATGGTGTACATATAACCTTCATTGTGTTCTTTGATAATCAGGTAGAAATGCAAACTCTTCATATACGTGATGCGAGTTAATATTGTTTTACAAGGTTAAACCACTTTTCATTTTCTCTTCTCTGCCAGTAACTTTAATCAGCACCAATGTTTGACCTTCAGGTATTCAAAAAACACTCCTTGTGTTATGAGATGACTTGCTTTATCCCTATATACATTTGCAGTTAGCTTCTAAAATTTGCCCTGAGAACCTGGTAACAAAGGTTTTTAAAGTGAAGATATTATACGATTTTGGACTTTGTCTTTCCAACTGGAATCATGTAGAAATTTTAACAGCTTAGCCATAATGTTGGGGAACAGATGTTTACAATAGCAGTGAAAATGTTGACTTAATTCCCTTAAACCCTTTCCAAAATTTCCCAGTTTCACAGAAGGTCAGGTAGCTGAATAATCTGTGAAATCAAATCACCCCTCGCTTTCCATGGGGTATAAGGGAGGGGGGTCCACAATGACCATCTTTACTTCCCCATCCTTGGGCTGGCAGTAGAAGTCATGCTTTTACTTCTTCTAAGGAACTACCTCAAAAGTCTCCTGTTTTCTTTTCATGTGCTTGCTACACAGCCTCCCCAGTTTTCCTATCATCTTTTCCAAACAAGGAACCAAGTATATCAATTTATAATGCAACTTGCCTCCTAAGTGAGATTAAGTAGAGTTTGATGTATTTAGAGCCCATGTCTCTTTTTGGCACCAAGGCTTTTTCTCCTTTGACTCTTTGGGAACTACTTGGCTCCAATTGCTCATGGCTCCAACAAATGATCACTTTTTCTAACAGGTCTTCATTGATCTCATCGCTTATAATGTCAAAACATAAAGATGCTGCTGTGTTACTTTCAATAATAGGATATATTTGTGTGCATGGATTCCAAAACCATTTTACAAATGCATATACATTGTAACTGACTCTTAAACACCTTTTTAAATTATCATTACACCAAAATTATTTTGTAATAGTTATTGCCAGATTGATTCCTTATGTGTAACATTGTTAGGGTTTAAAACACTATAGACTACATGAATATAATGAGTTTTTCAGTTTTGTTTGACAAGCACTTTCTAACTCCATAGTAAGCTTGCATAGTTCATTTAAACTTCTTATGTCCTATTTTCCTCACTTATAAAAACATCATTGTAGATTAAATAATTAATTAGTGTGAAAATTTTCTTTGCATAACAGATAATCAAAATTCTATTAGGTGTTATTGTTCCCATTCTGCACTTATCTTTATGGTCATGAATAGTGCCCAAATCATTGCAAGATTTCGATCAATTCTCATTGAATGAATGGGTCAGTGAATGTTCTTACCAGAAAGGAAAAGAACTCAGATTTTAAGTTTTTGACCTAGGGAAGGTAGAGTTAGAACACTTGTGATGAGTAAGACACAGAAGATAGTTTGGTCTCAAACAGCAAGGTTTTCTGAATCAGCAGGTTTTTGTTTCAACTGAGTGCAATTTTAGAAGAAAGAGCTTGACATTCTATACCTTTCCTCAATGAAAGATCCATATGTGTTCAATGCAAATCAATAGAAACACTCTTTCAGCTTTCATTAATTATCTATTCCACAACTGGATATTGCACATTACTTATTTTATATGAAATTACTTAGAAGATTTAGGAAATTATTGTAGTAATGTTTGGTGAGTTTTTGTTTGTTTGTTGTTTGATATTAAAGTTCATGAAGTCTTAACTCTGGTATTCTGAGTGGGCCCACAATTTGCAACACTGGGACCTGAGGAAGCTATGGTGGCAGTGAACAGTAAAGGCAGTTTAACCTTCTCCACACATTATCTGGGATACCCATTTAAACCTGCTCTAGGGAAAAAATAGCTCCTAAAAAATAGAATAAGCCTTTTTTGACTCGCACAGCAGGATTTAGTTAGGATAAATAGCATCCTATTTTTGTTGAGTATAGTAAAGGTCTATAAGACAGCAACAATGTTTCTATTTGATCCCCTTTGCCTTTTGGGGGGACAGCTTGGCTCCTATCATATGTGATACTTGATTTAAATTTTTTACAGGGATAACCTTATTGATGAAATTTATTTAGAGAAGGTGTTAGTTAATAATGGCAACTGAAATAACAATTATTTACAACAGTTTTGTATGCAACATACTCTGAAATAATATAAATAAGATAATTCAATATTTCTTTAAATTTTTATGGTAATAATATTAGTGTCTAAAGCAGTTTACTAGCTTCTTTTCTCCAATACAGAATGCACCAGGAGTGAACCTGGAAAGAAGTACTTACTATATTTTGATGATTCAGTTCATATGGAACATGGAAAAAACATTGCTTGACACTTTTCTTTTTGGAAATCACTGGGCTGTATGATGAAATGTGCGTTCTTGGACTGCATGACCAACTACATCAATAATTTCTCAAATAGGTTCCCTGATTGACAATTTTATCTATATCCCCTCTTGAATTTAATATACAACAAATTTGAACAGCACTTTCTCTTTAACAGTATGCACTTATACAAGGGCAAATTGATTTAGTCAAATGCTGAATAATGTGTTCATTATTGAATTAATATTTATGATATAATTGATTATTATTCTAAATATATTAAAATAATGAATCATTTTCTTAAGTAAGCAAAGTATTTATTCACTGTAGTACTTAATCAAGATATATAGAGATTTGTCCAACACAGTAAGAAGGAAAAGCTAAAATACACTAATTTATATTATTCTATATGACTTAGAAACTATTTGTCTCAATCAATTATGTTCCTTGTTCAAACTCTAAACATTTTATTTAATATATAATCTTACAGTAATTGTCTTACAAAATACTCAAATAAGTGTGTTTTCAACTATATGCTATGTTAAGCTTTTATTTTTACCTGAAATCCATCATAAAACTTTCTTCTTCACTGTTTTTCAGAATTAGAAATATTTTAGAAGTTTCTTTATGCCACAGTAATTCTAAATGTCATATTTAATTTTTCATGTTTTAATATTTCTTTTCATATTTTAGAGATTCTCTGTATTTTATCCTTTCTTTTACTCATCTATTTTAATATTTTTATTTCATGGTATCATGTTAATTAAATTTATTTTTGATTTTCAAGGTTTTTTAAATTTAATTTTTGATTATATTTACATAGCTGATCAGGGTTGGAAGGATCAAGTGTTAAAAAGAGTGGGTGTGATCATTCCTTGAAAATTTTCTATCTCTTCCTCCTGTTTCTGGGGGAAGTGACAGGATAAGGGAAGGAGCCATACCCAGCCTTCCAAATGCCCCAGTATCTGTGGGTGGAGAATGGCCACTAAATATCATCCCAGGGTCCTTATCTGGTGTATTTTTCAGGGGTTCTGACAATTTGGTCTCTTCCGATGTCCATTGGCTGACATTGTCGATTCAACCCAATTCTCTCTGTCATCCTTTGACTGAGGTATTTGTCAAGTTTGTTCTGCCCTCCTTCCTCTGCTATGTAACAGATGTGCTCTGCAGGTCCCAATGGGCTGCCATATCCTCCATATGCATCAGGGCATGTGGTTAACTGCCCTATCTTTTCCACAGAGGAGGACCAGTTCACACGGGTAGGTCAAGGACATGGGCCAGGTGACCCAAACCCCATCAGACCTCCTGCCCCAGGGGCTCACGATTCTGGCAGCCACCAGACTAGAATGGCTCACCTCACCTC
This sequence comes from Ochotona curzoniae, assembly GCF_017591425.1. Lineage (NCBI taxonomy): Eukaryota > Metazoa > Chordata > Mammalia > Lagomorpha > Ochotonidae > Ochotona > Ochotona curzoniae. Next base: position 47,722,069 of record NW_024467119.1, read on the forward strand.
AACCTCAACCTACACCAATGCATGATGCATCCTGCTTCCAGTTCCAGCTCCTGTGGTGGGTGATTCAGCCAAACCCATCTCAGTTGGCACCCAGTCCTGGCCCTAATGTGGACTGGCTTCTGAGCAAAGCAAAAATTTCTGAATATTGGCAAATAATTCATTTTAAAAAGTGGCATATCAGCAGAAATTTGAAGAGTGGTGGAATTTGGGAAATGGGAATGGGAGCAGAGTTTTTAAGGCAAAGAAAACAGTAAGAAAAGAGTAGACTAATGTGGAAACTTGGTTCCACCTGACAAAAATGTGCTGATTTGCAGGTAGCAGTGATGGGTTTAGATAACTGAAAGTGTGGAGACACCAATTGAGGGTTAGGGCCAGAATATCATCTTTTCATGTCTTTATAACATTTGCATGTATTCAGCTCTACAACATACCTGAATGTGATATGTGATACAACACTGTTAGGTTTTATCTCAAGATTTTTTTTTTAAAAAGGAAGTGATTAAGTGATTGACAAAACTTGAATCCTTAATTGGATGGCCTTACAAGAAGGAGCAGAGCAGTGACTACCTTGTGGATGTGAGCATGATTTCAGAGTATAATATAGAGTAGAGTAAACTGGAAATAAAAAGTGGGGCATTGATGGAGACACATCAAGATATGGAAACTCATGGACTGTGCATTGATGTCAAAAGGGCCATAAGAAGGAAATTGCTAGGAGAAATGCATGTGTGATATTCTTACAATATTTTAAGACAATAGTCTGATGTTTATGAATAACTCCAATTGTTTAGCAGTTTATTTCAACTCTACATTCTTCTCAAGGTTGTTTCATCTTCTTGAAAATGTATCAGTAATTTACAGAATTGTCTTATGGGGCCTATGTTTCTTAGGCATTATAACTGATAATATTTAAATAGGATTTATCATAATTAGACCCAGTAAAGTTTTGATCTTATAGAATGACTGTATGTGTGAATATAGCAAGGAATTAAGAAGTAAGTTTACTTTGATACAAATTTTTGAAATCATACATACATTAGATCCTTAAAAAGTTCAATTAAATTAGACTTATGAAAAACTATTAAAGGATTTCTACTGTTGGTATAACACATCAATCATTTCCTTATAATTTATGAATATTTCAGTTATTCATCTGTTTCTTTTAAAATTTAAATTAATTTTCAAATAAAGGAAGAAATAGTAATATCAATAAGTATTTGAAACAATGATTAGTCACTGTAAGAAATGCAGGAAACTAAACCTCTGATTGCTTATCAGTAACTGTAAATAACATCAGTTTTTCAAATACCTCTACATAGAAATGAATTTCCCATAACCATCAGAAAGTGAGTTCTTTTTAAAAATCCATCAAAAATAGGGAAAGCATGCAGAATCAATAAGCAAGCCAATAAGCAAACTAAAAGTCAAAAAACATGAAAGCTCTGAGTTAGAAACATCTATTAACATAGATATAATTTCAGGGGAAAAAATTGACAGACATTTTACATAATTTGGAATAATACTTAACTATGTGAATTATCACATCAGCAAATAAGTTATCGATATGGTATAATTTATATCTGGAAGTTAAGCAAATGTTTCTCATGTTTGAAGTCTATTTGTTCATGGAATAGATAATAAAGAAGATAGCTGTTATTATTTTCTTCTTTGTAGCTCTAGATTCACAAAATATACATTTCATTTGCAAAATCCCAAACTTTCAACTAAATAAATAAAGAATAAAGTAAGAAGAAAAAAAAGAAAAATAAACAGAATTCTGCTTCTGTTTCTTACCAGCAAATATGAACTTTTCCTCATCTAACAAATCTGAAAATTCTTTCCAAGGGAAGGATATAGCATAATCTAAAATTCTTAAAAGGCCTCATATAGAAATAAAAAACCATTTCAATAATGATTAGTGGATAATTGCCTTCCAAATAATGGATAATATTCTTAGACTTATTTTACACAATTTGTAACCTAAGAAGCATAAAATTTCCAATTAGGAGGAAAGATGAAGACAAAGGGGCAGGTAATTCAGTTCTGAGCTTCACCTTCTGGTTTTGTTTGCTTGCATGCTTGTTTAATGAAGGAAAATTCTTAAGGTTACTAATCACTTCAAATAATAAGAACAATGGTAGACAAACTGAACTATATCACATTAAAATGCCCATCAAGCACAAAAAAACCAGCAAATCTTATAATACTTTATTTCATTCAAGCACACGTTTGCAAAAGAGCCATCCCAAAGCTTCATATTTATTTTTCTAAAATCATGTTAATTTCTTATTTATTTCAGGCATTACTAGAGACTCAAAATTTACTGCGCACTCAGGTTGCAAATTTTACCTTCAACCTTGGATTTTCAGGGAAGTTTTACCACACAGGTAAGAAGGAGCTTTGTGTTCTCAGGCAGCCACATTTAAATAGGAGTTAGGATTTTAAGTGTTCCCTAAGTAGGAGAAATAAAATGTCCAGATTGATTATGGAAAAAACTTGTGTGCATTATCTAAATAGCCAAATCCAAAATCAATGAGCTTGTTTACGTTGGCAAATACTATTAATAGCAAGGACAAAGAGGACAAGGATTGTCTTTTTCAACTTGGTAAAAGAAATCATAACTCTTGTTCTAAGTGTGATTGCGTATCTGGTTTTTTGAATAGTTCATACAGAATGCATAGTGACAATGATGATGAGATGATAATGATATAGCTACTGCTAATAATAATTAGACTCATATTAAATTGTCAGTGTGTTGAGGTGATCAGGACTTTTGTATGTATTGCTTTCCTTTGGAAACTTCCAGTGATGGAAGAGAAATTACATGGACTCACATAAACTTAATCAGACTTAATGGTTATATTATTTGTGCAGCTTTCCTTGTCAAATTTTCCTTCTAAATTGATTATTGCTAATTTGGTGCAATATCCTTTGCAATCGTCACAATCAGGTTTGTATTTTTCCACCTTCATCCATTCCTGCTTACATTTATATTCAGCCTTGGTCTTTCAGCAAATTCTCAAAATGCAACAAATATCCAGATGCTGTTTTGTGTTCTGATATTTTTCACCTTCCTACCCTCCTCAATTTCAGGTATTGGCTTTCAATTTTTGACTATTAGCACTTTATATGGCCGACACGAGTAAACACAAAACTCTTTACAAAATTGATTGCCACATAATGGTGAAAATATAGTACAAAACTATTCATCAGATCCTCTGTTAAAGTAATATCTACAGGATGCATATTTTTTGTTTGCTTAGGACAGCGCACTCTTGACAGCGTCTTAGTAGAATTCCCCAGTGTTCTCCATCCAAGCATGCAACTTGTTTACTCATTAAAAGTAACCCATACAAAGGTAATCCTTAATTGTCCTAAATACAGCTTGTTTATCCAAAGATTTTTTTAAAGCAAAAGCTCGGCATAATTTATTAAAACATTGATGTAGCAGTATCTGACTGGCTTTTCCTTCATGCTTTTGACTCCTGCTTTGAAACCTGGGAATGCATATAAAGTAAATAAAAGCAAAATTAGTATTTAGAATAGTTGATAAATCAAATGATTGCATGTTTCAGAAGCACATTTTGCACAAAGAGATTTGGGTCATCGTATCTGCTGAGGCAAAGCAATCCCAGCTTACAATTTTGAAAATAGGCATGGTTTTGTAAATCTTCAAACGCTTCCCCGAGAAATGAGTTCAGGCCTAAGAAACTCTGACTGTGAAGTTATAAACCAGATAGCTTATAAAGGCTGCATAAACTCAGAGAGTAGAAAATTATGGGATTATTTGGAGTTCACACCCAAGTAATACTATTTTGTCTTAAATAGCTGTGCCAAATGGACACCCATTCTTTCAGCTGAAATATGTCTAGATAACTACCTCAGCTTTTACTTTTCATATTCAGCCCTATGAAACCTGCTAGATATCTGCAGAGCTAACTACGATAAAGCTTATAATACTTTCAATTTCTTCTTTATTTTCCTGAACATGTACACAATTCACATCCAGTGGGAAACGAACAACTGCCAGTCAACAATATCGCAGGGCAATTGCTCAAGGAATATATCCCCCAGATACATATACTTTAACTGAATCCCTTAAACAGATTTTATTAGTCTTGCTTCTCGAACCAACCTAAAAAAACAGTATTGAGACAAACACTGCTGTTTTGCTGTGGTGATAATATGCTTTTGGGCATAAGCAACATATTTTAATTTTGTAAATACTGGAAACTTAATTTCCACCATGTAAACATGTAACTTGTGTCTGATCCTTCTGTTACTTATTTGTAGCTTCCATGCATCCTAATGTATTTCAAGAGCACAATCACATCATGTTAAGCATTTATTCATGCACTTGGGAATATCAAAGGTGCTTCCAGAGCTGAATTGCCCTGCTGCAAAAACCACTATCAGAAGAGTTTGTCGCACCGCTATTTAGACTCATTCCCAAATGCAGATTTACCATTATATAAAAAGAGATTGCAAGCCAAGAAAGTGCTTTCCTTTTGTGTGCACCTGAGTGTGATGTGAAACAGGAAGAGATGGCCTTGTCACAGTGGCTGTCTCAATTCTCTCCCAGGGTGATCTGATTTCCTAGCCCATACACATGCTGATTGATGAGCCTCATTGTTTTGAAGACATTTAATCACATATGCCCAGTGTAATAATGATTGATTCTACATTTCCAAGACTGCTTTACTTATTTGTATTTCTCAAGAATTCTTTCCTGTTCAGCTTTTCTGTCCTTCACATCCTAAACACAATCTCACCGGTAAAGGATGTATCACTAAACCTTCCCCAAAAGTCATTCACTCATGGATGCCAAGTGTGAAAAGGGAGGATACAATACTGAGTAAACAAAAAGTCATAAAAATAAATAAAAATATGAAACTTCACTGAAATATTTTAATCTGGAAATTTTTGCAGATTTATTTGACTTACACATGAAGATTGGTAGAAAAAAAAGGAGATGAGTTAACAATCATAATTTTCATATTATTTTAAACTGTTGTGTTTTTTAAATTAATAAGTTGAACATGTATTATTCAATAATCAACTCAAGCATATTTGAATCAAGCTAACATTTTTTTCTGGTATATTTTATAAAGATTGCTGTTTAAAACTGCCTACTATCAAACACAAAGTTGTTTAATTTTTATGACTTTCCTTTAAAGTGATGAACAAAAGACAACATGTTAGATATAGTCCCTTGTGTTCAAATCCAGCATCAGATATTTTATTAGTTATTGATTCCAAACAGATTACCCCAGTATTACATGCCTCAGTTTCCACACCTCTGAATTGGATATTATACTAGTATTATATCTCAGTTTCACCAATGTCACCATGTTGTAAGTGCTAAGTGTTTATTTTTAATATTAAGAGGGTTTTTAGTATCACAGTTACCATCAACCAGATAAGCAGTGGATAATTCACATGACTATTTCTCATTTGAATATATTTTAATCAATTGTTATCATCATGTGCTTCTTTTTGGGGGAGGGGTTACAATTTTTTCTATCTTTACTTATGTGTTACAATGTTTAGTGTCCAAAGAAAATTTGAAAATATCTTAATAGGAATAAGATCATTTCATAATTTATAAGCAAATATAAAGCAGAGAGTCTTACAAAGGTGATATTGTTAATAGCAGAATTTCTTATGTTACAATTCAACAATAGATTTAAGAAAATGGTTGTTCAGATCTTGGTAAAATGTTTCTTATTTTGCAGAATTAAGAAACTTCTATAGGTAGTTCAAAAATCATAATAAAGATAGATTTTCCGTTGTTTTACTTCTGAATTAAAAGTATTTTTATTTCATTAAAATTAAGAGAAGTAAAATGATTTATGTAAAAATAGGAGTAAAATATATTACATTCTTTACTAATGAGCTATATGAAATCAGTTCAGGTTAGAATTCAAAGACTCAAGTTTATAAAAATTTATAGTATATAAACTAAAATTATATTTTGACATGTAAGTCAATCATATATTAAATATAGAAAAGTACTTGTTTACAATGAACAAAAAACCAATAATGTCTTCGTTTAGCTGAATTTTGAAATTTCTGTGATCAAACTGAATGAGCTGCTGTTACTCCTTTCACTGAGTTATCTCTAGTGTTAGCTCATCTAACTTTGACCTATATGAGCAGTATAAGAGAAATGTTGCTATGAATTAACTAATTATAAATTAATGATCAGTTAATTACTTATGCAAGTAAAAAAAGAGAGGTTTTAAATCTCACTCTCAACCTTGCAGTGAATGCGTATCAAACAATACAGTTCCTGACATAAAATTACTAAAGTTTTATGAACGGCAATACATTAGTTTATATTAACAGCCTACAAAATATATCCTATAAATTGAGTAATTGACTTCTATCCTGGTCAAGTATACATTTTGTGCTTGGTACCACTTGCAGTAATGATTACTGGAGTTGAGAGTGAATGAAGCCTTCTCAAGATATTTACTATTCCAAGCACAGCAGAATAAATCCCAAGGCAGAGGTGGAGATGCAAGCACCATCAACTATTCCATTACTGTGACATTAACTGTTTCTAATCTGTGCTCCAATCAGCTAATCTGTGGCCACACGAATCATTTGTAGCATAAACATTGTAAAAATGTCACAAACTCTTCTTTGTTTGAATTTCACGATTTGGTATTCTTAGTAAATTAATGAAAGTCCAAAAATTGTAACTGTGCAATTGTAAGTTTTAGCTAACTTGGATCCATGCTAAGCATTCAGTCCTCCCCTCTTATTCACAGGACCTTATCTCCATCATTCAACTTTTTCACCCTTTGCAATAAAATCCAGAAACTCAAATCACTAAGTACACCTGGTGGTCCTGACACCTTTCATTGGAGTCTAGGAATAAGGTATATGCATAAAAAAATTCATACACTAGTATATACTCCTGTGGTCACAGGAAGTGGCCAAAATCTACTGGTTTTACAGTAACACAGACCAAATTAAATTATTGATTTATTCACCATTCTGCAAAAAGGTGTGTAAGAGTACATGTTAAAGCGATCTTGTAACTCAATATAAAACATAAATCCTAGGCAGGCAAAGTTTTCAAGAACAGTTACCATGTTTTTAAGTATGAAGCTGTTCCTAAAATTAAGTACTTACTGTTTGCAAAACACAATATTAACTACTATACTTATCTGAAATCTCATTAGTAGGGGAATTTGCCTTTGATTATTGTATTTTGACAAATATATGATAGCAGTGTAAAATGCTAATAATAGGAGAAACTGGAATGGGGTTAGAAGAACTCCTTAGACTACTTCCTAAGTTTTTTTTTTTACAATATTTTTAAATGTAATGTGATAAATTGATCTCATTGAATTTTTATTAAGGGCTTATAAGATGTATCTTTTATCCTCATTTTAAACCAACAACCTGAAACTTACACTGAGAAAGATTTTCCAAACATCACGTAATTGTTCAAAACAGTTAACTATACACCAAGTATTAAATGATACCAAATATGAGTTTTGCCATATTAATTTTGGATCAGTATAAAATCAAACATTCCTGTGATATCTACCTTTATACTTTATTAAACCATATAAAATACACCTCAAATTATATCCCAGGACTTGCATTTTACTTTCATAATTGATTATTTATAGAACAATTAGGAATGGATGTTTGCACTATTATTGCAGAACATGTTTAAATTTGTATGGATATTACCAAGTTGTACCAAATTTGTGTGATTTCGTTAAACAACAACAACAATAGCAACAACTTGGATAGCTAAAATAAGTTGAAATTTCTCCAAAGTATGGTTTTCTGTTTTTCTTTCTTAATATTTGTGACATATTAATGCTTTTTTTCTATGCGTATGGTATATTCACAAATGTTTCTAAACATTAAAAGAAAAATACATTGACTCAAAATCTCAAGATAAATTTCTAACACAGTATTACAAGTTTCTTTGTTAATTTTTAAGAAATAGTGTATATAGCATGGAGTTGAAATGCAAAGATAAGTATTCAGTAAGAAATGAATTTTAAAAATGTAACAGAAAACATTTTAAATGTAAATATAAAAATGGGTCTACAGTTCCTTCTGGATTTGTTCAGGTATTTTATTTTCACGTTTGGCTTGATCATTTACTTCTCTGTTTTCGACATTTCTTTAAAAGTATATGCTATCTTCTTAATCAGAATAAAGCTAAAACTTTTGAGGTAAACTTTTAAGTTTGACTTTAGACTTATATACAAGAAAGAATTTAATAGTAAAAAAAATCATCTCTGATCAGGTTTTCCCTATATGAAATAAAATAAATAATTTGGCAATAGCTATGTAGATTAAAAAAAATTAGACCACCTAAAATGAGGTTTGCTTTCTATCACCACCATAGGTAGTAATTTGAAGTTATACCAGTGACTAAACTTTTCCTAAACTCTGCACATACATTTTTAAATTATCTGCACTCAGCATCAGGACCACATCCAACCCACCAGACCATAATTCCCAACTCACCAGCCTCATTGAAATTTAATTTTCTACATGTAATATGATTTTTTCTTTTTTTTTTTTTGTTCTTGATTAAGGATCCCACATGGTTGAATTATGTATCCATAACAAGAATGCCAGCATAATTCTATAAAAATAACACTTAAGCTAATATGTAATTTTCATAGAAGACATTATTACTTTGTGTTATAGGGACTGAAGAGGAAGATAAAGGAGATGACCTTTTGCTTAGATCTGTGGATGAGTTCTGGTGGTTTCCTCATATGTGGAGTCACATGCAGCCCCACCTCTTCCATAATGAGTCATCTTTAGTAGAGCAGATGATTCTCAACAAGGAATTTGCACTGGTGAGTATATGTTCTTGTATTTCTTAAACTAAGAGTTGTGATCCAGTAATGAACTGTGAAATTACTTTACTGGGTGAGATTGAGTAGAAATAGAGCAGGAAGTCGTGGTGCCTCACATACATTAAGGGTTCATATTGCTTCACAACATTTTGTTTCAGGACGATGCATGTGCATATTTTGGGTCATGATGTAACATACATAAACATTTTCAAGCGTTTTGTAAAATCTTTCATCTTATAATAGTTGTCATTTTCTGTTTTGTGAGGGGAGTTTCTCTTGTATCTATGAAGAAGAATCATATTATTTTCTCTGTTGTATTCCTGGTGCTCCACAATCAATGACTCCAAAGTCATTTATTGTAATATAATGGGTTTTTGGGTACAATTACGATCTGCTTGATTGTCCACATCCTTTAACAGAGTATATGGGTTTGAATGTTGGCTCTGCTGCCGAATCGGGCTTCTTACCAATGCACAGCCTGGGAGGCAGCAGGTGTTGGTTCAAGTGCTTGAGTCCCATGGCAGACACGTTAGAACTGAACTGAAATCTTGGCTTCTACCTGATTTAACCCTGTCTATTGCAGACATTGAAGAGTGAACCACTGAACAGATGGTTCTCTCTCTCTTCCTCTCTCTGTCTCCCTTAGGTATTGTTTACAAGTCTTTTCATAGTGAAGCAGCAGTGCTGAAAATTTGCAGAAGAGACCACATGACCGATAAAGCCCAAACATTTAGCAAAAATGTGTGTCCACCCATGCTCAAAATAGCTGTTAACTCATATAATTGTTAAGGATCCAATGAAATACAGAAATCAGTTTTTTTCCCCCTGAGGATAACACTCACATCCTTATAAAGTGCAATAACTTATCACAGGGATTTTCACATTGCCTGATTTCCTTTTCCCAGTTAAAATTCAATGTCATAATGAGTCACAAATCATCTGTATCATATGATTGCAGTTATCTTAATTTGTTTTAAAAGCAGTCATTCATTAAGCATAGACTTAATCCCAAATGGATACCACAATGTTCCTATACAGTTGCATCTAATTTTGACATAAAAGTCTCACCCATCTTCCCATCTATAAATGTCTGGCTCACCGTCAGATCTATAGAATCTGTAATAGATCCTGTGGTGAGAGTACATATAGTTATGACCAGGCACCCAGGAACCAGAAGAACTTTGATCACCATCAATGGATGCCACATCTAAGACAAATCACTTAAATTATCTGTGTCTCAATTTTCCCATTCATAAAGATAAGCGTGATTACAACAACTACCTTATAGGACTACCATTCTTTAATGTATTTGGAATAGTTATTGACACATAAGTAAATACTAAATAGGTGCCAATTAACCAATTATGTGTTTTCTAAAGAGTGATTAACATGCAACTTTAGGTTACTTTGTAAAAATTCATTCAAAGTGTATGTGTATTTTAAGATTTTGTTTTATAATTTAGGAAATATTCAATAAATATTGTTTTGCTTTGCAGTATTGTATATTTAACCAAACATTTCCAAGAATAAACTTGTCATGAGTAAGCATGCTCAATTATACAGTGCAGTTACTTTGAAAATAAAATGTGCTTATCAATTGACTTGAATCTCCCCCACTGCACTCCCACTCTAAGACCTCGGTTTGTAGGTACGTGGATTATATTTCATAATGGCTGATTTCACCTGTTTGTATAATTTATTTTTTTAAAGTCATGCTGAGAGCTCTGGGAAAGACTCAGCTGTAATTGCTTTGTAATGAAATGTTGAAAGCTATTTAGAACCCGTTCAGAGCAATTACATTTGTTTAGTCAGCATAGCAAGATGCTAGACTTAAGCCTATAAATATAGTTTGTAAAAAAAGAAAAGTATTATATGTTGCATAGTCAAAACATCACAACTAAAATGCACTTCATTAAATACACATTGAAATTATGTTTTGTTTTTCCATCTGAATCTCAGCTCACATGGACCCACGCACACATACACACACACACACACACACACACACACACCCAGGACTCTTCAAGCCATGATATTTGAAACCCCATTTTTACTCTCAATATTGCATGAGCATACATGTATTTTCCATTCAGCCAATAAATACATTTTATGAAATTATTATCTTTCCACATCCATGTGATACTGCCAAACTTCAACAGTTACCAAGATAGGCTTGGATAATGGAGAGCACTAAATAACATATTGGCAAACAGATGTTAAGACCTAAATGATACTAACAAATTCAAATAAAGCTAAAAGCTTAGAGGAGCTTCATGTCTTGCTTTTCTCCTTTGAATGAGTCTCTTTTTCATTATCTAAGCTACAAAGTTTTTAGATAATTAACTTACAACAACTCATCGGCCAATGGAAAGCATTGGACCAGATAATGTTACTGAACAATTCCAGCTTTAAAATCCTCTCATCATTGACAACATTGGCCCACAAATAGGGGATGCACCTCTTGAAATACACATTTAGTTGCAATTGAGGAATAATGGGAAGAGAAATTTTAATTTGCATGAATAATTAACCAGATAAAAATTAAATGTTTTTAAGCTTTGTTTTTTACATACTCTGTTGACATTCCTCACTTTTTTTCCTGTGACCTTGACTGAGACAGGGATTGTTCATCTCAAAAGCACATCTGTTCTTGACATTTCCGTAGTTTGACATTAATATTTCAAAATATCTCCAAGTCAGAATGACTGTATCTCTTGATTTTCTCTTAATTCTTTTGAGATAGGTTCATTTTATGACATGGTAGGCTTAAAAATTATGAAGGTAGCATATTAGAATGGTGTTTCCTTACCATTGCATTGGAAAATTCTTTGTTAATAAAAATTTTGCTATTGTTTCAACCATGCATTTACACATGTGCACATAGCAAATGTGTGTTACTATTTGGGGATCATATGTTACACATATACAAATTCACAAGTGAAAGTTTGATGGATATAAAGGCCAAATCCATGTACTTGTATATTTTTCCAAAGGATTTTAGTACTATGAAAGCACAATAGCAGTCAATAGGAGAAAAACATAGTTTTGATCTTTTTAATATAATTAACTATAGACCTTGTCTGTTTTTCACTTGCTTCAGCATGCCAATAAAAATAAGCAGAGTTATAAATGTGGCAACAAAAGCTTCAGAGAACTAAAAAACATTGACCAGTATAAAAAGTGTTAATGAAAAAAATTACCATTATCACTGCTGATTTAATCTACCACTCTATCAGTCACAGAAAGAAGAGTGCCTGTAACAAAAACTTGAATTATTTAGTTTTATTCTACAATACACAAGTAAAAAATGGAAATTTAAAAATTGTGCTTTGTGTTCCTAAGATTTATATATACACTCATCATGGTTTCTGAGCTTTTCAATTCATTAGCAGTTGGATTGCATAAACTATCCTGAAGGGATGAAGATCAATGTTTGGTGTTCAATGCTGACTTACATAATTATGTATAGTTTTCTTAATATTTTTATTAGACATGCAGATAATTTATACATAACAAAGTGAAGTTTCTTGGAAGAAAGACATAGATTTGTACATCCTCTCTTAAATAGATGTACCTATTCCTGGAATCTAAATGCCTTTTTTTTTTCATAATTTGACACAGTACTCTTGAAGAGAAAAATTCTAATGTTTAAACTGTTCTCATAAAATCATAAACTTATGGAAAACAGACCAAAGAAAATTCATAGAGGTAGTTACACATAATACACTAAATCAGCAATTAAAAACATAATACAAGTGATAGCATTAATATTATTCTGCACAATGAGATGAATCTGAGTCACATTTCAGTTCCTGTGGGCTTACATCTTAACAGAATTATGCAATATTCAGTCTTAAGCTGTGCAAGAAATATAAGATTAAAAGTAAAATATGATATTTAAACAACAGGAATTTATAAATATAAGAATAGTTAAATTAAGAAAAAAATATCAATATTCATTAAGCAAAAGTTCACAATGAATTGACTAAGGTATTTTGGATGTTCAATAATGAAGAAGTCAGTATAATACTCAGAAGAGTGGACACACAGGTACGTGAAGAATTTAGATTAATCTTAACAATAATAAGTCCTGAAACAGCAAGGCACATGCATATAAAGGAATATTCTAAAACATGTGACAATATGGAGAACACAATGCTTAGTGACATGAACCATTTCTAGATAATAAATGGGTCTACTTACTTCTGATACCTAAATACTCAAAGGCATAAGTCAATATATAGAATGGCAGGTTTGTGGAGTTAGGGGTAGGAGACATGAGGAATTACTAGGGAAGGAACATAGAATTCAATTAAGCAAGAAGAAACACTAGATATAGTCAGCAACAATGTATGAATACTTAAAAAAATTGGAAAGGCAGACTATTATATTAGATGGTCTTGTAACACTGAACTGACTTAAAATGACATTTTTGGTTGTATATGAGTAGAGTAATTGTGTCGAATGCATGATCATATAGTATTAGTATCTATAAATTAAGAAAGTAGATGAATTATTATTAGTTTGTAACAAACTAGTTAAAACCTAAATATCTAAAATATAAAATAAACAAGGTTGAAAGAAAAGGTGAGCTGAGCTCTGCACAACGATCTATTCCTTACAGGCTTTTGGACTGAAGAGGACTCACAGATTTTCAAAAGCTGTTCCCTGACTCTAACATGAGTTTCTCACCTTTGGAAACTCCAGAGGGAAAGTCACAACATGACAGTTGGGTTTATCATTGCTAAGTCACTTCCCATCTTACATCGTGCATTCCTGTATTCTTCATTCCCACATGGGTAGCAAGGACCCAACTGCTTGAATCATTTCCTGTTGCACACCCCAGGTGTGCATTTCAGGAACCTGGGATCAGAAGCAGAACAGGACTCAAACCATAGTACTCCAGTTTGGATTTCGGCATCTCAAGCAACATCTCAACTGCTGTGCCAAATGTCTGCCCATTTTTTCACCTTCAATATTGAAAGATATTTTTTTTCTGGAATTAACACTAATTAGCACTTTCTTCTTGAATGACTTCTTTCTTCCTTCTGTGTCATACAGTATCTGACAAGGCATTGATTGCTCATCTTACTACATTACTTCTCCTTTTGCTTCCTCTTGCTACTTTCAATTTTCTGATTGTCTTTGACTTTTAGTATTTTTTTCTGGGATTGCTCTGTGTATGAATCTCTTCGTGTCTAGTTGGAATTCAGTGAGCTTCTTGAATATACAAAGTTAGGATTTTTATCAAATCTGGAATTTTCAAACATTCTTTTATCTTCTTGCACGAATGTTATCTCATTCTACTTTTTCTGATACTTACACTCTACATGGGTTGATGCACCTACAGGGCACCATAATTCTGTGAGGCTCTAGTTATTTTCTGTAATTCTTTCTTCTCTCTGATCATCAGTGGCCTTAGGTTTAAACTTCTACATACACTGTCCCAAATAAGGTCAGTTCTGGGGTGAGGCTACATCGGGGATTTTCTCTTTTTGTGACCTATTTTTGCACTACAACAAAATCTGCATTAGCAGCACTCCCAAACTGAGAGTGGTTATAAAGGTCTGCTTTTTCTGAAAACAAAATGAAATATCTAGCTATATTAGCATAGACCTTTGTTGGCTTAGGAACCTCTAATCATATCAGCTTGCCTCCTCTGACATGAAGCCATCATTCTAAAATTGAGGGAGGGCAAAGAGAACTTAGAGCCATATTCTGAACTTTTTCACCTGGAACAAGCGTCTGCCTTATGCCTAAGAGCTGCATGGTGAAAAGCTCCCAGTTTCTCCACGCCTAGAAAAAATAGAACTCCTTCCCACAGACCTGAAAGAGGAAGGGTGCAGAGCAATGAGAAATTCTAAGGATTACCACGCTAAAAGAATAAAAAGTCCAACACTGAAAACTGAAAGACAGGGAATCATGTGTTAATAGTATTCATTAAAATGAAACAGCTGGGAAAGGAGGAAATGAAGAAATGTCATAGACTTGATTTATCAATTTTAGTTGATTTGCTTGAATATTTCTTAATTTTCTATATTTTCTCTATATATAAATATAATATTATATGTTGAATGCATATCTATACACATTTGTGTATATTTGTATATTATATGTATATATGCATGCATATATATATATAATATATTATATATGTATGTATATTGGATTTAAGAAGCTGACATTCAGAGGTAAACAGATGGAGGGTTTCCATGTGCCGGGACATTTGCCAGTTGCCTACAATGGTGTATTCTGTATTCTGGGTCAGAGTCAAGAGCCAAAAACTGAACCTGTAATGTCTCCAACATGAGAAGTGGGGACTAAACTACTTTAGCCATCAGCTGCTGCTTTCTAGGCTATGTATCAACTAGAAGCTGAAAGCAGGAACAAAACTGGCGTGTGAATCTAGGCATTCTATTACAGGATGTGGCTGTTCCAACCCATCGTCCTAACTGCCAGGTTGATGCTCTCACCACACACATTTTATAGGCCAGTTAGGAGGATAGTTGACAAGACTCGTTATCTCAACATTCTGGAAGTCTGAATTCTACCCTTCTATCTTAGGTAATTTGTATCAAGTCTCCTAACTAGTCTCGGTTTTCTCTCTTGACCATCTTGAGTAAAGCAGCTGCAGTGCTCATGATAACTCACAATTCAGATTCGGTAACATTTTATCTACCTAACAACCTCAAGACAGTGCCTATTGATTCCACCATTAACTTTGCCATATCAACATGGTATGTTGTTTTTCAATGAATGAATGATATGTTTGCAATGAACGAAATGAAAATTTCAACATTTGGGCAACAATGTTTTAAGGATTTCATTAAGTGATTTCCTCATACATAATTTATTGCCTTAAAATTAAGAAATGTTTCCTGAGCTGTCAGTTGCATTTTTCTCAAATACTAGAAGTTTGATTTCCTTTTTTACCATGAGTGAATTTCCTCCACCATGCTCCGATTATGGGATCACTTGTTCCTTAGCTATGTTTCTCAGATTTTTAATTAGTATGTTTACTTTAGATATTTTACAGTCTCTTGCTTTGTAAGATGAATAGTTTCTGTTCTAGTCATTGTCATATTATCTGAACCTAGTAACCATGTTCTTACTTTACTAAAACCTGATGATCACTAGATGACCCATATATCCCAGTAATTTTTAAAATTCTACAAAACTATTTCTCTAAGTTGGGGGGAAAAATGGAACAATCTCATAGATGTACTTCTGAAATAACACCAGACTCCCAATTTAAACATTGAGAAAACTAAGATCTCAAACATTTTTATGCAATTTGTGCTTGATCATATAAAGGCAAAAAATTTCTGGAGGAGAATCAAGATGGTGGAGTAGGGTAAGAACAAATTTAAATGGACGGAAAAACATTTAATCAGAAAGAAGCACAGAGGACCTATTTCAGGAAATAGAAAAGGACAGAACAACAGCAGAGGGGTTCCTGGAGACTGATAGACACAGGAAAACAGCAGGCACAGCAGTGTGGTGTTGCAGTGACAGATACTCCAGTGGCATTCAGCTAATGGAGATCTGAACTCCACCAGCAGCCAGAACTCCACCAGCAGCCAGGTGAGAAGGGATTTTCACTGGGAGCTTGGGCGGTGTACCCAGACAAAGAACTGTCCATCCTGCTCATCTGTTTGATTTGACCAGGAGCAGAGACAGAGCAGCAGATCCTAGATAGGCAGTGCAAGAAGAGGGTCGATTTCATAGCCCAGTCAGCCCCCTAGAGCTCAATTGGGCACCATTTTGCATAAGGAGGCAAAGGACAGGGGAAAGGACAGGGGATGTGCTGAGTTGGGAGTGAGCTCATTTCTAACTCGGTGAATTGAACAATGTGGCATTCTATGGGTTCCACTCTGGCCAGGTCTGGGTAGCCCTCAGATCTGATGGGCAACAGATCAAGAACTGTACTGGTGGTACGTCAGGTACCATTTTGCGCACTGTGGCAATAGTTTTGGAACTGCAGGAGACAACAGTGAACTGCATAAGTGCTGAGCTCCCAAGAACACGCTGACTTCAGTGGATTGCACTGGTCCCACAGGAAAATAATACCAACTGTGGCATCGTAGGGGTCAAAATAGGGCCATGTGGCACCCAGACCTAATGTCCAACAGGTTCCGACAAGATCAGCACCACCGACAACCTAATTATATTGGATACCTGGTGTCTCTCTAATCCTGGGACCTGTTCCTACTGGAAATGGGAGAAAGATTGCAGACAATGGTGCAGCCTCAGCACGGTATCACAGAAGGTGGAGAGTGGTGAGCCAGGAGCTGGGGCTGTGGAGAGCACTGTGGAAGTCTAACATAAGAACCCAGACCTGGAACTCGCTGGAGGTTGTGGCACAAGTGGTTGCAAGCAAAAAGTTTTGTACCAACTGCAACAACTAAGATCACACTGTAATCTGTGAATGACGCACCTTAGAAACCTGCTCCAAGAAGAAGACTCTGCTTGCCAGAAGTACAATGATCAAGACCAAAAGAAGAGATAAAGGCACAAGGAATATTACTGAAAACTCCCCTGCAAAGGAGCAAAACCCTATGCCAACCTCAGAGTTAACTGAGGAAGGCAGTGAGAAAATGGGGGATACAGAGTCCATAAGACTCATTTTAAAGCTTCTGATAAAAAAATGAGAAACTCATGCAGGAGTTCAAAGAATTTAAGGAAGCAAGAAAGCAAATCAAGGCTGATATATCAGAAATTAAGATTAAATGTACAATGAAGAGTCTCCAAAATAGAATGAAGCAGGCAGAAGAAAAAATATCAGAACTGGAAGATATTTTCTGTCACCAGGGGGAAGCAAACAAAAAGCTGGAAGCAGACCTGGATCAGGCCAAAAAAAAGTATTCAAGATTGAAAGACACTGTTAAGAGGCCAAATATAAGAGTTATTGGAGTCCCAGAAGGTGCAGAAAGAGAAGCTGAGTTTGCAAATATATTTAATGAAATAATAAAGGAAAATTTCCCTAATCTAGAGAAAGAATTTCATGGCATTGTAAATTTATATTTTATATTAAATTGTTTAATATTTAAATTTTATATTTTCTTCCTATTATTGATTTTGTATCATAACTTTTTATTTAAGGGGATGTACAGTAGCTGTGAAATGTAGGCTAACATCCAGATGTGAGGATGCAGTGTAGTATGCATTTCTACTTCCAGACAAAGATGGGCTTAAAATGAAACTGTTTACTATATCTTGACAATAGAATTCTGGACTCTCTGCCATTGTCCATGCCCGCAATGATGGACATATGACTGAGTATGAAGAACTATATGTTAGTAATGATATAGGGGAACTAGGTGGTGGGAGGGATTTGGGGAGGGTATAAGGGAATATGGAACTGTATCATAAAATGATAATAATAATAAAAATGGAAAAAATAAGGAAAAAAAATCTAAACTATCATATGAGCTGTTGATTATGCAGAACCCACATATCTGATGGTCTCTGAGAGCACCTTTAAAATCTACGCACAGCGCCTGGCATGGTGGCCTAGCAGCTAAAGTCCTCACTTTGAACTTACCAGGATCCTATATGCGCGCCAGTTATAATCCTGGCAACTCCACTTCCCATCCAGCTCCCTGCTTGTGTCTGGGAAAGCAGTTGAGGACGGCCAAAAGCCTTGGGGCCCTGCACCCACGTGGGAGACCTGGTAGAAGTTTCTGGCTCCTGGCTTCAGATCAGCACAGCACTCGCCATTGCAGTCACTTGGGTAGTGAATCATCGGACGGAAGATCTTCCTCTCTGTCTCTCCTCTCTGTATATCTGCCTTTCCAATAAAAATAAATAAATCTTTAAAAAAAATTCTAGTCATAGTCAAATCTGCTTTTGTGCCTGAATGTTTTTAATGGCCTTCTCAGCTATAATTCAGGTAATTAAAATAGTATAAATGTCCTCTGCAAAAATGATTAATTGTTAAAGAACTGATAAACTTCCCCATACTGAGAGGAAGTATTTGTTATTGTATCAAAGTTACAGCATCAGTACAGACATGAGGCACACAAAAGTTATGTTTGATATAGTGAATCACAACAGAATTGAAAATAGATTTTTTTTTCAGTTAGCAAAGCAAGATTTATTTAAGAAAGTGAGAGAGAGGGTACTCTCTCCTGCCATGGTCATGGGAGGGGCTGTAAGGCAGTAAAAAGGAAAACAGATTTTTTAAAATTATTTTTTGCTGAATAAATTTTTTTGAAAAAGCTTATCCAAGCAGTCTCTAATTCTCTCATCATTTCCTTTATTTGCCTAGCCCACGATGTGAAGAAAAGCATGAACCTTTTGCCTGCAAATTAGAATTGGTATTTTATTAGTTATTAATATTCATCCTCTTCTTAGCAATGGATTTAGAGAAAAATGACTTTTTTGCCATGTGTTATATGATCATAAACCTTAGACGTGTTGATTCAGTACTGGCAGATAGATGAAGGAATTTACCTTAGAATATCTCTGCACTGGGCAATTATCTGCTTGTTTTTGTCACAATGGAGAGCTCTTGTTGCCCTAACTGCAGCATGTATTTCCAATCAAGCAGCTTTCTATATTTTTAATGTGTTTAATCTCCAAGAAATAAATGTCACATATTAATTGTACCTTAATATTGATCAGCAATAATTGAGATAAATTGGCTATTTTTATTATCTAAACTGCATTAGTATGAGTCTATCAAGTCTTACATTCCTCTTTCTTGAATGCTTTGTTATCATTACTGTTGATAATGTGAAATTTGAAAACCCTATTTTCTGCTTGCTAATCTCTCTGTTATTTTACACTCCATTATTTCAAATAATCTGCTTAGATTAACCAGAAGAGCTCAAATTAGCTGAGAGTATTAATACATGAAGCAAATACAACAAAGCTTCCTGCCTATGAGATAGGCTAAAAACTGGCTGGATTGGTTGATTTTGAATTCATTTATTTTAAACTAAATCAATACTTTCACTATTAAATTATATTCATATTATACCAAGAATAGATTCTACACAAAACATGAAAGAAAAAAATGCCATGTTCTTTTGAAGGAAACACAGCCTGCACACTAGAATTTTTATTCAAGTGATATGAGTTCATCCTGCAAGTATTGCGAGCTAGCTGTTTAGTATATAAATTAATTCATGCAGACCAGAATGAGCTAGGATTTTTGCTGTAGGTGTTAGCACCTTACATGCCCTATATCCAACTACATCAGTCAAAATCCGTAGTACTCTGCTATTTGAAATACTGCATTGCAAGCCTCCTATATAATTCTCCATTTTCCTAAATAATGTGTTGTAACTGGTTGCTTTCTTGTAACTTCCTCCATCACTATGCTTGCATGGCATTCGTATGGATCAGGTGTTACTCTTTTTAGCAACATGGCATGGGAAAATTCATTCCTACCTTCTCATTTTAGTGTACACACATCTTTGCTCATTGAACATCACTTCTAAATGTCCATCAAATGTCCATTTTTCTTGTCCTTCATAACTGAATGAAGACATCATTTGAGTATGCTAAAAGGTTTGATATCTCACTTTTGGAAGAGAGCTGCCAAACTCTGGCTAGAAAAAATATAATCAAACCCATGGAATGGGGCTTCCAGCAAGAAATCAGGAAAGAAGATACAATTGTGATGATGCGTCCAGCCTTTACTTTCACTTTTTCTCACGTATAATATCCTGTTTGCTTGGCAGGAGCTAATATCTACTGAAAACTATCAAGAAAAAATCAGGACAATCAGAGTGCATAGGCTTCACATTCTTGAACTACCAAGCCAACACCAGCAATCTTTCTTTGGATTTACTATTACTCAGAAAAAAGAAAAAGCTGTCCTTCAGAATCAACTTTTTTCCTTTTGTTTCCATTTTTTCTGGCACAAACATTGAACATATTGCTCATTTAATCAAATGTAATACTTATTCTTACATTTCTTACTTAATTGGGTTAGAGATTTTTCTACATTCAGACCTCTCTCACTCTATTTTAGAATTTGTAGCCACTCAAAAATTATTTATGTGAAAAAATTCCCTAAAGCACAATGGTCCAACATTTTCCTGTCTGTTTGACCAGTTGTAACTAGCAATTTTATGAGTAGATTCTCAGAAAGATCAGTGATATAGTTACAATAATATATTTGGAATATAATACTATATTTCACTATCATTGACAAATTTTAATTTAACTATTTCTTTGAAAGAGCATATTTTTAGTAATTAAATGGCTATAAAATGATCAAGAACCAAGGACTTAAAGCTGTGAAAAGATGGTGTTATTTAACTCTTTCTATAATGAATACAGCTCATCCCAAATGAATGATCCCATGAAGCTGTTGTTGATTACATCTTTTCTCTATTTCTCTTTTGCCTTTTTGAGTTTGAAAAATCATTTCAACATTAAAATAGCTGAGCATTTTCATCATCCCATGGTTATCTTTTTTTAGCTGACACTTCAGATACCTAGTCATTTCTGCACTCACTTGAGTGATATGAGAATATGAGAAATTGTTTTCAAACAAGTTGACAGTGGAGAGCATTAAAACTAGGTAATAATATTGGAGCACTAGATGGCTTGAAATGAATTAATGCTTTGTTTTCAAATAGGACATCATTTCAGCATGATGCAGCAAAATGGAAATAATAAGACAGTGTGATCTTAATTTACAACATGATAGCATGGCTACAAAAATATGATAATTAAAACTATTCATTAAAATAAATGAAATTATTAAGTTATTTTAAGTAGGCAAATATGTTTATTAACATAAACTTACTTATTGCCTGATGAATAGGACTCCATATGGTAGACATCCCACAAGACCATAAACAGACATAGATATTAGTCATTATAACTGAGAGATGGTACAGGAAGTCAATGCATCAAAAAAATGTGAAAATACTTGGTGTTTTTCAGATACGAAAGGGGAGTGACAGAGGGATAACTCCTACGTACACCAAATGTTTAAAATAGATTTTCCATAAATATGTTAATCTCATATTAAGAGGAAATGCCTCCAAAGGAAAATCTCAACTTGACATAAAAATGACATTTAAAAATGTTGCACTACTAAGAACAAGTGATAGTTTATGCAGATCTCATGTGTTTTCAAAGTTATGCCTTTGGATTAATGATCCCAACCTATATGTTCAGAACCAGAAAACTAGGCCTCTTCCACTTGTCTATACACATATAAACTCACACACCATTCTTGTTTTCCTCTGGCTCAGCACATTTATGAACTGTGAATTTTATAATTTTACTGGCTAACATAGAAAGTCTAACTGCTAATATCTTTATTTCTTTTGCTAGTGTATTCCGTCAGGAAATAGTGGTATCAGAGGCAATAATAATGATTATAATGTTGGGATGTAACTGTGTTTCCTGAGATATTGTGCTACCTTGCCTTTTCTTCCCTTCACGCTTCAGGGTCCCTTGATTTCCTTCTTATTTAACTTATTTTAAGAATGAGTATTCATAGATATCCCCCTGAATATTTCCTGAACTCTAACACTCCTCTTGTTTCCACAGTCTCCCTGTAAAGCCTCAACCTAAGTTCAATCTATTAAACAGCTGAAATGAAAGTGAGTGGGACTACTGATTGTTCTCACTTTAAACCCTTACTATGGACCTTCCCTGTGCCCTCAATGTCATCCAGCAAATACACTGAATGCCTTAGTTTGTTTATGGCCCTATTTTTCTTGACCATTGTTTCACACATTCACTTGCACCTAATTTCTACCATATGTCACAGTTCTTCCATGTGGATGGTAGAAACCCAATTCCTTAAGTCATCATCCCCTGACTCCTAAAATCTGCATTGGCAGAGAGCTGGAGTTAGGAGCCTGAGCCAGAACCAGAGCTAGAACTGATCAGGAAATAGCTCATGTTCTTAGATATGGGAAATGGCTCTCTTAACCACTAAGTTTACACCTGTCCTTAGCCCTCTTCTGTCATTAGTTCCCCTGCTTAGTACTCCCCTCACCTACAGCAACATTCTAGACTCTCCTTTGCCATGAAACCTCTTGCAATCATTGTTGTAACTATCTCAGTTTTGTCTCCTTTTCTCTTTCACTCTCTCTCTCTCCCAATTATATAAAGTGAATAGATTTTATATATTTCTCTAAAACACACTATGTTGAGCTTGTCATTCATGACTTACCAAAACTGCTCTCTTCCTTTTTCAATTGAAAGACAGTGTTTAACCTAACAAGCAGTTCTTAGCTCTCCTTTAGTGTGTTCTTATCAGCAGCATTTGACAAACTGACCTCACATTCCTTGAATTAGTTTTGTTCATGATTTACATTGTGTTGTGAGGTATTTCTCTGATCTCCCTTGCAATAGTTTTTGATATAGACTTCTACTTGATTGTCACTCTTCTGACCTCTTAATATTGATGTAACCTTTTTCCATTCATGCATATTTTGTTGATTATATCAATGAGTCTCATGGTTTTATATAAAATCCATATTTTGAGTAGCTAAGCTCTCCACTCTCAATATGAAACTTGTTTTTGACTTTCTACCTGATATATTCAACTGAATTTCTAGTTTCAAACATAACATGCCCTCTTGCTTTCTGCACTAAATGTTTAACTTTCCTATCTGAGCTGGTGTGAACTCTGTCATTCCAATTGCTCTGTTTCTCTCATGTGCAAACTCAATCTACCATCAAATCTTTTATGCTGTACTTTCAGATTACATAAAAACAAACTCACTTCAAACCAGCCCTGTTACCCTCACCCCTTGCCTAGGAAGATGGCAAGTCTATAGTCTGTTAACTAACTCCTACATTATTTGTTGCCTTCTTTCATTCAGTTTTCAACAAGGCAAACAATATATTTTCAATGAAAGGGTTGATGACATCATCTATTTACTCAAAACTTTCTAATAGCCCCCATTTTGGTCAGTGTAAACACTAATATCTTCCAGTGACATGTAAGGACCTAAAATATCTTCATGTGTTTCTTCTTTTCAATCATGCTTGATTGTGCAACCTCTAACAACACATGGCTATGTTAGTGGTGCCTCATGCTCACATGATTGATTCCCCTTTAGGATGTTGAGCAAATAACCTGTAAGACGATTTGGGGTTAATTTGCCTCTTGGTATCATCTTTTGCTACTCTTTTTACTAACACTTTCCATATGAAGAGGCATTTTGACTTTTCTTCAGCAATGCCAGGATTCTCTCAACTCATGAGAGTATAAGTGCTCTCCTCTCTGCATTAAATGATATTTCCCAGATTATCCATATTCCTCAGTCCCTCATATTTAGAGATCTTAATTCAAATATTACCTTAACCTCAAAACCCTTGGCAAGTAATCTCTTTAATATTCCAGTCGTGCTGTCTTATTTTTTTCTACAGATCTATTAACTATTTTTAAAGTTTTATTTTTCATGACATTTGCAAAGTTGATTAGGGTGGGAAATGTCAAGGATGAGGACAAAGTAGATGTGACCATTATTTCCACATTTTCTTTTTCTTCTCCCTGTGTATGGTAGAAGGGGGATGATAAGAAAAGCCACACCTAGCCTCCCAGACATTTCAGTACCCAATAATTTGGAATGGCCAAATGTCATTTCAGGGCCCCCAGTGTGGAGTATTTCTGAGGGTTCTGCTCAAGTTGGTTCAGTAGTTCTGAAATCCTTTCAGTCTCAGGATCTAAGGATGAGGAAATCCTTCCAAGGTCCATTGGCTGATGTAGTTCACCTTTAAGTTTCCATTTGCTCAGAAATGTGCTTTCAAGCTTAACTGGAGTAGTTGACCTATTTGTTCTGCCCTCCTTCCTCTGCTATGGTACCAGATGTTTTTTACAGGCTCCAATGGACTGTCAAATTCTCCATGTGCATCTGGGTATGTCATCCACTGCTTCTTCTAAGCCACTGAGGACGCCCAGTTCCAGTACATGCATACCACAGATCCTACCACTCTCCCCATGGTTGGAGTTCTGAGTCCAGAGGTTTATTTGGGAGGACCCTCAAAGAAATCTCATTTGAAATGATCCCAGACCTGACTCTTGTGTGTACCTGCCAGAATTGGTTCTGCTCATTCCATCACCCTCAGCAGCCCACTCACACATTAGTAGTTATAATCGCCAGTAGTTATAATTGTCTATCTCCAGCCACATCTCTTACAAAAAACCAACAGTGCTGCTATTCACTATCTTTAAATTATACAAATTTCTTACTTTTGAGTCTTTTGTGTAATTGTTGTCTTATACCACTAATGGATAAACTCTATGAGGACAGGGATTTTTGCCAATTATCTGTATAGCTGTATCTTAAACATCTATGAGGAAACTGGTACGTCATGACATATAATAATAAATATGTAAATTAGCATTAAAAGATAATTAATGAGTTAAAAAGTGTCACATATTTTGTCAGTGAAGACTTTTGTGTACAGAAAGTTCACAGTGTGAAAGTTTTATTCTCAAATGGTACATTATGCACAAAATGAGTGAAGACTGGCTTAGTTTCTCAGTTCACTTTAAGCAGTAAAGTACCTAAGGGTCAGGAATATCAAAAGGATATGTTACAATTGCCCAAAATAGCTCTACTTAAAAGGTTATGATAGTTCAACACTTGGAGGCAATACCATCGCTGTGCTACTTCTTTCTCCAAAGAAAAATCCAAGTGTAACACAGAGCTCCCCAGAGATTTGTCATCGTTCACTAGGCTGCAGTTCAAAAAGCATCAAGGCTGACCCAACCAATTTCCAGGGTCAAATAGTCATTGCTTTTTATCACTTATGAAAACAGAAGACAATTTAAGTGCCAAATAACAGTAGAAAATCAATGACTCTAGCATCCTTTACAAAATTGACAGTATGATTCCAAGTTCTTGTTAGAAGAAAAAAAATAGATAATGAGATCTAGTCTCTTTGTCACCAATATCACTTCCTAGAAGTTGTGTATTTAGAAGGACAAATCAATACTTAACTTTCAAAAGGATACTGCTTCGTGAATTTTTACTTTGTTGTAAGTGCATTTGTTGATGCAATCATTTCATTTACATTCTTTTTATATTGATTTATTAAATTTTTATATGTGTATTGCCATTTATCTATGTTTTCCCTTAAATTTTTATATAAAATACTAGCAATGATACAGATACTCTGCTAAACATGAAGATGTGAGATCATCCCAGATATATTATAGGCTGGTTTCCAAACATCATGGAATGCGATGATAGAGTCATAATAGCAGAGAAAAAGTCATTTATTTGGCTCTTCTCCCAACTCTGTATAGGGATCTTCATGCATACTCCCACACGCCAACGAGCAAAGTCCTCCTCATCCCATTTTTCTTTCTTTGTCCCATTGTTAGTAGCAGATCACAATAGAGCTTCAAGATGAAAGCTTCACTCACTTTCTCTTCTCTCCCCCCTTCATCAGTTTTTGAATTTTATGTGATTCTTTTTTGCTTCCCAAGACACCTACAGGTCACCCTGGAACTTAGTAGGTCATGGCTTTCTCACTGAGGAGTACTGAAGCATTATGGCACCAAGATACCATGGTCATCAAAATCAATACATTGGAGCAAAGATTTTTTTCTCCAAAAAATCATATCACTTTATTCGGTACTATAGACACCCTGAGTAGTACCAACTGATGGCTCAGAAAGTTGAATCCTTTTCATTCAGAAAAGATACCCAGGTTGCGTAACTGACCGGGAGGGATTTAGGGAATGAATTAATGGATGAGAAATCTGTGTCTTTGCTTCTTACATAAAATAAATAAAATGCAAAATATGTAATAAAAGATTTTAACTTATACTCAAAGGCAAATGTATCCCAGGTACTCATTTTATTCAAAATAATCATTGTTTTAGTTTATTGCTTTCAATGGTTTATGTCTTGTCTGGAATCCTTTCAATTCTAAAATCACTGCCAACTAAGTGCTTAAAAATTAAAAATAACTGTTATATTTAAGAGAAATTCAAATGCTTTTAAGTCCAAACTCAAGAATTTAAGATGTAATTACCTGATTGCTGAGTTGTACTGCTATTTCCATTATTGAAGTTTCATGAAAAATCCAGGGCTATAACCACAACAGTATCCAGCCAATTATGTTTTAATTTACCAGTTTTGGTTTTTTTTGTTTTGTTTTGTTTTGTTTTTGAGAAATGTTGCAAAGGTCTTTAGTAATCTTTTCCTCAACAATGAGAACCAGTAGAGATCTCAACTGAACATCTTAAATATTTAAGCTCATTAGAAAGAACAAAGAGCAGCTCTGTCAGTCATATCAATGAGCTAGAAAGAGAAACTTCCTTAAGTTATTTTAAACAAGATGAATTTTATCCAGTGACTTCAGTGTTTCCAAAAACTTTGGAAGGGCTGATGGAGCAGATTCTAGGATGTCTTCCCATGGGGTTTCACAGACCCAATTCCAATCCCAAGGGAAGCTACCATTTCTGGCACTATCGTTGTAGCCGTGACAGAATTAGTATGCTTCCAATGTTGCCCTGAAAATGGATATCAAATGCTGCAGAAGTATAGACTTTTGTCTTGAAGATCAGACATGCCAACAGCAGGAGATGGAAGCTACCAAAATTTAAGTTAGGCTTCCCTTAGCCTCACCAATTTGTTCTGAGTATTTCCAATTGACTCAATCTTGTTTGTTTTAAAATAACTACATACGAATTTGAAAATGTACCTTTTTTGTTTGTTTGGCTTTTAATACTCCTCAAGTAAAAAAGAAAAAAGACAAAACAATGAGTTCAATAGGCTTTCCAGTTCAGAAATATATTAAAACCAATTCCCTTTTCAAAGCAAAGTACTTTTCATCACTAACCAAGGGGAAGTGCAAAGGAGAAAACGCAAAAGCAATGCCTATGACTTCTATGGAATTAAGTATAATTCTAATTCAAACACAAGTGAACACAAGAACAAGTTTGCTCCAATCCTCGCTATTGTCATTGTACTATGTTTAGTACCTCTCATGTTATTTTTTAATGAGGTTCACATTACATACACACATGAAAACACTCTTGATCTCAGGTACTACCCAGTTACAAGTAGATACAATCGGAGATGATCAAAGAGACATGAAATTAATTCTTTTCAGCTGCTATTATTACTATATTAAATGTAAAATGTTATAATAAATACATTAAGCATATTCTTTTACTTGTTAAAAATTTTATTATTTTTTCAGTTGTCTCTAAGTCACCACATTATTGCTCCCCTTAAACTGATAGGGATTTAATGGAAGTTTAAAAATTAGATGTAGTCAAACTGCCCTTTTTTTCTTGGTAATGGCATTAATTAAATATAATAGAATTTCTCTTATAAACATTTTCCTTCTTGTAGGTAACAGAAGTCACGTTTAAATGTCTTTGTTTATCCTGTCACATATATACTTCATGTGTTTCAAATAGTTCTTGCATTTGATTTTAAAAGCCTTTTGAATTTTGTAACTTCCGTCATCTTTGAACAGAATATGTGGCTCATGCTTTAAATTGGTAAAGTCTCGATAAAATGGGTTTTAACCTCTGTACAGTAAAGATTGAAACTTTCTATCCAGTAATGCCCTTGATGATAATAATAATAAAAAGTGTTGTCACTTTATGTGGTCATTTAGACTGAGAAAGTGTAAACTTGTAATTGTCCTGTGTGATTTACTATTGTGATTGAACTCTAGCAGTCAAATAAGATGATCTTATGACCAATATAACACTGAGCCTCTCAAAAATCAATAAATATCATAAAATCATTTTACTGTCCCTTCTTTCCTGCTCACCAAATCAATTGTTTTTACCTTTCTGTATTTTTTATGAAAGTTCTACAATTCATTTTGTATCTGACAGAATTGAGATATCTTTTTATATGTTTGTTTAAAGAGATATCATTGATATCTCAATTCCATTTGCTGATTTTTATTTTCATGTTTTTAATCCTAGAACAATCACATATTTTCCAGCATTGTGGTCCTCAACTTTAAAATACAATAATACAGCAGTACAAAATGAAGACTGTCAAAGTGATTAGGAAAGACTATGTGAACTGCTGATTTTCTTATTGGAACATAGAATGAGATTTATATAACATCAATATAAGCACTTTAGAGAGCAATAAGAAAATGACGTTTTCCTCTGAATCAGGAATATTTCCTAGGCATTTATATGGACTCTCTACCAGCCAGAGGAGGTTGAAAATCTTGATCCTAGATTGTTGTTCTGAGGCAGGATCCGATATTTGACATAGACACATCCTTTCAGCCTTGATTCCACAGGAGTACCCATCCTGAGGACACTTTGAACCATCCATTGGTGGTACAAAACAAACCAGACAGAACTAACTCTTTCTAACACCTGTTTTCTAGTGATATCTCAGCGTAACAGCATTAGTATCTTGTTCCAACCAATTTTGTTTCTAAACTTTTCCAACTTTGCCTTCTATTGACGATATAAACGGCTGTGAAAAAGTGCTTTTCTTTGGCGCACCAAGACATGAATTTTCCCTAGTGCTTAGCTAAAGACTTCAGCTCATTTTACAGAACTGATTTCATAATTCAGCCCTTATACAGAGTTATTTATTGTAATGGATGTTAGAAAACACATCGCTGTGATGAAAAAGAGGGGAATTTTGCTACACGGTAGCAGTCATTCCACGAAAGGAAGAATGATGGAGGTTTGTGAAATATCTAGGGCCCATCTTTTGAGTGGAGTGTGGCATATGGCTTAAGCACTGTAGACGTGTGATCCATTCAGTGCTTGCTTATTGTACTGGACTGATTTTTTTCCGTATGCTGTATACCAGGCAGCAGAAAATAAAAACGACAATCGTCAAGTTAACACTTCTGTGGTCCGTTTATTGATTCAGTTAGCTTTCACATATGGCTGTACACTACCATTTATAACTCCAGTTGATGAGATTCTGTCCTACAAGGACTCTTTGTAAAGCAGATAAGCCTTTAAGGGGAGAAATATAAAAAAGCAGAAATTAGAACACCAAAATTCAATTTCATGTAACAAGCAATACAATACCATTCTTTGACAAGTTTCCTCATATTCGTGTTATAAATTTATATATGCTTTTGTGGGTAACTGCTTTTTCTAAGGTGAGCTTCTAGTTGTAAAGCAAGGTATGTTTTGTAAAAACAAACAAACAAAAGCTAAAATGAGTTTTTAAATTTCAAGTGAGAAACTCAGCCTTTCTCTTTCCCTTACCTAGCCTCTTGCAGAGCATTAATTACCTGTCCTTCAAAGTGCCCACCAGTAGTGTTGTTTTTTTTTTACCCATTTTTGGCTACTTAGTGCCAAACAAGCATTTCCCTAAGTACATATTCAATTCATTTCCCCCTCACAATTCATCCTGTTGTGTTGTCACTGTATCCTTCGTTCAAAACACAGCAGATCACAAGGGTTCGGTGTGATAGTGTCATGGTTAAGGTCCTCGCCTTGCTTGCCCGGAATCCCATATGGGCGCTGGTTCTGATCCAGGCAGCCCCACTTCCCACCCAGCTCCCTGCGAGGATGGCCCAAAGCCTTGAGACCCTGCGCCCACGTGGGAGACCTGGAAGAGGCTCCTGGATTGGCTTAGCTCCAGCTGCTGCGGCCGCTTGGGGAGTGAATCATGGGACTGAAGATCTTCCTCTCTGTCTCTCCTCTCTGTATATTTGGCTTTGCAATAAAAATAAATAAATCTTAAAAAAAAAAAAACAGCAGATCGCAACCTTCCATGCGGAGTGAGCTTCCCTATCTACACTATTCTCTTAGACTGGGAACCAAATACTTCACTTTAACTGAATCATTCATCACTAAATGCTTATACTAACTTTTTTAGATTTCTTCAATGTACAAGCGCATGCACACACACACACACACACACACACATATATATATTTTTCATCTTCAAATATAGACACTTGCTCAAGTGGTGCCTTTCCTTCTCCTGCTACTTATCTCAAGCCGAGTTCATTTTGACGCTTCATCTGAAACATACTGTGTCCAAATTCAAAATTCATCTTAGTCACACACCACATGGCCAAAGTAAATCCTATGTCAATTATATCCTCCAGTTTGTGTAGGAGTATAAACTGTTGAGATTATAGACTCTGTGCTGCTCATTGACTACCTAGTGTAGTGTTCAGTGTGTACTAAATAGATTCTTGCAAAAATAGTTTTAATTGAATTAAAACATCATGGTGTTGTTCTGACTTCTTTCAGGAACATGGAATACCAATCAACATGGGCTATGCTGTGGCACCCCATCACTCAGGGGTCTACCCAGTTCACATTCAGCTCTATGCAGCTTGGAAGAAGGTCTGGGGCATTCAGGTCACCAGCACTGAAGAGTATCCACATTTGAAACCTGCACGGTACAGGAAGGGTTTCATTCACAACAGCATCATGGTGAGCACATTCTGCTGTTAGGTGGAGAAGGTGTATCAAATCCACACAAGAAATGAAAACAAGTGGCCACTATCTCTAAGGTTGTACCTCCAGACTTTTAGATGAGTGCTACAAATTTCTATCATATTATGGTGATGACTGCTCATACTTTGTATTTTTTCTAAGCCATGCAATGGCTTTGGGGAGTTCAAGGCAAAAGAGAAATAATGGAAATGAATTTTGCACAGAGCATTCTTTGGAGTTATGGGATTGAGATTTTTGTCTCAGTAGTGTATTATTCTCCCAAGGAATTTCATGGTGTCCATTTCTCTTGTTGTAAGAGAGGAAGATGTGTAGAGTGGAGTTCCAAGGCTCAGAGAAATATCATTCAAATCACTGCATCAGTAACAGACCAAATAGGGCAAACAGAATCTCCTAGCTAAATGTATCCTCTTGGTTTATTTTGACTTTCAGATCTCCAAAAGTATCTTGGAATACTGTTTGTTTCCATTCCCTCTCTCTTGTGTACTCCAAAAAGAGAGGTATATATTTTTTCACAGATGCATTAACTGATAGTGATATAATCATTGTTTATTAGTTCATATTAATAAGAATACACATGTTTTCAAATTGAAGTGCAAGTATATAGTTTTCATGTTATTAATTCCATAGATAATGAAATGAACATTTTCCTATAGTTTTTATTGCATGCATTCATTTACCTTAAATTTAATGTACGTTTTCATGAGAATCTTTCTAGATTTATGATAGAATTAATGGCAAAATATGCCAGTAGCAATCATTACATAATTTCACTACTGCTATGATAAAGGTTAAATTCAGTGTGTTGATAAACAAATGTAAAGGGAGGTGATAAAAACTCACTGCTTTGAATTCAGTGCAAGTTTGGATCTCAGAAGCCCAGACAGTGAGTAGACTAACAGCATAGGCAATGATACATTGAAGAATTATTATCAAATCAACCCAAAGAAGGCTTTTTTTAAAAAACATAACTGAGCTAGTGGATTATAGAAGTGAATGGAAATTATTCAACTTTCATGTGAAATAGCTTTAATTTGGCAACTCACTATATATCTACATGATTCTCTTGATTAGAACAAGATATTGGCCATAGCAATCAAGAAACCTGAATAGGAAACGGTAGTTTTCGGACACAAGTTATAAGATACTGGTTGGGTTTTTAGTGTGAATCAGAACATGCTGTTTTCCTCTGTCTCAGGTCCTCCCTCGGCAGACATGTGGGTTGTTCACTCACACTATTTTCTACAAAGAGTATCCAGGAGGACCTCAAGAACTGGATAAAAGTATCAGAGGAGGAGAACTTTTTCTGACAATCCTCTTAAACCCAGTATGTATTCCACTTACACATTTTACAATAAATATGAATGTTTTCAATTACGCGTTCATTCTTTGAAGCTAGTCATCTTACTTTCCCTTTTCAAAGAGTCTCCTTACTGATAGTGGATTCAAACTGGCATACGCAATCCTTTTTGATAAAACTCAACTCTTTGGATATTGAATTCTTTGCTATATATGGTTAGAAGATTGTGATTTTACATAGTAACGTGGCTCATTAAAAATTACTTCTAGCAGAAAAAAAGATATGTCATTCAGTTTTTGTTTCTTTTTCCAAGCTGGTTCTTTATCACCTCAGGTTTATTAATGAATAATTTGCAAATTAAGATTTCATAAATCATGATATACACAGCAATAATGATTAGATTAAAAAGTTTCCCATATTTATTGTTTCAAATCATTTTTATTGTTTGTAGTGGGGACTTATAATTGCTCTCAGTGTTTTTCAAGAACACACGTAGTATAAACTACAGTTACTCCTCTTTCCTTTACAACATGCCTGCAGAGTTGCTTCATACAATCACTCTACCAGTTCTCTCTAGTCTCTACAAAACACCATTCTATCATGCAACTATGATCTCAAAATTTTAGAATCCCCATATGAGTAAAATCAATGAAGTTATGAAGTATTTCCTTTTCCCCAATGCATAGGTTTCTCTTCCCTCTATTGATTGCTTCCTTTTTTATCCAGAAGAGTTTCAGTTTGATGCAGATTCACTTATCTATGCATGCTGTTTATACTTTAGAACTTACAAAACATCAATAATATTTTTATATCTCTTTCTTGATAACAATTGGATTACTGCAGGTCTCAAGTTCTAGTTTCCATTTTTTTTTTCCAACATGTGGATATCCAGCTTCCAATAGCATGTATTGAAAATACTTTTTCCCCACGTTGTGTTGATGTAAAATTTGCCAAATTTAATGGACCAGACATGCATGAATTCATTTCCAGGTTGTCATTTCTATTCTGTTGTTCTCTCAGCCACTTTTAAGAAAGAGTCATGTTTTTTTAATTGCCTAACATTTAATACATTTGAAATAAGATGGTATGATTCCTCAGATTTGTTCTTCTGGCGTAATTTAGCTCTATTTCTCTAAGGTCATTTGTGACTTCACAAAAATTTTAGGGTTATTCTTGTATTTTTTGAAAACTATCATTAAATAATTGATAGGGCTCATATTATACTGTCAATTTCTTTGAGTAGAATAGACATTTTAACTAAGATGAATTCTTCTAACTCATAAACATGTCCTTGTTTTCAGTTTATTTTCCTTTGTAATTTATTATATTAGTGTCTTATAGTTTTATAGTCTTATAGTTTTAACAAGTCTTTCACACACACGATACAAAATATTAGTGCTTATGATTATATGCTATACATGTATACATATGTTTATGTATGCATGTCTTCATTTCCTTCTCTTTTTTCTTGCGTGGATAGCTACTGAGTGTCTGGAAATGCTATTGAACTGATCTTAATGTGTACTACAACCTCAATAATTCATTTGTTCATTTCAATATGATTTTCTTGGTAGAGTTTTTATAATTATCGATATATAGACTCTCATTTGCAAACAGGGACAATTTAAACATTTTGCTTTCAAGTTTGGAAGATTTTTATTTATTTTGGTTGCAAAATTGCTCTGGCTAAGGTTTGTAATACTGTATTTAGGATAGAAAATCTTATCTGTAGTCTTAGAAGAAATACTTCAGCTTTTAACCATTAAGAATGATATGAGCTCTAGGAGTGTCACAATAAGTCTTGCTTTTGTTCAGGAGCATTTCTTCAGTATTTAGTTGCTTGATGGCTTTTATCTTGAGTAAATGCTGGATTTTGTCAAGTTCATGTTGCCTTTAAATGAACATGTGTATTATGTATATCATATATATTGATTCATATATCCATGGTTTTTTTTGTTTTTTTTTTATTGTTGCTTACATTATATTATGTAGTACAGTTTTATAGGCGCTGGGGATCCCCCCCACCCCTCCCATACCCCTCCCCCCATGGTGGATTCCTCCACCTTGTTGCATAACCATAGTTCAAGTTCAGTTGAGATTCATTGCTTGCAAACACATGCCTAGCATAAAGTTCAGCGTCTTATTCATCTGCAGGATATGTCTTACTTGATAGTAAGGATGATCATTCTGCTGTATTATTGAATTTCACTTGCTAATATTTTGTTGAGGGTTTTGCATTTATATTCACAAGAAATATTGGCCTTTATTTTCAACTTATAATCTTTGATTTTAACATTGTTATCATGGTAATGCTGGTCTTTTAAATACAATGGAAATAATAATTTCTCATCAATTTTTGGGAGGTTCAGAAATATTGACCCTAAACCTTATTTAAATTATTCATAGATTTAACTACTATAGACATTTACGTATTTGGTTTTAATTGGAGATTCTGTTTGAATTTATTCATTTTTTTATTTTTGTGAAATTTTCATTATTGGTAAGATTTATGTTTATAGGAATTTAGGTTGTACTTCTAGGTCATCTAATTTATTATTGTCGAGTTGATACATGTTGCCTTACGATCACTGACATGTCTTTTTTTATAGAGAGAATTTTTGCCAATTTCCATGTTTTCCTTGTTTTGAAGTTGTTTTTATTTCTCACTTGAAAGGCAGAGGGACACACAGAAATACAGGAACATAGACGCATAGAGATCCCCCATCCACTGGCTTTCTGTGGATATAAGTAGGACAAACTTAAGCAGCCACGAAACACAGTCTGGGTCTCCAACAAAGATCCCATGTGCTAAGCTATCACCTGCCCCATCTCATGGCTCACAGTAACATGAAGCAAGAATCATGAGTAGGGCTGGAGTTAGAACCCAGACATATCAATGTACGATGCAGGTTCTCAAAATCTCCTTAAGCACTACTTCAGACAACTACCATATCCTTTGTTTTCTTTTTCTCTCTATTGTAACACCCCTCTTTTTTCCCTTAATTCAGTGGTCTTTATTTTTTTATCTCATTAAAAATTGCTAAATTTTATTTCTCTCTTCAAGCAGTCAACTCTTAATTTAGTGTATCCTTCATTTCTTTTTTCATGATTTGTTTATTTTTATTTGAAAGTCAGAGTTACAGGGAGAAAGGGAGAGAGACAGATCTTCCATGTGCTGGTTTACACCCAAATGACTTCAATGGCCAGAGCTGAGCCAATCTGAAGCTGGGATCCAGGAGTTTCTTCTGGATCTGCCACATAGATGCAGGAACCCAAGGATTTGGATCACCCTCCCCATCATCCCCAGATTATAAACAGGAAGCCATATCAGAAATAAAACAGCGAGAACTAGAATCATTGCCCATATAGGATGCCAGTATCATGGACACCGGATTATCCTGTTTTATCACTATGGTTGCCCCTTTTTCTGTTGATTTTTTAGTTTGTATGCCCCATTACAATGAAATAGATTTTTCTTCTGCTGAATTTGGACTTAGTTTGTTTTTCTTTTTGTGCTTCTTTGAAGCATAAAAGTAGGTTGGGTATTTAAGAGGTTTCCTTCTTAATAAAAACTTAGTGCTATAATTTTTTCAGAACTGTTTCTCAAAACTGCTTAATAAAAATGAGCCATTCTATGTGGAAATTAGATATTATGTCCATGATATTTGACGTCATCAGAACTTTATTAAAGGAAACATGTGTTGAATAAAATAATGAAATTATTATAACATGTCAAATCTGGCTTCTATTGTAGTACACTCAATATGTAATTTTTTAGGCAAAAATTAGCATTCATAATTTCAGCAATGGTATGTGTTTTTTCTATAAATTGGGATTTCTTCTGGCAAAAGCAGCAAATAGATGCAGCTACATCAGTCTGTAAATATAATCAAAGAGCAAAACTGCATCAAAATTAATCGACATGCAATTTCTTAACATATTTGAGTAATCTTTGCTAATTCTTAAATCTCTCCTGCCTTTTTTTAATAAAAAGGAATTTAGCAAGTTTTCCCTTATGTGTACTTTTGTTTTTCAAAGCATGTAATTTTATTTCTTGTTACAAATATACACATAAAGATGTAACAATATGATAGTTGGTTTATGTTAGTTATTATTGAAGTAATTTCCACTTCTTAAATTTCCAACTGAAATGAATCCATATATGAGACAATAGAAAATCATAACCTCATTTATGTTCCAGCGAAACACAAAATAGAAAACAATAAGACCTCTGCTGTGTCTACATTATTCAATGTAAGAAGTTTTTATACTCAGAAAAAAAAATAGATGCTTTAAGTTATGCTATAGTGAAATTGTCTCTTCTGCTAAGTTGCAGGTATATTAAAATGGGTTGTTTTAGATTACATACACACAAGATGAATTCTATATGATGGAATATATATATGTATATATATATGACACTGCATTAAAATGAAAATGTGTAAACGAATTGAAGGAAAATGCTTTATAAGAGTATGAGCAACTAAAACTATTTCACTTTCAAACTGTGTGTTTACTAAAAATAAAACTACTAAATAATATTGTGTGTGCTTCAAAGGCATTCACACATTAATTCTGTATTTATTTCAAATATGATATCTTTTCCATGTAGTTCAAAGATGCAATTAACATCCTAAAAAGATTCTTTAATTGAGACATACAAATGAATGTTAGTAAAAGCAAATGTGGAAACCTCTCTGTTTACTCCTTCTCTCAAATTTGAGATTAGTTCTACAGATGGATAAGTAGCAAATACCAAATGCATTAAAAAGATTTCTGCTGGTCAATAGGATCAATAAAATGTGTACTCCTATGTGACATTAAGCGTAGATGAGTGTATTGCTGCTGATGACACTGGATAACTAGTTAAGTGGCTAGATAAATATATAACCTGGACGATTATGCTTTTTTGTGGTTCTCTGAGAAAGAGAACAAAAAGAAGTCAAAAGAAGCATTGTGTGTGTGTATGTGTTGGCATGTGTGTGTATTGCATGTACATGGGGGATATTTCTAAAAGGTCAATGAAAAATGGAATTATGTGTGCTGCAAGAAAGTGAGAGAGAAAAAGAGAGAGGGGGAGGGACAGAGTGAGAATTGCATTTAAGGAACTTGCCTGTTCATACAATCTTGGAACCTGATAAATTCCAAAATCTTGTTTACATGAATCAAACCAGGGAATCTAGCTTGCTGATCGTGCAATTCTACCCTGACTTCAGCACCTGGGAACATAGAAAACTTATGATTTATTTCCAATACAAACACCAGCAAGCTCAAGACTCAGTATGAGCCAGCAGTTCACTTAAAATTCAGAGGCAGGAAAAAAAAATACAGCATAAGAAGGCAGGCAGGAAGGCATTCACTCTACATTAACCATATTGATCTATCTAGATCTTTATCGTGCAAGACGGATACCAAACCACTTTACCCAGTGCAAGTAATGTACATCAGACTAATTGCAATGTTAATCTTACTCAAATACCCTGATATCCATAATCTGAATAACATTTGGCAAAGTATGCCCCATAATTGGCAGGTAAGATCCAACATCTTAACAGACATGTAACATTATATAGGAATCAAACAAGCAATTGATGAAGATGGGAAACAGTAAACATAAAGGGAGTGAGAAATGAAACTCTAATTTATTAAATCAAAATGAGATTTTTTATACATATCCTTTATGATAAGAGAGGCACTAGAGGTGATGGGCTATGATTAATGCTCATTTTATTAATGTTGGCAAAAAAACTTATACATTGGTGCTTGATTAATTATATTTCAAATTAGACTGTTCTACAAATTCTGACAAACAATGAGAATACATAGTGGGGAAAAAGAAACATACAGACAAAAATAAAGCTAACATCCAGCCTTCTCTGTTTCACGCTTTTCCTCAAATCATCACTTCTTTGCTACAGTAAAAAGGATCACTGATTCAGAGACATTCATATGAATTAATATATGTTAATTGTAAGGAATGTTTGCAAGACTTTCATAAAGAGAGGTCCACGGTTGCATTGTTTTAGGCATCAGTAAAAATCTCATGAGGAAGCATATTTTTATTGGGGAAAATGTCAATATCCAAGGGATCATTGAGAGGTAGAATCATTTCAGCTGCCATGGTTTTTTTTTT
This sequence comes from Ochotona curzoniae, assembly GCF_017591425.1. NCBI lineage: Eukaryota > Metazoa > Chordata > Mammalia > Lagomorpha > Ochotonidae > Ochotona > Ochotona curzoniae. The sequence continues at coordinate 47,760,720 of NW_024467119.1, forward strand.
TGACTGAATGTGGAAAAATGATATTTGTGAGAACATGTAAGTTGAACAGATCTCCATTTAAAGAATAAATGGCTACTGAAATTCCTTTTAAAATTAACTGTCTACACTTTAACACAAATAAATGCTGTAGAAATTTATGTATCATGATGTTTCCCTCAGATGGTTTTTCTATGATTTGAATGTTATTGGTAGAATTTTTTAAATTTACATTATTTATTTGAAAGGCAGAGTTTAAGAGAGAGAAGAGAGGAAGAGTAAAAAAAAGAGAGAAAGAGAGAGGAGGATGTAGGGGCCAAAAGATTTGGACCATCTTCTGCTGTGTTCCAGGTGCAATAACAGAGAGCTGGATCTGAAGTGGAACAGCTGAAACTCAACCTGGCATCCATACATGGTAACAGAGTTGCAACTGGCAACTTAACCCACTGCATCATGAGGCCAGTGGTGTTATTAAGATATTTCTTCATTAACATCAAGATTTTCATATGTAGATCACTGATTGAATAAGGAAAAAGCCATCTGACACAAAACTGACAATGAAACTAAACACATGTAATGACAAAATTAATGTCCCTTTTACCTCAGTGTATCAAAATGATAGACTAAGTCTGGCAAGGTGAAATTTAACACAGAATAATGGAAACCATCTGAGTTGTGTATGGAGTCATTTATAATATAATCCCCAACCAAATGTAAGAAAAAATGTAGTATAAAGATAATTAAATGTGACAGAAAATAATATGGACTGGTTCAAAATGTGTTGTTTCTTGCCACTGAATATGTCTAGAAGCAATTTTGCAGTAATAAGTGTCATTTACCTATTTTATGTTAAGCAGTGATGATTTTTATGCTCAACAATCATTAGTATTCAGCTGGGATTGTGGCACAGGAGCTGGATATTCTATATGGGAGTTTGTTTGTCTCCTGGCTGCTCCACTTCGCTTGACTCCTTGTCAAGGTACCTAAGCAAGCAGCAACAACTGGGACCGGCCATTGCAGAATTTTCAGGAATGAAGCAATATCTTCACTCTGCCTCTCCTCTTTCTCTCTGTAAATCCTCCTTTCAAATAACCAAATTACTAAATCTTTTAAAATAGCTGTTTTGAAATTACTAGGAACTAGACATTTATTTCTGTGCCTTATTGTAAAATAAAAAACATAAAGTCAATTTAGTATTGATCATTATAATCATTCTTACAAATGTCAAATTACCACAAAATTATAGGATGAGAGAAAAATGGAAAGGGTGACTTTTCAGCTACATTTATGGATGTAAACTAAAGCATGAGGTTAAATGAGAATGAGCATCATGAGAATAAAAGAGATTACTGGTCAATACATTGGGAAATGCAGACAATAAAGCTATTTTCCATCACTGGTAGAGTGAAAGCATTATTGTCTTCACATTTAGAAGAATAATCTGTGTTTTATCTAGTAGTCCATTCCTGTATAAGTATCTGATATCACTAATAGAAAGTAGGAAAAGTATATGAAGGAATATGCTAGAATCCCCCTTCTAGAGTAATTTAAAACAGAATCAACAAACACATTGTCACCTTGAGAATGAATCTACCTAAAGGAGGGAGGCTGAATTAAAGAACCTTGAAAAGTCCTAAGGGGATTTTATTTTATTTTATAACTTTCAAAACTCTCAAAAGGGCATATATCAGACAAAAAAAAAAAGAAACATTTTTCCTTTTTTATTGCTCAGATTCCAACAAAAGAATTCACATTGCTTTATTAGTTTTCATTCAGATTAGAACTGGATCTTTTTTTGTGTCAAAAATCACTGATATCACTGATGTGTATGCGTGTGACATATACCTGCATGGATTTTCAACAGGATATCTAGTTTAATTTTAACTCATGCCAACATTCAGACATATATTCTGTTCTCAAGGTTATACACATTTCATCAAACAGCGTTATTTTCTAATCCAACCTAAACAGAATATGTGGATTAAAATAGTTAGATCTTGACTCACAAATGAACTCCTGTTATTATTGTCTTTTAGGTATTCTGATTAAGTGAGCTGAAAGGAATTTGAAGTTTTTATTTTCTTGAGCACTAACCGCTCTCTCTAAATGACCCAGAACTGAAAACATGATCACTATTTGAACGATTTCAAGTGAATAGCTAGGCATCTGTCTGATTAACATTCATATAACATCCTCTTATTTTTCTTAACTTCTTTTCATGACCCTATCACATATTGATATTTTCCTACACTGTTCCACACTTATCAAATACTAACTTGTATTTCCCTGGTGCCAAATCGCTCCTGTATTTTCAATATAATCTTTGTTCAGACAGGAAGAAATATAATTTAATCATGTATGAGGTGAAACAGCTTACACTAGGTAGCCCACCATCATTCAAGCTGACACACTATCCTATAAAATATGCAGCAACTGACAATATAAAAAAAGTGTGGAGTTTCATCAAATGGTGTCACCAATGACTCTACAAATTTGAAATGATCATATCCTACTGTATCTAATTTTTCTTCACTCATTTTAATTTTATGCTATATAGAGAACAAGATAAAACAGACCTTTATAATGCTTTAATTTCTTTGACAGATATTGTTTAAAGAGGCTGGTTCAGAGATTGTCATTCTTTAAAACGATAGTCCCTTGCATCAGAACATCTACATTTTCCAAAGTTCAGTGCAGCGCCTACACTTGCTAACCTTCTCACAATCTATTGACCACTTGCGAGTTCAAGTGAATGACAAGAACAACCGAAAAATATGTGCTGGAAAAGTGGTGTGCTTGACGTTGACAGCAGTGTGTAATGGAACTACAATGATATATATCTCTGTGTGCTGTGTGCTGACCTCTCATCCACCTGGTCTACCTAATGAGCTTTCCTTCTTCATGTATATCAATCTCTGAGTTCAGACTCTAATAACAGGTACAGTACATTATGAATTAGTGTTAACTCTCCTAAAGAATTTAAAGAAAAGGCATCTGTAAGGTAAAGAAATATCAACATGAAATAGCCTCAACCAAATTTTGAAGGGTTCTTTTTAATGCTGAAATAATACAGAACTTTACATGTAATTCCCAAAGCCTATTTCATGTGCACTGCAACCAGATAAACTACAAACAAAATGCCATCTGTAGTAGATTATAAACAAGTAGTGATTATTGTTTCAAGACATTTGAGTGTTGTTTCATGATTTTTTGATTTCCTGCAAGTGCTGTGCCTTAAACAATGTTATAACAGACAATATCACATGCAGAACAAAGCAAGCATACATTTCATCAAAATATACTCCTTTATAAATCCTAATAGATATAATCAACTCACAGTCATAGGAGGATTTTACATGTGCCCCAGCAGCATTTACTTTTGGGGAAACTAGCTTCTAACTTTCTTACTTCAGAGAAATCTGCCAGTTCTCCAGACAGGAACTTTGAAGCAATTAGTGCTATTAGAAGCTCTAGGGCTTAGGGCCCAGGAGAACAACCACCAACTGTGAGAACAGATCCCTGCAGAGTGTATAGATTGTGGAAAATTCTATTTCCACTCGCTGAAAGACCTACAGTCACCTCTTTTTTTTTTCCTTTATCTGATTTCCACCCCCCTAAAGATTTGCAGGGCTAACCTTTAGGAAAGGACATGAATCACCATTTCTGCAATGATTCACACTCACAGCAGGAACTTTGTAAAATCTGAAGTCAGCAAAGATATGCAGTCCTACTACATATGATATCATTATTTCAGTTCACATTGGCAATCAGGATGGGGGTGAGCATAAGGCAGTAGAGAATTTTTTGCTGTTCCTCATTTTTACTTGTGTGGGTTTTGCTTGATTTTCCGCAATAGATTGCATGTACATGTGAGTACTTCAGAATGAAAGCCATGCCATTGCTAATAGAACAGATTGTTTGCCTCTTAAACCTGAACCATGTCTTCTCAAATAAGAGACTGCTGTTATTGTGCAAGCATCTATCTTTCCAATGCACCATTGCTACAGGTCCTGATGGGATACAATCTGAATTCCCATAGATTACTAAACCGTAACAAAATCTATAAGACTGAATTGAGGTGTTTTTTTAAAGTTTTATTTCCATAGAAAAATAAATAAAAGCAGCAATACTTTATTGGAGAAGCCTATTTCATCATGTAACTGCATAGTTTAGTTTTCCCAAAGCATGTAATGAAAGACAGTAAAACAGCACTTTAGCATAAATAAATTTTCAGCAGCAAACTTCCACATCACCCTATTCATATGCATGTTAGCAAGAGAAACAACCTTCCTTTATCTACTTTGGGGATTTTAATGTGTTAAAAATTAAGTGGTTTGGCAATACAAACAGTGAATCTACTGGGACAAATAGAAAGAACTTTCCTCTATCAATCTTTTGATTAACATGCTGGAGGTAGTGATAAAATATCTGTAATGGTGAAAGTGAAAATGAATGCTTTCTTTGTCTACAAGTTTTTGTCCTGCCACAAAATTTGGATTTCATTATCTCTTTGACAAACTATTTAACACATAAATATTCCAATATTCCTTATTTCCTTTCCTTAGTACTTAAAAATGCTTTAAAGTATAACTAATGAGAATGACTATTATTATTTTGTTTTATTTTGCTTTGATTTTCTGTGGCTACTCATTGTCAGATCCATTGAACTTCCATGAAGCTTGTAATATTTTCTAGTTTTGCATTTGTTTACTTGAAAGGCAGAGGTAGACAGATAGACAAAATATCTTCGAGATGCCAGCCATCATTGTGGTTTGCCCAGACTAAAGCCAGGAAGCTAACCCCATGAACGTCTTCCATGTGTGTGACAAGGAACTCAGGCTCTCAAGCCGTCACCCACTGCCTTCTGGGGTACAATAACAAAAAATTTAGTTTGAAGCAGAAGGACAAGGATTTGAAACTGTATTTGGATGTAGACATGACAGGTATCAATCAGCCTAACTCAGTGTGCCACATACTCATCCTTCCTGTGGGACTTTTATTTAAATGAAGAATAAACAGATTTATAAAATCCTATTCAAATTAGTCACATAAGCATTGGAAACCTTTCCAACTGTTACTTATTTATAGATAGTTTCTATAAGTTGAATTTAATAGAGATTTGCAAATCTCCAAATAGGAGATGATCCAAATAGGGAAATGCAAGCAGAATTTCTTTACCTATTGCTGGGGAAAGCAGAAGGTTCATGTTTACAATCATTGATCTTATAGATCTCTCGTCATTGAACTTTACACCTAACAGAACAGTCAGTGTTCAATTACTTCTCTGTGAGAACATTAACTAACACTGAAGAAGTAGCAAAAGAGTGAGAGGTGAGAAAAAGGTCATGTTCTTACAAAGTTCATGATGCCTGCCAGACTCCCATAACACTCTGTGGAAATTACCAGCTAAAACAATGTGTAAGATACTCCAAGCATAAAGTATTCCCTTGATTTATACTTGCCACTTTTAACGCAATGTAAGCTCTTCAATAATGTCATTCAATGTGTGAAGTGTAAGTAACAGAAGCTTGCTCCTTTATGAACCTGTTATTATATCTACTTAGAATCTCTCTCACACACAGATACACAGTCAAATCAAATGTGAATAAAATATATGACTTGGAAATTGTCATCCTCCTATAATTTTCTTTCAGAAATTCATTCCGTAGTTCAATTAAACAACTTGCTCAAATAATCCAATATGTATAGCAGAACTTACTGTGTAGACTGAGATGTCTTGCTCATAAAAACAGCTCAGGTGTTATAATCTGCCTAAAGAAATAAAAAATAAATGTGAATGCATTTCAGTGTCTTGAATTTGAAGTCACTTTCACCCACATTTTTGAATGCATTTTAAAGTATGTTGTATTTTATAATAATAGGTCGTGAATCTTTAGTGATTTAAATTGTGTAAAAAGTTATTATAAGGAAGTACTATAATAAAATAAGAGGGTGAAAAGTCATTGGTCTAGTTACCATTTTTGAAAAAAAAAAAAAAACAACTCTGGAGGGAAGATATCCCATCCAGTAATCCTGGAGATATTCCTTTTACTGGTCTGTGCTCATATGGGCTGTATTATACATTTTTGGATAGTCCATGACATTCTCTCCATTCTAATTCTAAATAGTATGTCATTGGAGATTTCTCTCTGTCTCAGTGACCCTACTAGCCAGTGCCTTCTTTCCTGCATTGACTACCTCTCTGAATCTGATAGCACTCTAGCCACACGGAAATCATTATCCCTAGAGAAGTCTGAATGACATAACTGAATTCAAGATGCAACACGTCACAGGCATTCATAAAGCCCTTCTCCCTCCAGGGACTCTCATTAATCTCAAATTCCTGACTATGACCTGGTTTCCTGCTCTGTTTTTTAAATTCCTCAGGTTCCATTCTGACCTTCACTTACTATACTCCAATCAAAACATCATTCTCTCCATACAGTCTTTCAAATATGCCAAGAATATTTACCCCTCAGGGCATTTGTACAACCATCACTTTGCCTGGAATTAGCTGTTTCCAGAAAGTGTGAGACTGATTTCTCATGCCTTTCATAGCTCAAGTTAGCAGTGATTTCCTCAGAGACAGCTTGTTTGTCCTTCATCTAACCCTCTCTCTGTCGCTTTTCCATCTTATTTTCTTTGCATTTCCCACTCTCTGAAATTATTTACATGTTCACAATCTACATCCCTTGATCAATCCCATCCTCATCTGAACCATGAAAAACCACTCATTTCTGCCTGAGTCCAGCAATGTTTTCATTGGAGTAGGAAGTCCAGAGATGCAAAGAAAATGTAAGAACCAAAAATCTGTCAAATATTGGGTAATGCACATAGCGTATCAACATGAGCTTCAAATACTATGTTTAGAGCAGAATTTAAAATTTGAAGGCAAATTTAGATCAATTTTGTACTAATCAAAACTTTGTATTAATCATTTTTCCATATTTTGACATAGATAACTTCGCAATTTTATGGAAAATAGCATATACCTGACATGTTCATAAAGTGAGTTTAAGTTTGACAAAATAATATGTAATTTTACCTTACCAAAAATGGTTTTAATAATATCTGTAAAATCTGAAAAACATACTGATAACTGGCTAAGAATCATATCTATGAGTATGCACTATGAGAACAAAGTCTACAAAATCCTATCATGTCCAAGCCATCAGCAATACCTATGCCAGTATTGTTGATACCAATTACTTTAATGTGATTAGTCTTTACTCTGATTATTTATACTAACTAGCATTTCTGTTTGCTCTAATATTCTAAATTATATATATAATTAGAATCTATATACACATATATGTATATACACATTATATGTGTGTGTATATATGCATTTAGACCACCTAGCAGCAATATAACACCAGCTCCATCTTCTAAAATATAAAATGTCAAGATAATTCGATTAATTACTTCAATGTTATACAACTGAAGAATTTAGCAGAGCTAGTTTCAGCACAGTTCTCAGTATAGTATATTACCTCTCCGATGCAGTTTGTAGTCAAAATAACAATGTAACTTGGATAAATCTGTCTTCTGGAGAAGGTGTGACATTAACAGTAACAAGTGTAAATCATGAGCTACAGATGTGTACATACCTTTCAGCATCCCATATCCCTCAAGCCATAGCCTGTACTGCTCAGTCAATAAAAAAACAGTTGTATGTGTGAAAATATGTATTGTAAATATATAAAATAGTTTATATATATATGAAATATCAGAGGAATATTGACTAAAGATGCAGTCCTCACAAACAAGGAGAGAAATATAAATGCAGAAGATTATCTGGATATGATCTCTGATTGCTCACCATACACAGAAGAATTTCTACCAAAGAAATACAGGCCTTACCAGGATGATGTGACATTTGAGCTCAACTAAGTACCTAGAATTCTGACAGTCACTGAAGAAGAAAGATGCTTCATGCTGAGAGGAAGCTAACAAGCGACTAAGATAGAGGCAGACATGGAAAATAGTGTAGAAAGTACAAATAAATGGAGCAAAAGCCACGAGTGACAGGAGAGAAGGTAGAGGGCTTGGGATAGATTGTGCAGGTTTTATAGATCAGGTACAGAGGCATGGGGGTAGGTGACAAGACACTCAAATCAGAAAACAAAATTCATCACCCCATGTCTTTATATTTTAGCCCCTTGTTAAAATTCACACATACGCACACATACAAATCATCTTCATTTTAACAAGTGTAATATTGTCAGTCCCCTTCCTCTTGCCTAAGATCAGTGGTGTGGAACAACTATTCCTGGGTGCCTCCTGGCTTATGACTTCAGCCTCAGCAGACCTAGCTGGTTAGAGTTGACAAAGCCATCTAGTCAGTCAGTAAGTTTGTGCAAGATAGATCTCTCTCTTTCTGTCCCTCTTTTCCCCTCATTCCTTACATTTTACCTTTCAAATAAATAAATTTTAAAAACTGTTCAAAATGTATTTTATTGTACATGCTAAATTTAAAAAGTGTCACCATAGGAAAATATAATGATAGTCATATTTGAGAAAAATGCCTTTTATGTTAGAACTTTCATAAATCGAATTTCTGACACAGGTAGTTTAGATGAAAATTTCAATCAATAAAATTGGAAACGAAACGTCAGCCCATAAAAACTCCCAATTAAGCCCTCTAACCTTTGGTAGATAAAGAGGAATTAAAATCACAATGTAACTATTAGCAAACAATTATTACTTTGAAAGAGCATTGGTGGAATTACATATGATTACAAATAATTTCAAATAATTATTACTCCTTCTCAGAATAAAACCAAATTATAGACAATCGCTAACTTTTAATGCTTACAGAGAATTTATATTGCAATATTATTGTTAAAATACATTATCAAGTGCCATGCTTTCTTGAGGAAATATTGAAAATCATGAAGACCACACAACGGTTTGGTGTGTAAAGCTGCTGCCTATGATGGACTTACATATAAATAATAACTTACATATATATGTATTAAGTATGTACATGAACACATATATACTTTTATTTCTCTATAGTCAAACATGAAAATAAAACAATTTTATAAAGAAGTGTGCCATCTCATTCTTGAGATGATATGGTATCAAAAATGTTCTTGTTAAATTTCTGAATTTTTATAGAACAGCTAATTCTATTGTATTCATTCTTGGCTTTATACCCTATTCAGAATCCTTGGTTTGGGATTGACTGTCAATATTTCATATCTCTTCTGACCAACTTGTCAAATATTCACCCTGAGTTGAAACCCATGAAATTTGATCATGTCTTCAGATCCTTTAACATCTACTTGAAGATTTGGGTAGATGTGAAGTGAACTGTTTACTCAGACATTTCAAATCTGCAGTAATGTGTCTCACAACTACTGTGTCGACACTGGACTTGTTATCCAGACACCGTGAGTAGTGATATTATTGAAAACTACACTCTATTAATAGTTCCATCTCTTCAATAATCATAACAAAGATCATCAAAAAATCTTAGTACCGGGAACAGTTACACATCTCCTGAGAACTCTGTCTCTTGTTTATATTAATTGGAAATTGGCACAGCTAACTGGTTTCCTCTTCATGTTGTCTGTTGAAAAGGTTTTACATGAAATTTATGACTCACTTGTGACTTATTATTACCGATGTATTTTATTGGAGTACAAATGGTTACATCAAATGTCTATCAATTTTATGTCCTCTTTTATATCAACTTTATCACCTCTTTTTAGTTTCTGCTACATATTCTAACATCTTTAAACCTATTCTCAAGTCAGGTAAATGAGACTGTTAGTTGAACACACGCACAGACACACACACACTAGAAATGAGGTTGTAAAATAATTTAATAGGAGAATTAAGTATTAGAATAATTTCATAGTTACTATGAGTAATTTGATCATAACATATATCAGAAGACCACAGAAGGATGATCTAAAATTCTCATGAGTGTGGCTGGCAAGTAGAGATAAAATCAGCAAAGTATGCAGCCTAAAATGTGCAACACTATGTAGGACATGGAATCGAGTTTGAATGGAATCGTTTTTATTTGATGTGTGTTTTGAACGTGGATTTATGTAAGGAAGTGAGCCATTAGAAAGTTGAAATGAAAGTCCAACAAATTAAGATCAATTTTAAAGGACCCATAGGCAGTAATTGGCAAGAAAGGAACAATGACATTCATTACAAAACAGAAAATAACATTTGAACTTGCTAGCAGTAGTAGGGCTATGAGAAATGGTTGTCTGTGATTTATTTTAATTGTTGATGAGTTAGGTGTGCAATATGGAAGAGAAATGATTCAGTGATGGACTGATATTTTAGCCTGAGGAAGTGGATGAGAGACGGTACATCTGTTAAGATAAGAAAAACTGGGAGAGGACTGGGCCAATGATACACTCACAGATATGCTGATTTTGAAATAAATTTCAGCTTTCCAATGCAGTAGGCAACTTAAGTAGCTGAATCAGCTGCTCAGGAGCTTTACCACAATGAAATGTGTTGGCATCTGCATGTCACCGAAAGTTATCGTATTGAATATATGTATCTCAACACAAAGGACTGCATTACAGTAACAAAATTTTCCTACATGTTTCGGAGTATTATTGAGATACTGCTATATATTTTTAACAATTGCAAATGACTTTTCTCATTTTCTCAAGGAGAAGAATTACAAATAATTTACACAAACACATTCCTCCTTTACCACACATCTACAGAAATAATTATGTTAAATGATTGTCAAAATGATGAAATACGATATTGTAGAATGCCTTTTGTCTTCAAATGAAGTCCATTTCTGGAAATGGCAATTCAGAGAAATGAAGCTCATGGATGGGGCAGGCTTTTCATTTTCCTTACATGCTACACTTTATGCCTCATTGCATACAGCTATTTTTCCAAATATCCTTCACTTTTGAACAGATTGGAGAAGAATGAGCTCTGACATATTTAAAGTACCCTGGGACAGAATCTGTAGTGTGACCATGTCTCTCCTGTGTCCACAAAGTCTCATTTTTTCTGTTTTCAAGCTTATGTGTCTTGCTCTCTTGCTATTTTGGATGATAAAGAACCAGCTCATAAATGTTTAACAGACAAGATAAGTTAATCTTAAAAAGCTCTAAATAGACTTACAATAGTCAATTAATTATTTTACTGGAATAATGTTTATGACGTCCAAGAAGAGGTCACTATAAATAAAAATGTAAAATTTAAATTTCAAGTGAGATGGTAGCAACTATTCTGGTTTTTAAAGGACATTTTACATTCATATCAACACATTTTAATTTTACAACCCATTAAGAAAATTGTCTTTATTAATAAATAGATATTCATACAAGAAAATTGGCAAAACTTTCCTTAATTTGTTACTTCTAGAATGACCTTAGAGTGAATCAAAATTAGTAAATTGGCTTTATAAATTATTCCCAGTAATTGATTTTTTAACCCTCTGCTTAGGCACAAATGTAATGAATTAATGAGCAACATTCCCATACTCTATGATTTACTAATCAACATAAAATATCTACAGAAAACATTAAGTTTAAACTATCCTTGTGATCATTTATTTTTCATTGAAAGAGGTGATAGCTTTTCATAATAAATGTTTAGAATGAGTATTTGTAAATCGATGTATTTCCAACCTATAGTAAAATCAATTCTTCATAGTTTTTGGATATGATGTGAGTAGATGACAAAATATTGAGGTAATACAGAAAAAGAATCATTCCATTCCTAACATTATATTTATAACACATATTTCTTAAGTGCTTATAGTTAAAACAAATAAAATCAGTATATATTTCACCTTACTTAAATTTTATATCAAAATATAGCTTCCTTTTTTGTATAATTATGCAGAAAATTATGATGATTCAAAATATTTCAGAACATCAAAACACAGATTTGTAAGCATTACATTATCATTTTTCAAGATCAATTATTTCATTTATCTGAAAGACTGCAGAACTAGAGAGAGAGAGAGAGAGAGAGAGAGAGAGAAAGAGAGAATGAGAGAGAGACAAAGAATGTGCCTCTCTCCTGTGGTTCACTCCCCAAATAACTGAATGTGCAATGACCAGGGTAGGACCAGACTAGAGAGACAAGCCCAGGAGCCTCTCCAGTGTTTTCCCAATAGGTGCGGTGACCAAGTACTAGAGTCATATTCTATTGCTTTCCCAGGGCACATTAGCTAATCAGAAGTGCGAATCCAGACCTGGACCAGCACCCATATGTCTGCTGGTGTAACAGCCAGTAGCTTTATCCACAGTGCCACAATAACAGCTCCTAATTCATCATTCAAAGACCAAAGGAAGAGCAGGAGAAGAAGCAGAAGAAAGAAGAAAGGAAGAAAGTACAAGAAGAAGAGGAAGTGGGAGAGAAATAGAAGAAGGAGAAAAAAGGAGATTCTGACTTGAAGTTTTCTTGTGTGTGCGTGTGTGTGCATAAACATGTTTTTCTTACTTTCCTCTATTTGGGGAGACATGTCTCTTTTAAGAGAACAAAAAGAAAAAAGTTACATTGAATTACATGAAAATAATTCTCTATAGCTGCAGTTAATTCATAATTTAGACTTTGCAAGTGTCTTGAAACTGCTATCTAATAAAAATTTTTTTTTTATTTAAAGATTTATTTTTATTATTTTTTATTGGAAAGGCGGATATACAGAGAGGAGAGACAGAGAGGAAGATCTTCCATCCGATGATTCACTCCCCAAGTGAGCCGCAACGGGCCGATACTATGCCGATCCGAAGCCAGGAGCCTCTTCCGGGTCTCCCACGCGGGTGCAGGGTCCCAAAGCTTTGGGCCGTCCTCAACTGCTTTCCCAGGCCACAGGCAGGGAGCTGGAAGGGAAGCGGGGCTGCCGGGATTAGAACCGGCGCCCATATGGGATCCCGGGCGTGCAAGGCGAGGACTTAACCACTTGCGCCACCGCGCCGGGCCCAATCTAATAAAAATTTTATGTAGTAATTCAAACAAAATGAAAGGGCCAAGGATTTTTTATATGTGTGTGTATATGTGTGTATATATATGTGTGTGTATGTATACACATATATACATATACATGAATATATATGATCAGTATGTGTATGTATATATGTACATGAGTTTATTTATTTTTATTGAAAAGTCTGATTTACAGTGAGAAGGAGAGACAGAAAGATCTTCTGTCTGCAGTTTCACTCCCCAAATGGTCTCAACGGCCAGAGCTGAGATGACACGAAGCCAGGAGCCAGAGCTTCTTCTGAGTCTCTCTCGTGGATACAGGCTCCCAAGGCTTTATGTAATCCCCTACTGCTTTCACAGACCACAAGCAGGATGCTGGATGTGAAGTGGAACAGGCAGGACTTGAACTGGCACCCAAATGAAGTCCTGAGCATTCAAGGCAAGGATTTAGCCACTAGGTTATTGTGCCAGGCCCAGAATTTTATATTTTAATGACTACATAATTAACAAGTTAATCAACAGTTTTTTCAGTTCCAGAATGTGAGTAGAACCAACTCAAATTTAATATTCACATGATAAAACTTATGTGTTTTTGTTGTTAACAAGATGTATGCATATTGAAGAATATGAAAACAAAATGTAGTAAGAAAATGAAGTGTTCCTACATTCTGCCACAAGTAGCAACTCTAAGTAACTATATTTTTAAATATGAATGATAATATAATGTGTTGTTTGTATCTTACCTTTTTAACAAAGATTGAGGCATAAGGATTGTCCCCTTGACTTCTGAATTATTTAAATTCCGTTATAACTGAGTGAATTACAAACTGAAGCATGACTTTGGATTATGTGCTTGATTGTTCCCTTGCTGTTGCAAATTTCTCACGAGCATTACTTCTTTATATATATTATATATATATATTATAAAACAAAAATTTTTCAAAGTTACTTTCTTAGAATCATGTAATGACTTGCCTTCAAGAAAAGTGCTAGGCTTGCTGCAGCCAGCAAGTCTGTTCTTTATTTCTAGTTTTCTTCAGTCCCCACTATGAGAATCCCCATGCCCAGTAATGCTGATGTTAGTTTCATTGCAAAATCATCTTTTCTGCATGAATTCATTACAGTCTGTTCTCTTCCCTCTTTCTTACTGATCCTCCTTGCCCAGATGGCTTTGTCTACACTCAGTTTAGATACAAACTCTTGGAAAATTTCCTGACCACCCCTACGTCAGATGTTGGAACCTCTGCCCTCAGTTACCACAGTTTATTCTATAAACGTAGGGTGTTTATCATAGCAAAGTAAAAAAGCACCTGGTGGACTGAACTGCCTGCTCCTCAGATGGTGAGCAGTTTGAGAGCTGGGTTTGTAAAGGGCATTCATTTTGTCTCACCACTCTGGCTTATTTCATTTGCTCAATGAAATTTAAAATTGTGAAACCAAGAAATTTCATCACAAGTCGCTCCAAGTTCTTTGAATGCATTAACTTAATGGATTCTTTTAAGAAAAAAAAACCATGGTTAAAATAGTATTATTTATCATTTTTTGGTAGATAGAGAAACTGATCACAGTAGATTGAGCGACGTGCTGCAGCTGTGAGAGAAGGCCGTGAGATGGTGTCCCATTCTATTTCAGTTTTTTTTTTTTTTTGGTTGTTTATGACTTTTTTCTCAGTCAATAATGAAGCCAAGGGCAGGCATGAGATATGACTTCAAAACAAAGCAACTAATGAAAGCTAGAACATACATTCACTCTACCTTCCTTGTTAGAGTTTCAGAAATGTTGAGAACCATAATGTGCCTTCTGAGATTAAGCTCTGCACTCCTTTAGTATAAAATCAAAATAGAACTTTAATAAACTAGCCAACTTGAATGAATAAAAGTGTAAGAAAGTTTTATTTACTGAAAAGCTAAATTTTTAATGAAAGTAGTAAAATAAAGTCGCAGTCCTAATAGACAGGTTTGATTGTCCAAAAATGTAGGCTCTGTGGCTTCTTAGAAGAACTGCATGTTCAACTGTAAGGTGCTTGTAAGATTCCTCCTGTTTAGACGGCAATTGTATATCCTCCATATGTAAAAATAACAAGCAACATTGATGAAAAAAGTTAAATTATTGTGGTTTTAACAAACACATGAAACGTTTAACAATTTAGCACATAATACATCCTCTCATACATGTGAAATTTACTGGCCTAGTGGGACAAAGATAAGTTAACCACGGCCATTTGTTTATAGCATGGATATTCAAAGATTTAAAATATGCTGAAAGGTATGGTACTAAAGAATGCTTATCTGTAGAATAATCTCCAAATATCTCTTTTCCTAACACAAAACGCTGCTAGAGGTGATAACATAATAGAAAAATTACAGTACAAACATAAAAGTCGAAAGGGCTTTCATCATCCAACTCCAGATATATGATTGAATTGGTTTTCTCCGAACTCAAGCTTTTCTGGACTATTTTTCTTCCCAAATATGATTGTGAGCCTATCTTTCTTTCCAATCCTTCTGTCTCATTTTCCTTCCTAATACAGAGTACATAAATGGAACATAATATCAGCATCTACTGAGAATAATACTTTCAACCTCATATTTTATACCTAATTATGTTATGACTCATAGAAAAATTGGTCCCTACGTTTGTAATTTTTCTTTTTCTAATTTCTACTGTTCGAAAGCTGCCTTTCCACCATTTCCCTGTTAATGTAACCAATAGTGGTTTCTGTTTGAAAGCACTTCATCAGAATTAGCCTCAAGTGAGTCAGCTGATGGGAAAAAATAATTATAAATGAATATATGTCAAAGAAAGGGCTATGGGGAAAAAAGGAAAGGAAAAACAAATTTAGTTACTTCCCAGTACAAACTACAGGATAATTGATTAAAGTGTCAAAGGCAAACCTTTAAGGTAAAACACAACTTATAAATATTCTCTGATTACACAAAATGTATTTTTAATAGAACTAAACGAAAAAGAACATAATTACAACTGTGCTCCTCACCATTCAATATTAATTGCAAGATGGCTGATTTGAAAACATAATAATTACTAATAAACTGTAATGAATACAATTAATGTCAAGTTTTTTTTTTGTACATTAGTACAGTAGATCTCTACATTGCATCTTAATGAGCAAATGCAAGCACTTTTAGTCCTAAAAGAATTCTTTTGACTGAAAGTTGCATGATGTGAATTAGATAAAGGAAAACAAAAATTTCATGAAAAGCAGATAACTTATCTTTCTATACCTCAGTTTTGCTAGTTTTGCAGTAATCATTGACATAAATGGGAAAAAAAACACGAGGATCCTTGGTGTAAGTCAGTGACAAAACTCTAACTGAACTTAAAACAGCATTCAAATTTTAAAAATCAGAGTAAATGCATAGATGTTAAATTGACATGAAATCTACATCAGTTTGTTTCAGAAAAATTCAGTGTGTGTATGTGTGTGTGTGAGAGAGAGAGAGAGAACTTAGGAAGCAAGTTATTATTTGTATAATTCTTTACAGGATGAATATACCACTTAATGAGCTTTATACCTTCCAATTAATAATGAAGGTACCCAGAGAATGCATAATTTAGCTTTATGGAGTGGCATATTAACTACGATGAGGATTTGCATATATCATAGACATTTGTGGAATGAAAAAAACAAAACCAGAAAAAAAAATGTTATCCTGTAACTTTATTTGGGTAGGGAAGATGAAGAAAGAAACAGAATTCAAACAAATTCTACAGCTTATGTTTCTGCTTGCTCATTGGTTTTCCTTTTAAAGTTTGGTTTCCTTTCAAGTCTGTAAAGTTTTTAATTTGGGAACCAAACACATCACTTTAGGGAGAAGTTGCTTTGGGGATCAGTTGCAGTATTTCTTTAATTGTGCACAGTAGCAGCAGGTCATAATAATAATATCTCCAAATTGTAGAATAATCTGAAGAATTTCTTTAGCACACTTGCGGTATACAAATATTATTGAGGGCAAAATAGTTATAGTATACCTGTCAAGTCAGTTTACTTGGAATTATGTTTATTTGAAATACTTAATACTTTCTATTTCTTATTACTAATAAAAAATTTATTTTGGCAAAGTTATCAAAATGATACTTAGAATTTTTTTTTTAAAGATTTATTTTTATTATTTTTTCATTGGAAAGGCAGATATACAGAGAGGAGAGACAGAGAGGAAGATCTTCCGTCCGATGATTCACTCCCCAAGTGAGCGCAACGGGCCGATACTATGCCGATCCGAAGACAGGAGCCTCTTCCGGGTCTCCCACGCGGGTGCAGGGTCCCAAAGCTTTGGGCCGTCCTCTGCTGCTTTCCCAGGCCACAGGCAGGGAGCTGGAAGGGAAGCGGGGCTGCCGGGATTAGAACCGGCGCCCATATGGGATCCCGGGCGGCAAGGTGAGGACCTTTAACCACTTGCGCCACCGCGCCGGGCCCTAGAATTTTTTTTAAAAAAAAAGAGTTATTCTATTTGAAAATTAGAGTTACAAATGCCATTTGAAACAGAGAGGGAAAGATAGAATAATCTTCCATCTGCTGCTTTATGCCACAACTGGCTACAACAGTTGAAGCAGGGCCAGACAGAATCTGGGATCCAGGAGGCTCTTTTCATCTCTCACATTTGTGCCTCGGGACCAGGACATGGATCATCCTCCACCACTTTAAAAGCCATATTAGTAAGGAGCTGTATTGAAAGTGGAGCTGTTAGGCCAAGCATGGTGGCCTCGCAGCTAAAGTCCTCCTCTTGAAAGCACCCTGATCCCATGTGGGCACTTGTTCTAACCCCAGCAGCCCTGCTTCCCATCCAGCTCTCTGCTTGTGACCTGTGAAAGCAGTCAAAGACGGCCCAAAGCCTTGGGACCCTGCACCTGCTTGAGAGACCTAGAAGAAGTTCTTGGCGCCTGGCTTCAGATAGGCTCAGCTTCAGCCATTGAGGTCACTTAGGGAATGAATCATCATCCTCTCTGTCTTGCTTCCTTTCTGTATATCTGATTTTCCAATAAAAGTAAATAATTCTTAAAAAAAAAAAAAAGTGGAGCTGCTAGACTGAAACCAGCACCTAAATGGAATGCCAGCATCGCAGACAGCTGCTTCACATGCTATTCCTCAATGCCAATCCCACAACATCAACTTGGACATTCTATAATATTTTACTTAACTTTCAGCTATTTCTAATATTAGTGCAACAAAGTACTTGGATCAACACTGTTAAAAGTAAGTCTTAGTTACAAAAATACACATTTTTATTTGCTTCCTGTTTGTATGACATTTAAACTATCTGTTGTCATGAGCACCTAGAATAAACATGTATCTTTGATGATATAATCAGATAAATAAGTTGCTCATAATAAAATCAGCAATAACCATGTAAGATCCTGACATAAAAGAAAGACTTTTCTGTACACTTTTCTGTCTTTTATATTTTAACTATTTCCCTTGCATTTCAAATTCTTTCATACTTCTGTCAGGCATGTTACTTGTAAGGTGCAAAATGAATGAGAAACATTTTATATGTAGTACAGTGAAAAACTGCGTTAATTGGGAGATAGAGATTTTTATGATCAAAAATTAAGTTATTCAGATATCTTTTACGTGGGAAAGAATAACATTTTATAAACAAGATGACTTTTGCATATACCATCCCTAATCTTTATAGTGTTTATGCATTAATAAATGGTCCAATTATTTTTAAAATTGTTCTTGTTCTGTAAGGCATCAGGCCTTAACTTTTATAGTGAAAATATTCCTGTATGTTTGATATCTGTAGCTTAACAAAAAAAAGAAATCCAAGGAAACTTGTGAGTCAAGCATTAAAGAAATTTTGTATTTCTAACTTAATTTCAAGATGTAAAAAAAAGAAAAGAAAACCTTGAAAAATCAACTCTTAGATCTCTATGACAAATCACATTACAGAGAAAGCCAAATGCTCTCACATTGGAGAAGTAAGTAGGCAAAAATGGACAGTCACAACTTACTGAAGCAGAATCCCAAAAAGGGAAATTCCATGAAAGTGCTGGGTTTGGAAAATCAGTTACTGAACATCAATCTCCCCTAATATATGAGAACTGTGTTCCAAGACCCCCAGTGGAACAATAACTCCCAAAATAATAATCAAGAGATGCTGTGGTTAAAGATATATGAATGTTGTCTGCCTCTCTCTCAAAATACATTATTTTGACACTGCAAGGTGATGCATAGCCTATGTGACAAAGTGCAATGAATCATATAGACATGGTGAAATAGCATTAGGTTACTATATATGAGTTAATGGAAGCACTATGATACCATAAGAACCAATCTAATTACTGAGACAGTTATCAAGTAGCTAATGGGTGGGAAGTACATATAGAATCAGTGCATTAGACAAAGGGATGATTTACATTTAAGGCAAGAGAGACAGGCAATGTGAGAATTCAATATGCAATGTAAAAATTATGAATATGGATTCTTGAAATTTCCATTTAATATGCTTGGGTTATGGATGATAAAAAGCAGATGTTACAAAAATCATTGAAATTGAAAATATGAAATCAATAGAGAAAATAATAAAATCAAAAGATGTTTATTTTTAATTATTATTGAAGTTGATAAGCCTTTATCCAGGCCAAGAGAAATAGAAAAGGGATTCTGATTATTAGTATCGGATAAATACAGAACATCATTACAGATATCATGAACATTAAAAAATAGACTATGAACAATTCTGTGTGTAAAAATATGACAACCTAGAAGAGATGAACAAATACATTGAAAGATAATATGGAACACTTACATAAGAAGGAATACATAATCTGATTGAGCTATGTCTATTTAGAAAATTATGCCAATAATTTGGTTATAGATTATATAATGGGGCCAGTACCATGGGTCAACAGGCTAATCCTCTACCTTCAAGTGCCGGCATCTCAAATGGGCAGTGGTTCATGTCCAGATGCTCAACATGTTATTTTTCATGATATGGTTCTGCAGGCATAGGAATCCCTCCTCATTATCCCTCATCCTCCACATACTATGTTCCCCCAAATCATTATAATACTAAAGTCCTTCAGCAGCAATCACAAGTCCAGCCAAAATTCTAATCTTTCAATGTATCATGGCATTACAGATATAGCTAATGGCAGAAAAACATTGTCAATGCTTATTTACCAGTTTAATTGGAAGTTCTCCTTATTGCAGTATGGATCTTTGTTCTACTGAGCCAGCTCCCTGTTTACTGCCTTGGAAAGCAATAGAGGAGGGCCCAAATTCTTGCGACCCTGAACTCTTATGTAGAGACCCAAAAGATGCTCCTGGCTTTGGACTGGGTCAGTTGCTTTTATAATACTAATACTAATACTAATACTAATACTAATACTAATACTAATACTAATGCTAATGCTAAGGCTAAGGCTAAGGCTAAGGCTAAGGCTAAGGCTAAGACTAAGACTAAGACTAAGACTAAGACTAATACTAATGATAAATATTTTCCAAAAAGAGAAGAAAAGAAAAGCAATGCTAGGTTTGGAGTAATGTCTCCATGGTGAAATCCTAGCCTATCATCTGCTGGGATCCCACGTGGACACCATTGCATAACCTGGCTGCTCTTCTCTTCTGGCTCCCTGCTTGTCACCTGGGAAAGCAGTAGAGAGTGGCCCAAGGTCTCTGGGCCCTGCACCTGCATGGGATACTCAGAAGCATCCTGATTCCGGGCTTAACAGCAGCTCAGTTCTGGCCATTGCAGTCACTTGGACAATGAAACAGTGAATGGAAGATCTTCCTCCCTGTATTTCCTTCTCTATCTAAATCTCCTTTTCCAATAAAAATAAATACATTTTGTTTAATGCAGGAATAATTTTAAAAATTATTAAGAACAAGCTTATGCAACATAATGTTAATACGTAAAAGTAAATACACAATGACCCAACAGAGTTTAGATTTATAAATAGGATTTATATTACATGTATACATGCAAAATTCATATGAAGAAAACTGAAGTATATTCACTATTGTGAAGTGAATCCAAGTGCTAAGTAGGTAAAGAGATATTAGATGATCATGTAGGGGAACACTCATTATTGACAAGATGCTAGTTCTCACCTTGATCTATAAATTCAGTGCATTCCAAATAAAAATTTCCAGGAGTTGTTTTGTGAACATCCACAAACTGGATATGAAGATTACATAGAGAGCCAAAAAACTGGTAATGACAAAAACACCATGGAAATAGAAAAGAAGTATTGCACAGAAGTACTCGATTTCAAAATGCACTATGAAGTTTCAAAATCAAGAAAATAATATTAGCGAAAAGAGGATCAAATAGATAAAATGAGGGAAACAGACTATCCTAGAATCAGCCCACATAACCATGGTGAATATAAATCATAATATGATCTTTGACAAAAGAAAAGGCCAAAGCAAGAAAATTTTTTTCAATAACTAATGCTGAAACAACTAGATTGCCACACACAATGAATAAACACATTAAATCTGGACATACAGCATAATATTTTAAGATTTACTTTATTTAACTTGAAAATCAGTGTGAGAAAGAAGAGGAAAAAACAAAGAACTCTTCCATTCATCAAATGGCTAAATGTTCCAGGGTTAGCAAGGCTAAAGTCAGGCGTGTGACACTCCATTCAGATAGCCCATGTGGGTGGTAATCAGCTTTTCCAGGTGCATTAGCAGGGTATTGGTTTGGAAATGGAGCAACCAGCGTCAAACTCACACTCTGGCACGTGATGCTAATATCATGGAGAGTTGCCTTAATTTTCTGTGCCACAACTTTAGTCATTTACACGTACTTTCCTTTTGACTCCACAAAAATTAGCTGAAGCAAGACATAGGCCTGGATACAAAACACAAATCTATAAAAGTCCTGGAAGTTATTAGAAGGGAAAAACATAGATGACCTTGGTTTTGGTTTTGGTAATCTCATTCAGATATAGTACCAAGGGCAAATTTTTGGTGCAGAATGATACAATTTGAGGAAAGCTTTTCCTTTAAAAAAAAATAAAACCTGTCAAGAGAATAAGACAAGTCACATATTGGCAGAAAATATTTGTAGAAGTCAGAACTTACAAAGGACTACTATCCAAGATATACGATAACCTCTAATAATCAATTCATGACTGAAACAACTCTACTTTTACATAGGCTAATGTCCTCACAAAATTAATTATTCAATTTGAAAAGCTGAAAAAAAGAAGAAGAAAAGAAAAGAAATACACATGTGGGTGTACTAGCAGGGAATTTGATTAGAAATGGAGCGATCAGGTGTCCAATCAGAATCCATAGATGTGATGCCAGCATCGCAGGTGGCAGCTTAGTTTTTCTGCAACAATGCTGGCCTCAATGTAGTGTATATTTCTAACTATATGGCAAATCTCTAGAGACAGTGAAAAGACAAGAATTACTACAGACCAGAGGCATGGAGAAAAGGTCTGTAGCACAGAAACTGTGAAGTATGATACCATACATGTGGAAACATATCATTGTACATTTGTAAAGATCTACCAAAAGCATTTTAACAGGAACAATCCCCAAGACAAACTATGGAGTGTGGGTGATAATGATGTGTCAATGTAGTTCATTAGCCAAAATGAATATATAACTCTGACTGGGATGTTAATGATAGAGCAATGATTGTGTTGGAGTAAATGATATACAAAAAAATCTCTATACTAGCCTTCCAAATATGTGTTGAAAACAAAACTACTGTGAAATCACTCCACTAAAATAATAGTATTAAAAGAATAAATGAGTCCAACAGTTATATGTTGTTCACTTCTGAAAAACACAAACAGCAGTTTACAAATATATATATAGTTTTTAAAGATGCAAACAGAAAACATGGTGATACTAAAACAATACATTAAAATGATTGCTTGTTCTTTCTAGCAAAGAATTCCATGCAATTCAATAAATCATATACAGCCCAGGTTAATTCCCAGAATAATATGTGCTTGTTTAGCATGCATTATTATTTTCAAAGGCCCATCAATTTATCAGCATGTGATTATGCTTTTATTCCACTAAAAAGAAACATAATTATTGAAAAACATACTGGTTAATTTCTTTTTTCACCGTTTTTATTAAAAGGGACACAGATGAATGATCTCAAAGACTGAGAGCCATATCAAAAGGCAAATGATTCGTCCATATCATACTAACATGAATGTGAGCATTTGCCTAGTTTCAATTAACACATACTTATATGTTTGTCTTAGAATTTCAGACCTCATGACTTTGCTATTTTTTAACAAGATATTGCATTCTTAATGGAAATAGGCTTGGACCAGGCATGGTAGCTTAGCTTAGTTGTTGTTGTTGGAAAGTCATATACACAGAGAGGAGGAGAGACAGAGAGAGAGGAAGATCTTCCATTTCCTGTGTTGATTCACTTCCCAAGTGACCGCAAGGGCTGGTGCTATGCCTACCAAAGCCAAAAGTCCAGAGTCTCTTCTGGGTCTCCCATGCAGCTGCAGTGTCCCTAAGCTTTGGGCCGTACTCAACTGCTTTCCCAAGCCACAAGCAGGAAGCTGAATGGGAAGTGGGGTCGCCGGGATTAGAACCGGTGCCAAGATGAGAACCAGGTACATACAAGGTGAAGACTTTAGCATACCCCCTGCATAGATTTTTTAAGAAAAAATATTAAAAACATTTAGTGTAAAAAGTAGCCTAAAAGTCTGAAGTAAATAACTCACTGCATATCCGAGTACAGATGATGGTCACAGAATTCATTATAAATTTTAATATGCTAGGAAATTTACAAAAACATGTAAAAATGAGTGTCTGACTTCAAGAATAGTCTAATTGAAGACAGAAAGCCTCAGGCTACACTACTTGCATCAGGTATCATCAAGTACCATGCAATTGTTTCTACTCTACAAAGCGACAATTTTACATGATGTATCTACCATATTGAAAATCTCAAAACAGACATATAGTGCAGGCAGTATGAGATGAGTAAAGTACTAAAGTTATGCACAAGGCATATTTGGAAAAAGACATAAATTTTCCAAAATTGAAATTGGAAAGCAAGCCCACTGACTGACTGTTCTATGTGCAATGGGGTTGTTGTGGGCTGGATCAGGCATGATTTTGCTTTCTTAGGTTCTTGCTTCTTGCTTAGAGTAGATTTTTAAGTACAGGAACACATATGTCTTACAAAGCGATAAGACTTGCCCTAGAGTATTTTCTGTGAAGGTGTCCTATTCCAATTACCTGCAAGGCATCTCCATACTCAGGCCATTCTGGGTTAAAGAAGTATCACCAAACACCATTCGTATGCTTATTTATTTCAAGTTGTCTTATCACTTTATTTAGTCTTTACTATGAACTACAAATGATCAGGTTTGTAAAAATTCTGATCCCAAATATGTAATTGGAAAAATCGTACAAATGTAGACTCCACAGAACTTTCTATTGTATTTACAGCTTGAACAAATACATTAGGAAAATAAAACTCCTAACCATAAATAAAATGGAAAACGATTTGAGGTGCCATAAAATATTGCAGTTTCCAAAAAATACCTTAAGGAAGGAACCAAGATTTCTTCAGGAGCAACTCTGCCCCACCAGGTGAATGCAATGCATATTCAAAAATAAGTCTTCATGTTTACTGTGAGTCAAGTATTTGCCCTCTCACAACAAAATAGTATGATGTTGGCATCATTACAGATAATTTACAGATAATTTAAAGGTGGAGTCATTGAGGCTCTGAAGAAATAAGTAAGTTCTCAAAGGCTAGTAGCTTGAAAATAATGAAGCCAGAATATACTCGCAGGTGCATCTATCAAATTCTGTGCTGTCCCTGTCCCCGCTCCCATCCAGGATGACCTCTCTGAGAGGTACGGCTGTTCCATTTGGAGACAGCACAACCCATTTTGGAAACAAGCCTGTGATTGATGTTTGCTTTGACATTTTTTAAAGGTCTTTGTAAACCTCCGTGAGGATTATCAATTTTGCCGCGCCTCTCTTGAGTTTTGTGCGTTGTTCTAAGAATGGCTTCACCTCAAGCACTTCATTACCTAACGCGAACACCATTTTTATTATCTCTTCCAGGGTGTTAAAGTTCAGTATAGACTCTATAATCATGCATCTTGGGGACTTAATATGTTCTTCAAGGTCATTTTTAGTCTACTTCTTGCTTCTTAATTTGATGTTCCTTAATATTTGGTAAGAAACAATCAATCAAGTGGTATATATAATCACCACTTATCTATAGTAAGTGGGAACAAAATCTATTTCATGCAAGATGTTCTAAAATAAGTAGTGCAGAGCTATCTCACATTTGCAGTCAGAAAAGTCACTCCTATTTTCTAAAGAAAAAAAAATTGAATCATTGAGTTAGGTGGTGAACTGAATAACTCAAATAATTCAAATACACATGCTTTTCAAAGTCTAAAAATCTTTTAATGGTATGAAAATTGCAGAAGTTATGAACATTTGTTTGAAGGTGTGTGTGTTTTACAACATTAAAGAGTTTATTTAAGAAAGAAAGCTAATATCTAGTATGCTTATAAGTAGATGTGAGGAACGGACAGCTTAGCCGAGATGTGTGCATAAGAACCTGGAGGCAGAAATGACATTAAGAAATAAGGGAAAGAAATCTGAGATAGAAAAACATGCTTCAATCTCCCCAGGTGATACAAGTGTTAGAAAAAGTATGATATGTGGAATCCAGTGCCTATTATAGATCCATGGTCTCTAGGGAAGAAATGCTGACACTATTTATTTGCTTATTTTTAATTTGAGAGGCAGAGGGAGCAGGGGTGGGGTGAGGAGAGATTCTATTCACTTTCCCACTCCCCAAATAGCCACAAACACCAGAAAAATGGGCCAGGAGCCAGGAGTTTCTTCCATATCTCACACATAGGTGCAAGACACTCAGCATTTAGACCATCCTCCTCTGCTTCCAGACACATTAGTAGGGTGATAGATTGGAACTGAAGCAGCCAGGACACAAACATGTACCCATATGGGATGCTGGCAAAGCAAATGGCAATCTTACTATGTCACAAAGTTGTCACCTGATATATTTCTTAAAGCCACAGTCAGGGGCTAGTCATTAATCTGGTGAGACCAGTGACAAGGACAACAAGATTAAAGAAGTTGAAGGAGAAAATCTGCATCAAATGAAAGAAATTGTGTATTAACGATTGATAAATGAACATAGAACTATGTTTAAAAACTTGGAATAACAAACACCTGTGTTTCAACTGCAATTTTATGACTTGAGGCGGTAACTCGGTCTGAGTTTTGCTTTATTTATCAGCTCATTGATTAGTTACCTGAGCATTGCGAGCAGCTGTAGAGATCAGCATATAGTAGTGACATTGTGAGTGTTAGTGATTTGACATTCTGAATCTTCAACTGTCTTCATCAGTGACGAGTGAGTAAATGCTTTTATGCTACAACTACATTGAAGTAAATTAAAACTGATTATCCTCATACATCTCAGATGTGTTTTTTCTGCTGGAAATGCATATCATTTATGAATTACATTCAAAACTGAGGATAGAATGCAAAAGGTAGTAGACAGAAATATTGATGTGCAAATTTCACATCAGTGATCTTCCCAGACCCAGATAATCAATTGCATAAAAATACTTTGATTGTTTTCTTTTGTTAGTTTGTTTTTAACCATCCTAAAGGCGGCAATGAAATAGCTAGTTAACTAACTAAACAGTGAAAATAACTGAGGTTACGTGGTGGCAACAAAGAACAAAATCTGTGAGTGGAGTGTCTTTGACCCTGGTATATTAGTTGCTATCAAGGTGAAGAAGTTGCATGGGGAAAATAAACTTATTATTTTAAAAAAATAAATGGAATGTGCTCCAGGTGAGCAGACATATTAGCAACCATCAGAAGGGCCTTAAGTGCCAAATTACTCTAAGATAGCTAGTTTGGGATTTCACAGAATAATTATTAGATGGATTTCTGTATTGCTGCCTGTCTCTGTGCCAACCGGCAGATACTCGGTGTGTCTGAGTTTTAATCACATAACTTCTTTTGTGTAATGTAACTGAAGATCAATTTGTCCTTGCAAATCTAACAATCGCCACTGAAGCTTTAGGACATTTGTCCAGGCAGACGTCGCCTTATACAGTTCTGACATGTATGGCCTGAATTCCTGCTTGGCATCGTAATCTTCTTTTTCTTTTTAAGATTTATTTATTTTTCTTGGAAAGGCATATGTACAAGAGGAGAGACAGAGGAAGATCTTCCCTCCAATAATTCACTCCCCAAGTGGTTAAAACCCAGGAGCCAGGAGCTTCTTCTGGGTCTCACACATGGGTGCAGGATCCCAAGGCTTTGGGCCGTCCTCGACTGCTTTCCCAGCCCACAAGCAGAGAGCAGGATGGAAAACGGGACTGCTGGGTTTAGAACCGGCAGCCACATGGGATCCCCCAGCACATTCAAGACGAGGATTATGTCTGCTATGCTATTGTGCCAGGCCCTGGCATTGCAATCTTACAAATGATTCTTAATGCAACCTAGATTCATTTGTTGCATATGTACTAAATTTTATTCATCTAATTTTTTGCAGCATATTAAAAATCACACTTCATTTTCAAATTAACGTTTATAGGAAATAAGCAACAGCTGGCTGTTGTTCTTCAAATGTCTCACAAATTCAGGTATTCAAAGTCTCTTCATAAACCACCTGCTTTTAAAAATAAAACTTGAGCATTTGAAAAGTTTTATTTGTTTATATATTTGAAAAGTACTGTGTGAGAGAAGCAAAAATGAAGATCTTCCATCTGCTACTTCATTCCTAGCTGACCTCAATGGCTGGGTGTGGTGGATGCCAAAGCCAAAAATCCCATAACTTTTATCCAGGTTGCTCATGTTAGTTACAGGGGCCCAATATATTGGGCCATCTTCTGCTTCTTTCCATGGTATATTAGTCATAAACTGAATCAGAAATGGAGGATCAGCCAGGAGTTGAACTGGAATTCATACAGAATGCTGTCTTAATCCCTATACCAGTATAATGACTCAAAAAAAAAAAAAAACTGATTTTAAATTCAAATTCTTTAAACACAAAAATTTAGCACATTTAGAAATGTTTTGTTTGTTCCCATATTGCTATTTTCACAATGTTAAACAAAAAATGCAAATTGTATTTCCTATAAAGAAACTGTGAAGAGCTATCTGATAAAATATTCTACATATTCACTAAAAGATCCGATGGTTTGTTCTCATTGCTATTCTGCTCAATCATCTTGTGTTTCTTTGTTTGCAAGGATTTGTAAAGCTAAGCCCCTCCACACTCTCAATCCTTAAAAGCTTCAGTTTCTTATTTGGCAACCAAATTTAGGATATGAAGTGATATGGAGGCCCACAACATGTAACTGCCAGATTTCTTTCTCTTATCACTCCTTCATCCACATGTTCATTATTTTATTTTAACTGAATGATGCAGCATGTAATAGATAACAGATTTGAATGTCCCCATTAACAGTAATTCATTATATCAAAATTACCTAATCACAATCAGGATTATAAGCTACAAATATAAAACAAAATATTTATGATACATCACAAATTGTACATTACTTGGTGATGTACACACTTTTTGTTATTTCAGGTTGATTGCTTTTGCTTTAAAAGCTTATTTCTTTCTCCCATGAGTTGACAACTTGCAGTCTTTTCACAAAGTGGCAGACATGAATAACTTGCAGGTGAACAACAAACAGTTATCAGATAGTGTCTGCTGTGCCACCTAAAATTCTCCATGAGCCCAGAAAATTACCTCTACACACTGAAGATTTGCTATGCCTTAAATTCCATTCACTGCCAAGAATGAGACAGGACCTTCACTAGTACTAACATTTGTGTAAGACAGTGGTGTCCTACTCCTAGCTACTCAAGCATTTATCAAATGTTTTCTTCACAGCTTGGAAAACAGCTTGTCAATGGCCTGAACTCCACTTACAAACATGCTTTGCTCTGCCAATATATAACTGATCACTTTAAAAAAGATAAATATATCAACAATATTTACATGGAACATTTTTATAAATAGCATTGGAGTGTAAGACTCAAGTAAAATCATGAATTCAATATTGATACTGCCACTTCTCCTTGTGTTGAATAGGAGCATGATGTTGTGTATGTGTTTGTCTTTAATTATATATCCAAACTACTCTGCTTGCTCCTATGTGCCTCTGAGTTTATGATTCCTTCTCTGTCTTTTGCCAGGAACTATGCAAGATTCAAGATAAATGTAAAAATTGATCCCTGCTTTAGATGCATTAACAGTCCAATGGGAAATTAATTAAATAATTTAAGAACATTAAACAACAGTAGAGCACTACTCATGTTCAAAGTGCTATGGGAATACACGAGATACACAAACACATTCGTATGTTTCCTTTTTATTCTTTCATTACAGAAATATCACTAAAAGAATATTTAAGTCTGGTGAAAAGTGTTTAAAATATCTGAAAACACTCTAAACTAAAGCACAGGAACAACTTTCCAGCATATGTATGACTTTGCTTCTGGAGCAGAAGTATCATGAATATGAAAATCATTGAATTCTGAGACAGTCATTAGTAAAATTAGTGCTCTGTCAACACAAAATTTGGGTTTCTGCAATCCTTTTATATAACTGCAGCTGGCTCTTTGGTTTCCAGGTCCAAATGTTCTAGGAAATCCAGCAGCAGTGAATGGTTCACATTTTTAACCTATAATAGTAGATGATCATCTATAATGGTAGACTGTCAGACTAGGATACACGTTTCACACTTGAATCTCAAAGAACTGCTGAGACAGAAAACCAAGGATGGTGCTGCTTCGATATGGAAATAGCCACTTGACAGTAGAGCTTTTGTTCACAGTGTTATTCATGCATTTAAAAATATAGCCAATTGGTATGCATATCAGATTTTGATAGCTTAGAAATTAAGGAACATGTTGCTAGTAAAAAAAAAAAAAAAGGCCAGCAAAATCCAGTAAGAGAGAGATGAGCAAAAGAAAAAGGAACTGGGGAGGAGGCAGGAAGTGATGAAAATGGAATAGTAAATAATGTAAATGTTTTAGGTCTTAAACAGAAATAGCATGCATCAGCTGTGAAATGTCTATCACACAATAGGCTTGGACTCCAGACTACTGAACTCATTCTAACTGTGTAGTTCTTTTTTGCTATAATATTATGACATGTATTTTGATTTCTTGGAATGCTTCTGAAGAAGTTTCCCTCTAGTGTGCTTCATGTAGCATCAGTTCTATTCATATCCTTGATTTGACATCTTTATTGAAAGGAAACAGGGGTTAAAAAATCCCCACAGCAACTTTAAGTGTAGAAACAGTAGTTATAAAAAGTTAAGTCAAAATTCTAAGTGAATAGTAATTCACTCAGAGATTCAGAAATCTTAGTGCAGATAATAACATTTTCTATGTTAAGTTGTTTCAATAAAAATTGTTAAACACACTTTATATGTGGACAGTTTGAAAACTGTTACTGTCAAATATATCACATAATAATTTTGTGATAATCCTCTGTGTGCTAACTGTAGCCTTTTTATAAGATGAGATCATTCTATGAATAACTTTTGCCTCAATTTATAACTGTCACCACTTGGAGTTACAAGAACTTTACAAATCTTTAATTAAAAATTGTGGTTTTAAATGAAAATGAACATGTTCTCTTCTCATTGCTGACTACAGCTTCTCTTCTCCCCAGAAGTCTAGAATTGGTCATTGAGGAAACGTGTGTAAGTGTGGGTGTGAATATTTGTCTCAGTGAGTATTCTTGAGGTGTATGTGAATATGTGAGTGTGCAAAAAGCATATTGTCAGTTATCATCAGCAATCTGAGTACTTTACAACCATTATACTCTTTCTTTTTCTTAACTCTGCTTTTCTGAGGTTAACAAAGATATTTTGGCATGCCTGTCTGTTTTCCAGCTCTGTACATTTTTGCCAATCCTTTTACTTTTAGCCCATCCAAGTATTTATATCAATAATAGCTACCATATAGATAACACACAATTGAGACCTTTTTATTCATACCAACCTTCTATTTCTTTTTAGGATTTAGTGGTTTATTAGGAAGTTAGAGTTATACAGGGTGAGGAAAAGATGTAGAGAGAAATCTCCTATCTTTTAGCTCACTCTCCGGAGGACCACAACAGCCAGGACTGAGCCTGAAGCTAGGAACCAGGAATTCCAGCTGGTTCTCCAACGGGAGTAGTTAGGGTCCAAGTGTTTGGGGTATCTTCCTCTGCTTTTTCCCAGGTCATTAGCAGAGAACTGGGTCAGAAATGGAGTACTTGGGACATGAACCAGCATCCATATTCGATATTGACATCACAGGACGATATTTCATCTGCTATATCACAATGTCAGCTGAACAATTTGTGTTAAGTGGTATCATTAGAAAACTAATGATTAATGTGATGATCTATGGGACTATATTAGGTTCCACTCTATTTTTTTTAAAAAAGATGTATGTATGTATGGATGGATAGATGTATGTATGTGTGTATGGATGGATGGATGGATGGATGGATGGATTTTAAAGCCTGAGTTACAGAAAGTACCAGAAGCAGATAGAGAAGTCTTCAGTTTCCCAAAATGTTTTCAATAGCCTGGACTGTGTCAAACAACTGTATCTCAGGTAGTTCAGGAACCCTATCAAGGAGACTTTCCTGCCATTATAGGCAAGACTTCCCCACGGCTTCCTGTGACATGCCTTTTTGTCACAATAGTTGTCCAGTGCTATGGCCACCAATGCATTGTTACTACTAGCCCTCTTAACACTGTGGTTAGTAAAAATAAACCAGTCCTTAAAGCACAAATATTTGTGTGTTTTCCCTAATTTATGTTAACTAATATCAGAGTACCAACAAGCATTGCATATGAGCAAAATTGACATTTTGAAAAGTATTCATTTTATTCCTTCTATGTTGAGAATCTGTGATTTTTATGCTTACTACTTATTAAATTGCTTGTTTCACAGTGGAATATGCTGATTATAAAAAATTCAAATTATATTATTGTGAAAGTTGAAAAAATACAGAGAAGAATGAACTCTGAAAATTTTATGTATGAAGTATAATAGACTTGAGTCCTTTTTTATTAATGAAGGATTTTAAAAAGAAAAAATAAATTAAATATTTTATTTAACTTTTATTCCATTATTTTGTTTCCTTCCTTAAACTATTTTTTTCCTGAAGAAAAAAAAAAACTTATTTCAACCTTTCTACACATGACAAGTCTTCTTTCTCAAATCATTCCCACCATTCTTTTCCTGCAACAGTTTTTTTGTTTCACTCTTAAAGGATAAGTTTGTTGGAAACAGAAATTTAGATTGGCGATTTTTATTTTTTACTATGTTTAATATTACATTTCACTGATTTTTTTCCTTCATGATTTGTGATGAAAAAATCCACTGTAGTTTTAAATCTGTGTGTCTAAAGACCAGATTATTTTCCCTTTTGTCTGTCAAGTTTGTTTTTCTATGCATTTTGTTTGTTGGTATTAATCTTGCCAGATATTCTCTGAGCTTCACTGAATCTGGGATATGGTTTTTGTCATTGGTTTTATGACTATCTCAGCTATTTTTTAATTTAAATTTCCTTGTACTCCATTCTCTCATTATGCTGTTGTTATTCAAAGTGTTAGTCCATGGATTTTAGAATGTTTAACTTGTTTTATTTTTCTTTCAATTTTATATGGAGCTTTTCTCTTTACCTCTCTTCAGTTCATCGATGCTTTCCTTAGACATGTTGCATATTTATAAACCATTGATTAATTAGTTAACATCTAAGTATTAAGGGTGCTTCTGATTTGGAAGACATTCAAATGCTATACCACTTTCAGAAAACTGCTTATTTCTTTGTGTCATAGCAGTGAAAAGAGGTGTTTATATCCCACAGCACAACTGTACTCACTGTCTTTTAATGTTTTCTTTAGTCCACACACCCTAAAGGCTCTTTATTTTTGGAATCCCTGTTTTTTGAGAAGAGGTCTCTGCTCTGAACGAAATAACTCAAGTGAAAGTACTTCCCACACTATCACATTGACCCCCGGGAAATTAATGTATTTGACCATAGAAAACTAAACTTGATCAAAAGGGATGCTCAAAAACAATCTTTCTACATAATTTAACTTGCATGCTATTTATTAGACATATCCATTTACATCCTAATTCTTTCCTTCCAAACGCTTTGGGAGGGAAAGTCAAAGGTGCATACTTGAGAGAAGTTTTGATTCTTTTCACCTGTTCCATTAAAATAATATTGGTTTCTCCTCTTTCACATTCATACGTTTGAGGTGATCATCACGTCTAAACAACAGGCCTACGCCTTCCGGCCAAATAAGTTCCAGCCTCAGCTTCCCCTCTTCCTCATAATGTAGTACAGACATTCAAAGTATATTCATCTCTCTCTGTCTCTCTGTCTCTCTCTCACATGCACAAACACATTCATAATCTTTCAATCAGTGATCATATTTGGATTTAAGTTCAAATCTCTTACAATTAAAAGGGTTATGAGAAATTATCTCTTCCTTTATTTTGATATCTTACCCCCTTGCATGGATCATGTTGTACAACTTTAGTTTCTAGAATGTACTGCCACCAGTTGCCTATCAATAGGCAGTTCTCTATAACCCCAAACATCAAGTCCCATGTCACTCACCTGAAATCCAGCCCATTCTCTCACAGAAAATTTTCATTCTCGTCCTTAAATCTTATTTGCAGTGTCCTTATTTTACAATAAAAATGTCTTCCAGTCTTAGATCCATACCATAGGTTTTCCACTTCATATTATATTTTTAATCTGTTATTTCACCTATATTCCCAGCTGAACTCATTTGGGCAAAAGCCATGCATAATTCATTATTATGGTTTCAGTTCCCAGCAAAATTCCAGGCATTTAGTAAGCATTTAATGACCATTTGTCAATTGATTTGTCAATAAATAAAATAAGTATTTTTCAATGCAAACTGTAAAACTCCAAAAGCATCAGCAAATCCCACAGAATGGCAATCTGGCATGTTTTCTCTATGCAGTGGTCAACCGTCTGTGATTTTTCCCAGGGTTATGAATTTTCACTTTAGTGAATCTGATGTGATGTCAATGCAACACAGCTGAAATGGAGATGTGAGCTTCTTGAAAGAATAATGACAAGTAGCTCAGATAGAATGTAGCTCTATTTTTCTAATATTGCATAGACCAACAGTTCTTTGTTCAAAATCAAGGTATTCTAAAACAGCTATTACTGTGTTACATTGAAAAGCTGAGTTCTAACTTGCCTGCTAAAGAAAAACAAAACACAATATATGCAGTAACAATTGGTTCTAACCATGTATTGCTTTTTAATAGCTTAAACCTTCATTAATGTACAAGAAAAATGGAAAGTAAAGCTCCTGCTCACTGAAACACATCAGAAACATTCTGTTCTCTGTTAGAACAGCTGCCCTATTTACTGCTGCTTTGATAAACTTGCTGCCCAACTTCTCTATTCAGAAATATCAATGTTTACACTCTGGTCGGTCTTGAATCAAAACAGTTCTGATTTGTTAATAATTCACTAACCAAATATTGTGACTGAAAACTAGGACACTGGCAAATAATCAGATGCAAAACGGGGCTTTTGTCACAGGGAGTCTGATCTGAGAAATGGAAAATACAAATAACAAATGCAATTTAGTGATTCATCATACCCTATTAAATGCCAGGTTTAAAGACAGAGTGTTTATTCTTCCCCTCACATCTTTAGAATTTGGGGAATAATTGGAAAGCAATTAAGTTACTCCATATTTATTCTTCCTTTTGCAAGGTTGTATGCCAGCAAAGATTCACTTGTTCTTTGCACAAATATTTGAAGCACACCTAGTGTGTACCAGATACTTTCCTAAGCATTGAGAGTACACCCATGTAAAACAGCAGCACATTCCTTGTAACCAAAGATGTTGCATTCTAATGTAGGAATGAAGGATTCAATAATTAATTACCCAATAAACATATAATGTGTCAAGCAGGCAGTGCCCTAAAGGTCAGGGGACTTGGGGAGACTTTTAGAGAGTTTGTTCTTTTTGGTGGCATTAGTTGAGACAAGGTATACATCAGGTCATCATGCTACCTTACAGCAGTGATGACATCTCAAATCAGCTCATTGTATTTTTAAAAATGAAGCAAAGGAATTTCTTTTAATAATCTACTATGTTGATTTTTTTCATGTGCACATTTAGTTTTATTGTAACAAAGCAATTTGTACACTTTTAACATTTAAAACTGGGCATCTTTTCCGGGGAAACAAGAAGAACATTTTAAAATAAACAGGTACAATATTGATTTTCAACGGCAACTATCAGAAATGGTTCTAATGGAGTGAAACTTGCATTTGTTAAGAAATAGCATGAATGTTACAAAGAGTGTTACCTGTTATGTATCAAATGCAGGCATTCTTACTTTAATACACATGTAGCAAATATTTCCTAGTTTGACTGGAATCTAATTAATTATCAAAAGTTATGCCATACAGATTTAAATTTAGATTGATGAAGACATATGAGTACCTTCAGCAGAACAATTGAATACTGATTTGCTTACAAAAAATTCCTGAAATATAGGTTAAATAATTTAATTATATGTACTTCTTCCTTATCCTTTCAAGAGATATTCCTAGATAGTTTTTCAAATACGTATGTACCTAAGTTAAGTTTAGGCACAAAAGGAGTTTAATAATAATTAATAATAAATCACAAGTATCCTAGTAATATGGGACAATAAAACTTTAAATAAACGTACAAATATTTTGTTTTTAAATTGGTCCATTTAACATCTTAATCTGACGTTGATTATAAAAAAAAAGCAAAAAAGCAAAACTGCATATAATGGGGAGCTAACCTGTTGTCAATTTAACATACTGTACATAACAGTTATAACTTTCATTAAGTACTTTGCACTTTACACCATGCTTTGAAACATTCTAACTCATTTTAGGTGTCATGATGAACCTGTAAATCTACTTGCTATTTTCACTTTAATTGTAGACAATTCTGAGATTCTAACAAGTCTGTAGAAAAAATAATGCAGTGCAATTGTCAAATCCTGCCAGTCAGACCAGATTTCACATTGGCACTGTCTTACCATGTGAAAAGCAGAACAGTATGAAGTATCATAGCAAACTGAGGCTATCTTCCATGTTTTCAGGCAGGTAATTAAAAACTTTGCAAATATTTTCTTTCATTTTTAGACATTTTAATTACCATCACATTACTCACTAAACCTGGTTCAAATTTAAATTTAAAAATCCAGTTTTTACATACACCAAAAGAACCTTCCTTTTAACAGGCAGAAAAGATGTTAAGACATTAAGTAGGAATAGTGATTAATTATAAATGTTTGTGTTGATGCACATCTTACATGAAACCACACTCAAAGTCCTGTGGAAAGAACGATGTGTCTCTGCTTAGGTAAGTATCCTGAGTAGCAAGATCAATAACTGCAATTTATTCTGAAGGGAGATTTAAAGATGTGCACTAAGCGTTCAAAGAGCCTATTTTTCCCATCCATGTGATTTATACAAGGTAGAATCTATTTCATTTCAGAGTTTGCCTTTGCTTTTTCCTCTTTCTCTCTCTCTTCCCTGAAATATTTCTCATTCCCTTTTTTTCTCCCTTCTCTCCTACTTCCTTTTACTCTTGTCTTTTCTCTTCAAAGTAAGAGTGAATCTCACAGCACTCTATCACGAAAGCTTGGTCTGAACAAAAGAAATATATACATATATATATATATATAGAGAGAGAGAGAGAGAGACTACAAGATTGTAGTTATATTTTGTTTTTGTAGGACATGTTTTATTAGGTTTCATCAAGGCAAATCTTGGAATGTTTTTAGTGCTGTGAGAGAAATAAAATCTTCGTAAATGAAATGATCATTTTTCTCATCAATATTCATTTTACTGAAATGTTTCAAGTCAGTTGCTAGCTAAAATACCCAAGAGTACTTCCAAGAGTTCATAGAAAATGAAATGAAAAGATAGGTATTTTTGGTGCAAAATATATTTAACTGTGCATATTCATGTGTGTGTTTAGATAGACATCAAAATATTGAATTCTAATTCTGTCATTTTCAAAGAAATTTAAAACATGCAAATGAAATTTTACAAGAAATAAATTTTAGGCAAAAAGTAACTGTTGACTGCCTTTGAATACTAGAATTGCTGGAATCCCTCACAACCTTTCAGGAACAGGCCTGGACGTCCTAAATAATTATATAGGGAACTCTCTTAGTACCAAAGAGAAATAAAACAATTTTTTAAAGTTATTTCAATTAACATTGCAATTCATCAAAGCAATGTGGTAAGAAAACATCAAACATTAATTATCAATCATAATTTGTTATGATATGGTAAACCCAAATGTTCTAGCTCTAATAGCATACCCAAGGGGCAGCATTTTTGCACAACAGGTTAAGCCACCACCTGTAACATGGCAATCCCAGAGTAGAGCACAGGTTTCAATTCCATTGCTCTGCCTTTGATCCAAATCACTTGTAATGAGCCTGGAAAGAAAACTGAAGATGGTCAATTTTGGGCCCCTTCTATCTTTTGGAGATCTGAATGGATGTCCAGGCTCTTGGCTTCCAATCACAGTCCTGGCTTTGTGGCTATTTGGAGGGTGAATCATTAGATGGAAGATATCTTTGTTCCTTTCTCTCTCTCTCTGTCTCCTGTAATTCTGCCTTTCAAAAACATACATTTTAGATAAGTAAGCAAATAACACTCTAAAATCACAACCTATAGCTTGAGGGAAACTTATCTCAGTTTTTATGAGATGAACATGGCTATGAGCATTTGCCTGGTTAGAGATCTGTGCTACCTATAATTATTGACTGATAGATATATTATCCATGTTCAAATCAAGATGTGAAATGGTACTCAGCTTGATCATTTTAACCTTAGTCTGACTCTGAATATCTCTTGTGCGGTTCCGGCCTATATTCAGAATAAAACAAAAGCAAATTATTGCCTTTTAAGGGAAAACTATAAGCACAATGCTAAAGCATATCTGATGGGCTGTCAGAAATTCTTGTCTTGTACTCAAACCATCTTCACATTTTATGAGAACTAAAAGCCTAATCAATAATTTAACAAGCTAATGCACATATTTTTAAACACACTGGACTTGTGAAAGAGGCAGGCTGTCAGAGCCACAGAGGCAGAAATGGAAACTGACTGCTAATATTTAGTGCTTACCCTTTTTCCACTATTTATGTATTATTTGAAAGACAGAGTTATAGAAAGGGGAGAAGAAGGCAAAGGGAGGGAAATATGGGTGGGAGGAGAAAGAATAAAGAAAAGAGAAAAAGAGAAAAAAAAAATCTATCCCCTGGTT
Organism: Ochotona curzoniae; assembly: GCF_017591425.1. Lineage (NCBI taxonomy): Eukaryota > Metazoa > Chordata > Mammalia > Lagomorpha > Ochotonidae > Ochotona > Ochotona curzoniae. Next base: position 47,798,967 of record NW_024467119.1, read on the forward strand.
AACTCCCAAATGATCCCAGTGGTTAGAATAGACCACACTGAAGCCAGGAGCTCAGAACACCACCCAAGAATCCTTCATGAGTAGTAGGACCCCAAGTACTTGAACTGCTGCTTTCATTTGCTGCCTTCAGAGGGACATTAGCAGACAGCTGGGTCAGACACAGAACACACAAGATTTGAACTGGCACTCACATGGGATGCAGGTATTGCAGGCTATATATTCACCTTTGGTGCCACAATACTCACGCCTGTTGTTTATCTTAAAACATATTGTATCATAGAATGGCCACAAACTTGTCTTAAAATAAGGTAGCATTCTTCTGTTGCTTTCAATTAAGACTTTTTCCCAATTTATTAAAAAAAACACTGTAAGAAATGAGAGACAAGTTTTGTGTTTACTGTTCCCATCCCATGTGTGTGCAACAGCCAGGACAAAGCCAGTCCAAAGAGAGGAGGCAAAAATTTCATCCAGGTCACTCATGAAAACAGCAAGAACTCAAGTCCTTGTGTCATTATCTATTGTCTTCTGGATACATTGGCAGGAATTTGCAGCTAGATCTGGCACCCTGGGATGGCGATGTCCCAAATGAAAGCTTAATTAATTGCTCCATTATGCACATCTCTATTGTGTCTTCTATTAGTTGTTATTCTGCTTTTCTTAACATAAACTACACATCTAATTCTTCTGTAGATGATTTGTTAAATCACTTAAAATCACAAAGAATCAAATAGATAGTGTGTACTTTTAAATATATGATGTAAAAATATATTTTAAGGGATCAGCCTAGTGTCTAATGTCCTCCTTTTGCACACCTGGGTCCCACATGTGTGTTGGTTCCTGTCCAGGCTGCTCCACAGCTTGTGGACTGGGAAAGCAGTAGAGAATGACTGAATCCCTTGGGGTCCTGGACCTGCATGGGAGACCCAGAAGAAGCTCCTGACTTCTGGCTTTGGATTGGCTCAACACCTGCATTTGTGGCCATTTGGGGAGTGAACCAATGGGTGGGAGATCTTTCTGTATCTCTTCTCTATATCTCTGACTTTCTAATAAAAGTAAATAAATCTTTTTAAAAATTTAATTGCAATCTAAGATACTGTTTGATACATTGTGGCTATTGGATTACATTGCCACATACAATGACGTTGTGTTTCTCAAAAAATTAGGAAGAGAAAAAAAAATTATTTCACTATTAGTAGCATAAATATTTTCACACCATCTAGGGAGTTGATGCCTCATTTGTTATATGATAAAGCCTCTAATTTTAATTTCATTCCTTTTTCCCTTTCCAGTCTTCCAATTCTTTGATAATTAACAGCCTCATGAGAGAAACAAAAGAAAATGTTATCAAAATGAATTAATCATATAACATGCAACTAAAGACTTGAGGCAGATAGCTAGCTGTCTACATTTACTTCTCTCCCATTTGTTATTACAACAGTACTGTTCCCCATGGTTAGATTATCCATGAGGTTAAATTATATTACCAAACTCTCTATTATGAAGATTTATATATTACTGTTTTTGTCACCTGTTTTTGTCTGGAAATCTGGATGTGGCACTAAATGAATTTATTCTAGGTCATATCTTCCCAAATTTGGAATATGTCCATTCTAACTGCTAATTAAGTCTGAATTATTGTTTATGTTTCTTTTGAACAATTAGACAATGAGACTGCCTACAAACTTCCTTTTGCTTTTCACAGAAAAAAAAAAGAAGCAAATAGATTTTATATGATGGTTATAATGAATTTACAACCTTAAGACTTGAAGGAGGAACAGAGGTAGATACGCCAAAGACAAGTAAAAATGGTCCAGGCTGCTGTTGCACAAAAGCAACAGCAGCACCCAGACTTGGGAGATTCCTCTGGAAGGCATGCTGCAGTGGTCTTCTTGATGCAGGCACTTGATATTCTTTTTAAACTTATCTGTTAAGTAAGATATCCTTACTTGTCTTTGTCATGGATACTATAAAGCTGCACTTATCTGAATCAGTGTGTATCTCTGAGCTGCAATATTTCTGTGTGCAATGAGTCCCATATCTACACATTTTGCCTCCAGATAGCACTTGGCCCTAGTTTCTCAGGCTCATACTCTGAGTAGTAGTAACCAAAAGATGTCTTAGTAGATAATAATAAAGGGCCAATGAAAATAAACAAAATGGAGGATAATCACTGCAATGTATGTTGTTACAGAAAACATAGCTGAAATGCATTTTGTGAAAAAAAAAATTTGCTACCATCTCATTCTGCATACCTTTGATTTCCCTTATTTGGACCTTATGACACAATCATTCTTGACTCATTTTACTCTCCTTACACTCCATGAATATGTTTTGCCTCTTTTTCAAGCAAGTTATTTGTCCAGAAATGCTAACACTAAAATGCTCTGTCTGCACAATAGGTGCTTTTAGCAAGCCAGTGCTGCACGGTTAAGCTGTGCTTGCAGCATCATTTTTCTTAATGTGTGGTCAGTTGACCACACACAGACACTAATTTGTTTCTAACCAGTAAGGCATGTGCAAAATGCTGCTCCATATAATGGTGATTGCAACCGTTATGATCAGAGTGCTTGTTGTTTTGTTTGTTTGTTGCTTTTATTTTTATTTTGTTTCATTTTTTCCCAAACCAAAAGAAACATAGTTGCAGCAGCACACCTCAGCTGATAATCTTCTCTTCCATTCTCCTAACAGCAGATTTTCTACTTGCCCCGCATTAAGTTTTATATTTCCTTCATAAAACAAGGCACATTCTCCTAAGGAAATTCTGATAAAAGGATATAAAATATCTCTGCTACAAAATCTTTCAACACCATTCTAATAATGCCTTAATAAAATAATAATATGCATATGCATGTACTATAAAAATAACATCATACTCTTAATGTAGATTTTTATTTAGGCACTCATAGATGCCCTAAAATTCTATCTTAAAATAACAACGCTGGAGGGCAGGTGCTAGATTTCTAGGGCATTATTGTATTTCTTCAGGCACTCAGCTTGAAGCCTAGTTTTTCATAATAATTTCTGTCCTGAGAAACTCTAATTATCCTGAGGAATACTATTTCCACTGTCTTACTTCTTAATTACAGTAGTGACATAAGATAAATGCATACTTATTGAGATCAAATGCATATTATTTTTGCAGTGATTATAAGTTAGTTCTCATTATAGCAATTTCACTATGTGACAATCAACTACTGATGCCATGTTATGCTTTAGGAACACTTCCATTAAGTCCAGCAAAGAAGGTGCTTCTATTTGAAATGTAAGGGACTTAGCATGAGAGATTGGTCAACGGAAAAGTCAGTGACACACCTATTAAAATGATTCTGTGAGAAACTCAAGTAAGAGCATTGTGCCAACTAACAGTTAGAGGATTCCATTTATATTTCTATCCAAAACTCTTCATATGAAATATTCTTTAAAATGTCTTTCTCCTTTCTGACCTTCAGAATAAGAAGCTTTGACTATATATCCCAAGGGGGAAAATGGATGAAAAATGATAGCAATAATTTTTCTATCCAAGAATAAATTTTTACCCTATCAGAAATGCTCTTTTCAAATACCGTAATGCATTGTCTTGAAAGTTTTAAATTTTCAAGCTTATTTAGTTTTGTCACTTCAATTTTTTTAAAGCTTAGTTAAAATAGTTCTTATATGGTTTTCCCAGGGTTTAAAACAAAAATATGTTTTTACTTTTTTTTTTCAAATAAGGCAAAAAGAAAAATCATGAATGTTTATATACTTATGGCTGGGTGTTGGTGTGACAAATACTGTGTGTGAGATTTATATATTTGGGTGTAGATATGTAGATATTTGTGAGATATGTATGTCTAAATAACTACATCAAGAAATATAATTCCTTTAAAATCGTTGATGAGAAGCCATATACAAAACAAGCCCTCAGACACTTGGCTGTTCTCTATGTAGTTACAGTGGATGTGCTTAATATAATTTATAAAACATTACTCTTTATCTTCTTAAGATGTTTATAAAGTCTTCATTACTTTATTATGATACTTAAATTGCATTGGAACATTAATACACCTACACAGTAAGAAGTAAAATGAACTTTTAAATTATTTATTTGTGAGAATAATGTAAAATTGAGGAACAAATACAAAATTTTTTTCAGACTTTCTTTTATGATTTGTGTAAATACACATTTAAGACCAAAAATACTGAAAATTTCCCTCTTGCTCATTATTTTTAAATTCATGCTGCAATATTACATAATAGTTTATGCTTGCAAATGCTCATGTTTTTAACTTTTCTTTGAAGAATTATTTATGTTCTGCTTTTCCTTAGTCTTTGCTCTACATGAAACCTAAGGTAAGGTGCTGTGGTATTTTTAAGAGTTAATGTTGATGTGTGAAAAACAATAAAAGGATTCACAAGTATGAAAGAGCTTGGTCATACATGTCATAAGTTTCGGCATAGAACTTAACAATTTCTTTACTACAGTAACTTTCTGTAGAGAACTAAACAATTTCTTCACTACAGTAGAAAGTCTTCGTTGGACCACAAAGAAAGAAGTTTTCTCAAATCGAATTCCATTTAAAGTTGCATGCATATATATACCACAAAACATCTGGAACAATTGTTAAATTTCAGGACAGATCTAATTCTGATTTTACGGTAGTCTGGAAATTACTAGATCTATTTGATGGTTATAGTGATTGCTCTACATGAAAAAAGGAAATAATTGATAGAAAATGTAATGCTGTGGATAGCTGTGAAGGAATTTCAATGTCAACTTTTAAATTATTGCAATGTGCAGATTGAATGATATTCTGGTACATATTGTAAGAGGTAAAATGAATTTCTAAGACACTTGTCTGAAATATTATGAGATAGAGGATTAATATTGTTGTAGTTGAGAATGTTCAATTTTCTTGTTACATTTTGCATGCATAATTTACCCAACTAGATCAAAATTTAATCAAAATCTGAATTTGATATAAAAGTTAAATGAGAGCTTTCCACAAAAAATACAGATGTTTTCCACAAAAGTTCAATTTTAAGTTAGGTGCCATGTGGAGCTTAAGTGTGTATATTTTATGGTCATTTCTGTTTACATTTTTAGATCAGCATTTTCATGACCCACTTGTCTAACTACGGGAATGACCGCCTAGGGTTATACACCTTTGTGAACTTGGCCAACTTTGTGCATAGCTGGACCAACTTGAAGCTGCAAACTTTGCCTCCAGTGCAACTGGCTCACAAGTACTTCGAGCTCTTCCCTGACCAAAAAGACCCTCTCTGGCAGGTAACATTTCACATTCTTTCTTGGGTTGGAAGGCAATACAGTGGCAGCCTTGAGGGTCTCATTTGTCTCAGACTCTTTACTGAATATACCAAATTTATATATAACACAAATCACTCTTTCATTTAGTATTGTTATTCTTTAATAGTGTTTTTGTTTTAAACGGAAAGTGTATGGAAGTAGGGAGAGGTGTTTGGTTGATTGGTTAGTTGGTTCGTTGGTTGGTTTGGAAATTTTTACATTGAGGTTGTTGTTTCATTGTCTTTTCCCTCTAAACTAATAATGTTTACTTTCATGTAATATAAGCATTGCCTAGCAGAAAAATGGTTCAGCATTGGCTATCTGATGAGGTAGAAATCCAGAGCCACTCTATTGTAATATTTTGAAATAAGATCTTTTTTTTTTTTTTTTTTATTATTGTTGCTTACATTGTATTGTGTAGTACAGTTTCATAGGCGCTAGGGATTCCCCCCACCCCTCCCATACCCCTCCCCCCATGGTGGATTCCTCCACCTTGTTGCATAACCATAGTTCAAGTTCGGTTGAGATTCATTGCTTGCAGACACATGCCTAGCATAAAGTTCAGCGTCTTATTGTCCAGATAAGTTCCCAGATAAGTTGTATATTGATACTGTGGCCTCGTTGGGGCTTTTAACTGACTGGATCTTTACTCTGTTAGACCTATTTTCAGACCATAGAAGGTCTCCCCAAGAGGCCACTGAACTTATCTGGAAATAAGATCTTCATATATCCAAATGTGTGTACAACAGCGTATGTGTTCTCATATAGATTTAGTTTCTCTTTAGAGTTAGTCTTTCACATTTCTGTACATTTAATATTTTTGCTATTATTAGATTACTAGTGGAGGATAATTGTTGGTTTTAGGTTTCTATTACCAATAATGTAAATTTGTGTGGGTTATTCTACTAGGATGTGTGAAATATAACCTCCCTGTTTCTTAGCAGTTATCCAGGAAAAGGTTGCCTCCCACTTTGTTGGTTCTTTATGCATCAGATTGCATTGACCCATACAATCAATAAACTAGCTGCAGAGGACAGAGTAGATGCTGCCCTGCTAAGCAGTTGGCAGAGAGGTAACATCATGAGTAATGAGAAATTACTGTGAAACAGACTTTTTACCATCTTCTGTCTCTCACCTGGAGATAATTGTTTCTCAATATTCCATAAACACATGTCATTCTGTCTATATTACAGAATGCAGTCAGCACATGATTATTGAGCATCTGCTATGTGTGAAGCTAGGTTAGTTGCTCTAGAGTATCCAAAGACGAATAAGATACAACACATTCTCAAAGCCAGTGGAGGATTGCAACCTTATTCATCATCCTGACACAACTGGGGATCATTACGTAAAGTAAAATACTCCACTCCCTAAATAACAAATAATATATATTTTGTGTTAGATGTGGGAGCTAATATAGAATGCAAAACCAGTATGTAAGAAAGAAATTCACATCTTACGATATGATTGTAGATTGTAGCCCTTTGCCGTATTCTTAAGGAGAAATGATCTTTCTACCTTGTACTTGCTGAACATTGTGGCTGTGACTGCATTTGGCCCACGATTAACAAGTAAATTGAAAGTATGCTATTGGAAAACTAACGGGCAAAAAGAATAGGAAATTTACTATGAGCTGTTTGTGTATTTTAGAATTGCATCTATGAGATACATAAAATCTGTTATTTTAATGTTAATAAAAAGTAAAGCAATGTGTTCTAAAACTCCCTGCTCCAGTAAGCCATGCATGATTCTGACTTCTTAATCATGAATACTGCCTTATTTGTGTTTATTCCAACTGCAGACGCCACTTATGTTGCCCACCCAGTAATTTGACCACCTACATTACATACTTACACATATGTTGTACAGACAGATACAGGAGCAGAAGCATAAAGCATAAAGTCACAATTGAATATTGAATTCTATATGGGAAAGCACTGTATTTCATGAAAGATGGTTACTCCAAAAAGCTCAAAACTTTTATAAAATTGATAAATTTGTGATAACAAATCCAGTCTTTCTCACACAGGTGTATATGTGAAATATATATAATTTAAGTTGCAGCAATTGAGAGAACAAAATAAAAGGGTTCCAGACAGGGGGCTTATAGATAATCCATCAACGGACCCAAGATTTCCTTTTTCCTTAGGTTAAAACAAGAGATAGTGAGAAGATATTCTAAGAAATCTGACAAATTGCTCTTCTTGATACTATATGAGCTTTTACAATAAAGAACTATATCTGTTCTTTGTAGATGGCATTGCCACTGCCTCATTTTTTTGAAGAGTGAATATAATTACAAAGTTTGCATCTGCGATATGTTTTATTTAGCATGATGACTTTAAATATTGATTGTTTATCAAATGGAAAATTTTCTTTTGGCTGACTGGGAACACAAATGACAATTAGAAGATATTGTCATTGTTTGGAAAATTATGTCATTTTGGAAGCCCTAAAAGGTACATGTATGCACAAGCCAACATTTGTAATTGCTGTTTACATTCTAAATTTGAGCAGCATGAGAAAAGCAATTCCCAAGCAGTCCTTCATAAAAAACAAGGCAAACAATTAATTTTTAAAAACCCTAAGAATTTAATAAATTTTTAATTAAAAATAAAATATTTAGTGTGAAAAATGACAATTTTTATCATTATTTATATGTTTAGGAATTTTCATACAGGTTATCAAAATATAACCTATCTTGAGGCTTTTAAATAACTCAATACTAAATTTTTCTTAATGAAAGAAATTCTATCGTTTATATGATTTCATTTTATTGAAATTAAAGTTGCTAGAATTTTCCATTAATCATAGTCATGTATTTTCTAAATAGATTTAAGAATGAAAATGAAAAATTAAAATGAGAGCGCTATTGTTCATGAAGGAATTTTTAAGTGCCTGACATGTTGAAAATAGTTAACTCATTGTACAAACTGGGTAAATTTGGCTGACCCTCAACAATGTCCAAGAAACTGCAAGTGCTGTAGTAGCAATGAAGTCTGTACTCCCTGAGTTCTCTTTCTCCTGAGTTCCTGAATTATTTCTTCCTTCATATTCATATCTATAAGAAGAAACAAAAACTCTGGAATTTGTTGTAATTTTATTTGTGAAAATTTAGTTCTGCAGTAACACATAAGTCATTATTAACCAGCATACCATTTACAACCATTTCAGCAGCACTCTTCAGTTAGGAGAGATAAATAGCACGTGTTGCTGTTGTGTGTTGTCAAAAAAACAAAATTAAGATACCTCCATATTTATGAGTTTGACTTTTTTATTTATTTCTTTCCCACTAAATGTAAACCAACTTCCAGTTTTCTTTTAGGTTTTCAATTCACACTTTTTTATTGTCCCAAATAGAAAGAAAAGTGTAAAGTGATCATCTTTGCAGCTGTTTAATTTCTCTGGGTGTCTTATGTAAATTTTATTAGCACTGACTGTCATATTGTGAGCTGCCTTGTCACCTAATTAAAAAGTGTAAGATGAATATCTGCCAAAAGGCAGCAGGACAAGTTGGGCTCAACGTCCTGATGCTCATTGCTCACTGGCACTTCATCTTCCCTAGCTGAATAACACAAGACTGTGGGCTGAGGACACGCCCTAATAAAACCTCGGTATTGTGTTCTAGGAAATCCTACAAACACTGGTTTATAGGATCTTAAAATTATACTTCCGGGTAGTTATTAAACCATACCCTTTATTGTTGTGATAGAATAATCACTCTAAAGTAGGAAAGGATTAGAATTTCTCTAAAGGAAAACAAAACAACCACAGAAAAAAATCCACTGTCAGATCTAAAAACATAGTATGGAGGCAGTGGGAAGGTCAAATTCTTGTGCAGTCACTAATCGATGCTTTTAAGCTCTCAAACTGTCAGGTTAACTCTGTCTCAATTTTCACTCAGTCACTCCAGAGTCTCCCTACCAACAAACACGCCAAGCGTGATGTGGATTCCTGCTCACGCATGCGGCTAGGGGAATGCTCTAAGAGCTGCAGCTCCTCTCCTTCTGTGTCAGTCTCCAGGGCTGAGAAAGTGGGAAAGTAAATCACAGAGTGATCACCTTCAACCTTCAGTACCTCTGTTGATTCTAGCTGTCAAAACTTTCAGCCCCAGTTTAGAATCGCTGAGATGTGAATGCCTCTGATATGAACAAATCACTGGATCTTGTGGCATATGTACCTGGGCTTGGCTACGATGTGTCTGCCCCTGGAACGCTGACACAGAGCATCGTCAAGTTTAAGAGCAGAATGGGAAGTTAGAGACATGCAGCCAAACCCATTCAGTTTAGATAGGAAATGCATGGCATCATGAAACAAGTCAGAATTAAAGCCTGGTTTTCCTTATTCCTATTCCAGACCAAGATTTTGGCTTGACGCTTAGAGATACAAATCTACTTCTGTCATCAACTGTCTTCTTTGTGGTATGATAGTTCAGGTATAATCCCTTACTTTAGAAGAGTCTCCTGGTGTGTTTTATATAAATTCACTCAGTTCATGCATAATGAAAAAAAAAAGACCTTTACCTTCAAATAGCTTATATACTATAATAGTTCTTTGATATAAGAAAATGACATCATAAATGTGCCAGTGTATGTTTTCTTCTCACTGGTACTGCAGAACTTACTTCCAATTCTTTATTTCAACTACCATACAGTATGTGGGCTCTCAGGCCTGCCATACATCATGAAGCAATCCTCAAGGGGCAAGATGCTGTTCACTCATATTTGTAACCTTGAACCTGACACACCATTATTACTTCCAGTCCCTGACAATATACTATTAAGCTACACTAGAATAACAAAAGAAAAAACAGATATATATGTGTGTGTACACAAAAACACACAATTAAGTAAAATATCCTTTTTTCTCTTTAGCTAAGAGGGGGAAGGCAAAGAAAAATATACTAGAGAAACACGGTTAAGTTCATAGGAAAATCTTCCTTTTTTTAATTTTTATTGGAAAGTCAGATATACAGAGAGGATAAACAGAGAGGAAGATCTTGTATCCATTGATTCACTCTCCAAGTGGCAAAAATGGCTGGAGCTGAGCCAATCCGAAACCAGGAGCCTGGTGCCTCCTCTGGGTCTCACACATGGATGCAGCATCCCAAGGTTTTGAGCCGTCCTCAACTGCTTTTCCAGGCCACAGGCAGGGAGCTGGATGGAAAGAAGGATGGTCAGGGTTAGAAACAGCGCCCATATGGGATCATGATGGTTGCAAGCCCAGTACTTTAGCTGCCAGGCTACTGCACCAGGCCCAAGGAAAATGTGCTAGAGGAAAATGGTTAAGTCGTGGGAAAATCTTTAAAAGCCACCAGGGTAATCTGGATTTGATTGGCAATAGAGAGCAGATGCAGATATCAAGAACAGGTGTAATGAGAGTAGTCAGTAAAGATAATGCTAGATGCTTCTTTTTTCTTTTTCTTTTCTATAACCATAAAGAACAAAATGGTAAAGTTACAACCAGGGATGCCATGGAGGACTTCTTAAGTGTGAACAGTAAGACGTTTCAAGAAAAAATAGTAGAACTTGTTGAAGGACAGAGCTACTTATAAATGATTGCTTTTCACCTCAGCCGTTTCAGTGAAGTGACCACAAACGTTTTTAGCAACTTCCAAATGAGAAAGTGGAAGACAAATATTATGATCATCCTAAGTTCCTTTTCTAGTAAAAATTTACCTTTGTATATTGCAATGTTAGTCTCTCTTCCTAATTCAGCAACAATGTATTCTTTAAAACATTCAGAGATGCCTTCAAGATATGAAAATTATCCTCATGATCTTATGTCACTAATTTACAATAAAGCACATTGTCATTTTGATTATACAAGGATGTCAACATTAATATTCAAAAAAATGACATGCTTTTTTTTTCTTTTCTCTTGTTCATCGACTGTAAATATATTCTTTTCAAGTGTGAAATTCCCTCACACAAAGCATTTAATGAGGTTTGGTCATGGAAAATATTCTTATAACATCTCCTTAAAATAATGAAATAAAAACATCATTATACTTTCATAGTATAAAAATGAAAATGATGATAAAAATATATTTAGGTGCTCAATGCTAAATGTAACAATAACAAAAACCTGGACTTTGTGCAAGTCTAACAGAAGCATTTTATAACTTTAATATTGAATTGTAAGTGAATAATATTTACTAGATCAACAGACTAATAACACACTTAAACTACAATTCCTTTTATTGATTCAGCAATTTAGTTTTTACCAGAAAGCCATAAGAAACAAATAATAAGATAAAGTGCTATGTGCAGGAGTGTGTTGTTTAAAGATGAAGCTACCTTAGGGCCAGTTTTACACTGAAGATATTTCTTAAAACAGTTCTCATAGTATTCGATTATTTAAATCGACACAGGTTTATTTGAATAGACATGAGTGTAATTGGATTCTACCCTATATTACACTCATGTCCATTTAAATAATCTATTAGAGATACCTTGTGCTGTCAAAGTACACTTGAAACTGTCATCCCAGGCTCAGTCACAACCAAGGGAACCTGCCATGCAATCCTATCACCCAGAGGATGTCATTGATGAACCTTGTAATTCAGACTATTACTGTGGAAAAACTTAGAGAGATAATATGGCTATGAAGTTCTCTTGGAGTCCTGGGGAGAAAGCATTCAAGATGCATCAGCATACCAAGAAAGGAAAATATTTCCTGATGAAGTGTGTGGTTGGGGTGTTCCATGGAGGTTAAGATATTTTTGCTAAAGCCAGCGTCTTCTTTGGAGTTTTTCCCTGAGGATTAGTTGGTGGACACAATGAGAACACGAATCCTGTATACAGATTTAGCATGCTTAAATGACATTGAAAGGTGATTGAAAGTCACCAGTCTGTATAATACAGACTTGGAAAATGATTTTTAAGGACATACATACGGCAAAACTTAGAGAAAAAAAATTTATTTATTTTTTTTTAAGATTATTCCATGATACAGTTCTATTGGCTCTGGGATTTCCCTTTTTCTCCTCCCCAAATCCCTGCTTCCCCACACTAATTTCCCAAATGTCATTATAATAGTATAGTCCTTCACAATCAGTTGTTAGTCCATCATTCTGCTATGTGAGTGTTTCCTGACCCTTTAGGCGTGGGCAATGGCACAAAGTCCAGCATCCTATTGTCAAGATGCATTCAACACTTTCATTGGCAGTTCATCTTTGATTTGTAAGCAGAGATGCACACTGCATTGTATTGGCACATCTGTGTGTGATAGTCTCAATGACACAGTCATTACATATCCCTTTAAATGAAAAACCATAAAACAAAAATTAGCAACAGAGAGAAAATAGAAAAATTTATAACAACTTGAAGTTAAATAACATGCTGCTGAATAATCAGTGTCACTGAAGAAATGAAAAAGAAAATCAAAGACCTTCCTGAAGCAAACGATGCTGCTGTGTAACCTATAAGTCAGTGAGGAAATTAGTAAGAAAACATTTTTGAATGAATGAAAGTAAAAACAAAAATACCAAACCCCTTGAGATGTAGCAAATGCATTACTGAGCATGATTTTTAAGCACATAGTTCTTGCTTCATTGAAAATATGCAGGGGCATGCTTGGCATAAGCTTGCAATGAAAGAACCCCAACTGAACTTGAGCTGTGGCAATCCAGCAAGGTGGAGGAATCCACCATGGGAGGAAGAGGTGGGGGAGGGGTGGGAGGGAATCCCAATACCTACAACCGTGTCACATAATACAATGTAATAAAAAAAAAATACCTAGGCAAACAGAGACCCTAAGGTGGACTATGTCAACCAGTGGATTCTGGAGATATTTCACCATGATTGGAGTGGTGAGATCAGCAGTTAATTCAGAACTGTTGAACTATCAAAAGCTCTTGAGCATGACCCTTGGAACATGTCCCACATCGGGAACCCTGGGATGGCATCGGGTGGTAGTCCCCCATCCCAGGGTGTGGAGGTAGTGGGGAGGCTGGGTATGGCTTCTCCCCTTATCTCCCTCCTTTCCCCAGAGACAGGAAGAAAAAAAGAGATTATCAAAATAATGGTCTTATCCACCTTCCTGAAACCCTTAACCCTTTGCACCCTAATCACCAATGTAAAAATCATCAAAAAAGTTGTATTATGTTAACTATAATTTAGAAAATAAAAATGAGTTATTTTTAAAAAGAAAATATGCAGGGGCAGTGTTGCGGTCATCCCTTGTAGATGACACACTGTAAGATTCCTGAACTAGGTGCTCCACTTCTCATCCAGCTCCCTGCTAAAATAGCCAGGGAAAGCAGCAGGAGGTAGCTCAGTTGTGTGTTCCCCTGCCCGAAAATACTTAACTCTGACTTTCAAAATAACTAAATATATATCATATATATTATATATTTAACTTATATATATGTGTGTGCATTTAACTTATCAGAGTTAAGTACACACACACACACACACACACACACACACACAAGAATATGAATGTTCCATTGGTTCAGTCCAAAGACAAGCTGCCTTGAATGGCCAGGACTGAGCCAAGCCAAAACCAAGAGTCAAAAGCTTCATCTAGGCTTCCCATGTTTCATCTCTTTGGAGGTGAATAAAATACAGGTACATCAACCCTTCTAAGAAACCTAATTTCTTCAGAATTTATTCTCTTATCCTTTCACACTGTTTTAGGTGATCTTCTACCCATCATATTTGTATCTATTTAAAAGTAAATTTGCATCACAAATTCCATGTTTGAAAACAATGCCTTTACCTATATAAAAGCTAAGTTATCTGCATTTTTAACTATGGCACTTCAACCACAGCGAGCAAAAGCTATTTTAACTAAATTCCCTTTCGAGTTTAAATAAAACAGTAAATTATAATATTTGTTTCAATTATACACAGAAAAATGAGACTGGAGAATGAAAAAAAACTGTTTTATGATTTTCTGACTTACAGTAATTATTACCATAGGGCCTGTTTGTAATGAAGCAGATGAAGTTGCCTCTTGCAATGCCAGCATCTCATAAGGCAGTGCTGGTTTCCAGACCTGGATCTTCTCTTAAAATACATGCCTCGAGGCAGAAGATGTGCCAAACACTAGAACCCAAGCCAATTCAGAGAAACAAGAGTGTGGAAGATCTGTCTCTCTCTGTCATTCTGTCTTTGTGTGTAGTTCTTTCTTTCTGTCTCTCTTAGTGCTTGCTCACTCTCACTTTCTATTATACTTCCATTTAATTAAAATGAATTTCACTAAGGGATTATACAAATGTGATTGTTCATGGGAAAATGACAGGATAAGAAAACAGGGAGAGAGAAAAGCGGAGGGAGAGGGAAGAAGCCCTACACCTTCAAAACTCTATTGTGAACAATTAATGCTATTCATGAGTAATTTTAACAAAAATCTTAAACACTAATGCTGTAACAATAAACTATAAAAGTATAAGAAAATGTTTAATGTTTTCTTGGAAATGTCATTTGACTTCCAGAATCATCACCAAAACTACAAGCCTATACAAATGGACAGAAACACATAATTTAATTATACAATCCCAGCTGTAGATTTCAAAACTGAAAATAACCAGTTGTGTGATGCTCAAAATCTAAAATAAACACTTCGCATCTCAGCTTCATTGACTACTGCAAAGGGCAGTGTTCACTATTGTTTGGGATAAGAAATAATCCATGCAAAAAAAAAGTACCTGGAATACAGAAGATGATACATAACTTAGAAACAGTACAAATATGAAGACAAGTTGCCTAGATTAAGAAATACAAATGCCACAAACTTAAGATACCTACAGGAAAAGCTGAAGTCAGGCAAATCGATTTAGTAGTAGTAACAACTTTTTGGAATAGCAATTGTTAACATCTTAGGACACAAGTAACTTTATAGGTTTATTCCTACCACCATGATTTCCTTGGAAAAGTGCAAGTAGACATAGAAGATCTAAAAAATGTAGAAATGTTGGGCTCGGCGCGGTGGCGCAAGTGGTTAAGGTCCTCGCCTTGCACACCCGGGATCCCATATGGGCGCCGGTTCTATCCCAGCAGCCCTGCTTCCCTTCCAGCTCCCTGCCTGTGGCCTGGGAAGGCAGTGGAGGACAGCCCAAAGCTTTGGGACCCTGCACCCGCATGGGAGACCCGGAAGAGGCTCGTCCGTTGTGCTCACTTGGGGAGTGAACCATCAATCGGAAGATCTTCCTCTCTGTATATCCGCCTTTCCAATAAAAAAATAATAAAAATAAATCTTTAAAAAAAATTTAAAATGTGGAAATGTAATCAAAAGATAGTCGTAAATTTTTTAAAATGTATGCCGATGTGGTACCTTCAATATGTTTGTAGAAAATACATGTTATCAAAATATAGGGGCCAGCTTTATGGCACAATGGGCTAAAGTCACTGTCTATGACACCAATATCCAATACCAGTATTAAATATAGACCTGCCTGCCGTTCTTATAGTCCAGAACCCCGCTAATGATGGTGAGAAATCAGTGGAGGAAGACCCAAGTGCTTGGACTACTGCCACCTGTGTGAAAGTTCCAGATGAAGTTCCAGGCTCCTGGCTTTGTGCTAGCCCACCCTCAGCTGTTGCTGTCATTCGGAAAGGAACATTCCTCTCTCTGTGCTTTTTTGTCTGCAATTTTGATTTCTAAGTTTAAACAAAAAATTAATCCAAGACAAAGAAAAGAAAAAAATAAAGAACAAATTTTAAAAACATTTGTACCAAAATAAACAACTTGTAATTTCATTTTCCTATGAATGTCTTGAAATACCCTAACATAAATAGCGCCACTGTGTAATAAAAGAGGCATTTTTATCCGTGTCCTGTGTGTAAGAGACAAAGAAAACACTTTAAGTCTTATATTTCTGTAGCCATTTTATTTCACCACTTCTACAAGCAAAAGTTAGAATGGGAAGGACACGGTACTGCAATAAAAAAGATAAGCGGCCTCCCTGGACATATAGAGCTGAGAAAGATATAACAAATAAAACTTTGATTTTCAATAGTAGTCCTGAATTAGCCATCAAATTGCTCTTCTACCTTTGCTAAGGAAATGAACTGAACACTTACTCTGAGATCTGTTCTTTGATGATCTCTGTGTAGGGGAAATTCAATAAGTATAGGTCATGGAAATCACTTTTCTATTTCATAGTTTCTAAGATAGAGTTAAGAAATAAGGTTATTTACAGCTAACGCAATTATATGATAATATGGAAAAGACAATTTCAAATTCTAAAGTGATAGTGTGACTGAATAGCTAGAACTGTTCCGGAAACCATGTTGGAAACTTGTTTTCTTTGTGAGGAAGGTGGGGGATACAAGAAGAGATTTGGAAGTAAAATGTAAATGCAATGCATATTTTGTTATCATTCAACTTACATCAAAGTAGGTATATGCTTACTTCCAAATTATTATCATGGTTGTCCTAAATAAGGTAGTTAGTTATTTAGTATGTAAACATTTATCAAGAAAATCAGTTATTATATTATAGGAACGAAAAAGCAAGAGACCTCATTTAATTGAGATAGAATTATTACAAACTATTATTGTAGTATGAATTATATGAAATGATGAAAGTCACATACAGATATGTATAAAAGAATTTTAAATGCAGAATATTCATGAAAATATGACAAGATATTCATACACATGAATGAAAAAAAGCTTTGGTTATGATCAAACCCAAGTAAAGTTTGAGTTGATCCCTGAATCATTACACATGCTAGCTACACCTTAGTTGAGCTTCAATATCCAGGCAGTAAGCATCCCCAGAAATAGATCAAATTAAGGTTTCACAAGGCTCTTTGGGGCAGCTGGTAGAGTAGCCTACAGACTTAAGCTATTTCCTCAAAGTCATCTGACTCTGTGAGGTAAAATTTATATAAAGGATCATTCCCTTGGGTAACATTGCATTCTGGCAATGTTAATCTCCTCAAGATTGTCACAGATCAATCTTTTAATAAGGTCAAATTTTATCTAGATTTAGTTGCTAATTTATCTAGACAAGAAGAAATTAAGGACTCTATCATAAGCAAATCATAAGCACTCTGTTGTATACACCATTGGAATATGATGACCAACCATGTGAGACAGATAGCATCAAAGCATTATTTTACAGATAGAAAACTGGGGAAAATGTCTTAAGGCACCAGCAATATATTCCTCCTGATCTACAAAATAAATTAATTATATTTATTAATATCATGTATAGTAAATATTAGCATGTCAGAAGTATATGCAAAATATTAAATGTGACTTAGAATATGTGAACAATACATAGAAAACTAAATAATTCAAAAATTAAGAGGCAGACATGAATACTTACAAGGAAGCAACCTACTTTTTAAAATATTTTCAATTTGTACTTACTGCAGAGACAGAAGAGACAGGGACAGAGAGACAGAGATCCTCACTAAGTTGAAGATAGGAGTCAGAAATTCCTTCTGGGCCTTTCAAGTGGGTATAAAGGATCTAAATCTTTCAGCAATTACCTTCTGCCTCTCATGATTACAATCAGGAGAAAGCTGAATTGGAAACAGGGTATCAGGGGATAGCCAAATGACTCCGATGAGACATGCAGTCATCCTAAGGGGTGATTTAACCTACTCTGCCATGATGCCAGCTCCCAAAACACATTTAAGAAGAAGTATTAGGTTGACGATGATAATTGTTAATTCACAGTAAGGTTACTCAGAGTGTGGTCCATAAAAAGTCTAAATTATTTATTGCTGATTTAGCATGAGACAAGCAACGAATGCCAAAATGTCAATCAGGAATACTCTGAGCACACAGGCTACTTCATCCAGAATTTTGTTTTTATCAGGATGCAGGAAATTCTCATTGAATAAGATGAGATCGGCTCACATTCTTGAACAAATTCCTTACCTTTCCTCATAGATAAGAAGTTTTCCTTTTTTTCTTCGTTTCTATTGTGTCTGAAAGACACAGAGAAGACAGAACGATCTTCCATTCACTGATGCACTCCCCTAAAAGGCTACAACGGCTGGAGCTGGGCAGGTCCAAAGCTTGCAATCAGGAGCTTCTTCCAATTCTCCCATGTGCATGCAGGGGCACGAATCTTTAGGTCACTTTCCGCTGCTTTACCTAGGCTGTTAGCAGGGAGCTGCATCAGAAATGGAGCATCCACAATAGGAACCAGCACCAATATGGAATGCCAGCACCACAGGTGGCAGTTTTACCTACTAGACCACAGAGGCAGCCCTGATTGATAAGAATTTTAAAGCACATTGTATGGGAGTACACATCATGTTCTATCAATGATGAGTGGAATTACTTTGGCTAAATCGAAGAAACATATTTCTCATTCAAAACTGTCCAAATATGAGTAGCTAGTCAGAGAACGAGACAGTTCTGTTCCATTGTCACCAGTCTCCGCCATGTGTCTTGCTTCCATTAAGTCTACAGCACGTTCTGCAATTTTACTCATTTTTCAGGGTTGCAGATCACGCTATCTTGGGTGATTTTCCAATAGACTGAAATCATTTGTATGAAAAACACTGGATTAGAGAAACACTATGAAATAGTGCCTCCAAAGAGCCTGTACACTAAGAAAAATAGAGGTTGTACATTCACCAACTGAAGAAAGAGGAAACAGGTGTCAGAACTTTCTCCATTACTCTGAAAAACATGATTGGTGGTTAAGTTAATGCAAAAATATGAGTAAGTTGAGATTGAATGTCAAAGACATGGAAAGTATAAAGACATCAGTGACAAGAACATCTCACTGATACAAAACAAAGATTACTAGTCCATAATTAACTCCCTTTGTCACAGTGTTGATAGATGAATGCAAGACATATGACCTAATCTTTTACAATGCAATTGTCTTTGTGTATCACTGGTCTCTTACATTGCACTTTATTCTTATTTTAACAGGAGTGGTAAACACAACCATCTAGAGCTAAGCAAGATAGCAGAAAGCGTTATTTGAATGATGTACTTCAGATTACATACAGTACTTCCAAATCGTAGTTTTGTATAGAGGCTGGGGTGGACTTTTATGACAGCCACTCAAATGGCTCCTTTGAGGTAATCTTACATCATGCCTGGTTAGAGTGCTCGATTTGAGTCTTAGGCCCTGCTCATCTGAACTGGCACTGTGCTAATGACATCTTGGGATCAGACGAGATGGCAGGTAATTCAAGTGTTTAGGTTCCAGCCATCCATGTGGGAGACCTGGATAGAATTCAAGGCACTCGAGTGCACATGATTTCCAGCCCAGTAGTTTCAGGCATTTGGGGAGTGAACGAGAAGATAAAGTATGGAGTTCAAAGGCAGTACTTCAGCCTCCTGTGAAAAAAAAAATAAATAAAATCAGATCAAATGCTATTATGTGAGAAGTATGGCCAAACGAAAGAAAATCAAATTAAGTTTTCTGATGTACATGTGTAAAACATAATCTAAAACCAGAGTAGGACCTCAGACATCAGAAGTTAATCAAACATGAAAAACTGTCAGGAAGATTGACATGATGCTAAAAGCTCTTGCCTGGAAGAAAGAAAATCCATTAATTATTTTAGAAGGGAACTTTGCAAACCATAGAATGAGAATGGGCTCCAACTTCTACTTTTGGGTCATCAGCAAGCCTTGTATACCATTTATGGAAAAACTAGAAAAACTTTAAACACTCAAATACAGTAAGATTAACTATTCTTCCTTCTTGTAGAATCCATGTGATGAT
Organism: Ochotona curzoniae; assembly: GCF_017591425.1. NCBI lineage: Eukaryota > Metazoa > Chordata > Mammalia > Lagomorpha > Ochotonidae > Ochotona > Ochotona curzoniae. The sequence continues at coordinate 47,818,912 of NW_024467119.1, forward strand.
AAACGACACAAAGACATCTGGTCCAGAGAGAAAACGTGCGATCACCTACCAAAATTCCTTGTAATTGGTCCGCAGAAAACAGGTAAAAATAGCTAATTGCATTGTACATATTTTTTTAATTATTATTGTTAGAATACATTTTCCTATGTCACAATTGCATTAGAGTTTTCCTTGTGAAACATTTAGATGCCATATAAACTCTTTTAATTACTTTGATTTCCAAGGATCTTCTTAATATTGAGAACTTTAAAAAGATAAAAACATTGCTTAAGATTTGAGTATTATTAAGCCTTTACAGATTTAATTACTACTGTTTTGTCAATATAGAGAATAGTTCCCATGCATTACATAGTAAGGTTCTAAGAAGACAACCTCACTTCCTATCTTTCTCCCTCCCCCAATTTCTCTCTTTTTTTAGTTTTTGCCAAAACATAATTTTAATACACTATGGGCCCCCGTCTAAATTCACCACTGTTGAACATACATGTCAAAGGTTTCCAATTTTATTTACTTATTCTATTCTACCACCTGAAATGTAGAGAGGCAATAACAGGGTGAGAGATAAAGAGAACTATTTCTCATTGACTGGCTCATTCTGAAAACCAGGAGAAAGTTGGGAACACGATTCAAACAGTTGATTATCAACTGCTGCCTCACAAGAGGACTGAAGAACAGAACTCGGACTCAATAAGTACCCAAGCTTGTATCTTAGAAACCATGTCAAATGTCTGCTCCACAAGTCAATCTTTGGAAAACTCTAAACGGATGTGTCAAAGTTAGGGTACCTGAGGATTTTTTTAGATTTATTTTATTTTTATTGCAAAGTTAGATATTCAGAGAGAAGGAGACAGAGAGGAGGATCCATCCATTGATTTTCTCCCCGAGCAGCACCAAGTGCCCTAGCTGCTCCAATCCAAAGCCAGGAGCCTCTTCCTGGTCTCCCATGCAGGTGCAGGGTCCCAAGACTTTGGACCATCCTCGACTGCTTTCCCAGGCCACAAGCAGGGAGCTGGATGGGAAACAGGGCCTCTGGGATACAAATTGGTGCCCATATGGCATCCTGGTGCTTGCAAGGTTTGGATTATAGCTGCTGGGCTCTTGATTCTGGCTTTAATCTTCCCATTTCGTAGTTTTTTGTAATTGTTTCTTCAATGAAGCTATGAAAAAAAAATAACTTTAATGTATTTCAGATTTGTGAAGATGTATTTACTTTATTTGGAACTTACAGTTATAGAGTAAGAGAAGGGGATAGAGATCTTCCATCCACCAGTTCATTCTCCAGATAGCTGCAATAGTTAGAGCTGGACCAGTCTGAAGTCAGGAGTCAGGAGTTCCTCTGAGTCTCCCACATGTGTGCTCCGGTGCAAGTACTTGGGCCAACCTCTGCTCCTTTATCAGATATTTAGCAGGGAATTTAATCAGAAATGAAGTTGCTAGGACTAGAACCGTGCCCAAATGGGATGCCAACACCACAGGCAGATTAGTTTGCTACCCCATGGTGATGGCCCGATTCAAAGTACTTTACACAGTACATGGATCTTGAATACATTTTTTCTGATCTGCTCTCACTATTAATTTCAAATATTTTATATGTGTAACTTAGGTATTAATATGGTTTGTACAGCTTTCATGATACAAGTGAGGTGCATGAGGTACTTTTTTCCTGCTTATTTTCTCATTCACTGAAGGCCAATTCTGTAAGAATGAACTAAAAGGGGTGAAAGTATTTCACCAATGTGATGACACTTTCAATTAGAATATTTTATACATTTTTCAGCATGTGACAGTTTCATACACTTTGCTCCATGTCCTGATTAATTAAAGTTTTTATTGAGTTGCTTTATTTTGAATTCACCACTTTGACTAGAAGCATTTTCATCAGTGAGTGCACAAACCATAACACAGAACAAACAGTCACAATAAATAAGCCTGGCCTAGATGAAGATATTTGTAATGCAAGCAAGTAGATCATTTTAAAGATTGTGGGGTAAATTTCCAGACTATTAGATATTGGTTGTTAAAATCTTTTCATACTTTAGGAACATAAATTGTGTTACAACACTAAATTAAGACATGTTCAGGGATGGGAACAAAACAGCACATATTTTCAGATCTGTCATTTTGTTGTTGTTGTTGAAAATGTGCATTCATCTTCGACTGATTCTTTTAGAACAGTGCTAACTGGAATTACTAATACAGAAATAAAACTTTCTTGTGGTGTAAGTTTATGTTAAAAAGTTAATTTAAAGATGTATTCTTTATTGTTTTTCATATTATTATTTCTTAGTTCAGCCAGAAAATTTTTGCAGATTTCTATCTATAAATCTACTTTCCTTTTGTTGTTTGTACCTGTAAAGACAGTATATTTTGCCTTTAAGTTTTAATATTTGACCTAGCAGTAGGGAATGACCAGTAGCTGATTTTAGCTTTTTCAACACAAACAAACAAGCAATAAACTAAAATAAAGAAATCAGATGATAATAATAATATTTTATATGCTGTGAAAATGATGTTGTTATATGAAAATCATAATAATCCTTAAAATCAAATCAAATATGAAGTCATGTTTTGTTCTCCATGTTGTTTTAGTTGGTAAAATGCTCACTGCTATCAGTAATTGTAAATTCCCTGCTCTGGATCACAGATAAATGCAAGCAATCTGTCTTTATTTGTAAAGTTGCCTGCCAATAATTAAAAAATAGTACATGTGTATCTTACAATAAACATAAGGTATAAACTGATCCTATAAGGACAGCTTAGTAGTAGTTATAAGGTGAAAACTGAAGGCTGTCATATCCTAGTTTGCCATTGGTAAATCCTAAAAGAAAATCCTATTCAAGGAATAAAGAGAACAAGAAATGTAAGTGGAGAGATGGTAGCCCTGCATTGAAACACTGGGGAATTAAGGCATTGACCTATTAGCCTCTAGGCAGATACATATCCTTTGTCTTTCAAAAATCAAGTTTTGAACTTATCAATATAAGTGAGGCTCTCCAATAGGATCAAATTCAGCACAATAATTCTAAGGCCATAATTAATTAGTATTAAATCTTCCAAAAAAGACAGTGTTTGTTCTGTGATTTTTAATTTTTCATCACTGATTGGCTTACCCCAGAACATCAAAACATGAAAGACAGGTTGAGTGTATGTAAAAATCAAGATTCTGTTGCAGAATGTAAGACATTCCTTCTTCTCCCACAGAGCATTTGAATCCAAGAAATTAGATTAGAATAAATGACAAAAATAGATGCAACCTTACTTGCAAGAATAGAGATAAAGTGACAAAATAACATATATGTATTTTTGTGGTAGTTGGCCAGACCTTGAGACTGACAGATGAGTATCAAACAAGAGGTTTCTTTCACCTTCTTATTATCCCTCCTGCTCCTGGTGGCATAAGGGGTCAGATTCAGAACAAAAAAAATTACTTCTTCTTGTCCAGAGAAGATACAGGAAAATTCTGTGACCATCAGGGTGACTAACATGGCTATCCACTGCTGGGTGACATTTTGTACTATGTTGTTAATCAGTAATGATTCAATTTTTTTATTTGTGTGTGGTCTGTCCATATTCAATAAGTCAACAATGGCAAATTCTCATTTCCTTCAGATCTCTTATGTATACCAAAACATCTCCACCTCTCTCTCCCATTCTCATATTATTTTAAAAACTTGTAAATCTTATTTAAAAAAATATTTAAAAATCATTCAGGATTTTATACTTATTTAGAATTATTATTCTACCTCTAATTGATTTTTTAAAATTTGAATTTTTTATCTTCTCCTATGCTTTCTTTTTTGAATTCTTTATATCTTCAGGAACAAATATAATCAATTCTCCAAGATTTCACTCATCTCTCAATTTTTATGTTGGTATGTTCCATTTTTTTCAAGGTGTTTCTTCTGTCTGGTCTTTAGGGCTCTAACTCCATTATTTTTTAAGTTTTCATTTTACTTATTAGGAAGGCACAGTGACAAGGACAAGACGACAGACAGAAAAATAAAGAAAACTTTGTATTCACCACTTAACTTTCTAAATGGCTACCAAACAGGTCAGGGCCAGGAATTCCATCCAATTGTCCCATGTGAATAGCAGGATTCCAAGTCCTCAGGCCACATTCTTTTCCAGGTGTGTTAGCAGAAAACTAGGTCCAAAGTGCGATATCCAGAAACCAAACTAGCACTCTGGCATTGCAACCTGCAGCTTAACCCACATACTGCTTCGCCTGACATTCTAACTCAGTGCTTAGCCAATTCTGTTTCTTTCTTTATTTGCTGGTGTTGTTTTAAAGTGATTTGGATGACTTGGTTCCATATTCTAATTGTGAAAGTATTATTTTAGTATTATTTTTCATGATACAGTTCCATAAGCACATTCATTCCCCAATTCCTCTCCCAATGTTTGCCCCTGTATTATGATAATATAGTCCTTCAGCAACAGTCACAAGTTCATCATTCTACTATTTAATATATCATAACATTGCTCATATAGACAATGCTAGATAGTCTAGTATCCTATTGTAAAACTGTAGTTACAGTTTTATTGGGAGACCTCCTTGTATTCCAGAATGGTGGTACATACTACAAGATACTTATCTTGTATTTTGGATGAATGTTGTTTTATACCGGACAGAATATAAGATATTTGTCTTTTCAGAACTTGCTTATTCCATTGTGAATGAGGGTCTTTAGTTGGTACTATTTTGTTGCAAATATTGGGATTTCGTTATTTATTATGGTTGAGTAGTATTCCATAGAGTATATATGTCACGGTTTCTTTATCCATTCCTCTTTTAATGGGCACCTGGGTTGTTTTCATGTCTTCAGTACTTTAGATTGTGCTGCTATGAATATAGGGTCACAGGTCACCCTCATATGCAAATTTTAGTTCCTTTGGATCAATTTCCCAGAGTAGAATAACTGGGTCATTAAAAGATCCATTTTCAATTCTCTTAGCATTTTCCATACTGGTTTCCATAGTAGTTAATATTAGCCTGCTCCTCCATCAACAGTCGAGTAGAGTATATTTTTTCCTGCATCCACTAGGCATTTTCACTGGAGTTAGGGGGAATCTCAATGTGGTTTTTATTTATATTTTCCTAATAAGAAGGGAGAATGAGCAACTTTTCATGTATCTATTAGCGGGCTTTACATATGTATATACCTGACAGTGCATTTGAACAAAATCCAGCTCCTTTCTGACATTTCTGCCTCCAGATCTGTAGCTGTAATGGTAATTATTTTATCGTTTCACCTGCAGAGCTTAGCTCCATCTCTCCTAGAGCTAGAACATACACATCCTTTACTTTGTGGTAAGAGTTGACCTTAACTTGACCTAAATCAAGGGAAGCCTTGATTTATGAGAGCAGTAATGACCCAGTCACTCTGTGGCCTATCTCCTGTAGTCTGTGGTCTATGACCTTGCTCCAAGGGAAAGAAGGTTCAGAGATTACATGTGAGATTTGTGGGATATGCCCACTACATAGGTTTTTTTGTTGTTGTTGTTTTTGGTTTTTTTTTGTTTTGTTTTGTTTTAATTTTAATAATCTTAGTTTATTAGGGTACAAAGGGTCAAGGGCTACAGGGTGAAAGTGGGTAATATCATTGTTTCCACACCATTATAATAATTTTGCCCTGTATCTGGGGTTAGGGGAGTAACAAAGGGAAAAGCCCCACCCAACCTCCCACCCATCCCTGATCCCCAACATGAGGCGCTCTCCAAGGCTCCTGCTCAAACAATTTTGATAGTTCATCAGTTCTGGATTGCTGTCCAGTGAGGGTGGTAACCCTGAGGGAGGTGCCCACTATTTCCCTACTAGGCCACACCCACTCCCAGATTATGCACTCTCCAGGTGGTTTTGGCATTTGACTTGACAGAATTAGCTCCCAGTACCAGCTTCTGCCAGCTAATGCTGTGGCTAAGCCCAAACACCCCTCAACCCACTCTAATTTTTACTTGCACCAGTCAGAACAGTCAGCTCACCGTGAGGCCCACAGGTGCTATAGCCCTGCCTAGTCTGAACTGCCCCCATCTCTATTCACGCTTTCCAATGGAAGTAGTTATCCAGCAGGGGTGCCCACGTTCCCCTGTCGGCTTTGTCTCCTCCCGGATTATCACATGTGCTGTTTGTGTGCTGCAACCATATCTGGTACGGCTCATCTCACCTTGGTATTACTTGTTGTGTACTGGTTTGTGTTGCAACCGAACCTGGCTCGACTACATAGATTTTTAAGTGGATCTGTTCAACTTAATGGTGCCTGAGCCTGTTTGTGAGGGTGTCGAATGATGAATGTACTAGATCCTTTCTGATTCCCCAAAACTTATTGGGTAGCATGTTTTTAAAATGAAATTTTCCCTGAAGACCTCACTATCTTTACAAACCTGTGTCACCCATTTTGTTGTATTTTAGAGCAACTAGTCATTTCATTACAATTCTCACTATCACTCACTTAACCAAGATACACAAATACATTGAGTTTACTGAGGACAATAAATGTGTGTTCCTTATCATGAGTTATTTCTGATCAATATTCCATGATTTTATAGAGAGTAGCACATCAACATTAATTGTGTATTCAATTCAATTAATCTAAAATCAGAAGACCTGAGTTTAGGTACCACGTCTGTTACCAAAATCAGAGGTGGCGACACCTATGTTATTGTAGCCTTGCCTCTCAACTGATTCCAGGAGAGAAACTGATCCTCAGAATCTCTGAAGTTCTACAATCGCCTGATCATCAGTCTTTGTTATTTATTTATTTATTTATTGGCTCTGTACTAACAGGAACTTAAAAGCTAGACAAACAGAATCACAGGCAATCACATAAGAGCAATTAAACTGTTGACACCAAAAAATAATGTACCAAATTTCCAGCATTATTTTGATGCTAGGAAGTCTTTCATCTATTGTTTTTTGAACACATAATATGCTTTTAAAATGTTTTTGTCTCTTCTTTTACTTCCATATGACCTTGTCCTTCTTCTCTGTGATAGGAACAACGGCACTTTACTTATTCCTTCTTATGCACCCTTCCATCATCAGCAATCTCCCCAGTCCAAAAACATTTGAGGAAGTTCAATTTTTTAATGGCAACAATTATCACAAAGGAATTGACTGGTAAGAAAAATAGCAAAAGAATAAACTCTACTGTTAATACATGCTCATTCTTTGCAGAACAATTACAGATGTATGCATGGCATCTGCATAATTACAGAATAAGCTCGTAACATTCAATTCTGTCACAGTGAATTAGAAATTAATTTGTAATGATGATATTTCAGTGTTGCCTATAATTTCATTTTGACAGTAAAATAATGACAATGTTTCTCTAGTAAATTAATATTATGGAATAATAAGCATTATTGGGTTCTATTTCTTCAGAACTCAAAGGAAGATTTAAAATTCTATCTAAATTTCTTTAATTTTTAAATCTTTTTATTAATCTAATATTTTTTTCTACTAAGCACAGTTTGTCTTCACAGTGACACTTGAGACAATAAATCAGCATGTTGCTCTACTTGATATATGTGGCATATATTTTCATTATTGTACGAAGTATATATTTCATTGTATTGTGGGCTTGTATTTGTCATGAAAATAATTGCAAAGCATTTCAATAGCCAAATTAATTATAGCTATACACCCTCCTGAAGAAATGTTAATTAGCACTTCACTATTTATGAAAAAATTGAAATCTGATTTTATTCATATGCCAATAAAAAATAACCCTGATTTTGTAGTGATATTCACTATAACGATTTTGTTTTTCTTAACTGCACCTCAATTTTCAAGAAAATATGTCCCTGAGTTTAATTTCCAGTTCCCAGGTATATAATAGGACCTCACACAAGGGAACTTTGCTTTAATGCACATCTCCGATGTATAACTTTAAATGTCACCATCACATGTGAAGCTGTCCTCAATGAAAGAGCCATTTTTTGAAGGTTGAGTAGGTCTAAAACCTGTGGGCATATTGGTCTTCCCATTAAGAATGGTACCTTTAAAAGGCTAAATAAGTTTCAAATGTACATGAAATCTGCTACAAGCATAAGAGCAGTTTGCTCTTTATCAGAGAGCAAGTGGAACACAAATTGTTAAGTAGAACTATATATGAGATTTTTTACCGCTCCACTTTTGGGAAACATAATAGCAAATGTCAGAGAGGGAAATGAGTGTCTTATATGACTTCTTAATTGCTCTCATTATTTATTTCTAGAACATTTGGGGGTTAGAGAAGTGATGAAGTGTAAGGAGAGCTACACACACAATTAAAGCTTTGCACTGAATTAACCTCAGAACATATTGAGTCCATAATCTATACACAGAGGAACGTTCTGACAACATATGGAGGAGTGAACCTATTGAGGCACCATAGGATCAGCCAGCAGGAAACATCCTCTCAATTACAGTAGATTGATGGTGATGTGTTCACATTGCCACATACACTACAGATTATGCAGAAATTCCAAAGGAGAATAGCTACGCTCTAACTTATTTCGATTTTTGTAACTATTTTGAGTTACAGTTCTTTCTGCCTTGTGCATTTTAATCTCACTTTAGGAATTTCTGCATTTGTGCTTCTACTTTTCAGGAGTAAACTTGATATTGTTTGGCTTCGGCTTTCACAGCCACTAGCACTGACTCTCAGCCAATTTCTACAGCATATACTCGGTTTCCTATACTCTACATATTCCATCTTCCTTTTTCCCTTCCCCAAAATGTGTCATCGAAACAGCAATGCTTTAGATTTATAGTAAATTATATAGAATACCCACTGTTTAAACTATTATGGCATAATTTTCATAAACTGGTGTGAGTTAATTTAAAATGTTAAAATAAATTACAAGAAAAAAAATTAGAATAATTGTTGTTCTTTGCCTTCAGGTATATGGACTTCTTCCCTACTCCACCCAATGTCACCAGTGATTTTCTATTTGAAAAGAGTGCTAATTACTTCCATTCAGAGGAAGCTCCAAAGCGAGCTGCATCTCTCATCCCAAAAGCCAAGATTATCACCATCCTCATCGACCCCTCAGACAGGGCATACTCCTGGTACCAGGTAGGGACATCAGGCGATAGCTTGAATATAGATAATGGTGACTCCTCTAAATCCCAGAAGTGTCGGAACCAGCTTTGCAGCATAAGAGGTTAAGTCTCTGCCTGTGACTCCGTATCTCATATGGGTCCAGATTTAAGTTCTGGCTATTCCACTTCTAATCTGGCTTTCTGCTAATGTATATTGGAAAGCATTTGAGGATTGTCCAAGTGCTTTGGCCTCTGAACCCACTGTGAGAGACTTGGAAGAAACTCCGGGCTTCAAACTATGAAATACTGATCTGTCCAAAATCAACAGAGTTAAAAGTCAATATGTAAGGAAAGTATCTTTAGTAAATACACAATAAATTATCCAAGTCCTCTTAATTTATGGGAAAAAAATTCCAAATTGGTAAATGGAGCAATAGTACAACAGTACAAAAATCACCCCCCACACACACACACACTGCTACATATATACTCACATGTAAAATGCAATTTGTCAATGATTAATATAGAAAAAATATCAATACATATGACCTGGCATTGGGGCATAGCAGATAAAGCCACTGCCTGTAATACCAATGTTTCATAGAGACTAGTTTCTGTCTCAGTTCTCCATTTCTTTTCTAGATTTCTGCTAATGGCCTGGAAAAAACAGAAGATGTCCCAAAGGTTAGGGTCTCTGCCACCCATGTGAGAGACCTTGATGAAGCTTCTAGCTCTCTCTCTCTCTCTTTCTCTCTCTCTCCCTTTTTCTCTTTCCATAACTCTGAATAATTCTGAAATAAATAAACAATTTCTAAAATATTGACACTAGTAAGGGCTAACAATATATAAAGTTATCTTAACAAAATTTTATATTTCACTGACAAGAGTGTGATGACAAAGGTTGTCAAATGTTCTAACAGAATGATATATTTGGAATACTTTTTATTTTAATTTTTGTTTAATTATGAAAAGCAGATTAACACAGACAGTGGGAGTGACACAGAGAGAGAAGGTGAATGAGAGAGCATTCTTCCATATGGCCACAGTGGTTGGGGATGACTCAGTCCAGCATCAGAAGCCTGGAACTCCACTGGAGTCTCTTACTTAGGTGACAGAGGGGCAACAACTTGGGCCATATTTTGCTGCTTTCCAGGTACATTAGCAAGAAGCTGGATCAAAATTTGAGCAACTTGGAATTCACCTAGTGTTTCTATAGGATGTAAGTCTATGCCACAATGCTGGGCTCTCACATACTCTCTGAAAACTCACTTGGCAGTATCCAGAGTTATGTAAGGTTATTCCTTTGGAACTGATGATCAGGAAAACTTCACAACAATGGACAGATACATGTGTATATTACCAAAATAAAATTACAATTATGTCACACTGAACTGCAATATCCTGCAAGAACAATTAATTGTCTTAATCAATAATTATGAAGTCATTTTACCTGGAAATGGATAAAACTAAAATTTACAAAGACGTGTAACCAGACATGCAAATTGCTGTCTGGAAGTGTGTAAATATAGTCAGAGTATTATCTATGAAAATAATCATTACACTTAAAACTTAAGGATGCATAACTTGAAAGACAGAAGGATAGAAGGGGAAGGAAAATAATAAAACACATAAAGTGTGTTGGTTTCAAGGAACACTTTGCTTTGGGAGAGTTAAGGCAAATTTCATAAAACTAGTATTAAACCCTTGGCGAAGACCAGTAAGAAATGATGCAGAAGGAACACCATGGGAACTGCTTGTTTTGAGCAATTGAAATCTTGAAAAAGGGGGACCTATGTGAGATGACTGGATTTCCTTTAGTAAATCTTTTATACTAGCTGCCATTTGAAGAATGAATTGGAACATGACAAATGACTGTCCAGGGAAACCAAATTAAAGTCTTTTGCAGCAGGGCTGTAGGCAAAATGAAGACAGCAAGGCAAAGGCAGTAGGAAAAAACTGGATGAAGGAGCTCAAGAGATGCTTTAGCACTAACACCTGCAGAAGATATTGAGGAAATGATATCAAGGATGAAGTGAATTTTTATTCGAGCATTTAGAAGGCAACCACACACTCCCATGCAGGGAAAAAAAAAACAATCAACAAAGAATACAGGTAGTGTGTGGTTGGAATGGGAGGTTCTGGACTAAGGAATCACAGACAATGACCGTGACTTGTATGTAGCTTTATCTCAACCAAAAGGAAGAGTGATGTAAACTGAAATCCACAGAGAAAGGCCTGGGAAAGAAGCAATGCATTGTGAATCAGAGCTAGGAAGTCACAGCCACAAAAAAAAAAAAAAGTGAAAATCACCCATGCAGAAAGTTTAGAGATGAAAAGTACAGAGCAGATTGAGACAGAAAAAGAGACAGTAAAATACAACTGGAATCTACTTTTAAAAAATGAATAATGTAGGAGTGTGGAACACAGAATTCAAGAGAAGGCAGCACTGCCATGTGGAGGCAGAGATGATAGCACCAAAATTACTAAAAAGTCAATGATGTGGGCCCTGGTGCAGAGGCATAGCAGCTAAAGTCCTCACCTTGAATGCATCAGGATCCCTTAACGATGCCTGTTCTAATCCCAGAATCCCTGCTTCCTATCCAGCTCCCTGCTTGTGTCCTGGGAAGGCAGTTGAGGTTGGCCCAAAGCCTTGGGATCCTGCACCCATGTGGGAGACCAGGAAGAAGCCCTTGGCTCCTGGCTTTGGATGGGCTCAGCTATGACCCTCGTAGTCACTTGGGGAGTGAATCACCGAATAGAAGATCTTCCTCTCTGTCCCTCCTCCTCTCTCTATATCTAACTTTCCAAAAAATAAATAAATAAATAAGTAAATCTTTAAAAAAGGAAAATTCAATGAAGTGAGACAAGGCCTGAAGTTTTTTCTCTTTGAAAGGAAAGATATAGAGAGAACTGGAGCCCCTGGCGGCGGCGGAGTGAAAAGAACAAAGCCAAGTGCATTCAGTCAAGCACTGATGGTTTGTAGTGAAGAAAGAGATGTAACTTTTGCAGAAGACTCAAAAATGTGATTTTGAAGGAGGGAAACAAGAAAAGCTACCACACAGAATGTATGAGTTCATAGGAAATGAACTCTGTGATAGTCTGATAGACAAGATAGAAAAAAAATCCCACAGGAAAAAAAATGATGTAAAGTTAAGGAGACATAAAAAGATAACTACTATAAATACTTCAGGAAATAGAAATGCATTTTACTTTTAATTGTCTAATTTATTTTTGAGAGAGAACTCTTACCCAATGGATTACTCCCCAAATGCAGGCAAGGACAGAATGAGGCCAGGCCAATGTGAGGAGTTAGAAAATCCATCCAGTTCTGGCACACGGGCAGCAGCAAACCAAAAACCCAACTAGTTTGCTGCTGCGTTAACAGGATCTGCGTTAACAGGACTGCAGTTCCAAAGCTGAGGTGGGAGTTGGACCTGAGCACTCTGATTTACGATGTCTCTCCCACTAAACTGAACAGCTTCTCCTAGAAATGTGTTCTGAAAGCAGAAAATTAAAGCTGCATAGGACAACACAGGGAATGACCATGAACTGTAATTAAGATTGGTTTTCAATTAGTAAATATGTTTTATTTGTTAAATCATTGAATGAAAAACTTGTCATGTTTGCATTAACACTACTAGGATTTGAAAGCGCTGGTAAACAAACATTTTGATAGACCTGAAATATCCGTAATGCTATATATAAAAACTCACTTTGGACCTTGAGATATAAGCGTTGTAACAACATTGCTTTTCCTGGTCCAATTCTAATAGGATGATATATCAATTTCATGTTGTGATAATCAAAGACATTCCTTTTTTTTTTCAAAAGAAATAGAAAATAGGTGAATTTCTTGGGTGTTAAAGTAAGATAAAACAGTGTGGCTTTTGTCCACAGTCCTGTTAAAGAAAATGTTATATTTCCTGTATAAATTACCGAAAGTAAAGACACTCGTTTGTGCTCTCCCAGATCAACGAGAGCGCTGGATTCTATCCACAGCTTTTAAGTCCACATCCCTGAAACCTGAGGGGTGGCATTTGGAACCAAAGGGCATGCAGATGAATTTGAGTGCATGGGAGAGTCATTGAAGCCTCTTTGGTGGCCTCCCCTTTTGAGCAGAAAAAATGATAAAAAGGAAAGTGATAGGTTGAGAGGTAACATTTTAAGGAGAGAAAATGGGGACATAAAATCTTTGTACCTGAGAGTGGGATACAGTGTGAAGCTGACTATAAGTATGATCAAATCAATGATCCTGAAGTTGTACACATCCATGTAGTGTATGCATACCAAAATCCCAAGTGTATGAGTGCTTGTTGTGCTTATGTATGTTTAATAACATGGAAATGAATGCTGAGAAAAATGAAAAGACTTCTGTATATAGATTTATTTTACTTAATTGAAAGACAGAGTTATAAAAGGCGTGTTGATGGGGAGGGAGTGTTCAGTCTGCTGATTCACTTCACTGATGGCCATAAGCCTGGAACCGGGAGCTTCTTCCAGGTCTCCTATGGAGGAGTCGGGACCCAAGCACCTGTTCTATCTTCTGCTGCTCTCTCAGTTGTGGTAGCATGGGGCTGCGTTGGAGTTGAGTGACAAGGTCTAGAACTGGCCCCCCACAAGGCATGTTGGTACTGCAGATGGTAGCTTTGCAGTGCCACAGTGTGGTCCCTGATTCAGCATTTTTTAAATCTATTCATCTTTATTGGAAAGGAAGATGTATTTACACTGAGGAGACTGAGAAAAAGAACTCCCATCCGTTGGTTCATACCCTAATGGCCACACGGCTGAAAGCTGTCAATCTAAATCCAGGAGCCAGGGACTTCGTTCTGGTCTCCTAAATGGGTACAGTATCTTAAGGATTTGGAATCCTTCACTGCTTTCTCAGGCCATAAACAGGGAGCTAAATAGGAAGTGGAACAGCTGGATCATGAACCAGCATGCATCTGGGATGCCGGCACTTACAGGTAGAGACTTTAGTCTATTGAGCCAATTTTTTAAAGGAGAAAAATGAGACTAATATTTTTCAAATGTTGTCTTCCTTCCTCCCCTCACCAAAGTTTTCAAAATGTCTCCGGTAAATACAAATTGTTGAAAGCAATTACCAATGAATAGAGCAAGCACAGCCACAAATGGGATTGTAAGTAACTGAGAATCTAAATGAAGTGTTTGGATTAGAAGTAAGATTGATAAATTACCATCAGAATTTAGGAATCAATGTTTCCCACAAGAAACAAAAATACTGTTATCTGGCTTCATGAAAACTTCTTGAAAGCAGGTATACTGATTTCTAAAAATTATACCAAAAGCGATAAGAGAGTAAGGGTTCAAATGCATCTATTCAAGGAAAATAGTAAATATTTTCCAAACAGAAATCTTGCATACTGCTTGGAGCAGTGTTAAACGAATCTTTTTCTCCCCATAGAAAAATTAACTGAAATAGATTCCAATAAATTCTGTAAATGCATAGGTTGGAGAGAAATTATTTATTCTGAGAATATTTTTATTGTTATATTGGTAAGAGTAGGACCCCAAAGTGCTCCACATTTCAAAATAATGCTGCCCATTACTTAGCTACTCCTGTCTGTTCAGTAAATACCACTAATCCAGGCTCAGCATGTGTCATACAAAAACTCCTACAAATGTCACCTACCACTGTAATTTCTAAGCCACTTTTTTATAATGCACCTCACAAAGAAGCTATAGTGCTATTTTTTTTTTCACAAAATGTGTCCCTTTGTGACATTTTGGTCACAATTTTGTGCTGATCTTCTTATTTTAGGAATATAAAGAAAAAATGGCACTAAACTAATGTAAGTGAATACAGAGCATATTAATATTATCATTATCAAGATAGAAAAATCAGTGTCATTGTACTGTGTTAATATAAACATAGTGTACCTATAATTATTTATTTGAGATGTAATATCTATCCATTTGTTATCACAATAAATTATATAATCTCTGCACTATTTAATGCATGTACATTTATATATACTTCTTATACTAAATACATGTTCTACATAATACATATACAGTAATGTCAAATGTGCAAAATAAGAGGGCTTTACTTAACCACCACCAATATGCGACTCCTTTATTATTATTTGAGCTTTTACTATTTCCTCATCACCTTCACTTTTCTAGTTACTTTTGTTTCTGGCCCATGCATAGGATCCATTACTCATAAGACCCATTATGCAATTTTACAAAGTAACATAATAAACACTAGTGTATTGATTGTGAAATCCACCTCTCATTGAATCAGACTTACTTTTGCCTGTCAAACACTGGGTAAGTTCAAAGGAAACAGAGGAATAGCACAAAACGTAGCAGTAGAGTTGTATTTAGAAATCAACAAAACCTGGTAGAGAACTATGAAAAAGCTAAAGAAAAGGATATTGGACAACATCAGCATGAATGATACCTAGGCAAACTTTAAGGATGAATATTTTCTTTATCTTTATGTATAATAAGGGAGGCATACACGCATATATGTATGTGTGTGTATACATTACATGCATATCAATACAGACACATATCCATGTCAGACATTCGCACACGTTACTCAAACAAAAAAACACATAACCTATAGAAAACAAAACACTAACTTTGCAGTCTATCTTTATAAAGCACCAACGATCCCATGAAGACCCAGCTGCCCTGAGGTTTAATTTCTATGAAGTTATTTCAACCGATCATTGGGCTCCATCTGACCTTAAGACCTTGCAGAAGAGATGCCTCATTCCTGGATGGTATGCTGTGCACATAGAGAGATGGCTGACTTACTTTGACACTTCTCAGGTAACGTACTAAACCTACTTTCTTCTTTAGCCATAGCATAGTTATGCTGCGATGTCAATCAGAAAATGTGAATTCATGTTGCCACATTTATACAGAGATAGTGCAAAGTTAGGACTTTATGTAGGTTTTGAACTCTACTAATTGCAGTAATACAATCAGATGATTGTTGAATGACTCTGAAACACAACCTCAAGAAACTTTTTTCTGAAAAGTGGCTGCTCTAAAGTGATAAATATCCACAGAGAAAGCATGGGATTCATGGGAAATGATTATTAGCTGCTAGAAGAGCAGTCAGTTCAGCAATAACCTCAAGGAGCACCATGTGCAAATGTACATTTGGTGTCTATCCTTTTACGAAGGTCAAACACAAGCCTGCCAAAAGAACAGTGCCATAGCAACTCCAGCAACACAGGACAGAGTAAAACCTACAGAGTTTGAGGAAAGTGCTCATACATTAATATTCTTCATTCCAGCTCAGCAGAATTGAGTTCCCAGCAAGTAGGATTCAGCAACGACATTTGTAGCATAACTTAGTTTTGATACTCCATGTTTGTGAGTCAAAAAATAGGAAGAGCATTTCTTCCTCTTCTCTTTGTTAATTTTCATCAGGATGCACACTGTTTCACAGTTCTAATCTCAAGGGTTAGTCCCTAGGTTAGGGTAGGCTTTAAAAATATCTGATTACACTGTGAATGGAAAATTCTATTTGTGCTGAAAATCAAGGAAAATAACTGTTTATTTCTGATTTACAGTAAAGTAAGTTAAGGGCTGCAACTTGATAATTTACACAAAAATGCCTATGAAAAACGTTATTATTTATTGGAAGGACGTAAATTTAGTAAACATGAGTAGGTATTCTCAGAAGAATTTGTTTTCTCCCTATTACCCTGACTTATTAATGTTGTACCAAGTCTGGATAGGCAGCCCCAACTATTCAATTTAGCATTCTTATTCATAAAGTGATTATTTTTGACCTTACAGTTACTAATTATTGACGGACAGCAGCTGAGATCTGACCCAGCTACTGTGATGGATGAAGTCCAGAAGTTTCTGGGAGTTACTCCTCATTATAATTACTCTGAAGCATTAACGTGAGTGCATTCTCATGCTCGATTTCATTTCCTTTATCTGCAGTCATAAATCATCACTGGTAGGTGTGCATATATCCTCATTAGTGCTAGTTATGATTTTATACATCATTATGCTACTCAAAAGCAGTCAATTTCATTCTCTGATAGCTTCCTTATGAATATCAGGAATACCTTTTTTCCTATACAACATTATCTTACATATATTTTATTATTTTATGAAAATATTTTCTTGTGGTGAACTTTTTCTCTGTATTGTTTTAGTTAAATAATCATGTTACTTATTCGTTCTAAACAAAAAAATGTCCTATGAATTAATATTGCCCAAGTGAAGAAGAGATATTCTTCTCATCTGATGTAGTTTACAGGTTAGAAATGAAAAAGCAGATGATGAATATTGCTAAAGCATCTTAATAAATAAAACCAAACCTTAAGAAATTCAATAACCAAAAAAAACTTTTTAAACATACATTCTCAGCCACAAATACTTTTGAAAAGCATGTATTTTACTCCTGCAAGGTCTAATGCAGAGCCTATTAAATTTCAGGCAAAATTCAAACAAGTCTGATTATCTAATTTCCCAGTACATAGCAGATTAGAACCAGCAATTAGACAATTAGACTGGATAATGGAGAGACAGGAAAAGCAGTAATAAGATTTGGTTGTTCTTTACCCACTGAAGCAGCCTTAATGAAGTTTTACCTACACATGGATCTAACAACACAAGGCATGCTCCTGTTTAAGTAAATAAAGTTTCTCATGACATGTTTAGCATGAATCACTGAAACCTTCGCTCTCAGAATTAGTTTAGCTAACAGTTTCATCCTGTTTTCTACAAACAGTTGCTTATGGTTCAATAACTATAAAATCATACTTTGGAAGAAGAGATTATAACAAGTACAAGATATATGATTCTTAATATGTCCCACACAGCACAAAAATTAATGACTATAGTGATGTTCAGTGTAATAAAAAAAACTCCAATGGCAAGCAACCACTGCTCTAAAAGTTGTCTAACAGTCATTTGAGAAAGGCTTGACATCTTCATTTTACAATTTCATGCCTACTAAAATAAAACCATAAAACAATGAACTGCTATAACTTGAGAGGATAAATGCCCTTTGTTAGACTTCAGGTACATAAAGTTGCCAATGCAATAAATGAAACCAAGGCTGCAAAATCCTTTCCCTTCAAGGTTATGACAACCCTATCTTTCAAAATGGCTTTCCGCATGCCAGAGGGCTCTCATCCTCAGGCTGTGCTAAATCCTGCATAGAACAGTTGCTGTGAAGAGCAAGGAGCGACCGGAGCCCACCCGGAGACCTCTGCAGTTCCTGAGCACAGAGGATATGTGCTCAGCATGTGCCTAAATATCTTGGTTTTCTTGCCTAACTGTATTTTTGTCTTAATGCAGCTAAATATTCTCATCCTGCGGCAGAAAATGCTGTCAGGGTCACAGTGGAACCTACTTCTCCATCTCATTTTGCACAGCATGACGAATTGTTTCTTCTCTTGGGAAATTAGAGAAAACCAGAGAAAACACTGTGATAGGCAGGGAACTGATTGAAAACCACAGGTTGGAAGTGACTCTGTCTTCTTTTTACCCATTTAACTGGTGATATATTAAATTTTAATTGATTACATGTACTAGCACGACTTGAACTGAAAGGATCAGGTCTCTAATAACAGGTTGAGCAGAGAACTTTGGAGAAAATTTCCTCCTCCCCTTAAATGAGTTCACACGTGTGCAGAGGAAAATTGCAGGTGCACTGGTATTACAGGAATGGGCCAAGGGCAACAAAATATCCTGCAACTAATTAACTTTACATCCCAGTCAATTATGCTTCATCCTACTAAAACATCTGCTGAGCAACAAAATGGAAACCTTTTCAATGTTTTATGCATACACTAAATCCCATAGTAATAAACATAAAATGTTCTTTCTTGTTTGGTTCATTCTCTTATTTTTTTTTCCTGTCTTGTTAATCATAAACAAAAATTCTTACATATTTAACTTTAAATAAATAAAATGATTTGGTCACAGCCTTTCTTCTGTAACATAATGCATTCATAGGAGGAAAACATTAGTTTTCTTTTTATAACACTGTAGGGACCTGAATTATCCAATGAGATTATTTACCTTGAAGAAGGAAAAGGGGAGCTGTCCAATTTTCCTCTCACCATTCGTGTAGCCTGTCTCATGCTTTGCAAAATATATGTATTCCCTTTTATGAAATGTGCAAATATTTTAAAATAGAAAAATGATACTTTTATAAATTGGAAAGTTTAATTATGTTTATGTTTTGATAAACATATGTATGCTCCTGTGAAGATGTTTAATAAGTAACATTGATACAGTCAAAGAGAGTTGCTAAAACATGTTGACATTAAAATCATATTACTCAGTAAATTAAATGTACTACATGCTCTTTATAAATTAGCCGTAATGTCATTATGGCATCTTTTTATAGGCTTATAAGGAAAATGTAGTTTTCAGAAACTTTCACATAAAATTGTTCTACCCTGCTTGAGCATTTGGGATAGCAGTTAAGCTACCACTTGAGAAACTCATGTCCCATATCAGAGTGCTAGGGTTCAAATCTCAGCTCCAATGTCCATTCCAACTTCCTGCTACCATATACCCAGGAATGTGACACATGACGTGATAGCTCAAGTGCTCAGTTCATGACACCAGCACAGGTGACCTGAATGAAGGCTCTGCTCTTGGCTTTGCCGTAGCCTATTTTTGGGAGTTGCCAGAATGGAGAAATGAACCAGCATATGGAAGACGATAGATAGATAGATAGATAGATAGATAGATAGATAGATAGATAGATATAGATAGATATAGATATAGATAGAAATATCTCTTTATCTCTCTATATATATTTATATAAATAAAGAGATGCATATATGTATATCTAATGTAATATGTGTATAATCATGCTATTCTTATAGCATCTCTGTACCTCTCTTTAACTCCCTGACTTTAAAATAAGTAAACTAGTCTACAGATCTAAACTCCTTCATTCATTCAGTTAGAACCATTTAAAAATATGACCTATACTTCCCTTAACCTGTCTCAAATCATCTGAATGATCATCTGTAGAAATGAACAAATACAATAAAGCAATAAAAATGCAATTATGTAAAGTTATCTATTGTTGAGGCTCTCTCACTAAAAATTCTGGTTTTTGTTTTTTTAACTTTTTATTATATTTTTGACAATCTTTACATAGTTAATTAGAGTAAAAATGTTTAAGGGCTATAGGGAGTTAGATAAGACTATTATTTCCATATTGTTTCCTTCTTGTATCTGAGGTAAAGCGGGATATTGAGGGAGAAGCCCCACCCAGTTTCTCACCCACCCCAGGTCCCGGATGTAGGGCATGCTCTGAGATACTTGCTCAAGTGGTATTAATAGTTCACCATTTATGAATCGCTGCCAATCTCGCCACTCTAAGCATGATGAGATCGCTGAAGAATCCACTGATCGACACAGTCCCTCATAGAGTCTCCATTTGCCCAGTATTTCGCTGCCAACAAATAGCTGAGGTGGTTGATTGACTTGTTCTGTCTTCTGTCTTTTCTTGGTTAGGGGTCTGAGTCCGGCATTTCGACTGGGGTGGGCCCGACACAGTCCATTGCCCCGATCAGCTAGTGGTTGCAATTGTTGGGTTGGTTCTGTTTTCAGCCCCAACTTCCACTGGAACCAATGGCTCTTGCATTCCAGCCTGGTTCTGCCCAGCACATACTTGGCCCTCACATAAACCAGTGGGGGTTGCAGCCAGTCAGAGCCACCCACAATAACCCCCACCAGGCCTGCCCCCTACCCTGGTTTGCCAGTATGTGTAGCAGACTAGTCCAGTCTGTCCCATTTGGCTCTCTTACATGTCGATGAGTATTGAAGCTTAGTTCCATCCAATCAGCTCAACTATCCAGCCCTCACAGATGTTGTTTAGTGCCTCTCTGTCTAGCCACCCCAGCCACTGTCCTAGTGTTCGTGCCCTCCTTTGGGAGTGGTAACCCAAGAGGGAGGAGCCCACTATTTCCCTCTCAGGTCTCTCTCACTCCAGGATTATGCACTCTTCAGGTGGTTCTGGCATTTGACTTGACAGAATTAGCCTCCGGTGCCAGCTTCTGCCAGCTGATGCTGCAGCTAAGCCCAAACAACTCTCACCCACTCCAATTCATGCTTGCACCAGTAGGAATAATCAGCTCAGCCTGGCTTTACCTGATCTAGTCCACATGAGGCACACAAGTGTTGTAGCCCTGCTTAGTCTGGTCTGCACTCATCCCAGCCCACACTCTCCAGTGGAAGTAGCTGTCCAGCAAGGGGACCCTCCCTTATTCCCCCTGCTGGCTCTGCTCACACCCTTCCTGGTTCTCACACATGCTGGTTGGGCGTTGCGGTCACATCCAGTACAGGCAACCTCACCTTGGCATTCTGTATTGTGCACTGGTTTTTGTCGTGACCAAACCTGGTTCAACCCACACTCTGTTTTAGTGCCTGGATTTGCCAGTGGATGACGTGAACTGATTCAGCCTGGTCTGCCCCTGATCCTTGCCAAATGTATGCCAGTGGGAAACTTTCCATGGCCTATTCTGGACTGTTTCCTATCATGCTTCTGCCAGAGGAGTTGCCCAGGCTCCTCCATCAGAACCCCTCCCAATGCCAGATTTTGCGCATACCAGGGGTTCCATGAGCCAGCCCTACTCGGTTCACCTCCTGTTCTAGTAAGAACAGTGGCCTTTCCTGACTTGCCTTCAATCCAATCTGGTTCTTGCTATTGGATGTTTCAGCTCAGCCATGGCTCGTACATACCCACATATGTCTCACATATGGATCAGTAGGGGTTGAGACCTAGCCTAGTCCATCCCACATTTATCCTCTTCCTCCGGTACACCAGACGTTGTTGGGATCTGGCCTGGTCTGGTGCATCCAGTCCCCATCCACACTTGTGCCAAGGGAGACTACAACTGTATCCTGATCAGAACGCAGCCCCCATTCCAGCCCATGTGCCCCTTGGCTGGAACCTCCACCCAGCTAGGATGTCCCCTTAGCTCCCCAACCGGGCCTGTTCCCAGCCATAGATCATGCACATGCCAGTGGTTGCTCTGACTCAGCTTAGCTCGGCCCCTCACCTATCCCGGCCTCTGCCTTAGACACTGTGGCTTAGCGTCCCTGACTCACGCAGACCAGTAGGTGCAAGATGTACTTGGTCCTGCCCAGTACATCACTCTCCATTACCAATTGACACAATGGCCAGCAGTTGGTGCTACTCTGCCCAGCTTGTCAGACCCCCAGGTCTGGACCACATGTTCACCAGCAGGAGCTGTGACTCACCAGGGGAGTTTCCCAAGATCCTCCACTTGATCCACTCCCATACCCAGTTCTCATACATGCCATTGGGATTTAGGCCAGTGCCTGGCACAGTCTGGCCTTCCATTTGGCCGTGTATGAGCTGGTGAATGTTGCAGCCCAGCCCACCCCACACCCTATTCAGGATGTACATTTGGGTGCTGCTTGCCTTGACCAGTCCAGACTGTTGTTGGTTCCTTTGCCTGTGGTTGATGGAAAGCTCCTTGGTCACACCTAGCATAGTCCATCACCACCCCATCTCTTGAGCTAACCAGTGGGGCTAGAATTTTCACAGGGTGTGGCCCACACATCCCTCACAAAATCCACCCCCAGATATAGTTCTCGAGTGCTAGTTAATGTCATGGCCTGCCTAGTGTGACCCATCAGCTGATCCATCATTATGTCAGGTAATAGCATATCCTGCTGGACAAGCCCCGAACCTTAGCTATTGCATGAACAGGTGCTCATCATTGTTAAGTGATTACAAGTTCTTAAAGGAAGAGTTACTATCATTGGAAATCTTTAGGATTGATTCACATCCTAGAAGCACAGTGGGTTCAACCTGGAGCTGCCTAAGCAGCTATCAAAGAACCCAAACCCCAGAGCTCCCCGGCCGGGTGGCCAGTAGGGGGAGCCTGGTGCCAAATGGCACACTGGCTGCCTGGGGACAGCTCACCACCATTTGCACATGGTGGCTGGTGTGTGGGATCCCAGGCATGAGACGCCCAGTCCTGAGACCCACCTGCAGCCGGGAAGTTTAAACTCCCAGGCCCAAGGTCGCGCCGCTCCCCAATCCCATTCACCGCCCAATGAGGGCAGTGGGTGGGACCGGACCTACCCAGTCATGGAGACTTCCCCTCTTGGTGTACTCACCTGAGGGGAGCAGCCCCTGGAGCCCAGGCAGGCCCAGGGACAGCTCACCACATGCACATAGTGGCTGGTGTGTGGGATCCAGGCATGAGACACCCTGTTCTGAAAATTCTGAATACAATACTTTATCAGTAAGTGCCTTATATGCTTTAGGTTTGATCCTCAAAAGGGTTTCTGGTGTCAGCTACTGGAAGGCGGAAAGACCAAATGCCTTGGGAAAGGCAAAGGACGAAAATACCCACCCATGGATCCAGAGGTAATATTTTCCTGATATTTTAATAATACAGACAAAAAATCAGGTAGTTCCTTCAGTACTAGCCATAGAAATATTCTTCTCTGTCTAAGGAATCAACAAGTTTATATATTTAGAAAACAGAGACAAATACATAGATGGCAAGTACATAGACGGGGTTGATATGTTTCCCTAAAATTTGCTGTTGGATGCACTTCAAACCTAAATATTTACTGAAAAGTAGTCCTTTTCCAAATGTATGAATCCTTTGCCTCAATAAATTAGTAATCTATCATTTTGGGATAAAATATACAAATTTTATGATTATAATACCTACCACATGCATGATACCAAACAAACTGACAAAGAACCTAGATGAGCAAAACTGGTGTAAACTTTGATTTATTATAATATAGATAAATTATAGTCATTGATTTATAATAGAAAGCACAAAACTATGATAAATGAAGCTACAAACGGACAGAATGATTTCTCAGTACAAATGAGGCTATGATGAGAAATGCCTTATGTGGCACACTAGGGTTGGTAACCTACCCAGCATCAGTTTAGCCAGACAGCATGAGCTCACCTTCTGATGGCAGGGTGTGCCCAAGGAGGATGCAAGTGATGGAAGTGGTTACAACAGAGATAGACGTGCCAGAGGGTTCTTAAACTATGGCTTTCAATTTAGTAATTTCAAAAGGGTTTTAGTCATCATTTTAATCTGCCATGAAATCAATGTATTGTTCCCACTACTACTATAAACATCTTATCCCAAATTTCAACAGTTTATAATCGGATTTAAGGGAAGAATCATAATGAAACGTTTGGCAAATGGTACAAGGCAAATTATAGTGGTCTTATACGTGATGTATGCCAAAAGGCCGACAAGCGATCAAATATGGTTGTCTTAAATCCATATCTAAAATACACACAAATGTTGATGAAGAACTTTCATGAAGAAAAAGACCTATCTTTTTTTAATATTGGGGAGGGATTAAGAGAGGTGCTAAGTACCTAGCACAACAGCCTATTGGCTAAAGTCTTCACCTTGCACACACCAGCATCCCACATGGGCAATGGTTCTAATCCTGGAAGCCCCGCTTCCCATCCAACTTCCTACTTGTGATCTGGGAAAGCTGTCGAGGATGAGCCAAAGCCTTGGGATCCTGCACCCATTTGAGATACCAAGAAGAGGCTCCTGACTCCTAGCTTCAGAGTGCAGCACCTCTGGCTGTTGTGGCCACTTGGGGAAAGAATCAACAGATGGAAGATCTTCCCATCTGTCTCTACCCTCTTTGTATATCTGACTTCCCAAGAAATATAATTAAATCAAAAAAGAGAAATGATGGAATTCCTGTCATGTGAGAAATCAGTGTATATACAATTGCCACTTCTAACTATCAGGCAAAGTGCACACCTCCACTATTTTACCAAAGAAGTACAGTACTGTGTTAATTGGGTGGTAACACAAAATGACACTCAGAAAGAAAGCCCAATCACAAGATTTTTGTCTTACTGAAGTTTATAGCGACAGAGAATAAAACTAATGTCTGATATGTTTTATAGTAATTTTAAAGCCATTTATTTAATAAAAGTTAATATCTCCAGATTGACTATCAACAGAAAAGTAACAAAACAGATCAAACTTCAGAGACCTTATTAGATTTCAGAAGCATAAACCCATTAGCAATTAAAATGTGATGCTATATTCTGACTGATTAGAGATACTGTATATATTTTTTTCATGTACCTGTATGCCATTTGTAGTCTTGAATAAGTAAAATGTCTATGTAATGCTGCAAGTTAATTTAGTGATCATGAATTTCCACTTTTATGACTGCTGATGCTTTTAATTTTCATTCTGTGAGATAATTTTTAAAGAAAAATGCAAGCATTATTGCAGAGCTCATTTCAATTGATTTGGATGTTCATGAGGTGCCTAGCTCTTTCTGGCATTATGAGCCTGCTCTCAAATTTTCTCTGTGTAGTTCTCACAAATCCAAGAATAAATGTGCTCCAACGTTAAAAGAGTCACATAGAGTGTACCTCAACCTGCTTTCTTTATAGCTTTGCTTGTGTCAAATCTTTACAAAGAAAAAAAATGACTGATATTTGCAGTGAAATACAATAAGGTAATATTTTGAACACACATTGTAGCAAAAGCCCTTGAGAAATATTGATTTCACAATTATGTTTGATGAGTAACTTCTTTCAAGTTTTCTTTCTTTTTTCACTTTCCAGTCTAGATCTTTCCTCTCTAACTACTACCGAGATCATAATGTGGAATTGTCCAAACTGCTGCATCGATTGGGGCAGCCTCTGCCCTCCTGGCTGAGACAAGAGTTGCAGAAAGTCAGATAGCACTGGAGACAAGACCTGAGGCTCTCAAGATACTTTTAAATGTTAACTGGAAAAACTCAATCCCACCATGGTTACCCCTTTCGTGCACTTGTGCTTGATAACAGAGGACTGCGTGAATGGAAATTATTATGTATTCGTCAATTGGCAATTACTACCACTCATTCCTACGTAAGCTTTTCAGAAGTGTTGTGGGACTTTGTACCATTATCTAGTTTCTAGAATAGGGATCAGTTCCTGTGTAACCACAGGATTCAACAACTCTATTTATGATTGGTAACCCAGATTATATGAAATGATCCATTAAAACTTTGAGAAAATGATAATGATTAAGGTGTTTGTATATGAGGATAGTAGTAATCCAATATCTATGTTAAGGGCTAACAGTTTCCAACTGCTGACTTCCTCCATTTTTATGAAAACAAAATCATATAATCCAAAACTCTGAAGTTTAAATAATTATTACCTGTTAACTTTAGCCCACATATATTTTCCTCTGAATTTTAAATAATTACTACCCATTAACTTTAGCCCACATATATTTTCCTCTGTCTCTACTTTTTTATGCATTTCTTTCATTCTAGAAATTACTGTAGCCTCATACTTTTTGCCTGTTTTCTCTTGACTAAAGGGGAATTTCTGAAATCAACTGACATTACTACATCTGTCTTGGTATGCAGTTCTCAAAGGATTTGATGATGCTGTTTTAAGGAAACCATTTAGGAGTTTGTTGGGGGAAGGAACAGACACTGCACAGGATCACTCTTATCAGTGGATCATTTTTAAATGGAGACACAGTGGTACCACAAAGCAGCCTAGGTATTTCCACCTTGATAATGATGCAGTATTCATTACTTTTCACTATTTAAGATTGAAGAAAACTTTATTACTAAGATATTGAATGAAAATACCAAGGCATGTGCCTTCTATGTAATATATGTCTATCTTTTTAAAGCATGGATTTTTCATCTATGTCAGCACATCTACTATTGTAGAAGATTATGTTTTTATTGCTTCTCTAGACAAAGAAATTTAATCTAAAAAGCTTACCTCTTTAAACATCACTAACTCTCTACCTTAAAACCCATTTCTCAACCATGCCACTCAAAATCAGTTTCTAGAGAAAAAGTGATGTTCTTTTTATCTTAGAGTTACTGGTCCCTCTATTATTTGGAGGTTATTATCATGCTGGTTAGATTCTTATCCTATTTGTCAATGATGATGCATTAAGGCTTTGTTAATTTTTCAGTGATACATGAAGGTAAAATCTCAACAGAACAGTAAATTGCACTGACTTTGGTAACATTATCCATCAATCCACTTTCCGTCCACGGTGATTTTTCTACTGTCTGTAAATAATATTACTTTTTCCAATAGTTTGAAAAATTATGCTTGGCATAATTCAATAGAAAAATAAAGGCCTCTGTTTTTGTTTACAGTTGTTTCAAGCAAGCAAGGCAAATTTGAGTGTTCAGAAAAAGAAACAGGATTTTAACATCTCTTTTCAGAATCCAACTTTGCATTAATACGTTATTAAGATTTTTGTTTGTTTGCAGGTGTACTTTAGAAGCCTCTAATCTTTTTCAAAAATTGAAGGATTTTCCTTCAGCATGGATTTATATAAATCATTATTACTGTTGTTGCTCTCTGTTAACTGTGAGTCTCAAATTCTTAAACTTGGTATCCAGGTGGCCTTGGGCTTCTCAAATGGCATTCATCATGCATAAATCATAACAATTTTGGTTGATTTGTTAGCTAGTTTCCTCCAGCTTACATTTCAATTTTTAGGTTGAAACAAATATTAGCATTTTGTCCAAGTGGGAAGAAAAATATGATTATGGATTAGAAGGCATATGTATATATTTATTAGGATTTATTTTATTTTTTTTGGAAAAGCAGATTAACACAGAAAAGGAAACACAGAAAAAAAGATCTAGCATATGTTGGTTCACCCACAAAGTAGCTGCAACATTCAGAGCTGATCACTCCTGAGCCAAGAGCCAAGAGCATCTGCTGGGTCACCTGCACAGGTGAGGGGGTCCCAAAATTTTGGGCCATCCTCTATTGCTTTCCCAGGCCACAGGCACAGAACTGGATGGGAAGTGCAACAGCTGGGACATAACCTGTAGCCCATATGGGATCCTGACTCGGGAAGGCAAAGAGCCATTGGAGTGGGCCAGCATACATTTTTCTTATCAAGTAAAATTCATGCAACCCAAAGCTATACAACTCATCCAAGAATTTTTAAAACATGCCTTATTTTTTGAAGTTCTTCATTTTTTCTCTAAACTAAATATGCCATGTCATTTATGTGTCTACAAACATCTGTGAGAAAAATTTCTGCAAGCTCAAATCATCTTTTCCCTCTGCTTTTCCCAATCAGTGTGCACATTTTTCTTAGTAAATTTACAAATAAAGGCAACCAACTAGATTTTAATTTTGTGATTCACCTTCATCTTGAATAAAGCGCATAGTGGTATTCTGAACTAAGAGATTGTACTATAGTAAAGCAGGAAAAAACTGTTATAAGGATGTCTTAACTTCATATTTTAGCCTCAGAATTGTCGACCCAAAGTTTAATATGTAACTCTTTAAAATTTTAAATAAATACTTTAATGGACTTAAAGAACATTTTTTTTTACTTCACTTTTGAACAACTATGAAGTATTCTGGCTTCTTCTCTTCTTTTCTTCCATTATTTATTGTCTGTTACTTATTCTTCACTCAACTATTTAGCTTACACAAGCAATTAGACATTATTTCTTATAATAAAGACAGAAAAAATACTTGACTTAAGTATTCAAAATATCCTGCTTGTCTAATACTAGTCTCCATTATTGTACTACCAGAAGTCACCTAAAATCAATTCTTGCTTTGGTCCAAAGAAAATTAAATAGTGGCAAGGAAGAGAGTTAATAAGAAAAATTTATACTCTTTACATCATTGTATTTTTCCCTTGAAAAGTGGCAGTTTTTTTCACTCAGAGATTTTTTTTAATGGAGTTTTTCAAATGGATTTACATTTGTCTACTGTAGGCTTTGTTCCTCTGTTCACTGTTTCTGTTATTTAAATCAGTTCATTTGCTATGAATATTGATTTATTTGTAACTATAGACAAAACATGAAAAATGTGTCACTTAGTATTTTAAAACTATCTTTGTCACTGCTAATTTTGATGGGATAGCTCAAAAATAATTCTGTATAATAATTTAAAAATACTTTTATTATTCTTGCAAGTAGAAATGATCTCATTTAGAGGAATCCAGCATAGCTGTGGTATATTTTTCTGAACTATTTGTGTATAATTCTAAGTATATAAACATTTGTATGGTCTGTGAGAAATTTCAACTTGCTTTTCAACAGACAGAGATGCGGGTGGGCAAATCCAAGAGACAATTTCATTTTTGCTGAAATGGAAATTGTTAAAAATATCTGGTGTAGTATGTGTGTAACATGGCATCGGTACTCTCCAGAATAAATACTTATGCAATACTGCTATGGACACTCGAGTAATGTTTTGACTCTAAAAGCCAGGGTTTTAATCAATATTGGTTGTTTTTTCTTTCTTATTCTCATCCTCAGCCTCTGTCTACAGATTTCCTGAATCCCAAAATATGACAAGCATAATCAGAGGTTGGGAGAATGGGCTTTTGTGTATCCAGATGATCAATCCAGTCGGGACTCTCAGAAGCTGTGTGGTCTCAGATTATTTACAGGACCTGGCTGAGCCACACTTTCCTTTTCTGTAAAGTGAAGACAATAAAGTATTTTTTCATTGGTTTATTGTATACATTAAATATGAATATATTTTTATAACCTAGTACAATGTTTGATGTAGTTGTGCTGAAACTGAATAGTTAAAAAGTATGCTATACTATTCAAATCACACTCATTTCATATTAAATGGCAATTTGTTCTATTTCATTATGATCAACGTGATTATAAACATAGGAATGTATGTTTACATGGTAAACCATCCTCATCAACAGTCACAGGTAAATTTTGCACTGCTGTCAGATATTTCCTAACTACCAACATCTACAGCAGGTTAATTTCATCCAGCTACTTCTTTGAAGTCTCTATACTTTTCTTCCTTTCTACTGAGCTTTCAGGTCATTCTTATGTTCCATTCTACATAGCTCATACCACACTCATGGTTACAACCTGAGATATAGATCACAGTTTATGGTAATAAAGTATCTGCCTTGCACCTACAATTTGATTCTCCGAAAATTCTTTGTAACTAAACAGAGATTCTATCAAGAATATTCCTTCACCCCATAAATACTTCCAATGCAGGTACAAACATGGAGTCTAAATGTATATGTATGCAAAAATATAAATATATGGCATAATAAAAGAATCAATATTATCGATCTGTATGTGTTTAACCATGATAATGTTTTAGTTGACAACTTCAGCTTCATCTGATGTCTTTCTATGAATGAAAGCACTTAATTAAATATCAATATTTTCCAGTATATATTCATTATTACCAAGAATTATTTTGCATTTTATTATAAATAAATGATATTTAAGGCTTGAAGTTAAATATTTATGGAAATAATTAGTTTGCATTAAAAATGTTACTGTTTTTTCTATGTTTAAAATCTTAAAATTAACACACACAGTAGATAATTAATACAAGCTCATCAAACATTACCAAAAAGGTGTAAAGATTTTAAATTTGGCTAATAATTTATCTAATCTTAACATCTATTATCAACATTCTAATTCTGCTTTACCTTATATTATAGCAATTTCATTCATGTCTCAAGATGCCAGAATGATGACTCCAAAAATCTGTTAGTGGCTGACACCTAGGTTCAGATAAGTACCTGACACCTGGGTTAGGAGTATGCAAATCTACTTTCAAAGTAAAGCTTTTGTTTTTGCATCAACCTCTTCTTTTTATCATCTACACTGAATCAGACCAAGATTTTATTCCTCATAGAATTCCCTTTGTTCAATAAGCCCAAGCTACACTAAGTATTTTTTTAATTCCATTTTATTTAACAAACGCACAATAGAAATACCAGGCGGGCCCAGTGTGATAGCCTAGCAGCTAAAGTCCTCATCTTGAATGCACCAGGATCCATTAACGGTGCCAATTCTCATCCTGGCCGCCCCACTTCCCATCCAGCTCCCTGCTTGTGGTCTGGGAAAGCAGTCCAGGATGGCCCAAAGCCTTGTGACCTTGAACCCATGTGAGAGACCAGGAAGAAACTCTGGGCTCCTGGCTTGAGATTGACTCAACTCCTGGCTTCAGAGTGCAGCACCTCTGGCCGTTGTGGCCGCTTGAGGAGTGGACCAACCTTTCTGTCTCTCCTCCTCTCTGTATATCTACCTTTACAATAAAAATAAATAAATCTTTTTTAAAAAATAAAAGAAATATAAACCAAGTCAGAAATAGAAGCCACAAATGTACTTTCAACTTTTATGGAGGATAGACTAGAGGTTCACAAAGCAGTAAAATCAATAATTTTTTAAATATCAAAATCGAATCAGTTTTAAATGAGTGCTGAAATATTATTTCTTGTCTTCATACAGTGTCTTCAGAAATCACTTTGTATATTGTCACTACAGCACCTAGCATAACTATTACATTTCAAATGTTCATTAGCCACATGAGTTAAAGCTCTAACTTCTGCATCAATTTGCCTCAATCACTTCTTATCCATCTCATTGGTAAGAAACAGGTTCCTACCATATGGTTCTGGGAGAAAGCTGAGTACATGGCAGCCAAAGCTGGATACATGAGTTCAATTGCCTTTTTCAGGCATATAAACTCACAATCCAGAATGCATGGAATTGCACGCCATGCAGGCCCACAAGGGCCTGGCACTGCACAACAGGTTAAGTAAATAGTGAGTATGGTAGGCAGGCTTGTAACAATTTCATGAGAATAAGACAATCTCTAGTTCCTATGATTTATTTGAATAATAAAACGAGTTGACAAGAAACTAAAACCCAGTACTCTAGAATGGATGGACACTGTTTTTGATCTGATACATCAGGAATGTTTGAAATCTTATTCAGAACAGCAAATGAGAAGAAGTACTTGCGGTTAGACCATTGGGGTCCTTCTGATAGAAATAAATGAATCTTTTAAAATATTGTACCATGTTTTTTTAATCTAGAAAATAAGATTATAACTGCTTTACCATAGAAAAGTGTATGCTTAAAGAGATCAATGTATTTACCTTGATTAGACATCAGGCAACACAAAGAGGTTTTTTTTTTTACATTTTACTTGATAAATATGTGTCATTTATGTGTCAAGATGTTATCATTGAAACATAAATAAACAATATGTAGCCTGCAAAGCCTAAAATATTTATTTTTAACTCCTTTACAAAGGAAGTTTTCTCAATTTTTATCTAAGGAAGCAATGTTTTATTAGAGGAAACAGTGACTTTCATTTTCTAGAATCCAAGATCAGAGAAATGTAGAGGAACTAAGCCATGAGAATTGCTTATGGAGCTGGAAAGAATGGTGCTTCTGAGGCCCATCACTCCAGAAACCTCATTCAAGCAAATAGCAGGATATAAAGAATCCACTTTTCATATATGATTCTCATGCTCAGGGTCTTCAATTGACACATTTTGAGGTTGCTCTTCAAGTTGCAAATATCTGAAAGAAAACCATCTACCTAGATATTATCACTCATGAGGCAATATTTTTCAAAGTATCTTGATAAACAAGCAAGCAAAATATGAATCACAGAGTAATGGAATTGAGTAAATCAGAAAGTAGTTCAGATAGTATATTCAAAGAACATGATTAATGAATGTCTGCCTACAGACACAATTTGGGTGAATCATTGCTCATTTTTGTTCAAGAAATTGTCTATAAAAATGTTCAAATATAGATATAAATCAGATGTCTTCATAAAGCTTTTCTTGGAGAGCCTAAGGAACTAAGTTTATCGTTATTGTCATTGTTGATAATTATTTTAGGTTGGGCATATCCTTTCTACTTCTGTGGGACATACCCTTTCTACTTTCCTATTATGCTGCTTCTAAATTCTGTCTCTGCTCCCAATTCCAGCCTCCTATTGATGGACACCCAAGGAGCCAACAGGTGAAATTAAAGCAGTTGGTCCCTACCACCCATGTAAAAGACAGATGAAGTTCCTATCTCCTGGATTTGCCCTGGTGCCTACTTTTTGGACATTTAAAGAGTGAACCACCAGAAGAAAGATCTCAGACTTTGGCTCTACCAGTTTGCTTTTTTAAAAAATTCAAATAAATTTTAAAAATTAGAAATTTGCATATGGGACAACTGGAAGGCATATAAATCTCATGAAAAGTGGGGATCTAAATTTAGGATGAAAGTAATAATTAAATATAATTTTGTTATATTTTGGAACTTAAAAGCCCAACTGGTCAAGAACAGTTATTTTAATGAAAATTTTTCTAAGCTAATATGTTATAACAGATAAATTTGGAGAGTTAAATATCTTAACAAAATCAGTGTTCAGTATGCTCATGAAATCTAGCCAATGAGCATGAGAAGTGTTAAAGGAAGGAAATTTTGTTTTATCTGTCACACAGAATTTCAGGCTGCTCTAGACTCTTAAATCTTCAAATACAGATTTGATTCCCAATGGCTCAAAAGGCTTTGGGTAGGCAGTCTGCAGAATGGGAACATTTAAAACAAAAATCCATGTCTCCCATACAGGCATCAGTGTGACACATAACACAAAGCACAAAGGTCACAAGGTTGGACCTTACCATAGGGGTTCAGACAGGTGACCCAATTGTGTGCCAAGTGAAAAAGGAAGTATGTGGGGTAAATAACTGAACATTCTCTGTTGTAGTTCACACTCGAGACATTTAAAAACTATTACACTCTTTTTTTTAACATTTATTTTATTTTTATTGGAAAGTCAAACATACAGAGGTGAGGAGTGACAGGGAGGAAGATCTTCCATGTGTTAATTCACTCCCCAAGCAGCCACAACAGCCAGAGCTGCACCAAACCAAAGCCAGGATCTCAGAGCCTCTTCAGAGTCTCCCACGCAGGTGCAGGGTCCCAAGGCTTTGGGCCATCCTCTATTGCTTTCCCAGGCCTCAAGCAGGGAGCTGGATGAGAAGTGGGGCCATCAGGATTAGAACCAGTGCCTGTATAAAATCCCAGCACATGCAAGGTGAGGACTTTAGTCACTAGGTTACTGCGCACAGCCCCCTTTACACTCTTCATCTCACACTGAGAGCACATTCATCCTTTCCCCTGGATGGGGACAGATGGGAGTAGCACAGAGTTCTACATGGTCACTTAATTCAGCTCAAGAGAAAAAATCTTTGAGTCCTATTGTCATCTTCTCCATCAGCTCCAGGAGTTTGGTATTATGGCCATAGATGAGTCATCTTCTCTCAGTACAGACAAAAATAAAGTGTGGGTGCAGGATGATAGCCACAGTGAAAGCGAAAGTATGGTGAACACACAATTGTCTCTTGGTGGCAATGATTATGCATTTTTGCTGGGAAGGCAAAGGGCATTTGACGATGACATTTTTTTTTTTCCAGCACTGGAATCACAATGACCTCTAAGAGGATTTCCTCTGAACCCCTCCTTTTTTTCCACTACAGGCACCTCCTATCTCTACACTTTAAGAGTCTTTTATTCCTTAAAATGAAGATTTGTGATTTATATACCAATACATTTACCTCAGAAACTTTGTAGAAATCGAATTCAGCTTCTTCTAATAGTTGCATGTGCCTGTTACCAACCCCAAGTCTCTAGCTCTCTGAAATGGTATATTTCATCACCTTTGTGCCTTAGTCATAGCTTAGTAATTCTCTTTTACTGCTTCTCCTTTCCTCCCAACACATCTCCTCTGTTCTGTCTATCTCTTTCTTCCTCTTCCTCTGTTTACACCTGCTCTCCCCGGCCATTCCCTTCCTTTCCCTTCTTCAAAGTAATGTCAGGTACCAGAAGGCATTTGGCTTAAATGAAAATGCAACCCCTTTGACCAAATGTAACTGCTTGATCAAAGTTTTAACTCTCAATTGGCCTTTTTAACTGAAGGCTATTTTCAATCATATCCGACAAAGATTTAGCAGAAATCAGATTTTCAAATATGAATTTCTAAAAATTTATTGTATTTCTAATGGGGAAGAAACAGATAGAAAAAGAAGCAGGGTGAGATCCTGTCTGGTCATTCAATTTCTCAATATTTGCTTAGGCTGGCTAAAGCCAAATATTCAATGCAGATATCTCATGACTGTGTTTGTGGTAAGAAGTATCACCTTAGCCTCATCCTCTGCTTTCTGGAGTCTACATTAGCATGGATTTAGAAGTGAATTTGGGTAAAAAAAAAAATCCCAGCATTCTTCATGGAACACAGGTGTATTAACCATAATACCAAACTGTAAAGTTCTTCAAGTACTTGTACATTTGGAAAAAAACCTCTCAATCCCATTCATATAAATTGAAGTTTTAAGGGACATTAAAATTTTAATTTAATGTAAACCCAACACAAAAATTAGTGAACATTAACAATTCATTATAAAATATCTGTTCCTGTTAAGAACTATATCCAGCTCATGAGAACTAATAATAGTAATTCTTAATCACAAGTTAATTGATTTATTTTGTGTTGAACAGATTACACTGAGGCAACAGGATTTCCTGGGCAAAAATGCGTATCGTATGATCATACATAAGAATACGAGCCAACTGGAATAATTTCCCTATCACGCTGCCACTGAGGTATCTTCCAACAATGTAGGAGATCATTAGCTAAATCGCTGTAAGTCCATCCTGTATCACACGCATGAGAACATACTGCTCTCTGTTTCTACCTATGAACATATTAATTTCCACTACATTATGCATCCACTTGAGTACAGTCCAACACAAGGAGAAAAAAAAGGAACATAAAAGAAAAAAAGAAAAAAAAAATAGTGAGACTTCCTCCACATCAAGTTGACAAACATATAACAAAGGCACCAGGGTGGTGAAAAACAGTGTCCGGCATGTTCACCACTGTGGTGTCAGCCATGATCCCTTCTTTCCTTCACCTTTCAATAGCTGCAGCTTACACATAAGGCTTGTACTTACATAACATTGGTACTCTCTTTTTAGCAATCCAAGAAGCCTCCTATCTTATAGTTTTCATTCAACATTATTTTCATAGTTTCCTTGGATAGTCCTCACTCCTGTCCTTAAGGTTTTGATTAAACACCACCCAATCAGACAAATCTTTAGACCGCTGAGCTATCACTGCTCCATCTACTATTCCTGCATCAGACACCCCCCTACCATTTACCACCAAACGTATGAGTTATTGCGTGTTTTATTCATTTTTCTACTTCCTCTAGTTAACTAGATTAAGAAGGATGATCTTCTAAAAACGGGAGCTTTTCCATTGCTTGGAGGTTTCTATCACATTTTGTTAAGCTGTCAGTAGTTATTAGTGAAACAATCAAAGAGAAAAAAAAAATGATGACGCATACAATACTTCAGGGACACATGAAATTTAGGTGTAGACAAGAGAAACAAGCAATTAACAAGAGTAAGTTTCAATAATATAGTGATTTCAAGAACATGTTGTAAAATAACAGAAATTATAAACATGCGAATTTTCAGAAACTTTTAAATTGGGATAACTGAAAACAGAGGCATAGAAGAAAAGTAAAAATTACATATTTTAAAGTACTCAAAATTACACCCAGGTGAAGCTTTGCAGGAAATTCATAAAGTAAATTAATGTATTTGACTTTTACTTTTTCCCATTCCAAATAATATACAAAAAACAAATCAGAGAGTGTATACAGGTAATGGAGAATGACAACTGATGTTTGGTTCAGTATTTGGTGGGTTGGTTATGTATTTTCTGTGCAGACATTTTTCCACTTGTGTATGTTTGTGTATGGGTAATTCATTTATTTGATAATTGGACTAGATAAGTCTTGTTCAGATCTATAGATTTGTATTTATTTTCCTAATCAGAAAAGAAGTGCATGAACAGGAATTGTACCTCTGTCCTCAAACTTCTTTGTAACTGAAAGCAATTTCCCAACCAAGTCTTCAGTTACAGTCATATCGTATATTATATAACATTAAATGTGTCTCTATATGCATGTATGCATATTCAGCATATATACACATATATGCGCATCATCACAAAAGTCTGTGCTGACGTCGCTATGTGTGTGTGTTACAGTAGTATAGGCATAGTGATGATGTCTCTAATATAAGAAATGTGGCAATCTGTCAACCCATTGCAAAGTTTGCAAAGCAGAATTTATAATCATCAACAATACAGTCTTGTTATCTTTTTCAAGCCGTTTCACATCTAGAAGCAGAGAATAGATATAGATACTTTTATTTTTCCTGTAGCATTTTATTCTTCACATTATAACACTTAATACCACTTATCACCAAGTGCTTTCTTGCTGGTTGACTTCATGACTCAGCTTTTCCAATGAACATTTTACAACAGGAGAGTAATGAATTGGAAAGGGAATTCACTAATTTCAAAGGTTCAAAACTATAGCAAAGAGTTCTATGGGTTTATCACAAATGTTTCCACTACCCCCAATGATGGTGCCCTTCGCAGTGTTTTCAAACCTTTTTTATAACTCTTCAATGACAGAGACTGCTACAACCTATTCCACTAGTCATGTTAAATCAGAGAATCAAATAAACCAAACCAAAGAAGTAGGATTGGATTAAATAATGGGAGCATTGGGGGAAAGAGGTGGGTCTTGAGGGCCTGCTCCAAAGCTGCCATTTAGCTATTATTTTGTCAACAAGGTGTCATGACTGACCCAAGGAACACAGGGTCAGAGCACTACTTGTGCTGTGACCACCAGACTGAGTCAAGGCTCCACACAGGATCTTGCAGCAGAAGCAGCATCCAAGAAACCACACAATGCTGCTCAAACTTCAAGGAAGCCAATGAAGGAAAAGGACTGGGCTGTGAAATAAGATGCTTTCTTGTAACGATTTAATTATTTATTATTGAAAAGTCAGCTTTACAGAGAGAAAGAGAGAGAGAAGATCTCCATCTGCTGGTTCACATCCCAAGGGCCTGGGAAAAGCAGATCCAAAGCCAGGAGCCAGTAGCCTCATCCAGGGCTCCCTAACGGTTGTGGATTTGAGCCTTCCCCTACCACCTTTCTAGGGCACGAGCAGGGAGCTGGAAGGGAAGTGGTGTAGCAGGG
This sequence comes from Ochotona curzoniae, assembly GCF_017591425.1. NCBI lineage: Eukaryota > Metazoa > Chordata > Mammalia > Lagomorpha > Ochotonidae > Ochotona > Ochotona curzoniae. Next base: position 47,856,826 of record NW_024467119.1, read on the forward strand.
ACATAAACAGGTGACAACATGGGTCCCAGCCCATGCAACATAAGGACTTTAGCCACTAGGCTACTGCACCGGATCCTTCAGCCTGTTACTTTATGAACTTGAGTTACATTGTGGTGAATATTGCAATTATTCACCCACTAGGAGGCAACCACAGAGGATTGGACTAATGAAAGACATACTCTATCATAACTACATTCACATTAATTCATAGTAATTACTTGCTTTCAGATATAAACAAAAAAGTAACAAAACAAAATACTGCCTCTAATAGTAAAATAAGAAAAAGAATTTTTTTTAAAAGATGGTACTCATTTTGACTAGCAAAAATGATGGTTATTTCCTCATAATTTAGCAAAAAGTATTTTAGCAATGTTTTTAAATCTCTGAAAGTAAATGAAAGAAAGAGAAAATATATGGCCCAGTGTGGTAGACTAACGTCTAAAGTCCTTGCCTTGAATATGCCAGGATCCCATATGGGCACCAGTTATAATCCCAATGGTTCCATTAGCCACCAGCTCCCTGCTGGTAGCCTAGGAAAGCAGTCGAGGATGGTCCAAAATCTTGGGACCCTGCACCTGCTTGCGAGATTCAGAAGAGATACCAGGCTCCTGGCTTTGGATTAGTGCAGCTCAGTCCGTTGTAATCACTCAGGGAATGAATCATCAGACACAACATGTTCCTCTCTGTCTTTCTTTCTCTCTGTAAATCTGACTTTTCAATATAAATAAACAAATCTTTTTTAAAAATAGAAACAGAAAATATAAGTGCAAACTTGCTGAAATGTCCACTTTCCTTCTCAATATCCTGAAATCAACTGAAATGGAAGCAAAGTGAATTTGACAGTTGCCATGGTGGGTTTTTTTTTTTTTTGCTATAATTATCATTGTAAATATACACAAATTTAAAAGAAAATTGATCTTCTAGTTGCCTTCTATGCGATAAATCAATGACAGCAATAGTCACTACAATGTAACCCAAATTCAGAGGAACAAGTCGAAAAACAAAGCATCTTGTTTCATCCAGTCTACTGACTTTCCATGCATTATCTTATACACACAGAGAGCTTTAAAAATTCTAGGTTTGCACTCCAAGCACCAAATATTTATATACTGTATTATATATAACAATGATCCAATTTTAACATTTGAGTTTCATTAAGCTTAAAAGTCTTTCATGCTTGGGGCCAAGGTTGTGCTGCCGCAGGTAAAGCCATCACTGAGATGCTGACGTCCCAGGTTGTCACCAGCTCAGTTCCAGCCACTCCACCCCTGAGCCTGCTCTCTTACACATCTGGAAAAGCAGCTGAAGATAATTCAAACACTTGGGCCTCTGGGCCCATGTGGGTTACCTGGATGAAGCTCCTAAATACTAGCATTTTCCTGGGCCAGCCGTGGCAATTTGGGGGAATAAACTGAAGAATCAACATGCAAATGTAAATATATAAATAACATAATGCTTAAATGAGCATGACCCTGGAAGTCTATGTGATCAAATTTCCTCCACTGGATATGAATAAATAGGTGCATATGTAACTAAATTGCTAAACCAAGCTTGTTTTATTAAATTAGAATATTATGTTCAGCATTGGCACAGTCTTACAAATCGAAACAGTGATGTGACCCCATGAGGGGAGGTGTAAACTTATGAATTTATTTCCACAATGGTTTTCATTTTAATAACTCAAAGGTAAAAACAAAATAATTTTTAAGGAAGCAACAAATTTTAAGATATAGATAAATAGTTCAGGGGCTATGTTTGTGGTACAGTGAGCTAATCTCATGTCTTTAAATAATGATATAATGGAAAATTAGAATGAGTATGGTTCGTTCTTGTTGTTATTTAAAAATGTCTCTAATTACTTTATTACTATTAGCATGTAAACCTAATAATTGGCTGTGTAATTCTATTTTAAATTGATTTTGAATTCAGAATACAAAAATGAGCAAATAAGATCAATTAATTGATTTATTATTAAAATATGACATGGACCCTAACTAGTTAGAAAAATGAAATGTGAGTAATGAAAGCTTACTATAAAACCATTTGGGCCCGGCGCAGTTGGCCAAGCCTTGAATGCCTCCTCACCTTGAATGTGCCAGGATCCCATACGAATACCAGTTCTAATCCCGGCAGTTCTGCTTCCCATCCAGTTTCCTGCGTGTAGCCTGAGAAAGCAGTAGAAGACGGCCCAAAGCCTTAGGATGCTGTGCGTGGGAGACCCAGAGGAAATTCCTGGCTCCAGGCTCCAGATTGGCTCAGTTCTGGTTGTTGCCATCACTTGGGGAGTGAATCATTGGATGGGAGATCTTTCTTTCTGTCTCTCCTCCTGTCTGTATATCTTAATTTACATTAATAATTTTTAAAAATCTTAAAAAAAGAAAATATCACTATCCTTATATGGGTTAGTAAGTTTAGTAGGCTATAATTAGATTCATTTGGTATTTAAAGATATATGTATAAAACCATCCAATAACACTAACATAGACAGGACCAAAATCAGGTATAGTAATGCTAGTGTTATTTACTCATTAAGTAAATATTTGCAGAATCCTCAGATAATTAAGCATTAATATACACTGAGTACACTGAGGAAAACATGCAGCTTCCTTCTTCAAGTGGTTTAGAATCAGATGTGGTTAGGGAGACAGTCAACAGTTTCAACATAGAATGCTAGTGTTCTGATAAAATGGCACACAGGTTTTCACAGGAGAGAATTCCTCTATATGGTAAGAAAGGGAAATGAGATGAAATCAGAGAGGCAGGAATAGCTTGATTTAATGGAATAGGTGGTTAAAACTTCAAGTGAGTTTCTCTCCAACTGTAACATATCCATCTACACAAACAATCAGAGAGGAAATTAGATGGCAAATTAATAACTTGTGGGTCCAAAATTTTGTATAATGATATATGGAAGGGAATCAGTTAAAAAGCTATATTATTTAGACCATGTGAAACACAGAATGCATGATCACATTATGATACCTTTTAAATGCTTAATGCATATGCAACTATTGGTATCAGTTGTGAATTCTGAACTCTACATTCCCATCATACTGGTATCTGCCATTTAGAAAAACAATCCAATTTGAGTAAAGTTGTCAGAGTAGCATTGTTATTTAATTTAAAAATTTTTATATTCTATGTAATTCTTAGCTTTCTGCTTAATATGTTAAAGTATGAATCCATGATGTTCATCAAAGTTAGTGAGACACATACTTTTACTAATGATATAATGGTACACACAGAGGGAACACCAAAAAGCTAGTCACAAGACAAAAATCTTGTGCCATATTTGTTTATTAACAATTATCACATTTTTAGAAAAGGAATTTCACTCCAGATGTTCAAAAAATGTACTTTCATTTTAATGTACTGAAAGCTATCAAAGTTACCAATTTTATTTCTGTTAATTTAATAGCAATAATTATTTAATTAAATACAATGGATTTAGTTAAAAATATGATAAGTGAAATAAGGCAATCCCAAAAGATATGTGTTATATGTTCTCTCTGATATTATGTGACACTCACACAAAATGCAAAACAGATAGATATATAGGTAACATTTATATTTATGCAAATGTAAATATATTTATATTCTCATAGATGAACTGTATGATGGAAGCTAGCACACCGGGTAGTAGAGATATGTTGCATTGTGCACCTCTACTACAAACTAAAAGGAAAGCACCAAATGAAACTCTCAGAAATACTCTAAAAATAGAATACTGAATTTTCCACCACTTGTGCATACCTACAATGCCATGATACACTTGAAAAGCAGAATGTTAGATTTATCACTTCCTGAAGGACTGTAGTATTGTAATAATATGGGGGAAAATTGTGTGGCAAGGCAGAAAGGGGAGGAATGAAATGGGAGAATCCTTCTACTTATAAAGCTGTATCATGGAAAATAATAACTATAAAAATAAATAAATAAATAAGAGACACATATGCTACAGGAGCAAATCCTTATTTGCCGATTACTTTGTAAAATAAATTAATTTAAAATTTATTATAAAACAAACACATATGATAAATAAACAGAATACCAGAGATTGATATTTTGATTCATTAGTGAGATACTTAAACATGAAAAGCCAAAGATACTTACAGTGTAAAATGGTGTTTTCATATTAAGGTACTATGTTGCTTCTGCAGATAACTGAAAAAAATCAAACTTTTAAAAATAAATAAGTTTCCATAAAAAGATGCTGCAAAATATGACATGGTGCCACAGTTAGCAAAGTAGCATTTTTACACTCATGTTAAACTCACTGAGTGTGGTTTCTTTCATTGAAGGACACTTTTAATCAAACAAGTACAGAAAGCCAGGGATAAAAATAAATTAATTAGTACAAAAAGATAGGCAAGACACATAAACTAGATGGTTTACACTTTGCACCTGCATCAGGGAAATCTGAATATTTCACAGCAATGTTCTTGTTCTCAGCAATGTTCCATGACTTTATTTTTTACAATCACATTGATTTACTTTTATTGAAAAAGCTACGGAAAAAGAGACAGATACATATGAAGAGACAGCTTCTATTCCATGCAACTGAATTGCTCACTACAGCTGATGTTGAACAAGGCCAGAGTCATGCCGCAGGATCTCCACCAAGGAGAAGCCAAGTGCTTGAACCATTGCTGAATACTTCCCATGGTATACAGCAGCATAATGCTAAACTTGGAACCTGAACCATGATTCAACCTCAACCACTCAAATACAGATTTGGACATCCCGAGAAGTCTTAATTACAGCATTCACTGCCCAACTACCACGCCTTGATTTATTAATCAGAATTATAATCCCTGTACTGAGTTTCAAATTCTAAGAAGTGAAAAAAAAATGATTTTCATTCACAAATATATACCAGTCACAGCACAGTCACTGACTTTGAGAATTCCTGTAAAACATTTATGATTGAGTACATGTTCATATAAATGTTATAATTCATAACAATCAGCAAAATGAATTTGCCTCTATTAATGGTAGAGATAACAATCAAGGATTTTTTCTTTTTTTCCCCCCTTTTTTGTTGGATATCTAGCCCTTCTTATCTCTTTGAATGAACTATAAAAGGAATTCCTTAGCTAAATACACAAACTTCATGGTTTTATTCTTCTCAATCTAGAGACAAACAGTTTTCACTCTTTCTCTGGCTACTTGCCACAGGGGATAGAGGGTAGTTCCTCCTTTTTGTGTTCACCTGAAGCTGTTTCCTTGAACTATCTCATGTTAAAACTCTAATACAGGACCTGGCATTGTAGCCCAGCAGTTAAAGTCCTGGCCTTGAACACACCTAACACCATATTGGTGCCAGTTGGTATGCCAGCAGCCCAACTTCCCATCCAGCTCCCAGCTTGTGGCCTGAGAAGGCAATCAAGGATGGCCCATGGCATTGGGACAATGCACCCACATAGCAGACCCAGAGGAGTCTCCTGGCTCCTGGATTCAGATCAGCTCAGCTCTGGCAGTTGCAGCCACTTGGGGAATGAATCTTAGGACTGAAGATCTTTCTCTGTCTCTCCTTCTCTCTGTAAATCTGATTTTGAAATAAATCTTAAAAAAAAAAAACAACTCTAGTACACTAAGTGATGTAAAACACCAAGATCAAGGAAAGTGCTACAATCAAAATCAGCAGAAACTATCAAACACCAATGTCTGCCTCCAACAACAGAGACGTTCTGCTTCTAGCTCAGCCTCTTTACCTTCTGTTGATTTACGCCTCAAATTAGAAATGTTTGATGGCTCTATACTTGAAATTTAGTATCTACATTATGCTAAAGTTCATGAAGAGACAAAATCATAGAATTTTAGGAAGATACACGTCTTTAATAATAAACACAATGATAACTATACAGGGAAGATCCAGCTATAACTTCTGTATTATCCCTGGAATGATAATTTATTAACTTGCCAAGTCATTCTGAGAATGCCACAGACACATACCAATAGCACCCTCCTAATTACAACAATCAATTTCTCACAATTGCTTTACAGTTTAAACACAGCACATTTCTATAGTGCCAGCAATTGTATTTTTTTTTCCACTTGTGTTCACTTACAACTTACTGAAAGTCTGCTGAGTGCCCAGTATGGGAGCTATCCTGCTAGATGAGGTTTTCACATCATTTTCACAGGCAATGAATATACACAAGACAAAATTTGTGCTATTCCATTTCTCAGCCTTTTGTTTTTCCCCAAACTGTCTGTCCAGGCTATATATCTTTGGATATCAACTCTTTCTCTTCTGTTTCATTTCTTGTCTCTCTTCCCTTAAAATATAGGAGATCTAAAGTCAATGGAAACAAGAGAAAATGAAAGGATAAAGAAATGTCATGCAACACAAACTTCCGCATATTGGTAGGACAATCTTTCTGAAAGTAACTTGGAAACTATATATATATCAAATCAGTCAAACAAGTTGAGAATTAAATTCATGTGAACAAGTCTTTATATATTTGATACAATTCAGCATGTTACCTATCAATGTTACAATTGTATCATATTTACCTTTTTGGAAACAATCAGGCATTCAAAGAGCAAATTCTCAACTAAATTTCAGAAATTTGTACAGAAAGTATTCCATCTTCCTTCCCTAAAAAGTGCCTTATTTAGATAGGGTTTTTTCCTGGAGAATGCCCAAATTCCATATTCATATCTTATGTTCTTGTCAGTTTTCTTAGAAAAATTGTTTTCCAGTTTACCTTTAAAAATCACATAAGCCAACATTTTGAGCTAAGTAATCTACTTGCCACATAACAGCCAAAACATTTCCTTCTATCTCCTGCAACAAATCAGACATTTTGAAATTTCACCTTCTGATAGGTAAATGATCATACTATTTCACAGAGCCAAAGAAATTTCATTCTTTGTGCTTTTTATTAAATTAGTCAATTTTGTTAGTTATGATCTTACCAGTATAGTGAATTTGAAATAAGCATTATGTCCCAAAGGATCCCTGTCTATGAAAGACTTACTGCCATATCTGCCAAGACCTCTGTTAGTTGTTGGTCTCCTCCAGATTAACCTGCCTGGGGTAATTATCCCACCCAAGGTCATGTCTGCTTTGTTGCCCCAGTGAGTGACCAATGAATGTGGGAGTCTAAGGCAAGATCCTCTAGTGGAACTTGGAATTGCTCTGAGTCAGCCTAGCTCCAGGCATCCCAGCAACATGGTCCATACATATACTGAGCCTGTATCACAGCTCCACATCTTGTCTCAGCTTTTGCTGAATCTTCGTCCCCTCCACATATGTCCATCTTTATAACATTAATGTGCATTCTCATGCCAAGTTCCATCCCAGAGTCCTTTTTGTGAAGAAACCCGGATATATTTGACCTTCAAAACTACCGCAGCACTCATTTAAAGGTACTGCAATTGATTAGGAAGAAATATTGCCCACAAATCAAACTGAATAATGTCTGTCATCACCCATATAATTTATCATCTGTCAACATTACTAAAACACCATTTACCCCCAGGTTTTCATTAGTAAAATAAAGTTCATATCAACTCCAAGGATTTTTTTTTTCTGTTGGGGCAAAATAAAAGATTCTATGTAAAAGACACAGCATATGTCAATACAAAGAATGCGATGCGTAAATATCACTTTTCTTCCCAATCCTTTTGTACCACTATTCATTACTCAATTTATATTCTGTGTGATTGCTGCTACTGATGCCATTTAATGTCTTTTCTCTCTGTAAAGCTTTGCGTGTGTTCTATTGAAAAATGAGTTATGAAAAGAAAAAAAACGCAGCCCAATTATACTACCAGATCATTCATTAAATGCAATGCCACTCAGCCTTTACAGATACACTATGTGACTGTGACCCAGTTTACAATCATGCTTAGGAGCATTACTTTCATGTTTCTATATTAGAAAATAGATGTCACATTTTATTAATCAAACAGCGGTTAAGTTGCAACTACCTGTGGAAAAAATAGGAAAAATAAATTATTATGATCATCATTAAGTTTTAGGGGTGATGTTACAAAACTTTCTATTAGATGTTAGTTTTAATATTCAAGATCATCAAAATGTATCATGAGCAACTCGTTGTAAATGCTCATTAAGAGTAGTAACAACAGAAGCAAATTACAGTGTTCCTGAAACATGAATACATGCATGACAATGACCAACTTTCAGTATATACCTCAAAAAATAAGAATTCAAAATGTTGTTAATTTCTAAAATTAATTAAACAAACAATAGCAGAAATATACTTTAAATAAAATTATTCTATTCACTTTATCTGATCAATCAACAAGGTGTAGTTATTCACTTAGAGCTTTTTTTTTCTTATTTCTGAGGTAGAGATCCTTAAAACTCTATGCCTATTAAAAGTCCCAAAGATTTACTTTCATTATCAAATGCATTTTGGAAATATCTCTTCATTAAGCACTCATTTAGAAATGAAAAATGTTTTTTCTAAAGTTAAACATGAAATGTGAACTGCAATTGTTTTTTTCCATGAAACAATTTTGTAGGTTTAGAAATTACCACCTCTACCCCATTTATCCTTCCCCATTCTCCGCACCGCTGCCCTGGAGCCACTTTCATCAATATCATTACAATATTATAGTCCTTCAGTCATGAGTTCATTTTGCTATTTAAGTGCATTTTAGGTATATTTTTAGGTATTTAGGTATATTTTAGATACATAAATATACCTATATAAAATGCTGCTATAATATAGTGGCATTTTAGGTATAGCCAATGATGGAAAATCTAGTATCCTATTCTCGACGCATATTTACCTGTTGTATTGGGAGCCTTCCTTTAATTTGGGAGTAGAGATCTGTACTGCAATGGACCTTTGTTTCCTGGTATGTTGGTCTCCATTATTCTCCATATCTATGGGAATATATGCATATATATGCTTACATATATATCTATTTGTTTTGTATCTTGCATGAAGATTGCCTTGTATCAGAGAGAACTCAAGTCACAGGATGGATTTTTATTTTGATGAAACTAAAGTTCTCTCCAAAGAATTTTCACTAAATGAGAATGGTGATTCATCTTCAAAGTCTACTGAAATCAAACAGAACTCTGAAAGGGATGTGATGAAATGTTCAAGTCAAATGTAGAACAAAGCCAGCTCAAAAAGACAACCTGAGAAAGCAGTGGCCTTCCCTGCCTGACTTACTCTCTGCTCTGATGCATGTGCAGAAGGGTAGGGGGAGGTCATTAAACACAACTGGCTGAATGCATTATAACACTACTTGGTTCCTAAGTTAGATGAGGAGAAAGGGGGAAAAGAAGGAGGAAGAAAAGAAGCTGGAAGATGTTGGACGCCTACATGGTACAACATAGAATTGTAACTTTTTTCTGCCTTTACGTATGTATTGGGCTCAGATTACATGGCGTCTCTATTGGTAATTCAATCCATTAGCACTTACCACCAAAAAAAATTTTTTGAAAGTCATTGCTGTTAGGGAACAGAAGCATAAGTGGTAGACAGTGAAGTGGAAAGGTTTGGATGATTGCTGTTATTTCAATTTGTAACAAACCGGTGCATATAACTTCTAGAATGCAAGGGGATAAATATTTAAAAGCCAACAAAATTGGTCTTTTCCTAAAGGCAACGGGGAACAATCTATGATCTAAGAGCTCCTAGCAAAAAAGACTTGAGCACCTTATAGTAGGTAAACTCTTTTTGCCATAATTCCTCTCAGTTCTGTATGGATGAAAAGTTGGATGGATTGAGAAAAGGATATGGAGGTGTCTATCAGGAAGTCCTTAGTCACTGAACAGATGGAATCTTAGATGAAGAGTAAATATGGCCTAGATTAGCATATGGCAGCAATGCTATATAAATAGGGAGATGTGTAAGTGTCATTGATCAGATTGTAAAATGGATGTGGAAGGGCTCAAGATTGACACTAAATTTTCAAATGTGAACAGAGTCTGAAGAGACCATTTATTTAGACTAGAAATACTGAAAAGGATCAGGTTTGGAGGAAATGGAATGATTTCTTCTCAAATATCTACATGGAATGGCTATAAGGGCGTTGCTATTTGGCCTGAACCTCAGCAGAGAAAGTTGGAGTAGAGATGTAGGTTTGGTGTTCATAGCACAAAGATGGCATTAAAGGCCTGAGTTTAAATGTGATTGTTCATGAAGAAGGGGTAAAAAGCAGTATGTCAGGGTGGGCATTTTAACCCAGCAAATTAAAACACCACTTGGGATACTTGCATCTTATATCTGAATCAGCTTTGGATCCAGCCTCCTACTAATACATCTTGAGATGCAATGGCTGATGGCAAAAGAGCTCAGGACCCTGCTGTTCACATGGAAAGCCTGGAAGAAGTTCTGGACTCCTTTTTTTTCCCCACTGGCCCATCATTGGTTATTGTTGCCATGGAACATGGAACATAGAAATTTTTTCTCTCTCTCTGATCCATTCAAGCAGAAGAAAATTAAGACATAAAAATTTTTGAGAAAGAATAAACAAATGTAATGTTAAGATACTTATTAAAGTTATATACATAGTTCATTATCAGATAACCTTTTTATAATCTTAGCATCAGCTTTATAATTTTAATAATAGTCCAACTCCAGGGAGCAGAGACCTTATGTTGTCCTTCCAACAGGGCAGGAAGGACAGATGAAATTCAAATATCATCATTTCATTACCACATGTCTTGGATCTAGTTTGTGTCATTAATGTTAGGACCTCAATTTCTCCACTTCGGATGTAACAATAGTGAAAAGTTAGGTAAAGCATCCAGATAGAGTTGCATCCTATTAAATGCACTCTCTTCCACCCTACTGGGTTCTTTGTGCAATCAATCATGGATAATTTAACGGTAATTTTTTTTAAAGTTTCAGTAATATATATCAATAGGTTCAGTGCTTGAGCTGGAGCAGGAATAACAAAGAATTTTTTAAAAGGCTACAAACACATGCATGAGAAATATATACACTGAGTGAACTTGTACCCTGTGATTTAAATGTATTGGTAATATTTCATTTCATCAGCATTTTTAAGATATTCTAGCAAAACATAATAATTTAATACTGTGTTTGAAGTGTATAACAGTCAAGGTTGACATTCATTGCATAATTGCTTAAAATGTTACATGCACTGTGTACTTGGAAACCCTTGATATATGATGGAATCATCTGAAAATAGAGTTTTATTCAACTTGGATATGAATACTTCGTGCTTTTTTACTCTCCAAGACATAGCAAGAGACAAAAACCTGGCCGAAGTGTAAAGGTATTAAATGTATAAGGGCATGGAATAGTTAAAACTGTGCCTCACTGTTTTCCTGTTCAGCCTCTGCCCTGGTGTTATTATAGCTACAGTTCTAACTTCAGTTAATTTTTTTAAAGAATTTCCCTTGTGCCAGAATGGGAGGAGTGGAGGATGAGGGGCTAGTTTGTGAGGATGAGGAAAATGTTGGTGTATTTCAGATGAGCTACCCAACAAGCATTTGAAAATAAAGGTAAATAAATGTAGTTACTTCTGAGAAATATGGATGTGAAGTCATGAAGGTAAGAATAAAAATAAGAAAGTACTTCTTACAAATGTAAATTGTGTTTCTCCTCCCTAATCTAAAAGCCGACATATCCAATATCTATGCCTAACTTGATGGTGCTCCCTGCCATGGATTTGTTTATAATAATTCACCAGTCTTCCACTTCATGTGCACATATTTAGTGTATGTTAATAGCATCTAAAACAATGAATTACGGAAGCCTAAATCTACCTAAAGGTTTGGAATTGACATGGATTTTGACATGTCTCTGGTCCAAGGGTCTCTGGTTGCAGGAAATATATGTATATATGTATCTATTTTCAAGAATTTTCTGAGAATAGCAAATAGGAGTCATATAAAGCAAAGCATGATTAGAACAGCCCAAAGTACTAGTGGATGAGAAATGGCATCTTGTTCTGTTTTATGCAAAACTACTGACTGATAAAACTGAAGGAGAAAATGAGGGCATAAACAGAACTTCAGATTTCTCTTCCGTTCCTGTAATTTTTCATCATCATTGTGTGAAGCCTCGAGGGTATTGAGGCGGTGTCATAAGCATGCAGGGATGAATGTTTAAGAGGGTGGATGAAAATGTCGAGCTGAAAATCCTCTTCCATAGCATTTCCAAAACTTTCTATATGAACTTCTATATAAGAAATTTTCATTTATTTTATAATGGTTTTGAAAAAAGAAGTAAACACAAATCTATATTTACTATATGAAGACATTTATGTATGCAGAGGAAATAAACAAAGTATGTTGTGTGTTATATGATATGAAGGAAAAATAATGAAAAAGTGTTTGTTGTGGCAGACTAATCTTTTGGAGATCTCCAAATATTAAGGAATAAATCACTTTTGTCTTACTTTATATTTTTGTCTTTATACGATTAAGATAATCAATCTTTAATGCTCTTAAGTGGAGATCTGAAAACAATGAAAGGAAAAATGGAATTTTGTCTTATATGGCATGTGAGTTATTTTCTCTAAGGAGAATTCGTTAAGTTAGATATCCTCTACATCTTTCAAACAACTGTCAGGCAAACAGTAAAGCAATAGGTGAATTGGTCAAAACAAGAAGTAGGAAAATTAAACACTCCAGGCTTCTTGATAGCTTTTGGTGAATACCCAATTTTTTTCTATGCTACTCATCCAAAACAGTGTTTTCCCCCTCCCTGACCCTAACTGTCCAAGTATCTTCGTTTGGAAATTCTTGTGTCTTCTTACTAATTTAATACCCCTGCTCACTCCTCTGAAACAAGATATATGCAGAGTGGAACGCTGATTCTGTTCCCAAATCTGCCTTAATAGTATCTGTTATCAGTAAATCCCTTCCAGATTTTATTTTTCACTTATAACATGAGAAAGTTTATTCTATTGAATATAGATGTTAATGGGTGTTTAAAATGATAAGCGATATAAAACAGTGGTGTTTATGACTTAACTTTTCAGCACATTTACTGGACAAATGTTCACGATAAATCTTAAAAACGGGTTCTGGTCTATAACATTTCTCAGCTTTATTTGATCATGAAATCCTGTGTTATCAGTATTGTTAAATGTAGCAGATCTGTGGATCAGAGTTTTTATCATTTCTTAGATTAGTCTAAGATTGTGCATTAGCTTTTTTTTCTGAATACAAAAAAAAAAAAGAAAGAAATGTATGTTCAGTACCAAGAACATCAACGGTAATGACTTATCTCAGAAATATTTAATTAAAATATCCAAACCAAGGCACTAAAAATTTGACAGCACGCTTAGTGAAGGCATGAACCAAACAAGCAAAGCTCAATGCAATGGCTGAACGTAGGTGGAAGCAAAAGATGTTCCTTCTAACCTCTAAAACAAGGCGGAATGTTGAATCGAAGAGGTAGTTCAGTAACAGAGGCAGTTTTCACCATGGAAACTTTGCTTACATTTTATGAAAGAGAGATTTTAAAGATGTGAAATAAAACAAAAGAGGAAGCAGTGTGAGACCCCCAAGTCAGCACAAAAAGTATATCCAGAAAGGAATATGCATTATCATTATCCTGCATTCACAAGCCCACATGCATTTGGCACTAGAATTCCTACTTCTATAACCTCAAAATCCTAACAACTCAGCATGTCATTTATTCCCGTAATGAAGATAGCTTCATGTATTTATAAGAAGCACAAAGGAAGCCATGTCTCAAAGGAGACACTCTTTTTATTATGCATTTTATTTATTTTTATTTTATTTTTACTTGGAAAGAGATACACAGAGAGAGAAGGAGAGACAGAAAGATCTTCCATCTGCTGGTTCACTCCCCAATGTCTACTTTTTAGCTAAAATAAAATTGTTTTATGAATGGTATCATGTGAGTTTTATGTAGTTATGTTCCTTAAAGTTCTGGAATATTTGTGCATACAACTTTATATTTATACACATATGTACATATAAAATTATATCACACAGTAAATCTATGTCTACTTTGAGAAATTGTGAAATTGTCAAGCTGTTTTTTTAAGTGGAACACCAGTGATATTGAAGAATGCAAGCTCTTTATAGTTTCACTAACAAAAAATTGCTGTCTGTTGTTTGCTTTAGTGAGACACAGAAAGGAAGAGAGGGTTCTCTTCCTTTGCTCATTCCCCAGATGTGCACAATGACTTAAACTAGGCTGATACTATGCTATGATCAGGGAATTCAACCCAAGGTGATACTATGAGCAGGAAACTAAATCCATATCTCCCATGTATGGGGATAGGAAGCCAATTACCCAAGTTATCACTACTGCTTCCAGCATTGATATCAGCATGAAGCTAATGTCAGGAGACAGAGCCAGACATTGAATCCAGGCACTGCAATCAATTATTCAGCTTCTTAAACTGAATCTTAACTACAGGGCTGAATACTCACACCTTACTGTATTATAATTTTTTTTTATTTTGCTCACCTATAACTATGTGATAGTACTTCAGTGTGCTTTGAATTCTCTAATAGTTCATGGCACTGAACATGATGTTTCATTTCCTTAATGTTATACTGTACTATCTTCCTTTATCTGTCTCTGGTTGATTAATCTTTCTCCTTACTGTTGAATTTCAAAGAGTTATAGATTCTATAAACAAATCGTTTATTAATATGAAATCTGCAAATGTTTTCTGCCATCTGCTCTTGTCCTTTCACTTTCTTATTACTATTTTTTGAAATGTTACAGCATAATTATTTTTTTATTTTCTTGTAGTTGAACTTCTCTGTTTTTCTTTAGTCACCATCAATTTTGGTATGCTATCAAGAAATCATCTCTAACGATTGCATTAATACAAGAAACCACTGATTAATGCAAATCAACTGAAAATTTATTTGTGCATTTTCTGAGATTTTAAAAGTTTCAGCTTTTAAAAATAAGCTTGTGATCCACTATGAATTTTTCATAGTATCCAGTAAATATTCCAATTTCATTTTATATGAATATTCAGATTTTACAGTTTCATTTACTCAAAACTTTAACTTTACTAAATGAAAATATATTAAAGAAATATTAATGCTGCCTAATCCTGACTCACCATCTTTCCACTCATATGTAAACTAAGAGACTTGCAGATTTTGTGAACATTTCAACCGTATTAATAATTATGAAACAAGACAGTGCTCATTCATGTCTACCACGTCAATAACTGGTAAACAGATTGGCTCACCACACAGGCATTTATAAATTTTTCATAAACTAAGTAATTCCCATCACGCTTTTCTTTCTTGTCCATTCCAGCTAACTTCATACAATGTGCTATGCACATATTGAGGAACAGTAATACACTTAGCAAAAACTGAAATCTTGCTAGTTACAAAGGGATTGAAAACTATGGAGGGGAAACCATTTCTCTTCAATAAATTAGACAAACAATGTAAAATCAGAACTACAACAGCTGATAATCGCAATAATGTAGAAGTCCACAGTGGATTGATGGAGGAGATCAATTGTTTGAATCATTGTTTGAAAGCAGGGTGATATTCCTGAATAAATACAGTTTAACAGCAGAAAAAAATAAAAACCAAAACTCTCCTAGATCGAAGCAACAATAAGAAAAAGTTAGTATGAACAACATCCTTGATAACATACTACTAGCAACTCTGAACATGTGGAGAGAGATGAAGTAATTTAAGGAAGTGTGCTTTCATCCTAAGAAACAGATATTGAAGAGATTTGACATGTATTTAGGAGATACGAAAACTGTTTTTTCACACAACAGAATCCCATCCAGAAGTTAAGCGCATTTGTTTGCTTTTTGTTTCAAGTTAGTGCAATGCTGTCCTCAATGTTTTGTTTCCATTATCCACCTTCATGTAATTCTGCCTAATCTGTTTTATGTGTAAGATTTTACATTCATGCTTAAGCAAATTTTCCATTATGATTAATTGAAACACTAAATAATACTATGGCATATTTAAGAAATCTCTGGATTTACAATATAAACCATAATCTGCTGATGATTTATAAAACTCTAAGATGTTTGCTCCATGAAATTACTGAGATGGGAACGGGAATTTTCTTTTTGTCCATCTCTGATACAGTATGACAATAGTTGTACAATTTTCTTTACCTTATTAGCCTTTTTTGGTGCCACAATTAGATATATGAACCTTATTTAAGGAACAGACTTGGAGAGTCAAGTCTAGTACCAGGTGTCCCCATTGATTGACAGAGCACTGGACAAGAAGGGATAGATGGCTATCAAGAAAGTAGGTAAAGTGGGTGAGCCAAACTAAAACTTTTTTAGTCAACTCTGCCATAAAAATTACCTTCCAAGAACACGCATCCAGTGACCTATGAACCTCCCTTGTGCCCAACATCAAAATTACCCCCAACTTCCACATAGGATATCTCTGGGGTCTCCAAGACATTGAGGGACATTCACCATCCAAACTGACACCCAAACCATAGCACCTTACTTCTTGATCTTTACGTCCCTATTAGATACAATCTAATGTCCAATTATAACATAAAATTTGAAAAGTAATTTTGTAACAACTTTCTACATCTGTTTTGATTCGAATTTGGCAAACTTTTCTTACCATCCCTAGTACATTTCCAAAAACAACCTAAAAAATTAAGTGAAGAAAGAAAATCAGCCAATACAAAGAAGATGTTGTTAGTCCCTTGCTTTGGGATTTTGTATTATCATTTGGAGTATGGTCCCTAGTCAATCTTCCAGGAATTTCCATAATACCAAAAATAGATTTTGGTAGAGAAGATGGAAAATCAAGGAATGTTCAAATGAGTCAGAAGAAATGACTCCTCTCATTCAGTGTAAATTATTCTTCACTTCCTGTAAGTGGACAAATGACTATTTACAAAGCTATTACAGGTCTCATTAATTGTCATTATTATTCATGGATATCACTGCAATTATCAAAGTACCTCTGTGCACTTTACCTTGGAGTTCTCTTTTTAATTAGTCATGCTGAGTGTTACTAATTGACCTCCTTACATAATGGATAAGGCAAAAGATGTACATAGCAAGGTGGGTAAAACAGGATCTTTGTTGTAAGCAGGCAAAAGGAGGATCAGTCAGCCAAGTATTAACTGCATCTCCATCACCAAGTATTAACTGCAGCTTTGCCTGCACAGAAACCAAGAGAATGACACGGTTATGTGTGTAGAATAACAATATTTGATGGTATGCCCTCCCCTTCAGGGATGAAAGCGAGAGACTCTGTCTTGCAGAACCTGGGAAATAGGAATTAAATTGTCAGTAAGACTCTTATCATCCTGTTTTTTAAATGTGTAACCCAATGCCCTAGTGAAGCATGATTAATAAGAAATCTGCCCATGACATCAATTTATGTTGACAGAATTCATCACCAAGTGGCACAAGCACATTGCAGTTTTATAATAGAGTATATACTCTGATTTGTCCTTGTGATTCATTGGAACATAAAGATTGGTACATTTGTCAGCATCCAGCAATTTCAGATGCATCGTGTAATAATTTTCATTTGTTTTGCTAATACAATGCATTTTTTGCATCATCCCTATTGTGAAAATAAGTTAGAAAGAAAGTATTTGAAAGGAGGGTTCATATTTTCTAGACTCTATTATGCTTGTTACTTACATCAGTCAATCAGAACTCACCACAATGTGGTAGCTGCAAAATGAAAGCCAAAATTATAATATCTAGAATGAAAAGAATGATTAATTGTTAGAATAAGTATTGTAACAGGCTAAAAATAATAGTTTCAATAAGAAACAGATGGATTAGTATAAATTGTATTGGAAACCATACATGGAGGAAATAAAGCTTGAACAGATATATTACCCTTCTTAGTATTCATAAAGAGTGGAATAACCTAGAAAAGGTGAAGCAACACAGAAATACAGAGGTAAAAAGACTTTTATGTTTTGGATTCAATGAGGACATTATACTGAATGGCTCATTTCAGAAGCAGTGAAGTACCACGGAATAGTGAATGTAGAACACAGATTTAAAGGCAAGAAACAAATTAACTCAATGTTGTGCAGTCAAAAGACACTTTGCTAATAAAAAATTTTAACAGCCCTTTCAAACATTCTTACGGTGATTATCTACAGTAAATACTGAACATTGTCACGCTCCTTATTAATTAGATGAGAAAAAAAATAATCTCATTATGTCAGTAAGGGATTGGTAGGTAGTAGCCATAGCTAGTTGGGATGACTTCTCAGACAGGAAACTGATTACTCTGTACCTCAGAGAGCAGTAGCAGGATGAATGTGTCAGTCAAGAAAAATGAATCTTTACTGGCAAACAGAATGAATGAGAGAAGTGAGAATTAGAAGTCATAGGCAGCTGATATGAGTTGTTGCTTCAGCGTCTACCTTGACTCACATAGTTGCAAGAAATAAGAAAAGGGCCAAGGAGAACTGTGACAAACCAGGGATGACTTGCTCATCAAGAGACTTTCATGGAGACTTGTTTGATATATAGATGTGGATATTAGCATCAAAGGTAGTAACAGGAGTGCTTTCCTGGCATAACAGTTAAGAAGCCTGTGTCTGTTCATTGCTGTGGCTGGGTTTGAGCTCTTGCTCTGTCTGCTCCCAGTCTCAGTTGCCTGCTAATGTACACCATGGGAAGCCGCAGGTGATAGATCAGCTAATTTGGACTCTGATCTACATGAAAGACCTGGGTTAATTTTCTGGCTCCCAACATTGGCCTGGCACAGCCTATGCTGTTGTAGGCAGATTAAAGTGTCAGTGGGAAATCTTGGTCTTTTTTTTTTTTCTCTTTCTGTGTCTCTCTCCTAATCTTTTCAAATAAATAATTAGATAGTTTAAAAATGTGCACCAGTACACTTGGGGAGAGAATCAGTGAACAGAAGATCTTCTCTGTCTCTCCTCCTCTCCGTATATTTTTCTTTCCAATAAAGAGAAATAAATCTTTTTAAAAAAAAAAGTGTGCCAGTAAAATTTACAAATAAAATAAAGGAAATGTTTCCAAATTTTTGAAGTTCTATTTCAAAGGCAAATTTTATAGATGGAAGGAGAGACAGAAAAAAGACTCTTCTGTCTGCTGGTTCATGTCACAAATGACTATAATGGTCTGAGCCTTGCTGCTCATAAGCCAGGGACCAGGAGCTTCCTCCAAGTCTGACACCTGGGTCCAGGGCCCCAAGGATCTATGTCATACTCTGATGTTTTCCCAGGTCATGAAAAGGGAATTGGATTGGAAAGGAGATCGAGCAACCAGGACATGAACTTGTACCTAGATGATGTTCTGGTGCGTGTAGGAGGATGATTAGCCCAGTACACCACTGCGCCACCCCAAGAGGAATATTTTTTTATGAGATGAAGGCTTAAAGACAAAGTTATAGTTGATTACTGAAATAAACAAACTTTGAGGAAACCCAAGAAAATGAAAGATAAACAAGCAACAAGTACAGTGTAAGGCCTCACAGGATGGTCACACTGACAGAATACAGACCTCAAGAATACGCCAAAGAAAACAAATCCCACCTTTAAGCATCAACAAGGTGAACATTTGACATAGTAGTTAAGACATTGCCTGTGATGCCTGTGTCCCATCTCAGAGTGTCTAGATTCAAATCCCAGGTATGCTTCGGATTACAGATCCCTGACACTGCCTCCTGGGACACTGCAGGTGATGTGTCATATAGCTAGTTTTCTGTTGACCACAATAGAAAATAGAATGGAGTTCTGGTCTGCTAGTGTTAGCTTAACAAAACTTTTGCCTTTTGTTGGAATTTAGGGAGTGAGCCAACAAGTACAAGCTGTTTATTTTTCTTTGGTTGGTTAACATTTTTGTCTTCACATCTACTTTTCTTTCTATCTCCCCTTCAAATAAACATAGTATATTTCCCCCTTCAAATAAACATAGTAGATTTGTTTTAAAAATGTGAATAAGAAAAACTAGCTGTAAGTATCCTTGACTGTTTTAATATAAGTGAAAAGGGCTGTAACAGTACTGGTAAGATTCCATTAAAAAACACACACTTCTAAAAGAAAGGGCACCTAACAATAGAATAAATGGGCCATGACAACTGAATTCCCCAAATACATTAGGCACCCTGTGAAAGGTCAAGATTATTCTTCAACAATTGAAAGTATTTCAATTAGGAGAAAAGATAAAGGAATAAGTTTAAGGAAGAAGAGAAGAAAGACATAGGTAGGAGAAGGAGGAAGAAGACAAAATATGTCTTTTGTCTTCTTTATAGTGAGAAAAGTGGTCAGTCTATTAAATAAATACATGTAATCACGAATAAATTACAAAGATAACGTGTAGAAGCTCATGGAAGTAACAGGAAGATCGATGATCAAGGTCCAGAAAGTAGGCAACCGTAAGAGGAGCGCCAGATGATGAAAAGAAAAAGACAACTGTTTTTTGTGGCAGGCACTCTTTTCATGGTGCCAACTTCCCATCTTTCATCCTGCAGCACAACTCCTTGGCACCAGTAATTGGTTGGTCGGCAGGGGAGAGGAAGTGGGTCCCTGTGTCTAATGCTGTCAGCAGTAAAAAGAAAGATGTTCCCCTTTAAATGACTCTCCTAAAGGAAGCAAAGCACAAATGTTAAACACAGTAATTTCGCAAAACAAAAACCGGTACTGATATGAAAACCACATCTAGAATAACTCAAAAATGCAAATAAGCAAAAGTGAATTAAGTGCCGTAATGAAAATCTATTTTCTGATTGCCCAGCATGAAGCTATATCCTTCCTACAATCTCCCATAAATTACTAATTTTGCTAGGATCCTACCACGTCCAGAACTTAATGGACTTCTTTCAGGAGCACTATACCCAAGTTTCTGATATCTATCAATTCCCTACTTCTGCATCAGTCCACGATTTTGTACATTTGCACTACACTGTATTATTGCCCAATGTCCAAATAGTTTCCTCTAGGTAACTTCATTTATTTTCTGATTAATGGTCTATCTCATGGAGTTCTTCCCGAGTATCATAGTTGTTTATTAAGGGATGTACCGTATAGGCTATTCAGAGTGCAAGCAGTCCAAGCTTCCAACTAAACTGTGCTTTTAGAATCTTCTTGGATTCAGTCCTAGATGTACTATATCCCTTTCAAGTTGGTTGTAATCACAGCTGTGTTCATGTCTTTGTTGATTAAATAATATTTCATGTTAGACATAGAAAGCCTTGACCGTGATTACAGCTCAAGATAATAAAGAACACCTCATGCAGGGGAGCAGTTTCAGCCTCTTAAAACAGGGCAGGAAGAGACTATGCTTGGTGCAGAGAAACTGGTGTAGAAGGGCAGAACAAGGTATATTCCAGATTACATTTTAAACAAAATACACAAAAGTTATATTTGCATTTGGGAAAAAGGATTTACAACAGTTAAGATCTTATAATCTGCGCAGAAACAGCATCAGCTACTTTCACATGTTTCTTTACATTTCAGATAGTCTGCAGCATATTCCAGAAACACAACAGGAACACCACACTAGTTATTGAAGTAGCATTAGTAGTGGTAACTTCAGTAAAATAGTAACAAAGTTTTGTGCTGTTTCATTGATATTGATATGTACTATTCATTGTGAACCAGGCTCTTTGTGGGACATAATGACATCTTGACAATAAACTAGGTCCTCACAGAGCTTAAAGTCCTATGTCAAAATACTGGCTTACTTTTTTCATGTGTTAAGCAGGAATAGACTTTTCACAACTGGAAGAAGGAATTCAGAGTAAGGGTTAACGCTAGATCTTGAATCTTGATTCTTCTTTTTCATCAGATATCACAACTTTCCTATGTTTTCCAAAGTGATTTTCTTTGGTTTGCATAAAAATCTATGTGTAAGTACTATATATTTCTCTAGACAATAGTTTTCTTTTCTTATAAGCTCTTTCTAAAAATCCTGTGCAGTACATTCTTTGCTTATCTCAGATCTCTGAAACTCTTAACATTCCTCCTCTGGTTTATCTCTACATTTCTACCTTCTTCAATATGTTTGGAGCAGTTGCTCTATATTAATTTGCTCATTGAAACAAATATCACACAAGAGTCTATCTTGAGCCCATGATTTTCTTTTCCTCATTTGGATGCAGCATTAACACATCATTGCTTAAGCTACCATTAACATTCTAATGGCTTCAATATATAACCTAATGATTTCACTCTTTCTTTATCTACCTCTGTATCAGCTCTCATCCTTATAATGCTGCCTATCTTTTTATCTATTTACTGTAATGTTACACATTTTTCTACCTATTTCTCTATCATCCACCTATTCACTTAATATTTCTTATATGCCCACCATTTTTATTAGACTGGGCTATGTATTAAAAAAAATAAGCCCTAGATATGTAGAAATTAAAATCCAAGGAAGAAGAAAACCAAATGCCGAACTAACATATGCTATATAATGATCTCTTAGACATTTAAGAGATAAAATCTTGATAAGCAAGAGTAAAATACTATGGAAGACCTAGTAAGATGGGATTTCAACAGAGAAATAAATGTAAGGTAGAATCATAATAAAAACGGCATTCAAATCATTCTACATAGAATTAACTCAAACAGAAAATAGATCCTGTAGGAATGCCTTTATTATTTCCACAAATAGCAAAGGGGGCAGTAAGCTGCTCGTGGTAAACAACAATAGATTTGAGTTTGCATGTACTTAGATTTCCGTGTATATAAATCCCATATATTTGTTATCTATCTATAATCTGTTATTTGTATAACATATCTCATCTCTTTGGATATTTTATGGATAACTTAAACCAAACTACATCCCAAGTAATGTCCATTAGTTTTTCTCTGAATTGGTGATTAGTCTGTCCCTTCCCCTGACAAGTAGTATTAAAGATAAACTATCCAAAAGGAAATTTGTAAAGCATCTGTTACATTCTTCTATACTTTTCCCCCTACTTCTAGTTATCTATATGACTAACTTTATATAGATGGGGCCCAATTCTCAAAAAATCACTTATTCCAATTCTAGAAAATTACTGTACAATAAATATCAAATAATATTTTTTCAAAAAAGAAATGAGAGATTCCCCCCCACAAAAAAAATTACTGTACTACTGAAATAGGTTGCTTCTGGCATCCAAGCCATTCTTCATATTGATGTTCATGCATTTTGAAAATACAATCTTATTATGCCTTCTGTCTTAGACTTGTAGGATTGGCATAACAAAATATTACCTACATGATGGCTTGAACAATCACTATTCCCGGTTATAGAAGCTAGAAGCCCAAGGCCATTGTGTCAGAAGGTCTGGTTTCTCCTGAGGCCTCTCTCCCCAGTCTGATGTATTTCTCTTTCTCCTTACAAAGCATTATCTCTGCACAGGCGTTGTTACTATTTCTTTTACTTCTTCAAATGCTATTAGTCATACTCCATTAATTTCATAATCCTATGATTTCATTTTGTCTTTATTACCTCTCCAAATGCCCTATTTCCAAATATAATCGCTTTGAGGTTCAAAGTTTTAATACTGAATTTTAGGATGAATAGAGATACTCAGTTCAATTTGTTACGACTTCTCTTGCTAAAAGCTTTCAGTAACAATCCCAGCCCCTTTTATCATCACAGTAAAGCAAGAAAGCACGCTAATAATTCTGCTAATTTGATAGCTATCTACTTTCCTATTCATGACCACTTCTTTAATACTTTTCGTATATTCTCTTTGTTGTAATCCTACAAAAGCTACCAAAAAAAGCACAAGCAACAATTTTAGTTCAGCAGGATTGAAAAATAGAAGAGCATAATGTTCCGTTGTGTCTTTCATGTCTACATAAATGCAAACCCACCAGCTAGAATGTCTCTCTCCATTCCCCCTCTTCATTACAGAGTGTAGAAGAATACTGACTCACATGTTCGGCTAGAGTTCTATCCTCTTGTTCTATCCCCATATTCAGTAATGCCAATCTACTAGCTTCTGTCATGTTATGTGGGACTTACTGAAATACATTTATTTCTCCTTGAGCACTGTGCTTTAGACCCAACTACAGCAACTTGTTCCTTGGCATACAACAATGAATTGCCAAAACTATAAGGGAAGGGAGAGAGCTAAGGACGGTTGCAGGCAGGGGCAGGTTTTTCTTGTCTCTCTGAAGTTAAGATTACTGAACTATTAAGTCTTTGGTTTTCTGTCACATGAAAGAAAAATAATTTGGAGTTGGGTAGAGTAAGTTTTACCAAAGATGCATGTTTCCAAAAATGAAAAGTCAGAAAAGCAGAATGGTTCTTGTGCTAGACCAACCCCATTTGGGTCACTAACTTCACACACCACCAGGCACAAGGGTTATGGTTAGGGTTAAGGTTAGATAAAAGCGAGGCAGGTGTTATCTGATGACTTTAAAAGAGCAATTGAAGTTGTAGGTATATATTAAAACATGTTTACGTCATAGGCTTTGCGTATGATTGTTGGAATAGAATCACACACTGGATTACAGTAATAAATCTTTGTTTCACAAAAAGGTAGTAATTTGGCCATGAAACTAAGACAATATTAGGGAACCTGCAGCCCATATTGGAGTATGACTTCGAATCCTGGTCTACTGTCTAGTCTAGTTTCCTCCAAAAGTGCACCACAGAGGCAGCTGGTAATGACACATACTTGGGTGCCTTCCATCCACGTAAGAATTCCAGATTGAGTTCCAGCAGCCGGGATTCAGTCTAACCCAGCCCTATCTGTGATTAGGAGACCACAATTGTTCTCCGTTTCTATCTCTCTGCCTTTAAAGTAAATGAATACACAAATAGGTAAATAAGGTTTAAGTTTAATCTCACATTAAAAAGACATGTAAATACAAAAACATATTGATGTGAATTAAAATTTGTGAATTCTTTCAGTCTTCACAACTTCAGTTGTAAATACAAGTCTGATTATAAATTGAAGGAAATAACAATAATACGACTGTACATATGTCCTAGATCATTTTATTCACTCTTGCACAAAAGCAGGAAATGTGGGTAACAACCAAGTATCTAGAATATCTTATAGTTTATTGAGCTAAGAAAGCACAGCCCCTGACAAATTCTTCATATATTTTCCTGAAAAAGAAGAAATCATCTTAGAAGAAAAGATAACCACTCCCTCTGTCAGGCCAAGAAGGAGCAATTTGTATTGAAGAGAAAAATCGTAAGAATTGGGAAATATAGACACACCGAAAATAAGAAAATAGAAAATGACATTATTTCTGGAAGATACATAAATACTTAAAGCGGAGATAGATCAACATGTGTAAAGGAATGCATGATTGTGACAAAAGAATTTTTGGTTGTTGCTTCTAAACAGGAATTTCTGGGTAAATCTTGCTGACGTGTGAGGCTTGAACTAAAAGGAAGTCTTTTTAGGTAACTTATGACTGATGCTTGCTGCAACAACTCCAGTAAGAGTTTTCTTATTTAGGCATTCATTTATTTTTCTTTAAAGGCAGAGAGAGACATAGATAAACACACAGAGGAAATCCATCCACGGATGCAAACCCCCAAACGCTCTCATTTTGGCTGGTACTACCCTTCATACTGTGAACTTTTGTGGTGTGAACAAGTAAATGGAAGGTCATCCTAAATCCTCTATATATGTTTTCATCTCCATCTTTAAAATAAGTTTCTCTAAAAGAAGACTTTTACATCTATTCAGAATTTTGACTTGAAAATTCACTATTTTCTTGTGTGTAACTGGTTTAAAGGTATAATTTAATCTTTAAAGTTTGTTAGTTACAATTTATAAATAAAATATATAGGTAATGGGCCAGAATGATAGTCTAGTGGCTAAATCCAAACTTGGCAATCACTAAGCTTCATACGGGCCCTGGTTCTTGTTCCTGCTGTTCTGCTTCTCATCTGGCTTCCTGTTTATGGCCTGGGAAAGTGTCAGAGGATGGCCCAAACCCTTGGGTTCCTGCACCTATGTCAGAAACCAGGAGGAGGCTCCTGGCTGTTGGCTTTGAATTGACTTAGCTCTGGGCACTCTGGCCACTTGGGGAGTAGGCCAGGAAATGGAAGATCTTTCTCTCTGTGTCTCCTTATCTGTAATTTTGCCTTTCCAATTAAAAAATATATATAGTAAAATTAGATGACAGGGAGCCCGGCATGGTAGAGTAGCAGCTCAAGTCCTCACCTTTCTCACGCCAGCATCCCATATGGGCACCAATTCCTGTCCCGAAAGCCCCACTTCCCACCTAGCTCCCTGCTTGTGGCCTGGGAAAGCATTCCAGGACAGCTCAAAGCCTTAGGAGCCTGCACGCACATGAGAGACCCAGAAGAAGCTCCTGGCTCCTGGCTTCAGATCAGCTCAGCTCTGGCCATTGTGCCCACTTGGGAAGTGAATCATCAGAACAACGATGTTCCTCTCTGTCTCGCCTCCTCTCTGTATATCTGACTTGCCAATAAAAATAAATAAATCTTAGAAAAAATTAGATGACAGATTTAATAAATCCTTCAAGCATATCTAGAAATGTAGCAGCTCACAAAATCAAGTACAAAATTTTCTGAGATATTCCCACCATGGTAAGATCAGTGCACCAATCTTTCATAGAATGGTAATTCTAATGGTCAAAAACATAGAACTTGTTTTCATCTGATTTAAGGATTTAGACTACAATGTGATTTTTTCATATTAAAGTAATGATAAATAAAGAATATACTCATCATTTAATGCAAATATATACAGTCCACATTGATAGAGCTTAGCCTGCAAATGCATGGGTTATCATTCTGATTACGATGCCTTGGTTGTTATGTCCTTGCTCGTTTTGCTGCTAGCCTACTGACTCCGCATATGTTAACAATTATTTTTTTTAAAAAGATTTATTTTTATTATGTTTTTATTGGAAAGGCGGATATACAGAGAGGAGAGACAGAGAGGAAGATCTTTTGTCCAATGATTCACTCCCCAAGTGAGCGCAACGGCCGATGCTATGCCAATCAGAAGAGGCTCCGGGTCTCCCACGCAGGTGCAGGGTCCCAAAGCTTTGGGCCGTCCTCGACTGCTTTCCCAGGCCACAAGCAGGGAGCTGGAAGGGAAGCGGGGCTGCCGGGATTAGAACCTGCGCCCATATGGGATCCCGGGCGTGCAAGGCGAGGACCTTTAACCACTGCGCCACGGCGCCGGGCGCAACAATTATGTTTTAAAAACAAAAATCCAAAAAGAAAATACTGAAATGTGATTCTCAATCATTTCTTTTGAGTGATGGCTAGCCTTCTTTAGGTAGCATGATTTCTGCTTACTGAAAAAATAAAATGAGCAGACAAAACCATGTTGTTTTTGAGTTTTTAATAACTGGGAAGATGAAGACATGTATCCTTGCAGGCAAAACCCCAAACATTTAGGAAAGGAGCTGTATTGATTCTGTGATATGAAATTCTGTCATAGAAGGTGGCTTAGGGATTCTCCGAAATACAATCTTTAGTTTTTCAATCACAAATTATTCCATTGAGAAAGATAGAAAGCGATACCAAATGCCAGGAAAAAAGGTTTCTTGCAATGGGTTCTGATGAACTCACAGTCTCAAGGTCATATAGTGGAAAATGCAACTGAACATTCATACAGATTCCACTCACCAATAAACTCAATATCGTTGCATCTGAAGCCACTAATGAATGCAGCCTTCAACAACAATGTCCACTCTTCTGTTACATTCCAATCAAGAAAGACTGGATTTCAGCAGGCTATGGTTTTCTGATGATGAACAACACAAGCATATTTTCTCTGGCATTATGTTTCTACTTTTCTTTTCAAGGAGAATGATCTTCAGTTTACTAAGAATGAAATAAAACTTAATGTGAAAGATGAGATTATAAAGCCTACCTGGGCTGTTGTAAATGAATTAAATTCTCATGGTGGGAGGATGATTACATGTCAGGATTTAGGGAAAATGTGTAAATGAGATCAGTGAACTACTATTCAAAACCTTTGAAGATCCTGAGGAATATGAATGATGCCAAAGGCCTGTTGAGATATAAATGCCATTGGTAATTTAAAAGGGGTAAATAAACAAAGTCTTTGATCTACTGATTATTTATACATTTGTTTTATAGGTTTTGAGGGAGTTTATATTCAAAAACTAAGAAAATAATAGTCATAGTTTTCTTAGAATAAAAAAAATAAACATGTGGCATAGGAAGGAAACTTCTTCACTGCAACATGTGAAACTCATTGAAGCAGATTTCTCGTGTGTTCTCAAAAAGGAATTCTTTGTCCATTGCATTTGAATCATTCATACCCTTAATTCATTTAAACAAATGCTGAACATGAACTGGCATGAGGATGGGTGGCATTACGGGCTTAAGTGTAGTCAGTTGTATAAATACAAGAGCAGTAAGCACTAACCTTTGAGATTTTCACCTGTAGCCCAGAGTCTTCTCTTCCTGACACCTGTGCATGGATAAAAATAGGCTAAGGTTCAAAATAAGAAGTCCCAGAACTTCAGCAACTTACTACTGTCAAAATACTCGTGTTACTCAGTAAGAATGCTTACGGCAAGGTAACTCTGGAATGTATCCTCCATGAAACTGTTTGCAGGTTTAGGCTTCATACAAACTCAACACTCTAGGTTCTTACTTGCATTCTTGGGTGTAAAAATGAATAGATATTAGGCATCAGGTTTATACTTCAAGCCTAAAAGTTGCAACATCCGCTCGCTGCTGAGTCCAGCAGAACGTCCACATCTGACTTCCTCCTGTGTGCCTGGGAGGGAAAGTGGTGAAAAGCTCATCAGCCTTGCCAAGCGCAACTCCTCTGCTCACCGAATGCTTCTTTTATTTCTTTTTCCACACAGAGCACACTGTTGTTATGCAAACATTATCATTAAAAAAATCATGCAGTCGGACCTGGTGTGGTGGCCTAACGGCTGAAGTTCTCACCTTGAAAGCACCAGGATCCAATATAGATGCTGGTTTTAATCCCAGCAGCTCCACTTCCCATCCAGCTCCTTGCTTGTATCCTGGGAAAGCAGTTGAGGATGGCCCAAAGCCTTGGGATCCTGCTAGCGTGTGGGAGACCAGGAAGAGCTCCTGGCTCCTGGCTTCGGATCGGCTCAGCTCTGGCCATTGCGGTACTTGGGGAATGAACCAGTAGACTGAAAAGCTTCCTCTCTGTCTCTTCTCTGTATATCTGACTTTGCAATAAAAAATAAATAAATCTTATTAAAATCATGTAGTCACTATATCCCATTCACATTCCCCTACCCCCCCAAAAAAAGAAACATAATTTAATGTAAAATCTTTTGTCTAAGCTAATAAGAGTAGGTTTAGAATTTTTATCACCAAAACCTTACCCTATGAACACCATTTGAACAAAAAGGCATTTAGGGAATTTTTTCCTGTAATACCAACTATGTCTTGCAATTAATTACTGTCTTCCTAACATACATGCGCACACACACACACACACATTATAAAGGGCCTTCAGTCAACAAAACAATAAGATAAAAACAGGTCATGGATTTCCAATTTTTTAGCATCAATATAAGTGCACTATCTTGCTATAACATGTCTGAGCATGATTTAGTTTGAAAGACTAAGTAGGACAGTACATTAGTTTAGAAATTACTACTTGGAAGCAACAGGAATTCTGCTAAAACTGAAGCAAGAGAAACTGGCGAGGATCCAGCCCAGTACCCTAGCAACTGAAGCCCTCACCTTACACATGCTTGGATCCCATATAGGTGTGGTTTTGTGTCCCAGCATCCCTGCTTCCCATCCAGCTCCCTGCTTATGGTTCGGGAAAACAGCAGAGCATGGCACAAAGCCTTGACACCCTGGACCTGGCTTCACTTTCAGATCAGCTCAGTTTCAGCCTTTGTGGCCACTTTGGGAGTGAATCAGTGGATGGAAGATCTTTCTCTGTATCTCACCTTCTCTCTGTAAATCTGATTTTCCAACAAAAACAAATGTTAAAAGAGAGAGAGGGAAAGAAGAATGGTGAAAAATTAGTGATGTTATAAATGTTTATGGGTTCAAAAAATAACAAACAACCAAACCAAAAATTACAGGTTAAATCAAGGCAAACATGTGGTATCTAATCTTTTGGGATTCGCTCATTTCCCTTAGCATTATAGTTTCCAGTTGTGCCCATTTAGCCACAAAGAACTGCATTTTGTTTTTTTTAATAGCTGAGTAGTATTCCATGGAGTAGATGAACCAGAGTTTTCTTATCCAATCTTCTGTTGATGGGCATTTGGGTTGCTTCCATGTTTTTGCAATTACTGATTGTGCTGCAATGAACATAGGGATGCATGTTGGTTTGTCGTAAAACAGGTGTTTCGAAGAAGGGAACTTGCATTATTTTTAACATATTGTTTACCCAATACTATGTCAATTAATTCCATAATGTTGTATATTGATACTGAGGCCTTGTTGGGGCTTTTAACTGACCGGATCTTTACTCTGTTAGACCTATCTTCAGACCATAGAAGGTCTCCCCAAGAGGCCACTGAACTTATCTGGACAATAAGACGCTGAATTTTATGCTAGGCAAGTGTTTGCAAGCAATGAATCTCAACTGAACTTGAACTATGGTTATGCAACAAGGTGGAGGAATCCACCATTGGGGGAGGGGTATGGGAGGGGTGGGGGGAATCCCCAGTGCCTATAAAACTGTACTACATAATACAATGTAAGCAACAATAAAAATAAAAACAATAAAAAAAAAATAAAAATAAAATAATAAAATTGTAAAAAAAAAAAATGTTTATGGGGAAAATTCTCCCCAAAATTAGTTATTTATAAAAGAAAACTTTATGAAGACATAAAGTGGGGCAAATTATTTGGCCCAGCATTTAAGATGCAGGTTAAAATGCTGATGCTCTTTATTGTGTGGATTTAATTCTCATCATTTTCTCCTGATTCAAGTTTCTAACTCATCCTGGTCTCCAGCACTGATGCCTCAAGTAATTAATTGGGTTCCTGTAACCTATGTGAGAGACAGATTGAATTCCTACTTCCTGGCTTTGAGTACTCTCTCTTTTTATCTCTAAAATAAATAAATTAGACAGTCCAGGACAGCGCAAAGCCTAAAGACCCTGCACCTGTGTGGAAGACACAGAGGAAGCTCCTAGCTTCTGGCTTTTGACTGGTTCAGCTCTGGCCATTGCAGTCATTTGGAAAGTGAACCAACAAGCAAAGGATCTTTTTCTCTGCATCTTTTTCTCTTTGTATATCTGCCTTTCTATAAAAATAAAATAAAGTAAAATAAATCTTAAAAAAAATAAACAAGGGACAAGGTTCTGCTGCAGATAAAACTTCCAGCAATAAACCCTAAATGTCCGTTCTCTAAGAGAATGTTGTTTCATGCTGTAACTGAAAAGGATCATTAACTTAAAAGAAATCAATTCCAGTAGTATAAGCAGCTCAGTTCATCTTACCTAACTTTAACTGAAAAATTAAAGTGGAGCAAACTTTCTGCTTAATGGGTGCTAAGCATTTTCATCCAGGTCAACTGCTGCTAAAAGCTGAAATTTCAATGGAATTTTTCAACAAGTGAAATCAGGATCCTGAAGCATTTCTTTGAAGAATACCAGTATGATTCTAAAGATAAAATACCATCAAATCAATGCACCATGTGGAAGGGTCAGGTTAAAGAAAAGCTGGACTGGTCAAGGGTAAAGGTCATGGTTAGAGTTTTGAGGATGTTCAAAGCATTTTATCTGCTGACTTTGTAAAGACCCAAAGAACAATAATATCTGCTTAACAGGAGAATGTTTTGGGAAAGTTATCTGTGAGTTGTAGCAGAAAGGAAAGCAGAAAAGCTTCACCAGAGTCCTTCTCCAGAAGGTCAAGGTTTCAGACCATTTCTTTTGTTAAACGCCAGTAATTTTATAGAGTTTCCATGGGAAATCATTAAGCATCCACCTTACAGTTTTGATTCTGGTTTCTCAATCATAACGAATTTTTAAAGGACATACATGTTTGTGAAGTTAAAAAAAAAAGACTACTTTTATATGGTTACAATTCAGGATTAGTTTCTTAAGATGAACTAACTGGCTGTTATTAACATTTACAAAAGTGCCTTAAAATCACTAGAACTGATATTGAGAGGTAGTTTATGTTTTAGATATTTGTATTTTAACTCTGCTTTCCATGAACTTTTTTGAAATCCCTGCATTTAACTAAGATTTGCCTTCACATACTCAGATTTGACCCGTTTGGACTAGAACTCATTTGAAACAGTCTCCAGGGAGTTGAATATGCATTCAGGCCTGAGAACCAGTTCTCCAGTGGAAGGAGAAAAGACAGAAATTGTGTGCACAAGTAGCCACACTTTACAGATTGGACCTGGCTTATATTGGCACTGAAGTAGGATATTGTTTTACTTTTCATCCATTGAACTCTTTATCTAGTAGAGAATTAAGCCCCTGACTGTAACATAAACTCAAAATTTAATATCTCAGTCCTAGCATGATGACTTAGCAACTACATCCTTTTCTTGCAAGCACTAGAATCCCAAATGAATACTCTGTTTTTCCACTTCCAACCCAGCTTCCTGCTTGTGGCCTGGGGAAAAAGTAGAGGATGGCCTAAAGCTTTGGAATCTTGCAACTGTGTGGGAGATCTGGAAAAAGCTTCTGGCCCCATGGCTTCAGATCAGCTCAGCTCCACCATGGCTGCAATTTGAGGAATGAACCAGCAGATGGAAGAACTTTCTCTATGTATCTCCTTCGTTCTGTAAATCTGTCCTTTCCGTAAAAAATAAACAAATATTTACATTATAAATTATTTTCTCCCAACCTTACTTTGTAATTGTGTTCCTTTCATTTGCTTTCCTGTGTGCCAACCTGTCTTACTTGAGTAGCTGAGGACCCCACCACCAGAGTTAGAAAAAACCTGGCTCAAGAATTTTATTTAGTCCATTGCCGAATAAATAAAACTCTGTCGAAGCTAGATGCTCTAAAGATGACATTGTGTTTTTTCCTCTTTTGAAAAATAGATAAATAAATAAATGAACCTCTCCACTTATTCTTTATTAGCAATGTGCCATAAAGGAAAAAAATTAAGATGAAAATTCATCAAACAGATTGCTGTAAACCCTTAGGTACTATTTTCCCACATATCGTTGCCTCCTGCAATACATTTATCTTCTGAGACCTATACTCTCTTGGGCTCTCTCTGCACCAAACCTTGGCAACGGGAAACTGAAATCCTAACTGCAGTGAAGCTGGGAAGAGACCAGTGTTTCCCAGAAAAGCCCCCAAAGCCGCTGTACTGTGGCCCAACACTGCTGAGTAAGGGAGCTCAGAACAAGCCCAAACAGCAACATATTTTCCCAAATCATGTACAATACAAATAAAAAGCCTAATTATAGCTTTAAAGTAACTTGCATTTCAGAAACTATTAAATCATTCTTTCAAAACTAAAAATAATGGAAACAGACGATCTGGAAAAATATGTTCTATGAAACAATGACTCTGATTTGGATGAATGTGAAGAAGTGAAAGTTTCACCAATGGACCAGAATCAAAAGAGGTAAGGTTTTTGAAATTTGGACACATTGTCTTACTCAAAATAGAACACCCAGTGAACAATTGTGCATACAGATTTGTATCTAGTATAAATAAACAGAAACTCCTAGACATGAAAAAATAGTATTATATGCAATGTGGTTTTATATATACACATACATATACATACATACATATATATATATATATATAAAGATCTAAGCATTGGACTATGAGACAATGGTGTATGATTATCGTTGTGTCTGGTTGCTAAATGACTCTTATAATTTTGAAGAGTGCATTTCATTGTGCAGAAATTTTTCAGATTACCTGCTTCTAAACAGAAATTTATCAGTGTAGCAAGGCACTGATATTGACCTGACAACGCAAACTCGATCTAAGACCACTCTGTCACATTATATTTAATGTCAAGAATAACAGAAAAAAAATTAAAAGCCCACATGTGGTTATCTTGCAATATTGACTAGCTGTAAATATGGTCATTTGGGGATGTTTTCCTAAAGGTGTTTTCAATTTATGCTGTAAATCACAAACATAGATGGATTAAATCTGAACCACACTGGACACATACATAGATCCAGCATTTCTAAAAGCTGGGGCGTAAAGCTTATTTAGACTAATTGATGAATTATGCTAAGTAATTTTTCAAAGTACATTTATGTATTTCCATCTTTATAATACTTTTCTCTTTAATTATATCCTCATTACTTTCTTTTAAGCACCATATATTATTTTAAAGTAAACTGATTACAATCTGTAGGGGAAACAACACCAAGTAGCAAACACTATTGAATGACAATGTCATTTCTTCAGTTTGACTCCCAAGGAAGGTGGCCCTCTACAGGGAGAAGACAATTAAATGTAAAAGCCACAGGCTAATGAAGACAACAAACTGGTGCAGAACATATTATCTTCCTAAATTGTTTGTTTGCTTTTGGTGATTTGAATGTCAGTGTAAATCTGAAGTAGTGTGAAGGTACTTCTCTTTGCATGTCCATGTTTACGAAAAACAGTTATATATATTTTTGATAAATTACCAACCTCTATCATGTGGTGATGTTTTTCATTTTCAATGGCTGTTTGCATTGTTTACATTATCAAAAGGAACAGTAGTTAAGTATAATATTAGGCCTAAGAATGCTTCTGGATGCACAGAAGTAATGAGCTTCAGCTAAAACACCTATTAATAAAAAATAATTTATTTGGAAATGAGAACATGGTTTATGTGCCACTGATAAAAATTAGTTATTAATGTAGATATCAAATGCTTTTGCTTTGTGATACATAAATATTAAAACCACAAGCATGTTATATATCAGATCAGTAACTAATTGAGACATAATTAATCTTGCGTGCAAATTGTGGATCAAATTGTGTAAGATATGAAAAGTAAAGACACTGTTTTTGTTTTTATCCGAAAGATACATTGAAAGGTTAAGAGAATCACTTTTATGTTTTGTGTCCCAACTGAGAAAGTATATTCCTCACATGATATAAAGTAACATTGTCTTGTAAAACAGATTAAAATTGAACCCACTAAATTCAATGTCTGTAACACACACACAACTCTAACAATTGAAAATGTCAGTTAATAATCCCTTTTCTCCTGGTGACACAGCTTCAAATCCCTTCCTACAGGCTTAGAAAATTGAGGAAGAATTTACAGGCGAGAATTTATGTTAAGGCCCATGAATTGCTCTGTTATCAATTTGCCGATTGATTCCAACAAAAAGAATAAAAATGCAAAGAATAATTAAAATACTAATATAATCTACATCTGTAGTCTCCTATACCAGGAGAGAAAAGAAAATTAATGCAATCGCTTGTGTTAGTACCATTGGAATCCCTTTTTGCTTAAAGTTAGTATATTATGTGAAAATATATGCATTTAGATTTTCTTATTAAATGGCTTATTTAATTATTTGAAAAGCTGAATTATGAAGAAACAAAAAGCAAGAAAAACAGAGAGACAGATCTTGCTTTCACTTGTTCACTCCCCACATAGCCACAACAGCCAGAGCTAAGCCCAGAGCTCGGAGTGTCTTCCAGGTTTCCCATAATGGTGGCCGGAACCAAAACACTTGGTCCAACTTTTGCTGCCTTCCTAGCTCATTCCTAGCGGAGAGCAGATTGAAAGTGGAGCAGTAGGGACTTGAACAGACATGCAGGCAGAGGCTTAATGTGTTGTACCATAACACTGAAGCCATATAAAAAGTTTCACACCTATGAAAAGGTCAACATATTCATCTGTTACTAGTGGTTTGGTATGCATTGCCACAGGCAACAAGAAATTTACACTAGGGCTTTGGTTTTTCTTCAGCTTCTGTTTGTCTGGTTTCATTTTGTTGCACTCAGTAGTCTTCTGCTTCTTCACTGACTTCTGAAACACGCTGAAGGAAGTTGTTGTTTTCCACAATCAGAGTGAAATCTTTCCCTGTTCCGCTTGAACAATTCCTTTTCCTTTTCCAGACCTGCTTCCTGTTTACTCTTCTCTTAGGAAGACTGGAAATAATAATGCCTTTAATAAATCCTAGCAAAATGCACTCCAAGTGATGAAAGAGAAAGAACCAGGGATGAAAGAGGAGATCTAAAAGGAGAGGAGGGGGAGGACGGTGGAGAAGCGACGGAAGTCATCCACCCGTGCTCCCCCATGACTGATCCTCAGCTCTCTCTGCATTAGTATTGCAGATTTTTCCAAAATGGGTTCTAAATCAGGAAGTTCTACCGAACAAATTCAAGGTAGAAAGAGCTAAATTAGCATTTGTCTGGAAAATTCTACATGTTTCCTTTAATCTCACATATAGTCAGGTCCATATGCTAGATCTTGTTAAACTGAGCAGTCATCACGCTAAGAGTATGGCATGTAAACATTACATTGAATACTTCAAATTATTCTTCACAACCACTGTATAAGGTAGATCTCTTTAGTTTACGGATGAAGGCACTGAACTTTGGGAAGAGCTGGTTAAGTGCTACAATGGGGACTTAAACCTTAATCTTTCTGATTCTTTGTGCTATTGTTGAAACTTTTGCACTTTTAATAACTGTGAGAGGTAGATTAAGACTTCTTGTCTGAACTCTTGAAGAATGGTAGATTTTCTGCTTCCTACTTGTTGAATTCTTTCTTTATTCAGTGTGGGAAAGGGAGCTAAGCTTACAATTATAAAATAAACTGAACGTATGCCATTGTAGAAATTGAAAGAAAAAGATAAGAGAGGAAAGAGGTGGAAAGTATTATGCTCCAAGGTCTGTATATATGAAATACATGAAATTTGCTCACCTTACATAAACAAAGCATTTTTTTAAACAATTAGGTAAAACTAAAGGGGAAAATAAATGCTTATAACCACTTGGACATGTGTGGGACAGTTGTTCAGTTTGTTGGCCACCCTTCAGTGTGACCCTGCATAGACGGCACAGCTGGCTTTAATTTTTCCTGAATGGATTTGCTCCATCCCACGTGTACGACCTTGTTTGATGCTCATGATGTGCTCTGGTCCTGTGGCCCTGTACACTGCATTCATTCCCTTCACTTCCACTGAGTGCTCTAGTAATGAGCATGCTGGTTTAAATAACTAGCTGCATATTATTATACTTACATGCTTGTAAAAAAAAAAGACAAAATCATATGCCATTGGTAACCTGCAAATTAAAGCTATTTAAATTGAAGATATGCTCTTTCATTGTCTGCTGTTTGCCCCTTATGTGGGAATCAATGAGAGAAGTTGTGAATTCAAGTTGCTGTAGATGCTGTAGCACTCTGATATGCTAATGATTGACTCAAATGTCATTGCTAAGCAAGGCCCTATCTAGTACAGGTATAGAACTGAATTTCCTCTCTGCACCTGTGCAGATGAAACATACCTTCACTCAGAGAAACAGATATGGCTAAAATCACAAGAATAAGACTGAACACATTATTTAAAATTGGATGATAGAGAAAATGGTTGTTTTCATCATTGCTCTATTGTGGTATATAGAATATATTCTCTTCAAGATCAAAAAAAGAGGCAATTGCATCACTTCTCTGCCAAATAAACCCTCTATTTGCATCCATTATTCCCCCTTGGCTAACTCTTTCAGGTCATTTGATTGTTCTGGCACAATAACTTCCCAACTGAGAAATATAATTGTTACAGCAGAGAAAACTTCTAAACCTTATAGTGTGCTTTGTCTCAGCAAAAACATAGCAAATTTATAATTAAAGTGAATTAAACAATTTTGCTAGGATGGATAATGACAATTGATAACTACAGACACATATATTTAGACAAACATAAGAAGTAAATTGAGTATGCCATTACTTCACTTTGGAAATTAAAAAAATAATAGATTACTCATAAAACTATCCAGGAACACAGAAAAATGATCATGTTGGAAATTTTAACTGTGAAAAGTGATGCAATTAAATATAATTGGACACTCACTCTGAACAGCAAGATGATACTCAGGGCAATCAAGAATAGATTCAGAGCTGGAAGGGAAAAATTGAAGAAATCACCATCAACAGTCATATTTTTAAAAGTGTAGTCAAGCAGTGCACATTACTACTTTGAAGCAAAATTACTTTAACAATTTCATTTGGCCCATAAATGAGTTCTTTTCTTCTCTAAATCTCTATAGAATCTCAGGACTTCCCGAAGCTATTTGTGCTCCTTAGAACAAAGGGCTGTTAGACTCGAGCCTAAAAGGTGCACGGAGGTCTTCCGAAATGCACCTTTGTTCCTGTATTCATCAGTTCAACTAACTGTAATTCACTCTTACCAAGCATCCAGTCACAGGGAACAAAGGGTGTGCGATCCCTGCCCTCAAGTTATCAATTGCACAACTATATCATACCAATACATTACACGTAGGGGTACATGCATGTCGGATTGATGAGAACTCTTTGTATAACAGTACAACTTCTGTCAATCGAAAGATCTTTTGAAACAAAAAAGAACTTCAGGTGCTATTGATGACTAGCCAAAGATAAAGGAAAGAAAATAAATGGTTGTTCAAAATACATGTTGTATGAGGACTCTTCCCAGAAGAGTCCAAACTGCCTGGAATTATTAGGAAATTCATTTTAATTTAACTTTTTTAAAGAATAAAAACTTACCATGAGAGATCAGGCCAAGGGCAATCCATAGCTGAAAGATCAACAAGGGGAGAAAATGCAAGAAAAAAATCTTATTACCTTGTGTTTAATTATCCAAGCAAGATTAGACTCTGTGCATTAAGGATCACAAGAGAACAAATGCCAAAGTAAATGTACACATGACAATTTGGACACTTCAATATTCAGTGACAAGAGGAGGGTTTGCCAAAATTTCCCCTCAGAAATGTAATCTATACATGCTTTGTTTGCATCGGTTAAAAGACGTAAGAATTCATCTACTGAAAATCATCTCTTCCACATATGATGTGGGGAAATTAGAGATGAAGATGCATCTCTTGGTTGACATTTTTACAGGGTTTTTTTTTTTGCCCTTTTTTCAAAGTCCAAATAAAGTTTAAGGGGAAAATGGATTTGTTCAAAACAGAGGCCGTGAAGCAGGCTGCCTAGATTTGAATACAGGTTCTGCCACTTATTATTATTACCTGAGAAAATCTTTCTAAGTCCTAAAGTCTCAATCCATAAAGCAAGAATAATGATACTATCAGGCTTAAAAGTTGCTGTAAATAAATGTGGTCAAGCTTAAATGTGCTCTGTAGTTTCTGGCACTGAGTAACCATGTAGAGTTATGATTTGAGTTTCTGCAAGTAAATTATAATTAAGATTCAATCACTTACATACATGTACATTCTAAAAGAAAGAGAGAGAATTGCATATTATCCTAAAAAAAGTAATCATAATCAGCTAATACACAACCAGGTCTTACCTTTGATACCAGCCCTAAAACATCAATTCAATGCTCATTTGTCACACCATAGAAATGTGGGCTGAAACAAACCAAAAGGTTTTAGAACACTATTTCCCAACACGAACTCATCAGCATTACATCCTGACATTGATGTCTTCCTGTGTTAATAATTAAGACAAATGACAAGGCAGATCCCTATAATGTGACCTTAAATAAGACATGTGCCGTACCTTTCAAAGTGTATTTTCTGGGTCCAGTGCAATAGCTTAGTGGCTAAATTCTTCACCTTGCATGTGCCAGGATCCAATATGGGCACTGGTTCCTGTCTCAACTTGCCCATTTCCCATCCAGTTCCTTGCCTGAGTCCTGGGAAACCAGTGGAGGATGCCTCAAGGCCTTGGGACCCTACACCCGTGTAGGAGACCCAGAAGAAGCTCCTCGCTCCTGATTTCAGATTGGCTCAGCTCTAGCCTTTGCAGCTACTTGGAGAGTAAATTGTCAGATGGAAGATCTTTCTCTCTTGTCTTCTTCTCTCTGTATATCTGACTCTCCGATAGAAATAAATAAATCTGTGTGTGTGTGTGTGTGTGTGTGTGTGTTTTCCCTCTAGGAATACATCTAGTGTCAACACTTTCTACCCTTAATAGTTCAGTTGTTTTTTTTCTGTTGTGTGCATTCTTGTAATTCATTTGTCATCATAAGGACATATGAACCCTTAGATGTAATTGCAGCCTTCAGATACCCCTTCGCAGAACTACTGGTGCCCCCTATTTACACTACCCCAAACTCTTTTTTGTGTCCTATTCCTAGACTGATCTTCCAGACTGTAATCCTCCCAGTCATCCAACAGTTCCCTTACTCGTTTGCACAATATTCAAAATGGAAAATCAATAATAAAAAATTCCACTGAGATATTTTTCTGAATAAGCAAGAATCTGTACAGACATGAAGAACTGATGCTACGGTGTGCAACATTTAGCCTTCAGTACTGACACTTCTGACATCTGAATCCCATTTCAGAATTGGGGTTCTTTGAATTCCACTTCCCTTCCGAGTTCCTACAAATACACTGGGGGAAGCAGCAGAGGACAGATCAGGTGCTTGGGCTGCTGCCATCCATTTGGTGTACGCGAATGGAATTCCTGGCTCTGGCTTCAACTTGATAACACCTGACAGTTGTGGTCATTTGGAAAGCAAACAGGTACATGGACAATTTTATATCTCCCTCTCTCCCTCTCCCCCTTCCCTCTGCTTTTCAAATAAAAAAATATTTTAAATATGTATTGTTTATCATTTCCCATATATATATGTAGAGTCAAAGGAAAGAAGACGTAATGGAGAGGAAGACATCAACAGCATTTTTGTGTTTAATATTATCAATAGTCAGAATTGCATCCTTTATGCCAAAGCAGTGACTATACATTATCTTTGTCTATGATTCAAAGCAAAACTTTGCTTTGCATATTAACTTAAAACACAGATTCATTCTAAAATTTTAATCCACACTATATGCACAGGCTTAATATGCCACTAATCATTATATTCAACAGGTAAAAACTAGGAAGTTTGACATTCCACAGTGTTATCTATCAAATGTATAGAGTCAAAATCCTAACACTGAGTTACCTCTATAAAGTGAAAATATTTGATAACAAACTTCAGAAATTATTATAATAATAGAAGTAAGATAATGTAAATGTGTAATATATTACATTGGTCGTTTCAATTTTAGATGATTTGGCAAAAACTGTAGCAGATATATCGGTCATAGATTTGGAAAAAAGTTTCAATCTAAGAAAACCCTT
Source organism: Ochotona curzoniae (assembly GCF_017591425.1). NCBI lineage: Eukaryota > Metazoa > Chordata > Mammalia > Lagomorpha > Ochotonidae > Ochotona > Ochotona curzoniae. Next base: position 47,897,872 of record NW_024467119.1, read on the forward strand.
ACAAGAAAGCTGCTTTTCTAATTATTAGATTCTATAGATGATGATAAATATTTCAAAAACAGATTTAGGACAGAAAAATTGACATCAAACTATGTACTAGTGAGCAACCATGCATGACTACAGCTTTACCTAAGCATCAATTTCCCATTAACCTTTCGAACTTCATACAGTTTACATGATGAATACACACTTTTTAAAATGATTTATTTATTTACTTACTTATTTATTAAAAATACAAAGAAAAGGAGAGACACAGAGAGAAAGATCTTCCATCCACTGGTTCACCACCCAAACGGATGCAATAGCCAGAACTGAGCCAATTCGAAACCAATAGCTCCGTCCAGGTCTCCCACTTGGTGCATTGTCCTAAGATCTTGAGCCATTCTCCACCAATTTCCCAAATCATAAGCAGGGAGTTGGTTGGGAAGTTGAACAGCCAGGTTAAGAACTAGTGCTCAACTTCTGTACAGCAAGGGAAACAATCAACAAAGTAAAAAAGCAACCCACAGAGTGGGAGAAGATCTTTGCACACGATATAGGCGATAGGGGGCTAATTTCCAGGATATACAAAGAACTTCAAAACAACCAAAAAACCAAAACAAACAAGCCACTCAAGAAATGGGCACGGGAAATGGGCAAACATTTCACAAAGGAACAAGTCCAAATGGCAAACAAACATATGAAAAAATGTTCCAGCTCCCTAGCAATAAGGGAAATCCAAATTAAAACATCGATGAGGTACCACCTAACACCAGTAAGATTGGCCCACATAAACAAGAACACCAACGACGCTTGCTGGCGAGGATGCGGGGAAAAAGGAACCCTACTCCACTGCTGGTGGAGCTGCAAATTGGTACAGCCTTTATGGAAATCAGTCTGGAGAACACTCAAACAACTCAAAATCTGCATACCATATGACCCAGCAATAGCACTCCTAGGAATATATCCAAAACACCTGTTTTACGACAAACCAACATGCATCCCCATGTTCATTGCAGCACAATCAGTAATTGCGAAAACATGGAAGCAACCGAAATGCCCATCAGCAGAAGATTGGATAAGAAAGCTTTGGTTCATCTACTCCATGGAATACTACTCAGCTATTAAAAAAAACAAAATGCAGTTCTTTGTGGCTAAATGGGCACAACTGGAAACTATAATGCTAAGGGAAATGAGCGAATCCCAAAAGATTAGATACCACATGTTTGCCTTGATTTAACCTGTAATTTTTTGTTTGGTTGTTTGTTATTTTCCGAACCTGTCATTGATACTGTCTCAACCCAGATGTTTCGAAGAAGGGAACTTGCATTATTTTTAACATATTGTTTACCCAATACTATGTCAATTAATTCCATAATGTTGTATAATGATACTGAGGCCTTGTTGGGGCTTTTAACTGACTGGATCTTTACTCTGTTAGACCTATCTTCAGACCATAGAAGGTCTCCCCAAGAGGCCACTGAACTTATCTGGACAATAAGACGCTGAACTTTATGCTAGGCATGTGTTTGCAAGCAATGAATCTCAACTGAACTTGAACTATGGTTATGCAACAAGGTGGAGGAATCCACCATGGGGGGAGGGGTATGGGAGGGGTGGGGGGGATCCCCAGCGCCTATAAAACTGTACTACATAATATAATGTAAGCAACAATAAAAAAAAAAAAAAAAAGAACTAGTGCTCAAAATGAATGCTGACGTCTACAGGTGGAGGATTAGTCTATTGAGCCACCACGTCAGCCCCTTCAGCATATGATTTTTTTAACTTCTTCTTTTATTATTATTATTATTATTTTATGGTACAATTCCATAGGCCCTGGGATTTCCCTTATCCCTTGCCCAAGTCCCCTCCCACAGCTGAATTCCCCTATATTATTACTATACTATAGTTATTCATAAACAGTCATATATCTATCATTACTGGTATTGACAATGGCAGAGTCCAGCATTCTATTGTCAAGACATGGTTAATAGTGTCATTGGGTATGTTATCCTGGGCCAACAATTTTTTGCTTTTAAAATCTGGAATATCCCACTCCTTTCTCTTCTGGCCTGTAGAGTTTCCTGTGAGAGGTCTCTGGTGAATTTAATTGGCATTCCTTTATATGTCAGTTGAATTTTTTCACGTGCACATTTAAGGATCTTTTTCTTAGGTTCGATTGTATTAACTCTTCCTCAATGGTTATGATTAACTGTTCTCCTTGCCATCACTAGAAGCTCATTTCCTCCCTCAAAGCCACATATTACAAAACATATTACCCCTCCATTGCTCCAGTTACCTAGAATTCAAAAAAACAAAATCTAAATATCCTTGCAAAGTCTTTGTGATGTAGTCCCGAATATACTGAGCAGCGGTGATAAGAAGCAAGCCATCAAAATACTAGAAGCATTGGTAAACTGATAACTGACCAGATAATACCTTTACAGTTTTACAGAGTTTGAGTCCAAACATCCCATGCTGCACTTCACACAACTGCACTTCTCTTTACAGATGTAGAACCTGAAGCTTGGGGAAAAGGAAAGCCTTACCCAGAGTCAGATAGCTGATAACGATGAACAGACTGGGAACTGAACCCAGACAGGCCAATTCTGGAACCTGTGAGATTAAGCACTCTGCTCTGGCCTACATTGCAAGGTAGTGATACATCACTACCACCCATACTATCAAGGTTTAATAATGATGCTGATAGACCTTAGATTGACCACTTTGATCTCTGTAACCCAGCTGAGAAGTAGTAATCAGTAATGTCATCCTTGGGCTGAGGATTGAACATATTCTGACAAAGGTAGATAATGCAAAATGCAAATGAATGTGCAAGAAACACTTGTTTTGAATGTGCTGGCATGCCTTTACTAGTTCAAGGAAGATATTCAATTTACAGTATTCCCTTTCCTCAACCATTGCTGGTTAGTCCTCCCTTGCATAGCCTTTCCCTCATAATGCAAGCTGTTATAAAAAAAAATTACATTGTGAAGCCTGAAATATCGTCCAGTTGAAAGGAGAGTATCCAGCAGGGTTCTTTTTATATATGTTTGAGAGTTTAATCATGTGCTGCTGGGTAGATGTTTGGCCTGTGAAGGTTACACAGTAGTCTCTTAAATAGACTATAAAAGTGCTCCTGAAGAGGGAGAGATCACAAGAGCAGTGAAGCTTCCAAGCTGGGCAATTATTTCAGCAAATCTCCATAGTGAGGCGTTCAATCACATGACCCTTTTCATATCCCTGCGTCTATTAATTGGGAACAAATAATGTCACTTAGGAAAAATAGCTCCTTCAGTTTTCTTCCTCCCTGCATCTTAGCTGAAAGGAAAGCTATTATACGCTTGTGGTCCATCAAGAGAACGAAAATGAAAGCAGCTTTCGAAATTTCACCCGTACACACACAATGGTACTGCATTTGATTACAGAATGTCCAGAAGAATAAAATTTTATTGTTTTCAGCTTCCTTGGAACTGTTTTTTTCTCTCTAATTTTTGAAATTTGTCAAATATTCAATATCTAGAAAACTCTTTGGATCTCTGTGCTGGACATGTGGGTCATAATATATTTTTGTCTTCAAAATATCCCCCGTGGGGATGTTAGCAAAAGTTATCTGATCCCAGACGCCAGTGAAACATTAGATAATGCCCCTGAAAAACCAACTTGGCCAAGATGGGCAGTCCAGTATTAAAAATCACACTGAGATTTTCATCATGTTCATTTATGGTGTGCCTGTGACTAAGCAAAATTTCAAGATGTTCCCTGAGAATGGTCAGTTTGGTGGCATTTGTCAGGCAAGCTATATTACTGTTTTGATATAGATGGCTCTCTAGATGAAAGCAAGATGTCCGTAAATCACAGAACAGATGAAATTAAAGACACAGTGAGCAAACATGGCCACAAACAGCAAAAAATACTATGATTCTTTTCCTCAGTTCCTCAGCTCATTACAGATACATCCTTTGTAATTCTGCCCCCCTTAATTCTAGCAGCTTCGAAAAGAGCTATAGCAATGAGAATGAGAAGAAAGGTGGGTTCAGCACCACGGTTCTGCCGAACCGGGTGAGAGTTTGCAAACGCTTCCCTGTGAGATGCCTGATAACCTTTCAGGCCAGCTTGTAGGACATCAGCACATAATGAAAGAAAATCATCTGCAATCAGGAATTTCATCTTAAAAAATGCTGAACATTTCATTTTTAATGAAAACAGATAAATTATATTACTATGCTAGTTGCTAACACTCTCATTTTCACCTTGCATTGTATATTTATGGCTATTCGTTTTATTACACTCAGCACTACCAAGGGAATCTAATCTATTGTTGTTGTCTTGCTATCATACGGAACTTCGCTTGACATCAAGGAATAGATACTGAAGGACACTGTCAGATTACCATCAAATGTCAGCCATCGGGAACTTGAGCACATTACTATTAATTTGCATATGAGATATTAATCTGATCAAATACTTTTATCTGATTTCTGCTTTCTTTAGTTTTTGTTGTTATTGTTGCTGAAAAGTGGGACATGGCTTGCAAATTTTTCATTCTTCCTTTTATACATGCATATATTCTGCTTTCTCAGTGCAAATTAAAATCTAAATACATATGGGAACTTCATAATTTTTTTCAAATTTATTTGTTTGTTTCCAAATAAAACTTTGCATCACAACATAGCCCTTGTGTAGAAAAACTAGGCAATAGTGATGAAGAAATTAGTGAAAAGTTGTTTCTTTAACCTTTTTATGTTGACATACCCTACCAGCCTGATAGGAAGTTTTATTTGTTCAAAGTGCAAGTATGGCATTTTTTAAAAAAATTGTAGTAAAAACATGTGATACACTTTTAAGTTAATTTTCAAATAAAGTATTTTTCTTTTCATTGTTAATTGCTTAAAATTTATTAGTGGTAAATCTTTATAGAAGCAGTATTTTGTTACTTGGAAAAGTTCAAAAGGACAGACCATAAGGTAGCGGAAATCAGGGTTTGGATTCCAGCAAACTGGAGCTCACAAAGAATATGCAATTTATGGAAATTTCTCTGTTTTGAAATTCACTATCCCCTTGTCCTGACAAATTAATGCCAATATCTGCCTTATAAAATGGTCACAAAATCCAAAATACTTATTGATACATATTCAATAGGATGCCAGTGTTATGGATACTGTCTTAATCCATTGTACTTCAGCACCTGCCCCTGGAGTACACTCTGAGTCACACATGGCGATGACTCTAGCTTGGCTTTTCTTTCCTTCAGTATCACTTTGGCTATTATGGTTCTTTTGTGATTCAATAGAAAGTTTAGGATAGTTTTTCTTAACTCTGTAAAGAATGTCATTGGTATTGTTATAAAAATTTCATAAGCAAGGAATATCTTTCCATTTCGGGTGAGGGGTGGTACTTGATGATTTTTAATCAATGTCTTAGAATTTTCATTGTAGAGATTTTTCACTTCTTCAGTTAAATGTATTTGTAAATATTTTATTTTTCTGTGGCTATCATTAAGTGAACTTCTTTGTTCATTTCTCCTTTTACGAATACATCATTTTAAACTTGCTTTTTATGCATTTGTTTTATAACCTACAACTACTGAATTGGTTTTCTCAGTTCTGACACCTTATTGGTGAGAGGTTCAGGTTTTTCTGTTTACAACATCATGTTCCCAGTAAACATGGATACATTTGTTTCTTTTCCAATTTTGATATCCTCTATTTCTTTCTCCTCCCCAATTGTTCCTGCGAATTCTTCCAGGAGTGTGTTGAATAAGATGGTCACAGTGGCTATCAATTTCACTCATATATGAGGAATTTTTGTGCTCTGTGTATTAGTTACTACTTTAGGAAACCCATATATTTGCATTTTTGGCTCTGGCTTATTTCATTAATCATAATGGTCAGTTGCTTTCATTTTATTTTGAAAGAGAGGATTTCATTGAATGAAAACTTTTAATTTCCACCTCAATCTCTATTTCTGCTTAATTTTCCATATTTTACTGTTTCAATGTTTCCGTTTATCCATTTCCTTGAGGTCCTCCTGTTTGCTATGATATAACTCTTACCCACTTTCTTATCCTTTGCATTTCAGTAGTGTCAGATGTAATATCATTTTAATCATCTCTGATTTTACTTGTTTTTTCATTTCTTAGAGAACAAATTTGTTTTACTTATTTGTTCAAAATAATAGCTTTTTGTTTTATTGATCATTTGTATTTTTTAGTTTCAAATTCATTAATGTCTGCAATGACCTTTACTATTTATCAGCTCCTTCAGATTTTAGCCACAATGGCCACAACTGAGCCAATCCAAAACCAGAAGACAGGAGCTTCTTCTGCATTTCCCTTGCACGTGCAGAATCGCATTCTCCACCCTCTTCCCAGGCCACAAGCAGGCAGTGGGTGGGAAGAGAAGCAGCCGGGACATGAACCAGTGCCCATATGGAATCTTGGTGCATGCAAGGCAAGGATTTAGGCACTGACCCATCGTGTTGGGCCCATTATTATCCATTTTGACACTGTTTCCATTTTATCCACATATTTTGATATATTGTGCTTTCATTTATATTTCTTTCAAGAAAGCTATTGACTTAGGGACCAATGTTATAGCATAGCAGGGAAAGGTGTCACCTGCAATGCTGGCATCCTGTATGAGTGCCAGTTTGAGTCCCAGAGAATCTGCTTTCTATCTGGATCCCTATTAATGGCTTGAGAAACACAGAAGAAGATGACTCAAGGAATTCGTTCCCTACCACTCACCTGGTAGATGTGGGTAAGGCTCCTGATGGCCAGCTTAAATAGAACCTGTCCCTGACTATTATGGTCATCTGGGGAGGGAACCAACAGGTGGAAGACCTCTGTCTGCCTTTCCAATACATATTGCTTTTTATTTTAAATATTTGTTGATTTCCTTTTTTAATTTCTTCAATGATTCATTTATCATTTAGTGGGATGTTTTCTGGTTATCATATGCAGTGAATGTTCTATTATTTTATAGATTTCTATTCTGAGAATATACCTGCTATGATTACAAACTTTTAAAATGTATTGAAACCTAGGTTGTGACTCAGTATGTGGTCTAACCTAGAAAATATTCATGCACTGATAAGAATATATAGGTGCTAGGTGAAATGTTCTAATTTCCTTTACCTAATGTGTTAGGTTCTTTTGCTCAATGGCATAGTTCAATGTCAATGTATTTATGTTGATTTTATGTTCAAATGTATTTGTCCATTGATGAAAATGTGGTGTTGAAGTCATCCACTGATAAGAATATGATTTCAATCAATTATCAAAATATAATGTGTTTATTTGATTTTATAATTTCAGAATTAAAGTCTGCATTATCTGATATAAGAATAGCTAAGTCTACTTGGTTTTGTTTGTTTGTTGTTTGCTTTTTGTTGTTGTTGCTTCTAAATTTCTTTTCTGCATGTTCCAGACCTTCACTTTCAGTCCATGAGTATCTTTATTTGTGAAATGGATTTCCTGTAGTCAGTGTATTGTGGGGTCTTGAATTTTTATGCACTCACACAACACAAATAGTTTGCCTGGATAATTTAATCAATTTGCATTCAAAGTTAGTTTTCATATGTAAGATACAATATCTGTAATTGTCTTGATTGATTAATGATTATAGCTTATAATCCTTAGCTGATGTAACCAGTGGTCAGGCACTTCATAATTTCTTACTATCTTGACACAAAGACTCCCTCCTTGAAGTCAGCAGCTCTGTGCAGGAAGCTTCAGCAGCGTGCCTAGCCTCATGAAGTCTCTGTTCTGTTGTATCACATCCCCACTGAAAATTTCTTTCAGTACACAAGAAACAAGACCCTCCTGATGTTACATTCTACTGAAGCTGAAGTTAATGTGGCTTCTCACTATTCATTCATTTACCTCTTAATTTCACATTTCCCACTAAACATCCAAACCAAATACTCCCATTGACTCAACTGCTATGTGTATATGTAAAATATATATCACCAATTTATATTTTCTGAGCTCCAGACCCAGAATGTTAACTGTCTATAGAACACTGATCCTCTAGGGACCACAGATACCTTAAGCCAACACAAAAGATTGTGTTCATGTTTCTTTGTTGAAATTAGTTTTACAGGCTCTGTTACACTTCTTGCTTACGTTTCCTGGCAGAAATCTGTGATCCAGCCAAAATGCATTCTTCTTTTGATTCTGTTTGGCCTCTACCACTACTTTCTTCAGGATCTTATCAGCCCTTACTGGAACCACTGTTTCAGCCTCAAAAGCTCTTTCTTTTTATACTTTCTTTTCGGCAACTAATTTTTTCAACTTTGTTAGTATGATTTTTTACTTTCTAGCTTAAAAATGATTTGCTATGAAGTGCTCCAAGATATGGATTAATAATCTTCATAATTAATTTTCATAATAATTTAATAGTAGTGACATCCTAGTATTTTACATTTTGTAGAATATAATAATATTCCCTTTTGTGCCGAACTTTAAGATATTTGCCTACCTGAATGACCATTTCCCTAGTCATCTTGAATAAAATACTGATCTTTATAGACTCAGTTCAGTTATCTCATTTTTTTGAGAATTTTTCTACTTTAACTCTCTTGTGTACTTTCTGTGCATCATTTTTGTACAGAGATAAATTTGTACACTTGTTAATATATCTATACTTACTGAACTGGAAACTATTTAAGGACAAGATGTTTATCTTGCTACCTCTGACTATACCAACCTATGTGATTGCGTAACAATATAGCCTACCCACAGCTTAATACAACGGCTCAATTTTCAATTCATACAAATACAATGCTTCAATTTAGCCTACTCCACCCTAAATCTTTTGTCATGCAGCTTAGGTTTACCTAAATTTATTTCTTCTGCTTTCCTTATTTTTTCCTCATATATTTAGGCATAATTCCTAAATAATCATCTTTTTAAAATAACAGACAATTGTAATTTCAGTTCTTTTGAATTTCTTGTAACACTTGAATAGCTATGTCTGCCTTAGTCTAAACATTTCTTTACTGCAAACAGTGGATTAGCTTCTTACCCTGGCAGCCAGAATACTGATGTCTTCCCTGACATCTATTTCACTCACAGTAGTACAACCAAGGCATATGGGACAATTTTATAGTCCTTGTTCTGGTGACAAAAATTGTATTTATTTTCTTGTTTAGTATTTTTTTCTGGATATACTCTAATTGATCGGTTTTCCACTTAAAGTTTATCACTTTCCTTGGGCAATCTAGACATGACATTATAAAATAGAATTTCTGCTTTTTGAAAGAACTGGCATTTATTGAATACCTACAAAGTCCTAGACAGTGTTCAGCATAGCTTATTGAATGGGTGTGGTGGAGTAGGAGAGCATCGAGTCAGGTAAGTTAAGGGGAGAAAAGAGGGGGCAGAGGGAGAGGAGGGAGAGAGAGAGAGAGAGAAAGATTCCTCCATAATTAAGGAAACTAAATTTGCCTATGAGGTACTGATCCTATTTTGTAGTAATTACTTAATCTTGCCATTTGCAGTCATGCTCATTTATGAATGAAAGCATACACATATTTAAGCTACTATTTAATGAATTAATGTGTTATTTAGATCGGTGCTTAAAATTCTATGATTTTTTTCTCCAATTCTCAAATGTTTTCCCCTACCTGTTTCGATTTCCAAATCTCCTTAGCTCATTTGTGCCAGAACCTGGGAAAAGCAAGGGCATTATGGAAGTGCCACTGCTGGCTGAGCACACATTGGCATAATTGTAGGTATTGTGGCACTTTTTCACAATCACCTCCTCCTCCCGCTGGGGCAGGTTCCTTACAGTCTCTCCTGGCATGGATATTTTCTGAGATCGGCTTTCATTTTGTGGCCAGGAGAGTGACCTTCAAGTGTCCACATAAGTTTTCGTGCGGTTTACTGACTTGGGTAATTCTCCAGGAGCCTGGATGAAGCTCCTGTTTGATCATCAATGAGTGACTTTATCCATTTCTCAGCTAATGCAGTCTTAAGCATGCTGGGTTGATATACCAAATTATGTTCCTATTGCAGCCTGCTGAGATTTTTTTCTCAAAAGGACCTAAAAATAAATGTATTATTCCTCACAGTTTCCTATCATGTACAAATAATAATTGAAATAAAATCCCAATTGAAAAGGTTGAATATTGTTCAGAACAGACTATAGCTCCAAGACTTCACTTGAGATATAATTCCGTGTTGAAAACTCATTAAATGTTTAATCTTTGCATCAGAATCATCAACTAATTACAATTTTACCTAATTCTGTTGCTATTCATGCTCCGTTCTTCTATCTCATGAAAAGGAGGTTATCAAAAGTTCTTGTTAGCACATTGCAGGAAATTAAGTTTGATCTGTCTATAATATTCTCTGGTAATCTTTATAAGCAAGAACTAGAAAGGAAGAAGTCAAATAATAGAAGAAGGAAAGAAAAGAGGGAGGCAGGAAAGGAGATGGTGAAAAGGTAAAGAAATTGCTTGAAATGAGACAGAATAAAGAAATTCCTGTTCTTCAGCTTTCCTCAATTCCCCTGTATATATGCAAATCAAGAATGTTATACACCTTTGTAAAATTAGAGAATTTTTCATGATTTTTAAAGGATTCACACCTCTTTTTCTAAAGTCTTATCTAAAATAAACATAGAGCATTCGTGCTCTGACCGGGGTCTCAGATGTCCAGACTCTCCTTACACTGATGCTCTCTGGCCTACACTCCACTGCCCTGTGCATATTGTTCTTCTAACCTTTGCTAACACTCCCAAGGACATGCGAAACCACAGGAAATAGAGAGAAAAAATATTGTGAAACTCCTAGTAAAAAGGTGTTCCTCTGGATTTTTTTTTTTTTAAGTTCACCAATTTTCAGTATAGCTACTCTGTCCTCTTTTTTTTTTTTTTTTAAACTAGGACGTTATCTTCTGCCACACATTTTCTGACATTCTGTCCATTCCCCGCGAGTTCTCAGCACATATTAGCAGTAGACATGCAGACATTTCTTGCCCAGGTTCCCTCAGAACCTATGATGAAATTTGTCTGGATCATTTCAAACAGCAAGCCCAGTCCATAAACTGTCTGCCCCCTCTTGAAGATCAATTCCCACTTGGCAATAACTGCTCTGTCCTCTCTTGTTGAAAGGTCATTTTCTTTGACAAAGTGGCTAAAATCCAATCAGAAAGAAGGAATTCTGCTTTCCCCTGTTGTCTGTAACACACTGCCATCTGTGTCAAACAGCAGGCCTACGGATATTTTAGCTCGCTCTTTGCTCTTACCCTGTCTGAAAAAAAGTATTTGCTAACCTTTTCCTTTTTAGATATCCACATTTCATTCAGAGTTATGGATTTAAGGATGCAATTGCTACAGGTTCACAGATTGTAATGCCAGTTTCCAGTCATGTCAGCTGATTTCCATCTTTTGGACATGGCAAATTCCACTTTCAATCAATAGACATATTACCTATTCATGCTATTCATGCTCCATTCTTCTATCTCATGAAAAGAAGGTTATCAAAAGTAAGGGTCAGAATGTGTTCTTCATAGGAAGCATAAAATCATGATTCCTCTTTCCTTCATCCCAACTTCCACCATCACCCAATGTTTATGAAGCTGAAATGTATGTTTCACAGCTCTCAGTTCTTACCAAATCACTTTTTCGGAGTGCTAAGACATGATGTTGCATACAAATCTTCACTCTTAGGCATTATGATTGGACTTCCTAGGCTTTCCACAGCACATGTGACATTTGATGCCCGGTGTTCCCCTTCTTTAGTTATAAACATCTGCACCCACTCTCTCCATATATCTAATCATCATTATTTGAAAATTGTTATTAAGAGAATTAGTTCCAACTATCATGAACTATCATTTGTGATCATTGCCGTGGGTTGAATAGTTTAACTGCAAAGCTAATGGATCAAATCTTTAACCCCCACTACCTCAGAAGATGATCTTAATGAGAGATGGTGTCATTGTAAATATAATTATGATGAAATAGTACAGGATTAAGATGGGCCTCTTGTCATTATGACTGAAGACTTAGAAGGAGGGGAAACTGACAAAAAGACACACAGAGAACGATGGCCATGTAACAACACAGGTAGAAATTAAGTGATTTACCAAGAAAGTAACAAATACCAACAATGGCCAACAAACCACCAAAACGTGGGGAAAGGAGTGGAACAGATTCCTCTTTACCCTCCTCAAAAGGAGCCCTCCCTGCAGTGTTTTTGTCTTGTACTTCCAGTCTCCAGAATTGTGACTATGGGACTCTGGGTTAAGGGCCTCTGGATCTCTACATTGCTCTACACTTCAGCTTTCACAGAAGGATACAGCCAACTATTAACAGATAAAATGATTTTTAGAAAAACTTTACAAGATCTCATTAGCAATTCATCAGTTGTTTTCCATCATAGAGTCTTCCCCATCTGCCTTATCTCCATACATTTTACTTTCATGGTTAATTACAGCATCACCTTAGGTGGATAATTATATTTCCTGGCATCCTATAACATTTTTAATGAAGTATGTAGCACTTTCTCGGTATTACCCCATTTGTTGTGACACATCTTCATGAGAAAGAATATTTAAGCACATGAACTCAGAAGTTGGACTGATGAATTTTAATTTTTGCTAACAGTACGAACTTGATCAACTTTCTTTATATATTTAAATCCCAATTTCCCCATTAATATCTGAATTTAAGTATGAAAACAAGAATGAGAATGAGTGCAAGAAAGAAAGTGTGAGATGAAATTTTCCAGTATGTTATGGAGGTGATTTAACAATTTGAAAGTGTTAAAGAGCTTAAATATTTAGAATGTACATAGCAAATATTAAATATTAGTTTCACATAATCTCTATATACTAATTTTTATTATAAATGAGTCAAGAAGTTTCTTTTTCTCCATATCCCCTCTCCTCCTTTAGATTAGGATCCTTCTGATCATAGCAACTATCCCCTTTCCTCTAAATTATTCAGTCCAAATGAAGAACTTCTTCATCATTTAAACCATGTGAAGGAAACAGGTCCTGTAAATCTCTCCAGCAGCCATTTATTTATTACTGCTAGAAGCAGCATTAAAGTTGGCTACTTTCTTGAGCCTTTAATTTTCCACACAGAAGTTTATAATTCTTCAGAAATACTTTTGGAGTGTACTTTGCTTTTGGCATTTGACTCAATGTGATCAACAAGAAGAGAATTTAGGGATTTTAGCATGCAAGCAAAAATTAATGTGGAATGATAATACCCTTCTCTCCTCACAATAGTCTTCCACAAAAGCTTTTCTTTACACTTGAATCTCCAAACACCTACTTCCTCAACCTTTCTCCTTGTGGCACATCTTATTGATTGAAAATCTTCAGTGAAAAAAGATACAAAGACTGAAAACCCTCTGAAATAACTCAATTCCACTTAAGTAAAAAGGACTTAGAAAAAATGATACAAAATTATTCAAGATGATTAATTATATAAATATTTAAATTTAGGCAAAAACTTCCAAGCCAAGAAAGTCATAATGGTCTAATATTGATGCTTACCAAAATTAGAGATAACAAAATAAAACTTAAAGTTGGTTTTTGTAATCTTTATTATATGTAAATTCTCACAGCCAATTTATCAGTAAACAAAATGTACCAGAAACTGATTTCTTATTTTGCACCACACAAACTGTCCTGTCCAGTCCAAACATCCAATCTCCATTGTGTTACAAACTCCAGCTCTTCACACTGATTTCCCTTTTCAGCTATCGCATCTCTAAAGAATGACACCTATGCGTAACATCTTTCCTGCTTTCCCATGATAAAGGTAATACTTGGGAATTTTTTTTTTGTCTTTCAGGAAGTCATCAAATAATTTTTAGTTAGATACTTGGATTCATCAATGAATAAATCAAAGGCCCTGCCTTCTGAACCTCACATTCTCATTTAGTTCTCTGACTAACTCAACCAAGGTTTTCATTTGAGTGCCTAAGACTTTCTCTTCTATTCAAACCTTGATGATACACAGAACTATATGTGGACAAGCACATCTTAGAAGACAGATGTATTTCTACTTAATTGCTGGTATGTTGCTCATTAATGCACCTGCTGTAACTGAGTGTTTCCATACTAAAATAACAATGTGTGTTTTCTCAACTCTATCCCCTCCTGTCAGTGTAACATTGGAGACATTATTCATTTAAGGACCAATCACTATTTCTGTATGTTCAGCATGGGAATAATACACAGATTTATGTTAATACTCTATGGAGCCTCTACCACACAGTTAGCCAATAGTGACTATTCTCCAACTCAGTTTTTAGTAAGTTGCACACAGTAAAGAAAGATAGAAAAAACGTTTTCTGTCTGTTACACCAGTTAGTCTAAATAGTATTGACTAATAAATGCTCAGAAAATAAAAGTACTTATCTAATGAAGAAACTTACCTAGTTCTGATGTAGCTTGTCTCTAGTAGTGTTGAAATCTGTGTTCTGTGCTCAAAAGTAAATAAAGGGCCTTATGAGCGTAAGACAAATTCCTTGCTGGATCCCTGTATAATCTTCCTCACATTTCCCCTTCCTCACACTTGTCCTCCTCTTAAGTACATAATCATTTTATCGCCACTGCTTCATTGAAATTTTTTTAAAGATTCATTTATTTTTATTGGAAAGGTAGATATACAGAGAGAAGAGACAGAAAGAGATGAAAGGTCTGATGATTCTCTCCCCAAGTGACCGCAACGGCCGGTGCTGCGCCTATCCGAAGCCAGGAGTTCTTCCGGGTCTCCCATGTGGGTTCAGGTTCCCAAGGCTTAGTGCCATCCTTGACTGCTTTCCCAGGCCACAAGCAGGGAGCTGGATGGGAAGTAGGGCTGCCGGGATTAGTACTGGTGCCCATATGGTTTCCCGACACGTGCAAGGTGAATATTTTAACCGCTAAGCTATCGTGCCATGCCCCTGCTTCACTGAAATTTATAAGGCAGCAGCAGAAGCATTACTCTGCTCATTGTTGATTCTTCTTGTTTTGTTTGAAGATTTATTTATTTTCATAGGAAAGAAAGACTTACAGAGGGGAGACATAGTAAGAAAGATCTTCCATCTCCTGGTTCAATCCCAAATTGGCTGCAATGGCTAGAGTTGATCAAATCCAAAGCCAGGAGCCAGGAATTTCTTCCCATTTGGGTGCAGGGTCCCAAGTGCTTGGGCCATCCTCCACTGCTTTCCCTGGCCACAAGTTGGGAGCTTTATTGGAAGTGGAGCATCTAGGACACAAACTGTCATCCAAATGCAATGACACTCTTGGAGGTGGAGGATTAGCCAGTTGAGCCATGGCAAGCTCCTTTTGTTGAATCTTTAGCACACAATGCAGAACCTGGTAGACATATGGTAGATACTCACAACACATTTGGAAAGAAATTTGCTAACTGACTCTTAAATATAGATTCACTTTGTTAGTGTAGTTAGGGTCTTAAAGAAATTTAAAAGAAGATGGAAAATAAATTGATTCAGAAAAAAAAAATACATGATTCTGATGTGAACTTCCTGGAAAAAAAAAAGGATCATTTTTTACGCTTTTCATTTTCTCAACATATTCATTACTTCTGCTTTGCTTTTTGTTGACTTATTTGCTGCCTTTCATTTGCTTGACAGAAGCTATTGTTTCCAGGAATATCACAGAGCAGTCCACATCGGCTGAGAAAACTGAAACTAGTTCTGAAAGGGTAACACCATGGGACTGTGAAAGAAGGAGGAACAAGCTTAGAAGAAAAGGAAGGTGCTGGTCTTTTCTCGTGCCGCTCTTTGTGAACTTCTAGATTAAGCCCTTCTTCCATGACTTTCATTGCAATCCTCACAACACTGTTGTGTGAATGGGTCCCTATTATTGCTTCCTGTGTGGCCAATGATTGTGTGTTGGGCTAGGAATTCTCAGGAGCACACAGCTCATAAAAAGTCAAGCATTTTCTAATCAGGACTCCATGAGTCCTTATCCTGGGGTGTTGATTGCTGTTTGCTCTTTTGACTTCCCTATGACCCCGAAGGTGAGCTCAGGTAAGAACAGTTTTACATACCCTGTTCACCAAAATGTGGTCCATGAAATAGTCAAAATCCAAATGATTGATTTGTTTTCCCAAATGTATTTGAAAAGATGCTATAAAGTAATACTTCAGAATTATTATCTAGTTTCAGGTAGCAATTTATTTCTCCAAAGTAATAATATTGGGAAATTGCTACTTTTGTTGTTGGAAGTAAAAAATATTTTGTAATTCTACAAGGAATCATTCTGCAATGAGCATTGTTAGGACTTCATAAGGCATTGTGTGAAATAAAGCAGCATTAACAAAAATGACTGTTAGCAGTAAACAACTAGGAAATGCTTCAATATTGCTTTCAATGTCCTTCTAGCATGAACACAGCCAAAAGAATTGGCACATCTAAACTAAAATAAGTATATTTATACATCCAGTGCTGAAACGGACACACTAATAAAAATGCAACATTAAGTTTCAAGTAGAAAAAGCTTCTAGCTATACATCATTTACTGAATGAAATGACAGGTATTAGAAAAAGTGGTCTATTTAATCTTATAAAAACTGTAATTTTAAAATTTCGTATATATTTAAGAATTATAATTTTAGATATTTTCTGTATTGAGACAATAGTAGAGGAATATTAAATTATTTATGCCATATCTTCTAGAGGAATAAATAAAAACACTAGCAAGTGACATTCGAAATGACTCCAATTGCCAACGCAGCCAGAAATGAGAAACAGCATCTGTTTTGCAAAATCCCAGCAAACCCTTACCCGCTCCATTTGCACACCCAAATCGCTACTCCTAACCACCAAACAGTAGCATTAGTCCCTTACTGTTGAAATCCTGTGGAATGGTATTATCCAAAAAAAAAAAGACATGGGTTAAAATTAAAATGATAGTATTTAAGTGGTATCTAAATGGGACATTTAGAATAAATGGTAATAAAAAGAAGAAGATGTGAGGAGAGATTAGTATTTTTAATGGTGCTGAAGCCAGTTATCAGAGTAGCATTTCTTAAAACCTCATTGGACTATCCTGTGATTCCCTTGTCCACTAACATGAGGGTCATCATTCCATCTCATAGTGTTACAAGTAAATGTTGAAAACAAATCCCTTGTGGACACAGGAACAAGGAAAATAAAAGCAAATAGCTCCATGGGGTTTTTGTCAGCTTCTTGCTCAACCTTACATAATGCCACTTATTCTAAACTACCTTTTCCCCACAATATTGTGCAAATTCACTGGGTTAAATCAGAAGGTCTTTGTGCATGTATGTGTGTGTGTGTGTACAAGTACACATCCTTCCAGCACTATTGAATACCAACCCTGGCTGTTCTTTCATTTGGATAAACTTTGGATTTTGGATTAAAACATTTGCAAAGCACAAATATGGATAATCAACAAACATGACTTTTCCTTTAATATTAGATTACAACCTTGTTCCTATTAAGTGAAAGTGAAAGCTATCTTTTAGTAAAAACAAATGTTTATTTATATAAAGGAAACAAATTTCATGTATTTCATTTACACAGTTTGAAAAGCCCAATGATACATGCCACCCTATCCAGCCTACCTCCCTTGTTCCAACCTGTCCTCTTCCTCCCTTCCTTAATTTTCTGTTAACTTTAGCAATGACATTCATTCAATATACCTTTGAATCATAAGCTTAACCCTCCACTAAATAAAGCATCCAACAATTAGGAAGCAGAAAAGCCACTGTTTCTCTGGAACATACTCATATTCAAATTTTACATACACATAGCTGTGCAAAAAGGATGAAATCCTGTATTTCTCAACTGAATGGATTCAATTGGAAAAAAAAATTGCTAACTGAAATAAATCAGTCCTTAAAAAAGAGAAATATTGCATGTTTTCCATGAAGTGTGGTAACTAACATCCAGAAAAAGAAATGTAATATATATGAGAGAGATTGTCATTTAGAAATACAGTTACTATTCAAAGTTACCTTCAGGTATTGCTGCCCTAATTTTTGTTAAATCAGCCAGATGCTTTCCTAGCTGCTTTTTGACTATCAAAACATTTCATTAGGCATTTACAGGGAAGAATTCAAGGGGCTCTCTACTGGTGCAAAGTGTAACTATACCACTACTGGTTGCAGTTTCTGCTGAAGAAACAAAGGTACCAACAATATTACCAGTAAATGATATTCATGGCAAGGAAGGTCATTCAAACAGAGACAAAATGTTCTGCTTTACCAGTTCACGCAGCCTGGGTATTTTTAGGATCAGATGATATCAGCTCTTGATTTCTCAGAGCTCGAAGCAGGGTCGATGTCTGGTTGGAACTGCTGACAGCATCCACAACCAGGTTACTGCTCAGATTCCCCCCTGCCAGGGGCATGACCATCTTCCTGCCAACCACACACTCACCATGGCTGCCTCCTGGTGCTCCCAGCTGCCACAAGACAGCCCCTGCCAGTCACACCCTGGGGCCTCTGCCAACTCCACAGCTGTCCCAACCTGCCACATGGCAGACCCTGTACCTTGTATATCAGTCCTATTGCCACATGCAGAAAACTCATTCAGTGAGCTTCCTAAAATTAACTTTCTCACAGAGCCTCTTCCCTTGAGCTCAGGATTTGTACAGCACATGGATTGTTTTTCTTCTTCAAGAGATTGCAGCTTGTATGAGAAAGGTCTTTGACTGTTAGGGACAGTCTCATAACCACAGATTTGCTTCTTACACTATGGTCACAATTCCCTTAAGCTTGAGACCACTGAACAAAAGCTAAACAAAAATTGGGGGACTAGACTCCCATGAAGTACAGGCAATTAAAATAACCTTTACCGAATTCATACAAAAAAAGCATAAGTCGGTGAATGATTCCGTAAAAATCCCTATAAGTATAAAACTGTAAGCTAGAAAAAATAGATAAATTTAAAAAAAGAAAATGAGGAAAGCAAATAAACCAGAAAAAAAATCATAGCTTCCAAATGTTTTATGTCTACAGAATTATTTGATTTGGGAAGGGTGACCCATGCTAACAGTAACCAAAATGCTCCCCCACAGACAATGAATGGTACAAAAAAGTCAGATACCAATTGCACTATAAGCTACTAATGTGGATAAAAAGAGGGATACTTAGATGCTGAAAATGTGGCCTCTATCCATAAACAGTTTGCCATTTAATTTGTGATTGCATAATAAACTTTTGAGATGCTATATTACAGAGTATTTTAACTCCAGAAAAACGTATGTTTGACTGATTATACAGTGCATGTTTTCTACAGTTTACAAAGAGAGAGAGAGAAGTTGTCAGGGAAGAATTGTTTGCTACAATGATCTATGATGTCTTCTAAAGCCTGTAGAGCTTCAGTTGGAATGCCTTATCATGGTAAAGGAATTTATGGTAGAAAAGTGTTATGATTAGACCTGCTGGGAGCGCCAGGGTTTCATTTGGGCAATGATTTGTGTCCCAGCTACTCCATTTCCCATCCAATTCTCTAATTGTGTCCTGGGAGAGCACTGGAGGATGGTTCAAACCCCTGGGATCCTGTAGCTATGTTGGGAAGAAGCTCCTGGCTCCTGTCTTTGGATGGGCTCAGCTCTGGCCATTGCAGCCATTTGCGGACTGAAGCAGCAGATGGAAATTCTTTCTTTCAGTCTCTCCTTCTCTGTGAAATCTGATCTGCCTTTCCAATAGAAATGAATACTCTTTTAAAAAAGAAAAGAAACAATAATGCAATGACGAAATTGTAAGACTTTGAACACCCAGGTGGAGGAGTTGGATTTAATATTGTCAGCATCAGAGAGCTACTAAAAGAAACATGTGCAGAGTGGTACCATGAAATTTAGAGCAAGTGGAATTATGGTAATTTGTTCATTTTTGATAAATAAAAAGTCTTCAAATAGTTTCATAAAATTCAGTATAATTATAAAAGACACAGTGAAGATGGTACAATTGGTTTGGTTTATTTCTCATGCACCAACTTGTCTGCAACAAATTTGCCAAATCATAAGCATACCCATTCCACTCCTCAAGGAAAGAGGTGAAAACATATGAAAAAGAGGAAGAAGAAGATGTAAAAGAAAAAGAAATATTGTAACAATTAAGGAAAAATTAAAAATCAGAGGGCATCATTAAAAATAGTTAATAAAATTATGTGTATGAAATACATTAATGAGTTTCCTTTAAACAAATCTTAAAAAGTAGAAAAAGAGAAACACATATACAAATGTATCTTGGAAGACTCATAAGGAAACCTGTATTAGCATTGCAGGTGAGAGTAAGGCCATTTTGAAAAAAAAAAAAAAGTTGTACATGAGTACAGCCTTATACAACTTAACAAAATATATATTCAATATTTCTTTTAACTTCTCTCGTTACTTGAATTTTTAAAATGCTATTTCATGTTTCCATGTTCTAAAGATCTCTGGCTCTTTGTAGCTCTCCATTCATGATTTAGGAATATCAGAGAATATTTTCTTGCTTGTACTTGATTTGACAGAAGAATCATGTTTTCTGCTAACCTTCAGATCATGCAACTGAAATGTCAGGCAGATGGCTTTGCAAAACGCAAGCCCAATGTCCTGCTCTTTTGTAGTTTTCACAACTGGGATAAGTTCCTTCCTGGCCCACACTTTGAGGCATCCAAAATGCAAACCCCAGAAAGTTTGGGCATCCCATGGTGACATTCAGCATGCCACTTGCCCACTCAACCCAACGTCGTTTTGCTTCTCTCTTGTCTGAAACCATTCTTCACCTACCTAGACACTTTCCAACCAGTCCCATTCTAGAAATAGGCAATATTCAATTGTCCCTTCCATTTATGAAACAACTAGAAGAAAATGTAAAGGTGATAACATGACAATGATACAATTAGAAAGACAATAATGATGATGAGAGCTATGATATATGTTCTTGCTGACTTCCTATATCATTCTTTCACTGACAAAATAATCTGTTTCCATAAAATTTAGGATCCAACAAACTATCTATCTCTCATTTCCAGGAAATTAATGAATATCCTTTGGTTTTTGCACAAGGAGTTCTAAACTCAGTCCCTGTAATTCTCTGTAAAATACAATTAAAAAGATGAGATTCAACTTTGTTAAATTATACCAAAGGAATCATGTCATGACCTCTGCCAACAACCTGTGTTTTCAATTTTGAACCTCCATTGATTATCTGTCTTAACCTTTGCTGAAAATGACATGTGTCATTTTGATCCACTTTCTCTGATCCAAAATTCTAACTTCTACAGGGTCAAGAAAAATAGCATGAACGAGTGACAAGAATTCAGTAAAGGAAAGTAAGGAGTGACAGGGAATACGATGAACTAGATAACTCTTCTCATCTCATACGAGACACAGCTAATAAATACTGATTAATAATTTCCCCCATAAAAAAATCTCAGCCCAGATAATCCTTTTCTCGGAGATTTTGAATTCTTGAGAAGGCTTTTTAACCTGAAACTCACTATGTGGCTGATATATGATAAATCTTCACAGATAGCAAGAGCTTTTCAATAAGTCCCTGGATAAATGGAATTTAGAAATAAAAACTAAAAGCTTCACTCTTATTTCTAAACATAACTCTCATGTTTTAGTCAGAAACATCAATTAAACCAGTTGAAATAGCTTTGGTGTTGATTGTTGTTCCTGCTCTTAATCATTGTTCCTTTTCAACGGGTCGTCAATAAGGATGTTTTTCCTTCAATGTTGGTGATGGTCAATAGCTATGGGCTTCGTCTTCAACACTGTTTCCTTCTCCCTTGAAATAAATCATCCATTAGTAAATTACTTATTATACCAAGGCAATGTCTCCATAAGTGTTGTAAGACATGAATTATTTTACTATTTTACTATTTTCCACTAAACTTTGTCATAAATTGGATACCTGTTCTTGCTTGATTCTTCTAGCATCTATTCTTATATTTCTTAGCCCCTCAAACCAAGTCCTATTTTTATATGCTACAACAAGTGAATGTGAGTTTATTTTGATGCAAATAGATATTGAAACCCATTCTTATTTTTCATAATATAAATTTTCTATGACATTTGAAGACATTTACACTAGAGATATATGAATGCAATCAAGTAGAACATCTAACAGGAGTTGGAATTTCAATTAATTTTTACGTGTTTGTTTGAAAGACAGAGTTACAGGGAGAGAGGCGAGAGATGGTCAGAAAGATAGTGAGAGATTTTGCATCCATTAGTTTATTACCCAAATAGCCACAATGGCCAGAGCTGGATTCATCTGAAGTAAACAACCTGGAGCTTCTTTTAGGTCGTGGACATGATGCAGGGCCCAAGCACTTGGACCATTCTTCATTGCTTTTCCAGGCTCATTAACAAGGAAGTGGAGTGGAAGTGGATTAGCTAGGACTCAAACCAGTGCCCACGTTGGATGCCAGTGCTGAAGGTAGAGACTAAACCTATACAATGCTGTAAAGCCATGGAAAAAAAATTTTCTAATAAAGTGTCAGATAGATATGTTTTTCTTGCAGTTCATGTGATCACTAAATATCCATATTCATTTGTAAATTGCCAAGGCTATATTCTAATGAGACTGATCTGTAAAGGCAATGGCAAAATAGGATTGCTCCAACTGTCACAATTTGATGACAATGATTAATACATAGCTTTATAAGACTGTATGTTAAAAAGTTTTACAGACTAACTATATATAAAGTGATCATTATATTTCTCCTATCTCAACTTAAGTAATGTTTGCTGAGGCAGATCTTCTCCAAGTCTAGATCAGATAAGGCTCCAAATAAGTGTTTGTTTTGGGAAAAGTTTTCAGGTAGCAATAATCGCTGCTCAGATAAAACTCACTGGCTGATACTGTCACTAGGCAAAGCACTCACTGTTTTGTAACTGTGCCTGGGTACAGGTAACAATCAAAACAATACAGTTTCATCCTGTTTCAGTTTTCTCTGTTTTTTTTTCTTTAATATGGCAAGTTTCAGAACAATGCTTTTTGTTGTATACTCATGATGGTAGACATGTAGTATATTTTTATGTTTGATACTCATGATCGCAGGAATATATTCAATAAATACTTCCAGATTCTCTTTAATAGTTCATTTAAATTGTATTTTTTGTTGTTTGGGTTTTAGAAGGAAAACTGCATAAGGTTACTAAAAATTCACTAACATCTTTAATTTAACTTCATCATTAATTTTTGTGGCATTTTATTAATTTCTGTTGTTAATCCCTGTCTAATTCATTTAGAGGTAAAATGGCTGGCTGGGCCCGGTGCAATAACTTAGTGGTTAAGGTCCTTGCCTTGAATGCCCTGGGATCCCATATGGTTGCTGGTTCTAATCCTGGCACCCCACTTCCCATCCAGCTCCCTGCTTTTGCACTGGGAAAGCAGTCAAGGACCACCCAAAGCCTTGGGACCCTGCACCCGCATGGGAGACCCGGAAGAGCTCCTGGCTCCTGGCTTCGGATTGGCTCAGCTCCAACCATTGCAGTCACTTGGGGAGTGAACCATTGGAGTTCTTCCTCTCTGTCTCTCCTCCTCTCCTCCTATCTGCCTTTCCAACAAAACTAAATAACTCTTTTAAAAAAAGTAAAATGGCTGAAATGTATTCACTCACAACAAAAATTTATTTTTCACAATTCTGGAGAATGACAAGTTCAAAGGCATAGTGATGGCATTTGACGACCTCTCTGCTTCCAACATACCATCTTGTTAATATATGTCCTGAAGGTAACAAGAACTGTATTTTCATATAACAAAGGGAAAGCAAGAAAGCTTCATGTTGAGGGCAGTTTCTTCTATAATGGCCTTAGCCCCATTCTAGCAGTTGCAGCCTTAGTGGTGTCATCACCTGATAAAGTCCCTAGCTTTTAACATTACTACATCGCTGACACCTGGATTTTTGAAGGAGTGCATGCAAGCCACAGCATCTCTTTCCCCACTTTCCTCTGGTTGCTTTGGATAAAGGAAAATGACGGGAGTAACAAGGAACCAGTTTTGCTTGCCCCAAAGAAACCAAAAGTTCAAATTCCAGCTTCTTGCTTCTTATTTGTTTATCTCTTTGCTTAGTATAACATTAAGCAATTGACAAAATTTATAAAAATTTTAAGTCATTAACTAGAAAGGAAAGGATAAAGAGAGAAATAGAAGATGAAGAAGAGAAGGAGGAGGTTAGAGAAAAAGAGGAAGGAAGGAAGGAAGGAAGAAAGGAAGAAAGGAAGGAAGGAAGGAAGGAAGGAAGGAAGGAAGGAAGGAAGGAAGGAAGGAAGGAAGGAAGGGATTTCTTTAGTATTGAAACTTACTCATGATATCTCCCATATCTGTGCCAGCATAGACACCCATGTCCTTTTCCATCAGTCTCCATCTAAATAAAGGACAAGCTGATTTTTCCAGTTACCTACAACCAGTTTTAGCCCCCACAGTTATTGTCACAACTCAACTAACTACAAACCTTGTCAATTCTACCTTTAAGAGATATCCAAACACTTCTCACCATATCTGTTTGCTTATATCTATCCCAAGCCCTACTGTCACTCGCATGATGCATTCTCATACTGTAGGACTACCGTGCTTCCTTGGCTTATATGGAAGACTTTCCAAAACTTTGATTGTGTATTCAAGGTCTTTACCAAGTTCTTGGAGAATGCATATTATGAAAAACAAACATGAATTTCAAAAAAAATTCCACAGAAAAATAAATTTAGTATTAGTTCCATTTCTGCAGAAATGTTCAGAAATATCTTCATATTCTGCAGCATCTGGCATGATTCTTTATGCAGGAAATCAGACCAAGCCATTCTTCTGTAGTAAATTCTCAATGGGTTGCATTTTGCAAAACAAAGCCCAAATTCTTCCGTGGCTAGAAGATTGCCCACATCTGCCTCCACCAACCTATTTAACTTTGTTTCTGTATAACCTCATGATCAGGCATAAACCTTTAGCCAACATACTTATCCTTGAAAAAAAAAACTCTTGGATTATGACTCTTGCAATTGGGGTGTCCTTTACCTGGAATTTTCTTCTATCTTCTATCCTCAGCCTCTTCATTTCCCTCATGCCTCTGCAAAAAAAATAATACTTGATCGAAGTGAGTTTTGTGTCTCTGCAGAAAGACAACATCCTTCTAATAATGTCTTAGGCTCTTTGCTGTACTTTTCTACAGAACACCTACTACAAATTGATGCATTCTATTACATCCAGTACAATGCCTATTCTTCAAACAATTTTATTTTTATGCATTCCTATCTCTGTGATGTTGTAGTTCTAGAAATGTCAACCACATGTTCAGGTATATTCTAAATGAAATCCTGGGGCCATATGAAACATGTCAAGAACGAAGTCCCCATTCTTCAAGCAGTCTTCAGTCTTTTGACATTGGCAAGATAAAGTCAAAATCTAGTTAAGGATGTCAGGACAAACTGACATAAACCAAAGCTGCCAAATTAGAATCTAGATCCAGGATTTAGAGGTTAAGACCTGGAAAAACCAAAAAGAAAGTTATAAAAGCATACATGTATACGCACCTGGAAACTTTATTTACAGCTAGTATTTCATGAAGCTGTTCTCAGTGTCTGGGTAAAACATCACGTCCTATGGTATCTAAAGTTACCTCCCAGGATGTACTTAGAAAGGAAGTCTTCTTTACAAAATTTTGTAATTTCAATGCTTAAATCAGCATTCTACACATAACGTGTGCTTAATCATCATGCAATAAAGCTAGCAATGATAAGGGAAAATAGAAGATTTAAAGTTCCAAATTATTAAAATGCATGTAAGATGATTACTACAAAGGTGAATACTATAAAGAATGTGTTCCTTTATCAGATGAAACACTTTCTAGCATGTTTTCCCCTGTGGAAGTGCAGCTTACTAATTAACCAGCTAAGCAAACGGGGCAGCGATCTTTGTGTCAGTTTTCGTGGAAAGGTTGTGAAAATTAAGGAACTAGATGTCAGAGAAAAGACAATCCTTCTTGGGTTCCCCCTGGGAGTGATGACAGTCCTTCCACACAATGCTTAGTGAGTAGCTTCATACTCATCATTTCCTTTCTTTCCAAGAACATTCAGTTGCATCCTTAACTTGACATATGTTTTCTATTTCACACAAACGTTAAAGATAGTCCTGGTATTTATCCATTCTCATAAAAGTCCAACACCAGAGGCTACCTGCATTATAACGTATTTGTGAGCTACTTTTTCAAGACCACATTTGAAAAATTGTCCAAACCTGCCTACCTAATCAAAATTAAATTAGCAACTCAATTGTGAAAATTAGTGTTTAAATGGTTCTTTTACACATGTAACATGTTTTCAAAAATGTAGGATTTACAAATTTATCTATGTCTGAAACATAATGACCAATTTGGACATTTACTATCATGCTAGATATCATGTAGAAGCCTTTGTATCTCTCTCAGTATGAAATTCGTTATACCAACTTGGAGGTACTCTCCTGAAGACCATCCTCACTTATTTCTATTTTCTCATCATATTTAGTTACATGTTGGAGTAATTAATAGTCATTCCAAACATACAGCTACTCATATTGCTTTTTTTGTTTTGTTAATAGTTCATCTAATGAAACTTTTCAAATTGAGTCATTAACTTGGAAGACAAAGATATCATTTCATAATGAAATCTGATCATTTTCGATCAGGATAGTATCATAAAACTTAATCACACATTTTTAAAATTAAACTTAATTTTCAACTGCTGCTAATAACTGAGCATAGTTTTGAGACAACAAATACGAGCCACATAAATTTCAAAAGGGGCAGTAACTAAAGACAAATGCAGCTAGAATGACGGAGGAAATCGTAAAAACAGGCAAATAATAGCTGCTAACTATAGAGTAGTTACAATTTTCAAATACTGTGTTAATGTCTTTATATTAGTATGTATATATGGTTTCTACAACAGCTGTGAAGAAAAGTGATATTATCGTTATTTTGCAGATAAGAACATTGGGAATTGAGGCAGATTATTTGTTATCATTTGATCAAGTAACCGCTAGCAGGGATTCAGGCTTGCTTCAAGTCATTCCAGAACCATGGCCTCCCCAGTGAGCTGTAATGCCTCTCAACTCCATAATTTCAAGATTATTCAATGTATAGGCAGGCTAAATGCGTTCTTGAAACTGGCGATCAAATGTAGCTGAAACATATAAGAAGGAGCTTCCAGTTTTTCTACCTGAATAGTGGTAAGATCGAATTTGTTGATGAGAAAAACATGAATTCTGGGGAAGGGAAGTGCTAAAATTAAAGACGGATTAGACATAGCAAGACAAAATGAGAGATGAGGTCCATAAATACTCAAATAGACTGAATAGAATCATTGAAAGTCAGAATGGGAAGGAGAGAACACATTAGAAGGATACATGAGATAGTCATGCTTTTAGGCATGACATAATGAGGTTCAAAAAGATGAACAAGAAGGTGACCCTATGTTACATGTTAGATCCTTCGCAGCAAATAGTGTCTCTGACTCAGAATGTGAATCAGTTGAGGGTCAGATTTTTTAGGGGACAGATAGGAAGACTTCAAGTGAATAATAGTTAACTATTTTTAGTTCTGGATTTTCACATTGTGGTTTTAAAAGAAGCTTTGAAAAGGAAAACTCTAGAATTGCTAAGGTACAGATTACTATTTTAAATATTCTGAGAACTTGAGTATAATTAAGATAGAAAGGAAATGCAAAAGTCAGACTGTGGACATCAATGACCACATTTTCTGTCTGGACTCTTATCTTGTGTCGGAGATTACATAATGATTCTTTGCCATTGCTTTTAGAAGCAGAAATATGGTATGTCTATTTGCTGGTTTGCCTGGCATAAAGTATAGAGAATATTACCCCAAATCCGAAAGAGTTGTTTCATTGACCCCTTTGAGCCAGAAATAGTGTGCTTTATACTGAATGCTAAGTATAACTATGATTTCTGTCCTCTCAGTTTTAAAAGTCGCTTTATCATTTGAAATAATGGTAATACCCTTATGGCTCTGCCACCGCTCTCTTTTTTGACTATATTTGTGTGCTGTGATTCAGCTTGCTGAGAGCAGTAAGACTTAAAGTAGGAACAAACAGGAAGCAACTGAGATTAATCCACTTTTTCTAATCATTTGATAATCTGTTTTGAAAGAAAGAAAGGGGAATAAAGAAAAGCCTTCTTATTCATTAGCATCGAGTGGCTTTAATACTAAGTATTATACTCTTTCTCACTTCAGTGCTGCTGGAATTCTCTACAGGTTCAATTGCTGGCAATAAGCAGTAGTATATGCTGGGGAAATGTAATTCCAATTGGATATTTCACAATTTATTATAGTAAGCAGTGACTCAGCTAAACAAATCTCAAATTTATGTTCATTTTTATTTTAAATGGTTACATTTAAAAATACCATTTTAAATTCAATAATTGTATCTCACAGGAAGTTGATCAAAAGTAAAAAGTATAGAGGCAGTTTGTAAATATTAGCAATGATCTGTTAGACTGTTAATCTTCACAAACACACACAAAACTCAGGACTGTCATTCAGAGACAATCTAAAATACAACACTTGGGCCTGGCAGCGTGGCCTAGCAGTTAAGGTCTTCACCTTGCATGCACCAGGATCCCATATGGGCGCCGGTTCTAAACCCGCAGCTTCACTTCCCATCCAGCTCCCTGCTTGTGGCCTGCAAAAGCAGTCGAGGACGACCCAAAGCCTTGGGACCCTGCACCCACATGGGAGGCCTGGAGGAGCTTCCTGGCTCCTGGCTTCAGATCAGCGCAGTACCGGCTGTTGCACTCACTTGGGAAGTGAATCATCGGACGAAATATCTTCCTCTCTGTCTTTCCTCCTCTCTGTATATCTGACTTTGTAATAAAAATAAATAAATATTTTAAAAATAAATAAAAAATAAAATACGACACTTAATAAAACATCTGCTTCATGTATTCAGAAGGTATATAAGAAAAGAAAATTAGGACAGAAAAAATTTGGAGGTGCTGGATATCTCATGCCATCGTGGTCTGCTTTCTTGGCCTTTTGGTAATCCATCCTAATCATGTTGTACGTAAATAAATAATTATATGTAAACAAAATTCACATAATAACATTTTCCTTTAGGAATTTATTCTTGAGAGAGGGTTCTTCAATACCTGGTTTGTTCGCCAAATGGCTAGAACAACTAGATGGGCCAGGCTGAATCCAGCAGTTCAGAAATTCTTCTGTGTCTCCCATGTGGATGGCAGAATCCAAATACTTGGGTCATCTTTCACTGCCTTCCTCAGACCATTAGCAAGAAGCTGGATCAAAAGTCAGAGCAGCCGCAACCATATGCAAAATGGCACTGCATGCAGCAGCTTCACAGGCGACATCCCAACAACCCGAGTACTCAATGCTGCTAACTGGACATGAGACTCTTCAAAATAATGTAAGTGAATCATAAAATGAACCAGTCGCTGGTGGGTCTCAGGACGGGGCGTCTCATGCCTGGATTCCGGACGGCCGCCATGGGCACATGGTGAGCCGTGTCCGGGCCTGCTGGGTTCCAGAGGCTGCTTCCTTTGGGGTGAGTAGACCGAGGGGGGAGGCCTCTGGGACCGGGCAGGTCCGGCACCCAGCCACCGCCCTCATTGGGCGGTGAAGGGGATTTGGGAGGGGCGCGACCTTAGGCCTGGGAATTTAAACCTCCAGCTGCCTCCTGGCAGCTGGTGGGTCTCAGGACGGGGCGTCTCATGCCTGGATTCCGGACGGCCGCCATGGGCACATGGTGAGCCGTGTCCGGGCCTGCTGGGTTCCAGAGGCTGCTTCCTTTGGGGTGAGTAGACCGAGGGGGGAGGCCTCTGGGACCGGGCAGGTCCGGCACCCAGCCACCGCCCTCATTGGGCGGTGAAGGGGATTTGGGAGGGGCACGACCTTAGGCCTGGGAATTTAAACCCCCAGCTGCCTCCTGGCAGCTGGTGGGTCTCAGGACGGGGCGTCTCATGCCTGGATTCCGGACGGCCGCCATGGGCACATGGTGAGCCGTGTCCGGGCCTGCTGGGTTCCAGAGGCTGCTTCCTTTGGGGTGAGTAGACCGAGGGGGGAGGCCTCTGGGACCGGGCAGGTCCGGCACCCAGCCACGTGAAGGGGATTTGGGAGGGGCACGACCTTAGGCCTGGGAATTTAAACCCCCAGCTGCCTCCTGGCAGCTGGTGGGTCTCAGGACGGGGCGTCTCATGCCTGGATTCCGGACAGCCGCCATGGGCACATGGTGAGCCGTGTCCGGGCCTGCTGGGTTCCAGAGGCTGCTTCCTTTGGGGTGAGTAGACCGAGGGGGGAGGCCTCTGGGACCGGGCAGGTCCGGCACCCAGCCACCGCCCTCATTGGGCGGTGAAGGGGATTTGGGAGGGGCGCGACCTTAGGCCTGGGAATTTAAACCTCCAGCTGCCTCCTGGCAGCTGGTGGGTCTCAGGACGGGGCGTCTCATGCCTGGATTCCGGACGGCTGCCATGGGCACATGGTGAGCCGTGTCCGGGCCTGCTGGGTTCCAGAGGCTGCTTCCTTTGGGGTGAGTAGACCGAGGGGGGAGGCCTCTGGGACCGGGCAGGTCCGGCACCCAGCCACCGCCCTCATTGGGCGGTGAAGGGGATTTGGGAGGGGCGCGACCTTAGGCCTGGGAATTTAAACCTCCAGCTGCCTCCTGGCAGCTGGTGGGTCTCAGGACGGGGCGTCTCATGCCTCGATTCCGGACGGCTGCCATGGGCACATGGTGAGCCGTGTCCGGGCCTGCTGGGTTCCAGAGGCTGCTTCCTTTGGGGTGAGTAGACCGAGGGGGGAGGCCTCTGGGACCGGGCAGGTCCGGCACCCAGCCACCGCCCTCATTGGGCGGTGAAGGGGATAGGGGAGGGGCGCGACCTTAGGCCTGGGAATTTAAACCTCCAGCTGCCTCCTGGCAGCTGGTGGGTCTCAGGTCGAGGCGTCTCATGCCTGGATTCCGGACGGCTGCCATGGGCACATGGTGAGCCGTGTCCGGGCCTGCTGGGTTCCAGAGGCTGCTTCCTTTGGGGTGAGTAGACCGAGGGGGGAGGCCTCTGGGACCGGGCAGGTCCGGCACCCAGCCACCGCCCTCATTGGGCGGTGAAGGGGATTTGGGAGGGGCGCGACCTTAGGCCTGGGAATTTAAACCTCCAGCTGCCTCCTGGCAGCTGGTGGGTCTCAGGTCGAGGCGTCTCATGCCTGGATTCCGGACGGCCGCCATGGGCACATGGTGAGCCGTGTCCGGGCCTGCTGGGTTCCAGAGGCTGCTTCCTTTGGGGTGAGTAGACCGAGGGGGGAGGCCTCTGGGACCGGGCAGGTCCGGCACCCAGCCACCGCCCTCATTGGGCGGTGAAGGGGATTTGGGAGGGGCGCGACCTTAGGCCTGGGAATTTAAACCTCCAGCTGCCTCCTGGCAGCTGGTGGGTCTCAGGTCGAGGCGTCTCATGCCTGGATTCCGGACGGCTGCCATGGGCACATGGTGAGCCGTGTCCGGGCCTGCTGGGTTCCAGAGGCTGCTTCCTTTGGGGTGAGTAGACCGAGGGGGGAGGCCTCTGGGACCGGGCAGGTCCGGCACCCAGCCACCGCCCTCATTGGGCGGTGAAGGGGATTTGGGAGGGGCACGACCTTAGGCTTGGGAATTTAAACTTCCAGCTGCCTCCTGGCAGCTGGTGGGTCTCAGGACGGGGCGTCTCATGCCTGGATTCCGGACGGCCGCCATGGGCACATGGTGAGCCGTGTCCGGGCTTGCTGGGTTCCAGAGGCTGCTTCCTTTGGGGTGAGTAGACCGAGGGGGGAGGCCTCTGGGACCGGGCAGGTCCGGCACCCAGCCACCGCCCTCATTGGGCGGTGAAGGGGATTTGGGAGGGGCGCGACCTTAGGCCTGGGAATTTAAACCTCCAGCTGCCTCCTGGCAGCTGGTGGGTCTCAGGTCGAGGCGTCTCATGCCTGGATTCCGGACGGCTGCCATGGGCACATGGTGAGCCGTGTCCGGGCCTGCTGGGTTCCAGAGGCTGCTTCCTTTGGGGTGAGTAGACCGAGGGGGGAGGCCTCTGGGACCGGGCAGGTCCGGCACCCAGCCACCGCCCTCATTGGGCGGTGAAGGGGATTTGGGAGGGGCACGACCTTAGGCCTGGGAATTTAAACCTCCAGCTGCCTCCTGGCAGCTGGTGGGTCTCAGGACGGGGCGTCTCATGCCTGGATTCCGGACGGCCGCCATGGGCACATGGTGAGCCGTGTCCGGGCTTGCTGGGTTCCAGAGGCTGCTTCCTTTGGGGTGAGTAGACCGAGGGGGGAGGCCTCTGGGACCGGGCAGGTCCGGCACCCAGCCACCGCCCTCATTGGGCGGTGAAGGGGATTTGGGAGGGGCGCGACCTTAGGCCTGGGAATTTAAACCTCCAGCTGCCTCCTGGCAGCTGGTGGGTCTCAGGTCGAGGCGTCTCATGCCTGGATTCCTGACGGCCGCCATGGGCACATGGTGAGCCGTGTCCGGGCTTGCTGGGTTCCAGAGGCTGCTTCCTTTGGGGTGAGTAGACCGAGGGGGGAGGCCTCTGGGACCGGGCAGGTCCGGCACCCAGCCACCGCCCTCATTGGGCGGTGAAGGGGATTTGGGAGGGGCGCGACCTTAGGCCTGGGAATTTAAACCTCCAGCTGCCTCCTGGCAGCTGGTGGGTCTCAGGACGGGGCGTCTCATGCCTGGATTCCGGACGGCCGCCATGGGCACATGGTGAGCCGTGTCCGGGCCTGCTGGGTTCCAGAGGCTGCTTCCTTTGGGGTGAGTAGACCGAGGGGGGAGGCCTCTGGGACCGGGCAGGTCCGGCACCCAGCCACCGCCCTCATTGGGCGGTGAAGGGGATTTGGGAGGGGCACGACCTTAGGCTTGGGAATTTAAACCTCCAGCTGCCTCCTGGCAGCTGGTGGGTCTCAGGACGGGGCGTCTCATGCCTGGATTCCGGACGGCCGCCATGGGCACATGGTGAGCCGTGTCCGGGCTTGCTGGGTTCCAGAGGCTGCTTCCTTTGGGGTGAGTAGACCGAGGGGGGAGGCCTCTGGGACCGGGCAGGTCCGGCACCCAGCCACCGCCCTCATTGGGCGGTGAAGGGGATTTGGGAGGGGCGCGACCTTAGGCCTGGGAATTTAAACCTCCAGCTGCCTCCTGGCAGCTGGTGGGTCTCAGGTCGAGGCGTCTCATGCCTGGATTCCGGACGGCCGCCATGGGCACATGGTGAGCCGTGTCCGGGCCTGCTGGGTTCCAGAGGCTGCTTCCTTTGGGGTGAGTAGACCGAGGGGGGAGGCCTCTGGGACCGGGCAGGTCCGGCACCCAGCCACCGCCCTCATTGGGCGGTGAAGGGGATTTGGGAGGGGCACGACCTTAGGCTTGGGAATTTAAACCTCCAGCTGCCTCCTGGCAGCTGGTGGGTCTCAGGACGGGGCGTCTCATGCCTGGATTCCGGACGGCCGCCATGGGCACATGGTGAGCCGTGTCCGGGCCTGCTGGGTTCCAGAGGCTGCTTCCTTTGGGGTGAGTAGACCGAGGGGGGAGGCCTCTGGGACCGGGCAGGTCCGGCACCCAGCCACCGCCCTCATTGGGCGGTGAAGGGGATTTGGGAGGGGCGCGACCTTAGGCCTGGGAATTTAAACCTCCAGCTGCCTCCTGGCAGCTGGTGGGTCTCAGGTCGAGGCGTCTCATGCCTGGATTCCGGACGGCCGCCATGGGCACATGGTGAGCCGTGTCCGGGCCTGCTGGGTTCCAGAGGCTGCTTCCTTTGGGGTGAGTAGACCGAGGGGGGAGGCCTCTGGGACCGGGCAGGTCCGGCACCCAGCCACCGCCCTCATTGGGCGGTGAAGGGGATTTGGGAGGGGCACGACCTTAGGCCTGGGAATTTAAACCTCCAGCTGCCTCCTGGCAGCTGGTGGGTCTCAGGACGGGGCGTCTCATGCCTGGATTCCGGACGGCCGCCATGGGCACATGGTGAGCCGTGTCCGGGCTTGCTGGGTTCCAGAGGCTGCTTCCTTTGGGGTGAGTAGACCGAGGGGGGAGGCCTCTGGGACCGGGCAGGTCCGGCACCCAGCCACCGCCCTCATTGGGCGGTGAAGGGGATTTGGGAGGGGCGCGACCTTAGGCCTGGGAATTTAAACCTCCAGCTGCCTCCTGGCAGCTGGTGGGTCTCAGGTCGAGGCGTCTCATGCCTGGATTCCGGACGGCTGCCATGGGCACATGGTGAGCCGTGTCCGGGCCTGCTGGGTTCCAGAGGCTGCTTCCTTTGGGGTGATTAGACCGAGGGGGGAGGCCTCTGGGACCGGGCAGGTCCGGCACCCAGCCACCGCCCTCATTGGGCGGTGAAGGGGATTTGGGAGGGGCGCGACCTTAGGCCTGGGAATTTAAACCTCCAGCTGCCTCCTGGCAGCTGGTGGGTCTCAGGACGGGGCGTCTCATGCCTGGATTCCGGACGGCCGCCATGGGCACATGGTGAGCCGTGTCCGGGCCTGCTGGGTTCCAGAGGCTGCTTCCTTTGGGGTGAGTAGACCGAGGGGGGAGGCCTCTGGGACCGGGCAGGTCCGGCACCCAGCCACCGCCCTCATTGGGCGGTGAAGGGGATTTGGGAGGGGCGCGACCTTAGGCCTGGGAATTTAAACCTCCAGCTGCCTCCTGGCAGCTGGTGGGTCTCAGGTCGAGGCGTCTCATGCCTGGATTCCGGACGGCCGCCATGGGCACATGGTGAGCCGTGTCCGGGCCTGCTGGGTTCCAGAGGCTGCTTCCTTTGGGGTGAGTAGACCGAGGGGGGAGGCCTCTGGGACCGGGCAGGTCCGGCACCCAGCCACCGCCCTCATTGGGCGGTGAAGGGGATTTGGGAGGGGCACGACCTTAGGCCTGGGAATTTAAACCTCCAGCTGCCTCCTGGCAGCTGGTGGGTCTCAGGACGGGGCGTCTCATGCCTGGATTCCGGACGGCCGCCATGGGCACATGGTGAGCCGTGTCCGGGCTTGCTGGGTTCCAGAGGCTGCTTCCTTTGGGGTGAGTAGACCGAGGGGGGAGGCCTCTGGGACCGGGCAGGTCCGGCACCCAGCCACCGCCCTCATTGGGCGGTGAAGGGGATTTGGGAGGGGCGCGACCTTAGGCCTGGGAATTTAAACCTCCAGCTGCCTCCTGGCAGCTGGTGGGTCTCAGGTCGAGGCGTCTCATGCCTGGATTCCGGACGGCTGCCATGGGCACATGGTGAGCCGTGTCCGGGCCTGCTGGGTTCCAGAGGCTGCTTCCTTTGGGGTGAGTAGACCGAGGGGGGAGGCCTCTGGGACCGGGCAGGTCCGGCACCCAGCCACCGCCCTCATTGGGCGGTGAAGGGGATTTGGGAGGGGCACGACCTTAGGCCTGGGAATTTAAACCTCCAGCTGCCTCCTGGCAGCTGGTGGGTCTCAGGTCGAGGCGTCTCATGCCTGGATTCCGGACGGCCGCCATGGGCACATGGTGAGCCGTGTCCGGGCCTGCTGGGTTCCAGAGGCTGCTTCCTTTGGGGTGAGTAGACCGAGGGGGGAGGCCTCTGGGACCGGGCAGGTCCGGCACCCAGCCACCGCCCTCATTGGGCGGTGAAGGGGATTTGGGAGGGGCACGACCTTAGGCCTGGGAATTTAAACCTCCAGCTGCCTCCTGGCAGCTGGTGGGTCTCAGGACGGGGCGTCTCATGCCTGGATTCCGGACGGCTGCCATGGGCACATGGTGAGCCGTGTCCGGGCCTGCTGGGTTCCAGAGGCTGCTTCCTTTGGGGTGAGTAGACCGAGGGGGGAGGCCTCTGGGACCGGGCAGGTCCGGCACCCAGCCACCGCCCTCATTGGGCGGTGAAGGGGATTTGGGAGGGGCGCGACCTTAGGCCTGGGAATTTAAACCTCCAGCTGCCTCCTGGCAGCTGGTGGGTCTCAGGACGGGGCGTCTCATGCCTGGATTCCGGACGGCCGCCATGGGCACATGGTGAGCCGTGTCCGGGCCTGCTGGGTTCCAGAGGCTGCTTCCTTTGGGGTGAGTAGACCGAGGGGGGAGGCCTCTGGGACCGGGCAGGTCCGGCACCCAGCCACCGCCCTCATTGGGCGGTGAAGGGGATTTGGGAGGGGCGCGACCTTAGGCCTGGGAATTTAAACCTCCAGCTGCCTCCTGGCAGCTGGTGGGTCTCAGGTCGAGGCGTCTCATGCCTGGATTCCGGACGGCCGCCATGGGCACATGGTGAGCCGTGTCCGGGCCTGCTGGGTTCCAGAGGCTGCTTCCTTTGGGGTGAGTAGACCGAGGGGGGAGGCCTCTGGGACCGGGCAGGTCCGGCACCCAGCCACCGCCCTCATTGGGCGGTGAAGGGGATTTGGGAGGGGCGCGACCTTAGGCCTGGGAATTTAAACCTCCAGCTGCCTCCTGGCAGCTGGTGGGTCTCAGGACGAGGCGTCTCATGCCTGGATTCCGGACGGCCGCCATGGGCACATGGTGAGCCGTGTCCGGGCCTGCTGGGTTCCAGAGGCTGCTTCCTTTGGGGTGAGTAGACCGAGGGGGGAGGCCTCTGGGACCGGGCAGGTCCGGCACCCAGCCACCGCCCTCATTGGGCGGTGAAGGGGATTTGGGAGGGGCACGACCTTAGGCCTGGGAATTTAAACCTCCAGCTGCCTCCTGGCAGCTGGTGGGTCTCAGGTCGAGGCGTCTCATGCCTGGATTCCGGACGGCTGCCATGGGCACATGGTGAGCCGTGTCCGGGCCTGCTGGGTTCCAGAGGCTGCTTCCTTTGGGGTGAGTAGACCGAGGGGGGAGGCCTCTGGGACCGGGCAGGTCCGGCACCCAGCCACCGCCCTCATTGGGCGGTGAAGGGGATTTGGGAGGGGCACGACCTTAGGCCTGGGAATTTAAACCTCCAGCTGCCTCCTGGCAGCTGGTGGGTCTCAGGACGGGGCGTCTCATGCCTGGATTCCGGACGGCCGCCATGGGCACATGGTGAGCCGTGTCCGGGCTTGCTGGGTTCCAGAGGCTGCTTCCTTTGGGGTGAGTAGACCGAGGGGGGAGGCCTCTGGGACCGGGCAGGTCCGGCACCCAGCCACCGCCCTCATTGGGCGGTGAAGGGGATTTGGGAGGGGCGCGACCTTAGGCCTGGGAATTTAAACCTCCAGCTGCCTCCTGGCAGCTGGTGGGTCTCAGGTCGAGGCGTCTCATGCCTGGATTCCGGACGGCTGCCATGGGCACATGGTGAGCCGTGTCCGGGCTTGCTGGGTTCCAGAGGCTGCTTCCTTTGGGGTGAGTAGACCGAGGGGGGAGGCCTCTGGGACCGGGCAGGTCCGGCACCCAGCCACCGCCCTCATTGGGCGGTGAAGGGGATTTGGGAGGGGCGCGACCTTAGGCCTGGGAATTTAAACCTCCAGCTGCCTCCTGGCAGCTGGTGGGTCTCAGGACGGGGCGTCTCATGCCTGGATTCCGGACGGCCGCCATGGGCACATGGTGAGCCGTGTCCGGGCTTGCTGGGTTCCAGAGGCTGCTTCCTTTGGGGTGAGTAGACCGAGGGGGGAGGCCTCTGGGACCGGGCAGGTCCGGCACCCAGCCACCGCCCTCATTGGGCGGTGAAGGGGATTTGGGAGGGGCACAACCTTAGGCTTGGGAATTTAAACCTCCAGCTGCCTCCTGGCAGCTGGTGGGTCTCAGGACGGGGCGTCTCATGCCTGGATTCCGGACGGCCGCCATGGGCACATGGTGAGCCGTGTCCGGGCTTGCTGGGTTCCAGAGGCTGCTTCCTTTGGGGTGAGTAGACCGAGGGGGGAGGCCTCTGGGACCGGGCAGGTCCGGCACCCAGCCACCGCCCTCATTGGGCGGTGAAGGGGATTTGGGAGGGGCGCGACCTTAGGCCTGGGAATTTAAACCTCCAGCTGCCTCCTGGCAGCTGGTGGGTCTCAGGTCGAGGCGTCTCATGCCTGGATTCCGGACGGCCGCCATGGGCACATGGTGAGCCGTGTCCGGGCTTGCTGGGTTCCAGAGGCTGCTTCCTTTGGGGTGAGTAGACCGAGGGGGGAGGCCTCTGGGACCGGGCAGGTCCGGCACCCAGCCACCGCCCTCATTGGGCGGTGAAGGGGATTTGGGAGGGGCGCGACCTTAGGCCTGGGAATTTAAACCTCCAGCTGCCTCCTGGCAGCTGGTGGGTCTCAGGTCGAGGCGTCTCATGCCTGGATTCCGGACGGCTGCCATGGGCACATGGTGAGCCGTGTCCGGGCCTGCTGGGTTCCAGAGGCTGCTTCCTTTGGGGTGATTAGACCATGGGGGGAGGCCTCTGGGACCGGGCAGGTCCGGCACCCAGCCACCGCCCTCATTGGGCGGTGAAGGGGATTTGGGAGGGGCGCGACCTTAGGCCTGGGAATTTAAACCTCCAGCTGCCTCCTGGCAGCTGGTGGGTCTCAGGACGGGGCGTCTCATGCCTGGATTCCGGACGGCCGCCATGGGCACATGGTGAGCCGTGTCCGGGCCTGCTGGGTTCCAGAGGCTGCTTCCTTTGGGGTGAGTAGACCGAGGGGGGAGGCCTCTGGGACCGGGCAGGTCCGGCACCCAGCCACCGCCCTCATTGGGCGGTGAAGGGGATTTGGGAGGGGCGCGACCTTAGGCCTGGGAATTTAAACCTCCAGCTGCCTCCTGGCAGCTGGTGGGTCTCAGGTCGAGGCGTCTCATGCCTGGATTCCGGACGGCTGCCATGGGCACATGGTGAGCCGTGTCCGGGCTTGCTGGGTTCCAGAGGCTGCTTCCTTTGGGGTGAGTAGACCGAGGGGGGAGGCCTCTGGGACCGGGCAGGTCCGGCACCCAGCCACCGCCCTCATTGGGCGGTGAAGGGGATTTGGGAGGGGCGCGACCTTAGGCCTGGGAATTTAAACCTCCAGCTGCCTCCTGGCAGCTGGTGGGTCTCAGGACGGGGCGTCTCATGCCTGGATTCCGGACGGCTGCCATGGGCACATGGTGAGCCGTGTCCGGGCCTGCTGGGTTCCAGAGGCTGCTTCCTTTGGGGTGATTAGACCATGGGGGGAGGCCTCTGGGACCGGGCAGGTCCGGCACCCAGCCACCGCCCTCATTGGGCGGTGAAGGGGATTTGGGAGGGGCGCGACCTTAGGCCTGGGAATTTAAACCTCCAGCTGCCTCCTGGCAGCTGGTGGGTCTCAGGACGGGGCGTCTCATGCCTGGATTCCGGACGGCCGCCATGGGCACATGGTGAGCCGTGTCCGGGCCTGCTGGGTTCCAGAGGCTGCTTCCTTTGGGGTGAGTAGACCGAGGGGGGAGGCCTCTGGGACCGGGCAGGTCCGGCACCCAGCCACCGCCCTCATTGGGCGGTGAAGGGGATTTGGGAGGGGCGCGACCTTAGGCCTGGGAATTTAAACCTCCAGCTGCCTCCTGGCAGCTGGTGGGTCTCAGGTCGAGGCGTCTCATGCCTGGATTCCGGACGGCCGCCATGGGCACATGGTGAGCCGTGTCCGGGCCTGCTGGGTTCCAGAGGCTGCTTCCTTTGGGGTGAGTAGACCGAGGGGGGAGGCCTCTGGGACCGGGCAGGTCCGGCACCCAGCCACCGCCCTCATTGGGCAGTGAAGGGGATTTGGGAGGGGCGCGACCTTAGGCTTGGGAATTTAAACCTCCAGCTGCCTCCTGGCAGCTGGTGGGTCTCAGGACGGGGCGTCTCATGCCTGGATTCCGGACGGCCGCCATGGGCACATGGTGAGCCGTGTCCGGGCTTGCTGGGTTCCAGAGGCTGCTTCCTTTGGGGTGAGTAGACCGAGGGGGGAGGCCTCTGGGACCGGGCAGGTCCGGCACCCAGCCACCGCCCTCATTGGGCGGTGAAGGGGATTTGGGAGGGGCGCGACCTTAGGCCTGGGAATTTAAACCTCCAGCTGCCTCCTGGCAGCTGGTGGGTCTCAGGTCGAGGCGTCTCATGCCTGGATTCCGGACGGCTGCCATGGGCACATGGTGAGCCGTGTCCGGGCTTGCTGGGTTCCAGAGGCTGCTTCCTTTGGGGTGAGTAGACCGAGGGGGGAGGCCTCTGGGACCGGGCAGGTCCGGCACCCAGCCACCGCCCTCATTGGGCGGTGAAGGGGATTTGGGAGGGGCACGACCTTAGGCCTGGGAATTTAAACCTCCAGCTGCCTCCTGGCAGCTGGTGGGTCTCAGGACGGGGCGTCTCATGCCTGGATTCCGGACGGCCGCCATGGGCACATGGTGAGCCGTGTCCGGGCCTGCTGGGTTCCAGAGGCTGCTTCCTTTGGGGTGATTAGACCATGGGGGGAGGCCTCTGGGACCGGGCAGGTCCGGCACCCAGCCACCGCCCTCATTGGGCGGTGAAGGGGATTTGGGAGGGGCGCGACCTTAGGCCTGGGAATTTAAACCTCCAGCTGCCTCCTGGCAGCTGGTGGGTCTCAGGACGGGGCGTCTCATGCCTGGATTCCGGACGGCCGCCATGGGCACATGGTGAGCCGTGTCCGGGCCTGCTGGGTTCCAGAGGCTGCTTCCTTTGGGGTGATTAGACCGAGGGGGCAGGCCTCTGGGACCGGGCAGGTCCGGCACCCAGCCACCGCCCTCATTGGGCGGTGAAGGGGATTTGGGAGGGGCGCGACCTTAGGCCTGGGAATTTAAACCTCCAGCTGCCTCCTGGCAGCTGGTGGGTCTCAGGTCGAGGCGTCTCATGCCTGGATTCCGGACGGCCGCCATGGGCACATGGTGAGCCGTGTCCGGGCCTGCTGGGTTCCAGAGGCTGCTTCCTTTGGGGTGAGTAGACCGAGGGGGGAGGCCTCTGGGACCGGGCAGGTCCGGCACCCAGCCACCGCCCTCATTGGGCGGTGAAGGGGATTTGGGAGGGGCACGACCTTAGGCTTGGGAATTTAAACCTCCAGCTGCCTCCTGGCAGCTGGTGGGTCTCAGGACGGGGCGTCTCATGCCTGGATTCCGGACGGCCGCCATGGGCACATGGTGAGCCGTGTCCGGGCTTGCTGGGTTCCAGAGGCTGCTTCCTTTGGGGTGAGTAGACCGAGGGGGGAGGCCTCTGGGACCGGGCAGGTCCGGCACCCAGCCACCGCCCTCATTGGGCGGTGAAGGGGATTTGGGAGGGGCGCGACCTTAGGCCTGGGAATTTAAACCTCCAGCTGCCTCCTGGCAGCTGGTGGGTCTCAGGTCGAGGCGTCTCATGCCTGGATTCCGGACGGCTGCCATGGGCACATGGTGAGCCGTGTCCGGGCCTGCTGGGTTCCAGAGGCTGCTTCCTTTGGGGTGAGTAGACCGAGGGGGAAGGCCTCTGGGACCGGGCAGGTCCGGCACCCAGCCACCGCCCTCATTGGGCGGTGAAGGGGATTTGGGAGGGGCACACCTTAGGCCTGGGAATTTAAACCTCCAGCTGCCTCCTGGCAGCTGGTGGGTCTCAGGACGGGGCGTCTCATGCCTGGATTCCGGACGGCCGCCATGGGCACATGGTGAGCCGTGTCCGGGCTTGCTGGGTTCCAGAGGCTGCTTCCTTTGGGGTGAGTAGACCGAGGGGGGAGGCCTCTGGGACCGGGCAGGTCCGGCACCCAGCCACCGCCCTCATTGGGCGGTGAAGGGGATTTGGGAGGGGCGCGACCTTAGGCCTGGGAATTTAAACCTCCAGCTGCCTCCTGGCAGCTGGTGGGTCTCAGGTCGAGGCGTCTCATGCCTGGATTCCGGACGGCTGCCATGGGCACATGGTGAGCCGTGTCCGGGCCTGCTGGGTTCCAGAGGCTGCTTCCTTTGGGGTGAGTAGACCGAGGGGGGAGGCCTCTGGGACCGGGCAGGTCCGGCACCCAGCCACCGCCCTCATTGGGCGGTGAAGGGGATTTGGGAGGGGCGCGACCTTAGGCTTGGGAATTTTAAACCTCCAGCTGCCTCCTGGCAGCTGGTGGGTCTCAGGACGGGGCGTCTCATGCCTGGATTCTGGACGGCCGCCATGGGCACATGGTGAGCTGTGTCCGGGCTTGCTGGGTTCCAGAGGCTGCTTCCTTTGGGGTGAGTAGACCGAGGGGGGAGGCCTCTGGGACCGGGCAGGTCCGGCACCCAGCCACCGCCCTCATTGGGCGGTGAAGGGGATTTGGGAGGGGCGCGACCTTAGGCCTGGGAATTTAAACCTCCAGCTGCCTCCTGGCAGCTGGTGGGTCTCAGGTCGAGGCGTCTCATGCCTGGATTCCGGACGGCCGCCATGGGCACATGGTGAGCCGTGTCCGGGCCTGCTGGGTTCCAGAGGCTGCTTCCTTTGGGGTGAGTAGACCAAGGGGGGAGGCCTCTGGGACCGGGCAGGTCCGGCACCCAGCCACCGCCCTCATTGGGCGGTGAAGGGGATTTGGGAGGGGCACGACCTTAGGCCTGGGAATTTAAACCTCCAGCTGCCTCCTGGCAGCTGGTGGGTCTCAGGACGGGGCGTCTCATGCCTGGATTCCGGACGGCCGCCATGGGCACATGGTGAGCCGTGTCCGGGCTTGCTGGGTTCCAGAGGCTGCTTCCTTTGGGGTGAGTAGACCGAGGGGGGAGGCCTCTGGGACCGGGCAGGTCCG
Source organism: Ochotona curzoniae (assembly GCF_017591425.1). Lineage (NCBI taxonomy): Eukaryota > Metazoa > Chordata > Mammalia > Lagomorpha > Ochotonidae > Ochotona > Ochotona curzoniae. Next base: position 47,940,322 of record NW_024467119.1, read on the forward strand.
GCACCCAGCCACCGCCCTCATTGGGCGGTGAAGGGGATTTGGGAGGGGCGCGACCTTAGGCCTGGGAATTTAAACCTCCAGCTGCCTCCTGGCAGCTGGTGGGTCTCAGGTCGAGGCGTCTCATGCCTGGATTCCGGACGGCTGCCATGGGCACATGGTGAGCCGTGTCCGGGCCTGCTGGGTTCCAGAGGCTGCTTCCTTTGGGGTGAGTAGACCGAGGGGGGAGGCCTCTGGGACCGGGCAGGTCCGGCACCCAGCCACCGCCCTCATTGGGCGGTGAAGGGGATTTGGGAGGGGCACGACCTTAGGCCTGGGAATTTAAACCTCCAGCTGCCTCCTGGCAGCTGGTGGGTCTCAGGACGGGGCGTCTCATGCCTCGATTCCGGACGGCTGCCATGGGCACATGGTGAGCCGTGTCCGGGCCTGCTGGGTTCCAGAGGCTGCTTCCTTTGGGGTGAGTAGACCAAGGGGGGAGGCCTCTGGGACCGGGCAGGTCCGGCACCCAGCCACCGCCCTCATTGGGCGGTGAAGGGGATTTGGGAGGGGCGCGACCTTAGGCCTGGGAATTTAAACCTCCAGCTGCCTCCTGGCAGCTGGTGGGTCTCAGGACGGGGCGTCTCATGCCTGGATTCCGGACGGCCGCCATGGGCACATGGTGAGCCGTGTCCGGGCTTGCTGGGTTCCAGAGGCTGCTTCCTTTGGGGTGAGTAGACCGAGGGGGGAGGCCTCTGGGACCGGGCAGGTCCGGCACCCAGCCACCGCCCTCATTGGGCGGTGAAGGGGATTTGGGAGGGGCGCGACCTTAGGCCTGGGAATTTAAACCTCCAGCTGCCTCCTGGCAGCTGGTGGGTCTCAGGTCGAGGCGTCTCATGCCTGGATTCCGGACGGCTGCCATGGGCACATGGTGAGCCGTGTCCGGGCCTGCTGGGTTCCAGAGGCTGCTTCCTTTGGGGTGAGTAGACCGAGGGGGGAGGCCTCTGGGACCGGGCAGGTCCGGCACCCAGCCACCGCCCTCATTGGGCGGTGAAGGGGATTTGGGAGGGGCACGACCTTAGGCCTGGGAATTTAAACCTCCAGCTGCCTCCTGGCAGCTGGTGGGTCTCAGGACGGGGCGTCTCATGCCTGGATTCCGGACGGCTGCCATGGGCACATGGTGAGCCGTGTCCGGGCCTGCTGGGTTCCAGAGGCTGCTTCCTTTGGGGTGAGTAGACCAAGGGGGGAGGCCTCTGGGACCGGGCAGGTCCGGCACCCAGCCACCGCCCTCATTGGGCGGTGAAGGGGATTTGGGAGGGGCGCGACCTTAGGCCTGGGAATTTAAACCTCCAGCTGCCTCCTGGCAGCTGGTGGGTCTCGGGTCGAGGCGTCTCATGCCTGGATTCCAGACGGCTGCCATGGGCACATGGTGAGCCGTGTCTGGGCGGCCAGTGCGCCATTGGCGCCAGGCTCCACCTACTGGCCGCCCTGCTGGGAGCTCTGGGGAGTTTGTTCTTTCAGTCGCTGCTTAATTAGCTCCAGGTTGAACACATTGTGATTCTCGGACCTGAAACAGGCAGTAACTCTTTCTTTGTAAAAGTTGTAATCACTAATAATACTTGGCACCAAATACCAGTCCATGCAGAAGCCTGGGCTTGGGGCTTGTCCTGCAAAAGTAGCTCCAACGGCTGGCTAATGTGTCAACTGGTGCGGAACAGAGTAGATCTGGTACGAAGGAGCAAACCTTAGCCCACAAGCAAAACTAGAAACCAGGAGGGAGCAAAGGTCATGCCAAGCTAGGCTCTTGTACCTACTGGTCTGCAGGAGCCAGGGACACAAAGCCACAGTGTCTAAGGCAGAGGTCGGGACAGGTGATGAGCTGTGCTAAGCTGAGTCAGAGCAACCACTGGCATGCGAGTGATTTATCGCTGGGAACAGACCCGGTTGGGGAGCAAAGGGGACAACCCTAGCTGGGCTGAGGTTCCCACAAAGAGGCACGTGGCCTGGAAGGGGGGCTGCGTTCTGATCTGGATACAGTTGTAGTCTCCCTTGGCACAAGTGTGGACTGGGATTGGATGCACCGAACCGGGCTGGACCCCGACTCCCCCTGGTGTTCTGGAGGACCAGGGCAGATGTGTGATAGACTAGGCAAGGTCTCAAACCCCTACTGAGCCATGTGTGAGCCATACGTAGGTATGGACAAGCCATGGCTGGGCTGGAACATCCAACAGCAAGAACCAGATTGGGTGGAAGGCCAGTCAGGAAAAGCCACAGTTCCTGCTATGACAGGAGGTGGACTGAGTAGGATTGGCTCATGGACCCACTGGTAAGCGTGTAACCTGGCATTGGGAGAGGTTCTGATGGAGGAGCCTGGGCAACTCCTCTGGCAGGACACAGACCCGGCAGGTCAGCGCAAGAAACATGATAGGAAACAGCCCAGAACAGGCCATGGAAAGCTACCCACTGGCATACACTTGGCAGACGTAGGGGCAAGACCAGGCTGAATCTGTCCACGTCATCCACTGGCAAATCCAGGCACCAGTGTGGGTCGACCTAGGTTCGGTTGCAACAAAGACTAGTTCACAATATGGAATGCCGAGGTGAGGTTGCCTGTACCGGAGGGGACCGCAGCGCCCAACCAGCCTGAGAACAAGAAAGGAAGTAGGCAGAGCCAGCAGGGGAATAAGGGAGGGTTCCTTTGCTGGACAGCTACTCCCGCTGGAGAGCATGGGCTGGGATGGGGGCAGACCAGACTAGGCAGAGCTACCACACCTGTGCGCCTCATGTGGACTAGATCAGGGAAAAGCCGGGCTCGGTGGATTATTCCTACTGGTGCAAACAGAATTAAAGTGGGCGAGGTTTGTTTTGGGCAGCTGGAATCTGGGAGTGGGAGAGGCCTGGGAGGGTAATAGTGGGCTCATCCCTCTTGGGTTACCACTTCCACGGGAGGACATAAAACTAAACAGTGGCTGGGGTGGAATGGGGTGTGGGGCAGACTGGATTACTGCTACACTTACTGGCAAACCAGGGTAGGGGGTGGGCCTGGTGGGGGTTATTGTGGGTCGCTCCAACTAGGCTGCAGCTCCCACTGGTTTAGGTGAGGGCCAGATATGTGCGGGGCAGAACCAGGCTGGACTGCAACACCCATTGGTTCCAGTGGAAGTCGGGAGTGAAAACAGAACCAACCCAGCAATTACAACCACCAGCTGATTGGAGCAATGGACGGTGCCTGGCCCTGTACTTGTTAGCACATACAAGAAGTTTCTTTGGAGATCTTCCTAATCTAAATGCTGGACTCAGAACCCTAACGAAGAAAAGAGAGAAGACAGAACAGGTCAACCAACCATCTCAGCTATGATGGACTATGTCAATCAGTGGATTTTTCAAAGACCTCATAGTGCTTGGAGTGGCGAGATTGACAGCGATTCATAACTGTTGCAACATCAAAACCACTTGAGCAAGAACCTCAGAGCATGCCCTACACCCGGGACTTGGGGAGGGTGGGAAATTGGGTTGGCCTTCTCCCTTAATACCCCCCTTTTAAACATGAAGGTAACAATATGGAAAACATACTAGTATTATCCACTTTCCTGCAGCCCTTGAACCTTCTTACTCTAACTAAGTATGTAAAGAATATAAAAATAAATTATATTTAAAAAAAAAATAAATAAAATAAAATAAAATGAACGAGTCCACTGGAAAGCGAGCTTTAGCTGTAAACTGTGTTGCTTTGTTGACTGTATCTGAAACCAAGTACAAATGCTTTCTTCCAAAATAATTTCCTCTCATATTTGTAATTGTTTTATGAAACAAAGAAATCTCTCCAGTCACAAAAGAGTTTGAAGAAAATAATCAGAATCTTCTAAAAAAATAACTAAATTAACAACACTTTAACAGTTCACATCGAGCATAAGCCCAGAGAGGCCTGACCCATTGCTCTGATGCAGTGGAGATGAAGAGATCATTAGCTTTGTGAATAATTAATAGATTAATGTAGGAATAATTAAGATCCCTTCTTTACCTGAGATTGGTGGGAAGGAAAATCATTCTCTATCATCTTCAATCAGGGTCATAAAACGAGTAGGATTTTAATATAATGAAAGTGCTCTGCAACAATAAATGATTTGTCCTGGATGTCCCAAGGCTGAATCTGTTGTAATGAGGTTTACTTTTAAACAATATTTTTAATACATATTCAAAATATATTTAATATGTTCATAATGCATTTCAATAACTTTGACAACAGGAGAGTCTATCTCAGTGCAATTAATTTTGTTCATTTGAATATCATATATTCTCTACTCTGTAAAAGGAATTGTATAAATAGGAAAAAGCAAGGTGATCATACCTTCTATGATTGAAAGCTCAAGAAGTGGAGATTTATGTGCAAATAGATCACAACACTTCAATAATGAAAACACAATATTAGATTAACGTAAAAGCCTTTGACATGTTTGGAGAAAAATTAAATAACTGCCCAGGAAATAAGGATGTAGTTAGTTAATATCTGAGACCAGTTTTGAGGGCTGCGTAGTTGTTTTCATGTAGAAAAGCCAGGGAAAGGCATCTTTAATGACTGAATAACATAGATGCAATTGGAATATAAAAGAATTTGGTGATTTTTTTTACTTACACGATATTGTAAGTGCTGTTGCAAAGAGCAAATATATGCAAATAAATCAAAAGTTTGCCTATTGCATAAAATGGATATTTCTAATTGAAAGTTGGATTTTCCTCCTAAAATTTTTCAGAGAATTAAGCTTCTTTCTTTGCAGGCTCTTGTGTTTCTTAATATTTGTTTGCTTTCTCCATCCATCCATCCATCCATCCATCCATCCATCCATCCATCACAAATGATGAATAGCTTGGAAGATAATATGCATTAACCCCAAGATGGTATATTACACAACTATTTCTCTTCCAATGGCTATTGCTCAGTCAATGTCATGATTAACTAAAGAAGGCTGAGAGCTACAACAACATACCTTAACTTTTATTGAAACAAATTCAGTGTTTATCAGTAGCTGATTTCATCCTGTTTGTGTCAGAATATAGGAGTTGTCAGGAAGGCTCTTAGGCATGCAAGTTTCCAAGGATCAACTCTCTTTTCTCAATCTGAGTAATAGAACAGGTCTTGGAGTTTCAAAGGATTAGAGAGAGGTATAAAGAAATTATTCAGAAAAGTAGATTAAAAATGGGCTGGGGAAATACTTCATATTATTTTTTAAATGTTCGAAACTCATTTTCCAACAGACAACATTGCCAAGTGCACTTACAGTGATTTTTTCACTGGTCATACATTTACAAGATATTATTGGTGTGGGCCCTGCGCGGTGGTGCAGTGGTTAAGGTCCTCGCCTTGCACACCTGGGATCCCATATGGGCGCTGGTTCTATCCTGGCAGCCCCGCTTCCCTTCCAGCTCCCTGCCTGTGGCCCGGGAAAGCAGTGGAGGACAGCCCAAAGCTTTGGGACCCTGCACCCGCGTGGGAGACCCCTCACTTGGGGAATGAATCATCAAACGGAAGATCTTCCTCTCTGTCTCTCCTCTCTGTATATCCGCCTTTCCAATAAAAAAAAAAAAAGATATTATTGGTGCAACAGTGAGAAACCACTAGCATGTTCCCTGAAACATTCACTTTGCAAGTACTACATTCTGGATTTTTTTTCTTTTTTTTTTTTATATTTCAATGATAATGGTAAAGGTACAATATAGCAAAAGAAAAGTTAGATCCTAAAGAAAGATACTGATGGTGGACTGCAAAGCCAATCTCAACCACGAAGTAATCAATCTTTAGTCATCAGATCTTGCCGGAGGCCTGCTCCGGCTTACTCGAGAGCTTGCAAAGAATGTGCGGATGGGAGAGACGATATGAAGAAGAGATAAGATGTGGACCACTATGGCATGATGCTCATAATGGACAATTCAGAAAAGTTGCCTTCTTTATTTATACACAGATCATCGCAAGCTTTTGCACAACATCCAATTGTTTCATTGTTACTTCATTATAAAAGAATGATTATAAAATCAATCCTAAAAAACATTATTATTATTTTACTTTAGAGAAAATATTTTCAGCAGGCTATTACTCATTCAAACCTGCAGTAACCTGGCAGAAGCCAGGAACTCCACAGTGGCAACACATGCAGTTACATAGTGACAAGTGGTTTGCTTATACTCAAAATCAATTTTTACTAAACACAAACTAACTAATATTGCTTAAACTATTAAGAGTACAGAGTTAAAAGAAAAATCACAAATGAAAGGAATTTATAAAAGCATATAACATAGATTCTTTGCTAAATCTTATAAGCAAATCATGCATTAATTACTGTCTCCTTCACCTAGTGCTGATTCAATTGTTTTTGTTCTTAGTGTTGATTTATTTGTTTTTTTGTTTTGTTTTGTTTTTTTGTTAAAGGGCCATGAAAGAGATCAAGGCAACTCAGCCAATTTACAAACAGAGGGCCTCTACAAGAAATTTCCTTTTATCTTTATAAACTGTTTTCTTTCCCTAAATATGAGTGTCAATAAAATATAGAAGTTTTTATAAACTATTTTTTCCCTAAATATAAGTGCCAGTGTACAGTTGAGATTTTAAGCCATATATCTGGGGGGGAGGTTCACGTTTGTTTCACTTTAGAAGATGCCCCATATACTTTCTGCTTTCTATGGTGAGAAACCAAAATGCATCCTATCATGTGTTGTAACAGTTTGAAGCACTTGTGAACAAACTCTTTGTACCTCCACGATTGCCATCTGTTCCAAGATATTATCAAGCCATTTGTTAAGGAAAACATTACTCATACTTGGGCAAACTTCAGGACAAAGGGGGGCACATAACAGGATGTTTGGAGGCACTGTGGGCTCAATTATACTATCGTATGCTTTTAGCTGCATGTCACTGCCTTACGTCTAAAGATGTTTTTATCATAACATGATTGATCAGTTTGAGGTGTTATACCAGTTACAGGAATTACTTCACATTAGCAGAAAAACAACAATGCCCTCAGGAGAATTCCATGAAACATCAGAGTGACTGAGTGTCCATACAATGGGGAGAGGCAGCAATGAGGTGACCAGAGACTTTCTGCTGGGCCTTGCCACGCAGCCAGAAATTCCTCCTAGCCTTACTAACCGAGGAGCAGTGCTCGTCACAGACCCATGCCATCCAACCCAACTGCATGCTCCCCACAAGATCTACAAATTTATCTTCTCTTTTCACTCTTAGACATAGCTGGCAGGTTTATATTTTGCATAAAATTACTGTTTTCTGAGAATTGGGTAGCAGAAGATAGATAGAAATTATAGAGACACCATTTGTAAGCCTGGCCACTTCTATATACTGTTCAATTTCTGTTGCTTGCATCCCTGATAGAGACAACAGAGTAGAGGACTCTAAACCTGCAAGGATGGTAGAGCAATGAGATTATTGATGTTTGATCCCTAAATGATTATATGAAGCAGTGTCCACATCCTCCATCCTCCATTGGATTGTGATATAAACACAAAAGAAGCCCTTTTTTGTGATCATCTACTGATTCTAATAAACTTACCACATCAACACAGAAATTGAAGAGAGTGGAAGCTATGATAGAGCCCAGAAACATTGGTTAGGCAATGAAATACAAAGGAGAAGAATTAACAGGCTGATGGTTGAGATTGCCCTTTCCAATGGCAATATATTTGGTAACACATGTAATGCTAGATAACTATTAGTGGCAGATCATAGGACTGCCTATGTTATAACCTCAAAAACTCACTAGGAAAAAGAATACTATTCGTGGCTATTGCTTGAGATTGAATGAGTTGTCAATGTGTAAAAGGAAAGAGCTCAAGAAATGGTTGGCCCATTTGTTAGGAAATAGAACAGAGGAAATGTGCAGGCCTTTTGGACATGGGGAAGCTAATGTATCCTGAACTCCAAAGGGTTAGAGCTGCAAGAGATGGGGTTGATAAAACGCTTTCAGCACTGAAGACCCAGCAGGACTTCTTAGCAGAAGTGAAATTCTCAGCCACACACACAAATCAAAGTCTCCTCCTCATCATCCATTGTTTCAGCTGAACAACAAGGTATTATATTGAGACAAGAGGTATGAAGATGAGCAAACACAACATAAAGTTAGGTCTGGGAAAGCATTTATTTGTTTTTAAAGATTTATTTATTTTTACTGCAAAGTCAGGTATATAGAGAGAGGAGAGAGGAAGATCTTCCATCTGATGGTTCACTCCCCAAGTGACCGTAACAGCCAGAGCTGTGCTGATCCAAAGCCAAGAGCCAAGAGCTTTTCTGGGTCTCTCATGCAGCCAGAGGGTTCCAAGGCCTTGTGCCATTGTTCACTGCTTTCCCGGGCGACAAGCAGGGAGCTGGATTGGAAGCAGGGCTGCCATGATTACAACTGGCATCCATATGGGATCCCAACATGTGTAAGGCGAGCACTTTAGCCACTAGGCCACTGCACTGGGTCCTGGAAAAGCATTTAGAGAATAGTCAGTGCAGTATGAAAGTGACCCAACCAACTGAGTTCTGGGAAGATTTACATTGCCAATAAAAAAGACCAGAGCTAGAGCCTTTGAGTGATCAAAAAATTACAAAAATATTTAGGTTGATAACCTTCCTCCAAGGGTATGTGAAATGTAAAATCTGGGTGCCCTCAAAGGATAGCGTTCTCTCCCATGGAGGATGATGAAAATTTACAGATGTGAGGGCAGGTCATGTTCATATATTTATAGGAAAATAAAACATTTCTCTCAGAAAGCACAATCGGAATCTAACTTCTACCAAGTGCATGAAAGGAAACTTTACTCACCGTGTTGGCCCCAAGAAAACTCATAGTCACTATGGCCAAGTAACTTGGTATTTTATTTTTTAAATATTTAATTGGAAAGACAGAAGGAGAGACAGGCACAACGATCTTCCATCTGCTGCTTCACAACCGAAATGGCTGTAACAGCCGAGCTGAGCCGATCCAAAGCTGGGAGCGGGAGATTCTTTTGGGTCTCATATGGGTACACAATCCCAAGGATTTGGGGCCATTTTTCGCTGTTTTGCCAGACCATAAACAGGGAGATGGTTGGGAAGTAAAACAGCTGGAATATGAACCAGTGCCCGTATAGGATACTGGCTGGCACTTCAAGGCAGAGGATTAGACAATTGAGCTATTATGCCAGCCCCAGTTATTCTGTCCTTGCTCCATATTGCATAAATAATATATGGGAATGGTTTAAAAATCACAGATTATGGGATTAATGGGGCTTTTATTTAAATAAAAATTACCAGTACATATTTTTCTTAGCCTGTTTTCATAAATATTTTGAAGACCCAATACACATTGACTTTATCCCACCGAAAGAAACTTTTCTTTCTTTTCTTTCTTTTCTTTTTTTCCTTTTTTTCCTTTCCTTTCCTTTCCTTTCCTTTCCTTTCCTTTCCTTTCCTTTCCTTTCCTTTCCTTTCCTTTCCTTTCCTTTTCATTGGAAAGTCAGATATACAAGTGAGGAAGATCATCTATGTATGGATCCACTCCCCAAGCAGCCACAACGGCTGGAGCTGAGCAGATCTGAATGCAGGAGCCAGGCACCTCCTCCAGGACTCCCACACAAGTGCAGGGTCCCAAGACCTTGGGCCATCTTCGAATGCCTTCCCAGGTCACAAGCAGGGGTCTAGATAGGAAGTGGGGCCTGCCAGGATTAGAACTGGTGCCCATATGGGATCCCAGCACATGTAAGGTGAAGAATTTAGCCCCTGGGATACCACTTTTAATTCTATTTGTATGTTCTTTTAGAATTATACTTGTGTCTATTTTTTTTTTTTTGGACAGAGGGACATCCAGATAAACTTGTCTTCTTAATTCATATGTCACTACCAGGAACGGCATTTGTGTTGAAGAACTGCCTCTCTCCTAGAGGTTCTAGACTTGGAGCTAGAAGCAGAGACTGAATGGAACCCTCATTGCCTCTTCTGGAGACCTGGAACAGGAGATTGCCTCATTGTGTATACTGTAGAAGGGGTATATTCAAAGTCGAAGATTGTTGAAGACTTGCTAGTTGTCCATAAATATTTATTTTATTTCACAAATATGACTTTTTAACGTTTTCATCAATTAGGTCATATGAGTCAGTTGTGTCCCAGGCATGCATGTGGAAGGGAAGGCTAGTCCTTTGGAGCTTGGCTGCTCGTGGTATTTCCTACTTCTTTGTCTTTGGCTGCAGGAGTGGATCAGGCAGAAGCCTAATGCTTCACTTCATTTCATGAAAAAGTCCAGTCAGAAGGTTACAGTTGCACCCTCCCTGCATCTTTTCTGTCCCACATCTGTGCCCTTTGCTTCCCTTTCTGTTACTGTGGATGATCAGTGCTTCTAACTAAAGTCAAATCTTACGTTTGAATCCTGGGTCTTGTCTCCTTTCATCCACCCAAAGTTATCAATCCATAGATTTTTTTTTTTCTCTGAAGTTGCAATGTCCCCTTTCCCCTGGGCTCTGTATTAGAGCATACTTCTGTTTCTCCCATATTAAAAGCCATTTTTCTCTCTATTAAAGAAGGCTCTCTAGTCCCCATCAGAAATATTTATTTCCTACTCAAAGTTAAACCTCTCAAAAGATTTGTACATGTATATGGATTTTGATTCCTTTTCAAAAATGTATTTATTTGAAAGGCAGAGTTACAGAAAGAGAGGGAAACACACAGAGAGAAAGAAAGAAACAGAGAGAGCAATACTCCTTCCATTGATCCCTCTCCAAATGACTGCAACTGCTGGGTTTGAGTTAGGCTGAAGCCAGGAACCCAAACCACTGTCCCCTCCATAGGTGGCAGGACCCAAGAACTTAGATCGTCTTTCATTGCCTTTGCAAGCACATTTGCAGAGAGCTGGATGACAGTCCTGACTCACACTGGCACTTATGCTGTCATTACAGATGATGCCTTAAACTGCTGTGCTACAATGCAGACCCCTGTTTTCTATTCTTTATCTTTACCACCACCCCCATTCTTTCTGGAACTCACTCAAATGTAGTCTTGTCTCAAACACTAAAACACAATAGCTTTTGTTAGTCCAAAGATAATTATCAGCCATCATTTTGCCTGCCCTGTCAATGTAACATTTGATCCTGCAGATCATTATTTTTTTTTTAAAGATTTATTTTTATGACAAAGTCAGATGTACAGAGAAGAGGAGAGACAGAGAGGAAGATCTTCTGTCTGATGATTCACTCCCCAAGTGAGCGCAATGGCCGATGCTATGCCGATCCGAAGCCAGGAGCCTCTTCCGGGTCTCCCACAAGGGTGCAGGGTCCCAAAGCTTTGGGCTGTCCTCAACTGCTTTCCCAGGCCACGAGCAGGGAACTGGATGGGAAGTGGGGCTGCCGGGATTAGAACTGGTGCTCATCTGGGATCCCGGCGCATATAAGGCGAGGACTTTTGCCGCTAGGCCATGCCACTGGGCCCCAGATCACTATTTTTTAAATTATTTTTCATAATATAGTTCCATAAACACAGGGATTCTCTCCTGCATCCCTTCATCCCCTGCCCCCAATTTGCCTTCCATATTATCACAGCAGTAGTATAGTCCTTCACCAACAGTCACAAGTCAAACATTCTGGTATTTATTATATCTTGACCTTATAAGTATAAAGTGATTACTTTCCTGAAGTAATCTTTGTGGTTCAGTTTCCAGTCATCATCCTTTCCATGTTTTCATCTTATCTCAGTAAACTCTCACATTCTATTCCGTCTACATCACTTCTTCCTTCCGGTATTCCCAACTCTGGTTCAATGTAATATCTCAGTCCTTACTTCTTGGGCCTCCTCTCTGCCTGTCTTCACATACTTAAAATCTTGTGGCCTGGGACACTATACTGAAAGTTCCCAGAATTATGCCTCTCCCCAAGAACTCTCCCATGACTCCCAGCGTCTTACATTCAGAACTGTCTCTTCCTTAATAAGCATTTCAAATGAAATATTCCTCTTGCTGGCCCTCTCCCTAATACACAAACAAACACATGCACAAACACACCTTGAATCTCTTTTTTAATGCTTTATATATCATATCTCAATTATAACTCCACTCTCCCAGTTCATAAAGACAGAATTTTATGTGCTAATCTTCACTGCTTTCTCTAATAACTTATCTCTCTTCATTGCACTTTCAAAGTATGATCAAACTCTAACCACTTCTCCCCAGTACCTAATTCAATCCCCCTGACCCAGTTGGCTTTAAATGGCAGTAACTTGCCTGTTAAACTCAGTAGCAACACGATGATTTTGCTTCCACATCGCCAGGCCTAGCACATTTAAGCCTTTTTTCCAAGATGCTATAAGCCTTCCTCCCTGTCTCCAGTGATTACAGCTCCATTACAGGACACCTGGCATGATGAGAAATTTCCCCTTGTACTCTACTTAAAATTGTGACTCCGCTCCCCTTTCCCACCTCACCAAAACTATTGCTATTATCTCTCGATTGTTTAGAGCATATTATTTACATACCCAATTGAGTTTATTTTTAATCATTTTCTCTCTCTCCTAGAACGCACATTTTGAAGACAGATGTTTGTTCTGCTTACCACTATGTTCTCAGTGTCTAAAACATGCATGATAACAGTAGGTTTTCAACTGCATTTCTCGAATTAGTGACAAATTAATTACACTTATTGAATAAGAAAACCAAATATGGTTGAAACATAATCACTTAGTACCAATTTCCAAAATGCAAACCAACTGTTTCATGTGATAGCAAATATCACACTAATGATTTGTAAAGCTGTGAAATTTCTTCTAAAAATATAAGGATTACAGGATCGTGTATGTGTTTGAGGAGGAAGTAGCACAGGGGTAGACACTCTGAAAAACTCAGTCCAACCCTTAAAGTTCAGAAATGTTTTTGGAATTCACTCTGCTTAATACACTAACCATAGGCTCCTGTGTTTTGGAGCTTGGCTTTCAGAGATGTGTGTTAACGGTTGCTGGATTTACAGTGGAAACCTGATCCAATTACTCTGTCTTGCAGATGTGTCCAGTGGCAGATCTGTGTGTCATGGAGGCAAATCCTGGAAAGGTAGTTCTCAAGACACGGTTAATTATAAAAGAGTTGAATCCATTGCCCTCTGTCCTTGCTCCCTGGCTTACATACAGCCTCCCTCTCCAACGCTCTACTGTCAATCATTCTCGCCAGAAACCAGACCAATGGGGATGCAGTTCTTGCCTTGTGAATTTCCAAGTCAATGAAGCAAAATAAACCTTTCATAACTAGTTATCCTCAGGTATCTGTAATAGTCATGAAAAGTTGACTAAATATAACTTAGCATACATTTGGGAGAGCTAAGGCAGAAGTAAATGAAAAATAAAGGTTCTGTTTCAATCTTGTTTATCTTTTCTCTGCTGTGTATCTCTACAAATGCCAACATATATAAAAAAACAAAACACTACCATTCTATTCCATTGGAAAAACAAAAATAATCATTTTCCATGTTGTTTTCTAATAGAAGATTTAAAATTTGAACCAAGTTAATTTTACTGAAATGGTATCCCTTTGCTTTGATAGATCTTCCTGAGATCTAATATTCTGAGTTGATTCTAATTCATCCATTCCACTGAAAAGTGTTAGAAACTAACTTAAAAAAATAGCATGTTGCCTTTCCATGCGCCCCTATTCTTCACCTTATAGGGAGTGTGCGGTGTTTACAAATGAATTTTGTCCACTACACAGGAACTTCCTGGAATGAAAAGCAAAATAATCCAGTTGCACCACAACATGCATAATGTATCAGACCAATTTCTTTCACTGGAGACAGTTGTGAATTCCCTTTTATTTGTTGTGAGTTCCCAGGCCTGTATAATAATACAATAATTTGTATAATAATATAATAATGTTACATCAGTTCTGAGTTCCCAAGTTTGTACAATAATACGGTAACACTTCTTACATTATTACTTGCTGAAATGAATTTTAAAAGCAGGACTGCCTATTCAGTGACATTAGAATCAGGGAGAGAATATCAGTTATGAACAGCACACTCTGGCTTTCCGCTCACATGGACCGGCCCTTCTCCTTGTTCTTTGCATTTGCTTAACATTGGTCCCATTTCAGACAGATTGTACAAAATTCGTTAGAAATGAACAATGTATAGATTGCATAGAAAGTCCTTCAATATTGTTTTCCCATTTATAACTCTTCACTGGGAAAAATCACACACACACACACACACACACACAGTGTTTGAGGGCCCAGTGTAGTAGCCTAGAAGCTAAAGTCTTCACCTTGCCTACACTGGGATCCCACGTAGGCACGGCACTAATCAGTGCAGCCCCACTTCCCATCCAGCTCCCTCTTTGCTGCTTGGGAAAGAAGTTGAGGACAGCCCAAACTCTCGGGACCTGCGTGGGAGACCCAGATGGGCTCCCGGCTCCTGACTTTGGATTGGTACAGCTCTAGCTGTTGCGGCAGCCTGGGGAATGAATCAGCAGACAGAAGAGCTTCTTCTATGTCTCTCCTCCGTTCTATATATCTAACTTTCCAATAAAAATAAAATAAATCGGGTCTGGTCCAGTGGCCTAGCAACTAAAGGCCTCTCCTTAGGAGAGGCACCTTGGGATCCCAAATGGGCACCAGTTCTAGTGCCGGCAGCCTTGCTTCCAATCCAGCTTCCTGCGGGGACAGCAGTCAAGGAAGGTCCAAAGCCTTAGCACCCTGCACTCACTTGGGAGATCCAGAGGAGACGCTGCTCCTGGTTTCAGATTGGCTCAGCTCCAGCTGCTTGGGGAGTGAATCAGTGGACAGAAGATCTTCCTCTCTATCTCTACTTCTCTCTGTATATCTGACTTTCCAATAAAAATACAATAAATCTTTTTTAAAAAATAAACTAAATATATTTCTTTAAAGTGATGGATAAGCAGCAAAATCTGAGAGTGATCTGAGTGCTGGAAGAAATGAAGACAGTATTACTTTTAAATATAGCAACACTCTTGTAGGTATATGTTTTCTTATTTTTGTTGAAATACACATGGAGGGACCTGACTTGATGGTTGGCTAAGTTCTACCTTACAAGTGCAGGGATCCCAAGTGTGCAGGTTCATGTCCCAGCTGCTCCGTTTCCTACCCAGCTCCCTGCTTACGGCCAGGGAAAGCAGTGGAGGGTGGACCAGTGCCTTGGGACCCTGAAATTATGTGGGAGACCCAGAAGAAGCTCCTGGTTCCTGGTTTCAGCTTGTCTCACCTCTGGCCATAGAGGCCATTTGGAAGTGAACCAGCAGATGGAAGATCTTTCTGTGTTCTTCATAAATCTAATTTTTCTTTCCAATAAAAATAAGTAAATCTTAAGTAATGAAGGATACATGGGATGCAGTTAAAGATGAAATGGGATGATGTGGACAATTTATTTACAAAAATTCATCAGTCAGTATTTATGAAGCAAAAAATAAAGCTTTCAGGTTTTCAAGAATAATTGATCATTTCCTTTAACTTGTGCTCCAATATATTATTCCAGTTAAAAAATTTGCTTTTACTGAGTGCTGATTATGCGCCAGGTACTTGATATTTCAACTGCGTTATCTCTCATTGTAATTATCCAACAAACTTACATTTTATGTAAAAAAAAAAAAATTCCTTTTAAAAGTGGAAGGCTACTATAAAAGCAATAAACGGCTTGCCCAGCTTACAGTTAGTTACTGTCCCAGTTAACAGGATGTAAAATACGTCATGGGGCAATGTGGTATTGTAGCATGTTAGTACACTGTCTGAGGCACTGGCATCACATGAAGAACCTGTTCATTCCCAGCTGCTCCACTTCCAATCCAACTCCACGTTTATAGCCTGGAAAACCAGCAGAGGATCGTCCAAGCCATGGGACGCAGCAGCCGCGTGGGAGACCCGGAGGAGGCTCTTGGCTCCTGGATTCGGATCAGCTCAGCTCTGGCTGCTGCGACCATTTGGGGAGTAGACTAGCACATGGAAGATCTCTCTCACTCACGTTTCTCCTTCTGTCTATAAATCTACCTTTCACATAAAAAAAATAAATCGTTTTTAAAAAGTCATTAAGCAGCATAATTAAAAGACAGCTGTAGTCTAATATGACAGGGTTTAACTTGTGTCACGAAGCAACATATAGAAATATATTTGGTAAAATAAAATAATAGAAGGAAATTGAAAAATAACGAAATAAAGAGGAGTCAAGAGTGGCCCTAGGAAACTCGAGGCCGTGGTGTGCTATGTGCTTTCGTGTTAACAACTGCAAATTCAATTCTGTATTTACCAGCAGTCTACACAAAGAAGTAATTTCTACCTTTAGAAAGCTCACAACATTCTCAAAGTTCAAACACTTGTCTCGTAAGAGCACGATTGTCCCTATTTTTCTTGTAAGATTTATTTGTTTATTTTAATTGGACGGACAGATTTACAAAGAGAAACAGAGAGCAAGATTCTCCCTCTGCTGCTTCCCTCCCTAGACAGCTGCACCAGCCAGAGCTGAGCCAGGAGTTTCTGCGCAGCCGCTCACGTGGGCACATGGTCCCAAGCTTTGGGCTACCTTCCACTGTTTTGCCAGGCCACAATCAGGCAACTGGATGGGAAGTGGAGCAGCCAGGACACAAACGGTGCCCGTATGGGATCCGAGTGCATATAAAGTGAGAATTTAGCCACTGGTCGTTGCGCTGCTCCTAAAAGAACAATTTGTGTAGACACTAGTTAATAGAAACGAAAAGTTCCTTGGACTTGGGATACTCAAAGTTTATTCTTCTAAAGCACTCCATACTCGCAATAATGCACTATTTGACCTTTTCTGATTAATATCTTTCACTCACTAAAATACACATCAAAGTGTTTTTCATGTCAGTCATCTAATTTTTTTAAATGTTTATTTTTATTGGAAAATCAGATAAACAGAGAAGCAGGGAGAGAGAGAGATCTTCAGTTCGCTGATTCACTCCCCAAGCTGCGCAATAGCCGGAGGTGAGCTGATCAGAAGCCAGGAACCAGGAGCCAGGAGTTTCTTCCTGGTCTCCCAAGCAAGTGCAGGGTCCCAAAGTCTTGGGCCGTCCTTGACTGCTTTCCCAGCCCACAAGCAGGGAGCTGGATGGGAAGAGGGGCCACTGGGATTAGAACTGGCGCCCATAAGGGATCCCAGAGTGTAAAAACAAGGACTTTAGCCACTAGGCTACCGCACCAGGCCCAATCATCTAATTTTAAATGTATAATTCTTGGCTTTACTTCTAGAATTTATGATTCAATAAGTCTGGAACAGGGCAAATACTAGGTATTTCCAGAGGATTATTACACAAAGATGCTTGTATCGGCCTTTGAAACACACTGTTCGAGATTTCTTAGTGGTAACCATGAGATAGTTCCTGTAAGTTATGATGATGACAAAATGTAATATGTAGTTAAACATCATAGATTTATTGTTTCTGAGTATAATGGCTGAAAAATACTCTTCTGATATTGAAAATATTTAAATACAGATTGGAAAATATCTAGTTATTTGCAGCTGAGGGCTAGAAGGCAAAATGTGTTGTACACTTTTTAAAAAATATTTTTATTTTATTTTATTTCTTCTAGCACAATATTCTACATAGTTCTGAATGGGTGCCTGCAGGAGGTATGAATAATGTGTGTGTGTGTGTGTGTGTGTGTGTGTGTGTGTGTGTGTTCTGAGACACATACTTGCACATACTTATATCACAAACTCACATACTTTTTTTAAAAAAAAATGTATTTATTTCACTTGAAAGACAGGAATTTACATATAAAGTAAGAAAGAGAGCAGTCCTCCACCCACTGGTTCACTCCCCAAAGTGACTGCAAAGGCCAGAGCTGAGCCAATTTGAAGCCTGAAGCTTCTTCTAGGCTTCCCTCTGTGGGTGAAGGGCCCCCAAAGACTTGGGCTACGCCCCACTGCGTTCCCAGCCCTTAAACAGTGAGCTGCACTGGAAGTGGCGTAGCCAGGGCACCAATAGTGCCCATATGGGATTCCAGCACAGGCAAAAGACTGGCCTCTTGAGCCACCACACCAGTCCTAAATTCATATACCTTTACCTCAATAAACCCCAAAGACATTTAGACTTGCAACTCCAATTACAGCAGCAGTGGCTTTGCGATTTTTTACTGAGCACGTATGGATTCCCTCGAAGGCATCAGAGGCTCCATCTCAGTCGGATGGAAGGATGGAAGCCTACTCCTTTTCATGGATCCTGGTGGGATAATTTTGTTGTTGGTGTTGTTGTTTTTTTTTTTTTTTAGACTGTACAAAATATTCTGCTGTTAAACAGATTCGTATTATCGAAAGAAACAGTCTGGAAAATCTAGACAGATACTGTCATCACAACGCAGTGCCCTATGGCATTATTTTGTCTAAATAAGCTTTGAGAAGCTCTGGAAGAATAGCAAGGTCAAGAATATTTTCTGGGCAGGGACCTTGACCAAGGCCGCAATTAAGATGGGCATAAAGTGCCATGCTGAATGCTTCAGTAGGCAGCTACACTAAGAGTGGTGTGAGATCCTCTTGTAAAAATTAAGAATCCTGAAACAGGAATGCACCTACCAGGACAGCTCAGCTCTGCCAGAGGCAAATTAGGCCACAACCAGGTGTGACTAGAATCACTTCCGAGCGTGCTTCCTGCAAGAGCTGAGTGCTCGCCAAGACTACACAGTTCCAACACAGGAAGCAGAGCTATGACATAAATCACAGTAAAATTCCTGATGCACCATGCATCGCATAAGCTGCACGCCCATATAATTGCTACATGCAACAGTTTTAAGTAAAAGTTGTAACTTCAGGCTAAATTCCAGGTTAAAATATTTCATCTGCTGCTGTCAGGAAATAGATAGCGGAAACTATTTTCTATTAAGACTCAAATTAGTTCCTTGTAATAAAATGGACTCATTTTCTTAAAAGAGAATGCTTATCTTTGAATGTTTCTAGCAAGGGAATATTCATCTAGAGATATAAAATATTTATGGAGTGCATTAAAGTGGGGAAGAGGGAATGACCATATACCCATTTTCTTTTCTCTGAAAGCCATTGTCTAAAGGCATTGATAGTCCATTCTTACCTACTTTAGTCCCCTTCATAGTATCACAGTCTAAATCTTTTTACCTTGTTAACCATTTGCAGACCCAGGCCTAGGCCAAACCTTAGCACGCTGGCATGTGCAGGAAGCCAGCATGGGGTGTGGGCCAAACCAAGCTAGGCTCTCACACCTCCTAGTTTGCATGAGCCAGGGATGGAAGCAGATGGGGTAGGTCTAGGCTGCAGTACCCACCAGTGATAGTTAGGACTGGGGTGGGCTAAGTCTCAGTACCTGCTGAACCATGTTAGAACTGGATCTTGGGGAGAGGGAGGGTGGACCAGATGTGGCTGGGCTATAGTATCCAACAGTAAGAACTGGAATGGGTGTGGGCCAGTCAAACCAGGCCACTGTTCTTGCCAGTATAGGAGGTAGACCAAGTCAGTCTGGGCCAAAGACCTAATTGTATGCATGGGATCTTGCCACTGGGAGGAGATCTGCTAGAGGAGCTTGGAAAACCCTGCCAGGACACATTCCCTGCAGGTAAGTGTAAGAACCAAGGCTAGGAGCAGCCCAGAGCTGATCAGGTGCCTGCTGGCATATGTGTGAGTAAGGCCTGGGGGCAGGTCAGGCTGTGCCAGTTTAAAACACCCACTGGCAGATCCAAGAACCGGGACAGGATGCAGGACAGGCCAGGATGAACTGCAACATCAGCCGGTTCACATTAGGGCCACGGCTGGGGACTGGCTGGGCCGGCCTGGGCTGCAACACCCACAAGTATAAACTGGAACTCAGAATAGGCTGGGCCAGGCTATAGCACCACTGAATGCTAAGGTGAAGCTGACAATACCAGACTGGGCCACAGACCACACCGGCACATATAAGACCTGGTGAGGGGCAGGTAAGCCTAGTAGGGGAGCAGTAAGGACTCGCTAGCTGGGCTACTGCTCCTATTGGTGAGTGTAAGAACTGGGACGGGGGCACACCATGCTAGGCAGAGCTACAACACCCATTGGCCTGCATGTGAACTGGTATAGGGGGAGAGCCAGACTGGGATAACCAGCTGTATCCAGGGTGCAGGCATGAGCCAGAGGAAGTATAGGCTGGTCAGTCTTTGCCACAGCATCAGCTGGCAAGTGCTGGGAATGGGTGAAAGTCCTGTCATGCTACACTGCAGAACCACGTAGAAAGTGCAAGATCCTGGGCTTGGAGTGAGCCTAATGGGTAGCTCTCTGGTAGGCTCTAGCTTCCACCAGTGAGTATGAGAACCAGGGCTGGGGGAGACCTGGCTGGATAGGAGGTAGCACCCACCAGCAAAAGTGTGGGCTGGATAGTGGGGTTGGTTGATCTGAGCTAGGCTGCAGAACCCATTGGTGTGTACAAAAGCTGAATGAGATGTGGGACACCAAGCCAGTCTGCTGCACACAGGAACCAGAGCTGGAGGCAGGCCTGGTGGGGCTCATGGGGGGTCACTCTTACTGGGCTGTAGTTCCCGTTGGTGTACATGAAGATCAAGTGTGCGGTGGGCAGGGTTGGGCTGTGCAAAAGCATTCACTGATTTCTATAAAAGATGCAGCTGGAGACAGAACTGTCTCCGCAACCGCAACCACCAGTGTATGTGTAAGATGATGTGGGTGACAGACTGAGCTGGACCAATCACTGGCTAGCACACACAAGAGTCAGGTCTGGGGTCACCTCAGATGAGGTTTCTTTGGGCATCCTCCGCAACTGAATTGCTAGACTCAGAACTCCACAGGAAGAATCACGGGAGTGCCAGGACTGGGCCTCCTCAGTGGCTAAGATGGAGCAGCGGATGGCATACCCAGATGCACATGGAGGATATGACATTCCATTGGGGCCTCTAGGGGACATCTAGTACCATAGCAGAGGATGGTGGGCAGAACAAATGAAACAATTCACTCAGCCAAGCGATGACAGCAAATATCTGGGCAAATGGAGACTCTAGAGTGGACTATGTAAGCCAATGGATCTTGAAAAGATTTCCTCATCCTTGGAGCAATAAAATCAACAGCATTTCAGAACTATCAAAAACACTTGAGCAGAACCCTGGGAGCATGCTCCACATCAGGGACCCAGTTATAGCTGGCGGCTGTCCCCTACCCCAGGTACTGATGTGGCTACGATGCTGAATGCAGCTTCTCCCCTACTCTCCCTCCTTCCCCAGACACAAGAAGAAGAAAATAAAACTTGGAAACAATGGTCTGACCCACTTTCCCCCAGTCCTTGACCCCTTCTACCCTAATCCACACGGGCATGCATCTCTCTCAACTATGTAAACATCATCAAAAATATTTTTAAAAGAGAAATAGACATGCAAGGAAGAAATAGGTTAAGATTGTGAAGAAATAGGTCAGAAATCATTTCTGATTTTTCAGCTGGCCACCAGTAATAAAACAGGAATAGTAGGAGTCATTTGTGCTTACTCATGGGTAAATAAATGGGGCTAATTCATTCACTATCTGATTTCAGGTAGATCCAAAGTAGAACCTCCAAGGTTCTTTTCATTATAAACATCACCCCTTTTTTTTAAGATTTATTATTTATTTTTATTGGAAAGTCATATATACAGAGAGGAGGAGAGACAGACAGAAAGATCTTCCATTCATTGATTCACTCCCCATGAGGCCACAATGGTCAGAGCTGAGCCAAGCTGAACCCAGGAGCCAGGAGCCCTTGGGTGTAAGGTTCCAAGGCTTTGGGTCATCCACGAATGCCTTCCCAGGCCACAAGCAGAGAGCTGATGGGAAGCGGGGTTGCCAGGATTAGAACTAGAGCTCAAATGGGATCCTGGGGCATGCAAAGCGAGGATTTTCTCCACTAGGTTACTGTGCCAGGCCCAACATCGCATCTTTTAGGTACACTTTGTTGTCATTGATATAATGATGAATAATCAGATGATATTTACATAGTGCTAATAGCCTGATGAAATAAGACAAATATTTGCTTGTAGTATTTCCGCTTTTCAACCACAATAAACAAATCACAACAGAAAAATGCTGACACTGTCACACAGCTAAGATAACAATATTGAAATAAAACTTACATCACTTTAAAGTGTACAAATGCTCAAATATGAAAGATTATTGAAAATGACTCAACTCTGTTCTGTCGCTTCAAAGACAAGACTTACTTGTCTCTTCATTAGATGTCAGTATTGTACAACTAAAATGTTCAGGTGTTTTGCAAAAACTAACAAAATAACTGATAGTTTTCAGAGAAATTCCAAAGTAAAACTTTTTCAAATAATTTTATCTACAACCCAACTCATGATTTCATTGTTCTTCCTGCAGTAAACGCCTTTGTGAAATGTCTCTTTCAGCAGATAGAAAATCTTGTTGCTTTGGCAATGAATGCATTTGAAAAATGACTTGGAAATGTCACTACCACTTTGAATAACCTTCAAAACTGCTTACAGGAGGTCAGTCCTGTCTGGGTTGTGCACAAGTGAGGATGATTAATTTTTTAAAAGGATAATAATTCAATTTTAAAAGATACACAGTTACTCACCTTGTGCGCAATAGTCTATTTGTTCATTTTGAAGGTGTTTGGCAGGAAGCTACACAATGCTTTCTGGAGCTGCAAGCGGAGGTGTACACCGTATCATAATATATTTATTAAGGACTAATGCAAACCACACTGGGTTATAGGAAGGAAAATGTATTCCCCAGTGCTTAGAATTTACTGAACATGAGGAATTCAAATGAGACTCGTTAGAGAGAAGGAGGAATCTCCATGCCTACCTCCCCAAACAAATAAATCACTGGCAATGTTTTCTAATAGACTGCATTTAATCATTTGAGTAGTATTTATAACTCAGTGTGCATTCACATATCTACTGGTTCACTTTTCAAGTGCATACACCCAACCCAGACTGTGAACACCAAAGGTATGTTCAATACAGAATACCAGTGTATCAAGGTCAGTTGTCCTTCAATTGTTCTTTTGTGGTTTGAGATAGCAGTAGAGTTGCTCCACTGAATAGCTAGTTTGTGTTTGTCCATACACAGCACAGAATCGTCCCATGGGACAACACAAGGACATCTTTGAAACTATCCCTACCCCATCCCTCACCTCCCCCACAAAAGGGGTGGGGAAGTGTAAAGATAAAGGGATTTTCTTTCTCAGATTTACCATCTGTTCATGTCGCTTTGTTGAAAAACTTTGTTGTTATAGATAAGTCAGTGCTTTGTTGCTAACTGACAAAACATTAAGAGACTCACAAAATACGCAACCACATGCTTTAAAAAAAAAAAAAGGCAAAAAAGCATGTGGTACCTTGAAAAAGTGAAGCTAGTTTTCAAAATTCATTGCATGATTCATCTGAGATCAAACATATTTAGGAGAGATTTAAACATAACTACACCGAAATGAGCCAAGGAGCAAAAAGTGAAAGACAAACACTTAGACAAGATGTCAAGAAATATGATGAGAACAATTAATTTAAGCAGCTACAAAAAATGCAAAAGTATTTAGCTTTTGATTCCACCGCTATGCACCAAAGTCAGATTTGGACCTGAACGTGGTGGGAGGACGGCAAAGCCAGGGAAGCATCCCCTCCAACACAGCACATACGTCAGTCCTGTTCAACTCAAAACTTCTGTGTGACAATGAAAATGTCGCCACTTTAGAGGAAAGGCAGCACTCAATAATGAAAAGGGTTGGAAATTATTAAAGCTGTGGGAGCAAATCAATTCACGCAAGCATTTCACATGAAGCACTAGGACTAATTCACACGAATTGAAACGAAAATATCACAAATTAAATGGCACAGAGCAAATATTACCAGTGGCCTATTGAGGTCAGAGGTGAATTTATTATTTGAAAATAACAGGAGAGCTTACAAAGGAAAAAATAGGTGAGAAAATATCAAACCATTATGCATAACCACAAAAAGTAAAAAACATAGAAGGAAATAATTAAATAAGAATAATAAAATTTACGCAATTTCTAGAAAAATGTTAAATACTGACACACCAGTAAGTACATGCAGTTACTTCTTTTATAAATCAGGGTCTTACATAGTGGCACAACTGGTCAAGCCATCAATGGCATCCCATTATCAAAAAGCAGTCCCTTTGGTCTTAAATTAGCTTACTTTATAAATTATTTGATAAGCATGCTTGTTTTTAAGGCTACAATGCAAAATCTCAATACTTACGCACAGAACAAACCAAGCAACCACGCCTACCATTTTGTGTGCTTTCCTTTGCATGGGAATGGGCCAGCTCTGCTCTTTAAATTCTCAGTACAGAATTTAATGCTTTACTGTGTCTGAAACAGTAAAACTTTTTGTCTGGCTATCTGACCGTGTGTTGATATTCTCTAAACTTCCTCTCTCTCCAGTCACCTTCCCAACCTCTAGCTTTCACTACTTTAATTTCAAATTGGCTGGTTTTTATTTTTAAATAGCTTTGATAAGTAAAGCAGAATATGCATTTATTTGTCTGTGCCTGGGTCATTTCACCTTAATGAGCCCCGGATCCACCTACTCTGATGCAATTGCCTGATTTTTCTCTCTCTCTCTCAGTAGCACGACAGTTCAGCCTGCACATGTATCACATCATTCTTATCTGTCAGTGCACATCAAGGTTGATTGTGTAGCTTGGCCATTGTGAACTGTGGATGCAGATGTCTCTTTCATATCTTGATTTCATTTCCTTCAGCTACATGTCCAGAAACAGGATAACTTCTAGTAGGTTTACCTGTAGTTTTTTTGTTTAAGATTTGTTTATTTTTATTGCAAAATCAGATATACAGAGAGAAAGAGAGGCAGAGAGAAAGATCATCCATCCATTGATTCACTCCGCAAGTGACCACAACAGCCAGAGCTGCCCCAATCCGAAACCAGGAGCCTGGAGCCTCTACCGGGTCTCCCACATGGGAGCAGGGTCCCAAGGACTCAAGTCATCATTGGCTGCTGTCTCAGGCCACAGGTAATCCTTTCTCAGGATCAGAGGTGGAGCAGCTAGGACTTACACATTGATCAAATAAGTCCCAATTCTGAAGTTCTATTCTAATAAAATTCTACAAATATTACAGAAGTAGCAGACACAAATATACAACTGAAAGCATTTTCATAACAGTAAATAACTAAAAGAAATGGGCAACCAAAAACAGTAAAATGCACTCAACATATTAACTACTTAATAAATGTTTTTAAATGAATTACAAATAATTGATTACTCCCACTAAAATGTTGAGGATGTATTTCAAATATATCATTGATAAAAAATAATACAGTTCACGTTTGGGCTTAAACACTTGAAGTGATTAAATTACCTGAATAATGAACAAAATTATAATTGAATTTGTAATACGTGCACACAATCTTTTTTTGGTAAGATTTATTTATTCTTATTGGAAAGGCGGATATATAGAGGAGGAGAGATAGAGAGGAAGATCTTCCACCCAATGGTTCACTCCCTAAGTGAGCGCAATGGCTGGAGCTGAGCCAATCTGAAGCCAGGAGCCAGGAGCTCTTCCTGGTCTCCCACACGGGTGCAGGGTCCCAAGGCTTTGGGCTGTCCTCGACTGCTTTCCCAGGCCACAGGCAGGGAGCTGGATGGGAAGTGGAGCTGCCAGGATTAGAACCGGTGCCCATATGGGATCCCAGCGCATTCAAGGCAAGGACTGTAACCACTACGTTATCGGGCTGGGCCCCGTGCACACAATATTTATTCAGATAATTATGACTGTATTTTAACTCCTTTGTACAATTTTGTTCTCAAAGTAAATAAAGCATATAGAAAAACAGCATAGCTTTGGGTTTATTTAATCCACTACTTTTTCTGAAACTGAAGCTTAGTGGAATAACCTGCCCGGTTGTTTGCTAGTGCATGCACATCTGAAGACCGGCTCTGTGCTCCACCAAGTGTTTCTGACACTGAAGCACGTTAACTTCAAGTCCAAGTGAGTTGATTTGTCAACAGCATAGGTAAGAATAAAAGAGAATAAAATCAGAGACCAGGCACTTGGCGCGGGAGTTATGATGCTGCACAGTATGCCCAGATCCCATACTGGGATTCGTGGGTTCAAGTCCCAGCCCCAGCTCTGATTCCAACTGCCCACTATTGCTCCCCAAGAGGCGTCGGGGATGGCTCCGTACTTGCTTCCCTGTTGAAACTCCAGGCTCCTGGCTCAGTCCTGACTGTTCAGCGTGTTTGTGAAGCGCCTTTGCAGAGGGAAAATTCTCCTATTCCCTTATGTCTCTCTTTCCTTCTGTCTCTACCTTTCAAAGAAATTGAATTGAAATTGAAAAGAGGCTTGATTGCTTGCCATGTTATTTTTCCCAACACACATGCAAGATGGGATCCTAAGGCAGTTAAATGTACTACAAGAGCATTTTTATTCAATAATACCAAAAACGTGCATGAAGATAGATTATGAAAAATAGAAAACATATACACGGCTTCTTTCTCAAATTCCATTTATATTACTGCAAAAACCCCAAATACTGATATTTCATCGAAACAGTAGAATACTTCTACTCAGAACTGAAACATAACCACAAAAGCTAAATGTAACTGCAGTGTGTTAAAAAAAAAAAAAAGGATAAGTACATTGTTTTATTTTCCACACAAATTTCCTGTAAGAAAATATAAACACTTTAGTAAATGTTGCTTTTACTTTCTGCCATCCCCATGGCTTTGTGGTTGTTGTTAAATTTGTTTTAAAGGGAGAGCAAAAGCCAGAGACGGACGGCGAGAGAAGTCTTCTGTCGCCTGGCTGACTCCCCAAACAACCTGCTTCAACCAGAGCTGGGCCAGACACAAGCGCTGCAACGCGGAACCCCGCCCGGGTCTCCCGCGTGGGTGGCAGGGCCTGAACACAGGAGCAGTGCTATGCAGCCTCCCACGGTGAGCACGAGCAGGATCCACCCCAAGGGCTCTCTTCTGGAATCGGGGATGCGTTCTGCTCTCTGCAAATGCTCACCTTCTCCTTTTGTCAAGACATACTTTTTCTAGTGCACATTTTGGCAGCACATACACTTAGATTAATTGTACGAATAGATTTATCAGGAAAATGTATTAATTAAATTAATTACTAGATTTATATTACTATATAACATATAATTATATGGTATACAATATATAATATTAATTAATTAGTACAGTCATTAGATAAACATATTAGATTAATTAGATTAATATTATGTTAGTTATGTCTAGAAAAGCTATTACATTTTTTCCACATGTTTCAACCCCCCGAATTATCTCCTCACCTTTTCAGATCTTGTACCAAAGATGAATAAATAAATAAATCTACACGTCACCACTAGATGGCAGTAACGGCTCATTGAAACAGCCACCAGCTTTTAGCCATTGACCGGAGGCTCCTTATTAAAATCTTACGTTTCTATTTCTCAGTTTAATTAGAAATTAACAATTTTAATAAAGTATTTTTATGTTGTCTAATTCCTCAATGTTTGAAATGAGTATTATGTGCCACAAGATGGAGAATTAGTTCACTAATTGGCTTAAATTGTTTGAAAATATACTTTGTATTCATTATATTTATTCCAAACAATGCAATAATTTGCTTCATCCGGTTTTATGAAAGAATTTTTTAAAGAGAAAGTTCCTGTGCCACATTACAGTTTGACAAACTCAACCCAATAATCTCTTACCTTTATTGATGGTGAGCAGATGAGGTTTTTCTGAATTGCATTCTCTCAAATATAAAATTATCAGAAACCGAAAATGTATCATTTAATAGGTTAAATACTGGATATCTGCTATTTAGTACAGACTCTGTTCGCCACAGTGTCTCATAAAATAGCATTTTGGAAATTGAATATTTTCCCTGAAGGTACCGTGCAATACTTTTAAAAGATACAGTGTATGGGCCCAGCACAGTAGCCTAATGGCTAAAGTCCTCACCTTGCACATACCCGGAATCCCATATGGATGCTAATTCTAATCCCAGCAGCTCCACTTCCCATCCAGCTCCCTGCTTGTGGCCTGGGGAAGCAGTAGAGGACAGCCCAAGGGTTTGGGACCCTGCACTCGCATGGGAGACCCAGAAAAGACACCTAGCTCCTGGCTTCAGATCAGCTCAGCTTTGGCCATTGCGGCTGCTCGAGGAGTGAAGCTTTGGATGGAAGCTCTTTCTCATTCTCTCTCCTTTCTATATGTCTGTCTTTCCAATAAAAAATAAAAATCTTTTTAAAAAAAATACAACGTATTACAACTGTAACCGTCTTGATAATTTTTTTTTTTAAGAATTCACTAGCTACACTTTGCTTTCCGGGCTCCGAGTGATGCTTTCCTGCAGATTGCTCAACTTAAGGACAATTTCTGTTTTCTCAAAAACACCCTGACAATGATTAGGATGGAATATTTAGATTCATATATTCAATCAAGAAAAGAGAAAATGAATTATATACTTCAGAACTGTCATTCATACCTAGCCAGAATTATGATATTTCTGGTATGTTGTTCATTGCTTGTACTGATTATTCACGTAAGTGTAGTATTTGTAAGGGTAGGCACAGTACATGTCGGTTCATTGTAAGCTCTCCAGGCATATTTCACACATCAGCACACACCTCAGGTGCGTCTTTCCTGACATATATCGGCTGCTGCGCACTTATTACTTAAAGGAATGCATAAACACGTAGTTGATACACAACAATATTCATGAGGAGTGAGACTTTGAGTTTTTTTCTACACTAATCCCAATTGCTATAAAGAATCCAGATGGAACTTGCATGAAAAAACCGAAATACGTTATCACATTTTAACATGGGAAATATTTTGCTCTTTAGCTTAAATTTGCAGGCAGGAAGAGATTATAAAAAATTCGTGAAAATGAGACAATTACAGGACTTACTAGAGTAGCCTATATTTAATTGAAAAATCAAGTTACCAATTTTACCATACTGTTCCTTGGAATCTAAGTATAATATTCCGTATTTCTTGCAGGCTCTGCTTTGAGAGCATTGCTCAGGTCAGTGAGAGCTCAACACCTGGAAGGTCTCTGCCATCCCGGCCATAGTGTTCTTATCGAGAGAAACAAACATAAAGGCGGGCTGATGTTTACACAAGAGTGACAGGAAAGGCCCCTGCTTGCAGAAGGCTTTGAGGCAGAGGCCTGCAGGAAAAGGGAAGGCATTCACGCAGAGCTGAGAGGCAGTGTGGGTGTGGGTACAGCTGTGGAAAGGCTCTGTAGGAGAAATGGGCTCAGCCTGTTTGAGAATCCAGGCTGAGTGAGTGCGGTGGAAGGCAAAATCAAACCTGAAAATACAGACAGCTGCAATGCGGTGTAGACCCAGCAGGCGACAGTGAGATGTGTGGGACATGAATGGGCAAGTCAAGTGGGAGACTGTGTGGTTCTAAGGAGAAGTGCATGATCAGAAAGCCAGTCACAGAAGGTGGGTGACATTTTAGCATCTTTGTGGATTAGGCTAGGCAAGAGATCATTGTACTGGGAGTGGAGAGAAATGAAGAACTTTGAAAAATACCTAGTGGTGGAACAACAGCAATGAGCTTTTTCATTAGATGTGGGAGTGAGGACAAATAAAGCAAGCGATTTTTTCAGGTAATTGGGTGAACATTTATATCTTTCAAGATACGAAAAAGAAAATACAAATTGCTGTAGCATTGTGAACTTGAATTTCACCAAGTCTTAAAAAGTAGAGTTGCCAAGTGGTCAATGACTAATATACAGTGATCATTTTGTTTTCTATAAGTATGGTGGAAAATTATCGGTAGACCCTGAAGGAGAAGAAAAAGATAAGTGAAAGACATACAACAGCAGAAAGCAACATTAAACATTAAACATTAAACTCTGGATGTAGAGTGAAAAACATTGGCACTGTTAACTGTTATGATGAAAATGACTAGTAGATACTTAAATGAGTTTTCCACAGGTGAATTAAGTAGATGGCAGTGGGTTTTCAAAGTAGAGTTCAATATAGATCCACTCCCAGAAGTTGGCTCACTGCTAACCCAATATATAATATCCAAAAGTGTGCCATTTCTCTTCACTACCTGACTCTAAATGGCAGGAATTCTTTTATAGACATGAAACTGAAGAAAGCCAGGACTTCACCAGATCTGGAGTGAAGTAGTGCAGCATTGGACTGAGTTTGGGTGTTTAACTTGGGTTGCACACATTCCTATAACTTCCCTAAATTCTAGGACACTCAAAACTCCTGGAAATCCTCCATTATTCTAACCTAATGCGAATCTTCATTTGTGTATTTTTATAATTCCTCAAACTTATTCTTAGAGATCTCAATTCATCAGCTGCTGTTGGACTTTTTTTAAGCATTCTTTTAAGTCTTTCATTGACTCGATGGCTATTATAGAATTGGATGAAACTTATTTCGAGAATATAAATTCTAGCAGAAATCTCAACCTGGGTACTCTCATAATTCCAAAAAAATTTTGCTGCTCCTAAGAAGCATTAGTCATTAGAAACATTGGACAGTGAAGTCTTTTGTTCTCTAACTGAACCTAGTATCCAGAACACATAACCCTGTGCCCAGTGTAGAGTGGGTGCTCAATAAAGACATCTCTGAATAAAGAAATAAATGAATAAATAATGCAGAGACAAGTACTAAGCAAAGGATGAAATGCGATTAGACTTTAGTAAGCTTTTTATTGTGTTTAAACTGAAAGGAGCATGAAATTACACAATCTAATCCAAATCTCTTAATGAGATGATTGCATAGCTAGAGTTATCACATAGATCTATAATTTGTACCTGGGCACATAATAACAAAATATGTGGCTACGCATTTTCTTGTATCACCTACCCCAAGTTCACTGGCTATTTTGTTCTTTTTATAAAACCTGTCCCAGAATCAGCATCACAAGTAAACTCTGGAATACTGGAAGAGAAACCCAAGTTAATAACTTCATTCATAACGAATCTTGCAGGCAAATCTCACAATTTGATATTAAACCTGAGCTTCCAAGTATATACAGCAAAATTAATTTAATCATACTTAATGCTCTCACACAACTTGCCTTGCTTATTTTTATTTTTTATTTCTTTTTTTATTTTTTTACTGACTTATCTTTTAAGCACTTATAAATGTAAAAGGTCATAATTGTGATTATTTGAATACATGTTTTTACTTTTGTTATATCCTTATTCAGTATATTTTTATAGACTTAACTGTAAAGTAACTCTGGGATTGGCGTGATTAAAAAGGATATTTCTAAGTTTCGTTTTGCAGCGCTATAAGGTATTCTGTAAAATGAAATCAAGAATTACATGAGTGAAAATGCTTGGTGCCCAAGTTCTAGTGATATAAAATCAAGACACATTGGATTTTGAGTAAACTTTGCCTAATTATTAAAAATTTCTGACGAAACCCACCCTATCAGGATATTAGTAAGTAAAATGTTAATGCTAATTAATGGAAAAATTACACAGCTTTGTAAAACTGGCAAAGTGGTGATTAAAAAACCTTTGGAACATACTGTATGCCTGCATAACCTTCAATTATTACTCTATTCTGCTTTTCATCTGGGTTCAAATAACATATTTGTGTTTGATTCAGTCTTTAAATTGTGCCCCACCTTCCTCCATGGAAAGAGTAATTAGATAGAATCAACAAGAAAAAATAGCCAGACTTAAAAGATATTTATAGAGCATCCATCCAACAATTGCAGAATATACATTCTTTCCCATGAATGCTTGGAACACTTTTTAAGAGAAATGACATATTAGTACACAAACAAGTTTGAACAAATCTAAAATATTTAAATCATACCATCTATTTTCTGACCATTGCACACTAGAATAGAAAAATAAGCTAACAACAAAGGAAGCTAGAAATTATGTGAATACATGAAGATGGGCCAATATGGTCCTGGATAAGCAAAGAAGCATTAAAGAAATCCAATAGTGGAATGTGGAAATTCCTCAAAGCTAATGAAAATGAAATCATAGTAAAGTAATGTTAATGGCACACAGCAAA
The DNA here is from genome assembly GCF_017591425.1 of Ochotona curzoniae. Taxonomy (NCBI): domain Eukaryota; kingdom Metazoa; phylum Chordata; class Mammalia; order Lagomorpha; family Ochotonidae; genus Ochotona; species Ochotona curzoniae. Next base: position 47,972,241 of record NW_024467119.1, read on the forward strand.
AGTAGTAATAAAAGGAAAGTTTATAATAAATTTCTACATCAAGCAAATAGAAGACATGAATGTTGACTCTCAAGAAAAATGAATGTTGACTCTCAAGGACCTAGATATGATAAGACAAATCAAAATGAAAGTTATAAAAGGAAAGAAATAGGAAGGATCAGAATTAAAATAAATAGAAACTTCAAACACACAAAGGATCAAAGAAATGACAACATTTTTTTGTTGTTTTTAATTTGAGATATTAAAAAAAATAGACATGTAGACAAACAGAACTCTCATATGCTTGCTCACTCCTCCAGTGTTTCCAGCAGCTGTGTCTGGGCCAGAGCACCAGCCAGGGATAAGAAACACAAACCTCCCACGCGGATGTCAAGAACCCATTGCTTGGGTCATTACTTCTGCCTCCCAGGATGAGTCGTCAGGAACTAAAACTCTAATGTCGGAATCTTGCTGCTAGTCTCCATCCCTTCTCCTGAAGAGCTGGCGTTTTGCAATTCACACACACACACACAAATTATAAATGGGAAAATCAAATAAATAGTCACAAATGAAAAAAAAGAGGCATGATAACTTATTCCACAAAAATACAAGAGATGATTAAGAGCGGTTATCAAGTACTTGCCAACAAACATGAAACCCTAGAAGAAATGGATGCATTTCTAAAATACTTATCAAAATTGAAATCACGGTGATCCACAAAACATGAACAGACTGATAAAGAATGAGTTTGAACCACTAATTGGAAGTCTCCAAACAAAGAAAAAATCCAAGACCAGATGACTTCACTGTTGAATTCCATCTAATATTTTGTCTTTTAAAGATTTACTTATTATATTTGAAACTCAAGAGTTACAGGGTGGGAGGAGAGTGGAGTGAGAAAAAAAGTAAAAAAACAGATTTTTCCTATCCATTGATTTACTTTCCAGGTGGCTGCAACAACCACGTCTGAGTGGGCCATGCAAAAGCCAGGGACTTCAGGGTTTCTCCAGGGGTGGCAGGGGACCAAACACTTACTTGGTCTACCTTCTGCTGATTCTCCCAAGTAGCAAGCAGAGAGATGCAACAGAAATGGAGCAGCTGGGGCAAGAATTCATGCGGAGATAGGATTCCAGTGTCACAGGTAACAGCTTATCCACTCCACAATTCTTCATCCCTTGTCAAACTTTTTAGAAATAAATAGTGCCAATCTTAAAGCATCACAAACAATTAGAGAGAGGAGCTCTTCCGAACTTATCCTACAAGGTCAGAGTTACCCTGATTTCCAAACCAGACAAAATAGTGTGCTGGTATAAAACAGGTTGAAATGTTAACCTTTGCAGCAGAATGATGAGTGAATCTATAGGCGATTGTTGAGTGTGATAAGCCATACACAGAAAGACTGCAAAATCTCTCTCAAACTTGGGAGTTGTAAAAGTAGCTGCTCTGACCTTTGAATAGTGATTATTGGATCCTGTGAATTGTGGGGTGAAGCAGGTTAGAAGGAAGATGAAGAACAGATACTAAAATGCAGTTAGAAGCAGCAAGTTTTAACATTCCATAGCACAGTGGAATGACTGTAGTTCACAATAACCTATTGTGTTCTGTAGAGGAGCTTACAGGAATAGTTTTTTTTTTTTTTTTCTACATGAGTATAGCAAGACAGTAAAACCAAGTTTTGTGGATATAGACACTAGATTTGTTTAAGTTTGGGATCCAGGGAACAGACTATCCCAAAGCAAGCTCTCCTCTTAACTGGGGGAACATGGAACAGTTAAGACATAATTATCAGTGGAGTGTGGTGGATATACAACCTGGAGGCTGATGAGAGTATAGTAGTGGAGAAACTCACAAGCGAAGAAAATAAGGGTAGCTCAAGCACAGAATTAGTATAAACAGGATGCACACAGAGCAAAGGGAGAATTGGTGAAGGCCTTGATAACACCAAGCAAATCCTATAGTAATTTGTCTGATAACCCACCCAGCGTTTGGATTTGAAGTCCAGTATTCCAGTCTTCCAGAGTGGAAACGTATACTAACATGCAACTATGAACAAATCTTAGCCAAATAGCTGCCATCCTAAATATCAGAGTCCCTGATAAGAGAATATGTTCATTCAGTGACTTAGCTCAAGGTCTCTGAAGGATAGACTAAGTCAAGGCTTTTTGTTTTTGAACATTATTTGCTTCCAACAGTTTGCATTTTTCCCTCCCCCCCCCACCCATTTTTTTCTGGAAGAAAAACTTTGATACATTTTTGGCAAGAGGGGTTTCTCAACAATAGCTCTTGAACAAAATTCATAGAGGGGGGAACCTAGGAATAGTCTTTTTGAGTTGACATTTACTTGCTTTTCAATGCACGGTCATGAAACCAATCCAAATGCTCCCACATTATCAGCTAGCTCCCTTTATCCTAAATTCCCAATTGTGGCAGTATGTCAGGCACCTAAAATCAATTCTTTAACTCTCTCAACTGAATATGGAAGCAAGTATATTAGTATCTCTGATTGGAGTTTTGATTATCATTCCCAGGCACTCGTGGAAGGAAACTTTGGGTGTTTGCTTCCTCAAGGCTCTTTGTTATTACTCTCCCTCTCCACAGTGCGCGATGATTAGCAAGACCAGGTTGTTTCCTTCATCTCCAAGGAAGAAGAGTATTGCTTATTGCCAGCTCCAAAGAAGGAACAGGCCCGGCAAACTAGAGCAATTTAATCAAACCTGAGAAAAAGGAGCCAGAAAATATCTATCTATCCTCTCCCACTTGAAACTTTGCCTAATTTTTGTACTTTACATCCTGTGTTCTTCACCCAATAGCAGAAAAAAAAAAATTGAATCAGAGTTAGCTATTGAATTCACAGTTCAAGCTCTTGATTGTGTCATTTACCACATTATGCCTGAAATTTGGCATATCTATCCTACCCTTCCACAAGTCTGATGAGTTTTAGAGGCCACAGTTGATCTGACTCTGGGGCATGGCTTTGTCTTGAATACATATTTTTGTGAAATGGAGATTAATGCAAAAACCAGTAACTGCTAAAGCAAGACAAAAATTATAGAAATAAAAGTGTACGGTGATATTCAAAATGACTAAAAGCTATTATACACAATATGTATTTTAAGTTATATAGATGCATGCTGTGAGAAAATGCATAAATTTTTAAAATTTACATCATTTTATTCCATTTTCTGTGAGTTTTCTGAAGTTCCCTCATATCACAGTTACTCATTCCTATAGTGTCTTTTGTCAATTTCTATTTCTACCTGTGACAACCTTGTATCTAAATCCATGCGCTCTAATTTGTCACTGACTAGTCATAATTTTTACTGTATCATGATTATTCTTGAACATTGTGTCAAAACTAGTCATTTTTCTACACATTGTATAAAAAAAGATTTATAAATTGTTTTATACTGGTTATGCCTTTCACTGCCAGAACAGCCTTTCAGTTTTTAAAATGAAAATTAAAACATTTCTTTTACTTTAAACCAATTATGAAAAAGATGTGCATATTACAACTAATTTGCTCATTTCCAAAGCCAAGAAAAAGTAATTCTAAGAGAGCTATGCTGTTGTCTACAATTTAGCCTAAATGAACTACCTTTACATTAAGTCAAATGATTGTAATGAACAACATTTGACATCAGTAGCTTTGAAAGTTGTGCCACATGATGAGGTGTTCAACATTCTAATATTTAAATGCATCTTTTTCCCAGTGGAAAAGTTACCGAATCACCAAAGCACTACAGATTGTATTTCATAGTGACAAACTGAAGAGCCAAACCAAAAACTAATATCAATAAGAAACTTATCTTTTTCTTAGTGTAGGGATGTCTTCATCATCTACACTACTGTCAGGACAGACTACTTACAGATTCCAACTGCTCCTCATGGTCAGGTAACAACACCTTCACTCTGGAGCCATCCCTTCCAAAAATTACATCCATCTACATCTCTGCCTATTGAACTTGTATTTACTACTTCTGATTCAAGTAAAATAACTTCTGCGAGAGGGAAACTTTTCTGTGTTTCAACAGCACATTGTTATCCATATGATAATGTATATTTCATTGCCTGTTGAAATGTCTTGTTACTGTTTTTGTTCCCTTAATGCCAGGGACTATGGCTTGAATCATCAGTGTCACACACAGTGCCTGGCACTTTAGAAACTCAGAAAACAATGTTCATTTGTTTTAAGAAAGGCAGTGTTTACAGCAGTGAGATCAAGACGATAGTCATACTGACAAAGGAACATTACTTGGTGGTGCCCTAAATGAAGAAACACTTGATTATGTGCAACCTAAAATACACTGCATGTATGGCATCCAAGTTAGGAATATCAAACTGAGAACTGATAGCAAAATAAGTAGGCATCTTTCATATAAAATTAAGAAACTTTAGAAAGATGTAGGGAGTCAGTGTACACAATGTAGTTGGAATGAAAAGACCATCAAAACTTAACCAAACACAGATCTTTCGTTATAGTCTTATGAGGTGAATTTCCAGTAAATATAGCACATAAGTGAAGAATATTGCATTACAATACTGATTCTAATAAATGAGAAACCAAGTAAAGCAGACGAGATCAGGAGTGTTCAGGATGGTATAGCCATAGACAGAAGCCAAGTGGAGCATTAGGGGAATATAAATAAGGAAGTAAACTAAGCAAATTATCAAGTCATTTGCAACAGAATGTAGATAGATGGTGTTGAAAGAAAGATGAGTAAATGTTAAGTTTCTAAAAAAACCAAAAAGATGTAGATAGAGCTCTCTTTCAAACAAATTAAATGTCAAAACATAATTTTCAAAACATGGTTGAGTATGGGATAATCTATACTCCATATATTTGCAAATGGCAGCACTCTAGAAAACATCTAATGAGGATAATTAAGAAACCAAAAGGGTGGTATGAAGAAAAGGGACACAAAAAATAAAGATAGAATGTATGACAATACAGTTCTGATTTTTCAGTTTCATTTTGCTATATATTACTCTACTTTAAAAAACACTGGTTTTAGAACAGTAAGCAAATTATCAGGAATCTTACATGCTATATTACAGCTCAATTCCCTTTTCAGTCATTTGTGGCTTTTGTGGCTTTTCCAAAAGTATGAGTGATGTGATGACAATGAACCTTTTGGTTTGTTTCTTTTAAAGACTCAGTGTTGGTACTCATGCCATCCCTCTCCCTGTAACACTGCCAACCTAGCAATCTAACATGTTAGCAAGTGATAGAGGAGCTGTTAAATTTGTCAGGATTTGTAGAAAAACAACAAAACAAAATATGGATGGTTTTTAATCGTGTGGCTTCTACTAAGGTGCTGCTAACTAGGATTTGCTAGGAAAAAAGCTTTCCTTGAAAACAATCAACAGCTTCTTTGAGTGTAATTTATGGCTTTAGATACCATCTAAAATTTTTACCATCTCAGGAGCAGGATAAGAAATTCTTTAATTTATAGTTTGGAGATGTGCCTACACACTTCTCAAACATTATCACGTAAGATTGGAATAGCTTCTATTTCAAGTTATTTTCAATTATATAAACTGCAATAAGCATTCTCGGATGTGATTTGACGGGTATAAACTGGTGGAATTACACAGAAGAATGAAAACTGGACTGTATTTTCCATCAAACACATTGCATTCTCCCTTGTTGTTTTCAATCTATTTGAATCTTATATTCTCAAAGCGTTTATTTTGGAATCATTAGATTTTAGAATTTGGGTTTGGGTTACTGGCTGGGTTTTGAAAATATAATAGCTACAGATCTTTGCTAAGCTTCCACCTTAAAACATTGCTTTATCCAACCACAAGCTCTTTGTAATCTTATACAAATCGTGTCTCTGGGAGAATGTGAATAGTAGAAGTTACGAATCTAGAGAGAAAATGTACTTATTTTCATTTGACATGTTGAGACCAACTACAGAAATGTGTAAATAATTGCAGAGATTCTTTCTGTAAAACAAATGAATAAATGCCTTCTTGAAAATGTTACTTTATTAAAGAATCTAGCCAAGGTGTGGAAAATTGCAAACCATTTCATTTATGAAAACTGGCTAACAATATGCATACTGGAAAAAAAAAAAACAGCAATCATAAGTACCTGTACTCGGACTTCTTAATTCTGGGACAGAATTTTAAGATCCTTGTTGATGTACTTCTAAGGTAAATTATTTTGTTTAATGATAATAAAAAACATTGTCACATTTAATACATTGTTTTCATACTTATTTACACATATGAAAGTTGGGAGATCTTAGAAATATGTTTATAATGTATATATGAATATATACATATTTAAATAATATTGCCAAAAAAATCTGAATAAAAACTTTATTCCAACAACATTTCTCTATTTTAAATCATGTTTATTAAATTTTTATCACAGTGGAGATAACCTCGCTCTCAATAATGCAATCAGTGCCTACTTTCAAATTCGTCAAATTCTAAAAAATTTAATCAACTCATTCATACACTCTAAGCCCTGTTACTATCCCACCATTCATTGCCTGTCTTTTTTCCCCCTTTTAATGTCAACATTGTGATAAGATTGTGAGAAGATATAACTAACAGACTCATAGGTATAACACCATTTCTTCAAGTATTCAGAGAGCAGTACATTTGCCTGCATTATACATTAGGAAACTACTTGTGACATTATTTCTAGGTACAACAGAGTGGCTCCTGGTGGGAGTGTACTGAAGTTGTATGTCATAGTGTATGACAAGGATTTACAGCATTCTAGAATTTTTCAAAACTCTTCCACATTCTTGAATGATCTTGGGTAAATGTATTTTTCTACTCTCAGCTGTCAGACATGGGTTTTCAAACTACAAATAAATAAAGCATACACTCAACATGTGTAGTGCAAATGCTAAGTAAACAGAATGACATGGAATAAACCCATAGTTGCCAACAAGTGAATGGTTCAGCAGGGAGGTCCTGATTTACGATGCCTATTAGTTGCATCCCTGCTCCCACCTGAATACTGCCACCGTTCCATGTCAGCCACAATTCCTGCAAAAGGCTGCTGAAGTGGGAGGGGGTAAAACGGTGAAGACACAAGGAGGAACTCCTTCTAACAAATAAATGGTACAACTTATCTGTCCTGTTTTTGTGTCACTGTAAAATCTGATTTGCTAGCAAAATCTCATGCCTCTTCAGACAAAAGCAGGTACCAAAATGCAGAACTGCAAACATCACATGTAAAGATAGTGTTGGCACCTATGGAGCATAGATTGTGTGGCCCAGACAACAACCGGCATGAGATGAGATTTCAAAGTTCAAACTCTGGACATGTAACCTCAACATTCTAAAGTTACATTATAGAAAAGCCATTGGTTACATACACATTCAAGCACTGATCCTCTTTAAAAATGTCATTACAGACAGTAATTTTTAGTATTCTGAATGAAAGTCATAGCCTTTTTGCTTTATCTTAATGACTCAATTAACATAACGGTTTCCGTTACAATGACATATTTAAAAAACTGAATTTTTTCGAGAGGAAAATTATTGCGAGGAGATGAAAAGTGAAATGTGACAGGTAATGATACATTTGCTTCATTACATGTTCTCCTTGCACAAGTATTCACAGTCTGTGAGCAAAGGAAAACAAGCAAGGAATACAAGAACAGCAAAAAAAATCCAGACCTTCAAGCTTCTCAGTTTCTTTCTCTGTATTCAGTTTCTAGGGGAAAGTATTTTTGCACGTTTGTGTTCTGGATTCACGCACATTAAATGCCGGAAGAGAACCATGTGGAACCTGCTTGTTTACTTCAGTTTTAAATGTGGTTTATCCTCAACAAACAACAGTGAGCAGCCAAAACTCAGGATACACGCATGCGCACCCACACTCAACTCTTACTAAGAGGACGGAAACCATTCCTTATCTGGGACACGCACACGACAAGATTCAAAACTAAGGTCTGACATGGTTGCTTAACTGATTTAAATAATTAAGGCTTCTAAGAGGTTCAGTGCCCAAACTCACTACAACATCAGTGTTTGAAAACACTTTTTTTTTTGCATTTTAGGTTTGTGCTGCTTGCAGCCTTCCTCATTCCACAGAATTTCATTAGTAAGATCTGATAAGGGACTGTTAGAATTGTTTTTACTGATGTTTCCCTTTTAGTAGCTGTTAGACTAAATTATAGCAGTAAAGATTCAATGACTGAACCAATTTGTTTCTATTACGCGGGCCGTGTTGGCTCATTTCACCTTCTTTTCATGTTTAATATGGCCATTTCTTTTATACTTGCCATTGAGGATCCCGTTGTGGTAATGTCCATTGACTGCACTATGCTTATTTCTAGAGCACAGGCTTTTGATTTTTCTGTAGATGAACTTTGTCACCCGGGACAAGAGGAAGTACAATAAAGCACCCCCGAGCGAAAGCACAAGAGCAACATCTAGTAAAAAATACTGGAAGAACGAGATCTGATGGACTGCGGCACGCAGGTGGTGGGCTCCATTGTGGCGGAGAATGTAATCTATCCAGTAGACAGTGCGATTGACAGGGTGGCCAGGCTGGTCCTTGTGAATTTCTGAAAGCTTCTGGGCCCTCTGACGGTAGCTATGTGGCAAGGGAAAAACACAGAGCGGTCAAGCTTCTCTATTCACAAGGTTCTCTATCGATGCATCTCTCAATTTTAAAATTGGTAAAATTAAAGCAAGAATCCTTTACCAAGCACCTACATCATGTTAAGTGCTTGAAAAGCTTAATCTTACAGTAAGCCAACGAAAATATTTTATACTGGTAAGAAAAATAAATCCAAGAGATTCAATAATCTGGCTATGATTACAAAGTTGAAATTGAGATTCAAACTTAAGGCTCCATATTCCTCACTCTTTCCTCACTGCTTCACGCATAGCTGTGCTCTTCATAAGCTTTTAAATACTATTCATCAAGTGCTCTCAAGCAAGAAGTAGAGTTCATTCAGTTAATTGTTTAAAAAAAAAAAGAGGACGGAGGGGAAAAAAATGTAAATTTTTAAGATTTTGTTCTACATTTTTTTAGCTGTGACACTGAATTTTCTTTTAATTGAAAGCAGTATTAAGTGATGGCATGAGAATATTTATTACACATCCAAACACGGGTTGAGAAATGCTCCAACCCATGAAGTCATGTGTGACATCATACGCAGATATAATTACAATGTTTCTAACATGTGTGACTCGTATGACATAGCCAGTTAACACGACACAGAGACACAGGATCCAGAACATCCTGGAAAACACTCATGACAGATTGGAATGCAATGGAAGGATCTAGAAGTAGTTGGAGTGTGAAGCAGGAGATTACAGTTATTAATGAAAAAGCTACCTCCACATGTATGAGTTGATTTGATAACACTCTCCATGGTTTATCTCTAACCCTAAACATTAAACCTGAATAAATGAAAGCAAGTTTGCAAAGTGTGAAGAGCAGGAGTTTTGGTCTGAGGGAAAGATCAAATCAAGGCTTTTCCTTATATTTCTTTCATGAGAACCACATAATATGGAATAGTGTAATTTTCAATGGGCACATTTCCTCCCTCATCTATGCTTTATGACAAGGTTACTGACACACAATAAAACCAGTTGTGTGAAGTGGAAAAACAGGCAGTGAGAGATCATGTTCACCTTGATTTGTAACTTAAAATTATTTCTAATTGGCGGCAAAAAGCAAAGTTAATAACTTCTATTACTCCAGAATTTGTGAAAACTCTTATCAAGAAAAGGGCATCTTTAAAATTCCAAAGTAGAAAGTGGGTGTTTTCGACAATAAACTCCAATGATCTGTTTGAAGAAAAAGACAAAAGAAGTGTTTAAAAATAAACAGAACTCTTGCACCTCGGGTACTTTAGTGTCCCTGTGGCTGCCACCCTCTGTCCAATGAGGAGTTAAACAGATATCCATGAGCATTCCTGCGAGGAAACACTTTGCACACTGTTAAGTAAGTGATAACTTTGTATGAAACTTCTGCATGTTCCTCTTATTTGTCAGAAAAGCCCCGGAGAATAAAAGTAAATCACTTAGGGCTGATACCATGCCATAGTATGTTAAACCTCCGCTTGCAGCAGCAACATCCCATATGGGCTCCTGTTCAGATCCCAGCTGCTCCACTTCTAATGCAGCTCCCAGCCTGGGAGCTGGGAAAGCAGCAGAGGATGGCTTAGGTCCTTGGCCCCTGCACCTACGTGGGAGACTCAGAAGAACCTAGTGGCTCCTGGCTTTGGATCAACTCAGCTCTGGCCATCAAGACCATACGGGAAGTGAACCAGCAGATGGAAGATCTCTCAGACTCTTGTTTCTTCTTCTCTCTTTAATTCTGATTTTCCAATAAAAATAATTCTTTTGAAAAAAGTAAATCACTTATAATTTCAACAGGTAACTATACTATTTTTTATCTATGATGGAGATTTTGAGAATTTCATAAATACAGACAGATATTGTGGTGCAGTGGATAAAGCCTCAGCCTGCAACACTGGTGTTCCATATGGGCTCTGGTTTGTTCCCTGGCTGCTCCACTTCCAATCCGTTTCCCTATTAATGTGGCTGTGAAAAGCACTGGAAGATGGCTAAGTGCCTGGGCCCTTCTCACCCATGTGGGAGACCCAGCTGAAGTTGCTGGCTCCTGGCTTTGAGCAGCCCAACACTGGCTACTGTAGCCTTCTGGGAAGTGAACCAAGAGATGGAAGATAATCTTCTTTCTTCTCTTTCTTTTGTTCCCTCTCTCTGATTCTTTCAAAAAATAAATCTAGTGTTTGGCCTTTTTTTAAAGTTAATGGACAGTGAAACTAAAGAACAACTTTAACTTATTGGAGAAACAATTTCTAAACCCTTGCAACATTTTTTTTCAAAATATGCAGATTCATGAATTTTTTACTAACCCACACATATTTGGAGTTCAAGAAATGTTGCACTAAGCTAAGCTTTTATTTCAACTTTCACATTTTTGTAGAAATCTTGTATGTGTATACAGGTGGAAATGTACGTATATATCCCCCTGACCCAGGAGGAAGACCCTGGGCATGCCTTACCCGAGCTGAAGAGAACCCAGATTCTCACTGAGACACTCACTGCTCACCGGGAGCAGACCCTGAAAGCTGGCTGCTTCCTGACAATCTCATTTTGTGCCACTTCCCTCTTCACAAGTTCATGGGTCAGTTGGGAAGGGATGCTGAGGTTGTGAAAGGTCGATTTTAGACAAGGAATTATTTTCTATGCTGGAACTAGCCTTGACATTACTCTGCGCTTTTAGCATAGTTTTTCTTTCAATTCAAAAACTCTCTTCACTAATAGGAAGGTTGCGGTGTGAATTTAAACAGTGAACAATGTTATTGACGGGATCACGTATGCCACTCAGCATCTCTCCCAAGACTCTATTAGAAAAGTACCTCTTAGTGAAAATAACTACTTTGAGAGGCTGACAACACCTGCACACTACATTTGACATGAAGCATGTCTTCTGTTAAAAGGTGGCCACAGCTTGGACATGAGCTATGTAGTAGGGCTCAACTCTCTTCCTCCTTACATTCTGTTTGTTTTTTTAATTTTTTTATTCATTCTGGTTTTTCATTATTATTAGTAGTAGTAGTATTAGAATGTCAGATATACAAAGAAGAGAAGAGACAGCAAGCTCTTTCACTCTTTGATTCATTCTCCAAACAGTTGCAATGGCCGGAGCTGATCCGATTCGAAGTCAGGAGCCAGGAGCCTCTTTCAGGTCTCCCAGGCGGGTACAGGGTCCCAAGGCTTTGGGCCATCCTCGACTGCTTTCCCAGACCACAAGCAGGGAGCTGGATGGGAAGTGGGGCTGCCAGGATTAGAACCGGCACCCATACGAGATCCTAGCGCTTGCAAGGCAAAGACTTTAACTGCTAGGCTACTGTGCCGGGCCTGTTACATTATTTTAAAGTTAAAAATCTCTAGACTCTGGGCCCAGGCACAGTGGCGCAGTGGTTAAGGTCCTCGCCTTGCACGCCCAGGATCCCATATGGGCGCCGGTTCTATCCCGGCAGCCCCGCTTCCCTTCCAGCTCCCTGCCTGTGGCCCGGGGAAGCAGTCAAGGACGGCCCAAAACTTTGGGAACCTGCACCCGCGTGGGAGACCCGGAAGAGGCTCCTGGCTTTGGATCGGCATAGCATCGGCCGTTGTGCTCACTTGGGGAGTGAATCATCGGACGGAAGATCTTCCTCTCTGTCTCTCCTCTCTGTATATCCGCCTTTCCAATAAAAAAAAAACACACATAGTTTGACCTAATGCTTTTTCCCGTTACATATCCCCTGTCCTCAGTGTGGTAAATCTTAACAGCTGTTTCCTCAGGGTAAACATAAGGAGGGTGAAATCACTACGGTTTTTATTTTCCAAATTAAACAATTCATGTACAATGTATTATCACAGGAACTCTAAGGATATTCCCATAGCTTACCTATTAATAATTTGCTTATAGTAACTAGCTATTGACAACATGTTTTGGGATCTATATTTATGAATGATGTATATGTAACTAAAGATATTTGGTATTATTTGAAGCCTTACCTGGGATTATTGATAACTTTCACCAATGCTTCATATAGCTCTCCTTCGGTAACTGTCTTCCACTCCAGCAATATTCCCATGCCTTTTGCCTGAACACGGGTCATTGTATCATAATGATCTCCAAAAAGTGGGATTCCTACCACAGGCACACCATGGTACATAGTTTCAAAAATACTGTTCAACCCACCATGGCTCAGGAAGGCTTTAATATTTGAATGCCCTAAACAAGGATGAAAAAGGAAACAATTTATAATGCTATTATTTCAGAATAGAGATTATCTTATACAGCCATAGTTTATAATAACATAAACTATAAAATATATTACAATTTTCCATGAATTTTTAAAAAGTCCACCCTACAATAAAACACATTATGTATATATATGATTTTAAAGTACAGTTTTGCCATTTCTTGCTCTGGACCTATTTAACTGGTATACATGTAATTATCAGTTTGTGTCAGTCAAAAGCATTTTACGTTGCTGAAATGTGTAGCTTTAAAGAGAATATTGTAACTTTCGCCCAATCACGTCACCCGAGTACTGTCACACACGTAAATGGCCAATAACAAGTAGGTAGCCAAGGAAAGCAAAAATGTCAAACAAGAACAAGAATCCCCCATATTCTACTACAACTTGACACCTACTTTTTGGCTATACAGACATTTGCCAATATTAAATTCAAACAGTCTTTGTAAAAATAATTATGTATAAACATAGTACAGGATTCTAAAAGTCCACAGAGTTTATGTGTTTATCTCAACAAACATTGTGCAGTATCATGATTTTGCAACATTTAAGTATGTCTGCACCTGCGTTTCACAGTTTTAATTTCTTTGAAAGATACAAACAAAGGCGCATTTATGAAAATCAGTCATAAGAGATGGGCCATCATGTCAACGTTGCTTATAATGGAAATAAAAGAAATAGCCTGTCAAAATCAATGAGGCATTACAAAATCCAATTGTGCCTTCCCACAAAACAGCCTATGTCTTATAAAAGGATGGGAAATTTTTCATATGATGTGTGACGATAACAAAGGCTGCATCTACAAAATGTGTTATTGGGCAAACAGGAATTACAACTGGTAGAAATACACATCTTTTAAATACGTATACCAGGTACAAAAAGTGTGTGTCCATCCCAGCCTGCATGGGATTCCCAGCACTTACTGTCCCAAAGTCCATTTTCCAGGATATGTTTTAAACTTCCTCATACTGAAAGTTACATGAAGATGTGTGTACATAGGTTACACACACAATGCATATATAAAATGCATGTATATATTATGTATATGCATATATTATATACGTAGTGTATGGGTATTACATATAACTTGACTGCTTCATAGTCACAAAATTCAGTTTGCTGATTTTTAAGGGGATCTATGTAGTTTCTAGAAAACATGATTTAGGGGCTGTCACTGTGATGCAGCAGAGTAAGTTGCTGCCTGCAGCACATGCATTATACATTAGAGCTACACTTAGAGTCCTAGCTGTTTCATTTTCAAACTAGGTCCCTGATAACATGGCTTGGAAAGCACTGAAAGACGGCCCAAACATCCGGACCCTTCCCACCCACGTGGAAGACCTGGATGGAGTTCCAGGCCCTCCTGATGCAACAACAAACTGAGAACCAGTGGATGGAAGATTTGTTTCTGTCTCTATCCCTGTAACCCAGCCATTCAAAAAGTTAAAAATTAAGAAGAAATACATTCTAAAAGCCTCTTTTCAAAAATTTAATCTAATTTAAGGTCACCTGAACCTTATATTAGTATTATAAAGAGTGGCTAATACTGTTCAAATCATAATCTATTTATAATTGTAATGAAAATTATATTAATCGATAGCTATGACATTATACTTTCAAAATATTTAATGACCAAAACTGTATTTTTACTAGGCATGGTTTCTAAATAAAAGGTTAATTTATTTAGATTTAATTACACATAAAAGATATGCATGTGATAACTTTTTTCAGTTGAAGATAAAAATCTCAAAAAATAAGTCAAAAGAAACACTGTATTTCTACAACACCTGCTGATTTAGGAGAAAACTGAGGCAGATAACTAAGAGCTAAAACAAATCAGCAATTTCCCTGATCTACTACTTTTTTTGGTTTCAGATAGATAAAACATTTCTAACTTTCCTAGATTTTGAGACACAACTGTCATACAAATTTGTATGTTTGTTGTTCCAATATCACATTTACCCAATGAGATTAGTCAAGTACAGCTTTCTTGAGTGCTAATTTACATTAACTTAACTATACTTACCAGATAATTAAAATTGGTGACTGAACTAACAATTGTAATTTATAATCCTGACTAACATATTCTACAAATTGTTTTCCAATAAAGACATGAAATGTTGGGTTGAAGTTTACAACTTGAAGGTCCGGCGCAGTGGCCTAGTGGTTTAGGTCCTAGCCTTGCATACACCAGGATCCCATATGGGCTCTGGTTCTTATCCCAGCTGCTCCACTTCCTTTCCAGCTCCTTGTTTGTGGCCTGGGAAGGCAGTCAAGGTCAGCCTGGAGCCTTAGCACCTTTCACCCATGTGGGAGGCCAGGAAGAAATTCCTGGTTCCTGGTTTGAGGTCAACTCAGCTGTGGCCATTGCAGCTAATTGCAGAGTGGTTCAGCAGATGGAGGATCATTCCCTGTGTAAATCCTCTCTGTGTATCTGCCTTTCCAACAAAGATAAAAATAAATAAATCTAAAAAGAAAAAGAAATTTACAACTCAAGATGCCAGATAAAACATGACTCTCTCCTAAACTATAGTGATACGGTATGAACTACTTAAACACAAAAATCTGTTTACACAATTAAATTTTAATGGTCAAGTAGTCATCCTCATGTTACAAACTTACCCAGCAGGTCATTTTGTGGTAACCATTCTATGAGCTTAGTGTTGTTTCCTAGATTCTTTGGTTTGGTTCCAGAAAATCTGAAATGTACACCAGACAAGAAGCTTTTCAAAACATCAAAACTTAGCTCATGGTTTTGGCTATCCAGTTAAATGATCACATTTCCAATAATCCATGTATTTAAAAAATTAAGCCATGTTTCAACAGCAACAAACATTAATTAACATCCTTCTTAACCAAAGCTTTCTTCCATTTAGGAAATAATGTGCTTTGATACGAATCTATATTATGATGGCTCCTCTAAACAAAGAAGTGAAAGGAACAAATCAGCCTATAGCAGCAGGCATCTGCCACAGTCCTCAGCAACTAAAACAAAGGGCCAGGACAGGCACCGCTGGACAGTCAGTGGTCTTCCCTTAACACTGGAGCCTGAGGGCAGGTGCAAGATTGAACGAAACCAGAAAGTGTGTTTCTTTAGCTGGGCACCATATAGGAGTTCTGTGCAAGAAAGGACATGAATAGGCTACACCCTGGCTGCTCTTCAAAAGGTAAGCCATGAAGGTGTATAATGATTGAGAATCTGGGCTGAGCACACACAGACTGTCCTTCAAAGTAGAACGGTTGCTTTCTGGTTTAAGCCCAAAGAGGAAAGGTGGGAGACTAGAATCTGAAGAGACAGGTCATGAAACGTTAGAGTAAAATAATCATGCAAACCTGTTTCAACTTAGCTCAGCCATGACATGTGCAAGCTAAACAAGTGCAGGAGTCACTCTAAAGGGAAAACCCTCATTACTCACGGCCCACCTGTCACATCTTGAGATACTTTTCTAACTGTGGGGCTCCGGGGTGCTGACAGTGTTCACCAACACATCCACAGAGCCCGGCAGCCGTGGCAGGTACTACATAAATACATGCTAATTAAAGGATTCAGGTTGATGCTTTAAACATAGGGCTGGAAACGTCACACACAGAAAGCTGTTAGCACCATCCAAAGGATCTTCATGCCAACCTTTGGATGTGTCATAACGAGTGTTTATGGCTAACTGCTGATTTTTTTTTAACATCTTTGCTACTTGGACAAGAATATATATATATATATGCATTTTAAAGGAGAAAAAGTGGAAGCCTTAAAAAGATATAGAATATATGTTACCTATTTATTTATGCATCTGTCTTGGTCATTCAAAACTGGTTTAAAGGACTATACAGAAAAATATGAAATTATATTATTTTTAAGGAAATAACAAGAGAAAATGAAAGTAAAAATTTGAAAGATGATTACAAATTCATCTGAACCTAGAATAAATCAATCATCCTGAATCACCTCTTTTCTGTGCGACAGGCCAGAGATCTCTCATTCGTCATGGAGTTTTATGAATCAAGCTCTAGACTTGAACTCATTAAGAAATACAATGAAGAGTCAGCATCATCTTGCACAAGCTGCCAAAGCGCTGTGTTTTGCCACGTGGTTAACGAGGGGATGTGGAACAGTCACAGCGAAGAAGCCACCTGTATTACGGCCTTACCTCCAAAGCACTTTTTGAGGCAGTCTCCCCAGAGCTCCCGCAAGTTTGTTAGCAATGTCTTCTGACAGATATTTGACACCCGCTCCAAATGAGACCAGCACAAAGCCATGTTCGCTAGCACCATTTACCCACTGTTGGAGATCCTGTAAATCAAAATAGGGCAGGTGATTTTATGAAGATCCGTAAAGTTTATAATTAATGCTGTCAATAGTCCAGTTTTTTTCTTTAAAAGCCTTCAACTTTGGTCCTCTAAATAACTGTCAGAGTGGTTCTGGGCCACTCCGCATTCCTAATGGGAAGAGCGAAATATCACAGTCATATTTCATAGATCCTCAAAGGTCTTTTGTTCAGGTAAAATGAGTTGCGATGATCACATCACTTACAACTTTGTCACATAATCCTTTTATTATAACCCTATTTGTAGCTAAGGGATACTGCACAATAAGTATATCCACAAATGTATTACTTTACAGCTTAATTATCCCTAGGGCTTGCTTCCCTTAAAATAGGTAATCATCTAACATCAAGTTCTCTAAAGATGAAGTTTTGGGGGTCCATTATTAGCAAACACCCTGAAACATACCTGGCAAATATGAGATTGAGAGTATTCTCTAAATTTTGCCTCACTAGGATTTACAAGATTTTTCCATTTCAACAGTGTCAATTGTTTGTTCTGTGTTCTGCCTGACACAATGCATGTGGCTAGTTTTCTAGATTTTTCCTGCCAGAATGATTGCTCATAATAATATTTTTAACAAATAACTTTCCTTCAGGAAATCTCCTTAGTAGTTTTAGACAATAAAACTCAGCTTAGAAGGGAGAGGGAGGCCCCAAGGTGAGATCCAACATGCCGTTTCCCAAATGGGAGATGAATACGAGGAATGCGGGCCAGACAAGGTGTGTGCTCTGGGACATTTCCCTCCTGGCGAGTTCACCTTCATCGTGAAAGCACAGAGGACCGGCATGACAAATGCTTTATGGGAACATGTGGGTTCTGCCAACAAGACCCAGGAGGCCAGAATACTTACAGTAGCCAGAGACTGGAGGAGTTTAAATTCCCTGACCTCAAGGCAAAGAATTTGAACTTGGAACTTCATGAAAAGTCTGTACATCTAATCACCTCAAGGACTTCCATATAGAGGATTCTGTGGAATTGAAGGCCCCACCAGTTATAAAGTAGAGCTGATTTAATAAGGTTTTTCCCCCAAAAATCTCTTCATAATACATGTGTTCGATATAAATAATTGAATTTTTAGAATCCTCTTGCTCTCGAAACGAATATCAGATCTAGAAAATTAGGCTTAAAATTTCAATCACAACAGCAATAAAATTGATGCATACTGAACACTAACACAAATGTATAGATAGGAATCACGTAATTGAATGAAAGAACTAAAAGCAAACCTGAGTAAATGGAGAAGTATAGGTCATGGCTGAATAGGAAATGTTAACATTGTCTGAATTCTGAAGCATTGCTCTCAAAGTTTTGGATGTTACCAGAAGGGTGCCCACAGACATACTTGTTGTGCTAACATGAACTTTCATTAGCAGGCAAGAAAGCCCATCAGTTGCCAACTCAGGGAAAATGCAATTCAATCCATCCACTATCATAAGTCAGAGAACAGTTAGAGAGTTAGATTGAACTACAATATACCTTGATGAAAACACACACACACACACACACACACACACACACACAGCACTTTGATTGTGGGGAATTCCTATGCTAGACAGACTCCAGAAGTCCCCAAGACAGATTTCACTGCATAACAAACTTCTGGAGTTCAAAAGACATTTTATAAAAAACAAGAGAGCAGCAATTAGACTGACATAATTTTTATATATGATTAATACTGAAACAAAATAGAAAGGGAATAACCCACAATAAATGTTGAGAAAACAATTGCTTCTTCATAAGAAAGAAAATGGTAAAAAGGAAGTTGGTTGATCTCACATGATTCATCAGAGAAACATAAACTAAAAGTTTTTTATCATATAAATTCTGTAATGCTCTACAGAGAGAAGGTCAATATAGTGTCATTTAACCTCTAAAAATTGAATTTGGTACTTATCTTTCAAGTAACTGTGATTTTATAAATTTCTTTCAACTCTGTCATTTGCCAGATAAAGCATCATTTATGAAGTGGCTTCAGCATTTCTAACCCTATGCAGCAAGCCTTTTCCATTTCATCTTTCAAACAGTCCGTATTTTACTTTTTTTTTGTAATTTACATGATCATTTTTAATGACTTAACGTTTCATCCACTTAGAATTTACTTTAAAGAAAAAGTACAGTTTGGTATTCTTCTGTATTTTTTTCTTTCAAGATTGATTGATTGAGTTGAAACAGCAATGGAGAGATAGAGAGCAAGACAGACAGATAGACAGAAAATGGGGACCCGGACTGAAACCAGCAGCCGGAAATTCCACTTGTATCTCCCAAATGGATGTCAAGGGCTCAAGCACTTGGTCCATTTTCTGCTGCCTTCGCAGGTGCACGACTAACAGGATGCTGCATGGGAAGAAAAGTGGCAGGGACTTGAACGAACACTCCAATACGGGATACTAATACGGTAAGCAACAGCTCAATTTCCTTAGCCGCAATACCAGTCCTTCTATTTTTTAAACATATGATCAGCAGGCTTCTCAGCATCCTTTACTAAATATTCTTTCCTCTCTTCAGTGAGCAGGGGTGTCACACTCTCTCCATGTCTAGATTCTATTGTGTCCCACCACAGAATACTGTGTATTCTTGTGCCGCTGCCAAAAAGTCTTCATGCTGCCCTTTCATAATATAGTTTAATATTTCTAATGTTCTATGTCACTCATTACCTTTTTGGGGATTCTACTAAGTTATTTTTGTGTTTTGTGTGACTTTTTTCATCCAATTCCATTTTTACTAGTGGAATCACTGTTAATGTAATTTTTTTTTAAAATGGGAGTGCCTTGCAGAAAAACATCCCAGTTCACTGGACATACGCGTTGTAGAAGTCACTCTCAGGTTTTCGCATTGAGCTGGTCAGCGCTGTGTGCACATTGCGCCACTAGGTGGCAGGGCAGGAATGCAGCAGAGGCATCTGGCTTCAACCACTGTGATCATAAGCCTGAATCCCTAGCCCCTCGCTGTGGGCCTGGAGAGGAACCAAAGTCTAAAAGAAAGAACTCCCGTTTTCAAAGTGTAAACAAAGTCAGCAGACTGAAACCACAAATCAAATAGTAAACAGGAAACCAGCAACATGGGTAGAAGCTCCCCTCACTATGTTATCCTACCAGTATTGTTTTAGAATCATCCTATTCCCACACAATTTAAGTGATCAATATAGATATCCACCTGTACTTTTCTATTAATTTTACAAAATAAAATTTATGCCAATTTGAAAACTTGAAAAAAAACACTTCCCAGTAAAAAAAAAACAATAAATCACATTATCTTCATATAGGGTTAAATCTTTTGTGGGAAAATGGAATGTAATTATGAATTATATTTATCACATTAAATTAATACTACACATGATACTTATCATAATCAGACTATATGGTAAAGTCTTCACCTTTAGTGGTACCTGTTTGAAGAGATAAAGTGATAAAGAGAAGACAGAGGAGAGAATGTGAGATAGAAAATTCTCTCATTCACTTCTTCATTCCCTGTATTGTTCCAACAGAGGGCCAGGCCAAAATCGGGGAGTCAATACAGGTCTCCAGCTTGGGTTACAAGAATTCAGTGGCCAGAGCCACGACCACTGTCAGGAGCAAGAGTCAGTACTGAACTTCCAAACACTCAAAAATGCATTCCTGGGCATCTTGGCCATCAAGCTACATTTCTATCCTATCTTTTGAATTTTTCAACTTTTAGATTAAAAAAAAAAACATGATTTTTTTGTTTCTTTTCCAGTATTGCCAGATTTCATTGAGTAGAATGACTGGATGTGAAATGTTTGATGTGGCCCAGGACAGTAGCAACCCATGAGATGTGGTCTCTCCCACCACATAACTGTTCTTGGGGAGCTGGGGTGAAAAGCAAGGACCTGTGAGTAAAGGAGATGTGTCAGAATATCGAAGCAATGTAGCAGAATTGGAGCAACTGTTCAATAAGTGATATTTGCAATTCATTTAGGCAATGCAAAATAATAATGATGGAAAAACATTAAAAAGAGGAGAAAGCAAGATCTGGATATGTTTCCAGAAGTTAATCATCAGGTTATATACTCAGACTCCTTTCCAAAAACACGAATTTCCTATCATGGTAAACAAATGCAAAAAAAAAGCCCAATTCTAGAACTGTAAAAAGTAGCTTACAGTAACTATTTAAGAACCAGTGAAAGAATAATTAAAAAGTGGATGTGGCAAGCACATCTCTGTTTACTAAGCTGAGTGTGAGCACTTGGATGCTGGGAGACTGAGCCGGCTGGGTTAGCATCAGCCCTGTCCTCAGGGCAGCCATGACCCAATCTACACAGCTCTCTCCCTCAGAGTGGTTGAGAGGGAGCCAGGTCCTGCGGGAGTCCAGTAACACTGTACCCTTTGTGAGCACTATCCATTCTGGGGGAAGGAATGCTTGGACTGTGAAAGAATCCTACACAAAGACTGTGATGGGAGACGCGGGTGGTGCATGTAGGGGCTGCATTTCTGGTTCCCAGCAGCGATATTAATGGGTCTCTTTTCCCATTTTAATGGATCTGAAACAAGGGAATGCTCTACTTTGTTCAGGACCACAACAAATTGAAATATTGATTCTTCAAAATACAATAGGTAAAATCATAATGAACATTTAGATACAAAATTAACATCATGGGATCTCGGAACATTAAATATGATCTCTGAATACTGCAGAGATAACCAGGATTTATTAAGCAAGCAAAATATCACTAAAAATCTAAAAGTCATCAGGTAAAATATTGATCATTGTTTATGCAGATTTATTTGACAAGAAACTGACTTCAAATTCCAATTTCAAAATGTGAGCTGTGATCTTAATCAAGGTGCCCACAGCATGAGTTCCAAGTCCCTGATCTTACCACACAACACATTGTGAGAATTAGATGAGATCAAACACTTCATGAGGGAAACACTACCGTGCTACTTTCTTTAGCTGTTGTGTATGATAAACAACACAGACTAAGAATGAAAGCGATGTCTCCACTGAGGAACACACACACACACACACACACACACACACACACACACACAGAGTTATTCTGTATCCAGAGATTTTCTCTAGGCTATATTTTCCATCACATTTTAGATTCTTCTGATAAACCTGGTGAAATACAAAGACAAGAAATACCACAAAATATCTGACATGTAGGATCAAATCTAGTTGGTAACTTTTCCAAAAAGTTCAAATCATTTCTAAGATTATGCAAAAGTGCTTAAGTTCCATCAAACCTTCAGAAGTAGTAATGATGCAGTGAAATAATCATGTGGTGTTCCCATTTTTAAAACAGAAAAACGAACACTAGAGGGATAGATCCATTTCCACCAAGATTTTGCTGTCTGCTTTGTATCTTTCTTCTTTAAGGGCTTTTGATTTTACTAGTATTATTACAATTTAAAAAGGTAAGCAAAATTTGAAACACTGGGTTGACTTTAGGAAAGTTAAATTGTCAAGGTTCTTAAGACATTTAAGGAGGTGTGCATGAACATCCGGGCATCTACCTCTCCAGGACAGTACAGCAGGGCACACAGGTTCTACAGAAAGTAAACACTGGGTCTAAAAACAGGGCAGAAACAGTAATAAACAGAGATGAAACTCTCACTAGGAAAAAAATACCAATCCAAAGATAATATGTAAGCATTCCTTATGTAACAAAAGGAAATTAAGAATCCAGAGTTTGAGAATGACAGGCGTAAGAGTGAACACGTTTATACACATGAGAGCGGAGGATGCAGAGCGAATCGATAAGACGCAGAAGGAAGAGGCATAATTTTTCTGTGCACATCTAAGTAGCACAGCCATTTGAAATCCTGGAATGTTCTTTTCTTAATAATCTGCTGTCAGATAAAACGTGTAAAGTCTGGCTCAAACAAACATGGTCATGGCTACTGACTAATCACTTATCAAATAGTGTCCCAGCTAATTAGGTGGGTTTCCGAACCTCTGCATTAATTCAATACTTACTGAACACTCGCTGTATATTGTACCTGTCACTCTGCTGTACGTACGACACGTGTTCGAGAGGAAGTGACTGAGGACTACAGTCTTCAGCGTTTACACTCTTATCAAGATATCACACTCAAAACTTCTCTGCCAAGGCTTCTGAGGTTCTGATACTTTCTTCTTCACGCTCCCAAACACAGTCTTCCCACTGCTTTCAGACAGTTCCTCCTAATATTGTAGCTATAGATACCAAGGCCCCAGCAAAGATCTCTCTTGTCACCCATTGAGAGACTGGCTCGCTCACAGGGCACCCTGTCACTGTATTGTTCAAGATTTTGTCTCTTCCAGCTTGTGAGATGTGACAGCTGCTCCACACTCACTTCTAATAAAACAGGAAAGCAAGCAGCAATCTCGGCCTTTGAAAAGATCAACTACATATACATTGCTTAATTTTTACATTCAGGTGAGTGGATAAATACGACATTTTTCTCAGAAATTTTAGAAATACTATAAAATAGAATTATTACAAGAGTGTCTCATTTTTACCCAAGTTACCCACTAAATGATGTAACCTGCTCAGGTCAGCCCACCAGTCTATTTGTCTGCCTTCTCTTTTTTTTTCTTAAGATTTATTTATTCTTATTGCAAAGTTAGACATACAGAGATGAGAAGAGACAGACAAGATCTTCCATCTGATGATTTACTCCCCAAGTGACTGCAATGACTGGAGCTGAGCCAATCCAAAGCCAGGAACCAGGAGCTCCTTCAGGTCTCCCATACGGGTGCAGGGTCCCAAGTCCTTGGGTTGTCCTCGACTGCTTTCCCAGGCCACAAGCAGGGAGCTTGGTGGGAAGTGGGGCAACCGGGATTAGAACCGGTGCCCATATAAGATGCCGGTGCATTCAAGGCAAGGACCTTAGCCGCTAGGCCACCACTCCAGGCCCTGTCTGCCTTCTTTCCATAAAACAAAGCGACAAGAAACATCAACACTTTCTTCTTGGTAATCACAATCCTGTCATAGAGACACAGACTGATGAGAAACATTTCTGCTGTTTTGAGTTCTGATTATCAAAACAGAGTTCATAACTTGACAGGGAATAAGCCTGATACATAACACTCAAGTTGAATGATCTAAATGGCTATCAATTATGGACAAGTCAAAATTGCACCTGACTGGATACAAAACAGCACATCTTCTGATCTTCTGTGAAAGTCTGACCAAAGATGTTCAGTGTGAATCTGAACACAGGATAAACACAGAAGGATGTCCTACAAAGTCACAAGCCTATGACCCTCAAAATCATGACAGTCAGAAAAACACTGCAGGATGAAGCTGCAGGCAATGCCAGTGGGCAGCTGATGTCTCAGACCACGTGGAGCACAGAAAAGTCATGCCGTCCCCCATTCAAACTGCTCAACTACACGCATAATAAATTGTTGCTAAAATGACAACAGGGTAGAGTTTACAGCTCTAGGGGCTGGGATATGTCAAGAGAATTTCATTTGGATCCTTTCTCAAGAGTCATAAATGGATTTTTAAAACCTAGGAAAAGATCCACGTGAAGTCCCTAACATCTATTCTCAGAAAAAAAAAGGGGGTGGGGGAGGGGGAGAAGAGAAAGTAACAATAACACCTCCTTTATGATTTTTAAACCCTTCTATGTTATCTCTTTAAAGAAAAGATAGTTGGGACCCGGCGCGGTAGCACAGTGGTTAAGGCCGTTGCGCTCACTTGGGGAGTGAATCATCGGACGGAAGATCTTCCTCTCTGTCTCTCCTCTCTGTATATCCGCCTTTCCAATAAAAAATAATAATAAAAATAAATCTTAAAAAAAAAAAGAAAAGATAGTTGATAAAGCTGATACTCAATAATACCCAAGACTCTAGGTTCCAATGCATGAAGCTATGACTCTCACCAATACCATAATACTTGCTTGGTATTTTTCCAAAATAATTTTGGTAATTACATTTCCTTTTGAAGTCTGTATGACAGAGACAGAATTTCAGTGCCCTTGATGTAATCTGCTATCATATTCACTTCACAAATAATTCAAACAATAGCAGTTAAATAGACATTTTTTGGTCATCTTCTCTGGGTCAAGCCCTAGATACTAGGAACATATACACATGTGCATACATACATATATGGTATATCAATACATATGTGTATATACTCACATATATGTGTGTGACCAGTTCAACTCATAGCCCTATATATGCTTATATATGATTAGTTCAATCAAATATAAAAAAAATTCGGCAAGTAAATGAACTTCAAAAATTGTTTTTCCCCTACTGTTATAATTATGACACTTGATTTTTCTAAATTATAAACCCATGGAAAGAAAACCAATAAGTACAGAATTTGGGGAAAAACGGTCTTGGTTTAGTCATTTCCAGTGTAAATTACTCCAACCCATTCTTTCAGATCAATAAGCCATCAGAGCATACCTGAGACAGTTTCCCCCACATGACTAAGGAGTGCAGATGAAGCCAGACAAAGACCAAAATGTACAACATAATTATGTCATTTTACTCTATTTCCATCCAGTCTCATGTTTATTTAAATACCATGAGTCATGGACATAGATAAAAAGAGAGTCATCTTTTGTGAACTGAGTGACCATACAGACTAAAAATTAAGAACAGCTCTGATCCTTGACTCCACCCCTTAGATAATCTACTTCTACAACCACTCAGGAAGGTAACTCTTATGCCACAAAATCAGTGACCTAGAAGTCAGTGACCCAGAAGGGTGTGGGCAATGATATGTTAATCATGGGATACATATTTGGTCATCCCAGTAAAGCTTTTGTACCTTGGGCAGAAACATGCAGAGACACAGTATACAGCACCTGTTCAACTATGAGCTCGTCTGAGAACTACATTATACAAAGAAAATTTTAAAATAAACATCACATTCCAGTGCAGCAGGCAATAGAGACGGGAAGACAAAAATCCTGGTTTAACCCATCACGTGCCATACAAAGGAAGAACGGACATCTGTTATCAGAGATGGCTGGGGCTTCCCTCCAGGCTCTGCTCCAGCAAGAACACTCCATCACACTGTGCAGCATGCAGCCAAATCCATGGAACCACAATTTGCATTTATCTGCTCTCCAAATACTCCAATACTATGACTCCCTTTAAAATTAATAAAGCTAACCTCAGCCTTCCACTGCATTCTGTAAAGAAATGTATCTTTAAATATTTATTCCCCAAAGTGCCTTCTTACACATTTTCTTTTATCTCAATTCCTGGGCCTTCTAAGAAAATTTTGCTTCCTAATACTAACCAGTACTAGTCTCATTGAGAGTTTTTCCCACTCACTGTTTAAGGCTCAAGTTCTAAATACTAATTATGTTATTTTAAATTTTATTTATGAGAAAAATATTAAAATTTTCATTACTCTGATGACCAAGTGACATTCAAGGCCTATTGGTCATTCCTTCCTGCCCTGAACTAAAGCTTCTACATTCATTCATCTAGTTTATCTCTTCCCATCCCTGCCATTCTGGTGGCTTTGTTCATTTTCTGACCTTGCATGATGGCATGTCCTTGTACCCAAATTCAATGGGTCCTCAAGGTCAGTTCAAATGTCACTTATTACATCAATCCTTCTGTAACCTTGCCAAGCTTAAGAATTTACTCTGCATTTCTTTTATTTGATTGAATTTTAAGTCTTCTGTAGTACTACACATATTTGAATTTCTTACAAAATATACGGATAAATAAGTTAAGTCTTTTAACAGATAGCTCCCTGAATTTCAAGGGACTTCAAACAGCATGCAGTCTGAGTATCCCTAATACACAAATTCAGGATCTGAAGTGTTCAAATCTAATGCTTCATAAGCACTAACATGATGCCACAAGTGGAAACTTCCATAGCTGACTTCATGTGATTTGCCATGGTCCAAATGCTGGTGGACTGAAAGTATTGTATAAACTACATGCTGGAGGATCTGGTGCAGTGGCATAGCAGATAAGTTAATCCATCTCCTGAAGTACTAGACTCCCATAGGGACACCAGTTCAAGTCCCAGACACTCCACTTCCAATCTAGCTCCCTGCTAATTGCCTGGGATAGCAGCAGACGATGGTGCATGGCTTCGGGTCCTTGCAGCCATGTGGGAGACACGGAAGAAGATTCTGGCTCCTACATTTGGAACAATTCTGCTGTGGTCTTTTAAAGGCCATGTGGGGAATGAGCCAGTAGATAGAAGATCTCTCTCTCTCCCTCTTTCTCTCTGTCTTTCAAGTAAAATCAAGGAGTGCATTATTTAAAAAAAGAAGAAGAAGGTTATATTATTAGGATATATATGAAGCATACATATTTCATGCTTACACTTGGATTCCATGCCCAAGATATCTCATTAGTATATGTACATATTCCAAACTCTGCCCAAAAAAATCCCCAAACCTGAAATACCCCTCCCAAATCTCACATAGCTGACACTCAACCTGCCCATAACTCATGTACAATTAATAACAATTCACTGAATATATCATATTCAATTTGCATTATTTTCATAAATCAAATCTATGCAAAAATCCATCAACTCGTACATGAATTTACTCCAAAGATTCATTTTTAAAATTTACTTAAAAATTAAAATAAATTATTTTTCAGAAACCAATGTGTATTCTCCCAAAATATCATTGTCTCACATGGTAATTTAGGATAGATGAAGTTAGATTTTAATATTTCAGGCATATTAAGAATTAATTAAAAAGACATTTAGAATATGCATTAGGAATCCTGGGACAATAGGACCATGTCTTCTTATTCCTCAGCCCCCAGAGATTGGCAAACTTGCTACAACATTAAAACAATTAATCTTTCTACATATGCGTAAGATCAAAATTTGTATATGGCCTGCAAATCTCAGGTTTGATTATAGCACAGGGCAGTACAGAAAACCCTATCAGAACATCTTAGCATGACAGAAAAAGTGATTTTTATATGGACAGTCAGTACTTGCTTACCACCTTCAACTGTCTCAAATTTCGTGTAATATTATAAACATATGAGACTTTTCTATTTATAAAATATACAAAATGAAAGAAACAATCTTAAGCAACATTACTAAGACATTTCAGGTATTTTCTCACTTAGGAAAGTGGGAATCAGTCATAATTTGCCAAGTTAAAGTCAAATTATTTACATTTTTATATACTTTATTTTTATATTTTTACTATATGGCTCAAAAAGAAGGCTGCTTAGGAAAACTGCTCGAAAGAATGAAAAACCAGAAAAATATGTAAGTAACTTTCTTCCTGTACAAAGTGTAAGAGACAAATGTTTGGGCAAATACCTCAAACACCTTATGGTCTCAAAATCTAAGATGGGGTAACCTGAGGAACAATGTACAGAATAAATGCTGAGAAAAGCAGAGATTAAATTTTTCCAAGATCAATCTGGTCAGGCGTTTTTGAAGAGAGTGCCAGCAAGAAAAGTTTCTGGTATTAGAAAGAAGAAACAGCAGGATGAAAAAGACTTCTGAAACAAAGGGTATGATGTATGTTCAATGAGAAAAGAAGTAGTAAGAAAGATACTGCCAAATAGAAACAACAGCATTACATAAGGAAAAGATTTTCATAATAAAGCACGATGAGATGAGTTAGAGACAGTACCAAAGGGCTGAAAGGACAAGAAAAATTTTAAAAAGAAAAAATTCTGAATTTATAATGAATTCTTGGATTCCAGAGAGATGATTTTCATAAAATAACTATGAAAATAGAATCAATGACCAGTAACCAAAAAAAAAAAACCACCAAAATTGATATTAATAGAACTAGAAATCTATCATAGATTGAGTTAGGTATTTCATAAAAACATAATTTTTACCTAAAAAAACTTTTTTTACCTAAATAATTTTTTACCTAAAAAAATGGCAAAGGGACTTTAATTTGTGAGAGTAATAGCAAATGCTTCGAATAAGAGCATTTAAAGAAAAGCTAACACATAAAAGGAATGCTAAGGTGGAAAAATTCTCCAGTAAGAGATATTTGTAATAGCCACATCTCAGGAAGCAACCATGCACACAAGATGGTGGGAGAAAAAGAACTCTGGACGCCAGTGGATGTCTTCACAAACACACACACCCATATATACATTTTTCCACATGAATAAAACAAACTTTTACAAGTTTTAAAAAGAAAAAGGACTCCAAGATCAACTAATTGATGGTCATTTTTTAAATACACTACTTCTGAGGTAGCAAAAGCCCGGCTGCACAGCTGGAGTACCAGGAAGAGTTTAGCACCTGCATGGAGGGGAAATCAGTGATCCCAATACAAAATCTAGGGCAAACACAGACTCTGCAGGTGAGCTCATCCCGGGAAATTTCTGCTTATCAATCAAGCATGGCTTTAAAAACTCACTCATCCAAAAACAGAGCTGCTGTGAATAAATACAGAATTGTAAGGTAGTATTCAATCACATAGAAACGAGTTCCTCTCAAAGTGGATGAACACCAAGACACACTAGCAGTGCACACTGTAAAGTCACAAGACCCAGGAATGTTCATTTTAACCCATATTTCAGGGGTTTTTAATATTAAATAAGAAAAGGTATACATAGGAAAACATATATATTCCTTGCTACCTAGGAAGAATCATGACTTCAGTATCCCAGCTCCCAACTTTAGCTGGGCGTCTTGCAGCCCAGGTAGAGACTACATTTTCCAGTCTTAGCTGAAGTGTGGATATATGATTAATGTTCTGATGAATGAAATGCAAGCAAAAAAATGAATCTGCCAAGGGATTACTATATTTTACGTTTTATATTGTGTTTTCATTTTAGGCAGAATAAACACCTAAAACCTGATACAAGCTTATTTTGACTGTGCCTTTGAGGGTGCTTGTGTGAGTGTGGGAGTGGACCAGGTGGAGAAAGTCTGAAAATTTCCAAAAGAGCATCACCACAGGGGAAATGGACACTTGAATATTTTCTCCAAAGGACAGCCACGCTCTAAAAGAAAAATAAAATCACTATCCATTTCAGTGCGAGATTTAAACTACAGTGAAGGCAATGGGGATGTCAGTCAGTCCATTGGGACAACTCCTAATAGCTAGAACATAATTGCTTATGACTCATAATAATCTTTTTGAGGTGTTAAATTTTCACTTAAGTGGGTTTTTTTTTGAGGTTTCCATTTTTAGGGTTGTTTTCCCCCAATGATTTTAAATTGTCATCATTGTTTTACAACTCACTATGCTGTGCATGTTGTGTCACTTTCAATACTGTGGGTATAGACTGTATACAAACTCTTAGAAAGCATCACGTTTGCACTTTTTCCAAATTTGACTCCTTAAAACAGTATTACAAAAGCAATGACTTTATAAGCATTGTGTTTATAAAAACAAATGCTGAATAATGCCAATGAACAGAGAGCTGTCCTTTTCAAAACAGCTATATTCGTGAAAGAAATGTCATGAGGTTTAAAAAGAATAATCCATGTAAATTGCTCAGAATTGTCACTGATAATTAAAAGAACTAGTGAGCATTAGCTATAACTATTTAACAAAGTATTTTCAAAAAGAAACTGAGAATTCATTACATGACAGCCTTGGATGGAAGCTATTAGCATATCTCTTATGACGTCTCAGACATTACCTCCCAGGGACTACATAGGAATTAAAACTTATAATTGATATATTTTACAAAATATCTGCAGGTGCAACTGTCGTTCTACAAGAGGATAAGCCATTACTCACAGACTTTTTAACTGTTCTAGTTGTGTGTTCTTTTACAACCAGAATCAAACCTGCCTAAAGAAGTCACACTGAATCTCAGTGAAGAAAAACACTTCTTTTCTCTACATAAAACGTCACACTTCAGAACTCAGAAGAGTTCTGATCCGGCTCAGATTCTGAGATTCCTACACCAGCCTGGTCCCAGCGATGTGCAAACACCTCTGCGTGGTGCTGTACACCTAATGTGAAGCCAGCAAAGTAATCAAATAGTTGACCACATTTATCTGAAACAAGAAATACTATCATTCCTGAGCATTTCAACACATGCTACATGCTAGATACCATTTATTAGTAGTATGATACACTCTAGAGGCCAATTTCAAGGGGATTTGGATTTAAGCTCCCCTCTGCATTTTTTATTTTATCTCATCCTCTGCTTCCATTGTGTGTGGTGAATTAACTTCTTTCGAATGCAGTGCAAAGTTACTCTGTAGTAACTTTAGGAGAATTGAAAAATTAGTCACATAATTTTTTTGTAGGGTTTAATATTCCTGTCAAACCCAAGTTGAGAAATACTACTTCTGGGAAATAATTTACTTCATTAAGATAGAAATTGTACTGTTGGTGCTGCTACTGCTAGCTCCACTGCTTGCCACATAGTTCCCATCACATTTATTGGCACTGCAGCATTTTATTATGTCCAGACACATATATAGATCTGTTCATCTAATGTGCTTTAAACTAGCAGCTCTCTTTTTCACAATGCAATTTTAAACATAGTTTATGCTGTCCTTTTTTGCCAACAAAATGTATTTGCTTCCAGTCTTAATTTAGCAATAAAAAATTTTCTCCATCATTTGCAATTGACTTAATACTCAAGAATGTACATATTTCATTCTCTCTTCTTTTCCCTAAACTTATAAAATATCTAGCTTATGGTAAGAACACAAAATATATTTGTTAATGTATAATGTTTTGAAAAACATCAGCTCTATCCATTTTACTAGTCTATACCTATATAACTCAGATAAGCAAAAAAAAAAAAAAAAGAATGCTGAGCCTATCAAGCCCATGAAGCTAATATACACTATGCAAAATTATGCCTTTATTTCTAGATGATCCATTAATATGAGGCTACTTGTATATGCTGAATAGTAAATTACTCAGTATCAGCAGGGCTTTTTTATGAAGACTATAATAGAACTTTCTTTGACGCTTTTGTCATCCTATATCAAACAAAAGGAGAAATTTCATTTCAGTATACAGTTACTTTCAGATCTTTTTCAATTGCTGACAGTGTGACAGACTGGCACATCTACCATGATATATAGTTTTAATATGGCATGACCGAGTAATCATACTGGTTTTGAGGATCCAAAAAACTCATGGACACTATTATTCGTTTTTCACTACTTGCGCTTCAGTGGTTCAGACTACCCATATTATCTCTATTAGTGAATGGAAACAGTAATCAGGACTGCAGATTTTATAGAAAATCTGGGACCGGGGCTGGCATAATGGTGTATCAGGCTAATTCTTTGCCTGTGGCACCATTTGAGTTCTGGCTACTCTACTTCTGATCCAGATCCCTGCTAAAAAACTGGGAAAGCAGTGGAGGATGACCAAAGACTCTGGGCCCCTGTGCCAAAATGGGAAATAAAGCCAGAAGAAACTGGGTCTCCCAGCTTTGGACCAGCCAAAACTCTGCCTGTTGTGACCATCTGATGAGTGAGCCAGAAGATGGAAGATCTCTCTTTACGTCTTTTTCTGTAACTTTAACTTTCAAGGAAAAATAAATAAATAAGAATTTATAAATACCTCCTGGGTTTGATATTTCACTATCTGATTTGGATGATGTACTCAACTTTCTTTATCTGATTAAAAAATTAGGTCGCAGTTCTTGTCCCTCATAAGATTATGATAAGGACAAGCTAAATGTTGCTTGTTAGACATGCAGCACTGTTTGCTCACAGTGAGCCGCTGCCAGATGAATTACTGGCATTGCCCTAACGGATCATCAGTGGTGAAACTCTTGATGCTTATCCCCATCCAGGAACTTCCCTGGATTTTCACCAATTTTCACACCTGTTGGGTTATTTGCTTAATTTTTCTGTGCCATAATTACAGGTTGAATTTCCTCACTTTTTTTTTATAAAGTTTCCCTAACTCTTTTCAATCCCTGAAGATACTCTGGAAGTGGGTATTGTGGTAGAAGAAGCTGAGAGAAGTTTTAAGGAGCTAATAGCCAGGCTAGGAATAATAAGACATACACAGTCAAATGAATAAACCAGAATGGGCTCCAGCAAAGCAGCACACAAGAATGACAACCCAAGGGGCGAGTAGACCACTGTCAAGGATCTTGCAGAGTCATCCTCATGACTACATGCTCACTGTGTCCTATAGTTCCTAAGCACTCAATAAACATTAACAGTGAAAAAAAAGGAGACGTAAGATTTTAAAAGGTATAAAGTAATATATAGGAATTTTGGCAGGAAAAGATTGGACAATGAATGAAATGCAAAATATATTAACTCACTCTTTTCAGTACATGTTTACAAAAGGCCCACAGAATTCTTGTCTTGTAATCAATGAAGGAGAACAAAAAAGATCAGACAAACATCAACTTTTAAGCTTCCTATGAGGAACCAGTAGACACATTCCTTCCCAAGGAGGAAGAGAGAAGTCACAGTCCCTGCAGTTCAATGTGATGTGCTAATAGAGCCTGTGGTATTCACATAAACTTATCAAAGGATCAAGAAGACCTTTCTAAGGAAGCAATGTTTAAAATAGAGAACTTAGGTGATCATTTGGTTCATTGGTTAAGATACCATTCAGAATGCACACATCCCGTACTCCAGTGCCTGGTACAAAGACTGGTCCTGTTTGCAATTCCAGTTCGTTACTATTGTGCATCCTGGGAGCCACAGGTGATGGCTCAAGTACTTGATCCCTGCCGCTGCAACTGGGGACTCAGATTGGGTTCTGGTTTCCTGGCCTTAACCTAGCCCAACCTTGGTTACTGTAGGCATTTGAGAGCAAGCCAGCAGATAGGTTATCTGTGTGTCCTGCTCTGTCCCTCTACCTTTCAGTGAGGTGAACATAAGCAGAAGAAAGAAGAAAGGAAGGAAGAAAGGAATCAGGGAGGCAGGGGAGAAGGAAGCAAGGGAGACAGAGGGAGAAAGAAAGAGAGGAAGGAAGGAAGAAAAAGAAGAGGAAGATAAGGCGAGAGAAAGAAAAAAAAAACTGAGGAACAAATCAGCTTGCTTGGAGTAATTATAAAGAATCAAGTTAGAAAAGAATAAGTAGAATAACTCCCAGTCTCAGGTATTTTAACAGGCTCATTGGTACACAGAACCCATACAGGATTTGGTAAGGATATGACATACCAAATGCTGTATTATTCAAACTAATTGCTCTTGCCATAAGATTTGATTACCGGAACTAAGTAACTATGGCTGAAGGGTGAAGCCAGGAGACAGGTGAATGAGTACTGTATCAGTCCACACACGAAGTCATTAAATTTTACCAAAAATAGGAGCAGAAATAGAAGGAAAATGATGGTGACATTTCTAAGAAAAAATTACCAGCATCTACCAAAGCCGGAAAAGGATATATAGTTTCAGGAGAACGTACTGCATTTTTGATGTATTATGGGCTTGAGAGAAATTTAAGCAGAGCCTTAAAGAATGCCAGGAGCATAATAAGACACTAGACTTTATGCTTGGTAAATACTTCCAATGAAAGAACCTCAACTGAATTTGAACTGTGGTAATGCAGCAAAGTGGAGAAATCCACCATGGGGAGAGGGTTCAGGGAGGGGTGGGGGGAATCCCAGTGCCCATAACACTGTGTCACATAATGCAATACAATTAATAAAATTATTTAAAAAAATAAATTAAAAAAAAATGCCAGGAGCAGGCTTGCTGACTCCCTTTCTACCTCTCTGCTAGATAACATGCTTAGTTTTTTAGCTTTTAGTTTTCCCACCATCTGAAAATCGGCGAAACTACAGATGCATTCAGTCATCCAATGGAAGTTCACTGAGTCCCTGCAGTGTATAATGCCAGAAACTCAGCACAGCGTTCAGGGAAGGAAGTACCATTTCAGTGATTTATCTTTTTTCTCTTTGCAACAAGAATTTACTCCAAACTAGTGCCCTGAAGCTATTTAATGGGCAAATAAGTGTTAACCTCACTCAGAACACGTGATAATGTAGTATTTTTTCCCTAACCTCCTCTTCACCAAATTCAGCTTTATCAGTACCAAATGGAAAATCACAGACACGCAGACATTTTGTCTTTTGTACCCTAGAGCTCAGTACTATCCCCCAAAGATACATCTCCCTGATTCCCTAATGCTAACTCAAGCAGCACATTTGGGTGTTTTATCATTGCCCCAGACCTGTAACTGCTAAAATAGAAATTTAGGTGTATAACACATTACAAGAAATTCCTGTTTATTTATTTGAAAAACAGTGGGGAAAAAGAGGGAGAAATAGCCAGAGAAAACTCTCTCATCCTTAGGCCATTCCTCAGATGCCTACTAAAGAGCAGAGACTGAGCCAGGCTGAAGCTAGGAGCTAGGCATTTCATATTCCTACATGGATTGCAAAGGTCCATTTCCCTAAGCCATTACCGGCTGCCTCCCAGTATGTGCACTAGCAGAAATTGGGAATTGAAAGCAGAGCCTGATTTTTTTTCTTTTTTTTTTTTAAGATTTATTTATTTTTATTGGAAGAGCAGATTTACAGAGTGAAGCAGATGCAGAAAGAAAGATCTTTCATGATTAGTTCTCTTCCAAATGGCCACAATGGCCAGAGCTAAGCTGATCTGAACCTAGGAGCCAGAAGCTTCTTCCATGTCTTGCATGCTGGTACAGGGTCCAGAGGGGAAAAGGCTGGCAGAGAGAGGAAGGAAAGAAGGAAGCTGAAGACCTGCTTTCCCAGGCCATCAGCAGGGAGCTGGATGGCAGTGGAGCATCAGGGACAGGACCAGGCACCTATATGGGATACTGGCTTGTATTACAAGGGTAGGTTTTAGCTGCTGAGCCATTCTGCCAAGCCCAGACCCTGAACTTGAACCTAGGCACTCAGATAGAGGATGAATATACTCCAAATATCATCTAAATCATTGGATCAAAAGCATACTCCAGTATTATTTTTTCTTAAATTATTTTTAATGTAACGTGTTAATATTTTAGACTCTATTCTGAACATAAACAGTCTGCTCATTCAGGGGCTGCTGCTTCCATTGTCTTGCATATAGACATTGTTTTTATCACCTAGTATAAATAAAAATACCACAGAGAATAGGAGTGTGCCTCTTCCAGCCTGAGACCCTGACCATTTATAGTTTTGACTTCAGATCCTAACCACAAATCACACAGACTAAAAACACCATTACAATAACAAGAATCAAAAAGACCTTTTGTTCCTTCAAAGCTCCAGAAAAGTAACTTCTCAATTTGAAGAATAATATTTCTTTAATGAAGTAGCTGTTTCCAACTGTTCTGAGCTACAACATTAGTCAAAGATCACACTGCTTTTCTCAGAGATTCACCATAACCATCTGTATTAAAACTAACTTCTGTTTACATTTCTATGACTTAGTGCATTAAGAGCCCTTAACTATGTTTCTGGGGAAAAAAAATTGTGGAACACTGATAAAAAGTGAAACAGTGAATATCAATCCTATTGCTTGCAAACTAGAACAACTAGAGAGAGAAAAAGTTGAGTAAAATGAAATTTTATTTACTGATGTGACACGTGCTTTGTTTATTCAGCTGTCTGTGCTGGGCGATTCCATACAGAGCTGTTCATCCAAGTGAACACATAGGAATAGAATGAGGAAACAGAACACAAAGCCAAAGAGTTCAGTCAAAAGAACATGTCCAGGGCAGGTGTTTGTCACGGTGGTGAGACTGCTGCTTAAATCTGTCTCTTCAGCTTGGATCTGTGCTTCCTGCAAATGCACACACTGTGACACAGCACGTCACAGCTCAAGGAGTTGAGCCTAAGCCACCACACAGAAGACCTGGAATTCCCAGGTTCTGGCCTTGCCCAGACTCAAAACTGGCTGTTGCAAGCATTTGGGGAGTGAACCAAAAGATGAGAGCTCTCTCTCTCTCTGTGTCTTTCAAATAAATATAACAAGTAGCTTATAAAAATTTCAATCAGTTTCATATTATAAAGACAACATCAATTAAAAATTAACTAAAAACATCAATTTAAATGATTCACCTTGCTGTAAGACCTAGCTGCTGATTATGGAGAGCTTTGTGTGTGCTGGGCATGGCATTAAATACAGTGCCTTACATACTCAGCTACTCTGTGTAAACTGCAAGATATAAATAAAGACAGTTTTCCTTTAGTGACAAGAACACTGCAGGTAAAGAAATCCCAGTATCTTAAAAATATAAAAAGTTTTTAAAAAATCAATGTTAACGTAAATGCAAAAAGCTTTTGATCTTTTAGTGAATATAGCCCAAAATTCAACTAAGTACACAAAGGCCATGTTAACAGTTCTAACAAGAGGGTCCTATTAATCAGCACACAGGTACCATTAACTATCTTGTCTACTACCTCACAAGGATAATGGACGCATTTCCCAATTTTGTATGTGATTTCCATGCACTCAAGACTGTTATCTTTCGCCCTGCAACATTTAAATTTTACTTTTAAAATTATCATTCACATTAGTTTATACTTTGGTGCACAGGTAGATGGAAAACATATATCTACAAATGTTGCATTTCCTGTCAAAATGCAACAGAAGAGAGGCTTATTCCAGAAATGGAGAAATTTAGACTTCATAATTTCACAAAGTATAACCATATCTGTTTCAGGGTCTAACTGTAATAACAATTTTTCTGCAGCCTGCTCTCTCATTTTCTGCATACTGCAATGGTTTTACTGCGTTGGTTACCACAACCACTTTACAACTATGGCTGATCTCTCATTTGATAAAATGCTAAATACATCCAATGCACTGAGTCGTATCACTGCAACCATGCTCTGATAAATGCACATGAATAAACTGTGTCTTACCAAAAAAAAAAAAAACCTAATTGTAAAAGTTTTCTAGGATTAACACTTTATTTTTAGCTGCTAAATTTTCATTTTGCCTTTCAGATTTTTCGGATACAGAAACATTCAAAAACTTAAAAGAATTTCTCCAGAGACTTTGAGATTGACAATGATGAGTAAACTGCTGCAAATATCTGGGCTTCACTTACAGGGTGAGGTGTCCCATTCTTTTGGTGATATTTTCTCAGATCTACCTTTAAATTTAAAACAAAAAATAACAATATAGGACTCTTATGCAATATATATGTGTGTGTGTGTATATACATATATATTTGTAATGCTTGCAACTTCAAAAAATCTGTTCATTTTGGATGGCAGCTAGGGTCTACCTAAGTTAACAGATTTATATGCATTTCTCCTAAGACATAACAGGGAAGTAGGAATTTGAGAAATTTTTTTCTTTCAAGAGTCATTTTTCTACAAAAATTTTGAACCTGTGAGATCTTAGCAGCAGAAAATGAAGATGCAACAAATATCACACCAAACTGAAGTGAGAAACTGGTGTTTCTTGAATTCCGTAAAGTGTCCTTCATCACAGTAACAGTCCATTGCTCCCACGTACTGCTCCTGCTGCTCTGACCAGGGTGTTTGGGAAGGCCATGTCCAGCAGCCAAGAAGGAGTAACCTACTGTGGCCAGGCACATAACACGACTTATCATGTTTCTTTGATCTATGGCAAAATTATTTTTCTTCTTTTATAAAGAAGTTGATATTCAGAAAATTTATTTGCCCAATGACCTACAACAAACAATTGTGAAATTGTAATTAAAGCACAGATTCATTAAACACGCATTTGGGCTGGGAGTTGAGATGCTAGTTGGGAGATCCACATCTTCTATTAGTGTTACAATTCTAGCTTCCTATTATGCGCACCCTGTGACATAGCAATGATGATTCCAGGTCCGTCCTGCCACCCGCATGGGAGGTCCGGATGGCATTCTAGAGCCTGGCTTTAGCTGTTGTGGGCATTTGGAAAGTGAAGTAGCAGGTGGAAGCATTTTCTCTCTCTTTCTCTCTATCTCTCCCCCCCCCCTTTC
The DNA here is from genome assembly GCF_017591425.1 of Ochotona curzoniae. Lineage (NCBI taxonomy): Eukaryota > Metazoa > Chordata > Mammalia > Lagomorpha > Ochotonidae > Ochotona > Ochotona curzoniae. The sequence continues at coordinate 48,011,047 of NW_024467119.1, forward strand.
CATGTTCCCCATCTTCATATCATTGTGTCTTTCACATTAATAAAATAAACAGTTTTCTTAAAGAGTACAAACATATTTTCCTTGTATCAAATCCAACGCCCATTTCAGTACTAGGAAATCTCTTTGGGTCAGCTCATTCAAGAAGGCTTTGCAAAAAAACTATTCTCACATACTATGGGAAAAGTAAAGAAACAATAGGAGAAAGGCAAAGCAAAGAAATAGGAAAGATTACAGGACCCAGATCCTTCATTGCAAAGCCACTTAAGCCTAGCTTGGCACTGCTTTCTGGACACATAATCCCATTCCAACTCTGTGGCGACTGTCCTCTGGGGAAATGGAGATGTGAATACCCACATTAAACAAGAGAAAACAGGAACATCAGACTGCCCGCAAGATCAAGGTAAGAGATGGCAGGGCTTTCCCAGTGTTTAGGTGTGGGCAAGGTTGGCACACCACAGGCCAGGCATCTAGGATATAATCTCACCCTGAACACATATTTGCTGACTCGCTGGTGAGTGAATGAGTGAGTGGAGTCCTGGTGAGTGTGAAAGCCAGCCAGAGACTGCTGTTGTTTATTTACATTAGAGGCTTTCTTTCACAACTGAAATCGCCACTGGAGCCTCCAAAGGCCCAGAGAACACAGAAGCAGCCTGGAACCCTTGACAGCCCTATAGACCATGGCGGCTTCTCCATGCTCCCAGCGCCCAACAGAACATGCAGCACCTTCAACAACATGTGAAATAAATGAATGAACAGGACAAGTACACAGGTATGAAAAGCTGGGTATTTTCTTTTCTGCAGATAAAAAACATTTTCAGTCAAGAGCCATATTAGATCAAGGAAGCTAGTGAAGCCTGAAAACATTTGGTGAACTTGGGATGGAAGCAACAAAATGTTCTGCAGTAACAAAAATCTAAGGACAAGTAGACCTGTCTATGGAAGGGCAGCAGTAAATCTACAAAACTTAGTGGGATATAAAAAAAAACAGAATCCATCACTTAAATAAGCAGTTAGTGGAATTAACTTTCTAACAAAATAGAAAACGTGAAAAGTGATAAAAAAAAAAATCACAATGACCTAAAATGTCACCATAATAAAGGGTGAGAGTACATAATCCAAAATTCAATCATTTTTTAAGATTTATTTTTTATATTGGAAAGTCAGATATACAGTGATGAGGAGAGACAGAGAGGAAGATCTTCCATCCAATGATTCACTCCCCAAGTGACCGCAATGCTTGGAGCTGAGCCAATCCGAAGTCAGGAGTTTCTTCCAGGTCACCCTTTTGCAGGGTCCAAAGGCTTTAGGCTGCCATTGATTGCTTTCCCAGGCCACAGGCAGGGAGCTGGATGGGAACTGGAGCAGCTGGGATTAGAACCGGCACCCAAATGGGATCCCAGCACATACAAGGCGAGGACTTTAGCCACTAAGCTACCGTCCTGGGCCCCAAAATCCAAATCTGAGTGCTGATGTGCACTCACAAGTGGAAAATAATACAACTGACACATGTGATGAATTACAATCAGACACACGTTGATCTTGATGTTCTGGTACAGCACATTAGGCCAGCATCTGCAACTCTGGCATCATGAGCTCCAGTTCAAGTTGCAGCTTCTCTGCTTCTGATCCAGCTTCCTGCTACCCATGCAGATAACATGGATGAATCACCCGGCCTTAGCCATGGCCACGTGGGGAGTGCAGAGAGAAGACACAAGATACTCATTCGTTCCCTCTCTCCCCTTCTCTTTGTAACTATCCCTTTCAAATAAATAAGTAAATAAATAACCCTATTTTAAAAAAAAAACACTGGACCCAGCACGGTAGCCTAGTGGCTAAAGTCCTTGCCTTGCATGCGCTGAGATCCCATGTGGTCAATGGTTCTGAACCTGGCTGCCCTGCTTCCCATCCAGCTCCCTGCTTGTGGCCCGGGAAAGCAGTAGAGGACAATCCAAGGACTTGGGACTCTGCACTCGCTTGGGGACCCAGAAGAATCTCCTGGCCCCTGGCTCGTAGCGGCTCAGCTCCAGTCATTGCAGCCACTTGGGAGTGAATCAGCAGACAGAAGATCTTCCTCTCTGTCTCTCCTCCTCTATATGTCTGACTTTCCAATAAAAATTTAAAGTTAAAAATAAATTGAAAAAACACAGGTAAACTAAAATTATTGTATATGATCACCTTCACACCATCTTTGTAAGGCATGAATGAACAAGAAATTAATCTGTGTTTATACCCGGGTCCCATTTATACCTCTGTACCTAAATGCATTCGTATTTGGAAACATGAAGGATCTCAGACACGTCCTGTAATGAGTGTTCAACCTGAAGTAGCAGAAGCAAGTCTTTGCTTCCTGTCCTAACAGCAGTTTTCAAAGGAGAAGAGTACATGCAACATCACATGTGGTGATCTTTAACTAACGACAGTGGGATGCGCAAGGAAAAGAAGGAGGTAAGCAGGGCACTGACCCAGGCAAGCACGATCCTAACATTCGCTTTACCTGGAGTTATGTTTTCCACTCCTTTCACGGAGTTTCAGTTAGTGGATTTCCACAAAAGAGCCAGTCACATGGTAGTGGTCATACCGGACAAGCAGCAAAGCTCCACAGGTTAAATACAGACTATATGTATTAAATATATACAATAAATATATATACTTATCTCTCCATATAAGTTTATATAAATGTTATGAATTTTCAAGTAGTACAGTGTTTATACTTGCATGTGTCAATCCCTAAGAACCACATGTGAAAAAATCATAATGGACCCTATTCTTTCATCCCAAACCCTAATCATAGTCTTCAACGCCTGCTTTCATTCCCAGAACTTTTAAAAGCCAATTCATATAATAACTCATTTAATGCCTCTTTTAACAGACTTGAGGTCCTTAAATTCAAAACTACTTATTTTGCTAAATACTGAGTTTCCAAAGATCGCAATATCCCATACATATTTAGTAGATAAATAAATGATTTAAAATTTTGTGGACACTATTTTCTGGTCTGAATTTTTTTTAAAGATTTATTTATTTTTGTTGCAAAGTCAGATATACAGAGAGAAGGAGAGATAGAGAAAAAAGATCTTCTGTCCAATGATTCACTCCCCAAGTGAGTGCAACAGCTGGTACTGCACCAATCTGAAGCCAGGAGCCAGGAGCTCTTCTGGGTCTCACACGTGGTACAGGTCCCAAGGCCTTGGGCCGTCCTTGACTGCTTTTGCAGGCCACTAGCCGGGAGCTGGATGGGAAGCGGGGCCGCTGGGATTAGAACCGGAGATCATATGAGATCCTGGCATGTTCAAGGTAAGGATTTTAGCTGCTAGGCTACTGCACCAGGCTCTGGTCTGAATTTTTTTAAAGAGCCATCTATTTTTATTGGAATGTCAGATATACAAAGAGGAGGAGAGACAGAGGGGAAGATCGTATGTCTGCTAATTCACTCCCCATGAGTCATAATGGTTGGAGCTGAGCTGACTCGAAATCAGGAGCCCGGGGTTTCTTCTGGGTCTCCAAGCAAGTGCAGGGTCCCAAGGCTTTGGGCCATCCTAAACTGCTTTCCCAGGCCACAAGCAGGGAGCTGGATGGGAAGCAGGGCCACTGGGACATGGCCCGGCACTCAAATGGGATCCCGGCACGTTCAAGGTGAGGACTTTAGCCACTAGGCTACCACACTGGGCCCTTTAGGCTAGATGGCTGCCATTAAAAAAGTTGAACAAGTTCCATATGTCATTCTAATCATAGACATTGCCTATGGTGATGATTGATTTCAAGAAAACTGTCAGGCTGAAAACATGAATATTGATCTGGTGGAAAGTAAACATAAAGTTACATAATTTAGTCTCTAATTCTAAAGATTAAAGATAGCCCAAAAATCTCATTCTGTACATGAATGAATGGGAATTATTTTGAAGTAGTTCAGCATTCAGATTCAGACATCTGAAGCCTGTTGCAAATTACACAATTCTGGAACTGCAGTTTGCATGAAAGTTAAGGCCTATTGCAGACGGAAATCCCAGTAAGAGTCAATCTGCACTTCCCTTTTTGAACACAAGCCATGTATAACATACAAAGTTAATCATGTTTTGCAATACTATAACGGTGTCATGTCCCCAGGTCTGGGACTCTAGGTGGCCCAGGATGTCTTATATAGTGAAGCATTTAGGTTTTTTTTTAAGAGTTATTCTGGAAGAGGAGTCTCCTTTTTCATCCATTTATTAAGCCATTAGTTTCGACCCATTTCAGCATGTCTGTCTCAAAAAGTTATCTATTGTTTTAATCTGCCATGAGCTAGAAAATAAAGTAGTCCTGTTTTTTTAGAAAGTTACAACTGGATTAAAGACATTCTGTATAAAGAAGTTCTATGTCGTATTGTAAGTCAACTACAGAATCTGTAGTGCCTGGACATTTTGGCATTTAGTTTGGCCTCTCCAGTATCTTTTTACTTTTCTATGGAACATATTTGTTCAAAATTTGGAAGTGTGAAACTTCCAGAAAAAGCTAGTTTTCAGAGTTAACAAGCAATAGCACCAAAACTCCAGAACTTTGGCACTCCACTAAATGTTCTCTTAAAATGCAGCTTATTTATTTACTGACTTTTAAAAAAGCCCTAACAGTTTCTACATATCACACAATAACACTTCTCTTACAAAAATCCTTCATAATCTATAGTCACTTACAAGTATTTTCACAAATTTCCAACGACTATTGTTTTGAACAAAGAAGAAAGCTTTTTTTTTTTTTTACAAAGAAGTAACCTGCATGTGGTGACAAGGCTAGTGAGTGAACAGGCCTAAGACTCAGGTTCCTATTTCCTCAGTTCCAAGATGCTTCCTGTTATTACAGGAACACAAGCTTGTTCACAAAGCACAGAACTAAGTATGCATGCACATCTGGAATTTGAGATGGTCCTAACTCCATTGAGCTTGAATTTTGAGCTTGAAATCCCCCATGTGATGGAGCCATACACACTGTTACCGCAGACACCCAGGGGGAACTCTCCCAAATCCTCTGCAAGCTGCAGCTCTCGTCTTTTACTAACCAGACTAATTAAGCTGTGAGTATCGATTCTTCTGACTGAGGCCTGTCACGAGACCTCCGATTTCAGCATAAAATATTCACTACTCCTAGAAAGATAATACGTTGCACATTCTATCTACCACTAATACAGAGCACTGAACAAAGTTCTTTTGTCTTTTCTCTTTGCTACAGCTATCTGCACCTGAGGTTTAAAAACAAGACAATTTGAATAAAGTAGAAGCAGAAAGGGGCTTTGCAGCCCTAAAACAGACTGAGCCATATGATTAACTGAGGATGTTTCAGGTTCAGGAGAGCATGGATGCAGGGCTTCTGGGTACAGGGTTCCTAAACAGGGTAAAACAGAGCAGAGGGAGAAGAATAGGACAAAGTGAAAAACAGAAAATTCAAGAGCCCAAGATAAACCCAACAATTTTGACTAAGGCTGTCCATACTCTAAAGAGATATAAGATTTCTGCAAAGAATGATGCTGACACAGTCCTAGTGGATTAAACATTTTGTTGAAGATTGTGTTTTACGCACTCAGTACCAATGCTTATTAAAGAAACCTCTAATGTGTAGAGATTATTTATTTATGTTTCTCAAACAGAAATACTATTGTGTTGACTCCACTGGGTACGCTTTGTCCAATTCAGTTTTCTAATTAGCAATTCTTAGCATGATTAAATGCAAAATACACAGCTGTGTAAGACTTCAGCCTGGTAGTAACCAGTAGTGCCTAATACTGGGTTCTTAAAGAGAATAACAAAACTACTCAAATACTGAACACAAAACTTTTGAGGCCCAACTCAGCTGTAAGAATTCAAGTTAGACACAACCACTGACTATATGTGCATGAAGCTCCTTGCTGGGTAGTGTTTGCTACCTTCGTGGGAAAGCTATGTGAACAAGACAGAAAATAAGCCTGCTCTAAGTGGTTTACTCAGCTGAAAATACATACAGAATATATCACAATTGATTTTTATCAAATCATAATCTTAAAAGACTTTACTACCATGCAAATCTAGAATAACAAACCAGAATATCTATAAAAACATAATATCAAAAACATGTTTTGATAAATTTTTTTTTTGCAATCAACTGAAAGGATAAGGGTTCTCTGAAATGTTCAAGGCAAAGCAGACTTAACTAGCAGTGCAAAAATGTTTAAAAATCATGTGTTTTTCTACAAAATGCAAACTAAAATTATAAAATTGCATTCTACAGTATGTAGAATACAACACTGTACCGTACCCATATGCATGATTTTTTACTGTGTCAAAAATAAACTTAGCTTCTAATTCCATTTTTCCATGAACTCTTTTTTATCTTTATTTAACTATTTAACTATGTGGCCCCAGAAAGATAAAGGCGTCTTCCTGAACACCAAAATTAAGACCCAGACATATTTACCTGGTTCCCAGTGAGTGTTCTATCAACCTAGCCAGTAGACAGATGTCACAGGAATAAGTGTGCTACAAAAAGAAGCTGTGAATTCAAACATGTGTTGCTATTTATCTATTTAATAACAAGTAAAATTTTCCAATGACATACGACCATGTGTATATGAACCCAATTAACACATGGAAACATCCAACTCAGTAGCAGTGATAGTTGGTAAGTATAAAATCTCATTTGTTCTGGCTATGCTTTACTATTTTGTTATAGATTCTCAGAATTCTTTGAAGCCCCTCTTTTCCCTTCAAATGGTGGAGTGTTACCCCATATATATATATATATGGTAATACGTATGACTTCAATACAACCCCTTCGAAGGGAATGCTTACATCTAAGTGCCTTTGACCTTTCTTATCAATATCACATACTCATAAGTCAACACAAAATGCGTCTACTTACATATTCACAGTCTTCTCAGATTCAGTAATGTTACAAACCAAATATTCTCCCTCAAAAATTCATGCATCTTTGTCTTTCTCATCAAGGAAATGCCATCAAGCAATTAACTGTTCAATCAGGAAACCTGTTGCTTTCTAGGAATTCCACCTTACCCAACTTCAGCCCAGTCAAGCACAGCTGCCAAACACACTTGGAATGATCCCACTTTTTGTCGTCTCTGAAGCAAACCACCAGCCTCTGAGCTATTACAACATTCACTCAACTGGCCCCTCCCAGTCTCCTCTCACCACTTGCTATAGTTCCTTCTCCATAAAGCATATACTCAATCAGGCTTACGCCCACTGAAAGCCTCAGATTGGAATCCTTTCAGTTTACAAAGACTCTATAACAGGATCTCTGCTCACCCATGCAATCACCTAGGCCACTCCTTCCTTGCCCCAGTCCCTAAATTCTTCAGCCCCACTGATAATTTGAGAGTCTTCCAAATGCAGTGTCTTTCCCACTTGGAAATGTGTGTGCTAGTTTCTTTGACTGCAAAATTTTCCTTTGCTTGGATGATCCACCTACCTGGGAGGCACTATTCTAATCATCTGTGAAGACCCTCTATTTTCCATCACTGTATCCTATAATTTTCAGTCCCAGCATTACAACATTGAAAATTATACATCGGGGGAGTTGCTGTAATACTACCGGGTTAAGCCACTGCCTGCACTCCTGGCATGGCACCCCATGTGGGTTTGAGTCATGACTGCTCCATTTCCAATCCAGCTCCCTCTTAGTGCCCCTTGGGAAAGCAGCAGAAGGCCTGAATGCTTGTGCCCTGAACCCAAGTGGGAGACTAGAAGAAGCTCTGGGCTCCTGGTTTTAGCATGGCATGGCTCCGGGCTGTTGCGGTCATTCTTGGAGTGAATCAACAGATGTCTCCCCTTCTTTTTTCTCTGTAATGCTCCCTTTCAGGTAACTAAATATTTTGCTAAGAAAATTAAATTACAAATGTATTAATCTGTTTATATCCTACTATTTTCCCTATTATACTGGAAGCAGCACAAACAACACCACTGTGATTTGAACTTAACACTGAAAGTTGGTGCACGGCACATATTAGGCACACAATACTTTTTAAAGACCTATTTATCCTTCTATTTATTTAAATGGCCGATCAACAGAAAGGGTGGGAAGAGAGGTGGGGGGGGGGTAGGAAAAGAGGGAGAGACATCCTACATTGCTGATTCATTCCTCAGACAGCCACAACAGCTAGAGCTGGATAAGGCCAAAGACAGCAGTCAGAAATTCTGTTCTGGTCTCCTTGGTAGGAATCAAGAGACCAAGTGCTTGAGCCTTCATCTACTGCATTACCAGAACATGAGAGGGAGCTGGACTGGAAGTGAGTAAAGCAGCCAGCATTCCAATGTAAGATGCCATGTTGCAAGTTGGTCCTAGACACCCAATAACTCTTCAATGATCATATAACTTTCACATCTTTCTTATGAGTAGCCATTCCTTCATGATTTGCAAAACTTTTTCACCACCACACTTGCAAGGCTGTTCTAAAGACACTTTTCATGAAAACATAAATATGAAGCTGGTTTAGATGTTCTTCACCACAGCCTAAAAATGGTCAGGTGATCTAGTCAGCCTCAGGGTTTTAATGATAATTTTCAAACTACCTCAGCTGCTTTTCACTGATAAAAGGTCTGGGAATTCTGAGTTTAAAACCACTGTATCCCATGCTTTTTAAAACATCAGCCTTTTCATCTCAAAATTACATAAATTCCAAACATATATATAAATATTTTGATTATGCAAAGTGCTATGGTTCTAGGGAACGAAAGAGGAGATATAAAAGGGCTAAGCTGAGACACCTGCTCTGCAAGAGTAGTTCCTCCATTATTTTTGCCGAAGGATTTGAAAATTTGGAAGAACCTAATCTTTGCTTACAGACCTATACAAGCTCAATCTTTATAGGTACTATAAAAAGGCCACTTATCTGACCCTAGCTGACTATAAACCATTTTAATTCAGATAAAAATTTTTAAGAAGTTTCTGTAATGAAACGATATAGAGATAGAGATAGAGAGAGAGATAGAGATATCTCCAGGTGGGAAAAAAAAGGAAAGTAAAGGCTAATCTCAACTTGGCATTAAATACTCCCTCTTGATTTGACTTCTCCTGAAAAGCCACTGTAAGAACACGATACATAAACACCCATTTTACTTGGAAATGTTTTCTGTAGTAAACATTTCAGGAAAGACAGGCAAGTCTTCCTCCACCCTCACAGCACTTTTACTTCACAATCACTTCCTAAAATGATCAGTGCATTGACCAAGCAGTTAAAAGACTAGAATCAAATGGAGAGAATCAGAATTCTTGAATCTCCTCTTAAAAATAGTTCCAACTTGCAGCAATAAGTTCTGTTTTACAGAAATATACCTTGAAAAAATCCAAAAGCACATGATGGAGATGAGTGCAATCAGAGAGGGAAGCTGAACAGCTTTGTTTCGGAGTCCTTACCTGTAGCTAACAAGCTGCACATGAACATTCTATTTAGATCTATATCATAACCATGAGTTGAGAATTCAAAACATCATCTGAATTTCATAGAATGAAACCTTAAGGCAATGAGCCATCTGGATGTGCAACAAAATTCAGAGCCTTTATAGTTCTTGAAATCAAGGAACATACATATTGTTTTGACCATAACTGGCTCTGAAGTCACTTTCTGATATACAGGAAATCTGTAATTGCCAGAAAAAAATTTCCATATCAGATTTATGATGCAAGTAAGATGTAGTCATCATATATGTTGTTGAGCCTAAGTAAAAAATTCTCAAAGGATGGTTGGCCCTAAGATGCACTGGCATCCCCTATGGAATTGCTTAGAAATTATCAGTCCCAGCTCAGATATTCCAGGTCACCTACGAGCAGATACTAACATGAATTCCACAGGGCCATGGAATAAGCCATGCCAAGGAGAGAGAAGCTGAATGCAAAAGAGATAAGCGGATATACTCTGCAGGATGAGATCAGGCTGAGTTTAGACCATGGCGACTGAGTTAGTATATTTGAAATCTTAGAATGAAAATTTTAATGTGTTTTTGTGTTTTCTGGACCAAATAGTGTTACTCATTAAGATGAAACTGAGGAACAGAATCAAGGCAGAGTCTTCAGCCACAAGCAGGCAATCGTTTATTTGCCTGGACATTTCCCTTAACATCCCTCAAGAATGAGAAGCATAGGAAAGGAGAAAAGGCAGAGGTAGACCCAGCACACAGGGGGTCTGGGTACCTCTCCATTTATAGGTTTGAAAAACCACAAATAATATCAATAAGATAAAAGTGGATGGTAACCTGAAGCATTGTGGGGTGATTTCTTCAATTTTTCTTTCCATTTTATGAAGATACATCCATTAGGTTCTGCACAAAGCATTCCAAAATGTCTAAAGACCACATCTCTCACTCATGTGTCATTGTCCTTCTACTTCAGTGGGGAAAAAAATGTAGGAAAGGTCAAAAATCACAAGTTTGAACAGCTAAAATGAACAGAGGAGTAGGTGACATCATAGATACTTCCTCCACATCCTTCCCATCCTTCATCCCTGCCCCCCGAAACCATTCTTTCAGTTTCTATGAGCAAATTAGGAAGAGTAAGCAATTCAGTAACTGCAGCTCATCCTTAATCATAGCAGTAATTACCACAATCATAAGAGCAGTAACTTCCATGGGGTAAGTCAATGATACTCAAACCTCTGAAGTAAGCACGGCTACCCTCATGTTGATGGGGCTGATTGCTTTATTCAACAGAGTCACAGCCAGAACCACTTAAGTGGAAAAGCCTGTACATCTGCTACTTTGATATAAAATATTCCATAAAAAAATAAGAAGTAGGCAATTTCACTTTCAGCCATTCTTCACAAACAAGTCTGCTCTCATTCTATTATATCAAAATCTGCAATGAGAAATAGATCTTATGGGGCGGTTGATTGGACTGGTATTGTGGTGTAATATTGCTGTCTGCAATGACAGTATCTCATATGTTCAATGGATTGAATCACAGATGCTCAACTACAGATCCAGTTTCCTGCTAATGTGCCTGAAAAAGCAGTGGAAGATGGTAGAAGTACTTGAGCCCCAGGCACCCACGTTGGGAGACCCAGATGACAAGCTTGGCTCCTGGCCTAGTTGAAGCCACCTGGAGAATCAACCAAGGATGAAAGATCACTTTCTCTGTCTCTCCAATTCTTCCAAATAAAATAAACAAATCATCAAAAAAGAAAAAATAAAGATATATGACAAAATAACTAGCTGTAGTTGTTTTAAATTAGAGAACAGAACCATTTGGCTGAGAGTAGGAGTATTTGTGAGGAATATTATACCAAAACTAGGGTGCAAATAGCAATATAATCACAAAAATTATCATTTGTAAAGTGATCAGCTTAAAACATTTTCCTAGCAAACATTTACTGGCAAAACACTGCCAGTGTTGGAACTAACGCCTATATGAACAACTTGCTAGGGTTCATAAAAATTCAAAAGTTTTAACATCAACAATACCAGTTATGAAGTCTTTAGAAATCCTCAAACTTTGTAATAACTTAAGCTTTTCTGGAACTGTTTGTGTATTTGGATCCCTTAACTTTTCAGAAAATCCTCACAAGCATAGTACTTACGGAGCTATTTATAAGCTGTTTTTAACCACACTGCTGCTTAAGAAATGATCATTATCAAGCCCCTGTAGCTTGCAAAGTCAACATACCATGCGGGTACCAGTTTAGGTCCCACTGTTCCAGTTCCAATTCCCAACCATGCTAACACATCTTGGAAAAGCAGCTGAAGATAGCACAAGTATTTGGCCTTCTGCTACCCCTTAAGAAACCCAAATAAAGCCCTGGGTCCCGGCTTTGACCTTGTCTAGTCCTAGATGCTGTAGACATTTAGGAAGTGAGTCAGTCAATGGATGATCTCTATCTCTGTCGCTGTGTAATTCTTTCAAATATATAAATAAATGTTTAAATAATGAAACAAGAAAATTACTGCATCAGTGAACTAAACATTAAGCTATCGATAATTTTAACACAACTTAATTTACATGCTGTACAGTCATTTAGTAAAGTAATCTAGTTTCTTAACTATGAAATAAAGAGAAAGTATACAATCATTCCAAAAAAGCTCTGAAAATACATTTTGATTTAATAAATTTCTGCTTTAAAAACATCTATCATTTATACTTAGATCTCATGTTATAAGGAATACCTATCCTCAGAATTAGTAGAAGTAATTAAGTTATTAGTATATTCCAAACACTACAATCCTCAGGATGTTTTGCTTAAGTTTTTAAGCTTTATTTATTTATTTATTTATTTGAAAGTCAGGGTTATGGACCCAGCACAGTAGCCTAGCGACTAAAGTCCTCACATTGCACATGCATCAATCCCATGTGGGCACCGGTTCTAATCCCAGCAGCCCCGCTTATCATCCAGCTCCCTGCTTGTGGCCTAGGAAAGCAGTTAAGGATGGCCCAAAGCCTTGGGACCTTGCAGCAGCACGGGAGACCCGAAAGAGGCTCCTGGCTTCAGATCTACTCAGCTCTGGGCATTGCAGTCATTTGGGGAGTAAATCAAGTGAAGGAAGATTTTCCTTTTTGTTTCTCCTCCTTTCTGTATCTGACTTTCCAATTTAAAAATAATAATTAATAAGTAAATAAATAAGCAAACAAATAAATAAATAGTCTCACAGACAGGTGGGTAGAAAGAGAGATCTTCCACGCACTGACTCATTCTCCAAATGGTCACGACTGGTATCGGGCCAGGCCAAAGCCAGGAACTTCTTCTGGGTCTGCCATGTGGGTGGCAGCAGCCTAGGCATTTGGATCATTTCTGTTCTCTAGGTACACTAGCAGAAAGCTGGATTGGAAATATCATAGCCAGGACTCACACCGGCGCCTGAATGGGGTGCTGATGCTGTCAGCAACTTTTCCTGCTATGTCACAATGTTGGCCTTTGTTCTCAGTTTTCTGATCTTCATACACATACCAACAAAATGAAGTATTACTTTCCAGATGAAGACACATACTTTAATAAAAAAGTATTTATTTAGGATTTGGGTATTATGGTACAGTGGGTTAAGCTGCATTTCAGACACCTGCATCCCATGTAAAAGGCCCATTTGAGTCCTGCCTACCTTGCTTCCAATCCAGCTTCCTGACAAAAGTGCCTGTTAAACCGCAGCTGATGGCCAATTACTTGGGCCCTTATCATCCACATGGGAGACCCAGACTAAATTCCCAGTCCCTGGCTTCACTCTGGCCTAGCTCTGGCTGTGGTAGCCATCTTGGGAGTGAGCCTGTCATTCTGACTTTCAAATAAAGTTAAATCTTTAAAACAACAACACCACCATCAGCAATAAAATGTATATTTGTGCAAGGCCCAATGGCATATTGGCTAAGTTCTCATCCTGCAAGCACTGGGATCCCATTTTGGCATTAGTTTGTGTCCCAGGTGCTCCACTTCCTATCCAACTCCCTGCTTGTGGCCTGGGAAAGCAATGGAGAATGGCCTAAAGCCTTGGGACTCTGCACCTGCATGTGAGACCTGGAAGAAGTCCCTGGATCCTGGCTTGGAATCAGCTCAGTTCTCGCCATGGCGGCCATTTGAGGAGTGCATCAGCAAACAGAATATCTTTGTCTTTCCTTCTCTCATTGAATCTGATCTGCCTTTCCATAAAAAATAAATAAATTTGTAAAAAATATTTGTTTAAAACTAGCATTCTAGTTAATATGAAATATTGATTACAATTTCATCTCCAGGAAAGCTGAATTCAAAGATAGGCTTATTTTAGAATAAAACTTTTTGAGATTTGAGGAAAAAGTTCAAAAAGTTCTTCAAAATATGTATCTTCCAAAAGTGTACATGGACTTAAAATACTTTTGCAAAAAACTAAACTTATCTTATAATTCTATTTTCTATCAACTTTTGAAGTCCCTGCATATACTTTTAAAATTAACATTATTTTGTAAGGAAAAAAATTTTTTAAATGATTCATATGTACTATTAAAACAGCCTTAATTTTCTACTTCTGCTGCAGCCTCAGACCAAATCTTTTACCCCAGGAATTCTGGTCCCATAACCTGACATTTAATTCTTAAACATTGAAAACAGCTTTCAATCATTCTATGTAATAAGTAATGGTTTCTGTGTGACTCAATAAATACTGAATATAAAAAGCCACTGTTAAATGGTTTCATTCCTTTTCTCAGACTTATCTGCTCACAAGTGGCTAATCCCACAATTGCTCGGTGTCTTCTTCTTTCCAAAACGTGTTAGTGGGAATGGGTTCTGGCCAATGACAAAATGACAGTGAGTTAACTCTTGACCCTGTCCTTGGCTCCTGCTCCTTTTATCCATTTATCTCTTATCTGTGTTTTTCCACGTGATAATTTCCCTGAAATTTAAAATGCCCACCAAAGTAGTGAAATCAAGATGCTTTTAACACTTCTAATCTGACAAGAAATCGTTGTTGGGGGGTCACCGCATGATGCCACACATGCAGTGCTTTTTCCAGACATCTGGCCTAGTCCTCACTATTACCTCTGTGCAGCTGCATATTGAGGTCATCAAGCGGCAAATATACGCTTATGCCCTTTTTGCAATATCGGCAACATCAGGGAATCTACTCTAAAGTTAGCCTGGAATTTGACTGGGATGGTATACAATCATAAAATATGAACAAACAGGCAATTGTTAACATTACAACATTGTTGTACTACCTGAATCGCCTATCTTTTGGCAACTATTTCGATTTGATGCAGTTCAGCTAATGTTTAACATTTATTGAATGCGTACCATTTACCAGATAGTCAGAGTGCAAAGTGAGTAAGTGCCGCTTTTTGAGGTGGCAACATTCTGGCTAGGAAGAGAGCCATCTAAAAGATGAACAGTTAAGGTGCAGCCTGCTGTGTGCTGTTAGGGGTGCAGGGCTGCAGGAGCTGAAAAGGGGCATGGATCAGATGACTTCAGTCAGAGGGCAGTCATCTGAAAACGATCACCTGAACCATCTGAAGCCACACAAAGAACTGACTCCCTAAGAAAGGCGTTTTATTCTTTGATGGTATGATTGTTTCCATTCTCTATGAAGACCAGCAGCGCTTATACTCACTCCCTATCAGATGCCACTGTTTTTCATTCACATTTACTCCTCAAAGGGTTACTCACACAGGAAACTGTTTAGAGACCTTCTTGTTTGCCAAAGTAAGCCCTTTAAAATGTTCATCCACGTCCTCTATGGATCCTCAAAGATAGAGACAAACTCCTTTCTGGGTATGATCCAACCCCGAATGCTAATCTCTAATCTACTCCTGTGCTCAGGCAGACAGTAGATAGTACGAGACAGTAGTTCCTGCAGGCATATTTCTAACATGTTTAAAAACGAGCAAACTGCCAAGGCATAATATTTCCTTAGTCGACACCAATGACACTTTATAATCAAAATTAGCATTTCAACTGAGTTCCATGACCAAGACTCTAAAATGCAGCAGTGTGTATGGTTTCATTTGATTCTCATGCTACACCTCTACACTCTGTTAGATACCAAATATGTTTGCAGGGCCCGGCACAGTAGCCTAATAGCTAAAGTCCTCCCTTTGCACATGCCAGGATCACATATGGGCGCCAGTTCCCAGCTGCTCCACTACCCATCCCACCTCCCTCCTGTGGCCTTGTAACCCTACACCCACATGGGAGACCCGGAAGATGCTCCTGACTCCTGGCTCCTGGTTTTGGAGTGGCTCAGTTGTAGCCGTTATGGCCACTTGCGGAGTAAAGCAGTGGACAGATGATCTTTCTCTCTGTACCCCTTTTCTTGGTGTATTTGCCTTTCCAATAAATAAATAAGTAAATCTCTTTTAAAATATGGTTGGAAAATGTACTATATCTGCGTAATGTGTGATAAAACCCTGGCTGAGCCACTCCAACTCCCGATAGTAAATGAAGAAACCATTGTGTGACTCCAGGTATTTTGAAGAAAAACACAACATAAATGAAGTTGGATTAGACACTCTCTGGATTTTTATCCTCAAGTATTATGAAATCTTCTTTAATGTGTCTATTAGAAATTCTCTACTCTATCATCCCAGCTAGTGAGACTTAAATCCATTGTCAAATCATTTCCAGACATCTTAAACAACATATTCCAGTTTAAGATACCAGAACCATTATCAATGAAACTCTTATAATGAGTCCCAAGTTCTCAGTGGTTATTTGCCATAATTTCTTTTTTTTTTAACATTTAATTCTTTTTATTGGAAAGTCAGATATACAGACAGAAGGAAAGACAGAGAGGAAGATCTTCCATCCACTGATTCACTCCCCAAGTGGCTGCAATGGCCAGAGATAACCTGATCTGAAGCCAGGAACCTGGAGCCTCTTTCAGGTCTCCCACACAGGTACAGGGTCCCAAGTCCCCGGGGTTTTCCTCCACTGCTTTCCCAGGCTACAAGCAGGGAGCAGGATGGGAAGTGGGGCTGCCAGGATTAGAACTGGCACCCATATAGAATTGAGGTGCATGCAAAGCGAGGATTTTAGCCGCTGGACTATCACGCTGTGCCCTGTACCCTCCTGTTCTAGTGTCACAATCATGCCCTGTCATTAATACTGGCATTTGAGTATCTTTTTGCATTTTTAGACCCTAAAGTAGTTTGTTGTTATTATAGCTGAACATGCGAAAAAATAAAATCTAGTTTAGGAACATTTGTTCCAAAATATATTTCAGAGTGAGAAATATCTGAAAAAGACGCATTGTTTTTAAAATATTCCCTATTGAAAAATTATAAATACCATGCTGAAATGAAAATATTTTTTACACTAGGAAACTGACAAGCTGTCAGTAATGCTAACATGTATGTGCACACATTATAAATAAAATATGCACATACCATACATGTGTATCTGTGAAGATGATTAGACTAACTTGTCAAACCATTGCTGCAACAAAAAACACTCTATCAAAAGAATCACTACAGTCAAAAGAGAAGAAAGAACTGGGAAGCACACAAAGACAGACCAGTGTCAAAGCAGAAAGCAGAGCAAATCAGAAGACAATTTTGGTAATAACTTACACAGAGCACCAGGGCCCACTCAAGAAATGTTTTTAATATAAAACAAAACTGAGAAACTGGTTAGGCTATCAAAGGGCAGAAGAATCCATGTGAGAAAACATAAATTAGAATTGTAGAGAAAAAGAAATTCTTAAGGCTATGAGTATATATACATGACTCTTATTTGTGTGTGCTATATATATGTGTGTGTATGTGTACACATACACATATATTTGTTGTTATTTTTGTACATATGTTCACACACACAAACACATAAAAGCATAAAATGTCATTTTTATTGTGTCACTGAAGTTTGCTGCAACCCAAGTAAGACGTATAGGAACTGAATAGGAAAAAGAAAGCAATCAGAAGATTATTTCTTTATCACTGATTGCTTTCTCACTCAAATCATGAAAGATCTAAAAAACCAAACAAAAGCCAAAATGAGCAAGCAGAAGGGCAGTTATGGGAAAAGATAGCTTTGTGTACTAACCCCTTATGCAGAAGCTATTTCTGAAATCTGATTTTACCATTATGAAGGGGCATAATATATCACAAAGAAATTCTGATCTAGTCAGTGTAAGAATTTGCAATGGGCTTCGACACATTCTGGAATGGCTGAGATAAGCTAAAATGAATCTCTATCCTTTACAGGTGATACTAGAGAGCATCTGTCCACCAGCAGTCTCCAGATGCCTCACCTATCTGAAATGCTAGGACTGTACAGTGCACACATCTGGCCCTTTCCACACTTCCAGGTTACATGAAATATATTAGAAAACTCTACAGTTTGTATATTATAATAACCTTAATACTCTTAAAAACCTGATCTACAATTTATTTTATCTGATATCTATGAGGAAAGCAGATTTATCCCACAGTAAGGTACCAATTGAACTTGTAGCATATGGTAACAAAGCAAGAAATTAAAAATATAACAATTTATTCTAAGTGGTTATTTTCAGAATTAAGAGTGGGAATAGTTTCAACAGCAAAAATCATGAAGCAAATCCCAAGCTTTCTGGTAAATAGCATCAGAAGTTCAGATTAAACTTGGAAAGTCATCCTAAGGTTAGATAAGGCTCTACAATGACAGATATGTGTGCATCTATTAGTTTGAGATACCTAACAAAAAGTTAAACTAGGATGGAGAACACTAGTGGATTTACTGATAACTCAATCAATTAAAAAATTTATTGAGCGAATATATTTTCTTAAACTGTCATTGGTTCATCTTTGGAATGAAATGGCAATGTTTCCATACAACAGCAGCATTGTTTTATTGGTTTAATTTAATTGATTGCCTACTTTGACGAAAGTCACTACTTCATTCCCTTTGTTAGCATAAGTTTTCTAGTGGTGATGATTTCCTAGAGAACTTCTATTCACTTGATTCATGTTAATCTAAGCATGGAAACCTGCAGTTGTGCTATCTGAGGCACAACAATGGAATTTCTGTTCATGGAAAGCAAAATCAATAATACTTACTAAAACTAGTTGTCTAACTATTCATTAATTAATTATATAGCTCTTCAAATACTACACTTATCAATCAAATGCCATCTTCAGGCTATTCTGTTGATCTACAGAGTGGCCTCTAGGTATTACAGGAAAGCTCACTCAACAGGAATGTCTTCCAGGGAGTTAAAGAATCCACAGACATAACAATTTTGGGCACAGTGTGCCCTAGTTGCTTTTTACAGTAGCATTATCTACCAACTGATATTCAATCCCACCTCTTCCAGAAATCAACAATGACTTTAATATTTCAATAAAATGACCAATGTGCTCAGCAAACCTTACTTCTGGTAGTGGACTGGCCGGTTTGGTTAGGATTCCTCCTACGTAAACAACATTAGGCAGAGTGGGTCTTGGAAACTCCAGGGCTACATCAGTACACAGCATCCACAGACTGGACCCATGAACCAAGTCGTACATGGACTTCTCCGGCTGCAGGTTGTATTTCTGCATTATCCTTTCATATTTGGGAAGAACCAGAAAGCTGACCCCTATTCTGGAAATGAGGTAAACGCCGGTGTTTTTTATCCTTTGCAGCAAGTTCATGCGATCTGTGAGGAGTGAGTTAAACTCAGGAACGTAAGCTAACGGAGCAGGAGCACCCACTTCGGCAGGATACCAAAGGCCAGTGGAAAACACAGCATATTTAACGCCTAAAAGATGAGCAATCACAAATCCACACATATCATTAGGGTCCACCAGCAGCAGGTCAAACTTTTCTTTTTTCAGATCCTCAATGAGGGCATGGTTGCCAACCATCATGTCACAGTTCTTGGTGTAGTGATCCAGTATGTCAAACAGTTCAATAGCTGTCAATCTCCCAGAGAAAATATTCCGCATTTTGGACTGCAGGAAAGCGTCAGAGGTGGTGCTGTTAAAAATCCCTGGATAACGTTGGAGGCTGTAATGATTAGAGTGGGCGATGTCTCTGCCTTCAGAGAGAAGGAACACTGTATGGTGGCCTCTCTCGTGCAAGGCCGAAGCCAGTGTCTTGAAAATGTACATATGGCTTTCAAACATAATTGGCGGCACAATGATGATTTTGGCAGCCTTCACAATCCCAACAGCACTCCATAGGAGCATGAAATATGGAGTGTAGGACTTCATAGCTGTAACAACAACGAGAAAACAACTTAGATTCAATACAATGTTTACCATTCAGAGCAACCCCCTACCCTTTCTCTAAAATATCAGATGATCCAATACATCAAGGAATGACTTTTTAAAATTACACTAGTATGTATTCAAATAAGTTCTGTATTCTTGAACACTAATTTAAGTGAAAGATTGGCGGGAAAATTAATAAATTGAAATACACTTAAAAATGGGTCAAGTTAGAAGATATAATTATATCAGTAAATTAAAATTTGAAATAAAGCTTATATAACATTGAATGATTAACGATGTCTCCCTTTTGAATAATATCTATGAAATAAGTGTTTAATTTCTAACTAACCGATATGGTTAATCCCAAGAACAAAAGAAGAGACTTTATTTCCAGGTGTATAATTACATCATCAGATGTGCACATCATTTCACTTCAATAGCAATATTTCTAGTTTTAACCAAAAAAAACCAAAAAAAAATTCCTAGTTCACTCTCCCAGTTCCTGTAATAGTCAAGCCACAGCAGAGGCAGCAGCAGCAGGCTCAACTCAAATTTCTATTACAGTGTCAAAACCCAACTCCCAGAGCCATCACCAATACCTTACAGGTAAGCAGGAGCAGGAAGCCGAAGTCAAGAGTTGAACCTCAGCACTCTGACATGGGACACAAGCTAGACCAAATGTACCCTATAGCATTGCTTTTAAGATCTTTCATAATTCAGAGTTTTACTCATAAATTAAAATACACCTACAAAACTTGCAAGCAAAATGTTAACATTTACAAGGCTTGCGTTCATTAAAACATCCAAATAAGCACTCAAACCAACACTCAGATATGGGATGCCAGTACATCAAGCTGTGTCTTAATCTGCAAATACCAACAAAAAGACAGTGGCTGCTATTTTCTTTCACAATTTACTTTACTTATTTTTAATTGAAAGGCAAATTTACAAAGAGTTAGGGAGGAAAAGAAAGATGTTTCATCTTCTGGTTCACTCTCCAAATGGTTGCAATGGCCAGAGCTGAGCTGATCCAAAACCAAAAATCAGGAGACTCCTCTAGGTCTTCCACATGGGAGCAAGGGTCCAAGGCCTTAGGCTGTCCTCTGTTGCTTTCCCAGGCCATTAGCAGGAAGCTGGGTCACAAGTGGAGCAGCCATGACAGAAACCAGCACCCATATAGGATGTCGGCATGACAGGCAGAAGTTTAGCCTACTATGTTATGGTACCAGCATCTATGATGGCCTTTTTTTTTTTTTGTCACTAAATTTATAATAGTATTCATTTACATTTTAATGAAACTTTCTTGAGACTTTTTCTTAAATCAGAGTTATAGAGAGAAGGGAAATGAAAGAGTGATATTCCATTCACTGTTTCCCCAAATAGCCACAAAGGCAAGAACTGACCTAATCTGAAGCCAGGATCCAGAAGCTTCTTCTGAGTCTCCCATGCGGGTGCAGAGGCCTAAGCACTTGGGCCATCTTCTGCTGCTTTCCCAGGGAGCCAGATTAGAAGCACATCAGCTAGGACAAGAACTACCACCCATATACAAGGCTCCTACTGTAGATAGAAACTTAGCCTACTATGCCATGGTATCATTACTGAGACTTTTCACAGATCATAACCGGCTTTTAAATTTTAGCAACTCTTTTTTTTAAGTCTACACACTGAGAAGAACATAGAAAGAGCTATAAAGGGAAGTCTTATCATAGTAATTACCCAAAGAATCATTATTTTCACATTTTAAATAACTTACTGTGTAAGAAAGACTATCAAATTGCACCAAAAAAGGGCAGGGGGATGTAGGCTGACACACTGGCTCAAGTGCCTGCAGCCCATGTGGGCGTTAACTCATATCCGTCATGCTATACTTTCCATCTAGCTTTCTTTGAGCAGCCTAGGAAAGTAGAGGAGGACAGACCATATGTTTGGGCTTCTGCACCTGCATGGGAGTCCCAAATAAACTCTTGGCTTTGGGTTCAGATTGGCTCAGCTCTGGCCTTTGTAACTATTGGGGAGTGAATCAGTGATGAAAGATTTTTGTCTCTGTCTCTCCTTTCTTTAAGTCTGCTTTTCCAATAAAAATAAAATATAAATAAAACTTAAACTGACTATAAAATAGATGACACCCCCTCATCCAATCCATCTACCCACATATATCACTCCCCACCAAAACCCACAAATACCCACCACCCCCCACCCCCCACACTCACCCCCCCACCCCACCCCCCCCCCCCCACCCCCACCCCCCCCCCCCCCACCCCCCCCCCCCACCCCCACCCCCCCCCCCCCACCCCCCCCCCACCCCCCCCCCCCCCCCCCCCCACCCCCCCCCCCACCCCCCCCACCCCCCCCACCCCACCCACCCCCCCCACCCCCCCCCCCCCCCCCCACCCCACCCCCCACCCCCCACCCCCACCCCCCCCCACCCCACCCCCCCCCCACCCCCCCCACCCCCCCCCACCCCTTCCCCCCCCCCACCCCCCACCCACCACCCACCCCCCCCCCCCCACCCACCCCACCCCCACCCCCCCCCCCCGCTCTGCTCCGGATTCTAGCATCCTGCTTGTGTAGACCTTGGGAGGCAGCTGTTGATGGCTCAAGCAGCTGGGTCTCTACCACTTTCATTGTCTACCTAGGCTAAGTTCTTATCTCCAAGCTTCAACTTGGCTCAGCCCTTGCTGCTGTGGGCACCTGAGGAATTAATCAGCCTTCTGACTTTTGACCTGGCTGTGTCTAAACCAAGATAATGCTTTTAAAGAAGTTGAGATCTTATCTCAAATCAGGAGAAAAAGTACATTTCAGATAAGGTACAATGTTACAAGAAAAATAAAGAAATAAAGCTATAAGAAAAAAAACATTCTTGCAAATGTTAATGCTGAAAGAGAGAAGAACATTCTAAAGCAAAATCTCAAACAAGATCTAAAAATAAAAACTGACTTAATGGAATACATAAAAAAATATGTATGTATCATGAAAATAGGAAGACCAAGTGGGACAAGATAATTTGCAAATTTGTATCTGATAAAGGATTCTTACCTGAAATAACCCAAAACCTCTCAAAACTCATCAGTTAGAAGACACATAATATTTAATTGGGTAAAATATCTGAGCAGGCAAAGAAGCATTTGAGATGTTCCATATCAGTGCCATCACTGGCTGGAAATTCAAACAGACACCATAACACACCCATTAGAATGGCCAAATGCCCAAAGTTCAGAACACCAACTGCTGTGGACAGCATGAAGTTACAGAATTATTCATCCTTTATGGGAATGAAAAACAGTACAGCCAGTAAGGAAGATATCATGGCTATGACAATTTCATACAAAACTAAATATACTCCTTCCACATGATCCTACTTTCATGCTCCACATCTATAAAAGTTTGCACATAGATGTTTACAGCAACTTCATGCCTTATTGCCAAAAGGTAGAAATAGCAAAGATGACCACCAGTACTTAAGTGGATAAGCTGTGGAACACCCAGAGCATGGGAAAATATTCAACATTATGAATTAGCAAATATGAGCAACCAAGAAGGAAACTTAAATGATTAATAAGTCAAAGAATCAAATCTGAGAAGACTATCTCCTATGTGATTTACTATATGACATTCTGAACACGGCAAAATGTTGACAATAAGAAGATACTGGTTACTACAGAGTGGGATTAAGCCAGCAAGGAATAAGCACAACCCAGAATGTTTAGGGCAGAGTAATAACTCTCTAAGATACTGCAATGTTCAAAACATGACATCACATGTTTGTCAAAGCCTATGCACAACACCAGGAGTCAACTGTAAACACAGAATGTGGGTGGTGTGCAAGCACAAGCTCATTGACTGCAATCAACACACCACTGTGATTCAAGATGACCACAGTGTAGGTGGTTGTTCATGTGAGGGAAGAGATCTATGGGAAATCTGTGCTTTTGGCTCCATTTTGCTGAGAACCTAAAACTGCTCTAAAAAATAAGATTTATTGATTTTCAGAAAAATCTTTTATGAGTAAGCAATCCATAGCAGTTATCTTAGAGTTTAAAAGTCTCTTGTTATATAATTTATTGTAATAAATATCTTAAATATTAATATAAGTATGCTATTACAATATTCTTTATAGTTAAAGAAATCTTAAGTCTGGTGCTATGATAGTGAGTAAAGCCACCTCCCATGGTATCAGTATCCCAAATGGACAAGGATTCAAGTCCCAGTTGCTCTACTTCCAACCCGTCACCCTGATAAAATGCCGAGCAAAACAGCAGAATATGGAATGAATGATAGGACCCCTGCACCCACATGGCAGACCTGGAAGAAGCCCCTGGCTCATGGCTTTTGACCAGTCTAGCTCCAGCCACTGCAGCCATTTGAGAAGTGAATCAGTGGATGGAAGATCTCTGTCTCTCTCTCTCTGTCCCTCCCTCACCCCAATCCTCTGATCTCCCCTTTTTGTAATCCTATCTTCTAAATAAATAATAAATCTTTAAAAATAAATCTGTAAGAAAATCTTTTTTATATAAAAGATGTTTTTGGTTTTTTTTTTTTGAAAGGTAGATTTACAGAGAAGAGACAGAGAGAACGATCTTCCAATTGTTGATTCACTCTCCAAGAGCCTATAACACTGGAGCTGAGCAGATCTAAAGCCAGGAACTTGCAGCTTCTTTCTGAGTGTTCCACATGTGTGTAGGGACCCAATGATTTGAGTCATCCTCCACTGCTCTCTCAGGCCATAAACCAGGGGCTGAATTGGAAATAGAACAGCCATTTAGGATATCAGTGCCACTGGCGAAGGATTAGCCTGCTAAGTCATGGTGCCAGCCCAGAAATCACTCTGTCAATGATCCCTTACCCGACGTGAGCAAAACTCTGGAATTGCACTGATGCTCGAGTGCAAAAGAGTACACCAATTTTCTAAATCAAGAGGATAAGCTACTTGAGGAAAAACTAGATAACTCAGGGTTAAATCCACCTAACGTAGCATATTGTAGGCACTAATGTAGCATATTATAGGCAGTAAATGGCTTTCCATGTGTGTACGCTAAAGAGAAAACACCAGTCATTCACTTACTCCAACCATACATGCACTTTGAACTCAACTTCAAAGTTAGTCACAAGACAAAAGAAGTAATGGAGGAAATTAAAAATAACAAACTCAAATTCATGTCCTCAGGAAGATATTTTCTGTGAAGCAAAAGACAACCAAAACACCAAAAACTGTTCCAGAAAAAATCAAAACGAAGAAAAATGAGAAATTCAAAGTGACTGCCAAAAGAGAGAGAGAGAGGGAGAGAGAGAGAGAAAAAGCAACATCTAGGTATAATCAAAAGAAGAAAGGAGGGGAGTATGAGAAAAGTTAACAGATAAAAATTACCAAAGCAACCAAAATCAAGCTGAAAAAAAATACTTTATTTTAAAAAGAGAATAAATATGTACAATACTAAAAACAAAAAGTCTTAAAAACTGAGAATAGGACCCAGTGTGAAGGTCTAGTAGCTAAATCCTCACCTTACAGACAGCAGGATCCCATAGAGGCATTGGTTTGTGTCTCAGATGCTCCACTTCCCATCCTACTGCCTGCTTGTGACTAGGGAAATCAGTGGAGGATGATCCAGGATCTAGGATCCCTGAACCCACAAGGGAGACCTGGAGGAAGCTCATAGCTCCTGACTTCAGATTGGCTCAGCTCCAGCCATTGTGGCTGCGTCCATAGTGAACCAGAGGATGGAAGATCTCTTTGTCTCCTTCTCCCTGTAAATTTGCCTTTCCAATAAAAATAAATAAGTCTTTAAAAAATCCTGAAAAAGATAAGGCTGGCCGATTAGTGCAACAGACTTATCCTCCTCCTGCGATACTTGCATCCCATACTGGCATCAGTTCTTGTCCTGGCTGCTGCATTTGCGATCCAACTTCCTGCTAATGGTTTAGGAAAGCAGTAGAAGATGGCCTTGTCAATGGCGTGAGATACCCAGAAGTTCCTGGCTCCTAGCTTCGGATGGACCCAGGTCCAACAATATTGGCCATTTGGGGAGTGAACCAGGAGATGGAAAATCTTTGTCTCTCTCATGCTGTCTTTCAAGTAAAATAAATAAATGAAAGAAAGAAAGAAAGAAAGAAAGAAAGAAAGAAAGAAAGAAAAGAAAGAAAGAAAGAAAGAAAGAAAGAAAGAAAGAAAGAAAGAAAGAAAGAAAGAAAGAAAAAGCAAAGAAAGGAAAGAAAAGAAAAAGCAAAGAAAGAAAAGCAAAGAAAAAGGCAGAATACTAGAGAGTAGGTCGAACCAATAAAGACAATAAAGATTTCTGACCAAACACACAGTGGTGAAATTTCAGGATATCAGGGATCCCACACCAGGGAAAGGAACCCCCAAATCCCAAATGATTACCAGTGCCACCTTGACAAAACATCATCTAACAAAGTGGATGTGAACTCAGAGCTCTCTCCTAACTGGCACCTGTGCATCATGATCTCCTCCACAGTCATCCTAAAGGATTCTATTGTTTTTTAATATACTACAACAACCTCCTAACGAAACTATCCCAACATCCCCCTACCTTCTCCTGTAGTGTTTAATGTTTTTGTTTGTTTGGTTTTTTTTTTTTTCAAAATGCAAACCTGATGCCCTTTTCTTACTTAAACCATTTTCAGTAGCTTCACACAAAAGGATTAAAGTGGTCTCCCAGACCCTTCATGGCCTGATCATAAAGCCTAGTTTCCAGTCTCATGGCTCCCCTATCTTGCTTCTGTATTCCCACATAAGGCTTATTTCTCCACTCACTTCTGGTCTTCTGCCTGCAGCACTCACCACTTTTACCCATCTTGAGAGCCCCACTAAAAACACTGCTCCCCCAGCAGAGAATCCATTACCTCACTGGCAAGCTGTTTTGTGGCCTTCAATGCAGTTTTAAGTTCACTGTACTGTGACTCATTGGATACATCTATCTTTTCATAACCTTCACATGGGCAGATTTATTTCCATTCCCTCCAACCACCCACCCTCAATCATATCCCCAGGAGCAGCACCAAGTCAAATAAGAGCTCAAAAACCCACCGAATCATTAAACATATGAAAATAAAGAAATTTTTAAAAAAATATTTAGATGAAAGTCATGCATTACATAGAAGGAGAGGTAAAGAGGAGGGATATTCCATTTCCTAGTTCATTCTCAGGATACCACAATGGCCAGCCAGCACAGGGCCAGGAAGAGGCCACATGCCAGAAGTTTCTTGGAGTTATCCTGCTTTTCTCAGGTCATTAGCAGGGAGTTGGATTGGAAGTGTACCAGCCAAGATTTACACTGGCAACATTACGGAATGCTGGTATCACAAGCAGTGGCTTCATCCACTACGCCAGAAGGTTGAACCTAGGTTTTTTGTTTGTTTGTTTGTTTGTTTGTCTCTATTTTTGTTTGGTTTTGGTTTTTAATAAAAGTTTATAGAGACTCTTAAAAAAAAATCCTTGACTTTTGAGACAAAAAGGGACAACTTTCATCCTCTGGTGTACTCCCAAAATGCCTTCAATGGCCAGTGTGGGCTGAGCTGTACTCTGCTGAAGCCAGGAACTCAATTCAAGCCTCTCATAGGAGGAAGAACGCAACTGCTTGAATCATTTTAGACCTCCATTAGCAAGAAACTGGAATCAGGAGCCAGTCAGGATTTGTGACACAGGACTAAATATTCAGCCCAAGCATGGGCTCAGCCCTTGCAAAGTATGAAGCAGCTGGTGAAAATGTAAACTGATGTGTTTTGAAATGCCACTGACACATTAATGGACTTCTCTAAATCAGCAATACCAACATTTATGAACAGATGTTTACCACATTCATTTCGACCAGCAAAGTAAAAATCACTAAGAATCTAGTGCTTATGATTAATCAAATCGATTCCAGAACATTTCACAATGAAATATTATAGAACTAATAAAAATCATGTTTTGAAAGACTTCTTTTAGATTATTTGCAAGTCAGAGTTAGTGGTGGAGGACAAGAGACAGAGAGCAGATACACAGATGGAGAGAGAGAGAGACTAGGAGAGAGAAAGAGAGAGAGGTTCTCTATCCACTGGTTTCGGCCCTAAAATGACTATAACGACCAGAGTGAGCCAGGCAGAAGCTAGGAGACAGGAGTTTCATTTAGGTCTCCCGTATAGGTAGCAGGGGCCTAGGCATCTGTGCCACCTTCAACTGGCACATGTATGGGATATTATCATCATAGGTCATGGCTC
This sequence comes from Ochotona curzoniae, assembly GCF_017591425.1. NCBI lineage: Eukaryota > Metazoa > Chordata > Mammalia > Lagomorpha > Ochotonidae > Ochotona > Ochotona curzoniae. Next base: position 48,038,830 of record NW_024467119.1, read on the forward strand.
AACCCACTGCCACATCCAGAATTAGTCTCTCAACACATGATTCTACTTGCTGGTGTCCACTTACTCCACAATTGATTGTAGTTAGCCTTGAATCCACCACGATTCAGACCAAATCATCACTGTGAAGGTACTAACACCTCCCAGTACTCATGCAAACACTCTTTATCCAGCACTAACCTGATCAAACTTCTCACAAACACTATACACCACTGACTACATCTCGGCATTTTCTCTCGACTTCTGGGATGCCACTGCTTACTTAACTCTAATTCTGCTGCCAGAATTTTCAAAGTAGTCTATGCAAATGTAATTTTGTATATCAAGCAGCATTCTTTCTTTACATAAGCAATTACTCCTATAACTATATTTGAAACAAGAAGCCATCAAAACCAGGCAATAGATGTACCCACTCTTCATTAGAGGGAAGCCATTTTAAGATTCAAGCATGGGGGCTAGTACTGCGGTATATGCCGGTAAAGTTGTCTCCTGAATTGTCAGCATCCCATGTGAGCAACAGTTCAAGTACCAGCTGCTTCATTTCCTATCCAGCCTATGCTAACAAGCCTGGGAAGACAACCGAGCATGGCCCTGGTACATGGGTCACTGCAGCCACGTGAGACACTCAGAAATCCTGGGGTCCCAGAATCAGACCAACCCAGATCAAGCCGTTGCAGTCATTTAGGGATTGAAGCAAAAGATGGAAGATCTCTTTCTCTCTTTCTCTCCCTCTCTCTCTCTTTCTCTCTCTCTCTCTCTCACTCTGCTTTTCAAATAAATAAAAAAATAAATCTCTGGAAATAATCTAAATGTGAATTCATACTGGTAAAACGAGAATCTCAGGCAGCATTTTCCTTCAAGGCTGCATATTGAGAACAACCATCTTCAAAAGTGATCCTTCTGAGATGAAAGAAAGGACTTTCAACCTTTAGAATCCAGTGCCTCAGCCCCATCTATAGACAGCTGCATTATTTCTGTGCCTAAGCATCAGCGGTACTCACAGGCTGAGTCTGAAACACCCTAATGTACCACCAAGAATGTTCTTAAATCTAAGGACCAAACTAACAAGTTTCCTGTATTTTATTCTCTAAAATAACTTCTAACACACTAGTCTAATACCAAATGGGACTCCTGCTGATATTACTTTAAAATGCTATTTTTTTGCTTATTTAAAAAAAATATGTGGGAACAGTTTTTTGGCTACTACTTAAAATATTTCTCTAGCCTTTCCTATTCAAGGTTAGGTCTGGAGAGTATTCATGAAGATGAACAACAAAAAGCAGAGGGGCGGGGGGCAATCACATAAACTACAGGCAGGAATTGAGTTTTTGACAATCCTAGCAGCTCAACAAATCGTAAGATGACATTTATTGATTTGCTTATTTGTTGTCATTTTACTGGAAAGGCAGGAAAACAGAAAAAAACTAGACAGACCTATCTGCTGGTTCACTTGCCAAATGCCTGTGAGTAATGCTGGATTAGACAGAAATCATGTGCGTGTATAAAAGGCCCAAAATACTTGATATAATACTCCAACCAGCCTTCCCAAGGAGTGGTTTAATCACTGTGCCAAATAACCTCTCCAACATCTTAAACAAAAGTAAAATCATTAAATAAAAGGAAAATAAGGGCCTGTGAGGCCTTTAAAACCATGTCTGCACAGGGTAAATTGAGCAATTCAAAAAATGATATGAAGTAAAGCTAAAGCACGACTTGCTGAATATCTAAGGTTCTTGGGACTTTTAATTTCCCTGGCATGTAGCATGGATTGCAAGAAAATGAGTAAACACACCAAGTGTAATCATCACCAGAGGTACTACTTCAAATAATGTTAGAAAATAACTTTTACAAGTAGTAAGCCTGAGAAAATGCCGTCCAGCAAAATAAAGGTTTAAATAAATACAAATTATATTTTTAAAAATTATTATTCTTGGGCCTGGCGCGATGGCACAGTGGTTAAGGTCCTCGCCTTGCACGCCCAGGATCCCATATGGGCGCCGGTTCTAATCCCAGCAGCCCCGCTTCCCTTCCAGCTCCCTGCCTGTGGCCCGGGAAGGCAGTCAAGGACTGCCCAAAGCTTTGGGACCCTGCACCCGCATGGGAGACCCGGAAGAGGCTCCTGGCTTCGGACTGGCATAGTATCGGCCATTGCGCTCACTTGGGGAGTGAATCATCAGACGGAAGATCTTCCTCTCTGTCTCTCCTCTCTGTATATCCGCCTTTCCAATAAAAAATAATAATAATAAAAATAAATCTTTAAAAAAATTATTATTCTCTTACTACAAATTAAACTCCTTAGGGATATGAACTTCAGTAAAATTTGTGGCCTATTTTATTCTCATTGCTTGACCACATAGAAAATACTTAACACATAGTACGTGAAGGACTACAATTATTCTTTTTGAATCAGCATATATGAGTGAAGTACAAGTACCTCCACACACAGTACCATTTTTTTCTCTGATTTCAAATGAAATGAATCCTTTAATAACATCAATTAGCTTATATGTGAAAAAAAATCTAAGTCTGAAGCTTTTGTCTTAGTGACAGAATTTAGCCATACACCACAACAACAGAGAAAATAGGATTTAAAGTTGGAAGAAGAAACTAGCAAGTCGCAGAGGGATTTTTATACTATAGCTTTTCCTTGAGTCTGGGGTGTTTGTCACCTGCTAATCAACACATATATTCACAGATGTGTTGCAAATGCAGAAGAGAAGTTTCACGATAGCCACTAGTGATACCATTCGAGTATGAAATGACTTTGGAAGTGACCCATTCATAGGCACACAGGTGACAGGGATGGTATCCTTTCTTTTCTAGGAACAAAACTCTCTAACGCAGCTTGCCTCATAGATCAAAAGACAAGAGATCATATTTCGTATAGCTTTAATCCTAGAAATAAGCTCTAGCCAATGGGAATAAGATGGAAGCAGAAGTAAAATGTACCATTGCTAACTTATGCCTTTAGAGGCTTCACATTTCACCCTCCTGCGGGCTGGAAGGAGCACATGGTAATGATTAACATTTTGACTAGGCAGACATAAGGATAAACTGGCAAAGGCAGAACAACAAGGGCTCTTAAGGCCCACTGGTGAAGCCAGAACACCTGCCCTACCTGCTTTAGCCCACATATTTGTTTGTAAAGCAAAGAATGACCATTTTAATGCCATGATACTGTCTGCTGACAGTACTAGTGGGACACTCGGAATGGTTTTGTCCAGAATGGACAGGATTCCCCAAAATGTGGGATTTGGGCAAACAGTGAGGAATCAGTCATCCTATGGCTCCAACCTGTTTTTAATCACTATGTACTTTTCCTGCACTGCAGACTTTATGAGTGTGATCTCATTTTATGTGAAGAAACCGAACAAAGGCAAAAACAGTTGTCCCCATTTTACAGCTAATGAGACTGCAAAGCATTTGACAAATATTTAGTATCCAGTAACTTCAACTACTTTCATACTACTGTGTAAAGAGAAGAAGGAAAGTAAGCTAAGAGAATTTTGAAAAAGCTTGTTTTATTGTTCCATAGTTGTTAAACACCCAGCTTTTAAATGCTTTTTCTTTCTTATTGAGGTAATAGCTATATTTCGAAGTTGATTATAACTGGCTATTTCAAGTAAAGTACTAAAAGCAGGAAATCAAGTCAAGCTGGCATCACAGCATTGCGGGTGGATACAACCATCACCTGCAGCGTTGGCATCTCATATGGGTTACAACTGTTCCAGGTCGGATCCAGCTCCCGGCTAACAGCCTAGGAAAGTGGTGGATGATGGCCCAACCCCAAGGACCCTTGCACACACCTGGAAAACCCACAGAAGCTCCAGCTCCTGGTGTCAGTCTGGCACCGCTCTGGCTGTTGCAGCCATCTGGAGAGTGAACCAACCAATGGAAAACCTCTCTCTCTCTGCCTTTCAGATAAATAAACAGATATTTTAAAAAGAATCTTAAAAACATTCGCAAAAGCAAAGGGGCCCCTAAAATAACTTTGTAGAAATGGAACTTCTTAACTTGAATGAGAGAACAACGAAAGAATTTAGAAAATTAAGGCCACTAATTATTCAACACTCCTCCCTCCACCCTGGAATAGAGGACAGTCTGGCAACCTTTTCTTAAGGTTTTCTTCCTTTATTTGAGAGGCAGAATTACAGATGGGGGCAGGAGGAATGAGCTGTTACATCAGATAGTTCACTACTCAAATAGCCACAATGGCCAGGGAGAGGCCAGTGAGTCCCACTTGGGTGTTACAGGCCCAAGCAAGTACTAAAGACTGTCTTCCACTGCATCTCCCAAGCACATCTGTGAGAGGCTGGATTGCAAGTGGAGCCACTGGGACTTGAAGCTGCATGCATTAGGGACACTGGTGCTGCAGATGGCATTTCTAACCCAATACACCACAATACTAGTCCCTGTACAGCAGCTTAAACGAACTGAGTGCAATTGTGTGGAAAACTTTCCACTGGGAGAAATACTTTGTAGGCTATTCGCAGTCAATAATATTAGATTTTAAAACCTCAAGTCTTCATTAAATTAGCCTTGGTCCCCTTGGAAATATTAAAGAATTTATTTGTATAAGAATGCACTGTTTAACTGCAGAAATAAAATTTTAATATGCAGAGTGTAAAAAAAAATGTGCTCCTCCTAAAAATGGTTTTGGTCAACATTTCTAAACAATCACTTTCTCTCCATTAATAATACTGTTTTTGTCTCAGGACACCAGTTAAAAAGACATGATAGAAAACAAACATTTATTATTACAGTCGTCACACTAACGCAGCATATTATGAAAAATAAGACTAATGTAACACTCTAGAAGCATTATACAGGCAGAATTTCCTCTACATGGAAAATACTGAAAGGACTAAGTAATTGACAGTATCGCCTAAATTTTCAGTTCTGAGACTTTGATATCAAGAGGCATTTAAAAAAAAAAAAAGCTCTTCTGGAAGGAGAGGTGATAGAGAATTGTATTGCATCCCAAGCTGACTGCACTTTCCACTTCCACCTACAATTACATGCGGTTATCTCTTCTCACACATCTGCTGTACAGGTGGTGAGGCTGTAATGGGAAACTCAACCTTACTCCCTTATCACTGAGAGCTGGCTCAGGCCCACCTGGGAATCTTCTTTGACTTATCCAGTGTGAAGGTAACATATAAACAAGACTAGAGAAAGGGAAACAACATAACATGGGTAGCAACAGCCATTTTGATTAGCATTTTGTAACTTATCAATATTTGGTGATGATACTTATATTACACTATTTAAAATACACCACCCAAATTGTTCGAAGAAGTGAGTCTCAAATTTTGTTGTCCAGATGAATCATCTCTAGGGTTTACTAAAACTGCAGATTCCAGGATCTCGTAAGCAGATACACTGCCAGGTAGTCCCAAAAGAAATTCAAGATTCTTTTTAAAGCTCCTGAAACTTTTTAATGCAAATCTCCAGCAGACTGACAAACAAGAATCTAATAATTAATACAGATGTATAGTGGGTGAGATTCTGGTTATACAGTAAAGGAGATAATGAGATTAGAGTGGAAGGTGAATTATTCTGGAATTTGGCAGATTTTAATACACAGCTCCAGACTCTAAAAAAGTCAAAATGACAAACTCAATGGTCCCAGAACAGCACTTTCTCATTGCCTTTTAGAAAGAACGTGCGGTTTCTCAGGAGCACATGGTCAGAGTTTCAGTACTTTATGAGTATTTTATCAGTATTAAAGACATAATATAATATTCCCGCTAATTTTCACTCAGTTTAACATTCAATCTTACTATTATCAATTTATAACAAATACCAAACTGCTTTGAAATACTAACATATTGGTACAAAAATATTTTCTTTGTTTACGTTAATCCTTAGGGTTACTAATGTATATTTAAAATTTGAGGGCCTTGAAGTTTTACCATAATTTATAACCTAAGACAGCCTTATTGATTAGATACATCCCAAGAGACTTAAATTATGAAATAACATCATTTTATTAGAATAAATGATGCCACTATATTGTCAATTTATTATAACAATTATACTACTTTAGGTGGTCTACAATGAAAGTCAAAATAAAAATTGACAACGGCCTATATCTCTGAATCTCTTCAGTTACTCATAATTCTGATGCAGTCATCTAATTTCTGTGATTTAATTTTCCTCACCTGACAGGCAAGGATTTCAAATTAGATGGTGTTGAGGATCTTGCACTATTCTAAAATGTGCTGAAAGCTAGCTTCAAGAACAGATTATAATGACAGGCAATTGGCCCAGTAGTTAAGATATTATCTGGAAAGCTCATATCCAATATCTGAGTGTTTGGGCTGGAGCCCTGGCTCTACTCCTGATTTCAGCTCCCTGCTAATGAACACCCGGGGAGACGAGGAGTGCTGGGATCCCTGGCACCACATGGGAGATCCACACTGAGTTTGCAGTTCTTGGCTTTAGACTGGTTCAGCCAGAATGTTGGGGGCATTTGGAGAGTAAACCAACAGAGGGAGATACCTCCCTCTGACTGTGACTTTCTTCCCATCACGAGAAATAAACAAATTAATATTTAAACCAGACAGTAGGTTTAACTGACTTGATTTCATTAATAAAAGTAGTTATGACAAAATCAATAAAGAAAAACAACAGAGACAAATGAAACTGGTTTTCAACTTTAGATTTCTCAAATAAAAATTGCTGAGTAACTATGAATTTGGCAATCTGTACTGGACCTAACAGATCACACTGATATATAGGTTAATAATAGTAATTTAATTCCAACTAGTTACAAAAGGCACTGCAACCAGTAAAATGCCTTGAGTGACTATGCTGCATCTAAATCAGTTTTACTCAGGGTTGTCAGCACACGCTGTTGGGGAAATTCTCAAAACCTGTTCTGGTTCTGGCAACAACTTTATCAGTCAGTCTCTTCTCGTTGTTTTGTCCAATAAATGCAACATCAAATGTGATTGGCCTCAGGGATTTTTCTTTTAACAGAATAAAGATAACATTTTCTTTCCCTTTTCTTTTCTTTAAGATTTTTATATTTAGTTGAAAGTCAAAAATACAGAGAAATCTTCCACCTGCTGGCATACTCCCCAGATGGCAGCAATGGCCAGGTCAGGGTCAAGCCAAAGCCAGCAGCCTCAAACTCCAATTAGATTTCCCACATGGGTGACGTGGACATAAGCACTTGAACCATCCTCCTCTACTTTCCCAGGAGCATCAACAGGGAGCTGCATAGGAAGTGGAGCAGCCATGACTCAACCCTAGGCCATATGGAATGCTAGCATCACAGGGGGAGGCTAACCTTCCATCTCAAGCAAGCTCTGCAGGGGTGAGGGATGCTGGTGGTGCGCAGATGCACTTTGAAGAGGCAAGGATTTTAAAAAGGGTTATCGTGGGCCTACCGGCTAAAGTCCTCGCCTTGAACCCACTGGGATCCCATATGGGCACCGGTTCTAATCCCAGCAGCCCCACTTCCTATCTAGCTCTCTGCTTGTGGCCTGGGAAGGCAGTCTAGGACGGCCCAACCTTGGAACGCTGCAGCCGTGTGGAATACCCGGAAGAAATTCCTGGATCCTGGCTTTGGATTGGCATAGCATCGGCCGTTGCGCTCACTTGGGGAGTGAATCATGGGACAGAAGATATTCCTCTCTGTCTCTCCTCCTCTCTGTATATCTGACTTTCCAATAAATAAATAAATCTTCAAAAAAAAACATTAAAGAAAAAGGGTTATCACAGATTTTCAACATGATGACGTACACAACAATGTTATCTATCATGTTCATTGGTACTGTGTTGTAAAAATAACATAGATTTATGTAAACATTTTATATATGTGTTTCTAACAATGTTAAAACGTGCATTTTAATTTAGAAAAGCTATCAGGGTTACTATTTTAAAAACTGAAGATAGCCAAGCCCAAACCTTCTCATTATACAGAAAGGGACAAAGTCTCTGGCGTGGTTGCCTAGCATCACACACATAGTCCATGGTTATTCATTGGCAGAGTTGGAATCGGCACACAGGTTTCCTGGGTCCTAATGCAGTATCTCTTATCTGAACCTTATAAAGCCTCCTGAAGTCTGTCATTGATGTATGTCAGATATCAAAATACATTTTCTTAAATTCTGCGATACATCAGACAAAACAGCAATCTTTGAAAAGCTTTAGTAGTCACCTTCACATGTGTTCATACTAGAAAACCCTTAAAATGTTTATTCTCTTCAATAAGCACAATGCCTCTTGACTCTGGACAGAAGAGTTCCATTACGTAATAGATTGCTTACTGAGTGAATGGCTGAATTAATTCTTAAATGTCACAGGTAGTTACTCACTGTACAATGTCCAGGAAGTCAATATATTTCATTCAAAACATCTACCCTTCCACGTCCTTTCGAGTATAGCAATGGGGATAATAAAAGGAACTGTTTTTAAATAATATTAAAATAAGCTGAACTGTTTTTATTGGCAAAATGATGCTTAGAAAGCACAAAGTTGCACATCCTACACTAGTTGGTCTGGATTCAGATCCTGGCTATGTTCTCCATTACATATCCCTGCTAGTGCATGCCTTGGGAGGCAGCTGATAACAGCTCAAAGTTGGATCCCTGCCACTCACTTGGGAGATCTGGAGTTATGGTATTGGCTTTGACATGACCATCCCCACTGAGGATAACATTTGGGATATGAATTAGGACATCGAAGGTCTCTCCCTCTCTCTCCCCATCACTCTCACCTCTGCCTTTCTAGTAAATTACATAAATCAATAGTACACAAAGAATTTAGGACCCACAGGGAGGCTGGATAACTATTATACAGAATCCATCCTCCTGTCCCCTCTCCACTCTATACATGTCTGTACCCACCCATAATGTGTAAATCCATAGTTAGGACAAGCCCTTTCAATTCCCTAGGATATCAAGAACCTCTGAAAGGGCAGACAGGTCTAAGGAGAAAAAGGCTGCAAGGAAGAAGCAAGGCAGTCAGAGGGGCTCCATTTCTATATGTGGTACAGAAATCTCAAGAAAAAATGCATTCCAAAACAAGAAGTCTAATTGATGGAAATAATACAACTAACTCTCAATGCCTTCAAGAATTGTTGTTATAGTAATTCTCACACGTTTCCTGTGACCCTGAGGATCTAATGCAAATCAATTGCTTTAAAAACATACCAAAGCTAAGGAAAATAACAGTAATTATTTCAGGGGTACACGTCTGGTGCAGTGATAAAGACGCAACAATCCACCTTAGAGGGAATGGATTTAAGTTTTTGTTCTCAGCTCCATTCCAGCTTCCTGTTTCTGCACACTATGGTAGGCAACAGATGATGGTAATTAATTTTTGGGTGCCTGTCATGGACATGAGGAGCTCCAAACGATGTTCCTGGTTCCTGGTTTAGACTTGACCCAGCTCCAGTTATTGGGAACATTTGGAGAATGAACTAGCAGATGAAAGACCTCTTCTGTCTCTATGTCTCTGTGTATCTTTCCGCCCTTAAAATAAATAAAACAAAAGCATTCATTTTTAAGGATTTTTTTTTAAAGAGTTATTTATTTGGCAGTCAGAGTTACTAAATCAAAGGAAGAAACAAAGAGAAAAAGAGACAGAGTTTATCCTCTGGTTCCCTCCTTAGATGACAATGAACAGGGCGGGCCAGGCCAAAGTCAGGAACTTCATCTGGGTCACACACATGGATCATCACTTGGATGCTCAAACACTTGGGCTCAAACACTTGGATCATCTTCCATTGCTTTCTTAAGTCTTGGATCAAACACTTGGATCATCTTCCATTGCTTTCTTAAGTCTTTTGCAGTGAGCTGGATGGCAACTGGAGCAGCCAAGACATGAACAGATGCCCATATAGGATGCTTGCATCACAGGTGGCACCTTCACCTGAAATACAACACCAGGCCCAAGAAATACTAGCAAACATCCCAGACAATAATTACTTCTTATGGACTTGCCTATTTTCCCCTCCACTTTTCTATTACTCCTTTAGTTTTTGCCAAGATTTCTTGAAATATGTCCTTATTCTTTTTCCTACTTCTATTGCCATGTCCTGTCTGCCCTCTTGCAATTACCAAAGACAGAAAAATCAAGCATAGAGGAGGGAAAAAATAAATCAGCCTCAGTTAGAGCTTTAAATTACCTAATGTAAAATATCTACAGGCAAAAGAAGGAGCGCTTAGAATATTACATCATTTTCCTCATGTGTGTAATCCTTGGTGTCTCCAACTTCAGTTTCATATCAGACACACTTACACTTAATTATTAATACAAAATAAACTCAAAATAGATTTTATTATCTCCCTTATTGTACTACTGTTACTTGGAACTAGCTACAAATGGATTTCCAGGTATTAGGCCCCAACCACATGTAAAACAAAAATCTATCAAAATATATTTATATTAAGGAATTCAATGGAACCTTTCTACAAATCAGACTTTTTTTGCTTTACCAGAATAATGTAGCACTACTCTCCTATATGGATATTTTATTTAAAAACAAATTAGTTATACTGTGGTATCATGACCCAGTCATAAAGCTAATATTTGAGACACCTACATATCACTCAAGAGTGCTTGGTTTGAGTCCTGGCTACTCTGCTTTTAATATAACTTTCTACTAATGTACACTGTGGGAGGTAACAGATGACGACTGAAGTATCTGGTCCCTGATAACCACGTGGGAGACCTGTCTGGAGTTTTCGTTCCTGTCTTCAGCCTAGGCTAACCCTAGCTGCTGCAAGCATTTGGGGAATGGACTGATAGAAGATCTTTCTCTCTCTCTCTCTCTCCCCCCCCCCCCCCCCACACACACACACAAATCAAACTTTAAAAATTAAGGGAGGCGGGCCTGGCGCAATAACATAGTGGCTAGGGTCCTCACCTTGAACATGCTGGGATCTTATATGGGCACCAGTTCTAATCCTGCCTGAGGTCTGGGAGGACAGTCAAGGATGACCCAAGGCCTTGGCACCCTGCAACCATGTGGGAGACCCAGAAGAAGCTTCTGGCTTTGTATTGTCTCAGCTCCAGCTTCAGCCGTTGAGACTGCTTGGGAAGTAAACCATGAGACAGAAGACCTTCTTCTCTGTCTTTCCTCCTTTCTGTAGATCTGCCATTCCACTAAAAATAAATAAATCTTTTAAAAAAATTATGGGCAGGCCCGGCACAGTAGCGTGGTGGCTAAAGTCCTTGTCTTGCACAAGCTAGGATCTCATATGGGTGCCAGCTTGTATCCCAGCTGCTCCACTTCCCTTCGAGATTCTTGCTTGTGGCTTGGGAAAGCAGTAGAAGATGGCCCAAGGCCTTGGAACCCTGCACCCATGTTGGAGACCTGGAAGAAGCTCCTGGTTTCTGGATCCATATGGGCTCAGCTCTGGCTGTTGTGGTCAATTGGAGAGTGAACCAATGGATGGAAGATTTTTTGTCTCTGTCTCTCCTTCTCTCTATAGATCTGCCTTTCCAATAAAAATAAATAAATCTTAAAAAACAATTAATGGGGGCCTGGTACAATAGCGTAATGGTTAAGGTCCTCTCCTTGAACGTGCCAGGATCCCATATGGTCACTGGTTCTAATCCTGGCTGCTCCACTTCCCATCCAGCTCGCTGCTTGTGGCCTGGGAAAGCAATTGAGGATGGCCCAAAGCCTTGGGACCCTGTACCCGTATGGGAGACCTGGAGGAAATTCCTAGCTCCTGGCTTCGGATCAGTACAGCACTGACTATTGCGGCCACTTGGGGAGTGAATAATCGGACAGCAGATCTTTGTCTCTCCTCTTCTTTGTACATTTGCCTTTCCAATAAAATAAATACATCTTTTTTAAAAAATTAAGGGAACATTTCAGTTTGAATAATGCAGTGTGGCACAAGTGAAAAAAATGGCAAGAAAAAATTAGCATACCTGTAGAAAATTGGGGAACTTATTGACCTTCACTGCCTTATGGGAAACTAAAGATATCACTGAAGCATGTTTAAATGTCTTATCTCTGATAAATACTGTTTGTCCAAGGCACTATAAGGAGGAAAAAAAAAGTGAGATTCCACTCTCTCTCTAAGGGCTCATACTTTCCCTTGAAGGAATATATGACCAAAATTAATTATTACACGACCATCGAGAGTAGAAATCGAGGACATTAGAAACTGCTTGAGGAGCAAGAGTCTAAGGAGGGAATATAGTGCCAGAACCTTGAAGGATGGAAATTTGAAAATACAGAGGGGGAAAAGACAAATACTTCAAGTGGGTAAGTATCTTGAAACAAAAATCTCAAAAAACAGGTAAATAGCACCCTGTGGAAGGTAAACAGGGGTGACAGGAATCCAAGCTGATCATCAATCAATAATGAGTCCTGAAGGCCAGGCTTTAGTTTGGGGATCCCCACATGAAAATGAATGGAATAGCAGAGTGCCACTCGCAGAAGATAAGTGGGTCAGCAGTCAAAGCAATTGACTGGCAGTGTTGAGAGGAGATTCTGGGCCAAGGGGAAGGTAAGAAAGAGACTCCAACACTCAAGAAGCAATGAGGCGAGGGGAGCAGGCAAGGGCAGAATTACACACCAGACAGGGTATAAAGGCTAAGGATATAAAGGAGAGGGCATCAAGAGAAATGTTGGTCTGTCTGTTTGAGTCTCATCTGCTACACCTCTGAGCAGCTCCTTACTAAGGCACCTGAAAATGTAGTGGAGGACGACCCAAGTTTATACTCTGCACCCAGGTGGGAGTCCCAGTAGTTGCTTCTGGTTCCTGGTTTCTGCCTGGCCCAGCCCTGGTCATCTGGTCATGGTGGTCATTTAAAGAGCAAACCAATGGGTGGAAGCTTTCTCTCTCTCTCTCTCTCTCTCTGTGTGTGTGTGTTTGTGTCTCCCTTTCTCTTTATTTCTGACTTTCAAATACATAAGTAAATCTTAAAAATAATTCAATGGGGTTAAGATTTCAGCATTCCCAGAAAACAAAGCAGGGGGTAGCTTGTAGCAAAAATAGTTTACTTTTTCTCTTTCTCTCGTTTACTTATTTATTTTTCTGAAAGTCAGGGTAGCAGAGATAAACATAGCTTGGATTGGATAAGACTAACGGCAGAAGCCTGTAATTCCATCTAGGTCTCCAAGGTGGGTGGTGAGAACCAAGTACCTGAATAATTATCTGCTGCCAGGAGCATTAGCAGGAAAAAGTCCAAAGTGGAGCAGCTGGAGCTTGAATCGGCATCTCCAATATAGGATACAGGCATCCCAAGATGCCTCAAAACACATCTCAAAAGCCCGTTATTTTTAAAAAACTGTATCTGAAAAGCAGAGATTCAGAAGGGTTGAGGTGAGAGAGAGAGAAAGAGAGAAATTTTCAACCAGGCTTGTGCCAGGACAAAGCCAGGAACCAACAGATTCATCTTGGTCTCCAGAATGGTTGCAAGGGTGCTTTCATGTGAGCCATCATTTTTTGTTTCCCAGGCTTATTAGCAAGGAGTCTGATGGGAAACAGAGCAGTTGGGACTCAAACCAGTGACCACATGGGATGCTAGAGTCACAGACAGTGGCTAAATGTACTATGCTACAATGCCAGTCTGAAACAATGTACCCAGTGTATAAAAGATTTGCCAGTCATAAAAAAAATATTGTTGAAACCAACATTTTCCTATTAAGGCAAAATAAAATTTTCTAAGATAAACTTCATGTCCAAAACAGCAACTACAACATTCTCCCACCAATACTGCCACTCTACCTCAGCCCTGACTTGGCGTGGTGAGCCCTATTTTCCCTGTGGAGCACCCCAGGCGAGTGTGTGCTTTAATCACACTCATCCTCCAGGTGATACTACTGCTTCCTGCTATGACACAGCCAGCTTACACAAAGTCCACACAGGGAACTCAAACACCGTCCTTGTCTTCTTGAGTTTTCCCTGCACTGCTGTTTCTCTGTCCCCACTCCATATCTGTTGCTTTTCTTCTCAATTTCCTTCTCTTTTTATCTCCCTTAAGACACACTCACAAGTATCTCCAAAGTACTTTCAAGGTCAGAAGAAAAACACAGCTGTCTATTGGCATTAAATTCCTTAAAATAGTTTCACCTTTGACCTTATCCATAGCCTTCACTGTTTTGGCCCTCTTCTCAATGGACAGGAAAACCTGTTTGACTAGTTTTCCTTTAAACTCTGGCTTAGTGAGTACCAGAATGTAGAGCAGCATGAATGCAAAAAACTATGTAAAGCACCAGGGCCTCCATGAAAGTCTACAGGAAGGGCCTGCATGTCAGGTGCAGACTGCCTACTATTGGGGCAGATCTCTCAGTACACACAGATATTACTGCATCACTTAACCACTCTTGCCACTGCCAGCAAAGGCTCTTCTTTAAATTAATTTTTAATTTTTCCTGTTGATTCTTTCTCTTCTACATAACAGGGACAATAATGTGGATGCAGTAGAATCATACTGTCATTATTTTAAAGGAAGAAGATCAAAATGATCTCATGGATGAGCCAATATTCAAAATGGGGCTGGGAGGTGTGACCAAGTTTTTTGTGTCTGTGTGTGCATGCGCATTTGTCAAAGCAGGATAGAAAAATTTGAATTTGCAAAACAGATTAACCAAGAGGATTCTTTCTATGAAAAGATTTGCCTTAATATTTCTCTAAATAGCAAAGTCCCATGATGTATTAAAACTATAATATGTTTTTGCTTAGTTGAAAGAGCTATAAAAACAGATGCATAAAGAAACATCAAGACCAAGACAGAAACCAAGACCAAAACTGAGAATTCTTCCATCCTCTGGTTCACTCCTTAAATGCTCCCACCAGCCATGTTTCAGCCAAGCTGAAACCAGGAGCCAGGAGCTTCATCTGAGAAGCTTAGTTAGGCAACCTTCCTTGCCTTAGCAGAAACGATAGCATGAAGGTGGATCACAAATGGAGCAGCAGTACTGGAATAGGTAACTCTTGCATTCCATGGCAGTGTCACGAGTGGTAGCTTCACCACTGTGCCACAATGCCAGTCCACAAACATGGTGTGTTTAAAAATCTTTATCCATTTTGTTACTGTAAAATATTTCTAATATAACAAACCTCTGTATAACCATGTATATGTTTTAAAATGTATTTATATCTTCTGTATTTCCTTTCTTGCTGTTGAGCAAGGGTTTAAGACACCACCTACCAGGCCCAGCGTGGTAGCCTAGATGCTAAAGTCCTAGCTCTGCATGTGCTCCAATCCCATATGTGCACTGGCTCTAATCCCAGCAACTCCACTTCCCATCCAGCTCCCTGCTTGTGCCCTGGGAAAATGGTGGAGAACAGCCCAAAGCCTTGGGACCCTGCACCCATGTGGGAGACCCATCGGCGCAGCTTCAGCCATTGCAGCCATTTGGTGAGTGAATATTCGGACAGAATATTCTGTCTCATTTCCTCTCTGTATATCTGATTTCCCAATAAAAATAAAATAAATCTTAAAAAAATAAAAAGACACCACCTACAAAGTGAGCATTCCATATCAGAGCAGTAAATCTACCCTAAGTGGCTCAGCTTCTAATCCAGCTCCCTGAGTATGTACCTAAGGAAAAAAAAAAGGAAAGATGGCCTAAATACTCTAGGCCCCTGCCACCCAGGTGGGAGATCTAGATGAAGTTCCCATCTCCTGATTTCAGCCTGGCACAAACCTGGGTATTAAGTCCATGTAGGAAATATACCTCCTGGCAGATAAAAGAATTCTTTTTCTCTGCATTTTTCCTTTAATTCCTTTTCTCTGTGTTGCTCTGCCTTTCAAACAACTAAATTAAATCTTTAAAACACAATTTAGTTCCATAAGAATAATTTAATTTATAAAAATTAATTTCTATGCAGCTTTTCACGAATATCTAAATGAAATGAAAATGAAGCATATTTGCACACTAGATTTTACTTTCTAAATGCATGAGCACATATTGAAACTTAATGTCTAACAAGATAATTAGTTCCATTGTCATTGCTAATTAAAGCAAGTTATAGTTAATACTGTAAGTTAAGGATCATCAGTGCCTTAAAAATATTTTATGCATTAAATTTCTTCAAAACACATAAAAAAGCAAAGTAATTTTACACATAAAGTTTAATATAATATTTTCAAATAAAGCAAATATTTAAAATTGAGCTTTAAATGTAAATATTTTTCCTGGGCAGCATTCCTTATAGAGACATTTCTGTTATGTATATCAAGTTATTATACCTGAAGTGATTATTCCTTCAAAATGAAACCTATGTACTGATTATTAGGTATTGAAAATCAGGTAGATAGCACAAAGCTCTACACAAAACATGTAGTATCTAAAAATGTTCCCATTGTAAGTTCTTTCCATGTGATCCAAACACCTTAAAACGCACATCAATTTCCAGCCAGAGAATAGGAATGCATATACGTTGCTCTAGATACCATGTCATCCTTCATAAATCTACTGGTACTGTTTATGTTTCGACTGTGCACTCCTGAAACAGTTTTGACTTGGCACTTATTAGCCCGCCAAAGGAATACTGAACTTGATAGAAACTGCTTTGAAACCAAGCTTGTGAACACATAATTTGGAACTATAGAAGCTCCTAAACTGAACATCACCTACATAGATCATTATGCTTGAAAGCAACAGGACCATACACCCTTACGCAGTAAGGATGGTTTCAAAAAGCACTGAAATTCAACTCCAGAATAGAGGTACTAGTACCAAACGTTGTAGTCAGAGAATTCCAAGAAAAGGATATCAAATGTTAAATTCCATAGTAAATGAATAAATTTTAAAAATATTAAATGATATTAAATTTAACATGTTAAATCAAGAATTCCACCTGATACTAAACATTATAGCTGTGTACACAGCAGACTTCCTATCTCCTTACATGTATGAAACATCTAATTTAATTTAATTTATAAGTATTTACCAATTATCTTAAAGGGACTGCTCTAAGTGTTATATAAGTAAATTGTAACCAATAGAATGCATTAAAATACTCATGTTAATTTAACCTTTATGATACATATTATTTTAAACAATTAATCATCCTTAAGCTTTGCATCCAATTAGTAAACAATATGTACTATGTTCACTTATTGAGTCATTCAGAAGCCAATTCAAGTATAACATTTTCTCAAAATACTGTATTCATGTAAATATTCAAATAGATTTATTTTTTCTATTTTATCTTCAATATAGAGTACCCCTTCATATAACTGAGAGAATCCTAAGACTAAAGAATAGATATGCTTAACACTACCTCAGTAGATTCTAAAATTAAAATAAAAGGAAAAAACTCATCTAGAAATCATCCTTCACGTATTACATAAGTTAGTAATCCCTTTTACAGTGTTGATTCTTAAGACTCTATAGCATTGTAAATGTTTCTGAATCATCAGATATAAAATCAGGGCAGGCATTTGGCACATAGGTTAAACTACTGCTTGGGAAGACTACATTCCATATTGGTATGCCTGAATAGGAGTCCCACTTCTCCTATTTCCAGCTTTCTGCTAAATTGTACCCTGGAGAGTAGCAGGTGACTGCTCTGCCACCCATCTGGCTGGCCCAGACACAAGTCTGAGATTCTGCCTTGGATTGGCCCAGTCTCAGTTACTGAATATTCAGAAAGTGAACTAGAAGATGGAAGATCTATTCCTGCTTTCTGGTTCTTCCTCCGACTTTCTGCATCTTTACTTTTCAAGTCTATAAGCACATACAGAAATATAATATCTTTATATTTTGTTAATTTGTAGTACCATTGACCATAAGAACACTTCAAAAAGTTTGTGGAAAAAATGCAATCAGAAGTTGAGCTTATTTTAATGTGCAAAAAATTGGAATTCGGGCCCGGCGCGGTGGCGCAAGTGGTTAAAGGTCCTCGCCTTGCACGCCCGGGATCCCATATGGGCGCCGGTTCTAATCCCGGCAGCCCCGCTTCCCTTCCAGCTCCCTGCTTGTGGCCCGGGAGAGCAGTCGAGGACAGCCCAAGGCTTTGGGAACCTGCACCCACGTGGGAGACCCGGAAGAGGCTCCTGGCTTCGGATCGGCATAGTATCGGCCCGTTGCGCTCACTTGGGGAGTGAATCATCGGACGGAAGATCTTCCTCTCTGTCTCTCCTCTCTGTACATCCGCCTTTCCAATGAAAAAATAATAAAAATAAATCTTTAAAAAAATATATATATATATAAAAAATAAAAAAAAAAATTGGAATTCATGTATAAGTTTGGCATAATAAACATTTTCTGCTAACTTTTTGAAAACCTCCAATATGAAAATGGATAATCATTTTTTATTAAACTAAGGAAACAGAAAGCACACACCAAGAATAATTAAAGAAAAAAAGACATTAAAAGTATCTATGATTTGCTTACCACATGTTCAAAAAAATCATTTAAGTTTTTTAAAAGACAGGATGACAGATGGGCCAGTACTGTGGTGTATCAGATAAAACCATCACCTGTGGTACCAGCATCCCATATGGGTTATGGTTCAAGTCCCAGCTATTTCACTTCCAATCCAACTCCTTGCTAATTCTCCTGGGAAATCAGTGGAAGATGGCTAAAGTACTTGGGCCTCTGTACTCACACAGGAGACCTAGATGAAGCTTCTGGTGTCTGGCTTCTGACTAGCCCAGTTCTGGACCACTGCACCCATTTGGGAGAGTGAATTAGCTTTCTCTCTCTCTCCTTCTTTTCGTAACTCTGTATTTCAAATAAATTTTGAGAGAAAGAAAGAAAGAAAGAAAGAAAGAAAGAAAGAAAGAAAGAAAGAAAGAAAGAAAGAAAGAAAGAAAAGAAAAGAAAAGAAACTTTCACTTGCTAAACCCCAAATGGCCACAAGGCCCATGGCTGACCCAGGCTGAAAGCAGAAGCTTTGAACCCCTTCTGGGTCTCCCACGTGAGTGGCAAAAGTCCAAACACTTAGACTGTCCTTCAGTTGTCTTTACAAACACATTAGCGGAAGCTAGAAGGAATAATTGTAATTACTGATATAGGAAGTTCATGTGTGTTTTATGTGTGTGTGTGTGCACATATATAACAGGTGCTTTTAAAATACCATACAAGAATGGGTTTTGTGACACAGGAGTGTTATTTCTTGCATTTCTGATCTAGTGTCGTGCTAATGTGTCCTGGGAAGAAGCAGATGGTGGGTCAAGTTCTAGATTTGCACTATCCATCAGCGGACCCTACCCACAGCTCTTTCAGGCATTTGAGAAATGGAGCAGGATGAAAGATACCTCTTTTCTCTCTCCCACCCCTCTATTCTACCTATCAAGGAAGCAAAAATAAATAAACATTAAACAAAAAGAGAAAACACATGTAAATGCCACCAGCCTTGCTAAGATCTCTCCCAGAATACTTCTAGCAACTTCCACCCTGTCTTCAAGGACTGATCATATTGTTCTCTCTTCATCCTTCACAATTTTCAGTTGTTGCCATTTTACTGGCACATGGCAACCGACATCATCTGGCCAAGTTTTCACCTTACAAGTATCTTTTGCATATACTTCTCTGAACCGTGAGGAATGAGCACCTTTGAAGGAAAAAAAAAAATCACTGAAGGTCTCTTCATGACAGACCCAAGCCATGTTTTCATAAAAACAACAGCATTTATTGAATGCAGAGCACTAAGCTTCCACACTTTGCTTGACAGACCTTGCATGATTGCGTCATCATAGTAGCCCTTTCAAACAGGTTGTAGAGAGCATCATGGAACTAAGTTGTGAGATGAGGGCCACAGGACTATTAGAGGCAAAACTAGAAGTGTCTCATAACTCTCACTTTAGTATTTGACCTCTCACCTCTTGAATTTTTGTCCATCTACCCTTTTGTTCACCTACCTGCTATCTAGCCGAGGACTGCTCTGCTTAGAACTGAAGTATGGTAATCACTGGATACCCACCTCTTGTCACCTTTTCTGGAAAGACTTCATATCTTACATGTCACCCTTGCATCTTAAATCTGCCTATCCTTCAAGTTTGGTCCCCGTCTTCCTATCCCACCATCCACCACTTCATCATCTAGTCACCTAATTCCAAGAGCTCAACCTCCTGCACATCTATCTTGGTGAGCAAATTTTTCTTCAGCTTACTGCCTCAGCTTTAGCTGCAAGGTTCTTATCTTCTATTACCAAGGTCATTTGAACATCTTTCTCATCGGCAGTTTTCAGCTCACCTTCCTCAGATCCACCTTTCTGGGTTGCTGTGAGAGCTATCATCTCTCACAGCATCATCTCTTTGTTTAAAACAACCTTGAAGAGAAAATTCTCCACTCCTCAGGGTAGCAAACAGCCCACTGAGGCCTGACTCCTGCCTACAAGGATTCATTTTGTTTTTTAGTGTGACTTTCTATGAAGTCTTTCCAGTCTACAGTTTCCACGTAGAAGTGGCCACTTCCAAATCCCTGCTTAGGGCATGCCACACACTTCAATCTCACAGCACTAACACAATTTATAGCACTCTGCTAAACTCGGTAAAACTAACTTCTCTCCTAACTCCCTCTCATCAACCCAGACCCTTCTCAGGGTCTTAACTACCTCCTACAGATCCCCAAAGCACAGTGCCTGGCACAGGGTAGCTTTACAATAAATATGTTTTGGAAGAGAAATATGAATATGTATAAGCATTTCAGATTGAGAAAATATGATCAATACTGTTTACATTGCATCTCCTCCATAGGTAGATATGCAAAATAAATTTTAAAGAAGTCAGCAAACCCAAGCATAGTTAGAAGAATTATCAAAGCACTTTATTCATTTCTACCTTCCAGGATAAGGAACTAGCAACAGCATTACATATGAACGGTGAGTACCAGCATAGAAAGTGATATGTAAAATATAATACAACACATATTCCTAGACAAAGTCAATCTGAGCCCATCATAAAAACAAAATTTTTTAATTACTGCTCCAATTGGACATAAAAATAAATATTTTTCAAAAGACAGGCAAATTTTTCTATAGTAAAATTCTTTAAAACTTTATATAGATAGGTCAATTTTCTGGAAACTTCAATCATTCTTCTGACAACCTTCTACATTTCTTCAATGACACATTAGTCATTCAGTAGCATGTTATTTAACTTTGTGGTATTGTTAATTTCTATTTTTTCTCCTGCTGTTGATTTTGTATTGTTGCTTTTCATTTAAGGGGATGTATAGTAACTGTGTTATGGAGACTATCATATCTAGATGTGAGGATACAATGCAGCATGCATCTCTATTTCCAGACCAAAGATGGATTCCCAATGAATCTGTTTACTAAATCTTGACAATAAGATGCTAGACTCTGTCATTGCCCATGCCCACAGTGATGAACATACAAGTGTTTATGAAGAACCATACTAAGGTAATAACAGAGGGGAACTCAGTGAGAGGGAGGGATTTGGTGAAAAGGGAAGGGAAATCCCAGGGCCTATAAAACTTTATCATAAAATGATAATAATAATAAGTAAAATGTTAAAAAAAAAGAAAATTAAGAAATAGAAATATCACATATAAACAGAAAATATCTGTCACAAAATCCACAGGCTTTAAACTCAGACAACAGTGTACATCATTCCATGGAAGAAAAGACAACAGATAAAACAGAAGGAGGGCCAGCTCACAGTGTGACAGCAGTAGAAAGTGATCGCTGATAACAGAAAGAGGACCCAGAAAAACCATAGAAAGAAGAATGGTACTTCTGTCTCCATTCTAGTATTTCAACGCAGCCGGCTGAAACCACTTACAATAAACAAAAAGCAGCTCTATACACCTCAACGAACAGTGCCATTCAATTCTTCATGAATCCACGCTCAAAAAGATAACTCCACAAAGGAAAAATAACTGTCTAATATCCTCTAAGGAAACAAGGAGCACAGTAAAATTCAGAAATCGCTTGTTTGTTTCAAAGTTTCAGTAATCAATGGTGTGAGAAGACAGCTCTCCAGAAAATGTATTTGTTTTAATATGCATGAATCCAGATGATGTGAAAAAATAAGATGCCTAGTACAAACAACATTCCCACTCTTCACCAGTATACTAGAATTTTTCAAAAGTATGTTAGAAATCAAGCATGAATTAAAATGGCTTATGTCTGGGAAAGCAGTAGAAGATGGCCCAAATCCTTGGGACCCGTACCTGCATGGGAGACCTGGAAGAGGCTCCTGACTCCTGGTTTCTGATCTGGCACCAGCCAGTGCAGCCATTTGGGAAGTGAACCAGTAGATGGAAGAGCTTTCTCTCTGTCTTACCTTCTCTCAGTAAATCTCATCCATCTTTCCAATAAATAAATCAATCTTTAAAATGGTAACAAAACTCTATTATTTGCTAAGTAGCCACATAGTTTTAAAAAGCAGTCAGAAGATTTAAAGTGGGGCTGTTCTGGCTGTATTTAAATAGCAATCAAGCTAAAAGTTCTTCAAGTGTGCTGTGAAATGTTATAATTTAAATTAAATCATTGGGAAATGTAAGTTTTGAACAGAAAATAAAGTTTACAAAACTAGTTATAAAAACCTTTATTTATTACTTCGATATATTCATCCTAATGTGTACCAGTTACAAATACAAGCCCGAATCTCTGGAAATTTTAGAATTAGATCGAATTTGAATCTTTAGAGTAGTGTTAGCTGGAAAAACTCAAAAGTGTGATGTCTGCTCATTGGTGCTCAAGTTGTGAATATAGAATCAAGAGTTTACTAAAAAGCAGGTCACCATGCTTCACCACAGCTTTCAAACACTCCTGCACTAGGTCACCCACACTAGATGTCAATTTAACCTTGTTGGTGGCAGGCAAACCAAATAATGCTGGAGTATTTACCTCTCGCACAATCTAGTTACTCAACAGAAATACATTTCTAAAATAAAGCCTCCAACTACCAAGAGAGAGCTTCTACAGAAAACTAAGTCTGTGGACCCAGATTTAATTTACTTACCAGAAAGTTCTGGTCTCCCTTCCCATTTAACATCAAGGTGCCCAACTTTTCAATTAATTTAAAAATCTCCTGCAGACACACTGCGATTGCTCCTCAGGTTAACAGATGAAAGTACTTTCCAGCCTTCTGGCAACTGGCTTCCCCTCTCCCCGCTTCCCCCTTCCCCCCTCTCCAAGATGTGGGAATGAAGCCTATGGATTCTGACTGAAACTTTTTTCTTTTCTTTTCTTTTCTCTTTTTTTTTCTTTCTTAACATGAACTGGTCAGAAATAAATAAAAACAACACACTTGGCATCTAGCCAAACTACCATATATCCACGTCATTAATCTTGTGGAGAAAAAAAAAAAAAGTACAAGGTGACAGACAGCCTGAGGGGACTGAAAATCGTGTAGTGTGACTTTTCTGTTTTTCCGTGACAGAACCCGGATGGGGAAGAAGAAAAAAGGGGGTGGGGGAGGGTGCTAACGCCGGTTTATACGGTAAAAGTGACTCCGATTACACCTGGATTGAAATCGCCCTGTAAGCCCGCGACGGCTGCTCTCCTCCCTGACAACGCCACTTCGTGGCGGTGCAGCCCGCCTTCCGGCTGTGAGAGACTCTCAAGTTCTGCAGTTTCTCCTCGGCGCCCCAGCCCTCCCTAGGGGATGCTGAAAGGTGATGGGAAACCCAGGACCAAGTACAGAGGCGATCCTCTCCCTAAACCCAGGCAGTGCTGCAGAAGGCAGCACAATCACCTCACTCAACTTTACAAGCCCTCAGTTCAAACAGTGCACGAGCACGTAGACAGCGGGTCCCCAGCTCCCGCTCCCGCTGGTTGTCCTTTTAACCCCGACGCGCCGCACAGCGCAGCCCTCACAGAGTCCCTTGGCGCCCTCGGCTCCAAGGCGCAGGCCACCTCACCGAGCCTCCAACCCCAGGAAGGCGCCCTTCTCCCTCGCGGCCCGCCCCCCGGTGCTCACCTCCCAGCCAAGCCCCGGGACCCGCTTCTCCTGTGAAGGGCACCCCGTAGGACGCCCCTTTCCGCGCGACTCCGCCAGAAACTGTTCCATTCCTGGGACGGGGTGGGGGGAGAGGGGGGCGGGAGCCGGATCTCCACGCCGAAAAGTCCCAGCGCGCAGTATGCAGCCCCCCGAAACGGTCCCCTGTCCCACCCCTCCCCCACGCAGCCAGCCCGACATCCCCCTCCCTCAGGGTCTGACACCGAGTTGAGGAGAGCTGGGAGTGCTCCTTCTCTCCCGCCACAGCCAGCAGGGAGGGAAACACCTCGGGCCCGTGGGGCTCCCTCGACCCCATCTCTTCAGGGTCAAGTGCAAACTCCTCAAACCGATCGGAGCCCCTCAATCCCCTCGCGCCTCGGGTAGGAAAGAACGCGACTGGACCCCCGGCGCGTGCCATATGGAAGAGAGAAGGTGACGGGAGTGACCCGCCTTTACACTCCCCCCGCACCAGCCTCCGGCTTCTCTAACACACCTACACACACACACCTACACACACACACCTACACACACACACACCCCGATTCCTAACTCCCTCAGCCCAACCCCAGCGGCGCTTTCCAATTCCTAATCCCCCGCCCCCTGGAAAGCAGCCATTCGCCCGGCACTCACCTCCTCCGGGCGCAAACAACGCCTCTCTCCTCCTCCTCCTCCCTGTCCGCCCCCTCCCCTTTTCCGCCGCGGTCCCCGCTTTACCTCGTCTCCGGAGAGTGCTGTGCGTGAGTTTGAGTGTGTTTCAGCCGCGTAACTGTATCCGGGACAGAAGGGACCCGTGTTTGCGCGCCGGATCAGGTGTCGCCGCCTTTGGTGGCTCGGGGGCGTGAGGGAGGCTGCAGGACCACTGCGCGGGCTGAGGACGCGCGCTCTGGAACTCTCCAAAGAAGGCAAGGCTCTCACCGCGCCCTCGCTCGCGTGCCCAGCGCGCCTGCTCCTCCTCAGCCCCCCGCGGGCCGGCGGACCCCCGCACCGTCGCACACACTCCCCACCGCGCCGGGCAGCCCCTGCCTTCCCCCGCCTGGCCGCGCAGGGCCCTCAGCCTCGCATCACACTCGGCGCGCTCGGAGCGCCTCCCGCGGCCGGGGCGTGCTGGCCGACGCGCCTCGGCGTTCCGCGCGCACAGGCTCCCGCGAGGGTCGGCGTCCCGGGACCCGGCGGCCAGGCGGGCGGGCAGCGACGCTCGCAGAGCCTCCCGCACACGTGACCCGCCCCTGTGGCCCCTGCGAGGCGTGGCCCCCGCCCTTTTACTCTCCCCACCCCCTCCCATCTCGCCAGCTCCGCGATCTTGGCCGGCGTGCCTTACCTCACCTTCTCGGCTTGCCTTCTCTCTCTCGCCGTCTCTCTGGCTCTCTCACTCCCCGCGGACCCAATCAAAAGTTGCACTTATAGGCGAGGGGAGTTACAGGATTAAGAAGAGGGGTATCTGCTGAGGAGAGCAAACACCTGCGCCACAGCCAATCAGGCCTCGATTGGGGGAGTTAGTGAAGTAAAAAGTGTTCGAAAATGCTGGTCCGGTTCTGGAATCCCAGATAAAGTAAACTGGGTTGTTGAGTACAGCAACATCATTCCCCTTGGTCTGTCTCTGGCTGAAAGAGCCATTTATGCTTTGCTTGGTTGTGCCTGTGGTGACTTTATTCTGACTAATCAGTGTTTGCCAGCAGCATATCCTTGCCAACTTGGCCTCTGGGCTAGGAAGCAACTTTGCCAAAGACTCACTGGCTCACTGGGGCAGGCTTGCTGTGGGCCTCGGATCTTGGAGTCCCACGGCTTTGAGCATCTGGAAGCAGCTAGTTGGCTTCATGGAATCCAGTGAGCCTGAGGGGGGTTCACTTTTCCTGTCAGTCTCATGGCATGGTATGCAAAAGCTTGGGCTAAACTGTTTACGTCCCAACTTTCAGAAAAGCAAAATGTATGCAAATTCCAGGAGCCGGGTTGCCCCCCACAGCATATCAACCTGGGGAATAACACAGTGCCACAGTTGGCTATGCTTTCCCCTCGGCCCATCTGGAGTCCCGTCCTGAGCAGGTTGGGACTTTCTCCCTTAGATAAGAAAGCCTGTGTTCTTGCTAGACAATGAATAAAAAAAAAAAAAAAAAAACCCTAATAGGCGCAACTTTATTTTAACGTGTATTTTAAGTCCCTCAGCTTAAGAGGGCTCAAGTATGAAGGTATTTTCAAATGTACGGTTCAAAACGATAACTCAGTTCCATTCTTTGCTGATTAGATTATCTTGAAAACATCTTCCTGGTCTTCGTACCTGACCCAAGGAGTTATCTTCCTGTGTACTTATTTATAATTACTTGAGTTGCTCTGCATTATCAGGGGGGCAGGGAATATGCCCATCTTTATCCAGTGTTTGTCTATTGTCTTCCATGCCTCACAGCTCTACACAGAAAGAGCATTCATTAACCCAAAATAAGTTTAACCCGTCATTGTATAAACAGTTGAATTATATTCTTGCAGCTTGAAATTTTAAAAGGAAGAAATTACTAACATTTCTTATCTCCTTGATTTTTCTTTACTTTAGAAACAGAGGGACAGAAAAATACAGAGAGCTCCCAAAACCCGGTTCACCTCCAGTTGTTTACGGGGGTCAGAGCTGGCCCAGGCTGAAACCAGAGCTAGAACTGTTTGTCCTGCCACCCGCGGCCTCTCAGAGAGAGCCTTAGCAAGAAGCCAGAGGCAGAAGCAGAGCTGGAAAGCAAACCGGGCACTCCAGGGTAGCATCCAGTACAGCAAGTGGCACCTAACCGTTGCACCAAGTACCTACACTGGAGTATGTGTGGACTGTGCATATTGATATGCTCAAGTATTAATTTTAAATGCTTATTACAATTCTCCAGCCAAGGGGGCTCATATGATTTTATTAGAAAATATTGATAACCGTATAAGAGGTATTTGCTTAGCCTACTAATGATTAACCATTAATTACGGAACCAAGCTCTGTAATATTCAATTTCAGCCTCAGCATTTGTCAGTTCTGTGACCTTTAGCATATTACTCAGCTTCCTTTATTTCCTTACCTGTACGTTGAAATAATAATGGCATCTACTTCATAAAGTTATTGTAACAGTTATAGGGATTAAGCTCAAACTTGCTTAAGAAATAGAACTCAGATCTAGTAAATGTTCAATAAATGTTACCCATATATGTGACTTACCTGCAACTTCTACTGGCAATGGAAGTTAATTGGCATTTTGATTTTCATGTTGCTGTTGTGTTTATTAATATATTGAATAAGGGGATTTTTTTCCCTAATACTGGAGGCAGCACAGCATGGAAAATGTCCCGGCTTCTTTTCTTGTAGGACTTATTTTTCATACAGTGTTCAAATAATATTAAAATGTTCTAATACTTTGCATTTTGCTATAGATATACTAGTATTTCTTAAAAGGGTTTGTAAATTCACTTTATTTACTTCATAATTTCTACCTTATCTTATGCATCTAGCAACTATTATTTTAATCACCTAACTTAATACTCAAAGTTAACAAGCCCCACAGAAAATTTTCCTCCTAAATCTCCTAAAATTTATTTCATAGATTCTGCCCTTGGATGGGGAGAGAATTAACTTTCTAAAAAAATAGAAAATATGAGTGTATAAGTATAGTTTACTTAAATGTAATAAGTACCAGTTGCATAATAAAAGCAATAAGTCGCGAGGGAAAAGAGCAAAAGTGATTGATGCTAGTTACACTTGGTTGTAAAAAGATCTTGGAAAAGTTTCAGTAGAAGTAAAGGATGTAAGAATAAAATCTTAATTATTTCTGGACAATTTTTACAAGTGAAGGAAGCTTTAAATCTACTACCAGAAAGTATATAATATTTAAAATATCTTAAGCATGAACACACTGTTTTGTTCAATTGTATTTTCCACATAGCTGAGCGTACACTTGGACACTGATAGGAACAGAACATGGAAGACATTCCAGCCACAAATACAAATATATGTGGTCCTCTGCCATTTCAGGAACATTTCAGGTGTTATGTGACAGAAGGGTAAATAAATTATACATACAATTAGACAAGTATAATGAAAGCACAGAAGTAATACAAAAGAAGTAGAATAACGATCTGAAAACCTCTAAAGAAATTTTACAAAATATTGACGCAAGCTGCGCTTTGAATGATGAGTAAAAAGTCACAAAATCAGCACTAATGATGTGGCACCGTGGGTTAACTCACTGCCTACAACACTGGCTTCCCCTATGGTCACATGCTTATGTCCTGGCTACTCAACTTCTGATCCAACTGCTTGCTAATGTACCTGGAAAAGCAAGAGAGGATGACTGAAGTCCTGGGGTTCCTGCTCTGACAGGAGACCCAAATGGAGTTCTAGGCTCCTAGATCCTGCCTGGTTAAGCCCCAGCACGGGCAGCCATTTACTGAGGGACCAACAGGTGGAAAATCTCTGTGTCTCTCTGTGTCTGTCCTGCCCTGTCTGTAACTCTTTCCTTTCCTTTTCTTTTCTTTCCTTTTCTCTTCTTTTCTTTTCTTTTCTTTTCTTTCCTTTTCTCTTCTTTTCTTTTCTTTTCTTTTCTTTTCTTTCCCTTTTTCTTTTCCTTTTCCTTTCCTTCTTACTCTCTCTTTAAGATATATTTATTTTTATTTTAAAGAAAGGAGGAGAGACAGTGAGAAAGATACAATGGCCAGAGCTGAGCCAATTTGAAGCCAGGAGCCAGGAGTTTTTCCAGGTCTAGCATGTGGATACAGGGTCCCAAGGCTTTGAGTCATCCTCAACTTCTTTCCCAGGTCACAAGCAAGGAGCTAGATGGGAAGTGGGGCTGCCATAACTCTGCCTTTCAGACAATAAATAAATCTTAAGAGATTTATTTATAATAAATAATTTTAACTTTAATTTTAATAATTTTATTTTTAAATTAAAGTATTTAAATAAATCAGATAAAGTAATTTCAATTTAAATAATCTCATTTTTTGTCTCACCCTCTCTCTGTGACTTTGCCCCTCACACACAAAAAAAATAAATCTTTTTTGAAAGACACTGCATACTCTGTTGAAGAGCCTAGGTTTGAATCTTGGCTTTACTTCCAATTTCAGTTTCTTTCTACATAGCAGCAATGATAGCCAAGTGTCTGGTATCTACATAGGTGACCCAGATAAAGTTCCTGTTTGCTGGATTTCACCTGTCCCAACCCTGGTCGTCCTGATTGTTTGTCACTCTTGCGGAATTCTCTTTTGCTTCCTCTTCCTCTCCCCCAGAGAATAAAAATAGAGCTTTTTAAGCATTATTTTATGATCCATCTACTAATATTTCATATGGCTATCTTATATTCACTTTTTCTGATCAGGTTACAGTTCTGAGATGAAATTATTAAGTACATGTTTATTCACAAGTATTCTTCTTAAACATGACCTTTCTAAAGAAGTAGATTGCAGGGGCAGGCACAGTGGCTCAACAGGATAATCTACCTGCAAGTGCCAGCATTCCATATGGATGTCAGTGTCCCAGATGCTCCACTTCTGATCCAGCTCCCTGTTTACGACCTAGAAAAACAGCAGAGGATGTCCTCAGTCCTTGGGATCTTGCACTGACACAGTGGAACTGGAAAAAGTTCTTAGATTGGTTTAACTCTGGCCATTGCAGCCATTTGGGGAATGAACCAGTGGATGGAAGATCTTTCTGTCTCTTCTCTCGGTAAATCTACCTATCTAGTAAAAATACATATTTTTTAAAGTAGCTTCCATTAAGAGCAAGGACTTTACTCCTAAGATTTGCACTGTTGATTAGGTTATCTACATGTATTTTATGATCAAAATTCTGTTTTGAGTATCTTTCTTGTTGTCCTGTTTTTCATTTGCTACCTCCTGTGTTTTAAGTATTTAAAAACCATTGTGTAGTAAATCATCTAATGGAATATTTCATATCATTATGGAAATACAGTATAGTTCTGTAATGTGAGGATATGAAAGTTACAAGGGTCATTATAAGGTACAATTAGATGCTGAAGTTTAAGTGTAAATCAGATATAGATTACTTTTACAAATTCTTTTAAAATGTGATGACTAATTCAAAGGTGCTTCTAATTGTGTTAAGCAATTCCCTCTTATTCCACATTGAATATATTTCTTTGCACAAGACCATTTTGCCTAAACTATTTGATTAAATAGCTACAATTCAACATATCTAGAGTTTCAGATATCTGTGCTAACCATGATCACTGAAAATTTCTAGAAAACAGATGGAGTAAGGTATCCCATGCATTTGTGGCTTTATATATTCTTTGTTTTCTAAACAATCATATCAAAGAAAATATCAAATGTGTAAGAAAAATGAGACAAATAGGAAGCAGGTAGACATTTTCATAAACTAGAAATAGAACAGAAATGCAAAGTAGAGATGCAAGCTAAAGTCAAGAGCTTTGACTCCCAGGTCATATTATAACTAATGGTGCTTATAACAGACAGACCCTAAGGTGATCCTAGGATTCCAGCTCCAGTATCATATACTCTGTCATTCCCTTTCTTTGGGTGTGGATGGAACCTGGGACTTGCTTCCAGTCACTGGACTATGATAAAGGTGAAAGGAGTTTACATATGTCATTAGGTTCCTATCTCTGCTGATGTTGAGCTAATCAACTTGGAGATTATTCTGCATGTCTATGACTTAATCAGGTGAAAGTCCTTTAAAAAAATTCTGGACTTACCCCTAGAAGAAACTCTTCTTGTAGTCTGGATTAAATGAGTAATCATTTCCTAGCTGGGGTAGTCCTTGGGGCAAGGAATGATTAAACTCCTGAGACCTTTTATCCAATAGTCACAAGCAGTTGGGGTTCTTAGTTATACAGGTGAGTGAGCTTGATAGTGTATTTTTCCCCAGTCAATCCTCCAAATGAATGTAGCCTAACACCTTCATTACAGATTTGAGAAACGTGATAAATTTGTATAGAACAGACTTGCCAGACTATATGGAAATTTGAATACTCATAACTAAGAATTAAAAAGAAGCTTAAATGGTGCTAGAAATTTTGGATCTGAATTGGTAGCTTAGAATGGCCAGGGTTCAACTTATTTAACCTTTATCTGCTGCCTAAAAGAGCACAAGTTAACAGGAAAATGGAACCAAAAGCAGACCTTAGAAACAAACCCAGGCACTCTAGAGAAATGAAACAAATACAGAAAAATAAGTAAAAGTTAGAATGTTATTGCAGGAGTTAAGGTCTTTGAGAGGCAACCTAAAATGAATGGCACCCCTAAATTCTCACTACAATAAAACAACAGAGTTTGCAGGCTGTGGACATGCACTGTTTAGTAGAAACAATATAGAAAAATTTGTGGAACATGTTCCTCCCTGTTTCTGTTTTTTTTTTTTTTTGGACAATCTTAACAATAATTGCAAAACCAGCTCCACTATGATCATTTCTGAAATCATTTGGCTGTCCTTTATAATTCCACAATTCTTAAAGAGACCTTTTTCTCTTTATATTGGTATATATGAACTTCTTCAGGGAAATCTTAAATTCCAACTAGAATATGAGTTCATTGTAGGAATTAATTATGCTTTCATTCTTGTGTCATCACATCTCTTTTAACTTCCTTAATACAAAAACACATGCGAAAACATTTGTGGAGTGAATATTGAAAGATAGTTATAACCTTACACACTCAGGAGAAAAACAAAATGGTAAGAATTCTACAAAAGAGGAATGCATAAAACAATGCTGATTCAGGCTTTACTATGGCTTTGAAAGATATTAGCGCTGTTGCAAATATAGTTTTTGTCAGATTTAGTCATATCTGTCAAAAATGGATAAGAATAATATACTATCATAATTTTAATAATTTGTGATTACTTTAAAATGTACTATATATGAACAAAATGGTCATCTTTACATTTGATTATTGCTTATTGCATTTGCCTATATTTATGCTGAACTACAGCCTTTCAACTTTTATGTGTTGACCTCTTTATTTAATGACTTACTAAGCCATTGACTATAATGTAACCTTAAAATGGTATCTCAAAAACTAAGGAAAGAGAGAGATAGAAAGAAGGAAGGGAGCACAGGAGAGAGAGAAAGGAAGGGATAGATCTTATTCTTAGATTTATCTATGAACTACATTATATCTGTTTTATTTGTACCAATATAACATTATCATGAAATTTGATGGGGGAAAAGCTTATTTTTAATTCCAAAATGCTGTGAAAAATAAACAGAAAAAAAGAATTATAAATGAATGATATGAATGTTATGGTATAAGTATATTCACTGATAATGAAAGCCATTTTATCAAAATTAGGGAACTTACGTTATATATTTTCTTGGGGAGAAGAAAGTTCTGTTTCTGATTGCTTGGGAAAGCAAGAACTTTTAAACATCACTAAAATGCTTTTGCAGCATACAACTTGGTCCTAGATCAGTTAAGATCCTTTCATCTGAGTATATTGCCTAACTCATCTGCACTGGCCTGAACAACAAGATGTTTAAGCCATATAATGTGAAGCCTTGAGGCTGGTAGTCTCAAGTTTGCTGTAGTGAATCAATGGTGCCACATACATGGATTTAGGATCTAATTTCTGCTCTGATACGAGAGCTGCATGCCTAGTTTCCTGAGCAAGAAATTTTGGAATAGAAAGAAGCAAAAAGATATTCTTCATGAAGACTTCTCTTTACAAAGAATATTTTTCTATGGACATTTCTTAAGGTTCCCCTTATATATCATTGGCTGAGTTAGGTAATAAGATGAATCGCTGACACAGGAAAAGGTAGTGATGTGTTTAGACCAGTTAAAATTCACCCATGTCATTGCTTTAGCAAGATTGAAATTCTCGTAATCATTACAGAAAAAATGACTCTAAGGAAGGATACATTTTTGCCTATAATGTCACAGGATCTCTCTAATCTTTATGCCATTGATAACCTATATAATTTATTTCTTGATTAAATGTCTAGTAAATATACCATCTATTGTTGCTTTATTAGTTTCCAAAGACTTCTTCAATGATTGAGTAATGTAATAACAAGTCCTGTGTTAATTTATAGCATCTCTTAATGACTGCAAAGTTCAGAGGGAATCATTGTGTTTCAACCCTCAATTCCAATCTCAAGTAATGTAAGTCAATAAAACAGACTACTTTAATGAAAGTATCATAACCAAGACATTCGAATAAATGTTTCTTATAAAGTATTCATTTGGAAAATTATGCATTTCTAAAGCAGCCATTTTCAAAGAAAGTCAGAACTAATCCTGAGGTGTTCCAAAGGGTCTATGGTACAAATATTATTATTTTTATAATCAGAAATCCAGAAATCTTCATTTTTAGTAAATTAGTTTGATTGTTCAAAATGTCATTCTATGGCAATCCAGGAGGATTAGTTAAGGAAGGAGTCAAGTTGGCTAAGGTTATATGCTGGTCAAAAAGCTGTGGATAGGGCCTAGTAGCCTAGTGGCTAAATCCTCGCCTTGCATCTGCAGGGATCCCATGTAGGGATGCCATATAGGGGCCAGTTCGTGTTCCAACTGCTCCGCTTTCCATCTACTTCCCTTTTTGTTGCTTGGGAAAGCAGTGGAGGAAGACCAAAAGCCTTGGGAGCCTACAACTACATGGGGAACCCAGAGGAAGCTCTTGGGTCCAGGATCCTGGCTTTTGGTTGCGAAATGGCTAAACTCTGGCCACTGCAGCCACTTGGGGAGTAAGCCAGCGGACAGAAGATCTTTCTTCTCTGTATCCCCTTCTCTCTACATACATGCTTTTCCAATAACAAAATAAAGTAATTCTTCATTAAAAACAAGCTGTGAATAAGAAACATGTTATACACTCCTAATGGAATGTGAGCACACACTAGTAACAATTCCAAATGAAAGATTCCAAGTTTATTTTCACAAAAGGACACAGAGTTAAAGGGCATTTTACAAATCATTAAAAGGCAATGATATCTTAGGCAATACAAATATTTAGGAATTGATTTTGTATATATATAGTTACCTTGAAACTAAACTGATTTTTAAACATTTACTCTGTAAACTTTTTTGAAGATTTATTTATTTTAGTTAAAGTCAGGGTGAGCGAGAAAGAGAGACAGAGAGAGAGAGAGACAGAGAGACAGAGAGAGACAGAGTGATCTGCCATCTGCTGGCCCACTTATCAAATGATCAAATCAGCTAAACCTGGGCTAATTTGAAGCCAAGAGCAAGGAGCTTCTTGCAGTTCTCCCACATGGGTGCAGAGCCATAAGCATTTGGGCCATCCTCCACTGCTTTTCCAGATCATCCTCAGGAAGCTGGATTGGAAATGGAGCATCCAAGATGCCAAACAGTATGCATATGGGATGCTGGCACCTCAGTCAGAAGATTAACTTACGATGTCACTATGTTGGCCCCCAAGCCAAATTGATTTTAACAATATCAGCCTCAAATGTGAAGTTTAGTATAAAATATAAGATGTTTATATTGTTGGAATTGTCTCAAAACAATACTCAGACATTTATCCTACATGCTTAGGTGATATATAATTAACAAAGATGTTGGAATGATACAGTCCCTCTGAAGAAATCAATTGAAGAATACATAATTTTAAATATGAATTTATATCAATTTGCAGGAGGAAATAACCTACTTAAGAACCTGTATTTTTTGTTCTGCCTACTACTCTCACAATCCAAGATAACACTTTTGGTGAGAAATTTTGTTCTTTTCTTTTCTGTTTGGTCTCCCACGTGGGTAAGGGTCTCAAGACTTTGGGCCATCCACTGCTTTCCCAAACTACAAGCAGGGAGCTGAAAGGGAAGTGGATTGGCTGAGACATGAGTGGCACCCGTATGGGATCCCGGATGTGCAAGGTGAGGACTTTAACCACTAAGCTACTGTGCAAGGCCCAAGAAATTTCTTAACACAGAAAAACTGCCTAGGATTTTAGGAAGATATAGAGTAGATAGATTCTGGATTGTATATCTGTCTTATAGTGTTATATAATATATAACATGAATTCTGAAAATTAAATACAAAAAAGTTCTATAATTAATTTGGTGCTTTAGAAGTGAAAAAGGTTCAGGAACCTCTAGGGTCATTCCACTGAAACTTTCGTAACAATAGTTCTTTAATCTCTATAACACAACGGATGTATAATTCAAGCTAAAACCCAAGAAAGGAAGAAAATGCAATAAAGTTTTTGAGGATTTACATCATAACTATTATGTGTAGAAGTACACAATTATTTATTAAAGTTATACATACAAATATTTAAATACAGTCATATATGAAATTTGTTGTATATGACATATATGGGACATATGGTAAGATTCTGTGACTTGCATCATGCACAGACACACGCATACAGCAAAGTACTAAAATAGAGTTTACTTCATTTTACACTCTTTTTTAAGATTTATTCATTTTACTTGGAAAGTCAGAGATACAAAGAGAGCGGGAGACAAGGAGACAGATATGTTTCATTTGCTGGTTCATTCTCAAAATGGCTGCAATAGCCAGAGCTGGGTTGGTTCAAAGATGGGAGCCAGGAGCTCCTTCCAGGTCTTCATGTGAGTGAGGGGGTCCAAAGACTCAGCCGTCCTTCATTGCCTTCTCAGGTCTTCAGTAGGGAGGTGGATTGAAAGGGGAGCTGATATGGGATGCTGATGTCAGCGCCGGCAGATGGAGGTTTAATCCAATATGTCAGCAAGATGGCTCCTCCACTCCCATTTTGTAATCTCATTTCCAACACTGTTAAATTGTTCAGTTATTAATCTGAAGGCTTCAGAATGTGATATAATAATTTTGCAAGAGCCATAACAATGTAAACTATAAAATTATAGTAACTAAAATGTGTGCAGTGCAATTTGTCTTAGTTCCCCGCTGAGTTCTCTACAAAGATTAGAAAGCATGTGGTATTGCTATAATGGTTTCAAGAAAAAGGAGTAAACATTCTCACTGTGAAATCTAAAGCTGTTCGGTAATATGTGCCTTGAATATTAGCCTCCCTATGCTCATTAATGTTTCCACACATTTTGTTTGTATATTCCTCATTTTCAGTTTTCAAAAGTATGTGTTAGATCTATCTATCCTGCAAACTTTGGTCATCAGATCTCAACCTAAATCTCTCTTGGTCCCAGAATATCCTCTGAACTCTGCAGAGGTCAGTTATTCATCTAGTTTATCCCTCTACTTCTTCAAGTTGATTTGCTTCTCCATCTATTTATATTATGCTCTGCCAAGGGGGCGGTGGTGCAAGAGAGCAACTGCAATTATGGTGGTAGACAAAAGAGCAAACATATTGCTGGCTCTTTACCATGGGTCTCCAGTCTGCTTGTGCTTCCAGTGTGCAGTTCATCAACACTAATTGGTTCCTTACTCCAGAAGCAGATGATAATCCAGCTTTCAGTTATTTGACCTTAGGAGACTCTTATGTCAACCAGTATCCTCAAGCCTCTCTTAACAGGGCTGATACCATGCCCGAGGAGCCATTCTCTGAAGTCTTGAATTACAATTTTAAAAAATCCATTTATTTGCTTCATAAGACTAGGGAATGTGGTTGCTTCCTGATACTACAACCCATGTGAAATGCCAAGTTCTCATTCATGAACCTGATTAACAACTTCATGGTTGTAAACAACCTTTCCTGACTGGACCTTGACCCATGTAAGATAATACATACAGCTATTAAGTAATGAAGTCAGGAACTAGCATAGATCAATCTAACAAACACAGCTCTTATCTACAGTGAAATACTCTTATCATTGTGTTAACCTATGTGAGTTTCCATTCAATTTTACCATGCTTTAAATAAATAATAGTAATAGAAAATATTTTAAATAAAA
The DNA here is from genome assembly GCF_017591425.1 of Ochotona curzoniae. Classification (NCBI taxonomy): domain Eukaryota; kingdom Metazoa; phylum Chordata; class Mammalia; order Lagomorpha; family Ochotonidae; genus Ochotona; species Ochotona curzoniae. Next base: position 48,075,462 of record NW_024467119.1, read on the forward strand.
CAAATTTATTTTAAAACCTAGAAACTGTAACATTTACATCTGTATTTGGTCATGCAGCTATGGATTTCTTTAAGTATTTTCAGCTTTAATATAACCAGCTAATGGCAGTTGATGCAGTTATATCAGTACATTATATAGCATTTATATATATAAATGGGCAGACATATAGATCTCTATCTAACTAGATAACTGAGAAGTATAACAATGTGATTAGATAAATAAAATTTCACATCTAAAATGATTAATTAAAAGACTATACTTCCTGTCCAGAATAAACACCATTAAAATATTTGTGAGCTTATTTAAATTTCCAGGCTTAACATTATCGGATTGTTGTTGCTACTGTTGTTAGTGCTTTCCACATCACTCCATCTGGAAAAATAAGTGAAAGGAGACCCTTTAACAAGTAGTATATAAAGTCTTCATTTAATGGGCAAATATTTTAACTGTGTATATCCTATATCCAATGCCAAGTATTTATTATACAATGGAAAACAAGAGAGAAAATTAAGACAGACACATATTAAACAAGTAATTTTTCTATAGAAAGTATTCAGTTTTATGCCATTGTTTTCCTGAGATTTTTGAACTAATTTTTTTTTTTCTGGTGAAAATTTGAAAAGTATGTCCTAATATAAAACTGAAAAATGGTGAGCAGATCTTTTACATTTTTTTTTTCTAGCAAACTAACTCATATGTCAATCAAATTTTTAAGTTACTAGAAATTTAAGAAAGAACAAGAAACGAAATCGTAGCTTGTGTCGGTAGCTGTACCTTCTCTAATTTTAAGCCATGCTCCCAAATGTAAGTGTCTCTGCATGATCAACTGTATTTTTGAATAACAGAGTAACTTATGTGGAATTATGCATTATATTTATATTTCATATATAGAGTTCTCACAACCCTAACACTAAACACTATTAATTAATTTGCTGTCTTGTTATTACTCCATGGCTTAATTATGCCGTAACTGGGGCTAAATGAGAACAAAATTTGTCTATCTGTGTCCTGACCCTTACAACTTCTTCTTTGCACTTGCTCCCCACTCTACAGGCTCTGAAGTTGAACTTGGTAATGTGGAGTTATGCAAGTATCTCCAAGCAAGCTTGTTAGGAATACACATTCCAACTGAAACATCCAACGGTAAGAACCAAATTGGGTTGAAGGCCAGACAGGAAAGGCCACTGTTCTTACTAGGACAGAAGGTGAACTGAGTAGGGCTGGCTCACGGACCCCCTGGTATGCACAAAATCTGGCATTGGGAGTGGTTCTGCTGGAGGAGCCTGGGCAGCTCCTCTGGCAGGACACAGTCCCTGCAGGTAAGCACAAGAAGCATGATAGGAAACAGCCCAGAACAAGCCATGGAAAGTTTCCCACTGGCATACATTTGGCATGGGTCGGGGGCAGACCAGACTGAACCAGTTCACATCACCCACTGGCTAATCTGAGTACCAGAACAGAGTGTGGATTGAGCCATGTTTGGTCATGACAAAAACCAATGCACATTAAAAAATGCCAAGGTGAGGTGATCTGCACTAGATGTGGCTGCAACGCCCAATCAGCACATGTGAGAACCAAGGAGGGAGCGGCCAAAACCGTCAGGGAGAAAGTTTGGGAACTCCCCTGCTAGACATCCACTCCCTCTGGAGAATGTGAGCTGGGATGGGGCAGACCAGACAGTAGATAGGGCTACAACATATGTGGGCCTCATGTGGACTAGATCAGGGATAAGCCAGGCTGGACTGATTGTTCCTACTGGTGCAAGCATAAATTAGAGTGGGTCTTGCCACAGCATCAGCAGGCAAAAACTGGCACTGGGGACTAATTCTGTCAAATTAAACTGCAGAACCACCTGAAGAATGCATAATCCAGGAGTGGGAATGGCCTCAAAGTGAAATAGTGGGTTCCTCCCTCTTGGGTTACCACTCCCACTGGAGGGCAAAAAAAACAGGACAGGAGCAGGGGTGGTTAGACAGAAAGGCAACCAACAGCGTGTGTGGGGGCTCGATAGTGGAGTTGGTTAGGTCGGACTAGGCTTCAATGCCCATTAACATATGAGAGCTGAATGGGATGTAGGACAGACTGGACTAGTTTGCTGCACATACTGGCAAGCATTGGAATCAGGGAAGGGGGCAGGCCTGGTGGGGGTTATTGTGGGTGGCTCCAACTAGGCTGTAGCTCCTACTGGCTTATGTGAGGGCCAAGTATGTGCTGAGCAGGATCGGGCTGGACTGCAACACCCATCGATTCGCCTGGAAGATAGTGCTAGAAACAGAACTGACCCAGCAATTGCAACCACCAGCTGACTGGGGTGATGGACTGTACTGGGTCCTGTACTTGCAAGTACACACAAGAACCTGGTCTTGGGACTCTGTACCTCTGTGGGAAACCTGAAAGAAGTCCCTGGCTCCCACCCAGCTTTGGATCAGCTCAGCTTCAGCCATTGCAACCATTTGGGGTGTGAATCAGTGGATGGAAAATCTTTCTCTCAGTTTCTCCTTCTCTCTGAAAATCTTCCTTCCCAATAAAAATGAATCTTTTTAAAAAATGATTTTTTTTCTAATGCTTGTTTCCATGAACTTACTAAAAACCTTTCATCTAAAAGGGCTGCATATGTGTTTGTATGTGAGTGTATTATCCAGATTTTCCCAGAGAAATAAACTTTATACAAAATGGGAATATATAGAATATGTGTAAGGAAAGATCATTACAGGAACTCACTGACTCAGTAACAGAGGCAGAGCAGTCCCAAAACACAGTGTCTGTAAATTCTAGAGCCAAGAAATTTGGTTATGAAATTCATTCAGCCCCCAGATTCCTGAGAATCAGGGGCCTAGAACATAGGCCAAAGAACCATACATAGGGCTGTCCTAAGGCAGGAAAAGGAAAAGGCAGATAGCTTAGCTTTAGGGGGAAGTGAATTCACCCCTCCTCTGCTTTTTTGGTCTCTTTACAGTCTGTTCTGTTTCCTTGGCTGATCAGGTGATGCCATCCACGTTGAGGAAGGATGTCATCTTTGCTTAGTCCACCAATTCAAATATTAATCCCTTCCAGAAACATCTTCCCTGCAAACATACCCTGTTATTTTGTTTTATCGACTTTCTAGTTAGCTATTCCTTAGCACAGACAAGTTGATTCATACAGTGAACCACAAATGTATTGTGAAAGGAGGACTAATCACACCAGCATCATGTATTGTCTTAATAAGGTTCACTGCTGCATACTAATATGATGAAAGATTATTTCCCTGAAAGATGACTTTTCAGGATGTGTGATTAAAATTCCTTTTCCTGGTTTCAATTTCCCATTCATCACTTTTGACTAAGCCCTTTCAAGTTCAAAGTGGAGTAACTTGTTCTCCAGAGCGCAAAGCAGTACTCCACCTTCTGCAAAAATTTTTCACAGGTACACAATGTGTGTTCTGCTGCAGTCAAACACAATCCTTCCCAGGACGGCAAAGAGTTACCTACAAACCACAGTGACATCCACGAACACACAGATCAAGGTAGTACGGCTATGAATTCCCGAAAAGTTTACCTGTGATTTTCTCCATCATGGTCTGCAGTCACTCCATAGCATTAAGAGCTCTTAGCTAGAACTAGACAACAGAGATTTTAGGGTTTAGCCCAAATTAGCACATTTGAAAGTTGAGGAAACTGATGAGCAGAGAAACTCGCTGACTTGCTTGGGATCACATAATGAGTTACAGTCTCCTGTCTTAAAACCTTCACATCGCCTAAGAAAGAAACATTTTGCGTTAGTTCAAATAAATGAAATTAAAGGAATTGAGTCAAAGTTCATGTGTCAAAGTTTAGACTCCTTAGAAGTAGGAATATAGTTTTTTTTTCCTAAAGATTTATTTATTTTTATTTGGAAGTCAGACATACAGAGAGGAGGAGAGTGAGAGAGAGAGAGAGAGAGAGGAAGATCTTCCATCCACTGATTCACTCCCCAAGCTGACACAATGGCCAGTGCTGAGCCAATCCGAAGCTAGGAGTCTCTTTCAAGTCTCCCATACAGGTGTAGGGTCCCAAGGCTTTGGGTCTTCCTCTACTGCTTTTCCAGACTGCAAGCAGGGAGCTGGATAGGAAACAGGGCTGCCAGGACTAGAACTGGCACCTATATGGGATCCTGGCACATGCAAGTTGAAAACTAGCCACTAGGCTACCGTGCTGGACCCAGGAATATAGTTTTACTCTAGGATTTTTGTTGGTTTGAAATCACTTCTTACAAAAAAATTATAGTGGGTAATTTCACCAAAAGTAATGGATTTCAACTAGGTGTAAGTGCAGGTGGTAGTGTATAGATTAATTATGCATGCTTAACCTCTCATTTTCATGCACCATATTTTAAAATCAATTTGCAAAATTACTTTGTAGATGAAGCATTAAATACTCAAAACATAGTTTTTGTTTCCATTCCAGCAGTCCATTGATAAGATGTTTCCTATAGGTGAGTAAGGCATTCCTATATAGTTTTCAGTTAATTCTTCATTAAATGGGCATTTGTAGATTGCTTGAGGGCAGTTTCATTAAGCATGGGATTTGAATGTACAGACTTAGCAAACATAATAAGGGAATAGAAAAGTTCAGGCTGCAGACTGAAAATGTCTGGATTCCAATCTTGGTTTCTCTTCAATTTATATCACTTTACTTAACATGTTTCTAAACATTTGCATCTTCTTTTAGTGATCTATAAAATCATAGCAATTTCAACTTCATAGGATTGAGGTGAAGCTTAAATTTTTAACCATCTGAAATATTTAGATAGTATTTTGTGGACTGTGAATGCTCTAAGAAAGAATTAGTACTATTTAAACTTAAAAATGAAAAATTTTTAATTTCATTTTCTGTCTTTTTAAAATCATTAAATCCTGCATTAGTTATTTGATTTTAGTAAAGCATCATTATTCTTTTGGGATTTTTTTCAGTTGAACTCGTAATGGTACTCTTTTTTGTACTTGGTTATTGATGTATATATTTGGGTAACATGCAGTAAAAAAAAATAAGTATGGTATAAGGTTTTTCATCAGAGTGCATTGATTTATCAAATTCAAGAAACAACAATATAAATCAATGATTATCACACTTTTATTAATAATCCTCACTTTATTTTTAGGAATACATTTTTGAAAATAATAAACAGAAAACTCGAAGAAATAAATAACTCACATAGAAATAAAATGCAAATAGTCCATTTACATTGGGTAATGAGGGAAGTTTAAAAAGACATGGTTTTAAGTGAATTTATAGCCAGGTAACGAATCTAATGGATGAAGAAGATGCTGCACTTGGGGACAAGGGAAGGCAAATTCAAATGTATCTTGAATTAAGAATTGGCAGAAAGATTATACTCAGGGTTACGGGGAAAAGAACTCAGAATATTACAAAACACACAGTTAAAATATTGATCCATGTATTTCAGGCTGAATATGAATTCAAGGGAAGTCAGGAAGAAGGTTAGGACCTAAAAACAAGAAAGACTGAGGAGCTACTAGTGTTAATAAGGATCATGACTGTATTTTCCAGCAAGCTGAGAAAACAGTAAAGTTTTAGATCAAAATTTCACTAGATACATTTAAGTAGTTACAAGCGCCATGAAAAATGACAATTTTATGGGCTTTACTTCCTTCAAATTTGTGACCCATAATACAGTCAAGATCCTCTTCTGAACTAAAAATTTAAAAAGTTGTGTGTGTATGGGGGGGGGGGGACAGAACACTTGCTTGCTTGACTTCACAGTGCCTAGGAATATTAAAACTTTTACCATGGCAGTTGGAGTCCTCATTACTATCTAAAAACATTACATACTTATTGTCACACTGTCTATATAGTCTTGAAAATACTTGATTTATACATATGTGTGTATATATAAAACTTGATTTATATGTAAATATACTATATTTATATATGATATGTAAAACTTGATTTCTGTAGTTTTATCTGATTTACCCAGAAAGCAGGCGAACTTAATCCTAATTTTAGTTTAGTTCTTAGAACCTCATCAGGAACACTTTCGATAAAATTGTTCATCCTGCAGTACCCAATACACGCATTGGTTTATTTTTTATCTTCCCCTTCCTACTTTGATACCTTGTTCTGCTTTTGTTGTAGATCTTAACAGTGTAGACTAAGTGTCACAGGCCAAATATTGCAAGGGGGGCGCCTTAAGTATTAATGCAAGATGAAAAGACAATTCCTGCTAAGGTGTTTGTATTGGAACTAAGCAGAACATACACTTTTGAAAGCATTTTTAAAAACGTTTTTGGCATGACAAAAATCAGATAAAACACACCCAAGGCACTTATGACTTACAGGAATCAGAAAAGAGATTGAAATGAAAGTTCATTTTCTGAAAAAGGAGCAAGTGAAGTTCTATTCTTAAAGTTTGTCAGTAAGAACAGCAATTAACATTTGAAGTAGAAGGAAGTTTTACATGTCAGCACCAGAATGACATGATGAATTCAGTAGAGTATCTTACTCAAAGAAATCAAACAAAAATTAATGACAAAAATTCATTACCCAGTTAAGGATTGAAAGTAAACTTGAATGAAAGTATAAGGATGTAATAAGTTTAACTGTCATTTTGTTGGCTTCCCAAACAGATTGGTCTTTATGATGTCTGAAAAGAGTGACCATGTGATTTTATGAAGTTATAAACTATCATCTATGATCCATTTATCAGCTCCTGGACTACTTAAGCTTGGCCTAGAAAAGATCCCTTTAAAAGGTTATCAAAAAGGACAAGTTTTATAACATCCCATTGAGCTGTAGTGGTGAAAATCCCCTGTAATAATTATTGATGGTATTCTGATGGCTCACACGCCTCCATTACCTATCAAGATTCCTCTCATGGGTTTCAGAGATTTGCAAGGGAATTTGAAAAAAAGATCATTTATATTTTGCTGAAAGAATTTTGAAATCCTTGTATGGCATTTTCATCCTGCACATTTTTCATGAGCTTTCTTGAGGACTTCTCATGTACACAGCTTCTTTTGAACCCCTCTTGAACGACTGACAAGCATTTTCAAAATAACAAGCTCTAAACCGAAGTCTTTTTTATCATCCACCAAACACAAAGAAAAAACATAGTTTTACCTCCAGATTTATGTTGCTGCCCAATGAAGCGAGTTACGGGTCATCTTGTAGAACTCCATTGCTTTCCCTTTCTTCATCTAACTCATAAGTAGGCCTGAAGAAATTTCTCTTCCCATTTTTTTGTAGTAGCATCTCCATTGGTTCGGGCAACTAACTAGCAGGTTGGCTCCCACTTGTTTCCAATTAGTCTTCACAATTGTAGCTAGTGTTTTTAAGGTGTAAACTTCAAGTTTAAACTCTTCTTTGGACCCTGTTACTCTTTTTTTTAAATTTATTTATTTTATATTAATTACATTGCATTATGTGATGCCGTTTCATAGGCTCTGGGATTCCCCCCACCCCTCCTGTACTCTCTCCCATGGTGGATTCCTCCACCTTGTTGCAGTATTATAGTTCAAATTCAGTCAAGATTCTTTCATTGCAAGCATATACCAGGCACAGAGTCCAGCATCTTATTGTCCAGATAAATTCAATGGTATTTATTTTTATTATTATGTTTTTATTGGAAAGGCAGATATACAGAGAGGAGAGACAGAGAGGAAGATCTTCCGTCCCATGATTCACTCCCCAAGTGAGCGCAACGGCTGATGCTATGCCTGTCCGAAGCCAGGAGCCTCTTCCGGGTCTCCCATGCGGGCGCAGGGTCCCAAAGCCTTGGGCCGTCCTCGACTGCTTTCCTGGGCCACAGGCAGGGAGCTGGAAGGGAAGCAGGGCTGTCGGGATTAGAACCGGCGCCCAAATGGGATCCCGGGCGTGCAAGGAGAGGACCTTAACCACTTGTGCCACCGCGCCGGGCCCAACACACCCTGTTTTAGGACGCAGCATGTGGGTGCTGCAGCCTGGACCTGCCCAGACGACTGTCGGTCCCTGTAGCCCTGAGTGTTGGCAGGTTCCATGGTCACACCTAGCTCAGCCCATCATCACCTCAACTTTTGAGCTAACCAGCGGGACTTGCATTTTCACAGGGTTTAGCCCATGTGTTCCCCACAAAATCTACCCCCGGACTTGGTTCTCTTGCATGCTGGTTAGTATCATGGCCCTACATAATGTGATCTATCCCCTGTTCTGACATTCAGTCAGGTATGGGGATCTACCCCTGCCAGGTAGACATCCAGCCCTAGCTAACATGTGGGCTGGGATATGGTCATCAGCAATGTTCCATATTAACAAGCCCAGCTCCAAATTCCCATGAGGCATGGTGCATGAATCTGACCCAAAAATATCTTAAGATCTCTCCCTTCCAAACCACCAGGTCTCAGTCCCCTCACTCACCTGCAAGTACAGTGACCCTCTCATTGAGTGTCCCTCAGGATTCATTCCTCACCTACATGTACTGTGTCCTTATCCATGAATGTTCCTAGGCAGTAATTTCAGACCCCTCCCCCCTACCCCCAGTACCTCAGAGCTTCTCGCCTTGTGCCCAGCAGGTGAAGTTCAGTTCCATTGTTGCTCTGGCCGCCCACAAGCCCAGGATTCACCTACTGTTTGGCAGTGCTAGGCAGGGAGCTAGGATCTCCAGCAGGAAGCCTGGCTTGGCACTTTTGTTCTCCCAGCCATAGCCATGTGGCTGGGAGATTCAGACACCCGCATCTGTGAGTAGATTTACCCGGACTCCACCCCATCATCATGTTCTGTAACTCTAAATCCTGTCTTCCCATCCTGGTGCAAAATATTGCTTGTTCTTGAAATTTTCTTCTCCTAATATTGTGAGTTGACCAATTTTATTTCAAAAATGTGTGGGAATCAGACTCTTGGAAGCTCAAGAGTCTTTTATTCACTGTGGCACTGTCACATTCCACTGCAATTGGAAGAGAGGAGCAAACTGGTCAGCCATGTTCAGGGGTTTTTAAACTATGATCATCCAATAACTAAACACTGCTACATGATATGAATCATTCAATCAACCAAACTTACCTCAGTGCACAATATAAATAATCAAATCAATGTTTGTGATATGAAACACAGGTGCCGAATCAGTTAAACATTGTTCACTCTTGAAATATCCAATCAGTAAGAGCTGCATCTTGTTTAGTAATGAACAGTTGAACTAGGCAAACAGGCCCTTCGAATTCCATGGATAAAAACCAATTTGGGGCAATCAGTTTACCACATTAGCTGTAAAAGAAAAGCAAGATCTCATCCTAAAATGAGATATTTTCTTAGTCTCAATCCACTCTTGGGTCTTTCCAAGAATCTGAGGTCTTGACAAATGTCAGGTTATGTCTAAGTTGCAGAAATGTTTCAGGAGATTTAGCTTTACTGTTGCCAGTTTCTATTGTCTGGGCTGTCACACTACATTCTCTTGTCTTACATGACTGGTAATTTATCACCCAGATACATTGTCAGATAATCCTTTCTATCAGGACCATTAGCAAGCAACTAGATTAGGCGTAAGGTAGCTGGAACTTGAACTAACACCCAAATGGAATGCAAGCATCAAAGGGAGGCTTCACTCACTGTGCCACCATGCCAGCCCCCTCATTTTAAAGATAAGCCAGTTTCAAGTAAGCAATTTTTTTTAGATTGAGTTCACATCTAATCTGTTCTTAAAGAAAAGATATTCAAACACATTTAACAGATTAAAGACTTACCAGCTTATGCAAACATCACCTGTTAATGTAAAACTTTAGTATAAAGACAAAATTACACAGCTGCTAGTAATACACTTAACAAACCATAATATTTTTCTAGCTTCATGAAAAAAAGCTTTATATCTTTCTGTGACCATAAAATTAACATAGTCACTGTAGAAAAAGGAAAGAAAAAAGCCCAACAACATAGAAAATGTGGAGAACACTATTAATTTATTTTATTTTAAAAGGTTATTTATTTATTTATTTATTTACTTATTTTATTTCATTTCAAAGGCAGACTTAGAGAAGAAGAGACAGAATAATGAAACATCTCTTGTCCACTGGTTCACTCCCCAAACGGCTGCAATAGCTGGAGCTGAGTTGATCCCAAGCTAGGAGCCAGACCCTCTTCTGGGTCTCCCACATGGGTGCAGGGTCCCAAGGGCCTTGGACATCACCCTCTGTTTTCTCAAGTCATAAGCAGGCAGTTGGATCAGAAGCAGAGCAGCTTGGACATGAATCTGTTCTCTTATGGATCCCGGCACTTGAAGGTGGAGGGTTAGCCTATTAAACTACAGCACCAGCCCCTCACACAAAATTTAGACTTTTAACAAATTATTCACTTAGTAAGAGAAACAGAGATTCCTTCTATTACCACACTCCCCAAATAGCTGGAACTGTCAGGAGTGAACCAAGCCAAAGCCAGGAACCAGGAACGTCTAGGTCCCCCAGATGGGGGTAGAGGCCTAAGCACTGTGGCTGTCTTCTGCTGTTTTCCCAGGTCAGGAAAGAATCGATTGGGAGCAGCATCAGAAATGGGGAAGGTAGGAGTCAAGCAGGCACCTATACGGGATGCCAGCTGTGCAGGTGGCAATTTTATGTACTGTACCACACACCACCCTGAGAGCACAACCAAAAATCTCATTTTAAATAAGAACAAAACTTTACATAAATAGAATCAGTTGTGTCTGATTTTTTTTCCCTTGAAGTTAGTATTAAATCATATTACCACTCTTACAAAAATATTTTATAGGTATTATCGGGATCTTTGGATTTATTATCTCTGCTTATTATCAAACATAAATTCCTAAAATATCATTTTTTTCCTATAAGACTCAGCTGAAGTATCTTAATTGATACTTCAGGCTCTCCACAACGAAGACTCAACTTACTTTTCACCAACTCTCTCACTTTACAAAGAAAGGCTATTACATATTGATTTTTTTCTGTTTGTATAGTACCACAAAAGTTTTACCGTTCTAGAGCCTTCATATACTTTCATATTCAAATATCATCTGCATGTGAGGTCTTCTATGAGTAATCTATTTCTACTTAGTGTGGGTATCATCCATATAATATTTTTTTCTGAAAATCGTAGTTAACTGAATCCCTACCTATTGAATGTCAGATACTATTTAGGGTTCTGGGCTAAATATAGACAAAGTTCTCCATCTTCATATAAATTATGCTCTCCTGAATGTACAGAAAATGTGTGTTTATAATATACAGTGAATTTGTATAATCTGTTATAGTTTGATAAGTATTTTTTAAAATTAAGACAAAACTTAGGAAATTGGGGATGCCACTGTTTCTGGTCATTTTTACCAAAATGGTAAGTTCAGATGGTGAAAAATCTGAAACACTGTTGTGGATCATACAGTTATTGTCACAATGCTTCAACTCAGGCATTATAGTACAAAAGCAACAACATGTAAACAAATGGTGCTATTGGTTGAATTTATGCACCCAGGTGTTGGAAGTTAAACTTCAATGAAATAATACTAGAATATGGAGCCACTGCTTTACCCTTTTTCATCAATGGCATTAATGTTCTCACTAAAATGGCTCCAGGGAGCTCCCTGGCCCTTCCATTCCGTCTACTGAATGAGCATGTATTAATAGGGCATATAAGGAACAGAGGAATGGATTTTCCTCACACTCTGAATCTGATGGTTCCTACATCTCACACTTCCCAACCTCAGGAACTTAAGAAGAATCTTTCTGTATTTATGGTGGCATAAGCTTAAGATATTTCATTAAGGCAGCAAGAATAGACCAATGCCATTGATTATGTTTGAATTTTAATTAAATTGAATTTTAATTAATTAAAGTTATCAACATTGAAATTTGGGTGATTTTTCTTCTCTAAGATTTATTTATTGTTATTAGAATGGCAGATATACACATATCCATCAGCTGGTTCACTCCACATGTGGCCACAACAGAGAGAGTTTAGTCAATCTGAAGCCGGGAGCAAGGAGCTTCTCCAAAGACTCACATGAGGGTACAGGGTCCCAAAGCAGGGAGCTGGATGGGAAGTGGAGCATCCAGAATATGAACTGGTCCTCATACTGGATCCCAGTGCACTCAAGGCAAAGATTTAGCCACTAGAGTTCATGTTGGGCCAGGGTGTTTTTTTTCATGTGGTATGAAAGAATTTTTTAAAATTCCGTTTTCAACTAAAATATGAATATCTTGGTTTTTTTTATTTTTTGTCTTTACCTCATGGGATGTGCAAAAAAAGGTCCTGTGCCAATCATTGTGGTTTCCTGATTCTCTTTCAGGTGATTGAAGGCTGGGATTAGTGATGCTTGGAAGGAGGTATGGGAGTGAGTACAGGATGTTTTAGGAGTGTAGCATTGCAAGCAGAGGCAGGAGTCAATGCAGACTCAGAGCAAGTTTAGTTCATTTGAAGAGTAGAGAGTTTACCCACTTAGGTGGAACAGACGGACTGTGAGAGAAAAACAGGTAGGTGATATGGGAAGACAGGCAATAAAGGTGCTATCTGATTTTGTAATAGGCCAGAAAAGGACTGGATTTTACTTGGGACAAAAAGTTGAATCGATAGGGTGATTTTAACTAGTTGTGATTATGTATCCATTTTCACAGATTAAAAACAGCACCTTCCTACATTTGAAATGAAATCCATAGAAGATTTCCTCTAATGTCAATCTATTAAGTAGGTTTAAACATAGCCAGAAATGTCTCATTAAAGGTGCTATATTGGCAAAGATTTGGACATCAAATTCTCTGTCAATCAGAAACGCTTCAATGGTGAATTAACAATGAATACTTGCCCAAGTATAAACATTGTTTTGGCCTCATTTGACCTAAACTTCATTTTCCCTCATGTGGATGCAATGATCAACCACAGGACTTCTGGTCTTCATTATTTCTTGCTCTTTCCTTCTTTCAATTTTTGTAGGGCAGTGATTGACACATATCTTCCTTAGAAGCAGCCAAGATATTAAAACCAAAAGCTGTTGCAATGAACAAATTACCAATGCAAATTTTACTTGCTTATATTTACATCAAATTCACAATTTCCAAAGTACTCTTGTCTCAACCTGAGTTGAAGTTTAAATTAACTCTATAAATCTTTAATTGTCCTGTAAAATGAGTTTAGGGTCCTGAACATGAAGCAGCATGCTTATTGCTCATGAACTTGTTTATGAATGCTGAGATTTTTGGGGGAAGGTTAGGAAGTATGAGTGATATTCAAATAATTTATAGAAAATGTGTGTTATTAAAAGTATGCATAGATTTCAAATTTTTCTTTGCAGCCAAATAGACTTATTTTCTATTTCAATTCACTGTGAACTTTTTGAAGTCCTTTCACATATCTATAAAATTTAACTTAAAATATTACCATATTTACTATATATACTGTAATATTACCAATATTACCATATTTATTTTCTAAGTATTATAATTAGTGTATTGAGCAAAGTAAGAAAGGACCAGAAGTTCCAAATGTTCAATGATAAGCTTAAAGCTGTCATTCTTTGTGTGCAATGTGGGGAAAAGGAGGAGGAGTTTGTGCTGTGCTACTCTGATGACTACTGAAATTTTTATTCTTTTCAATAAGAAAAGCTTTAACAATTAGGCTGTGTTGCAATGAAATGTTCGTTTGTCCAAAGTCCGATTCCTGGTCCATCAATACCTCTTTGTGGGAGGTACATCCCTAAAACATGCCTTTGTGTTGAGTGGAATGCAACCAGAGGCGTTTAGTGCAAGGAGTCTCAGTAAAGCAGGCTGAAATGAACAATGGTGCTTCAGAAAAGATAAGACTAATATGTATATGTATTATTTCAGTACCATGTACTATTCATTACCTGACTAGAAGAGTATCTAAAACAAAGAGGACTAGAACTTCACATTTTAGTATGGTCCTAGAGGAGCGTTAAAAGTTCAAAAGTATTTTATAGTCTCAGTGCTGTATGAAGAGCTTCTGAAAATTACTTTTTTCTTACACATTTTAAAAGAATTTCAGTTCAAAACTGTCTCATGACTTACTTAACTTGGGCTCTAATGACTTTAACTTATATTCTTCTGGAAATATTTTTATTTTATATTTTTCTGAGAAGTGTTTTCTTTGTTCACTTATGTTTGTAATACAGCTCAACATTAATTGGAATCTAGTCCTGTTACTTTCTTATTCTTGTACCACTTCATCTCCTTTTATTAACCTTGAACATTTAGGAAAAACCAACAGAGTACTGGATCTATATTATCACGACCTTAGTCATGGGGAGCTCAAATTTCCTACAAGACAGAGAAACCAATGATACTTTTAGAAGTATTCTACATAATTTAATAATGGTGGCAATCTAATTTAAAAAATCTCAAGGATTTGCATCATGTTGGGTTGACTTTGGTTCTTTAGATAATTGCAGATCATTCTAGATTCCACTGAGAGTGTAACATGGTGACATTTTACCAAAGAAGGTGTTTAAATGAGCAGAGTTGTGGGAATTGTGCTGTCTGAACTGGCTGGAAATGAGGCACAGGGAGGAGGGAGCAATGAACAGCAATGACATAGAGAAGGTTCACAACTCTACTGACTTAATTCTCTATACTTATATGGTGAGTTCATTAATCTATGAACATCTGATGAGTCTTTGATCCTATTTTACTGTCTTTCTCATCCTATAGCTTTGTTAGATAGTCTGATGGTATCTTGGATAATTGGGTCTAATTTCTTTTCTTTCATGGATAAGAAACACAATTATCTGTCCATTTCCTGTTTCATTGTTCCCAGAAAGAGATCTTACTTTTCTTGCCTAGGTAATTTCCAATCAACTTTTACCTCACTGCCACAAAGTAGCTCATTGAAAGTTATTCCCTCTAGAAATTTATCTGGTTTATACAAACTAAATTAAATGATCAATTTTTATTTTTATATAATTACATCCTAAATGAACATTTTTTTCTGCTTTTCTGTGGTATAAAACTGAAAATTATGTGTGTTTAAGATATATAACAGGATGTTTGGATATATGTTTACATTATAGATGATTACTATAGTTTGTTAATTAACATATTTAAAACTTCACACAATTACCTTCTTGTTTATATCGTGTGAATATTTAACATCTGCTCTTAACCTTATAGTTGCCATGCTGTACAACAGAATTCCAGAACTTATTGATCTTACAAATACAAATGTGTACCCTTTAACTGGTATCTTCCCAATTCATTCTCTTGACTATTATTCTATCCTAGAAATTTAGCTTTTCCAGATTTCACATATAAGTGAGATCCTAGGATATTTGTCTTTCATTGTTGGGCTTATTTCACTTGGCACCATGCTCTCTAGGTTAATCCATGATGCAACAAAGGCAGTATGTCCTGATTTAAAAACTGAGTGATCTCTCATCAAATGACTGCACTATACTTCTTTTTATCCATTTACCTTACAAGCATTTAGATTGTTTCCATATCATGGTTAACTTGAATACTGTTGCCATGAAATAAGAAGTGTAGATAACTCTTCAAGCCAGAGATTTCTGTCCTCAGTTCTACCCAGATGTAGATTTTCTGGATCAAATAGGAATCAATTTGGGGAATCTAATTTCCACAATGGCTATGCCTATTTACAGTCTCATCAGTAGTGTTCCAGTGTTTCCTTTGCTTTACAACTGCACATTTTTAGTAATAATCCCCCTAATAGATACGAAGATGAGGTCCTATCTCATTACTTTTTTTTTTTTTGCTTTTCACTGATGATTATTGATGTTGAACATTTACATACATACATATGTTTTCGTATATATATGCATATATATATACACTAAATATTTTAGTACAAAATACACAGTGATAGAGATGTAGAGAGACATTGAGAGAGATCTTCCATCTGCTGATTCACTCTGTGGTGCTACAACAACGGGGATTGGACTAGGTTGAAGGTACAACCTAAGGACTCTGAATCCCCCATGTTGGTGGCAGTGTGTCAATTATTTGAACCATCATTCACTGTCTCCCAGACTCATTATAAGGAAGCTGGAGCAGAGCAGAGTATCTGGGGCTTAAGCTGGTTTTCTGTGTCATCACGCCCACCCTTGAACACCTTTCCATATACTCTATGGGATTTTAAATTTTTTCCTCTGCAAAATATATCTTTAGGTTCTTTGCACATTGCAAAAATCATATTATTCTTATGTTTTGTTTTTTTGTTTTGTTTTTTTTCTACTGGCCAAGTCCTTACATACTTCAAAGTTGAATCCTTAACTAAAAGGTATGTGGTCTGCATTTCCCCTTTAGATCTAGGAATTTTGCAATTATGTTTAAATGTTCAATCAATTTTGAGTTAATTGTTTTGTGTGACTAATGTAACAAAAAGATCCATTCTCATTTGTGTGTGAATATCCATATGTCCCAACATTATTTAAAAAAACTTTTCAAAATGACTATATTACCCAAAGTAACTTACAAATTCAATACAAGGCAAATCAAAACTCCAGTGATACACTTGGCAGAACTTACAAAGTTATCATTAAGTTCATATGAAAATACAAAAGACCCCAAATAGCCAAAGCAATTCTCAAGAAAACTGGAGTTACCACAAGATTATATTTTAATAGACATTCATTCTGTATGACTACTGCAACCAAAATGCCATAATAGTGGCGTAAAAATAGACATGTGTACCTATGGGACAGAATAGAAATCTGTGAAATGAATTCACCTGTCTACAAGTAATCTTTGAAAAGTATAAAATGTTGAACCAGAGGTGGGTGTGGGTAATGATAAAACAAGTTAATGGCAGATTGAGAATCATTTAAGCCAGATGGTGAGTAACAAAGTCTCATACTACCATCCCTTCTAGCTTTATGAACTTGCAAATTTTATACTAAAAACTAAAATAAATATAATGAAAATGAAGTTAAAATTGAGAAAAAAAAGATCAGAAACTCTCAAACTGCTGGAAGAAAATATAGAGAAAACACTCCAAGACACTGGCCTAGGCAATATGGTATAAGACCCTAAAAACATGAGTAGTAAAATTTAAAAAAAGGCTAATGAGATTATATACAAATGAGAAGCATATGCATTGAAAAGGAACCAATAAAGTAAAGAGAAAAGTTAACATACTGAGAGAACATACCTGAAAACTATGTGTCCAAAAAATGAATTGGCAAACAGAATGCATAAGGAGTTCAAGAAAATTGAAAACAAAAGCAACTAATATGGTTAAGAAACTGAGAAAGGATATGAATAGACATTTATAAAAAGAAAAATGATAATGGCCAACAGAAAAATGATAGTGTTCATGATCACTAGCCCTCAGGGAAATGCAAATAAGAAACACACTGAGATATCACTTCAATTCAGTTAGAATGGTATTATTCAAAATCCAAAAACTAACAAGTGCTGGTGAGATTAAAAGAGATCTCTTATACACTGTTGGAATGGATGGCAATCAGTACAACCACTGTGAACAACAAAATGAAGATTCCTTAAAAAACAGATGATGAATCAAACAAATGACCTAGCTGTGCTAGTTCTTGGAATAGGTCCAAAGGATCACTCTATGAAAGAGATGCCTGCAGTCCTATGTTATCATAAACAGCTCAAAATAGCAAAGATACTTCTGAATGGATGACTGGATAATGAGAGTGTGCAAATACACAATGGGCAAGTTATTACCTACAAAAGGGAATATATCCCAGGCATTTGCAACAAAATGGATGAAATTGGAGATAACTCTTCCTAGTGGAATAAATCAGACATGGAAAGCCAAGATTGTTGCTTTGCTTTTTTTATCTGGGATATATATTTATAAAATGTATGGATACCATATTGTTTTATATAGATAGTTGTAAGCATTTTCTTCGTTGAATTATGCCCTCTACATAATACTGCATCCTTTTGTTTGTTTGCTTTTTAACTTCTTACCTCCTTTGTTTGCTTTTCTTTGTGATTTTATAGCCTCTTAAATTGATATATTTTTATATCTCTCTTATCTTTTGTGTATCTATTTTTAAGTTCTCATATTGTGGTTACCAAGAGGCTTATATAAATTATGAAAGTTGACATTAAGCTTGTAAGAACTTGATATGTGGTGAGGTAGGAGGCTAGTTCAGGGTCACTAGCTTGGAAGTCACTCCCCTACCACCTAGGTGTTCCTCCTGCCCACCTGTGACTCTCACCTATCACCTGAGAGGTGGCCATATTGCATTGTGGTGTAACCACTCCCCTCAGAAGCCCCTATAAAGGCTCATGCTAGAGAGGGACTCACTGTCTTGACCCTGTTCCTCCATCACTCTGGCTTTTCGACTCTTGGCCTCCCCAATGCCTGCTTGCTCTCTGGCTTTCCATGGACAGACTCTGAGGACAGGTATGCCCTGAACATGGCCTCTGTGTGTCTGTATTCCTCACCCTCTGTTCACTGCTTGGGTGAGACAATGAAGACAGCAATGCTAAGATGCTTTGTATTTCTAATTTGTGCACTATCAGGAGTTCCAGGAGAGGTGAAGCGTAGCAGTAGCGCTATGTGGGCAGGGAAGCCAGGCAAAGGTGAATGTCTGCAGCTTTGCAAGTGTGTCCAGGTTATTCATTTCATGTTTTTTAGGATAACATATTGTTGGGGTAGCTGGGACATAGGTATTCAGCTTAACGGATGGACTTCAGGATAATGACCATTTGTTCCTCTTGGGGTTACGATTGACTGGATTGCCAATATGGACTTGTGATTTGCTATTTCTAGTGGGCCCTGTTATTACCAAGCTTGGTTAATAAAGACTCCTTAATAAACCTTAGATATGTCTGGTGTGATCTTGCTCACACTCTGCAACAGATGTTAATTATATACCAAATTCTCTGCTTTTATGATACTATCTCCACATTTTATGTAATTGATATCATAATTTTAATCTTTTTATCAATAATTATTTCAATCTTTTATATCAATAATTATCAACTTAATTTTTAGTATTATTATCTTTAGTCAGCTCACATAGCAAGCATTTGCCTTTTCTTTCTTCATTTCTAAAATCAACTTTAGTGCATGAACTATTCCTAATTTGAGGTCTTTTTGTTTGTTTTTTTTTCTTGTCATACTTTTGATATAGCTCCTACAGTATTCTAGTCTGCAAAGAGACTGTGAAGAAATATGTTAATAACCTTATTGAAGATACTTTGTATGTAATAAAGCATCCTTTCTCTTACAATCTTTATAATTCTCTTTATCATTGGTTTTTGCCTGTTTCATAGAAATGTTTGTCCTGGAGAATTTCTTGGAATTAATTCTTATAGGAAACTGCTGAACTTCATTTACCAAGATAACCATATCTATTCTCATGTTTGTGTGAAAATTTTAGCCATAATTTCTTTAAAAATGTTTTCCCATCAGCTCTTTCTTTTTGTTTCTCATAATCCAAACTTAACTCTCTAGTAGCTCTTTTAATCATGTAAATTTTTAGAATTATTTTTCCTTCTTTCATTATTTTTTAAATAATGCCGTTTAAGTTCAGCGTTTTTTGGTTGATGAAGCCTGTCATCCATATTCTTGTTGCATTTTTAATTCTATCTATCTTCAGTTCTATAATTTACTTTTTCTATAATTTCTATCCTGTACTTGAATGTCTCATGGTGTTCAAGTTTTTCTGGTCTTTTTTGTGAATCTGATTTTCTTATGGCTATCCAGCAAGACTTCCTTGAGATAATTTTTTTTTTAGTTCTTTATGAGATAATTCCTACATCTTCATTTCATTGCATCGAGTTACCAGAAAATCGTGTTGTGTTTTTTTGATGACATTGTGTTTCCTGGTTTTTGAGATTCTTGTTGCCTTACTTTCATAGCTATATTTGATAGAGTAGTCACCTTGTCCAGAGTTTATAATCTGGTTTTGATGGAGAAAGACATTTATTTATTTATGGATGTTAGCAATCAGTAGGTGGAGTGTTATGGTTCTGGCTGTTGTATGGACAAAGTGGCATAATGTAACATGAACTCTGTCACCTGATATAAGCATCAGAAAGGATGCTTGGAGTTCTCAACAGTTAAGTCAGTGTATACCGAAGCAGTAAGGAAAGTAGAGATATTCAGTGCAGAAAGCTTCTTGGAGTCCTTTTCCTCATGGAGGGACATTGTAGACACTGATTCCTCTTGATGCTAAATCTGGTTTGCACTCACACTTCTTGTGGCAGCATCTTGTATATTTGATGCACGGCACCTGCATAGCAGCCATGGGATCTGTTTCCAGAGCATGATGCACTCTGGAATTCAGAAACAGTAGTGACACCAGGAACTGGGGTGCAGCAACATCTGCCACAGTCTTAATACTAGTATGCAAAACATGGGTGCTTGGGAAGCAGTTGCCAACCAGATTCTGGAGTCAGGCCCACATAGAAAAGTCAGAAGAACTGTGGGAATCAGATTCTATTTAGAATAGTCATGCTGTTGGTGTCTGGATGTGCCCTGTGCTATAACAGCGATGACTTCAGTGTCTAAGATGAGAGTGCATATAGTGCAGCTTCAAGCTTGGACCATTTGTGCAGTGTCTGTGGTTCCAGTGTCTAGGGCATATATGGAATTCAGAGTATAGTGGCCACAGGCCTTGTTGTGAAGTTGGCAGGATGGCAACAGCACCCTCTCTGGGGGTCAGTGGCAGCAACTATCAATACAAAAGCTGTCAGTGTCTTCTTTAGAGTGAGCCATTTGGATGGTGATATCCACAGCACACCTGATACAGACCTCAAATTTCCCATATTTTGTTCCTTTATGCTGTTGCAATTTCTTAACTGGATTCTCAAGATATTTTAGGATTATTTTCTTTTGAGGAGAGTATTTTTCTTTTAAGAGCTGATAAATTATTTCATAACAGAAAGAATTTTTTATTAACATTTGTGTCTATGGTGCCAGCCATAGTTCATGCTGCCTTGCATTCCACAGATGGTTATTGAACATGGATTCAAAGAACAAAGATCTTATTTTTTATTTCTATTTTTTGTCACTTCTGTGAAAAAGCCAGACATAATTCAGCTTAATTTATCTTCATTAATAATTTGATTATAGACATGACTACAATAAATGGTGCAAGCTTTATATTATGCTTAAATTTCCCAGATTCTTCCATGCCTAATTTTTCCTTTTTGTACTGTGATGTTAAAATAATCATGCATCATTTTAGTCTGATGTGTCTGTTAGAAGAGACGGCACTGAGAAATAATCATTTTCCACTTGTTAATGCCAATGAGAGTTTTTGACTAATTGTTCTCTAAGAATTTTCTGCTACAGTAGGAAACAAGAAGCAGGTTGTTCATTTAAAAGAGATATTCATACAACCATGGAATCTACCACCAGTAGAAAATATTTATGGAATCTTGAGGTACACTCTAGTTTCTTTGGTAGCTAAAACATTGATTATACATAAAAAATAATTCAAATTTAAAACCTTCATTTCCAAGGTTGAAAAAATGCTTAGCTTACTAACAATAATTTATAGGATAAAGTTAGACATCCATGCCATATATTTAGAATATTCTTGGACAAAACCCTTCAGTAAAGAAACAGAGGCAAAGGGAAATAGCCAAAGCCACTATGGGGTTATCTACCGACCTCATGGATCATATTCCTTTGTTTAAAGCTGCTAAGAAAGAGAAGATGAGAATTACAGAAAACTGAATGGTAGGCACACTAGTGCATTGCATTAAAACATTAAGAATCTTGATTTATGGAATAGTCCACTAGCTTTATATAGTGGAAATGAATGAAAATGAAATATTTTGGGTGGGGTGGAGTGGTTCATAAGGTTTAAATTACAGAAATATATACCAAAGAATTGGTTTAGGTGTTGCCTTAGTACTAACTTCATCATTCTCACTGACCTATAAGGTGCATATATTTATCTACATGTTACTTACATGGAAACTGATACCTAGGAAAGTGAAATAATTTGTTCAAAGTCAATAGTAAAGCACATTTGAGCCAAGACTTTTTTACCCCATTGCATAACTGAACTCTTGTTCATGTTGCTTTGTGGCATTGCTAATAAAATTGTTTTGAAATACAACACAAGCAACTCTTTTAAACTCTCAGCAGTGTTTTTTAACCTGATGATTTTGGACTGAGTTGTTAAGCAGGCAGCTAGTCACTTCCTTCCCGAGGAATCTGCCAATCCCTTTGTTGCAAATAAATATCTGTGACCATATTGTGATTGGGGTGGAGAACATCGGCATTGGCTCAGGTAGCAGCTTCTCCACCCATTTCCTCCCTCAGAGCTTCAGTGGGCTGCCCCACTGCTAGGGCATTCCAGCCTCAAAGTTACCGCTATCATGGAAAGAGCCAGCTGTATTAGGCCCCTTTCCAGACAGGGTTCTTTAAGAAAAAAAAAATTATGTAGACATTGTTTCTGCACTTCTCCAAGACTCTTGACACAGGATTCATACTCACATAGATAAAAACCCAACTCATCTCAATGGACTTATAACTCATATTGCCGCAACTATTTACTCATTACTTATTTTATCCTTTTCACAATAATAGTTAATTCTTTTTTGAAAAAGATGGACAATTAAGATATCAAGAGAAATCTCCAATTATTAAAAAATTTCTGTGATAAAATACCATGAGCACACTCTAAAATTTACTTGCTCACTACATTGTATGATAAAACATTTATTTCAAATTCTATGATTTTGTGCTATTATATTTGGGGAGTGTTTTCATGTAAGATATATTCAGAGAATCACAGAGTTACAGAATTTACAGGGCTTTTTTAAAGTTTTTTTTTTTTATTGGAAAGGCTAATTTATAGACAGAAGGAGAGACAGAGAGAAAATTCTCCCATTGGTTGATTCATTACCCAAGTGGCCACAAATGCTGGAGCTGAGCTGATCAAAAGCCAGGATTCAGGAGCTTCTTCTGCGTCTCCCACATGGGTGCTGGGGTCCCAAGGCTTTGGGCCATCTTCTACTACTTTACCAGACTACAATCAAGGAGCTGAATGGGAAATGGAGCAGCTGGGACACAGACTAGCATCTTTATGGAATCCTGGCAGATACAAGTCATGGATTTAACTACCAAGCTAGCACACCAAGCCCAGAACTTTTTAAACATTCTATTTCTGCTAGAATCTGGCGGGTAGGTGAATTGTCATAACCAGGAAATGTGGAAGTCCCCAAATTCCTTTGTCCTTCTATTGCATCATATTGGCTTGGAATTTTACAGTATCAAAAGTGAAATAGTGACAAAAGTTATTGCATAGTTTCCATTGCACTATTCACTTACCAGATGTTAGTAAAAAACTTCTGAAAATACACCTTTTTTAAACCAGTCACCAGCCATCTGTCACATGAACAGATTCCCTGATTGCTGCAACTTCAGTTCCTTGAATCCTATTGTTTCAATGATCTATAGCCCTTTTCAGCTTAAATTTGGTTATAGTTGGCTTTACTTGTTTCTTTGTATTGTAGTATATGTCTAGTTTCATCAAATTTTAATTGTAAACTCAGCGAGTGCATGGAAATTTCAGAGGTAGCTTTGAATGAACACAGTTTCTCTCTCTTTCTTAACTGTAATTCCAAAAAATAGCTGTATAGTGTGTTAGGTGTATAACATCTTGAGATAAGGAGGACTTGGCTGGAGCACCCTGGACTTCTTTCCAGTCACCATCGCCCCTGGAGAGTATGTTCTTCACTGCTCAAGTCCATTGTTCCTGTGGTATGAACCCTAGGGTAGGCTGTTTGATAGGGATCCTCACTGCAGGACAGAGTGACTGTACCTCAGAAGCCTCTGTCCCAGGTACCCTTGCAGAACTTCTGAGGCATACAATTTCATATTGAATTTCAGGCTTCTGTTGTCATATGCGACATGCATCTAAATAATATATCTGCTTCATGTGACTTATATTAAACATGTGTGTGTGTTTTATCTTACTAGACGCAAAGAAGCTACTGGCTACTGCATAGTGACCAGAAATACAAAATTCACCTCTAGTAATGCATATAAACTTTCCTTTAGTGATTTGGTGTCTGGTTTCTAGAAGAAAGAAATGCTAACTGGCATGGGATGATACCTCACTGTGGTTTTATTTGCGTTCCTTGATGGCTAGAGGTCCTAAGTGTTTTCTCATGTTCCTATTGCCCTTTTATATTTCACCCTTAAAGAAATATCTGTTTATGTTCATATGCTGGTCATCTTTTTCTCTTTTTGGTTTTTATATAATAAAAATTGAAAAGGTATGTTTCTCACCAGCTAAACACTATTGCTTTTAATTCTTCGCAAAGAAAAATATTTATATTTGAAATGTAAATTTACACAAAGGAGAAACAGAGTGTGATATCATCCATCCACTGGCTCACTCTCAAATGGCCACAATAACCAGAGTTGAGCTGATCTGAAACCAGAAGCCAGGAACTTCTTCTAGATCTCCCATGTAGATGCAAGGGTTCAAAGATTAACTCACTCTCTGCTTTCTTCCTGGACCATAAGCAAGGAGCTGAACTGTAAGTGGAGAAGCCAGGACATACCTATATAGGATGCAAGCCCATACATGCAGGATTAGACTACTACGCCACACACTAACCCAATGCTCGAATTCTTACATTAACTTCTGCACATGTCTCTAGGACGAAACACTTCCATTTTACAAGATGCAACTATATACAATTTCTAAAACTACACTGAAGGTTTGGAAATCAACAAAATCCTAATACCCAGTGCAAATATTTTGCTTGTTCCTTTAGAATTAATTTATTTATAGAGAACCAGGAAAAGAGAAAGAAAAGATAGAGAATAAGAATAGGTTCCATTTACTGGTTCTCTTCTCAAATCCCCATGACGCCAAGAGCTAACAACTCAACACTGGCCTCCCACATTGGTAGCAGAATCCATTTATCAGAGTCATCACAGATACCTTCCAGGGTCTGCATTTGCAGGAAACGGGTTATGCACTGGAATCAGAACTAACACCCAGGTACTCCGATATGGAAAACAGGGACCTCAGCCTTTAGGCTACATGCTCACTCCTTCTTTCACTCTCTTTTTGCATACTTGTAAGTATACAGAAAATCCAATCAATAATCATGTATTTTAATTTTCATCAGTATGCTTTTACTTGATTTGTATGTAAGTTGCTTAACTATCTTATGTAAACTATTTGCCATATTTTAGAATAAATCTTAACTGATAATCCCCAGAGGAAGGATTGCTGCATTTGAGGAAAAAAAAAATGAGTTTTCTTTAAAAAGCTTTATTTATAACAGATTATAATGTAATTTGAAATTAATTTTTTTCAAAAAGTATTAAATTAGTTAAAATTACTATCAGCAACATAAAATCTAAAGCAGAATTGCAAAAAAAAAAAAAAAAGAATAAGTATTTATGGGGTAATCTGTTTTCCTCCTGCTCTGGTAACTCCTTTTCATGTTTGTTCAACCATTTATTTTTCTTAATCCACTGGAATTGCTATATAGTAAAATATAGGGTACCATTGTTGTGATTTTTATTGCTATGGGTTTTTTGTTTGTTCATTTGTTTCTCGTTTAGTTTGGTCTTAGTTCCTTCTCCAGGCTGTGACAGTAAGCCAAGTGCTACTCTTTAAGAGAGCCTTGATTGGGAAGAAACTCAGATTTGGGTGTCAGTTCAGTGAGTCAGAAACAGAAAGTGAAATCAAAACACACGAAGAAAAGGAAATTTATAACTTACAGTTTTCAGAGAGATTAAGTATATGCAAGGGACATCAGAGGTGGCAGGGAGTTCATCAGAGGTGGGTGGGGAACGGAGGAGAGGATCAATAGGGCTATTTCTTTTAGGGTCCAGGGGAGGAATTTGTAAAACTTTCCCATTGAGGTTATAGGTTGGTTGGTCCAAAGAAAATACATGCAGTGGGGAAAGGTGGGGGAATTTCTTCCACGACATAAGTGTTGACCATTAAGTTTTCTCATGGTCAGAATTTGTGTTAGGACTTAGGTTAGTGAGATAAGGCAGAAGTAGGCTCCTTCTCAAACAACTTCTCTTTGAGGAAGAAAGTCTTGTTTTATTTTTTAAAGACTGATTTATTCTTATTTGAAAGGCAGCATTTTAAAAGACAGTAAAAGAGACAGAGACAGATATAGAGGTCTTGCCTCTGATGTTTCACTCCCCAAATGGCCATAATTACTGGAGCTGAGCTGACCCAACGCCAAGAGCTTCCTAAGGGTCGCCCACATGGGTGCACAAGCCAAAGGACTTGAGAAATCCTCTGCTGCCTTCCCAGACCTTTACCATGAAGCTAAAATGGAAATGAGGCAACTTGCTCATGCCCATATGGATGCCAGCACTGTAGGCAGAGGCATAGCTTGCCATGCCACCACATCAGCCCTAGAGATGAAGCTTTAACTAGGCCTGCAAGAAAATATGTCAAACAACTTGGGTTTGGCTTAAACATAGAAGCTAAGGCAGCAATTCAACTAAATAAATATGTGAAAACCATTACCTGCATAGTTTCTAAATAGAAATTGATTTCACATTCTGCAGTCTGGGAAGTACAGAATCACTATGTGAGCTATCTTGCACCTGATGAGATAGATCCCAGCTCTTGGATCACAGATTGCATCCTCTTAATCCACCCTCAGAGGGAGGAGGACCAAGACAACTCTCAGGAGTTCTCTTATCAAGCACTAATCCTGTTCATATCCCCACAGTTTAATTATCTCCCAACAGCTCCAACTTCTAATATCGCTTGATTGATAATTAGGCTTCAATCAAGAGGATAAGGGGTGCTCAGAAATGGGCCATAGCCTCCTTCACTTATACATCTCATAAATATGAGGTGAGGGTCAACTATCAGGCATTGGTAGTCACTGTTGAAAACAATAGAAATATCTATTAACTTCACACCACGGCCCCCAAAATATTTGTATTCCCGGTTATCAAAAAAGAAAACATGCCTGAGCTAGCAAAGAATTTACTGAAGATCACACCGTAACTGCAAAGGCCAGGTTTCAAGTTCAAATTGTAACACATCAAAATCTGGGCCTTTTTTAATCTACCTAACCATGAGTAATATTGGCCTAGAAGTTTAAACTATATTTCCCTATTAAGCAAGCAAAGTCAATGGTAATTTTATTTTGTTTTGTTAATATCATGAAGTTGAAACATTTTTGTTTACTGTTCTTTGACAATTATTTGCTTATGTGCTTTTGTCAGTTGTTAGTACTGCAACTTCAATATCTTCCATATTACACTGTAGAACATATAGATCAGGATACATATATAAATACTAATTTTTATGTTTGGATTTAAATGAATTTATAAACTTTTGTGTAGATGGTAGAATTTAGATTCATTTAACAGATTCATTTCACCATCATATCTGGTGACAATAACAGATGGAGACTATTAAAAATATGTGACAATCTTAAAAGGTGAGAGTTCCATTTGGTACTCAGCAACCTTGCATTGACTGTACTTCAACGTTTGTGATTCATGTAATGTGTCACAGGACTATTGGAGAATTCAAATTAATGATTACTTTTAACTTTTCATTTTAGAAGAGTACAAATATTACAGAGCTCCCACATATGGCACAATCAGCTTCACCTATGATTGACATCTTGTACTTTCATCACATTCCATAAACCACTCCAACTGTCACGTATAAGGAAGAACCTGCTAAATGTGTCTTTTTGCATTTGACTTATTTCCCTTAACATGATGTTCTATCCATTTTGCTGCAAATGACTATTTCATCTATTTTTTATGTCTGAATAACATGATGAAGCAAGAAAATCTTTGATACAGTGATTTCATATCTTTTGGATAAGCCCAGTAGTGGAATTGCTGGATTGTGTACAGAAGGTCTGATTCTAGATTCTTACAAAATTACACTCTTTTCCTTAATGGCTGTACTAATTCACATTCCCACCAAAATCATATAAACAGTACTTTAAAAGGTAACATATATTTTCATGAATGTTTCTTAGCCTTATCTAAAACCAGTAATCAAAAACCATAATTCCAGGGCCAATATCATGCTGTTAAGCATTAAACCACTGGCTGAGACACTGGTTGCCCGTATGAGAGCTTCTTCAATCCTGGCTAATCCACTTCCCATGCGGTTCCCTGCTAATGTGCCAAAGAGGACAATATAGGAAACCCAAGTGCTTTGGCCCTTGTACCTATGAGGCAAACCCAGATGAAGCTCCTGAATCCAGGTTGCTGGCTCTTACCTGCCCCAGTCAAGTCTTGGGTGTTGGGATCATTTGGGGAGTGAATCAGTGCATAAGAGATCGATCTCTATAATTGTTTTCTCCTCTTTATTTCTCTGTTTCTTCTCCTCTCCATTCTGCCTTTCAAATAAATGAATAGATGTTTTTTAAAAATATAAAAAACTATAATCTGCCAATATTTTGTTAATGCTTTGCTTTTATTATCAATGGGTGAATGTACAATTTCCCCAATAAAATTTATTATATGACTCTAAGCTTGTTTTATTGTTGTCATTCTGTTTTACCATTATAATTTAGTCAATAGATCTGTTCGCTTTTCCCAATGAGTCACGTTTCCTTTATACATTTATTAATATTCTTTGCAAGATCATTTTCACAACCATTCAGATTTCAGATTAATTTTCTGGAGATTGCTTAATGAATTGAAGCTTGTTAGCAAAATATGCCAGAAATTAGCTTTAGTTTAGTCCAGCATCAATATGTACAAATAATTACAACACATAGAAGGTTATTTTAATGAAAATAGCAATAGTTTCCATGATATAGATATAGGAATTTAAGGACTATCTTGCTCTATTATACTATGATTACAAGCTGCTATTAACTGAATATTTGCTAGGTGCTATATTCTGGCTTATACACTTTAGTTTTTATTTTTAAATTTAAATTACAGATGATGAAAGAAGGCAGAATAGGGTGAGAATGGTTAAAATGAATGGAAAAGGATTAGCTGCAAAGAAGCAGAAAGGACATGATCCCAAGAAATAGAGGAACACCTGGAGATCCATGATACACGAAAGCAGCAGAGACAGCAAAATGACGCTGCAGTGAACGTGTGCAGTGATTGTGCAGGTACAATCAGAACTCCACCACTAGCCAGGTGGAAAGGAGAGAACTTGGAAACTAAGTAGGTGAACCCAGTCATAGAACTTCAGATCCTGCTTATTTTTAAAGTCAGATCATGAGCAGAAGGAGAATGGTAGAGCCCTAATGGACAGATGTGGGATTATGGTGGATTTCAGGGCCCAAATTCTCAACAGTGCGCATTGGTTGTCGTTTTGACTTTCACGCCAAAAGCTTAGGGTTGGGAGAAACAACAAGCTGCACATGCACTAAGACAGGGGAGAACTCACCTCCAACTCAGCACGCTGCACCAGTCCTACCAGGAAACTAATACTGACTTTGCATCCCATAGGTTCCATCCAAAATAGGTCTGGGTTGCCCCAGACCTAATGGTGAGCAGGTTTTGACAAGCAGAGGAAAAAAAGTTGTGCAACAGGAACCTCTACTTTCAAATAAAAGGAGGACTCCCAATCAAACAATTACATCTTGAGAATAGGACACTAGACTTTTTACCATTATGGATACGAACAGTGCTCTGATATGCTGGAATAGCAGAATTTTGGACTTGCATCAGTTGTTGAAGGACTATACTATTGTAATAATACGGGAAAAAACATTGGAAGTGGAGAATGGGGAGTGGAAGGAAGAATCCCTGTGCCTATGGAACTGTATCATGAAAACAAATTTATATATATATACATATTTAAAAATTAAATTTTAACAAAGTTAGATTATATCTCTCTTTCATGAATATAATCGTTAAGGTTATTTTTGGAAGTTACAAAAACAACTCTAGTACTATCATATAGCATAAATGGGAAGTATACAAATTCAAATTAATTTCTGAACTTAATTGAGCCTAAACATGTTAATTTCAGAAGCAACCCAAAAATACAGCTGGACAGTTTTTATTATATAAAAGTTATTTATTATATAACTTATTTTGGTATTATATCAGTTAAACAATACTTAACATATTTTTTAATTTTGTCTCTGTGTCAG
This sequence comes from Ochotona curzoniae, assembly GCF_017591425.1. Taxonomy (NCBI): domain Eukaryota; kingdom Metazoa; phylum Chordata; class Mammalia; order Lagomorpha; family Ochotonidae; genus Ochotona; species Ochotona curzoniae. Next base: position 48,105,415 of record NW_024467119.1, read on the forward strand.
AGGATATGATTACAATACAGAACATAGAATTATAAAATTCACACTAATCAAAATCTCTGAGGCATTGGCGGTTCAGTGGTAGAATTCTCTCCTGCCACACTAATCAAAATCTTTATAGACATGATCATTTTATTACCAATGTCAAGATTCTTAAGTTCCCAGTTTACCACACTACTCATTCTGTAAGTTCTGTCTACCAATACCACCATCACAAATTTGTAGCTTTTAAAGTCAGCAAAAAAGAGACATTATCAAGAGTGAGAAATCCAACTAGTTAAGATATTTTGTTTCTATGATCATTTTGCCTTTCACTAACTGGGTAGATAAAATGGCACAGATAGAAATGGAATGAAATGCATGTGTCTGTTGAATGGCAGGGACAGACATACACCCTCAAAAACAAATCTAGCAAGTTTAACATTATGAATAATTTCATTTCCACACCTAGCTGTAATTGTTATTAGAAGAAAAGGGGAATTAAGGGAAAATGCACACTTTGTAAATGAGCAGCTTTTGATGTTTGTTGTCTGAGAGGATGTCCCATAACAGAATGTTGGAGAGGGATTGATGAAATGATAATGAGGAAAAGGTAACAATTTAGTTAATTTTCAATATTAATCATTCTGTTTTTAAGAAGGATTTATTTATATATTTATTTATTCATTCACTCAAAAGGAAACCAATGGAGAGAGAAAGAGAGAGAGATCCTAAGGAGCCAACTGAACTTCTACACCAAAGATTACCCTCAAAGTTCAAAATTGGAAGTACAGTTTCTGCTGAATGCATATTGTTTTTATATCATTATAAAGTCAAAAATGTGCAAGTGTATCATAAATCAGAATCCATTTACACACAGAAGATTGATTCAAAACATTTTAAAAAATTGTGAGTTTATGGAATCTTGTCTGTCCTATCAAGATTTATTCGTGGGCCTGGCAGCGTGGCCTAGCAGCTAAAGTCCTTGTCTTGAACGTGCCGGGATCCCATATGGGTGCTGGTTCTAATCCCGGCAACTCCACTTCCTATCCAGCTCCCTGATTGTGGCCTGGAAAGCAGTCAAAGATGGCCCAAAGCTTTAGGACCCTGTACCTGCATGGGGGACTCAGGAGAGGTTCCTCTTCCTGGCTTCCGATCGGCTCAGCACCAGCCATTGCGCTCACCTGGGGAGTGAATCATTGGACAGAAGATATTGCTCTCTGTCTCTCCTCCTCTCTGTATATCTGACTTTGTAATAAAAAATAAATAGATTATTTGCAAGGGGAAAATTCAGTTGCAGGGGGGTGTAGACCATAGGGGTGCGTGTCCCAGACTCTATGGAATTGTATGACAAATTTCAGAATTCAAAATTAAAATAAAAAAAGATTTAGTGGCATCTTCAGTTTCCAACTGATTAGTGAATGAATCACTGATTCTATGGGCTACACCTAGGGAGGACTGATTATCCCATATGTAATTTTTGTCAGAAGTACCCATCAGAAGGTATATTTGAGAACTGTCTAAAACATGAGAAATGCAGTGTCATCCAGACTCCAGCAAAAATTAAGGAAATATTAGAAAGCAACACCAACTGAAAAAAAAATGGAAATTTGTTGGAAGAGATGAAAATGTTTACCAATACTTTAATATGCACCATTGTACAGGGATTCTAACTATCCAATAGGGAAGTAACATGTTTAGATAAAAACATAAAGAAGATAAAGTTGTTATCATTAGCAAATACTGTGATCGAAAAATTTGGAAGATTTGTAACAATGTATATTTGTCTTTTTTTTCTCTTCTGGTAGTTGAGACCAAGGTAAGTTTATTATATAAACACTCAAATACGAATTAACCAGTAGATGAACGCTATTATTGACAAAAGCAGCAGAGATGTTTGCCTATATTCTACAGTACAACAGTAATACACAGCTCCTGAGTAATCAATTATTAAATGTAGTAAGTAAGTTATCTGAACATAGGACACACTTTTAAATTTGTAAGCAAAATACATTTGACACATGGTTTCTCTTCATTCTTCATGCTCTCTCAGTGGAATCTTGGTGACAATGTTCTTGAGCCACTTGCTTGTCCAGGTAAAGTAAGTAGAATGAAAGCCAGCAGTAATGTACCATAACGGGGTCTTAGTGTACTGTCTTTGCAAAAATTGCATTGAACTTAATCAAAAACTACTGAAATCATTTTTTATTCAAATTATTTCTATTTGACTAAGTTCATCTCATAACTCAACCATATTTGTGAGGTGTTGTTGTATTCCTTTATATTCTCAAAACCAGAAAAATAAACTTGTATATAACTCAAATTTCTGAGTACAAATTCTAGCTAGTTTGTTTTTGTTTGCTAAGAAATTGCTTCTGTTCTGCTATAGAGTTCTCCCTGTCATGTTATTACTGATATCCAAAGGGATTTTGATTCTAGAAATAATGATATAAACTTCAAAATGTCATGTTAGGAGAATTTACTTTCACTTATTGGAAAATAATACTTTCCCTCATTTTATTTTGTAGTTCTTACAATATTTGAAAATTTGTATTTCCACAAAAAAATGGTGATTGGTATAACCTTGCCTCGGAGGATTGAAATTCAGCATTTTCCATTATAACAGTATATTGAGAAATTGCCTCTTTTGGTCTGTTCTCACTAACAGTGCACAGAGAACTGATTATGTAGCAGATGACATATTGTCTCTTTGTGAATTGATTCATTTGACCCCATTTTTGGCCAGTTAAGAATTTTTAAAAAGCAAGTTGATTTTTAAACCTATGAAATAGAAGAGCCAATGATTTAATTCTTCTTATTAATGATATAATACCGTGTACTTGTATTAGACTTTTATCTGAATCTTCATGCTTCATTTGTTCGCTCTCAGGGAAATCTGCTGAATCGATAAGACTGAAAAATGCCCAGCATTGTGGAAGTCAATAATGCCCTTTGTTTAGGCTTGGAAGGAAGGAAACACAAACCAGGAATGCAGACACGGAGTCAAGATCTCATTTGAAGTATTCATTTGCCCAAAGAATATAATTAAGAGTTAAATAGCCAACTAGGAGGAAAATGTTGAGAGATTGTATAACTAAAAAGCTCTAAAAACTCAAGCATAGCCTGCATCAAAAGCTTTTCTCAGTTGAGAATCTGACTGTCTTTGCAGCTGAAACTGCCAACAGCAGCAAAGCCTTGATTCCCATTTTCATTTGTATGTTGGTCAGTAGAAGTCAATGTCTTATAATTTCATTTTTCTGAAAATAATTGTTCAATATAAACACATGAAATAGAAATTTACAATGCAGAAAACAAAATGAAAATAATTCGCTGCTGCTCTCTTGAATCCAAGAAAACTACGTTTTGCTGTGTTTGTTTTAATTTGCTGATGAGGGATAGGGCATATATCCATGAACAGGATAAGTAAACTTGTTAGAGTCAGAGTCAATTCAAGAGAAAGTGTGTGTTTGTGTGTAGCCTTTGCAGCATTGTCCTCTAATGAGTGAAAGAAAGCCCTGATAAATATCACTTTATTTGAAGTCTCATCTAGAAGCATCTTTGGGAATTTCTGCTAACCTCTGTGGCTAACTATCTTTGTGATTCTTCCCGAAGTCTCACTAGCTTCACTACTAGTCCCTAAGGACTTAATGATGTTCAAAATATTAAGATAAATCTTTACATCAACTGAAGGACTTGTACAATGTTAAGAGGTTTCTTATATCATCCAAGAAAAGTATATAGTCATAAATTAAAGTTTTGACAGTGTCCTTTGACTTCTCATATGATGAGCAACTAGTCACGTTTGTTGATATTTTCAATGTGCTACATTATGTTCTAATTACTAATTCTACAAAAGTAAGCAAAGCAGGCAGAATGTTCAAGATTTTAACTTTCAGCAATGTATACAAATTCTGGCTTCAATTAATTATTATGAGTTCAGTAATCCTTGAATATTTCTATTTTTATTATTCAAATATCTGATCAGAACATGAATCATTTATCATCAGCTCTAACTATTGTGGCTGCTTGGGGAGTGAATCAATGGATGGAAGACCTTCCTCTTTGTCTCTCCTCCTCTCTGTATATCTAACTCTCCAATAAAAATAAAATAAATCTTTAAAAAGTAAAAGGAAAGTGTCACTGAAAGAGTAACAAATTAGAATCACTATTAAAAGCTTCACATCAATTATCATAAACATGTTTAAGGAGCTGAAAATAAACACTGATAAAGAAACAAATTAAGCCACAGAAATGATTCAACTGAAACACGATATGAAGAAATAAATATAAAGAAGGCAATTAAACACAGAATTCCCAGAGCTGAAGAATACAAAGTGCCAGAATAAAAATCCCTTGCATTATTTCAATAGCAAATTTGAATATACAGATGGAAAAACATAAAAAAAAAACCTCAGAGTTGAAATGATTAAAATTTTCTAGTTCTAAAGAAAAATAAAATGGCAAGAAATCATAGATATTAAGACACCCATGGGACATCATCAAGCAAGTAAAAATAAACGCCGTAAAGCCGAAATAAATAAATAATTTGGTACAGCAATCGGCTTGATGTGGGGATACCAACATCCTATCTGGAGTGCCTGGGTTTATGTTCACTTTATTTCTAACCTATTTTCTTACTTATGTCTGTGAGGCAGCAATAATGGCATGAGTACATGATTTCTTGCCCTCCGATCAGAAATGGAAATTGAATTCTGAATTCCTCATTTGGCCTGACCTAGCCCCAGCTGTTGCAGATATTTGAAAAGTAATCCAGAAGAAGGAAGATTTTCTCTCTCTTTCTCTCCCTCTGTCTCTCTTTCTGGTGTGTCCCCATTTCAAACAAATAAGAGTGATGTACAGCAGAGAAAAAGGCAGAAAGGATATTAGAAGTAAAAGTCTCCAGAAAACAAGTGGATCTAGGTATTTAAGAAGCTCAACAAATTCTAAAAATATTAAATAGGAAGAAATTCACATGAAGATAAATTAATAACATAAAATTGGGAGAGCAAATAACATTTCTGAAAAGATTCTATCAGGTTATAAATTAAGCTGATAGTAAAGGCAACTTAATAGAAGTAAAGAAAATAACAGGACAGTATTGATTGGGAATACAAATGCAAAAATTATTTACAAAATAATAACAAACAATCCAGTAACTTGTTAAAAACATTACATAACAAATATAACATAGCTATCCCTAACCTGTCATTAGTTAATGCTGTAACTATCACAATAAGATATTACTTGACACCCAACTGGATAACTATTACATATATTTAAAGATTTGCTTATTTTAAGGCAGGCTTACATGCAAAGACACACATAGATATTCCACCTGCTGGTCAGTTCTGAAAATGTCTGAAATGGCCAGAGATGGACCAGAGCTGAACAGACTGAAGTCATGTGTACCTGGAGTTTCCTCCAATTATCTCCCTTGCTTGTTGAGGCACAAGCCCTGGGGCCGTCTTGCACTGCTTTCCCGGGCATATTTGCATGGAGCTTGATGAGAAATGGAGCAGCCAGGATTCAAACAGGCACCCAAATGGGTTGTAGATATCCTGGGTCTCCATTATTTTAAAAAATAAATTTAAAAAAGTGCTTGAGAAGATGTGGAGAAATTTGAACATTCACATATTATATCATAGAAAGGGCAGAAAACAGTTTGTGAATCATCAAATTTTCTCTCAATATTTTTTTTTAAGTTGGATGGTTTGTTGGTGTGTTGGTGAGTCATAGCTTTCAGAGGTAATGCCCTCTGCTCTCAGTCCTGCCAGGCAGGGCGATTCCTGTGGGACACTGTTGGAAATGAGGTCCATTGCCCTTTACTCTTCCAAGTCGCCCCGATGGGGCATTGTTGAGATCCGGAGTTTGTGGGCTGCTAGAATCAGCTATCAGGATCATTCGGTATGTTCTGTGAATACAAATCAGCCTGACTGACCGCCAGTGACCCTTGAGTGTGCTTTTTCTGAACACTGAATTTCCATATGAACCAGCAATTCTATTTCTACATAGAGGCCAAAAAGAAAACACACATATAAATAAATGTGCACAGCAGGATTGTTCACAACAGGTGAAAGGTAGAAACATATGCTTATCAACTGATTAATGGATAAACAACATGAAAAGGAAGGAGATACTTACATGGACAAATCTCAAAGATGTAATATACAAAGAATCCAGATACAAAAAGTCACATACTGTAAGATTTTTTTCTGTTTTCTATTGTTACTATTATTTCCCATGATATGGTTTTGCACGTATAAGTATTTCACCCTCCACCTCCCTCTCCTCCCTCTCCATTCTCACTCTACATACCATTTCCCCCCATTTTACTACAGTAATTTAGTGTTTCAGCAATGGTCTTAAGTCCAACATTCTGCTCTTTAAGCATATCATGGCATAGTAGGCATAAGCAATGATGAAAATCCAGTATTATACTATCAAGGTATATTTGACAATTTCATTGGAAATTCTAATTTTATTTAGGAGTAGAGATGCATAATGCACCATGTCTTCAATTCCCAGTATGCTCTCTCTCTCTATATATATATATGCATTTACATATGTATTTATTTGTTTTGTATATATATATGCATTTACATATGTATTTATTTGTTTTGTATTTTGCATGAATGTTGCCTTATATCAGAGAGAATATATGGTATTTGTCCTTTAGGGATTGGCTTATTTTGCTGAGCATAATAGTCTCCAGTAGGAACCAAAATACCTTGGAATAAATCCAAGCAAAGATGTGGAATACCCCTGTGATGAAATTCCAAAACATTGAAAAAAGAAATAGAAGACATTGAAAAATGGAGAAATTTACCATGGTCCTGAATGGAAGCATCAACTTCATCAAAATCCATATTAATAAAAGTAATATACAGATTCAATCTGATCCAATCAAAATCCCAACATTCTCTGTAATAGAGAACATGATACAAAAATTCATCTGGAAGCATAAGAGCCCATGAACAGCAGAGCTATCCTGAAGAATAAAATAAAGCTGGAGGAGTCAAAATTCTAGATCTCAAGACATACTTCAGGGAAGTGGTAAATAGAACAGTCTGGTACTGGTAAAGAAACAGAGATGAAGATTAATGGAACAAAATAGAAACCCCAGAAGTGAGCCCATATATGCACAGCCAACTAATTTTTGACCAGAGAATTTAAAATAACCGAGGGGAAAAGTTTGGCCTTTTCAACAAATGCTGTTGGGAAATGGGTTAGCAGCCTGTAGAAGTTAGAAACAAGATTCTAGTTATAGGGAACATCCAGAATAGGTAAACCTTTATTTGGAATGCAGATTGGCAGTTGCCAGGGTTTGGGAAAAGAAGAAAATAGAGTGACACCTTTATAAAGATGGGAGTTTTCAACATAAGAGGTGAGGGTCACTCAACACTGAAATGGACTTAATGATAAAGAAACAAAAATAATGGACTACAATTTTGTCTTATGGAACTAGATATACGGAAGTAGAGAAACAGCCAACAGCAGAGTAAATCGACAAAGTCACACAACTTTTGGAATAACCAAGAAAATTAAAATAAACATCATAGCTATTTAGTAGAGAACATGATAAAGAAAACTTTATGAGCACTAACATGATAATCCAGGTTGAAAGGAAAAGTATTTTTAAAACTATAATTTATGAAAACCTACAAAAAATAGAAAATAGAAATAGCTCACAATCATTTAAAGATATTTAATCTTTACATTAAAACCTTTCAAAAAAACAGCCCTAAACCCATACATCATCATTACTGAACTTTTTAAATCATTTGAGGAAATAATTTCTTGTGTAATCTTTTTTGGCAGAAAACAAAGGTAGAAACAAAACTTTTTGACTTATTTTATGAAGATGGCATAAATCCAATACTAAAATATAGCAGAAACTATAAGAAAGCCATCAACCAACTTAAACATACGTACAAATAGAGTCTGCAGCTTCACATCTGATTTCAACTAGCAAAAGTTTTAAGGAATGAGATAATGTGTTAGAAGATATTTATAATATGAACTATTTTTCATCACATGCTGTAAGAAGGAATGACACTTTGCTGGACTAGAGAAAAAACTTGAGGAGACAAACAAATTTCTATGTCAATCATACATAATTAACATTATGTTCGAGAGCAGCAGGAATCATGGCCACTGCTGCTAACAGAAACTACGAATACTTGGCTTCAACAAGCGCAATAACATGTAAACATAGAAACAAGATTCTAAGAAGGACAATGTCCCGAAAACTTAAAAGGTGTTCTTTCTGGTAGTGTGTATTAAAGATCAAAGTGTGGGATCACAAACTGAGCTTTTCATAATTAAGTTCAGGTGAGGCTGAGTGATTTATTGTAAAACAAAAATAAGAAGCAAAGGGACATAGAATCTCAGATCAATAAATCATAATAGCAGAGTTCAAAATGTGAAAAACAAATACATTTACTAAAGCCAGTACTACTTACTGTCTTGTCTGTGTCTTTTCTAGTAGATGAGTATTTATAAAACTCCATTAAAAACTTAAATTTTGAGACGAAACTTTCTGTAGGCAATTTTCCCAATGAAGTTGTAAAGCATTACATTTTCTTAACAGCATCTTATTAATTCTTATTACACATTTGAGTACGTTTGATGAGCAAAGTGGGAGTCAAATTAATGTTTACAGCACTTATGAATATTGTTAATATTGCTCCATTTAATAAGCACTTGGTTAAACCCCACTTCTTTAGAACCTGAAATAAATTCCTTCAGCGCACACTCCAATGGTCTTTATTGCCTCTATTTAGAAAACATGTTTGTAGAAATATTGCCAATATATTTCTAGTTCCTTCTTCACTAATAAACTGTCATAGCAAATTCTGTTGTGCTAAATTATCTAGGAACTGTTTCAATCCCAGGTGACAGATTGTCTTCATGGATGGCCAAGTAAGTGATCTCTAGAATATCCTAACCAACTTGCTATTGGCTAGAAAAATAAATTAATATCAGTATAATGGCTGATCAGATTAAACCCTTGAAAACATCAGCCTGAACAAATGTGGTAATTTTTCCAACAAGCCCATTCTACTGTGCTTATTAAAAAATCATAGTCAGTCAAAAGCATAACATAGCACAATATCCAGATGATAATGGAAGTCAACTGCTTTGTAACCAGTAGAGGAAATCATTGTCTGGTATTTTATTCACTTATCATTTTTGAAGATATATTTATTTATATTGAAACTCAGAATTACAGAGAGTGAAATATAGAGAGAAGGAGAGAGAGACAGAGACAGACAGACAGACACACACACACACACACACAGAAATCTTTCATTCACTGGTTCAATCTCCAGATAATAGCAACAGGCAGTGCTTGGCAAGGCTGAAGACAGGAGCAAGGAGCTAGGAGCCAGGAGTCAGGGGCTTCATCCAGGTCTCCCACCTGACAGCAGGGATGTAAATGCCTCAGGTTCTTCACCAGCGGTGTTCCCAGGCAGGGAGCAGGATCAAAAGTGGCGTGCCCAAGAGAAAAACTGGTGTGCTTATGGGATATTTGTGGCACATGTAATGGCTTTATTCACTAACCCTAACCCCTGTTTTTTTTTGCATCTTGCTTACATATTCAAAATCAGTAATTTAATATGCCAACATGTTATTTCATCTTTCTTCCTACCATGTGATTTATTGTCTATATAAATTACTTCCCAACACAACAGGCAGTTCACATAAAACCTCTTCAAATTTTATTTTTTAAGGTTTTATTTATTTATTTGAAAAGCAGGATGAGAGAAATTCAAAAAATAAAGAAAGAAACAGATATCATCCATCCACTGGTTGATTCCTCAAATTCTTCTCATACCCAATGAGAGGTCAGGCTGAAATCAGGAACTAGAAACTTCATCCAAGCCTCCCATGTTGGGACAAAGACTCAACTGAATGGGCCATCATGTTTGTAACCTAAATTTGTTAGCTGAAAATTGAATTAGAAGGATATTAACCCAGACTCAAAGTAGCACTAAAGTATGAAATGTAGGCAATTCAAGCAGCAGCTTAGCCCATTGGGCAACATTGCTCATCCTAAAATGCTTTTATTATATGTTATGTCCTTTTCTCTTTTTTTTTTCTGAGTTCATATAGAGACTCCTAAAATTAACATTTGCTTCCATCCAAAAATAATTCACCTTAAGTTGAAAGTGCCATAAGTTGACATGTGTATAACACACCTAGCCTACTGACTATCACTGTTTTGTGTAGCCTGCCTTCCTGGTGCTCAGAACATTAACATTAGTCCACAGCTGGGCAAAATGACTGGGCACAAAGCATACTGTATAATAATGTATTGAGTGTCTAGTGGGAGTTATTGAATCCCTGCTTCAGCACTGTGACAGTACAGTACCCTATAGAATATCAATCATTTACTTTTGTGGTGATGTAGTGATTGCGAGCCATGGTTCACTGATGCTGCCTGGCATATGGAAACAGCATAGTAACACATTTGGCTTGCTGGGGAAAAGATCAAAATTCAAAATTCAAAGCATGGCTCTCACTAAATTTGCATTGCTTTACATCACTGCAAAATCAAAAAACATACATTTAACTGCAGCCAAGTCTAATTTGCTCTATACACAGGCAATGGTTTCTATGCAACTCTGTATTAATGACCACTGCACATGCAAACCTGCATACTTGCAAACGAATGTCCTGTCCATTGTCATCCTAGTTACTCCTAAGAATTTTAATTGTTTGAGTCCTATTTCAGTTCATATCAGATATTTTAGTTACATATTCTGGTCAACAACCAGACCTTCCTATTTTTCTGAGTTATTTCTCTTCTCTGTAGCATCTTTCACTACAGCCAATTACTCGTTGCACTCTTCCACAAGCATCACTTCATTATGGTGCCTTCTGCAACTCTCCTATTAGCATCCTTACTATTACTTTATCTTCATCTACAGGGCAGCTTTTTCCTAATTAATTCTAGAACCAAAAAGGATAGAGTTTTAAGAAGGCCAACAAGTCAAGACCAGTGGGTCAATTTAGCTGCAGAATGATTTTGCCAATTCACAGGCTATGAAAGGTTTCAACATTTTTGGATGACTGAAAAATATCAAAGGAAAGTGACATGTAATGACACATGAAGACTAAATGAAACTGAAATTTCAGTGTCTATAAATTAAATTTTGTTGGAACACAGCAATGCTCTTTCATATATGTATTGTCTATGGTTGGTTTTGTATCAAACAACCAGAAATGATACGTTGCGACAGACACTGAACTGCTTGCAAATATCTGATAATATCTAGCAAATGTTTGCTGATTCCTGATCTGGAATATTATAAAACGAGAATTTTTCTCCATAGAGATTGATTTCTTTACAATACCATGGAACTATACTCTTGAGCATGTGCAGGAATTTTGATTCCTTTATCCACTGACCAGCACTTTCCTCACTGTATCAAATATAGCTTATTTACTTGAAGTATTTAGTTGGGGTTAGCATTGTGATGTAGTAAGTAAAGCTGCAGGTTACAAAGCTGGCATCCCATATGGGCACCTGTTGATCTCCTGGCTGCTCCACTCTAATCCAATTTCCCACAAACGGACTTGGAAAAGCATTGGTGAATGGCCCAAATCTGGGCTCCTGCCAACCATGTGGGAGACCCAGATGAAAATCCTAGTTTCATCCTGATCATTACAGCCAGTTGAGGCATGAACCAGAAGCTCTCTCTCTCTCTGTGTCTATGCTTTTCAAGTAAGTAAATCAACTTTTGAAATGCTACTTAACTTAAAATATTTAGTCAATGTTGTAGTTGAAAGGCAAGGGAAATTACACTCCTCCTGAGGAGCTGTAACACTGGTAAATCACAAAATAGACCAGTGTTGTGACACTGCAAGCTGAGATTCCGTCTGCTTCAGCATCCCATCTGGCTTTGGGTCAGCTCAGTTCCAACAGCTGTGGCTGTTAAGACAGTGAACCAGCGAATGGAAGATTCTCTCTCTCATTTTCTTTCTCTGTCTCTTCTTTGTGTAACTCTGCCTTTCAAATAAAAAATAGAATAAATCTTTAAAAAAAAAAAGACTACAGAAGAGACTGATGTTTATGTGTACTGGAACAGGAATTAGCATTCAATGAAAACGTAATTAGATGGAAAGCATTACTTATATCCTCACTAATCAAAGGGTTTTTAAAAAGGCAATGTTACTTGTGTTAGGGAAAAATGAGATTAATATTCAATATACTATACAGTGTTGAATTTTATACAGTTTCATATTTTCCATATATATATAGTCTTGGAAAACTATAAGAACTCTTGTCTGTGATGATTTTTCACCCTGCTTTAAAGAAAAGAAACAAGTTCTACCACTTAGGTGTCTTTCATATGGTCCACCTTGTCAGCATAAATAATTGTTTGATTAAAATCACAGCTGGCTTTTGTCCTTGGTTGAATGAACTGCATAATGAGCCTTGATTAGTAGTTATGACTCTAGAACTACCCAACAACCTTTTCATTTGTCTGTGTAACTCTTCTTATTCAGAAGGACATATATCTAAGGTGTGTTGGAAAAGATGCTTCATTTCTCACTAGGATAAGCTTTAGTACTTCATAGTAACAAAAAATGGCATGTTTTGGTATTTTTAAAAGAGATATTTATTTAATTTACTAGTCAAAACTACAGCAAAGGAAGGGAATGCAGATCTTCCATTTTCTGGTTCACGCCCTAAATGACTGTAATGGCCACTGCTGGGCCAGGTCAAAATCAAGAGTCAGGAGTTTAATCCAGGACTCCTGTGTGCAAGACAGGGAACCAAATATTTGGGCCATCTCCCCCTGCCTTTCCAAAGATATCATCAGGGAGCTGGATATGAAGTGGAACTGCCAGGACATGAACCAGCACCTGTATTGGCTGCCATCACAGGTAGTAGACTGGGCATGGTATGGTTTTAACGTGTGCCGCCAAACTCATGTTTCAGAAACTTGCACTCTGATGCAACAGCTTTGACATATGGGACTATGGGGAAGTGATTGGCTTATAAAGGCTTTACCCTCATGAATGGATTGATGCAGTTACCTGGGGAGTAAAGTCGTCATTATGAGAATGAGCTCTTAAAAAGAGATTTGGCAATCCTTTGCTCTCCAGCACACTAAGAAGTGGTAGTATGCATCTCTACCCTCAAAATAAAAGAACTCCCAAAGACATTTAAATACAGCCTAGTGACTGAAGACCTCACCTTGCATGTGCCAGGATCCCATATGGGGGACAATTAGTGTTTCATACAGCTTCCCTGCTTGTGTCCTTGAACGGCCCAAAGCCTTGGGACCCTGCATCCACATGGGAAACTGGAAAAGGCTCCTGGCTTCAGAACAGCTCAGTTCCAGCCACTGCAGCCATCTGGGGAATGAATCATCAGACAAAAGAATTTTCCCTCTGTAAATCTGACTTTCCAATTAAAAAAAAAAACTTTAAAAAAATGCATATACATATGTACAGTGACAATTCAATGTTACATTTTCTACCATTGCCATTACACACATGGCGTTACCTACAATGACATGGTACACTTAGAAAATGCTAAAACTGTAGCTGTGCCTAAAGGACACTATTATTGCAATAATATGGAGGAAGATGGTGAGAGGGAAAATTGGAGAGCTAGGAAAGGGAGGGAGAGGTGGTAATCTCTATATCTACAGAACCAAATCATGGAAAATAGTAACAATAATTTAAAAGAAAAGCTTAAAAATGAAACTTTGGGTGAACAATAAAAAAATAGAGATGTGGTGTTTTCTTCAGAGAAAGGATTATATGACCATGAATTGAAAGGCCTTCTACTTTTATCCCTTTTAGTGGTATGAACATATTTATTTATTCTCAGGGTTTTAAAATAAAAAAGCCAAGAATTTCCCGGGTGAAAGGTGAAAAGTGATGATACAAAATCTCTTAATTGCACAAATGTGCTAACCTTAAGAAAGAATTTTCTAGAACAAGGAGAGCCTACAAATCTATATTGAATTTGCTTCACATTGTTTTAATATTATAGAATATTTATATAAAATATAAAACCTACTGAAAGTCAGCAAAATTTTTAGGAAATGCTTTTGTATAGGAAATAGATAAAAATATTAGACAGGATACATTATTAAATTCCGAATGATTAGCCATGTATAGAAGTGAAAGAAATGTATAATAAAACATTATCATCCTCTTCTTACATCACGATGTTTCCAGCTTGTTCAAATAACATGAGAAAGAAACTGCAAAACAGAAATATCAGTTTTAAAATTCATATGATCAAGTATAAATGACAAAAAGCTTAATAGCTTTTGGGATGTGCATTTTTCTGTATTGTAAAGTATTTCAAAGTAGCTGGGTGATTTACATTATTCACAGAACTACAATCATTAAAACTTTAATTTGAGAGACAAAAAGAGAGAGAAAGTGAAAGGAGAGCAAAACTCTATGATGGTCCATTCCCTAAGTGACAACAATGCATGGATGGCGGGAATCTAGTGACTTTAGCCACCACGCTGCCTTCCAGGGTCCACATTGCCATGACATTGGAATTAGGAACTGGACATGGGTGTCAAATGGTACTCTGATGTGGATACCAGCCCATCCTGGGAAGTAGTATTTCTATTTATTTTTATTAAAAAGTCAGATATACAGAGAGGAGAGACAGAGAGGAAAATTTTCCATTCATTGATTCACTTCCCAAACAGCTGCAACAGCCGGAGCTGAGCTGATTTGAAACCAGGAACCAGGAGCTTCTTCTGGGTCTTCTACATGGGTGCAGGACTCTGAGGTTTTGGGTAGTCCTCGACTGCTTTCCCAGGCCACAAGCAGCGAGCTGGATGGGAAGTAGGACCACTAGGACATGAACTGTTGCCCGTATGAGATCCCAGCATGTGCAAGGCAAGAACTTTAGCCACTAGGCTACTGTGCAAGGCCCAAAGTAGGATATTTTTAAGGCACTGTAGTAACCTTGAAAAAGAATTACATAAGAAAGAAAGAAATTCAGGTATTGTAAATTTTTAGAAACAACTTTGTTGTTTTTTTTAACCTGTTTTGTAACGTTTGTTTTGATTTAGCAGTATTGATGCAAAGTAATTGAAACAAGCAGCTAATACCAAAGAAATAATACCAGGTAAGCTATTTGAGCTTGTCATTAATTCTTAATTGTCTTCTGATCCTTAAACTAGATACCTAAACTGAATAGACAACTATCAGCAAGAGATGCAAATTATTTGAATACTGTAAGTGCCCAAATGCACATAGGGTGCTAAATATTTTATTGTTTCCTTAAGTGTCACTAAAGAATTCTGCTTAACTTTCCTCACACTAGACATGTGTAGTGTCAAAATACTTGTCCTATTAAAATTAGCTAAAATTTATATCCTCAAGATAAGCACACTTTTCCTCAGTTTTTCTCAGGAAATTTTCCAGAAATTGCATTTTATGTATTTTCTTATGTATGCTAACACTGAAAGAAAAATATCATTATACCAATAGTTATCCATTTTATTCTATTTTAACATACATTTTACATTTAAAAGAAGCTGAACCATGGCACTATTGTTTAAGGATCCATCGTTCTCCCATCTTTGTGTATTTTGCCTGTGTTTATACTAAAATGTTCTCTCACAATCATTGCTTTGACAAGTTCTATTCCTTCTAACTAAAATTTACTCCATAATGATAGGAATGAACTTTTTCATGAGGCTTTGACACTAATGTGGCATGAGACTCATTCCACAGTATGCTGTATGTTTATATACAACCTTCTTTTTTAATGTAATGTCATCGTCTGCCTTTTCCAGCTCTAATAAGGTGTTATTTATGTTTTTTGGTAGGGGGTAGGTAAATTTTCTATACATGAATGAATGGTAGGAATGTTTCCTTGTTTTGCACTACAGTCTGGGTTGTAGAATAAGTGACATTAAATTTACATAAATTGTCCTGATAGAAAATATTATTAACATTTCAGAATCCACAACTACCCTAATAACCTGAAGAACCATCCGAAAATGAAACCAAACAGAAAAAATACAAAGAAGTGAATAAAGAAGTTAAGATCCAGATTTCTGCCTCTAATCTCGTCCTGTACAATCATTGCAGGTATTTAGGGAATGATTCAGCAGATGGAAGTTATTTTTTTTTTTTCTCTGTCTTTCTGGCTCCTTTTCAAACAATAGCAGCAGTTGCTACTACTGCTAATTGCAATACATATAGGACAGTGAGCACATATAAAAAATTGCTAGGTTATCAAACACTGATATGTTTTATTTAATCTTCTAATCAGAGAAGATGGTTAGAAAATACCACTATGGAAATTAGGAACTCTGAGGGGGGAAAAAGGTTAAAATTAAATCCTTATCGAAGAGGTAAGACAGGGGGTATTATACAACAATGATTACTACACCAGCCTGACTACAGAAGAACTTGGCGCTTTCAGCAGAAATGTTGGTAAGTGCAAAATTTTATGTTTCTACCTGAAGCAGAATGCAATAACAGCCAATATGAAGGTTTTCATTTTATTGGCCTTTTTTTGCACCCTCTCAGACCTAATGTTGGATGTAAAAAGTCCAGAAACTCCTGTATAACTTGAAAGATAGGAAATATAGAATCAATTTAGTTGTTGCGCTAACTATGGTTAAGGAGAAGAAAACTTTTATTTTGGAGGATGATGTCACCTTTTGACACTATTTCTAAAATTTATTAAAACATTTAGAGACTAGAGTGCTAGAATGTGACTTCATCTTCATTTGAACTTAATTCACAGTGCATCAGAATTTTGAATTCTAAGTTTCAAGCCCTATAATTCTTGATTCTGTTTGAGTGGTAGGATTAGAAACTTTAAGTTTGTTATAAGTAGTAACTACTGCTGCTTTGCCTGAAGCCATTTAAGCATACTCCGGAGAAAACCCATCCTTTATAGTAAGGGCTGTTTGTTTTCCATTTTACATTCAGTTGGAGACATCAGTCATACTTAGGCCAGTCTGGAGCTAACTATTGACCTGCCTGCATTGGCATGAGTATGTTCAGTGGCAGTAAATCTGCTGACAGGCTGTTTGTCTTACTCATCTGATCTGAGGAGACACTGAGTCAACAGAATAAAACTCCAATAGCTTCCCTACCGCAGAGCTCACGTCCTTCAGAATGATACCTTTGTCCTCTGGGGCTTATTCAACTGCTTTAGGAAAGCGATAGCCTGAACAGTAAAAATAGAACAGTGCCCAATCTGCAGAGGAGAAAGAAAAAGGGAGTTAGAATTAACATAAACCAATGCAGTACATTTTTAATCTTCTTTAATCTGGCCTACACTATTTCTTGGTAATTCGTGAAACATTAAAACCTATTATAACTCTTTCATTGTAACATTATTTTGATTATAATGTCTGACTCTCGGTGTGTCCTCATTCTCTCCCATAAATGCACAAAATTTAAACATTTTCATTACCTATTTCTAACACACAATAGGAAAGGAATGGGAAAAAATGGAACTCATCTGACAGAAAAATTTATCTTTTCCATCCAGTCATTGATAACTAATCCAAATTATCTCAAAGATAGAATCAAATCATCTGAATAAAGTATCTTACCTTGACCTTGCTCAGTCAAGTGTGCTGGCTTTCAGTTTATTCACGTAGCATCTACTGAGTGTGTTTAGAAGTTGCATCCAGAACAAGTGCCTTTTGGAACAGTGAGGGCTCAAATTTTTTGTTTTCCAATATCTCAACTTAATCTATGGGAAACTTAAATAACTTTATAAATGTACTAGCAGGAAATACTTAGTAAAGGGAATACTTTTAGAGTATGCTAGTAAAGGGCCCAGAAAAAATTGAAGGGTTTTTAGATTACAGAAAGCACATGAATGGCATGTGGGAAGTCATGTGAAGTTAATGACATCTGAAAAACAAAGTACCTGACTATAGATGATGCTTTTCAAGAAAAATGATTGGTAAGAAAAAATTTAAAAGAGCTTACATATTATAATGATGTGAGGTGTCCAGGGAGGTCTTTGATACAATGAGAAATTCATACGCTGTAAGAAAGAACCAATACAAAAAAGAAATCATATAGCAAAGCTTGCTTTGAAAAGGAACATGTTGGACTCATATTCCCGGTAGTTCTTTACCTAAACAAGAAAATGAGATGAGGTAGAAGGGGTACTTTACACCTGAGTATGAAGCAAAGTCATTGGCTATTAGAATCATGTCAACAGAGTAAGAGGAGCAGACAGAGCATCGTCTCTGTATTTGTGGGAGCTGCAAGATGGAGAACAGAAATGCGAAAAGCTGATAACTAGAATGCTTACTGTTGAATTGTGCTAAAGGACCACAGTCAGAGAGTATGCAATTTTAGTGCCAACAGTCACATGGCTGTAGCATCTTCTTTTGCAATACTTGGCATCAGGGCAAGATCTGAGACACGGGGAAGATTAATAATTTGGAATTCATACAGTCCACAGTGAAGAAAATGATGAGGTGAAGGATTTGGAAGAGTTACAGAGACAGGATGGAAGTTATAAACTTCAAAATGCCTAAAACATAGAGAAGATAGGCAACACTGGGCTTCAAGAGCAGGGCTAAATGCCTCAATTCAGTTATGAGAAAGGACATTGGGAAAAGATGAATGGGAAAAATAGAAGGCAAAGAGGCTTAATAAATAAGATGGTTGTTCAACATTGAAAGTTATGAATTGGCAAGTTTTCAGAGACTAAGTTCCAGTGTGTTACCTTAACTGTGTGCATTAAACCAAAATAAACATGAAATGATTGGATTTCAATATCATGATGCCTACATTTTGTGATATTAATAACTTGTTTACAGGAAAAAGTAATATATATGTATATAATACTACATATCAAATAAACATGGCAACATATTGGAAAATATTAAATCTGAAAACTAAAAAATAAATTTATTTTTAAAAGCTCAAAAAAAAATGTAGGATCAGAATCTGGGACATCTGGTTAAAAAAAAAGATGCACCATAAAACTCCTGTATCTGTAATAACCATCACTGTGTTTAGACAAATAATCTAAGGGTTTTTAATGATTTAATAATTTGTTTCACCACAAATTTTTTGGGTCAAGATAAATCAATGAGTTACTTTCCATTCATAATTCACCTCCATCCCTCTACAGTAAATTTAAATTCTTCTAGTTTAGGTAGTTCTCCTTACATGAAAACTTTATAATTGTGATCGCCAGCCTCTTTTCCTCCTTACCTAAAAAACGATTTTGCCAGTTTCACATTGAAGCTGAATTCTTTCTACTCAATATGACATAAAAAAAAGCAGAAAAAGATGCATTGATTCATATTCATAGTATTACATTCATTATACTTTGAAATCTAAGCCAAGAGAGTAAACTCTGCTTAAAGAAACCACTCTCTGTGTCACTATACATTTTTTGGTTATGAAGGATAAAGCACAGGTTTAATTTTAGCTTCACCAACTTTTTTCACCTTGAAAACTAGGCAATTTAAAATATAATTTAAAAGGAAAATCATACAACCAAGTGTGATTAGGTGGTTGAAATGAACTTCTACTTCACCTGCTTGTCTTCTACAAGAATAGAGAAAAAATTAAGAAAGAAGGTAAACATGAACTGCACTTCTAACTGCAAGTGAAGAAAACCTGGACTGTCAGAAAAACAGTAGAATATAGGAAGGTTAGAAGTTGACCAACTTGGATGCTGTAAGTTTCAAAGCGCAAATTTCTTTTGCATAAATATAGAAAAACATTGATCTAGAACTGACTATGGGAAACTAGGAGAACGTTGCAATCGTTTTAGGAATGTAGAGGGTAGAACAAAGAATAAGCTTGTTCTTGAAAGGACTACAGTGAAGTCAGGCATGTGGAGGTCAGCCAGGTTTCAGTAAAGGCATAAGGAGAAATATATAGAGAGGGTGTCACATGCTTCCATTTGGAATATTACATTATGCACCTAGGATGCCAAAGAGAATTGTTTTGACAGCTTCTGGTACCCTTTCAAGGTTAATCCTGAAGGGTAAGTAACACCAGAACACATTTTTTTTTCTGTCCCATGCATCCAGCTGGGTATCTGTATATTATACTTATACTACCAATAGGATGGGTCTTGTTGCCAGATCCTCAATTTCTAACACATTATCTAGCAAATAATGGTTGTTTAAAAAATGAGTTGTGCCTGGAAGGTAAGAAGGCAGTATGGGGTGCAGACAGATTTAAACTGATGGAGAACCATTAACTAGGGTGAAGCACAGAGGGCAGATTACAGGAAATAATAAAGGACAGCAGAGGGGTACTTGGAGACCCTTGACAATGGAAAGCAGTGGAGACAACTGAGCAGTGTTGCAGTGACCAGATAACCCAGTGGCAGTCAGCAAGTGATGATGTGAGCTAGACGACCAGCAGCAGCCAGGTAGGAAAGGGAATTCATGTGGAGCTAAAAGGTGAACATAGGCAAAGAACGGCCCATTCTGATGATTTGTTTGTTCCAACTACGAGCAGACAATGAACAACAGATGTCAAGGGTAGTGCAGTAACAGGGTGGATCTCAGAGCTTAAATCCCTACCAGTGCCACATCAAGTGCCATTTTGTGTAATGGAGCAAAGGCTGTGGGACTAGAGCGATGGCTGAGAGCAGGCTTGTTCCTGGCTCAGAACATTGTATTACTCCCACAGGGAAAGCAGTGCCAACTTTGCACCCCGAGGCTCCACTCACATTGGGTCCATGTGGCCTCCCCAACCTAACAGCCAGAAGACCCAGAACTTTACCAGTGCCACATCAGGTGCCATTTTGTGTAGTGTGGCAAAGAGTGTGGGACTTGAGGGACAGCAGTGAGCTGCACATGCACTAAGCTGGGAGCAAATTCACTTCAGGCTCAGTGCATTACATTGGCCCCTCAGAGAAGACAGTGCTGGTGTAGTAACTTGCAGGTTCCACCCAAAATAGATCCAGATGACCCTCAGATCTGATAGACAGCAGGTTTCAGCAAATCAGCACCACCAACAACCTAGTTATTTAAGACACCTGGTGTCTCCTTATTCTTGAACCAAAGTGGGAGAAAAGCTATACAGACAACGGTGTGGCAACACAATGTGTCATAGGAAGTGGTAACCAGGAGCTGGCAGTATGGAGAGACTCTGTGGTGGAAGGCTAGTACAATAGCACAGGCCTGAGACTTGCTAGAGAGAGTGGCACAAGTGGCTAAAATGAAGAACCATGTACTAAACTCAATCAATAAAATCAACCAGTAGACCTGAGGGTAACACAGTTTAGAAACCAGCCCGAAGGAGAAGAATCTGTAACCAGAATTGCAATGACCAAGAGCAAAAGAAGAGATAGTGGCAAAGTGAATATTACTGAAGAATCACCTGCAAAGGAGCAAAAAGCCTTTGCTAGCCTTAGAAATAACAGAGGAAGACATCAAGAAAATGGGATAAATAATTGAGAAAACTCATTATAGAGCTTTTATCAACAATGAACAGCACATACAGCAGTTCAAGGAATTTAAGGAATATGTCACACTGGAGATAACAACAATGAAACAAAATCAATCCAAATGACCGGAAATGAAAGATACAATACAGCAAATTAAAAATTCAGAAGAAAGATTCAACAACAGAATGAATGAGGCAGTGGAAAGACTCTCAGAATTGGAAGATATTTCTTGTCACAATGGAGAAAGTATCAAAAATCTGGAAGCAGAGCTGGGCCAAGAGGGAAAAAAAAAGCATATTCATGATTTAGAAGACACTATTAAAAAGAAAAAACAAAAGTTATGTGAGTTTTAGAAGGCGTAGAAAGAGAGCCTGGGATTAAAGCTATATTCAATGAAATAAACAAAACTCCCCGAATATGGAGAAAGAATTAGGAAACAAAGTACAGGAGGAGCACAGAATTCTTGACAGAGTTGACCAAAAGCGATCTTCAGCATGACTCATGATAAACAAGCTCTCTTCAGTCAAACGTAAGGAAAAGATCCTTAAAAATGCACATGAAAAAAAAAAAATCAACAGACATACAGATGAACCCCAGTCAGACTCACAGCTCACCTTTCAGATGCCAGTAGAGAATGGAATGGAGTGACATATTCCAGACTGAAACAGGAAAAGGTCATCCCAGAACAATGTACCAGCAAAACTTTCTTTTGTCTTTGAAAATGAAATAAAATATTTACCAGCAAAGAAAAGTTAAAAGAATTTGCCTCTTTGAAACCTGCCCTATGAACGATATTTAAAAATGTTCTATTGAACATACCTTCCTTAAGTCGGTTTCTTATTTGCTCATTTTTTTTCCTTTTAAAGAACAAATTATTGGTACAATGGTGAAACCAAAAAGCCCAACATGAAAAATTTTTCTCTATTTATAAAAGTTGTTTGAAATCTCTTTAGACAATTTAATTACTATGAACTGAGCACTATTTCTCATTGAAACTGCAAGCCATTGCCATACCTTGTGAAATGTTATCGTTTATTTTTATATTATAGTATAATGCATAGAATTTTCAATAAAAAAATTCCAGAGATGTGTCATTCAAAAAATATCTTATTTAGGTAGATTGCGAATGGTCAACCACTCTCACATGGTGCAGTTGTGTCTTTCCCTTGTTTTAATAGCTGTTTTCTGTTTCAGTGCTGGCAGAAATACCTGATTCAACAGAGGAAATCTGCTAAAAAAGAAAAAAAAAGTTTAAAACTAAAAATCAATGTCTCTAACAGAAAGGGCTAACAAATTCTATATTTGTACATAAGAATTTTGCAAATTGATAACTTCATGTATTTAGAAAAATTAAGACAAATTTAGTTATTTCAACATTGCATGCAATTTTTCATATTCATAGATTCCAAGGATTAGGACAAAGTTCATTAGTGGAGGTTGAGGGTGGCATCATTCCGCCTAACCCCTGTGTTATCTTTAAAACAAATTCATTTTGAACTATCAGTTACAAGGAAAGATGTGATTTCAGGACTCACCAATGGACTCAATGTTTGGGAAAATGATATAGTCTCTTGAAGGCTGCATTTCCTTATCTGGAAAATACGTATGATATCTGTTGCTAATTAATTAAAGAGGTAATTAATTTTGAATATATGAGTAGAATCAATGTAATCACAATGGTTTCTATAAGTTTTCGAAGGAGGCAGAAGGAAGTCAAAGAAAAGGATCTGATACTGGAAGGAAGTTTAGAGGGCTATGAGGTGAGGACTCACTGTAGCAGGCTGTACATATGGAGGAACAAAGAGTGCAGAACCCAAAGAGTGCAGATAACCTCTGATAGCTGGGAGGAAAGGAAAGCAAAGAGACACTCGCTTGGAGTTTCTAGAACAAAATGCAGCTCTGATAGCACCTTACTTCAGTTTTTACACCATGAGATTTGTGTCAGATGTTTCCCTGTTATTTATTTGTTTTGGGGGTCAGCATGGTGGCATAACAGATAAAGCCTACACCTGTGACACATGTGTTCTGTATTCTTATGTTAGCTGCTCTGCTTCTGTTCCAGCCCCCTGTGAATGGCCTGGAGAAAGCAACAGGGGATGGTCAAGGGCTTGGGCCATTGTAATCCATGTGGAAGTCCAGGGAAAATCTACTGACTCTTGGCTCCTGGCTTCAGCTTGCCCAGCACTAGCCATTGCGACCATCTGGGGCGTGAACAAGCAGATGGAAGATCTCTCTTATAATTTTGACCTTTAAAGAAATATCTTCAAAAAACTATTTTCATCTGCTAGGAGAGTATAGTCATGAAGAGAGAAAGAGAAGGACAGAGGGAAATGGAGACAGATCATTTGTTGATTTAGGTAGAGAAAGAAATCTTAACTGCTGATTCTTAACCCAAATGCTATAACATCCAGCTCTGAGTCAGACTGAAGCTAGGAACCTTGCTCTTCTGTGTGGAAGGTGGATACTTGGGTTACCATCTACTACTCCCCAAGATGCCTTAGCATGAAGCTGGATTGGAAGTGCAGTAGACAGGACTGGAACCAGACCTTTTATTTGGATGGTCTTATCCCAAGCTACAGCTCACCCCATGGTTCCACAATGTCTGCCCCACTATCAGGCTTTTCACCATCAGGACTATGAGACAATAAATCGGTGTGATTTCAAATTGGAAAATGTGTCACAGCAGTAATGAGAAATTAGTACAGTCCTAAAATTTTGAAATCGATCTTTTAAAATCAGCAAAGCTAGCAGTCTCGGTGAGAGCTTCATTCAAAAGTTACATTTATAGATTAAAATGTATGGTACTATATTCAAATGATCAACACACAGAACATGCTTTTAAATATTTTTCCTAGAAAATTTGCTTCATGTATTTTTAAATCATTCATTTACTTATTTTAACACCATCTACAAAAACTTCATAACTTATACAAAATGTTTAAATTTTAATCAAATATGAATAGACTGAAATCACACTTTTGGACTTTCTAAAGACAGAAAAATTTAAATTCAACATATCAATCACTGGGTTGCAAATAAACAAATAGATCCAAACTAATGTCAGTTTGACTTTAGTCTTGGTGATTTAACATTAAATATTATGATTAAAGTCATAATTGTTGTAATTTGTATCTGGTTGTTTCTAACTTAAAGATATGAATTTTCAAACACTGGAGTGATTGTCATTTATAAAATGATGTTAAATTTATATCTCCAAGTAAGGAAATATTAAGCAGGACTGACAAAACAGACTACAGGAACAGAACTTTCAACTTAATTTCAGTGCTGAATAATGAGGCATGCTTCTAGGAGAAAAGCATGCTATG
Organism: Ochotona curzoniae; assembly: GCF_017591425.1. NCBI lineage: Eukaryota > Metazoa > Chordata > Mammalia > Lagomorpha > Ochotonidae > Ochotona > Ochotona curzoniae. The sequence continues at coordinate 48,130,123 of NW_024467119.1, forward strand.
TAAATCTAATTGGTCCAGAATCTGTGGAGTGAAGTTTGGATGCACTAGTGAAAAGCGTGAAGGAAAAGTATCTCGTTTTTTTCTAATGTTTATTGCCCTAGTAGAATACCATAGACTTGGTAGTTTATAATTTGTTGAAGTTAATTTTTCACAGTTCTGGAACTCCAAGATAAAGAGGTTGACATTTGATGAGGACCTTCATACGGCACCATGTGAGTCAAACAAAGTAAAAGATTGGAATTGCAGCCTCATATCCTTTTGTAGTGAGCATTAATTCATTTGTGAGAGTTAACTGTCAGGTCTGAAACAAGTCCTAGAAGGCCCCACCTCCCCACACTATTTCGTTTGATGACTAACATTCCAACATATGAACTTTGTGTAACATCTTCAAATCACAAATGGGCCTCTAACTTGGTCAGAAGAAAGGAAATGGAAATACTAAACAAGTTGTAGAATTACATTGAACTAAGGCTTAACAGGGACAAAAGCACCAAGTTATAAGCAAAAACACCAAGTGAGTATTGCCAAATAAAATAACCACATGACAATACACTTGAAAAGAACCAAAAGCAATTATTTTTAGTGAAACCTCTGTTATAAAGATACTTGAATTATATTCAATATTTTCACTTTTATCACTTACTAGCAGTACATTCACACATAAGGTGAAAATGTACAGATTAGTGATAATTGTATACAACAAGACTATTGTCAAATTGCTATGTTTTTCATATGTCTTAAAGTTGCCACAAGGACATGTAAAATATCTTTGTTTACATGAATCTGGTGCTCTGGTTCAGAAAATGTGGAACAAGGCTATTTATCTGTTAATAAGCATTACACATGTGGACTGAGACGTCGTTTACTTTGTCAAGTTCACAAAGTTAATTAAATAGCAGCCACAAACATTGCTCTGGAGTGGATTTCTCTCGGGCGGAGACCTGAGTGAAGTGACGAATATCTAGGGGAAGAAAATCATGGGGAGCAGCTGTATTTCGAGAGGAGGCTTAAAATAACAGCAAGGAGCTCAACATTCCTGTGGCAGAGTGACGGAGGGGAGGCCAATGGGGTCTCATTGGTTCCATTCACGACTTTGGCATTTACTCCAGCTGAAATGACAAAATGGCACCAATGAATTCTTAGCATTGAAATAATATGAATGAATTATTTTTGGCAGGCACCTTTGTTGCTTTCTTGACAGTAAGCTACAGGATCTAATGTGGGCAGGGGTGAATGTAGAAGGCAGGCAATAGCTGTGACAGCTATTGCAATAACATAGTAATGAAATGTGTGATACATCATGATCTTGGTATGTGTTCAGCAGGGAGGGGTGGATGAAAGGAAGTGTTAGAATCATGGAAATACCTTGATTCTAGAGTCAATGGAATTTGTAGCAGAAGTGAGATGAAAAGGATCCAAAAGAATCAAAGATGATTTTCAGCCTTCTGGCCTATGCAGTCAACTGTATGAAGTCATAAATGTTGATGGGCAAAAACTGCAGCTTTCTGGGAAAAAATTTGGGAGGTAAGTGGTCATAATAAGTTTAAGATGCCTATTTAACAATCATATGCAATGTGATGCAGGCAGGTGATCTAAAATTCAAACATAGCTTTAGGGTAGAAATATTAATTGAAAAGCAATCAAAACATATTTAAAAAATGGCATTTTGAACCAAGAGATTGTAGACGATCATCAAGGGATGAGAATATAAGAAAAGAGAATATAAGAAAAACAGGTTTACAACATTAAAATATTTAAAGGAAAAAAATCATTAAAGGACCGAAAAGAATAAACCAAGTTAATGTGGTGTCCTGAACTCCAAGGAAAGCTGTGTTAGAAGTAGAACACAAAGAAAATTAACTGTGAAGGGCTGGGCACAGTAGCCTAGTGCCTAAAGTCCTCACCTTGAATGTGCTGGGATCCCATATGGCACCAGTTCTAATCCCGACAGCCCCACTTCCCATCCAGCTCCTTGCTTGTGGCCTGGGAAAGCAGTTGAGGATGGCCCAAAGCCTTGGGACCCTGAACCCATGTGGGAGACACAGAGAAAGTTCCTGGCTCCTGGTTTCAGATCGGCATTTTGGTCACCTGGGGAGTAAATCATCAGACACAAGATTTTCCTCTCTGCCTCTCCTCCTCTCTGTCTGACTTTGCAATGAAAATAAAATAAATCTTTGAAAAAAAAAAAAAAGAAAACTGTGGAAACTTGCTGCTGACAGATCAAAAAAATTAAGCACCTAGAAATGATATGATTTAACAGTGTAGATGTTATTGCAACCCTGATAACAACTGCTTGATAAAAATTTCTCCGATAAAGTGGAGGAAACAAAATTGAAGTGACTGAAGAGAGTATAAAAAAAGAACATTGGAGAGCCAAGAGGTGTGGTGAACACTTCAAGAGGTTGTGCTCCAGTTATTAGGAGAGATAAAAGTGCGGGAGTTGGAGAATGGAGCGCACACACATACACAAAGCGGGAAAAACAACATATTTGCAGATTGATGATGTGATACATCTGAAAAGGGGGAAAAAAATTCAGTGATCCATCAGATTGTGGAATTAAACTACAAAGCCAAAGAAGACTGAAGCACCCCCAAATATCTTCAGGGCACAGAACCTAGAGATGCTGACCTGATTGTAGAGACACATTCCTTTCCCAGCAAACATTGAAGCCTGACCAGAAGCCAAACTCTGCATCCTGTTTTTAATGTACTCAGGATCATAGTTTATTTGTCTTTCCATTAAAGAAGTATATTCCTATCCTGTGGATGTCCTCAGAATTTTCTTTACTGGGGTGATTCCTTTGTTATCGCCTTTCCTTCTCCTTTGCACACACTGCTTAGGCAATTCTGTATTTACAAGACAATCTGGTGCTCGGGTAGAACCAATCTAAATTCTTCCCCACTTAAGTCTTAGCCTTTAAATCCATCTTGAAAACTCGAAGACTTTGTAGCAAAATCCAACACTGATTCAGTTGAGTTTTCTCAGCTCTAAACAAGACCAAGTATGATCTTTGTTTCTCAATTGATTTGTCCCTCCATTTCTTTTCAGGGTCCACAAGAGAAAAAGATCAGTGCTGGAGCAGTGACTTTGAGTGGGACCTCACATCGTCTTTTTCCTAGAAACTAGAAGGACAAAGGATTCAGTAACAGACACAGGAAGACATGTGGATGAGGCGGTTGGGATTGTGAAGTGTTTTATTCTGACTTCTGTGTTTATAGTAAAAGGAAGTTTTTATTAATTGAGAATAAAACAAAAGTGTCAGGTTGAGGAAAATTGAGATGGAAAGAAGAATTAGTTAACCTAATTCTCCACTTACCTGATGATTGCAGTGCCCTTTGAACAGCAAAGGGGATTCATCTGTCAGGATGTTATCTTAATATTATCTGTACACTCAATTGATAGTGTAGAAAAAGAACCTAGAGCCTCTTAACAGCAGAGAAAAAGAAACCTTAGTTCCTTGACCTTCTAACACAGGGCATGCATCAGCACAAGTTTTTCTGGAGAGTGTGGTTACCCCATTAAGATGCTAATTAAATGCTTGTCAAGAGAGAATGATTTGTCCTTCCTCTTATCTATTTTTCCCTGCTTTTGAAATCCAGTCTCTGGCTGTAGAATTTTAATTCCTAACAAAAATATTCCTGTGAAAATCTCTGGCATTTACAAATAGTGCTTAAAATTCTCAGTAGAAATCTTTCCTCTAAGTACCCTTGTGTTGTAAAGCTTAGAATGAATCGGCCATGAGGAGGATTAATTTCAAAACAACATATAGTAATGGTATAAATGTTGGTGTGAAGACTTCAAAACTCATTGAATAGTTGAGAGACAGTACATAGATACTAGAGATTTTGTTGGGTTGCTTATTTTCCAGTATGTAGAGAGTATTGGCACAAGTTACACAGGAGCTGAATGCACATTACTGTATGACAACCTGGAGAGATTTCCCAGGCCAGCAGGAGCCATAGCAAGCTATGGAAGATGCTGTATTCAGGTAAAACCAGTAGCCTGCCTTTGGGAATCTACTACCTCTGGAATGTATTGTGTGTGGGTTACTAATATTGATAGGGATGTGGGCAGGCAACTAGTTTGAAAGCCACATTTCCACTGCCTATGTAATCCTTTGTGTGAGTGATTCACTTACCTATCATTACCTGAGACATGAAGGGGGTAATGTCACAGAACCATGACCCTTTCAAGCCCCTTAAAGCCCTATACTGAGGTGAGGTTTGACTTCAGCTCTCTCACTGTCTTCTTTCCCTACATCTCTCTGACCCTTTCCCTCTCTGGCCCACTCTCCCTGAACATGGCCCACATGTGTCTGTATTCTTCCCTTTCTGAAAACCTTAACATTTTCTTAAGCCATCTCAGTGTCTGTGCAAAACCTAGGAACTAAGCATTAGGCTGTAATCTAGACCACAACAATAACTGAGCACAAACTGGGTATTAATGTGCTGCAGGGCTTGTGCCTGACAACTACTGTGGGCAAGTTCTACCTGAGAGTGCATGTGGTTAAAGTTACTGAGAGGGCATGCTGCCCACCCATTATAGTTGCCTATGTCTGGACAGGTGACAAAAAGTAAGACGTATAAGCTGCTGGAGGGTCATGAAGAAATTACTTAAGCATCCAGGAACTTGAGAATGCGGGCATCGTTAGAACCATATATGGTCCCTTTAATTCACCAGCATGGCTTATAAAACTGTCAAATCAATCACTGAGAGTTTAATAATAATGTTGTCCTGCTATACATGAGCAGTTCTTTTGGTGAGTAGTACCATGGATTGCCTCAGCGATGATCTTACAACTTATTACATTTCAGATCTAGGTAATGCTATCTTTGTTGATTTATCTTCTGAGAGTTGAGACCAAATTGCTGCAGTTCTTCCACAAGGCTATCTACATAGCTCCATCTTGTGTCATGATTTGGTAGCACTGAATTTGGTGCAGTGGTATGTGCCTTTGACAGTGGTAATGTTACGTTATATAGATGATGTGTTTAGCTAGTAGCTCTCTTGTAGATTTGGAAGCAGCTATACTCACCCTGCTGAGTCCTCTATAGTCTTGTGGCTGGGAGGTCAATGAACACAAAATGCTAGGACAAGCACTTTTGCCTAAATTCTTGGGAGTTGTTTGGTCAAGTAAGACAAAGGTCATCCCTAAGGCAGATAGCTAAAATCGAGACCTTGAAGGGATGCAGTAGTGGAAGCATGCTGTCAATCAAGCTTCCTGGCTATTGTGACAATGGGCAGGCCTGATGCGGATGCTTTTTCTACTGTGTAATTTCTTGGCTGCCTCCTACTATTGTCCATAAACTTAAACAAGTAAAGATTTTGCATACTCATCTGTTTCCATAACATGAGTATGCACCTGTCTGTGATGTGAGAATAAAGAGGCATGAATCTATAGAAAGTTACACTGTTGTTCTTTGATCTGATTCTGAGCTCTTGGGTGATTGTCACTTATTAATCTTCTAAATCATACCTCAAGATAGTTGATGGGATTAAATTTAAATGTCTCACCTTTCTTCACAAGAAAGCTTTCTTCTTTCAAAGTCATTAATACCATTTATTAACCCCAAAATGTATTCATGAATTATCATTTCTTAAAATGCTGAATATGGGGACCCAGCAGTAGCCTAGCAGCTGAAGTCCTCACCTTGCACTCGTCAGGATCCCATATGGGCGCCAGTTCTAATCCTGGCAGCCCCGTTTCCCATTCATCTCCCTGCCTGTGGCCTGAGAAAGCAGTCAAGGGCTGCCCAAAGCCTTGGGACCCTGCACTCGAATGGGAGACCTGGAAGAGGATGTGGGCTCCTGGCCTTGGATTGGCACAGTTCCAGCCATTGCAACCACTTGTGGAGTGAAACATCAGATGGAAGATCTTCCTCTCTGTCTCTCCTCACTGCATATCTGACTTTCCAATAAAAATAAAATAAATCTGTTTTTAAATGCTGCATATGAATACTGTACCCCATATAATAAAACTATAGTTTTACTACAACTTGCTAGAGAAAATTTCATTGAGGAACTGTGATTCTCATATCCAATTCCAAGAAAGGACAGAAGTTCAACATTCAAAGTTTTCCAGAGGTGGATCCTAACATACTAAAACAAAACTTATATTTAGAACTAAAACACAGAACAAAATTATCGGAAGATGGACTACCACAGTCCTAGAGAGAGAATCTGTAATGTCTTTTTGACCAAGAAAATTATTCAGGAAATTCCTGATAATTTATGGCTGTTCCAAAGCCAATGTAGGTAACACTCCTACTTTGGAAATAAAAGTCTTTAGTCAGCAGAATGTGTGGGACTTCAGGACAGCTGGATAACCCCTGTGTAAGGGCAGCAGTGGTCACTTCACGAAACACTGGAGGTTCACATCACAGGCTGTGAAAAGCATTGATAAGAGAAACATCTTTCTCATGCAAGAAAATGTTTATATCTTAATTTGTGCTAGCTGCTTGTAGGGTTTCTGGCTTATATGAAAAATGACTTGTGCAGTGTAGTAAAATGAAAATTGTGCTAGATCAATTGAGTACCCATTGCTCCTGACTCCTATTTGGAATCTGGTCATCTGACTCATGCTATTTTCTTTTTTCTTCATGAAAGGATCAAAGTAATGGCATTTTTATTATGAATTATTATTTGAATCTTTGTTCTAGAAAGTATTCCATACTTTTAGTTGCTATTGGTTAATATGACTCTGATGTTGCCTGTTTCAGTTTGAGGGGTTTTTTTTATGGATTCTATTTTTAAATGATATATTCTCAACCAGTTTCTTATTTGATGTTTTCTAAAATTATTTTCAAGAAAGCTTAATCTTAAATGTCTTCACCATGATACAAATCTTTGTTAATGACTGGATCAATCAAGGTGAAATAAAAAATCATAGTATTTATTGATTGTCAGCTGTTTATTGGACAAAGCAAAAAAGGTATGTCAAAAAGTTCACGGAGTAAAGGAATTCAGCGCAAATATTTGGTGTGGAGGGATGTAAAATCCACAGACAGTCTTGTCATCACATGGGTTTTCTGTGAACTTGTTGAAGACCCCTTGCACTTCATATAACTTAGATGACTCCATGTAGAATGATCTACTCTGAGAAATGCCTTTAGCAACTACAGAGGCAGCAGGAGTGTACGCATATCATCGGACTCCCCTACAGCCTTCCTTCCATGCCCTGTTGCTTTTTACACAGCTCAGACAGAGCAGATGTCCTGCGAAGATTATGTGTATATATTTCTCACAGTCATGGTCACTAGACATTCATAGAATTAGTTTATGATTCTTTGTTCTCCTACTGATTGAGGGTAATCCTAAGAATAATTTAAATACTCTCCAAATGAGGTTATCTGGCATCTAACACAGTACATTCTTTAGACACCCACAGTGAATAGCATTCATAACTTTGTCTAAATAAATGGTGAGATTTGTAAAACAGAGACTAGTAACCACAGTGTAAATTGTACACTATCCCAAATCTGTACCTGTAAGCACAACTGTTTTTTTAACCTCACACTAAAATAATTCCTTTAAAAAATCAACCAACCAAACAAACAAAAACAGTTTTACAAAATCAGAGTTTAAAAAAAAGTACTCATTTCCATATATTTTATTTGGCAAGGGAGAAAAGGGCATCACACCCCACTCTAAATTCCAGCCAAGAAATAATATGCAATCTGACAGACTTCCCTTATTTTTTAGGAGCTGTGCATATCACATAAGTTCCTTTCTTTCTTTAAAATTATTCAGGAACAGAGAAACTTTTAAAAATCCATAGATTTTCATATTAATGTAATTTGCTTAATCTCTCATTAACCTGATTCCTGAATTTGAATGAGATTATTCAAAAAAAAATTTACTCAATTGAATAAAAAAAAAATGAATGGAATGGAATGGAATGGAATCAGGTTTAGCTATTACCCATTTGCTGAATATAGAGTCTGACATGGAATTTTTATGAGGTTTCTCCCAGGGTAAGCCTGACCTCATAAACAAACCCAGCTGAGGACACTGGCTTTAGCTCTTTTAGCAGAGGAAAGTGATTAAGACCTTACACAGTCTGCTTCTCAGGGATTTGAAGTTTTGCTTTAGCAACACCAAAGAGTAAGCACATCTGACCCAGTGGTCCTCAGCGCTTTACCGGGCTAAGCTCAAATTTCTGCTAAGTTATTGCCCCATTTGCATATCCAAAATACTCAGCGCCATAAGTGAAAGATCAAACCATGTGGTAGGGAAAAACAACACGAAAATACTGGTAACTCCCGAGTCACAGTGCCTGCAAGTTAAACTTCACAGGGTTTAGTTTTTAGTTTGCAGACCAAAAGTTGTAAAACCACCATATTTTAGAAACGTTTGAATTCTTCATTGTCTGTTATAACTTCACAAACATTACAAGGCTGCATAATTATGTAGGCTTTTAAATTATACTACCAATGAGGCACCATGCTTTCCTACATGTTTTGAAGTGATTGTCTACCCTTAAGAGTCATTTGTTGAAATGCCAATCTTTCATGCTATGGGTATGGAAAGTAATTAAATTCAGCCATAATGAGTGGAGGCAGAGAAGGGTCAGTGAAAGCGGATTCTTACAGGATTAAATTTTGGGGGGAAAGGCAGATTTACAGAGAGTGGAAGAGTAGAGAGAAAGATCTTCCATCCCCTAGTTTACTCCTCAATTGTTTAGTGATTGAGCCAATCTAAAGCCAGGAGCTTCTAGCAGGTCTCCCAAGTGAGTGCATGGTCCCAAGACACTGAGCCAGCCTCTACTGCTTTTCCAGGCCACAAGTAGGGAGCTGGATGGGAGATGCAGCAACCAGGACATGAACTGACACCTGTATGGTATACTGGCACTTGCAGGTGGAGAATTAGTCAATTGAGCCATCATACCAACCCCTTCCTTGTTTTTTTTTTTTGAAATTTGTTTATTTATTTACTTATTTATTTAAAAGGCAGAATTACGAAAAGAGACTACGAGATACAAAAAGGAAGCTTCCATCTGTTCACTTGCCAAACGACTAACCACCAGGGGTGGGTAAAGCTGAAATCAGGAGCCAGTCATTCCAGCTCTCCCGGATGACTACAGGGGCCCAAACACTCACTCCGTTTTCTTCAGCTTTCCTAGGCATATTAGCAGGGAGCTAAATGGAAAGTGGAGCCGCTCGGACTCAAACCATCATCCATATATGATGCCAGTGTCACAGGTGAGCAGCAATAGCCCCAACAACGTTTTGTTTTGTTTTGTTTTTCCTTAAGCAAGCGATAAAGTTTTCTCAAAGAGTATGGAACACAGACATACATGGGCCATGTTCAGGGAGAGTGAGCCAGAAAGTGAAAGGGAGAAAGATTCCTACTTCTGCCATCAGAGTCCATACGCAAGAAGCAAGAGAGCAAACAAGTATGTGAGAGACTAAGAGCTCAAGCAATGAAGCATGTGGCACAGGAGCAAGAACTAGTCCCTCCCCAGTGCCATCTGCTCACCATCCAGGTTCCAGGTAATGAAAGGTGAGCACCATTTGACTTGCAGGTGGGGAGGTGCTGAAGGATGCAAAATCTCAACTTCTATAGCTGCTTCCTGCTGATTAACAGCATTGGCACTGCCTACCCTGGGCTCTGAAATCTCTTCCTAGCTCATTTAATGGCTCCATCTCACTACTTCAAGAATTTCCAGTCACTGCCACTGGTTGTGTTCCCTGCAAGGGCCTCATTACTGAGCAGTTGCTGGATTCTGGAACACAAAATTTTATGAATCAGTATGAGCAAATTTGGAGTAAAACCAATCATAAGTGCAGTGTTTTTTAAGAAGGAAATATATCTTACTACTTCCCAAGTTTTGGGTATTGAAGCATTTTCCTTGCGAAGATTCTAAAACCATCTAGCTTGAGCATGGAGACTTTTAATGTCCTTTTCAATGAAGATGTTAACATTAGAGCAGAGGTGACAGATACCCTTCATCAGTGTACAAGCTCCTTCTTGTTCTATGAGTAAATGTTCTAGGGTCTGTCTGTTATCCATAGCTACTTTAAGACAGTGTCCATGCACTTAAATACCCGAAAACTGACCTGAAGTATAAGCCAAGTTACTTAAAGCAGTGGTAAGGTTTTACAAGTTATCAAGCCACAGCACCTCCTCCTCCTCTGTGGACACAAGAGAAACAAACAAAACAAACATATGTCCCACCAGCTTCCTGTTTACTTGAATCTCCCCACCCTGATCAGAAGCCCACATAGGCTTTCTGCTTTAACTGCAACATATTTTCTTTGTCTTGCTTTCACGAACACCTCATATGCGTTCTCTTTACTCTCCTCAAAGGAGTGCTGAACTGTGTCTGGTTTAGTGTTGCCTGAATCACGAATCATTGCATTATTAAAGGAATTTGATCAAATTTTCATGTACTTAGGCTTGGGTATTAACAGATTAATATCTTAAGAGGAAGAGTAAGAATCAAGAGTGCTTGATCTGTCCAGGGAAGACACAGAAGGGGGTGGCTGTCTGCAAGCTGGGAAGAAAGACTCTGCAGGCACTGAATCCACAAGGACCAGACTCCAGAGCTGGCAGACATAAACACAGACTTTTTCCGTTATTCATTCTGTGGCATTACCCGGCAGCAGATGGGGAAGACTAAGACAACATCCTTGTAGTTAAATTGTATTCCGAAACTAAAAATGTTAAAAGAGAAAATGTTTAGGGTCATTCCCAGTTTAAAAATTGATATTTCACCACTTTATTTTTTTAGGAAATGAATAATACACAAAAGGAAGATACACAAAAGGAAGGGGGAAGGGAAGGATGAGGCAGAGAGATTGGAGAGAAAGAGAGAGAGAGAGCGCCAGCTCCCATCTCTGACTCACTGCTCGTGTCTACAATAACTGGGGCTGGCCCATGCAGAGGCTGGGATCCAGAAACTATGCAGGTGTTTCACATGGGTTACAGGAATTATATTACTTAAGCTTTACCGGATCTAAAGCATTTTTTGAGAATTCTAAGTTTCACCCTTCCCTCCCTGTCTTCTGTTTTTACTCCATTGGGTAAAATGCCTCCATTCAAACACTGTGTTTAAATTGAAGTTCACAGAACCATTGTTCTCTAAATAAGAGAATAATAAAAACCAGAACATATGCAACATACAAAGCAATTAAAGTTTAACAACTTCTAAAAAATTGGTTACATTTCAAGTATTTTAGTTATATATTCTTGGTTGAACATAAACTAGGCAATTATATTTGAGTACGTTTTTATTCAAGAGAAAAGTACAATCTAAGAGTAATTGTGCAAGGATGCACAGAGGCTGTAAGGACTCAAGCAAAAATTTGAACAACTGTTTTGAGTCCATATATTTTCCTTTACCCAAGACACTCACCATCTAAATTAAGTTTTATGCCTAAATCATTCAATTCCGTTTGTGTCCTGACTATTAAATGTTAGACACTTTTTCTGCAAGAAAATATCACAAGTATCTACTTTCTACAGATTTTTTGGAAATTTTATAATGTTTAATGCATTTTTTAGATATTTTTGCCATGATTCTACAGACACATCAAAATTACCCTAGAGTCTATTTCTTAGATAAATTCAAGCACACTTCAAATAGCTCACAAGGGACAATGTTGCAGTACAATTGGTTAAGCCACAACCCATATTAGATTACCCACTGAGGCCTCGCTGATCCACTTCAAATCCAGCATCTTGCTAATGCATGCTTGGAGGCAATGCATGATTGATTGTTCATGTTCTTGAGTCTTTGCTACCCATCTACCTGGTGGACTATGATGGGGCGCTAGGCACCTGACTGCCTTGGTCTAGCAGTGGCTTTTAAGGGTTTTTGGGAGACTGAATGAGCAATTAGAAGCTGTGTGTGTGTGTGTGTGTGTGTGTGTGTGTGTGTGTGTGTGTGTGTCGCTCTGTCTTTCAAGTAGGTGAAGATAATATAACAATAAAAAAAATAAGCCGGGCCCAGCACAGCAGCCTAGCTTAGCGGCTAAAGTTCTCGTCTTGCAAGTGCTGGGATCCCATATGGGCACCAGTTTTAATGCCAGAGGCCCTGATTCCCATCCAGCTCTCTTCTTGTAGGCTGGAAAAGCAGTCAAGGACAGCCCAAAGCCTTGGGATCCTGCACCCAGGTGGGGGATGCAGAAGAAACTCCTGGCTCCTGGCTTCAGATTGACTCCACTCCAGCAGCTGTGGTCACCTGGGGAGTGAATCATCGGATAGAAGATCTTTCTCTCTGTCTCTCCTCCCTTCTGTGTATCTGACTCTCTCCTCTCTATATATCTGACTTTCCAATTAAAAAAATAAATCTCTCATATAATGCCATGGAAATTGGAACTGAAAGAATGAATTAAGTTTGATGTTTTTTGAAATTCAGGTATAGATTTTAATAATACACATTTTCAAAAATGTTGGAAATATTTTTAAGAAAACATGTTTAGAATCTAAAGAGATGTGTTAGGGAAGTCACAATAATTACCGGCAGGAGCAACTTGGGAAAAGACTGTAAGACACAAGAGGACTGTAGCTAAAACACAAAGCAAAAGATGTGCTTTCGCTGAATTTCCACTCAGGCTAGTATTTTCCGTATTAGTTTGTGCAGAGTCACGTAGAAGGTAAATATATAATACAATCTATTTTCAGCAAATCTAACTGAATTAGTAAATAATTATTCAGATTATAACTGGATAATTTCAACAAGACAGTCATGTAGTGCTTAGCCATGCAATTCATAACCATGCAGATATATTTTGAGAACAATGGGAAGAAGTCAGAACTGGTAAGGCCCTCCTAATGCCTCTGAAAATGCGGTTCCTGTCCCTGGTGCAAAATCAAAATAATATAGACAGGTCTGAAGGTAAAGAATGCCCAGCTGTAGGCATTTGCCTAGGTTGTTTGCACCTAGGCAAGTGTCACACTGCTGAAAGAAAAGTAGTGAATAGCTGGCAAGCATTCTGGGCATGGTAATACCGAATTTGTGTTAGCTATAACAGTATGCCAGCATGGTTGCCTATACTAGGACACACCACTCTACCCCTAGGCAGGGAGTGGAGTAGTATTACAGTTTACCCTCGTATGAGGGTCTGGGGATATGTTGGAGTGAAAGGGGCTGAGGGCATGTTTGACAGGGGAATAACTTCTGGGGGCTTCCACAGACCACGTCACTGCACTTATAAGTAGGTGAGGGAGCTGAAACGAAGTGGTTTAGTGGTAGGGAAACTGGAGGGCATATCTAGGTCAGGCCAAGGCACCTGCCCATGTGGGAGACTTGAACTAGGCTATAGAGCATCATTGCCATCTGCTGGAGCATATAAAAGCTGGGACATGCCTGGTTAGGCTAGGCCACTTTCAAATGCTGGGACAGGAGCTGGCCATTTTAGGCTGAGCCACAGTGCCTACCAGAATACAAGAGAACCAGATCTGGGGGCAGATTGTGTAAGGGACTTGTTGGCTCACCTCTGTGGGACTGTAGCATCTACTCGTTTGACCAAGAGCTGGGGGTCTTGGCAGACTGAGCCAGGGTAAACCATGGAACTCACCTAATACTCATGGAAACCGGGGCTAGCTAGAGACCAGGATGGGCCAGGCTGCAGCAACCGCCAGTACATGCAAAGACTAGGACTAAGGGCAAGCCATGTTAAGCAGGACAACAGCATTTACTGTACCTGAGAGATTAGGGCTGGGAGAGGGCCTGGTAGAATTGAGAGGACTCCCTAGCTAGGCCACAGCTCATGTTGGGAAGCACAATAGCTGGGACTGGGTACAGGCTGGGTTGGGCAAGGCTGTAGCACCCATTCACATATATGTGGGCTGGGTCTTGGGGGTAGGCTGGGCTGGGCCAAGCCACAGAATGCAGTATGCTGGACAGTTCTGCATGCATGCACTGACCAGGACAGAGTGTGTGATCCATGCACAGCTGAGCTAGGCTACAATGCCTGACAGTGAGAGCTGAGACTGTTGACAGGTCGTGACAGTCTGTAGGGAACTTTGGGGATTCCTGTAGTATAGGCTGCAGCTTCCAATGGTGAGAGCAGGAGCTGGTGCCATGGGCAAATCAGTCTGGCAAGGCTGCAGCACTCATAAACATGAATGAGGTTAGGTCTGAGAGCAAGCCATACTGGACTAGGTTCCCAGCACTTACCGGCATTCATGAGAGTCAGAATGGGTGTGAGACAGGCCAGGCTAGGTCACAATACCTGCTGGGTCACATGAGAGCTGTATCTAAAAGTGGGCCAGGCTGGACTAGGTTCTAGCACCCACCAGTAAGAGCCAGAATAGATGCTGATCAGTTAGGCTTGGCCACAGTGTCTTCTGGTGAGTGTCAGGATTGGGGGCTGGCCAGTTCAGGGCCTCAGCACCTGCTGGCATATGTGAGATCTGGTGCTGGGAAAGGGCTCGGTAGGGCAACTTTGGGAACTCCCCTGCTAGGCTGCATCTCATGCTGGTGAACACAAGAGGTGGGACTATGGCAGGCTAGGCCAGGCTGCTGCACCCCATTGGCATATATGTGGACTCAGTCTAAGGCTGGGCCAGGCAGAGCTGGTCCAAAGCACACAATAGCATTACTGAGAACCAAGACAGGGTACATCTCAGGCCAGATTAGACTTCAATACCAGCCAACTGCAAACACAGAAGAAAAAATTTTGTTCCACTGAACTTCTTCCATACCTTGACCCTCCTACCCTAACCTGAGACCCATGAGGGCATGCATCAATCTCAACTATGTAAAAAATTAAAAATAAGGTAAAAATTAATAGAAAGAGAAGGTTTAATCTGTCAACAGTGAGGAGATAGCAAACCTCTGAATCTGAAGAACTACCACTTTCCTGAATGAGGGTACTTTGGAGTTTCTCAAGAGACTATAAGGAAAAGGGAGCTGGTCTGGTAAAATCACAATGGGCCTGCAAGTCTCTGGTATCAGGCACCAACACTGGTAGCTGGATCAATGGCAATATATTCCTTCTCTGTTTCATCATGATAATCCATACAAGTCCTTATAGGTTTATAAGTTGTTCAACAGGCCAAAATTCTCCATAAGGGACTCTCAGGTGCCACAGAAATTAGAACTACATAGCGATGAAAAGGGCAAAAGGCCCAAAAGATGCAATATGTAAGACAATCCTTACTGGATCACAGTCAGTTGACTTTCCCACACAGGAACACCAGAATCATATAAGAGAAAAAAGGTGAACAGAGTCCCTTTGTGAGTGACCAGAAGGGAATGACACCTGACCCTTTACCAGAGGGAGAGCAAATGTCTGTCTCCCAGTCCCATTCACCCATGATTTACAGCCTAATGGTGCAGGGATAGCCTGTAGTGAGTTGGAAGGATCAAACCCTTCCAACACAGTGTGGAACTGGAGATCATGATGAACACAACACAAGTAACATACCCAATGAATCAGATGGTTAGTCTAAGGCTGACTCAACAGGACTGTTTCCTATTCTCCAAGTAGGTTCTGATTATGGGAACAACATTCTAAGAAAAGGAGAAAAGGAGATTTGGAGTGAAAGGTGAGTCTGGCAGTTGTTATGATGCCTTTGCTGTCTCTGCAAGGCCAGCAAGTGCTGGAAACCTAGCAGAGAGAACTGCTCCCACAATACTCAGGCACTCCCTATGTGCTCTGGCAGTTTGAACAGCATAAGCCCTGGTGCACTGTTGGAGACCTTGCTGCATCCTTTGCACTGCTGAGGTGCACATGGTCACTGCTAGGAGCAGTCCTGCTTCAGCTGTCACATTTCTATTTTCAAAGACGGATCCCTGTCTCCAGTGCCAACAAAACAAACCAAACAAAGCAGACACACACACATACACGAGGACAGATATTGTGGGTAAAAAAGCAGAACATTGAATCTGTCGACAGAAGAGAAGATAGCTGACATCTAAGTTGGAAGGACTGCTGCCCTTCTGGTAGAAAGTTCTTTGAAACTTTTAAAGAGGCTACAAGGAAGGGGAACTGGTCTGACAAAATTGTGAGGGGGTGGTAAGTCTGGTGTTAGGTCCCAAGACTTGCCACTAGGTCAGATAGATCTGGCCTGACAACAGAGTCTTGCCCTGGTTGGTTCATTGGTATGATGGAGAAACTGGCTTCAGTTAGATTGAAGATCACACACATGAAGTAGTTAATCTCTACCCTGCACCTCAAATCCCGCTAATGAACTCCTTAAGGTAATGCTGGTCACCAGTGTAACGTCACAGAAGAGGCAAATGGCCTCACAATCCTGACTTGTGGATCCAGGTAAACAACCTCCTCAATTCTGCGAACTAAGCCAAGTGAGGGTGGCTAAGAGACTGGGGCCTAAAGATGTCTAGCACGTGTGTTCTAGGCAGTGTTTAGAGGCTTATTTCCATTATTGCTAATTTAAGCAGCTGACATTCTATGATTGGTCCACAGTTTGTTTTGCTTATTTGAAAAATTAAGTTAGTACCAACTCTAAAATGATATAAATTTATGTTAGTACTATTACAGAAGAAAATATTTATGACCCTAGTAAAACAGTGAGGCAGACTATATTTAAAAGAACATTTAGGCATTGATACAGGGACCACTGCAAAGGAGTCTTGCCTTCATGGAGAGAGATTAGGTTCCAGTCAAACTTCAATAATGGCAATTGTGAATTTATTAATAAGTGGATGGACAGTTGCAAAGAGGAACTGTCAAGGACAAGGGGTTTCCGATTTTACCGAATTGTTACAATTTACTTCTGAAGGAGGATGCAGTTGGTCAATCAAGGATTGGCAATTTTGCCTACAAAGACTTAGAAAGAATCTTGTTCAACTTGGATTCTATAGAGACAAAAATCAATACTGCGACTACTGGAGCAGAGGACTCAGAGAAGGCTCACCAAAGTTTAGGGCAAAAGCTTATCACTTGTTTTTCTCTTCTTTCTTTCCTTCTTTTTTTTATTTTAGATTTTTGTTGTGTTTTGTTTTTATTGGTAAGTCAGATACACAGAGAAAAGGAGACACAGAGAGGAAGATCTTCCGATTGATGGTTCACTCCCCAAGTGATCGCAGCGGCCGGTATGGCCGCTACCGTGCCTATCCAAAACCAGGAGCCAGAGCTTCTTCTAGGTCTCCCACATGGATGCAGGGTCCCAAGGCTTTGGCCCATCCTCAACTCTTTTCCAGGCCACAAACAGGAAGCTGGATGGGAAGCAGGGCTGCTGGGATTAGAACAGGCATCCATATGGGATCCCGGAGCATTCAAGGCGAGGACTTTAGATGCTAAGCCACCACACCAGGCCCAGTCTATCACTTCAAAGCAATGTTCGTAGATATGAACCCCAGGATTCATATTTCTTTATCAATGCTTTTCTTTAAAAAAAAAAAGAGTGGGTGTTTATTTCAAAGGCAGAGTTAAAAAACAGAGGAAGAGGGTGAGGGGAGAGAGACACAGAAGAAGAAGAGAGAGAGAGAGAGAATATTTTATCTGTTGGTTTACTCTTCAAATACCCACATTAGCAAAGGCTGGTTGAGGCTGAAGCCAAGCCCTTCATCCAGATCTCTCATGAATACGGGCAGGAACTCAAGTCCTGTGACCTTCCACTGCCTGCCCAGTTTATTAGCAGGAAATTGGATAAGAAGCAAGAAAGTGTAGCAGGCAGCCAAGATCTACCTCTGTTTATAATCTTACCAAGCAACTGATGTGGCATTACAATTTTTTATGTTAAACTCGATGAACTATTTTAAGTCTTCTCTAATTACTTTGGTATAGAGCCCTACAAATTGACACATATTTGATACATTTATTAAATTTTAACATCTTAATTAGCCTGAAAAAATATTGTTGAATCTCAGATACATAAGAAAGCAACCTTAAAGAGAATTCATGTTTTGTGTTCTTGGATACCACCGAGCCAAACCCTGAGCAATAATACTGCATTGTGAACACCCCCAGACTACATGAAAGCTACAGTGTGTTATGTCTTTTCAGAAACATTCCTAAGAGGCACAGGGTAAATTGTAGTCAGCTTTCTCAGATCATAGAATAATTACTGCAATTGTTGTAAATGCTTTTTAGAATGCTTTTAGTTAAAGACTGTAATTTTCCTTTTTGTAGAATAGCTTAGAAAAGCATGGCCACTATTTATGCCTGTGTGGTTTTTAAAATTTAGATTTATTTATTTTTATTGGAAAAGCAGACTTACAGAGAGAAGGCAAGACAGAAAAGATCTTTCATCCGTGGGTTCACTTCCCACATGCCCACAATGGCTGGAGGGGAGCCAATCCAAAGCTAGGAGCCAGGAGTTTCTTTTGGGTCTCCAGTGTAGACACAGGGTCCCAAGGTATTGGACCATCTTCCGTTTCTTTCCCAGGCCATAAGCAGAGAGCTCGATTGGAAGTGGAACAGTCCAGACTGCTCCTGTTTAAAATGCTGCAACTTTGGGTGCCAATCTGCTGGTCCCTAGGCTTGTGGTTTTATATAATGATTTAGTGTATGTTTGCAGAAACACTAAACACTAAGTTTTCTTTATAGGCACCCTGATATTACAATAGACAAACATTATTCAAGAGAAAACAAACAAAGAAGGACAATAAAGTGAAAAAAAAAAGTAATGTGTTCTTTAGGATAAGTATTAGAGCATAATTGAAGATAACGCCAAAAGGAAAAAAAAAAATTTTGAAGTGAGGGAAAGCCTCTCTGTCAAAACATGAAATCATTAAGAAATGAATAGAATAAGCACAGAATATTTTCCCCAGGAGCCAAGGCAGAAAATATTACCTTTTTGTAGTATGATTGATGAAACAAGGGAAATGAACCCGCTAACTTGTCCTCGCTAATGGATTTATATTTATAGAGTACAGTCCAGTAGGTTGACTGACTTTAACTTGTGGTATTTAGAATTGTTAGAAGTCTCCCAGTATTCCTGTCTGTAGATATTACATGATCTGAGTAATCCTTTTTCACTTGTGTGGGATTTGGAAATGCAATGAGATGTCGCTGCTTCACTTACAGTAGCAGACAAATTCTCAAGGACACTCAGGTGGTTAATAGAGAAAAACTGTTCTTTAAACTGAGCTTAACATGAAGGAACATGGCAATAAAAATTTTTATACAAAATTCTTAGTCTGAATTTGTAAAATATATGGCAGCGTTGATAGTAACATTGATGATGGGAATTAAGTTGGAAATCCTGGAAATGGGCAAACAAATAAAAGAGGCTTCAGATTTTGTTTAGATATGTAAACTTCTCCGGCAAACAAGAAATGTGCATGAATGGGAAAGATGGCAAGGTATACAGAAAATAGCTAAATTGAGACATGAGTTGCTGGTCAGGACAGCTTCTAGTAAAAAATCCAACTAGACAAATGTATGCGCTTAATATAGAGCTTCAACTTACATAACGCAGAAGTTGACAAAATTAAAGGGACGTAAGGCAATTCTATAACTACAGTCAATTTATAACACTCTGTTTCAAGAAGAAAAAGCAAGTAAACAGAAATTCAGTAAACTGTAGATTGTCTGAGCAACAAGACACTGTCTTGACCTGTATGGTAGTTCCTTACTGCTTTGTAACAAATGTCCACAAATGTAGAATTTGCTATCTCTCAGCTCTAAAGGTCACAAGTCTAACGTGGATTTTATTAAGTCAAAAGGCAAGCTGCTGGGCGACTGTACTTCCTCTACAAGATTCCGGGGTTAGAATCTATGTGTATTAGAAGTTCTACCACCTAACTGGTGATTATAGGACAGAATAGATGACATTTGCAAAATATGTGTCATCAAATGTGCTTATTAACCTCTACAGGATGGCTCATATAATGGGCCATAAAAAGCCACTCAATAGAATGGAAAGAATTGAAACCATACTGAATATGGTTTCTGATATCAGTGGAATTGGAGAATTATTAAGTAGGCATCTAGTAACTTCCCAAATATCTGAAAATTTTAATCATTTCAGTAATTCATAGAATATGAAAGTAATCACAAACCAGAAAGTACTACACAATTTGGAGGATTGTTCTCTGAGTGGTCTTGGGTAGATTCAGTCTCTCCTCTTTTTACTTGCTTGTATTGTTAAGAATAACTGTAGAATATGCAGGAATGAGGCACCCCAAATAAGGAGTGGCCAATAGGAATAGCCTTGGTTTTGTTACAATCTACTCTAGACACAAAATGCTCTTTAAATTTAGCCCAGTAGAATATTCCACACATTCTGAAACTCAAGATGGTCTCCTAGAGGTCTTTCAGACAGATGAAATTCCATTCACCCAGGCCAATTTCCTTTGTCTTGGAAGATTGGTTCTCCATGAATTCTCCTTTTTTTGTTTTAAAGATTTATTTATTTTATTGGAAAGGCAGATGTACAGAGAGGAGGAGAGACAGAGAGGAAGATCTTCCATCGGATGATTCATTTCCTAAGTGAGCGCAACAGCCCGTGCTGAGCCAATCCGAACCCAGGAGCCAGAAACTTCTTTCCGGGTCTCCCACGTGGGTGCAGGGTCCCAAGGTTTTGGGCTGTCCTTGACTGCTTTCCCAGGCCACAAGCAGGGAGCAGGATGGGAAGTGGAGCTGCCGGGATTAGAACTGGTGCCCATATGGGATCCCAGTGGGTTCAAGGAGAGGACCTTAACCATTATGCTATCGCATGGGGCCCTCTTCATGAATTCTTAAGCTCCTACTACCTATGGATAAATAATAAATCTGCTTTGCATCAAAATGGGATTGGTGTTCTGTCTTATTGAACTACAATGAGTTGGTAACAGTACACCATGGACCCATTTCACATACATCAGGACCAACCCAAGGGAAAGAGATACTTGTGAAAGTACAGCAGGAGTTAGAATTAAGAAACATGAGCAAATACCATCATTAGAAATATCAGTAATAAATATGACATGCAAGATAAAATTCACATTTATAATTCAATATTCCTGAAAGAAATAAACAATGGAACAACCAATCAAATGGCTCTGCATCAAAAGTTCTTTAATACAATTGTTGATACTTGATGAATTCTTAAGAACAATAAATCAACACAAACTGCTTATCATCCTGCCTATCACACACAGTCAACTAATGGTCACCAAAATGTGCCTGGAGATTCCCCACCCCACAAGTAATTAATACCAGAGCTGAGTCTGCAGATGATTCTTTAGGGAATACCAGCTGGGTTTCCTGTAAAGCAAATCAGTGCTGATACTGTTTAATTGGAGACGGGGTCATATTCAGTTCCACAACACTGCAACCCACACACCCATTCGTATGCTGGTCACAAGCACAGGATCTGTGACCTGAGCCTGCAACCATTCATGACCCTCTTCCTGAATTTCAATTAATTTGCTAAAGCAACTCACAGAAATGAGAGAAACACATACTTAAGTTTACTGACTTGTTCTAAGAACGTCACCAAGAACACAGTTGCAGAAATCAGTAAGACAAGGCGTGGGCAGGCATCCTATAAGGACCTTAGGATGTTCAGCTATCTAGAAGCTTTCTGGGCCCAATTCATTTGGGTTTTTACAGAAGCTTCATTATATAAATGTGCTTTCTGACTCCAGTGGTCATTGGTGGTAAATTTAAACTTCATTCTCTGTTCCTGGGGAGTCTAATCACTTAATCATGTCTTAGTCTTTGCGGGAAACATCTATTCTATCTCGGGACTTTTAGGTATCAGCCATATCATTATCACATCAAAGACGCTTATATCTCAACAGAAAGGCCAAAATCTAGCAGCTGCTGCATGTGAGGGAACAGGAAAGACAAAATACGCACATACTACTATAAATCACAGTGTTGTGCTAAGTTGACAAAATCTTTCTTCCAAAATTAATCTAAGTCTTTTTTTTTCCCTAAATTCAGATAATAGGAGTTTAAACTACAAGAGTTCAGATACAAGAAACACCTGTATTAGTGCAGATGTGTGCATGTAAAAGTGTTCGTGTTTGCATTAATAAGAGAAAACTTCTCAAAAATAAAAGTTGAAGCTTCAGTTTGACCTGACATATTAAGTATAAATAACAAGAAGCCACCATCACTAAGAATTGTGCATGGGCCCAGCACGGTAGCCTAGTGCAGGGATCCCATGTAGTTGCTGGTTCATATCCCGGCAGCTCCACTTCCCATCCAGCTCCCTGCTTGTAGCCTGGGAAAGGAGTTGAGGATGGCCCAAAGCCTTGGGACCCTGCACTTGCTTGGAGACCCAAAGGAAGCTTCTGGCTCCTGGCTTCAGATTGGCTCAGCTCCAGTCATTGCAGCCACTTGGGAAGTTAATCTGTGGATGGATGATCCTCCTGTCTGTCTCTCCTCTTCTCTGTGTATCTGGCTTTCCAATAAAAAAAAAAAAAATAGATCCTAAAAAAAAAAAAAAAAGAAGTGGAACAGCCCTAACATGAACCGGCGGCACCCATATGCAAGCCAGCGCTTGCAAAATGGAGAATTATTCATTTGAGCCAATGCAACAGCCCCAATAATTTTATTTTCTAACCTTTGTTCACATACAAATAAAGGACATTTTTTGTTTTAGCTGACATTGAAAGCAACTAAGGGGGATCGAACCTCTTGGGAGAGGTTAGGATGGCAGCAGCATCAACCACAAGTTGTCACTGGACCGCCCACAGCTACTTGCTTTTTATATTAAATATATGCCATATCATCAGCATAATTTCTCTGGGATTAGCCTTCGTCACCATTTCTCATGAAATGTATAAGGTCAGAGGTATGAATTACACGGTTCAGCAAGTTCCAAGGTTAAAATTGACACTCCTCAATCATCTCTATACACTGTTTATATAACGTGGCAATCATAAATTCTCTCTCTCTCTCTGCATCTCTATACTGACTCATTGAATCACCTATTCACTTCTACCTTGCATGATAACCGAGAACCTAAAACCCAAACTGCAACACATCATGGTTATATGTTCAGGGATTGATACAAATTTTTATTTAATTTGTGAAAACTCACAGAAAACACCAAGTAATGTCATTGAAGTATTGTTATAATACTCTGACGATTTCTCTCCCACCTGCCTGACCATTGTTCCTGTCTAGATGAACAGACTCAAAGTTCACCAGATCTTTATCCCTAAGAGTTCTAAACTCTGGATTACCATGCTCTGCGCATGGCACGGTTTTCCATTTGCATTTATAACTCATCATGAGAGTATTATATGGTACTCCAGTGAATCCTCAGGATTCCAAATACATTCCTCCTGGAGCCTTGCTTACAGCCAGTGAGTAGCTTTGCCAATATTGGAATAGTGATTCTCTGTTTTTGTCCACTGGTCTATTGGTATGAGCACTTAACAGCAACACTCCCTAGATCACCTGGTGGAGGCGATCTTTCATTGGAAACCAAGGTCATTAGACCTTCAGAATCTAAGATGATGGAACAAGAATAAAAGAAATTAAAATATGGGCCATTAACTCTGTCCCTTATCCTCTGAAACACTGTAATCTGCTACTTGAGACATGATACAGTGACATGCCCACTGGTTTAAGGTATAAGCCACATCGGGAAGGGTAGTGTTCCATTCACAGATCGCTATCTTTACTTTAGTAGCTTCTCAGTTGTCACATCAGAAGAATTTTTCAGCATTCTACAAAGCTCAGGTGGACCCTGACTCAGTGTAATAAGTGGCAGAACTAGCATATGATTTAACCAGTATTTGTTAGTACTTTGATTTCATGATTCATAGTCTATTATAGTGATTATTTTATTAAACATTAATTCCTTGATATGACTTAATTTTTTCTAGATCCCATCTTAGAGAACCAGGTATTCTGTGACTCTTTTGCAGGTGGTTCTGGTCGAAGTATCAAAAGACAAGAAAAGAAATCCCTATCAAATTTAATTCAGTTCTAGTCAATATGAATGTATGTGTTTTTAGCACCAAGGAATATGATGGCTGCTCAGACATTCAGCAGAATGAACACCCACATAAGCTTGGACATAAGTGAGGAGTAAGGGTTAGAGGAAGCTCACAATATTGATAGGCTCTATCTCTTACCATGTTTATTTCATTGATGCGCCCATGAATGGGTTGGAATGGTGATATCAGAAAACAGCCCTCATTTACCAGCCATACCATCCTATTCACACAGGTTTTTTAATCTTTTGGGGTACCTGTGATCTCACTGGCATCCACATGTGATGCTCTGTCCCAATCATCCAGAGTCCAGCAAACAATTCTCTTTTCTTCTCTACAGCACCTTGTGGGTCATCTTATTTATTTATTTGCTGATTTATGTATTTATTGAAAGGTAAATTTACAGAGAAAATGAGAGAGAAAGATCTTCTGTTTGTTGGCTCACTCTTCAAGTGGCCACAACGCCAGAGATGTGCTGATCTGAAACCAGGAGCCTGGAATTTCTTCCAGGTGTCCTCTGTGGATCCAGGGTTACAAGACTTTGGGCCATTCTCTGCTACTTTCCCATTCTACAAGCAGGGAGCTAGATGGGAAGTGGAATAACCAGGATGTGAACTGGTGCCCTGTGAGATCCTGGTGCATACAAGGCATGGATTTAGTTGTTGAGTTGTTTGTTGTTCAGGGTCCATAGGTCATCTTCTAACTTAACTTTTTTACATCAGGCAAGTAGACGAGACAATTCTAGTATACATGAATCCATGTAAATTCTTACTTTGGCCATTCTCTTTTTCTCAAACAGGCAATGATAAGAAACACTGTTCATATCTCTACCCATGATAAGATTTAATTGCATGTATATTCCAAAAAGAAACCAAAGAGTAGCATGAGATAATGGTATAATTGTCATCTTATTTCCACGTGATAGGCTAACCAATTTGTGTAAATTGATCATTTTTCCTTTCCATCATAAGAAACTGACAATAAGAGATGAATTGTGTCAAGAGGCAGGTATTAATGAATGAGGTAAGTGACATGATGGCCCTGGTCATGTATTTATTCAGCTAATCTATGCCTTCAAAGTATCCATTAATATGCCACCTCTCTTTTCTATGAGATCACACTTGGTCATGCTGGCTTGGTGTATCCAGTAACAATTGTACATATTTGAATGTTTTGCCCACATTTTCATTTTATGTTCAACAGTTAGACATACAGGATTTTACGGATCCAAATAGAATATGTTAGGAAGTATAAAACCATTACAGATGGTATTATCTCACTTCTTAAAAATACTAACTATGTATATGTTTTCATTGGAAGGAAAGATTTACAAGAGACAGACAGTTTCCATTCACTGATTCATTTCCAAATAGCTGTAACAGCCAGAGCAGAGCCAATCGGAAACCAGGAGCCAGGAGCTTCTTCTGGGTCTCCCACATGGATGCAGGGTCCCAAGAACTTGGGTCATCCTCCATTGCTTTCCCAGGCCAGAAGCAGGGAGGTGGATAAGAAGTGGAGCATCTAGGACATGAACTGGTGTCCTAATGGGATTCTGTGCTTTGAGGTGAAGGATTAGCCATTGAGCAATATATCAGCTCCAATGGTATTACCTATTTCACAGCAAAGGATTTCTCATTCAAGTTTCTTTCAAAACTCAAAATGGACTTGCTTTACAAGGTGCCTCTTGTGTCAGCAGGAATCTATCATTTCATATGGCCAAAGAGACAAGCTGTCAAGCCAGAGCCTGTACCTGTTCAAAAACCATTCTTATCCTGGGCTGATTCACATCTAAAGTCATCAGAATCTCTTGTTTTCCAAAACCCAAAGAAGACTGGTGAGCTTTCAACCTTTATTCTTAATGCAGAAAGATCCAAGTTGTATTTTTTTCTCCTAGTTTGAAGAAGGTGTCTGAGCACGCCCCAGATCCCCTGTTTCCTAAACCTTTCTCCACAAAGGCCCGGTGTAACCCTACACCTCATTACATTCCCTTTCACTTTGTTCCTTACCCCCACGTCGGACTTCAGCTGGGTAACTCTATATAAACCTTTATTTGCAGTAAAATCAACATTTCCTAAAAAAAAAAAAAACCCAAAAAACAAACAAAAAACCCCAGCAACTCCTATTATAGACTCTCAAAATAGTATTCACTTTTCTTCAAAGCACTTGTCATGCTTTCAACCTTACATCTCTTTTTCTGTTTAATGCTTTTCTGATCAGCTACATCATATACCTTTTTTTAAAAATTCTGAAGTGTTCCAAATTTGCTTCAGAATTTTGGTGATAGTTGGAGAGCAGGCTTTGTTATAGAAATTTCCAAGAGGGAAACTCAATAGAAATGATTCTGGTTATACTTGTTTTTCCATTAGTGTTGCTTAAAATGATATTTTCCGTTTCAATAAAGATCCTTGACTAGAGTTGTTTATCCTGATCTAGTTGGCTTAATGATAGTATAATTATATCTTAAAATTGTCTGAATTTTAAAGATTATAATGTTTTGTTTATAGATAAACCAAAGGAAAAACAAAATTAAATACCTTTAAAAAAATTCTGGCAATTCATTTATAGGTGAGCTTTTGTTAATGGAGGAAATGGAAAGTGACCCTCCTTCCCTTTGTAGCTTGGGTGAGGGGCTGAGATAAAGCCAAGCGTGTTAACTTATATCGCCATCATGTGGTCGTAACAGAGGAAACGTTTTGAATAACCATTTTTGTTTTTTCCCTTTTTTAAATGTTTACGTGTTTGAAAGCGATACATGCCCATATGGGGCTCTGATTAGAGTGGAGAGGGTCAGGCATGGAGCAAGGTGGGTGGGACAAGTATAACAAACGTTTCAGTGTTTTTTTTTTTTTCCTTCTGTTTCCATAGGGGAGGGGGAGGAGGGAGCCTCCCGTTGCTGTCAAACTACATCAGCACCCAGAGACGGGAGATGTGGGGAAAAATGTTTCCAGGGTACTATTTGAGTAAATTTTGATAATTCTGAGAGGTTGTTCGTTTCATTGCTTCAGTGTTGAGAAAATCTTTCCAAGGTGTTATTGCATGCTATCAATTAAGAAGGTAGCATTTAATATGAATATATGCTTTTAGCGGGTTTTTTTTTGTATTATTAAAACACCACTTCTCTGAAAATCGTTAATTCACTTTGTCCAAAATTACTTCTGTTCTAGGACTTTAAGTATGAGAAAAACTTAGTTTCTTTGTTCCCAGATCAGGAGAAAAAAATAATTCCCCAAATAACAGAATATAGAAGACAAACATACAAACTTTGTTAAAAGAGATTAAAATTTACACTGGGAAATTTTCATGTAAAATTAAGGAAGCTTAACCATACGGATTCTCAGATGCCTATTTTAAATTTTTCTTGGCAATTTCAAAATCCTTTTCTTAAAGATGGCATTCTAAAACTTGATAAAGGTCTGTGTTTCACAAAACTTGAATTTTTTCATTTCTATATAATTTTCATCCTGTGTATATAATAATACTAGGCCTTGCTTCAGACATTGGGACCACACAGTTCTGTAACTCAAGAAATTCAGAGTTATAAAAACTTTCCAATGTCTACAACTTAATTTTTAAAAAATAGTCTAAAAGTTCTGATAAAAATAAAAGATGTTTTATAGATTATAACATAAAAGATTACAAAATGTGATTCTGTATAAACTTTTTCTAACCTCTGTTAATTTTTTATGCCTTAGTGAACTATATGGCTTGAGTCACAAATGCTATGAAGAACTAGACATGTTAGCTCCCTTTACCAGAGAAACCACAGAGAGTTGTTTGGTTGTATGTAAACATTTTTTAAAAGTTTATTTATCTTGGGCCTGGCACAGTAGCCTAGGTGCTAAAGTCCTCATCTTGCAAGCCCTAAAATCCCCTATGGGTGCTGGTTCTAATTCCAGCAGCTCTACTTCCCATTCAGCTCCCTGCTTGTGACCTAACTCCTGGTTCCTGGCTTCAGATCAGTGCAGCTCCAGCCATTGTGGCCTTTTGGGAAATGAATCATCAGACGGAAGATCTTCCTGTCTCTTTTCTTCTCTGTATATCTAACTTTCCAATAAAAATAAATAAATCTTTTTTTTAAAGTTTATCTGTTTGAAATGTGGAGTTACAGAGAAAGAGAGAAAGAAAAGAGAAAGGGGGGGAGGCGGAGAAAGAGATAAGGAGAGACGCAGAGGGAGAAATACTATTTTTCCATATGCTGGCTCAGTCCGTTAA
This sequence comes from Ochotona curzoniae, assembly GCF_017591425.1. NCBI lineage: Eukaryota > Metazoa > Chordata > Mammalia > Lagomorpha > Ochotonidae > Ochotona > Ochotona curzoniae. The sequence goes on from NW_024467119.1 coordinate 48,158,136, forward strand.
GTGACTACAATAGCCAGGGCTAGTCCAGCTTGAAGCCAGAAGACAGAAGCTCCTTCTACATATCCCATATAGGTACAGAGGCACAATCCCTTACGTCACATTTAACTTCTTTCTCACCCACATTAGCACGTAATAGGGTGGGATGAGCAGAGAGGCTGAGATAGAACTGGTGCCTATATGGGAGGCTGGCAGCAATAATGGTGACTTAATATGCTAAACCATGACTCCATTCCCTGAACATTTTGACAACAGAAATTTGAAAACCATACACACATGTTAAAAGAAAAATATTTTGCCCCTTTATAATTACACCTTCTGTAACAAGTCTACTGCTGTTGGAATCATAAATCTTAAATGATGGGCTCCAATTTATGAGGGTTCTAGTTGTGATTTTTAAAAATTTTATGATAGGATAGAAATCAAACACAATCAGTAGAGATTTTTTTGAGATTTTGAACTTTGGTCTTTTCCTAGGCCAGCAGGATTTATGGCTTTGGCAATGAACCACAGTTTCCAGGAGCCATATGATCAAAGGGGGACAATGTTGATACTCCATTGTGTTGCTAGGTGCTGGGATATGGCATTCTATAACTCAACACTATGTTATAAAAACAGGCTTTGTGTCAGATGATTACGCTCAATTGTAGGCCAAAGTAAATGACCTCAGCATGTTTAAACTAGACTTTTTACTCATGCAGGAATACTGAATACAGTAGATAAGATGTCTTAAGTGCATTTTTAAAATTCAGATATTCTCATCTAAAGATAACTTTGTTGGAACCTAACCCCATTATAAGTTAAGAGCACCTGTCCATTTGACCCAACTTTCTTTACGTAAGTGCCTGTATGTTTACTGGTTTGATACATTTTATAGCCCTATTCTCTATCAGAGAGTTTTTCCTAGTTCCTCCACAATTACCTTTATGTTACTTCCCCTAGATTTTTACTCAACAAGTACTTGAGTTGATAGCTATCAAAACACTCTTCCTTAACGACACACCCCCAAAAAATTAGCTGCTAAATATCGAATAAAATTTAGATCTTTCGGTTCAGGTTTCCTCCTCTGAATCACATCCAAATACTCACTCTTGTTCGTCCTATACTTGTCAGGACACTCCTAAGTATCTCTAAAACTTCCTAGGGAATTATGGACCCCAATTTGTGTTATTATTGTAACACAAAGCAATTGTTTGCATGCATTAAAACAAACTGGCTATCTCTTTAAGAAAATTTACATCATATCATCTTTTATCAGTGTCTTCATTCCTAAGGAACTAAGGCACAGATATTAAATAATATTTCAAGCTTTACTTGCAAACATTTTGAATTAAACTAAATCTTGTGATTTCTGGGTATGTCAGATTTTAAAACATACACATAATACTTAGTATTGGTGATGAGTAGGGATTTTAAAAGACATATTTATTTATTTGAAAGGCAGAGTTACAAATAGAAGGTGAGTAAGAGAGAGAGAGAGAGAAAGAGAGAGAGAATGAATTAATTCATTCTCTTCATCTGGTTTACGTCCCTAATGACTGCAGTGTGACCAGAGCTTGGAAACCCATAGAAGTCTCTCGTACGGGTTTCAGGAACTGAAGCACTCAGTCTATCTTCTGTCTTTCCAACTGCATTAGCCAGAAGCTGGATCCAAAGTGAAGCTGCTATCCAAAACAGAACTCTTACGGGTTGTCATCATGTCAGGGGCAGTCTGTGGTGAGCAACAATGCTAGCAGGAACAACTCTGAATTGACTTAATTTTGTCTAGATTGGGGTGATGATTGTGTAAAATATATAAAATTTATTTTACTTTAATAAAGTTTCTTTTTTAATTTAAGGAATTAAATTAAAGGATCAATATTTAAAAATGTATTTTGAACATATGGTATTTCTTGCTCATCTCAACAATACCATGTTAGTTGATGGGTGTAAAAGGAGGCACTGGGCATGGGCAGGGATGTCATGACCTCCACACTGAAAGGCTTTGTTTCTTCAGCATGCTTTCAAAAGTTGCCCATTATTGAGCAATTGTTTTACAGTAGGCCTGTAATACTGCTTGTGAAACACAACTTAAATGCTGACAAGTCAAAAGTCAAAGAAAAATCTGTTTGCATAATTGTAAAGCTATGATAGAGTACACTGACAGAGGTAAAAACAAACAAGTGAAACATATGTGAAATATTATTATAAGGCAAAGTTCTATTGATGAATTGGGTTTGGTAGTGGGTGTTACATGCAAGGAACTCAGAAGGCATAAGCAGTGCACAGGAGCTATGGCATGAAGCCAGCCAGGCTCTGGGATCCACCCATCTTCTATTCAGTCATTCTTCTTTTTAGTGCTTCCTGGTTTCAGAATGGCTACCCCATCCCAGTATTTGGACCATATTCTATGTAGGAAGAAAGGGCTGAGAAATCTGTCCCATCTTCATGAAGCTGTCTCACATCACTCACTCATCCAGCTGCTTTTATCTTACTAACAGAGTGAACAAAGGAAACTGTAAGGTGTTAGTGGGAGATAAAAGATCCTACAGAACATTCTATTGGCCTATTACTAAAGCAAGCATGTTACATTATATATTCCTTCTTGAGCTAATCTTAACATTTTTTTCTGGAAAATTTCCATTGCAATTTTATTTTCAAACATAGTGTTGTAAAATTAGTAAATTACCTTACAGTTTTGATTCTTTTTAATCCTTCATTTCTAAAGTTGGTTGTTTGTGCCCCTGTCTCTTATTACTTGGATGATTGTACCAGAAGTTTGCCTTTTCAAAGATCTGATGCTCCAGAAAAAGATATCCCATACTTTTCATGATTCAAAGTAAGAAACATATAAGAGCTAGAGAAAAATTTTCTGCTTCTATTCTCCAACCTCAAAGTAGTAGGAATTGTTATTTTAATTATGGCTATATTATTAGTAATATGTAATGATTAATAGTCACTGTGAAGTTTTACTTAAACTTGCTATCAGTAAATAGACTAAGCAGTTGTGAAACATGTAGATTTTAAGAACTCTATAAATGATGTTTTATTCCCTATGAACTTGTTTTTCTCCTCAGTATTTTCATTGATTTTGGAGGAGCTTGAGTGTTAATTAAAGGAGAAAAGTAAAAGACTCAAACAAGTTCTTGGATTTGGTATTATAGCAGAAACACTGAGGAAGACATGGAAATGTGCACTTGTTTTTGACCTGTAAAGTTATTAATTAAAACAGATATTCTCTCTCTCTTCATCTTTGAAACAGAAATAACGGAAAGACATTTGGCACAGTGTTTAAGACACCACTTGGAACACACACACATCTCTGAGAGTCTACATTTGAGTCCTGGCTGTGATCCTAATTCTAAATTCTAGCTTACTGCTAATGCACTCTAAGAGGCAGCGATAAACTCAAGCATTGGGTTCTTGCCATCCAATGGGAGACCCAGACTGAATTTTAAGACTCCTGAGTTTGGCCTGGTCCAGCCTCAGCTATCTCAGGCATTTGGAGAATGAATCAAATGGTGGGAACACTCTGCCCCTTTCTTTGTATCTCTGACTTTCAAAGAAATAGATACACGTAAATAAAAATTAAAAAGAAAATTAATACATTTCAAGTGCATTTTAAATAATTTCACTTTCAGTGAATGGGATTTTTTTTTACTTCTTTTATTATTATCATCTTATGATACGATTTCAAAGACTCTGATATTTTCCTTATCTCCTCCCCAATTCCATCCCCCCTCACTGAGTTCTTCTATATCATTACCTTAGTACAGTTCCCCATACACAGTCATATGTCCATCATTGTGGGCATGGACAATGACAGAGTCCAGTATCCTATTGTCAAGATATTACTACAGTTATTGCAGTTTCATTGAAAGTCCATCTTTGTCTAGAAGTAGAGATACATATTGCATTGTATCCTCACATCTGGATATGATAGCCTCCATTACACAGTTACTATATACCGCCTTAACTGAAAAGCCACAATACAAAATCAACAGCAGGAAGAAAGAGAGAAATTTACAATGCCATGAAGTTACATAACATGCTACTAAATATGACAGTTTCCATTACACAGTTATTTATACATCCCCTTAAATGAAAAGCCACAAAACAAAATCAACAACAGGAAGAAAAAAGAATTTAACAACATCATGAAGTTAAATAACATGCAACTGAATGATTAATGTGTTGTTGAAGAAATGGAAAAGAAAATCAAGAACCTTCTTGAAGCAAATGATGCTTCTGTATGATCTATGAGACACTGAAGAATTTAATCAAAAGAAAGTGTTTTGAAAAGATGAAACTAACAAAAAAAATCAAAATCCGTGAGATACAGTTTCCACTGATCCTTGTTGGTGAAATGTCTCCCCTGTAGGCAACAAATAGATGGGTTTTATTTTCTTAATACAGTCTACTAATCTATGATGTTTGATTGATGAGTTTAAGCCATTCACCTTCAGGGCTAATACAAATAAATGGTAATTTGGTTCTGTCATTTTAGCAATGGGTTGTTCACTGATTTAGTCTTCTGTTGTTATTTTACTAGCATGTTCTTCACATCTGCCTTTGGTTTAGGTGGGTGCTATTCCTTTTCTCTGTCAAGAGAACATCTTTATCATTTGTAGGGCAGGTTTAGAAGAGGCATATTCTTTTAATTTTTTTTTTTTTTACTGTGGAAGAACTTTATTTCATTTTCAAAGACAAAGGAAAGTTTTGCTGGGTACGTTGGGTACGTTATCCTGAGATGACAATTTTTTTTTTTTTTTTTTTTTTTGCTTTTAGAATCTTGAATATGTCACTCCATTCTCTTCTGGCCTGTAGAGTTTCCTGTGAGAGATCTCCTGTGAGTTTAATTGGCATTACTTTACATGTCAGTTGATTTTTTTCATTTGCATATTTAAGGATCTTTTCCTTATGTTTGATTGAAGAGAGCTTGGTTACCATGTGTCTTGATAAAGATCGCTTTTGATCAAGCATGTTGGGAGTTCTGTGCCCCTCCTGGATGTTATTTCCCAATTCTTTCTCTAGATTAGGAAAAATTTCCCTTATTATCACATTAAATATGTATTTGAACCCAGCTTCTCTTTCTGCATCTTCTGCAACTCCCTTAACTCATATTTGGCATTTTAATAGTGTCTTTCAATTCTTGAATACTTTTTTTTTGCCTGATACAACTCTGTTTCCAAATGGAGAGAAAGAGAGAACAGAAAGAAAACAAAGAAGGAGAAAGAAAGAAAGAAAGAAAGAAAGAAAGAAAGAAAGAAAGAAAGAAAGAAAGAAAGGAAGAAAGGAAGGGAGGGAGGTGGGGATGGAGGGAGGGAAAGAGAGAAAATCAGATCTTTTACAATTTTGACTCTACAAAATGATATTCATCCTTAAGTTAAAGGATAAAGCATAGTAATAAATAATACATTTCTATAGACACAGTTTATTATCAAACACCAGCTGTTTTTTTTTTTTTACTAAACTCATGATCAAAATCAAATAGTTAAATGAACAAATGTAAAACTCCTCCCCCTTTATTTCGCATCCTGAACATTTAAGAAGGAACACACTGATAAAAGCATTAGGTTAACCATGGAGATATCTAAAATGTTTTTCCTTCTCTAATTCCACTCTCCCGTTGAATAAAAGACCTTAGTTTTACCTTGAGGATTCAGTAATACCTTGCGTGGCTACACTCAGCATTACATTTAAAAATCTACCACCTGTATTTAACATAATGAATTTAACATGACATATACTCTGAGGCGGGGAGTGAGGATGGGTAGTGGAAATCCTTGCCTTTCCAAGAAAGAGTTATGTCTAATGGCAACATGATAGAAAGTCCGTGGTGACAAAGATGTCATTGTAATCCAGATATCCTAGGATGCTGATTACTCTGCAAATTGTTTCTGACACTTGGTTATGACCTGTTATGCATCAGTGCTATCTAAAAATGCCCTCTCTTGATAAAAATGTTCTAACCAACCTGTTCTGTTCCTGCAGGTTGTTCCTACTTTACATTCAATTTGTGATACCATTCTCAGGTGATCTACACTAAATTGAGCCACGTAATAACTACTCAAGTGCAGCAAGTGGCCACCTGCGGCAAATGCTCCCGTGAGTGCTTTTTCAAAATGTTTCTTCTTGTTTCCTTACAAATTCAAAATTTTCTAAAATTTGGACCTCATGATAAAACAAGTTTGGAAAGTAATTAATTAGCTATCTCTCTTTAAAATAGTATAGCAATATTTTTGAGTAATATAAATCATAAAGCTACTTATTTATATCATTATAAACATATTTTTTTTTATTGTTGCTTACATTATATTATGTAGTACAGTTTTATAGGCGCTGGGGATCCCCCCCACCCCTCCCATACCCCTCCCCCCATGGTGGATTCCTCCACCTTGTTGCATAACCATAGTTCAAGTTCAGTTGAGATTCATTGCTTGCAAACACATGCCTAGCATAAAGTTCAGCGTCTTATTGTCCAGATAAGTTCAGTGGCCTCTTGGGGAGACCTTCTATGGTCTGAAGATAGGTCTAACAGAGTAAAGATCCAGTCAGTTAAAAGCCCCAACAAGGCCTCAGTATCATTATACAACATTATGGAATTAATTGACATAGTATTGGGTAAACAATATGTTAAAAATCATTATAAACATATTAACTAAAGATTCTAGCTTATGCCAAATTTAACAAGTTAAACATATTAATATTGAATGCCATTGATTTTTTTTTAGTAAACACACTTTGAGATGCAATGTTATACTGCTGTGTCAATTTGAATTATGCACACACAGGAAACGCTCTAAAATATATTTGATAGAATGAGTGTCTGGCATAGCACTGTGCTGCCTGGAACAACTGTAACCATGTAAAGGTGCTTGGGTTCTAATCCTGACTCCTCTCTCCACTCCAGCTTTCTGATAATGTGCAACTTGGGGAGCAGAAATTAAAGATCTTGGCTACCAACATAGGAGACCCGGATTATTATGGCCCCTTAGCTTCTGTGGGAACTAATCCAGCCGATTGTGTAATTTGGTTAGTTATCTAACACAAGGGAGATCTCTGCGTCTCTACCTTTCAAGAATATTACTAATTAAAACAAAAAGGCATTAGAATCTATTTTAATTATCTTGTCTCTTTATAACTAATTGCCACCTGTGAGACTGGTATCCCATCTCAGTTACTCTATTTATTATCAAGCTCCTTGCTAATGTGCCTAGAAATGCAATGGAAGATGATCCCAGTGCTGGAGCCCATGCCACCTACAGGAGAAATCTGGGTGGAGCTCCTGCTGCAGGCTGCCCAGCTCTGGCCATTGTGGTAGTTTGCAACATGAACCAGAGGACTTACAATTTCTCTCTTTCTCTCCCTCTTACTCTCTCAATGTGTGTGTGTGTACATTCTGTAACTCGCCCTTTCAAAGGGGTAAAATAAACAATTTAACAATAATTCAACACTATGACAGCTAATGAAAATTACAAACATAGACACAGGATTACTGTTCATTGTATAAGATCATCGAGGATCACAGACGTTCTATCATGTCACCATAGGAGGAGATAACTCTTTCTTACAAAGACAAGGATTTCCACTATCCACTCCTCCCCCAGCCTCTTCGAAAACAATATCAATGGTGTAAAATAAGTGTGGAAGAAGAATAATCGTTATAGTCTAATTATAGCGTTATATTAAGAAAAAAGCAAGATTGGCAGCCGTTCAGACTGTTAAACTCTCAAAACCACTTGCATGGTGCCCTTGCAGCATGCCCCACATTGGGGACCCTGGAATGGTTGGGAGGCTGGGTGTGGCTTCTCCCTTTATCTCCTCCTTCCCCCAGACACAGGAAAAAACAGAATGTAGAAACAATGGTCTCACCCATCTTCCTGTAGCCCTTGACCCTTTGCTCCCCAATCAATAATATAAAGATCATCAAAATAAAATGATAACAATAATTTTTTAAAAGAAAGAAAAAACTATAGGGCCCTGCACAATGTCCTAGCAGCTAAATCCTTACATTGCATGTGCCAGAATCCCATATAGGTGCCAGTTCATATTCTGACTGCTCCACTTTCCATCCAACTCCGTGCTTGTGGCCTGGGAAAAGCAGTAGAGGATGGGCCAAATCCTTGGGACCCTGCACCTGCATGGTAGACCTGGAAGAAACTCCTGGTTTCAGATATGTTTGGATCGGATCGGCTCCAGCCATTGCAGCATCTTGGAAACGAAAATCCTTTGGCCACTCCAGAAAACTGGTTCTTTTAGGTAAAGTTTAACATACATTTACAATTAAGTTTTTACTTCTCTCATAACTTTATATATAGTATCAGTTGAACAAATATACATATGTGTTTTAATGTGCTTATTTTATTTTATTTTTGATGATTTTTATATAGTTGATTAGGATGCAATGAGTCAAGGGCTAGAGGAAAGTGGGTAAGACCATTATTTTTACTTTCTCATTTTTCCTTCCTGTATCTTGGGGGAGAGAGGAGATAAGGGGAGCAGCCACACCCAAGTCTCCCAACCATCGCAGGGGTATGCTCAAGTGGTTTTCAGAATTCAGCAGTTCTGAATTGCTGCTGATCTAGCCACTGCAAGCACGATGAAATCTCTCCAGAGTCCACTAGCTGACATAGACTTCCTTAGAGTCTCCATTTGCCCAGATTTTCACTGCTAACACCTGACTGCGGTAGTTGATCAATTTGTTCTGTCCTCAATCTTCTGTTATGGTGCCAGATGTCCTCTGCAGGTTCTAATGTACTGCTGTATCCTCCATGTGTAACTGCATATGCTGTGCACTGCTGCATCTAAGCCACTGAGAGGCCCAATTTTGACACATGCACTCCACGGACAGACCATGAAACCTGCAATTATCTCCATGGTTGGAGTACTGAGTCCAGTGGTTCAGTTGGGGGATCCCTAAAGAAACCTCATCTGAGGTGATCAAAACCTGATTGTTGTGTGTATTTGCTAATACAAGGTCCAGCAGAGCCCATTGCCCAAAACAGCCACACACACACACACGGGCAGCTGCAATTGTTGGATCAGTTCATCCTCCAACCTTGCCTCCAGTGGGTGTTGGAGTCTAGCCCAATCCTGCTCAGCACACACTTGGCCTTCATGGAAACCAGTGAAAGGTGCACCCTAATCAGAGCAACCTGCAATAACCCCCACATACCCAACCCCTTCCCCGGTTCATGTGCTTGCCAATATGCAAGTCTCTCCCACATTGCATTCAGCTCTTATGCATTTCAATGGGCATTGAAGCCTAATTCAACCCAACCAACCCTACTATCCAGCCCACCTGATGCTGGCAGGTGCCACTCTCTGTCTAGCCATGCCTGCCCCTAGTCTTGGTTCTTGTGCTCAACAGTAGGAGTGGCAACACAGGAGGGAAGTTTCCACTGTTCCCCTGATGAGTCCATTTTCACTTTCGGATCTTGCACTCTCCAGGTGTTGCTGAAGTTTGGCTTAACAGAGTTAGGTACTACGGCCAGCATCTGCTAGTTGATGCTGAGGCAAAGCCCAACTGATACCCACTTTGGCTTATGCATACACCAGTACAAACAGTCAACCCCTGATCCAGTTCTGCCTAGCCTAGTCTGCCTCTAGTCCCAGCTCTCATGGTCACCAGTGAGAGTGGTGGTCCAGCATGGGTGTCCCATGCAGCTCCCCTACCCTGTTTGCTCCATACCCCCTGGATATCATGTGTGCTGGGTGAGTCTGGCATGGCCTGCCTCACCTTGGCATTTGCCAGTGGTTACAACAGCCTGGGCCATTCTGGCCCCATCCCTCAGTCCCAGCTCATGATAATGGGCATTATAGCCTAGGCCAGCCAAGCCCAAGGAGCCCCCAGTCGTGGCACTAACGTAGACTGGCTCATATTGCGGCCTGACATGGCATGACCCACACTCCATTGTGGTCCTCAGGTTTGTCAGCAGGTGATATGAACTGGCCTAGTCTGTTTAGCCTGAAACCTGCGCCAAATGTATGTCAGTGGGTACCATTACCTGGCCTGGTCTGGGCTGCTTCCTGTCTTGGTTTTTGTACTCAACTGCAGGGACTATGTCCTGACAGAGGAGTTGCCAAGCTTCTCTATCAGAACCAATGCCAGATTTTGCACACACGGGTGGGTCCATGGGCCATCCCTACTTAGTCCACCTTTTGTCCTGGCAGGAAGAGTGGCCTTTCCTGACCGGTCTTCATCCATTCTGGTTCTTACTGTTGAGTGTTACAGCCCAGCCAAGCCTGGTGTATACCCAGACATAGTTCAATAATGGCTCAGCAGAGACAGAGACCTAGCCCAACACATCCTATACACATTCTGGTTTTCACAAACTCTAATGGATGCTGGAGTCTAGCCCAGTTTTGCACATTCCAGACCCAGTTCACAACCATGCCGAGGAAGACTGCAGCCACGTTCAGGCCAGGCTGCAGTCCTGACACCAAGCCTGTTCCCAGCCACAGATCTTACATGTGTCAGTGGTAGCTCTGACCCAGTTTGGCATAGCTCCTAACCTGTCTTGGCCTTTGCCTTTGATGCTATAGCTTGGCCTAACTCGGCCAGCCTTCAGGCCCAAATCTTGTTGATGGGTGCTGGAACCTGGCCCTGCTCAGTCTGTTCCCTGGCTCATGCAAACCAACAGATGTGGTAGCTTAGCCTGGCAAGATCTGTACTCCAACCTCGTTTTTGAACTTGCCAGTGGGCTAAGGTCTGATTGTTAATGGATAGAGCTACCTTGCCTCGCCTGCCCAACATCCAGGCCTGAATCATATGCTCATCAGCGGGAGCCAAGACTCAATGGGGGAGTTGCCCAGTTTCCCCTACTTGGCTCACTCCCAGACCCAGATCTCACATATGCCATTGGGGGCTAGGCCCCCACCTGGCACAGCCTACCCCCTTCATCCTGGGCTTTGTATGAGCTGGTGGATGATGCGACCCTGGCCTGCTCCACATCCAGTTTTAAGCTGCATATGTGAGTGCTGCAGTCTGGGCCTACCTAGCCTGCTTCCATCCCGAGGACCTGTGAATGCGGGCAGGTTTCATGGTCACATCTATTCCAGCCCCTCAGCACCCCAACTCTTAAGCTAACCAGCAGGACTTACACTTCCACAGGGTCAGGCCCACATACCCCCATACAGAATCTACCCCCAGAACTCATTCTCTTGTGTGCTGGTTAGTGTCATGGCCCAGCCTAATGTGACCATCCACTGTTCCAACATTCACTGTCAGGAACTGGGATCTAGCCCTGCCAGACAGATCCTAGCTCTAGCTTTCATGTGGGCTGACATGTGGTGGTCAACAACACTCCATGCTAACAAGCCCAGCTTAGGTCTTTCATGTGGGCTGGTGCACTGTCCTGACCCATAAAGGTTTTCTTGTCTCTTCCCTTCAACCCCAGGTCTCATGCCTCTCACTTACCTGAAAGTCCAGTGGACTTGTCATTGGGAGTCCTTCTAAAGTCATTCTTCACTTACACTTACAGTGGCCTTTTCCAAGGATTTCCCTAAGCAGTAAATCCTCATCTGGGCATGAATCCACAGGTCCTCTCTCACCCTCACCTGTGCGATCCCCCAGTCTTCCTGTAAAGCCACAACCCCAAGTCCCTAGAGTGCACCGGGGTGTGGCCAAAGGGTTGTATCCCACTGGATCCAGGAGGAGGCAGACACCTCCTCTCCCTACCCTTCATGCGGCCAGGGGCCCACCCAGGCAGCCACACATGTGTTTTTAACAATTGTGTTAAAAATTATCCTGGACTAGAAATTATCCAATAATTCTTCAATTGGTGAACAGATAGCCAACTGATACACCCATACAATAGAATACAGCCCAGCAATAAAAAGGAAAAAAATCAACACAGAATAATTTGTTTATCACACAAGCACATTATGTTCAGTGACAGTAACCAAAGTTTAAAAAGTTGTATATCACATAAAGATATTAGTATGAAATCTACATAAATATGGGAGGATAAATTAAACATTATAAACAATATTTTCAAGTTGAAAGATTTGTCTTGTATCCAAATGTAGTGTTAATTCTAGGACTCTATTTTATTGGTGATACCTGATAAAATAATGCTATGTAAATTTAATGTAAGTAAACTAAATGACAAATAACAAAACACTAAATGAAGGGAATTATCAACTTCACTTGCAATCCCCAAATACTACAAACCATATCATAATAAATTCATATTATGACTTAAAATTAAATACATTATGTATTAGAAACATGTGTAACTTAGTGAGACCATAAAATGGTAATCAAACAGGTTATAAATACAGATTATCTCAGGTGGTAGGAGACTGGATAGATGGTACACATATACCATCTTAGTGGTATTTGGATGCTTATTTTACTTATAAAATATTGCCAACGATCTCTAAATTTGTGCACACACACACACACACACACACATGCTCCCACAAATTTACAAGACTACTATTGTCAGTGTTAAGAATTTGGTCCCTGGTTGTCTAGTGGTTAGGATTTAGCACTCTCAGTGCTAAGCATTTGGAATGAGTGTCCTTGGACACATGATTTACCTTTTTAATCCTTGGATAGAATTTTATTTTATTTCAAGGAAATTTTCTTTAATTACAACAATGAATATTTGCTCAGTTATTATTTTGCTTTATATTTTTAATTATTTTGCCTTTTCCTTCCCAATGTTAGTTGCTGACACTTCCTATTGCCTGGCTTTGTTTTACCAAACTTCCTGTATTTTTTATTTGATTAGTTCCTTCACAGCTGTGGTTATGTTATTAAGTGATTGTCAAACTAAAATTGCAAGTTTGTATTTCAACCTTGAGTTGCTTTCTAAGTATCCTCTTAAAATGTATCTAATAGAAAGTTTTACTGTACTTTCCATTGCTTTGTTTTGAAGGATTCTTTTACAGGATCTTTTTGGATAGAATTTTCACTTAATATACCCAGGGAAATCATTAATCTTGGTCACAGTATAAGTAACTAACTCTATTGTCTCATGCATGGACTCCTAATATCATCTATAAGTGTTGCTTGTCTGATCCCTATGGACATAGGAGTTCTGACCAACAAGAATATTTATCTTCTTTATAATACAGAAAAAAACAAGTGTCCTTGAACATTTTAGGATTATGCATCTTATTAAAAGCAGACAGAATTTATAGTAATGTGTTCTTTGACAGGTACACTGAGGAAAGAAACTTTATTCTCAAACCGAAACCTGTAGACAAATATGTGAAGAGGTTGGCCACATTTTGCTATTAATATTGTCACATGTTTCAATATATATATATATATTAAGGGCTGAATTTTTTTCTTTTGCCTGTCTAAGAATAAGATGAACAGCAAAAACAACTTGAAGATTGAGGGCTGTCTACAGCAAAGACAGAGCACTGAAATCAGACCTATGGGAATTTGCAGCTTGCATCATTTTCTAGCAATATCATTGGGGCACATTGTTGGTGCTCTGGGGAAGCCATGACTTTCAAGGCTTAAAACTGTGATTCTAAAGGCAAGAGTCTTTTTCAAATGCCATCTCCTCCAACAAACTTTTAACAGCAATTTACAACTATTCATTCCTTGTTATTTTTATTACATGGTGCAATAATCCAATTTTGTGACAGTCAGAATTGTGGCCATCTGAGTGTAAAACTGTAAAACTCTTAGCCTTAGACCTAAAGGACATTGAAGACAGAGAGTACACAGACACAATAATCCTTGAAACTATTATTCTTTATGAGCTTAGAATGAGCTTTCAAGGTCAAAGTTAAAGAAAACCAGTTAATTTAGAGGGAAAGATGCTCTAGAAAGCACCAGAAAATCCACACAGAACAAGATTGGTCATTATTTTCTGCTAATATTTGTGTTCAGGTTACAAACTAAGGTCGTGAGTAATTACTGAAAGAAACAGCCGGTTATCTCACAACACCGAAGATCATAAAAGCATGACCTACGACATCTGAACTTTCTAAAAGCACAGTATTGCATAATCAACAAAAGTATACCATTGTAGAATTAAGGTTATTCTTCACCATATTAGAATTCAAACTATTTTTCATAGTTCAATCTTAGTACTTGCTATTTTTGATAAGGCAAACTCAAAATAATTAAAACTTGAAGACCATTTCCATACGTATATATATATATATGTATACATACATATGCACATATGTGTGTCTATATACATGCATATACATATATACACATATATATGGTATATAAATGAGAGGAAGAGGGACAGGGGAAAGAGGAAGGAGGAGTGTCTGCCACCATGCCAGGACTTAGAGCCCAATACAAGCAGATCTGGATTATGACAGGCTAGAGAGCAACTTACAGTCATTTGTAGGCTTACATCTCCTTAGCCCACAGCAGTGATGAGAAATGCACAAGGACAGCCACTTGCTCCATCAGCAGTAAGGCTATCATTTGGGTGTCTGTAGTAGCAGTTGGGCACACAGTGACACATACTTACATAGAGCTACACACACAGAAGCAGCCACATATGTGTCCACACCCATTCACAGGCAGCCATATCTAGCCATACCCTAGTTTCTTACACAGGTAAAAGTGGTTCAAAGCCAAATCACTACATAACAGACTTGTGGACAGCTAGCCAAGCAGGTGGACTTGTTGGTTACCATGACATCAGTTATCATGGAGAGACTGGGATATGGGAGCAAAGAGATAATTGGGCAAGTATAAAAGGCACAGAAATTTGATAAACCTGGTTTTCTCTGATCAATACACAACTCTTCAAAATTCCTTTGCCCTACAATCTACAATCTTCCTCACAGGTCCCTCTGCAAGGATACACGTAGGGTTGAAACACTAAATCCAAATTCCACTACAACAGTACGACTTACAGAACCAAACTACAAGGCATAGCATAGACTACTCCAACCCTAATCAGATTTTATAATATTGCTCTCAGATTAAAGTCTTTACATGAATCCAATTATAATTCCATAACCAAGCCCAGTGCCTGTCAGTCCATCCATGTGTGATTCCAAAACCAAGTCCAGTGTGCCAGAAGCTTGGCTACCTGTCAAGTCAAGCTGACTGCAAACTTGACAGGCAACTTGGTGTACATTTCATAAGCTGGTTGGTTGGTTGTGGTTGTCAAGTTGTTCTATCTACCAAGGAATTTGTAGTCATTAGGTTGCATCCATACAGTTACAGTAAATAGAATTTGTCATCTTTCTAGGGATGACTCTAGATGGGTAAACAAAATGGGCATAGCTATTTTTAAAACGTTAAGTCACACATTAGTATCCCATATTAAATCATAACTTAAAATGGCATTGTGTTGTGGCTGCAAGGCTGAGGACACAATCAGAATCATTCAGTGGTTTGGATTAATCCAAGGGCAGGACCTGTCCACCACTAAATCCTGTCAGTTGGTAGACACTGAAGCCTTCAATAGCCATTATAATTGCTGAGTCATCTCCAGTTACACCGGATGTAGCACAAACAGTGGCAGGGGTAGCAACCCCTCTTCTGAGGATGTAGATGGTATTTCCTTCTCTCTTTGTCTCACCAGCTGCTCTCTCCATTTCCCAGACTGCCCTGTCTTCTTTTTTCTTCCCACAGGCTGTTCTTGGGCTCCAGATGTTGTAGCCATGCCCTCTGTCTCAAGTCTGTACCACCCAGGATTTGGATCTTGTCTTTCAGCAAGTCCCAGCCTGCTGGCTCTGAAAACATCAAAGTCTTGGGGCTCCCCTCCCCATAGAAGCTATGGTTATGCACCCTGCTGCTTTTCCTGAGGGAGTATTCAGCAATTCTGCAGGCTTAGGTTTTAGCCCTGAGTCTGTCCCTACCATTACCACTGTAACTGCGATCCACTCCCCACACATGCGGAGGAAGTGCAATGCTGGCTGATGCTTGCTTCGTCTGCAACCTCAGGCTCCTAGGTGGCATCACTGTTGCAGCCCCTGGCACGCATTTTCAGCCTTGCACCAAATAAAGTGGAGAGGCTGGTCCACTGGACCTTTATAGTTGAGTGACACCTCCCAGCCTGCTGGAAAGAAAACATTCAAGTCCAGGTATTTGATCTTTGAAGTCTTAAAGCAGCTAAACCATGCATCCCATTGCCAGCCAAGGCCAGAACCAGGACAAGTCAGGCCTGTGGGGGACAAAATATCCCTCATCCACTGGTTCATTCCTCTATTGCCAGCAATGGCTGTTGCTGGGTCTCTGCTGGAGCCAGGTAAGTGAGGATTGTATTAAAAAAAAAAAAAAAAACAGATCGGCTGATGAAGACGTTTGAGAGAGTAAGCAAGTGGATGGGATGGGAGATCTGTGAGTGTGTATGGTATGTGTGATGTATGTGTTCGTGTGTGTGAGCACATGCATGCATGCTGCATGCCTTTAAAAAGGAACAAAATGTGCTAATATTTTAAACCATACCTTCTTGGTAGTTTGTATGCTTTAAAATTATCTAAAGACTTTTTCCTCTCCTAAGAAATGCAAAAACAGTTAAACTTTTGTTGCCTAGGCTAACCAACAACATATAATTTTAGTCTGATTTTACTTCCAGGCAATTTCCATTGATGCATTTTGGTTACAGCAACAGGGTCTCCTCAGCTTCGACGCTGAGATCTTGTGCTTCTCTCTCAGCCCCATCACTCACAGATGTGCTTTTCCGTTTTTTGTTTGGGGTTTTTTTTGATGTTGTTGTTGTTGCTTTTTCCTCC
Organism: Ochotona curzoniae; assembly: GCF_017591425.1. Classification (NCBI taxonomy): domain Eukaryota; kingdom Metazoa; phylum Chordata; class Mammalia; order Lagomorpha; family Ochotonidae; genus Ochotona; species Ochotona curzoniae. The sequence goes on from NW_024467119.1 coordinate 48,174,795, forward strand.
CCCAAACATTTCATCTTTCTTTAAGAACATTCAAGAATTCTTGAGAAGGAACTTGGATTTTCTCCCTTTGTCTGCACCTATAATGCCATGGTGCACATGGGTAGCAGAATGTTGAACTTGTAACTGTTGCTAGAGGATCATACTGTTGAAATGATTGGGCTGCGGGGATAGCGGGAGGGAAAGGCAGGGAAGAGAGAAGTGGGGGAAATCCCTAAACCTATAAAACTGTACCATGCAAAATAATTTTTAAAAAGCACTTGGACTTCCAAAAACATTCCACACACATGACAAGCCTGTGGGTGGCTTTGAAAGAAAACTAGTAAACTTGCAGAATAACATGCTTCTGACTAAGTGATTTAGACATTTATCTCAAATATTGTTCTCACCAAAGACTCTGTCTGTGAAATCATTACTACGCATACTGTGCACTTTTTTTTTGCACTTGACCATTTATTATAGTTGATTAGGGTACAGTGGGTCAAGGGCTATAGGAAAGTGGGTAATACCATTGTTTCCACACTAATATCATCATTTTTTCCCTGTGTCTGGGGTCAGAGGAGAAACAAAGGGAAAAGCCCCACCCAGCCTCCCACCCATCCCAGGTTGCCAACGTGAGGCATGCTCCAAGGGTCCTGCTCAAGCAGTTTTGATAGTTTAACAGGTCTGAATTGCTGCCAATCTCGCCACTCCAAGTGTGATGAAATCTCTTCAGTATCCACTGGCTGAGACAGTCTCTTCGTGGTTTGGGTTCTGAGATCAGCAGTACAGTTGGAGGGATCTCCAAAGAAACTTCATCTGAGATGATCCCAGACCTGATTCTTTTGAGTTTGCCAGTACAGAGTCCGGCACAGTCCATTGCCCCAATCAGCTTATGCACTTGCTGGTTGTTGCAGTTGCTGGGTCAATTCTGTTTCAAGCCCTGTCTTCCACTTTTACCAATGGGTGTTGTAGTCCAGCTCAATCCTACCTACTTCATACTCAGTCCTCACAGAAACCAGTGGGAGCTGCAGCCTAGTTGGAGCGACTCCCCATAACCCCCACCAGGCCTACCCCCTACCCTGGTTCCTTTACCTGGAAACAATTTCTACATTAAATTAGAATTTGTGTCAAGGTTTTTTAACCTCATTTGCACTATTCTGTTAACAACTTAGATGATGTGATGAGATATTCTTTCCCTCAGAATAATGAAGACTTTGTTTCTTTTATGGATATATGTATATCGCATGCCTAACAATCTTGGACAGTGATGTCTCCTCCTTTGCTTCTTATCATTATAGCATTTATGTGCTTATTAAGGGAAGGAGAGAAAAATTATCATTAACTATATGCTCAAATCAACCAGGAAAACTGAAACACACCTGCAGAGAGACAAATACATCGTTTTTGTGTCTATTAATATAGAATTATGGGAGTGTTCTTCTATTCTACTAAAGTCTATGCAAGGTAGATATGACTTCAGCATTTACTGCTTATTAAATGTCCCCTAGCCACCCACTGATGATTGGCAATTATCTCCACTATTGCTTTTCTACCACAAATCTCACTCTTTTAATCATGTTGCTTCTCCCTGATCAGTCTTATGCGATGTTTGCATTTTGGATTATTGACCTGTTATTGTTCCAATCCAAAATGCATGTGTGCATTTGGAGGGTGTGAATGTGGTTGTTTTGGGGTGTATTGGGGCAGGAGGTCGGAATAGCAGCAGAAGACAGAATTGCATGCTGTGCTGGGGCAGGGTGCTTAGGAGTCTCATAAGAATCTGCTCTTACGGTCTAGATGTAAAAGGTATTCAGATCTTTGACAATGGAAAGATTAGATCCTGCATGAGTGTTTCCCAAACTGATGTCTGCTAAACTTCCCAATGTTGTGCTGCAGCCTTGTTTGATGTCATCTTTCATATTATGATGAATCTCACCTGTTGGAATGATGGAGGGGCAACCTTGAGTTACCTTTTAAAAGCAGCTCTTCCTGGGTGACTCTGTCACAAACAATGGATGATAAACTCCTGCTTACTTCACCTATTTCTTGTCTTTGGTTTCCCTATGATTGATTGCCAGACCATCACTTGGATAGACTTGTCATACATAGGCAAATCTACCAGCTACAAACAGTGTGTAAGTAGAGTTAAGTATTACCTTAAAATAGAATGTATGTATCAAAATCCTCATATATGTCTGTTTATTGAAATGGCTGTTATTTGACCCTTAGTAATTATTTCACTTAAAAATATTTTCTTTTTATTGGAAAGGCAAATTTACAGAGAAAAGGAGATACGCAGAGAGAGAGAGAGAGAGAGATCTTCTATTGCCTGGTTCACCCCCCAACTGCCTGCAATGACTAGAGCTGAGCTGATCTGAAGAAAGAAGCCTCTTTCAGGTCTTCCATGAAGGTGCAGGGTCCCAAGACTCTAAGCAATCCTCTGCTGTTGTTTCCAGTTGACAGATAGGGAGCTGGATGGGAAATGGAGCAGCCAGGACCAAAACGAATGCCCTATGGATATTAGCATCTGTAAGGTGAGGATTCAGCCATTGAGCCCTCATTCTGGGCCCATTAATCCACTTTTACACTAAAGTATTTTTTCCACATAATATATTGACTGAGGTATTATCAGGGATATTTAAAAATTAGAGTTGAATGTACATTTTAAAATCAGAAAGGAATGAAGAAGCATGAGAAGCATTCAGCAGTGCCAGAGAGCGAGGTCACGGATTGAATGATGTGATAAGTGCTCCTTGGACCAGAGACTAGGGATCTTGCTTGGACAGACACTGCAGCCAATACAAGAGGAGAGTTTGACAGAGAAAGGGTAAAACAATGGATGAAAATAGACTCTCCCATCTCAACAATGAAAAATGTCCATCCAATGGAATCCTCGTCTGAAAATAACGCTAAAGTCTTCCGCTCACAGCTGGGGAAAGCTACTCTCTTCCACAGTGTTCATGAGAGCACGTTAGGCACGTCAATAAATCTGTCTATTTTAGGATCAGGTGATTAGTAACATTAATTGCACTTGTAAAATCCCCTTTGCCATGAGTGGAAACATTTATGGGAGTAACACCAGTGGAGAAGGCCATCACAGAATTCTGTCTGTTACCGTCCCTAAGTGATTCATCACTTCTGTTGCCTGCTAGGTCTGTATCCTGGAGCTCATTTCACTTCCAAAGAACTTAGATTTTTCATTTCTAAAGTCTTTATAAATATGAGAGCTAAAAAGATGGTTGATGTTTTGGTTGTGCAATTCCACCATTTTGTGACCTGAGGCTAATGGTCCTCAGGCTAGCATGAAGCAGAGTGTAGTGGTTTGTGGTATGCTCTTGTGAATGCCAAGTTTCACTAAAGAATATCTGGATTTCATTTGATAAAGGAGAGAATTGTGTTCTGTTAGAAATATTTGAGAATACTGGAATACTGCCTTAAAGTCAACATTTAGGAGCTCCCCCCCACTCCTGCCGGGTTGTTTTATTTTAAGATTTTCTGACATGCTTTTATTTGTTTGTTGTAAAAGATTTAGTTTATTTAGTTTAAAGGCAGAGTGACAGAGGTAAAGGGAGAGAAGAGTTAGATGAAGAGAAAGGATTAAAAGCAGTTAGGAAAGTGTCAGAAAGAAGAGAGACAGAGAAGTTTAGGAGAGAGATAGAAAGAATTGCAAGGAGATGGACAGAGAGAAAAAGAACTTCCAATCCCCAGCTTCCTCCCCAGATGGTCACAAAAGCCTGAGCTGGGCTTGTTTGAGCCTATAACTTCAATATGATCTCCCACATGGTGGCTGGGACCCAAGTACTCAGGCCACCACCTGCTGCTTTTGCAGGTTCATCTGCAGCAGCCGGATCAGAAGCAGAGCAGCCAGGACCCCCATGCTCTGCTCTGGACCGACAGCAGGTACTTGGATCGGCATTGAGACCATGAGAGCAGAGAGCAGAGATTCCAACAGTCAGCTGATGAACTCACTGTGTGAAAGGTACAGCCCAGGAATTGTTAGTTCTTCCTTTGGAAATGAGAATTCTGATGGGACTTCTGACAAGACTCAGTGAGCCCCAGGGAAGTGCTCTGATTTGAGGTGCACTGGAAGATAGGGAAAGGTGTTCTCAAAGGGAAGTCTGAGGCGCACTCTACCTAGGTAGTAGCTCACATGGCAGGCAGTGCTCAGGGAGCTCAAACACATGAGATAGCATCTTTGAACTTCAGTTGTATCATCTGTCTAGCGAAGAAGTCGACTAGGAGCCTTGTTGGGGCCTTTCATTTTCAGCAACGAACCGTCCTCTTTCAACCTGAACTCTTGGTATAATTTATTGATTATACTAACATATGTTTCATGTGTTAAATTAGATACATACGTATCATATGTTAAATGAGATAAAGTCCAGTGCCTTAAACAGTCCTTTCTGGAAAATGACTTCAAAAAATATTTTGAAGTAACTCCCTTTGTCTTTCTTTCTCTGTTAAATCTACCTTTCAGCTAGAAATAAATCTTCTAAAATGAAAAGGCAGGACAGCACTGTGGCATTGTAGGCTAATGCCTCTGCTTGTGCTGGCACCCCATATTGGGCGCAGATTCATGTCCTGGCTGATCCACTTCCAATCCAGTTCCTTGCTTTCCCTGGGAAAGCAGAAGAGGGTGGTTCAAGAAGAAACTTCTGGCTCCTGAGTTTAGATCAGCCCACATCTGGACATTACAGCCATTGTAGGAGTGACCAAGTAGATGGAAGATTCTCTGTCTTTCCTCTCTTGTAACTCTTTCGACTAAAAGTAATTTTTTTTTTAAATCTCAATGTGTAATTTTGTGAACTTTATAATTAATTATTCTGAGGTACTTAACCCCTCTCCCCACCAGGATAAATTTCTTCTAGATTTTAAAAATATGAAATCACACACCAGGATACGACAGTCCTGTAGTGCCCCCTTCTGGCTGTATGGAAAAGCGCAACCTTTCTCCATAGCTTGGTGTTACGCAGAAAATTGTGTTGTTAGTTTTTATATATTTTCTTTACAATATTTGTTTCAGTAATTTTAAGGTTTATTTATTAACATTTTAAAAAGCATGTGTATTGTTGGCTATCTAGATGTTCACCTGCTTAACAATTAGTTTAGTGTGCATAAGTAGATTAAATATCTAGCTATTTCAATATGACGTTTCTCTGGCCAAATTTTGGACTCTAATCTGTGTGGTAGAGACGTTTCACCAATAGAATGAACAGATTTCCACTTTTTCCATTGCATCTTTAAAAGGACAAAATAACTACTGTATTCTAAAGCAGCGTTACTACAGCTAGTATTTGAGCCCCTGCTGACACGTATATATGAATCATTCCTTAATGGAACGCTACACTGAGACTTTATCATTTCTGTTCTCACAATTTTCACTGAAATGGTTCCACGCTTTGCCATAGTGCTTGTACAGAGTGATTTAGAGATGGGATTTGCAATCAAGATTAGGAATGATTATATCCTGAAAATCCAATGTCAGCATTTAGAAAGGTGATTGTCAGCCCTTAGAACTGCATTTGAGTCACTCAGTGTGGTGGAATGAGTAATCTTTATTCAATAATAAAAACCTCTGTTTTTCCTTACAAAATGATGGGACACTTTGATGGCCTAATATTTAGGATGAACTGTAATATATCATCCAACACAGGCTTTTTTGAAGTTGAAAAGATGAGTCTTAACATTTATGCCAGAATAGCAGCATGTGGAGAGGGTACTGAAGGTGAAATTTAATTGTATTTCTGTATTTTTATTGCAAAATCTGTGTATCACTTGAAGTAATGATTAATTGAGGATTAGAGCTAAAATTCTGTTTGAAGTTTCATTTTTAAGGGTTCCTCAGCTTCAACTTAGTTTCTATCACTTGGCAAGTAGAAATTGCTTTAAGCCTCACACTCCTTGGACCCTAGAGGTAGTTTCGGATATTGACAAATTACTTTTCTCTACCTCATGTATTTCCTCATTTATAAGTGAAAAGTAGTAATAGTACTATCACATTATATATTATAGATGATTTATAAGGAATAGAGACAATATTGAATGAATATCATATTATCAATAATCGATCATTTATTTCTAACAGCTCAATTTTTATAAAGACATGAGAATTTCATGGGTGTGTAAAAGCAGCTTTTGAATGGTGGTCCCTGATGACCCCCCAAAGTCCCTGCCCTCGATATTTGTACTGTAATAAATCCATCCCCTGGATGTGGGCAAGACCTGGTGACTCAGATTAAGCCATAAAAAATATTGCTTCCACTTTGTACTCTCCCTCTCCCTTTTTCTCTCTTCATCTCATTCTTTCACTTCTTTTACTCCACTGGAACTGATGCCTCTGACAAGTTCTTATTGAAGACCTGTGACCTGACAACAGCCATTGGCACTAGCAATCATATTTTAAAGATACTCAAGCAATCTAAACCTAAACAGTAGGAAAATGTGAATCTCCTATTACTACACTTTAAAAATCTAAATAGCCTGCCTCTGAGAACAAAATCATTAGACCTTTTACATTTAAAAAAATCTCAGATTGTGCAATAAAAGATATTAATGGCAAGTGTTGCTTTCATAAATTCTAGTATGGAAATTAAATAAAATGCATCTGGGGCTAAGCATGAAATGCTTTATGTCAGTTTTACCACTTGATGGAGCTATAATGCTGGCAATAACAATTGAAAACCCATTATGTCTACATGAAAGCAATCTTTGGAGAAATCTATAATCTTAATCACTATTTGCTGTGTCATTTTCTGTAATGTGCTGACAGAACTTTATATGTTCTGGGGCTATTAGGAGAGGCTTTGAGCAGAGGGTCCAAGCTGCTCCAATTCCCTTCCAGCTCCCTACCTGTGATCTGGGAAAGCAGCAGAGGACAGTCCAAAGACTTTATAACCTGCGCTGGTGTGGAAAACCTAGGGGAAGCCCTAAAGCTAGCTCCGACCATTGTGGCCAATTGGGGAGTAAGCCAGTGGACGGAAGATCTTTCTCTCTGTCTCTCATACTATATGTATATTTACCTTTCCAATAAAAAAGAAAGAATCTTGGGGAACAGGCCTATGCAAAATTCTCAAGTAAAACTGTGGCAGAGGAAGACTAGAGTTTGCAAGTGAAAAAGATGGCTCAAAGAGTGAAGTACTGCCAGGCAAACAAAAAAGCAAATTCCAATTTTTAGACTGTAATCCTTATTAAAATGGTTATATTCTGTAAACACTGGGCCACAATCTTGTAAATGAGATTTTGGCTGATCATGAATTAAAAAAAAAATCAGGTGTATCTAAGGTAACAGCTTTAGTGTATTTGGTTTGTTTGTTTAATTTTAAAGTCAAAGACAGGATATAAAGATGTCTCCATGGAGAGAGAGTGATAATTTGCTATTTCATTCCCCAAGTGTCCCCAGCAACTGGGGGCCACACCTAAACTAAGAGTCTTACAATGACAGTCTTCCCCTAGGCTCTATCTGCAAAAACCATACCCATAACTGTGCTGCGTCAATTCTTATCATAATGGATGACTGTGCCTTCCAAGGGGGCCAGATGGCTTCATAGGAGGTATTGCACTGGAGGACCTAGCAATTGTCTCTGTTGTTGACAAGTTGGCCAGTCTGTGACTTTGTTTGCTGTATATAGCCTCCATCTTGTTATCATGAGCACTTCTTTTATATGTCCATTGTGCCAATACTGAGAAGTCTGGTAGCAGGCGCTGGTTCATATCAACCAGCTAATTCACTCTGAACTTTATGGCTGGGTAGCGCTTCCTCCATGCAGAAGGTCTCCAATGGGCATTACTATGCTCTCTGAAGTCATGTTCTCCACAATGTGTCTCCATTCTCATAAAATCATCTACATATCTCTAGCCTATAACTACTTGAATCTGATCATTCAGTAGGTCTCTACCAGGATTCTACTCAGCTAAGCCAGTTACAATTGTCCATGTTTCCATGTATGTGTTGAATTTGAACTTATACAAGGGTTAACTCTTGATTCTCAGCATAAGGCAAGGACTGAATCAGACTGGATACAGAAATCTTGTGCAATAGAGAACAACTGTAACCACTGACCTGTGATCCTGGACCAACTTAGAAGAGGAGGAACATGATCTTGGAGCTATAGGAAAGATAATAAATCTTTTTCACATGATTACTACTGGCTGGTAGCACAAATATTAATTAACTTATAAATCTACTGAGACATGAGTTGGGTTATTTCTAAGTACTTATCAAAGATGTGATACAGAAGCCAACATTGTGGCTCAGCAATTTAATCCATCACCTACAATGCTGGCATCTCATATGAGCACAGATTCAAGTCCTGGTTTCTCTACTTCTGATCCCTGAAAATGAGCCTAAAAAGGCAACAAAAGTTGGTCCAAATGTTTGGATTCCTCTACCATGACATGGGAGACCTGGTAGAAGTTCCAGGTTCCTGGATTCATCCTGGCACACCCCTGGCTATTGCAATCATTTGGGGAGTGAATAAATGGATGATTCTCTCTCTCTCTCTCTCTCTCTCTCTCTCTCTCTCTCTCTCACACACACACACACACACACACAGACTATCACACATATGTTCCCTGTCTGTAACCCCTTTCAAATAAATTTTTTTAAAAGTCATTACCAATGATTGTTTAAAATATTAATGCCGCCACTAGATATGTGAAAGACTCAAAAGGAAAGTTGGAATACATCAAATGAGAATTCATAGAAAAAGAATACATGTGAGAGAGTGTACAAATTCATTACAACAAAAATACAAATTAAGATATAAATTATTATTATAAAAGTCTCAGGTCAGTCAAGATGAAAGAGAATGGTACTATTCCACTGTCAATAAGAGTATGGAAAAATAGGCTTGCTAATGAGCCACTCACTTGAGCCATGGCTGTCAGTATGTGCACACTAGATCCGCCACTGATTCTGATCCACATACTCCATCTGCCACTTGAACAAGGTGAGTCAGAGAGGAAACCTCTCCAAGCAGGTGCACAGCAGGTGTTCCTGTGCCTCAGCAGCCTTTCCTATCCCAGACAGGTGCCCCCAGAAAACCCCACCAAAACACCGGAGACTGAAGGTCCACAGGCACATGTACATTACCAAGAAGAATGAGAAAGCCTACAGGTCTGAAAGGCCATGGGGAAGGGCAACAGACAAACAGGAAGCAACATAAAGGAGGAAACCAGCACTTCCCTCAAAAACAAACAAAAGATCGTATTAGTGCTAGAGCTGCAGGATGAAGAGATTGAGGATCTCCGAGACAAGGAATTTTGAAAAATCAACATAAAACTCTTCAGAGACAAAGAGAAACAATGGCAATAACTAAAGGAATTTAAAGAGTGTGCCACCAAAGAGAATCTATAAAACAAGTCCAAACTCAAATACTAGAGCTAAAGAGCACAATAGAAAGCCTTAACTGAGAATGAATGTTGCGGAAGAAAGAATATCAGAATTGGAAGATAACCAATTCAAGAATACACAATTAATTAAACATATGGAAGAGAGCCTGAATAAAGCCAAGAAATCTATACAAGAAGTGCATGACACCATCAAAAGAACCTAAAAGTACACCATGAAACCATCAAATGTTTAGGTAAATATGTAGGAAATACTCTACAAGGTATTGGCACAGGCTAAGATTTCCTAGAAAAATCATCAAAAGCAAAGGCAGTCAAGATGAAAATATACAAATTAGATTACATCAAACTAAGAAGCTTCTGCATAGCAAAGGAAACAACCAAGAAAGTTAAAGAGCAACCAATAGAGTGGGAGAAAATCTTTGCACACTACACAACAGACAGAGGGCTAATATCCAGAATACAGAAAGAACTCCAGAATAACCATAACAACAAAACAAACAAACCAATCAAGGAATGGGCGAAGGAAATGAGCAGACACTTATCAAATGGACGAATCCAAATGGCTAACAGACATATGAAAAATGCTCAAGATCCTTAGCAATAAAGAAAATTCAAATACTAAAACCCTGAGGTTCCACTTAACTCCAGTGAGAATGGCCCACACACAGAAAACTACTAACCACATTGGTTAGAGTTTTGGGAGAAAGAAAACCTACTCTGTTGCTGGTGGGGTTGCAGGCTGATGCAGCCACTACCAGAGTCAGTAAGGAAAATACTCAGGCAATTGGAAACTCACCTATCATATGACCCAGAAATCCCACTCCTGGGAATATATCTAAAGGATATAAGGCATGAGAAAGCAACTTGCACCCCTGTATTCATTGCAGCACAATAAAAAATTGCAAAAACAACCTAGATGTCCATTGACAGAGGACTGGATAAAGAAATTGTGGTTTATCTACTCTATGGAATACTACTCAGCAATTAAAAAGAATGAAATTCCATCGTTTGCATCCAAATGAGCCCAACTGGAGAACTTAATGCTAAGGGAAATGAGTCAATCCCAAAAGGACAGATATCACATGTTCGCTCTAAGATAAGACAACTTCCATCAAAAATACAATACAAAACAAAACAAGAAGAATAAACACACACGAGCAAAGTCACCATTGAAGGATGTAATGGAGATCAGACAATCAGGAATTAAGGAAAATCAACAGAACGCACTTCCACTGAGGAATAAATGTAGACATTCAATGAAACTTCTGAATATACCTAGACAACAAAAAATTACAGCTTCTACTACAGCCCATGCTACCAGTGTCATGACCCCACATAAATAGCAAAAAGTTGGAACCATTTTTCTTTTATCTCTAATTTTAAGTGATTATCTCCTTGTAATGCTCATTGTTAATATGGCTAAGGGGTTGTGGTGCTCATCTTCTTAGAAAATGGCTTTTTATTGCTTCAGTTTGTAGTTTTTGCAGGTTTTTTGGTGTCAATCTAAGTATTTTTGCTGTGAATTTTACCCTTTCACACTTCCAAGTCATTTGTATAGCTTTCAATAAATCCTTATGATTCATTAACTGATCATCCCTAAGAGACTTTTTGATTCCTTTTAAGCACTGAGGTTGTAAATGTACCCCTCACCACTATTTTTGTTACATCTCATGGGCAATGATATTCTAGTTTTTATTGTAATTTCTTCAGCACCACCTGGGTCATGAAGTATCACCAATTCCCTCAAGAAGGTTTTTGATTTTTTTTTCATCATTTTAGCAAACATTGATAATTCTGTAGCATGTTGTTTAATTTCATGTTGATGAAAATTTTCCTTTTTTTTCTCCCTGTTGTGAACTTTTTTTTGACTCTGTATTTAAAGGGATGTATAATAGAAGTGTAGTGGAGACTGACACGTCCAGATGTGGAGACAAAGTGCAGTATGTCTCTGCATCCAGACAACAGATGGACTTCAGTGAAATAGTTGAAAATATCCTGACAATAGGAAGGTGGACTCTCCAACATTGTCCATGCCTACAATGTCGGGAAACACTTCAATTGCAGCGTGATGAACTCATGATTGTTCACAAAGGACCACCCATTGTAATACTAGAGGGGCAATCAATGGGGTGAGAGGGGACTTGGGGTGGGGGACGGGAAATCCAAGACCCTATGGAACTGTATTACAAAACAAGAAAAAACTTACAATTCTTCTAAAATTTCCATATTTTATGTAAAATGGGTAAACTTGTAGCTGTAAAAAAAAATGAAATACTCTTTCTTCCAGACTAAAGAGAACGTCTGAGGACAGCAGACCTCAGGGATTTCAAAGTTGCTAGTTTCTCTATCATTTCTGCCATTCCCCTTCTCTTCCTCAGTACAAAACTCAGGGATTCTGTCACCTCTGATAGGGAGGATAATGATTTCTGTCCTGTGGTTATGCAGTTCTTCAATATTTGAGTTCATTAGCTTCTTCAACGTTTAGCTTCAGCAAAGACATTCACATATTAGCCAAACAATTCAGATAATTAATTAACAGAGTGACAAAGTTTGGAGTCAGAGTTCTGTTATGCCCAAAGTAGTCATATTTGATAATGTCACATTGTATGAACTCAAAAATGAAACGTGTGTATATAGTAAAGCAGCATATTTTATCTTAAATTTGCCCCCAGATAACCTGAGATTATAATTGCTTTAGAGATGTCCTCAGAAAATGATAGAAAAATTTCTTTTATTCTTACATGTATTAACATCTCCAATCTTTCAGAGAAAATCGCACACACAAAAATAGTGTAAGTGGTTCTTAGGAATTTGTGGGGCAGCAAGCTAAGCTGGTGTTACCAAGTCAGCATCACATGTCAGGGTATGTGTTCAAGTTCTAATATTCTGCTTTCAATCCAACTTTCTGCTAACATACCTGTTAAAACAGTGAAAATTGACCCAGGCCCCTGAGCCCTTCCATTCTGTTTAGTAGACACAGATGGAGTTCTTTGATCCTAGATTCAGCCTAGCCAGACTGAGATGTTGGAGCCATTTGGGGAGTGAACCAGCAGATGGTAGATCACTCTCTCTCCATCTTTGTGTGTGTCATTATTTCTTTTACTCAACCTCTGACACTCTGCTTTTCAAATAATAAATACATAAATAAATCTTTTAAAGTAACACAGAAGGAAACCAACGTACCAACATTTTTTCCGGAGTGAAAAAAAATCAAGGATGTAAAGTATGTGGCTTTTTTTAGTACACACATATGCTAGGTCCCTTTTTATACACATTAATCCCTTGGTGCTACATATCCATTTTATATGATATGAATATGATATGATATGGTATTATATATACATGGAGAGAGAGAGTCACAAGCTTTACAATGTATGAATTTAATCTAGCTAGTTTTGCAGAAATAATAAGGAAATGAAATATTTCCTGGAATAGCTAGGAGATTTGGGAAACCAGACTTGCATATTGCACTGGCAGAAATTATACAGGAAAGAAAAATCTCCCAACGAGGACCCAGAGTGGAAATTTACTCAGAATTAAAAGGCATAAAGAAATCATTGTTAATGGCATCACAAGAAATTACAAATACATTAGAAAATAGGCTTAATAAGTTCTCTCACTTTTCACATTGACCTTCATCCATGTTCACAGCAGTTGTGGGTAGCAAGTCTTTCAGGTTTAAATTAATTTTAGTTCTAAGGATATTTTATAAATCATATGATACTCAGGAAACTAAGTTATTAGTTTATGATTTGCTCACAATTAATTGTTTTCTAACCCAGTTCCTCTTGGGTAAGCAATATACCTCAGCCTCAGACACATCAGGATTAGCAACATGGCTTGAGTTGGCGAGCAGAGTGCCAGTGGATGTAACACATACTTCTTCTAACAGAAGTATTGAATGCCTGGCTTGTGATGACTCTATTCCCATTGGACACTTCTGCTTTGAGAAAATCACATCAGACATGAAGCCCCATGAGAAGGAACCCAGGAGCTGCGAGACTCATGGAATAGTATTAATTCTCCTGGAGTCCAGAACACATGGCACAATTTCCAGTTACAATAAAAATGTGTCCTTTGGAAAGCCAGTGAAGTGTGTCATGTATGTGTTATCGAAGCAGATGATGGTTTCTACACAGGTAGTCACAAGTTTTTTAAAGCATCATCAAATTTAGCAATTACTAAGTTAGGAATTGGTGGCAACGGAAAACTGTTGAGATTAAAAGCTTCTTGTTGAGTTAATTTTACTTCCAGATACTCTCTCCAAAAATTGATTTCTCACAGTAAAAGGGGTCTTACAACAAAAGGAGAAATATATCCTACAATGACTTTGATATATCCAAAGAGAGTGTGCATAACACTTTTTTTTATTAATACCTGAACATCATTAGAAAAATGTGTTGGATTGTATAAATATGTGCCTATAATTCCATATATTATATGTGTGTATATAGTTTTATATATATTATAATTACATTTTATTTGGGTGCATATACATATACATACACAAATAAAATCGAAGGCAAGATTCAGCAGTGGTGGCTAATAATATGGAATAGCAAAATTTCCATGAATTCAACTCTGACATCATTACTGGCAGTCCTCAAATAAAAGATATTTTTCCTTTGAAAATATAATAGTAGTTTAAACACTTTGTGGGAAAATGGAATAAAATGACAACCTTATATTGACACACAAAAATTTTGAAATTCATTCATTGTTCACTGATAATATTTTCCAAAGAGCTTTTTGAGTTGTTCTCATAATCACTAAAGATACACACATATAAACACTTTTCTGTTTACTTGTGAGATATCCGACAGGGACCCATATCCATAGGTCCAAATTACATCAGGATTATTTTTTAGAATTTTAATGTCTTCCCCCCATAAAATATGGTCAGAAACAAAGTAATTCAATAATCCTCTACCTGAAAAATTTGACTTTGATTGTTGCAGACTAGCTTGGTCCAGTATTTTGTAGTAATTTTTATTTGTTTTCATTTCATTTGAGATGGAATGACGCTCAGTCAGAAAGGAATTTTCCACCTTTGATTCACTTCCCAAATTCTTACAAACAGCTGAAGCTGCATAATTCCAAAGCCAATATTCTTCCATGTGTCTCCCATGGTGACAAAGACTTAACCAACTAAGTCATCTATGGTTGCCCTCCAGAATATGCGCCAGTATGAAGCTGGATGGGAAGCAGACTTGGTAGAACTCAAAGAAGGCGCTCTAATATGAGTCTTGAGTGTCCTAATGTAACCATTGTACCACACTGTATCTTGGTATTTCATTTCAAAAGATTAACTTTTGGAGGGTTACATTTTAAAGCATATTTTCTTTTGGATAACATGAATCAGTAACGGTTTGTGAAAGTTGGAAATGTTTATCGTTTATTCAGCTCCAAGTCTATCTCACCTCTGCTCTATTCCTGAGCAACCAATGAACATTCAGGACAGCTCATCCCACAGTTGCCTGCATGTTTTTGCAGAAGATTTGGGAAACCTGCCTGAGAAAGAGGTTCTAAGAGTTTCACTCTTTGAAGTATGATCTATGGTCAAGTTTACATGAACTCTCAAGCCACAAGCAGATATCCTGTATCACACGTGGCATTTTTATGAACAGTCCCACACGACTGCCTTGTACTTTAAAGTTTGAGGATTATTTCCTATGGCATTTTTTGGATGTGACTCCTAATGCAGCAGTTTTAGAACTGGAAGCACATTAGAATCTCCTGAACAGCTTTGAAAATTTACAGATCTGATATTCCGGCCCATACCTAAACACAGCAGAATCACTAGAGGTAGATGCAGGACAGCAGGCACATTTCAAGACCCCCGGTGATCCTAACAGGAAACCAATAATGAAAACACTTAGTGTACATCACAATCCCCCAGCCTACAGTTTGCAGCTTCTTTTTGGTTGGTAATAGATAAGCCTCACATGCTGGATTTTGTACATCTTCAAAATTATTGTCCCTGTTGTTTTGGTGATCACACTTTGAGAACAACCTTTTAACAGAGTATGACTTGAAATGGAAAACTCTAGAAAATCAATGCCTAGGAAAACATTTTACTCCATTTCCAGTCCATCCATTATTATTGCCTTATACACAAATGAGTGAAATCAGCAGTCATTACCCAAAACTTTGAAATTCTTTTTTTCTGAAAGTATGATTTCTACTGTATTTTCAGGAATACAACCATACTGGTACCTCATGAAATGGTTTACTCCCTGAATGCCCACAACAGTCTGAGCTGCTGAAGACCAGAACAAGATCTGGCTGTTGTGGCCATTTGGCTAGTGAACCAAGAGAGAGGAGCTACCTCTTTTTCTCTCCCTCTGTTTCTTACTTTGCCTTTCAAATAAACCTTTAAAATAATACTACTAATAAAAATATACCCAATAACCAGAAACAGGAAAAGAGAAACAGGGAAAACTGTGGATTAGGAAATCCTGATATCACCACTAAAAATTACTACTGTGTTACTGTAGGACTAAATCCCAAGTCATCAATCAGGATTCAGAAACTATTCTTACGCACACCTATCAAGTTAAATTAATTAGGGTAAGACAATGATGGAAAAAACTTTTCTCATTATGCAACAACTACATTCTGTTATCAGTAACAATATAGTATGATTTTTTTCTATTTATTTTTTTTAAAAAAGTGTTATTTTATTGAAAGTGTTACAGAGAGAGAGAGAGATCACTCCCCAAAATAGTCACAATGGCAAGTGGGACTGGTCTGAAGCCAGAAGCCATGAGCTTCTTCCTGGTCTAACACTTTAATGTAAGGGTCCAAGGATTTTGCTTATTAGCTCTTTATGTCCATTCTATTGGCAGGAGTCTAGATCAGAAGTGGAACAGCCAGGACTAGAACCAAAGCCCACATGGGACACTAATGCAAAGATAGAGAATTAGCCTGATATGCCACTGTGCTAGCTCAAGTTTCACCAGTTTCAGGCAAAGCCGTCTCAAATTAACATCTTCATACCTATATTGAAATGAAGGGAGAAAATTTTCTGTCCGTTGTAGTTTGTCTTGTTGTAGAGCAAACTGAGAGGTAGGAAAATTCGAGAATTTCTGTGTCAGGTAATTAGTGACAGGATTGATACAGCTAGTGGTTTGATACTTAATGTATCAAAAAGTTTTTTAAGTCAGCAGCTCTCTGTTATGTCTGCAGTGGGAAGCATGCTGAAAGCCAGATACAGGAGGTGAAGTTATGTTACTCTATGCAGTGCAGAAGTGGAAGACCCAAATACAAGATTAAATGTAAATGGATTTTATAAAGTATATTAGATTTAAAAAAGTGACTCCTCAGCATAATTATTTAGGAATAATAATGTAACTATGTAACTGTTAGTAATTAAATAAAATATAAATTAATACAGTGCTGATTTAATTTAAAACTATAAAAACTAGTAAATAGTAATTCATCAGACAAGTATATTTCAAGAACAAGACAATTTTCCTACCCAAAAGGATCATTTACTATGTTACACGATTGGATGACAACATGAACCAGAGTAAATAAAACACCAACATTTTAGAGTGGGCCTGTAACACAGTACATTCAACCACCTGTGTTCCATAGTGGGAGTGCCTCACTTCGGTTCTGGCTGCCTTGTCCCAGATCCAAGTTCCTATTAATTCATCCTGGGAGATCATAAAGGCAGGATGAAGTGTATGGGTCCCTTCCCCCGCTTGAGAAACTCAGATGGAATTATTGGTTCCTGTCTTTGGCCAGGCCAAAGACTATTGTGAGCATTTAGGGAATGACCCATCATATGGAAGACCTTCCCCTGCCTTCAAACACACACACACACACACACACACACACACACACACACACACACACACACACATTTGGCTCTTCATTTTTCCCTTTCTGGTTCTATCTTTCCAGTAGATTAAAATTAAAAAAAAATAAACTTCAACATATTTTGTTTTAAAGGTTCTTATCTGAGATCATATAGATTAATTCAGAGACAATAAAATTATCCAACATTTAGGTGAAAGTTAAGAATTTAATTTAAAGCAGTTTTGGCAAAAGTTTAAATATCTCTACATAAATAGATTGATAAGTGGTTTTGCAGTTTATTTCTTTTCATGCCTTGCATGATGTAAGACCATTTTTTTACATTAATTCTGGAGGATAATGTGGAAGCCACTACCCCTACCCTCAGTGAGGACATGATATTTGATAAAGCATATACAACACATCTTGCTTTTTATTTTAAGCAATATGTCACATACACTTTTGTTTTCTGTTATGAACTATCCATTTTGATTGCAACTTGATAGCTTATTCTCAATCCCCAGGATAATTTAAAATAGTTACGAGGGTTATAGGAGATTGCAGAAAAACAAGCCACAGAGTTGCCAGAAAAAAAAAAAGTTGGATACAGGGTGGATATACTTTCATTTTTACTGAGATCTCAGATCCTCAGGAGAGAAATTCAACAAAATCCTAGGTCACATTCTAAGGTTGTTTGGTTACCCTGGAAATGGAAATGTGTGTGTGTGTGTGTGTGTGTGTGTGTGTGTGTGTGAGAGAGAGAGAGAGAGAGAGAGAGAGAGAGAAAACCTCCACAGAACTAAAACGAGGACTCTCAAGAAGTCCCTTCTAAGAGCACACCCCAAAGGACTATGTACTTCCCAAGAGGCTCTACCTCTTCAGAGTCCCACCACCCCTATTCATTGTTGCCCTGTGAATCAAGGCTTCCAATAATGAACCCTGGGCCAATAGACACTGTTGAAACCATAACAGTTAGAATATCCAACTTGGGATATTATAAACACCTGAGACTTTTGTGGAATAATTTTGACCTGTGTGTCACTGGCAGTAGGAAGTTGCCATATTTGGAGAAGGAAAACAATAGGAGACTGATGCCAGCCTTGAGGTCAAGAGTAAAGATCTGAAAGGGACCACCTGCTCTGAGACAGATGGATGTGATTTCAATTCAGATGGAAACAAGTTAGTGACTGAATCATTCCCTATCCTTTGAGGTTTTACAACATTCTTTGGAACATTAGCATAGTATCTTCAGTTTTCTGTCAATCCCCGCATAATTATTCTAGGTTAAAATTCCCTATAGTTATCACAAAACCTTCACCCGTTTTCCACGTCTGTAACCTTTGTTCTTTGTGGCGTCCCAAGAAATCATAGTAGAGGAAATAAGGAGAAATGAAACTTTCCCTATATGATATTTACAGCATGATAATGAAAGAATGGCACTGCTTTCTGGTGGCTAAGAACTACCTTTTCTTTACTACCAACTATATCACACAAAGGTGAAAGTTAATAGGAGAGTCAATAAATTATTACTTGAATTTTAACAAATAGGTTTTGTGACTCCTGCTTAATTAATTATACTTATAATGTTTTCCTGAGTTATTCAAGATATTTTAGGAGTTCAAGATTTCTGTACATCTCTCTCTTTTAAAAACAGAACTTCTTTATTTAATTGAAAGGCAGAGAAAAGGGGAAGGAGGGAGAGAGAAAGGCAAGGACTCTTCCATCGATTGGTTTACTCTCAATATGGCTGCAAGAGCCAGGTCTAGGCCAGGCAGAAGTTAAGGGCCACAAATTCCACCTTAATCTATTACATGAGTAGTAGGGGTCTAAGCACTTGGGCCATCTTCTACTGTCTTCCTAGGCACATTAGCGGAACACTGGATCAGAACACAGCAGCTAGTACTCAACCGACATGCTAATGTGGGATACTGA
The DNA here is from genome assembly GCF_017591425.1 of Ochotona curzoniae. Lineage (NCBI taxonomy): Eukaryota > Metazoa > Chordata > Mammalia > Lagomorpha > Ochotonidae > Ochotona > Ochotona curzoniae. The sequence continues at coordinate 48,193,860 of NW_024467119.1, forward strand.
TGTTGCAAGGAGCACTTAACCTGCCATGATTAATACAGTTTGTGTAGATGGATTTATTTCTATGTGCTAATGCATATACAAGGTAGCCATCCATGTGGCTCTTTGATTCTATTGAAGGCTTTACGGGGATGACGGGTGGTGTGGGGCAAAGATGGATAGAACCCTGAGGAAATTTTTGTGACAGGAATTGTGTTTATCTTCCACATGCTTGAATCATTTCATAAAAAATGTTGTAGGTTTTCCTAAGTACAATATCAATGACCAAAAGAAAATCTCCACTTAATAGTAGGGCATCTTACTTGGATAGAGTTTCTAGCCTCTGGTTTCAGTCGCCATCTGTAGCAGGCATCTGAAGAGTGAACCCGTGGTCAAATAAACAGATAAAAATAGATTAAATATTAAAGCAAAAGAAGGTGGAAACATTTCTCTGTCTCTTTGTAGAGGAAGTGAGAGATTCAAAGTGTAAGAAGAGCTTGCTACACTATTAGTGGTCTCAAGAAGGATGGGCCAAGTAATGAGGAGTGTTGGCTGCTTCTGGACATTAGAGCAGCTGAAATCTAACATCCAGTAGGAAAATGGGAACCTCAACCTTTCGGCCACCACCAAAGAAAGTACTTGGAAGCAGGTTTCCAGGTGGTTACCTGTCCACCTGTCCGCTCAGTACCTTGATACCGGCTTTGGAATGCCCTTTGCAAAGAACCTGGTCACCAAGTGCCGCACTTCTGCTCCATAGAACTGTGACTTGCTACTTAAATGCTGTTTAAGTGAGCAGATTTGTAGTATTTGTTGTGCATCAACATAAAATGACTAATCAGGGGTTAAAAAGTAATATTTATTACATTTGGGGACAATGTGATTAAAGACTCCTTTGCTTAATAAATCTTGGTTTAACTTTTTGTCCTACAGAGATTAGATCTGATTGGGTTCAGTTTATTTTGATACTTGGTTCCATCACTAATCCCTATGAATGATATCACAAAAAGGTACATCAGTCTTATCTCTTGGCTGTGCATTTTAAGTAATGATATTCATTTCTTTATTCTCATTCATAAATTATGAAATAATATTGCCAAAATTCAAATAACACATTTAATATTTCTTGATCTGTTCTTGAAAGTAGTCAATTATCATCGGCTATATTTGCAATAAATTTGTGGAAAAAATCACTAATATCTTTTATTTATAGGATATTTCAACTGAAGAGCAAATTCTAGTGTCAGATATTTTTATATTTTTAAATGTCTTTTACAAATCCTGTGGTATATTTTTGACAGACAATTATAGAGCATGTGAAAATTTCCTGATAGACATTTCTAATTGCTATCTATAATTTAAAAAAAATCATTTACTTGCTTTTTGTTTACATTTAACTTCATTTTTAAAGTAAAGATTAAGTTTGGTTATTTTATTGAAAATATCATTTTATTATGCTAGTGACAGCTAGAGGCCATCACTGAAGAGCAAAACAGAAAAACACTAATATTTTTGGTAAATAAATCTATTTTATCTCTTTTCAATTCATTTGCTTTGAAAGAACCAATAAACTTGCTTAAGAACCAAGACTTTTTCTGATCATCAGTATTTTAATGAAAGATTATTCTCTGTGAGAAAATAAATCAATAAACTTTTTAAATAAGACGCATGCAAAGCATAATGTGCCCCAAAGTGATAAAAATAAACACATAAAGACAGATTCCAGCAGGAAATAAAAATGACCTTCTTATTGGTCTGTTAGGTAGCACAATGGAATAAACCGTGTCCATGCATAAAACCAATCCTCTGCAGAGATCAATGTGAAAAGAAAGTTATATAGCTTTTAGAGAATAATAGAAGAATTTATCTTCACTATCATAAAGGCAGAAAAAGATTTGCTAAACAGAGAAGCCAGAAAAGAGCTTTTATTTATCAAAAACAGATGTGAAAATGAAGGCAAGCTACAGAATGGAAGAAGATCATGTAATGCATTGATCTGAAAACATAAAAAATAATTAACATCAGTAAGAAAATAGATAATTTAAAATGGGCAAAATGAATTAAACATACATTGCAAAACAGTATTTCCCAGTGCTAGAAAAAATGTGGAAATATGTTCAATCTCATTGATCATCAAGAAAACACGAATTACAGCTATTTAAGGCTGGCACTTGGCCCAACAGTTGATATGTCATTTAGGATAGCAGTAGCCCAGAGAGAGCACTTGGGCTTGAATATTAGTTATGCTCCTGATCCCGGCTTCCTATTTCACATCCTGGGAAGCAGCAGGTGATGGATCAAGTAATTGAGTTCCTGCCACCAACAGGCAAGTTGGGTTTAGTTTCCAGCATCTGTCTAACCCAATCTCAACCATGGAGGGCATTGGATAAATGAGTTGGCAGACTGGAGATTCTTTCTCTCTTTTCCAAATAAAATGAAACTAAATGAATAAATATATAAAAACTTTCACCACAGTTATATGTTACAACATAGTCACCAAACTGCTCAAATTAAAACAAATCTATAAATATGTAAAATCTATTCTCTATATTAATAAAATTTTTAAAAGCACAACATTTCCTGTCAGTATGAATCATGAAACTCATGTATGCCTAATAGAAGAATAAATCACAGTAAGCATTTTGGAAAACAGAACAGGCATGTTCCCTATAACTTGGCAATCTCATCCTAAGACACAAAACCAACAGAAATGTACACACATATTCATGAAAAATGGGTACACAACTCTTGAAAGTAGCATTATTTCTAAAAGTTCTAGACAGCAAATATCACAAATTTTTTGTAGTATTACAAATAGTGTGACATATTTATACAGTCAATGCTATTTATTCATTAAAATATACAAGATACTTAGACTGACAGAATGCCACATCATAACATTAAGCATAAGAAATGAGACAGAAATGAGTACAGAGTGTATGATTCCTTTATATAAAGTTTAGAAACAGGCCAAAGCTTACTTTGTGGGGTGGTGATGGACTAAGCTAGGTGTGACCAAGGAGCTTGCCATCAATCACAGGTAAAGGAACCCACAACAGTCTGGACTGGTCAAGGCAGCAGCACCAGAATGTGCAACCTGAATAGGGTGTGGGGTGGGCCAGGCTGCAACATTCACCAGCTCATACACGGCCAAATGGAAGGCCAGACTGTGCCAGGCACTGGCCTAAATCCCAATGGCATGTATGAGAACTGGGTAAGGGAGTGGATCAAGTGGAGGATCTTGGGAAACTCCCCTAGTGAGTCATAGCTCCTGCTGGTGAACATGTGGTCCAGACCTGGGGGACAGACAAGCTGGGCAAAGTAGCTCCAACAGCTGGCTAATGTGTGAATTGATAATGGAATGGGATGTACTGGGCAGGACTATAGTATACTCTATAGTTGGCTTTTTATAGATTATTTCTTATTGTAAATAAAGAGACTATTATTAAATATTTATGTTTAGCTGAATCTCTTTGTCTTACACTCTAAATTTTCTGTATCATCAGTGATCTAATTTGATGAAGAGGAATTTGAGATAATACAAGTACTTTGTTTGTTTTTCATTATGAATTTTTAATTCTTTTTGAATGCCTAGGGATTCAAGATCTCATTTAAAACTTTGCTTATACAGATGTATGTGTCCAAGGTTCTAACTGACTTATAAATTGACATTTAAACAAAATTCACCAATAAATCGTGACTTCCTTGTATCACTTAAATGTGAAAATCTTAAAGAAAAAAACCATTTCAGTTATCACAGAAATAGCATTGGAACCCATGGCCTTCTGAGATTAAGTAAAAGTAACTATGATATTTAATCTAGAATTAAGATTTACTTAGTCTAGAACAGAAGGGTAGGTTAACATCAATAATTTTTATATTAAAACAATAAAAGTTCAATAATGGACTCTAGATGTTTCCTTATTATACTTATACTATAGTTTTAGATTCAGTGAAGGAACCAAATAAATGAATAGGATCATTTTCAAAATAGAAGCTGGAGATTCAAGCCAAGAAGAGAATAATGCTTCTTATAAATATTTATGTTTCATTTGTAGGGATTCCTTGACATTTCAGATCTCCCAGCCTCTTAACTGAAAATAACTTAACACAATAGTTCAAAATAAAGTTGTAAATTCAAACTTAAAATCAAATGTCAATCTCACTACTGGCCTGTGATTGGCTGTTAACAGATGTCTTAATCCCACTTTGTCCTAGTTCCCAACATCATTAAAAAGGAGAAGGGCCCCGGCACGATAGCCTAATGACTAAAGTCTTCACCTTACACGTGCAAGGATCCCATTATGGGCTCTGGTTCTAATCCCAGCATCCATGCTTCCCATCCTGCTACCTGCTTGTGGCCTGGGATAGCAGTCAAAGACAGCCCAAAGCCTTGTGACCCTGGACCCGCATGGGAGACCCAGAAGAAGTTCCAGACTCCTAGCTTTGGATTGGCACAGCTCTGGCAGTTGCGGTCACTTTGGGAATGAACCAATGGATGAAAGATCTTCCTCTCTGTCTATCCTCCTCTCTGTATATCTGACTTTGCAATTTAAAAAAAAGAGGAGAAGATGGAAGATCATCCCACCTGTGATGCAAGAAAACCTGTTTCAAATGCCTGGCACACTACTTGTCTCATAGTAACTATTCAAATCATATTCACTATAAATTTTTGTGTAGTGTGATTTTAACACTGTCATTTACTTATGCTGTAGAAAGGGAACATGACAGGGTAACTTTGGATCATATGTTCTACTTACTGATATTTAAAATAGTATAATTAATATAATCCTCAACACAGGAAAAAGAAAAATAATTATCTCACTCAAAAATCAGAAGAAATCGTTATTATCTGATTAATCCATGTGATTAAAATTAAAAATTAAAAGAATCCATGTGATTCTCTTAGGTTTTCCATGCAGGTAATATAGCAGACAAAACTACACTACACAGAAATTGACACCACCAACTTTTTTTTTCATGGTGGAATTATACCTAGTTACAAGGTTGCAGCTCACTGGTGCTTCCTTCATTGTTTTACTCCTTCACTTCTTGAGTATCATGCTGTAAGAAGCTCTTTGGTTATTTTTTCATGGTGCCACAGAAGACAAGATGCTTCCAATTCGCTGTGCAATGAAATCATTTCATGAATCAAAATTTGTCACAGATGAACTGCCCCTCATCTCTTGAAATATTTTAGACCCACTTAAAAAAATCATCATCAGTTAGTGAGCATTGGAAAGTTTTTTGAATGTACCATTGTTTTTAACCAAGAAAAGTTTGCTGTGACTAGAACAGCAGTAAGTAATTGCTTTCTCTTCAGCTCCCTAATTGCTTTCCTTTTGGTTTTCACTATTAAATTGTCACTTAGTAAAAATCAACATTTTCTCAGTTTAAGTCAAATCTTTAAGCCAAGTCAACAAGAAAATTCACAGCAATGTTATCTTTTAACAACTAGTTACGAAACTACTTGTGTTTTACCACAAGTTGTTTAGATTGTGTATACTGCAATCTAAGAACTACATACATTATGGAGGTGCTTTGAATATAAATGCTTGTAAATGACTCTCATCTATCAGGGACTACTGTCAACTACCATTTCCAGCTACAATGACTCTAGTGATGCTGTCCACTTACACCAGAAACCAGAAAAATCACGTCAGAGCATGTTATGACTTAGTAAAAATGTGTTGAACAACAAGACAAAGTAAGTGAATAATTGGAACAAATCACAAAGGCTTTGTGGTTCCATTTGGAATATTAGACCCTGGCTTAGGTTAGTTTCTGATAAAGGAGAGGTGGGAGGGATGCCAGTATTTCATCCATAATCCTAACTTACAGAGGTTTCTTCAAAAGCATTTCTATGTTGGCACCAAAAGAATTGGCGAAGTTTGTTAAAACTCTGCATATGAATACGGGAATATATGCTTATCTGCCTGATAAATAATGGGTACATTTAATCTTTTGGAATTTCATGATACTGGTCCAAATCATGTTAGTCATCTGATTCAATAGTTGTCCATACACATTTACATAAACAGAACTCTAAAAGGAATCATTTTGTATAGCATCCTAGAATTCTTGCTTCTTTGATAAAAGGATGAGTTATTTTTTGTGCTGGAGTACAAATTGATTTCTAGTTCATGGTAACCAGCTTTCTAATATCTTCTGCAACTAAATTGAGGACTGCTCTAAAATGAACAAATACACACAATCCTGAATGAGAGACACACTAACTGGCAATTCTTATATTATGTCTTATATTATGTCTTATATGTCTTATATGTCTTATATCTCTTATATTATGTCTGTAACTAAACTATTGATGATTGCATTGGATTAAGTTGGGTCAAATATTCATATAAAATATTATAAGTGATTCGTTTCTCTCCTTAGGTCTCTGATAGAGAAATCATAGTACTTACTGTTCATGTTAATTTTTTCATAAGTGTTCACTCTTATCACAGTAAATATCCACTCAAAATATTTAATATCTTAAATATCCACTCTTAATAGAACTATTTTCTAACCCTGTTTCCCAAAATAAGCCTCTATTTAAGAAGATAATGTTTCCATGTTTTGGACCAGTTCATGTACTTGATTATTTGTGCAGAGGTCCAGAAACTTGATACTTATTCATTTTCTTCCTTTTCAATAGCAAAGAAATCTCATGTATGTTCCTGTAATTATTTTACCATGCTTCTTTTACAAAAAAAAAAAATCTCTTTTTCTACAAATATTATTCAGCTAAACATTGGACAGGCTCTCCCTTGTGTTTCTAACACTAGTTTCTTTCAAGTTGAGAAGAATAACATTTCCTTTAATTGCCCACAAATGCATTTTGTAAAGCTTTCTGGAAATGTTCAGGTAAAATTCTACGAAAGTGCTAAAACAGGGTAACAATTTCCAACATGATGATATGATTTAATTTATGGACCTTTAGCTTCCAAAGCAGCACATTCATGTAAGTAGTCTTAATTCCATAATGCATTAGGAAGACTAATGAACTGATGAATCAAAGACAAGGCATGGCTTCATTTTCCTATAATTTTCTTAAACAGAAATCCCAAACCTCTGTAATTTTTTGAGTTTATTGTTACAGGTTTTTTTTTTTTTTTGGGACACATGTTTCTCTTACAAGCAATGGCTCTTTTTTCATTTAAAAAAAAAATAAAAATTTGAGGCTGGCATTGTGGCAAAATGGGTCAAGCCACCATGTGCAATACTGGCATCAGTTTGTGACCTGGCTGTTGAACTTCTGATCAAATTCCCTGCTTACAGTCTGTGAAAGCAGTGGAAGATGGTCCAGGTACTTGGGCAACTGCCTCCCTCATTGGAAATCTGAGAGAAACGCCAGGTTCCTGGCTTTGGCTATTGTGGCCCTCTGGAAAGTTTATCAGCAGAGGAAAGATCTCTTTCTCTTCCTCTGTGTCTTTCCCTCTGTCTTAACCCCCTTCTTTCTCTAATTCTGATTTTCAAAATAAATAAGTAAGACTCTTAAATGTTCTTTTTGTTTTAAAAGATTTATTTTTATTATTTTTTCATTGGAAAGGCGGATATACAGAGAGGAGAGACAGAGAGGAAGATCTTCCGTCCGATGATTCACTCCCCAAGTGAGCGCAACGGCCGATACTATGCCGATCCAAAGCCAGGAGCCTCTTCCGGGTCTCCCACGTGGGTGCAGGTTCCCAAAGCTTTGGGCTGTCCTCGACTGCTTTCCCAGGCCACAGGCAGGGAGCTGGAAGGGAAGCGGGGCTGCCGGGATTAGAACCGGTGCCCATATGGGATCCTGGGCGTGCAAGGCGAGGACCTTTAACCACTTGCACCACCGCGCCGGGCCCTTAAATATTCTTTTAACTGGGTTATTTTAGAGGTATATTAAAACCAAGGAAAATATTTGAGTACTTATAAATTTAATTTTTCATATATTTTAATTGCATTGTAATATTTCTGAATTCTTTCTTGTGGGCTTCTTTTTTGTTTTGAAAAATGACTTTCAGGTCTGGTGGCATGGCCTAGTGGCTAAAGTCCTTGCCTTGAACATGCCAGGATCCCATATGGGCATGGGTTCTAATCCCAGCAGCTCCACTTCCCATCCTGCTCACTGCTTGTGACCTGGAAAAGCAATCAATGACGGCCCATAGCCTTGGGACTCTGCACTCGCGTGGGAGACCTGGAGGAAGTTCCTGGCTCCTGGCTTCAGATCAGTGCAGCACCGGCCATTGCTGCCACCTGGGGAGTGAATCATTGCATAGAAGATCTTCCTCTCTGTCTCTCCTCCTCTTTGTATATCTGACTTTGTAATAAAAAAAAAATAAATCTTTAAAAGATTACTTCCCAAATAGACTGCAATAATTTTGTAACATCTTCTACACTATGGCTGTATAATTTCTATTCTATACCTTACTCTCTACTCAACAGTCCTTACGATGTTTATCAGATGCCTCCAACCTAATAAACCATGTTGTAAGCTCTTTGCTCTCCAAGTTTACTCTTAAGTTCTGAATCTCTTTTTCTATCTTTATGGAAGACTACTTCATCCTTGCAGTTTTTATCCAAAAAAACTCAACTTCTTCCTCGACCTTCTCTTTCATATTTCACATTTAATCTATCATCATTATTTCCCTTGAAAACCTTTTCAATATCTTCCTACTTTTGTCCATAGCCACTGTTTACAACTACTTCTAATAAACAAATATCCCTCGCCATAAGTGTTACAGTTTTCCTGTTGGTCTTTTTGCTTTCATTTTTGGGAGACTGTAATTCATTTTTAGCAAAGAAGCTGTATGAATCCTTCCAAGAATTTGTGGATTCGTTTTATCTGCTATGCCAATCATCTGATAGCAACCAACGTCCCTGCGAAGAATGGGACCATCCTTCTCCATTGCGCTGTGAAGATACTATCTACAGTGTCCTCCGTACTTAGTCCCAGAGATGCTGAGCTCCTTAGCATTGCTACATCAGATCAAAGATCGTCATCCTTTGAGACATTAATGGGATTCATGCCAGAATCCCTCAAGGACCGAACTCCACAGGTATTCAGATTCCTTCCATAACATGTGTAGTATTCATGTTTGTATGTAGTTATTGCATATCCTTTCATGCATTTTAATTTCACTCTAATTATAATGCCTCATACAATGTAAGAGTTATGCAAATAGTTACTACGCTGTATTGTTTAGGAAATGATGACAAGAAAAAATTTTGTTTGTGTTCAGATGCAATTTTTGAAAATATGTGTGGGCCCGGTGCAATGGCGCAGTGGTTAAGGTCCTCGGTTAAGGTCCTCGCCTTGCACGCCTGGCATCCCATATGGGCGCCGGTTCTAATCCCGGCAGCCCCGCTTCCCATCCAGCTCCCTGCCGTGGCCCAGGAAAGCAGTGGAGGACAGTCCAAAGCTTTGGGACCCTGTACCCTCGTGGGAGACCCGAAAGAGGCTCCTGGCTTTGGATCCGCATAGCATCGGCCGTTGCGCTCACTTGGGGAGTGAATCATCGGATGGAAGATCTTCCTCTCTGTCTCTCCTCTCTGTATATCCGCCTTTCCAATAAAAATAAAATAAATCTTAAAATAAGAAAATATGTGTATATGTAGATCCATGTTTGGCTGAGCTAGGGGTGCAGATTCCACCACTACAGAACTCCTTTGTAAGCCATCAGGCAATGATGAATTTCCTCTCCCCTCAGTTTGCAATGTAATCCTAAAGCCCACCAACTCACTTTACTTCCTTCATCCTCTTTTTAACCATCCTCTTTCAAGAGAGTGATGCCTGACCACTTGTGGACAAAAGCACCCCTCCTCGCTTCAGCCATCTCCAAAGCTTTATCCTTTTTTATTTTTCTTTGGATGACTATTTGACCTGTATTTCTTAAAATCTATTTTGTGCTTTTTGTTCTCCACTAGATTATAATTCCTTCACTTGCAGAATTTATTTTAGTCACTTTAGATCCCAGCATCCAACTTTCAACAAAGTAATCATTGGAAGAATGGAAGAATGAAGTAAACCCATGCTTCCTATGAGTAAACACCATTTGGCTATTTCAAAACATGTTCGGAATGAACTAGCTTTAAAACAAACATATTTAAATAATTATTAATCACAACACTGTCTTTATAACGACCTCCTTCTCAGATTATTTTAACAAAGCTTGGGCTCACAAGGAAGCATTACATTCTTGTTAAAGAGTATTGCTAAAAAAAGAAAAAAGCTTCTCTTTCACGTCTAAAACAGAAAACTGCGAACACCATCAATGTACTGAAAGCTTTCTTAAAGTTCACTATCAGTGTCACCATGAGGCACTATTTATTGCTCCCCGCTGAGTTTCAATCTTGGTTTGTCAGTGTTATCTCCCAACTAGCTTGCACTGCTTCTCTAAAGAACACTGAAAGTTGAAGTTACCAGAGGAAGAAAACTGTCACAGTGTGGGCAATCATCAGAACTAGACAAACTGTGCAACTTCATCACGCCAGAGCTGACGAAAGCAATCTGGCGATGCTGCTCTCCACCCTGCAGAGAGCGCTTGTTTTTAATTAAAACAATTTGCTTTACTCACTGCTTATTAATTTCCAAGTGATAAAATTAAAATTAAAGTTGAGAATTTGCAAAGAAAAAAAATGACCTGATGAAGTTGTAGGGCCTTACAGTATAATTTTTTTACATTTTATAATAAAAGCATTATTTTATTTTTTATTTCCAGTTATTCTATTTATTCCCTTACACTTACTCCTTTCACTTCTTGACTGGTCAATTAATTAATCTAAAAGTCAGTGCTGCTTAGGAAAACTAAGAACCACAGTTTTCCTGTTTTTCATTTCCTAGACTACGAGTTGTTACAATGCAAAGAGGCTTTTTTGAAGTCATTTCCCTGCTCACAGGTACATTGCTTCCATCAAAAATAAAGATAGGAAGCAAACTACTGATTTCCATTGAAGCTAAAAAAAATTAAAAAGGCATATCAAAAGGGTTCACCATTATAAAATGATGGGCAAAAAAGAAAGTTGCAAACCTGTAAGCAATATACCATGAATTATTACTGATACAGCAACTGATCAGTGTTATTTTTCAATACTACTCTACTTCAAAATTCCTTCTTCAACCTTTATGCTTAAATATTATATCCAGAATGAATTGTTTACATTTAGTATGATAATTTAAGCATCTTGAAACTTCGGCTTTCTGTAAAATATCCTGTCAGAAATGCATACGAAGAATATTCTATTACAAGTATTCCATTGCCAAGTGTAAGAAAATTTCCCCTAGGGTAAGCAAATACAAGAAAAAATATGTTTCTCAGAGCTAGTGCAGTGGTTCTCTGCCTGAAATGCTGGCATACCATTTGGGCACTAGTCCCAGCTACTCCACTTCTGATCTAGCTCTCTGTTCATTGCCTGGGAACACAGAGGTGGATGACTCGGGAGCCCAAATAATGCACCCACATGGGAGATTCAGAAGAAGCTCCTGGCTCCTGGCTTTGGATCAGCTAAGCTCTGTTGGTTGCAGTCATTTGGGGACTGAATAATTAGATGGAAGATTCTCTTTGTCTCTCTTTCTCTCTGTAAGTACGTTTTACAAATTTAAAAAATGTAAATCTTAAAAAATAAAAAATATATTTTTTGTACTATAACTCAGAAAACTCATGAAACATAAATGTTATTTTTTCAGTATTTTAATATAGATTTTTGTGTATGTGCACAGATTAATTTCTGGGCTCTCTGTTCTGTTACACTGATCTGTGTGTGGTTTTTATGCCAGCATCATTCTCTGTTTAACATCAAATTTGTAGCATGTTATGGAAAAAAGCTATTTTAATGCCAGCAGTCTGATTTTTTTTTCTAATCAGGACTGCTTTTGATATTCTGTGATTTTACAATTCCACATGAATTGTAGAATTTTTTTTCTAACAAAGTAGTGTTATTGATATTTTCAACTGCATTGCATTGAATCTATAGCTTATTTTAGGTAGTAGACACATTTTAATGATAGTGATTTTTCCAATGCATGAATAAAGAATATCTTTCTTTTTTGAGCCTTTATATATTTCTTCCATGAATGTGTTATAATATTTTATTGTAGAGTAGTTTCACTTATAGAAGGAACACATACTTCAAAATTTTAAAGGTTACATATGACACATAGCCAACATCATACCCAATGGTGGGAAAAAAAGAAAGCATTTCCCTTCAGATCTGGAATAGCACAAGACTGTCCACTGCGACCACTGTTATTGAATATAGCACTGCCAGTATTAGCAACTAGGGAGGAAAGTGAAATACTGAGCATCAAAGCCGGAAAAAGTCAGAACAGTTATGTTTGCAGTTACATGTGGAAAAAACTAACACTTCACCACACATTCTATAAACATTGATAAACCAGTTGACTGAAGTTGCTGATTACAAAATAAGCATACGAAAAGGGTAATTTTATTATACATTAAAGATGAACCCACCAAAAGAGAAATATAGAAAAGAATCCAGTGAAAATTAGCCATGAAAGTCAATTTTTAGGAGAAGAATCTACCTTAAAATTAAGAGAATCCTTTGAATCTATGTTTAAGTGTGTCATGTACTCTAATTATATTCTGCTATTTCCAAATTATTACCTGTGCTTATCTTGATATTTTCTTCTTAGATACACTGTAGTCATCTGATATTTTCTTTCATACTGTTACTCTTTAATGCCTCTTTGAAAGAATCCTGACATGCCCAAGTTTGAGTTATCTGTTTCCCGATTTTCCCCTGAATCCTGATTTTATTTTTCTATTTTTAGTTTCAGGTTATTTCATTCTTCCAGTTTTGGAGCAAAAACTATTTTGTTTTAATCCTCAACCTTCTCTGTCTTTCCTGTGTCCCATTTCATAAATGTGTAGATTTTACAAGCTCACCACTGTGCACCTGTTTAATAGTATATAAACATATGCATAATTCTTTTCAGACCTCCTGCTTTGTTTTGCAGAATGGAAAGAATGCATGTACTTATTTGAAGACAGGCAGATGCAACTATTTCTTCTCATAAAAATGTTCTATGGTTGGGGCAAGTGTAGTGATGTGGGAAGCTAAACCTCCTGTGTTGCCAGTATCCTATATTGGCACCAGTGCATGTCCCAGCTGCTCCACTACTACTCATCAAGCTCCCTGTAAATGGCCTGGGAAAACACTGGAGGGTTTCCCAAATCTTTGGACCCCTGTTACACAATGAAGACTGGAAATAAGCTCCTGGTTCCTGGTTTCAGACGGTCCAACTTTGGCTGTGGTGGCCATTTGTGGAGTGAACCAGTAGATGGAAGACCTCTTTGTTACTCACTCTCGCTCTCTTTGGAATTTTTAGAGGGGAAAAAATGCTCTATTGCTAACCGTTAGCTTGGATCAGTGGGGGATGAACTTAATATTTTACAATTTTTTTAAATTCTGGAAATTAATTATTTAAATTAATTATTCATTGTTTCTCACGTGTATCCTATTATTCTAGAAGATTTTTGCAAACTTAGCATTCACAATTCAAAAAATTTTAAACAAAAATAAAGTTAAATAAGATCTAAATGTAAATAAGATCTTAATTTAAAATTTGATCATAATGTGTTAATCTTACACAAGCAAATTATTCTGTGCTAGAAAAAGAACTAGGACTACATACTCTATGTAAATAACTTAGACAGGTACGCAAATAATAAACACCTGGAAAAACTGTGCTTTTTCACTTAAAAAACCTCCAGAGTATATAAGATTTTTCTAAAGATTATTAAGAATAACTCAGATATGTCTAATGCTACGCTTTATATATTTCCTACTACTACACATCATCTCCACAATTTTACTTAGTAAGAAAAATTAACTCATTAAATATGCCTACAGCATTTCTAAATAATTAATGTTACAAAAGCAAAACCTTAAAACATTCATGTTTATGTGCAAATCTGATTATTACCTATTATTACCTATTATCATACTTGTCTGACTTTTAAGTCCAAAGTCATCTCCAAATACCAATTAATATACTGCAGAATTCAAATCTCATGTTTCATCTACATTCAAGGAGAGGACTTCGGCAGCTAGGCTGCTGCATCATGCCCTAACTTACTTTTAATGTTGTAAAGATGAGAAGCTTAACATTGAATTGAAATTAATGTACTGCTTAATTCGTTTCGACAATGAAAGTGATGGAATATTTCTGTTAGTTCACTGCAAAAAAAAAAAAACAAGCTTTATGGTTAGATTATGTAATATCTGTTATTAGAGCTGCCCCAGATACTTTAATAATACATTCCATTCTGATTGGCATTTGCATCCATTCATCAGTGTCCTCCAGGCCCTTTAGTGCAAAGAATCATATAATCATGGAATATTAGAATTTGACCTTTCATTATACAATTCTATCTCTTTACATTAAAGACAAGAAAATTTAAAATTATATGAGCACTGAATTCAAATGAGATCTAGAATCTATCTTTACTACTGTTAATCATCAATCCTATAACTTTTAGATTATTTAATCTCCTTTGACTCTCTGTTTTCAAAATTGAAGTAATGTAAGATTACTTCCAAAAAGCTTGTGGAAAGATGTGGATGAAGAGTAAGGTTAATTTGATACAAAAATTAAAAGACATGCAATAGCTTTTTCATTATATTAGTTTTCCTCATTTTTTTTTCCCATTTTGTTGAAAAATGGAAAGGCACAGAGAGGTAAAAAGAAATCTCCCTTCTTCTGGTTCACTTTTCAATGGTCCTCAGATTATCAAGACTGGATGGGGGGAAAGAGGGTAGAGGCAGAATTTGAAGCTACCCAATCTGATATGAGATACAGTTAGATGAAGCAGTAACCGGCCTGTTATGCTAAATGCTCCTTCCACAAGAAAATTTCAAAGTACTCTATTATTCTTTTCCTGCCAAACTTGGACAGCATGATAAGTATCTAATGAGATGGAAGTACTTTACAAGGGCGCAATTACTCTTTGTGAATTATGGAACACTGTATGCCTTTTCTAGCATGCAGCTACATTTACACAAACTAGGAGGGGAACACAGCCGGAACTTATTCTGTGGTGTGCATGTTAGGCAGGTGGCATTGGTGTTTGCATCTTCTCTACCAGCTTTGATCAGATCATTCTCGGTAGTGATGATTACCACTCGGAAAAACTTAGGAGAATAAACTCTGACTAGATGAGAAGCACCTGGACAATTTTCACTTTGATTAATAATTTAGCCAAAGTGTATTTAAGAACTGTCTGACCCTTTTGTGTCTCCAGAATTAAAACAATTCAGATGCTACTTTTCCCAGAAACCTCTTCTGAGCAGGCTCCATCATTTAGAGGTACCACACACTATACAGAAGGCAAAAGAATCAAAGCCATTTTGCTCTGGCAGTAGTAGGCAGATGTAAGAGAGAGACAAAACAAAAAGGATAAGACCTTTTCTCAAGGACCTCAAGCGTTCTGTGAGTCACCTGCTTCCTTGTTGCAGGTAACTGATATGTCTGCAATTCTGTCCTTAAACTTCCTTTTCCATTATTAGCAACTGTTAGAGTTCTTGGAAGTTAAATGGGTCAGAGGAGACATTGAAATGAGTATTAGAAAGTCTTTGTGTCTACATGAAAACGAAACCCCAAAATACAATAATTTGTGGGATGTAGACCAAGTCTTACGTGGAAATATGTAGACTGGCATATTGTATTAAAAAAGAAAAAATTAAATAAATGACTTTAATTTGCATTTAGAAACTTTAGAAATAGAAGAACAAACTAAAAATAAAAACATGATAGAAAATAAACAATAAAGTGAAGGGATGTCCACAAAGCAACACAGAAAAGCAATAAAAAATAGCAGTGAAACAGAAAACTTGTTCTTTCAGAAAATCAACAAATGTCTTGTCACATTTGTCAGAAAGAACATAAAAAAGACAAAAATGATCAATGTCAAGAATGTTAAAAGTGGCATAATTGTAGCTCTGGCAGATGATTAAATAACAAAAATGAAATATTGTGAACACTTAATGATAATAACACTGACATTGGTAGATGAAACCCATTAATCAAAATGCAAGATCAGAGTTTATTAGATTGAAACATTTAAGATAAATAACCCGACACTTGTTACAGATGTTGGATGTATAGCTGACAATCTTCCCACACAGAAGGCAGAAGGTCCAAATGGTTTCAGTGTTAATTCCACTAAACATTCAAGTAAAAAAAAATTTTTTTTAAGCCATATAAATTCAACACAAATTCTTACAGGGAATTTAGGAAGTGACAGTCCTTAACAGCTCCATAAGGTCTGCTGTGGTCAAGCCTAGGCTCAGCAGTAATTTATGGTGGGGCTAGCGCACAGCTCCCCAGAAACAGATGTCATAGTTCATAACATGTTAACACATCTCTTGTATAGTTTTCTTAAAGGTTAAAATACTATGGTGAAGTAAGGTTTATCATAGGAATAGAAACGCTGCTTATGATTCAAATATCAAGCACTGTAATTCATCAAGTTCACCTATCCCCTCAATACAGTTACTTTATCAGACACAGAAATGCCATTTGACAAAATCATCAAAAAATGAGAATGAGGAGAAAAGCTCACCAACAAAGACAAACTGAATACCAGAAACTACAAAAAAAGTTCACCCTCATTATTTCTATTCAACACTATACTGAAAATATCACCCTGTATAGCAAAACAAATATATATGCTTGATATATATTCATTATATACAACATAATATTATGGAAAATATTCTGATCATTTTCAATATATATTCAGTCCTTATGGAAAGTTATAGCAAAATAACCATTTAAATGTATACATATGCCACATACTCAGCATTGCAAAGCTCAGAATTGCTAATATGTCAATTCTTCATTTGAATCCAAAATAAAATGTAATTTCTACCTATTCTCTAAAAAAATCTGAACATGTTATTTTTATAGATTTTGACATACTGATTATAAAATTCATATAGAAATAGATTTCATGGTTCTAATCCTAACTGCTCCACTTCCCATCCAGCTCCATGCCCTGACTTTGGAAGGCAGTTGTGGACAGCCCAAAGCCTTGTGACCCTGCACCCAAGTGGGAGATGTGCAAGAAGCTCCTGGCTCCTAAGTTTAGATTGGCTCAGCTCTGCCCATTGTGGCCACTTGAGGAGTGAATCAGTGGATGGAAGATCTTCCTCTCTGTATCTCCTTCTCTCTTTGTATCTTCCTTTCCAATAAAAATAAAAGAATCCTTTAAAAAAAAGAAATTTCATGTGTAAAATCTTAGGTTAATTTAAAATCTAATTCAGAGAGTTAAAAATCTAATTTCAAAACGTAGTGCAAGTTTGATAAGGCAGCTTGTTATTGGCCCAAAAGTGGAAAAGTAGATCAATATATTTGGAAATAGAATCACACATATTTGTCTAATCAACTTGACAAAGGTGACAAAATAATTCATTAGGGAAAGAATAGCCTTTTTCAGAAATATTGCAAAGAAATGTAGGGGAAAAATTATACAGTGGAAGAAAAAACTTAAAAAGTGTATCTCTGATAAAGATTGAAGTTTAAAATATATACGGAACTCTCAAAAGTCAATAATAAAAGTAAACAACAATGTAAATTAAATTATTAGGAGGAAAGACGATATTTAGACTTCAGATACATGAGGCATGAGGGAATTCCCAACAATATTACTCGTTATGTCAGGCAAATTACAACCATAATGAGACACTAGTACAATTAACTTAGGCAAACTGATATGATTGTCTCGGATATGGAGCAACCATAATTGTCATGTATCCTTGGTATGACTGGAAGATTGTACAGCTTTCTATAGAAGAAGTTTGTCAGTTCCAAAAATTTAAACATTTATCATGTGACCCAGGTACTGAATTCATAAGTATTTACCCAAGAGATATGAAAAGATAAGTCTAGCAAAAGTTGTACATGAGTAGAATACCTTAAGTATCATAAAAATGTTTCAACAACTAAAACATAATTAGTCAATAAATGGGCAAAGGACTGGAGCCATAGCATTGTAGGGTAGGTCTCTGTCTGTGGTGCTGGCAACATATAAGGGTGCCAGTTCATGTCCCAGTTGTTCCACTTGCAGTGCTGCTCTCTGATAACAGCTGGTGACAGCAACAGAGGATGGCTAAGGTCTTAGGCCCCTGAATCCACATGGGAGTGAATCAGAAGATGGAAGGTTTTTCTCTTTGTATCTCCTCTCTGTTAATCTACCTTTCCAATATAACTAAGTAAATCTTTAAAGGAAAGAGGGTTAAAAATATCAAAACAGAGAGGGAAAGACAAATTGCCCATCCATTGGTTCATTCCTCAAATGGGTGCAATAGGTGGAGCTGGTCTATGCTGAACTCAGGAGCCTGGAGTTCTATCTATGTGTTCCACCTGGGTTCAAAGGTTCAAATACTAGGTCATCTTTTGCTGCCTTCTCAGACACAATAGCAGAGAGCTGAACTGCAAGTGGAGTAGCTGAGACTCAAATGGTGCCCAGACAGGTTACCAGTATCAAGCAGCAGCTTAACATGCTGTACCAAAATGTTGTTCATGAAAATCATAATTTACATGCAGATTTAAGTACTTAAATTTCAAAGACAGCTATTATACAGCTTAGTTTTTGACAAGGAATTATATATGAACTAGTTCATTTTGAACCGCAAACAAGCAACTGTGTCTAAACATTAAGCAATTGAATCAATTTTAAAGTACTAATTAACAAGCAAGAAACAGCTGCAAAATGATGGAAAGAAATCAAGATATCCTTCACTATGTCATTTTAAAATATGCACACATTTAAACTGAGCTACTTTGTAGCATTTTCCAAATTCAACTGGGATTGCATTTTGTGATCAATGAATGAAGCTATTCACCTTATATTATAAATTTTTAGTAAAGGCTAATTAAAGACAAGCTAGTAACATATAAATCAAGCAGGTTGTTGGTATTATTTGGTGTTATTAGCTCCAGCAAAATAGAGTGCCCAAATTATGCCATGTCAATTTTTCATGTTCAGTCTCACCTGGTTTCTAAACAATAATGTACAAAGAATATGAGTAGATGGGAGATCAAATGGCTTTTCATTCACATATGAATAGGTATCGCCACAGATGTTTTGCTGAGGCTTAACTGGTACACAATGCCAATATAGCCTACAATGGAAGCTTGAGGGAGATTCCATTTTTCCTCTTAAACACACACAGTGAGACAGACTGGCATGCTCAGATATGCCATAATGATTAAATGAAGTCATGGAAGTGGGAGTTAGCAAAAAAAAAAAAAAAGTAGAGGTAAAATAATATGAGTGAGATGGAGGAAGGAGAGAGATTATGTGAAAGCTTGGCCCCATGTTAAAACTTATATTCATTCCCTGATCTAGTTGCAGCATATGAAAGTCAACTAAAGAGAGTTTGTAAATCACTTTCTGATTAAATAGAGCCTCAGTAGACATTATGAGCATGCCGTTTTTTCTTTCAAGGAGCCAGGTGTTTGCAGAGTAGACCATCCATGCTTTTGTGAGATGTATGGAGTTGACATGTTACTTTCCTCATGCATCAACTTTGAAGAATAAAGTTACGAGCCTCTTATGGATTTTGTGAGGGTTAAAAAGTACATAAAAATACTTAAATAGTGTTGATACATAGATTAATACTATGTGTTTTACCTTACCTTTATCATTATTACAGAAAGCTGAAAAATAGGATGTGATCAGATATGGAAAAAATTTGATAATTTCAACTCTCCTACACTTTTGACATCCTAAAGTTTATCAAAATGATTTTAAACTCATTGTCTAAAATCTATTCCCTTCCTGTATATAATTGCATCTTTTGTAACTTCCTGGAAAAACAAAGAGGCAATATAGCCTTTACCTAGTAAGTGTATATGAGCAGACATTCATTAAATTATCCCCAAGGTTGTAATATTTCCTTGTTTGAAAAATCACTCCTGAATCTATTATGAATTGCAAAGTCTGTCTAACCACATTATTTAACCACATTCACTAGGGGAGATTTCTCAATTAGTACCACAAGGCAGTTTAGCTCATCCAAAATGCCAGTTATATAAAATGCCATCACATTGGAATACTCATCTTCTGGAAAGAAATTTATAATGATTTTTTCAGATTGTATTAAAAAGAAATATATATATCTAAAATTGTTCCCTTTCCATTTTTTTCTTATTCTCAGCAGATTGTAATATAGGAAACTTGGTAAGTTTTTTATTTCCTAGTATGGATCTCCAGAATCATCAATAAGCATCTGTAACATTTCCATGGTTAAATTAATTCAATTTCACAACTTACATTTTCCCATTCTTCAAACTCTAAATTGGTTAACAGAAACCACAGAACCACTGCAAAACTACCTCTGTACCTGAGACATTTATGACAAAATTTCATGCTCTTAAATAAGTTATTTAAAACAGCACAATGGTGTCAGCCAACATTTCAACTCTAACAGAGTATAAACGGCACAGTCCCATATAGCAAAGTAGTCTATGCCGCCTCCTGCTTGGGAGTGCAAGCTGTGTTTACAAACATCTCCCTCACTCTGCTCAAGAGCCTCGACCTTCCTCTGTGTGGGCTTCATCCACAAGCAAGCCTTTAACACAGTAGCTCAAATTTGCATATTTAGTCACTATAGCTTTCCACAGAAAGGGGTTTGTTCTAAGAGCTAAAAAAAAAAAAAAAAAAAAAAAAAACTTTCTGAAACTTAAACTAGTTGATTTGATATATGATGCCATAAGCACATCAAAGATAGCAGAGAGCGTATCACCCAGGAAAATGGAGTAACAGACAGCAACAAAAGACAAAGTCTACTTGATTTAGACTTTTTATTTATTTAATTTGAGAGGAAGGTTACAGAGAGAGAAACAGAGATCATTCTGCTGGTTCACTTCCCAAATGGTAACAATGACCCATTTGCAGTCAGAAACCAGGAGCTTCCTATACTGTCCTCCATGGGAGTGCAGGGGTCCAATGATTTGGGTCATCCTTTAAAGCTTTTCCGAGTCATAAGTAGGGAACTGGGTTGGAAGCAGAGCAGCCGGGACTACAACCAGTGCCCTATGGGATGCTGGTGCTGCAATCACAGAATTACCTTGCTACTCCTCCACACATATCCCAGTCTTTTTAATTTAACATTGTCCAGGGTCTTACTCTATACATATCCATTGTTCAGATTTCATAACCTAAATTCAATTTTAGGGTGAATTTCTATTAAATAATTTTATTGTTTCATAAGCTTTGCACATGCCCTACAGAATCTGACATCTTTTTATCCTTCTGTTTTGTGTTGAGTCTGCCTCCCATAACCCAGCAAAAAATGACATCATCTCTGGCATGTGCTTTTTTCCAGATCTCATGGTAGTCAAGTCATTTGCTCAGTACTGTCTGCTGTGGTTAATGTTTCTGCACTTGATCTTAGCCAAAAGGCCGAGAAGCAATGGTTAACGTTTCTGAAACCTATGAGTTAGAAGCCACACTGGGTCATATGTTAGCCCTCAAATACTACTTTTTCTCTTAACAGAAATTTTCTGGAGGCATCATGATAGCCTTGTTTCCTTGTTGTTGCTGCCTATAATAGGGCCTGGCTCTCCACAAAGAATCAAGACCTTTCTTAGCCTCGAGTAAGAAAAGGGAAGTAAAACAGAGGAAAAAGACATATAAACATTGAAAGGAGAAAGCTACAGATTTTGAGCCTTTTACTCCTGGTCACACACCAATTTTAGGAACTAACAATACAAAATTCTTCTTACACTTAGTATCTACTGTAGGTTTCTCTGGTGCTGGTAACCATGGTTAAGGGAAAAAAGTTTCAAAATGCTTTTAAAGGAAAGTTTTTATAGTGAGCATAACTAGTCACTAGCAAAATCATTCCTTCTCCTCCCCAAAGTCCCTAAAGGATTAATATTATAAATGTTGATCTCTTGCCAAGATGGGATCTCTATTTTTTCTCACTGGAAGACGCCAAACAAGCCTGTTTGTGGCCAACGTAATCATTTTTTTTTTTTTTACAAACAACAACAGCTGCTATTTATTTCCTCCAAATCCTTAGCTTCTCTAAACAGTGATTTATTCCCAAATGCTAGAATAATTCCACACTTGAAATTGAGGAAGTAGGAACTGGGGTTGCCTTGAATGACCTTATGGTGTCAGAATGCTCAAATTAGGGTGTTTTGTGCATGTGGAGAGAACCTATGTTATATGTTATATGTTATGGTGGCCAGCTTGTAGGTACTGAATCGAAAGAGGTATGCTCACATGGCATTTGTGTTATCCACGTCTGCAATTATGGTACCTACCTAAATTTTATTCCATAGGTGTGTGGTGAAAAATGTGAATGCTTATATTAAACTCAGTGTTATAAAGGAATAATGTTCGACTCTTATTAAATATTTAAGTCTGTAATTAGACACTGTATTTAATTTAAAACAGTGTGTGAGTGACAAAAGTACATGTTTTCACAGTTATCATTTGTTATTTAATAGCTAAGCTAACAGGAAATTATTCTCATTAGGATTGCTTTGTTACCTCAGGGAAATATATCATTATCTTATTGGCATTAGTTTTAGATTAATTACTGGTAACAGGACTCTTCTCCAAGAGTTAGTTCCTAAGAAAATTTTACACCCTTTTGATGATTTTTAAGCAAGTACTCTACGCGATTTAAGCCACATTCCCAGTAAAGGGGAGTGACGTGGAGGAGAATTCATGAAGATTCAGTGAGGTCCTGAATTGATAGCCTATGAGACTACTTTTGCTCTAACCCAGCCCAAGACTTTGAAAGTTTTACTTATGTATTTTTGGGCCCGGCGCGGTGGCGCAAGTGGTTAAAGGTCCTCGCCTTGCACGCCCGGGATCCCATATGGGCGCTGGTTCTAATCCCGGCAGCCCCGCTTCCCTTCCAGCTCCCTGCCTGTGGCCTGGGAAAGCAGTCGAGGACAGCCCAAAGCTTTGGGAACCTGCACCCGCGTGGGAGACCCAGAAGAGGCTCCTGGCTTCGGATCGGCATAGTATCGGCCCGTTGCGCTCACTTGGGGAGTGAATCATCGGACGGAAGATCTTCCTCTCTGTCTCTCCTCTCTGTATATCCGCCTTTCCAATAAAAAAATAATAAAAATAAATCTTAAAAAAAAAAAAAAGAAAGTTTTACTTATGTATTTTTATTTATTTGAAAGACAAATTGGTAAAGATGGCCTGGAGAAGGGCAAAGCTAGGACCTTGGAAATCACTCTAGGTCTCCTAAGCTCTTTAAGCACCATTTGCCTCCTGGATTAGCGGAGAGTTTGTTTGAAAGAAAAGTAGCCAGGCCTTGAATCAGATACAATATTGGATCCCCATTCCTAAGAAAGGCTCATTTGTTTCACCACATGTTCTGCATCTCTCTAGCA
Source organism: Ochotona curzoniae (assembly GCF_017591425.1). Lineage (NCBI taxonomy): Eukaryota > Metazoa > Chordata > Mammalia > Lagomorpha > Ochotonidae > Ochotona > Ochotona curzoniae. The sequence goes on from NW_024467119.1 coordinate 48,217,198, forward strand.
CCACATTTCATACTGAAGTTCAAAATCAATAGATTGAATGTCAAATTTTAGTCCAATATTTTCTCTTTTCTCAGTATTATACAAGCACACTGTATAAAGTCAAGAAGTTGAGAGTTATTTATAATAACATCATCAATTTGGAAGGTGTAATGTGTTCTACTTGGTAGTTACATAATTCCTATCCCATTATTTGGGATAATTATTTTGTCAAGCAAATAGAAGTAGAAATTTAGAAAAAAAATGTTTTGGGAAAAATTTATAAAGAGAAAAGATGACAGCAAACACATCACCATAGTAACTAGATTTTTGTACAGCACTAATAGTGCTGCTTCTAGCATAAAAAAGCCATCAACAGTTAACAGAAAAGGAACTTTCATATTTGAAATAAGAATCTGATGTTTTATGTGCTGCAATACCACTAAAAATATATTTGTAAGAAGCCCAGTTAAATAGATATTAAAGGCAGGAATACTATCAGAACAAAGCCAACTGACAAAATTCTGATTGCCTGCTATTTCTTATTTCCCTCAGATACTAGAAGAAATAATAAATTCTAGGCGACAGATTTTTAACATAATTAATTTGCTTTATAAATAAAGACATCCCTTGAATTAAGAGCAAACATTTTGAGAATTTACCTATTCTAAGATGGTAGTGCAGGAGTGGTATTTGTTGTACAGCAAGCTAAGCTACTGTTTTGGTGCCTGGTTCAGGTCCTGGCTACTCTCCTTCTGATCCAACCTCCAGCTACTGGTTTGGATGCTTGGGCAGCTGTCATCCACATGGGAGACCTGGATGGGGCTGTGGCTTCCCAGATTCAGCATGACCTAATGCTAGCATTAGGTATTTGGGGAGTGAAGCAACAAATGGAGATTCTGTTTGTCTTTCTTTTTTCAAATAAATAATAAGTAATATTTAAAAAGGTCATAATTTGGCCCAGCAGAGTGACCTAATGGCTCAAGTTCTCACCTTTCACACACACCATCCCATATGGGTGCCGGTTCTAATCGCAGTAGCCCTGCTTCCCATCCAGCTCCCTGATTGTGGCATGGGAAAACAGTTGAGGAAGGCCAAAGCATGGGAGACCTGGAAGAAGCTCCTGGTTCCTGGATTTGCATCAGCTCAGCTCCGGTCATTGCAGTCACTTGGGGAGTGATTCATTGGATAGAAGCTCTTCCTCTCTGTCTCTCCTCCTCTCTGTATATCTGCCTTTCTAATAAAAATAAATAAATCTTAAAAAATAAAATATTTTAAAGATTACATTTTATTTTGTTTTGCTTTGCTTTTCATTTAAATGGCAGCAAATTAGAAAGATATATCCTACCTGCCATTTCAACCTTCAAATGCCTGCAACATACAGGGCTGAGCTACCATGAAGCTAGGAGCTCAGAACTCCACTCAAAGCCTCCATTTGCATAGCAAGTACCTAAATGCCTGAGATTCTTGATGCTTGCAACCTCCAAGGGTACACATCAGAAGGAAGCTGGGTTGTAAGTGGTGCCAGGACTCAATCCCAGACAATCCAATGAGAATTGTATCTGCCTCAGATGACATCTTAACCACTCTGCCAAATGTCCACTCCCTGTCCCTTCATCTTTGCCTGCATGATTGGTTTTAAAAATGGCTCTGTACCTGGAGTTCTGTGTTTTCATTTCCCACTTTACAGAGAAATTGCATCTAGTAGAGTTTTATTTAGTAGCAAAAGGTTGAGCAGCTTAGAGAACAGAAGGAAAATTCCTGATTCTAACTGAAAGAGACAGTTCCTAAGACAGTGTTGCATGGAGAAAGCTTGCTGTTGGCTCAGGTGATCATTCATGCCAAAATGACTAGTAATGGCATTGGCATTAGCATGAGTTTCCCACACTTAGTCTTGAGGAACAAGCTCTTGAAAGTTTCCCAGCCCCCCTCCTAAAGGCCAAGGTCAACTTCACATGAAACCATTTATACAATGGTGTTTATTCGGCACGCAATTGTTCAAATTCAGCACACAATTGTTCAAGTTCAGATGCTATCCCACAGAATCTCTTTCTTGCATGATCTTCAGCCAGCCATGTCAACTATCTTGTTATCAGTACATTTATCTGAAAACCAAGTTTCTATGGAAACTGGTATTTCTGACAGTCTTTTTAAGCTTTTTTTAAGTTGACTTTTTAAAGATATATTTTTACTTCAACTTTCTCCCACTTCTCTGCCCCTCTGCCAGCCATTTATTTTCCTAAGGGAAAAGTCTGGTCCTAAGTCTGGTTATTAAATCAAACATTTACTTTATAACAATCTTAAATGAAATTGCTTTTATTCATTTTTAAATGAGTTGGAGAGCATAACACTTATGAAACTAAAACTGTTTACATTTTCTTTGTTTTGGAAAGTAAATATGCCAGTCTGAATCTTTTTTTTCTTTTGTCAACAATTAGCAGCATGGAAGCCTTAAAAACTATCCTGTCAGCTGTTTTGGATTCTTTACCAAGCGATGTAGGTCACTTGGAACAAACGAATGCCATCCAGTGGCAGCAGGGAGTCATCCAAGTCATGAACACCTCAGAGAATTCTAGCATGTTAAACTCAGAGGAACTGACCAACAAACCCAGTAAAGCAAACCCCACAGAATCTAAACTTAACTTGGATCTTTAGGAATACTTGGTCAAATAATAATTGAAGAAAATAGAAACCTAACTGGCTGTTCCTCACCATAAGAACATATACTAGAACGTTAGCTGGAAGGTAGTTACATCACCTGCTTCTAGAAAAAATAAATGTATTCATCCTATATCTTCACTCAAAATCCACTGTATTTATTCTGTGAATCTGCTCATGGAACAGTTTTATAAAATGGTCAGGAAAACCTGACATTTCTTTAAGAAGTAAAATTGGGAGTGCAGGGACCTTCCAGCATTGGTTTTTAAAAAGATGATTCAAAGTACATTTCATTGCATAGAGAAATCTAATTAGGTTAGAAGCATTATTCTTGTTTTTCCCAAAACATCATATACACAGTAACAATTAAACAAACCTCTAAGGATAATCAGTTAAAATTTACTATACAAATCTCTGATATTTAATTTGAGATGATTTGATCTTTTGCTTAGACTGCTTTATCTGAGCATGCATAGGAGGAAGATATATTCCCTCCCTGCTTCTTTTTTTATGTAACCAGCAAACATTTACCAAGTTCTGATTAGATGAATAGCATTGTTTGCTTTTAGGTTATTCAGTGGAATTTTATTGTTCAGTTTAGAAGATACAAAATGGTTTGGTTTGGACTAGCTTTTAGTGTACTGGTTAAGATGCTGCTTGGCTGGCTCAGAACTCGTGTCTGAGTGTTTTAGACCAGGCTCTGAACCTAACTCAAGGTTCCTACTAACACCCATCCTAGGAGGTAGCATTGATAGCCTAAGAAGTTTATTCCCTGACTTTGAAGTATTGAAATAATAATAATATTGAAATGAGTTACATGCTGTTGGCTTTTTGGTCTCTCTGTCTTTTTCCCCCACCCCTCTCCAAGAGGCATGTGTGTGTGTGTCTGTCTTTGTCTGCTTTTCAAATAAAGCATTGAATTTTTGGTTTATAGGAGACCGTAATATTTCTGAAAATTTCTTTATTTTCCACAGAAAACCTACCAGTGTTCTATTGAATTGGTGTTTTTAAGAGGCCAGTGTGGACATTTGGGGAGTGAACCAGTGGATAGAAGCATGCTTTCTTTCTTTCTACCTCTCAAAAAAAGTTTAAATAAATGATACAATCATTTAGATCCACTCCAATCTCGATTTCTCTTCCTGTAACAGGGAATATGTGTCTCTGTGTGTGTATGATTGCTTAAATAATGCAGCATTCTCTCTTTCCTACTCCCTTCCTACTGTAGGCCTGGACAGAAACTAAGCATGTATTTCACAGGGTTCATGAAGCCAGCCACCAGATGTTTAGAATGTTTTGGTGTTGTCTTCCCGGTACTTTGTGGTTTGTTTTCAGAGGAGTGTTCGGTTCCTATTATGATCTGAGTACTGTATGGAATCTTTCCTGTCTCTGTGTTCCAAAATTGATACATATAGAAAAAGAATCTGAAACGTTTGAAACCTATGAAAGGATGGTTAGATTTTATTGTGGTCGTGCTGTACTTATGACTTTTATTGAAAACACATAGAAAATCTAAATGCAAGAGTAGCTGAAAATGCTTGAATTAAATTCACTTAGTTCCCTTAGGCTTAGTGACTTTTGTTTCTTACAATTTCACAGGTGGATTTTGAATTCCTTCATTAACTGTGCCCTTGATAAAGGTAAAAATAAATGTAATGAAGAGTTAAAAAAAAAAGAGTATACTTCATAAAATGCTGGATAGGTTTCACTTATAAAATTGCAAGATCCTCTTCTGCATGATATTAAAGAAAACCACGAATGATTTATGTTCAGCCTTTTCCATGCTCTCATAATGTCCTATGCTATTAATAGTGATAGAGCCTTTGAGACATTTCTTTCTTTATTTTAAAGATAAATTTTCCTGCTCATTAAGTTTACATTAATATGCTAGGATTTCCATTACAGAATACCACAGCCTTGGAGTTCAAGTTGCAGAAAGGTGTTTTCTCTCAGCTCTGGTCCCTGGTAATCCGAGATGAAGGTGTTGGCAGGGAGTTTCCCGTGAGGTTAACTGCTGGCATTGAAGTCAGCCATCTTCTCACCGAGTCCTCTCATTGTCCCTTCCTCTCTGTGTGCAATTCTCTGTTATCTCTTTGTTCCCAAATTTCCTCTTTTGATATGCATGCTATCGGATTGTTAGAGCCCACCACGTAATCACATTTAATTGTCAGGAACTGTAGAAATGATTGCGGAAAGTATAGACTTGATCACGTTTAATTGTAATTCCCTCTTCAATAGTTCTGGTTCCAAACACAGCCATATTCTGAGGTACAGGTCATAAGGGCGTGGATGTATGAAGTTGGTGGTTCTGGTTGTGGGATGCCCCATCTGTGCCAGAATTCCTTTTCCATCCTCAATTCTATTTCATGGCTGTTTGTAAAGTTTTTCCTTATCGCTAAATTTTTAAAAATTAGAATATGATCTTTATTTTTAATCAATATCTTATGTGGAACTTACTTTGTTTCTTGGATCTGTATGTTGACACTTTTCAGTACTAGAACCAATTTGTAGTAGTGGTGGAAAAAAATATGGAGAAGGATATTTAAGGATAAGGCAGTTGTGTTGGTCCAGGTACTTTTCAACCTCATGCCTCCTTGGTCACTAACCAACTACTGAGAGCAGATTGTCTCTTTTCTCAAGGTGTGGGTAGGACTAAAGAAGCAGTCTAGTTCACCTGCCATTGAGTGAGGGTGTTGTGTTGACTAGAGGAAATAGGATTATTTATTTCTGCTTTTCTATTACATCTTTACTATGTAGACTCTAAGAAATATAGGACAACTATGGCAGCATATGTGGTGTATAATTTGCCAGTATAGATTCAATGATGACTACACAGGGGATTATTAACTATAAACTAAAATAGCAAAGGAAAAATAAATCATATTTCTGTACACATCTTTTCAATGTATGAGAACATTCTCATTCATTCAGAAACGCATTTTCATGCTCTATTAAATATCATATGATTAGAGAAAACAGGGCCCAGCACGGTGACCTAGCTGCTAAAGCCCTTGCCTTGAATGCGCTGGGATCCCACGCAGGCACCAGTTCTGATCCTGGCAGCCCCACTTCCCATCCAGTTCCCTGCTTGTGGCCTGGGGGATTGGTCAGGGATGGCCCAGGACCTTGGGAGTCTGCACCCAGATGGTAGACTCAGAAAGAAGCTCATGGCTTCAGATTGGCTAGCTCTGTCCTCTGTAGCCGCTTGGGCAGTAAATCCACAGAAGGAGGCTCTTCCTCTCTGTCTCTCCTTTTCTTTGTATATCTAACTTTCCAAATATATTTATATATTTATAAATCTTTCCAAATCCATTTATATATATATATAAATCTTTTATATGTATAATTTATATATATATAAATCTTTAAATAAGTTTAGGGAAAAATATAATACCCAGTTTTTGGAGGGAATCTGGCTTTATTTCACTAAGCTTAATGGTTTTCAACTGCATTATTTAGGTGCGAAAGATAAGACATCATTCTTTGCTATGGCTCAGTAGTAGTCCATAGTGTATGCAGACCATATTTTCTTTATTCATCATCCATTGATGAGCATCTTGGTTAATTCCGTATCTTAGAGTGACGTTCTGGTACTTGATTCTTGAGTATAGTTTTTTTTTTAACTAATAGTTTTCTGGTTTTCTAATCTTTATTATTATTTTCTGGTTATTAGGCATTGATTTATTTACCTAATGAAGTGTTAAACCTGTGACTGAGAAATGAAATGGAATTATGTTAGTGTAAAAACTACAAATGAAACAAAAGGAATGAGGAGCATGGGTGAGGAATGAGGGCAGGAGTTGGGGAGGATAACAGGGTGGGAACTATCAGGAGTTCCTAAATCTATGTTATGATATAAATGAAATTTGTCCACTTTCCATAATCAGTCAATCAGATAGCCACCAAAGTAAAAAATGCCATATTACGTTTGTCTCCCTTTCTCATCTCATCATTGTTTGCATTCCTGAATCAAAGAATCAAATAGGGAAAGATAGCAAGAGAAAAGGTCATGGCAAAAAAGTAAAAAGAAAGTCTAAAGTAAAGAGTAAACCCTTGGACTGATAAACTTACATTTCCTCTCCCGCAGAGATCAATTTCTTAAAGAATAAATGAATGCTCAAGGATCACAATGCCTTGATCATCATGTATTGTGTATATCCAAACAGTTCCTAAGGCACTGTCAGGTAACAGGGAAGCTGTCAATAGAACAGTCTCTTTGTGTTCTTTGCAACACATTGTTCTTTACACCAAGTCTAGCAAAGATCACACTGGTATGCTTCTTTGACCAAATGTAGAATTCTCAAGATGAATATGTGTAAAGCAAATATGGCTTTGATTTCAGATTTAACTCAAAGTTGCTCTCCCTTACTGTTCAACACACATCCTTTTCAAAATGAGCCCAAGGATTTTGGATACACTTCTTTCATGACTGAGTCAATAAGTTTTTGTGGCTTTGACATATATCTTCATGTCCGTTTATATGTGCAGCTTAAATCAGATATTTCCTGATTTTATTATATTTATTTTACTTATCTTGTTTTTATGCTTGCTATATAAACAGAGGTTAGAATTAATATCTTTTAATACTCCAAGATGCAGTTCCACCTAATAATTTGTTTATGCATGGTTCTGTAAAAAAAAAAAAAATAGAATGTATTTCCTGCCTAAATTCTACTAACAAACATCTGCTTAAGAGTGAAACCACATTCTAACATTTTGTGCAACGGAACTGTTTTTTCCTAGTGACAAGCTGTGTGTTAGCCCAAGAAGATATTTAGTACAGTACTGTGGAGTGAACTTCCCCTGAGGGCAGTCAGAAACAGAGCTGGATATCCTGATGCCCAGTCTTCAATAGGGTAATGAGAGTTCTTAGATTGCACTCAATACCCAGTAGTACCCAAATTGAACTTCCATTTTCCACTCTTCCTGCTTTCATAGGCAGGTATTACTGCATAGTTTTTCATTACCCATTCATGACCCAACCTTGACTTTGGACTCAGTTCTATTTCACTGAAACTAATTACATGAAGTTGTTATGGAGGAACATATTTTGTATACATTCTTTTATAGCTCCCTTATGAGCCATAAGAAAATAGCCAGAACTCCAGATAAAATACTTTTATGACACTAGTATGAGGTACAGACAGAAACTTTGTTACAATCTATTTTTACCAGATTTACTGAGATATTATTTTTGTACCATAAAAATACCTACCCTAAGTGTACAGTTCAATTATATTTTTAGCATACATTATATGAGAATATTTTAAAAGTTTGTGGTAACTAAAGTTAAAAAGTAAGGTTTTGGTGAAAATCTTTTAAAGATAATGCATTTGAGGGGTCTTATAGAATTTTATGAAAAAATGTATATTGCAGAGAAAGCATTGCATGGATTTGAATTACACACACACACACACACACACACACACACACACACACACACACAAACACACGCTGTTCTCATTTTACCCTTACCATGCACATTGTTTCTTAAAAGGTATTTCAGTTGGTGTTCTTTTTCTTTATTCTGAAGGATTTACTAAAATGCTTACTGCAAAGAAGGCAAAAATTCTTTGTTTTTATGATTTTGTTCAGTAATTTAACTACATAATTCCAATGATTTTTTTGACCTGTATTGATTTTGTAGCTCCCTTCATTTTATTGTGGCATAGTATATTTTAAAGTCATTTCTTTTGTACTGTTTTAAAAATTTTTTCTTTTTTTTTGTTTAAACTTTAAGTGGTTTGACCATAGGATGTCTTTAAGTGTATCCTATTTAATTTTCTTTCAGAGACATAAGTGAATATTTCCAGTCAAGTGGTCGAGATTTTTTTAAGATTTATTTCTATATTCTGCAATAGCAAAGATATGGAAATGAATGCAGATGTGTGTCCGAACAAGAGTGATTAAAGAAACTGTGGTACATCTGACTATTAAAAATGAAATTAGGCCTGGTGTGGTGGCCTAGTGGCTAAAGTCCTCGCTTTGAACACGCCAGGATCCCATATGGGCACCGGTTCTAATCCTGGCAGCTCCACTTCCCATCCTGCTCCCTGCTTGTGACGTGGGGAAGCAGTCGAGGATGGCCCAAAGCCTTGGGACCCTGCACCCTTGTGAGAGACCTGGAGGAAGTTCTTGGCTCCTGGATTCAGACTGGCACAGCATCGGACGTGGCTGTGACTTGGGGATTGAATCATCACACGGAAGATCTTCCTCTCTGTCTCTCCTCCACTCTGTATATTTGACTTTGCAATAAAAATAAATAAATCTTTTTAAAAAAAGAATGAAATTATACCGTTATAACTAGATGGTCCCAACTAGAGACCATTATACTCAGTGAAATGAGTCAATCACAAAAGAACAAATACCATATGTTCTTTTTAATATAAGGAAGACATCATGGAAAATGTAACTTCAGTAACCCGATCCACGTTGTTTTTTATTTTTTGCCTGCATCCCATGTATTTTGATGTTTTTATATCAGTTTCATTTAAATCAATTTTTTTTTCTCTTGTCGAATTCATTGCTGGCCCATGGATTACATGGTGGCACCATTTTTCCCAAGAGACTTTCGTGTTTCGTGTTTCCTTTTTGCCACCCATGTGTTGGTTACTCAGTGGCATATTTTTTCATGGTACTGCAATTTGTTGTTGCTGTTGTGGCTGTTGTTCTAATTCGTAACAGTTGTTGACCTTGTTTCCTGCCTTCTCATTCATGGAAATATATAGTGATGGAGTACCAGGGTATACCATATCCAGATATGAGGGTACAATGCAACATGTATCCCAGCTTCCAAACAAAAGATGGACCTCCAATGAAATTGTTGGAAATGTGCAGACAATAGGATCCTGGGCTGTCTGACATTGTACCAGCAATGTCTGGGCACAATTAAATAAGAGACTGATGAAATTATGACTCTTTATGAAGGACTATACTATTGTAGCAACATGGGGAAAATCTGTCAGAGGGTGGGAGTTTTGGGGGCGGGAATCCCAGTCTATATGAAATTGTACTACAAAATTCAGAAATTCAAAATAAAAATATAACAAAAAATGTATTTTTATGCCAAAGGCATATTTTTACAGAGAAAGAGAGAATTCTTCTATCTGCTGGTTTACTTCCCAGTGGCTGCAATAGCCAGTACTGAGTTGGGCTAATCCAAAACTGGGAGCCAAAAGCCTCTTCTCCAAGTTGCCCACATGTGATGCAAGAACCAATGGCCTTGTACCTTCTTCTACTGTTTTCTCAGGTCGTAAGTAGAGAACTGCCTCAGAAGTGGGGTGCCTAGAACATGAACCGGCAGCATGATGGATTGCTGGCATACAGACAGAAGGTTATCTTGCTATGCCATTACACAGGGCCAATTACTCAAGTTTTAATCATTATTTTGTTAATCTTTCTTTTGGGGTTCATATCACATACATATGTACATTGGCTCACTTGTTGATATCCTACAAATCTTTAGGGTTGTGTTCATTTTACTTAACTTTTCTTTCACTGAAACTTTGTATTGGCTAATTATTGCTCTATCTCCATGTATACAGACTGTCTAGTCTGTCACTTCAAAGCAACCTGGAACCTCTCTGGTGAAGTATTTATTTACACAATCTTGTTTTTTGGACTCAGAGCATCCTTTTCATGATGAATTACTATCTAGTTTAATCTGTATTCAATTAGTAATTGTGATTATGCCTTGATGTTTTAAAAAACAGTTTAATTTGAATCTTTGAAAAGTTATCATTACTGTTTTTGTAGATGTTAAAAATAAATCATAATTTTTGCAAAATTTCTAAGGAAGGTGATAGAATTTCTACTTTTGGATGAACAGATCCTGAGTAATCTCCTTGATTTTGCACTGGACTTGTAAGTCTGATGGGTGTCATTCCTGTCGTTAGTTCATACTACAGACTAAAATGCAGGGATTTTTTGCAAGTGGCACAGTTCTTAACCAATCGAATTCAATTTAATCAAGGGGATTATGCTCTTCAGATCTGACTCATTAGAGAATGTTTTAAAATTTTTTTTTTATCTATTTTCTAGAGCATGAGAAGATTGGGACTGTGAGTAGTGTAATTCAACCCCAGACGCTTGTGAGATGTAGGCAGCATCATATATGGTGCCTTAACTGCATCTGTAGGAAAGGACTTCAGTGATGTTTAGGAGAGCAGAGACTTGAAATTGCACTCTCTCCTCTCCAACATGTAAGTGAGTTTAGAAGATCTAGGTTTCAGATAAGGGTGCTCTTCCTTCTGAAGTCTAAACTGTAGCCTTATGAGACAGGGAGCAAATGACTCAGCTAAATCAGGTCCAGATGTTTGACCTACAGAAAATGAGGTAATAGGTACATATTGTTTTAAGTCACTAATCTCTAGTCGTTTATGAGAAAGATTGCTATTGTTTGTATGTTTCTTGATTTTTATTCAGTGTCTTCAATTTAATTCTATAGGATGTAGTTTATCTTACAAATGATGTTTCCTTTTGTCTCAGATTGGATTAAAAGACATAACATTAACTACAGTGTTATGAAGTAAATCCATTTGCTTTAGAGGTGAGATAAATATTAATGCCATACTGTAACCTTTTAATGTTTGCATATAGCCACATATTACAGAGCATATTTTTCAGTATCTTTGTAGCAATTGTAGGGCTAACGTAACTAGATTTAACATAAAGAATGAAGGCAGGAGTACATTGGTGATACTTCCAGAAGCATTGCTACTCAATTTGTATTTTTTTCCTTAGCTTTATTTCTAAGACTAGTTTCTGAGGAATTGCAGTATTGTAAACATATATTAGTGTTCACCAAATAATTTGTCAGATGTTATATTTAACCACTTTAAACTGATAAGTCTTCCACTTTTTTCCAATAAATTAGTGTTGGAGAACTACTTGATATAAAGGTAGTTTATAAGTCTTCCCAAGTTTCTACTTTTTGTGGGATTCTATCATCACCACTCCACTGCAAACTAAATATCACTGGCAAAGTGTTGAATCTAAAATTCTTATGTATTACTGATGAGCTGTAAAATTATTCAAGCATTTTGAAAAGATTTACAGGTCATAAAATGTGACACCCAAGCCTACTGTTCAATACTGCCATTCTATGCCTAGACATTTATGTAAGAAATTAAAGCATTTATACATAAAAAGACTCATACATGAACATTTAAATAGCTTTTCTGCAAAACTCTCAAAACAGAAACAACCCAATATCCATCAATGCCTGAAAGGAAATTACACTACAAGCAATAAAAAAAAGACTGAACATGGTAATAACCATGCAGTCAAAACGAAGCCAATAAAGAAAAATCATACTTACTCACTCAGATAAAATTCTAGGGAGTAAAAATTTGCATGCAAGGATAGGAAAAATCAGTGGTTCTCTCACAGTTTGGAGGGCTCTGGATAGAAAGGGGCTGAAGGAAGGAATTAAAAAGGGGGCAAGAGGAATGTTTTGGAACGATAAATATGTTTAATGTTTTGATTGCAGTGACAAGTTCACACAATTATATCAGGGCTGGAATGAAGATGAGGTGAATAAGTGCAAAATTTAAGTAGATGGAGGTACAGAGACAGGCACTCAATCAAGACAAATGGCATTTCATGCAACTTTCAAATAAGATTGATCAAATGATTGAAAGCTGGAGTCTCTCTCTCTCTCTCTCTCACACACACACACACACACACACACACACACACACACACACACACAGAGAACAGAGAGATAGAGAGAGATATCTTTTGCTGGTTCACCTCCTAAAATGGCTGCAATAATCAGGGCTGGGCCAGGCCAAAGGCAGCAGCTAAGAAATCCTTCTGTGTCTCTCACATGGATGACAGCAGCCTAAGTGCTTAAGGCATTAGGCATCACCCAAGTTACCAAGATCTATTAGCAAGAAGTTATATGAGAAGCACAGATTTTAAGACTTGAATCAGTATTCCAAAATATGGGATGTGGGCATCCTAAGTGGTAGCTAAACTGATGCTCAAATGCTCCTGTCATTTCTGCAATATTATTTTTAAATTCACACTTCTTTTAAAAACTCGATGAGTATTTTTTATAAAGGCAAGATATAGCAGAATCCTGTTTATTCAACTCAACCTATTTGAAACCATGGTTTTGTAACTAGGTGCAAAATGATGTAAAAATTGCAGGAGTCAGTTCTAGCCATAATTAAATGCAAGATGGTAAAGATCTGTAGTGAGTGACTTTACTCTCGCCAATCTTAGCCAAGTGGTGTTTTGTGAGCCATTCGTAAAACACTCCATTACACTGGGCTGTCCAGGTCCTAAAAATGTTTTAATTCTTAACTTGACCTCTCTCACAGGCAGCCACAGCAGAGTAACCTCCTGACAACGTTAATCTCTCCATCTGCAGGCCTCCTCCAGGTCTGAGTATTATTCTTGTGACAAGTAGTACCATGTGTTGTTGATTAGGCTTGGTTCTTGTCACAGCTACCTTGGAGACCTGCTAGTCCTCTGGCATGTGTGGCTGGCACACACACACACACACACACACACACACACACACACACACACACACACACACACACATACACAGACTCTCATCTGTTTGCTCACTCCCCAAATAGCTGCAACAGTCAGAACTAAGCTGAGATTGATCTAAAGCTAGAACCCAGGGGCTTCCTCTTGATTTCCCATGTGGGTGCACAGTCCTAAGACCTTGGAACATTTTTCTCTGTCTTCCCAGACCATAAACATAGAATGGATGGGAAATAGAGCAGCCATAAAAAGAACTGGCACCCATATCAATGCCAGAGCCTGCAAGCTAATGATTAGCCTATTGTACCACCATGAAGGTCGTAAGTCTCAATAGAAATCACAGATTGTTCTCAAGAAACAGTCTCGTGATTTTTGAGACCCCTATGTCTGTTATGATCCTCATCTATGCATAGCTTTCAGAATTTCTTTCCTTTACCCTTGCGTTTGGTCTTCACTGCTTTGCCTCACCACCAAAGACAGGAACAGAAGTTTTGCCAGCAATCTCTGTAAAAAATATTTACAAATAGATAATGGACTACATGTGTGCTTAATTTGACAATGTTTATACTGGTGACTTCTTTTATGGTGCTCCTTTAAGCAGCATATCTGAGATGAATACTCTGTTCACCTTTCTCAATGCAATTGCATTAACTGAGATTAAGTTTACCTGTGAGTGATAAAAAAAAAAATTGGCTAAGAAAAATTAATTTCTGCTTTGTGTAAACCAGGGCTTCACATAAGCTGTCCTGGACAGATCTGGAAGCTCCCTGCTTTTTAAAGATTTGTTTATTTATTATTGGAAAGACATATTTATGTAGAGAAGGAGACACACAGAAAGATCTTCCACCTGCTGATTCATTCTCTAAGTGGGCACAACAGCCACAGCTGAGCCAGGAGCTTCGTCCTGCACATAGGTGCAGAGGATATCCTATAGTGCTTTCCCAGGCCAGAAGCAGAGGGCTGAACGGGAAGTGGGGCAGCCAAGATGTGAATTGGCACCTATATGGAATCCTGGAGCATGCAAGGGGGGATTTAGCCACTGAGCCATCACGCTGGGCCCAGGTCTGGAAGTTCTAACCCACAAATTTCTCATGGATGCAGATTATTTCAGAATTCCTTTGCTGTATATTCAGGTTTTAGGCATAAGCATATAACCTCTGAACTCTAGCAACAAAATAAAGAAAAAAAAAAAACTTTAAAAGGGCAATGGAAACTACTACATGTATTTCTGCTTTCATCACTTCCATTGGTTTCAATCACACCAGCAAGGCTGTTGCAGGGAAATTAGGCAATGCCTTTATTCGGTGTAGCCCTATGCACACATAAACATTTTATCATTACAGAATTGATTTACCTGATCTAAAAATTAAGATTTAATTAATGGCCTTAATGGTATCCTAAGGGCTAATACTATGCAGTTCAATTTAATCAGAAACAAACAGAGAAGAGTGTATAACCATAGATTTACACCCAACTAGAAATGGATTTTCTGCTTTGAGGTGAATAATTCACCAAAAATATGGATTTCAGACAGAAGCAGCTATATTGCATAATAAAAATGCTTGTTTTGAGATCTATATCCATATATTCTGAACTAGACATAAATTCTTTGACAGCTCCTTTAGGGACAAGGTTCTTTCCCTTTGAAAATATGACTGACTTTCCCATGATTTTAATCATACCATTATTCATGACTTTTCTCTGTTCAATATAGCATTTTCTTTATCACTGAAAGATTTGTTTACTGAAGCTAATTTATTCATGTGCCATACTGCAAGGTAACACCAGTATGAAAAGATGTGATTATATGTTTTTAAATAATTTAACCTAAAATGGCTGAAAGGAAGCATAGATGACCAAAATATTCACATTTTTAAAGTAATTACAGAAATCTGTGACTAAGAAATGTAATAAATAGGTGACAGGAGAATGTAGTGATAAGACATTAAAGAATTGCTCACATTTGGATTAGAACCATTCAGCTGCCTCTCACAGTATTATGACCCATGAGAATAATCTAGCTGTTCATTGAAAACATATGTTTTGGGCCCGGCGGTGTGGCCTCACAGTTGAAGTCCTCGTCTTGAATGCTCCGGGATCCCATATAAGCACCTGTTCTAATCCCGGCAACTCCACTTCCCATCCAGCTCCCTGCTTGTGGCCTGGGAAAGCAGTCGAGGACGGCCCAAAGCCTTAGGACACTGCACCCACGTGGGAGACCCAGAAGAGGTTCCTGGTTCTGGGTTCAGATCAGTGCAGTACCATCCATTGTGGTCACTTGGGCAGTGAATTATCACACGGAAGATTTTCTTCTCTGTTTCTCCTCCTCTCTGTATATCTGACTTTGTAATAAAAATAAATAAATCTTTAAAAAAAAAGAAAACATATGTTTTATAACAGAGTCTGTATTGTCAGGCTGTGATGTAGCTTCAATACTTTCAAAGTGTTCAAATTAGGCCTGGACTCATACGGACTACTCAATGCTAGGTGGTTGTTATTGCTAAAATATTAGAGGAAAGAAAAGAAAAGCAGGTTTGTGAAAAATAAACATGATGCTTTATTTTACCCAGAAGCAAGGACACTTGAAGGGGATATTAATGCACTGGAATCATAGACAAATGGCATTAGAAGAGAGTCTCATGCTCATGTATTGGCATAAGGGTCACAGACAGGCAGAGCAACAGATTGTTGAGAATATTCATCCCATACATCCTTTGCTTAATGTAACTCAAGGCCAGGAAGTCTTTCCAGACCCAAAACTCTCAGCATTTGGGTTTTAACCAGAAAGAGTGTGCCTCACAACTGGAAAACGTAAGATAGAACTAATTCCAAAGCCATCCTGTCCCGCACAACACAATTATTGTATCAGTAGCATGGCACCAGCTTGTGTCACTTCTGTGGTGTTTGAAATTTAGGGAATGACATGAAGTACAATATAGTATATGAGACACAGAATATTATCAACAGTATTGGAAATGTTGTCTGTGAAGCTTGTTGAGATTCCAGGTAGGATGCTTGCAGCTGGTATCAGAGTGATTGGATTTGATACCCACTTTTGACTCCTGACCCAGATACTGGGAAGTAGCTGTGATGACACATGAAAGTTGGGTGTCCACCACCTACATGGGAAACCTGGATTGAGTTTCCAGCTGTTGTCTTCAATCCTGCCTAGCATCTGCCAATGCAAGCATTTGAGAAGTTATCTCAGGGATGAGAGATTTCTTTTTATGTCCTTCAAACTAATTTTAAAAAATAGAATACAAAATATGATCAGATGGATTTTCAGAAGTCTTTTTTTTTTAACTTAAGAGCAAGGTAACCCAAGAAAGAAACATTAATTAGTTGAGTTTCTAGCAATGTGTCATGCTGGTCTTTTAATTATACAGTAGAAACTCAGCCAGTCACATCCCTAGTCCTTAATTTGTGGCTGTGGATATAATACATCCCAATGAGGATGAAATAAGGCCAATCAACCAGTATTAATGAGTCTTTAAGGATTCCTGCTTTTGTGCAATTATAAAAGTTTTGATATGTGAACATCCAAAATTTCCAATTAAAGTTTTATTTTCTTGCATTCATAGCTGAATAAAGGCAGGACAGGCTTTTCCGTTGATGGTCATTAAAAACTTAAGGCTGTGGTCTTTATTATATCAGTAACTTTCCTGAAGAATTTTGAAGTGGTTAACTTAAGGGATTTTTTTTTTCTTGTGATTTCTATGGGAAAGGTGATGGGAATGCATTGCTAAAATTTATATTCTTCTTATGTAAGATACTGTATGGAAATGGAAATTTAAGAGCTCTAGTAAGCCGCCTTAATGTCAACTCTTCCAAAGCATGCTTTTTGAGCTATGTATTATTTATTTTATATAGAAGCACATTATTATTTCTAAGCACATTTCTATGTAAGCACACAACTGTACTTTTGTAAATAGATTTTATAGGCAGTAAAATTTCAAAAATATTTAATTATTTTGAAAAACATTAGAATTACCTAAAAAAAAAAAGCTACCTCTTCATTCTTACATGCAGTTACCAACAATTCCTCACAACTCTGACTTTGATAACCTCATTTCCTATTTTCCTTTTTCATTGGCATTGGGCCAGGCAATGCATACATAACATGTTCACAGCAAGTCCTATTATTATCACAGAATTTCACACAATCTCATAGTTCTGTGGGGTCAAAATGAAGGGTTATCATTTTTGTAATGGTAGAATTAATTTGTTGCCCAAAGTTTGATCATAGTAAGTAGATATATGCTTTTGCTTAAAATGAATTAGTATGAAAACAGATAGGAAACCAAGATCATTAAAATAAGGAATCAACGACCAAGAAAAATTATGTCACAACTCTTCTATTTCTATTTCTCTTATCTGTTTATATTAGAACAACTATTATGAAACATTTTTTAAAAACTTTAAGATAGTTAGATATAGAAAATGAAACAGAGGAAAGTTGCTGCTGCCTTTAGCTCAGTGTTCTAGCAATGGAGGCAATGATAATGATGGTGGAAGGAGATTACACATTAGTAAACCTGCAGGAAACCAACTAAGACTTATTTAGGAACCATATAGTTGAGCTTGCATAAATCTGCTTTCAAAAGAAATTATTTTTGGGTGGGTCTCAGGATGGGGCGTCTCATGCCTGGATCCCGGACAGCCGCCACGTGCACATGGTGAGCTGTTTTCCCCGGGCCTGCTGGGTTTCGGGGGCCGCTTCCTTTGGGGTGAGTAGACTGAGGGGGGGAGGCCTCCGGGACTGGGCAGGTCCGGGACCCACCCACCGCCTTCATGGGGCGGTGAATGGGATTTGGGAGGGGTGCGACCTTGGGCCTGGGTTATTTAAACCTCCAACAGCCTCCTGGCAGCTGGTGGGTCTCAGGACGGGCCGTCTCATGCCTGGATCCCGGACAGCCGCCACGTGCACATGGTGAGCTGTTAACGGCGGCCAGTGCGCCATTTGGTGCCAGGCTCTGCCTGCTGGCTGCCCAGCCAGGGAGCTCTGGGGATTTGGTTCTTTGAGTTGCTGCTTAATTAGCTCCAGGTTGAACCCATTGTGCTTCTTGGACCTGAAACAGGCAGTAACTCTTCCTTAGCAAAACTTGCAATCACTAATAATGCTGAGCACCAAATACCAGTCATGCAGAAGCTATGGCTTGGGGCTTGTCCTGCAAAAGTAGCTCCAACAGCTGGCCAATGTGTCAACTGGTAATGGAACAGAGTAGATTAGGCACAACTGAGCAAACCTTAGCCCACAAGTAAAACTAGAAACCAGGAGGGAGCAGAGGTCATGCCGAGCTAGGCTCTTGTACCTGCTGGTCTGTGGGAGCCAGGGACGCTAAGCCACAGTGTCTAAGGCAGCGTTTGGGACAGGGGAGGGGCTGTGCCAAGCTGAGTCAGAGCATCCATTGGCAGGCATGTGATCTATGGCTGGGAACAAACCCGGTTGGGGAGCAAAGGGGACAACCGTAGCTGGGCTGAGGTTCCCACCAAGAGGCGCGTGGCCTGGAAGGGGGCTGCGTTCTGATCTGGAAACAGTTGTAGTCTCCCTTGGCACAAGTGTGGACTGGGATTGGATGCATCGAACTGGGCCGGACCCCGACTCCCCCTGGTGCTCTGGAGGACCAGGGCAGATGTGGGATGGACTAGGCAGGGTCTCAAACCCCTACTGAGCCATGTGTGAGCCATACGTGGGTATGGACAAACCATGGCTGGGCTGGAACATCCAACAGCAAGAACCAGATTGGGTGGAAGGCCAGTCAGGAAAAGCCACAGTTCCTGCTATGACAGGAGGTAAACTGAGTAGGGTTGGCTCATGGACCCACTGGTAAGTGTGAAACCTGGCATTGGGAGAGGTTCTGATGGAGGAGCCTGGGCAACTCCTCTGGCAGGACACAGACCCGGCAGGTAAACGCAAGAAACACGATAGGAAACAGCCCAGAAAAGGCCATGGAAAGCTACCCACTGGCATACAATTGGCAGACGTGGGGGCAAGACCAGGCTGAATCTGTCCACGTCATCCACTGGCAAATCCAGGCACCAGTATGGATCAACCCAGGTTCAGTCGCAACAAAGACTAGTGCACATTATGGAATGCCGAGGTGAGGTTGCCTGTACCAGAAGGGACCACAGCGTCTAACCAGCCTGAGAACAAGAAAGGAAGTGGGCGGAGCCGGCAGGGGAATAAGGGAGGGTTCCTTTGCAGGACAGCTACTTCCGCAGGAGAGTATGGGCTGGGATGGGGGCAGACCAGACTAGGCAGAGCTACCACACCTATGCGCCTCATGGGACTAGATCAGGGAAAAGCCGGGCTGGGCGGATTATTCCTACTGGTGCAAACAAAATTAAAGTGGGTGAGGGTTGTTTGGGCTTAGACACAGCATCAACTGGAATCTGGGAGTGGGAGAGGCCTGGGAGGGAAATAGTGGGCTCATCCCTCTTGGGTTACCACTTCCACAGGAGGACATAAAACTAAGATAGCGGCTGGGGTGGAATGGGGTGTGGGACAGACTGGATTACTGCTACACTTACTGGCAAACCAGGGTAGGGGGTGGGCCTGGTGGGGGTTATTGTGGGTCACTCCAACCTAGGCTGCAGCTCCCGCTGGTTTATGTGAGGGCCAAGTATGTGCTGGGCAGAACCAGGCTGGACTGCAACACCCATTGGTTCCAGTGGAAGTCACGGCTGAAAACAGAACCAACCCAGCAATCACAACCACCAGCTGATTGGGGCCATGGACTGCGCCAGGCCCTGTACTTGTTAGCACATACAAGAAGTTTCTTTGGAGATCTTCCTAATCTAGGGTTCTGGACTCAGAACCCTAACGAAGAAAAGAGAGAAGACAGAACAGGTCAACCAACCATCTCAGCTATGATGGACTATGTCAATCAGTGGATTTTTCAAAGATCTCATAGTGCTCGGAGTGGCAAGATTGACAGCGATGCATAACTGGCAATATGAAAACCACTTGAGCAAGAACCTCAGAGCATGCCCTACATCCGGGACCTGGGGAGGGTGGGAAATTGGGTGGGCTTCTCCCTTAAATACCCCCCTTTAAATATGAATCTAACAATATGGAAAACATACTAGTATTATCCACTTTCCTGTAGCCCTTGAACCTTCTTAATCTAATTAACTATGTAAAGAATGTCAAAATAAAATTAAAAAAAAGAATTAAAAACATTTAAAAAAATTAAAAAAAATTATTTTTGAACATACCCAGGAAAATCACACACACACACACACACACACACACACACACACACACACACTAACACTTCCAGGCATGTTCTTTGTAAAACAGCAGCACCAGTTTAAATTAATATTTATTTTAAAAATAGACACTGCTTATAGGGTGAATTCGGCAAGGTGGAAGAATGGGAGGTCCCAGAATTGTTTGCTCTTGATAGAAAATTTCTTGTTGTTATTGGAAAGTCAGATATACAGAAAGGAGGAGAGTCAGAGAGAAAGATCTTCTGTTCATTGATCCATTGCCCAAATGACTGCAATGGCCAGAGCCTCTTTCAGGTCTCCAA
Organism: Ochotona curzoniae; assembly: GCF_017591425.1. Classification (NCBI taxonomy): domain Eukaryota; kingdom Metazoa; phylum Chordata; class Mammalia; order Lagomorpha; family Ochotonidae; genus Ochotona; species Ochotona curzoniae. Next base: position 48,237,867 of record NW_024467119.1, read on the forward strand.
TGCTGGTGCAGGGTCCCAAGGCTTTGATCATCCTTGACTGCTTTCCCAGGTCACAGGCAGGGAGCTGGATGGGAAGCCGGGCCGCTGGAATTAGAACCGGCGCCCATATAGGATCACTGTGTGAGCAAGGTGAGGACTCTTGCCACTATGATTCACTCTGCATAGAAACTTTTAAGAGAAACTGCAGAATCACCCTCAGCTCACAACAAACTGCACTTTCTGAAAAGTTCATAATCTGGCTTTCTCACATATTTTTCTAGCCTATCATTTGCTGCAGATTTGATCTTTGACTTTACAGATTGTACAGTGGGAAGAGAATGTAAATAACGTATAACGTATGATCTTTAAGCCAAGACTCACTTTGGTAAAGGAATTAGGGCTTATAAACCTGATAGATTAGAAGATAATATATGCTACATGTAAGCAACTGCTAATACGTGTGATTCACAAAAGATAATACAATATTTCAAAGATATGTTGGACTATCAATGTAACACCATAGAACTGGATAAGTCTCCTTTCCAAAGGAGGAAAATGTGTTTGGAAGACCTAGAAAAGATTTTTTTATGGTATTGACTATGAAGAATGACTAACATTAAAACAAATTTTCAATTTTCTTTTTTTGTATAATTCTTTCTGTTCATCAATGAGAGTAGTTGTCTTCTCAAAATAGAGAATTTTTTTTCAATTAACAGTGAGGTTCTAAAGAACATGTGTTGGAATCTCACACCTTGTTCACATTCAGCAGGTGCCATGGTCAATTAGGGACGTATATTAGGGTCACAGGTAGTAAGAAGGCTTCTTATGCTTGGTTCAGATTTTCAGGAATGAAATTCACCCAGTAAGCATAAGTTAATAAAATATTGGATTGTATTAAATGTTCAGATTTGTAAAAAGTCATCCTGTTCTGTCCCTAGAGTTTCATGACCATCTTCATTACTTGTGTTCTAAACCAGTGCCCTCAATTATCCCTAGTCCAACAACTACAGGAACAATATGCTGCAAAGCAGCTATATTTATTTTTACCTATTTCAAATATTATGTTTGAAATTATATCAAATGAAGGTAGAGTGGCATACTACATTATGTTTTTCAAAGACTATTTGAATACCAGGCTTATGTAGGAACTTGAACAAATAGAGTATACATACATATAAACATACATACATATATATGGCATGTGGCTTAAATAATACATTGACTAATCATTCTAGATGTTTGGAACCAACTAGAGAGAAAGTAGTTCCAAATTCACTTCATAGCAAAACTTATTCATTACAGCACGGATAAATTCTTGTCATAAGCACCTTATAAATGACCTTAGCAATGACCTCATATCAGTAGCAGGAATTGGCCAATGGATGCATTGAACTTTCCAGGCCAAATAGTACAGTTTCCTGGCATGGTTTCTTAGAAAGATCCCAAAAAGACATTTCCCATACACAACAAAATGAAAACGGAATATTTGTTTCTGTTACCACTATATGTGGAAATATGGAAAGAATCCAGAGTTTCTTAAAAGGACATACATTTTGTTGTGGTAGTCAGACTCAATACTAAACATGTGGTAGTTAGAGAAGTAGATCTTTAGAGCTAGCATTAAAAAAATTACAAAACTTTTCCATTAGAAGTCATGCTGGAAGGATATGTGACTATGTTTCAGTTATGACCAAAGGAAAACATAAAGAAACATATCATCCCCATTTAATATCTAGATAGAGTTGTGTTGCTTTTACCTATGAAGCCATAACTGACTTACTGAACTAATTAAAATGGCTTTTTCTCTAGAAAGCAAGTAGAAAAAATATATTTCACTGTATGATTCTATGTATCCCAAACACATGCAAAAAGTAGTCATTTAATTTGTATAGTTAGCCTTCATCCAGGCTTTCTGTTTTTCTGAAACCCATGAGGCATTTGGACAATGAGCTGATAGAAAAAGTCTAAGACCTGTCCTGTAGACTTTGCTGGATTTTGCAGAAAAAGTTGTCAAAACTTCAAAAGTTAGAATGACAGATTATTAATCATTGTCTTCCATAATGATATATAATTTCCCTGTTGCTGAGTTTTGATATAAAATTTCCTTTACTATTTTTATGGAATATGCTAATTTTAAACATAAATGATGAATACGTACATATATAACTAATTTATATAACTTTTAATTTCAGTATCTATTATATTTTTACTTGTATTATGACAAGTCTTATACATTAGTACTTTCCTAATGCAATGAGGCTTCTTATGAATAAACGGCAAAGCTTATTCACTTTAGATTAATTACCCAGAATATAGAATTTCCTTCAGAGAAGACAGTGAGTACTCAAGACATAGTTTCAAATTTTAATTTTGTCTATTTTTATTTATGTATGAGGCAGAGATACTTACCCAAGAAAATCCTCCATCCTCTATTTGCTCTCCACTGATCTGCAACAACCAGAACTGAGCCAACTTCAAGCCAGGAACTCAATCCAGATCTCCAAAGTGAATAGCGCAAATCCAGCCACTTGGGCAATCACTGCTGCCTCCCCAGGTAGGAATCACCTAAAAATTGAAATCAAGAGTGCAGATAATACTTACACCTAAGTACTTCAATAGGGAACAGAGCCATTTCAAGCTGCATTATGCCAAACACCCGTTCCTCAACACATCGTTTTTCAATTGAATGTATCTAAGCTCTACTTCATATTCAATGTTTTATAACGTTGATTATTTTGGGAAAACATATTACTTTGATGGTGTCCTATATCACTTACACAGGCCAGCGCAGTTAAGTGTAACAATTTTCAATTGACCTTTGTTTAAATAAGTTCCAGGATATTCTAAATGTATTTTTCAGAGACACTGGTGCTGCCTTTCAATTTTTACCCCAAAGATTACATTGATAACCTTAAAAAAGAAAACAAGATTTATGGCTAAGTAGATTATTGTTTTCCTTTCATTTTTTTCAAAACAATAAATTTTGCCAAAAGCAGAGTGCTATTAAAGATCTAGGAAGGTCCTATTGTTAGATACCATCTCCTGAAATCCAATTTTTTTCATTTTCTTATAATAATATTTTACATTCGCAAAGTACAGTTTAAAAATGGGGAGCAAGCCGGTCAAGCCCATCTTTAGTTTTAAACAAGGAAACATGTGTAAGTCACATCTTCTACTATGCTTGTTTTAAAATTAATTTAATGTATGATACAGTCTCGTAGGCTCAGGGATTTTCCTCTCCTTGTTCCTCCCCCAACTAATTTGCCCATATTGTTACAATGGTAGAGTCCTTCAAAACCAGTTATAGGTCCATAATTTTGGTACTTAAGTATGTCATGACATTATAAATATAGACAATGTCAGAAAATCCAACATCTTATTGTCAAGATATTTTAAAGAGTGTCACTAAGAGTCATCTCTGAATCAGAAGAGACGCATATTGCAATATATCCTCACTTCTCCATACGATAGTTTTTATTATACACTCTCTTTAGATAACTATGTGCAGATATGTTTACCTCTGTGTCTACTGATCCTGTGTTTTGCATGAAGATTGCCCTTATCAGAGAGAACATGTGATAACTGTCCTTTGGGGATTGAGTTATTTCACTGAAACTGTGCGATGGGAATTGTCAACAATTGGAATACTTGCTCTTCATGGAACAAATAGCACAGAATTAAAACAAAATCATTTAATCAATAATAGAAATAAAATATCATTAGTCGTGAGTGCAAACCTTTTACTGCACATATTATTTATTTTCACGGATATGACCTTTTTTCCCTTTTTGTTCAGTCAGGGGAAGTCTCTCCAATTCTACTCATCACGTTTTTATTCCCCTACACCCTTCGTATTGTTTTTTCTTTTATGTTATTTTCTTTTCCCATTAGATTTCTTTTTATGCATTTTAAAAATTTGTCTTTTCTTCCTCCTCATGTTACACATTAATATGAGAGAAATTTAAAAGCAATAATTATTTTCTGCTTTGAACAGTAATCATAATAGTAACAGTACATAATTGACCCCATATTTAACAGTATGTAATAAATACTACATTTCAATGAACCTTGAATTATTAAAAATACATATTGTTTACCCAATACTATGTCAATTAATTCCATAATGTTGTATATTGATGCTGAGGTTTTGTTGGGGCTTTTAACTGACCGGATCTTTACTCTGTTAGCCCTACCTCCAGACCAGAGAAGGTCTCCCCAAGAGGCCACTGAACTTAACTGGACAATAAGACGCTGAACTTTAAAAAAAAAAAAATCAACAGCCACAAACAACAACAACAACAAAAATACATTAATTATCTTTCCAATTTATTTTCCCCTTATAAGCTGTAATATACCATTGAAATGATTTAATCAGAGGTAAGATGAGCATTTTTAATATAATTAAGTTATAATTATTAATCTTTTCTACAATTAAAAATAAACTTTTGGTAGAAGAATTCATGCTGAGTTTTTATATTAGTTGTAGTAAATGTTACCAATGGCCGCAATAAAAGAAAAATAAGCAGATTTAATCGAAATGATAGCGAAGAGTGAAAATATAAAAGGGAAAGAGAACAAGACTCAGGAGATGAAGGTGCATTGTGAAGTAACATTAATGCACTTGTTCTTTCAAGTCTTGGGAAATATTTGTGTTAGGATTCCCTACCACCAAAGAGTTTTCAAATTTTAGGAGAATCAGACTCCTTGGGAATTTTTATAAAGTACATATTGCTATATTCAAATCCAAGGAATTTCATTTTAGTCTTTCTGGGGTGAGAGCTGAGAATTTCAATTTCTAAATATCTCCATAGTGATGGTGATGCTACAGTTGAGATCAAAGCATAGAGAATCCATTAATGCGCACTGTATAATAATCTCTACCCTCAAGGGATAGTATTTCTGCATCCAACTCCTGTTTTGCCCTACAAGATTAGGGTTATCATTAGCATTATTTTATTGTTTTTTTTTAAAAAGTTCTTAATACAAATCTAAAATTTTTAAAAATGCAATTGAGGAAAATAACACAGTCGAGTTGACTGAAAATGTAGGTGGAATAGAGAAAATCTATCATCAGTATAGTGCTAAAATACTCATCTCATGTACAGTAGAAAAGTTCCCACAACAAAATAATTAGTGATTTTTTGCAGGAAAATGTTTACATGAGTTTGAAATCATTTCAGATTCATGGACAAAGCAGTAGATTAACAGAAAAAATGGTATACATATATAGAGACAGACACATTACGACACCATCTCATAGCACCACCATGTAAATGCTTTAAATTTTTAATATGAAACTTTAATATGTAATACGAAACTCATAATTTCATAAAGCTGCTAAAATGTTGAGTCATCTGTTCATTTTTTAATGTAATTTGATTGATGTTACACTAACAAAAAGATCTCCTCTTGTAACCCTCCCATGACACAGCAGAATTTCTTAAGGTATTTACTCAGAATTTTGGCTATCTGAAACTCTTATTTTATTGGATGGAAACAGTATAAAATTAATTTGTATGCATATCTCTGGTAATATGTGATATGTGATATGAAACCTTCCATATTAGATTTCACAATATGCTCTGTTTTTCTTCCTTCTTAAAGATTTACTAACACAGAGAGAAAGAAAGATGCAGAAAGAGTCTGAGAAAGATTCAGGTCACAGATATACTTCCTAAACGATTCGATGGCCTAAGCGTGACCAGATCAAAATCAGAGACTAGGAACTCCATCCTGGTCTCCAACATTATGCCCAAATACTTGCACCACTGGATATACTTTCTTTCAAAAAGGTCCTGTATATTATCAGTAGAGTTAAATTTCTCATTTTTTTACTCATTAAAAGCCATAAAATTAGCAAAATATGCAATCTATGGATACAAATAAATATGTAAGAAGTTTCAAGCCTGTTTAATATAGCATGTTAACATGATTTCTTCATAAAATGTACTTTGTTTACCTCATTCAGTTGAAGGAAAATCCTAGGTACTTAAAAATCATGATCTCAGCATTACTCATGAGATAGAACTGTTTATACAAGCTAAAAATACTGTAAATCATTGCCCTCTGCGTCAGTCTGTTTCAGGAATAACTTTGCAAGACAAGTTTAACTTTCACAGGAGACGTGTGATTAAAGAAAAATGAGTTCCCAAGAAAAATCTCATTTTTTCCTTTATTTTAATACCAAAAAGAGAAATAGTTATACTAGGTAATGGTAATCCAGTGCAGTTATATTAATTTGTTGTAGTCATTTATTAAGTAAACAGTATTTTTCCTTGTCAGGCAATATGGTTTAAATTTATAAGTGCAACATATCAAATGATACTAAAATTACTGAAAAATGATTTGATGGCATGAAATAAAACTGGATAGACAGAAATCTTTTCAATGGTAACTTTGACCTCTTTCAACAGTTTCCATAGACAAAATAAATGAAATAACAAAATACCCGTTAGGCCATATATTAAATTCCATTCTTTTTACTAGATTAGATAGTACATAAAACATTCAATATAGCTAAATTATTTTCATCCATCTGTTCAATATGGTAAAATTATCTTTCTCATCACTTTTCTTCATGAAGAGAATAATGGAAAAATCTAGTAAGTTTCACTAGGCAAAATGATAAAGAAACTCTGTAAGTACTAAACTTCATAAACAGTTCTTACCACAATTTATGTTTATGTATTTTGAATCTAACCATGATAGAGTAGAATAGGACAAATAACAATTATAAAGAGACAACAAAAAATTTTACTTGTAAAATATTTAAATAGAAATCGAATTGGCAGATTGCTTCTAATTTTCATACTCTGTCGTGTAGATTTTCTAGAGCTTATGTGTTTAGAGCAAGGAGACTTTTTTCAAAAACTCTTGATTCATGCCTATGCATATAAGGCATGCTCCCCAATTTTTAGTGATTTATTTCTAGATGATTTAAGTAAGAAACAATCTATTTTTTTCTATAAACAAATAAGCATAGTTTTTCTGATCCTACTTGAAGTCAATAAAAGCACGTTTTATTTTTTCCACATTAGTGCCTTTCTATTCACATTATTCACTTATTTACTTTCTCCCTTTTACTGTCTTTTGAATGCTTTGATAACATCACATTATTACTTATTTTATTGACTAATGCTATGCCAATTCTGTCATTTTGTCTCTTTTTGATTTCTATAGGCTTCATTTCTTTTCTCTTCAAAGACCTTCTTTCTCTCAATTCTGAAAATCATTTTTTAATTTTGTCAGGAGCCATGTACTATAGCCACACTGAAGCCATTTTGAATATAGAACTATGGGCCAGTGGAAAACCCCCGGCTGGCTAGATGCTTGGGAAAGAAGTTATGAAATTAATCACACCCTTAGCTTCAATTGTTTCTAGCAACTGTTTCAGAATGTGATTTATGCTGTACCTGCTGACACCTTGTTACTGATTTCCTATGCTATTGTTGATATGCTGGTTACTATTGTTAATTTGGTGGCTGCTCAAGAACAATCGGTCTTGAGACCATAGCTTGCAACCCAGTTTCTCCTTTCCTCCCTGAGCCTTAGTTACTGAAGAATATAAAACCTTCAATTAAAATCAATAAACTGACAGCTTGATCAGACATCCTGTGTTGCTGTCCATTCTTTGTGTCTCTTGTCTCCCATTCTCTCCTAGGTTGGTTGCGACCCCCATTGGCTGTCCTGCTGGATGGGACATAATTTCGTCAGTTTCATATTACATATCCTATTTAAGGAATTGAAACAGCACATACATTATTTTTAAAAAAAAGTTTTTAACTTTCACCTTACCCATGTTAATTCTTTTAAGCTTCATGGGACAATTTTAACAGGTAGCTTAAGTGAAAGTTAAACCATTCACTACCATTTTGTGAGTGAAGAAATGGCTTACTTAAGTCAACTGAAACCACATTGAAATTAAGATGCCCTAAAAACATTGCACATTGCTACTTCAATGTCACATTGATGAACTGACTGACAATGATAAACTCTTGAAACTTCCAGGTTGTCGATAGTAAAATTAAATGATTGTAGCTGGCCTGAACACTGAATACTTAAGATGCTATATTGAAGTTCACTGCTAACTCTGACAAGTTAGAGCAAATTAGCAACTGAAAAATTATAGTCCTTTCTTCCCAATTTTCTTCAAATCCCAAACTAAACAACAAAGCTGACTTGTTTGATGCTATTTAAAACCAAAATCATCCTTCATATGCTCTGTTATGTTGCGCACACATTCACGTAAAATGCATGTGTGTATATCTGTGTGAGAACATGGACAAGTGTACCCAATGAAAAAACTGACATTAGTAAAATAAAAATTTTGAAGTTATGAAGTTATGAAGGAATAGATGAATATAGATTAATAACTTTCACCAAAAACATGTACTAATTATTTTATGATTTTGTTACTGCTTTCGTAAGTACACAAGAACTGGTGGAGAAATTATTTACATTTTAATAAATTAAAACACAACTGGGGCCCACAACTGGGGCCTGGCGCGGTGGCACAAGTGGTTAAGGTCCTTGCCATGCACGCCCGAGATCCCATAAGGGCGCTGGTTCTATCCCTGCGGCCCCGCTTCCCTTCCAGCTCCCTGCCTGTGGCCTGGGAAAGCAGTGGAGGACGGCCCAAAGCTTTGGGACCCTGCACCCGCATGGGAGACCCGGAAGAGGCTCCTGGCTTCGGATCAGCATAGCATCGGCCCGTTGCGCTCACTTGGGGAGTGAATCATCAGACAGAAGATCTTCCTCTCTGTCTCTCCTCTCTGTATATCCGCCTTTCCAATAAAAAAATAATAAAAATAAGTCTTTAAAAAAAAACACAGCTGAAGGCAGAGGTCATTTGAGCTTAAATCAAGTATGAAATAAGATGGAAAAATAAGTGCCAAAGAAAGTGTAAGGAAAGAACTGAGGTAGCATGAACGTATGTATGTCTGTGTGTGTGTGTGTGTGTGTGTGTGTGTGTGTGTGTGTGTGTGTGTGAGAGAGAGAGAGAGATAGAAAGAGAGAGAGTTGGTTACTTGAAATTTTGTGGTCTCTGAGAATCCAAAAATGTACTACAATCTGATCACATGAAAATGGTAATATAAAACAATTTTGACCATTCAATGCGACATAAGGCAAAAATTATATTTGTGAAAATATTGAGAAATTAAATTTGCCAAAGATAGGAATTCATTATAGGATGTGAAAACAGAATCGGGAAGGCGGCTTGGAGTTAAATCATTTATAATTTAAAATTTTCAGTTACTAGGCTATTGATTGTAAAGCTTTTTTAGGGCAAATGAAAGCAACCTGACTATAGTGAGTATAAGGATGACAGCTCTCCCTAAGAGCAGTGTGAAGGACAAGACATTGGCTATTGACAAGGATGTTTTGTTTGTTTTGTTTTATTTTTTAATTGAGCAGCACATGGAAGATAACAAAAAGGGCAGGAATTTGGTTAGAAGACCACAAAATTTTGTCACCTCTCATTTGAGCTAGGACATTTGAGGTAGCTCTTATCACTTAATATGTGTCAGTTTAAAAAAAAAAATCCCCATCAGAAATAAAGTGGTTAGATTTCAGAGAAAACATCATCATTAGAGATAGTAGCCAAGCCCTCATCAATGAGTCACGTGCATGTAGCATTTTTTTTTTTAAGATGGGAGAGGGATAAAGAGTGAAAGGAGATGAAATTTAATGCCATGTTGGTGGGGAAACTTGTGCATTGTACTGCTGCTCTTGCTCAGGCTATGAGATGGGAGTGGAAGTTGGAACTGACCTAGGGACTACCTTAAAACTCGGCTAAATTTTACAATCTGAAGTAACCACAGACAATCCCCATTTCCTGTTGATAATTATTAATCTAAACAGTGTATACAGAAATGTCTTGTGTGGTAACAAACAAGCCCTGGAAATGGAGAAGTGCTGGGTGGTCAGAGAGACGGAAGTCCACATGCCAAATCTCCTGAGTCCTGATCAAGATGAACCTTCACTGAGGTTGGACACTTGCAGAGCAGCAGCTGCCATGGAAAATAGACTGAGTGTTTGAAGGCTTTTAGTGGCTGGGATGAATGCCATGACTAGGAAACATGAATTTTGTAAACCATTAGTCCAGTGCTAATGGTTACCTGTCTTAGTATATAGGGCACTGATATTTCTAAAAGAAATTTATAGTTGAAATGGAGTTAGGAATAAAATTTCTGAAAATTCAGAATCAAAGAAGACATCTATAAAAATGGTTATAGTCTTTCAGAACACTAAACTGAAAGCTTATTGGAAATTAAAATTTGGATACTTTTAATCACAGATATATTGCAAGTTAATGTTGCCAATACAATGGTAAATTTCTCAACCAATTTCACCAGATGATGCAAAGCTGGACAAATAAGGAACATGATTTTAGTGGTTTTCTCAGTTCTTCAAAGGGACTGTTATAAGATTGGAAGTGATATTGTTTTACCTAAATCAGGGAAGCTCCTACTGGCACATAGAAAGTATAGCAACATTTTTTTCAACTTTTTCATACCGTAACACCATTATCTTGAAATTTGGACATATATAGACATAAACATAAAAATTGCATTTAAATAATCCACGCTAACTACATGTTTAGTTCTGAATTCACTTTCTTACTACATCACCAATGGTGTCTTAATGTTATTCAGATTATATAAAAGACACCAAGCAAGCAACATTGAAACTATGCTGATAACTAAATAATCATAAGTAAAATAAGTCCTTATCCTAGTTGGATCAATTTGTGCAACTGGTTAAGGTTAACTTTAAGTCTGATCTTGTAAATTTAGGTTCTTGTTTTCATTTTTCATGTATCATTATGATATCTCATACCTCCTATGTCATTATAATAAGCCTTCCCATTTATTAAGATAAACTTATCTGTCTAATCCTCACAACTTCAAGCACTTAATAAATACACTGAAACAAGTCAACCTTAATTCGGTATTTAAAAATGTTTATTTTATTTATTTGAAAGTCACAGTTACAGAGAGAGGCATAGAGATTGGGAGCCACAGACACATAACACAACATACACACACCCATAGAGAAAGAGAGAGGAAGGGAGGTAAAGAAAGAAATCTCATCCACTGGTTCATTCCCCAGATAATCACAACGACCAGGTGCAGGTCATGCCAAATCTAGGAGCCACAAACTACATCCACATCTTCCACACATGAGTTACAGTTATTCAAAAATGCTCTGATACGTTTCTCAGGCTGGTTCAGAACTGGAGCAGCTGGGACATTAATCCATGCCCATGTATGTGGTTGGTGTCTTAGGTAGTGGCTTAACCAGCTTCACTTCAAGAGTGGCCCTAATTCAATATTAAAAGTTCAAAATGAGTGTCCACAAATAATAGTCACTCTATTTCCCATCTTGCTTGCAGGACCTCTCAATAACTTTTTTTTGAAAAACATGGAAACTCACTTGCACTTTTACATTCCCTTCAATTTCTCCACATCCCTTAATAATTTTAATGCTTAGTACAGCGGATATGAATTTGTATCCATAAAAGGACATGTGTAACACACCTTAATTATGTTCTTAAACTGAATTCAATTTATATTTGAATCCTCCATCTTCAACCACAAGGATAGCCATGTCACCAAGACAGGATGATGGAGTTGGTAGTGAGACTGGGTCCCCATACTGAAGCAGACCAAGAGAGGAACTCCCAGTGCTGAGATAGGGAAGAGCATATCCACATAGAGAGAAGGATAAGAGAAGAAAAATGCCTATTTGTAGAATAAATTGAAACTTAATTTTACAAAAAAATGTTAACTAAAGCTTGATAAATTTTTTAGTCAAAATTAAAAGATTAAAAAAACAGGAAATTTGTCTCTCTTCCTAAAATAGCAATTTATTCCAAGTATCTTTCAACTTATTTCCCTTATGCAAACTTATGTTTGCATAAAGTCACAACATCCAAAGAATCTTAATTAATCATTCATTGACATCAGTTACTAAGGCGAGCAAGGTCACAAAACGATCTTCCCACTTAACATATCTGAAAAAATCATTTTAGCAGAATTGATTTTGCTTTGTGCTATTAATGTGCTGGATACACTGAGTAATTGGTGAAGCCAAAAATCAGAGTCATATGTGTGAGTTATGGAAAGATATTAACATAAAATAATGGAAGAGCCACAGATGCTATGAATGCAGCTTTGGTCAAATAATGCCTGAATGAAGGTGTTCTTAACATTAGTTGTTTGAAGTAAAGTGATAACCAGTATAGTCGGATAACAATATAATCATTAAATACCAATTCAAAAGCAAGTTGAGATGAAAGACTATATTCCTGCATAATATTTTTGAGTTTTGGGGAGGATGTGTATTTAAGGACAATTTAGTGAGCTTTCCTGAGCTTCAAGGAAGGGAACAGAATGAATGTAGCAAGTGAGAGAAGCACACAGATCTGTTAAGATTAAATCTGATTTGTGGGCCATCAGTTGTGAATATTCTTTATGTACTCATGGCTTGAATCATGCTGGGACCAATCCAAGAAACCTTTCCTGGTTCTTTAAGAAACAGGGCAATATTAGTTAGCACTCTAAAGTTACGAAATCCCAGAGAACTTGGGTGATGCCAATCATAACACATTCTTGTACCAGTTCATGCTTGAATTAACATTCGGTCCAATGTTCACTTGCAAATGTTTTATTTATGTTAAATACTTATAGTGCTACTTTGTATGGTTTTCAGAGAGCCATTGTAAAGAAAGGTTAGAGAAGTAAACAACAGATACTTGTCTAAATGAAAATTTGTTTCCAAACTACAGTGTTCGGTACAATAACAACCTTAGTATTCTGTCAGAAATTGTAGGTTCTTGTTAATGAATATTTAAGCCACATGGTTCCTATAAATCAGTTGCCAATTTGTAGCAATGTTTTCCAAAATAATTCCCTCTCTACCACTTACTTTTTGCTCCAGCTGCCACATCCAGGGAAGCATGTATCTTAGAAGATAGAAATAATTTATGAAGACTCCAGCAGAGTCAAGGAGAATGTCCTAGGAAAAACACTAGGCACAAAAGTTTATTTCTGTTTAACTCCAAGATCAAGTCTAAAATTCACAATACTTACAAGCATGATTAGCTGGGCCTGTGTTTTGGCACAGTGGATTAAGCTTCCACCTACAACACTGGCATCCTATGTGGGAATGCTGGGTTAAATTCCTGCTGTTCTGCTACCATTCCATCTTCCTAATGTCAATACTCCAGAAAGCAGCAGAAGATAACCAACGTACTTGGGCCTGTGCCACCTGTGTGGGAGACCTTGATGACCTTCCAGATCCCTTGTTTAAGCTGCCCCAGCCTTAATTATGCCCATTTAGGGAGTGAACCAGGAGACTGAAGATCTCTTTCTGTCTCTCTATGTCTCTATAGCTTTCACATGAGTTAAGTAAATCTTTAAGTTGAAGATGCAGAAGAAGAGCGTAGGGGAGGAGGAAAGAAGGAAAAGAGAAGGGGAAGGGGCGGACATAGGAAGGAAGAAAGGAAATATGGGCAAAGGGGTGGACAGGAAACATGTTTAGCGGCAGGTATTTGACACACTGATAAATCAGAGTTCTGGCTTTATTTCTGATTCCAGCCTCCTTCTAATATTTTCTCTCTGAGGCAAGAGTTGAAAGCTTTCATGATAGAGTCTCTACCACCACATTTGGGAAATCTGGGTTGAGTTTCCAATTCCCAGATTTCGTCCCCAGCCACTGCTGCTTTGAGGAGTGAAAGAGTAGATAGAAGAGCACTTTCTCTCTTTCCCCACCTCTCAAAGAAATTAAAACACTACAAAATTAAAATTGAAAAAGAGAAGAAATAGAAAGTGGTGTTCATTGTTGAGAATGAAACAGTCATAACTGACTATAGATTTTAAGGTGTTGATAGAATGCATTTTCATGGGAGTGTGATGTACTTCTTGAACAAGCAATAGTTCCAGCAAAGCACAAAAGTACACAGCAACAAAAATGGTAAAGGAAAAGAAAAATAGTCAACTTACCGAATTAAATCCTAGACAAAGGCTTCTGGAATGCAGAGATGGAAGACAAGCACAATAATGCTAAAGTGAAGACTGCAAATGAAGTACAGTCTTCAACCAAACCAAGCTCTCTCTAGACAAAAAAAATCCAGCAATATGTGTATTCCATATATCTGTAAATACAGTATGTGATTAAAGCTACACTCTAAAAAAGAAATTAGTATTTAATAAATTATGCTGAGAGAGGTGGTTAACCATAAAAAGAAGGAAGAAAATTGGGTGAAAAGTGGAGCAGCTCGGATTGAATTGTGTTCAGATGGGATGCATTACCACAACATCAATATATTTGCTCTCTTCTGATGGAGGGAGAGAGAATACAAAAGCAAGGAACAATAGAGAGAACACATCACACATGTGTTAGAGGTATTTTTTATTTATTCAAAATTATATAATATAAAACTCAACCAAACAATCGGCATAGACTAATGTGGATGACAGCCCAGATGCTTATACAAAGGATCTTTATTCAAAATCACAGTGTTTCTTGTCAATTTATTTACTTTTTCAAAGGGCAAAAGAGGAAGAGACAGAAATAAAAAGAGGAAGAGATGTCTTCCATCTGCTGTTTTACCCTGCAAATGCCTCTGAGACTCACCAAAACTGGGAGATAGGAACTCAGCCTGGGTCTACCACCATATGACAAGGAACCAACAATTTGAGCCATCACCTGCTGTCTTCTCAGATACATATTAGCAGTAACCTGGAGTCAGGAATGAAATCAAGACTCACACCCAGATTCCAATATGGGATGCAAGCATCTCAAGCAAATCCTTAATTGCTGCACCTAAAGTTTATCTAAATTGAAGTATATTAATAATAATTCATTTTATTTTCTGATAAGAAATTTAAGTAAAAAATAATTATAATTAGAAAACCAAATAATTTCCATACTTAACAAATTAATTAAACTGGGCAAAACAGTATTAACTATATTTGTTTTTCATTCCTAATCCTGGAATTCATATAAACAGTTGGATTCTTAGTACAATTTATTCATTTTTTAGTATATTTAGTCAAGAAGACATGTAATTTTACCCTTGGAGTTATTCTCTGGACCCTACCAAAAATTCCTGAATTTGGCTTATTAGCACCTGCTTTTTTTGATAGGCTAGGTTTGCAGATTGCTGTAGTCACAGCACTGCACATCTCAGGAGAGTGTTTTCTTAAACATTACATGGGGGCAATGTCTAAGTAGTTCAGGTTTTTGAGAATATACGAGAGTTTATTACAGTAGACAAGGTAGGTCAGAAGGACAGAGGTACTTAACAGGCTCAAGTACCTCAGGACAAGAGAGAGACATGGGCCCTTGTGTAATGGCCTAAAGATCACAAACAAATCTTCCCACATAAATAAACTCTGTGTTCAGCCCCTTTGGAGAGCAAGCTTACACTGGTTGACCTGAGGCCCCCTCTCTGCCCTGAGGGACAGTGAGGAAGGATCAATGAGCTGTGTTCTGCAACAGGCCATCCTTGGCAAAATGAATAAACACCACATGTGCTAAACATGTAGTTCAAAAACACAGGCTCCATTTGGTCTTGGATTATATTAACCATCATTTCTTTAACTGCAACAACAAATGCTTAGATTGATTTGTGCAACTGTCAGTATGTTTTAGGCTGCAAAAGGAAATCAAGGAGAGGTTCCTACCTCAGGCAATAACTGGATCTATGGAATTTATCATTGTTGCTTAGAAACTTGTACATTTTCTTTTGTCCAGTTTTCATCTCTGATGCTTTCTGATTGTCTCTCTCATTAGTATTCTCAACATGGTGGCTAAAATGACTTGAAGTAACTTTCATTGCCATGCTCCCTTTTACATAGGCATTAAAGATCTACATTTACATTTTAACCACTGTTAACCTCTGTCATTTCAGCTGAACATTTCTTACTCTTTATTACATTACAATAAAGAATTCTTCTAAAGTATTTAATATTGCCATGAGACAATATTAAAATAGATTTGCCAAAGTACCCGAACTGTTTTAAATATCTTAAACACAAAGTATCTCTCTTACTTCAGAAAAATCCTAGTTTGGAAGCAGCACAATAAATCCCGTTCATGATAAGCGATGATGAATTACTTTCTCTCCTGCCTGTAACCAAAACACTCCTGTTTTTGAGCTTTGAAAAAAATTATGTGAAGTTCGAATAGCTAGAACCATCCTGAGCAATAGGAAGTTAAGGGGAATCACAGTTCTAGAGCTCTGGACATACTATATGGCTGTGGTTATCAAAACAGCCTGGTACTGGCACAGAGATAGAGAAGAGGATCAATGGAGCAGAACAGAAACAGAAGGGAAACCACGCAGATACAACCAAATAATCTTTGACAAAAAAACAGATGAAAACCCATACAAATGGAAAGGTCTCTTCAATAAAATGCCATTGGGACAACTGGTTGATAGCCTGCAGAAACAAGAAGATATAGACTCACATCTCTCTCCATACACTAAGATCAAACTACATGGATAAAAGACTAGACCTACATCCAGAAACCTTCAAACTTTGGGAAAAAAAAAAAAGTTGGAAACACCCTGCAAGACTTAGGTGTAGGCCCTGACTTCCTAAAAAGAACACCAAAAGCAATAGAAATCAAGTCCAAAATCAACAAACAGAACTACATCAACGTAAGAAGCTTCTGTACAGCAAGGGAAACGATCAACAAAATAAAAAAGCAACACACACAATGGGAGAAGATCTTTGCACACTACATAGGTCATAGGGGGCTAATCTCCAGAATATACAAAGACCTCCAGAACAACCAAAACACCAAAACAAACAAACCACTCAAAAAATGGGTACGGGAAATGGGCAGACATTTCACAAAGGAACAAACCCAGCTGGCAAACAAACATATGAAAAAATGCTCAAGTTCCCTGGCAATAAGGGAAATCCAAATTAAGACATTGATGAGGTTATCACCTAATGCCAATAAGATTGGCCCACATTAAAAAAAAAAAAAAACACCAACAACACTTGCTGGCGAGGATGTGGGAAAAAGGGAACCCTTCTCCACTGCTGGTGGAAATGCTGGTTGGTGCAGCCACTATGGCAATCAGGATGGGGAACACTCAAACACCTCAAAATCTGCACACTACACAATCCAGCAATATATCCAAAACACCTGTTTCACGAGAAACCAACATGCACTCCCATGTTCATAGAAACACAATCAAAAATTGTAAAAACTTGGAAGCAGCCAAAATGCCCATCAACAGAAGACTGGATAAGAAAGCTATGGTTTATTTACTTCATGGAATACTACTCAGCTATTAAAAAAAACGAAATGCAGTTGTTTGTGGCCAAATGGGCCCAATTGGAAACCATTATGCTAACGGGAATGAGCCAATCCCAAAAGGTTAGATACTACATGTTTGTCTTAATATAAGATGAAATGCTGTCAATCTGAAAAAATTGTACCTGTAAATTATATTATTTCGACCTCTAACAGCCTGTAACACATGCAATAAGATATTGTGATGTAATCAATGAACCAACAATCAATGTGAGGCAGACTGCTCATGATCTACATCAAAGAATTGTAAAACCTAATACACTTTTACGACCCTATGCCTCTCAGTAACGGAGCTGGAGAGCAGAGAATCTTCCATCTCCTTAGAATGTGTGAGGCAGACATGAAGTATAACCTATCAAAAATATAACAGGTAACTCATAGACAACAGACTCGAATCAGCATTAGACAATAGTAAAACTACAAAGACATATGTGGGAATCAAGAGCTATCCTGCTAACCTCTTAACAGGAGGTCATATGCACAGAGCAGAGGGGATCCCAGAGTGGACCAGGTGGACAGGTGAAGGCTTGTAACCCAACACTGGAGACTCCCAGATCCTCACCAAGGACTATCAGTACAGGCACCAAGGACTACATCCCAACTGCCAAGGAGAACATGGGGAATTAGAATGCCTTCAGAGGCTGAGAACTCTGAGGTCATCCACTCCCATTTGAATCTCAAACATGGGATAGAAGAAGTCCAAATCCCTCCTCGCAGGGTCCAATGTCACTGGAACAACAGCCAGGAGTCCTGAGCGAACCTCAGAAACAGAAGAACAATAAACTCCCTTCAGGACTAGGAAGAGGAGCTTTCTCTGGTTAGTTCCAACTTTGGATTCCCACCCTCTCCTGCAATGACTTAGGGAGAGGAGCTTTCTCTGGTTAGTTCCAACTTTGGATTCCCACACTCTCCTGCAATGACTATTAGGGTCGCCCTGGAGCACCCCCCACAATAAAACAATATAAAACAAAACAAATAAAAAAAATAAGAATAGACAGAGAACAAAAAGGGAAGCCTAGAACCAGACAGAAAACAGTCAGCGGGGACTCACATATACCTTACTAGGTAGGACACGAAAATAAGTTACTCCTAACTAGAGTATTGAAGATTTCTCTGCACACCCCTCCTAAAATTGCTCTGTGCCTCATCTGGTGACCTATGCCTTGTTAAAGCTATAAGCCAGTTTGGACTATCCTAAAATCTGCCAAGCTCAGTAAAAATTATGCTTCAATATAATAAACTACTAAATAGTAAAATGAAAATAGACACAAGACTGCTGAACAGTATCCTATAGCCTTTAAGGTGGATAGAAGCCGGGTGTAAATATACTAAAATTGAAATGTTATTGAAGTAGTCACAGGATGTGGTTACGAATCTGCATTTTCTAACATACCAGTCACTCAATACCATGTCAATTAACTCCATAATGTTGGAAACTGTTGTTGATGTTATGTTATGACTTTTAATTGGTCAGAACGATATTCTGCCAGCTCTGCCTTTAGACCAGAGATAATCTCCTCAAGAAATTGTTGAATTGATCTGGACAATAAGATGCTGGACTCTATGCATGGTACATGCTTGCAATGAAATAAACAAGACTGAATTTGAACTGTAATACTGCAATAAGGTGTAGTAATCCACCATGGGGGGAGGGCATGCGGAGGGGTTGGGGGAACCTCAGAGCCTATGAAAAAATATCATGAAATGAAATGCAATAAAAAAATTATGTGAAGCTTGTTTAAAATGGAATCTTTCCTTCTGGACACAGGGGTTTTTGCAGTAACTATAAAAGAACTAATTAAAAGAATAATTAAAAGGCTCTTTTAATTATTGTGTTATGATCACAATAATTAAAAGAGCCTCATTTTACTTATGTGTCATCATATGAAATTTGCACACTACAGCTCACTACAGCTTAGGCTATTACTTGCACCTTGTATATGTGTGTGTGTGTGTGTGTGTGTGTGTGTACACATATATATGTATTCGTTATTTGAGAATCAATATCTGTGCTGCCGTTTCTTCTTAAGTGATTATTTTTAAATACAGAGACAAAGACACTCTAAAGTACAAAGGTGTTTGCCAAATGGCATAAATACAGAGTAAGCATGAATTGAGGTCACACTACACATGCTCCAACCCACAAGTGCCTGGATATGTACCAGGCGTACCTAGTGTGCCACTCAGCTGAGATCCCACAGGTATTTCCAGCTGGGGTCAGAATGGAAATAGCAAGCTAGCTAAGTCAAAGATATATTGAAATGAGGGCAGCAACAAGGGCAGCCAAATCAAATAGAAGGATATCTGAGTCTAAATAAAAGGCATGAAAGGCAAAAGCAGTCTCAATATCATTTCTAACCAAATCTGCAGTAGTTCTCAGAGATCAGAAACATACCTCTTTGATCTAGTAAATGGTTCACTCATCAAATTCCCATTTCAAATCATGTTGTGGGTCTCCTTCCTCCCTTTCCTGTACATTTTCATCTGCAAACACCACCAGTCTTAGCACTCATCCATCATGCCTCTGAATGTATTGCCAGCTGGGATCCTAAGTTAAAAAACTGCTTGCTTCAGGAATGATTGTCAGGACACACAGTGTCTTTGTAGCTCTGTGAGCATTTAGAGGCTACGTTTTCATGGGTATGGGAGGAAAATTTCTATTCTCACTTAATATGTGGGCTATCTTTCTTAAATCAGAATACTAAATATCTTGCCCTTCAGAAGTAGATTGTGTCATGGGTTACAAATATTTAAATGCTTTGTAACAGGCTGAATATATTAGCATTTATTGTTAATAAAACAAACTGTTTTAGATTTAGTAGTTAAAAACATCCTACATTTATTCACTTCCAGATAGGAAGGTCAAATTGAAGGGCCTCAGGAATGTTCCTAATTGGAGGCTAGGTGAGAATCCTCTTTGTTTATTGATGTTATTGAGGGAATTCTGATATCTATTGGATTATAGAACTGATATCTCCATTCAATTGGCATCTATTAGATACTGCTTGATTCCCTGGCTCATGAATTATTGGCTTCATATTCACAGCCAGCAATAGTAGGTCAAATCCTTTCATGCTACAAATCTCTTCTTTCCTCCTCATCATCTCTCTCTCTCTCTCTCTCTCTCTCTGTCTTCTGCCTTTGTGAAATAAATTTGAAGAACAATGTAATTATACTGGATCTACCCTCATAATTTAGGATTATCTAATTTTAATGTCATCTACAATTACATACTTACTTAATTAGATACTCACAGACCCCATTTATTACATAAGGTTATATCCATTGTTGTAGGTTCCAGAGATAGGTTGTGGCCAACTTTAAGGGGCCATCATTTGGTGACCCACATAATGCTTACATCAATAACTTTTTAAAAATTAGTATTATAAAGACTGATTGAATTCAACTACGGACACTAACATTTGCAATGTTAGCTGCATTACATTAAATTATGTTTAAATTCTTTCCCTAGAAACAATTGATCATTATTTTTCACTGTTGTAAATATCCAGGAAGGAGCCAAATTTTTATTACAACTAACTCAATTACTGAAATTTATAAAGGAATAAACAAACAAAAATAAAAATTGATATTCATACCATGCTACTTTAACTCATTCACTTATGCAATTCACAAACCCTGCCAACAGTTTGAAAGGTTGTTTTAGAAATCATCCTGCCAAAATCATCCTTTTTTCTTCATCTCATCCATTTCTTGGCACTCATTCCCTAATTGAACTATTATTTTTTTAAGATTAGTTTATCTTTATTGGAAAGACAGATAAACAGAAAGGAGGAGAGACATAGAGGAAGATCATGCATCCATTGATTCATTCCCCTGGCCATACCAGCTGTTGCTGAGCCAAATCAAAGCCAGGAGCCAGATTCTCTTCTGGGTTTCTCACGCGAGTGCAGAGTCCCATGCTTTTGGGCCATCCTCTACTGTTTCCCAGGCCACAAGCAGGGAGCTGGATGGGAAGCTGGGTGGCTGGGATTAGAGCCAGTATCCATATGGGATCCCAGTGCATTCAAGGTGAGGACTTTAACAGCTAGGCTACCACACCAGGTCGATTTTAGTTATGCTACAGGAATAGCTACAATTCTTTATACAATAAAACTCTAAAGCTTAAGTCTGTCATTGCACACCCATGTGTATCATAATTTACTGCAGAGAAGTTGTGTTTTCCATGGTTTAAGTTAAAAGAAAAGAAATCCAGTAACATTAGTTAAAGGGTAGCAGGAAAGACTTTATTCAGAGCCCTGAAGATAGTCTTTCTGGAATTCCAATGCATGTGTTTACTCTTTGAAATAGTTCTAGGCTTGGGTGACAAGCACCTTGGCATTGCCCCCAAGTCCATGGCTTAATCACAGATGCCTTTACTGGTTCTGCAAGCTTCCAAGATCCTTGGTACACAGTTCTGCCCTGCGCCTTCTTCCCCATGGACTGTGCACTCCAGCGACTTCAGAGAAGAAACTGTTCTTTAGGTAGTTTGAAACGTGCATTGTAAGCTAAGCTATTCACTAAGGGAGAATATCAATAATTATTTATCTTTCCATGAGCCATACTGATCTTTGAGTTTTAAAGTCTCTGCTATAAACTAAGTTACAGTTTAAAAATCTTTATTTTCCTGGTTAAAAATTTCTGTAAGTAATACTGCATTGCCCTGTTCACTCTAGGATTGAATGTTTGTGTTTGGACTTTCTCTTAACTCCTTAAAAACATATTGGATAGCAGGGAGAGAGAGAAAAAGAATTTTCTATCCCCTAGTTCACTCCTTAAATGGCCTCAAAGGCTAGGGCTGGTGCCAGGCCAATTCCAGGAGACTTTAACCCCTCTGGGTTTCTCACATGGGTGTCAGGGGACCAAGTTTCTATGCCATAATTTTTCCAGGCACATTAACAAGAAACTGAATGATAAGCAGAATGGCTGGGACTCAAACTGTTGTTCCAATATAGGAAACTGGTATCACAAGTGGTTGTTAAACCCATTGTGCCATAATGCTATTCTCTGGAACTTTTCTTGGTTTAGTAGTTCTCTAAGTCCTCAGTGCTCCAATTCTCCCTAGAAGACATGCAAAACAGATCATCTTGGGATTCCTTTCTATTAAAGGACGTCCAAGGTAGGGCTGGAAGCTTGGTTTCATTCCAACAATCCTCCTCATTATTCCTTCCAGTGAGTGTAAGGATGCTTGTGAAAATGGAGTCTTTTGTGATGTTTCCTTCTGCTAAAATTCTACAAGTGAGTATGGTGAATGAATCCACCTATTACAGGTTAAGTTAAAAATATATATATTAATAAAGGGCCTGGCACAATAGCCTAGTTTGCAAAGTCCTCACCTTGCATGCACTGGGATTCCATACGGATGCGGGTTCTTATCCTGGCCACCCCATCCAGGTCCCTGCTTGTGGCCTGGGAAAGCAGTTGAGGATGGTCCAAAGCCATGGGCCCCTATACCCAAATGGGAGACCCCGAAGCTCCGGGCTCCTGGCTTTGGATCAGCTCAGCAGTCACTGGCCGTTGCAGTCACTTGGGGAATGAATCAGCAGATGGAAGATCTTGCTCTCTGTCTCTGATTCTCTTTATGTATCTGACTTTTTTATAAAAATAAAATAATCGTTAGAAAATATATTAATAAAGAATTGAAGAGGAAAATGAAACTTAAAAAGGTCAACGTGGTGCATAGTATGGCAATCAGCCTTAATATGTTTTAAATGAATAAGAATGATAAAAATACATCTAGACATGATCTCCCAAATACACAAATTATCCTGCTGCTAAGCTGCTTAAAGATTATAGATAGAAAATGCTCACTCACTTGGTTGAGATAAGTAATTCTTAACAAAATCAAAGAAACCAAGAAAGGGAAACTCCAGAAAGTGCAGTGAATGACTGAGGCACAAAATGTGCCTTACTGATGTTTAGATAGAGATTCACAATCACTCTGTATATTATGGAGACAAATGATAGAAGGGTGGAGGAGAATTAAAACTCTTCAGGATTAGAGATTTTTAGAGATCATATCTGAGGATTCCAAGTTACCTGCCTCCTGTGCTCCATGTTCAATGAAGAATTCACTAATCCCTGTGACTATACTCCATTCCACTCTGTTCCACAGACATGGGTTCAAAGTCTAGAAACGAGTCAACTTCTTTATTGCTACAAACCCACCAAGAGTATCATCAGTTATGATCGTCCAGGGCAGTGGTACAATCACCAATTTATGGTTCAACTGAGATTAATAATATGCCTCAGAGACTAGACATGAAGACTTCAGATTTCTGATCTGTAGATACAGATTCATGTGCTTTTTTCCAGTACCTGCAATAATACATAGTACAGTTAGCCTTTGGCTGTGAACAGTGGGAAGATCTGTGTACTCACGCATCAGACTGAGCAGAGCAACAGGATGTGTAGCAAAATGTCCAATTTCTATAACAAGAAGTGATTCAGTGATTCTCCAGAGAACATGTTATATTTGGATTGTAAGATGCTTGAAAGGATTATATATGACATATTTAATCAATGATAGGTTATTCAGGTGTACATATTGTGGAGAATAATAGTAAGACCATCCTCTTAAGTACCTTGTTAACCTAAACTAATACCACAATAGGTCAACAGATTAAACTGAAACAACAGATTTGAACTTTAAGATTCAGTGTGAACTAGAACAACTGGAAAATAAAATACTTTCAAGAGAGAAAAACATGCAATTTAAGACTCTTTCATCTGTTATTTTAATTGTTTTCCTTTCCCAATCCAGGTCTCCCACCTGGATAGCAGGAACCCGATTTCCTGACCTGTTGCTATCTTCTCATATGATCTATGTTAACAGGAAGTGGGAGTTAATAATTAGAGCTGTGATTTGAACCCATGCACTCTCATTTAGGATGTTGGCATTTAATCAGTGCCTGAAACCACTAGGCTATGGAATAAAATTGTTGCAGTATCAAAAACCATATTGATACTATTATTTTATATGCATGTATTTATAATTCTAAGAAACAGATAAACAATGTGATTTTTTGACTTTGTAACTATATGTCCTACATTTTATTAAAGATAGAAAAAGACTTATTTCATAAAGTCCTCGAAGACATATAATGAGCTTTGGAAGAAATCGAATAATCTAACGTGTTCTTCACTGAATACATCACCAAATAAGACATAAGTATTCTTCATTGAATATTTAAAGAATCAAACACATCCAGTCTTCTTTAACATCTCAATAAATCTGTGTAAAACATATTAAGTGGTTGAAATTCCACTGAGCCTTCAAAACACTTGATTTCATAATCTACTTCTGTCTCATTTACTATTTTTTTTTTAGTTTACCACAGAAAGGCCAAAGAAACTTTTCCTTACTGTTAAAGCAGAAAAATACTGCAAAATTATGCCCTGAATAGTATCAGTTACATACTCATACATGCAGTAATATTTGGAATATTATTTCACAGTCCTTTGGGTCCAGAGTCCAGGAATGATTCAGGTTTCCTTGGTACTATGCAAGTTTGCAAAGTGGCAGAAAGCACTGGGTTTCCATTGGGAGTCAACTGGAAAAGAAGCTATTTCAAGCCCGTGAAGTTGTTGGCAGAATTTAATTTCTTGCAGTTGGCCTGACTACAGGCCTGTTTCGTGCTGGCTGTTGGCGAAGGCTGTCCCTAGACTCTTGTTTTGCTGCAGTTCTGCTCAAATGGTATCTTACAAATTCAGAGGTAGTTTCCTCAATGCCAGCAAAAGAAAAAAATGTCCAAGCAAGATGAAAATCATGATTGTACATAATATCATCATGCACATCCTGCTACCTTCTCCATATTTTATTGATTAGATGCAAATATTAATACTTTTAATTTAGAGAAATAGAAATCTCAAAAGGAAGTACCCATAGTCAGATCTGCAAAATACACCTATCAATTCAATGAGAACAGATAAAGCCATGCTTTGGTAATTAACAGCTCCTAAACTAACAGTAGCTTAATACAAAAGTATCACTTTTTCCCTAAGGCAAACAGACACATCACAGATCAACTGAGGATTTGTTCATACAGCTAAAATCTTTTTGACAATCAATAATCAGAATCAACTTGCAACTTTTAGAAATACTGATATGAACAAAAATAATAATTTTTTTGAAAATCAGTCTTGCAATTATTAGACTTTGTGATTCTATCTTTCAAACAAATCAGTCTACAAATAATTTTAAGAGACTTGCTTAATACATAAAACAAGTTAAGTATGAACATCATGCATATTAACACTTAGACTTGCTAAAGAATGAGAAAATCTGAAGATGATTTGTAGCTATGATTATAATTTTATTCTTTCCTTTATGTGGCAACTTGTTAGTCGCATTAAGGTTCCTTCAACATAAGAATGTGACAATGTATCTTCAAAATCTTTTGCAATTAGAATAAGCTTTTAGAGACACATATTGCTTTTCCTTACAAAAAAGATGATTACTTCTATTCAGCAAAAAGAATTACACTGTCAAATAGGTATGTTTCAATAACCACATCTTAATTTTGCTAAGTGCCTGTTTCTGTTAGTGCAGCTTGACCCAAAAAATTTCCAAACACTGGAAAAAAATTTAAATCATAGATGATGTTACAAATTTTTATAAACAAGAAATGTCAAAATAATTAGAGTATATGTGCAGGGAATGCTAGGGGAATTGTACTAGGAGGGAGGAAAGATAGTATTTGGATGTTGAGGTTGTATGGAATGTGTTGCTTTCTGTTAGCCTAGAAAGTCCTTGTGTATAACATAATGTATGGGCAATAACAACGATATAGATTCTGTATTTATCTTCTGAAGGCCTCCTTCAAGATGGTGTATTTAATTGCCGGACAGTATTTTTCTTGACTTGTAAATTATCATAAGCTTTGTCTTGATCAAAGTAATTGAGCTCGGAGCTTAGTTCTTTTAATAAGTTCTTGAGATGATTATGGCTTAAGGATTGTGAAACTTATTGCACAGCAAATAGATTAGAGAGGTCTTTTGGTTTGTTTGTTCTTGTTTTTAGAAAATGCTGGAGTTAGCAGCAGATGGACGAGGCCGTAAATCTGATCCTGAAAGTAGACTGATCCTTGAGAGGACACTAGAGAGCAGACATTAGAAGCTATTCTAGCAGAGGAAGATGAGAAATGTCCACAATAGTGACATTAGGGAATGGCCAATGTGTCAAGATAATGGAGGTTTCTATTGTAGTACAGAAAGGTTCCAAACGTGTGGTCAGCAGAAAAAAAGCAGCATCACTTCAGGATGTACTAAAAATGCAAATTCTTGCTTCCCAACCTACACAGGCCATTAAACCAGAAACTGCTGATTCTAATTCACTATAAAATTTAAGACTCCCTGATACGGAATTACTAGGACTTAGAGAAGAGTGACTTGCATATAAAAGGAGTGACTTATATATGGATGCATATAACTTCTGAGAGCTCAAGAGTACAGAGGTACAAGGTACCTAGAGACATACACACTAGGCCTCTCTATTTATTAGTAATAGTTCAGAGACATTTGAGCCAATAGATTGCACATACTGTACACAGTATGTGTATTCATGCTCACCCACATAGCATGGGAGTGTAGCATGTCTCCATAGCGCTGTAACATTAATAGGATAGAAAAGAAAAATAAGAGAACAGCTGTTAAGTCACCTGATCAGGATGAAAGTTCCCTGGCTTGAAGGCAGCTCTGTAAGTTAGTAACTTAGACCACACATCAGTGTAAGAGTTGGTGAAATTTTGCATTCTGTTGTATTATTATTACTATTATTAACATCACTATTATTATTTTTATTCTTATAAGCTGTAGCTGAAGCTATACTGAACTCCCTAAGTCATCATGTGACAGCGTATATTTTTGGATGAATGATGTCATGGTTAATGTTATCAAAGTTTTGTGGAAACTTAAAGAACAGGAATCCCACAGTTCATGTAATCTAATAACCTATTATTAAAATGCAAAACAATTATGCTTTGTAATCCACCTAGTATTTGGTGAAGTGAAGTTTGGGAAATCCTACAGTAGAGGAATTTGAAGAGGGTGATATTGCTTTATTTAGCCATGCATTCTTCCACGCAAAGTCCTCCTGAATGCCTTTTCTTTGTGAACTAGTTAAAATCCAAAGACATTATTGAGCAACATAGGAGCAGTGCTCTCTTCATGCTCACGTTTGGTCTGTTTCCAACAATAGCTATTTGCTGCTACCTTAAATTTTTATGTTCCCTCAAATCCCAGAGGCTTTGTGCATTTTACTTCCCTTGCTCTTACTGATCATTGGCCCTTCCGCTTTTATCTGGATGATTATCATCTGTTCAATCATCCTTCAATACAGTGATCAAATATCAGATCCCCTAGATGTCTACCAAGTACCCATCACTTGTCATCGGAATTATTTATTCATCTTTTCCTACAACAATGAGAGCATGTTGATATGTATTAGAGATGATGATTAAGGTGACTCTTGAAGGAATGGTAAGTAGGAACTAGCCAGGTAAAAAGGAATAATGTTTATTATATGTATTCAATAGAAATTCTGATCTTACAATACCTCATAAAAGAAGATTTAATAGAGCTTAAACTAATTAATTCATGGCCAAACATATATTATTATTATTTCTTAATGAAGACACAAGGCCCTTTGTCATATATTTGTATTAATCCACAGATGTCCTTGTGCTTAATATCTTTCTTAATTATTTAAATTTAAAATTTGATTTTAAATTTAATTTAAAATTTTACTTAATGGTCTTTTCTCTTACCAATATGCAAAAATATTCATTGTAAGATATTGTTAAAATGAAAATAAAGTACGATCATTTTAAATTGAAATTGCTAAAATTATAAAATGATGAACTGATAAAATTATTAAGAGATGCAGAATATTTTAAGGTAGAAAGTGCAATTCTCTTTAATACTATATCTTGGGAATGACATTAGCTTATATTTTGGAATGTAACTTAATATGGCTTCAGTTATGCTTGCATATATGCACTTTATTTCAGTTTTTTACAAGAATTCCAACATGGTTAACACATGTGAATTAGAAAATGTTGTCATTTCAATACACATAGGCATTCACCAGTATTTTTATTGACTGCATATTAGTGTCCACAATTGGTCTAGCCAATCATTTTTGAAAAAATGCATAGGTTATTTCTACTGTATCATTTTCATAAATAATCTTACAATTTGAGAATTCATGAAACATGTCTTAATAACAGAGATCTCAGTAAATATTTATTGAAATTACTAAAACATTAAGTTTTTCAACATATGATATTTAGTGATTATTCTTGATTCATTATTACTTCTTTTTGATGAGACTGTCTCAGACATAATATGATTCCCTTGAAAACAGACTTAATGATAATTCTCCACAAAGGACTGACAGCAAAATTTGACAATGGAAATAAGCACATGCTTGTAATGTGGTTTGTCTGTCATTTTGTTAACACTGAACTAACATTAACCAAATGTCTACTCAAACAAAATTTACTATTTGAAATAAAGTTTATGTATATGATAAGGGACAACAGACAAAAAAATAAATTCTGAAGCAGGTGTTTTGCTACAGTAAAGATGATGTTGTGCTTCGAGTCCTGGACACTCTACTTTCAGTCTAAATCCCACTAAAGTGACTGGGAGGTAGCAGATCATGACTCAAGTACTTGAATTTCTGTCTCTTGTGTAGGAGACCTACATGAATTTTCCGACTTCTGGTTCCTGTCCTTAGCCTGACCCAGTTCTGGAATATTCAGAGTATTGGGTAGCAAGTCATTAGATAGAAGAGCTTCCCTTCTCCCTGTGCGTCTCAATCTTCAACGCTATGCTTGAGCAATGGGGTCATAGAGACATTACCCTCATGAATAGATCAATGCCACTATTTTAGCTTCCTTTTCAGAATGAAAGCTCAGCCTTTTTGGTCCATCTTTCTCCTTTGTAACGCCTTTTTGCATTTTATAATGTAACAAGGAGATCCCATTATATGTTGGCATCTTGACCCTGGATTCCTGAGCATCCAGAACCATGAGAAATAAATTCCTGTTCTTTAAAAGTGGTTCATTCCTAAGTATCCTATTATAGAACATAAATCAGATTAGACAGTAATATTTCTTAGTGTGTATATGTGAATAGGTATATACATGTATTTTCTTGTTTGTGGACAAAGACGTGCTTAAATCAGAAAATTGACAGCAAGCAAAGCTGCTGTCTGAAGGCAAAGTTGTTGGGTGCTTCTATTTGACAGTTTGCTTCATCCTATCTGCTACTCTTGATACTATTGCCAGCCTTACACAAGTGCAATCAACAGCCATTCACCACAAGTCTTACTTTCTCACATTACACAAGATATGAAACTTATGGATTCTTTAGCAACAGTTTTCAAGTGGAATCTTGTCTGAGCAGTCAGCAAATAAAAGGGAGTTAATACTTTCAGGGCCATTCTTGACCAATGGATGATGGAGAAAATTTATCTCCTGGACAGACAGCACTGAACAGAAATATTTTTCTGCAGTTCTTATAAAGTTACCATCACATATAGAACCAGTACCTGAAATGGTAGCATTAATACACTGTTATTCCACATTTTCCCTCCTCCTTACTTTACTACCCTGTCCTACACCCCTACCTTTCTAAACCATATTTCCAAATGAATCATATGTGCTCAAGCCTCTACTTCATCCACAAAAATTTAAAAAAAAAACCTATTAGACTAGGACATAATAGTAGAATAATAAAAATCAGGGTTACATCTTTTGTCCTTGCAATTCTACTTCTTTGGGACTTCTCCAGAAATGGAAGAAGGAAACAGATAGCAGATACCTATTGATCTATGCTTAACTGTAAAGCACAGTTCTGAAACCTTCATTTTCTGGATTGTTGTGATCTCCAAGGAAGATCTCTTTCTCTCCTGTCTCTGTCAGTTTGCCTTTCACAGAAAAATAAACTTTATCTTTAAGATAAAAAAAATTGTTTCTCATTTAAAAATTAAGAAATTAAACTCTAGCTTTTTAGAATGTATTATGATCTTTGTTGATAATTAAATTTCATCTGTCACCAATTATTCACAGAAATGGAACTTGTGGGTCATCTATATTTTTTCTGGTACTTAAAAAAATCTCACGTTTATTTTTATAAGTGTTAGGCAATCTGATTTTCCATATCTGGTGTTTTAAAAATCTGCTAATTTTTTAATGTTTCAAAATGTATGTCTTTAAGTCTGTTTCTATTCTACTTTCCTTTGCTGTCAAGAGTAACTATAAGCATCCCTCATTGACTAGAGCTTGATTTTAGACTCTAGTCTCTAGAACAACAAGATCTAGCCTACTTTTTTGTTCAAATTTTGAGAATACTATTGCCAGTTTGTACATGTGTACTATGTCAGCTGATCTCTCTAAGTATTATGAAGAAACACTGCAAATCTCATTCGAAACAGATAAACACTAAAATCAAAAATAAAAATAATCAAAACTAATCATGCTTAATCACTATATTTTGGATGTCATGGCAAGTGTAATAGCTAAGTAGGCTAAATAATAATAATGACATGCATTGGCCAAAAGTAGATAAATGGAATTCTTTGTAATGCTAACCTATCACATTGTTTTTAGCTGCCTATCATTGGCCAACCTCATTGTTCTTTTATTGTTCAAATGATGAAATTTCGTCCACACTCTTCTATTTTTTTTCCCTCAAGGTTAGCTCTTTAGGGTATAGATCAGAATTTCCATGTGCCTGTTCCATTATTGCTTTGGTTTTGTCGTGCTACACAATTTTAGGAGAAATGTATTTTTTTCTTAATTTTAAAAAGAAATGCTGGAGAGAAAATGCCTCTCCCTTATGTGGTCTGTAAATGTCAACGTGAATAACATTACTGTGTCATCTCATGCTAGTGAGTGGAGCCAGCTACAAGGAAGCTGACACACTGACAGATTCAAAGGGGGGAGGATCCGGATCCTAGCTGATGAACACTGATGAACTATTCAGTCTCAGACCTCCTATAGGAAGCACTTTGCTGTGAGAACACTAGTTTCTCTCACAGTTTAAAGCTTTTGAGTTAGGATTTTGTTTTTGTTTCTTGCAGGCAAGCATGTCTTGGCGTTACACTTCAAAAATGCAAATTATTTCCATGAAAAACAGTTCAACAGAAATCTAAACTATTAAGCCAAATAGGGAAATGTAGAGGGATTTTCACATACAGGGAAGCATTTATAGAAACTATTGGCTTTTGGGTAAAGGTGTAATATCTATATCATAATTTAAAAATTTCACTCACAGCAATAAAAAGTTTAGAAATGCATGCCACAATTGACATAAAGGAATATGTCAAGCTGATGATGAAATCTTGTCAAGCTGATGATGAAATCTTATTGAGAGACAGAAAGTGATAAAGTACACTTTACTTTCTTGGCTGTGAATATTTCTGTTTCACTTCAAATAATGTATATGTTATGCACAAATCTAATTATAATTTCAAATGCATTTTGCATTTTAATAGCTCTTTATGAAGCTAAAATGTTTTATGAAGAAAAACAGCACACATATACATGGGAGTATAAAAGTGAACATATAAACATGACAGTTTAAATTAAATCTGATATCAGTCAATTCAGTTAGCAAAAAGTTAGTTCGTGCAATAAATACTGACATGACTATTGACTTTTACCTAGAAAAAAATTGTAAATCTTTGCTCTATGCAAATTACAAATCAATTCCAAATACATTAAAGTTTTCAGTCGCTTATTTATTTGTGAGGTAGACAGAGTTAGTGAAATACAGCACTCATCCAGTGACACATTTCCCTAACTCCCACATTGTTCATGAGTGGGCTGGGACTGAAACTAGAGCTCAGAATTCAGCCCAGATCTTCCAAACAGGTGCTAGGGACTCAAATAAATAAGTTACTGCCTGAGCATTCTAGAAACCACTTGAGTAAAAAGCTGGAACTATGACACAGAATTGAGAAGTAAACACACACACTCCAGCAGGGGTGTGGACATAGCAATTGGCAACTGAACTATTAGATCCGACTCACATAAAGCTGTTAAAATTTAAATGTCAAAAGTCCAGTAAAAATAGAATGAAATATTTAGGATATTAGATAGATGTAACAATACAATAGAAGGCTTATTAACAAGTCAGAAAAAAATGACAGCACATACAAACAAAGGCAACTCTTTTAAGATTTGTTTTAAAATATTTACTTTATTTATTATTATCTGAAAGGCAGTTAGAGAGAATGAGAAACAGAGACAAAGAGAGAGAGTAAAAGAGAGATCTTCATCATTTGGTTTATTCCCCAAAT
This sequence comes from Ochotona curzoniae, assembly GCF_017591425.1. Taxonomy (NCBI): domain Eukaryota; kingdom Metazoa; phylum Chordata; class Mammalia; order Lagomorpha; family Ochotonidae; genus Ochotona; species Ochotona curzoniae. The sequence continues at coordinate 48,270,496 of NW_024467119.1, forward strand.
GCCTGCAATACCTGAAGCTGAGCTGATTGAAAGCCAGGAGCTAAGAGTTTCACTCAGGCCTCACACGTGGATGCAGAGGACCAAATACCACAATCAAGTTCCCTGCTTAAGGCCTGGGAAAGCAGTAGAGAATGACTCAAACCCTTGGGACCCTGCACCCACGTGGGAGATACTGAGGAAGCTCCTGACTCCTGGCTTTTGGCTTTGGATCAGCTCAGTTCTGGCCATTACAGCCACTTGGAGAGTGCACCAATTGATAGAAGATCTTTCTCTCTGTATCTCCTTTTCTCTGTAAACCTGCCTTTCTAATTAAAACAAATAAATCTTTCTCGTTTTTTTTTAAGTGAAAATGGCTTGCTTTATTCAAATCCCTCTAAAGGTCTATTGAACATGCAAAATGAATCTAGGGTTAATATATTTAACTGTGGTATAATTAATGGTCATGATGTATTTTATAAATGGTTAAAAATTTGAATTAAGTGAATCCTCATTCCAATACTATGTGAGTATAATTTTACATATAATGTGATTTATAACTGGCTGACTCTTCCTGAATCATTAGGAATGCGAAATCTGCATTCTCAAGTTACATGACTTTTTAAGGAAATTCTGTGAAATGAGTAAGAGGAGGAACCGTGGAAGGTACGAGGTGAAGGAAGACAAAACACTTAGGTATTTGTAAGGAAGTAGGTTTCCAGTCCTGATACTTTCAACAGAAACAGAACAATCGAACTTCCAATCAACATAAATCACTTGGAATGACAGAGACATTGGCAAAAAAGGTTTAAGTTATCAACTTAAGCAAGATCATTCACTAAAAGAATTAATGAAGAGCAACACCAAAAGTTTGGCCTAAAAGTTGTTGAATCCCTCCACCGAGGAATGATGTAATTTATCTTTCTTCATAACACTTTCACACTTTTTTTGGTAAAACCATATACTACTTTGTAACCTGAGGAGTTAATACTTGATGTGGTACCACACATAGTGTGTGGACTTCTATACAAGGCTCTCCATGGTGTCTTGAAATGCACCTGGACAAGGATGTTCACTTGATGCTGCAGCAGCCTCTGCCCCTACACTCAAGTGGACATTCACTCACAGGTCACATTATTTAGTCCCTCATGGTTATTGTCCAGCCCTGATAGCTAATTACTAAAAGTTGTCTCTGATGCTCCTTTCCCGCGTCACTCAGTTTTTCAATACTAACATTTTTCTTCTGGCATAAATCATTTATTTATGTGACAGTCTTACCAAAACTGTGCCATCTTTATCATGTTGGTATACTAAGCCTCTGACACTGTGCTATTGTATTATAATGATAGGGAAGTATACACAGAAAGTCGTGGCTTCATTTTTCTTCTATATCCCCAAAGGTTTTCCATATTTATCTTTTCTCTAGGACCTGAATAGATTTACAAAATGCTTTAACTGCTTTTATATTTTTCATTTTGTTTTATAGACACAAATCTGTTCATGTTACATTTTGTTTTCTAGACAATATATATGTTTAATTTTTCTAATCAGTATTTTCCTTTTCCCCAAGTTATTTTTATCTCAAACTCGGAAAACATCACAATATTACTGTACAGTAATCATAGTGATCATGGTGATAATTAACAAGAAGCTTTGTAAACTAAGAATTTAAAAATGGATTTTTGTGTCTGTGTTCATCAGGTGTATCTGTAGTGATCTTTTTACTGTTATGTCTCTATCTGGCTTTGGTAAGAAGGTGATACTGACTTTATAGAAAAAGCTTGGAAGGATTGCCTCCCTTTCTATTGTTTGAATAACATGTGGAGGATTGATGTAAGTTTTTCTTGAAACATTCGGTAGAAATCTGCAGTGAAGCCATCAGGGCCAAGGCTTTCCTTGTGTGGGAGGGCTTAATTACAAACTCAATATCATAACTCTATAACAACACCTTTGGCGTTTATATGAGGTGAAAAGGATCCTCCATCACTGTTAGTGTGAATTTAGGCTAGTACAAACACTATGGAATTCAGTATGAAGAGTGCTAATACAACTGAAAATTGATCTGCCATACAGAAAATATACAAAGAAAGTAAAAACTGCATACGAGAAAGGGACATATAGTCCTATATTTACACCAGAACAATCTACAATAGCAAAGTAATGAAAACAACCTAGATAACCATCCAAAGAGGAGTGGATAAAGAAAATGTAGTATATCTACTCTATGAAATACTACTCTTCATTAAAAAGAATGTAATTCTACCATTTGCGAACAAATGATCCCAGCTAATGACCATATGCTCAGTGAAACAAGCCAATTCCAACAGGACAAATATATGTTCTATCTAAGGCAACTTCCATGCAAAATACAAAATCAACAGATATATAGGCAAAGGAGCATGTACTTACAGTCTTCTAGAAGACCTATATGATACAGACTACCATATGGAGATGTAAAGATACTGTTAACACTATCTTGACTAGATAGTGTTCTAGATAGCATCTAGTTTAGGATGCTAGACTCACTGCCATTCTCCATGTCTATAATATCAGGATACACTTCAACAGCAAAATGATAGACTTATGAGTGTTTTTGAAGAGTATACTGTTGTAATATTATCAGGGGAATCATGTGGGAAGAGGATCTGAGGGGAGAAATCCCAGAGTCTATTGAATAAAATATATAAATAAATAATATATCTTAAATAAAATGGCTTAGGAGATGTGTCAGTAGTTAAACCAAATTGTCAAGAGTAAAAAAGTTGTCTTATATGGGTCTACTACGTAAGTTTTTAAAGTTATTAGGTTATTCCACACAAGAAGATCAGGATGGAAAGCTTAATCTTTGAATTCATGGTAAACTCATGATACAAGTGTCTTACTTCCAGGTATATACAATATTATTGTGTGCACCTCAATGGGTAATTAAGTGTATAGTTGAAGTAAAGCACAAAGGAAGGTATGGAGGCTGCCCTATCATACTCACTGGTTAAGTCACCACTTGGGGCATGCACTTTCCGCATTTGAGTGCTGGCTTCAAGTTCTCATCTCCACTCCTCCACTCTAATCAAGTTTTTCACTAATGCACACCCTGAGAAATAACAGGTGATGACTCAAATACTTCAGTCCTTGTCACCCATGTGGGAGACCAGAAGGAGCCTTAGCTCCTGGCTTCTGCCTGGCCCAGCCCTGGCTACTTTGGACATATTGGGAAGAAACCAGCAATGTGACAGACCTCTCTCTTTCTCTCTCCTGCGTGCGCGTGCGTGTGTTTATTCACCCCAAGTCTTTTACTTTCTCTACCTTCCAATAAAATGGAATATAGTTTTTTTCCATTTTTATCATTATTATTTTATGATACAGTTCCACATGCCCTGGGATTCCCCTTATCCCCTCCCCAAGTCCTCCCCTCTCCCTGATTTCCAATATACTGTTACAATAGTATAGTTCTTAAAAAAATAATCTTAAGCCCATAATTGTGGATACAGACAATGGCAGAGGAGTCCAGTATCCTATTGCCAAAATATAGTAAACAGTTTCATTGGGAGTCCAACTTTGATCTGTAAGTAGAGCTGCATACTGCATTGTATCCTCATATCTGGAAATAAAGTCTCCATTACACAGTTACTATATATCTCCTTAAATGAAAAGCCACAATACAAAAATCAACAACAGGAAGAAAAAGAGAATTTTACAACATGCTATTGGAAGACTAATGTGTCACTGAAGAAATGAAAAAGGAAATCAAGAACCTTCTTGAAGCAAATGATATTACAGTATGACGTATAAGTCATGGAAGAATTCAATATGAGAAAAAAAAACTGTTTTGAAGAGATGAAAATAAAAATAAAATCATCCAAATTCATGATATAGTTTCCATTGATCTTTGTTGGTGAGATGTGTCTCCTGAGGGCAACATGTAAATCTTTTTTTTTAATCCAGCCTACTTACTAATCCATGATGTTTTGTTGATGAGTTTAAGCCGTTTCCATTCAGGATTAATATGAATGGGTGGTAAGTTGGTCCTGTCATTTTATCAATAGGTTGTTCATTGTTCGATTTAGTCTTCTGATGTTATTTTATTGGGATGCACTTCACATTTGCCTTTGGTATTGATGGGTGCTATTGCTTTTCTCTGTCAGAACATCGAAGTATCATTTGTAGGGTACATCTGGAAGAGACGTTCTTTGAGCTTTTCTTTGCTGTGGACTAATTTTATTTCATTTTCAAAGACAAAGGAAAGCTTTGTTGGGTAAGTTATTCTGGTCCAACATTTTTTTCCTTTTAGGACCTGGAATGTTGCTCCAATCTCTTCTGGCCTGTAGTTTCCTCTGAGAGATCAGCTGTGAGTCTGATTGCCACACCTCTAACGGTCAACTGGTTTTTGTTTTTTTTTTTTTTAAAGATTTATTTATTTATTGGAAAGTCAGATATACAGAGAGGAGGAGAGACAGAGAGGGAGATCTTCCGTCCAATGATTCACTCCCCAAATGAGCACAATGGCCGATGCTATGCCGATCCGAAGCCAGGATCCAGGAACCTCTTCTGGGTTTCCCACACGGATGCAGGGTCCCAAAGCTTTGGGCCATCCCCAACTGCTTTCCCAGGCCACAAGCAGGGAACTGGATGGGAAGTGGGGCTGCCGGGATTAGAACCGGCACCCATATGGGATCCTGGCACGTTCAAGGAGAGGACTTTAATGGCTTGGCCACACCGCCGGGTCCGGTCAACTGGTTTTTTTTCACATGCACATTTAAGGATCTTTTCCTTATATTTAATTGAACAGAGCTTGATTATCATGTGTTGTGGTGAAGACTGCTTTTGGTCAACAGTATTGGGAGTTCTGTGTTCCTCCTGTGTTTTATTTCCCAATTCTTTCTCCATATTATATCCTTGAGTTGAATTGTAAAACAGCTTCTCCTTCTGCATCTTCTGGAACTCCCGTAACTTTTATATATTCCAATTATGAGATTCTTTCTTCTGCCTCATTCACTCTAGTATGGAGATTTTCCAGAGTTTCTTATTTCCTGTATTGCATACTTTGTTTCCAATAATTTGGCTTGATTTTGTTTAAGTGTTGCTATTTTCTTGACTGCTTGTATATGCTTCTCATTGTTGATAAGAAGCTTTATCACAAGTTTTCTGAATTCTGTATCCCCCATTTCCTTGATGTATTCCTCAGTTAACTCTGAGGTTGACAAAGGCTTTTGCTCCTTTGCGGGGGAGTCTTCAGTAGTATTCATTGTGTCTGTCTCTTCCTTTGCTCTTGGATAGTCTACTTCTGGTTAGCAAATTCTTCTCCTTGGGGCAGATTTCTAAGCTATGTCGCCCACAGGTCTACAGTTCAGTTTTACTTATTGCAGTTGGTACACGGTTCTTTGTTTGTAGTCACTTGTGCCACTCCCTCCAGTGAGTTTCAGGTCTAGGCATTTGTGTTACGATTGCACTATAGTTTCCAAAGCCCAGCTCCTGACTCGCCACTCCATCTCCTGTGACCACATCCAGTTTGAGCAGTTCCCAGGAATAGGGAGAAACCAGGTGTTGTAAATACCTGGGCTGTTTGGGAACTGATCATGCTGGAACCTGCTGATAATTAGGTTTGAGGGCCATCCAGACCTAATTAATTTAACCTGTAGGATGCCAAAGTCAGTATTATTTTCTATGTGGGACCAGAGTAATGCACTGAGCTGGAAGTGAGTGTTCCCAGCTCAGCGTACTTGCAGGTCAGTGTTGTGCCTGCAGCTGATCCAATGCCACACTGTACAAAGTTATGCTTGATGTGTAACTGGTTGATGTCTAATTAGGTCTGGGGCTACTCATTTTAGGTGGAACCTGTAGGTTGCCATGTCTGCTGCACTGAGCCAGAAATGAGTTTTCCTTCTAACTCAGTGCATGCACAGTCCTGTCTCAAAGCCTTTGCCTCCATAAACAAAAAACAATGCAGTTCTGGTTAGCGTCTGGACTTTGCAATTCACTCTGTTCCTACACAGCCTGTTTGGGATTTGCTGCTCTGTCTCTGCTCCTGGTCAAATCAAACAAATAAGCAGGATCAGCATTTCTTTGCTGGGTTCACCTGCTGAGCTGTTGGTGAACTCTCCTTCCCCCCGGATGCTGATGGAGCTCTTGCCACCTGTGAAGCTCAGATCACCACTCATTGACTGCAACTTGAATATCTGGTCACTAGAATACCATACTGTTGTCTCCGCCTCTTTCCTGTGTCTGTCAACCTCCAGGTACCTCTCTGCCATAAGCCTGTCCTCTCCTATTTCATGGAATGTGTCCTCTCTGCTTCACCCTGGTTAATTATTCTCCATCTGTTTAAATACGCCCTTACCCTGTCCTGTCATCTTCATCTACTAATTCAAATGTAAATTATTCTTAAAAATGGGAAACAAATATAAGACATATCCTCATGGCTTTAAGGCACTTGGAACTTCCTATCACTTCTGTGGGAATACAGAGAAGTGCCAATGCTCATTAATGAGTGCAAACATAATATTTTTACAGACTAGAGTTTAAAAAGTGAGATGTTCATGTTTATCCATGCCTCGTCTCCACAACATTTGGAATCATGTACTTTAAGAAACGAATCTGCTTTTTTTCTCATGAATTCAGAAGCTATAAATGGAACACCCTGGCAAATTCAAACTCCACTCACTTGCTATCCCTTACCCAACCATTCATTCTTCTGCTTCCCAGTTGGGTTAAATCCTTGTCTAGGAGCAAGTGGTGAACACAGGTTTTCAACCCTGGCTGCACAGAACAGCCAGTTTGAATGCATTAAAAACATCATGGCTGATGTCTTTACCTGTCCCCCAGATGTTCTTATTTAATCTGTAAACAATGTGACTTCTCCATTAGTGTTTTTGTTAAGATCCCCAGATGGTTCTGGATGATCTTGCTGGCCATTAAAAATGTGGGTCTATCTGCCTTCTCCTCCCACTCTGTAAATTTCCTAAGTCCAGTAACTTAACATGCTTAATACATTGGTTATCTGGTACTTCTGTTTGTAACATTTGGGAGGGATGTCATAGAGTGAGTTCTTCTGGAAGCCCACTCTGATGCAGAGCTCAGTGGAAAAATATTATGTACTTCAAGGAACAATCAATTTCACAAACTGCCTCATATCAGGAGGCAAATTGTACCTTCAAACTACTCACATCAATGGAGACAAAGCGGGGTTTTGGATTCCTGCGCCAGTTGCTGACTTATGACAGGGATCAGAGCAGGGCAAGGAAGTTGGCCTAAGATCTCTCTGTGCTTCCAGAATCACAGCAGGTGAGCATATCACCTGGCTAAGGGCAATCCTCTGAGTGTCACAGGCAGAGTGGCAAGCAGTGGTATCAGTGTCCACTACCCCTCACCTGTGCACTCCAGCTACAGGAAAAGTACAGAACAGACACCAGGGACAGAGAGGCATAGAGACTGGATATCTGCAAGACCTTTGCTAGGCTAAAACTATCCACCATCTGTTGTCTGAAACAATCTGCCTGCATCTTTGTTTTTGAATTGATAGATACTTAAAGATTTTTGCTCTCTGTTTGCCTCTATAATTGTTGTGTTCCTATTTTGGTAACTATTTGGTATGACAAGGATAGTAATGAATTACTAAAGCTTAACCCTTTCAAGGTGATATCTTTTTTTCCTCCTAAGGAAACAGAAATTTGACAAATGAAGGAACACACTCCTTAGCATAACAGTTGCTCAGCCCATGACAAATGATTTACCTAAATTATCATAAATGTAGAAGATGCATTAGCTTTTATGCTTTTCAAGCGTTTATTTAAGAACCATCTGCTGTTATCTGTTTTAATCAGAAATTCTGTAAAAAGCTCCAGATCAATAACTCAACTGGCTAATCCTCCACCTGTAAACACTGGCACTCCATATGGATGCCGGTTCGGGTTCTGGCTGCTCCACTTCCCATTCAGCTCTCTATGACCAGGGAAAATAGCAGAGGATGGCCCAACATCTAGGGCCCTGCACCCACATGAGAAACCCAGAAGACGTTCCTGGCTCCTGGCTTCGGATCAGCTCTATTGTGGCAATTTGGAAAGTGAACCAGTGGATGGAAATTTTTTCTCTCTCTGTTTCTCCTCTCTGTAAATCTACTTTTCCAAGAAAAATAAATCAATATTTCAAAAGAACAAAAAGATTACATGACTTATATTCAAATGGCTGAGGTTTATAGCAATTACATTTTCCACTTGCAGAAAACTAAGGAAGTAGATAGGAATACAGCTTTCTTGAGCACTTTACATTATTTTTTTGTGGAAAATTATACCAAATGGAGCACAACATTTTTATTCAAAATTAGATAGAATAGCTTAGTAATTTACCTTAATAAATACAGTAGCAACGTGAATGATATTATTTCTAATAATATCAATTTGACTTTCCGAGACAATGATGTCTTGGAAAATCATCAGTGACACGGAAAACCATGCTTCAATTTTAACACTTGGCCCCAGAAAATAAACAAGGAATACTGATTAGGTTTGCTGGCCACAATATGAGCAACTTTACTTACAAAAACCCTTTAAAGATACATCAGACCTACTTTTTCCATTATCAGCAGATTGCCTGAACACCTATTTTAAGAAAATAGCACAGGGCTAGAGCATTTTCAAAGTTTAAATTCCTTGACACTATTCTTTTAAAATTACTAAATCATAGCCAACAGTGTGGCATTGCAAGGGAAGCAACTACTTGCAATGCCAGCATCTGTATGGACATCAGTTAGAGCTGCAATTGCACCACTTCTTTCAGTTCCTGACTGATGCACTTGGGAAAGCAGTGGAAGTTGGTGTGAGTACTTGGGTACCTGAGCCCATGTGGGAGACGTGGCTGAAGCTCCTATCTCCTGGCCTCAGCCTGGCTGAACAAGTGATTGGAAATCTCTGTCTCTCCCTTTCTTTTCCTATTAATCTTCCATGTATATATATATATATATATATATATATATGTATGTATACAGATATATATATCTATATATAATATAGATAATATAATATAATATAATAATATAATATAATCTTCCATGTATATATATATCTTAGATAATACACACATAAATTAGTGGGTAAATTAAATTAATTTGTAATAGAAAACAAGAAGAGTGTGGGGGGTATCTCTGTATATGTATGTGTGTTTTAGAGGAAGGTCTACCAATTTTAAATACTTGCCTGTTTTATGTCATACCACTCCAATAACTTATCTTATTTAACATATATGAGTCCCCTGAAAGCTTTTAAGTGCAATTTATGAAATAGGAAGGAAAATCAGATGAATAAAATTAATCCCCTATGGAATGTGGCTTTTCGGTTGAGATTGAAACAATGTGTAGACCATCGAAGTTTGTACTCCTAATCACTACACAAGACAAGGCAAAGGAGTGTGGGCCCAAGAATACACAGATGCCAGAAATGCCTTGTTTTTTGAGATAAAAATCTGCCTCAACAATTGTGTTCTGGTTCAAGCGAGACAATCCTGATAATCCTTCCTTGCTTTGAACATTTTTGCACTTCATATTGCAAAGAAGAAAGACTTCAAAAAAATTCTCTGAAAATGTATAGTAAAAAATATGGACAAAAGAAAAAAAGTTACCAACCAATCTCAGAACAATGGGTAGGATTTGTGATAGCTTCCAGAAACTTGAATATCTTTCTGCCTGCCTGGAAAATGAATCCAAAAAAATTTCTGTGATCCCATTGCAGTAAAGAAGAGTTGGTGCAGGTGTAGTGAGCAAATGGCAGGATCCAGAATTTCTCTTCCACTGTGAACAGAGCAAACAGCAAGTCTGCCAGAAGTTTACAGTTTAAAGGGGAAAGGAGCTGTGTGAAGAAAAAAAAATTAAAAATAGAGTATGCTATTAGTAAGTAGAATGCAAATTCCAAAGACAGGAAATTGTAGAAAACACCTTCTGATGCCCTCAGTAAAGGCCACAAGAGACAATCTCTCATCAAGGTGACCTTCATTTCTGGAAAAGGGCTCATTCAGGCCACACTTGGCACCAGGCAAGGACAGAATGGGCAGTATGTCCTTTTTTTATCTATGACGTGATGAGTCACCCCACTTTATCCTGGTTGATGAAGACATAAGGATCACAATCTTCTCAATAGGTTAAGCAGGATAGGGGAATGGTAGACCTGGAAGGTGATGCGACAAAGTGAAACTCTTCAAAACCGACAAAAACTGGGCTAGTTGTTCCTGACAGGAACTGGAAAGGTAAACCTAGAACCAAAACCTGGAATGAGGGGCTGTTTTATTATTTATGAAAAGAAACATCACAATCATTTAGTAACAATTTCAAGTTGAAACTTTTTAAACTGGCCTAATATAGTATTCTTATTAATAGTTGCATTGGAATGAGTTCAATATATAAATGAGGCGATAAGTTATTTTGTTCCACTTACTCCCAAATGCATATATCTTGGCCTGGTTTCCTTTGTCACAAGTGACACAAACTTTAAAACAAGCTTCAATCCTGAAAATGAGCAAATAAGGAAACCAGGAATAAAGGAAGTTCGCTAGAGTATTTCAAGAAGTGGGCCATGGTAAATGCTAAGGTGGACGGGAAAACAAATCAAATGGTCACACAGAGTGTTGTTTATAATCATAGAGGGCAACCCATCATTTAGGCAAATTTTCCACCACTTTTCCACATAATGACTTTCAGCTGCAATTTGCTTTTCTACTGTCTTAGTCTCCTCAGGCTAGATAGAGCCCTAATATTTTTAGCACAAGATATTCTAACACTGATTCAGTTGGTACCCTTGCCATTTTTCTCAATTGTAAGAAACTCTTTGAGAAATAAATACCAAGGTATATTTCTAAAGGTTCATGGAAAAACAAAATCAAAATATAGTACACATTCCTCATGAACTTTGTGAACATTCCTGATTCATTGTGACTACATTTTCTTACTAGAAAAATGCATGCACACATGTGCAAATAAGATTTGTAAATAATTTCAGTGCTGTCTAAATCCAGGAATAAGAACCGTGACTTAATTAAACTCTGTGATTTTGTAAAAAGTTATTGAAGGGAGGGGAGCTTTTACATCAATGTGTGTAACATAGCTGAAATCCCAAGTTATGCAAGTAAATAACCTATTCACTACCCTTCTTCCAATGCCAGTTTGATTCTTGGTGAGCTCATTTGATAGATTATCCAGTATGTCTTCATGGTCCACAGATGAATGAGCACACAAGGCACAGGTCTAGATGCACAGAAGACTGACAGGAAGCAAACTCTGGAGCCAGGCAGATCCGGGGCTACAGGCTATTGATAACGGAGTACAAGAGTCCATTTCACATCTGCCTATGAGTGACATCTCTAAAATCTGCCTCTGGAAGTTTATGGAGAATTCACATGATAATGTGTTTATCAAACTGCTCAGAACATACAGTAGATAAATAGTTAGCTAGTAGCAGTAGTAACAGTGGAAATGATACTGCCTTTTGTTTATACAGAAATTAATTTGCCAAAGTCCACTGATTTTAAGGATCAAGAGATTGTTCGATTATCTGTGAACTTAGAAGAAAGTATTTATTTTAAAATCTTATAGAGAGATATAGAGAAAGACAAAGGTTTTCCAGCTGCAGTTCTATCCCCAGATGACTGCAATGGTCAGAGCTGGGTCAGGCAAAGGCAAAGAGCCAGGACAGCATAGTGGCAGGGGCCCAAATACATGAGCCACTCTTCAATGTGCTTTTCAAAACTATGAGATAGGAGATGGATTGGAAGCGGATCCAGGGACATAAACCAAGAAGCAGCTATACTTCAACACTGGCCTGTGAATTTTAGTATCATTTGTTGATGCTGTGCACCTGCCATTCATTAGTAAGCATGATGGTAGTTGCTCCACCTTGCAGTGCTAATATTTAGAAGTTTCCAAGATTTTGTAAGTCCTTTGTGTTGGTTTGTGTGTTCAGCCTAAGCACATATGAACAAGATTGTTTATTTTCAGGGTATAAAATTACAAGTCAAAAAATCAGTCACTGAGCCTTGAATGATAGACTAGAGTCTAAATCCTTGCCTTGCATGACCCGGGATCCCAGTGGGTGCCAGCTTGTATCATGGCTGATCCACTTCCCACCAAACTCCTTGCCTGTGGATTGGGAGAACAGCAGAGGATGGCCCAAAGACTTGGGACCCTGCACTCACATGAGACCCAGAAGAAGTTCCCAATTTCTGACTTCAGATCTGCTCAGCTCTGGTCACTGCTGTCACTTGCAAAAAGCACCAGCGGATGGAAGATTTGCCTTTCCAATAAAAATAAATAAATCTTTTTTTTTAAAAGGGAAGAATTAGTCACTAGGCAGGCATTAGATAGTAAGTAAAGCCACTTCGTGAGAAACCAGAATCCCAGATGCACCAATTCTGCACCAACTCGCTGCTAATATGCCTGGGAACGTAGCAGTGAATAATGGCACATTATTTAGACCATTACATGCATGTTGCAGACCTGGAAGAGGCTCTTGGCTGCTGGCTTTGAACCAGCCCAACTCAGCCCATTACAGCTACTTGAAGAATGAATGAGCAGGCAGAAGATTTTTCTGTCTGTCTCTGTCTCTTTCCTTCTGTGTAACTCTACTTTTCAAATAAATAAATAAATAATTTTGAAAATGAGTCAGTCACTAGTTGGACACTGCTGATACCTTATTCTAGAATTATGGCCCATATGTTTCAATTTTTCATGCATTAAGACTATAAAACCACTACAAGTAAGAACAAATTACCCCTAAAATCTTGTGAAATATTAAAGGAAAATGCTTGTCCAGATAGTCCAAGCAATATTATAAAGGGAATGTTAATCCCATCAACCAAGTCACTTTGCCTTAAACGATGTGCAACACAGCATCTGTTTTCCTCTTAGCCATCTGTAGTAATCTTGCACAGCACTTCTTTATCTGTACATTCCTTTTGTATGTATTTCCAGAAATGCACTTTTTAAAATTCATCAATAGCCTTTTTCCCAGGATACCCCATCTCTGAAGATGTTTGCAACATCTAAAATAAGTAATCTTCAACCTGTGAGAACATATTCCCTGCTGACATAAGGTTGATCCTCTCGGGCCAAGCCGAAGTATGCTCAGTGTGTAATGAAAAGGGAGGATTTATGATCAAGTAATACAGGAATTCTGCTGAAAATCTGACTACTTCCGGAATATTTCCCAAGGTGCAATAGAAGTCACTGGGCCTGTGACTCCCAAGCCTAGCATCACTCATCTTCCACCCTGAATAAATTGCATTTGACACTTCTTCACTTCTCAAACATCCCCCTTTTGTAACCTAACTTTACCATTTCCATTGACACAAACTTATAGCCCATGTTTCTGCTATTTAATGAAATAGCATAGATCTTACAAGGCCAATCATTTTAAACAAAGACAATCTATGGTAAAATCTCACTATTCAAACACTGAGAATTATGCCTGCTCTGTATGAAAAGCAGATCCTTATGCATAATTAGGTTCATATCAAGGTTGATGGTATCATATACAATGAGAGAATATGAAAACTTTTAATATTACAAAGTGATGAAAACTTTTAATATTACAAAGTGACACTTTCATATGTAAAGCCGAGCAGGTTTCCTAAATAGATCTGAAATTGTCTAGTTTTACACAAATGTTGGTGATCATTATTTCACTAAATCTAACAATAATTTTAGGTAGAACTGATATCATTATAATTTCATCTTTTCCAAATAAATATTTAAATTGCTCCTTTTTTGGGTTGAACGCAAATCTGCATAAACCAAAATGATATAATGAGGTTATTTCTGAAAATGTAATTGTTGCCATGTTTCTCTCAAAAATTTATATTAACTTAAGGTCCGATTCAGTGTATAAATGTCTTTGTTCCTCACATCATCATGAACACTAACCACAATCAAAAAAATTTTTAAGATTTATTTTATTTTTGTTAGAAAGGCAGATTTACAGAAAGAAGGATAGATAGAAAGATCTTCTGTCTACTGGTACACCCCTCAAGTGGCAGCATGCCTGGAGCTGAGGCAATCATGACTAATTCTTCTGTTCTGCCAATTTATTGAAATTTTATTAAAACATTATTTTTTAATTTGTAAAAAAGAACTTCACAGTATCCCTTATTCTTCCACATGTGATATTTGTTATTTTCTCTCCATTTCATATTCTGGAGTTAATACTATTTCCCTTGAAAATTAAGAACTCATTAGCCCAAATAGAGAAATGAATGAATTTTTTAGGAAAATAATTAATACTTTCACTTTGACCAAGTTTATCTGAATCAACACTGTCCTGAGTAGATTTTGAACTTCTACATTGTAAATACACACAGCTGGTGGCTTGGCTGATTACCTAAACACACACCATTTCCACTTGGATATAATTCTCTTTTTTAATATTCTATCAAATATTTCAAAACACAACTAGTTAGCATGACTGCCAGTCAATTATTCCTTCCCATTAAGCCATTTGAATTTGAACATCTTGGATTTTGATTCTTCACAGTGAAATCCATTCCAACCAATTTTTGAATTACCTGTTTTCTCTCATCTGTTACAAAATTTGGTGGATTTTTGGGTATAACTTCCAAAGCTATTGTAGCTCATACCAGAAGCTCAGCTCCTGGATAACCCCTGAGATGAGCAGGTGTCATCCATCCCACAATCTTCTCAAACTGCCTTATGTAGATGGACCTATTACCTAGCCTTCAGACAGGATCTCTGGAAGTCCTATGCTAATGAAGCGGAAAATGATAGGACGATAAGGGAGAATATAACCTAGTGAGTACCTTGAAGGGAGTGGCAGCATGATAAAGGTAGGGCTTTGGAATGCAAGGGTATCCTACAGGAGTGATGTCCATGCAGCATTGTGAGTGATCTCCTGAACACTGCTATAACTTTTGAGGTAACCCATCACTATCTTGTGCCTCAGCTCAAAGCTCTTGATGGCCAAGAGCAGATCACTATAGTGCACTAATTGCCTTTCTGCAATTTCAGAGATACAGTATTCTTCATGGTATTTCAACACCAATAGGACTTAGGGCAAAGAGGGTGAGTAGTCATCTACTATATGGTAGCACTGGGAGAAATGGTGAGGTTCTGAATTTTCCCCTAACTCTTATCCACAAGTGTATTGGCTTTCCCCTATTGTAGGACTGTTTGCAATGAAGTTTTGCTTCACCTGTGGAAATATACTGAGGAAACATCCATACAAAAATTTCCTTTTAATTAGTAAGGTATAAGTCCATGCTAGTTTTAAAACAAAGTCTGCATTTGATACTCTATGAAGTTACTTATTTTCTAGAAGGCATTAGTTTTCTGTAAACCCACTGGAATATAGAACCTGGAAGTTGAGAAATAAAAATATGTAGGTGAATGTTCCAGGAAGGAGTGCTAAAAACAGTGACATTACCTCAAGAAAGCTCACCAACTAAAGCTAAGAAGGGCTGGCAGCATGGGGTAGAGCATCAGAGCATGCACTACTATGTCTTACTCTGATAAAAAAGAAATCTTTGTCATGATAGTTTTCTCTCTGCTGAACTTTCCAATTACCCAGATGAAAGTAGTGAAGGTTTAGTCTCATTGGATATCTTCCAATCTCTGCCTTTTGTCATATAAGCAATAAACATTATTGTGAGCATAGTTCTTAAAGCTTCTTCTCTTTGTAAATATATTTGCTTTGTTTGATATTGGAGGTTCAATGATATTTTCAAAGTCTTTCTTTTATAAATTATTTATTCTGTATCAGCAGGTTTACCAAATATCTTTTCGTTATCTCTGTCAGTCAGTAAATTCCCTGGGCATATCTTTCTAAAGTACTCGGACATTGAACTCAGTGAGTCTTTCTAGTTGCAATTTGAAATTTTTCTGTCACTAGGGAATGATTTTTTTTCTCATTACCTATGTGATTGTTTCCTCTTGCACAGTTATTTTGCCTCTTTTTTGGAAACCCTGTATCAGTCCCCTGTCTTCTCTGCCATTCATGTCTTCTACTATTTTGTGCTCTATGTATGCCACTTGGTGTTCAAAAAATTTTTCTAGATGTACAACAATTTTGAATTTATCTATTAAACTTCTAAAGATTTATATTATATGAAAATCAGAGTTTACAGAGTGAGAGAAAGGCGTAAGATATAGATTGTCCATCTGCTCATTCTCACAAAATAGCTGACTAGCCCTCAGCTGCTGCCATTCTGAGGGGGGCAAATATAACACTAAGGGAACCAGGCTTTTCTGGTCTTGGTGGGACTGCTTCCCAGGTGATTGCAGTAAGTAAGCTAATGTAGGGTTCACTGCTCCTTTTAATTTGCTTTGCCATCTCAATTGACCTTAATATCTGGTAGTTACTGACACTAATCTTTTTGTTAACAAAATCTTCTATTACTATTTTATACAAAGGCAGATTTTATGGAGAGAAGAAGTGACAGCATAATCTTCCATCTGTTGTTCACTCTCCAAATGGCTGCAACTGCCGGAGCTGAGCCAATCTGAAGCCAGGGGCCAGGAGCTTCTTCCAGGTCTCCCACATGGGTGAAGGGTCCCAAGAAATTGAACAATCTTCTGCTGTTTTCTCTTTTTTTTTTCACTTCTTTTTATTATTATCATTTAATGATACAGTTCTGTAGGCCCTGGGATTTCCCTTTGTTCCCTTCCCAATTCCCTCCCCCTTCACTGAGTTCCCTTATATCATTACTATAGTATAGTTCCTCATACACAATCAAAATTCCATCACTGTGGGCATGGACAATGGCACATAGTCCAGCATCCTATCATCAAGATATAGTAAACAGTTTCAGGGGGAGTCCTTCTTTGATCTGGAAGTACAGATGCATGCTACATTGTATCCTCACATCTAGATATGATAGTCTCCATAACACACTTACTTACATAACACACTTACATCCCCTTAAATAAAAAGCCACAATACAAAATCAACAACAGGAAGAAAAATAGAAATTTACAAGGCTATGAAGTTGTTAACAAAATATTAAAAATGAAAAACATTTAACAGTCTTAATTTCGCAAGTTATCCAATAGCTCTTTAAATAGTTTTAAAAAGAGAGAGAAAAGCAAGGAAAAATTGTGCTGTATATGTCAGAAAAATCTAGAATACCCAATGTATAGCAAATGATCCTTGTTCTTATTATTACATAGTCAAAAGAAAAAGAAGTCATGGAAAAATTGTGTAAAAACAACTAGGCCACACACACTCCATACATCAATAAAGGAAAAGGAATACAAACCAAACAGCATTTTATGCTTCTAAAATGGTATAAATCTGATTTTAAATGTTAAATTCAAAGTTTATTAGATTCTAGGGAGATAGCCTTCCTCACACACTGTCAGAAGAGCAGATAGAGCATATTGGCATAAATATTTGATAGCCCAAAAATATATTCCTGAATATTCACAACATTGCACCAATATATGGTTATATGACATCCAATCTGCATTGCCTATAATATGACAAATAATAAATAACTTTTATGTGGCATGTTTCAATTTAATTTAGATTATACATGAGAGGATATGCCACAAATCTAATGAAAATTTGTATGGTTCAGATTTCTGAGTCCAGATTGAAAAATGAAATCAATCTCCTCCTATGGTCCTAAGGAACTGTGAATAAATTGGTAACATGGATAATTAAAGAAAGAAGCGTTTTACCCTAGTTTTTCTATGCATTTTGCAAGAGTCAAGGGAGTGAAGATAAGAAACATCATCAGAATGGAGAAGACAGAAAACATGAAAGGCACCTCCACAGATCTAGATATTTAGTAAGGATATGACTTCTGGGTTTATCAGTTCCCCCATTTCTTTCAAGAATAGAAAGATACTAGAATTAAGACTGATCAGACATACCCATCACATAAATTAATACAAAGGAATAAATTAGACTATAAAGAAAAATAGATTGGACCTAAACTATTACATAACAGTAAACTGTATTTAAAGGATAAATATCAAAACAAAAAACTTACAAGGTTGAAATAAAAATGGCATACAGGTGCCAACAAAAGCAAAACAAAGTAGGTTGATAAATTATTATTAGTTTATGAAGAAACTGACACACACACACACCAAACAAAACAAGCGACAACTCTATTAACAGCAGATGGAAAAATTTACAGATTGTGAATATTCATCTGATAAATAAAACTTAACTATGTGAACAATTTTGGAAATGCAAAATAGGGTATTAGATAAATTTTAAATAAATAAATGACTAGATTTTAAATAAATATTAAATAAATTAAATAGGGTATTAAAAATCAGATGCTTTACTTCAACTTTCTCAGTGTCTAACAAATCAGGAAAATTTTGGAAAAATGAGCAAATAGGAAGTATAAATAATGTAAAAATTTCAGTCAGTTAAAAGATCATTACACTACATAAACAAAAGGCACTTTAAAAAACTTACTCTTTGCTACTCTCCTGGTTGCATGCAAATCACAGAATGGTACATGAAAAGCAACCTCTGCGATTATCTGTTATAATACATTCCCCATTAAAAAAAAAAGAATTATTTATTTTTATTGCAAAGTCAGATATACAGAGAGGAGGAGAGACAGAGGGGAAGATCCTCCGTCCAGTGATTCACTCCCCAAGTGACCCCAACAGCCGGTGCTGTGCCAGTCTGAGGCCAGGAGCCAGGAACTTCCTCCAGGTCTCCCACATGGGTACAGGGTCCCATGGCTTTGGGTCGTCCTCGACTAATTTCCCAGGCCACAAGCAGGGAACTGGATGGGAAGTGGAGCGGCCGGGATTATAACCGGTGCCTATATGGGATCCTGGTGTGTTCAAGGTGAGGACTTTTAGCCACTAGGCCACTGTGCCGGGCCCTAATCCACTCCCTTTTATTAGGTGGAAGACTTTGCTAGCCTTCACATAGGATAGTCAGTGCCAGAGACAACACTGGCCCCCCTGCCATTTAAATTATGTTTATTTTTTACTTTTATTTTTCATGATAACGTTCCATAGGCTCAAGAATTTCCTCTTCTACCCTCCCCCATTTATCCCACCACTGCTACTCTTCTATATTTACACAATAGTATAACCCTTCAGCAACAGTCACAAATTCATCATTTTTCTATTTAAGTGCATAATGACATTTAAAGGCAATTTGAGGAATTTTTAATAACCAGTATTCTTAGTTAAGACAGAAAGAAACATCATTTCATTGTCTTTTCAATTAGGTTTGATACCTTCACTATGGAAAGTACCATTTTGTTTTTTCTGCAAATCCTGCTAGATGTTGTAAAAAGAGGAAATCCAGGTGCTAACAAGAATGCAAATGGATGAGATGAGTTTCAGCCATTATTGTTACATAATCATCACTGGCACCTGCAACAGTAATATTATTGATATTTTTGAATGATGATTATTGATAGACAATATAACAAACATTTCCTATTCAGGATAGGGAGGAAATGACCTTAAGAACATATTTTAGAAATAATAATAAATTTAAGTTGTTTGGACTGTTCACTCTAATACCACTTTTTTTCCAATCAAAATCAATTTCACCGGCATGGCGCAGTGGCCTAGCAGCTAAAGTCCTCACCTTGAACATGCTGGGATCGCATATCGCTACCGATTCTAATACCAGCAGCTCCACTTCCCGTCCAGCTCCCTGCTTGTGGCCTGAGAAATTAGTTGAGGACGACTCAAAGCTTTGGGACCCTGCACCCACCTGGGATACTCGGAAGAAGTTCCTGGATCCTGGCTTCGGATCGGCATAGCATTGGCCGTTGCGCTCACTTGGGGAGTGAATGATCGGACGGAAGATCTTCCTCTCTGTCTCTTCTCCTCTGTACATCTGCCTTTCCAATAAAAATAAATATATCTTTAAAAAACATCTATTTCACAACTTTAAAAAGGCATGATTGTACTGATGATATTTACTGATTGAAAATACAGTTTGAATAATGTAAGTGTAATTTAAAATGTACAATAAAATTAATCCCTGTGAATTTAAACCTAGCTGTCCGGCCCAGCGCAATAGCATAGCCATTAAAGTCCTTTCCTTGACCACGCCAGGATACCATATGGGCGCCAGTTCTAATCCCGGCAGCCACGCTTCTCATCCAGCTCCCTGCTTGTGGCCTGGGAAAGCAGTTGAGGACGGCCCAAAACCTTGGGACCCTGCCCCCATATGGGAGACCGGGAGGAAGTTCCTGGCCCTGGCCTCGGACTGGCTCAGCACCAGCCTTTGTGACCACTTTGGGAGTGAACCATTGGACTGAGATCTCTGTCTCTTTTCCTTTTTGTATATCTGCCTTTCTAATAAAAATAAATAAATAATAAACCTTGCTATCACAGAATGCTAATCATCATAAGTAGCAGCAATACCAGTTATGGATACAATGAATTTTAGCTGTAGGTATATGCCTTTATCTGTCTGTCTATAACCACATATTTATAACAATTTCACCAGCCCTTTCTTAATGGTCTTACACCCATCCTCTTCAATTGCCACTTCTGGGCTGAAAGAACGCAGACGGATGCCTGCAGAGAAACAACAGCCTCAAAAACTTCGTCTCCACTTTTCTGCCTCCCTCAGCTAGGCAAAATGCCCACTTGGCTCACTTTGAGGTCAGGTTGCAAATCTATTTATGTAAAATAGCTCTTTGAGGCTAAAAGTTTAAAAATATTTTTCAACTTTGTATCATTTGGATCTTTCATGTAGCTTGTGAAAAGTAATGACCAGGAAGCCACTGCAACGTAATATTTTATTATATTTAGGATGGGATAAAATAAAATAGTGATAGAAGTACACACAAAGAGATGTGTGATTTAAAAGACAAGAGAGAGGGAGATCGGAAATTTAAAAGATGAACATATAAGGAAGTAGAAAACAAGTAAGAACAAAACAGACCAGAGGAGTCATAACTTGGAAAGGATGGGAAAGCAAATGGCAGGAAAAATTTAAACCTGTTAATTATGTAGTTAATCTATGTAATTATTTTATGCTTAATCTCATACATTCCTGTGCTAATACTTCTTCTCTTATTAATCATCGCTTTTTTTTTCTGTTTCTTTTTGGCTGGAACATAAAAATTTGCAAGCTACAAACAACATGCCATGCCTACGGGTAACTTTGTTGTCATCCACACTTCAATAGCACCCACTGTAGATTCAGTATTAGACAAAACTTCTGGAGGCAATTCATGTTGTTAATTTTAAATTAGCCTAGATGCTAAACACCTTGGAAGAAATTCTCTTGAAAAATATTCTGATTAGTAATTATCTCATTCTAAAATTTTCCACTCTGTGGATTTGAACCAAAGAAACAAAAATAGAAGATCAAATGTAAATATGAATGAACTCTGGATAGAAGCCTAAGCCTATCAGAATATGCAGGAGACTTGGGACATGATCTTTCTGAGATTTATTTTGGCATCTGAAACAATTTTCCATAATTTAAAATAGTTTTAAGAGAAACTATTCCCTCCCTATATAGTGCAGATCAGTAGTTGTTTTGACATGTTAAGGCCCCACTGAACAGTCCTTAGAATGTCTCTGATTGACATGTCATGGACAGTTGGTACGATCATTTTCCTGTCTGTGACAGATTAGAAGACAAAAACTAGGAAGCTAGAGATATCAGCTGCAAACAGAATACACCTGCTCAGGCAGAGGTTCAGCTTGACAATCAATAGTGAAGTCAGATTCTTCAGGTCCTAAACGCTGGCTGATCATTTTAACAATGGTACCCTGGGAGCAGCAAAACATTGCTGACAGACATGTGGATGGTCACATATGCAGTGATGTCTGCATCACTAACCTCCCTAACACAGCAAAGTGAGGAGCTTGGTTCAGAAAGTCCAGGGGCAGAGTGATGAGCCTGTAGCCTTATCTCCTTCCTGCTTTCCCCATACCTGACACTTGAAAACTTTCTAAATTCTAACCAAGAAGATTGATTTTGATTCTTCATAGACTCACACAATGAGTGTTTGATCAACCAATCTAGTTGTCTTGTTCCATTCTTGCTCTGCACAGGCAGAGATCAAGTCTTCTATTCTGCAGCAGCAAAAGGCTTCACCGCTGTCATTCCTGCGAATCCTTGGCAAGCCTGATGCTTGCCCCACTTTTCCCTGGTGCTTGCTGTCCCTCGGACCAAATCCCTGCTCTTTCTGGCCAGAAGTGCTGGATGCAGAAGTAGTGTCTACTCAGATTTCAAACAACTATTTCTTTCCAGGTCTGCCTGATGTGGATTCTCCATCCGTCATCAGCAGGCTGCTCATGTAATTTATCAACAAGTCCACTATCCCCTTGTCCAAACCCATCCAGTGTGCTGACAGCAACACTCTTTCTCCTGCCAACACTGTCCCTCTGATCACAAGATTCTGGAAACACCAACCTGCCACCACCCATGCCTGCACTGTCATACTCCAATACCTTGGCAGAGCTCAAGACCTGTCCATTTCCTCACATCTGCAAAAACAGGTTAAGTGGAAAATTATTCTTTAACAATGGCAAGTACAATTTTATGTGTTTATATGCTCACTACCCTGGTTGGCACAGATATAATCAAGATGAAACCTTAAAATGCCACTTCTGGATAAACTCAATGTTTAGGAGGTAGAGGGGGATATTAACATGAATGAGAGTGTCTCCCTTCTGAAGGATTCTACCATGAGCAGAAGAGGGAGGGTTGTTTTTGCTTATGGAAATTGGAAAAAAAATACTTTCTGTAGCAAAAGGTCTCACTGTCCGCATTAGCAAAGGAATATACTTTATGTCCAATTCAGTGTTTTGTGCAACACAAATAGGCTAAACTTCCTCTAAATCATATTATCTAAATCCTTCAACAAATGAAGAATTTTGTGTTTGCAGAGTCAGCTTCAACATCCAAGAATTAACAGGGGAAGCTTAGCAAATATTCAGGTCACCCTATTGCCTGTGGCAATACAGTTAAACTGTACCCAGGTATAAAATAAGTGACAAAAGTGTGCCAATAGCAATGCTCCTTTGGCTGACCACACACCCCTTGCAATAGCTTCATCTGTGCCCCATTCACCTTTGCAGCATTGTATTACTGAAACAAAATCTCTTGCTAAGAAAGCAGTAACACACAAAAGATCCTGGGATTCTATTCCTTCTGTTATCTTTTAAATTCCATTTATTTTATGATATGTTTTTATGATATGTTTATTTAGTTAAAAGAATAATGAGAGTCTTCCATCAACTAGTTAACTCTCCAAATGACTGAAATAAAAGGATGAGCCAGGCTACAGTAAGAAGATTGGAATTCCATTTTGGTTTCTCACATTGATATCAGGGACTTGGGAATTTCAGCCATTATTCAGTGCTTCTCTGCTGCATTAGCAGGAATATGGGTTAGAAGTGGAGTTGCCACAGGGCTCATCGAGGTAGCTAAAGTCCTCACCTTGCAAGGGCCAGGAAACCATATGAGTGCTGGATTGTATTCTGTTTTGCCATTGCAGCAACTTGGGGAGTGAATCAGTGGATGAAAGATCTTTCTCTCTGTATCTCCTTTTCTCTTTGTAAATCTGACTTTCCAATAAAAATAATAAATATATTTTAAAAAGAGAAAGAAGTGAAGTCTCCAGGACTTGATCCACCACTACAAAATGAATAGTGGGCGACCTGAGTACATTGTGTAAAAGCACCTACCACTCTTTCCATTTTAATATAAAAATGGCACATGTCTTAAGGATCAGGATGACTTACATTAAAAATAGAATGGATTACAAAGTCACTAATAATCAAAATATAGGGAAATCTACAACTCTTGATATTTGGAAAGAATTTCACCCAAGAAAATGGGGAAGGGGCTGTTAGACCGAGAGAAAGCTATTCCAGTGGGTTCACTCCCCAAGTGGCTGTAACAGTCGGAGCTGAACTGATCCACAGCCAGGACCCAGGAGCTTCTTCTGGGAAACTCTAGGTGCAGGGTCCCAAGGCATTGGGCCATCCTCTACTTCTTTCCCAGGCCACAAGCAAGGAGCTGGAAGGGAAGTGGATTAGCCAGAACATGAACTGGCATATGGGATCCCTGTGTGTACAAGCTGTGGATTTAGCCACTAGGCCTTTGTGCAGGTCCCACAAGTGATTTGAATAACTTAAACAGCTCACATGAAAGGCAGTGCCACAGGAAAACATTCTCTTTGTCTTAAAGATATTTTAAAACACTTGCAAACTTTTTTTGTATTCTTTGTTGTTATTTTCCATGAAACAGTTTTGTAGGTAAAGGGATTCTCCCCACCACCCACAACTACAATTTTCCCATTCCCATCCCCCCCATATTTTTACAATAGTATAGTCCATCAGCAGTAGTCAAGTCCAACATACTGCTACTTAAGTGTATCATGGCATTGTAGGCATTGGCAATACTGGAAAATCTAGTATCACATTGTCAAGGTATATCTGACAATTTCATTGGGAATCCTCCTTTTATCTGGAAATAGAGATGCATAATGCAATGTATCCTCACTTCCCAATATGCTATACTGTTCATCCATGAGAATATATTTATATGCATGTTTGCTTATATATCTATTTGTATTTTGCATGATTATTGCCTTATATCATAGTTAAACTTTTGGGATTGGTCTATTTCAGTGAGCATAATTATCTTCAGTTGGGTTGATTTTGCATACTTGTAAATACTTTATTTGAATGCTTCTCACATGTAAGAATTCCTTGAAACATTTGCCCCCAATTTTTCTGTGTCCCCTCAACTTGAAATAATGTATTTAAACCTTGGGAAGATATGGAGCACGGAACACCATCAACCTACTATATTCTCCACTAGTGGGATAGGCAGTCCATTATGGATAGATGAGTTGGCAGGTCCAGTGTGGACTTGATTCTAGTCACTCTGTTTCATGCACTGTTGCACAAAAGAATTTATGCTACCAGATACAAAGAACTTGTCTGTTGAAAGCAGGATTTCTGTGCTTATGTCTGCTTGACAAGTATAAGACTCACAGACAGATTTTGAATTCTATCCAAGTGATGTCTGTTCTAGGAAGATAAACATGCACCTCAGCAAGAAGACTATTTTACTGGAAGGACTGAGTGTATTAGTTGGCCAAACATAATTAGCAGGTAGTTTTTTCTAGTATTAGTTATGACATAAGTACTAAAAGGGATTCACATTCATTTTTCTCAAATTAAATGAAATAATGTATGCAAATCCACCAAAGTTTTGTAGAGTAAAATTATTTAAGAAAGAAAGGAAGAAATGAATTATACTCAGATGGTCAAGGCTGAGAATGATTTAATCATCACAATGCATTATAGATATAATAACTTAATAAAAACAAAGTTATGGGTGCTGCTGGAAGGTGTTGGAACCACTCTAGCTTTCGTAGGTTTGTGAAGGTGTATACACTTACACTGACATTCAAGAGCATGCAGGATGTGCTAATGGCAAAATTGTTATTTAGCATATAACTACTCCCCACTGAGTTTTGTTTAAGAAATGAACTGTAATCTAGTTTGAGTCAATGTTATATTTAAAATAATTGATTAATTTAAAAATACAATTTCTAATCCATTTTTTTAAAAATTATAGGTGTTTTCTTACATTTGGTTTTAGGCACAAAGTCTTTTGTTGGCATATCATCCTAATCTTGTGTTTATGAAAAACAATGCAATGAACATTCCTTCATATTTATCAGTATGCATTATCGTAAAGATCTGCAGTTTTTTGTGTAGGCTGTGGGGTTGGGGGAAAAGCAGATCCCTGCAGTGTGGTGGCTGGGGGTAGGGGGTGGGGAGTGCCCCAGCTAGGCCGAACCCAATGCTGGGGACTCAGACCAAAATCACTGCTGATAGGCGGTGACTGAGTTCTAGGCTTTCTCCAGGCCCGAGATATCTCTTCCCCCAGGGTAAGTACACCATGAGGGAAACTTGGGAACTGGATTAAGGACCTGGATCCACCCTGCTGTGGGGCGTGGGGACTTGAGACATGGTGTTTTGGAGGAGAGAGTCCATAAGATCTATTGGGCTGATTCACCAGCCAAATTCGGAATCCTGAGATGTGCTGTTAGTGTAGAGCATCACTGACTGCCACACACCAGTCCACACCAAAGCTATGGATGGGGGCTTATCTGGCAGGGCTAGGTACCAGTAGCCGACTGAGTGGTGGAACAGTGGACAGGTCACACTTGGTAGGGTCAAGACACTAACCAGCATGTAAGAGAACCAGGTCCAGAGGTAGATTTTCCGGGGAAGTATGGGCCTAACCCAGTGGATACAAGTCCCACTGGTGAGCTGGCAAGCTCACGAGTTAGAGTGATGATAGGCTGAGCTAGGTGTGACCATGGAACCTGCTATCACTTATGGGTAAAGGAACCGACAACAATCTGGGCAGGTCAAGAGAGCAGCACTGGAATGTGCATCCTAAAACAGGATGTTGGGTTGGCCAAGCTGCAACTGGAAGAGGGCAGACTAGGCAGGGCTGAGCACTCCTCAACTCACAAGGAAGAACAGAAATCAGGATATAGAACAGGTCATGCCAAACTAGGCTCTTATACTGACTGGTCTGCATGACCCAGGGATGCTAGGCCACAGCATCGAAGGCAAAGGCTGAGACAGGTGAGATGCTAAGTCAACTTGGTAAGAGCAATCACTGGCACGTGCATAATCAAGGGCTTGGAATAGGCTCAGTTGGGGAGCTGTGAGAGTTGCTGCATTGGGGTTCCCACGGGAGAGTGCAGG
Source organism: Ochotona curzoniae (assembly GCF_017591425.1). Lineage (NCBI taxonomy): Eukaryota > Metazoa > Chordata > Mammalia > Lagomorpha > Ochotonidae > Ochotona > Ochotona curzoniae. The sequence goes on from NW_024467119.1 coordinate 48,297,161, forward strand.
GGCCAGAGTAGGGGCTGTGTTCTGATACGGATATGGCTGCAATCTTCCTTGGCACAATTGTGGACTGGGGCTGGGTACATCTAGTCGGGCTAGATGCCTTCACCATCTGGTGCTCTGGAGAACCTGGGTAGATGTAGGACAGACTAGGCTGGGTCTCTGCCTTTATTGTGCTATGTGTGAGCAGTCTCTGGGTATGGACAAGCCTTGGAGGGGCTGAAACATCCAACAGTATGAACTGGAACAGTAAGAACTGGTGAAATCAAAAATTAGAGTGGGTGAGGGTTGGTTGGGCTTTGCCACATCATCAGATGGCAGAGGCTGGCACTAGGGGCCAATTCTGTTAGGTTAAACTCCAGAATCACCTGGAGAGTGCATAATCCAGGAGTGGGAGTGGCCTAGTAGGGACATAACAGGCACCTCCCTCTTGAGTTGCCACTCCTAGTGCAGAGCATGAAAACCAGGACAGGGGCAGGGGTGCCTAGACAGAAAGGCACCCACCAGTATGAGTGTGGGCTGGATAGTAGGATTGATTGGGTTGCATTAGGCTTCAATGTCCATTGACATGTACCAGAGCTACATGGGATGTGGGACAGGCTGAACAAGTCTGCAGTACATACTGGCATGCATGGGAACCAGGGTAGGGGGCAGACCCAGTGGGGGTTATGGGGAGTCACCCCAACTAGGCTGCAGCTCCCACTGGTCTGCGTGAGGACCAAGTAAGAAGTGGGTAGGATCAGGCTGGACTACAACACCCATTGGTTCAAGTGGAAGACAGGGCTGAAAACAGAACTGACCCAGCAACTGCAACAACCAGCATGTGCATAAGCTGATTGGGGTGATGGACTGCGCTGGACCCTGTGCTGCCAAGCACACTCAAGAATCAGGTTTGGGATCTCATCTCAGATGAAGTTTCTTGGGAGATCCCTCCAACTGAACTGCTGATCTCAGAACCCCAACCATGAAGAGACTATGTCAGCCAGTGGATTCTGAATAGATTTCATTGTGCTTGGAATGGTGAGATTGGCAGCAATTCAGACCTGTTAAACTATCAAAACTGCTTGAGTAAGACCCTCGGAGCGTGCCCCACATTGTGGACCTGGGATGGGTGGGAGGTTAGGTGAGGCTTCTTCTTTGTTTCTCTCCAGACCCCAGACACAGGGAGAAAATGATGATACTAGTGTGGAAACAATGGTCTTACCCACTTTCCTGTAGCCGCTGACCCTTTGTACCCTAATCAACTAAGAAAGATCATAAAAAAAACATGCAGTTTTTAAAGTTATAATTGCAAGTTCTGTGAATATCTAGCTTCAGTAAATCACTGCCAAATGGCTCTTTGGCAGTTCTTCACCAGGTATCATCTTGTCATCTGTGAATGAGGATCCTTCTTGCCAACATCACTTGATGCTATCCATTTTGCAATCTTTTGTCGATCTATATTTATATTATTTATTTTTGTTTCTTTCTGTTACTTTTAATTCAGTTTTTATAATTATTCATTCTATACTCTTTTCCCAGATTCCTTTATTCAGGATTTATTTGCTTATTTTAAAGTCAGGGATCCACAGAGAGAGCAGGAGAGACAGAGAGAACAGTCTTTCAGCTGCTGCTTCAATCTGCAAATGACTATAAAAGTCAGAGCTGAGTCATGTCAAAGCCAGGAGCCAGGAGCTTCTTCTGGATCTCTCTTATGCCATTACTGCTTTCCAAGCACATGCACAGAGAGCTGGATCAGCAGTAGAATAGACTAGACTTGAACCTGTGCCCATCTGGGATGCTGGTGCTGTAAGTGGTGGCTTAACCTACTGCATTACAGCACCAGGCATATATATCACTCTTTTTGATTATAGAATTTTTAAAATGTGTCATTTAACTTAGAAATACTCCAAGTACAGACACATTTACTAAGAAATAACAAAAAAGTATAGGGTCAAAAACATCATTTGTATGATCAAGTAGAAAAGACTTGAAAAACCTTGACTATGCATTAAAATATGTTTTCATACTAATTTCTTCTCTGTATTTTCTGATCAACTCTATAAATTACAGTCACTTCAAGGTAAAGAATTTTCCATTAAAATATCAAGTGCAACGGAAGGACAGGATTTGGCTGACATATGTAAATGCAAATAAAAAATTATTCTGTAGGGAAAATGAGGCTTCATTGAAGGTGACATGCTCATGTAGAGATTGCTGAGACAGCAACTCACATGAACAAGTAATTTGGGGAAGTGCCATAAGCTGCTGGCAACTTGGAAAAAAAAAAGCATTGAAAATTTAATTGGGAAAAGCTTGACTAATTAGACCCCAAAACAGAATCAACCCTTAGGATGACAAAACCACAGAAAACAAATTGACAATCAATAAGAAATAATGATAATGCAAAAGCAACAATAATAAATACATACATTGGTAGAGTCACTTCTTATTTAACTTTTGCATAGTGTTATAAGAGTGTGTTTTTAAGTTCTATGTAGATGTCAATTTATACACATTTGCGTTTTCTGATGTGTTTATATGGGAGAAGCAGTTCTGTTGACACAAAATATCTTAGGAACAAATTTGTGTTTCACAACACTCAGCTTGCACAACACAGTCTAAAGAAATCACATTTATCTCTACCCTAGAAGTTGTGAAGAGAAAGGGAGAAAAGGTAACTGGAAAAAAACGTCATCCTTAAAAGTCAGTTTCCTCCCCCACCCCCGCCCCACTGGCTGATGAAATCTTGCTTCAGCTCAAACAAAGATCAAAAAGATGCTGATATTAGTTTCAGAAATAGCACAGGTGACATGAAAATGCAAAATAACAACAAAATCATTGGTAAAAGAGCAAACCTTCAATAGAGGAGAAGTCTTTTTACCCAGTTTTGTAAGTTCCTACCCATTTTGGAGAATTATCAATCCATAATACATAATTCACACTGTATTTGGCTTTGTCAAACACAGACCACTTGAGGAAAATTGAGGTGCTAACTTTTCTTCCTGTCTGATGGCTGACTTATCATCATTACATTTCCTGTCTCATTATTGGTGAATTTGAACCCCAGTTACACAAGATGGATTCCAAAAGTAACCTTGTCTAAGTCCATGCTTCTACTTGAATAGGAAGTAGCTCCAAAAACAGTTATTCCAGAAGCCAAAAGAGTCTGGATTCCCATAACAAGTCCTATAATGTAGTTGTTATGGTCTCACTTTCTCAAATACAAGATTACCAGATGAACAAGTGACAGTGAGAAAGAGAGAAGACAGGAAACCCGTTTACTTGTTTACTACCCAAATGCCAACAATGAGTCTATGGCTGGACTTGTCCAGTTTGGGAAGGCAATCCAGGACTCCAAGATGGGTGGATGGTAGGAACCAGTCACTGGCCTCATCACTCCTGCCTCACATTAGCCTCTTTCCTCTTCATTAGCAAGATGTTGAATCTGGAAATCAAACCTCAGTATTTCAATGTGGATGTTGACATCATAGCTGCTAGTTTGAAACCTGCTCCCAGAAGAAACCTTAAAAATTATAAATAATATCATTCTTTGTAAGTTCTGTAATAATTGCTCTGCCTCAAAGGTCAAATTTTTACAATATTCCTAAAGTCCAAATCTTGGATCTTGGTACCCTTCTCCAGTGAAAGGGATCCTTGAAGTAATGGCTAACAAGAAAAATGGTATGGGGAGTGTTCACGTAGAGCTTGGAGCATCTTATGGTGCCAGGAAGTTAAGTGCCTAAAATAAACATGATGATAGGGATTTATCAAAGGGGCATCAATGTCAATTTAAATAATTTTTAAAATTAATTTTATTTGAAGTACCAAAAAAACCCACATAGAAATAGAGAAATATAGAAATAATGGTAAGCAGACAGAGATCTTCCATGTACCAATTCATGTCCCAAATTCCCACAACACCAACAGGTGTCAGGGATCAAGTACTTGAATCCTTACCTACTTCTTCCCAGAATGCATTAGCAAGAAACTGGAGTGAAAAACAGAACCTGTAATTGAACCCAAGAACTCCAGTATGGGAGGCAAAAATCCCAAACAGCAACTAAATTTCTGTGAATTCTAATCTCTGAAAGGGCTTTTAAAGGCACAAGTTCCTCCATCAGGTGATGATATAAAATTTCCACTAGAGCTCTGATATGAACTGAAAATGACAGTAATGTAGCTGGAGCAAGAGCAGTGGGCATTTGTGTTAATTCTTCATGTGACTCACTTGTGTCTGACCTTGTCTTGCTTAGACTGATCTCATATAACCCACTTCCACTTGAGGATGGAGTGCTGTGGTGCATGCCCAGCTATGTCTTGTTGTATCCAGTTCATGATAAGCAGCTTGCATCACACAGTAACTCTGAAGTCCAGATCAAGTGTTTAGTCTCCACTAAGTACCAGAAGCAGTCCAAGAGACATTTCTCAAGACAGCCATGGTTATGCACAGAAAACGGAAGATGTGCACTCCAAAATCCTGAAAACCTGCACCAAAACGTACCTACATATGCTTACCAAAGACTGAAAAGTAGCTGTGTCTGCTACTGTTGCGAGAAGCAACATTGCGTGTCCTGAGTGGCAAGGCAACATGCCAAGAACTCTGCACCTGTTGTGAAGCCCTCCTTTTTTCTATACTTCTGCCAAAACTAGCAGATTTTTGGTTAATCAGTAAATACATATATCCAAAAGAGAAACAAGTTCCTTCTAAAATGTAAAGGCCTAGAAATTCTCTCTCCCTCCCCACCCCCCTTACTTGCGGAAGAGATCAAATGCTCATCCCTCACCTTAACAAGATTATCTCTATGGCCCAGTTTTCTGGTGCAGAGGGTTAAGTCGCTGCCTGTAATATCATCATTCCATATTAGTACGGGCTCAGGCCCTAGCTGCTCCACTTCCAATCCAGCTCTTTTCTAAAGTCCCTAAAAGTAGTAGATCATGTCTTAAATCAGAAACCCAGCTGGAGGTCCTGGCCCAAATCTTGATATTGCAGCCTTTTGGGGAGTGAGCCAGATAGAGTTCTCTCTCTTTCTCTAATTCTGCCTCTTAAGTAAACATTTTACAAAACTAAAGGAAATTTTCACATGTTCATGAATTTCAGTGACGTAAAAGTATATTTATGGTTTTTTTTAATATCTTTAAAATCTTCCATATACAAATGCTTTTCTGACATTTAGAGTATTTGCTATCTGTTACTAATGAGGCTCAATTAGTATCATTTCATTAAATCAAAGGATAGATGAGTTATCTTGCAGGAAGGAAGACAATTAAAGTTCCCCACAAGTTTCAGACTTTCTTCATTGATTTATTACTCTGCAAAGTGAGGACTTCGAGATAGGAAAGGTCCAGTGGAAGCTAGGGCAGTGCTTCTACCTCAGCAAACTGTAACCCAAAAGCAGTTCCTCATTTCCAAAGGAATTTCATAGGTTAATGTCATCACCAGGTATGAAAAGATGCAACACGTGGTGATTCTTCCATATTTCCAGAGAGTTCACCTATATGACCTGACCAAGTAAGTGATAGATTTTTGGAAACCGATGGTGTGCTAGCATGAGTTAAATCAGATTGTGTATGTGTGTGTGTGTGTGTGTGTGTGTGTGTGTGTGTGTGTGTAACAGGAGAGAGAGACCAAGTAGAGTCTGTCCCAGGAATGTAAACATGAATTAATTTTAGTGTAAGTTAATATAATTGGGTCAATGTGTGTAAGCCTATATGAGCATCCTAAAAGAGCAACTGGTTCAAGCGCCTGCTGTTCTGCTTCTGACCTGTCTCTGCTAATGCAGCTGGGAAGTCAGTGGAGAACTTGGGAGACTGAATGAGCGATAGTCTTCTGGGTTTGGCCTGACCCAGCCCTAGTTATTGCAGCAGTACAAATGTTCATCATTTCTGCCTTTCAAATTTTTCATTAAGCTTCAAGACTTCTAAATCAAATAATATCACGTCAGGGATGTGTTTGTATATGTATAATAAAAATATTTTGAAGTTATGAACTATTAAAATTCAGTGTGGCAGTTAGATTTTAACAAAAACAGAGAAGACAGGGAGATCAAATGTGGAGAAACACCTTTTCAATTAAATTCACTGTGAACCTTATAGATTTCAGATGGGGTAGTAGGTTCAGGAAATTGTGGTCATATGTGATTTGGTGGTGACAATATGTCATGAATCAATGCTTAGCTTTAAAAAAATTCTAAATATCAAACATCTATATTTTTAAACAAATTACATAATTTCATTAAATTTTCACCTAAATTTTTTCTTATGAGAGAGGGAATTGTTAACATACCCTTACGGATGAAAATCCATTTTTTTGTATAACACTTTTAAAATAGCAGGATAGGTTCTACAATATAACACAATTAGAGGCATTATGAATTTTCTAAGAGGACAAGCTTTTCCTGATTTTAACCACAAAGAAAATGAATATGTAGATCATACTAATTAATGTGATGAGATATTGTCACCTAAGGAAAACCTAGCACTTAATAAAATCTTCACCGTGACATGTCAAAAGATACTGTGCTGCTGCTGCTTTCTGTGAGTGGAATTCTAGTTACATTCTTGGACTGTAACAAAATGTTATCATAGGAAAGAAAAATGCATCACAAAGTCCTTTTTTTTTTTTTCAAGGATTTATAATTCACTGTGTGAATTCCGCTGGAAGGGGTTTCCTTTGGTTTCTAAAGATCCTTCTGTGCTAAGGATCCATTTTGTTTTCAGCTGAAACAAACCTTGTGTTCACCAAAGCTAGAGCCTAAGCACAAATGTCTGCACAGTTGACTTCCTGTGAGGACCACCTATCAGAGTCCCTGAATTTTGCCCTAAGTCTTGATTGTATATTCACCACAAATAACTGTTTTTGAGCTACCTATATGATGTGTCCAGAGAAATGAATCACATCTGAAGGAGACAAAAAAATCTAAAATGCATGAAATAAAGCATTTGTTCAGAAGATTTTCTCCAGGAAAACATAAAACCTATGTTGAATTTTCTTTATTAAAATTCTGAAGGCCATCAGTGCTGGCTTTTTATCTTTTACTTTTCTGATTCTGAAGCTCAAAGTTGACTTACAACAGCCATTTCCTTAAGATTTCTGAGTAACTGAAAATCCAAAGTTCAGGTTCTTAGGAGGAAGAGAAAAGCCTGTTAAATCACAAGGGAGAAGGCACCAGAGAATTGACTCTTAACAGTTTAGTCTGCCATTGTTTGAATGCTGTTGCTTGGACTCCACCTTAATTGTGATCTGAGTGATTTAACAGATGTATTTTATTTGTTGGATTTCAAAATATGTTATCATATTGAAGTTTCTGTTCTCAGGAGAAAATCATAGAACCAATATCAGAACCAATCATATGAACCATAGCAATCATATATCTTCATAATGTAAATAAATCACAAAATCCCCAAATCTCCAAAATCAAACAATCTGCAAGTCAGTGTAAACCATGAAATATTCTCCATAACTTGGGTGAACTGTAGGAGAGAGAGAGACAGAGAGAGAAAAAGAGAGAGTGAACCAAATACCTACAAGTCATAGCTGGGCTGACTGAGACAGACATGAATTGAATTCCACTCTCCCACTGGGTAGCAGGAACCCAAATATATAAGCCATCACTGATTTCATTAGCGAGAAGGTGGAGTCAGGTGCTGGATCTGAGAATCAAGCAGAGGCACTCTGGTGCGTGATGAGAGCTGCATAACCACCAAGCCAAGTGCTTGCGTCACAATTTTTAATGCTGTCCAGAGTATTACACAAAAACTACAGCTTTTCGTTTGATTTGACTTGGTATTGATAAGTTGGAAAACAGCCAGTGAAGTACAAGCATTTCATTTAATATGATGTGAAATTCATGCAATTTCTGTAATGAAACAGGCAAGCATCTTGGGATATATTAGTTCATAAAATCTTTACTTAATGTGTATTTTTAAATGTACTCATTAGCAATCTAAAATTTAAAAAGAAAATGCTTTGGCTTTCTTATACAATGCCACTTACTTTCCAAAGAATTAAAATATGTGTTGCTAAATATTGTGTACTGAATACCTTTATTAGGCAGAAGTTGAAGAGTCTCAGGAGTACGCAAATTACATGACTTGCTGTGGTCACAACATAATTCCAGGAGAGATTTCAGAAGGCAACAGTCGTCATCATGACCTCAGGTGACACAGGGTGCTTTGTGAAATAGAAAAGTAAAATTATAACTATTAATGTGAGCTTCAAAGACTTGCTTCAGAAACAGGTGCTTAGGTGTCACAGCAATTTTTTCTTGGTATTCATGAGATTAAGAGTTACTCTTTTCTGAAATTTTCTATTTTGGAATAGATATACATAAAATTGTAAGAAATATACAGATAAGACCCATACACCACTTGTTCAGCCTCTCATGTCTTGTATAATTCCAGTTCAATATCAAAAGCAATACATTAATGTTAGTACAAGCCACAAAATTTATCTTTCCAACTAAACAGGTACACGCACTTGTAAGCTTTTGTGTGGGAAGGAGTAGTAAAGAAATAGGTGTAGCTATCCGGAATTTTATCAAATGGGGAGTTTCATGTAATCATCACAGCTACCAACACTTTGAATATGCATTCTGATAGCTTTTGACTTCCAAAAATGTTGATTATAAAATAGTTACCCATCTTAGGGCAGGCCTTTTGGTGAAGCAGACAAGGCTGCTGCCTTCCATGTCCACATCCCATAGGAGTAGGGGTTAGTGTCCCAGCTGCTCTAGTCATGATCCTGCTCCTTGCTAATGACCGGCAAAAGCAGCACAAGATGATCCAAGGGGGTGGAACCTTGCAAGTCAGCTGAGAGACCTAGATGAATCTCCTGGCTACCATACCTGCTGGCTTGCAAGAGCCAGGGATGGGAGCTGATTGAGCAGGTCCAGGTGCCAGTACCCACCAGTGAGAGTTGGGACAGCTGGCTGACTGGATCAAGCCAGGCTGTAGTATCCAAAGGCAATGGTCAAGACAGGTGCAGGCTATGCCAAGTCGGGTCTGTGGCTGGGAATAGGCCTGGTTGGGGAGCTAAGGGGGAGTGGTTGGCATATTCTGTGAAGTTAAACTGCAGAACCTCTTGGAGAGTGCAAGATTCGGAGTGGGCTTATTAGCTAAACAGTGGGCACCTCTCTTTTGGGTTGTGACTCCAAATGGTGGACATGAAGACGAGGACTGGGGCAGGCATGGCTAGACAGAGAGCAGCACCTGCTGGCACCTGTGTGGGCTGGATAGTATGTCTGATTGAGTTGAACTAGGGCCCACTGTCCATTGATATGCAAGAGAGCTGAATGGAACTTGGGACAGACTGAACCAGCCTCTGTACATATTCGCAAGCATGGGAACCAGGGCAGTGATGTGCCTGGTAGGGGTTATTGCGGGTCTCCCCAACTAGGGTGCAGCTCTTACTGGTTTACCTGGTCAAGTGTGTGGTAGGTGGGACCTGGTTGGGCTGCAACGTCCATTGATTCGCATAGAGGACAAGGCTGGAGACAGAACTGACAAAGCAATTGCAACCACCAGTGTGCATACAAGCTGATTGGGGCAAAAGACTGTGCCAGACCCTGTAATTGCAAGCACACACAAGAATCAGATCTAGGATCATTTCAGATGAAGTTTCTTTTGAGATCCCCCAACTAAACCGCTTAACTCAGAACTCCAACCAAGAAGAAAATTGCAGTGTCCATGGTCTAACTGTGGTGTGCTTGTGTCAGAGATGGGCCTCCTCAGTGGATTAAACGAAACAGTGTACAGCATAGCCAGTTGCACATAGATGATACAACAGTACCTTAGAACCTGCAGAGGACACCTGGTACCATAACAGAGGATGGAGGACAGGACAAATCAGTCCTCTATAACTTTCAAACATCTCTTGCTCACTCATTAATATTATCATTGGCAAGTCACTGTTCACTTGTTTTCACTTGTTGACCCAGTTCTTGAATAGTTAGGTGAACATTTATGCTCCTCAGACACATTTTCTTTTGACTATTTTTTCCCATGTATTTATCATGATTTCTTGTTTTACTTGATAATCCTAATTCTTTGTTGAAAATAATGACTGGGAATTCTGCAGGTTTGTTTCTCCTCTCTATCCTGTGTTAATTATTGCTTGTTTAGTTATTTCCTTTAATTGATCTTATAATGAATATTATCTTTGTTGTGCGTGAACAGTGAAGCATCTTAATTGGTTGGTTTGTGAGCTGACCTTGGGAATGGGGAATTACTAAATCTTTACTAAGGGGTTGTGTTTAGTCTTCTGACTTAATCTTAACTTCTCATGGAGCCTCATAATCATCAAAAGCGGCTTGGGAATTCCCTAGGTCTGCCCAGAGCATATGCAGAGCCCTCCACATATTTGTGGCTTTCTATAGTCCCAGGAATATGTCAGGACTTCTTGAAATTCCTATGAAAATTTACCAATCAGTTTTAGAAGTTTAATTATTTTGCTATTTATCCTCAAAACTCTCATTGCCACTCCACTAGAAGAACAATTAAAGGATATCATTAATTTTGTTTTACCAAAAGTTGTTAAGAAGAAAAGACTGTTCATATCAGTAAAGTAAGTCAAATAAAGTGATTTGCAAATAAGTTTTATTTGCACATAACTCCCAGGCTAGTCAGATGATGACTGAGAAAAGGCTTTGAAAGAGCACCACTTGCTTCAGGCCTTTATTGACAGTTTTCACTGTGAGTGTGGTTGTTGGTTTTTAGGACAGAACTGAGATGGGAGGAAGACATAACTATGAAAACTAAAATGTCAAAAATCTTCAAACCAGGTTCAATCATTTTTCTTTAACTTCTGCACAGTTATAAAGCTATGGATTTCTATAGCTCTGAAAAGCTGATGTTCACCATTTTGCAAGAATTCTTCTTGCTCTAATGTAGAAAGGATTTTAAAACTGTTTGCCTTGTCATTTCCCATCCCATCACTGCTGCCTATGAACATCTTACAGATGACACCTACACAACATTGTCCTGAAGTGCGCAGTGTGTAGGTATGTATGTATCCACATGCACACACCTATATTTGTGATTATAAAAATATTAATGTTATAAAATTCTAAGTTAGGAACGCTTTTTATACAGACATATACATTTCAGGGAGGAACGGAGCCAGAACCTTGCAGCCATCAATAAATCTAACACAAATGGGGCTATATAACTTGTAGATGGAGTAAGGAGGACAGGATACTCTTTCAAGCAAAAAGAACAGTTGCTTCTTTCCCTTTTTTATGCAACAGTAAGAAATCATTTTGCCTTGCCTCTCAACAGTTTAATATCCATCCAAGCTTGAACAGCAATTTACCTGACTTTTTCAACATTGTCGTAAAGACAATGGCGAAGAAGTGGAAAAGGGCAAAACATGCTTATTTGCTTCATGATACTAAAAAAAAAAAAAAAAAAAAAAATTTGAGCCAGAACTCCGGGTGTGAATACTTAGAAGAGGCATATTAAAAGTTCACTATGTTATATATTTCTGTTATCTTTTTCAAGTTCTTCCTTCTATTCATTTTGGTTTTTCTTTTAATCTTTCAGATAGTTTAAATAAGATTTTACCTTACTAACTTAAACTTTTACACTTTTTAAATGAAATCTGGGTTATAAATTGTCCACTCAGCACTTTCATATCTATATTCCACAAAAGTTTGGATAGATTGCATATTGATTTTAATGATTGCATGGCTTGCTTGACCCATGAACAGCTTAAAAATATGTCATTTACATTTCAAATATATAATTCATTTTCATTGCTCTTAATTATCAATTTCTTGTTTTTACTTTTGTCAGAAAGCAAATTCTGTATGATTTTAATTATTCTCATCTGTTGTCTGTTTTACGACACTGGATATAGTCATCTTGGTGAATGTTCCATGGATGCTTTTGTTTTGTTCGGGCACAGGGTTCTATAAACATCAGTGATATCTTATTGGTTGTTGATGTTTTCACTTTTTATATATTAGTACTTAATTACTTTGTAATAGTCCTGTCAACTTTTATTATTATCTAATGTGTTTCTGAAGATCTCTTCATTCTTTTTTAAAGATTTATTTGAAAATCAGAGTGACAGAGGAATGGAGGGAGAGAAGGAAATAGGGAAGGAGGTGGGGAAAGATTTTCCATCCACTGATTTACTCCCCAGATTCCTGAAGAGACCATATTGGACCAGGCCAAAACCAGGAACCTAGGTCTCCATCCAGGCTCCAACTCAGGTTCAGGGCCCAAGGATTAGGGCCATCTTCCACTGTTTATCCAGTCACATTAACAAGGGAGCTATACAGGAGTGGAGCAGGTAGGATAAAGGCAGGTGTCCACATGCAGTGCTGACCTCACACGCAGCAGCTTAACATACTCTGCTGCAATGTGAGCTCCTCTATTATTATTTTTCGTTTTTTCCCTCTAATCTGTGTTCAAGTTTGCCTGTGACACTGGCATCTCATATCAGAGTGCCAATTTGACCCCTGGCTGTACCACTCCCAATTTAAGCAATATTGAAAGCAAAGAATCCTATAGAGTCATATCTACTAATGTAAATTCAGATTGTCAGGCTAACTCTTTGGAATTTGGAGTAAATTTAACTATCCTTACATCACTGTTATACTTGACAAAATTAGAGACAAAAAGAGAATTTTGGAGAAAGACCACTTAGTTGGATGTATTCATTTAGTGCTCTCAACCCATTTGGAATACATAAAAATTCCCAATTAAGTGATGACATTACCAATGTTGCTTCCCAGGCTTTCTCTCCCTTACCACAACGAGAAACTGGTTTAGATGCATGTGCAGAACATACCTCCAAATGTTTCTGTGAAGTAACATGACTTTTACATCAGTGGCCTTATTGCACATGAATAGCAAGTTGAGTGAAATGTATATAATGCAAAAAGGCTTAAAATAAGTAGACTTCCAATTAAAATACTTAGTTTTAAATACTGTACTTTTTGCTGCAGTCAAGATTATTTTAATCTTCAGCTTTTATTTAAGAATCTCATTCCCTCCAAGGCCTGAATTATGCCATTGATTAACCCTCAATCATTTAAAGGAAGAAGCAGAGGCCCAAAAGCTTTTGGCAAAGCCTTTGCCTTGCTTTGTGTCCGCCTGCATGTTACATAGTTTGTGTCTGGCTTCTTTAGCTTAGGAGTTGAGTGGAATATTTATTGTTCCTGCTTAAATGGCATCAAGACCAAAAATTTACATTTTCCCATTGCTTCTATATTTTAATTGTATTTTTTTTTACTTTCTCCCAGTATATAACATAAAATTTTCTCTCTTTACTTGTTACTTACTTTCCTAAAAATATTACCATTTAAATTTGGATGCTTTAAGGGGTAAATAGTGTGAATTAAAATTATATTTTAGCTGGCCCAGGATGGTAGCCTTGTGCCTAAAGTCCTCGGCTTGTATGCACCGAGATTCCATATGGGCACTGGTTTGTATCCTAGCTGCTTCACTTCCCTTCCAGCTCCCTGCTTGTATTCTGGGAGGGCAGTCTAGGATGGCCCAAAACCTTGGGATCCTGTACCTGCGTAGGAGACTGAGAAGAGGCTCCTGGCTTTGAATCAGCTCTACTCTGGTCATTGTCGCCATATGGGGAGCGAAGCAGTGGATGGAAGATCTTTTTCTTTGTCTCTCCTTCTCTTTGTAAATCTGCCTTTCCAATAAAAAATAAATCTGTAAAAGAAGAAAAAAAAGGAATTATGTCTTAGCAAAAACTAATGAAGGTGGGTAAAGGGGCTGTAGGAACACGAGACTAAGGGAAAGAAAGATGTCTTCTTGGAGCTATACCTTTGACATACATACAATCTATTCTCTTTATGTTAATAACAAATATCTACATAAAAATGTCATATAGAAATCAGAAGTCACCTACAGCCGGTCTCTGCCGTCCCACAGGCTGACGGTGCTCGAGAACTCCTGTACTCATTCACAACATCATACAAGGACCGTGACCTTCGTCAAGGCTCTTACCTCCTCCACCCTCATGCTCACTGGGTGCTGGGCCGCCCCAGACAGAGCTCAGGGTCATTTTTAAAGGGATGCACAGGATTTCCTTGCTACATTTTAGTGTGAGTTGATCAACCCATATGTTGAAAACTTTTAGAAATGAAAAAGTTGTTTTGAAAGGCAATACATGTGATAGAATATTTAAGAACATTCAAAATTAATTATTTGAAATAAATTCACAAAATGTAAAAGAAGGCTTCAAACAATCCTCTCTGTTGGATTTTTGCTGTTACAGTCAGTACAGCCTCAACAGAGTCACTGATATTAATCTCTTCTGCCAAATTTCTGAGTGTTCACGTTCACAAAACTTCTTGGTGAGCATTCTTACCAACTGAAGATGTACAGATGTATTATACTATTTGTACCTGGCATTTATTTACTTATTCCTGAATTTATTTAACCTTTTAAATATGATTTTTAGTCATTTATATATACTATCATGCTTTTGGTTTCTAAACATTCTTGTCCTTTAAATATTTCAAAATGGTATTCATCATTTCCTGTTCATCTTAAGAGTATTATTACTAAATAATTAGTATTTCATGTCAAACATTTTGCAAATGTTTTAGCAGTATAATGTAATCCTTTGAAATCCTTTATTCACTCTGATATGATTATAGATAAGAACACTGATTATAAAGCACATATCTTGATCATTTTTTACATAGGAAGCACATCTGACATACAGACATGCAGCAACAAGGCAGCCAGAAACCTTTTGTTCCACCCAATCCTATTCTTTCTGCAAAAGTAATCCATATTCTGACTTAATAGTGCCAATTAATTTTTAAATTTGATCTTATTTAAGTGGAATTGTATGTGCTCTTTCATGTTGTTTTGTACTCAACATTCTATCTAGAATTTCATCCCATAGGATCACTTTCCACTACATTGCACTGTTCAAATTTTATTGTGGGCACACAGCCTGTTGCTGGGTAACTAGAAAATCTCAGTTCGGAGCCACTAGATTGGAGAGATGAAACAAATGAATTAAAATCCAGAAAATGGAGAAGATGAAGCCATTCTTAAGACATAATATCAAAGCTGAAAACAAAGCAAGGCTTCCTAGTGAGAGCAACTGCAAAGCACTAACAGCACAAATTACGGTAGAGCTATAATTGTTTATGACAATATGTAACTTAAGTACAATAAAAATCCAGAAAATGAAGAAAACAGGTTATGTCAAAAGGGATGAGACACAGTGGTGCTGGGGCATCTCAATTTCCATCTACTTTACTAGAAATAGAGCACAATAAGGCAATGATTTAAAAAATGTAAAACCAATTTCGTTAGCTCAGATTCTACATCTATACACACTGCAGAGTTAAGATCAGAGATGTGAAAAACATTATAATATTTATTTCCAGCATATCTTTTCTGGATAGAATATCTAAGGATCTCACTCTTTAAAAAAAATAGTAGATTCTGGATCTAAACAAGGAGAGCAACAAAAGGGGTCCCAGTTATATGCCTGTTTTCGCAGGTGAGATTCAAGGACAGTAAAATGCAATAGGAGTTACTCAGAATCCAACCATAAAGAAACTATCAACATTGCAAAAGAAACTCAATGGTTTTTAGCTAGGAGAATGAAATCCATTCCAAGTATAAAGGTACAGAAAGATTTATCTATAGCTAGATAAATATCTGAATATTTTTGTTCCTTTACAATCTTTACAATCATTCTTTAGGAAAAGGATTGCCCTCTGTCCACATGTCATCTCAGAACTCACCCTACAACCTAATGGAAGGCCAGCGCATTTTCCTCTCAGCTACTTGCCTACCTCAAAAGGACTTGCAGGACATTGTGAATGGATTCTGTGTCACTCAGGAGTCAGGAAATGTAGGCTTCTTGATTACACCCTCTCTGTCATCGTGGCCCCCCTGTGCTTCCTCTCGATGCTTGCTCTGCTGTACTTATGCGGGAATGCATTTCTGCAGACACTCTCTTTGACTGTCTCACTCTCAGAACACCTCAGCCTCAAGCCCCAGGGGTGGGAAGCTGGGAGAATTATGTGAACAGGTGTTTCCACTACTTCTCTCTCATCTCTTTCCCACAATCCACTGGCTGAAAGGGCCTTTCATTTAATTTCATTTCAATTTCCCTATAGGAAATCTTGTTCAAGTATATATTTTCCTATATATTGACATTTATACTCTGTTCTGTTTAATGTTGAAGACTATTTCCATAGATCTCAGTTTATTTCTCTGTTTGACTCATCCCAGAGAGTCATTGATTCAGGCCAGATGTTGGCAGTAAACAGGATAAAGGAATCTTGGAACCACTCTCTGACCACCTGGCTACTATTAGAACCTTTTTCTCAGGCTGAATCTTCCTTTAGGGGGTTGGTTGATAAAATTAGACTTCTCCAGTTCAGGAAGCCTGGACAGCCTCAAGAAGAAGCCCGAGACTTTGAAGCAATGTTGGGTCTCGTGATGCTGTGTTCCCATGTCTCAGACTGGTTTCCAGTACTGCTGCTGTCCAACTCTTGCAATGAGCAAAGAGGTAAGATATGCAAATCTTCCTTCCAGGTAGTCATACCAGCCAGTTCAAAGAGAAACTACATCATCTTGCAGTTCCCGTAGGGAAACTTCCATCTCCCCTCTCTGCTTGTGTTTATTATAGCAGCAAAACCATGTTCATGGCCTTTCATTATCCTTCCATTTTAGGGGAGTATCTTCTCTTCAGCAAAAAAAAATATAAAATCACATTTCCACTCAAATATTACAAATTTTTATGAAACTTTAAATATGAATGAATTTATCTTTTTCACTTTAAGAAAAACGACAAAAAATCAAATCTGTGGTGCAGGACAGGAATCTATGTCCTATATAACTTTGATTCAAATCCTTGATGAATGGTTTGGTATAGAACAATGGAAAGACCACTTGAATTTTGCAAACTACCTCTTGTGGGTTTTTACATCAAAAGTAGTTTTGAAACTTCCATATTTACATCTTTGTTTTCTAGTTTACCATGATTTTCTTGCATATTTGTAAAAGGAACAATGTATAGAAAGAAGCTATGCTCATAATTTGTGGGATGGTAGAAGGAAAGCGATAGTGATGTTGTAGAATCAACAGGCAGCAGTTTGGCATGGGATTGAGAAACTATCAGAAGAAGGATCAGCAAAAATATTTTGTCATGGAGCTATCCCATAGATTTTTACTACTTCTTAGTTATGTTTTTTATTCACAAAGGTAGAACTTGCTCAACAGTGGCTGATCACCTTGTCTTTAAAATTTCAAGGTTTACTTTCTTACTTTATGCATTTTGTGCTCTACATGGACCAGGAAAAAAATGTGTTGGAATTCAGAGTGGTCATTTCTTACCTGTCTCAAAAGGCACAGTTCCAGTAGCTTTCATTAAAGAATACACCTGGAACATCTATGAAGTAATTGTAATGACTTTCTCAGGTCATGATTGATGCAGAAATGCCCAAAATACCAATGTTCACACAAAACATACTAGAAAAATTTAGCTCACTTGGAAGAAAAAGGCTACTTAATGAAAAATTCTGATATCTATTTGCTCAAATGTATATAAGTTATCAGTGAAAGTTAAAAACTTAATTAGGTAAAACTATTCCATATGATCCAAAGGCAACAACAGAAGAATTATCTAAAAAGATGAAGAAGGGTGTTTTGTTGTTGTTGTTGTTGTTCAAAGTTTGATTGGTAAGCACTGAAGAATGCCAGGACATAACATGAGTGAACGGTTTAAAAGTTTTCATGAACAGAAGCTCAAGAAGAAAATAACAATATGTTTATGTTAATACGCATGCATCTATCATGCTGTCTCCTAAATGTTATAGACCCTGTAATTAGTACTTTTTACTATATTTTGTGGTGACGATGATGATAAACACTATTTTACAATGTGATCCCACAGGCTCTGGGGTTTACCATTCTCCCTCCCCAGATCTGCTGCCTTCTCTGATTTCCCCCATGTTACTGCTATAGTATAGTCCTTCATAAACAATCACATGTCCTTCATTCTGCTATTTAAGGTTGCACTTAAGAGATGAGTCTTTTTTTAAGAATCATGGAGTCTGGGAGGGGTCCGGGCCTTGGGTTTGAAGGCAACTTGCAGGTCCCTGCCATGTGGCCCCTGTGGGGGTTGCCCTGGCTGGGCCGGATCCAAGAATGGGGACTCAGGCAAAAGCCACTGCCAAAAGGCAGTGACTGAGTCCTTGGCTTTCTCCTCGCCCAAGAGGAATCTTCCCTAAGGGTGAGTACCCCATGAGGGGAACTTGGGAACTGGATTAAAGTCCTGGCTCCGCCCTGCTGCCAAAACCTTGAGGCAGAACAAGTCTGGGAGGGGTCCGGGCCTTGAGGTTGGGGGAGGCTTGCAGATCCCCACAGTGTGGCAGCTGTGGGGGTGCATCTGCAGGGCTGAATCCAAGGCTGGGGACTCAGTCCAGAGCCACTGCCGAAAGGCAGGGACTGAATCATTGGCTTTGTGCAGCTAGTACACCAAATGGTGCCAGGCATTGCCTGCTGGCCGCTCAGAGGGGAACTCTGGGTTTTTTAGGATATAAAATTGCTGCTTAGGGACACCCATGAATAAGGCCAGCTTTAGTGTAATTGAGAGATGAATTCTGGGTGATTCACAGTAACAGGGTCATGAAACTTTGGGGATAACGTGGGGACTGAGACCTGATGGTTTGGAGGGGAGTGTCCATAAGATCTATCTGAGCCAGACTGATTCACCAGCCAAATTAGGAATCCTGAGATGGGCGGTTAGCATAGAGCATCACTGACTGCCACACACCAGTCCACACCAAAGCTATGGATGGGGGCCTGTCTGGCAGGGCTAGGTATCATTACTTGACTGGGTGGTGGAATAGTGGACTGATCACATATGGCAGGGTTAAGACACTAACCACCACGCGAGAGAACTTGGTCAAGGGATAAACTCTGGGGGGAAGTGTGGGTCCAACTCTGTGGAAATACAAGTCCTGCAGGTTAGCTCACGCGTTGGAGTGGTGATGGGCTGAGGTAGGTGTGACCCTGGAACCTGCCATCACTTACAGGTAAAGGAACCAATGGCAATCTGGGCAGGTCATGGCAGAACCAACCAAAGCTGCATCCTAAAATAGGATGTGGGATGGACCAAGCTGCAACTGGAAGGGGGCTGACCAGGCAGGGCCAAACAAGCCTCAACTCACAAATAAGAATAGAAACCAGGATGGAGCACATGTCATTCCAATCTAGGCTCTTACACCAACTGGTCTGCATGAGGCAGGGATGTTAGGCCGCAGCATTGAAGGCAAAAGCTGAGACACATGAGGGGCTAAGCCAACTGGGTCAGAGCACCCACTGACAGGTGTGTAATCTAGGGCTGGGAACAGACTCAGTTGGGGAGCTGTGAGAGTACACCCTTGCTGGGTTGGGATTCCCATGGGATGCATGGGCCAGAGTCGGGACTGCGCTCTGGTCTGGATATGGCTGCATTCTCCTTTGGCACAACTGTGGCCTGGAGTTGCGCACACCTAGCTGGACTAGACATCTTCATCATCTGGCACTCTGGAGAACCTGGGTAGATATAGGACGGGCTAGTCTGGGTCTCAGCCCCTTCTAAGCCTTGTGTGAGCAATCTCTGGGTATGGACAAGCTTTGGCTGGGCTGAAACATCCAATATTAAGAACTGGAATGGACTGCAGGTCAGCAAGGGTGGCTGGCACATGTAACCACCAGTATGTGCAAGACCTGGCATGGGGAGAGGTTCTGATGAAAGGAGCTTAGGAAACTCCTCTGGCAGTACACAGTCCCTACAGGTGAGTCCAAGAACCACGATACAGAGCAACTCAGACCAGGCCATATGAAGATACCCACCATCATGAATATTGCATCAGGTGGGGACAGACCACGCTGAACCCATTCACATCAACCGCTGGTGAATCTAAGCGCCAGCATAGAGTGTGGGTCAGTCCAGTTTCGGTCGAAACACATAACAATGCACATTAAGGAATCCAAAGGTGAGGTGACTCGTACCAGATGTGGTTGCAGTGCCCAAACAGCACACATAAGAACTGAGGGGGAGGAGGCAAAACCGGCAAGGGAGATTGTGAGCTCCCCTGCCGGACAACCACTCCCACTGGAAAGCATGAGTTGGGATGGGGGCAGACCAGACCAGCAGGGGAACAACAGCTGTGGGCCTCTGTGGAGCTAGATCGGAGAAGGGCCAGATTGGACAGACTGTTCTGACTGGTGAAAGCAAAAATTAGAGTGGGTGAGGGTTGGTTGGGCTTTGCCACATCATCAGATGGCAGAGACTGGCACTGGGGGCCAATTCTGTTAGGTTAAATGCCAGAACCACCTGGAGAGTACACAATCCAGGAGTGGGAGTGGCCTAGTAGGGACATAACAGGCACCTCCCTCTTGAGTTGCCACTCCTACTGCAGAGCATGAAAACCAGGACAGGGGCAGAGGTGCCTAGACAGAAAGGCACCCACCAGTATGAGTGTGGGCTGGATAGTAGGATTGATTGGGTTGCATTAGGCTTCAATGTCCATTGACATGTACCAGAGCTACATGGGATGTGGGACAGGCTGAACAAATCTGTAGTACATACTGGCATGCATGGGAACCAGGGTAGGGGGCAGACCCGGTGGGGGTTATGGTGAGTCGCTCCAACTAGGCTGCAGCTCCCACTGGTTTGCGTGAAGACCAAGTATGAAGTGGGTAGGATCAGGCTGGACTACAACACCCATTGGTTCAAGTGGAAGACAGGGCTGAAAACAGAACTGACCCAGCAATTGCAACAACCAGCATGTGCATAAGCTGATTGGGGTGATGGACTGTGCCAGACCCTGTACTGGCAAATTCACACAAGAATCAGGTTTGGGATCATCTCAGATGAAGTTTCTTGGGAGATCCCTCCAACTGAACTGCTGATCTCAGAACCCCAACCATGAAGAGACTATGTCAGCCAGTGGATTCTGAATAGATTTCATTGTGCTTGGAATGGCGAGATTGGCAGCAATTCAGACCTGTTAAACTATCAAAACTGCTTGAGTAAGACCCTCGGAGCGTGCCTCACATTGTGGACCTGGGATGGGTGGGAGGTTAGGTGGTGCTTTTCCCTTTGTAACCTATTTCATTTCTAATATGTCCAGAAAAAAAGACTATATTTTATTTGTAAATTTGTGATAATATGTGAAAGTAATATAGATCCCTAGAGTTAAGTTTTATTCCTACACACAGTTTAGTTGAAATACATATATTCTTTAATAATACATCTAATTTTGATATCTGTTCACTGAGGTAATTATAGAGATGAGATAAACTATGCTTTAATATACTTGCTTCAATTAGAGAATTAAAAACCTTTATCTCATCTCATTCTCTTCATGACACTGGGCAAATCATGTAAAGTTCTTATGTCTTAACAACGCACTTTTAAAAAGTTTAACTAAGCTATGGTTAAAACTACTGTTTTGTTTGTACTTGCTGTGATTTTAAACACTAAACCAAATTGATTGCTACCTAACCAATACCCACATCCTGTATTATACAAATTTTGTCCATCAGATTTATAAATTATTCCTTCAGTTGTAAGGTCCAGTTGCCAATGTATAAGATTTGCAGTTTTTCAAGTTGAATACAAAGTAAATTAAGAAAAGCAAAATGCGTATGAATTATTTTAAGTGTTTATAATGTTATTAACCAAGAGCTGGTAATCAAATCATATGAATATAAAATGTGCTTGCACTTACAGAATTAAATAGTATAAAGTTCCAAAGCACTGTCACGCTCTGTTTTTCCCGTTAGTGGCTGGTTTTAGGCTGAGCACCATGACTCACTCTGTTTGACTTTGAAGCCAGTAAGGCAGATTATTGCTCCAATAAAAAATGTAGTTGAATGACGGATTTATGCTAAGAGCTTTCTGGGGGGAACAAGGCTTTTGATATATTGTTTTCATGAAAATCAATTTTAAGAAGCATTTAAACAAGGAAAGCATCTGAAATCTGGTACTTTGTGGCCACATTCCACATGGTTGTGTATAATGAAGAACCAACACAAAAGGGATACATAGCCTATAGTAGGTATGGTTTATCTGGCAATTGTAGCCTTTCCTAGCTCCATTTCCATCAAGAGGTTTTTCTGGCCAATTTGGCATTGTTTGTCTCTGAATTAGAGGGAGAAACAAAAGAAATGTAGGAAAGAGGTACTGAGTACTGTCCAGCTGCACTTCTCACAGTTCCCTGTATCCTGGTTTCTAGCTGGTGTTACTTGAGAAGGCATTGATGGAAATATACCAGGTGAAAGAAGCACCAGGTTTATGGGATAATTGTCAGCCAACACCCACTGCTTCCTGATAGCAGTATTATGATTACATATTTCTTTTCAGTTGATGATAGGATACACTTCTACATTTTTAGAATTTTTAAGTTTTATTTAAGTTTTACAGATTAAACATGGCTTATAGATATAATTTTTTAAATATTATGATATTCCTTTCCTTCTTGCTTTTATACATTTCTCACTCCCTTCCTCTCGTCGCATTTTTTTTTCATTGTTGGAATAACATATTTTAAACTTGCATTAAAGTA
Organism: Ochotona curzoniae; assembly: GCF_017591425.1. NCBI lineage: Eukaryota > Metazoa > Chordata > Mammalia > Lagomorpha > Ochotonidae > Ochotona > Ochotona curzoniae. The sequence goes on from NW_024467119.1 coordinate 48,319,696, forward strand.
AAATGATTTAAGTATTCACCAAATAAGAAGTTTAATAAGTAAAAAGCAAAAGAATCCAATTTAGTATGAATATAAGCAAAAACTACAAAAAAAAAAAAAAACAGCTGAATGGGAAAATGGCCATTTTATCCAAATACAGAAAATCTTTTCAAAAAAAATCTTTTTGGTGTCCTTCTTAGAAAGTCGGGAATAAACAAATGGGACCTCATCAAACTAAGAAGCTTCTGTACAGCAAGGGAAACAATCAACAAAGTAAAACAGCAACCCACAGAGTGGGAGAAGATCTTTGCACACTATATAGGCGATAGGGGGCTAATTTCCAGGATATACAAAGAACTTCAAAACAACCAAAAAACCAAAACAAACAAGCCACTCAAGAAATGGGCACGGGAAATGGGCAAACATTTCACAAAGGAACAAGTCCAAATGGCAAACAAACATATGAAAAAATGTTCCAGCTCCCTAGCAATAAGGGAAATCCAAATTAAAACATCGATGAGGTACCACCTAACACCAGTAAGATTGGCCCACATAAACAAGAACACCAACGACGCTTGCTGGCGAGGATGCGGGGAAAAGGGAACCCTACTCCACTGCTGGTGGAGCTGCAAATTGGTACAGCCTTTATGGAAATCAGTCTGGAGAACACTCAAACAACTCAAAATCTGCATACCATATGACTCAGCAATAGCACTCCTAGGAATATATCCAAAACACCTGTTTTACGACAAACCAACATGCATCCATATGTTCATTGCAGCACAATCAGTAATTGCAAAAACATGGAAGCAACCGAAATGCCCATCAGCAGAAGATTGGATAAGAAAGCTTTGGTTCATCTACTCCATGGAATACTACTCAGCTATTAAAAAAAACAAAATGCAGTTCTTTGTGGCTAAATGGGCACAACTGGAAACTAAAATGCTAAGGGAAATGAGCGAATCCCAAAAGGTTAGATACCACATGTTTGCCTTGATTTAACCTGTAATTTTTTGTTTGGTTGTTTGTTATTTTTTGAACCTGTCATTGATACTGTCTCAACCCAGATGTTTCGAAGAATGGAACTTGCATTATTTTTAACATATTGTTTACCCAATACTATGTCAATTAATTCCATAATGTTGTATATCGACACTGAGGTTTTGTTGGGGTTTTTAACTGACCGGATCTTTACACTGTTAGCCCTACCTTCAGACCAGAGAAGGTCTCCCCAAGAGGCCACTGAACTTATCTGGACAACAAGACGCTGAACTTTATGCTAGGCATGTGTTTGCAAGGAATGAATCTCAACTGAACTTGAACTATGGTTATGCAACAAGGTGGAGGAATCCACCATGGGGGGAGGGGTATGGGAGGGGTGGGGGGAATCCCCAGCGCCTATAAAACTGTACCACATAATACAATGTAAACAACAATAAAAAAAAAGTTAAAAAAAATATGCTTGGTCAATAAAACTGTTCTTGGGAGAAAAAAATTTTTTTTTTTTTTTTTAAGATTTTGATTGGAAAAGCAAATACACAGAGATATATAGGGAAAGATTTTCATCTCCTGGTTCACTCCCCAAGTGACTGCAATGGTTAGAGCTGAGTCAATCCAAAGTCATGAGCCAGGAGCTTCTTTGAGTTTCCCATGCAGATGCAGGGTCCCAAGGCATCCTCGATTGCTTTCCCAGGTCACAAGCAGGAGGCTAGAAGTAAGTGGAGCTGCCTGGATATGAACTGGTGCACATGTAAGATCTTGGCATATGCAAGGCTAGGATTTAGCCACAGAAGCTCTTGTGCCGGGTCCACCCCATTTATAGTTTTAATGCTCTGTGAGGAGTATATATATATATTATATATTATATATTATATATTATATATTATATATTATATATTACATATCTTACATATATATATATAATCAAGATGGCAGAATAGGGTAAAGATACATAAACAGACAGAGAAATTTTAGCCACTGTGAAGCAGAGAGCGTACATTCCAGGAAATAAGAGAAGACAAAACGATAGCAGAGAGGTACTCAGAGACTGACAGACACAGAAAAGCAACAAAAACAACGGTGTAGTGTTACAGTGACTGATACCGCAACGGCATTCAGGGAAAAATGATCTGAACTCCACCTGCAGCTGGAACTCAACCAGTAATAAGGTATGAAGGGACATTTACTGGGAGCTCTGGAGGTAAACCCAGACAAAGAACTGTCCATCTTGCTGATCTGTTTGATTTGACCAGGAGCAGAGACACAGCAGCAGATCCCAGATGGATAGTGAGAGAACAGTGGATTTCACGGCCCACTCCGCCCCCTAGAGCCAAACCATGCCTTGTTTTGTTTAAGCAGGCAAGGGCTATGGGACAGCACTGCACATGCAATGAGCTGGGAGTTAACTCCTTTATTGCTCAGTGAACTGCAGCAACATGGCATCCTACAGGTTCTAATCAAGACACGTCTGGGTAGCCCTCATACCTGATGGCCAGCAGATCAAGAACTCTAGCAGTGGCACATAGGCACCATTTCTTACAGTATGGTAAAGAATTTAAGACTGCAGGGGACAAAGGTGAGCTGTGCATGTGCTGAGCTCAGTGAGTACTCACTGAGCTCAGTGTATTGAACTGGTCCCACAGGAAAATAATAGACTATGGCATTACACTGGTCAAAATAGGTCTGTGAGGCCCTCAGAACTAACAGCCAACAGGTTCCTGCAAGATCAGCACCACTAACAAGCTAGCTATATAGGATACCAGGTGTCTCCCTAATCCTCTGACCTGCTTCAACCTGAAGTGGAAGAAAGGTTGTACAGATAATAGTGCAGTCTCAGCACAGTATCACAAGGGGTAGAAAGTGGTGAGGCAGGAGCTGGTGGAACATGGTAGAACACTGTGGAAATCTAACGTAAGAAACCAGACCTTGAAATCACTGGAGTGAATGGCACAAGTGACTGCAAACAGAATAAGCAAAATTGAACTGTAGACCTGTGGGTGACAAACCTTAGAAATCTCCCCCAAGGAGAAAAATCTGATATCCAGAAGTACAGAGACCAAAAGCAAGAGAAAAGACAGAGGCACAATGAATATTGATGAAAACTCCCCTGCAGTACAGTAAAACCCTTTGCCAACCTCAGCATTAACTGAGGAAGACATCAAGAAAATGGGGGATACAGAATTTGAAACACTTGTTATAAAGCTTATCAACAATGAGAAATATGTAAAGCAGGCATTCAAGGAATTCAAGGTATATGTCATGCACGCTATGAATCAAATAAAAACTGATTTATTAGAAATGAAAAATACAGTGCAGCAAACTAAAAGAACAGTGGAGAGTCTTCAAAATAGAAAGAAAGAGGCAGAAGAAAGTGTCTAAAAATTAGAAGATGTTTCCTGTCACCATGGAGAAACAAATAAAAAGCTGGAAGCAGAGCTGGATAAGGCCCTCCCACCCCCAAAATTGAAGCATTCAAAGACAGTATTAAAGGGCCAAATATAAGAGTTATGGGAGTTGCAGAAGGTGCAAAAGAAGAGAAACTGGGTTTACAGATGTATTTAATGTAATAATAAGAGAAAACTTTCCTAATCTAGAGAAAGAATTGGGAAACAATATCCAGGAGGGGCACAGAACTCCCAACAGGCTTGAACAAAAGCGATCTTCACCAAGACACATGATCATCAAGCTCTCTTCAATTGAACATAAGGAAAAGATCCTTAAATGTGCATGTGAAAAAAAATCAACTGACATATAAAGGAATGCCAATTAAACTCACAGGAGATCTCTCACAAGAAAATTTACAGTCAAGAAGAGAATGGAGTGACATATTCCAGATTCTAAAAGAAAAAAACTTGTCAGCCCAGGATAACGTACCCAGCAAAAATTTCCTTTGTCTTTGAAAATAAAATTCCTTCACAGTAAAGAAAAGTTAAAAGAATATGCCTCTTCCAAACCTGCCCTACAAATGATCCTTAACAGAGAAAAAAAAATGATACTTGACAGAGAAGAGGAATAGCACCCACCCAAACCAAAGGCAAATGTGAAGAACATCCCAGTAAAATAACAACAGAAGACTAAATCAATGAACAATCCATTGCTAAAATGACAGAACCAAATTACCATTTGTTTGTATTAGCCCTGAATGTGAATGGCTTAAACTCATCAATCAAACATCATAGATTAGTAGACTGGATTAAAACACAAAACCCATCTATTTGTTGCCTACAGGTGATATATCTGACCAACAAAGATCAGTGGAAATGATATCTCACGGATTTTGATTTTTTTTGTTAGTTTCATCTCTTCAAAATACTTTCTTCTGATTAAATTCTTCAATGACTCATACATTGTACAGTAGCATCATTTTCTTCAAGAGGGATCTTGATTTTCTTATTCAATTCTTCAATGACACATCAGTCATTCAGTAACATGTTATTTAACATCATGGTGTTGTTCATTTTTTTTTCTTCCTGTTGTTGATTATGTTTTGTGGCTTTTCATTTAATGGGATGTATTGTAACTATGTAATGGAGACTGTCATATCTAGTAACATATTAGTTAACTTCATGGCATTGTAAATTTCTCTTTTTCTTCCTGTTGCTGATTTTGTATTGTGGCTTTTCAGTAAAGTGACTGTGTTATGGAGACTATCATATCCAGATGTGAGGATACAATGTAGCATGCATCTCTACTTCCAGACCAAAGATGGACTCCCACTGAAACTGTTTACTATATCTTGACAATAGGATGCTGGACTTGCTGACATTGTCATGCCCACAATGATGGACATATGACTGTTTATGAAGAACTATAGTATAGTAATGATATAGAGGAACTCAAAGGGGGGGGGAGGGAATAAGGGAAATCCCACAATCTATGAAACTGTATCATAAAATGATAGTAATAAAAAAGTTAAATTTTAAAAAGGATTATGTAAAATTATTTTTACACAAAGTAATTTTCTCTCTGTTTTCCTGAGCAACTAAGCATTCAGACTTGATGTACTTACAGAATTCTAATACACTGGCTATTTGCCAAATAAGAGGTGGATACTATTTTGAATATTCCAAACAGATTAGATGGTACAGTGTTATAAATTTTATAAGTAATGACACATTTTATATGAGAAAACTTTTATATACCCAATATTTTGATTAAAAGTATTTTTATAAATTGAGAAAGTATCTAATTTTATTTTCTTATTAAGAGAGACTGTTGACCCACTTCTTCTGTAGTTGAATAATAATTACCTACATACCTTGGAGCTTTAGATTTTATAAAAATCATGTGCTCTGGTTAAACAGGAATAGCAATTCATAGTCAATAAAACATAGTAAGAAATTTCTCTTAGAGTCACTTAAAATCTGAACCAAAGCCAAAAGGGCTTGCCTTGGAAGTACAGAATAGCTCATTTACATGGTTTCTGCTAATGTAGTAAGGTTTTCACTGGACCAAGTCATCAGAATTTTTGCCAACAGACTTGGACACTTCCTGTAATAAAGACATTTGTGTATTTTATTAGAATAATGCACATAAAATGATTAGAAAAACTTATGGGTAGATTGATATGATAACTGCTATAATTTTGTTATGCTTCATTATTTTATTACGGATTACATGTCCAACTGCTAATGGCTTTGATTATTTTCTTTCCACAAAGTTTAGGACATTTTCCATAACTTCTCTGCTCCTATTTACACATTATATTCCCAAAGAAAAAAATCATTTAACTTGTGCAGTGGTGATTCTTTCTATAGCTGGAATTCCATAGACAGAATTTACTGAAGCTTGTCACAGTGACTATAATTATATACCTCCCTTATATGATCCACATTTTTTTATTCACATGTAAGAATAGACTTTATACAGATAATTAGTTCCAGGAGATGGCTTTGCAATAGTAATGCCCTACTGCATTAGTCAATGGAGTATTCTGTGATACCAACAGCTCTTCTCCAGTAATCCATCTAAGAACTTGGAAAATCAGGCAGGCTTAAATTGGCCAAATTTTACTCCCATAGTATGGTAAAATTTCTGGAGATTTTACGAGGATAAAAAAGCTCATGAAGTTGTCCAATACCAAACCAGTCATCATGAAACATATTTAAAAGATGTGTCTGATTCAGAAACTGAACAACAAATACTTATGAATCAAACCATTTGTAATATTCAGGCAAATGTGTAGAATAAAAGTCCAATAAATGCTATTATGAAAAATGTTCATCCAAAAGTATGTGTTGGGAATTCTATTCACAATGCAACAATGAGAAGAGGTAGAGCTCAAAGATTCAGTTAAGGAGAACTCTGCCTTCAAGAACAAATTCAGGCAGATTACAAAAACAGCATGGAGTTCTGAGTTTGATGTTTGGACTTTTCCTTTCCTTCTGCCTTCCATCATCAAATAATGAAGACCCTTTTCAGGTGGCAGATGCCAGTCAATTGAGTTGGTACTCCAGTCTGCAAACTGTGAGTCAAGAAATGTGTTTGCTACACACAATTCAATCTAAAGCTTTCAGTTTTAGCAATAAAACTAAAATAAGGTGATAAAGAAAGCAAAGAATTGAAAGAATATGCAACTAAATGTGTATATAATTGTGGAATAGCAAAGAGACAAAATAACATTAAAGAATATTTACAATACATGCAATAGATTTAACAGCATTAAAGTTTGAAATAGTGGTACCTTATAATCTCCACAAATGGAAGATAAGGTAAATTGAAATATGAATCATGCAAATCTTAATATATTTCATAAATAATCAAAAAGGAACATAAATTTGTGAGTACACTAATATAAATATATGCAAGGGCAGTTAATATATTATTCATAAAAACACCACTTGTCTATAAACCTATCTAGTGAACAAAAAATAAAGCTTCTCTAACAGAATAAATGCATTTAATGTGATAATCTGTCAAACTAGCAAAGAAACTGCATCCTTTACACATTGAAGCAGGAATTGATTAAATATTTTTATCAAGCATCTTAACAAGAGATGTTTAATAAAACTTTAAAGTATTCATACTTTTACCTTTGCTACTTTCCAAGAAATTAACCCAACAAAAGTAATGTGTGAGAAATGTCTATGTACTTTCTAGAATAAATATCTGCATTGTTTAGAATTCTAAAACAACTTACATGTCTGCATTAGAAAATTAGCTAATTATATAATTGTCTATCTATACTCTGATTCAATGGGGAAAAATTAGAATGATATATTTGATTGCTTGGGAAAAAGGCAGCATTTTATTTGAACAAAAAAGCAAATCACAGACTTGTATTTGCTTTATGACGCCATACTTTACTTTACCAGTATGTACTTTCTACCAAAAGCAAATACACCAAAATGATAGTTTTAGTGGTAAGAGTGTTGGTGAATTTGAAAACATATGCTCTTTTATGTTTTCAAGATTTTTAAAATTAAGTGCGGATTTCTTTTTCAAGTGTATTTACACTATTTTTAATTAGAAAGATGCACATTTGGTTTTCCCTTTAAAAAAGGATGCAAATCATCATTGGCAGGAATTACTGAGCATGAAATGACTTTTTGGATGCACATTAAGAAAATTGGCCTTGGATCATGGTGCGTGGTCACGTAAACTAAAACAGATTGCCATCCTGTAACAATGGATGTTTAGAGTTCACCAGGGGTTCCTTACTGAAGTTCATCAGAACTATTATTTAACATTCAACTTTGTAATTCCAAGGGACTTCTCTGCTTATTCCCATGTGTTCTTTGTTGTGTTAGCAAGAACCATGTTTTTGGAAGCTGACAGAATGAGTGCTTCTAGCTAGTATCCTTTTCAAATTACTCTATATTTCATCTTTAAACTAATCAAATTATTTCTAATCTAAGGAACTAGTAGTGAGGAGATAATCATAGAAAACCATCTGATGTACTTCTTGAAATATAATAGAAATGAGATTCAAGGCAACAGAGCTAACAATAACTTATGAAGTCAGTTTATAGATTGTAGTTCAGTGTCAGTGAATGATGTATGACCTCTGAATCACTGGCAACAAAGGCAAGTTAGATAAACAGTTTTATATGTAAAAATTGTGTAGTAAAAGAAGCAACTAACAGAATTAAGAGACCATCTAAAGAGCGGGAACAAGTGTTTGTAAATTATAGATCTAACCAGGAGTTAATATTCAGAATCTGAAAGAAATTCAAACTTATTAGTATTTATACGTTATATATATGTATCAGTAATGTTATTTTAAAATGAACAAAAAGTCTTAATAGACATTTCTCAAAATAGGAAATAGATATGGCCAACAGATATGTGAAAAAATGCTCAGTGTTATTAGTCATCAGGGAAATGTATAGCAAAGCTATAATATCATTTTCAATCACTCCAAGCAGCATGGATACTATCAACAAGACAAAAGTTAATATCTGTTGGCATTTATGTAGAGAAAGGCCAAAGGCCACTCTTGAACACTATTAATGGAAATGTAAAATAACACAGCCATTGTGAAAAGCAATATGCAGGATTTTCATACGTATAAAAACAAAATAATGTGTGATCCAGCAATTTCACTACTGGACATATATCCCAAGGAAAAGAATTCATGCTAAGGAGACTCATGAACTTCTATGTTAACCGTAGAATTATACATATAGCCAAGATAGGCTAATAACCTGTTTCCGGGATTGGGTAAATAAGATATTATTTATGTACAAATAGAATCAACCCTGTAATAAAAAGAAATGAAACTGTGTAATGCATAAAAACATGGATCAATCTGGAAGACATTACATTGAGTGAAATAACCCAGGAACAAAGATATGAATACTATAAATCTCACTGTTACCTAGAAGTTAACAATGTTGTTCTCACATAAAGAAGTGCCAGCATTGTGGCCTAGCAATGCTTGTTATAAACTGCCACTTGGAATGCTGGCAGCTTATATAGGTGTTGATTCAAGGCCTAGCTGCTTCATTTCCAATTGATCTCCCTGCTAATGTACCCAGGAAAACAGAGAAAGATGGCCCAGGTGCTTGTACTCCTGAAATCACATGGACTAAGTTGGAGATCTATGTTCCTGGCTTCAACCTGGAACACAGTCTCAGTGCTTGGGGCCATTTGGGGAGTGAACCAGTGGATGGGAGATCTCTTTTTTTCCCTCCCTCCTCCCATCTCTCCTCTCTTTGTAATTCTGCCTTTTAACTAAATAAATTTTAAAAAGAAAAAAAAAAAAAAAAGAAAGAGTAGAACAGTGGTTAATAGAGATGAGTGCAGAGAGAGGGAGAGGATGAGAAGAGGTTGGTCAACAAAATTACAATTAAATAGGAGAAATCAGTCCCAGTGTCAAGGGACTCATATTTGATAATCACATATTGTATATTTCAAAATACTTGGAAGGGAGGATTTTGAATGATTTCATTAAATAAGTGAGCAGGGCCTGGCTCATTGGCTCAGTGGTTAATCCTCGTCTTGCACACACCAGGATCCCATATGGACACCGGTTCATGTCTGCTGCCCCACTTCCAACCCAGCTCACTACTTGAGGCCTGGGAAAGTAATAGAGGATAGCCCAAAACCTTGGGACCCTGCACCCACTTGGGAGACCCAGAAGAAGCTCCTGCATCCTAGCTTCAGATTGATTAAGTTCTAGCCATTACAGCCACTTTAGGAGTGAACCAACAGACAGATCTTTCTGTCTCTCATTTTCTCTGTAAATCTGTCTTTCCACTATATATATATGAGAAACATTTAAGCCAAGGGATGTGTTACCTTAATTTGATCACTACATGGTATGTACCTGTATTCAAACAGCACATGAAATCCCATATATATATATATATATATCCCATATATATATATATATGAACAAGTATTTATATCAATTTTAAAATTTCAATTTTAATGTTTTGAAAAATGTGTATAGTTAAGATTGGGGAACTAAGTCTTTTTAAAAAAACTAATTCAGTTGTTATTGCTGGAGACCCACTGAATAAAATCCTCATGATCTGCGGGTGGGAGAGGTAGCTGAGCATAATCCTCTTACTCCATAGCTGCACACGCACCCACCTGCAGAAGCTGGAGAGCTGCAGGCCTCTTGTGGTGGTGGGCGTGGGAGATGATGGCTGTGAGCACTGCACATTGCCCAGCTCCTCCTCAAGCCAGAAGCCTCACCAAGGATCACAGACTGAATCATACATAACCATTTCTCACCTACTTGCTTGCAAGAAAGTACCCACTAGTAATGACCCATCTTCTACTGGGCAAAAAAATGAATGGTAGGAAACAGTAAAGCCACTCTCTACCAAACTTTCTCATTGCTGTTAATCATGCCTTGTTAAATGTTATTGCAGAATTGTTGTTTATTGTAAACAAGCTAGTAAAAAGATAACATTGTTTGGGGCTGATATTTTTATTTTCTTTGCCTTCCTAAATGCATTAAAGTAGGATATTTGTTACTATTTCCTGCAGTTTTGTTTTCAGCTCCATCACTGCTCTTAATCAATCCCTGTCAAGTTTTATTGTGGAATTGGGGAGCACATGTGTTTAATGATGCCGTCATACTTCACAGAATTAAATCATGCAGTCACACGTTTTTCCTGTGTAGCACTAAGGGTAGCCTTACTACCAATAATTTTTTATATCATCTCAGAATTACATCCTGATTCTGAACTCCCAATTTTCCTTTCTGATTAAAATCATTTTGAAAATGCAAGGAAACAATATGCATTATTTGGAGAAAAAATAAATCCTTCTTTATTTAAGGTTTTGTATATAATATTAGCAGCTTCCCAAGTACATGGGTCTTTGCCTTTTGAAAGGAATTTTTCCTATAACATTCTCTTTTAAAAATTTAAAGCATTAGCATTAAAAACTCAAACATATTTGAAAGTCGATGAGACATTTTCAAGATATTGTCTCTTATCATAGCAGCCTGCTTTAAAGGAACAAATGTTTGAAAAATGTAAGGTCTGAGATAATTGTGAGTTTGAAATGTGTACGTTGTGGTCTACAACATAAGAAAAATATTTTCTGCTACAACATTTCCTTAACACATTAAACAGGGTCAAACTCAGATGAGTACAGTGTGTCTGACTACACAATATTAGAACATTATTTATGAGTGTAAAAAAAACTTTCATGATGCCATAGTGTTGAAACAGTCACCACTGTTTAAAACACACACACAAATGAAAAGATGGATGAAACCTTATCAAAGTAATTTCATGCTATTTCACCATGAATTCCTCCTAGTTTTATGGGATCAGAAAATATGGCATGTTAGTAAAGTACTCATTAGAAAGTGATTTCTTTGAACAGTCATCAAAGGCCACATTAAACTTAATAGACAGGAGCTAAAAGACTTGTCATTGTATATTTCACTCTTTTGAACTACATACAAATCACGAAATGCTGGGCTGCTGTACATGAGGCGTTTTCATCCAAAAGAAAAATTAATGCAAGCAAGCAAACAATTTTGAAAAAGTCACAGGATATCTCTATTTGCAAACCTTGCATAAGTTTGACACCAGAATTTGAACAATAATTAGATAATCTCAATATTAAAACTGGAAGCAGCGATACTAAAAATTCCTCCACACTTTGCAGCCAAACAGCACACACACATCTTATGTAACTATGTAATAGTAGCTAGCATACTGAGAAGTAAAGATATGTTTCATTATGCATCTCTACTTCCAAATTAAAAAAATGACTTTCAATGAAACTGCTAAATATATCTTGACAATAGCATGTTGAACCTTCTACCATTGCCTCTACCTACAATGCCAGGATGCACCTAAATAGCAGAATGACGGACTTGTGACTTTTATTGAAGGACCATACCATTGTAATAATACAGGGGAAATCAGTGTGTCAGGGGGAGGGAATGGGGAGGGGATCTGGGGAGGTGAGAACGGGAAACCCTTAATCCTATGGAGCTGCATCATTAAAAAGTTTAAATGTGAACAAAATAAAACACACAAAAATACATGTTCCTTAAATAGGAACCATTTAAATTACAAATTCCATTTCTATATTTTCCTTTCAGTTGATCCCACAATTGTAAACCTTAGCATTAAACTATAAAATAGAGAGAAATCAGAGCTAAAACATAGGATTAAATCTCAATGCATTGCTGATTTCAATTCCACTCTCATTTTTACAAAAAACAAACATTTTAATGAAAGCTAAATTGGAATCTGTATCTGGTAGAGGCACATCTTTTCTGCTGTTTCTTTAATGTTGAAAATGTAAATTTACAGTTAATGCTATGTGTACATGTATCTGTATATTATTATCAAAAGGATTGTCCTTAATCTACCAAGAAAACCTAAACATATTTCCTTTCCAAACACAGAGTTTTTCTTTGCAAGGGAATTACAAAAGACTTTCAGATGTGAAGAAAACTACAGCAGTTAAATAGTGCAAACTTGGAAATCTGCAAGGGAATGTGTGTATGCTACATGGGACACACTCTTACCCTAATAATAGAAAATGGAACATTTGTTTTTACATTACCCGAAATTGCTCTAAAATCAATTCTCTTTCTACAGTGTGAGAAATACTGAATTCAGACATCACTGTGAACTCCTTTAAGTTTGACATCAAAGCTGTAGATAATGCGCCTTTCCAGAAGACCTCAATGTGACAGCTCTAGAGTTAGGGAGGTCAGATGAACTGAGCTTTCCTGGGCTTAAAACAGTGGTTCTGCTTACTTTAATAGCCGACTTTGCAACAAGCAGCCAAGTTCTACTTACAACAGATCAAGCTTTTCCATAAACATTCAATCTTTCTTGTTAGTATTTGAATATGAAATAACCAGCTTTTGAGCCTCCCCGCCCCATTGTCTTTATTTATGAATTGAGGCAGGAAATGAAAGCCTAAACAGAAAAGCTTCATTAAGAAAGTTCTATAAGGAGCGCTATTGATCTAGTTTTTCCTCTCTTGGCAGTTGAATTGGTGAGCTATTAGTTGGGAGAGAAAGTTTATATTCATCCAGCTGCTGAAAAGGTGTTTCAATTCAGCCCAAACCTGCAAATTCATGAGGAATTACATTCAACTTCCAATCCATAATTCTATGCAAAGTAGCCATAAAAGATACAAAATACAGCTTTTATATTAAGATAGAGCCTCTGCTCACTTTTTTTTCAGAGATAGTAAAGGAATTGCATTTCTTGTGTGTCTGAATGTCTAGCTGTTCTAATATATGGATAATAGAATGTGTCTCTACCTCAAAATATTATTAAAATATTCATTTATTTATTTGAGAACCACAAATGGAAAGGTGTTATCTACCAATTTGTGTCTCCAAATGGCTATAATTTATGGGGTTGAGCTTACGCTGAAAGCTGGAAACACAATCCAGGTCTCTATGCGGATTGCAAGGATCCAAACGCATGAGCCAGGGCTAGCATGCAAGTGAAATCATGCATTGGAGCCAAGAATCAACCTAAGTAAATTGATATGGGATGTTGGCAGGGGTTTTAATCAACGTCTTAACTCCTAGTGGAAATGTTTACTCCTCTAAAACATTTAAGGGATTTATTCCCCTAGTATCTACACTGCTCTCCAATACCACCCAGCTTTTCTTACATAGACAGGATCTTCACTGCTTGAATGATGTAGATATATCTTAAAGACAGATCTCTCTAGTTGGCTCCTTTTCACATTTGTTTCCTGAAAATCTTTCCTGAAAACTTCCGTTCCTTTTGGGTCACCATATTATTATATGCACTAGTAGTTTGTTGTCACATCAAATCATGACTAATTTTTTTAATTGATTAATTAATTTGCTTTACGATACAGTTCCCATAGGCTCTGGGATTTCCCCATTTCGCAGACTCTCTCCCCTCACTGATTCCCCCTATATTATTACAACAGTATAGTCCTTCATAAACAGTCTTAAGGACATTATTCTGCTACTTAAGTGTATCCTGACATTGTAGGTATGGAGAATGACAGAGTCCAAAATACTATTTTCAAGATACATTTAACAGTTTCATTGGAAGTTCATCTTTTATTTGGAAGTAAAGATACATACTGCATTATAGTTTTACATCTCAATAATGATACACTATTATGTGTACACTTTTGTGTGCCTATATACCTCTTGATCTTGTATTACGAATGAATGTTGCCTTATATCAGACAGAACATATATTTTTCCTTTAGGGATTGGCTTATGTCACTGAATGTAATGGTTTCTAGTTGGGACCATTAAGTTGCAAATGGTAGGATCACATTCTTTTTAATAGAGTAGATGTACCACAATTTTCTTTATCCACTCCTTTTTCAATGGTTATCTGGGTTGTTTTCATGTCTTTGTTCTTGTAGATTATGCTACTGTAAATACAGCAGTACAGATCACTTTCTCGTATGCAAATTTCATTTCTTTTGGATAATAAGATAATAGAAACAAAGTACCTTATTTAATAATATGAAATGGACATAGTAAGTACGATTTTATAAGTGGCCATTATCTGATCACTGTTATTGCTAACGCTATCCATTACAACAAAAATGTCTATTTAATCAACAGAGGATTAAGTAATTGTAATGAAATTTTGTTTAATAAAATCTTAGCCAGTTGCTATTTCTTAGGTCAAATTGAAGTGGGATTTTGGCTTGAATGAATAATTTATTCTTAATAATGTGTTATTCAATGGTTTTTGTCTTATTTATTCAAATAGGATTCCAGCCACTATGACAAATAATATACAATGGCAACACATTTTAACTGATGTGGACACACATGTGGTGATATCAACATTACGGTTTTTCAGTTTCAGAAGGGCAGGAAAAGGATGCCTCATCTTCCTGTTCATGAATCATGCGTAGAGAGGAATGTTTCATGTTTCTACAATAAAGCATAACATGTCAACATTTCTCTCCTGGCAAAATTCCAGCAGACAAATCTGTTTGCTATTCAAAAGTGATATGGACATCATCCCAGAACTGATTTCAGAAAAAAAGAGCTGAGTGTATTCTCGGGTTTTAAAGGATCATTTTCTGCAGTGTGTCATGATCAGATTTTCAAGAATACTGTTATAAATGTCTACGGGGAAAATTTTCTTCTCTGAGAAAATCTCTGTGTTCAAAATTACCTCATCTGAAAGAAATCCCACAGCCATATGTTTGCTTGGCCTAGATTTCATTCAGTAATATTTCCTCCTCATACTTTTTGGAGAGCAGCAAAACTAAGAGCAGAGTGGATGCCAGCCTTCAAATGCCTATGGTCTGTGTCAATTTTTAATCAAATCTTGTAATATTTAACAGACTCTTGCTTTAAAGCCTGAAAATAATGCTGGGAATTTTTAATCTTTGCCTTTCTTTCTTTAAAAACACTGTCTCCTTTTTTTTTCTTATAGAAATTCAAAATCCCTTTATGTACAACATCCAAGTTTGTTCATTTATTTTTAACTTGATATTTTACTCATTTTTAGGAAGCATACTTTAAAATTTATATTACATTCAAAATGTCAATAGTCTTATTAAATAAACAATTCAGCAAATAAGTCGTAAAATGACATTGTTCAGCAGGAAACTAGTTAAGGCCTGTAAATAATAATCAAAAGAAAATCTGTTCAAATTTTCTCATATAAAAGCATGTTTTAAAATGGTCCCTGAAACATTAAGATTATACTAGTACATAATTCCGATTTTTTTTTTCATTTGACAAAGATTAAATAGAGTTTGACAAAGCACTTTATTTGTAGCAAAAATCATTCAGAGGAACATTTCCTACTAAATTTTAGCTTACACATACACACACACAGTCTTCTTCATCTCTCACCCCCTTATCTATTAGAAAGGCAGAAAATCACACACAAAAAGAGGGAGATGGAGAGAAACAGCGAGAGGGAGAGGGAACTGATGGGGTTAGAGACAGATTTTCCCTCTGCTGGTCCACTCCCCCAAATGACCACAAGCGGAGTCAGGAACTACGTCTGGGTCTCCAAACTGAATGGCAGAAACCCAAATATGGAAGCCGCCACCTACTAACTCCCAGAGTTTGCATGAGCAAGAAATTGCCAGAAAATGAGCCCGGGCTTAATCAGAACTTCTGGAAAGGATATGGGCGACCTAATGGCTCCTTAACTGATGTGCCAGAAGTTCTGTCTCCTTCTTTCCCATTTTCATGAAACCTTGGATTATTAATGCCCTATCCTATGAGAATTAGGTATTGTTGTAAAAACTAAGCACATTTAAAAAACATCTTAATGTTGTAATTCTTGATCTGCACGTGTGTTTCAAATACATAAAAGAGTGAGGAGAGATAAAACTGGTATATTCAATACTATTTTATATCAATATAAGAACTATAAAATAAATTTTAAAAAATTCAAAAGCTTGTATCAGCATTGAAAATTCTATTTGTGAAAAAACTGTCATTTTTGAACTAAAGTCTATAAATAACTAATCACGTATTTGCATAAATGTTTTAGAGAGCCTGAAGAGCTTATTATGTAAGGATAATATAATCAAATTAAATTTTGTAATTTGTCATTAGCCAAGTAAGTAATCACTGTCAAAATCAGAACTGGAACTCAGGTATTTTGTCCTCTTATCCAATGCTCACTGCTGTAACACTGGCAGATCCTACCAACAAAACAGCTTAACAGTGTCTCCTAGGAAAATTTAGCTTCTCAGCTGAGTTAAATGTATTTCCTTCCCCATTCCATGGATACAGAAATTCAAGTATATGTGGTAACTTGTGCAGAATGCACTGTTTCCAGTTAACAAAGAAAGCGGATCAAGGATAAATGAATCATTTAATCTTTTAAAAAATATCTATTTACTTTTGAAAATTAGTTTTATAGGGTGAAAGAGAGAGATATTCTACCCACTGGTTAACTCCAAAGTTGGCCGTAACTACCAAGACTTCTGGCAAGGCCAAAGCCAGGAACCAGGAATATCATCTGGGTCTCCCACATGAGTGGCAGGGGCCCAAGCACCTGGGTCATCTTCCATTGTTTTTCTCAAGCTATTAACATTGTGCTGCATCAGATGTAGAACAGCTGGACTGCAAGCTAGTGCCCTCATGGGATAGTGGCATTGCAGATGGAACATCCAACCCACTTTGCTGCAACACCAGCCCACATGAATTGTACGCTATGCTTAATATTTAGTAATAGTCAAAGCTAAATTGTAATAATTGCATCCTATGTACCAAGTTGTCTTAAGTGTTATGTATCAATGAATTCATTTACTGCACACAATAAGTCAAAAAAGTAGACATTTTTAGGACTCCTGGTATAGCTATAAAAATGAAAACCCATATGATGTAGTTAACTTGCCCAAGGTAACACAGCTATAAAGCAGGGTTTGAAGACAACTAAGTTTGGCACTAGCATCCACACCCCTAATCACACTTCAGAGTCACCATTAATATCCCATAGTGGTCAATCAATGTATTAAATTGATTCTGAAGTTGGAGTACCAACTTGGTGGAGTAGGGAGGGGGTGGTATGAGCCCATTGGGAGGTGTTGTGGAGGGCTCCTCTACTGGGCTACTGCTCCCACTGGTGATCATAACAGGGACTAGGATCAGACCAGGCTGGGGAGGGCTACAACGCCTGTTGGCCTGCATGTGAACAGGGTTATGGAGAGTTAGACTGAGCTATACCCACTGGTATATACAAGACCCAGAGTAAGTGCAGGTTGGTTTGGCTTTGCCACAGCAGCAGCAGGCAAGGGCTGGGACTGGGGACAAATCCTGTCAAACTAGACTGCAGAACCACCTGGAGAGTGCAAGATCCAGTACCGGGAGTAGCACCAGTAGGGAAACTGTGGGTACCTCTCTGATGGGCCATAACTGCCACAGGTGAGCATGAGAAAAGGGCTGGGGTGGACCTGGCTAAATAGGCAGTGGCACCCACCAGCATAAGTTTGGCCTGGATAGTTGAATCAGTTAGGTAGAGCTAGGCTTATTGACACATATGAGAACTTAACGGGATGTAGGAGAGACTGGGCTGGATCAGTCTGTTGTACATATTGGCAAACACAGGAACCAGGCTTGGGGTTAGGTCTGGTGGGGTCTACTAGGTGTCATGCCAACTAGGCTACAGTCCCCTCTGTTGTACATTAGGTCCAAATGTGTGGTGGGAAGGCTTGGTCTGGGCAGCAGCACCCATTGATTTGTGTAAGAGATGGGGCTGGAGATAGAACTGACCCAGCAATTGTAACTATTGTTGTGTGCATAGGCTGATGTGGGTGACAGACTGAGCAGAACCCTGTACTGGTAAGCACACACATGAGTTAGGTCTGGGGTCACCTTGGATAGGGTTTCTTTGGGGATTGCCCAACTGAAAGATGGATTCAAAATTCCATCAAGGGGAGAACCACAGCATCTGTGGTCAGACCATGAAATGCATGTGTCAGAACCAAGCCTAGTGCTCACTTTGGCAGCACATATACTAAAACTGAAACGATACAGAGAAAATTAGCATGGCCCCTGCACAGAACCGAGCCTACTCAGTGGCTTAGATGAAGTAATGGATGGCATGCCAAGATGCACGTGGAGGATACGGCAGTCAATTGAGGCCTACACAGGATATCTAGTATCATAACAGAGAATGGGTCAACTACTCCAGCCTAGCACTGACAGCAAATATCTGGGCAAATGGAGAATCTAAGGTGGACTTTGTGAGCCAATGGACCTTGGAAGGATTTCCTTATCCTTGGATTGGCAAGATCAATGGCATCTCAGAACTATCAAAACCACTTGAACACAATCTTCAAAGCATGCTCCATATTGGGGCCCTGGGATGGGAATGGAATGGCTGCTCCACGTCCCCAGGTACTGAGGAGGTTGTGAGATGCTGTGCTCCTCTCCCCCCAGCTCCCTCTGTCCCCCAGACACAGGAGAAGACAAAGAAAATTTGGAAACATGGGTTTCACCCACTTTCCCCTAATCCTAAACCCTTTCTGCACTAATCAACTATGCAAACATCTTCAAAAATTAAATTTATATTAAAAAACAATAAAAATGTTAAAATAAGATTATTTTTGTTATTTCTCTTGATACATTTTTTTTGTTAGTACAAGGATATCCTGCTCTTCACTGTTTTCTCCCTTTCCATTTTCTCCTCCCATTTTTTCTACCATATTGTTAAAAGTATTTTAGCCCTCTAGTAACTTTCACAAGTGTAAACTCCTGCTATTTAAGTACGTCATGGAATTGTAATAAACAAATCTAGTATCCTATTGTCATGATTTATTTAGCTATTTCATTGGGAGCCTTCCTTTAATTGGAGTGTAGCAATGGCTTCTTGGTATGCTAGTCTTCATTATACATTTATGAGAATATATGTATATACATGTATCAGCTATATATGTGTGTATATACATACATATCATATATGTATTTGCATGCATGTATATACACATATGTCTTATATATCTATTTGCATTGTATCTTGTATGACTGTTTTCCTATATCATAAAAGACATTTGATATTCATCCTTTTGGGATGGCTTATTTCACTGCACAAAAGCATTGGCTTATTTTAACAAGCCAATAAGTCAGGGTCATTTTGTTGCAAGTGATAGGATGCCATTCATCTTAAAAGCTGAGTAGTATTCCATGGAGTAGATATACCACAATTTTTTCATCCATTCTTATTTCAACAGGCTTGTTTCCATCTAGTCACTATTGTGGATTGTGATGCTGTAAATATAGGGCTGCATAATCACTTTCTCATTTACAGATTTCACTTCATTTGGATATATTCCTAGGTATGGGACAGCTGAGTCTTATGTAGATGAATTTTCAGTTACGTTAACATTCTCCATACAAACTTTCATAGAGGCTGTACAAGCCTACAATCTCACCAGTAGCCCAGGCTCTTTAATAAGGATTTGACACAAATAATCCAGTTATTGCCTACAATTCTCAATGGAATTCTTCTAATTGCATTTTTAATTAATTACTAATGAAAGCTGAAAATATGTGCAGAACCTTTGAGACAAAAATTTTCAATCGAGAAACTCAACTAAAAATATACAGGAAAGACAAAAACTCAGTGTACTCCAGTGGGGTGCATGAGTAAAATTACATAGTGCAACATGAAGCAAATGATTTATGATAAAATTTAGTAGTATTCAGTGAAATTTGGAACAGTGAAAAAAAAGGGAATTAATGTTTTACAAACGGTTTTTTCTCACCCATTTTTGTCTACTCATTTATAAAGCAACAAAAAAAAGTCACAGCAGTACTGCTTAATGATTGAAGATGACCTCAGGGAGCTGCTGAACTTGTTATGAGCTCCGGGATAACAGACAGATGCTGCGAGGAGCCATCTACGGGAGTTACAGGGAACGAGACAATAAAAACTGTGGGAAGGTTGGTAAAAGACAGCATGCCCATTTGTAGTAGACAGGTCTCAAAAATCAAGCATTAAAAAATTAGACTATCTGTGAGGTACACGACAAAACAGTACACCAAAAGTATTCAACTCAAAAATTATTTAATGAGGAAGTTATCACAATTGCCATTTGGCCCAATGAGCCTTTTTTATATCCTTTCTAAAACGTTGTTTCACATTGCAATCCTTCTCTGCATCTCACTAATTTTGCTTTTTGTTCTCTGCTCAGAATGGTTTATAAGTGAATCCTGGTAAATAATCATTTTTTTCAAGCTTTGGGGAAAAATGTTGAATAATAATTTAGTGAAATTAACCACAGCAAGTTTAATATAATTCTTACATAATGATATATTTTTCCCATTTCTGAAAAAAAATACAGCAGTGCAAATGGCCGTAAGCAAAATATTGTGGTATGAATATTAAAATTTATTTTCAGTGATATTGAAATACATAAGGTGTTATAACTAACTATAATAACCTTACTATGCAACACATCTCAAAATATATTTTCTTAGTAAAACTTCATTCCCTTCAAAACATATTTTTATAGTATCAGTCCTCAGATAAAGACATAATTAACAGTTGATTCGATGCAAAAAAAGGAATTTATCTAACTGCATTATTCTATACAACATTTGAAAAATTAGCAGCCAAGTATTTATTTGCCAAACAGAAATGATGGTATTTTACCTGGTTTCTTGAGGACTCAATGTGGGTACCCAGGCCAAGTGTTTAGCATATAGTACATCTTAATGACATTGCATCTCGTTGTTTGTACACTTGGAGAAAGACATTGTCACATCCCTTCTTACAATCTACTGAGTTGAGAGACTAAATGAAGATTTTTAGCAAGTGTAAAAATAGACAAATTTAATAAATTCAAAATGAGTGTGCTCTGTGCCATTAATGGCATATTCTTGGTGAATACTGGTTGAAAGAATGTGTCACTAACTTAAGATTAATGACTAACTTACGTGACTTTCTTGACTTGAACACAAATTTCAAGATTTTATTAATCTACAGATTGGTTATTAATAGAACATTTGAATTACAGCCAAAAATTAATTACCAGCTAGGGGCCACATTGCTCCCTCAGAAGTGTTGAAAAATAAACTTAAAGAAATGTTATTCACATTCATTAATCATCTGCGTCTATGAATTTCTTTGAAAAATGACCATTTTCTGAATTTGTTGTGTTTATGAGGAAACGAAGGGAGAAACAAAGAAACTAAAACAGTGAGTTTAAAAATATGTTTAATCTTGCCTGTTTTCTACTATCACTTTCCCCTGATTTTCGTCACAGCTACCCTTATTAATTTCCCCCAACTTATAAATGAGTAGAACCATTTCATCCAACATTCTGGTATATAGACATGAACCTCAGGAAGGGGCCAATTTGTTTTACATCCTTACATACTTGGGTTGCTCTCTCAGAGACAAATACAGTACCTAGCACATACACTCACTCAATACTCAGTGAATGGAACTAGGTGCCAACCATGAACAGAATGCTCTCATGGGGGCTAGATGTTCAGCTATGAGGGCCCCTGTTGTAACAGGAATACACTTTGGTAAGCAGACTCAGGAGATAAGACAAGCTATGTAATATGGAAGTGATGATATGTGGAAGTACAGAATTAAAAGGAAGGGAAGACATAAGGGGTGTCTGTGACATAAGCATTCATCAGGGAGTCTTCTTGGAAAGGTGGCATTTGAGCAAGCGTCTGAATGGACTGAGTTAGCTGTTTGGGTGTCTTGAAGAACATTGTGAGGAAAGGAGTATATACCCAAAACACATGAACATTGTACCACACACCTGCACCACCATGTTCACAATAGTCGTATTCACAGTAGCCAAAATAAGGAATCAATAAAGATTTCTGTTATCAGATGAATGGAAAAAGAAAAATGTGATACACACACAGAGAAAGCACAACATGACATTATTCATATATAAAAATGAAAGTCTATGATTTGCCTATCAAAATCATAATAACTACAGGTTATCTTTTTAAGTGAAATGTGGCAGCACAGAAAGACAAATCTCTCATGTTCTCCTCTGTATGAGGGAGCCAAAATTTAAAAAAAAAATTAAAAAAATGTCTGCATGTAAGTTTTGCTGCAAATATAGCATTGTGTGAAATCTGATTTAAATTTTTGTCAAATTGTTAAGGATGACATACCACAATAGTTTTAATGATCTGTGACTATCTTAAAATTTATTATAATCAGGTGGAATAGACATCTTTTAATTGGGTTATAATTTTACAGCCCTTGCCTATATTCCTGCTAAACTATAGTCTTTTTACTTTTTATTTGCTGAATTATTTATTTAGTGGTACATTAAGCCTTTGACTACAATGCAAACTGAAAATATGTTCTCTCAAAAGCTGACAAGATAATTGGACAATCTTCTACTTCTCTGGGCTATCATTCCAATTTAGAGTATAGTCAGGGTTGATTGTTCTGAGTGCCTCCCTCCTTGACTTGTAGATGTCTGTCTTCATTGTATCTCCTCTATGTGTGTCTATTCTGATCTGTCCTTATAAGGACCTAATGACCTGTTTTAACTGCATGACCTATTTGAAGGCCCTGTGCCGGAATATGGTTGAATCTGGAGATACTTGAAGTTAGAACTCACAATATATGAATCTGGGGACACACAATTGATCGCACAACAAGGTAAGGGCTGGCAGGAAACAGCAAGTACTGGTTTTATTCATTTGTGACGAACAAGTATAAGTGTGTGTGTGTGTTAGGTTTTGCTTTTCTTTTTGTTTTTGAGTGACCAGCATGAACCCAAGAGACAGCAGACTTAGAAGTGAGATTGGCAGATTTTCTGGCATCCTGGTGTAAAAAAAGGAGTAATGGCACACTCACTTAGCCAAAAGTATATGCAAAAACAAGGGCCTTTTTGAGATGGTTTCTGTTCTCATGCAGAAAAAGAGATCATTTTAAGGAAAAATATTTTATTCACAGATAAGGAAAAGTATTTTAACAGGAACCTGGGCAAAACAATTCCTTTTATTTTACTTTAATTCTTGGGCTTCTTCATCTGTTTAAATGTTTCTGTACCTCCAACTCTTTCACAATTATTTAGAATATAAATAATAAAAAGTCAAACCAAAATACAAGGAGGAAAGGCAAGATAGGAGGCAGCCTCTTTTGGCTGACCAGGATGGTGGCTGATTGTTCATGGCCTTATGAAGTAGATTTCTAAAAACAAAAAAGCTGGCTTAAGTATTTTTAGGACAAGATATCTTTTTGGAAATACCCCATATTTGGAAATAGCTTGGAATTTACAGTCCAGTTAGAAACAAAGATTTAGAGAAAAGAGGCTACTTCTATGAGAAAACAAAGTGAGGATCTCTGGGCAAAACATAAGAGCAAATATTGACTATCTTATGTGAAAAAGGGGTGACAAAAGGAAACTTCAATAGCAAGGGAGTCTGAAAGCAGTGGTTGAAGAACAGAAAATGCATAATATGAGGTTTACATTATTATTATTATTATTATTATTATTATTATTATTATTATTATTTCTAGCTAAGATTGATGGGGGCCATGAAAGTCATTCTGCCAGACATACTAAAAGAACTGGGTGAAATCTAAGAAGACAAAGACATTCGAATGGTGTAGCACAGTGATGCCAGAAAACAAAGAGAGGAAATCAATCCACAGTTATCCCAGTGGTGACCTCAGAGATTTTTAATGTGGGAGCCCAGGCAGGGAAATCAACTCAGAAACAAAAGGTATGCTTGTGAGTAAGAGCTAATAATAGGAGTACGCGGGGGGGGGGGGGGAGCAGCGCGTGCTCCAAAGCTCCCAGCACTCCCTGAAAAACGTGTTTGCGTGAAGAAACCACTAAGGGAAAAAAAAATGTTTCAACAAGATCAATGCCTAGAATTCTTAGAGGATCAGGATTTATTTATTTACTTATTTATTTGAAAGTCAAAAATATAGAAGGAGAGAGAGTGGCAAGGAGAGAACTGCTATCTGCTGGCTCACCCCCAGATCGAAACCAGAAGCCAGGAGCTTCTTCCAGGACCCCCAAGTGAGTGCAGGAACCAAACATTTAAATCATCTCTTTTGTTGCTTTCACAGCCATTAGCAGGGTTCTGGTTTGGAAGTAGAGCAGCCAGGACATCAACTGGTGCCCATGCCAGTGCTGCAGAGAGTAGTTTAACTCTCTGTGCTACACACTCCCAGGGTGTAGAAACGTTTCATGTTCTTATATTCTCATCAGTATGATAAAAATTCCTCATGATTCACAAGGCTGCTTCACTTCAGATCCAGCTCCCTCCTTAAAGCCAGGAAAAGCAGAAGACAGTTCATATGTTCTCTCCTAAATGGGAGACTCTGAAACAGCTCCTGACTCCTTTGTGTTACCTGGCCCAACCACTGAGCTCATCTGGGGAGTGAACCAGCACACCAAAGAATTCTCTCTCTCTGTTTCTCTGGAATTCTACTTTCAAATAAATAAATCTAACAAACAAATAACAACACAAGAGCAGGTGCCATGTCTGGCCTGGAAGGTGACAAAAAGAAGGCCCTGAAACAACCCAAGAAGCAGGTCAAGAAAATGGATGAGGAGGATAAGGTTTTCAAGCACAAACAAAAACAAAACCAGAAGAAACTCGGTGAGCTGAAAGCGAAGGCTGTGGAGAAGGGCCCCTTGGTGACAGATAAAATTTAAAAATCTGGCAAAAAAGTAAGCTGTTCCTGGTGCCTGAAGTGATGTTGCCCTAGTTCCACACCTGTCTGAGCTTCTGGATTCCTGGCCAGAACATCTTTTGTCACCCATAATTAGAATGGAGTGTTACCTGGAGTCTACTGTACATTTACAAATAAACTTTTGTTTAAAAAAAAATGGAGGGGTGGGGAGAACACTCCCATATGGTAGCCCACTGTCTGCTGAGTTGTTTTCATACAGCCATTCTTAGCTGTGAATGTAATGTAGGCCCAGATAAAAATCCTTCCAGGAGCTGCTCTCTGGTCTCTGTTCTTGAAATTCGGCATCGCATGGAATTAAAGCAACTCCTTGGGAAAACACACCACACACACACACACACACACACACACACACACACACACACACAGTAATAGGAACTATCCAAACTTTAAAAGCAAGGGAAAAGATTGAAAATAGTAAGAAAAGATCAGTGAGCTATAATAGAAGTGCAAATGACTTCATGTGTATACAATTAAAATGGGGGGACATTGATGAGTTTATCAATAAAACATCATAAGAACACAAAACCCATTAAGAACACAAAACCCATCTATTTGTTGCCTAAAGAAGACATATCTTACCAACAAAGATCAGTGGAAACAATATCTCATGAATTTTGATGTTTTTGTGTGGTTTTTTGTTACGGTAGTTTCATCTCTTAAAAACTCTCGCTAAATTCTTCAATGACTCATAGATCATACAGTCACACCATTTTCTTCAAGAAAGTTCTTGATTTTCTTTTTCATTTCTTCAATGACACATTAGTCATTCAGTAGCATGTTATTTAATTTCATGGCACTGTTAATTTCTTTTTTCTTCCTCATGTTGATTTTGTTTTGTAGCTTTTAATTTAAGGGGTCGTATAGTAACTGTGTAATGGAGACTATCATATCCAGTGGCATGTTATTTAACTTCACGTAATTGTAAATTTCTCTTTTTCTTCATGGTGTTGATTTTTTATCATAGCTTTTCATTTAAGGGGATGGATATTAACTGTATAATGGAGATTATTCCTATCCAGATGTGAGGATACAATGCATTATTCATCTCTACTTCCAGACCAAAAATGGACTCCCAGTGAAACTGATTACTATATCTTGACGATAAAATGCTGGAATCTTTGCCAATGCCCATGCCCACAATGATGGACACATGACCGTTTATAAAGAACTATAGTATAGTAATAATATAGGGGAACTCACTGAGGGGGAGGCAACTCAAATGCCAAACAACACCTGCTCACAATGTGGATTACAATACAGAAGAGCAGCTCTGGGCTGAAGGACTTCCAATCACTTCAAGCAGTGAAGAACACTGTGAGATGAGTAGGAAGACTATGTGAAGACCCAGCACTATCTTGGGTTCAAAGAAAAACACACTGAAATAAAATCCATTCCATTTATTACATTTAATTGATGCTGCTATCACAATGAGAGTAACCAGCACTACTGTCCTCAGCTGGGTTTTTAAGGTGTGGAGACACCAACACATTCATAAATACTATAAAATGCTTAGAGCCTACCTTAAAAATATATTACTCTGGTAAGCTTGCCCTATGATTGCCCCACAGACTGAGTGGCTTCTTTCTGATGCCTCTCTCTTTGGCTAGAATATGACTACATCCTTGAAATGGCCTTACATAGTTTTTTTTTTCCTTCAGTCATGTATCCATTAAACTTTTCTCTCTTCTTGTAAGGAAGTCATGATTGACTAGGGCTTGGTATCAATAATAACATTTTCACCTAAGAATAATGTTAAGGTGACAATATTTGGTTTCTTCTGAGAACTACACCTTTAGCTAGTAAATGGCTGACTTATTTGTAACAATATTTATGTTTATTATTTGACAGACAAATGAAAGATATTGGAGGAGAGACAGGGAAAGATCTTTCCATCCACTAATTAATTCCCCAGATGGCCACAATGGTCTGGGCCGCACCTGGCTGAAGGCAGAAGCCTGGAACTCCATCCTGGCATCCTCTGTGGGTATTAAGTGCCCAAGTGCATTGGCCAGCTTATGCTGCTTTTCTAGGCAGATTTGCCCAGAGCTGGATCAGAAATAGAACAGATACAACTTGAGCAGCCCTCCAGCAGCTAGATGGCAGTGTTGCAAGCAGCACTTTAATGTGCTGCACCATGACAACAGCCCCAATAGCTGACTTTCCGTGTCAGCTATTGCGTGTGTCTATTATCTTAATCTGCTTGTTTATAAGAACAAAATTTATGAAAGAATTATCTCTTATGACTTTATTTAACTCAAGTGAATCTTCAGAGAAGTTATCTCCAAATCCAGTCACATTCTAATGGTCTGGAAATGAGGACACTGACATATGAATTTAGGGGAGGGGAACATGACTGAACCAGTTGCAAAAACCGAAATTGCTTTCTGTTCAACTTCACAAAGACCTTTACTCTTGGTCTGAGGATTCAGTTCAGGAGTAGGAGGATACAGTGGCATATAGTAGTGATTATGTACTGCCCATTGGCTTCCAGGGCTAATCCTGTCAAGCAAAGCAATCCTAAATGGTGAGGTAAGGCTAACAAGAATGCCTTCCAAGACTTCAACTGAAATCAGGGACACATTTCCTATCAACTCTTTTAAATGAATGACTCATATCATAGGGATAGCTGCCAACCTGGGTCATGTAAATAAAGAACGATGATCTCTCTAGAAGCTTCCCACAGTAGGCTGTCATAACTTTACTCTGGAGGCTACTACACAATCATCTGAGGAATACATGATCTACTGATGGCATTGTCTTAACCAATAGACCCAATCCAAGCAGGATGGTCCTAAATTCAAGTCAGTGCCTTATTTGTGATTTACCATGGAAGTTTATCAAGGCAGCACAAATCTTGATAAGAATACTGAAAATGTCTTATAGTAGCTCACATTCACTGGAGATAGGACATCAAGGATTTACGTCATATTAGAATAGATCCAAACTTGTTGTCCCTGGATTTCTGAAGCTCTTTGTAAATTGTGGATATTAGTCCCCTATCACTTGTGTAATGTGCAAAAATGTTTTCCATTCTGTTGGCTGCTTCCTCACTTTGTTAATTCTTTCATTTGCTGCACAGAAGCGTTTTAGTTTGATGTAGTCCCATTTGTTTATTTTGTCTTTGCCTGTGCTTTTGGCATCTTTTCCAAGAAGTCTTTCCCCATTCCTATATTGTAGAGAGTGCTTCCTATGTTTTCCTATAATAGTTTGATGGTTTACAGTTATAGATTTGGGTCCTTGAACCATTTAGAGCTGATTTTTGTATAATGTGGCAGATGTGGATCTTACTTCTTAATTCTACAAGCTGCTATCCAGTTGTCCCAACAGCATTTGTGGAAGAGACTAGGCTTTTCCCCTGGATTGTTTTCAGTTTTTTCATCAAAGATTAGTTGACTATACATGTATGTGCTCCCTTCTGGTGTTTCTATTCTGTTACATTGATACTCTTTGTTTCTGTACCAGTGCCAGCCTGTTTTTGATGACCACTGCTCTGTAGTATTTCTTGAGGTCTAGAATTGCGATTCCTCCAACTTGATTTTTATTCTTCAGGATAGCTTTGGCGATTTGTGAACTCTTCCAAATGAACTTTTGTATCACCTTTTCTATTTCTGAGAAGCATGTTGCTGGGATTTTGATTGGAATCGTGTGGAATCTGTATGTTACTTTTGGTAATATGGACATTTTGATGATGTTGATACTGCCAATCCAGGAAAATGTAAGTTTCTCCATTCTTAAATGTGTTCTTCTGTTTATTTATTTTTTAACTATTATTATTTTCATCATAGAGGACTTTCATGTATTTAGTTAGCTTAATTCCTGGGTATTTAAAATTCCTCTCCATTATTTTGAAGGAAACTGTACTTACAATTTCTTTTCCAGCCATGGAATTATTTGTGTACACTACTGCCATTGATTTGTGTTCATTAATTCTTTATCCTGTTACACTGCCAAAGTCTCTTATGAGTTCCAGTAGTCTCTTGACTATTGAGTTAATCTTGGAAGGAAAGTAGTATGTGATATAGCCCCAGCTCTTGGCATGATTTTCTAATAAGCTTGCCCATTATCTCAAATAGTTTAGTTTGTCACAATGTTTTCAAATATTGATCCTGAAGAGAGTAGGATGACTTATGTAAGTAAGTATTCCTTTGATGAGAGTACATTTGAGCAGAGACCCAAAATAGGTGAGACAATAAATAGTTAATGCAGTTCTGTAGGGTGAAATTATTCCCACCAAGGAAATTGTGAGTATAAAGGCACTGGGGCAACAATGTGCTTGGCCAAGAAATGGAAAAATGGGAGCAGGATGAAGGCTGAACCTCAACCCAACTGGAAAGGGGAAGGTTTACCTGTTCTTGTGTAAACGGAAATTGAAAGGAGGAAACAGGTGAATATAACATCATTACAAGGAGCCAGCATTGTGGCATAGAGAGTAAAGCACCTGCCTGCAACACCTGCATCCCATCTGGATGCCAGTTCATGTCCTCAGTGCTCCACTTCCGATATCACTCCCACCTAATGGCCTGGAAGTATGGTGCAAATGTTGGGCTCCTATTACATGTGTGGAAGATTCAAATGAAGATCCTCCTCTATAATTTAGCCTGATGCAGCCCTGACTTGTCCATAATCTGGAGAGTGAATCAGCAGATGGAAGGTCTCTCTGTCCACCATAACTCTTTCAAATAAATAAGTTTTCAGAATATTGCATTAAGTACATAATAAAAAGGCTCTAGTTCAGTGGGAATATAGGTGAGAGCTGTAAACAATAATAAAATGGAAAGATGATCATCTCGGCGATGTGCACTTAATTTTAAAATAATCAAAGATGATTAAAACTGCAGTAGTATAACATTCTTCACCATTGATTTGACAAAGGTACTAAGCAAAGTTCAACAAAACTACACTTATAGCAAAATCAACATAAAAAATAAAGTATCAATAAAGCAAAAACAAAAAAGTGAAAAAAATCAACACATTAATCAATATTTGTTGAGTAACTCCTCTCGACAAAGCAGTTTCATGGACACAAAAGACACAGTTTAGCAAAAAAAAAAATGTTTTCAAAAATGACTCTTCTTGTGTAGCAGACAGACAGTGAGCAATAGGATTTGGTAATTGTTGGGCAATCAAAAGGAGGATTTCAAAATCACATTTGAACTTATGAAGCAGCTCATGGACCCAGATAAGGCTTTTAAAATCTTCTCTGTAGCCAAAGGAGAGGTTACTAGTGTAAAACAGACCATGCACTTTGTATACAGGAGGCGGGAGAACGCAGTGGGAGGGCTGACAATGACAAATCAAAAAGTCATGTCTGCTACAAATTTCGCGTAGCTTCTCTGTTTCCCCATCTGAAACAAAGGAATACTGACTGAATCTTCCTTACACCAAGTTGTGTCATATTTCCACTAAGTACATTACACAGGATCTGTCACAAGTAGTCCATATTTATACAGTAATCGGTATCTATAGAGAACCTTGAACACACTAAAGATTCTCTGGAGAAAATATGGAAGGATGAAGGTGAACTGAAATGCTGCTTTTGGAAAATTTCCATAATACCCAATTAGTTCATGTTTGCAAAAGGCAATGGAACAAAACAAAATGAAGGTTGACCTTCCTTTATATTTATATTTATATTTAGGATTCAACACTTCTTTCATATAACATAAAGATAGGAGATAAGAGGTATTAAATACTAGAAATTATCTAAATGAAAGAAAGTTCCATTCTGAAAAACAATTTTGTGACAGCCAGCATTATTATTTCTGTGGCTATTCATAGACTCTGCATTCACAAATGACAATAGTTATAGCATGCTCAGTTTAATGTAAAGAAGTATGGTAATGATACCGGGGGTTGTTTTTTCAATTTGTGAAATTTTATTACAAATAAAATAAGACAGAACTGCCCATTGTGGTGTAGCAGGTAGAGCTGATGCCTGTGATGCCAGT
This sequence comes from Ochotona curzoniae, assembly GCF_017591425.1. NCBI lineage: Eukaryota > Metazoa > Chordata > Mammalia > Lagomorpha > Ochotonidae > Ochotona > Ochotona curzoniae. The sequence goes on from NW_024467119.1 coordinate 48,350,693, forward strand.
ATCCCATACGAGCACCTTTCCTGTCCTGATTGCTCCACTTCAGATACGGCTTCCTGCTAGTATGGCTAGCAAAGCAGCAAAACACAGGCCAAGTGCTTGGGTCCCTGTTACCCAGCTGGGAGACCTAAAAGAAGTGTTTGGCTCCTGGCGTTGGTCTAGCTCAGCCCTAGCTCTTATGGCCACCTGAGGAGTGAAGCAGCAGATGCAAGATATTACTGACTCTTTCTCTGTGTTCCTCTCATTCTGACACTCTAGTTTTCATATAAGTATAGGGGAAAAATTTTTTTATAAGAAATTAAACAGCTTATAACAGTGAAGAGATGATGAGCAGTGGAATTATGAATAGAAAAATACAGCAACCTATCTTTAAAATTCAGAAAAAAATATATAAACATGAGAAGAAACCAAAGCCCAAAAGAGTATGTTCTCTGACACAACTATGGATTTGTCAAATTCATACAATCCTTGCAACATACAGAATTTGAAATTAAAAGCATAAAAATAAAAAATATTTGTGTTTATTTAAGCTTTTTCAACTAAAAAATATATCACTCTCTTCAACAAGATGTGGCCTTCACTTGAAAATATTTTTATTTTACAAAATGAACATTTGAATTTAGAGGTAAAATACTGAATTTAAAGTTCAAGATCATTTTCCTTTAAAATTTCTGAGATGACTTTATATCAGTCTGACTTGCATATGTTTGCATTATAGCTCTCTCTGTTATTTTGAGGTTTCTCTCTTTTATATTTGGAAATTATAACTAGAACAAGATATTTAGGTGGGGTTGGAGTACTGTTGGATTTGTCATTAACCTTGCCTGGCAGCAAACATGCCATTTCAATCTAAAACTGTACATATTACTATAACTGTGATTCTCTTTCTCTCCATCTCTTTTCTTGCAGATCAATGCTGGAAAATTTACCTGTCACATTCCTATTTTTCTGAGGATTTCACCTTTTACCACAAGGCACAGTAGAGTGGCTCTGTCTGTGGCTTGCTCTTGCTGGTCCCCTGTTGAGTTTTCCTCGGTGATTACTTTCATTACAATTGATCTAGTTAATTATCATACACATTTAGTTCTAGACATAACGTTCTTATCATTTTGAAATTTTTTAAGAACAATGGCTTTGATTTATTGTCTAATTTGTGGATGTTATATTCTGTTACCCTTCACTAGCAATGTGAACCACAATGATTCTTTTTCGTTTCCTTTGTTATTTTGGTTCATCAGGATTTGTCTTTTGGTGGGCTTAATAACTATTGATTTTTTTTTCATTTTTGCAAAACAACAAAGCCCACATTTCATTACTGTTTGTAGCTGGATGTGTTTAATCCATAACCCCTGGTGAATTGAACTGTAAATGAATTCAGTTCTGAATACTGGTGCCCTCCAGGAATGCGCATGGATGTCCAAGTGGATATGTTTTAGAAGGGTATCTCAGTAACTCAAAGAAAGTTATTTAGAGAGGTAAATACTGAAATTATAAACAATGACAATCTAGAAATCCCAAAGTTATTAAATCAGAATTTCAGATTAGAGAAGATGGGAACTCCATTACGTTTTAGATTCCATAGTCGTTTCCAATGTGTAGTTAAATATAAGCACCATCACATAGGAGCTTCCCCAGTGCCATGCATGCCCTAGAAGCTCTCCTGCCAGACCTCTTCCTTCACTTGTTGCTCTCCCTCTGTGCCAATGTTGCATCAGTTATCTTGAAAAAGACTGCTCAGGTTCCATTCTCTTTTGTTGCCTTCCCTGGATTCTTTTTTAGTTATCTCAAAATTATTCACAGAAAAGTCCCATGTTTTGTTGCACTCTTAGTTGTCTCTTTTGGGCTTTTAACACTGTTAGGTCTTAACATGAACAGCACAGGCATGACAATAAAGTTTGCATTATGTGACACAGTTCTTTGATGTAGATCATGAGCAGTCTGACTCACATTGATTGTTGATTCATTGGTTACTTCACAATATCTTACTGCATGTGAGATAGGCTGTTTGAGGTTGAGATAATATTACATTTTACAGGTACTATTTTTCATATCGACATCATTTCATCTTAAAGCTTGTAGCCCAGAATCAAGGGATTTGCTGTAAAGATTTTCTAATGTAATAGCTTCTTGATGGCAAGTTATTAACATAATCTTACTTGATTTTGTTTTGTTTGGGTTCTGGTTTTGTTTTCTCATTTAATACCTTGCTAAGTCAAGTGGTTCATGAAGAACTACTTCAGCAAAAACGGGTATATTTTAGGTTAAGTGATGGCTGCCCTACATGACTTACAGGCTTTTAAACTGGAACTCTTGCCCTAGTCTAGAGGTTTGCTTGATGTCTTTAACGGTTCCACTCCAAGATGTCACTTTAATTCTAACTGAGATAACATTTTATGTGATATATCGCAGTCCATGCTCTCAATTCATTATTAGTGAGGGAGAAAAGGGAATAAAGTAGAAAGTAGATAAAGAGAATGAAAGGTTATGTTTGGCACATTGTTCATGTATCTTTAAGCCTTTTAACCTACGTAATAAGAAACTGATTTCTTAAAAGCACAGAGCTAAAAAAAAAAAAAGACTCAGAGCTGATAAAATACACAAAAAGACTCTTCAACTTATACTCAACAAATTTCTCTTTGTTTTGCCAGGTAATGAACCTCACTCCTCAACTACTGAAAACATACAGCTGGCTTGAGGATGAAGCATTCCCTTCTGAACAGTACAAGCATCACAGCTTTCTGCCCACCCCGCAGGTCTGTCCACATAGGATGGTGTAGAGTCATAGATGGGAATACAACCATCGTATTATGTAAGAGGGAAATCTAAAAAACCTCTAACAGAGCTGCAGGTTTGCAGTTTCCTGCCTTCTGAAAAAACAGTCATTGTGATTTCCATTTGGTGTGAACACAGAGCAAGAGTTCTTATAGTGTATCATGGATGCCACAGGTCATGTTGATGCAGCAGGTCACAGGAAGTGTCTGGACAAATAAAATATCATCTATACAAAAATAATAATGCCAGATTAAGGCTGTTGAAAGATGTGTGTAGACATTATTTTTATACAAATAGCTACATCTATTATCACCTCCATTTTTTGAATAATGTTTTTGCTTCAATTTGTTTTATCTCTTTCATGATGATACAACACAGCTAGTTTTGGACAAAGGTATATTTTTCCCAATGTACTGCCAAGTATTATCTATAATGGTTCTGTTTTTTATTTTTTTAAAAAACATAATGATTTTTATTGGAAAGATAGGTTTATAGAGAGAAGGACAAATAGAGAGAAAGAACTTTCATCTGCTAGTTCACTCCCTTACTGGCCAAAATGGCCAGGAATGAACTGATTCAAAGACACGAGGCAAGAGTCTCCTCTGGGTCTCCCACATGGATACAAGGTCCCAAGGCTTTGGGTCATTCTCTACTGCTTTCTCAGGCCACAAGCAGGGAGCTGCATGCTAAGTGGAGCACCCAGGACATAAAAGGGTGCCCTTATGGGATAGCAGTGCTTGAACGGGAGAGGATTAGCAAACAGTGATCGCATCAGGCCCTCAAATAATTTTTCTAAAAACTGACACAAATAGATGTTTGCATGGGCACTGAGTTTATCATCATTTTTTAATAGCAAGAGAAATATACTTAGTTTTAAATTATGTTCTGTACTCTCAATGTACAACATATTCTAAGTATTAAAATGCTTCTATCACTAAAATGCAAAATGTTCTACTGATGTGGTAATATCGTGGATATTTTAATGTTGCAAATAATAGTTGTTTTCTCTGGCTATAGTTGCCATAGAAACATTAGTCAACACTATGAATAAAAAGACCGGAACTGATTTTAACTTTCACTGAATTCACATGTACTAAAAAATATTTTAAATGTTTAGTGCGTTTTTTATAGTAAAAAGTTTTAGTAATAATTGCACATATTTATGGACCACAGTGTTACATTTCAATATACATATACAATGTGTTTTGAAATCACAGAAGAACCTTCACATTCTTATAATATATTTTTAATATTTATAATATATTTAGCATAATACAATTTTAATATTTTTGCATTAATATATATTTTGTTTGCATATATTAGTTAGGGATACATAAATGCAGCAAGCTGAGTAGAAACAGATGCAGATAATAACGATACAGATTTCAAGTCTATTAGCTGTTCTCTATATAAATGGCACATTTAGCAATTCGGTTAATTTGGGCCTGGTACACAGACTAATTCTCTGCCTGTGGCATCTGCTTCCCATATGGGCCCCAGTTCATGTCCTGGCTACCCCTCTTCTGATCCAGTTCCCTGCTTATGACCTGGAGAAGCAGTGGAGGATGGCTTAAATCTTTGGGACACTGAACGTACATGGGAGATCTGGAAGAAATTCCTAGCTTTAAATCAGCTCAGCTCTGGTCATTCAGGCCATTTGGGAAGTGAATGAGAACAGCAAAGCTTTTCCTATCTGTTTTTGTCTCTCCTTTTTTCTGTAAATGGGCTTGTGAAATAAAAATAAGCAAAAATTTTATTTAAAAAAAGAAATAAATTCATTAATGTAAAAATAGTAGTTTCGTTCTGCATCTTTTCAAAGCTGTGCTATTAAAAATCAATACGTTGATTACTTATTTTTTAAGCACATTTTAGTTATTTGAGAGAGAAAAAGACACAGAATGAGACAAAGACTATTCATTTCTTAGGCCACTCTCCAAATGCACTACCTAGCCAGGACTTGGCCTACCTGAAGCCAGGATCTAAAAACTCAATCCAGGTGTCCCATGTGGGTGATTTGAACCAGCCACTTGAACTATTACTTAGTGTCTCACAAGGAATAAACGAGCAGGCAGCTGGAATTGGGAGCAGAGCTACTACTTTAACCTTCACAGATTTACACTAGATGGAGATATTTCACTCTATAGCCTAACCCTCAAGTTCAAATGCCTGTCCCAAAAACAGATATTTAAAAATAATATTTGGTCTGACATTATATTATTTCAATGCATTGATTCTCAACAGCATCAAACTTATCAATTTCAAACTACTGAATGTAGAATTGACTGATGTGTAGATATCAAAAGGAAATTGTAAAATTTTCTAGAAATGAATGCAAAGGATAATGTAACATTTTAAATCTTATGGGATATGGTAAAAAAAAGCAGTGATAAAAGGAAAATATGTAATAATTAGAGCCTATTTCAAGCAATTGGAAAGGCATCAAATAAATGCCCTAACAATGCTTCTCAAAGATCTAGAAAAACAAGAACAAACAAAACCCCAAATTAGTATAAGGAGAGAAAACCTAAAAATTGGAAAAGAAATGAACAAAATTATTGTCATAAGCAGATACAAAAGAACAGTGAAATAGACATGATTTCTTGAAAAACAAACTAAATTAATAAATCATTTTCCTGACTAACCAAAAAAGGGAATAAAAACACAAACCAATAAAATCAAATATGAAAAAAAAAGACATACACAAGTTATCTCAGGAATAGAAAAATCATCAGGATTTGCTATAAACAACTATATGGAAACAAATTGGAAAATATAGAATAAGTGAATAGACTTCTGGAAACACACAAAGGAAAAACTTGAGGAACAAAGGCATTTACAACTTGAATACACCAATAGCAAAGGCAGAGACTGAATAAAAAGAGACCCTCCCAAAAAAAGAAAGGCCCAGGACCAGACAGCTTCAATGTTGAAGTCTATCAACTTTTTAAGAACTAACTTCAATTCTTCTTACATTATTCAAAACAAATGAAAGGAAGGGAATCCTCCTGAACTCTATCGGGCCAGCATCAAGTAGAAAGAAATTCAATAATGAAACTATAGCTTTCTTGATGAACAAACATGTAAAACTCCTCAAGAAACCCAACAACACATCCAAAAAAAAAAAATCATCCACATGGGCCAGGATGAAATGCTGCAGGTTAAGAAGGGGTGGTTCAACATATATAAATTAATAAACATGATGCATCACATTAACCAATTCAGGAGCAAAAATCATGTGATTATCCTAACAGATGCAAACATCTGATAAAATTCAACATGGCTACTTGATAAAAGTAAAAAAAATAACTAAGAAAATTGGGTACAAAAGGAACATACCTCAACACAGTCAAGTCAATACCTGACAAATCTAAAATGAAAGGAGAAAAGATAGAAACATTCACACTAAAATCTGCAACCAGATCAGGAGACTGTTTCTTTCATTTTCTTTCTTTCTTTCTTTCTTTCTTTCTTTCTTTCTTTCTTTCTTTCTTTCTTTCTTTCTTTCAGATGCCCATTTTCACCATTATTATTCAATATAGTCTTGGAAGTTTTAGTCAAATAAGAAAAACAAATCAAATAGACACAAATGGGAAAGGAGAAAGTCAAATAATCTCTGCTTGAAGGTGTCATGACCCTATACATAGGGAATCAAAAAGACTCCACTAAGACATTACTAGAACTCATAACAAAATTGGGGAAAGCTAAAGCACACCAAACCAACACACTACAGTCAGTAAACTTTGCATACACAAACAATTCCATGGTTGGAAAAGAACTTGTAATATTAGTCTTATTCACAACAGCTAAAACAAAATTCAAATATCTTTGGATATTTTCAACCAAGTATGTGAAATTTTTACACAATGAAATCATAAAATGTAAAGAAAATACTAGATGACACAAAGAATGAAAAGCAATGCCATGTTCAAAAATTGGAATAATTAATATATTATTTGTCCATATTAATGTTAAAGCAAGTTATAAATTTAATGTTACAGCAATTTACAAATCCAATGCAATGCCAATGAAAATACCAAGAACATTCATTCTTTTCTAATATAGACAAAAGTATCCTGAAGTTCATATGGAGTTCATATGAAGTTCACAATAGAGTTTGAAAAACTGAAGTATATTTTTATTAGTGTATATTTTTTTTTGAAAGGCAGATTTATAGAGAGGAGAGACACAGAGAGACTGATCTTTAATCTCCTGGTTCACTCCCCAAATAGCCACGTTAGCCAGAGTTATGCTGATTGGAGCCAGGAACCAAGAGCTCATTTTGGGTTTTCCAGTGGGTACAGGGTTTCAAGGACTTGAGCTATCCTCCACTGCCTTCCCAGCTCATAAGCAGAGAGCTGGAACAGAATTGGAACAGCCAAGGACATGAAACAGTATCCATATGGGATGTCCGCACTTGAAGTTGGAGGATTAGCCTGAGTAGCAATGATGCCAGCTCCACACTGAACTAATTTTAAACAATAAACAAAGATAGAGGCATCACAGTGCCAGATTTCAAGACACAGAATAGAGCAGTTGTAATCAAACAGCTCAGTACTGGCACAAAGTTACAAATGCAGATCAATGGAACAGATTATAACCCTCCAAATTAATACACACTTCTACCATGAACTAATCTTCAACAAATGAGCTAAAAACAACTCCCTGAAAGAAGGTCGGTCTTTTCATTTAGTGGCGTTGGGGATATTGGATCTCTGCATGCAGAAGTATGAAATAGGACTCATAACTTAAACCGTAGACAAAATATTTAACTCACAATGGATAAAGGATTTAAACCTAAAATATAAAGCCATCAAGTTACTAGAGTAAAATGTAGGGGAAAGGACATTGGCATAGGCAAGGATCTAAATAAGACTCAAGAAGCACAGCCAATAAAAGCAAAAATATACAAATGGGGTTAGATCAAGCTATGAAGCTATTGCATTTTAAAGAAAACACTCAGCAATTAAAGAGACAACCAAGAAAATCGGGAAAAAATGCAAAGCGTGATCTGATAAAGGATTAATATCCAGATTATATAAGGAGCTTAACAAACTCAATAACAAAAACACAAGCTGCTCAGTTTAAAAAAAAATGGCAAAGAACATCAACAGGCATTTTCAAGCAATGAAATGCAATGGCTAAGAAACACATGAAAAAAAAAATCAAGAGCCATCAGGGAAGTGCAAGTCAAAAACACAATGAGATTTCAATTCATCCCAGTCAGAATGATTATCATCCCCAAATCAGAAAATAACAAATGCAAATGAATAAATGGAGAGCAAATGGCATGCTAGTACACTGTTGGTGGGAATGTTAACCAGTATAACCATACTGTAAGATAAATGCAGAGATTCTTCAAAAGTCTGAAAGTTGATCTGCCATATGACCCAACCATACCATTCCTGGGAATTTACCCAAAGGAAATTAAGTCAGGATATATGTTAAAAACATGTACCCCATGTTTACAGCAGCTCAATTCACATTAGCTAGGACCCGGAATTAATAATGTCCATCAGCTTGATGACTGATGAAGAAATTCTGATACAAATACATGATAAAATACTATCCAAGCATGTGTGTTTTAAGAAAATGAAAGCCATTGGAGCACATTATTCTTAGCTAAACAAACTAGTCATACAGGATAAAAAATACATTGTATATGAGTGAAACTAACATTTTGAGATTTGATCATTGCTAGTAGCCTTTGTCTACTCTGCTGAGAAACAGCGATTTTTCTACAAACTACTTGCTGAGTTCTTCATTTACTGAGGATTAAACTTGTGATTATTAGGCAACAGAAAGCATGTCATTGCAAAAATTAAAAAGCAAAATAAAAAAGGAAGGAGAAAGGAGGATATTAGTAAAAGTGGAAGAAGATAGGTAGGATGAAAAGCATTTTTATGTTCTTAAAAATGTATACATAAAATACATAAAATTTGTTCCTTTTATGTAAGTAAATAACTCATTTTAAGATGTAGAAAAAAGAGTATAGATGCCAGTATCTGTACAAATTCAATCACGTTAATACTTGTGACCTTAAAAATAAATGCAAGAATGACACAGTAAATAGAGAAGAAGAACACAGTGTGACTTTTTAAAATAGAATTCTTAGTACTTTTTCATTTTTAATAAACCATCAGACTCATCAAGTTGTTAGTTGGGCACCTACAACCAGTGAAGTCAAAGTGACACCTAATACTTGTTTGTGAAATCTAGAATACATAGTGCTTATAAGTATCATATGCATTTACTTACTTTGACCAGTTTCACAGATATAACCACCCTTCCTCTTTGGCTTATTCTAAGTGAAAATCATCCTGCCCAGGAAACAAAGCTGTTCAATAAAGAAAAACAAAGACATAATTTGCCTTCTATGCTCAACACCAATACTTATCAGGATTAAAAAGCATTCAGTAGCTAAAATAGTTACTTAATTTGGTTTTGATATGAATTTGAATAGAAAACTGAATATTTGATCAAAAAAGTAGGAAGCCTAATTTTTAATTGGGATGATATGTAACATGGCAGTGCCCCTGAGGCTGACAAACGACCAAGTGTTTAGCTTCACAGAAGAATGAGTTACAATTAGGCTTCAGAACAAGTGCTGCTGAGCAGCATGCTGGGGCGCAGGGGAAACCATGGAGACTGTCCTCATGAGATCTGCAACCGCACAAACAGGACTTAAGTCTGCATTCCGCACCCACTTCCTTTTCTTTGCTCTCACTTTTCTAAGTCTTTAGCTCACTGGTGCGTCTTTATCCACACTCCTCTATCAGACCCCACAAAGGAGCACACTGCGATGACTGCAAATATCTTTGCTGATTCATGTTGTCATTCCTCTCTCAAATTTACCACATTGTGTGGCATCCCCTAAACTTCCTCTTCAGTTAGTGGCCTGACAATGAAAAGTCATGTCACAACAATCTGCTGACGTTAGTGGTGGATTTACATATTTTTAAACTATTGAAATATGGAAACAACTGCTTTGTTCAATAAATCATCAAGTTTCACAAAATCCTTTTGTCTCTCTGGATTAAATTAGTCCTAAAATGCCTAAAAGTCCATTTTGAAGACGATGGTGCTTATATCAGTTTGAATTTCTAAAACAAAAAAGCACATTTATAATTAGATGCTATCTATGCATTGACAAAACAGAAAGCTAAATTCATCATTCTTTACATATGGTCAAGATCTTTAACAGGAATTGGGATTTGATAAAACACACATGTTAAAATCTGAAGAAATTAGCAAGATACTTGGCCATTTTATTTCACTTTACTTGGTGATATCATACAAAAAAACTTATGGCTTTCATCTGTTGAATTAGATCATAGTCAAAAGTGATCCAACTTTTGCAATATCAGATAACTGGCAGATGTAAGTCAGGCCAAAGCAATCATTACCTAATGAGTATTTTTATAGGGAAAAATATAGAAAAAAAATCCACGTAAAACAGGCAAAAATATTTCTATACTAGAGCATGAACTTATTTCACTTTCCTCTTCTGAGGAAATCAATGTCTATAGAACACGAGAGTAAGATTATTACCTGCTTGTATCAGCTTCAGGCCAGCTACCTTGACTGGAATCTTAGTCCCTGGCCCAGAATAAAAACCTCAATGAAGACTTGAAGGACATGGAGATGTTTGCTCCACATGTCTTCAAACTGATAAGAAGCTGCTCCACCATGTGAACATCTAAATAGAGAATTCCAACACAAAGAGGCAATCATTAAAATTAAAATCTACAATTCTTTCAGTGAGCCTTAAAAGAAACACACACAAGAAAACAAAATTATCTCTAACCTCGATCTTTAAAAAAAAAAGATTTGTTTAATTTTCTTATAAAGTTACATACTCAGAGAAGAGCAGAAACAGAGAGGAAGAGCTTCTGTACCCTAATTCACTCCCCAAGTGGCCACAACGTCTGAAGCTAGGAGCCTAGGAGCCTCTTCCAGGTCTCCCAAATGGGTGCAGGCTCCCAAGGCTTTGCGCTGTCCTCAATTGCTTTCCCAGGCCACGAGCAGGGAGCTGAATGGGAAGCAGAGCTGTCGGGATCAGAACCAGCGCCCATATGGGATCTTTAGCCACTAGGCTTCCAGGCTCCTGGCTTCAAATTGCTCAGCTTCAGTCACTGCAGAGACTTGGTGAGTGAATCAATAGAGGAGAGCTCTTCCTCTCTGTCTCTCCTCCTCTCTGTTTATCTGACTTTCCAATCAAAATAATCTTTAAAAAGAGACATAAATAATTCTTTCCATTTAATATATTTTAACCTTTCTAAAATATGTGTTGGGACCAGCAATGATGACTCAATTGGCTAATCCTTTATCATGAAGCTTGGGCATCCCATACGGGCCCCAGTTCATGCCTGTGCTACTCCACTTCAGATTCAGCTCCCTGCTAATGGCCCAGGAAAGGAGAGGAGGATGGCCCAAAGCCTGGGACCCTGCATCCACCTAGGAGACCCAGAAGAAGCTCCTGGATCTCGGCTTCAGATTGATTCAACTCTAGCTGTTAGCAGCCATTTGGGGAGTGACCAAGCAGATAAAAGATCTCTCTTTTTGTCTCTCCTTCTTTCTGTAAATCTGTCTTTTCAATATAAATGAATAAAACTTTTTAAAAAGATACAGTAATTTATTTTGAAAGGTAACATCTCTGACAGAGGGAAATATCTCTCATCCCCTCCCATTCCCCAGAAGGCCACAGCATTCAAGACTGGGTTAAGCTGAAGCCATGAGACAAGAATTTCATTCAGTCTTACATGTGAGTGTCAGGGTTCCAAGCACAGTGACCGCCATCCACTGCCTTACAGGCTCATTAGCAGGAACCTGGATGGGAAGCAGAACATCTAAAACTCAAAATACCATTCTGATATGGGTAAGTGGCGTCATAAGTAGGATCTTAAGCAACTGTTCTGCAAAATTGGCATATTTTATATCTTATTACTAAATAATGGGTAATAATTTTACATGTTTATAGAATTCAATGTGATTATTTCTTCCAGGTTTCCTGTTATTTTCTGTGAATGCATCTAGGCTCATCACATGAATTACACTTGATGTTGGAACTTATTTTTATTCCACATTTAGTTTGAACAATTAGAAGTGAAAATTAAAGATTGCACACTTTAACCCACCAAATTGTTTGGAAGACAGAAAATCGATTTTTTTTAAGATTTTTTTATTTTTTTATTACAAAGTCAGATATACAGAGAGGAAGAGAGACAGAGAGGAAGATCTGCCATCTGATGATTCACTCCCCAAGTGAGTGCAACGGCCAATGCTATGCTGATCCGAAGCCAGGATCCAGGAACCTCTTCCGGGTATCCCACACGGGTGCAGGGTCCCAAGGCTTTTGGGCTGTCCTTGACTGCTTTCCCAGGCCACAAGCAGGGAGCTGGACAGGAGGTGGAGCTGCCGGGATCAGAATCCCAGCGCCCATATGGGATCCCTGGGCATTCAAGGCAAGGACTTTAGCCCCTAGGCCATGGTGCCGGGCCCCTAGAAATTCGATTTTTAACTCTACCACTGAGTAACTTTGGTCATATCTTTTAATTTCTCTAGTCATCAAAAGCCATATCTATAAAATATTTTCATTGTACCAGGCTAAACTTGATGAGACATCAGAGCTCTCAAATTTGGTTAAGTTATGACATAATAATTATTTCTGCAAGTAAGATATCAAAGCTTGATTATAGATCATGAGACTCCATTAAGCTTTTATGATTTACTTTTTATATAATTAAAATTTGCCATCATAAACAGTTTTTCAAAATCCTCTTAGGAACACTACACCAGCTAATTTTCACTCAAACACGTAAGCTAAAGGTAATTTAGAAATTATATATTTTTTAATATGGAGAAGTTACATGAAAACTGCTACTAGTGCTAATTAAGTTTCCTGTCTATTCTAGGTTGTTAAAGGAAAATCCTTATGTAATAAAGTTAAACAAGAGTATTCTTCTCCACTTGAAACAGGCCCTCATTTCATTTGGCTTCACTTCTTGCAATTTCCCCTGGAGGAATATCAAGCATTTAATTCCTGTGGGAGCCTGCTCTGGTATAACTAACCCTTGTGTTTTATTTACAATTCTGCCATGCCTTGCCCAAATTCCTTTCTTTAAGGGGTTCCTTACTAGACAAGAGCTCTGTGTTCCAACCTTTTCACACTACATTTGGTTAATAGAGAGTTTGAGTCACTGAAAGCTAAAAAATTTATTCTGTAAACCACACCATTTCTGCTGGAGTAGGCAATGTTCACTGAAAAAGAGCAATTTAATTTCATGACAAACAACAATTTCCCACACCGCCACAGCTATACGAACAATGCAATGTTCTCTTTTGAAATATCAGCGATATGAACAGTAACAATTATCCCACTTGCATATTACTCATTCAAATAAAACAAGTTGGAATGTTTAAAATATAAAGAACTAGCAGAACTTAATCAGATATTTATCATTAATGATTTTATTCTTTTTTTTCTTTCTTTCTTTTTGTAGTCATGAATTCCCGCCCCAATCCAGCAGGAAATGAACATTATGAGGTTTAAAATGTTACCTTTAAATTGTCAGTTAGCTGTTAAGCTCTATTCTATGTAAATACAGAAAAGAATGGGCTTTGTGCTGGTCTAAGGACTATTTTTCATCTGGCTTAGCAATTCTCTTGCATTCTTTGCAACTCAATGTGAGACATAAGTGTCTTATTGGTGAAGGAATCTATTTGAAATGAAAAATTAAACTAGATAATGTTTTCTTGTGTCATAAAATATTGGAGTTCTCAAGATAGATTTCATTTGTCTATCAAGAGGTAGAGGCAGAAAATCTGGCTGGCAATGAGAGAGATGTCTGGTTTTCCATTCCTCCAGCTACTCCCATCTCTGCTGACAGACTCCACATCCTACAGACCCTCTTTCCTCTGATTCTAACTGCTTCCTCCCTTGATGCTTTAGGTCTTGGAATGGTAATGAGGCATCGCTATCAGTTACCTCACAACACCTCACCACTATCTGATGATGCTTCCCTTTCCTTTTGTAAATAGCATGTTTATTCATCTCTTCTATGTGAATGTGCCTTTCTTTGACTTGTACCTGCTTGTTTTCAGCAAGAAAACAGTGAGTCTGATGAAACACAATTCCATTATACAGAATAAAGAAGTCTTTAGACAATGGTAGTGAAGCAATAGCTCCCTGCTTAAGGCCTGGAAAAGCAGTGGAGGATGGCCCAAAGCCTTGGGATGCTGCAACCATATGGCAGACCTGAAAGTAGCTACTGACTTCCTATTAGTTCAGTTCTGGCTGTTGCAGCCATTTAAGGGTACCAGAGGATGGGAGATCTTTCTGTCTTTCCTTCTCTCTCTAAATTAAAATATTACATAAAATTCTCTATATATGTTATATATATATATACATATAGATTTATCCTGGACAATGAATATCCTAAGCATGTTTTTCATGTTTCACTTTACCAATTCTATGCAAATATACATAAATGATATTTTGATAGAACTAAGAAGCACAGAGTTTTGGGGTAGACACAGATAATTGTCCAATTACTGTGGATGACCAATATTAGATTACCTCTTTTATGGCATAAACTCACAAGGCTACAAAAAGTGCATTTAATCATTTCTGGGAATATTGAAGTATACAAAAGATTAGACATAAAGTAACCTTTAAAATTTTGTATTGTTTAATAAGAATACTCGTTAAAAAACATTTCAAAGCACTCAAAAGCAGCTAAGAGGTGGAAATAATACAAGTGTAACAACATAACAACAGATGAAGAGATGAACTCAATGTCTATACAAATATGGTGGGATATTATTCAACAATAAAAAAACGAAGTTCTGCTCCATGCTAAACATGCATTAACTTTGAAAGTAACGTGCTAACTAAGTAAAAGAAGGCTAACGGGAAAAGGCACATACTGTATTATTCCATCTACTCAAAATATTCAGATAGGCAATTTCATGGACAAAAGACAACTGATGACTTCCAAATTCCAGAGAGAAGCGGAATAAAAACTAACTGCCTAAGGATATAAAAGTTTCTGCTGGGTAACAAAAATGTTTTGTAGTTCAGTACAGAAGATGGCTCCATTGAATGCATTAAATAACACTGAATTTTGCAATAAAAACTGGTAATTTTATGTTATATAAAATTCATCTCAACCTTTTGCAGATATAAAAGCTATAATGATCAAGACAATTTGAGAATTCTAGAGAAAAAAATTAAAATCCAATTAAATAATTATAAGCAGAAAGAAGTCATATCTTAAGATCTTAATTCCGATTCTATTGCCTACTATCATCAGAAACTGGGGAATTAAACATTCTGTCAGAATTTTCACTGTCATTACAAAGTATTAGTAAGACTAAATTCACAGTATTTCTCTAGGGGTTAACTTAGATTACAAGTATTTATAAGAGTTTGATACATTTCATGTATTTCATGATACAGATTTAGAAGCACAGTGAACACCCACACTCCCTCTTGCCCACTCACATCAAGCCACCTCCTCCCTTAACTTGCTATTATTTTTAAGATTTGTTTTTTATTGGAAAGTCAGATATATAGAGAGAAGAGAAGAGACAGAGAGGAAGATCTTCCATTCAATGATTCATTCCCCAAGCAGACGCAACAACCAGGGCTTTGCTGACCCGAAGCCAGGAACCAGGAGCTCTTCTGGATCTCCCACGTGGACGCAGGGCCCCAAGGCTTTGGGTCATCCTGGACTACTTTCCCAGGCTAAAAGCAGGGAGCTGGAGGAGAAGTGGTGCTGCCAGCATTAGAACTGGAGCCCATATTGGATCCCAGCACATTGAAAGCAAGGACTTTAGCCACTAGGCCATGGCGCTGGGACCCTTAAATTACCATTTTTTAAAAAACATTTCTAATGACATATTTCCAGTTTACTTCAGTCTTATCTGTCCATTAAGTAAAAATTTCACAAACAACAAGTGAAAAAATTCATAGTTCCTCTAGATTATAGACAAGGACTGTAAACAGTTATCAGATCTAAAAATGCCAGTTTTGCTTATATAGAAAACATTTTTTATACTATGTATATTAGTTATAAATATGTCAATAGTGTAATATTTGTGGGAGGCTTTTGTGACTGGTCTATAGAACTAAATGTAATGGTTTACATTTGCATTCATTTTGTCAAGATTTCATTTGTTTTTATAGCTAGGTAATATTTCACCATATATGTCACATTTCATGGATATCTAGGTTGATTCCATATCTTAGTTGATGGGTGCATAGCTTTAATATGCTGACTTAATTTCTATTGGGTAAATTTTCAGGAATGGTATAACTAGCCCATATGATATACCTATGTTCAGATTTCTGAGAAAACTCCCTACTGTCTTCCATAATGATTGTTCTAGTTTACACCCCCATCAACAGTGTATTGTGGTACCCCTTCCCCCATGACCTCAACAGAATTTACTGTTTTCTGATTTCTGTATGATACACATTCAAACTGAGGTGAAGTAAAACCTAAGTGCGATTTTTTATTTGCATTTATCTGATGGCTAATGATCCTGAGTATTTTTTTTCATATGTCTGTTGGCCATTAGAATTTCATCCTTTGAAAAAATAGCTGTTCTTGTCCTTTGCTCATTTGTAAACTGGACTGTTTCTTTTGCTGTTGTTGAGTATGCTAAGCTCTTTATAGCTTTTGGATATTAATCCTGTATCAGTTTCATAGTTTGCAAATATTTTCTCCCATTCTGTCATTTGACATTTTGTTTAGATGTATTCACTTTTTATTGGAAAGGCAGTTTTTACAGAGAAAAGATACAGAAAGAGGACTTCAATTTGCTGGCTCACTCCAAAAATGCCCAGAGTTGAGCTGATACCAAGCCAGGAATTCCCTCAGGGTCTCGCACAAGGGTCTAGAGGCCCAAGGCCCAAGAACTTGAGCCATACTGCTGCTTTCCTGGGCCACAAGCAGGGTGCTGGGTTGCAAGAGAAGTTAGGACACAAACTGGTACCCAGATGGCATGCTGGCACTGCAGGCAGAGTAATAGAATGCTATGCCACTGCACCAATCCCTTCTTTAATGCTTTGTAATTCTCATTGTAGAGCTCATTCTCTCCCTTGGTTAAATTAATTGCGAAGTCTTTACAATTTTTGTCACTATTGTGAATGGGATTGATCTTACACATTCTTTCTCAGTCATGACATTTTGTGTATACAAAAGCTATGGATCATTTTGTGTTGGTATTTTATTCTGCAAACTTACCGAATTCTCTGGTGAGTTCCAATAATCTGTTAGTAAAGCCTTTTAGTTTCCCCATATAATTAGGATCAAACAGTTGACATTTTCTCCTTTCCATTTTGTATGCCTTTGATTTCCTTTTCTTGCCTAATGGTTCTGAAACTTCTGAAAATATATTGAATAGCAATGGTGAATATGTGCATCTTTGATTCTGTATCTTAGTGGAAATGTTTCCTACTCTTCCCTATTCAGTGTGACCCTGGCTGTATATTGCCATGTATTTCTTTCATTATTTTAAGGACAGTCACTTATGTACCAATTTGTTGAAGTTCTTTATCATGAAAAGATAGTATATTTCAAACAAACAAAAAAATTTAGCACAGATAGAGAACAACAAGGAAAGCTCAGAATCAGACAGGAAATGGTCAGCATGGATTCACTCATACCTTACTAGGTGGGACACAAAGATTAGTTATTCCTCACTAGGGTATTGAAGATTTCTCTGCAAACCCCTCCTAAAACTGTCCTGCACCTAAACTGTTGACAAATATCTTGTCAGAGTTAAAAGCCAGTCTAGACTTCCGGAAAAAAAGCCAGCTTCAACAAAATTATGCTTCAATGCTATAAAATGCTAAATACTATAATGAAAATAAACACGAGACAGCTGAATACTAATCTATAGCCATTTTAAGGTGTATAGAACCCGGTTGTATATAAACTAAAATGGAAATGTTAATGAAGAAGTCACAGGATGTGGTTAAGAACTTGCATTTTTGTTTAACATATTGGTTACTCAATGCTATGCCAATTAATTCCATAACATTATAAATTGTTGCTGATGTTATGTTGGGACTTTTTTTTTTAAAGATTTATTTTTATTATTTTTTATTGGAAAGGCGGATATACAGAGAGGAGAGACAGAGAGGAAGATCTTCCGTCCAATGATTCACTCCCCAAGTGAGCGCAACTGTCGATGCTATGCCGATCCGAAGCCAGGAGCCTCTTCTGGGTCTCCCACGCGGGTGCAGGGTCCCAAAGCCCTGGGGCGTCCTTGACTGCTTTCCTGGGCCACAGGCAGGGAGCTGGAAGGGAAGCGGGGCTGCCGGGAGTAGAACCGGCACCCATATGGGATCCCGGGTGTGCTAGGCGAGGACCTTAACCACTGAGCCACCACGCCGGGCCCATGTTGGGACTTTTAATTGATCGGGATGATACTCTGCTGGCTCCACCTTCAGACCAGAGATGGTCTCCCCAACAAGCTGTTGAACTTATCTGGACAATAAGATGCTGGACTTTATGCTTGGTATATGCTTGCAATGAAGAAATCTCAACTGAATTTGAACTGTGGTAATGCAACAAGGTGGAGGAATCCACCATGGGGAGGGGGGTGGTGGTTTGGGGAGGGGTAGGGGGAATCCCAGTACCTATAAAACTGTGTCACATAATGCAATGTAATTTAAAAAATAATAATAAAAAAATCTGAAAAAAAGAAAAAGAAAACGAAAAGATAGTGTATTTCATCAAAAGCTTTCTCTGCATCTGATGAGGAAATAATGTATGTTTTGTTCTTCAGTTTGTTAATGTGATATATCATATTTATTGACTTGCACAAGTTGAATGACAAGGGATAAATCCCACTTGATCTGAGTCAATAATCTTTCTGATGTGTTATTGCCATGCACTTGCTAGAACTTTGTTTAGGATTTGTGCATGTACAATAATCAGGTATATGCAAAAACATGGCAACTAACCAACATCTCCTGAAAGAACAGTGAAGTCATAGAAGAAATCAAGAGAAATCAAAAATTCTTGGGAACAAACAGAGATGACAGTACAACCCATCAAAACTTATGGGATGAAGCAAAAACAGTGTCAAGTGATCAGTATCTAGCAATTAGTGCCTACATCAAGAAATGTGAAAGATGTCAAAAAAATAACAGTGCATCTCATGGCTAGACAAACAAACTAATACAAAAGTTAGTGAATTGAAAAATAATTAGAATTGGAGAAAAGAGGTCAGTCCAGAGGTACCGCAGGCTAATCTGTGTCTGTGGCACCAGAATCTCACTTGAAAACCTGTTATATTGTTGCTCCGCTTCTGACCCAGTTCCCTTCTAATGACCTGGAAAAGCAGCAAAAATGACGCAATTCCTTGGGATCCTGCACCCACATGGAAGACAATTGAAGAAGCTTCTGGCTTCTGGCTTAGTATCATATCAGTCTATGGGTTAATATAATGAGAAATAAATTCTGAGAATAACTACAGTGAATGCAACACTAATCACAATCTAAGCATGTGTGGGGTTTTTTTCCTTTCATTCTTTTTTTTTTAGGTAAAATGATTCTTTTTAAAAATTTTTTATTTTAGATGATGCTTACTTAGTTGGTCAGGATGGGAAGGATTGAGGGTCAGGGAAAAGTGGGTGTCATCATTATTTCCAACTTTTCCATTTCTTTTTCCCGTATCTGGGGGTGAGGAGACAAAGGCAGAAACCACACCCACTCTCCGAACCACCCCAGCACCCAGGGATGGGGAAAGGCTACCCAAAGGATTCTGATGTGGCATACTCTTCAAGGGTTCTGCCCAAGTAGTTTTGATAGTTCTGAAATGTTGTCACTCTCACTGATCCAAGGATAAGGGAACACTTTCAATGTCCATTGGCTGACATACTCCACCTTAGAGTGTCTATTCACCCAGATTTTGCTGACATCCTTGGCCTGGGATAATTGTTGTCCAATATGTTCTAATCTTTTTCTGCTATGCTAACAGATGTCTTCTGAAGGCCCCAATGGGCTGCAACATCCTCTATGTGAATCTGGGCCAGCCATCCACTACCCTGTCTTTTCCACTGAGGAGGACCAGTTCTCAAAGGCAGGCCCAAAGACCTGACCCAGGCGAACCAGGTCCTGCCAGACCTCCTGCCCCATGGGTTCACAGACCCACACCCACCACACAGGTGGGCCCAAGAACCCAGGCCAGGCAACCTGGGCCCCACCAGATCCCCTCTGCTGGGGCTCATGGACCTGGCATTAACTGTGCATATATGCTTAAGGACCCGAGCCAAGTGACATGGAAGCCACCGAATCCCCCAACCCAGGGCCTAAGGACCAAGGACCTGGGCAAGGTGACCTCCCACCAGGCCCTCCACTCACAGGGCTTATGGACCTGACACCCACTATGCAGGTGGGTCCAAGGACCCAGGCCAGGAGACCCAGGCCCCATTGAACTCCATGCCCTTGGAATCACGGACTTGGCACCCACTGCATATGCAGGCCCAAGGACCCAGGCCAGGTGACCTGGACCCCTCACTCCTGGGGTTCATAGGCTTGGAAACCACTGTGCAAATGGTCCCAAGGACCCTGACTAAGTGACCTGGACCATGCCAAACCTCTCAACCCATGGACCTGGCACCCATCTGCAGGTGTGCCCAAGGACCCAGGACAGGCAATCTTGGCCCTGCCAGACCCACCCCTCCACACACACATGTGGGGATCATGGCCCCTGTACCCAATACCCCCAGACTGGTGTGGCTTGCCTCACCTTGACATCAGCAGTCCAGCCTACCCCCAATTCCATTTCCTCCTGGTTGGTGCTACAACCCATCCTGGCCTAACCAGCTCCCTATCCCAACCCCTCCTGCAACCCATTCGGGTCTTCAGATTTGTTAGTGGATGTTATGAACTGGCCTAGCCTATCCCACTCCCCAGACCTGACCCACATGTATGTTGGCCAGTACTGTAGTTTGGCCTGGTTTGGGCTGCTTGTTGCCTTGGTCCTTGCACTCACCTGCAATAGACCGTGTGTTGACAAACAAATTCACCAAGCTCCTCTATTAGGTCACCTGCCTGTGGCAGATCTTGCGCACACCAGTGGGTCCTTGGTCCAGATTAATTTTGCCTACCTCTTGTTCTGGCAGGAACATGGTCATTGCTCGACTGGCCAATACTCAATCCAGTTCTTCCTGTTGGGTGTTGTTAGCCCAGCCACCCCTGGGTAACAGCCAGACCCAGCCCTCATGTGATTCAGCAAGAGATGAGACTTAGCCCAGTGGGTACCAGTGAGTGCTGGATTCTACTCCAGTCTGGCACTACCCAAACCCAGCCCCCACTATTGCCAGGAGAGTCTGCAACCGTACCTGGCTCTGCCCACCAACTACATTCTGGCTCTCATGCTCACCAGTGGGAATCCCAAGCCAGCTGGTGTGTCCTCTTAGCTCCTCAACTAGGCCTGTTCCCATCCACAAATCTTGTGCATGCCAATGAAGACTATTGTACCACATGGGTGAGCCAAAATACTCCCCAAGGATGTTGCCCCTAGACCTAATTCAGTCACATATTGGTTAATGTCCAAGACAAGTTTCACATTACCTATATCCTATTCCAACTCTCACTGGTGAGTTCTGTGATCTAGCCCAGCAAGTACAGTGGTCTTGTCCATGGAAGACCCTCAGAAGTCATTTTTCATTTGGACCTGATCCTCAGTCCCTGTTTGTCCCCACCTGTCCCATTCCCCAGACCAAATGTAAGTCCAAACCACTATGTTCTCAGAGTGAGCTGCTGGGTGACCAAGCACTGTTCCTGGTGTCATTGGTGTCCAGGCCACCCAGGGCCTCCCCTTCCTGGAGAATCATACCACCTGGCTGTCCACACTTGTGCAAAAGGCACCCAGGATGAGAGGGCCTGGGGCCTGGCTGGGTCTCCCTCACCCCAAGGAGTCACACAGCCCTTTAAAGTGAGTCTACAATTGATATTGAATTACAAAGAGCAAAAAACAGCTAACATATTCTTGGAGGAAAATAAAGATTTGTTTTCCTGAACCTAAAGACTATTTAAAGCATTGCAATATTAGTATAAGGATTGGAAAAAAAGAAATTGGCCAATGTTAGAGAATGGAATGGTAAGAAGCACACATGTTTAAGTAAAAGTAGCTGTAGAATGCAATATGGAAGGGATAGACTTTATAGTGAGAGATTAAGTGGATACCCATATTGAAAATATTAACTCTATACTCAAACCCTATATCAACGCACAAATGTTTCCTGAAAAATTGTAGATTTAAATACGAAAACCAATATAACTTTCTAAACAAAATATGTTCATTTACTCACAACCATCACAGATGAAGATTTGTAAAATATGGGCACAATACAGTAGCCTAGCAGCTAAAATCCTTGCCTTGCACATGTCAGGATCCCATATGGGTCCTGATTGTAATCTTGGCAGTCCCGCTTCCCATCCAGCTCCCTGCTTGTGGCCTGGGAAAACAGCAGAGGACAGCCCAAAGCCTTGGGACCCTACACCCATGTATGTGGGAGACCTGGAAGAAGCTCCTGGCTCCTGGTTATGAATCAGCTGAGCTTCGGCTGTTGTGGCCATTTGGGGAATGAATGAGAGGACTGAAGAGTTTCCTCTCTGTCTCTACTCTTCTCTGTATATTCCCAATGAAAATAAATAAATCTTAAACAACAAAAAAAAAATGATTTGTAAAATATGAGGCAAAAGTTCCTGACAATATAAAGAAAAATGATATATGAAATCACTTCAATATTTAGAAGTCTGTTTATCAAAGGATAACATCAAGGAAGTTTTAAAAACAACTCATAGAATGGGAAATGAGGAATATTTGCTTCCATGTAAGTCTAAAACATCCCAACTCCACAGAAAAATGAGAATAAGACTTACATCTAGTTTCCAATACATATATGAAGAAGCATAGAACAATATTAGCCTTCAGAAAATTAATTTGAAAAAACTGATATACTACTGCATATCTATTAGAACAACTAAAATCAGAGATCTTTAAGTACCAAAAAATGGGAAGGATATAAAGTAATCAGGATTCCCATATACTGCTGGTTAAAGTTAAAATTATTACAAAGAATTTGGAAATTTTCAGGAAGTAACCACTAAAATTGAACAAGTGTAAATCTTATAACATTGCAATGTCAATACTAATATTTTGTCTTACAAAATATTTGCATGTGCATCTCAAGAGGCAGACAAAAGAATTCTTGTGGCAACATGACTTGTAAGAGTCAAAAATTGGAAATAGTTCCATTCTCCAGGAAAATGGATAAATTGTGGAATACAGATTAACAGTAAATAGGAATGACAGATAATGAAATACTGCTACTCATAACAAAATGTATGGATCTTACAGGCATAATGTTGTGATAAAGAAGCGAGGTGCAAAACGTACCTGTTTGATTATTTCCGTTATGAATTTTGACTCATGCCAAGCCAAACTAATAGAGAAAGGAAAAAATAGGAAGTGACATTGCACGAAGGACAGATGGATCTTCTGTATTGTTGATACTCCATATAGCCCCAACCTGGAAGGTGGACAACTTGCTTATGAGTATATTCATAGTTTACTCAGTTTTGATAATGCGCTATCTTTTACACAACACTCAAAAACATGATACACACCATTTTTTTTCCCAAAAAACTTTCAACAACTACAGAATGCCATATGTGCAGTTTCTTAGTTTTACTACTTTCAAGTTCACACATGCAGTAAAGGTGGGATTACTAAGCCTTTAGATTAAACTTTCACTGCACAATAAATATTCATATTTTAGCAGAGATGAAACCATGTCTGAGTAGTCTAAGCTCTTTAATTTTCCAAAAACCACTGAAAAGTTCCCACATCAAAGACTAAAAAGAATTCTACTAGCATGACTATGGGCTGAGGGAACATTTGTCATGGCTAGGAAACTGGCAAAAATAAATAAAACAAAAACAGAGAGAAAAGACAAACTGCACTTTTTGGATTAAAGTACACGTAATATGTAGTAATACAAGGACCAGTGTCTTGAACTTTTCATAAGCAGTCTTAATAGGATAAAAAACACACTATGTTAAATTTGGGTAAATTTAGGTCAAGAGTGTCAGTCTACCTTCATTTGTATTTCTCCATTCCTTCAGAAATCTTAAAAAGTGCTTCTCTCTCCTCTCTCTCTCTCTTTGGTTAATTTATTCATTTTTCATAGTTATTTATTTGAGAATACAGGTGGTAGACATTGTGCTGTCCACTGAAGTGTCAGTTGTAAATAAGCCTGTAGGTGATCTCACTGAATTTCTATTCTATTAAAGGAAACAGACAACAATCAAGAAAGCAATAAATAAGACAGCTAGGTACAAATGACAGCAACTGCCATGAAAGGAACTCAGTGTCACAACCCAGCATTTAAATGGCATGAGACAGAAGGTAGAAGCCACTTCAGAAACAGCAGTTAGAAAAGGTCCATTTTATGAAATTAAGTTGCAACTAAGATGTTAGGGATAAAATACATACATCTGTTTAATTCAGCAGTTATAAACTGAACACCTACTATGTGACAGGTACCATTCTACACGCTTTCTAATTAAGAATGTCTCTATCCTACAAATAAATATAATTGATCAAGCTAAAACACTTTAATTCCATCAAAATGGCAGTAGTAAATTTTTTTTCCAAGTAACTAAAGTAGAAGGAGAAAAAGGCAAGGGATTAAAGTTTAATTGCAATGAACTAACTATGATAAGCAAGAGAGACAGCAGCCTGAAGATGGTAAAAATTAATCTGGTAGAGGACTGCTAACAAGAATGGGTCAGGGATTGCAGTCTTGATGGATTTGAAGATTTGTTGTAGTGGAGATTCTAGAATAAACGTTGTGGGGAAAAGTACTGTGATTATAAGACAACAGGCTATCTGAAAACAAGATTTTCACGAGTTACTGGAACTGAAGATATGCAAACTAAGTGGTTAGTCAATGGGCCCAGCGCAGTAGCCTTGTGACTAAAGTCCTCACCTTGCATGCTCCACGATCCATTATGGGCTCCGGTTCTAATCCCAGCAGCCCTGCTTCCCATCTAATTTCCTGCTTGTAGCCTGAGAAAGCAGTCGAGGACCGCCCAAAGCCTTTGTACTTTGTGCCCACATAGGAGACAACCAGGGGGCTCTTGGCTTTGGATCAGCGTGGCTCTGGCCTTTGCTCCCGCTTGGAGAGACAATCAGTGGATGGATTTTCCCCTCTGTCTCTCCTACTCTCTGTTTATCTGACTTTTCAAAAAAAATAAATAAATAAGTCTTTTTTTTTACAGTAGTTAAATCAAGAATCATTATCAAAAAAAAAAAACAAACAAACAACAAAAACATGAAGTGAAGACCATAGAGCCAAAAAACCTCCATTTAGGACATTTATATGGCTGCTAATTCAGAAACAGATATCCAAGATTTAGGACTCTATATTGTTCTTTAAAATTTATTTACTTCAGCTTTGTCTGTTGAAAAAGCAATGCTACAGAGAGATGGAGAATCTTCCTATGTCACAGATGTCCACAGCAACTAGACCTGGGCCAGGGGAAGCCAACAGCCAGGTTTCCCAACCAGGAGACAGAGCTGCAAATACCTGAGACGTTATCTGCTGTTTCCAGGGACAAACATCAGGAGGAACCTCTAAGACAAGCAGAAGGGCTAGGACTCAAACCAGGCACTCTGACATGGGGTGTGGCCATCTCAATGACAGCTCAACCCGCTGCACCACAGTGCCTACCCTGATCTACTTATTAAAGCCCTCTCTTTCTTTAATTATTTACTTTTCATGATACATGATACAGATCCTTAGGCTTAAGGATTGCCCTTACCCCATTCCTATTTTCCCCTATTTTGTAGCAATAGTTTAGTTCCTTAATAGCTGTCTCAAGTGCATCAGTCTTTTAAGTGTGTCATGACATTATAAGTATAGAGAATGGTATAAAGTCCAGCACTCTATTGCCAAGATGTATTTAACAGTTTCATTGGGAGTCCATCTTTTATTTGGGAATAGAGATGCATACTGCAAGGTCTTTTTATTTAAGAATATCAATCCTGCACCTGGTGGCTTGGCCTAGTGGCTAAAGTCCTCACTTTGCACGTGTCAGGATCCCGTATGGGCACTGGTTCTAATCCCGGCAGCCCCACTTCCCATCCAGTTTTCTGCTTGTGGCCTGGGAAAACAGTCAAGGACGGCCCAAAGCCTTGAGACCCTACACCCACGTGGGAGACTCGGACGAGGTTCTGGGCTCTTGGCTTCACATCAGTGCAGCACCGGCCGTTGCAGTCATTTCGGGAGTGAATCATCAGATGGAAGATATTTCTCTCTGTCTCTCCTCCTCTCTGTCCATATCTGACTTTGCAATAAAAGGAAATAAATCTTACCAAAAAAAGAATATCAATCCTTCACGCAAATGTTGTAGGGCAAAGGGTTAAACTACCACTTATGATGCCTGCAATCCATATTGGAGTGTTAATTTGAGTGCCAGCTACTCGCCTTCTCATTCAGCTTTTTGGGAATACACAGCCTCCTCAAGTACTTTATTTCTAACATGCCTTTGAGGAACCTGAAAGGAGTTCAGTCCTATCTGTGTCACTCTGCCTTTCAAATAAAAATACACAACTACAACTAAACACAAATGAGTGAGTAAATAGAAAACAGTAACAAAATGGAGAAGGACATGCAACTTGGTGACATGATCCTTAAGAAAAGTAGCAGGCTATTACAAGGAATAAGGAGCTACTGGTGGAAACAAGGATCAGTGAAGGCATTGGTGCAACCCTCTTGGCAATGATGTGATATGTCTCCAAAGGAGCAAACAACTTTCTCTGACACAGGAGATAATAGCAGGTGGTAGCAGGGATGGGGGATGCCTGCACTGGAGGCCAGAAAAGGCTGACAAATAGTTCTTCTGGAGCTGTCAAGGAAACTACACATGGATCTTGAAGTTCAGTATTTAAAGCAGGATAATTTTTAGGTTGATATAAGACCCATACAGGGTATTAAAATAACCCAAAAGGCCTTGAAAGAAAATAGTTTCCCCATTCCTGAAAAGGACAGGCAATGTTGTTGTTGTTGTTAATTTAAAATATGAAAGAGTGCTCCTGGGGAAGAAAAAATGCATGGAGGTAGTTTCTGATGAAATAGGATGGGACTGGAAAGCTCAAATTAAGGGCTGAGCTGAACAGAATGGGGTAAGCATTTTACGGAAGACAAATTTCTACTTACAACGGAACTCAAGAAGGATATGACATAAAATACAGCAATATTCTGTTGCTTATATACAGGATTTTTAGAAGTCCTGAGTGATTTAAATTAATGTAATGATGAATAAGTAATAGTTCCCCAAGGCCGGAAACCTTAATAACACTCAAAGGTGGGTTGCAGCTTCCCACAATTTAAAATTCTGCAATGTCCCATCAGCTTCCAAGCATGTTCACAGCCCTTCTCTGGTCTTTCCTGACATGATGCTATTCTCACCGCTTCAGATCACAGTGTTTGTACACCTATGGCTTTTACTCTGTCCCACTCTTATCAGTTAGCTACAGATTCACTTGTCCTAGAAATTATTTCAACCAAATGTACCTGATTGGTCTGAACACTTAGTAAGTCCATAAACTACTGATGTTATCTTTCATCCTGAGCTAAGGGATAATCAAAACACAAATTCAAGTCTACAAATATTATATCAATATTTCCACCACTGAACACAGCGTCCATTTCTCTTCACACAAGAAATTTAACTTATGGGTTTACTAAAACTACACAAAATGGTACCTGTAAGGTTATGTTTACCAATCCTTTATACTGAGTAAGAAGCTAGGTATTAAAACTTGAAAGCATAAATTTAGAAGTTAAACATTACCTCATGTGGGTAATAATGAAATACTTCTTTCCAGATATGTATTCAGGCCAGTCATTGGTTCAGCAGATATTTAGCACTGCTCTAGATCCCAGAGTCCATAATGGGCAAGAATAAGAGATAAAGTTGAGTATGTCTGCTTATCTCAAAAATCTTAACGTATTTATACAAATATGGTGTTTCTTAAAACAGTGTGTATCTTGTATATACATGTATAACTATGATAGCCTATAAAACAGTGCAGTATATTCTATTTAGAAGAAAAAAAGAGAAGTAATAAGGAAGACGGGAGGAAAGTAGAAATTTGGAGCAACCCTTCAAATTTTATGGATGACAGTGAGTGTCCCCTTCCATGTGGCCTGCAGAATTACTGCCATTCCTTGATAGCCAGTTGCAGAAGAGACACGAAAGGCCTTACATTCTGGAGGGAGAGTAAGTTATCCCATCCCAAATGTAGTTCCTTGGTTATTCTAAGTAAATGCAGTTCATATTGGTTATTCTAAGTAATTGCAGACTCCTATATAAATGTAAATAGCTCTGAAAAAAATGTTTTTTAGTTTTTTTTTTTCTAAAAGGAGAGTTATCTACTACCAGAATAGATGGTAGATGAAGATAAAGGGTTTTCTTTCTAACTCTTGCCTGCTTTTCCCAGAGTTTCTTCCACAGGAAGAAGAGATTGGGGGCCTAACACCTGGCCCGTAAAGAGACAACCACATGTGGCTGTCATGTAGGAAACATCATACATAGAAAGACAGTTTTTCTTGCATACCCTGCCTCCTGCCACCTTCCTGCATCACCTCCTTTCCCCTTTTGTAAAGTTCCACATAAGATTACTCTCTCTTGCTCCCCTTTCTGAATCTTACAAATATAACAAAATGTGTATGTTCTTTTTTTTAATCTCTCTTATTTTACAGACCAAAATTACACAAGCTTAAGAAAGAAAGGAGCAAATTTAAAACATCTTGGGCCTGGCAAAATGGCTCAATAGACTAATCCTACCCTTGAATGTTCTGGGATCCCATATGGGCACGGGTTCCTGTTCCAGCTGCCCCACTTCCCATCCAGCTACCTGCTTATGGCCTGGGAAAACAGTGGAGGATGACTCAAAGTCTTGGGACCCTCCTGCTTCCGAATCAATCAGCTCTGGCCATTGCAGCCATTTGGGGAGCGCATCAGCAGATGGAAGATCTTTCTTCTTCTTTCTGCAATTATGTCTTTTCAATAAAAATAAATAAATTTTAAAAAAGAACCATTCCCTGTACTTCTACTTCACAATCAGGCACCTTCAGTAATAGTTAAGGTAATGTGATCTCATGTGAAATGTGTGCACAAATCACAGGGCATGATTACTGTTAAGAACTGCTAAGACTTTTCAGCAAACCACTACTCTCACAATAAAGATGAACTATTGAGAAAAGAATCTGTCATCTAAAGTATGGCTACAACTGTTGTCCCCATGTTGATGCTCTAAAAAAAAACCAAAAATTAAGATTTATGTTAAAAAGTATTATTCATTTATTCACCCAACAATACTTTAACAATTCTGCAGTTCACTGAAGACATAAAGAATTATTTCCATGGGACTTTTTCTCTGTGGTGAAACACAATGGTTTTCATTTTTTATTTCTATTTTTGTTCTTTTATCAGAAAGAGCAACAGAAAGGAAGAGAAAGAGAGGAAGAGAAAGAAGTATCTATGATATGATGGTTCACTCCCCAAACACTTGGAACAGCTTGGACTGACAGAAGCCCAGAACTACATCTGGATTCTTCATACGGTTGGCAGACACTCAGGCACTTGGACCATCAACTGTTGTCTGCCTAGGTGTATTAGCAAGAGGCTGCATCAGAAGCAGAGCAGCTGGACTTGAAGTAGTACTCCAATAGGGCATGCAGGCATTTCAAGCTTAACTCCCTCTACCACAATGCTTGCCATTAAAACACTTTAAAAACTTGTTTGTGCTGATTCTATCGGCAAAAAAAAAATTTTTTTCCAATACAGAAAAAAAAACTAGTTAACATTTCTTCTATTCTGATATATACTCTTATGTATAGGTCATAGTATCCAATTTTAATATTAGAAATGCAGGATACAGAAAACCAATAAGCTTATTAAGTATTTTGTTTTAAAAATAATAAATAAAATGTAACATGAAAAAATAAAATATAAAATGTAAAATATAAAAATTAATAAATACAAAAATAGCAATTTTAGTAGTAGCAGAATACTCTGTGAAAGACGGTAATTCCTGAGTTTAAATGATGTAATTTTGAGACTAAACATATGTTTTAACAAAAATTATAAAACTAGTATACCATGGGAAAAAAAAATCTGAAGAGTCATGAAGAAACTAGTGAAAACCAAATCAAGCAAGTTACAAAGCATGCTTTATATAACGAAAGTTCCAACTAGTATATATATATACTAGAAATTTAAGCTGTCCCTAGGCATTATTAACTCATGTAACACACCTTATTTACACAGTAGATTTTTGTTAGGGATGCAAGTATTTCCACAGTTTTCAGTCAATATTAAATGAGGTTTTTTTTTTCATTTCTTGCTCTCTTCTCTCTCAGGTAAATGAGGCAAAATATCAGTCAAATAACTATTTAAAACTTAATTTACACAGGTCTAGCATTATGGCATAGTGGGTAAAGTCGATAAATGTAATGCTAGCATCCTGTAGGGGTACTAGTTTGTGTCCAGCCATTTCACTTCCAGACCAACTCCCTGTTTAGGACCTGGGAAAGCAGCCAAGGATGGCTCAAGTCCTCAGGCCTCTGCAACAGTGTGGGAGACTCATGGCTACTGGCTTCAAACCTGCCAGCACTAGCAGTTACAGTCATCTGGGGGGTTGAACTAGCAATGGAAGATGCCCTCTCTCCCTCTGTCTGTTTTTCTTTCTGTGTACCATGACTTTAGCGATGCATTGGTAATTCTGCAGCATGTTGTTTAGCTTCACGTTGATGAAAATTTTGTTTTTCTGCTTGTTGTGGACTGTGTTTTCTGGCTCTGTATTTAAGCAGATGTATAATAAAAGTGTAGCGAAGACGGACATGTCCAGATGTGGAGACATAGTGCAGTATGCATCTCTGCATCCAGACCAAAGATGGACTCCCAGTGAAATAGTTAATAATACCCTGACAGTAGATGCTGGGCTCTCCGACACTGTCCATGCCTACAATGTTGGGAAACATTTCAATAACAGCATGATGAACTTATGACTGTTTATGAAAGATCACCCATTATAATACTAGAGGGTAATTTAATGGAATGAGAGGGGACTTGGGAAAAGGGGGAAGAAATCCCAGAGCCCATGGAATTGTAATAAGAAACATATGTAATAAATATACGCACAAAGAAATCTTAACCAATGAAAGCATTCATGGCATTTGAGAAAACAACACTTTGGTCTATCTTTTTAGTGATCTTCTTTTTAAAACTAAAAGTAAAGTTACATTTTGAATTCTGAGTCTGACTTCTTTTCATTTTCAGAAAATGAATAGATGTATCCATATTCACCAGAATAAAGAAATTTATGAAAAATGAGAGGAAGTACAACTGGCTAAATTTATTACAGGTAAGGGAAGACTGGTAGATCTTTCAAGGTTGAGCCAATATAAAAAAAAATGTCTTGTGAGAACACAGTCAAAAAACTTCCCTCTGGGGAATGGATTGTAATTAAAAAGATTTCCTGTGGAAAAAAAAATTACCAAAAAAAAAACCCTTATTTTATTTTACAGTTAATTAGATACCATCCAGAACTAAGTTATATGACAAAAATGAACTGAAAGACGTTCAGCTGCTGGTGGAGACGGTTTCTCTTCATTCTTCCAATAATAATACAGTTGTGATACACTGATTAAGCCACAACTGTCTTATTGAGAGATGAAAATCTAAGCTGGAGAAGTGATCTTTAGCATTCTCACCCACCTTCTAAGTTAATTCAGCAATTTGGTCCAGAAATGGTTCTAATTATAAAATTTAGAGGAAACTCTGTGTTACTGCATTGGTTCTTTTAGAGCAACAGTAACAAAATATCAAAGACCAAGTCATTTAGATTAGAACAAAAGCATTAAAGTTACTTTAATCATCACTATAAAGTATATGTTTCTAGTTTATTCTGAGGCACTATGGCTTGGGCATCAATACAATTTCTGAGAAAAAAAAATTTAGTATCCTAACAGTTATTAATAATACTGCCATCATTATTGCATTTATCATTTAAAATATTGTTTTACTTAATCATAGCTACATTCAACATGAAGGATTTTCATGTCCATGCAACCAGTTTTAAGACCTCGGGTATCTTGATTAACTTTCATAACCAAGGAATAGAAAAACCAGAGCGTCTTCTCTGAAGTTGTTTCTCCAGGGAAGGATGTGTCAAAAAAGATGCAACACACCCATACTGTTTGGGTCTTTACAGTCTGCTGCTAGAAAGGCCCCAATTATGGTTTCAAGGCATGTTCCCATGAGCCAAGGAGAACATCCATACAAGCTTCAATGCAGAAAATGGTTGATCAAATTAAGTTAATTTTCAGCTGCAAACCTTTCCCCTATGCTCAGAAGGGCTGGGCACTTCATCCTGGGGAAATGGATGAGCATTTGTTTTTTGTCAAAGGATTTTGTGCATTAGAGTTTGTTTGGCTTATGGCTGAGGGAGAAAAGTCACCATCTTGAAAATATACAAGAGAGCCCTAACCACTAGAGGCCAAAACACTCACACTTACTTGGAACTGGAATGTGGTTTCCAAGGCAACAGAAGAGCAGTAACTACAGATTTTTTTTTTTTTAGCTGTAACACGAACCAGATATTCAAATACAGTATAAGCTATCCAATTAAGTTCAATAAATATACTGTGGGACCTTTTCCTGTGGCCTCAACATTGGGAAAACTTGATTTCACTTTGAGTAGGCTCTCTTCAGGAGTTCAGGATATTCTTATATCCTTAGGGATCTCTCTGCAGCCCCACGTCATGTTATTTCATCAGACCACACAGATGTCTTTATTCCTGCTTCTCCTTACTCTCCCCTATTTCATTCCTTTCACTTTTCTCTAAGGAATAAAGCAACAACAAGAAAAAAATTACTTTCCTTCACACACTCATGCAAAAATCTAATAAGCTATTTTGTTCCTATTCTGAAGCATTTAATTTACTGAAAAAAAATTGTTAGGAAAATATATTGAAGGCTACAATGAAAATGGTACAGTTCATACCCTATAATTTTTATTGGCTTTTGTTTCATTTTTAGTAATAAAGGTAAGAATCTCTAATGATTTAATACATTTGCTATTTTATCTCATTATTCATGCAAATTCAAAACTGTTAAATGACTTTATTGTTCTTCCGCTTCTAAATGCCACACAATAATGGTTTTTAAATTAATCCCCCTCCTTTTATGATATCTGTAGCATATCTTCTATCTTTCTTCAAATGATTGGAATTTCAATAGGTAGTATATCTTCTTCTCAAAATAGCACATATTAACAACAATTGAATGTAGAAAAACTAATTCCATTTCACAAACAAAAATGTGATTAAGTTCTACTATATAAATACTAATTTCCAACATTTATGCTCTTTTTATTCATTCTGTTCTGCCATCATATCATAAATTATGTTTTGATCCAAACATACATAGAATAACATAAGCAATTTTTGGAAACTGTCTCAGTCTGTTCTGCATCCCTAAACATGAGTGGTTCCATGACCTTGTCACAACAGGCTTCCTGAGAACTACTTCATGTTTGCACCTCAACCCACATGAAAGCAAGTTCTCAGGCTCAGGTGTGGCACTGAAAATGAGTTTTCTCAACAGTTTACTTGCCACTTATTAGGTTTATAAGCTAAATGTTCTTTATATTAGTAAATACTTAGCCAGTTAATTTGTATTACTTCTATTGGCAAATCTACAAAGTAGCATATGTTCTTCAATTTATATGCTGAATTCAGTACTAACATTACATAACCTATGCACAGATGTCAACTTTGAGACAGTTCCTTTTCATACAAAAATCTACATTCTGACCTTTTAGCATTTTTCTAATGACCAAAACACAGGAAGGCAATATTAATTCTTAAATTCTGTGCAACCAATCTCTAGGCAATACATTCTCATAATCTTTGCCAGCTGGCGCCAACATACAAACTTTATTCATAATGATAGGCAAAAATTTAGTAAGCTAAATTTTTTTCTACAAAAATGAGGTGAATGGAATGTGAAGCAGCAATCATTCCATATGCTTTTACTGAGCCAAAGTGACTGGATTACTCTTGAGGATAAAACAAAGCATTAAAAAGAAATTTGTACTTTGAACAAGTGTATAAGATTAATTAGGAAGGAAGACATAAATAGAAATAGTACCAGCTCTGGAAGCTAATTACTAAATTCTATTAATTTTGATAAGTGGAATATTTTATATATTAACATTATCTTGAACTTTAAAACTATTAATATGTTTATTTGAGAGGAAAAACAGACATGACATTTGATGGGTTAGTCTGCAATTACTTGAACCATCACCACTGGCTCTCAAAGTCTGCATTACCAGGAAGCTGGATTCAGGCACCAGTGCAAATAAAGCACATAGGTACACAAACTTAGGACATATGTATACCAACCAGCATATCATTCACTAAGCTACATTCCCACTGCCACATTATAAATCTTACTTCAGAAGGAAAAGGACTCCTGCCTGTTTGCTACAACCTAAAAGAGTCTAAAACCTAAAAGAGTAACCAGCTCGGTATTTTAAAATGTCTGAGTTTTAATGTTTTGATTCATATTAAAAGAAACAGTAGCAAAGAATTGTAGTTATTTTCTATACATTTCCCTCATGGCAGATAAGAATACTATTTTTACTAAATATGCAACTAAACATGTCTTTACCACATTTATATAAGCGATGGAAATGAATTCTGTATATATCTGGTAGTCTAATGATCCAACTAAGGGTTTGTGGAAAAAGACAAGGAAAAATGGCAGGATGTGTTATGAAAGCCTGTTTAATGGAAATAGCAAAGTCTTGTGACGCTATTAACGTTGCAGATTGCTTTCCCATATTACATCATCACCTTAGTCAACATCAACAATTGAGTTTTCTAGCAAAGCTAATAAAATGATTTGAAAACTGAACTTAAAATTCCAAAAAGAAGAACTGCACTACTTGTGGCTAAGTAATAGTTCCTGTAGTAGAGGTAAAAGTAAATTGATCTAGGCCTTAACAGGTCAAGATTTCAGGGCAAAGTCTGAAAATATAGTTGCCTTTGAAATAAATCCAAAGAAGGAATAGGGGTCTACTGATGAGAAAGAAATTCAAGAAAGGATTATGCCAAAAATACTGTTTTAAAGAGCCCAGAAATGAATCAGGGTGGCCATGAATGCAGAGAATCCAATGCACCACTAATTCAAGAAGCTCAGATAGTCAGGAAACCAGAGAAATACCCATTCAAATAAGGTCTGATGAGTTGATATATTGCTTGGTTAATGAATCTACCCCATTGTTCTTTTAATCCATGATATATATCAAGCCAGGAAAATTTCCAAGGAGCAAAACATACTTATTCTCTTAAAATGTTACTTTCATTAAATAAACTGTTTTCTAAATTCTGTCCCTACATCTGTTTGGTGTTCTGTGAACTTAAAAATAGGATAAAAGCAAAAGATCAAGATTTAATAAATATGACATGTATGTATGTTAATGTTGAATTTCTGGTACCCACATATCCATTAATGCACTTTCTAAAAGATTTTATTTATTTTGAAAAAGAGAAAGACAAGGAGATATAATTTTCTTTCAGCTGATTTACACCCTCTCCCAAGATAGCTACATGTTAAGAACTGAAGCCGGCCAAAGCCAAGAGCCATGAGCTTCTAAGTCTCTCCAGTGGATACAGGGTAGCTTTTCCAGGCCATTAACACGGAGCTGGATCAGAAGTGGAACAGGCCAGACTCGTACTGGCACCCCTATCAGATGACAGTGTTGCAAGCTAACCCAATAAGACAATTT
Organism: Ochotona curzoniae; assembly: GCF_017591425.1. Taxonomy (NCBI): domain Eukaryota; kingdom Metazoa; phylum Chordata; class Mammalia; order Lagomorpha; family Ochotonidae; genus Ochotona; species Ochotona curzoniae. The sequence continues at coordinate 48,386,360 of NW_024467119.1, forward strand.
TTTTTCTATTTTAAAGATTTATTTTTTTAAATTTTTATTGGAAAGGTGGATATACAGAGAGGAGAAACAGAGAGGAAGATCTTTCCTCCGATGATTCACTCCCCAAGTAAGCGCAACAGCTGATGCTATGCCGATCCAAAGCCAGGAGCCTCTTGCAGGTCTCCCACGCGGGTGCAGGGAGACCCAAAGCTTTGGGCCGTCTTGGACTGTTTTCCCAGGCCACAGGCAGAAAGCAGGGCTCCCAGGATTAGAACCGGCGCCCATATGGGATCCCGGGGTGTGCAAGGCGAGGACCTTAACCACGGCGCCACCACGCTGGGCCCAATAAGACACAATTTTAACCACACATTTTCTATTCTTCACAAGGCAGGATAGTGACAGAAGTTAAAGACTGAGCATATTACCAAATGATCATGGCCTTGATATTGGGCAATATAAATTTAGAAGGAACAAAAGTTTTCCAGCTCTCTGCTCATATTAATATTGGTCAGAGAAAGTTACTCAATATAAACCTAAGAAATAAAAACACAGACCAATTAAGTCACGTGCTTAAATCTTGAGACCTAAGCAAGAACGCATAATTTGTTTTGTTTGGATAGACACCATGGCTTTGTATGTTGTGAGTCTATAAATCTTACATTTGTAGTTTGAAAATTTGACAAGGTCCTTTAAAAGAAATATTTCATACTTCTTGTTAATTATGTTATAAACCACAAAATTGTATTTGGTGAATTGTCTAAAGTTTCTCTGCAAATCTTTATGATCAATCTCAACATTACAAAGCTTTTCCAGTCACAAAAAGCATTGTTGGGTTTTCTCTGTAATGAGTTACAAGCTTTATCACTGTGAATGGTGCTGAAGAAGCGAGGGCAGAGGATATCCAGGCAGTACTTCATAACTCATTAGAGAAAGGTTTCTGTAGATGGGAAAATGTTTCTTCCAGAAAGAGAGGGGAACCAGATCAATTTAAGCCTTGTCAATAGACATCTATCATTACTCTTTTTTTATTAAATGTTTCAATAAAGTAATAGCTCCAAAAGCACTTTTGAAAAAAGAGAAAACTTGTATACTTCTTTAACAAAAAGTGTGGAGACCCAGAAAATTTCTTTTGGTGGTTTTTTTATTCTATACCTGTTTGTGTCTCCTTCTTTACCATTTCTTCACAATTTTTTTTCTCTTTATTTCAATGATGTTATATAAGTTGGTATTTACACAAATTTTTGCAAGTTGGAATTATAGGAAAAATTCATTTTAGCACACAAAAATATTTGAAAATGCTGCATAATTATTTTAAGATGTCTGTGGAAACCTGATTCTGCACAACGGCAGGGCTGTGATCCTTGTGGATACTTTTCAGGAGGTGCACAGATCTGCTTTAGCTTCCCTTGTCACCTACACCACCACTTCCCAAAAGGTGAAGGTTACTCCTTGTTTTCACCCTATTTCTAGAATAAATCTGCAGAAGCTATGAAGAAGGTGGTAGGGGGCTGGGATTTTGGTACACTGTGTAGGAAACTACTTGGGATGCTGGCATCACATACCACAGACTCTGAGCTCAAGTCCTGGTCTGCTCGTGGTTTCAGTCTGCCGCTCGTGTGCACTATGGGTGACAGCAGATGATGGCCCAAGGACTTGGATCTCTGTCAACCACATAGAAGACAAAGACTGGGTTCCAGGTTCCTAGCTTTGACTGCCTATGCTTTTGGTGATTTTTCTAAGCAATCTTTACCAATTATCTTGTAGAGTGCTTCCTATATCTACCCCTGACAGTCTGATGGTTTCTGGGAGCAGAATCTGGTCCTTGACCCACTTAGAGCTGGTTTTTGATATAATGTGAGAGGTCGGGGCCTTGCTTCTTACATCTGCAGGCTGCAAATATCACATGTTCTCTCTTACATAAGGCAATCTTCTTGCAAAATACAAGAGATACATGTATATATTATATGTAAACATGTATATACACATATTTATCTAGAGAAACTATAGAATGGAGACAAGTATATTGTGAAGTATACTATGAGTCTCTAATCCTAAATAAAAGATGGACTTCCAAATGAAACTGTTAAATGTATCTTGACAATAAGATGCTGGACTTTCTACCATTGCCTATACTTACAATGTTAGGCTACACTTCAGTAGCAGGGTGATGGACTTACGACTATTGTTAAAGGACTATACTATTGTTATACTTAAGAGGGGAAGCAGTGGAGGGGGTGGGAAAGAGTGGGAAGCAACATCCCTGACTCTAAGGAATTGTATCAAGAAAAGTAAAAACTAGGACCCAGCATAACAGTTCAGTGGCTAAATCCTTACCTTGTATGCACCAGAATCCCATATGGGAGTGGGTTTGTGTCCCAGGTGCTCCATTTCCCATCTAGCTCCCTGCTTATGGCCTGAGAAAGCAGTAGAGGAATACCCAAGACCTTGGCATCCTATACCCATGTGATAAACCTGGAAGAAGTTCCATGGTCTGTGGCTTTGGATTGGGTCATCTCTGGCTGTTACAGCCACTTTGGAGCGTGAAGCAGCACATGGAAGATCTCTCTGTCTCCCATTTCTGCAAATCTACCTTTCTAATAAAAATAAATATACCTTTAAAAAAAAGTAAAATTTTTAAAAATGTAAAAAGGAGTGGAAATAGACTTGAAACCAGGCATTCTAAAATGGGATTTAAGTATCCAAAGAGGCAGTTTAGCCTGCTGTGTTGCAAGGTCCACTGCCCCTGATTAGATCCTTTAAAATCTGTCTTGGGAATTCGAACCCAGGGAAGAAGCCATTTTCACTCAGGTTTTTTTTTCTTTTTTTCTTTTTTCTTTCTTCTTCTTCTTCTTTTTTTTTTTTTAAGATTACTATTGAGTTGTCAAAATGGGCTTGAGTAACCTAAAACTATTTCTGACTCTTAAAAAAAAAAAGGAATTATGATGATGCTACTTATGCTGCAGTGAAATAACTGGGTTCAAGTCCAAACTGTGCTCTGATTTCAACTTCTGGTTGATGAGCATCCTGGGAGGCAGCAAGCGGTGGCTCAAGTACTTTACACGAAGAAACCCGCAGCTGAGTTCCTAATTTTTCATTCTTCAGGTTTTCAAGATCAATGTTATAATGGTTTTATCTGCTTGCTTTCTCTTTTTGACTTGTTCTTTTCCAGGAATGATATAGACAATAGATAAACATAAATCTCTATTTCTAGTTTATCATCACAATTTCCCTAATTTTCTTTTGGTGTTTCTATTCTTTCTGTGTATTTCAGAATTGTATAGCTTAACTTTTTTGCACATTTTGTTGGAACAATTCATTTTGTTTTTCATTTCAATTATTCACCTTCAGTTGTAAACATATAAAGTTACCATTCTTATATTCATCTAGTTTCATTTTTTTCTTAAGATTTACTTATTTTTGTTGAAAAGGCAGATCAGATTTTATGAAAAAAAGAAAGACCTTATGAAAAGAAAGACCTTTTATCCACTGTTTCATTCCTCAAATGGCTGCTATGGCCAGACCTGAGTAAAGCTGAGCTAATTCAAAACCAAGAGTCAGAAGCTTCTTCCATGTTTCCCACATGAGTACACTGTCCCAATGCCCTGGCCCATCCTCTGCTGCTTCCCCAGGGTACAAGCGAGAGCTGGATGGGAAGCAGAGCATCCAGGACATGAACTGGCCCCATATGGTATCCTAGCACTTAAAAGGCGAGGACTTAGCCAACTGAGCCACTGTGCTGGGTCTGTACATGTCCATTCACTTTCAAATGCAAGACAGAAGTGTTTAAGAAGAGAAAAAGTGGCAACATATTATAAGTTCAAACTAGGCAAAAAGGAGACTAGCCTAAACCTGAAATGACCAAGTTGGTGGTCACAAAGTATAATAACATCACATATATTCTCAGCTTTACATGTTGACCTCCCTCTCAGAAGGACACTGACCAAGTGCTGGCCTAGCTAGTTCCCCTCCCAGGTCATAATTTTTTTTTTTTTAAGACTTATTTATTTTTATTGCAAATTCAGATATACAGAAAGGAAGAGAGAGAAAGGTCTTCCTTTCAATAATTCACTCCCCAAGAGAGTGCAATGACCGGTGCTGCATTGATCCGAAGCCAGGAGTCAGGAACTTCCTCCAGGTTTCCCATGTGGTGCAGGCTCCCAAGGTTTTGGGCCATCCTCGACTGCTTTCTTAGGCCACAAGCAGGGAGCTGGGTGGGAAGAGGGTCTACTGGAACATGAACCAGCACCCATATGGGATCAGCGAGTACAAGGCAAGGACTTTAGCCGCTAGGCCACAGCGCTGGGTCCTCTGGTCATAATTCTTATGTGCTATCACATGTCTTTCTAATTAGGTCGGGAAGACCAGCAAACTATCCAAATGGCTCATTTCTAAAGCATGCATGAAGGAACACTGCCATACAGACTCCTATCCCAACTCCCCATTAAATTTACAAATATATAATGTATTTCTCCATTGGCTGCATTGCCCAGAAAAATACTGTTATAGGCTTTTGATTTGCTACCATTTGCTGGATCAGTAACCCTGTGTGTAAGCTGTCCTAATACACATATATTTATTCTTACATGGAACTTTCTTTTCATGCGTTGATCTCAGTATTCCTTCTTAGTTCAGGGAGTATGCTCTGTCAATATTCAGACAATCAAGTCACTCATTTTGGCAATACACAAGTGTTTCTAGATCTCAAATACTGAAATAATACAGTGCACAATACACCCATTATATTTGCACTCCTGACACTACAAGTCTGGTGGAGAACGCAAGAGATGATCAAATAATCATGTAAATGAAAAATAATTACAAAATATGATAAGTGTATTAGGAAGTAGAGGAATGAAGTTCTATTAGAAAAACTAAAGAATGTTCCTGTGGTGGCCTGGGGTGGTAGCGTAGTGGCTAAGATCCTCGCCTTCTGCTCGCCAATCCCATATGTGTGCTGGTTCAAATTCCCATCCAGCTCCCTGCTTGTGGCCTAGGAAAGCAGACAAAGACAGCCCAAAGCCTTGGGACTCTACCTGTGTGAGAGATCCGTAAGAAATTCCTGGCTCTTGGCTTCGAATCGGCTCAGCTCTGGCCATTGCAGTACTTGGGGAATGAACCAGTGGACTGAAGATCTTTGTCTTTCCTCCTCTTTGTATATCTGACTTTGCAACAAAAATAAATAAGTAAATAAATAAGAATGTTCGTATGGAAAGGAATATAGGATAGAAACAAGGAGCAGGGGAGACTGTATCAGCCAGAAAGGAGAGCTTAAGGAGAGACTTTGAAATAATAACATAATTTGAACTAAGGAAAAACAGATCTCAAGGGAAGAACAGAAGTTCCATATTAGACAGGAAAAAAAATCAGATCTTTCAGGACCTAACTGAAATCCATAAACAGGAGAGACAATGCAGCAACCCAGAAAGGATAAAAAAGGTGACAGTAAGATAGCAGAGTTAACAGATTCAAAACACACTTTCTTCAGGAAGTACATCAATACAACTTCATAACGGACTGTATACAGGGAATGAGAGTGCTAGCAGAAGCAAGTGTTCAATGAAACAGTGAAAGTGGTGCTTGGGTTGCCTGTGTCCCATTAGCACAGTGCCTGGATTAAAATCTCAGCTCCAGTTCCCCGTCAATGCACACCATTGCTAGGATCAGGTATTGTCTCAAACAGTCCGATTCCTGCCTCCTACACTGACTCCCTGGATCCTGGTGTGAGCGTGCTCAGTCTGGAGATGTGCATTTGCGAAATAAACTAGAGGATGGAGGATCTCTTGTCTGTCTCTATTTCACCCCAATGCCCCTTGCTTTTCCTTTCAAATTGATTACAATAAACAATAAATAGTTAAAGATTTATTTATTTTTATAGGAAAGGCAGATTTACAGAGAGAAGGAGAGACAAAGAGAAAGATCTTCTACCTGTTGGTTCACTAACCACGGGGCCGCAATAGCCAGAGATGAGCCAATCTGAAGCCAGGAGCCAGAAGCTTATTTCAGGTCTCCCACACAGGTGAAGGTCCCAGAGCTTTGGGCCGTCCTCAACTGCTTTCCCAGGACACAAGCAGGGAGCTGGATGAGAAGCAGGGCTACCGGGACATGAGCCAGCACCCATATAGGATCCTGGTGCATGATAGACAAGGACTTTAACCACTAGACTACTGTGCCAAAACCTAGAATTAACGTTTTTAGGAACTCAATTTCTGTATCTATGAAATGAGAGATTGAGGAAATCATTTTTAAGAGATTCCTTTTAGCTATCCACTTTATCTCATTTTATCACATTCAATGTTAGGAGAAATTCAGCAATTGGATTCCTTGTTCTAATAAATTGCCAGATTACAATATCGAAGTTTTAAAAAAACTTTTTGAAAAGATTTATTTATCTTTTAAGTCACAAGTGGGAGAGAGGGGTCTGGGCGGGACTGAATCCAGGATCCAGGAGCTGGTACAAAATGATAGCTTTAAAATTAAGGAAGAGGGATCTTTAATCAGGATAAAGTGTTGTATCAAATTAAAGGAAGAGATATTTGAGCCTCAAACTATTCACACTTATGTATTCTTCTTTGGTTCTCAAACGTATTAACATTTTTTTCAAAGAAAATGAAAAATCCCAATGATAACAACTAATTTTTACAAAAAAAAATATTGTTTTAAATGAGCCAGTAGATATACAAAAACAGGAAGTACATAAAATAATATCATGTGTACAAATATATATATATATATCAGCAGGTACAAATCATAATTAGTTCAAGGTTGTGTTTCTTAGTGAAAATATCAGCCATCAGCATGGGTCTGTAGAAATTGAGCTAGTGTGTAGGCAGCCCCAAGTAAAGTCCCTAATGAGCCCCTTCTCTTGTTATTCACACCCTTGGAGGAGGGCTGCTGCACCATCAGCTCTTGCTAACTCGTGGGATATGACAGAAATGGTAACTGTCAATTTTGGTATTCAGTCTTCAAAAATCTGCAATTTCTGGCTGTGGTGTACTTTATTTCTTGTTCTCGCTAAGGTCATTCTCTTAGGAAGAAGGCAGCTTCAAATGCAAGATGTGCCCATATGGAAAGGAGCCAAAAGTGAGCAACACCAATTGAATGAGGTTAGAAACAAGATCCTCTCATTTTTTACCTTTCACAAAACCTTGAAGTTTTTAGCTTCTTGAGTGACCTTGCTCTAGGGGGAACCAGTCAAAGCATACTTGGATTTCTTGTGGAAATTATAAGATAATATATGTTTATTGTTTTAAGGCAGACATCTTTTGGCAATCTTTTTATAATACAGCTATATCACAAAGCCTTCAGATATCTTTATCAAACACAGAATTAGATTATTCAGTGAACTCTAGTAAACACACAAAGTTAGTTCATGAATAACAAAATTTTATCATACTCAGTAACTCATTTTTATAGTGGTTACTAGCCTTTGGTTGTATTAAATCATGAAAGTCTCCTGGCTTTCCCAGTCATTTTTTTTCCATAAGAAGTAAAGAAGGAAGTAGAACAGTTCCCAGACTACATGACTAACAGACTATACCAGTGGGCCATTTTCTTTACTTAAAACAAAGAAATTCTGATATATATTATCTTTACATTCTTTGAAGATGTACAAAATACAGAATTCGAAGCAGTGAGTACCAGTATCTTCTGATAGCATTTTCATTTTAAATTGGAGATAGACTACCTGACAATATGTTTTGCCCAAGAGTAAGTTGCTGTCAAATAACAATAGAAGGAGCAAGCACTTGGTGGAAGATACTGCTTATGACACCCACATTCCATATCGGAGAGTCTGGCTTCATATCCCTGTTCTATTTTTAACTCTAGCTAATATATATACACCCTGGTTTATATCCCCGTTCTATTTTTAACTCCAGCTAATATATATATATACCCTGGGAAGTAGCTGGTAGTGGAGAAAGCAGTTGAATTTCTGAAACCTCATGGGAGACATAGATTGTGTTCCTGGCTCCTGGCTCAACCTGGCCCATCTAAGGCCACTGCAGGCATTTGAGAAGTCGATGAGTGGATGGAAGAAGCATTCTCTTCTCTATCCCTTTCTGTGTTCCTCTGAATCTAAAATGAAATGAATGTCAAGGAATTGTTTATTAAAAGGGATAGAGGAATATAGTTGCATTTCTACTTATATGTACAAATGTACAAAATGATATGGCATTCCACTGAACAACAGAAAAACCTGAAAAAATACTAAAAATAATCTTTTAATTTTAGAATCTTAGGTTTCAAGACAACCAGATGAACTAAATTCCAAAGGATGTGACACCTCCCAAGAAAAATAAGACAGATGAACTGTCTACCTCTGGCAAAGCATAGGAAGAAGAGTTGTAAAACACAAAATAGGTCAGAAAAAATCACCAAAAATTTTAAGTATTGGAAAGTTGAGATTGAAGAGCCTTAGATAAAACTTGGGCCCACATCTGCTCACCAAGTCTACCAACCTCATTGTGATGTTCAGAAATAAAATTCCAACAGAACAGGATATTTGAGAGGATGCAGCCAGGTTTGCAAGAAGTTAGGGATTCAACATATGAATCTGGGGGAGACATAATATTCAGTCTATAATATGGATATTATTCAAGTCTTGTAATTTACGGAGTAATATTTGTACATAAGTCTGATTCTGAACTGCCCTGTCTCCATGATCTATTCCCATTCCTCCATGTCATACTCAAGTAAGTCAGTATACGTCTATGGCCATACCACCCTGAGCCTGCCTGATCTCGTCTGATCTCAAATAAGTCAGTATACAATCTCCCAAGAGTGGGCGGGGAGCTTGTTTGTGAAGAATTTTTAGAAGCTAAGTAATGTGAGAACACTAGGATTTTAGTTTCATTAAAGATAATTAGAGACAATGTAGCAAAGCCTTTGACCCATCCATATCAATTTTCCATGGTCCATCTGCATCCACAAAGTATTTATGGGGTCCTTGTGGCACAACAGGCACTGCATTAACCCTTGGATTGAAGTGTAAACAGGAATTGATCTAGTCACTATTCTAATGTGTATATATGTATGGAAAGTGAGAATTAATCAAATACCTGCTCTTTAAAAATGAAAATAAATAAATGAATGGACCCAAGGTAGAAGGACAGAATTGAAACACTGTTAGGTACGTGATTATATATACATAATTGTTGAGTTATGAAATTAATTGGAAGAAAGAAAAATAATTACTAGGATGATAAGCAACAAAATACTGTCTGGTCATTTTGGAATGAAACTGTTTATATTAAGTTAATAAAAAAGGTGCATGGTAAAAAACCCTCAATTTATAGACATAAGTCTGGAACTTTATAAAAGAAATCTTAAATTCTATTTGGATAGCATACAGGCCAGGCAATGCTCAGGAAGTTTCTCTGTGTTCATTGCCCTTCTGATGTTTTCTTGTTTATTGTTTCCATGCATGTTATGACTGCAGAGGGCCTGAATGAGTGGCACACAGTTACTCCTTGTTAAAACTTGCTCAGGTCGTTTCACTTTAAAGCACGGTAGCCAGTGGGATCTTTTTCAACTAGCTCCTTCTTATTTCTAAAGCAAAGTATTAGGTCAATAACATGAATCCTTAAAAGACGACACAACACAAATTTGCCTCACCATAGCAGATATCTCTCATTATTTCTAGAAAAATCATAGTTGTATAAGTATTTGAGCCAACAGATATGACATGTATAAGTTAAAATTAGAACTGTATAAGAAAACGTCGCACTTTTGGTGAAAGTGATAAATAAACATTGTAAAATGTGCAATGAGCCCTCACTTTTAACTTTTTATTTCTCTATTTGTGTCTACGTACTATCTAAAAAATTCTATTTCTATTCTAATATCCATTCTATTTAATCTAGAATAATTTATAACAATATTTGCTTACCAGTCTATAGCTCTTTTTCAGGAGGTTTATAGTATTCAAAGAATTTATTTCCTTTTTTTGCTCCTGGGCCCTTTGCTACTTAATAAAGTGAATGTAAGTAAGACATTTTCTCACTTGAAATATTAGCACAATTGACAAACAATTGAAAGAAATGTAACACATTTTAATTACAAGGGTTATCAAGAGAGGAGAGTTTTAGTTAAACTTAAGACAATCATTGGCTCAGAATATTCAACACTCAAACAGAAACATCCACAGAAAATCCGTATTCTTATTTACTGTGACAAAAACCCACCTAGAATAATCATAAGGGAAAATATTTATCAAAAGCAATTTTATGAGCTATATAGTTGAAATCAAAAGAAAATTATATCAATTATATACCATTTAACTCAATGAAATGTTCAGCACATTTTATTGTATTATTTTGATACAAAATTCTGACATTTTTTAAAAAGTAAAATTCTGCTTTAAATGTAATTCTTAAAGCCTTATCATCAAAATCAGCATTTCCCAATTTTGGACAAGAATATTCCAAACAGCTGTGTTTGTTTCAGTGTTGCCAAACGACAGTTTAAGCATTGCTTCAATGAACCCAATGATTTCAAATCAAGTGCTTCTCAACAGACTGGGAGGGGGTACTGAGCATGCCAGAGGAGGGCCTCACAGAGACTTTCATTGAACACAAGAGCATACTCTTATGTAATTCAATCTAGTTTTCAAAAATTCAACTTTTTCTGAACTAAGAGTAAAATTTGATCTCAGTAATAATTTACTTATGCTCTGCTTTGAAATTATCTTTTCTAAATTAAGATTGTCTGGTATGTAATGTATAAACAAAACTGAAAAATGCATGAAGAGACATGAAGAGACATGATGTGAAGAGACATGATGCATTGTAAAAAGAAAGTTTGGGGCAGACATTTGGTACAGTGGTTAGGACACCTACATCCTAGATGAGAGTTCATGCATTCATTCAAGTTCCAGCTCTGCTACTGATTCCAGCTTTGTCCTCACACACACCCTATGAGGCAGCTGGCGATGGCTCAAATACTTGGGTCCCTGCCACCCATGGGGGCGATGCAGATTACATTTCCAGCTCCTATCTTGGGCCTGGCCCAACTCTAGCTGTTGCAGGTATTTGAGGGAGTAAATCAAGGGTTGAGAAAAAACAAAGCTAGGAAGCTTAGTGAAAGGCTTTTACTTTCACTGCCCCTGAGACACTGATTGCTTGTTGACCTTGTCAAAGTCAAATAGCTTCCCAAAGTCAAACTCAAAACTTGCCTTTACTAATCTGTGAAGTAGATTTATTGTAATCATCACCAGCTACTTCCAAGTTTAATGAGTTTGGGTGAGGTCTTTGTAGCATATACAAATACTCTCCTGTTAGGCGTGGCTTGGGCTATATGTTGCCAAAGTGGACATGCAAGCCTAGGCCAAAGTCAGACTGGACAGAGCCAGGTAGCTCAGGTGCAAGACTGAGGGATGAATGGAAGCTCTGGGGGACAATCCCTCTTGCAGTCAGTACAGTATCAAATGCAGAGATCACAGAAGTATGAATGAGACTAAAAGAAAAGAGAGGGACATGAAATGAGCATCGCAATTTGAACACCTGCTATGAAATGTAGATAGCAATAATACGTTGGAAAGAAAAGATGAGAATTAAATGACTTCACATTTACTTGTAAAAGCCTTAGCAAATAAGCCACCTAGCTTCTACTTCCTTCAATGATTTTTTTTTTTTGTGGGTGCAGGTAGAGCCACATGTCCCACTGAACATGAGTACTATATACTGTAAAACAAACCACACCCAAAATAAACAGAATAGAATAACCACTTCATTAAATGCTTCTGATTCTGTGGGTGTACTCAGCATTCTTCTGGTCTGGGCCATAATAACAGATCTCTTGTTGTCATCTGGCAACACCTTTGAGTCTTAGGATCTACAAAGGCCTCATTGACAGCCTATAACTGTCATCCACTGACTAGCCTTTGCAGACCTCCAAACTAAGACAATGAACTGCTTAACTTGGCTTCATTCTGTCTCTCATTCTCCACTAGATCATAGTTCACAATGGTCTCAGAGTTCCAAAAAAACACAAAGAGCAAAGGGCAAAACTGGCTCTCCAACATGAGAGCCAGGGTGGGTGTAGGGCAGGTTGGACTAGGTCTTGAAACCCACTGAATCATGCAAGAGCTGCCTCTTGGTGTGGACTAGGTGTGGTTGAGTTTAACACCAACAAGAGCCAGAATATGTGTGGCCAGTTGGGCAAGGCCATTGTTCCTGCCAGGACAAGAGGTGGATTAAGTCAATCTGGGTCAAGGACCCACTGATGTGTGCGAGATCTGCCACTGGGAAGAAACCTGATACAGGAGTTTGGGGAATTCCTTTGTTAGGATGTAGTCCCTGCAAGCAAGCACAAGAACCGAGGTTAGGAGTACCCAGATCAGGCCAGGGTACAGTACCCACTAGCATACATGGGGTCAAGTCTGGGGGCAGACCAGTCTGGGCCAAGTTTATAACACTCACTGGAAGATCAGAGAATCAGCATGGCCTGCAGGACAGGCCAGATCAGACTACAACACATTAGGACCGGTACTTGGGGCTGGTTGGTTGGGCTAAGCTGCAGCACCCATCAGCATGGGCTGAATTGAAGCAGACCAGGCGGGGCCAGGCTACAGCACCATCGGTCAATTGGGAGGTGAGGCGTACCATGCCAGAATGGGATGCAACACCCACCAGCACAGATGAGACCGGTGAGAGGGGTCGGGGTGATGCAGAGGGCTCCCTTTCTGGACCATTGTTCTCACTGGTGAGCATATGAAGTGGGACTGTGGTTAGACCAGGCCAGGCAGGGCTACAACATCTGTTGGCCTTCATGTGAACTGGGTTAGGGGTAGAGAGAGGCCAGGCTAACTGACTGTATCCACTGATGCATGCATGAGCCAGAATAAGTGCAGGCTGGTTTGGTTTTGTTGCAGCATCAGCTGGCAGGTGCTAAGATTGGGAACAAATCCTGTCAAGCAAGACTACAGAATCACCTGGAGAGCACAAGATCCAGGACTAGGAGTGGTAACAGTAAGGACTTGGGGTGTGCCTCGCTAGATAAGTGGTAGCACCTGCCAGGATGAGTTTGGGCTAGATAGTGGGGTCAGCTGGCCTGAGCTAGGCTTCAATATCCATTGACACGAATGAGAACTTAATGGGATGTGAGACAGACTGGGCTGGACCAATCTGCTACAAATATTGGCAAACACAGGAACCAGGCCTAGGGGAGGGCCTCATGGGAGCTACGAGGGGTTACGTTGACTAGGCTACAGCTCCCACTGTTTTACATGAGGGTGGAGTGTCGGATGGGCATGTGTGGGCTTGGCTGCAGCATGTACTGGTTTAGGTAAAAGATGGGGCTGGAGACAGAACTGACGTAGCAATTGCGCCTACCAGTGCATGCATAGACTGATGTGGGTGACAGACTGAGCGGGACCCTGTATTGGCAGGCACACACAGGAGTCAGGTCTGAGATCACCTCAGATGAGGTTTGCTTGGAGACCCCCCCAACTGAACTGCTGGACTCAAAACTCTACTATAAGGAGAATTGCAGGAGCTGTGGTGGTCTTACTATGGAATCCATGTGTCAGAATGAGGCCTCCTCAGTGACTTAGATGGAGTAGTTGTTGGCATGCTAAGATGCACATGGAGGATACAGCAGTCTAATGGGGTCTGCACAGGACATTTGGTACCACAGCAGAGGAAAGTGGGCAGAACAAATTGGTCAACCACCCCAGCCTAGTCTTGACAGCAAATATCTGGGCAAATGCAGACTCTAAGGTGGAGTATTTCAGCCAATGGACCTTGGAAGAATTTCCTCATCCTTGGATTGGCAAGATCACTTCAGAACTATGGAAATCACTGGGCAGAGCCCTTAGAGTATCTCCACATCAGGGTCCCTGGGACGACATCAGGTGGCTGTCCCCCATTTCTGGCTACTGAGATGACTGGAAGCCTGGGTGTGCCTTCTCCCTTTGTCTCCCCCATCTCTCAGATACAGGAAGAAGGAAAAGAGAATTTAGAAACAATGCTCTCACCCACTTTTCCCTAATCCTTGACCCTTTCCACCATAATCAGCTATGTAAACATCATCAAAAACAAAATTTTTAAATATTAGAACATGAATCTAATCTTTAAAAATGCTTTACTCAACTATAAATGAGTGATATGCATATATATATACACAATTTCAATATCATTTTCACAAAAATATACAAACCTACAGCACATACATGAGAAGAAGGTGTGATGGCCTCTGAATGGTACAAACTTTTCTAGTTGGCTTCTGTCTGAAATATCTAGCTTTTTCCTGTAGCTGGCATCCAACAGACTTTTGGCCTAGAAATCCTGAACTTTCTTTTATTAAGGAGACAGACAGGAAACAAAGGATATAATTTTAGGGCTGGAATTCATCTGCCTCTTGTTATTTACTTTAGGTCACTGAAACTCAGAGAAGTTAAGTGAGTTGCCCTAAATTACAAAGAAATGAAAAAGCGAGGCCATGAAACCACATCAGATTTAGAATTTCCAGGCATCCCTTTCCTTTGTGTTCTATGAAACAATCTTTATGCCTTTCAGTTAATTTTGTTCTTTCTTCTCTATTTCTCATTGTGTTTTCTCTGTTTAACACTTTCTTTATATAATTATTCTAAATTCTCATTTTGAAACTATGTACAAGATATATGTTAACCATCTAATACACACATATATACATGTTATATAATAACATAGGCAAAGTTCCAATATACAAAATAACATGCCATTTTCTCTACGCATTATTACAGGCATATCTTTTTCTTCTTTACTAAATTCAAAATGATCACCTCTTTTTTTTAAAGATTTATTTCATTTGAAAAGCAGAATTACATATATAGAGAGGTATCATCCACTACTAGTTCCCTTCCTAAATAGCAATGATTTCTGGAACTGAACCACTTCAAAGGCAGGAGCCAGGAGCTTCTTGTGGGCCTCCCACATGGGCGCAGGCCACAAGCACTTGGGTTTTCTCCTGTTGCTTTTCCAGGCACACTAGCAGGGAGCTAGATTGGAAGTTAAGCAGCCAAGACTCAAACTGCTGACTATACGGTACGATGGCATAACAGGTGGCAGTTTTACCTACTATTCATGGGGCCATCCCTCAAAATAATCACTTCTTTCAATCACTGCATTGTACACTCTGTGCACACCAATAACTTATTTAAAATGTCTCTTCACAAATCCACTCCAATATCTACACATTCTGAGCCTTTAGCACATTCATATAGGCAAGAAGTTTCAAAGCTCTTCAACTGATTTTAACAGATTCTTTTGAAAACTGAATTTAATAAAAAAATTTAATAAATCTATTACATTTACATCATAATCCATCATTTACCATAAAAATTTCTGTATAAAATTTAAAAGCTGAAAACAATATAGTATGCTGATATATTGGTCAATTAAATTTTTTATGAAGTTTCTTTTCATTTTTTTAAAGATTTATTTTTATTGGAAAGTCAGATATACAGAGAAGAGGAGAGACAGAGGAAGATCTTCAGTCCATTGATTCACTCCCCAAGTGGCTGCAATGGACAGAGCTGAGCCAATATGAAGCCAGAAGCCAGGAGCTTCTTCTGAGTCTCCCATGGGATTACAGGATCCTAAGGCTTTGGGTTGTCCTCAACTGCTTCCCCAAGGCACAAGCAGGGAAAATGGATGGGAAGCAGAGCTGCCAGGATTAGAACCATCACCCACATGAGATCCCAACACATGCAAGGTGAGAACTTCAGCTGCTAAGCTATCATGTCAGGCCCTGAAGTAAATTTTTAAACATGTACTGTAAAGTTTAGATGCGAATTTCTATATAGTTTCATGACTATTTATATATTATGCTCATCACTGAGAATATTTGCCATTTTATTTTGAAAGCTGATATTCTATTGTTTCCATGTAATCCTGTCCTTTTGGTCTCCACTTTCATTAATCATCATATTTTATAGTTGTATAATGTTGCATTCTACTATGTACTGAAGTCATGGGAATCTTAATACTTTTCAGGTTACCACAGAAAGTATCATCCTGAGTTCTGAATTACTGTTATTAGACTGAGGTTTTGGTTGGAATCATTTTAAGGAATAAGTTAATTTGGAAAGAATGATAACAAGAACAGAAAATTAAAAGGCACATTAATAGTGTTTACAATGTAGCCAACATTTTTTGGGTTCTATTTAAATGTTAACTCATTTAACTTTTTTTAAAAGACTCATTCATTTTTATTGGAAAGGAAGATCAGATTTATGGAGAGGAGAAAGATCTTCCATCCACTGTTCACTCCCAAAGCAAACTCAATGGCCATAGCTGAGTTGATCCTGGCGCTTGGGAAGTGAGGACCCAGCCATGAGCCATCGCACCGGGCCTAACTCATTTAATTTTTAAAATATCTGTGGCAGACTTAGGTAACAACCCCTTCTGTAATACACATCTCTGTTTTGGCCTTATCCTGTCAATTCTTTACTTTTCACCTGTTGGTTTTTAGTGTGGTCAAATGTTTTCTATCAGAAATGGGAATAAGTCAATGAACTGTCTTGATATATGCATCTTCCATTTGGCCTTCTCTACTGTACTTCATCCACTGGGTAACAGTGTTATCTGTCTCGTTGATTCCCCAAAATTTGTGAAATGCTTTATCTCACTGAACAAAGATGAGTTCATTTGTCCACCTCCAAACAGTAAGCCAAACACTAAAATCATGTTTTTTCTTGGGAAAAGGAGCTAATTACCAAGCAGCCAAGCAAGGAACAATGTTCAGAACTGACTCCCTGTGCTTTGATAAAAGTTACCGGAATAGGGGCACAGGGATCCCATGTAGAGGGCATCAGACATTAATTGATTAGTGAGAATAGGGAAATTGTTGGTTCTTCTGCCAGCATGGATCCTGTCTCCTCAGATATTGTTTGTTCAAAAATGGTATAAGGGGATATAAGGTAAAATCTGGGCTCAGTGTTATAAGATCATTTGTCAACCCCCCCCCCCCCCGCCATAGTTCTGACTGGTTTCAGCCAGTTTTCTCTTGGCTGCTTCCTAAGATAAGCTCAGAGTTCCCATTTGTTGTCTCATTCTTAACCCTGGCGGGCCCATTTGCATTTGGGGAAGAGAAGATAGAATGTTGTTGCTAAGAGTAAATTATTGTCCCTTTAAGTATTAGCTAATTAATGTTAGAGTAGGCACTGCTAACTGCCCCAATTTAAGGTGTGAGAAAAATGAGACAGAGCTTAGTTAATATATTAACAAGTGCCATGTGTTTCGTCTAGTTTATTCTAATGTATACTATTTAGATTTTATCACTTTTTAAATAGATTTCAGGATGAAGCCTTGTTTTCAAGCCTGCGTTATCATCATATACTTTATAGCTCTCTCTGTTAATGTTAATAATAATATATTAATATTTGCTATGTGCCTTACAGCACTGGTCCTCTTTCCTTCTTTTCACACTTGTAACCTCACTTACTTCCTGGTATGCTATTGTTTTTGACCTAGGGTCATTTGCTATCCTATTCTGTTGTTACATTCTTTTTGTTTCCCCATCCCTTCGTATAAACAAATTCAGTTTTGTTGTTCTAAGAAATGCCTACATGCATAGCAGAGTTATGAAGGGCATCAAGATAACTGCCGCAGAACCACTTCAGTTAGTACCACAAACATACCAGTACTGAGTAACTGTTGAGAACTTCGCCGTTATATTTTTCTTACTACTTTTTACATCTTTTTGAGTACTCCACTGCATCTTTATCCTTATCCTTATTTTCACTCCAAAATCTATTATTTTTTTGTTCTCCATATTTCCCTTTTGCTGCCTAATTTGGATGCCAACCGAATTTCTCACTTCTCCCTGTTGTTGAGGTCCATCTCCAATTATGCACCCACTTTTTTTTAAAGATGTGTTTATTTTTATTGCAAAGTCAGATATACACAGAGAGGAGAGTAAAGAGGAAGATCTTCCATCTGATGATTCACTCTCCAGCTGACCACAACAGTTGGTGCTGCACTGTTCCAAAGCCAGGAGCCTGTAACTTCTTCCAAGTCTCCCACATAGTGCAGGGTTCCAAGGTTTTGGGTTATCCTGGACTGCTTTCCCAGGTCACAAGCAGGGAGCTGGATGGGAAGCAGGGCTGCCAGAATTAGAATTGGCACCCATATGGGATCCCGGTGCTTTTAAGGCAAGGATGTTAGCCCCTAGGCCACAGTGCTAGGTCCTATTCATCCACCTTTTAAACTCATCCAGTGGGACACCTCACAAACCTGATTCAACAGCACCAAAGCATATTGTCTCTATTTTCCAAGCCTACAAGTCCTTTCACAACTTCTGTCACTACATGTTTCATATATATGTAGTCAGCCACCTCAAACCAGAAATGAGGAATAATCTTTATTTATTCCTCATTTTTATTTTCTAAACATCAACCTTTATTGATTTTAACTACTTAGTATTTTACAAATTCATATTCCTTCCCAATGCTTCCTGAATGCAACATTAGGTACTTATTACATTCACTGATAAGCCTTGACCCTGGATTCTCCATCAGTCTAGCTCCACTGAGATGAGATATTAGCCCATTTCAATCTCTGGAGGTGACTGCTTCATGCTCCAGGGACAATACCAGGAATCATTCATGGGGATATCCCTGCGAGAAGCTAGACTCAGACATCAGATCTTCTTTTGAATCCAGAAATATCTGCTCAAAATGATGCTCACCCACCCAGGCTTTAATGACCTCCCTCCCTCCTGATTCTCGAGCTTGGCCATGTCTCTGCACGGCTTCTTCTACCACCATACATAAACTTTGCTGTTGCATGTTCTAACTCTAGACTTATTCATTCATTTTTTGGTCATAATCGCCACATTGTTTTTGAAAAATGCCACTGATCTCACCCATTAAGCCATCCCATTCAAACTTTTCAACACTTTGTGTTCGAAATTAGTGATCTTCACAACTCAACAAACACGGAATTGCCAAAACAGCCTTTTGTAACATCAGCAATTCAACATTAAGAGTATTTTAACTCACATCTTGAGTAGAGCCACAAATTTTTGAAGAGAAGATCTAACCGATAGCCATGATTAGGAATTACAAGCCTACCTGGAAATGTTTTGGGTAAATAACCTGGAATTTTATATAATGTTTAAACATGGGATCAGATTAAAGATTGTAAAAAACTATCAGTTTTCCTATTATAACATTTTTGTCTGAAAGTCTTTCAGGTAAAGATGCTTATTAAATGGAAAAAAAAATTCTTTTTCTTTAACGGCTCCGGTTTCCCAGATTTCTAACATCAAAAACCTTGATTCTTTGGAGTAGCTACATTGATTTATGGTTGAAAAGTTAATGTATCCTACATCTTTCATCTTTTCATCTATAAATTACAGCTTGTACTCAGTAGAAACTTCTCAGTAAAAGAACAACTTAACAATAACTAAACCAACCTATTATGCATGGAGCTTACTTTTCTTGTGATGATTTAATGGCTCAAAGCAGCCATGGTTTCACAGCCTACTAAATAACTGACCATGTTTAATAACAGCTCATTACATGGGCTCCATGTCAAGATTATTTTATTGACACAGTCATCTATATGAGACTATTATCCATTAATTTCAACTTGGTGGCTTTCCGTCATTTTTAAGTACAGAATATGCTTATAAACCCAATAAAGAAGAAATTGAGTTATAAACTTTTCTAGCAGTCTATAAATCCAACATAGTTATTTTCAGAACTTTTAAAACCCTACATTTACAAAATTACCTATAACTTTTAATCACCTGAACGTAATATAGTTAAAAAATATGCAAAAGAGAGAATAATGTACCAGGCAGGTTGCCTTACCAGTCCTCCTTTCCAAAAATAATTTTAGACATATGAAATTGGTAAACTAGAGAAATTCACTCTATGTGTATTGGTGTAGTTACTACAAAATAAAGTGGGTGCTCTGCCCTGGGCACACAAAAATAATTTGCTACAGTGGCCTATTGAGAAGATAAAGGCTTGATGTGTCTGGCTTGCTAGAAATGAAGCCAAAAGGTTGAGATAAAACCTGTGTCTCCATCAGGGTCTGGGCAAATCTTACGGGTCCAATAGGACACGTTGATACAGGAAAGTGCTGATGAGGCAAGTGTTGATTGGAGGTACTGGGAATCAGGCCATTTATAGTAGAAGCTACAACATGTGCTTCAGCACTGGATTTCCTTGATAACAAACCCTTCCCTTCTGAAAGGGCTCTGGTTTTCAATGTTTGGCTGTGCTTCCATATCATTGGTTCAACAGATAAGATTTTTCCCCTTTTTCTACACACACCCAAAGTTGCATGACTTGTTTCCTGTTCTGAATTCTCTCTGCCTTCTTGAGAGAATTCCACAGTTCTCCTAGGAAAATAAGGACTTAAAGAAATACAAAACCATTTTGCAGGGATGGAGGTAGTTCACCATCTCTTAATTTTTCATAGTGTCAGGAAGAAACCAGATTAAAGGGGCACTCCAGTTTTGTGAGAAAATTTGACATAGAGGTTCCCAAGAAATAATATCAATCTAGCCCTTTCTCTGCAATGACTTTCTTAGTTTTTCTCTTCACTGATGGATTCCTCACTCTACCTTCCACCTCTGGGCCTCTGCTAAGACAGGCACAGGTATTATTTGGACCACCCTGTTATTAAATAAGTGACCATTCTCCCAACTTCCCCCGTTTTTTTCTTTGCATTGTACAATTAAACAAGTCCTATGTTGACCTACTTATTCTTCTGTTCCTCCTGCCTTTTTTTTTCTGCCTAATGGGGTAAGTCTTCCTTATCTTTTGATGCACATTCTCTCCATGAGATATCATAACCATAGCAAAGCTCCCTAGCCCATGTGGCTACAGATATTTTACATTGCAGCAGTTGTATGATTTAAGGTTTTCTTCCCTCAAATCTCTCCATCTAAATGTCTTTGAATTTCTTTTTCTATATTTTTCGTATCTTGCTCTATTCAAAAGACAAAACAAGACTTCTCAGTAAAATTACAATTCTTTAAACTTCAATGGAAAGAAGAGTGCATTTGTAACTTCTTTCTTTATAGGCTCATCCCAGAAATGACTATATTGAAATATTTTGTGTGGTCTGGCACAATACCCTAGTGGATAAATTCTTACCTTTCCTGTACTGGGATCCTATATGGTTGCCAGTTTGTGTCCCAACTGCTCCACTGCACCTCCAGTTTCTTGCTTGTGACCTGGGAAAGCAGTAGAGGATTGACTAAAGCCTTGGGACCCTGCACCAGTGTGGGAGATGCAGAAAATGCTCCTGGCTCCTGGCCTTGGATTGGCTCATCTCTGGCTGTTGCAGCCACTTGGGATGTGAATTAGCAGACAGAAGATCTTCCTCTCTGTATAAATCTGCCTTTCAATAAAAGAAACAAATCTTAAAAAAAGCATTTTGTTGTGCTATGTCCCAATAAAAAAAAAGTCATTGCTTCTAATACCCTGGAGACCAAGTCAAGGCTCTTCAGTTCCTTTTCCCAGTACTTCATTATCTGGTGCCAGTTGGATTTCTTAAGAATAGTTTCATGCATTTCCAATGGGAACATATCTTCAGCCAACTCGTCTGCTCTTTTCTTTCACCGTGGATGCCTTTCTTTTATCTTCCTTTCCTTTGTCCTCAATTTTTATTATATTTTAAGTTCTACCTCTTAAGTAAGCCCCATATTTCCCAAGTTTTTACTCATATTTGGCAAGTCATATCTCTAGGTAATACTATATTCTAATTTTATTGTACTGAATTAAATAGCATCTTATTTTTATATATTTGTATTTCGTGACAATCATAATTTGCATATCCAAAAGGAAATAAAAATAGGATGAAATTCTATAAGGGCAGGTAGTACATAAACATCAGAGTATGATTTCCAAAATAAGGAAATAATTGTTAAGGTATGGAGGGTTTTTCACTTGAGACTTTATAAAAGACATGAAAACTATTGCTTAGAATGTGTGGAATAATACCTTATGATGAGAAATTCAGTTTGCATAATTATAACTCCAACGTACATGCACCAGAGCATATGGCATTTGGTAGCATTGTCCAAATGACAGCCTTTGGTCTCTCTCTCCTTGCCTACCTCAGTGCTGTTGAAAAACTACATACTGTGTAGGGGAACACCCAGCTGGCCCTCCTCTTCTTCCTTGAACCATATCTCATTTTTTTTTTTACTGTGTCACAATCATTCTTGCTTCATGGTTCTTATTACTACTAATAATTAGTCTCTCATAGTGTTAGAGCTATCAACTTCAGAAACAGCCTCTGAACGCCAGCATTTTGGTCTTCTATGTTAAACACAGAGTGTCTGCCAACCTTTTATGGGGATTTGAATTCTAATTCTGGCAGCTGGCACAAAGATTTTATAACCCAATGTAAGAGGATTATTTAAAAAAAATGCAGGCTTTAGTGTCAAATTTCTAAGTCTGCATTTTATGTAACAAGAGAATATCAGACTAGTAGCATGCCCTCAGTTTAAAGATCACTTCTTTGAGTGACTAAACACACCCACTCAAAGTCAGGTTTCTTTGCTTTGAATTGTGTGCCTTTTCTTGTAGGTAATTGCTGTAATGTGAAGGTGACTGGTTCATTGAAATTGTTCTTCCGAATGGATGCTGTACATTCCACTAGAGCAGACTCTATCTTTCATTCACCATTATTCATCTCAAGCTTTGGCCCAAGTTTCAAATATTTCTTGGATGGATGAATACCTCATAAAGTTAGTGGAGAAGGAAAAGAGATAAAGTATATATATCACTATGTAACATCATGAAGCACAGGCACAGGCAGCTTGAAATTTGAACTGGGACAGGGGTGGGGTTAGGGGTACTGGTGCTGATGGGGCTAGGGCACTGTGGTGTAGCAAGCTAATCCTCAGACTGTAGCCCAGCATCCCAAATGCGGACCAGTTGAGTCCTGGCTGCTTCATTTTCCATCCTGTTCCCTGCTAATGGTCTGAGAAAGAGGCAGAAGCGCCTAAGTTTCCATTGTCACATGGGAGACCTTGAAAGGTCCCTGGCTTCTGGCGTTGGATTTTGAACTCTGGCCACTGGGGCCGTTTGGAAATGAACTAGCAGATGGAAGACTTGTCTTTCCTCTTTCTGTAACATTGTCTTTCAAATAAACAAACCAATCAATAAATAAATCTTTCAGATAAATCTTAGGGAAAAAAATCTGAACCAAGCAGGTTCCTCTTTCTTTGTTGTATGACAACATGGACACTGTGTGTGTTATGTCCTAAAAGCCATCGACTAGCCTCCAACTCAAAGTACTTTGGATGATCCGAATGTGTTTGTATTTTTTTCCATTCATACACCTCCTAGGGTCTACAAATCCAGAGCAGTACCTCTTAGTGCTTTTCAATATCCCAATATTAAACATCCTCATTACACACTCATGATAATGTTCCAAACATCTTTTATAAATTGCCATCTTTGTTAGCCTGCCTGGAATCGTCTGAGAATGGAAAAGACCAGGAGAAGGCTCACAGATGTTAGCAAAATTAACTGCATCAAACACCATCAGGAGTTTCAAAGTTAAAGTTCCCATTTTCCAAAGTTTTGCTTAGGAACACAAGCGGATTCTTTCCAACAGGAGAGAACAAATCAACAACTACAGGAAACCCATTTTTAAGCTGCAGTAGATTGAGAGACTCTGAATCTCGCACTAGCTCCACAGTAGGTTCTTGGTTAAAAACTGTAAAATAAATGTGGAGGAATTAAAAAAAAAAAAAAAAAAAAAACCACTTCAGTGGGTGCCGGCATTGGTTGCCTTCAAATAAAGATATACTATGCCTTTGCTCTTCCTAACCCGCTAGGGCAGCGGCTTATTTAAGGGTATGGAGGCAGCCTGGCTTCATAGTCCCTGACGGTCCTGTCTTTCTCTGTTTTGGGGGAGCTAGAGTCACCCTGTGGAGGTTTGGGAAGAGGTAAGGAGCGGGACATTTCACTAATCTTCATGTCGGGTGAGGCGAATAAGAAAGTCAGGCTACAAACGCAGCCTTGGGAGAAGAATTCTACTTTTAAAAGTTGTAGTCGAACTGTATTAAAAAGAGAGGAAAGAGGCAGCAGAGAGAGTAGGAAAGACGGGAAGGCAGGCCGAGAGAAAAGGCACTGGTAAAGGAAAGTCGGGAAAGAGTGTTGCTCCTCTTCCTCTCCCCGGCTGCGGCAGTTGGGAAAAGTTTGCCAGCGCAGCTTTCGGGAAGGGCGAGGGCGCGCTTCCCCCCTCTACAGGCTCGCTAAGACCTGAGCTCAGTTCACCCTGGCCCTGGCCAGTGCCCCTGGTTCCCGTGATGCTCGCCCCGCACGCCCTTCCCCTCCCTCCTCCCGGAAAACAACCAGGAAAGATCGCGCCTGGACAACCACCTTGGCCCTCCCCCGCTCTGTCTGGGGGTGCTGAGGCAGAAAGCTCAGTCCTGCACATTCCCAGGCGAGAGGGCGGGAGGCGACGAGGAACGCCACGAGCTCCGGTTAAGTTCGTTCAGAGGACACAACGCAGGCTGCAGCGCCCGGCGGAGCTGCGGAGGGCACCGGCCAAGGGCCCTGAAAAGCGTCCGGCTCCCCACACTGCCCCACCACCCGGCGAGAGAGTCGCCGCCTGGAGTTCCGGCGGAGAAGGGGGTGGCGCGCGGTGTAGGGAGATCAGGAAATGGCCTTTTCCTCACTTCGCCGCCCGCTGAGCGTCGGGGCGAGCGGCAGACGTCTAGGAATGGACCACAACCCAGGGAGCGCCCGGGCCAAGTGCAGGAGGTGACTGGGAAGAGGCTCCACCCCCGGGCCGCCCGTCGCCAGCCGGGGAAGAGCAAGACGCCGAGGCCGGGTGCGGCCGAGAGCCCCAGGTGTGGCGGGTGCACGGTCGGCCAGGGTCCTCAAGGCACGGACGCCAACAGTGCGACCGCCCCCGGCGTCCAGGGCGCTCCGGCCGTGGGCCAGTCTCTGCCCCTCCAGCCCCCGAGAAAGCCTCAGTTCCCCACTTCACGTTTCCCCCACCTCCACCTCTTCCCAGAACTTTGGGGGCGGAGATACTAACTTTGTGTGGAAGCTGCTGTGGGGAGCAAGCGAGGACGAGTAGGCAAAATTTGATGGTGGAGAGCCGCTCTTTCGCCTTTCTCTGACGTCCCGTCTGCTAAGCCAGTGCTTTTGGAAGAACATCCAGTTGTCGGAAGTGCGGACGGCTGAGGGGAAAGCCGGCTTTCTCTTCAGGGGTAGTCCCCGGCCGTCGGTGGCGCCTGGCGCTCCGTGCGCATGTGTGCGCCGGCTTGGGCGCGGGGCGCGGGATTCTGTGCTGGGAGTGGAAGCGGGCACGGGGTGCATGGCCCCCAGGGGCGCCGCGGGGCCTCCGCCTCCGCCGTCCCCCCAGGCCTGGGTCTGGCCTGGAAAGACGCTAGCAATGGGGGCGTTGGCAGGCTTCTGGGTTCTCAGCCTCCTCGCCTATGGTTACCTGACGTGGGGCCAGGGCTTAGAAGGTGAAGAGCCAGAAGGGGCGTTCGGAGCTCCCGCTGGAGAGAGACTTGAGCCCGGCACATCCTCCACGTCCCAGCCACATCTCATTTTCATCCTCGCGGATGATCAGGGATTTCGAGACGTGGGTTACCACGGATCTGAGATAAAGACGCCCACTCTTGACAAGCTCGCTGCTGAAGGAGTTAAACTGGAGAACTACTATGTCCAGCCGATTTGCACACCGTCCAGGAGTCAGTTTATTACTGGAAAGTAAGTGTCACTACTTTTCTTCTTGGGAAAATCTTAAATAGCGAAGATCCAGCTCTAACTTAAGGGAGTGACAGAAAGTATGGGAAATAGGGGAATCAGTGATGGATGGATGAATGGTACTGAATGATGGTGAGTATTAAAATGGTTGCATTGTTAAAGATCTTGACAGACTGTTAATTGTTTCGTCCTTATTCTGTAGCTGTGAGTTCAGCCTGTGGGATGAAAACAAACCAGGAAGGTCGGGATTGGTCTGCCACTGGACAGAGGTTGACCAAACCCTCGAGTTTTAGTAGCTTCTCTCTTGTGGTTTCAGTTGCGGCACTGGGAGCACTTGCTTTAGTGAAGTTGTTCTTTAAATTGGATCCTCCGAGAGTGGCAGTAGTCTTTGGAAAAATAAAGAATATGTGTTTTCTCGGAATCTCTGCCCTGCAGGGACTTCTGCTTACAGCAAGATTCCCATTGCTTAGCGAACTGTCATAAGTTAGCATCACTGCCAGCGAAGAAAAAGAAACATCTTTTCCTCCAGAAGGAGGGGGTGGAGGAGAGAGAGAGAGAGAGAGAGAGAGAGAGAGGGAAAAGTCATTGTATTTCAGGAGTCATTCTAAATATTAATTCTACTCTCAGAAAGTGTAGGACCCTTAAAAGCAACAGATTGTTGGCTGGAAAATCTCATGTCCAGCTGGTGGCCTGTGGGTCAAGCTCACCTCTAATCCCAGTCACTCTTATATTCGTCTCATTCCGTAAATGTGTCACAAAATCCTGCTTGACCTCTTCAACTAGCATAAAATTTAGATGTACATCTCAATACCAATAGTAGTTGACACCATATGGCTAGAGTATATGCATTTATCCATCACAATTTTGTGTATGTTTTGTTTTCTTCCCAAAAGGAGAAAATTTGGTTCTCAAACCTTATCTTGCAGCGATAAAACACCTGTGTCTATGTTTTGCCTCTTGACTTTTATGTTTACTTAACTAGATGAAGCAGAAACTAGCTGGAAATGAACTGTAATCTTTCTCTTGGGCCAAAGATCGGGTCTTTGGTACTGTCAGTGTAAACATCTGAGATTTCTTTCCATTTAAGGTTTCCTATTTAGTATGTTTTTGTTTTGTAGACTAGAACTTTTAATAGCTACTGTGATTTTAAATTTATATTTGAATTTAAACATTTGAAGATTTTTTCACTTGCAGTTCTCCTTTTATTAAACCTTCAGGGATGGGAGGCAGTTAACCCACGGGCCAAGTAAGTCTCACACTCAACCTTAGGTAGAACTCAAAAATCAATAAATCAAATCAGGCTAATATTTAAGTTCATAATCTTGTAGAATGTAATGTTATAATTACCCAAATGGCTCTTGTCAGAGAAGCAGTTTCCCACTTCTGGAATCCAGAGATGATGAAGACAGTGGTTGTGGAAGCCGCATCCAGGCTTCCATTATTAATAAGGCAGAACCAAGAGTACCTGTCATTGGTTCGGTGAGTTCACGCTTTCCTTCTGGGTCCTCCAGAGTTAGAAGTAGATAATAAAAACCCAAATGAACTGAATTATTTTAAGTGAAAAAATATTTTATATGAAGTGTGAAAGCCTCAAATGTTATCACACGACAAAGAGGGACTGTAAAGCATGCACAAGGAAGTGAGTTTTGATAATACAGACAGAACAAACAGCTTCACATTATGTTTTGCTGATGTCAGAATGTAAAATTCTGTTTCTGCTATAGAAAGCTACAATTAATTCTGGATTCCTTTAATGATTTATTTCATGCCAAGCTGTCAACATGCATTTATTGAGTTAAAATTTCTGTACTGGGCCCTGCGCAAGAGCTTAGTGGCTAAAACCCTGGCCTTGTATCCGACAGGATCCCATATGAGCACTGGTTCATGTCCCGACTGCTCCACTTCCCACAAGTTCCCTGCCTGTGGCCTAGGAAAGCAGTAGAAGATGGCCTGAAGCTTTGGGATCCTGCAAATGCCTTGGGGACCCAAAGAAGGTTTCTGGCTCCTGGCTTTGGATGGGCTTAGCTGCAGCCTTTATAGCCATTTGTGTAGTGAACCAGCAGATGTAAGATCTTTCTCTCTATGTCTCTCTGTAAATCTGCCTTCCCAATAAAAATAAATAAATATCTAAAATAAATAAATAAAAATTCTGTACTGTAGCTGTGAGGCACAAGTAAGAGATTTATAAATAGGAGTTCTCAAATTTGAGTATGCAGGAAGAATCAATACAAATAATAGTTAAAATTCTTATTTCTGGGCCAACCAGCCAATCAGTTCTCAGATAAAGACCAGGAATCAGTACTGATTTACACAGCATGTTAGGTTATTCTGATGGTAGTACTATTAATATTAAAAGTATTACTATTATATGCTACATGCTAGTGAGCAGTGATTGTATTACTGAATTCTAGTGATTGTACTCTATTCTCATATACATGATCACAGTTAATCCTTACAATAACTATGAGGTTGTTACCATCATTACCCCTAGTTTGTGTAGGTGTGACAGCAGATTGTCAGACTGAGAAACAGCCCTTAAAGTATTCTGAGTTGCCCTGGTGAGATACAAGATTGATCAGAAAAAACGGTTGCCTGCATTTAATTTAATTCTAGTTCAAAGTAAAATTTTCACTTTCCTTTTTCATATTTTTGCAAATAAAGACATGGGGGAAATGACAATATGGTTTTAAAAAAAGATTTATTTATTTCCATTAGAAAGGTAGGTATTATCGCTTCTCGGCCTTTGGGCTAAGATCAAGTGTAGAAAGGTACATTTTTGCTGAGAGAAGGAGAGATAGAAAAGGAAAGATCTTCCATCCGCTCGTTTATTCCCCAAACAGCAGCAATGGCAGGAGCTGAGCTGATCTGAAAGATCCAGGAGCCTCTTCTGGGTCTCCCCTGTAGGTATAAGGTTCCAATGACTTGGACTATCCTTGTTGCCTTCCCAGCCCACAGGCAGGGAGGTGGATTGGAAGTGGATGTGTATTTTATGCAGACTTCATAATAGGAACAATTAGCAATCTGAACTGAATTCAGATCTTTGACAATTTTGCATTTTGCTTACTTAATCTCACTTGAAAATTATGGTGAGTATTGTTAGCACATGCAAAGCTAACTGTGATAGTGGACTGTTGTAATAGGATGCTTGATAACCTCAATATGCAAAGCCCTTAACCAAATACTGTCTCACACCGGGTAATCAAACTTCATAGATTAATTATTTCGTATTCTTAAACTTTATATAGATTGAATTACAGTGAAAACACTCTTAAGTTTTTAAGGTTTATTTATCATTTGTATATTTATGCTGAGTTACAGGGAAAGGGAGAAGGAGAGAAAGAGGGAAAGAAAGAGAATGAAAAAGAGAGCGATCTTCCCTCTACTATTCTACTCTGAATAATGAAAACAGCTGCTGCTGGCACAAGCCTAAGCCAGGAGCATAGAACCAGGTCTCTCCTGTGCTGGCAAAGACTCAAGCCCTTAAACTTTACGTGTCACTTTCTCAAGTACATTAGCACAAAGCTAAATTGGAAACCAAGTAGCCAGAACTTGGGCTAGCACTTTGGTACGAGGTTATTAATATCTCAAGCCACCACTTTAACCCACTGTGTCACAGTGTGGACACCAGATTCTTAACTTTTAATGTCATTACATTTGTAGCTTCTTTCCATGTTAGCTATAGCCATAGTCCAGTCACTGTCATGACTAATAGTACTAATTCATAAATATGCTCAATGTATTTATGCATTCTACTGTTGAGAGACATTAGAGTTTTTTCCTGTGCTGGGCTACTGTGAATGGTGCTACCATAGATAAACTTGGCCTACATTTTGTGGTGAATATTTATATTCATTTCTCTTAAATGTCTGTCAACAAGTAGAATTACAGAGTTATAGGAGTGTGTGTGTTCAGTTTTTTCATTAAAAATGCCTAGTAGTTTCCCAAAGTGACTGATTTAGTTGAAACTATGGCAGTTGTATGCAGATTTAATTGCTTCACACTTGAGCTGGCATTTGGTATGGTGGGTTTTTTTGTTGTTATTTGTTTGTGTCCCTTTTTGTCTTAGCTTGTGATGCACTGTGCATCATTATGGTCTATTTTTGCACTTCCTTTATGAATAATGGAAGTTGGTCATCTTTTCATATGTTTATGGATCATCTGTATATTCCCCATTAAGAAGTATTATTGATCCAAGCCTTTTGCTTGTTTTCTCTTCAGGTGATTTGTGGTGGTTATTTATATATTTATATGTTCTGTTTTTTTTTTTCAGGTTTTGTGTTGTACTGTATCTTCTGTTGGTTTTTCATTTTCTTGAATAATGTTTTTGGTGAACAGATGGTTTTAATTGCACTGTAATCCAATTTATAGCTTTTTTTTTTTAACGCCCTACTTAAGATAGTCCCAAAATCAAGACAATGGCCAGCTTTTTCTTAAAAGTTTTTACTTTTCAATTGAGACCTAAAATGTATCTGGATTAAAATTTCAATAGGGTGTAAATAAGGACTTAAAATATGTGTGTGCATCCTTTTGCCATATTTTACTGATTTAAAAAATACATCCTCTCCCCAATGTACTGAAGCATTATTTTTTTTTCTTAAATCACCTAAAAAAATGCTTGATTTCTTCCTGACTTCTATTATATTCCACTGTTCTCTTGGTCTTTTTGCACCCATAGCAGTTTATATTTAATATAGCTTGTTATAAATATTGATATTTAGAATATAAACCCACATTTATTCTTCAGAATGCCTTTGGCAGTTCTTTATTCATTCATTCATCTTAATAGGAAAGAAGAATGTAGAGAGTTAAAGATGCAAATCAGTTCCCAGATGTTGTCTGGGGAATGTGAGGAAGTTCCCTTTTGATTTTCTCTGTCCCAAGTGAAGTAATAGATGAGATCACTAGCTGAGAATAAAAATAAGGAAGCTTAAAGAGAAATACAGAAAATTCCTTTAGGAATAACAGTGGGAACTGAGTAGGAAAAAGCAAAGAAATGAGAGCCTATTTGAGATTTGTGGTCCTAAAATTTTAGCCAAGGTCAGTCATCAGTTGATTTTCTTATTCCAGGGTTAGGTTCTCGTGAGTAGAACAGTCAAGTTGAAAAGGTGGGTTTAACTATGTTTTTGGATTTTCCAAATAAATACCATGGTCAATTGTAGAGTGTGAATTTGGCAGTGAAGAGACGGCCCCAGGAGGGTTGCATTCGTTAAAAACATGCTAGGTGGGATCAGTAAATTTAGAAAATGGAACTGATAGATTTTGGTAGTTAAGGAAGTGTATGCTTCATTCTGATATTTTGCAAATAGTGCAGTTTTTGAAGATGATAGTGAATGAGTATTAGACTAAGGTGAGATGACAGAAAAGATCTTTGGAAATGAGAGGGCAAGGTACTGGAAAGGTGGGGTGAAGATGGACCATTTCTGCGGATAAAGTCGTGGAGAACAAAGAGGTCAATGAAAGGAGACGGGCGTGGAGGGAGGCCTGGGATTGGTGAAAGGACTCCAGCAGAAAAGTGAATTTCTGTTTATTGACCTCCTTTTCATTGGAGTTGAGATCTTAAAAGGAGATGAAAACCAGCGCTGCCCAATAGTGCCAGGAAGGAAATAAGAGGGCACCCATCCCGGCTTCTGGTTGTGTGATGACTAGGGTATGGATAAAGGCCGGCCCTGAGGTGAGAATACGGCAGAAACTACCAATAGTCGTTTGGAGCCAAAAGGTAGAGGGGATGTCCAAGAAGATGATATGATCAAAGGGGACTTTCTAAATAATAGACTTTTGATTACAGAGGATTTCCTGAATAAGGTTGTCATTTAGAATGGAAAGGGACTAGATGAAAGGACGTACAGAGACAGAGATTAGAATTTGAGTGAAAACAGTTATGTTAGGAAGATGTAAGTATGGTAAAGACCTAAACAGAATGGGAAGGAACAAGGTTGAATTGTTCCCAGGTGGTCTCTTAGGAGGTAGTGAGTCTTCAGTTTTAAGCATTACCTCTTTCCAAAGATTGAACAGACTGTCCATCTCTAGCTATGGCAGTCACATTATGTACAATGAGGTGTGTAGCCAGGAGCCCTGGGGTTTTACTTTGTCCCAGAAGTAGACTGTAAGGTTGGGCTCCTTCAGCCAGGACTGCAGTGGGCTATTGGGATAACTTGGTGTGTCTTCCAGGAGTTTATACACTACTGCTTTTTAGATAATAAACTTAATTTGGAGCTGCCAAACTGTTGGAAACCTGAGAAAAAAAGCTGAACTCTTTCAGTTAGTTTCACAGGATAGTCAATAGGATTTTATTTGATATTGTAGGGATGAAACAGGAACGTTCTCCCACCAGCTCCTGCAGTTTATAGCAAGGCAATTCGTAAAGTTTGCAGAAACTTTGAATGAGAATATAGGTTGTATTTTGATGCAAAAGATTTGGAATGCATGCAGATTCTATAACTATCGAGGCCACAAATGCTTTCTTTTACTTCTTTTATTCAACACCTAGTTATACATACTGTTCTACAACCAGAAAATATCAGTTACTATGAGTTCATTTCTTACCCTCTATGTATTTAGTTACTGCTAACCTTCAGAAAAATGTAAGGGTTTATGTTTAGAAATTCAAAAGAAACAAGAACTTCTTTCAAACCTCACTTTGACTTTGAAAAATTAATAGAGCAAGTAGAGAGCATGGCTTTAAACCCGCATACACATATTTCAAAAAGAATGGCTTAGTCGTCAAGACCCTTTGCCAAATTGCAGGCTGTTTCTGTTCAACTGTGTGGGTTTTCTCACCACAGTCGTGGTCCGGTCACCTCAGCTATTAGCACTTTTTTTATGATCAAAGTCTACTTTTCAATGAGTCTTTTTAAAAAGACACGCTTTGAAGTGAATCTCTATTCAGGTAATACTCTTGGGTTTCCTGAGTAGCCGTTGTGAAAGGTGGAAATTTATCCTGGTATAGAGTGCTGAGAACATCTTGTTTCCTTCAGATGACCTTCTCAGAGATCAAAGACAGAAGGACCAAAAAGCCTTGGAACCTCTGCTTTCAATAGATCAGAATGAAACTTCTTTTATTTCAAGGTTTAATTTTATTCCCATATTGGTTTCCTGTGTAGTAGAATTCCTGGATTAGTTTTGATTCAATCACTTCCTGTTCTGATTTTGCCTTGATATGATTAAGGCTTGTTACAGTGTTCTTTTATCACTTTAGATATTAGATTTTCCTGGTAGTGTTACCGCACTGAGGTATTTATTTCTCTTATGTGATTTGTTAAAAAATAAATCCAACTGCCTCTCAGCTGACTCCCTCTCTTATCCCTCCAGCACGTTGTCTTAACTAACACATGACACCCATCATATCACCATCTTCAGCAAATACCATCCCTGGCTTCCCACTAACTTCTAAAGAATGGGATGAGAATTAATGTTTGCTTATTAGCTGCTTCTCAGACATCCTGCCGGTGAGCATCACTTCCACCATGGAGTAAAATGTTTTTTACTACTTTAAAAAACATTAATAAATATTTAACAGATATTCTTGGTTTACTTGTGACCTGTGGGATTTTTAGAGAAATGATATAAGTTGGTCACAGTCACACTACTTTGAAGCTATGAGGAATATATTTTAACCTTTATACTTGTTTGTAACAAATTCATTCTTGTTTTCATCACTTCATTCTACCATGTACCATTGTTACAATTCCACAGAGCCGTCTTAGACTCATTTTAAAGATTCTCTTCTCTCAAACTCAACTCCAGAGAAGTAAATGACTGACTTATTATTTTGGGTACACTTGACTTTCTCTCTCTCTCTCTCTCTCTCTCTCTCTCTTTTCCTAAAGATTTATCTCTTGGAAAGCCAGATCCACAGACAGTAGGAGAGACAAAAAGATCTTCCATCCACTGGTCCACCTCCTAAATGAACACAGCAGCCCGAGCTGAGCCCCAAAACCAGGAGCCAGGAGTCTTCCCAAGGTCCCACACACGGGTGCAGTATCCCAAGGCCACAAGTAGGGAGTCAGAGGGAAATGGAGCAGCTGGGACATGAACCAGTGCCCACAAAAAGTCTCTGGTGCATGCAAGACAAGGAGTTTAGCCACCAGGCTATGGCACAGGGCCCTTGACTTTCTCTTTTGCTCATACTGTTTCCACTCCTTGAAATTTGCTTCTTAACTCTCATTAACAAAATGGAAACCACACATTAAGAGTCTGCTAGGATACCGCCTTCCCCACACAAATTTCCATGATTCCTTAGCCAGAAATAATTTAGCTAAATGTGACCTTTCATAATTCTTTCTCTGTCTTGGGCATGATTTTCCACTTGTTCACAGCTTTTAGTGAAACTCTTGCCTCCCTCCTTGGTTCCCTGCAGAGTGAAACTGATTTATAATTTCCATAAATCTCACAGTACACAAATCCAGTGCTTTGAACTAATAAGCTTTAAGTGAATGTGTGCAGAATGAGTTAATGGATTGGCAAAGAAAAGATTTATTTATTTCCTTCTGGCAGGCAATGTGATAGAGCAAAAATAGCATAGAATCTATAAGGGAGAAATCTGAGCTGTAGTGTTGACTCAGCAAAAACATTGAACAAGGCTTTTAAGCCTTTTCAGATGTGTCGTTTTCATCTACACAAAAATAATAATACGTGTACTGGCATCAAAAGTCATTCCACTAATTCAGGTAATACATGTGAAAATATTCTTGAGAAATTTTATATAATATGTAGCTTATGAAAAATTCATTTTTTGCATTTATTTGTTTATAGAGAGACAGACATACAAGCAGGGAATTGGCATGCTATAGCTTGTGCAATGGAAATTTCGTCCAAGTCTATGTCTGGAGTATAGTGCAGGCAATTGCTTGGGGTCTTAGTGAAATAGTGATCAGAGAGTACATGAAGTTCTGATCTCTAGGAAGCCAAAGAATGATGTATCAGTTCAAAGCAATTTATTGTGTACACTTCTCTACTTAAAATTTTTAGAAGCTCGTCCTAATAGGTTGAAAACTGAGATGCCCACATCCCGTAAGGTGAGTGTCTGAAGTCCTGACTCCACTTTTAGCTAATGTGAACACTGAGAGGTATAGAAAGTGATGGTGGAAACGAGGATTGAGTTTTGAATTTCTCACTTTGACTTGACCCACCCCAGCTGTTGCGGACATTCGGAGGGGTTAACAGAGTTATAAGGTATCTGCCATCCTATCTCACCAGTCCCAGTTGTCCCACTTCCTATCCAGCTGCTGTTGTACCTGGGAAAGCAGTGGAAGGTGAGCCATTTTGGGCCCATGCCACACATGTGGGAGTGAGAGAAGCAGCAGCTCCTGACTCCTGCTGGCCCGGCCCTGCCTGCTGCAGCCATCTGGAGAATTAACTGGTAGATGAAAGATGTCTTTATCCCCCTCTGCCCTCTCCCGCCACAGCTATCTCTGTAACTCTCTCTGTCCCATTCTGTCCTTCCAACTCTGCTTCTCAAATCTTTAATATGTTTACATAATACAGCTATTTACCTCTTTCTTTTCAGTCCTCAAACACACAAATATACACTAAATTATAAATTATCTAAGCAAGGGGTGGGGAAGAGCAAGCAAGCAAATGTGAACAAGCAGTATCATGTTGTTAACCACTGAGAACTTGTGTGGCATCAACTAGTTAAAGTGTGCTTGTTTTCTCATGGGGAAATTGGGGATAATTATATTACTTAACTCATGGGATTTAGTGTGAGAAAGTAGTAAGATTGTGTACAGAGCAGGACCTGTCACATGGAAACCTGTATAACCTTGGAAATCTTGGTTATTTCCAGGCTGGACAACTTTAAGCTATACCATTAATAATTACTAAATGTTTGTTGATAAGCAGGGGTGAATATTTGTTTAGTAGTTATATTGAACCAGTTGAAAAAATATTCAAAATGCACAGATAAAGGACCTGCTAGAGAAACAAGCCATGTTTTGGGAAACTGTACCTTGCTGTTGAGATGTAAATGGCTCAAGTCCCTCCTTGGATGTCTATGTGACAACCTTTATTATTATTATTATTATTATTTAATTTTATTTTATGACACAGTTTCATAGGCTCTGGGATTCCCCCAACCCCTCCCTGTGTTGTCCCCCCATGGTGGATTCGTCCACATTGTTGCAGTATTATAGTTCAAATCCAGTCATGATTCCTTCATTGCAAGCATGTACCATGCATAGAGTTCAGCATCTTATTGTCCAGATAAATTCAGCAGTTTCTTGGGGAGACCATCTCTGGTCTGAAAGCAGAGCTGACAGAATATCATCCCGTACAATGGAAAGCCACAACATAACATCAACAACAATTTACAACATTACGGAGTTAATTGACATGGCATTGAGTGACCAATATGTTAGAAAATGCAAATTCTTAACCACTTCCTGCAACTACTTCATTCACATTTCAATTTTAGTTTATATACAACTGGCTGCTGTTTACCTTAAAATGGCTATAGGGTACTATTCAGTTGTCTCTTGTCTATTTTAATTTTTATATTAAGCAGTTTATAGTATTGAAGCATAATTTTTACTGAAATTGGTGAATTTTAGGATAGTCCAAACTGGCTTATAACAATGCATATGTCAACAATTGAGGCACAGAACAATTTTAGGAGGGGTGAGCAAAGAAATCTTCAGTACTTTAGTGAAGAGTAACTAATCTTTGTGTCTTGCCTAGTAAGGTATATGTGAGTCCAAGCTGACCGTTTCCTGGCTCTTTCTAAGCTTTCCTTATTGGTCTCTGTCTATCTAATCTAATTTTTTTTCGGGGGGGCGGGTTGCCTCTGGAGCGACCATGATGGTCATTGCAAGAGAGGGTGGGAATCCAAAGTTGGAACTAAGCAAGGACCAGAGAAAGCTCCCTCCTGTGTTCCAAGGGAAGTTTACTGCTCTTCCGTTCCTGAGGACCACTCAGGGCTCCTGTCTGTTGTTCCGATGACATTAGATCCTGTGAGGAAGGATCTGGGCATCTTCCACCCCTTGTGGGAGATCCGAAAGGGAGTGGATGATCTCAGAGTTCTTGGCTTACAAGGGCAGTCCAATTCTCAGTGGTCTCCTTGGAAGTTGGGAAAGTACTTGGTGCCCATACTAATAGTCCTTGGTGAGGATCCACAAGTCTCCAGGGGACAACCATGTTTTGAAAAGTCTGGTGCTGTTTCCCAGGCCATTAGCAGGGAGCAAGATTTACAGTGGAGCTTCCAGGATGTGATTGGTTGCCCAAATGCAATCAGCATCAAAGGTTACAGCTTTACCCTCTACACCACAACACTATCTCCAGTACTTTTAGTTCTTAGACATATGTCTTTGCCGATATTATGGTATGACACATATAATGTGTTCATGTATCATGTTCATGTATCAGTTCATGTATCATCTCATTCATGTTAGATTTTCTCATTTTGGTTTTCCTTTTTTATGCAATAAAATTTGGAAGTAAAATATTATTTTAAAAAAGTCTGATGCTGATAATAAACTTTGGGTACTGACCATCAGTCAGTTGTCCACTCGTGTTATTATCGTTTCTATGCACCAAATCGTTTGCTGCAGGACAACAAACACTTATACATACCTTTCTTGAGTGTGATGAGATCTAGCACTCAAGATAGAGTGATAGAATTATTAGGGCTCAATGAGACATTACATTTCTGTTTTTCTAATCCCTTAACTTTATAATGGTAAAAGAGAATATCTGCTTTATCAATAACACCAAATCATTCAACTGGCTGGCCCCAGTGAGGAGACAAGTGGAAAAAATAATCCTTAGGTCATTGTCCTATTGCTAAGAAGATCTGTATCCTTTTCTAAAACTTACTTTCAGATGTGACAGAGTGAGGGCACTAGAAGTGGTGAGCACGAGGCTGAGGAAAGTGACTGAACTCTGGGAATGCCAGATTTTTCCATGCTCAGCAAAGCAGGCTTTCTGTTCTTTCTGTTCATGTAGAATTGACTAGATGATTGTGGACTGAAGTCCCCTCACTATGCTTTGTAATGTTAGAATTAATTCAACTTTGATTTCATACCAAGTATCCAAGCTCCTTCTGTCCCCTGCCACTCCTCTTAGCCTCTGGTAATCACAGTTCTGTGTACAGATTAAGGGGCAACTTTTTTTCCCTTTTCTTAGCTTACATGTTTGGGGGGGCATGCAATGTTTTCTTTGTGTGTCTGGCTTATTTCACATAAAATGGTATCTTCCAATTTCATCCTTTTTGTTGGTAATAATAGGATTTCATTCTTTTATGGTTGGATAATATCTCATTGTGTACATAAACCGCATTTTCTGATTTTTAAATTAAAATATTTTTTCTTTTTGAACTTTAAGGTTTAGTAATTGCAATGTTTGCTATATTCACTTTATCAGCAGAAATTATAAATGCATATATGGTTTTCTTTGAAAACAGGAAAATTAATATTACATAGCATAGGATTAATAATAATAATCATAAAGTGAGGAAAAAGGATAAACTATTATATGCAAATACAATTCAGTGAAGACTGTAACTATATAAAAGATAACTTGACATTTGCATGTTTTTGTCATTTCTATATGTAAAAGTCTGTAAATGAAAGAATATGTAGTATTTGTTTTGTCTAACTTCACTTAATGTAATGATTTCCAGTTCCAACCATTGTTGAAAAGGGCAAGATTTCATTTTTTATGGCTAATAAAACAGAGTGTTTATATATATTTTTTCTTTATCCAATTATCAGTTAATGGATGTCTAAGTTGATTCACAGCTTTGCTATTATGAATTGGGCTGTATTAACTTAGAAATGCATGTATCTTTCATGTACTTATTTCTATTGGAAATATCTCTAAAAGTGCTCCATTTTTAATTCTTGAATTTCCGCTAACAGCATCGTAGGATACCCCTTTCTCCAGAATTTTGGTGCCGTTTGTTCTCTTTAGATTTTTGCACAGTAGCCATCCTAACTGGAGTAGAAAGATGCATTTCCTCATGGCTAGTGATGCTGAGCATCAACTGTTGGTCATTTATATTCCTTCTTTTAAAAAATGTCTATTTTATACATTTCTTACACATTTCTTAACTGTATAGTTAGTTTGGGAGATTTATTTTTTTTCAGTTGTATAGTTGGCAAATATTTTCTCCCATGCTGTTGATTTCCTATACACGTTGTTGCTTGTTGTCTTTCCTGGTCCAGGAGCTTCTTCACATGATGTAATCCCATTTGTTAATTTTGCTGTGATTGCTGTTGCTTTGGAAATCTTATTCAAAAAGTCTTTACATTGGTCAATGTCTTGCAGACATTCCCCTATATTTTCCTACTTAGATAATCTCAGGTATTAAATTTAGATCCTTGATCCGTTTGAGTTGATTTTAGTATAGGGTGTTAGAGGAGTCTTAGAGCAATTTCTGTATGTGGAAATCCAGTTATCCCAACACGATTTGTTGGAGAGACCATCCTTTTTCCACTGAATATTTTTAGCACATTTACCAAAGATTAGTTAGTTGTACATGTGTAGACTTATTCCTGTAGTTTCTATTCTGCTCCATTGGTCTGCATGGATTACTTTAAACCAGTACCATGCCTTTTGGTTATAATAGCCCTGCAGTGTGTCTTCACATCTGGTATTACAACAATGTCTCACATTTTTTTAATTGTTCATGATTGATTTGGTTACTGTGGTCATTAGTGTTTCCATATAAATTTTAGCTTGTTTTGTCTGATTTTGCGAAAAACGCCCTTGGAATTTTGATGGGGATTGCTTTGAATCTGTAAATTGCTTTAGGTAGAATGGACATTTTAATAATATTTAATCCATGAACATAGAAGATTTCTTCTTTTCATGTGTGCTTTCTGTTCCTCTCATTAGTGTATTGTAATTTTCATTGTAGCTGTCTTTCACATGTGTGGTGTTTAATTTTTTGTAGCCATTGTGAATGGGATTTTTTTTAAAGATTTATTTATCTTTATTGGAAAGTCAGATTATAGAGAGGAGGACAGACAGAGAGGAAGATCTTCTGTCTGCTGATTCACTCCCCTAGTAACCACAATGGCCGGTGCTGAGCCAGTCTGAAGCTAGGAGCCAGTAACTTCTTCTGGGTCTCCTGTGCGGGTGCAGGGTCCCAAGGCTTTGGGCCGTCCTCAACTGCTCTCCCAGACCACAGCAGGGAGCTGGATGGGAAGTGGGGCCTACTAGGATTAGAATTGGTGCCCATATGGAATCCTGGTGCATGCAAGGCAAAGACTTTAGCCCCTAGGCTATTGCGCTGGTCCCTGGGATTATTTTATAAGTTCTTTCAACTGGATTGTTTTTGGAATGTAAAAGTACTATTGATTTTGTGGGCTGATTTTGTATCCTGAAAATTTCTCAATTCTCTAATCAATTCTATTAATCTCTTGTTAAGAGTCTTTCAGTTCCTCTGCATAAAAGAATCATCTGCAAAGGTAATTTAATTTTCTACTTTCAATTTTCTGTCATGTTTATTTGTTTTGTTTAGCTGATGGCTCTGTCTAAAATTTTCAGAAGCATATAGAATTCAAGTGTATTTCCACATTTCCCCTATCAGTTCATCTGATAATAGACGCCTCGGTCTATTTCTATATCTTGGCTATTGTGAATGGTACTGCAGTAAACAGTATGGAAGAGAAATTGAT
Source organism: Ochotona curzoniae (assembly GCF_017591425.1). Taxonomy (NCBI): domain Eukaryota; kingdom Metazoa; phylum Chordata; class Mammalia; order Lagomorpha; family Ochotonidae; genus Ochotona; species Ochotona curzoniae. The sequence continues at coordinate 48,426,638 of NW_024467119.1, forward strand.
GGAATATGATTATTTTCTACCTTTTGTTTAAATATCCACTGGTGAACTTGCTGGATTACATGACGGTTATGCTTATAGTCTCTAAGGACTTTTCAGTACTGTTTTACATAGTGGCTGTACTAATTGATATTCCCACCAGCAGTGTGTAAGAATTCTTGTTCCTTGTTTTCCTTTTCCTGAAATCATCAATCTTTCACCACTCATTCATCCAGTATTAGGAACCTGCTGTTTCCTAGGGGATATTTTAAATATTAGCAATAAAATGTGTAGCGTTCTTCTTTTTTAGGGCAGTGTGATCTATGAGAGGAAATTATGCTAGGAAAGAGTATAATAGAGAGTCAAATGGTTGCCAGGACTACATCATGGGAGTTAGGAAAGGGTTCAACACAAAAAGAGATGAGAGAGAGTGTGTTGTATTGATCCATGCAGAAGTAACAGTACCTGCATTTTCTGCCTTTTTTATGCTTCCAGTGTGTTCAGCTTCCATGTGCAGTCTAGAGCAAGAAGGATGGATCAGAGAGACAGAGAGGGTACTGTGTTGAGGAAGCCAAATCCCATGGTGTGATGCAGGACAAACATGGACACTCAGTTTCACTCAGAGTGGAATAAGAATCATTGGAACATTGGAAGCTGTTAAGTTAGATCTGAATAGAGGTTCTTTTGTGGCTATATAGAAGTTAGATTTTAGAGGTAAATTTTGCAGCAGGAAGTGACCATTCAAGAGACTGTTGCATTTACCTGTGTGACAAAAAGAGGGAGAGTTGATGGGAAAGGAGAAAAGATTTCTTGATAGACTACAAATGAGATGTGAATAAAGGGAGAATCTCAGAACAATTTTAGTCAGGCATTCAGATTACCAAAAAGGTTTAAATTGCTTACTCAAGCAGGTAAAGTTATTACTGATGACCTATTCTCACAATCTCTTCAGCAGCTATACTTCATGTTTCAAAGTTCAACATTAAAAATAGGCTTATTTCTTTTTTTCGTTTTTAACCTACTCCTTGAGGTTTTACGGCTTGAAGGATAAAAGTTAGAGTTTTTCCATGTAGCATGGTAGACGAGGTCAAAAGGTTTGCCCTGAAGTTCTGGCTGATTCACTTACTATTGAACCATTGTAGAAGAAAAACAAGGCGTGAGGTAAATATGGAAAAGGGCACTATGTCAGACAAGATGCCTGACGGCATTCACAGGATGACTGCCACTCTGCATCACTTTGCTACCTTGGGCTTGAAGACAGAAGTGCTGCTGCTTGTAGCATATCCAGTTGCTCTGATGATTGATGAGAAAATGAAACCAACAATAGCAGCCAAGATATGACTTAACATTACTCTCTATTTTCATCAAAATGAAATGCTGTGACTTTAGACTCCTGCTCATATTAAATGCCAAGGGCTTTCTCTCTCTCTCTCTCTCTCTCACACACACACACACACACACACACACACACACACACACACAATTAAGGTTAGATTAATATAAAGACAATAGCTTTTAAGTGTTGGTTGGTGGTTGACTCTAGATGAATGATTTTTTTAAACATTTGATTTGGCAAGAGTTTCTAAACACTTGAGTTGCAACATTTTGTTTCCAATGGCTAAAAGTCCACAAATTTTATGTTATTTTTAGAAAGTAGTCACTGTAAACTTTTCCACACTGGGGATCTTTTCTGTCTGTCTCCAGAAGCAAAAACACTCTCTAACTATTTCGTGCAGCACTCTGAGTAACTATTTTCTTTTGATGTGCCTTTCTGGATCAGCAAGTAAATAGCTGCATAGACAAGGTGAAAGGTTTTACTGAGGGCAATGTTTATTTTACTATGCTTTATTTATTTTTTAATTCTTTATTTTTAAAGATACATTTCCTTAGGCTCAGAGATTCCCCGTCCTACTCTGCTCATGACCCTCACTGTTTTCTCCTATCTGAAAACAATACTTTAGTCCCTCAACAACACTCACAGGCCTATCATTCTTCTATTTAAGTGTATCCTACCATTAAATATAGAGAATGGTATAAAGTCCATCATTGAGGTGTCCAGATATATTTAACACTTTCGGAATCAAGATGGTGGAAGGGTAAGGACACGTTTAAATGGACAGAAAAACATTTAATCAGGATGAAGCAGAAAGGACACATTCCAGGAAATAGGAAAGGACAGAACAACACCGGAGGGGTACCTGGAGACAGAAAGACAGAGGGAAACAGTGGACACAGCTGTGTGGTTTTGCAATGACTGATACTCCAGTGGCGTTCAGCTAATGGCGATGGGAACTCCACCAGCAACCAGGTGGGAAGGGACTTTCACTGGCAGCTTGGGAGGTAAAGCCAGACAAAGAACTGTCCATCCTGCTCATCTGTTTGATTTGACCAGGAGCAGAGACAGAGCAGCAGATCCCAGATGGGCAGTGCGAGAACAGGGAGGATTTCACAGCCCACACAGCACCCTACAGCCGAATTGGGCACCATTTTGCGTAAGGAGGCAAAGGCAAGGGAAAGGACTGCGCATGCGCTGAGCTGGGAGTGAACTCATTTCTGACTCAGTGAACTGCAACGACGTGGCATTCTACAGGTTCCACCCAAGACAGGTCTGGGTAGCTCTTAAATCTGATGACCAGCAGATCAAGAACTCTAGCAGTGGTATTTCAGGTGCCATTTTGTACACTGTGGCAATAGATGTAGGACTGCAGGGGACAACAGTGAACTGCGCATGTGCTGAGCTCTGGAGAACTCGCTGACTTCAGTGGATTGCACTGGTCCCACGGGAAAATAATACCAAATGTGGCATAGTACTGGTCAAAATAGGGTCATGTGGCACCCAGACCTAACGTCCAACAGGTTCCAACAAGATCAGCAACACCAACAACCTAACTATATAGGACACCTGGTGTCTCTCTAATCCTGGGACCTACTCCAACCAGAAGTGGGAGAAAGTTTGCACAGGCCATGGTACAGCTTCAGCACGGTATCACAGAAGGTATAGAGTGGTATGCCAGGAGCTGGAGCTGTGAAGACCATGGTGGAAATCTAACATAAGAACCCAGACCTGGAACTTGCTGGAGGTTGTGGCACAAGTGGCTGCAAGCAAAGAGTTGTGTACCAACTGCAACAAGTAAAATCGCATTGGAGACCTGTGGGTGACACAGCTTAGAAATCTGCCCCAAGGGGAAGACTCTGCTAACCAGAAGTACAATGACCAAGAGCAAAAGAAGAGACAAAGGTACAATGAATATTACTGAATACTCCCCTGCAAAGGAGCAAAACCCTATGCCAACCTCAGCGTTCACTGAGGAAGACATCGAGAAAATGGGAGACACAGAATCCATAAGACTCATTGCTCATCCAAGAGTTCAAAGAATTTAAGGAAGCAATAAAACAAATCAAGGCTGATATATCAGAAATTAAGAACACAGTAGAGCAAATTAAAAGTACAATGGAGAGTCTCCAAAATAGAATGAAGGAAGCAGGAGAAAGAATCTCAAAGTTGGAATATATTTCCTGTCATCAGGGGGAAGCAAACAAAAAGCTGGAAACAGAGCTGGATCAGGCCAAAACAAGTATTCAAGAATTGAAAGACACTATTAAGAGGCCAAATATAAGAGTTATGGAAGTCCCAGAAGGTGCAGAAAGAGAAGCTGAGTTTGTAAATGTATTTAGTGAAATAATAAAGGAAAATTTCCCTAATCTAGAGAAAGAATTGTGAAACAACATCCAGGAGGGACACAGAACTCCCAATAGGCTTGATCAAAAGCAATTTTCACCAAGACACATGATCATCAAGCTCTCTTCAATTGAACATAAGGAAAAGATCCTTAAATATGCACATGAAAAAAAATCAATTGACATATAAAGGAATGCCAATTATACTCACAGGAGATCTCTCACAGGAAACTCTACAGGCCAGAAGAGAATGGAGCAACATATTCCAGATTCTAAAAGAAAAAAAATGTCGGCCTAGGATAACGTATCCAGCAAAGTTTTCTTTTGTCTTTGAAAATGAAATAAAATTCTTCCACAGTAAAACAAAGTTAAAAGAATTTGCCTCTTCCAAACCTGCCCTACAAATGATACTTCAAGATGTCTTCTTGACAGAGAAGAGGAATAGCACCCAACAAAACCAAAGGCAAACGGGAAGAACATCCCAGTAAAATGACAACAGAAGACTAAACCAATGAACAACCCAACAACCCATTCCTAAAATGACAGGACCAAAGTACCACCCATGCATTATTGAACTCTGAATGTAAATGACTTAAACTCAATCAAACGTCATAGATTAAAAGATTGGATTAAAAAAGAAACCTTATGTTTATTGTCGGGAGGAGACACACTTCACCAGCAAAGATCAGCGGAAACTGTATCACATGGGTTTTGTTTTTTTCTGTTAGTTTCATCTCTTCAAAACACTTTCTTCTGATTAAGTCATTGAGTGACTCATAGCTCATACAGTAGCATCATTTTCTTCAAGAAGATTCTTGATTTTCATTTCTTCAGCTACACGTTAGTCATTTAATAGCAATCTTCAATCTCCATAAGATATAACATGTTAACCCAAATATTTACTTTCCTGGATTTTCAAGACCAAGTACTATTAAGAAGCAAATGGAGTTTGGGGTAGCACTGAAGCACACTAAACCTCTGCTTGGGGCCCCTGTTAAAGTCCTGGCTGCCCTACTTCCCATCCATATCCTTTTTTTTTTTTGTCGGGGAAAGCAGCAGAAAATGACCCAAGTTCTTGGGTTCCTGCACCCACTTGGAAGACCTAGAAGAAGCTCCTGGATCCCAGCTTTGGAACGGCCCACCACCAGCCCCTGTGGCCACTTGGAAGTGAACCAGCAGATGAAGAATTTCTCTGTCTCTCCTCTATTTCTAACTTTGCCTTTCCAATACATATTAATAAAGTTCTACTTTAAAGCAACCAACCACTGTTACATATTCAAAAAAAAATTAACTTTTTTGTTTCTTAAAGAAGGGGGAAGGACGAGGGGAGGGAAGAAGCCTTATACATGAAAATTGTGATTTGAAAATAAGAATTAAAAAAAAACTTATAATTTTAATCCCCCCTTTCAAAACAAGCGTTTTTTGTCATGGAGTCTTGTGATGCGGGTGTTGTTTGCTTCACGCGTGCTACAAGCCGCCTCAGGCTCAGAGAGGGCTCTGAGAGGCAGGACCACCTCCTGCCTGTGCAGGATCTGACCATCGTCTTCTTCTGCTAGGACTTTTTTTTTTCCTAGAAGAGATGATATAGCTGACATACAAGTTTATATGCCAGGGATAAATAGTAGTATTTCCTTTTTGGACTTTGAGACATTTAATGTGATTCACAAATTCTTTTTTTACATTGTAAACTTTTTCTTTCAAATGAATTATTTGTTGGAAAAATCCAAGGTGTAAAATGCATGAAAGCAGAGCTACTGAACATGCTTTCCAGTGCCAACCTCACCTCCCTGGCAGACACAGGGCAGTTCTTCCTAATCTCCAGGACACCTGGGTCCTTGTTTAAAACACTCTTAGCTAGTTATTATAGAATATTCCTCCAGGTATAAATGCAGAAAAATTATTGCCAGTGCCACCAATATGTAACATGCCAGAAATGTAGTCATTCTCAAGAAATGCAGCCATAAAGACAAAAGGTGGTGGTAATAAGCTGCAGCAGAAACAGCAAAGCCACCTACTTCTTAAACTCAGTTCTGTTACAAAAGGATTTGATTGCATTTTTACAAAGAATGACATCCATGTAGATGCGTTTGTCAAAATCAGTTATAGCTGCTGGAGATGAGGCAGCTCAGGAACAAACATGTGATGCTGAATTTTATAGTGGAGGTAGGTTGAAATGTTTCTTTAATTTTTTATTGATGAAACACTTTTAACATTCAAGCAGGAATAGGTGGAGGTAGGTAGAACATAACAATGAAACAGCAGTGTTTGTCAAACACAGATGATTTTACAGATATTATGACATTCTCAGATTTTTCTCTTGTCATCAAATACCGTTTTAATAGCCCAGTAGAGAGAGATGGCCACAAAAAAGTTGCTATCCAATAACCACATTTAACCATGCATATTACACAATAAGTGTAAGGAATTACATTTGTAAAATGTTCTTTATCAAGATATATTTTGTAAACTAAAAATATTATTAATACCTCTCTTTTTAAAGATTTATTTTTATTGGAAAGTCAGATATACAGAGAGGAAGATAGACAGAAAGGAAGATCTTCTGTCTGCTGATTTACTCCCCAAGTGTCTGTGACAGCTGGAGCTGAGCCAATCCGAAGCCAGGAGTCAGTAACTTCTTCTAGGTCTAGCATGCGGGTGCAGGGTACTAAGGGTTTGGGCCAGCCTCGACTGTTTTCCTAGGCTGTAAGAAGGAAGCTGGAAAGGAAATAGGGCTGCCAGGACATGAACTGGCTCCAATATTGGATCCCAGCTTGTGCAAGGTGAGGACTTTAGCCATTAGGTCATCATGATGGGCCCAAATACCTCACTCTTAATCATTTTATTTTTGCATATTATTTTATTAGTGTTTCATTATTATTTCTCTAACTCCACAATTAGGATGTCAGTAGGAAGTGTTTTGTGTGAGGAATAAGAAAATTTTTAGAGATAGTAAGATGGTAGCGGTAAGAATTAGAAACAAAAAACCAAAGCTCAAGAGATAATCAGTGGGACTGGTGTTATTCTGTGGCTATGCCTTATGATTTTAACATCCCAGTTTATGTTCAGACAGCTCCACTTCGAACCGCTGCATATGTACCTCACAAAAGCATTGGAAGGTGACAGTTTTTGTGCCCCTGCAACCACAAAGGAGACCTGGATGAAGCTCCTGGCTTGTTTGTCCCAGCACTGGCTATTGCAGCCATTTGGGGAGTGAACCAGTAGATGAAAAGAGTCACTTCCTCTCTCCTGGTCTCTCTAATTCTACTTTTCAAATAAATAAGTCTTTAATAACAAGAGTTAGATAGTCAGTGAGCCAGTGATAGAAGGCAAATGGCCTAATGCTCCAATCGAACATAGACTTGAAACAGGGAGAGGAGAGAGACTAGAATTTCAGATTTTTACTTGAGTGACTGGGTCATGGTAACATTAGCCAAATCAAACAGTAACAAAAACCCAAGACCTAGAATATTCTGACTATAATTACAATATACTCTTTGATTCATATTTTTATTCGATTTTTTCAGAAGCAAAATACCATTTGATAATATGCCACCACACAATTGCATTCTAGTGAAGCAGTTAATTTCATGTTCATTGCAGTTGCCAAGTAATATAAAAGTTTTTTTCACTAAACAAAGTAATCATAGTTTTGTGAAAATTTTTGTTTAAATACCGTTCATCAACACTGTAATCATTTCAGGAAAAGATGATAGAATTGATATTATTGAGGTCCTCAATAAATCTAAGTTCAGAAGAGATAGGACATGGAAACACTGAAATGTTCTTTCACTCATATCTCAGCCTCTCACAACAGCTAACATTCCTGTCTCCTCTGGGACTATAATTGTTCACAGGTTTACATGTGTTTCTAATGTTCAGATAGTTTAACATCTCAGCTTTATTACACTGACTCGTTTTTGGCCAGGGGCTTCAATATTAGTGAATTAGTTCACTATATCTGAAATAGTCTGTACATTTAAAATGTTCAACAGAAAAGAAATTTTTAAAATGTGTGTTGTATTTATTTAGAGGCAAACACTGGACTGATGGTAACCAGATTTTCCTCCACAGTGTAGTATTGACCTGTGAACTTTGTGTTCTGTGTGAGCCACTCAGAAAAATGTCTACAGCAACTCAAGGCAGGTCACTGAATTTCACAACATTTTTCTATGAAGAAATGTTCTCTTCAGACAGTTCCGATTATTATTAAAATTTTATAGTGCTTTTAAAATTGCTATTTTTAAGAAGCAAGACATCATTTTTATCCCACTACTTGTAAAACACAAATGGCTTTGATTCTGGAGCAATTTGTTCAAGGGCTGTTGCAGCAGAAATGGAAAGTGGGTGTAACCTGTGTGAGGGGTTTTGGCCTTGAAACAAAGGAAGTAGAAATATTATGGTAATTAAAAATGCAGCAGGTTCAAAGGGGGAATGTTTTTAAGATAGAAAGTCATGTGCTTGAAAGTGCAGGAAAAGACAGAGCAGCAGATGTAAGGAACTTGTAGCAATGTAAAAATAAAGAAAGGAGAGAAGTAAATTTGTATAACATTCATGATCTTCTTTGATATTTTATCTTCACAATGTTAGATCACTACTGTATCTTTCTGTAAATCCTCCAAACCTTGAGTCATGTGTGCTAGGTATATATAATACCTAAAGACAAAATATGTATGACTAGTCAAAATGTAGAGAAAAATCCAAATAATTCAATCAAGGAACTGATCTTTATCAGAACTAAGGGTTTAGAGACTTTTTTAATGTTACTGATGTATGCTTTGTGAACATAATACAAACAAAAAGAACTAAGGAATTCCCTATTTTTTTCCATACATAGGCAATCATTAGGCCGTATTCGGTCTTAGTTTTTACCTACTAAGTTTTTATATACTATATGTACTAGTGATGAAACACATGCATTTTTAATATTAGCTCATATCATTTTGCTTTTTTACTTTTCTTCCTAATTTAACTGGATTTTATTAGTACAATACTTTATCTACAGTGACATTTAGGACGGTGTTGGTCTCTCTCTCTCTCTCTTTCTCAAACTAGTGGTACACTTTGTTTTCCATGGTGTGTTCACAAGGAGAGAGTAGGAGGAAATACAGGCAGGGGCAACAGCTGGAAGATTTGTCTAATTAGATGCCAGGGTGCCTAGGCCTGCATTTGTAATTTTCCACATGCTGACTTGAGTATTTTCTAAGCTTCCCCCAACAACATTCACATTTGAAAAGATGTGCTATGCTTGTTTGTCTCTCAATATTACGTTGTTCGTGTGAGCACCTTGCCATGGAACACAGAGTGGCAATCACTGAGTCCCAGTGTAAAAGATGCTATCCACATAGGATGCCTTAGGTCTATGCGTTTCACTGATTTGTTATTTAGTCATTAAAAAATTTAAGAAGACCATTGCATCATAAAATTAAGACATGCATTTAATCATTATAGATGACATTCTATTTCACATTTGAGTTTGTCCCATATAAATAATTTGTAGTCTTTTTGAAAATTGTTTTTACTTTTTTGAAAAGCAGCAAATCATTATGCTCTACCTACAGGAAAAAAATAGTGTCCATCAACTCTGTCCACTTGTGATTTTGTGGTTTTATGCTCAACAGTAGATGGAGGGCCTGGAGGTATAAATAAATGATTATGCTACTTGTTTTTGCATCCTGTTTTCTAAGATGCAAAATGTTTCTATTGCTTGAATGTTTCTATTACATTTCTATTACTATAATTTATATTACTATTAAATTTCTATCCTATTAAATTTGCAAATATCAGGTTTGTGAGGTCTCAGGTGAGATTTCTGAGGTTTACTTTTTTAAAAGAAAGAGAAACATGACATGTGTAGGGATAGTGATGAAGATATTTAAATGAAATGATGGTTATTTGTTTTGGAGAGCTAAACTGTCACTTCAAGACATCAAACATCACATTAAAACCTTTGTGGCTGTCAACTCCTGTTCAGTGAATCCTTGTGGCCCTCCCCACACTTAGCCTTTTCTGCAAGCACTTCGTATGATGATCTCCTCACAGTTAATAAACACGAATCCTCTAATTCATGACAACACACATAGTTCTATCAGTCCTCTTGGTTGGTACAATTCCAGAAGCTTGGGACATAACCATTGTCAGTAGTCTTTTCCTTCCACAATTTTCTCTCTAAGTTTTTATAAATTGCCCATCATGTGGTGCTGTTGCCTACCTGGAAAACAAGGCCATTGGCACTGTGGACTCCAGAGTCACAGTACCTTGTTTTGACATAAAAGATGCCTAACAAACCAGCTTCTGCTTTGCCCAGACTGCTTCCTCACCACTATTCAAGAGGCCCTTACTCTATTTGCAAAGATTGTGTAACCATTTTTGTAGCTTATTTCTTTCTCATTCGTCTATGCCTTTGAGCAGCTATTCCTTTATAGGTGCCTTTTACCCATTTCTCATCCTGAGTGTATCTGATTTATGCTTCCGAACTCAAGTATTAGAGCAAAACTGCTCGCTTCCGCAGCACATATACTAAGATACAGCAAAACTGTTTATCACTATATTGGATATAATAATAATAACATAAATATATTAAGAAGGACCATATATGTATGGTCCATCTGAGTTTTATTATAATATTTCTTAATATTTTAGCTTTTAATACTTTCCATCACCTTCCTTCTGCTAAGGAATTAATAAATAACTTTGTTTTAAGAATGTGATATGTTGGGGAGAATCAAGATGGCGGAATAGGGTAAGGACACGTTTAAATGGACAGAAAAACATTTAATCAGGACGAAGCAGAAAGGACACATTCCAGGAAATAAGAAAGGACAGAACAACAGCAGAAGGGTACCTGGAGACAAACAGACACAGGAAAGCAGTTGCCACAACGGTGTGTTGTTGCAGTGACTGATATTCCAGCGGCATTCAGCTAATGGCAAACTGAACTCCACAAGCAGATGGAACTCAACCAGCAACCAGGTGGGAAGGGACTTTCACTGGCAGGTTGGAGGTAAAGCCAGACAAAGAACTGTCCATCCTGCTCATCTGTTTGATTTGACCAGGAGCAGAGACAGAGCAGCAGATCCCAGATGGGCAGTGCAAGAACAGGGAGGATTTCACAGCCCACACAGCACCCTACAGCCGAATTGGGCACCATTTTGCATAAGGAGGCAAAGGCAAGGGAAAGGACTGAGCATGTGCTGAGCTGGGAATGAACTCGTTTCTGACTCAGTGAACTGCAACGACGTGGCATTCTACAGGTTCCACCCAAGACAGGTCTGGGTAGCTCTTAAATCTGATGACCAGCAGATCAAGAACTCTAGCAGTGGTATTTCAGGTGCCATTTTGTACACTGTGGCAATAGATGTAGGACTGCAGGGGACAACAGTGAACTGCGCATGTGCTGAGCTCTGGAGAACTCGCTGACTTCAGTGGATTGCACTGGCCCCACAGGAAAATAATACCAACTGTGGCATAGTACTGGTCAAAATAGGTCCATGTGGCACCCAGACCTAACGTCCAACAGGTTCCAGCAAGATCAGCAACACCAAACAACCTAACTATATAGGACACCTGGTGTCTCTCTAATCCTGGGACCTACTCCAACCGGAAGTGGGAGAAAGTTTGCATAGGCCATGGTACAGCTTCAGCAAGGTATCACAGAAGGTATAGAGTGGTGAGCCAGGAGCTGGAGCTGGGGCTGTGAAGACCATGGTGGAAATCTAACATAAGAACCCAGACCTGGAACTTGCTGGAGGTTGTGGCACAAGTGGCTGCAAGCAAAGAGTTGTGTACCAACTGCAACAAGTAAAATCGCATTGGAGACCTGTGGGTGACACAGCTTAGAAATCTGCCCCAAGGGGAAGACTCTGCTAACCAGAAGTACAATGACCAAGAGCAAAAGAAGAGACAAAGGTACAATGAATATTACAGAAAACTCCCCTGCAAAGGAGCAAAACCCTATGCCAACCTCAGCGTTCACTGAGGAAGATATCGAGAAAATGAGTGATACAGAATCCATAAGACTCATTTTAAAGCTTCTGATAAAAAATGAGAAGCTCATGCAAGAGTTCGAAGAATTTAAGGAAGCAAGAAAGCAAATCAAGGCTGATATATCAGAAATTAAGAACACAGTAGAGCAAATTAAAAGTACAATAGAGAGTCTCCAAAATAGAATGAAGGAAGCAGGAGAAAGAATCTCAAAGTTGGAATATATTTCCTGTCATCAGGGGGAAGCAAACAAAAAGCTGGAAACAGAGCTGGATCAGGCCAAAACAAGTATTCAAGAATTGAAAGACACTATTAAGAGGCCAAATATAAGAGTTTTGGAAGTCCCAGAAGGTGCAGAAAGAGAAGCTGAGTTTGTAAATGTATTTAGTGAAATAATAAAGGAAAATTTCCCTAATCTAGAGAAAGAATTGTGAAACAACATCCAGGAGGGGCACAGAACTCCCAACAGGCTTGATCAAAAGCAATTTTCACCAAGACACATGATCATCAAGCTCTCTTCAATTGAACATAAGGAAAAGATCCTTAAATGTGCACATGAAAAAAAATCAATTGACATTTAAAGGAATGCCAATTATACTCACAGGTGATCTCTCACAGGAAACTCTACAGGCAAGAAGAGAATGGAGCAACATATTCCAGATTCTAAAAGAAAAAAAATGTCGGCCTAGGATAACATATCCAGCAAAGTTTTCTTTTGTCTTTGAAAATGAAATAAAATTCTTCCACAGTAAAACAAAGTTAAAAGAATTTGCCTCTTCCAAACCTGCCCTACAAATGATACTTCAAGATGTCCTCTTGACAGAGAAGAGGAATAGCACCCAACAAAACCAAAGGCAAACGGGAAGAACATCCCAGTAAAATGACAACAGAAGACTAAACCAATGAACAACCCATTCTTAAAATGACAGGACCAAAGTACAGTCCATAAATATTGAACTCTGAATGTAAATGACTTAAACTCAATCAAACGTCATAGATTAAAAGATTGGATTTAAAAAGAAGCCTTCTGTTTATTGTCGGGAGGAGACACACTTCACCAGCAAAGATCAGCGGATACTATATCGCATGGGTTTTGTTTTTTTCTGTTAGTTTCATCTCTTCAAAACACTTTCTTCTGATTAAATCATTCAGTGACTCATAGATCATACAGTAGCATCATTTTCTTCAAGAAGGTTCTTGATTTTCATTTCTTCAGCTACACGTTAGTCATTCAGTCATAGTATTTATTATGGTGTTTAGTCATTGTGTTTTTAATTTCTTTTTTCTCCCTGATGTTGATTTTGTTTTATAGCTTTTCAATGAAGGGGATGTATAGTAGCTGTGTAATGGAGACTGTCGTATCTAGTAACAGGTCATTTAACTCCACGGCATTTTAAATTTCTATTTTTCTTTTTATTGTTGATTTTGTTATGACTTTTCATTTAAAGGGATGTACAATAGGTGTGAAATGGAGACAAACATCCAGATGTGAGGATGCAGTGTAGTATGCATTTCTGCTTCCAGACAAAGATGGACTTACTGTTTACTTGACAATAGGATGCTGGATTCTCTGCCATTGTCCATGCCTGCAATGCTGGACATGTGAGTGTGTATGAAGAGCTATAGTTTTATAATGATATAAAGGAACTAGCAAGGGTGGATGGAATTAGGGAAGAGATTAGGGAATATGGAGCTGTATCATAAAAATGAGAATAATAATAATAAAATGTTAAAAAAATGAATGTGATATGTTGGGCCCAGCGCAGTGATCTAGTGGCTAAATCCTGCGCTTGGATCCCATATGGGCAATGGTTTGTGTCTCAGCTGTTCTCATTCCCATCCAGATCTCTGCATGTGACATGGGAAATTGGTTGAGGTTTGCCCAAAACTTTGGAACCCTGAACCTGTGTAGGAGACCCCAAAAGAGGTTCCTACCTTCTGGCTTTGAATCGGTTTAGCTCCAGCCATTGTGACCCCTTAGAGAATAAAGCAGTCGATGGAAGATATTTCTCTGTCTTACCTTCTCTTTGTAAATCTGCCTTTCCAATAAAAATAAAATAAAATCTTAAAAAAATAAAAAATATTATACATTAAGTATACTCTATAGGAAGGGGAAGGTCCTTTATTATTATAAATAAATTAAATTCTTTTCTTTCATTCCAGGTAAATTTTTTTTCCATGAAGTAGTTTTTCTAGCTCTTAATATTTCAGTCAGACTTAATGAGGCAGAAGGTTACAGACACTTAGGATAAAGAAGAGTTCAGTTCGCTTTCGCTTTACATGGTCACATAAACCCTGAACCAGCTCGGTGGTATCTCTACCCATATCATCGTTATCCACACATGATTTCCACAAAAGGACTATGAAGTCACAAAGAATGTAATGCCTCAAAATGAAGACCACGTGGTTTAAATGAAATATATTAAGAAAATTCCAAGCACCATCATTTGTATCACTTTTGCCTATAGTACTTCCCCAGCAATCGTTTCTTTTTTTTAACTAAAACTTACTGACATGCATTCATTTAGATGAGGAAACTGTGTTTTTCATTAGCCAGTGTAACTTAAAGTGTTTAACACCTTCTCATGTTGGGAAAGTTTAGGAGCTCACACTTGTTTTGTTAAAGGCCTGAAGCCCTTCCATAGTGGAAGCATTTCATGCAAAATGGAAACCAATTCTTTCAGTTTGCAAACAAAGTATTCCCCCTCTAGCTTGGGACAAAACATGAAAATATTTGGTTTAAAATAGGAACAGCTTATTTAGTTCTGAATAGCCCAAATGTTACTTTTCAAACACTACAAAATGGCAATTTTTGCAATTTTAAAAGAAACTAGGAAATTAGTGATGCTCTTCTTTATACATTTTGAACTTGTCCAGTTGCCAAAATAAAGTGCTTTGCTCCTCACCAAACCTCTGATATGCCTCAGAGAGGGCCCAGAAAATACCCATGAGCTGCCTCCTTCTGATGTGGCACAACTTCCAACAGATTGTACCCCACAGGGCTGTGAGCAATGGCAAAGTCCTGCAGTGGCCCAGCTTACCTGAGATAGAGGAGTGAGTTACAGACTTTCCTGTGGCTAACAGTCAAGTTTGGTGGTATCTCCTGCTTCCCAACATTTTTTCCTATCACTATAGGCTACCCAAATTAAAAGCTTTGGTATAAATGGGAAAAATAAATTCAATCATAAATAGAATCAAATTCAAGTGTTTTAAGTAGATTTTAATACCATTTTCAAATGTTCACTTTACATATGAAAATGGTTCTTCATGAAATATCAGATCATAGCTCCTATTGCTGGAAGATCTTTTAAAGGAAAACATTTTTGAAAAATTACATGAAAAGCTGACATCTTTATTCCTGTAGGGTGGAATATGTTTGAAATTTTTTGAAGAGGCAGCACAGTGCAGTAGCAATAACACTAGATTTGGGCTCAGATACCTTCAGAGTTAAAAGTTAAGATTTAAGTGAGGTTTTGTTTATTTATTTATTTATTTATTTATTTATTTATTTACTTTGTTCTCACAACTAGACCACTTTATCTCCCGAAGCCTTGGTTTCCTGAGTTATAAATGAGGATTATAACTGTTGCATAGGTTAGACTGAGCAATTGGGAAGACCAATGATGTTAGTCATTATTGTTTGCATGGTGTATCGTATGTTCTTGATCCGGACTCATGAATCTAGTGATTGGAAATATCAGGCCAACTGCTTTTAGCTGATCTTTTTTTTTTTTTTCCATAGTCAAAAATGTAGCAGAGGCTCTGCAGGATGGCATGGGGCATGTGGCCTGCTGGTATTTTCACTGATTTTTATTGTCCCTTGATTTGCTGTTGAGTCATGCAATCATTTACATTACCATGATTCAATATAGAATTGGACCTCAATGAAATGGGCTAATTGGCCTTGCACAATATTTAAGTAAGAGTTTCCCTATTTATTTTGATTGGTTTAAGTCAGGACTGTGTTGAAAGGGCATGGTAACTCTAATTTATTTGTATATGCAGCAACTGCTCAAGAACTTTCTCAACTTAGATTAATGTGATGCTATTGGATTTGGTGAAATTCTAAGTGACTAACAAGTGACTGGTTAATTGCTGGCAAGGAGTGTCTCCTTCTTTCAGTTGTTGTTCTCTCCCATTATCTTCTGTGTTAAAAGCACCTTGATCTGCCTTTCCTCAAATTCCTCCAGTAATTAATTTCATCCATCTGGCAGAAGATCAGAAGCAGCTACCATATGCTCACATATGGCAAAGAAAACAGTCAAGAAGTTTAGAAGAGAGAAAAGAACATAGCTCTGTTTATCGGAGGAAAGAGGGGACCAAAATAACACAAGGCAGATAGCGCGCAGGGAATCGCAAAGGAAAATGCACTTCCAATGACAAGGAACTGAAAACCATTTCTAAGAGGTTCCGGATATTTGAGTCTTGTGGTGTAGGTGTTAGTGGTCCACGGCACATTTTAGAAACAGCCCAATTTTCAAACGCTTGGTTCTGTTTCCAGCAGGTGGGACAAGTTAGATTCACCTGTATGTGTTTATGAGACACACTGATAATTATTAAAAATGTACATAGAATGCTAACTGTAACTGAGGGCCTCTTCATCTTTATGGCCGTGTTCATTGAAAATCAAGGAAGATGCATATGGAATTTTGTTACTAGAAAATCCCAGTGGTTTTTTTCCCTCAGGAAAAAAGCCAGGAATCAGTTGCAGACAGAGAAGTTTTGTTTGCAAAGTGACCAAGTGAATGCAGAGAGCAGAAGAAAGGGAAAGCACCTCCCAGGAGAGAGCCAGAAGATGAGGTTCTCAGAGGAAACAGTGAGAGAGACCAGAAGCTTCTGGAAGGGTCTCCGGGTGTTCAGCATTCTCTGACACTTTCTTGTCTGGGTGGGAAGCTGTAGGGAAATGGTTCCCCACTGTTAGTCTCTCACCCAGTTAGGAAATGGCTGGGCAGTGTTTGTGGCACACGCTTGAAGGTGTGGCCAAGATTTTAGTGGCCTTCTCCAGTCTCAGCTTTTAAAGCACATTTCTATACTTAAACTAAATTTTAGAGTTAAAAAAAAAAGATTTATTTATTTTTTATTGCAAAGTCAAATATACACAGAGAGAAGGAAAGGTAGAGAGGAAGATCTTCCATCCTATGGTTCACTCCCCAAGTGACTACAGTGGCAGGTGTTACACTGATCTAAAGCCAGGAGTCCAGATACTCTTCCGGGTCTCCTCTGTGGGTGCAGGGTCTCAAGGCCTTTAGCCGTCCTCAACGGTTTTCCCAGGCCACAAGCAGGGAGTGGATGGGAAGCAGGGCTGCTGGAATTAGAACTGGTGACCACAGGAGATCCCTGCACGTTCAAGGTGAGAACTTTAGCCACAAGGCTATGGCACTGGGCCCTAAATTTTAGATTTTGAAACACAGAGCTTCCTAAATATTTCATTTGAGTGAAAATTTGAGAAATTTTATTTATTTATTTATTTTTAAAGATTTATTTTTTTTATTTTTTTTTATTGGAAAGGCGGATATACAGAGATGAGAGACAGAGAGGAAGATCTTCCCTCCCATGATTCACTCCCCAAGTGAGCGCAACGGGCCGATACTATGCCGATCCGAAGCCAGGAGCCTCTCCCGGGTCTCCCACGCGGGTGCAGGGTCCCAAAGCTTTGGGCCATCCTCGACTGCTTTCCTGGGCCACAGGCAGGGAGCTGGAAGGGAAGCGGGGCTGCCAGGATAGAACCGGCGCCCATAGGGATCCCGGGCATGCATGGCGAGGACCTTAACCACTGCGCCACCGCGCCGGGCCCTATTTATTTATTTTTAAAGATCTTATTTATCTTTATTGGAAAGTCAGATGGACAGACAGAGAGGAAGATCCTCTGTCCCTTCATTCACCCCACAAGTGACCACAATAGCCAAAGCTGATTTGATCCACAGCCAGGAGCCAGGAGCCTTTTCCAGGTCTCCCATTCAGATACAGAGTTCCAAGGCCATCCTTGACTGCCTTCCCATGCCACAAACTGGGAGCTATATGAAAGTGTACAGGCGGGATTAGAACCGTTCCCCATATGGGTTCCCAGCACATGCAAGGCGACAACCTTAGCTGCTAAGATCCCACACCAGGCCCTGAAACATTTTATTTTAACAAATGTTTGAAGTGCGTATCTTCATTAAAAAACAAAAAAACCAAAACTTTGTTAATTATGGGTTTACAGATCACAAGCCTGATTTTTTTTATTTCCTATTCTTCAAAAATTAAATATTTGAGATCAGAGAAAATGGCCATGGAAACATGATCTATTTATTTCAAGGAAAAATGCCCTCAAAGCAGGGACTCTTACTCATGCATGTTGGGAAAGAGAGGCATGGTGGCAGAAGTTCATGGTTAGTGATTTCATTCAGGAATCCATATATTTAATGAGATGTCAGTAATCCTAAGAGACCAGAGGAAGTCACTTCAGAAAACCCACAAGAGATCTTGCTAGTAATTTCTCATTTTAGTTACATCTTTGCTAGGACAAGTCATTAGAAGCCAGAACAAGAAAACTGTAAAGAACCGTGCTTGTTACACGATTTATAGTTTGCTCTAGAATCCTTCTAATGAATCTATAAATACGGCCTTTTGGAATCTCAGATTTCTGAACCAACTTTGCTCAGACAAGCATGATTCATCCTTAACACCAACACGATCGTTACTTGAGCTCTTCTTGAATCGTCTTGTCTCCCCTTTCTCTGGTCACTTCTGGAAATTATTTAAAACTTAGCATTTTTCCAGTCTTTTATTATGCTGCTGATCATTTTATCCCAAAATTCACTTACCAATCTGCAGTAACGTGAGATTTTTAGATGCTAAAATTAAGTGCTCTTTTTTTTTTTTTTTAGCTTCCCTTAAACATTTCATCCCTTAATTTGCATTCTTATTCGCTCCATGCGGTTTCTCATTTTTGGCCAAAATTTGGGCCAAAAGATGTCCTTTTAGAAATTCAAGTTATTATTGAAAATTTTTGTCGTAAAATTTTTGTCTTAAATAATTAGAACTTTTACATGCCGTGTGTTATGTTTACAAAGTAAACACTGATCTCAAGTTTTTTTAGGATAATAGTGTGTATTAATAGAACGTAGTGTTTGCATCATCCTTAAAGATAGGTTGAACTCCAGACTCTGAAGCAGTAATGAAAAAGCAGAGACGCATGATAAGTGAAATGGCTCCACCTTCACTACTCTTTAGACAGAGGACCAGCTCTTTGCAGCAAACTGCCACATGCTTTTTAACATTCTTGTCTTCCCAAGGCTCCTGTTGTTTGAGTCTGAATGCTGTGAAGTCTAGTAGTATAAAGAGGACTGTTTTATAGCTCAGCTGACTGCCTGGATCCCAGGTCTTGCACTAAAAATCCTGAAGCCTTGCTTTTCAGTTTCCCTCCAAGAATAGGAGATACTAGTGGTTCCTTGGTACAGGTAGGAGGTAATGTAGGTTCATTGTTACATGTTCAGTAAATTGCAGATGTAACTGCTTAATCTATATCAAAAGCAGACTTCTACTACCACATGGAGACTCCTGATATTCAGGCTGTTTTCCAGCACTGATATCAAACTTCCTAAGAACATTGTATAATTGCTGGAATGTCCAACTGCTTGATCATGTTCCAGTTTTACACTGGATCCACTGGCTCTTACGTGAATTGTATATACAGTGGAGTGTTGGGAAAAGCCTGAGATTTTCATCCATTAGTGGGCTAGCCTGTGTCTCCCATTGGTCCTAGTAGAGGTCATTCAGTCCTGGACCTGGTTTTTCAGCTCTCTATTGCCCTCTAGTGACTGATTTCAGCACTGATTCACCAAGGATTTATTCTTGCCAGGATGCACTCGGTATCCTGGGTTCACAAATGCTTACAATGAAGGAATCTCAACTGAACTTGAACTGTGGTTATGCAGCAAGGTGGAGGATTCCACTATGGGGGGAGGGGTGTGGTAGGGGTGGGGGGAATCCCCAGTGCCTATAAAACTGTATCACATAATACAATGTTAATAACAATTAAAAAAATTAAAAAGAAAAAAAAGAAAAGAAAACAGCTAAATTTAGAGTAGGATTAACTTACACGCTGTCATTTGGACAGTAATGTATGTCTCAAAATATTTAAAAGAAGACATTAAAGACTCATGGAAATCAAGGATATCAGAATATTGAAGATATATATTGTCTTGGTATTGAGAAGAGAAACCTGGATTTTTAGAAACAAGAACAGTGAATTAATAGGTTGACAATATTGCAGTGATTTAAAAACATTCTAATTGACTAGCGTATTGTTATTGTGTAGTTTCATATAGGATTTGGTGACCATTCAAGCTGCCTTACATCTCTGAGAAAACAAAAAAACAAAACATAGAAGTCCCCCTAATATTTAAATAGCATTCAATAGAATGACATCAGGATAAGATACAAATGTGTTATATCTCAGTTTCAATAAGACTTACAAAAATATGATCACTTTAAATAAAAAAACATACACTGAATGGCAAGTAAGTAACTATGCCACTATTTCATCCAAAATGAATGGAGTAATAATTCAGTTAATCAAAGAGCAGGTGTTTGTTCTGACTTAATTCTGCCCCAATCGATGCATAACTTTTTATAACTAAAATTAAGACACATATTTGCTCAAATCATCAGGAAATAGCATGCTTATTTTATGACAAAATAAATGATCTTCTAGATCATTAAATATGAGGAAAAGCCTCAAGAAATGAAATTTGTTGATTCACAAAAT
The DNA here is from genome assembly GCF_017591425.1 of Ochotona curzoniae. Taxonomy (NCBI): domain Eukaryota; kingdom Metazoa; phylum Chordata; class Mammalia; order Lagomorpha; family Ochotonidae; genus Ochotona; species Ochotona curzoniae. The sequence continues at coordinate 48,447,024 of NW_024467119.1, forward strand.
GAGCTGTTGTTCTGCAAAGTGCAGAAAATAAGGCTGAAGACCATGTAGATGGAGAAAATAGCTATGGCTTCAGCTGCCTGCAAGCTCACTGTGTGATGTCTTGCTAATGTGGATGCTAAGAACGTGTCAGCCTCAGACCAAGGAAGGTGGCGGTCCTGCTGAATTGCATGGTTCAGACTGCACCTGCAGTGTTATGTTCGATTTAAAGTGCCAGATACTAAGAAAGGGGTCACAAACTGAATTAGCACCAAGGAAATCTGGCAGCACAAAGTGTAAGGATTGGCTCAAATAACAGACAACTCAAAAATATTGTAAACATGCTGCCCATATGTGAGACCTGAATGCAGTTCTGTATTCATTGATATTCCAGACAAGTAGGACCTATATTAAGTCAAGTGATAACCCTCCATTATAAACACTTCAGAACTAAAGTGAGCTGTGTGGTGACCCCCATTGCATTTCCTGTCATTGGAAACAATGAGGTCTAGCTGTAGGACCCAGTAAAAAGCAGGGCTCTTTATGTCCTGGCTTTTAAAGCTCTTCTCATGAATCTTTAACTTGTATGATTCTACTTCCTTTCATCTTTCATATTTGTTTCTTAAACATAAAATGCTACCTGGCTGCTAATCTATTCTATGAATTCCTAGTCTTGTAGAGTCTTGCACTGTTTCATGCCATAAACAGATTTACAGGGCATTGTGGCATACTGGGTGGTTAGGGCTTCATCAGCATGCAGAATTCTTTTAAGAACAGGATGCTCGCTCAGAGCAGAATTATTAGAAAATAGCTTTCATTTCTGTGCCTTCCTAAGGCACTGTCAGGAAAGCATAGACTCTGAATGTTTGAGCCCTGGCAGCCTGTAGTTGAATCGGTAAAAAAGCTGCAGGGTGCCAGTGTTGTGGCACAGCACATTAACTGCCACTGTGACAGCAGCATCCCGTGTTAAAACACCTGTTAGCATCCAGGGTTCTCTGTATGTGCTCCAGCTTCCTGCTAAAACAAGTGAGGAACACAGCAAAAGACCGCCTGAATACATAAGAGATCCACGTGGAGTTATAGGCTGTTACCTCTGGCTTAGCCCCACTCAAGCTGTTGTGTCAATCACCTTCAGTTCACTCTGTCAGAACTTCATTTTTTTCCCTAGAGAAATCATATTGTGAACATCCGTGTGGTGTGCACGTCGGTACATCTCTAGAGCCTTTGTTTCTGACTCCAATCTCTGGTTTAAAATGGGGAAACCTGAGAGGAAGAGCATGGACTGTGCCTAGCTCCATAGCAAGAACTTTAAAACTCAAGTGGAAGAGAGGCTCTGGAGCTTCCACTTCACAGTGGAGGGGAGTGGGAGGTGGCAAACAGAGCCAACAAAATACATTTTGGGAAGCATATAGGTTTCAAAAATGAATTATCAGTGAGGAGATCATTGGTTATGTCTTCAATTTCCTGTTTCTTCTTATTTAAGAAGGCAGTTATTAAGGGGAAGAAGTAAGAAGAGTGATCTAAAGCACTTAGTGGACTGGCCTGGAGTAGATGCCCATTGGTACTCAGTTTTCAATGTCATTTCTGTCTCTTTTTATGGTAGAACTTTAGGGAGCCATCAGTGCCTGTGCAGTGATGACAGGTTATTGATAGAATCATGTTGCAAGTGTGCTGATGTTCACTTCTTTTAGCAATGCCGTACCTGGCCTGAATCACCTCAAATTCTATGTGTTTTACCCCCTTTGATGAAACTCATGCATAGAGGAAGATGATAGCCACTGGCATTCACCATATCTTCAGTTCCAGCCAGAAAAAAAAAAAAGTGCTAGGGAAAAGGTAACACATTTCTTGAAGGAGGACTTGAAGCAGCTTGGAGCATCTGTTGTAATGCAGACAGACAAATTTTGGTGACAGGAATCTGGCACAGTAGTCAAGACACTGCTTCAGATGCCAGCATTCTGAACTCAGATTCCTCGATTTAAGACCAAATACTCTCCTGACTCCAGCTTCCCGTTAATGCGCTCCCTGGAAGGCAGTAGGCAATGGCTCAGACATTTGCATCTCTGGTCTGACATCCCAGTTCTTGGTTTCAGGATGGCCCCGCCCAAGATGTTGGGGGCATTTGTACAGTGAACCAGCATGTGGAAGATCTGTGTCTCTGTGTGTTTCAAATAAAAATGGTCATTTTTAAGTCTTTTTTTTTGTTTGTTTATTTGAGCAAAACAGAGTTACCTGTTGTCTGGTGATTCACACTTGATTTCCCACAATAGCAAGGCTGGGCCAGGCTGAAGCTAGTAGCTAGAAAATTCATCCACGTCTCCCAATGTAGGAGACAGAGTCCTAGTCCTTGAGTCATCATTGGTTGCCTTCCAGAATGTGCATATCAAGAAACTGGATTGGAAGGAAAAGTGGATTGCATCCTATGAATTGAAATTTAGCATGCAAGTGTCATAAGTGGCAGTTTAATCCACTGTGCCAAAATGGCTACCCCAAATAGAAATTAAATAGAAACAAAAGTCTAAGACAAAGTAAAATATCATTCAAAAACCCTGAATATCCCAGGAATGGCTACAGCTGATTTTCCCATACTGCTCTGATCTCCTACAGTATGGATTGCTAGTTTTGGAGCTGGTGTTATGGCATAGCACGGAAAGCCACCATGTTTGATGCCAGCATCCCATATGGTTTAGAGGCCCCACTGCTCCACTTCTGATTCAGTTCCCTGCTAATATGCCTGTAAAAGCAAGAGAAGATGGCTCAAATGATTGGGTGCCTGCACTCATATGGAAGACCTGGAAGAAGCTGTTGACACAGACTTGTCTGTTGATGCTTTTGTGGAGTGAAACAATGGATGGAAGATAGTACTCTCGTTTTCTCTCTCTCTCTCTCTCTCTCTCTCTCTCTGCCTCTATGTGTTTGTGTGTGTCTTCCCCTCTCTCCATAACTCTTTTACAAGGTTAAAAAGCAAATAGTTAGTTTTACTAGTTTTGCAACCTGTGCTTTGGAATTTGGAACTGAAGTATGATTGTTCAGACACGTATTTCTAAAATCAGCAGAGCGTTATAAATAACTACTCAGGACTGTAAGGATAACATTAACAATTTGCTTTGGAAAAAATCCAAGCTATAACATGTTTGCCATTATTATCAGAATGTAATAAAGTACAAATGGTTTTGTTTTAAAATAAATAAAACTGCCTGCATATTATGAAATATGACAATTAATATAGGTTCAGAGTTACAGGGAATGCTCAAATTTTTGTTAATTCTAAAAAGGGTTCTCAAAATATAATAAAATATTTTCCTGGTTCCTATTCTTAGCAGATGTCAGTAAACTACTTGGATTTGCTGATCTATATTGTGACAGACTATAAATTTCACTAAGAAACTTTCCACTCAGTCTCATGTAAATAAGATAGTACATAGAAGCTATAAATAATGCAAAACACCATTATTTCATAATATGATAAGCAAAATAGGATATGTTAATATATTTGCATTACCTGGAAAGTTTAAAGTCTAACTTTCTAAAATTCTGTAATTAAATACAAATGTGGTAATCTGTTTTGCCATATAATAGTTACTCAGAGAACTTTGTTTTCTCAAATTAAAGAAGCAAAAGGAAATTTTTATCAAGTAGCTTGCAAAATAGTCTTATAATTTCTTTCATTTAATATTTAATAGTTTATTATGAAATAAATGAGGGAATGAGCTGTTGTAATTTATAACCATTAGAGTACTTGCTACAATTTGAAATACTTGACTACACTTGGGTATGTCAATGTTATATAAAATATTTTGTCTCCAAAAAGCTAAAACTTATTATTACTGTAAAATGATCAGTGATTGGTTTGTTGTAAGCCATGACATTTAAATGATCTTCAGTATTTCAATATTTTTCCCTTTGCATATAATTTTTTTTCAAAATTCTCCTCCATTTCTTGACCTTCCCCACCCTAATTGTAGGTCCACTGAAGCATGCATCCCTCTCAATTATGTAAACATCATCAAAATAAAATGAATTTATTATTTTTACAAAAAATTCATTTTATTTAAGAGAGTCACAGAGAAAAATCTTTCATGTAGTAGTTCACTCCCGAAATGACTGCAAAAGCCAGGTCTGGGCCAGGCTGAAGTCAGGAACCAGGAGCTTCATCTGTGTCTCCCACGTGGGTGCAGGGGCACAAACACTTGGGCTATCTTCTTCAGGGATCTAGTTTGGAAATTTCACAACGAGGACATGAATTGGGCCTGTATGGGCTGTCGACATCATAAGCACTGGTGCCTGCTACACCACAACGTTGACTCTTAGGTACCATGTTTTTACACTCTTAGAAATATTACTTGGTGTGCATAGGGACTTTGCCTGTGTGAAATTTCTAAGTGTGCCTACACTGTTATTATTCATGCATTTTATGAATAGTGATTTTCAACTCATTAAAAGGTGATAGCTACACCTAGGATTTCTTTTCACTTTAATCTTGGTGGCAAACATAGGCACTTTTTATTTCTAGTTCGGAGAAAACAAAGAAGCAGGTAGATAATCAAATGGTAAGGGCATTTAGAAGAATGTGACAGAATAAATTCTGGCTACCTGTTTGTTTCCATTCACCCATCTAGGGAAAACTTGGTGATTATTGACTTATACTTCATTTTAATCACTAATTTCAATAACCACAAAGTAACTTGTTTTTTTTTAAAAAAAAAAACCTATTCATTCATTTAAAAAGCACTGTTACAGAGAGCAAGATCCTTCCTCTGCTGTTTTATTCCCTCAAGTGATGCAATGAGAGATAGGAACTTCATCCCACTTGGGCAGCAGGGACCCAAGTTCTCCACTGCTCTCGCAGGCACGTTAGCAGGGAGATGGGTAAGAAGTGAAGGAGCCAGAAAAGAACTGACTCTCAGGAGATACTTGTGTTGCAGATATCAACGTAGCCTGCTGTGCCACAACTTGCCACGGAACAAAGTGGCTTTCTCTAAAGGGGAAGGGCAGACTTAAAGGAGTAGAAGGGAAGTATTTTTTGAGAAATTACTTAAGATCACTCTACCTGTAAATATAAAAACATTGATGCTTTTAAATCTCCCAGGATCCTGTAGACAACCAAAATTGTTCATTCAAATCAGAAAAGAAGCTATGTAGAAATTACTTGGGAAAATCATTCTTCTTTTCATCAGGAAAACAGTAAGAAGAAATCCATAGAAACAAAATGCCCACACGCAAGGTAATTCTAAATAATGGTAAGGTGCATAAAGAATTGTAATGTATAAAAGTAACAGTGACATTTATGGCAGCAAAAAGCTTCTTTTCCTGAATTATTTATGATGCCTTTCTCTAACTTTCCCCTAAAAAAAAAAGGCATGAAAAACAACAACAAAATGCCTCTAATTTTCTTTGGATCAATTCCACATGTACTCAATTACTAGAGTGATATTATCCATGACCCTGCTAGTCAATTATGACTCTTATTTTAAATTTCATTTACTTCTGTGGTCTCTTGCTCTGCCTAACATTCAAGGGGTAGACTTTGGGCTCAGTGGTTCAGGCTCCACTCAGGACACTTGCATCCTGGCTCTGGTCTCTATTCTCATTTTTACATAGGATGCAGACGGTGATGACTCAAATCTTAGGTCCTTACAATCTATGTGGGAGACCTTGGAGTTAGCTGCTTCTTCCTGGCTTCATGACCCAGCCTGGCTGTTATAGTCCTTGGGGAACCAACTAGCATTTGGGAAATATCTTTTTGTGTCACTTTCTTTGTCTTTTTGCCTTTCAAATGAATCAAATAACAGTAAATCAACAATTAAATATACCTTAGTAACATGAAGCTAAGTTTTCTGCCTTCGTCTACATCTACCATGTGGGTAGCAGAATGTTGAACTTGTTGCTGGAACGCTGCACTGCTGTAATCATATGAGGGGAGGAAATAGTGTAAAGGAGAGTGGGGAGGGAGATGAGAATTGAAAGCACGGGATCCTTATATCTATAAAGCTGTATCATGGAAAAGAATAAAAATAATTACAAAAACTCAGTAAATGAGCATTTGAAGAGAGACCAACAAATAACTAATCATATTATGAGTTTTCTATTTGGAGTTCAGAAAATACCTTACTTTTTAATATTTTTATTTTTAATATATTTTCAGTATTCTTATTAACATGTAATTTCAAAAACAAAATATTTCCATTTGAATGTAGAATAAAAAGTTGCAATTTTATTAAACTTATTTATGAAGGAGAGAACAATTAAAATGTCAATAGTAACTCAAATGAGAATTTGAAGAGATTATATATGTCATAAGGAGTGTTCAAATGATTTTTTTGCAAGAGCAAAGCTGACTAATATTCACAGACAATAAAATATATATGGTTTGGAGTCATTCCCTGTAAGGTAGAAACAAATTACATTTTTACAGAGCATTTACCTTGTTATAGGAGATGTAATTTTTATTATTCCTGGTATTCTACCACTTAACTTCAACCCTTCCAGAGCTGAAAATAACCCAGTCAGTTGCTCCTACGCTCACACCTATACAGAAATGATGCTCTCCAGGATGTCTGCTACACGTGTAGCTCCCCTGAAAGAACACCCAGGAACCTCTTCTGCCAGCTTCCCAATCTTGGCTATCCTGACATTTACTGGACATGTTTATTTCTAACCTGACTTTAGTTAACAGAACACTTTTTAAACATTTTTCTTTAATTTTAAAATAATTTAAAGTTAGCAAAAACAATTATGATGTAATAATAATAGAGTTCCGTATACTGGGCACCCAACTTCCCCTATTTATATCTGATATTGGGATCAGAATCAAAGAGCCACACACAGCTTTGTCTTGTTTTTTTTTTTAACCCAAACTCCTTTCATTACTCTGACCCCTCCAAGCCTATAGAAATCAGTGTTCTGTGTTCAGATTTTTTTTTTTTTAAAGATTTATTTTTATTATTTTTTCACTGGAAAGGCAGATATACAGAGAGGAGAGACAGAGAGGAAGATCTTCCATCCGATGTTTCACTCCCCAAGTGAGCGCAACGGTCGATGCTATGCCAATCCGAAGCCAGGAGCCTCTTCCGGGTCTCCCACGCGGGTGCAGGGTCCCAAAGCTTTGGGCCGTCCCCGACTGCTTTCCTGGGCCACAAGCAGGGAGCTGGAAGGGAAGCGGGGCTGCCGGGATTAGAACCGGCGCCCATATGGGATCCCGGGTGTGCTAGGCGAGGACCTTAACCACTTGTGCCACCGCGCCGGGCCCCAGATTTTTTTTTTTAAATTTAGCTCATGTATAGGAGAATGTTCATCCTCCATTTCCATTAATTTGATGCAAATGGCACTATTTCCTTCTTTTTAATAGTTGACTGTTATTCCATGTATACCATATTTTCTTTGTCCATGCATCTGATAGTAGCTATAACATTTGATGCAATGGGCTTATATCTTTTGGGTATATACCTAGTTGTAGGATTATTGAATTGTATGGAAGTCCCGTTTCTGGCTTTTAAAGACACCTTCCTACTGTTTCCAACAGTATTAGTATTAATTTGCACTCCTACTGATAGTTATAGGAGTTCTGCATTCTCCACATCTTCATCACACTTTGTTAGCTTCTGTGTGATTAATAATGGCCTCTGATTTTGGGGTGAGGTCATATCTCACTGCAGTTTTAATCTGCACTTACATCAATCTAGTGATAGTGAACATTTTTTCGTGTCTTTATTGGCATTTGTATATTTTTTTTATTTTGAGAATTTTCTGTTTCCAATTTTAATACTCTTTATTGACTTCTCCAAAACTGTAATCCTAAAACACTCAACAGTATTGTAACTGGCAAGTGTAAAAGTAGACATCCTTGTCTTGCTCCAGATCTCAAGGGAAATTCAGCTTTTTCCCATTCATTCTATGTGATAATGCCTGTTGGCAGTATAATTTTGAAATATGTTTCTTAAATATCCAGTAGCTTGAGTCTTTATTATTAAGGAAGATTGAACCTTCCTAAATACTTTCTTTTAGTGTTTTGGAAAGATTATGTGGTTTTTGTTTTTCATTCTCTTGATGCAGTTTGTAACATTTATTGTTTTGTGACTGATGAACCATCCTTGCATCTCTGGGGCTAATCTTATTTGGATATAGAGTATGATCTTTTTTACTTAGTCTTGAATTTTATTTGCTAATATTTTGTTGGCATCTTTTCATCTGTATTCATTGAAAAATATTGATGTAAAATTTTGTTTTTCTGTTATGTCTTTGGTTTTGATATAAAGGTGATGCTGGCCTTGTAAAAAGATTTTGGCAGAGTCCATCCTTTGCAAAATTTGAAATAGTTTGAAAAATACTATGGTTAAGTTAGATCCTTTTAAAAATTATATTATAAGGACCTACTTACAGGGATTGTGTGGTGGCTCAAGAGGTTAATCTCCACCTGAAAGTGCTGCCATCCTATATTATCACTGCTCCATGATCTGGCTGCTCCATTTCTGATGGAGCTCCCTATTTATGCTCTGGGAAAGCATCAGAGATTGGCCCGAATCTGAGAGCCCCTTTACCATTTTAGAGACCAGCTAGATTCTCCAGGCTCCTGGCTTTCAACCAGCTCAGCTCTAGCCATTACAGCCATTTGGAGAGTAAACCAACAGATAAATGATCTTTGTGTCTCTCCTCTGTAAATCTTTCAAATAAAAATAAGTAAATCTTAAGAAAAAATTTACTTATTTATTTGAAAGGCCAAGTTACAGACAGAAAAGGAGAGACAAAAACAGAAAGAGATCTCCCATCCATTGGTTGACTCTCTGAATACCCACAGTGACTGGAACTGGGCCAGTTGAGTCAGGAGCTTCTTCTGGATCTCATCCTTTGGTTTCCCATATCAACCCTCCAAGCATGTGGGCCATAATCTCTTACATTCCCAGACCATTAGCAGGGAGCTGAATTGAAAGAAAAGCAGCTAGAGCTTAAACCATGATTCATACAGCATACTGGCATCCCAGGAGGAGGCTTAACTTGCCACACCATGGTGGCAGCTCAACTTTTTAGCATTTTGTAGAATTCAGTAGGAAAGCCATCAGGTCCTGTGTTTTTCTTTGATGGGAGACCATTAATTACTACTTCAGCCTCATTCCTTGCTATGGATATATTTAAATTATTATTAATATTATTATTATTGACTTAATCTTGGAAGAATAGTTTCTTTGAGGTTTTCCAGTTTGTTAGAATACAGTTATTTGTAATAATTTCTAATGAATTTTTATATTTCTGTAGATTTATCTCTAATTTTATTTACTTGGGTTTTAAAATTTTTATTTATTAGTATGGCAGAAGTTTATCTTCTTAAAAACAGCTCTTCATTTTGTCGATTTTTCATAGTTTTTCAGTTTCAATCTCATATATTTTTGCTCTGTTTCTTTTATTACTTATGTCCTGCTAATTTGAAAATTGGTTTGTTCTTATGTTTCTAAGTCTTTAAACTGCATTATTGGATCATTTATTGAAGAACTGGTATTTTTAACATAAGCAGTTACTGCTATAACTTTTCTTAATATTTCTATAAACTTCCCTCATAATACTATGAATTTTGGTATATGGTATTTTCTTCATTTGTTAAAATAAAATTTTCTTTATTTCCTTTATAATTTCTTCAATAATCCATTATCCATTCAAGAAAATGCTTAATTTCCATATGCTTGCAAATTTTGTATTGCTGCTGTCAATTTCTACTTTTATTCTTTTGTGGCGAAATAGATGTCAATTTTGGGAAAAATGTCTGAGATATGTAGATATGTGTAGCAGACTGTCTGCCTAGTTTAGGAATCCAAATTGTTGCTATAAGGCAATGGGATCTCACACTATGATGTTTAGGACAGCAATGCTGCCCATCACAGCAGAGCAGGAGAGAGGTAGGTTTTCTGTGGGAATAGAAGATGTGAGCAAAGTCCTGAGACTGGTCTGATCGGGAAGCACTTATTCAGGATCATAGAGCCCCAGAAGAGAAACAAGAGCAGAGCTGAGAGTGGAGCCTGTGGCAGAAGTTAACTCTTCTCTTTGAACTTTTTAAAGGTGTCTTGGAAGCTTCAACCCACAGAGATAAACTTGACCCATAAAGAGTTGAGCATTCTTTTTTAGTTTTAAAGAGATGTAGTGAGATCCACCAAAGAGTTTCAAAGTCTAAATATCCTAATTCTAGAAAAATCGTAAGCACGCCTGGTGAAGTTGTCTCCACTAGTGTCATTTAGCTGCACCAAAGTCTAGGCTGTGAGGAAACATGCATTTTCAGTATGGTTTACTAAGACATGTAGTAAATTTTCATGTTTTATGACTTCTGTATGTGAAAAAAAAAATGCTCTGAAATTCTATCAGCACGGCCCAATGTGCCAAATTTAAATGAAAATCTGAAAAAAAAAATGTTTTAAGAAAATTTTCTAGCTATGTTGATTGAATTCTGCCTTGTACTCAAGGGAGAGAGAAAAGTCCCTAACAGAAGTGGCAATTTAAAGCAGGTCTTTAAATGTGGATATTTAAAGTGACACATTTAAAGTGGGTCTTTAAATGTGGATATAGTTCCAGTTCCAAAACAAAAATTTACTTTGAGTGAGTTCAGAGGAATGATCTTGTTTGGATTCTTTGGAGTAGTGAAGAAATGAGCCCTTGTGACTGGGGATTATGAAGTGTTAGAACCACAATGTTCAGGGCCTGACTTTTGGAGATGTCTATATTCTTTTTTTTGTGGGTTATTGATGTTTTGGGGTGTGGCAGGGGTTGCAGCTTGTAAAATATTGAGACACGGTAAAGTGTTTGGCCTAGTGGTTAAGACACCGGAAGGCCTGTGTCCCATATTCAAGTGAGAGGGTTCTATTCATGGCTCCACTCCCAAGTCTAGCCTCTTGATAATGGGGCCCTTGGGAAGCAGAAATGATGACTCTAATAGATATGTCCCTGAGTCCCACGTGCGAGACCTGATTGTGCTCCCAGCTCCCTGCTTCAATGCCCAGCTCTGGCTGTGGAGGACATTTAAAGAATGCACCATTCGGTGAGAATTCTTTCTGTCTTTCTTTCTCTTGTGCTGTTTCTCAAATAAATAAACAGACTATTATTCTGGAAACTGCTTGACAAATTCATTAGAAAAAGGGAGTGGAAGCATCAGTTCAGATACTGACATTACAGTCTAATGACATCTTCAATTCACCCCATGATGCAACCTCTCTACCTTTCCAACTTCTATCATTTACTTCTCATCCTTTATCTTCCAGCTAAACTTGAGTGTTTTCTCTTCATATTCAGTGTAATTACCTATTGATTAAAGCTCTTGTAACTGGACTCGATTGATCCACCTAGCATATTTGAACAGTCTGATTTTATCTCAAGGAGTTCAGATCCTTCATTTCTTTCCTAAGGTACTCACCCTACCTTCACTGCAGCTCCCCTTTTGGAAAGGGTAGCCTTTCATGCGATTCTTGCCTCTCCTGTCACTTCAAATTCATAACAATGTTAATAATAGTATCTACTTCAGAAAAGTGTTAAAATAGATCATGAATGACTGGGTTTTTAAACATTCATATTTTAATTGCATCTGTTTTTACTTGGAAATATTAACTTAGCATTTTGTCTGACTGATGTTAATTTGTATACATGAATTATTACTTAATCTAGGGTATAATTTAATTGAAAGTGGAAATAATATACAAGTAATTATTTCTATTTGCACCAAAGAGTTTATTGTGGTGCCTTCCACATTAAACACTGAAATCATGTTTTTCATTTTAATTAAGCAACATTTTATACTTTTCAAAGCACATCTGTCTTTAATGAGGATTAGTTGAGGCTTTCTTGGCAATCCGCCAGTGCCAGATGCAAGTCAGCTGAAGGCATCCAGACCACACAGTTCATGTCTGTTATCTTAGTCAACTCCTAGTAGATTTTCTTCCATATGGTAGGAACCAAATAAACATTTGCTAACCAAAGTGTGACTACAAAGGAAGTAACTCCTGATTCCTTTAAAAGTCTCCACTTTGACTTGCTCATTTATTGGTCTGAAAAGTGTTTGCTGCCATTTACAGCTGACAGTGTCTTCAGAAACTCTGAGCAGTGCATTTCGTTGTCAGAATTTGGGGAATGTGCTCATGTGGCTGCACGTGATGTGTTTATATCCAGAATTAATTCATTCGCCCCTGCTAGGAATATTTATCCCCCTACCAAATGCCCTGCCTCTGTGAGGCAAAGTGAAGCGCAGATGTAAAACCAAATGGACAGCTCTGTCTGCTCCCAAGGATCAACCTGTGAAGGTTGCTCAGCAGGCAGACTACCTTGCTTTTCCTGGCAACCTGCAGGTTTATGTCAGGGAGCACGTTGTAGGAAGAAGGACAGGAAATCAGTGTAGCCTGTCGGCAACATATGTGCCCACATTTAAGTGTGTGTGTTCTCGATCAATGTTTAGATTCAAGGTGGAAAATTATTTTTCTCTATTTTTAAAATGTTCAACCATTGTAAATTCACTCGTGAATTTGACATTCTGAATGTCAACTCTAGGCATGAGTTTTAAAGGGGTGAGGCCCTTCTTGGTGTTTCCACCTCCTCTCTCGATCCATACTTTTGAAATAGTCAGGGCTTTCCTCCTTGATCCTGAAAGACCTGATTCTCACTAAGGTTTTTGTGTCTTTGTGTGTCACTACAAGATTGCTGTCACAGTTTGAATGGTTACTAGCAGGCAGGGAAGGGAGATATAACCCCAGAATATCTGTGTAAACCTCAAGATCTTTACACCTTGCTTGGACCAGATATTGGAAGAAATGAATCTTCCCAGTGCAGTGACATTTCTGTGTAACCAGATTATGTAGACAATAATGAATGTTATTTATTAACTGAACACACTTATTTGCCAGTGAATGATTTGTATACATTTTGCATTGTCAGTTTTCTTTGAAAATGATTTTGTCTGGCTGTTTTTTCCAGATTATATGCCCTAGATGCAATAATGCAATGTAAATGCAACTGGAGATGTGAATATTTCAACAGAAGACTTTAAATGCATACTAACATTTCATCTCAGATAAACAGATGCTTTTTGTAGTCATAGAATTTGGGTTTTTCTCTCTACATTTTTGCCTTGTTGTTACTTTGTTACTGTGATTTTCTAAGCTGAAAAATAGAAACAGCTTGGCATTAGGAATAAAATATTTATTTCTATGATTGATGACTATCTGCTTCCCATTATTTTTATATTGGAGAAAGCCTAGAGTGAATCTGATTCTTGATTCAAAAAGAACTGCATACTAGCATTTATTAATTTTTAAAAATGAATGTTATGATTAGATTATTTCCCTAAGCTTAGTATAAAAAGAAAACCAAATTAATCTTAAAAATAAGTCCCCAGTATTTTTTATTCTAGCTGTTTAAAAATTACTTTGTTTATATAGAAATAGTCTATAATCAATTCAAAAATATTTAATGAAAAAATATTTTTCTGTGTTGGTAGGTTATAGTGGGGAAAATCATATTCTAATGAATATGCATTAACTAAAATTATAAATTTTTAATATTCCCTTCTTAACTTTCAGTGCCTACCATCCTGCTTAATAACACAGAAGCAGTGAATGTTACACAGATGCCAGCTTTAAGTGATGATCCTGTTTTCAAAGCAACATTTTCCCATAGTTAACTCATTCCTTCCTCCATTCTGTCAAGCTAGCTTTCTATTAGACTCATGATAACAATCCCAGGTGCATATACCGTGCACTCAGTAATATATAAGGTAGTGTCAATTTGAGGGCACATTAAAACTGGAATTAAATGCTAAGTTTATTTTTGATACAAAAAAGGTGAAACCCATAAAGTTCTTTCATAGTATGTATCTTCCATGAACCTTCTGAACACCACTTGAAACGTAAGAAAAAGTCCCTGCCTGAGTGAATTTTATGTTTTAGGCGGCGGTGAGTAAGGTAACATCAGATTATTCTTGTCTGGAAATAAACAAATTGGTGTATTAGAAAAGCCTATATAACATTGAACATTACTTCTGTTGACAATCACCCAGTTGGTTTGTATCTACTAAGTACAAGACACCATAGACTCAGCTTCCCACATTTGACTTGTGTGAAGCCAGCCACCTCGTGGACATAGCAGTTGTGTGTGTTTTTGTGTTTTAAGATTCATTTATTTTTATTAGAAATTCAGATATACAGAGAGGAGGAGAGACAGATGATTCTGTCCGATGATTTACTCCCCAAGTGGCCACAATGGCCAGAGCTGAACTGATCTGAAACTAGGAGCCTAGAGCCTCTTCCAAGTCTCCCACATGGGTGCAGGGTCCCAAGATTTAGGCCGTCTTCAATTGCTTTCCCAAGCCACAAGCAGGGAGCTGGCGTGAATTATCCAGGATTAGGACTGACACACCTATGGGATCCGGGTGCACGTTCAAGGCAAGGATTTTAGGCACTATATATTTTATTAAGGGTAGCTTTGTTTTCTTCTAAAAAGGTAGAAACAGTGACTACCCATAAAATTCTCCTTTCCTTCAGTTAGTCTTCATCTTCTCCATCCTTTTTGACATTTTCTCATCTATTACAGTCCTCTTTCTTTTCACTTAGTCTTGGATCACTGCAGGACCAGGAGAAGAGCGCTGTTAATGAAGAGCGAGATAAATCCATTCATATGTTTTGCTCCTGCTTACTGGGAACCGTTGTAAAATGAGACTAAGTTATTGATAACACTTATCAATATATCCGTGTTCATTTATATTTTTACTTGCTGGATACAGTTACACTAGCAGAAACAAGCACGAGGTATAGAACATATTTAAAAGCAGATTCAGCATCTGCTGGGAAGGTTGTTTTCCACTTCTGTTCACCCTTCCCACCTACACTCGGGCCTTGGATTAAGTACACTTTAGAGAGCACCTGCTTGAACTCCTTGACCTAGAAACATTTGAGATTTTCCCCTCCCATCAGTACTATTTAGGCTTTTGGTAAATTGAATTGAAATTTACCTGGACATTTATCTTATTTTTCATTATTTGTCTTACCCTCCCTTAGATAAGGTATTTATGGGTTGTTCACCAGTGTTTTGTACCATTTCTGGGGAGAGAAAGAAATGGAGAAGGAAGGAAGGAAGGAAGGAAGGAAGGAAGGAAGGAAGGAAGGAAGGAAGGAAGGAAGGAAGGAAGGAAGGAAGGAAAGAAGGAAGGAAAGAAGGAAGGAAGGAGAGGGAGAAGAGATGGAAGGAAGGAGGAAAGAACACTAAGAAATTTTTAATAAAACTAAGAAAGAATGAAGGCTATGGGTTTTCCTTCCTCTTTTATTGTTTGAATTTATTTTATTTTTTTTTTTTGAAAAGTCAGAGAGAAAGATCTTCCATCCACTGGTTCACTCCCCAGTTAGCCACAATGGCCAAAACTGAGCTGATCCAAAGCCAGGATCCAGGATGTTCATCCTGGTCTCCCATGGGGATTCAGGGTCCCAAGGCTTTGGGCCATCCTTGACTGGTTTCCCAGACCACAAGCAAGGAGCTGGATGGGAAGTGGAGCAGCTGGGACATGAGCCAGTGCCTACATGCAAGGTGAGGACTTTAGCCACCACCCTACCGTATTGGGTCTTTCCTTTTTCTTTTAAGCAAACAGAAATAAATTTTTCCAGGGAAACATTTTATCTCATCTGAAAGATATGTACACAGATATATCTATAATAATAGTAGATCAAGTAAATAGGAACTTAAATTTGAACTTTTATAATGATGACATAAAATAAAAATGAATTATATTTGTTGCGAACTATTTGTCTCACTCTTTTTGCATAACTTTTTCCTATGATGCTTTTAGAATTTTATTTCTCTTTGATATGTACATTCAGGACATACAAATTATTCTGGATATATATATTAGTTTATTGAGTGAAAGATGCTGTTCATACACATAATGCATTAAATAAAACCACATTAAATATTTAAATTAATTTAGAAATACATCACAGTTTAAAATTTTAAAACATGTTCATTTGCAAATTGGGCTATAATAATACTGTAAGTGTAAGAATTAACAATTATTGAATTCTTACAAAACATGAAATGCTTTAATTTAATAATTAAATTCCCAAACAACACAAAACAGTAGATCCCACTGTTATTGTAATAGATGTTAGAAACTGAAACACGGAGAGGTCCATATCAATTCATAGGGTGGTCAGTACACCCTGGCACAAAAATCTGACTTTTTAAAAATTCATCTATCTCTCTTTCTCCCCTGCCCCCTGTCTCTATCTAGGTAAGAAACAAAAACTTGCTATCTACTAGTTCACTCTCCAAATGCATAAATGGCTAGGACTGGGCCCAGGCAAAAGTTGAGAGCTAGAACTCAACCCATGTTTCCCATGTGGGTGATAAGAACCCAGCTTCTTGAGCCATTACTGCTGCTTCCCAATGGCTATATTAAAGAATGAGAGTCAGGAGCTGGAATCAGAACTCAAAGCCAGGCACTCTAACATGGACATCGTAACCAGTATCTTAACTGCTAGGTCAAGTACCCATTCCTGAAACAAAAATTTGAACATACACAATCTAATACTAGACAAGTGTGGCCTCAGGGAACTAACTCTTACTTAGTGATAAATAAAAATGATCTATATTTTTGCTATCCAATGTAGTAGTCGCCAACCACATGTGAGTGTTGAACACTTGAAATGTAACTAGGGTAACTGAGAAACTGTATTTTAAATTATCTTTACTTTTAATATACATCGTTACATGAAGCTGAGAAATACCATGTTGGACAGTGCAACCCTGGAACCAATTCTCCATCACTGTTCTAGTTTTACACAGGGACAATGGCATGTAAATAGTAAGTTGAAAAGATATACACAATGGGCATTGTGTTAGTTCTGCTTCTGGTTAAGTTTAGGTGTTCATTTGTCTGCTAAAATGAGTTTTAAATGAATTCGAGTTAAAATAAAAGTTTTTCTGTTTACTCTCCTTTAGAGTGATGAAGAGATTTGATATTAAGATAATCTTGTGTGCAACTTCATTTTGAAATGAAATTTTCAACACGTTCTTGATTCCTGTTCTAATAATTTGTAAGCGAAGTAGAATTCATTTGCTGCGATCTACATAGGTTAGATATTTAAGAGCCACTTCCTTCAAAAGATTATACTGCTTACTGATTCCTAAAAATTCAATCCATGCCATTCAAGAATATATTTCTGTGAGATTTTAAAGACATGTTTGGTTCTTCTGGGTGTTAAATTGTGTTTGAGATCTAGACAAACAGTCTACAAGGTATGTAGATGTGTATCGAGAAAAAAAATTCATGTTAAGAAATTTGCTGCATGTGATTGTGGAGATAAGCAAGTTCAAGTCTGCCAGAGAGGCTGGCAGCCAGGAGACTCAAGGAAGAAAGAGCCGGTGCTGCATTACGGTCCAAAGGCAGTTTGCTGGACGAACTTCTTCTTCAGGAGAGATCTGTCTTACTCTATAAAGGCCTTAGATGCTTGAATGAGGCCCACTGACATAAAAGTTAATACGCTTTCCTCCAAGTTAATAATGTAAATGTTAACCTCATCTCAAAAATATCTACACAGAAATATCTAGATAACATTTGATCAAGTAAATATCTGTTTGTCAAAATACTTAGTCCTTGCTAAATTGTTTAATCATTGGAGAGTTAACATTTTTGTATGCAGTACAGCAAATTGCACTGTTCCATGTAGCAACCTGGAAAAGAATTTGATTAGTACTAAAACAAATTGCTTTCATGCCATCAAACCAAACTGACATATTTAATTAATCAAAGGAGAGCACATTGTAAATTAGTGTTACATTGTTTCATGGTATTCAAAAAATCTGTTGCTAATGATTATTAAGTAGTACTTTCCTGCTTTCTGTAATGTATGAGTAAAAGTGTGAAGGCTGCTGTAATTATCATTTCTGCACAGTGAAATATAATAGTAATTGATCACAGTTGAATTTACTGTGACTTCCTTCATACAATTAAGAGCAAGTCTAGTATATTTGGTGGAGGAGGTTAAGTAGAGCAAAACTGACGGGAAGATATGACATTGTACATGCTGTAATTAAACATTGGACAATAGCTAATCATGAGAGAATAATTAGAATATGTATTAATAATCCTCCTGTCTACATCCCAAATATGAAAATTTAGTACAAGCTGACTTTTTTTCAGTGATTACCACCTCCTAAAATTAAAATGACTTGTAGTTAACCAATAATATTTAATCTGGGCTGAATTCTAATTTCACACAAAGAATTTCAAATCCATCTTTTCTAAGCTAACATCTTTTACTTAGGTATGAGGTTTTACTTAAACATAGCATGGCTCATAGGAAGAAATTTAGAGGCAGAGATATTGCCTGAGTTCATAATGTTCTTTCTTGTATTCAAGACTACTTTCCTCACAAACTAATATCAGTATCACTCTTTTTGTGTTTGAATGGGTAGGGTGGGAAAAAAAATTGCACTGTCCATGTTGTCCAACTAACAGTTGTTATTTGATTTATTCCTAGCACAGTCAGAGAATTCGTTTTTTATTTTTCTGTTTGTTAATCTCTTGTCTACCTGATATTTTCTCCAAGACACTCCATTCGATGAGTATTGTATGATATTTTGTTCTGTATCTGTTGCAATAGATGAAATTTTACATTGTATTTGAATCAGAGATTCCTAATTGCCACCTCCATTTCACTAATTTGCAAAAGAGAAAGCTTTCTGAATAGAAAAAACTGTAGTGTATGATGAGTAATTTACTCAAGCCTGATGACATTATTCCAGTAGTGGTGGGTTCATCATCGCTAAGCTGGTGGCTTCAGCTACAACCTACCTGAAGACAATTCCTCAAAATAAGTCTATGTAATTAGTTCTGTAGTGTCTGAACCCTAAGCCTCTTGGCTAAAAGTTATTTTGCTAGTAGATTAAATTTTTCCATTTTGCAGTTTCAGATGAATAACTCAGAGAACCCCTTGTCCCTTCTCAGTGAACATTGACCACCAACACTATCATCCAAGATAAGAAGAAAGAGTACAGATACTCTGCAAGATTCTTGACTAAGTCCTTGACAAATACACACCCCAGCCACACCCCAGCTGCTAATGAGATGAGTAACTCCTCACAGTTTATGGAAGTTGCAAAGCATTTTTGTCAACAAGATTTCTTTTCTTTCAAGGCTCCACACCCAATTGCTCAGTGGTCCATTGTGTTTTGTAATTTTAACCAAAGTTGACTTAAAGTTTGAAAAATAGATTTTATTTCCAAACTGTGATTTCACAGTAGTTTCATACTTATGAGAGAAAGAATGAGAAGATAAAAACAGAAAGCTTTTTAGAATTTTAGAATTTTCACGTTTGTGTAAATGTTCAAACATTATAAAACAGTATTTTAAAATTTTAAACAACAGCTTGCTTTCTCTCAGCTGTTCAATAAGTTATTATCAACTCCACAGATTATCTTTATAGTCCAGCCATCCCCTGGCTTGTATTAAACCCAGATTTACTACTCCATTGTTAGTGCCATTGCTGCTTGTTTGATGCTTCTTAAGTTTGTCAAACAGGCCAGATTAAGTTGTTCAATGATATAAACGTGACATGTGTGGTTTCCCAAATTGCACAACTATTTGAAAATTTCAAAACTTTATTTTTACTTTAAAATGCGATAGTTCACACAAGGGATTATCAGATTGTCATAGAAGGCATTCAAAACAGACAGTGTTCATAATTCATTTCCTTCCTTACCTTTTACTTAATTATAAAAACACATCACACTTCTTCACTAGCCTTCTAAATGACTCCGAATGCTTGCTGACTTATTTCTTTAAGCAAAATTTTCATTTTCAGAGAATTAAGTCCACCTTTCAACGTTTTATGGCTAATAAAAGTTACCAATTTGTAGAATGTCACAAATAAAAATTTTTCCTGGAAACTCCCTAAATTCCAGTCTCCTTATTTTATAGCAGAAACTTTTTTGGCCCTTGCTGAGTTTCCTGGATGATGACTGGTGTATGTCTCTACGTGTGTCTTAGAGTTAACTTTGATTTGCTTCTGCCAGTCCACGGTGTTTGAGATTTTGCCAAGGGATCTTTGACACTGTATAGCTTTACTGTGTGTGTGTGTGTGTGTGTTTTTTTTTTTTATGGTTGTGTGTTTCAATATTGCTCATCTGTACCTAATAGCTATTGAATGCTTTCTTTTAAATGTTTTATAATGTTTGAACATTTACACAAACGTGAAATATGCTGTGTCAGTATTTTATCTTCATGGAAACTCATTGTACTATCTAAAGAATCATGATCTTTGGCAGAATGTTAGCTTGGATTTTTCTAACTCAGTAACTAGCTCTTGACTCTAAAGTTCTATTCCAAAAACTATACATAAAAAGTACCAACTAGGTGCTTTCTTAGTTAAACTGAGAGGGGTGTGGGACAATTACACAAAAGGAAGTGCTTCCTTCCCATGGAAGCAACTTCTTTCCAAAGGCTGCAGTACTTTTCAATAATATTTTGTCATTTTGGATTTATAGAACATGATTCCTGGTGCATATGGAGCTGTGTCCACCCATGATCTTTGTTTCTTGGCCTTGTCTATTCGTTGTTCAGATTTTCCCCCTGTCATGCCGTGTCGCAAATCTCTGGCTTTCTTTGTAAGACTCTCAGTGCTTTTGTGAGATAATCGTAACTTTTCTAGAGTCTGTTGCTTTTCTCGGTACCTGCCATCATCCCAGTCTCCCACACAATGCCTCTGACATCCCCCACCCATCATGCATGTCTTTCCTACCTCATTCAAATGGGGAAAGCTAAGTTGAGAAAAGTATGTAAAGAAGGCAGAATAACTTGAGAACTACTTGGTCTGACACATCTAGGACGTCTTTAGTGCCTTTAACAATATCAACAATAAGTATTTCATTAACCAATTTCTAATTTGTATACATACTTTCTTTACATTTAACTCATGTGCTCTTTTTAGGTAACCATATAGGGTAAGTATTGCTTTAAGAATACTGCCAGACTCAGAACCCCAACCATGAAGAGAAGTGCAGGTTCCATGGTCTGACCATGGAGTGCAAAGTGTCAAAACTAAGCCTCCTCAGAGACTTAGACAGAGCACTGGACAGCATACCCAGGTGCACCTGGAGGATATGGCAGTCCATCGGAACCTGTAGAGGACACCTGGTACCACAACAGAGGGCAGAGGACAGAGGACAGAGGACAGAACAAATCAATCAACTACTCCAGCTACGTGCTGGTAGTGAAAATCTGGGCAAACGGAGATTCTAAGGTAGACTATGTCAACCAGGGACTTCTGCAGCAATTTCATCGTGCTTGGACTGGCAACATTGGCAGCAATTCAGAGCTGTTGAATTATCAAAATCACTTGGGCAGGACCCTCAGAGCATGCCCCACACTGGCGACCTGGGAAGGGTGGGAGGCTGGGTGGAGCCTCTCCCTTTGTCTCCCCCTTTACCCCAGATACAGAAAAAAAAGCAATAATGTGGAAACAATAGTCTTACCCACTTTCCTGTAGCCCTTGACCCTTTGTGCCTAATCAACTATGTAAAGATTGTCATAAAAAAAAGCAATTTAAAAAAAAAAAAAAGAAAACTACTACTTTAAGAAGCACATGTGGATACAAAGAAGTGACTCCCCTAGGACAGTGTCTGTAACTTTGCTCTTCGTCTTTTCTTTGCATTTCCAGTTATATAAAATTGACTTCAACTCACAGTAGACCAATAGCCTCTCAAAGATTTGTGATCACTCTGAGGACTCAGGATTCTAACAATTCATTATTAGTGTCAGAGTCGCCTCTTTCTAGAGCTGGGCCCTTCATCTCAGCTAACTCCTCTTGTGCTCAATGACCACATCTCTCAACGTCGGAACCAAATAAGTGAGCCTCACTTATTTATTTTAACGTTTTGTTAAAACTATAGCTCACTACTCTGTAAGCTGAAGGGAATATTTTAGTAAAGCCTCATCACTGATACGGATTATTACCAAATCAATGACTCTTTTTGGCCTAGAGGGAAATTATCCTGCTGTGGAATTAGTAATAAACTCAGTAATTAAATTTTTTGCTCCAAATTCTGTGAGTATTTTCAATAACAAAATACTATTTGGTTATGATGCTCGTATAATGGTTTAATTAGTTAATCCTCTACCTGCCAATGCCAGCGTTCCAAGCAGGCACAGGTTTGTGTCCTGGCTGCTTCATTTCCTATCCAGTTCCCTTCTCATGACCTGGGAAACCAGTGGAGGACGACCCAAAGCCTTGGAACCCTGCACCTGTGTGGGAGAGCCAGAGGAAGCTTTTAGCTTCAAATCAGCTCAGGACTGCCTGTTACAGCCATTTGAGGAGTGAACCAACAGATGGAAAATCTTTCTCTCTGTCTCTCCTCTCTGTAAATCTGCCTTTCCAATTAAAATAAATAAATATTAAAATATTTGTTATATAGATTTGGTAATAGAGACTTTTGAAATTGGAGCCAAAACTAGTATATTATTACAGATATATATATATAAAATATATATATACACAAAAATTTAATCATAGCATAACTTAGAGAAATTAAAGACATAATGATTAGAAAATGTTTTCAGCAAAAATTCAAGTAATACTATTTAGTTCTACATTTTTTTTAATACTTTGTGTACCAGACTCTATCTACCCACTTTACAAATACAAACTCCCTTCATCCTTGTGATAACAATCAGAAAGGTTCTGTTATTAACACCATTCATACAAATTAAAAAATAGGCATATAAATTCTTTCAAATGAGTTTGCCATTTTTGTCTATAGCTACATAACTTTCCAGGATAAAATTCTAAAGTAAAGCAAGCACAATTAAAAGGGTATATATTATAATCACAGAGTTATTGGTAAGCATCTATCATATTGAAAAGTCTAACAATACATTAAAAATTATAAGAAAAATAACATCATTCCCCAAAAGAGGTCAAATCGCTTATTATCCACTTAATATTTGAGTGATCTACTTTCTTATCATTATTATTTTTTTTAATAATCTTACTTAGTTGATTAGGGTACAGAGGGTCAAGGGCTACAGGATGAAAGTGGGTAATACCATTTTTATATTATCATTTTTCCCTGTATCTGGGGTCAGGGGAGAAACAAAAGGAAAAGCCCCACTCAGCCTCCCACCCATCCCAGATCCCCAATTTGAGGCACGCTCCGAGGGTCCTGCTCAAGCAGTTTTGATAGTTCAGCAGTTCTGGATTTCTGCCAATCTCGCCGTTCCAATCACGATGAAACCCAGAGTCCACTGGCTGACATAGTCTCTTCATGGTTGGGGTTCTGAGATCAGCAGTTCAGTTGGAGGGATCTCCAAAGTAACTTCATCTGAGATGATCCCAAACCTGATTCTTGTGTGAGTTTGCCAGTTCAGGGTCCTACACCATCCATCTCTCCAATCAGCTTATGCACATGCTGGTAGTTGCTATTACCGGGTCAGTTCTGTTTCCAGCCTTGTCTTCCATGTGAACCAATGGGTGTTGTAGTCCAGCTCGATTCTTCCCACTTCATACTCGGTCCTCACACAAATCAGTGGGAGCTGCAGCCTGGTTGGGGTGACTCCCCATAACCCTCAACAGTGCTGCACCCTACCCTGGTTCCCATGCTTGCCAGTATGTACTGCAGGGTTGTTCAGTCTGTCCCACATCCCATTTAGCTCTGGTACATGTCATTGGGCATTGAAACCTAGTTCAACCCAACCAACCCTACTATCCAGCCCACACACATACTGGCAGGTGCCTTTCTGTCTAGGCACCCCTGCCCCTGTCCTGGTTTTTGTGCTCTCCAGAGTGATCTACTTTTGTTAATTTGTTTCTAATGTAATTTGTGAAAGTTATAAGAGCTACATGAATATCTCTTCTAACATTTATCCAATCAATATATTTCATATATACATATTACAAAATATTACTAACCTCACTAAAAATCTGTGTCTTGGCTCCTATTAGAGAGGCAACTAAAGCATTTTGCTTTTCAAGATGGCAGAAGTTTAGGATTCTTGATGGTTTGTGATGTTAGAATACATTTTGAAAGAAGGTTGCCAGGGATAGCGTCTGGACACAGTATTCCTGTTGCTGCTCCAGGAAAGAAGGGCACTGGCATGGATAGAAACAACAGAAAGAACCATTTTCACTGCACTGACTCTTCATAGCACTTTCTGGTAGCTTCCCAAGATATGGTCAATAATGGGAACACTTTCCTAGGGCCATACATATAATGTTTTTGTCATATTTTGGAAACGGGTTACATGAGTCAACAGTAAGCAAAAAACAGATGGAATATCTCAACTAGATTCTTCTGTTGACTCCTCTTGTAGATGAAATAAATAGTATCTACTCATATTAAAGCATTTAAGAACGATTTTTGATAATAAGTTTATCTTAATTTCTGGAATATATCACATATATTAAATTAAAACTGAAATATCGGAAGCAGACAACTAATAGAACAAGCAACTGTTCTGTATAGATAATTACTACTCAACATTTCATAAATATCCCTATAGATTCAATATCTAGTCTCTTTAAAATTATTCTCATTCAGATTATTATTATTATTCTACATGCATCATGTCAAATATTTGATAAATCATTTGGCTTTCCCAAAAGAAAAATATGAATTATTTCTTTGTGTTTCAGTTTGATAACTGGAAATGTCAGTCTATCATTAGACAATAGGCAAGATACCACGGCCACAAGCCATGTTAACTGTGTTTTGGTTGCATTTGGCTTTAATTTTATCACTTTCATACAAAGGAGCATGAGGAGCACAAAGCTGTGGGATGGAAGGAAATGATGGACAGTTTGGCAAACTATGAAAAAACGAACTAACAGTTGTTATTAACATTGGCATGAAAGTTTATATTTCACAATATGCTTTATGTAATTTATTCCATCTAATCCTCCACCTCCCTATCCTTAAGCAAAAAGAAAATCAACAATAAATCCTATGGAGTGGTGCATTGTTGTCAGTGTCCCTTTACAGGAGGAGAGACTGAGATTTGAGCTTGATCTGAGTTGCACAGCATGGAAGGGTAGGATTCAAAGTTGAGTGTTGTAATTTATAGTATTGTAGGTTTTCCTGAAAGTTAGACAGTATACAAAATATATGCTGAAAAAAGTCTGCCAACCAGAATGTCTAGAGGCAAAATAAGACCTCCTACCAATCCATCCGGCCGCCTCAGTTCCAACAATAGTCTTCTTGTGTGTCACCCACAGAGGAGAACATGGGCTGTGGATCCAATTCTGACAACACAGCATATTTTTCCCCCAGAAAACAGAGTTGGCAGTTTTCTTAGATGAAAAACTGTGAGTTCTTCATTTGGTGCTCTTCCCACTTTAGAAGCAGTGAACTCTCTCCTGAAGGAAGGAATCTGCCTGTGTAATGATTGCTTTATACTTTACTAATAAGTTAGGGGAGTGTATTTTCTGTTGGGGAGTGGGAAGCATGATCTCTGTTATACAGAGCACTGGCCATCTGCTTTTCATGTTCAGTGATAACAGAGGAAACTACTTCACTGTGGTGTGGGCTAAAGGTCACTGAGATAAAAATGTACTGATAGGCAAGATGGGGAGAACTTCATCCCTGAATGGGTTTCAAGGCAAAAGACTTTATCTACTAGAGATCCTTAGGGTGCAATTTTTTCTAATTTATTATCTGGTTCTAAAAATTGTTACTATGGAGAAACTTTCAATACTAAAAAGTTTAGAGAATAATATGGCAAATATTCTGGAGACATCAAGTACAGTTCTTGGGTCTTACTCATGTCCTTTGAAAATAGTGAACTGCAATTATTTAAAGCCAGCTATCTTGAGGATAAAAATAAACATATACTCAGCTTCCTCTAAATAAAAAAAAATTCTATTTGACTTTGATACTGAATGTATCATCACATTTCTTAAGGGGTTATTTGTCATAAATTCTTACATTTTAAGTTCGTTTCACAGTTCAGTATTTGGCAGATTGTGGGTGTTTTATCAGTATAGTTTTTGTTAAATTAAACTTGGGATTTAGGGTGAGGGAGACTGCCGTGTTTTCACTGCTAAGCCATCTTAAGCTTCAGTTTGTTTTTATGTGGCTGGCAGCTGAGACAGTCTGTTCCGTGTTGACTGAGGCAACTGCTTCTACAATTGTGTGGCTCATTTCAGGTACACAGAGTATCAGTTACTTGGCAGATTCTTCCTGGTCATAGTTAGGAGGAAATAATTCTGTTCAAGAATGCAAAAATGTCATCACTTTCTTGTAAAACAAATTTCTAGGGAAACCAGCTGTTGAGAACATGCGTGTAAAGCTATTCACAATTTCCTTTCTTCAAAGTCAGATCCATAAAAATAATACTTGACTTCTCAAACATAACTGTCCTATCTCTAGGAACATAATATTGGGATAATGGACATAAAGAAAACTAAGAAAATGTATTTTCAAAATAATTTTTTTAAAATAATTTTAAAAGATTTTAAATTTTCTCTTATAAAATTTAACTTTTAACTTTGAGAATCCAATTACTATTCAGATATTAGTGATATCTTCCTTGGTAAAGCCTGTTACTAGGACACAGCTGGTGGCACCAGGAATGATTTAATATTTATGCTACTCTGGCCAACCCTTTTAATTCCACATTCTATAGAGAATATAGTAAATTAAAACCTGTGCTTTAAAAATGATTTAATATTCACTGGTCATTTAGAAAATAGCAATGTTATGGAACATTTGTGTCCTTGAAATGGCCTCTGTACATTAGATAATTTTAAATGCATTCTTTAAGTTTTTAATGTTATTCTGGAAGTCATTTCACAAATGAGGAATCCGTTACTATGTGAGTGAATATTCATTTTGATAGAGGACGAATAGTTTGCCATTTATATGTTAAATCTTATATTTAAAAAGCATGGATCGTCAAAGAAAGAATTCTGTGAAAATGAAAGAGAATGTGGGAAAAAATGAAACAGAGAGAAGAACCTCTAATGGAGGTAAAATCGCCTTCTGAATGGAAACTATTTCCAGAAAAAGGACCACATAACATATGATTTGAAATTATATTTCCATGGAGATCATGAAAGCTTTGATGTCATAGATGATGACATGTTATGGATGAACAAGGCAACTTAAAGATCAAACTGTAGTTTATGATGACCAAGAAAGGCAGAAAAATGTCTCCTGGCAAGTTATTGTTACTGGATTATTTAATGAAGGAAAACATTTTCTCTGGTGTTGAGCACTTATTTGAAGAATTCATTTAGTTTATTCTGTTTTTCCTTTCTTCAGATCTAAAGGTGGTCTCCTGGCAGACATCTCTACTATGAAGAGATGAGTTAAACAGGAGCAACCCTCTATTTTGCACTTAAAATTTAATCATTTCTGGTTTTCTAAAAGATGTATTTGTTTGCTTGTTTGTTTGCTTGCTTGAAATACAGAGATAAAGATGGGGTCAGGCTGGGGGTGGGGGATTGGATGATATCTTCCATCCATTAGTTCACTCTTCAAGTCACTGCAACAGCTAGGTCTGGACTAGGCTAAAGCTAGAAATTCCATCCTCATCTCCCACATGGGTAGGAGAGACCCAAGTACTTGGACCATCTACCACTGTCTTCCCAGGCACATTAGTAAGAAGCTGGATTAAAAGTGGAGGAGCCAGAACTTCAACCAGAACTCCAGTATGGTGTGTCTGTGACACAATCATTTTTTTTTCCTGTTATACCAGTCTATCAGACACAGATCTAAGCTTTCATGTTTTGAATTAGTCTATTGCCTGATAAAATTAGTCCCATATTAATCCGAGTAGAATAGACTAATTTTGTAGGGGAGACCAATATTAAATTTTAGGTTTTACTGGTACATTTTGTATACCAGAAAACCAAAGCTTCTCTTTTTATAATCAGTATCTACCTGGAAATGGCCATATTCAACAGTTTGGTGTTTATCTTAACTTCTTTTTTTCTCCGTATGAACATATGATTGTAAGGCATTCAGTCCTATTATGAACTAGATATTGTTGTAGTTAAATGGATATAGCAGTGAATATAATCCCTGCCTTCATGAACTTCACATTTTTTATAATAAAAAAGTAATAGTTCACTAGTCTGTCATAGCCAGATGTTCTTTCATTCAGCAGTATGTCATAAGCACTTCATATCAGCACTTAAATCCCACATTATTTGATTCCATATGTAAAATGGAAATTTTCTCTCTAGTATGTTCACAAAATTATACTTTTTCACTTTCCAGTCATAGCTCACTATGTTTTGGACTTCCTCCCACCCCATTCTACTAAGATGTATTTATAAGGTTGTACATGCTTATTGCCAAGTTCAGAGCTTTCTTTTTCTCACCTCCCTGGATTCCCTATAGTATGTGATGCAAACTGCTTTCTATAGTTCTCTTCCACAAACTCTAGTTCACATTGTATCTATGTCTTCTTAATTTTCTTCCTTTTAATAAAAGATATACTTATTTTTGTTAAGGGGGAAGGGAGATAGAGATCAAAAATTAGAGAAAGAGAGAGAGAGACAAAGAGACAGAGATCTTCCATCAGCTGATTCACTCCTGAATTCTAACAGCCAGGGCTGGGTCAAGCTGATCAGGAGCCAGAAACTCCATCTGGATCTTCTACATGAGTTGCAGGAATTTAAGTGCTTTTGCTATCATCAGCTGCCTTCCCAGGTACATTATCAAGAAGCTGGATCAGAAGCAGTATATGCAAAGCAGGAACTTTGATATAGGATACATATCCTGTATATAGGATACATGTATCCCAAGTAGCAGCTTAATTCATTGCACTACAATGCCCAACTCCTTCAGTTTTCACTCCATTTTGAGATAGTGTAAGGAAATAATCTACCACCCTTGAGCTAATAAGTCTCACATCTTCATTTTACTTCATCCTTTACGTCTCCAAGAAGACAGACAGACAATGCACAGATACCTATAGCTAAGTAGAGCAGGACCTACTTTCACTTCCATTCTTCTGCCTCTTGTTAATTTCCTAGCTCAATGCAAGAAGCTTCATTTAAACTAATCATTGAAACTAGATATGTTAGACTCGTTTTAACATTTCTTCTGCCATGTACTCTGCGTGCAGTCGATAAGCCTTTTGAATGTCCCTCTGTATAATCTCTATTCTGCATGTCTCATTCTCACTGATACTAATCTCAATTTTGACTATCAGCATTTATTTCTTAGATTAGAACACATACTTGTACATATGTGTCATTTGACTTCCATCCATTCTTTGTAACCAGAGTGATCATAAAAAACCAAAATCATGTCAGTCTCTTCTGGCACCCCCCCGAAAGGCGAAACAGTATCTGGCACATAGTAGATTAGTGAATGTTAAATGAACAATTCATTATCCAGTATTCCGTGAGATGAAAAATTAAGTATAGGTACACTGGGACACTTTTCTTCCTGCTCTCGAAAAGATATAATTAACTGAAATTGAGATCTATAAATAGAACTACAGTCTTTGAGACAAGAGCCTGTTGGAAGGAGGTAATAAATAAGCATGTTTAAAACAGAAATGAGTTCTATTTTTATGCATCATAAACATCTGTGTGGATTTTTTGTAAACTAGTTCTTGTATCTGTTTTCTTTGCTTCAAGATATTGTTACTTCATTGTTGGTTTATTCTGTATTCTCTAAATACTCTTGACTTTATAGTCTGTAAATAACTGTCAGGTTGAGCTGTTATCCCAGTTTAAAGGGTGTATTACAATATACATATTTTAAAACAATAACTTATAGCACAAATTGATACATAGGTTAAATTATACATTGTTTTAAAATTTGTATTATTTTTAAAATTTTAACCAATTAAAACTTTTAAATTTTACTTTAGAATTTTTAATTATATATTTTTTCTGTATCTGTTAAGAGAAAGGGAGAAACAAAAAGGGAGGTCTTCCATCTCCTGGGTCACTCTCCAAATGGCCTTAAGGCCCAGGGCTAGGCCAGGCCAAAGCCAGGAGCCAGGAGCATATTCCAGATCTCACACATGGCTGCAAAGATCTGAGCATTTGGGCCATTCTCCAGTGGTTTTCCAGGCACATTAGCAGGGAACCATATCAGTGGATGGGAAGCAGTGAGGTTTCAAATTGGAGCCCATATGGGATGCCTACATTGCAGGTGGCAGCTTAACCCAATATGCCATATCACTGGTCCTAATTACTTTTTAAGGTTCAAAATGGTTTATAGATACAATTATAAGAAGATAATAATAATGCCTTCTTCTCTCTTACTCTACCATTTTCCTTCCCCTACCACCCTTTCTTTCTTCTCCTTTTTATCTTTTAGTTTTTGAGATAACACCTTAAATTTACATTATAACAAAAGGCTGTATTTTTCACCAGATAAAAAGTTTAACAAATGAAAAGCAAAAACATTCTACTTTGGTGAGAACATAAACAAGGACTATAGACAAGAATTGAATGGGAAAATGACTAGTTCACCCATAAACTGTACATTTTAAAGTGATCAAAAACCATTTAAACTGAAGTACCATAACATTCTTAACCATTGTTTTGACAAAGGTATAAAACTATTTTACTACACTATTTGCAGCAATCCTTGATTCTTCCTTCTTTCCTTTCTTTGTCCATTCTTTCATTCTATCCTTCCTTTCTTTAATTTAATTATAGCTCACTTATAAAAGGATAGCATAAAGTACTTGTTCAGCTGTTTCACTCCACATGACCTCTATTTATGTCCATATTGCTGCAAATGATAGAATTTCATTTGTTTTATTCTATTTAAAATGTCTTATTTTAAAAACGCTTTGTTAATAAAGACAATAGATTTTTTGCATTTATATGTATATTTGCAAGGAGACAACCACACCTCCCTTACTTCTTTGCTTCTCCCTAAAACTAACCCCTCCTTTTGCTCTCTTCAACAGTATTTGTTGAGTCATAATTTTAATTCACTTCATATTCACAGGCTTAATATGCCACTCATTATAACATTCAAAAGTAAAAAGACCTCAAGACCACATTTCCACAGGAGCATAAACTTGGGCTAAAAATGACAATCTGATCCCAGAGAGACCATTTCAAACCTACATTTTTGTGTTGTCTGTATTAGCTACCCCATATCAGGGAAAATATGATGAATTTCTTTTTGAGACTAGCCTATTTCACTGGGCATAATGGCTTCTAGCTGCATCTATTTTGTTTCAACATCATTTGCAGTTGAGTCTTTTTTGTTGCCAAAGATTTCATTATTTTTTATGGCTGAGTAGTATCCTATGGTAAATATATACCAATTTTCTTTATCCAGTCATCCAATAGTAGACATCTAGGTTAATTGCATATATTAGCTATTATAAATTCAGCTGCAATAAAATGGCTGTGCAAATACCTTTTTCATATTGCTAATTTCATCTTGTTGGGGTAAATTTCCAGGAATAGAATGGCTGAGTCATATGATAGATAAAGCTATAATGCCAAACTGAAAGACCCACATAACATGTTTCATAAAACTTAGCAGGAAAGTGAAAATGATAATTACTGTTTTTAACCAGTTTGGTGTCAGCTGCAGATTTACTATTACTCATATAGAACTTTGTGCAAGATGGTAACAAAAATTTACTGCCTCTCAAAATTGTTTTGAAGCTCATTTTACATTTTTCAAAGAAAAAAAAGTTAAATTTCTATCAGTGTACTGTAGAAACTTTTTTTCTCAAAAATCTGCAAATAACATCATGCAGTAGGTTTGGTGAAGTTGTTCTGAAGTCATACGGATAGCTTCACTGAAACATTGAGCAGTAGTCATTGAACCATGGATTCTTATAGTTAAAAGTGCTCATAATGGCCAGCTAGCTTTTCTTTTCCACTTCAGAAATCCTTTAGGATGTGATCATCCTGCCTGCTTTATGGTTTCATGTTTTTCCGTTTTAAATTTATATTATTTTTACATTGAATTGAAATCCACATTCTTATAATGTTAATTAGTTCTATTCTTTGGAATGTGCAC
This sequence comes from Ochotona curzoniae, assembly GCF_017591425.1. Taxonomy (NCBI): domain Eukaryota; kingdom Metazoa; phylum Chordata; class Mammalia; order Lagomorpha; family Ochotonidae; genus Ochotona; species Ochotona curzoniae. The sequence continues at coordinate 48,478,959 of NW_024467119.1, forward strand.
TATTTACAAAGCCACAAACCTAGACATCAGGGGGCGCCTGTTAGGAAGCAGCAGTTTAGGCCACGCCTTAAGGTGCCAACATATTATCTAGGAGTGGCTGGATTGGAGTTCTGTCTTTACTTCTAATCACTTATATTAACCGTGGAAGGCAGCAGAAGATGGCTCAAGAAACTTGGATACCTGGAAGCCACTCCACTTGTGTGAAATGTCGATGGTATCGCTTCTCAGCCTTTTGGCTAAGATCAAGTGAAATGCCGATGGTGTAGGCATGTAGACAGTAAACCAGAAAACAGAAGATCTGTGTGTGTGTGTGTGTGTGTGTGTGTGTGTGTGTGTGTGTGTGTGACTCTTACTCTGCCTTTCAAGTAAGCATTTTAAAAAACTTGAAATTCTTTTATTTTCATTTATTATTATTATTATCATTTCATGATACAGTTCCTTAGGCCCTGGGATTTCCCCAATCTCTTCCCTACTTCCCCCCTTCCCCACTGAGTTCTCCCATATCATTACAACAGCAAAGATCCTCATAATTAGTCATAAGTCCATCATTGCGGGCATGAACAATGGCAGAGTCTAGCATCCTGTTGTCAAGATACATCCAGCAGTTGCATTGGGTGTCTCTCCTTGATCCAGAAGTAGAGATGCACACTGCACAGTATCCTCACATCTGGATTGTCACTCTCCACAATACAGTCACTGTAAATTCCCCAAAGTGAAAAGCCACAACAAATCAACAACAGAAAGAAAAACAGAAATTTATAATGCCGTGATGTTAAACAACATTACCACTGGATATGATAGTCTACATTACACAGTTACTATGTATCCCCTTAAATGAAAAGCTACAAAATAGAATCAACAACAAGAAAAAAATAGAAACTTACAATACCATAAAGTTAAATAATATGCTATTAATGACTAATGTATCACTGGAAAAAAATGAAAAATGAAGCTAAGAACTTTTATGATGGTTCTATATTATCTATGAGTAACTGATGATTTTAATGAGGGAAAAATTGATGTGAAGAAATGAAAATAACAGAAACATCAAAGTCCACACGATGCAGTTTCTGCTGATTTTTGTTGGTGAGATATATCTCTTGTAGGGAATTAATAGGTGGATTTTGTGTTTTTAATTCAGTATACTAATCTATGATGTTTGATTGTTGAGTTTAAGCCATTCACATTCAGGGTAAATATAAATAGGTGGTAATTTGTTCCTGTCTTTTAGCAATGGGTTGTTCATTGATTTAGTCTTCTGCTGTTATTTTATTAGGATATTCATATTTGCCTTTGCTTTTGGTGGATGCTGTTCCTACCATTCCTTTATATGTCAGTTGATTTTTTTCACGTTCACATTTAAGGATCTTTTCCTTTTGTTTGATTGAAGAGAGCTTGATTATCATGTGTTGTGGTGAAGAATGTTTTTGGTCAAGTCTGTTGGGAGTTCTGTGCCCCTCCTGGATCGTGTTTCACAATTCTTTCTCTAGAGTAGGGTAATTTTCTTTTATTAATTCATTAAATACATTTTTTAAACCCAGCTTCTCTTTCTGCACCTTCTGGAATACCAAGAACTCTTATATTTAACCTTTTAATAATGTCTTTCAATTCTTAAATGCTTTTTCTAACTTGACCCACCTCTGCTTCCAGCTTTTTGTTTGTTTCCCCATGGTGGTAAGAAATATCTTCCAATTCTGATATTCTTTCTTCTGCTTCCTTCATTCTATTATTGAAACTTCCTACTGAATTTTTAATTTGCTCTGTGGTGTCCTTCATTCCCAATAATCCAGCTTAATTTTGTGTCAGTGTTGCTATTTCCAGTGTCACATATTCCTTAAATTCCTAAAACTCCTACATTACAAGCTTCTCTTCATTGATAAGTAGCTTTATAATCAGTGTTTTTAATTCTCTATCTCCCATTTTTTCAATGTCTTCCTCAGTGAACGCTGAGGTTGGCAAAGGCTTTTTTTTCCTTTATAGGGAGGTCGTCAGTAATATTCACCGTGCCTCTGTCTCTTTTGTTCTTGGTTATTATACTTCTGGTTAGCAGATTCTACTCCTTGGGGTAGGTTTCTAAATTGTGTCACCCACAGGTCTACAGTTCAATTTTACTTCTTGTGGTTGATAAATGGCTCTTTGTTTGCAGTTACTTGTGCCACTCCTCCAGTGAGTTCCAGGTCTGGTTTCTTATATTAGATTTCCACCGTGGTCTCCACAGCCCCAGCTCCTAGCTCAACACTCTCTACCTCCTGTGACTCTGTGCTGAGGCTGTACCATTGCCTGTACAACCTTTCTCCCACTTCTGGTTCAAATAGTCCAGGATTAGGTAGACACCAGGAGTACCATACAGCTAGCCTGTTGGTGATACTGGTCTTGCCAGAACCTGTTGACCATTAAGTCTGAGGGCCACACAAACCTAATTTGATCCCTGTGATGCAGAGGTTGTTATTATTTTCTCTGTGGGACCAGAGCAATGCACTGAGCTCAGTGAATTCATTCCCAGCTAAGCAAATGCGCAGCTCACTATTTTTCCTGCAGTCTTAAAGTTTTTCCACACTGAACAAAATGGCTCCTGATAAGCCATTTGTGGAGATCTTGATTTGCTGGCAGTTAAGTCTGGGGGCTACCCAGACCTATATTGTTTGGAACTTGTAGGATGCCATATAGTTGCAATTCACTGAGCCTGAAATGAGTACGCTCCCAGCTTAGTGCATGTGCAGTCCCTATCTGATAGTTTTTGCCTTCTACACAGGATGGTGCCTGACTTGACTCTACTTGGAGTTTGGGCTGTGAAATCCACCCTGTTCCCACACCACCTGTTTGGGATTTGCTGCTCTGTCTCTGCTCTTGGTCAAATTAAACAGACCAGCAGGACTTTTTTTTTTTTTCTGGGTTTACCTACTGAGCTCCCAGTAAACTCCAGTCCCCACTTGCTGGTAGAGTTCTGGCCCCCTGTGCAGTTCAGATTGCTACTTGCTGAATGCCACTGGGGTATCTGGTGACTGCAATACCACACCATTTTCTTTCCTGTGTCCTGTCTCTAGGTGCCCCTCTGCTGTCGATCTGTCCTCTCCTTTTCCTAGAATGAGCCCTTTCTGCTTCACCCTGGCTAATGTGTCTGTCTGTTTCAAGGTGGCCTCAACCTTTACACCATCATAATATTTAGAAATCATTCTGAATGCTATCATTTTATGTTTCCCTCTATCCCTCCTTCTGTCTCTCCAGTTAGTCTTAAGAGATCTAAATTCAATATATACATTTGATCCACCCAGTTTTTTTCCATTTCTACTGCCACTAGATGGTAGTCCAAGCCACCATCATCTTTGACCCAGCCTGTGGTAATAGCTTTCTAAAGAATCTGTGTTTCAGTTCTCATGCCGCAGTCCACTTTCTGTGCCAGAGGTGTCTAAATGGAAATAAATGTACCAAAGAACAACATAGATGAATCACCAAGATGCAAGAAGAAATGCCAAAAATATCTATTAATATTTATTTTATCTTATCCTTTTGAATTTAGATTTTGTATGTATTGTACAGTATTTATAAATTAGAACAGTGTCTTATATAATTTTTAAATGTGTATAACATGGTACATGAAAATAAATGCTGAATAAAATTTCAGATATGCTGTGATTAGCAGAGTGACATACTCAGGGTTTAGATGCTGTCTATATATAATTTAACATCTTATTAGCATCTTTGCTCTTATTTCTTATTAAATTCATGGTCTAATATATCAAATCTCAGACCTTTTTTTATTTAGTCTTTTATATAACTAAGCATGTAACCAATTTTTAAAATTGAAGCACCTTCCATTTATCCTATTACAATTTTGTGTGTTTTGGGTAAAATTTGGAACAATCTCACACTTGTAGAATAGTTGCAAATACCACACAAATAACATATTTCTTGAGTTATTTGAATTAGTTGTCAACATGATCCGCTATTTCTCCCAATATTTATTGGGAAACAAAGATATCCTTTTGTATGAGCCATATATACATATGCAAAAAATTTTTTAGGAAGTTAACATAATAATTCTCATTTAATCCTGAAAACTGATTTTACTTTGATAATTCTCTAAAAGTGTCCTTTATTGTAACTTTTTATTTGGATCACATATTTCACTTAATGTTTCATCCTATTGTGAATTATATAAACTTGATATTTAAAGATTTTGGACCAGTTATCTAAAATGTCTCTCAAGTTGAATTTCTTAGATGTTTCAATAAGATAATTTACTGTTCCTATTTTTAGCTAGAACATTAGAGAAACAATACTATTCTGTTCTCATTGGATCCTTCCTGCACAATATCATCCTACATAATTATGATTTTTCCTCTGCTAATGATGCTTTGATCACTTAATTAAAATGTCAGTTAGAATCCTCCCTGTGTAGTGAACCAATATTTCATCTCATTCTGTGTCAACCTTTGATTATTTACTTATTTATAGAAGTATGTATTCAATATTTCTTATTTAGTTGAATATAGCTTTCTTTATTACTCTTCATTTTAAATGTGTTTGAAATACAGAGAGGCAAAGAGAGATCTTCCATTCTTTGATTCCCTACCCAAACGTCCACCACAGACAAACACGGGCAAAGCCAAGAACAAGGGGTTCAATCCAGATCTCACATGGGTGCCTAGACCCAATTAGTTGAGCCATCATCTTCTTCTCTAGGAATTCATCAGCAGGAGTTTAGAATCAGAAATAGAGGGGCTGAAAATCAAATGGAGGTACTCCAATTATGGGAGACAGGCATCCCAAACTATGTTTTAACCACTTTGCCAAACACCTACTCCATTGTTTATTTCAATGTTTAAATTATCCTGATTCTGTCACTGAGAGCCACTCTAATCAACTTCAAATATCTTTGACATATTCCCTTCAATCTGATTCTTTCTTTACTTTCATCTAGATTTAATCTTTGCTTCAAGAACATTTGTGATTATTGAAATTACATTGAATATTGTTTCTGTCACTTATCAACTATACCTCCCAGATAATAGAGCACCTTTTCTGATTCATTTTGTAGAAGATTTATTTATTTTTATTTGGAAGGCAGATTTTACAGAGGGGGAAGTAAAGTCATAGAGAGAAAGATCTTCCTTTCACTGGTTCACTCCCCAGATGGTCATAACTGCCAGAGCTGAGCTGATTCAAAGCCAGGAGCCAGGAGTTCCTCACTGGGTCTCCCACAGGGGTGCAGGGTCTGAAAATATATACAATTATACAAAACATGTAATTATATGTGATAGTAATATAATTGTATGATTAATCTTTAAGCTGCTTTCTGCTTCCAAGTCAAAATCAATATAATCCCCAGACTCCAGCAAATTCCTCCCTAGATTTTAATTGTATCCCTCCTGAAGTAAGTCATTAGGACTTTTGATGGGAAGAAAGGATGGAAAGAACCAGTAGCTCTGTTCTTCACATGACGATGGGCAGACATTGTCTCCATTCCTACCTGATCTAAAGGTTCAGAGAATTTGTACCTTTAAGTCACTCTCATAGCTAGTAGTCTTTATTTACAGTTTTCTTTATGATATTTAATCTATAGTGAAGAGGCAACTTAGTTTTTACCCCACATTTTACAGTGATGTTCTTTAACTGAGCAATTAGTGAATATTTAGGATTAATGCAGACTTTAAACTGGGGTAGCTATTCAACTAACTGTGAATACGTCATGGAAGAATGCACAAAGCAAAAATCTGAGTTCCAGTGTAGAACCTCAGGACTCACAACTAAGGCATGGGCATGGAATTATTCTGTTTGCTTAGCTGTGCTTTGATATAGATAAAATGAATACCACCACCTGCTCTAAGAACATAGGGAGTGGTGTAGGCCAGAGAGGGGACTCAAAAATTCTTCTGTGTTGTATTAACTGGTGTTAAGCTATAAGATTATCACACTTGTCCCCAAATGCAGTGCTGTCATAGAGTTAATTTCCCATTATTTTATAAGAAAAAAATCAAAAGCATATACTTCAAATGTGACATCATTCCTAAGCTATTTTATCAATGCTGACCCTAAGTCTATTACATTCTGTATCAAGAATTTGAAGAATGGAGCTGATAAGCTTCATACACAAAAGAACAAAGGGCAAGGAAATAACAGAGCTGGTTTCTTGGCTGGATCAATGTATACTCTGTGTGTGGGGGGGGAGGGGAATCTAATATTGCACTATGCTACATGCAAACTCACAATACACACTAATTAAAATACTAATAAAGCATTTTGAAAATAAAATGAAGCTAACTTGCCTGGACTTTTCTTTCAGACTTTAGTTCTCGCCTTTTCCAATGCTCAAAGCATCCACTAAAACAGTAAGCTTTTCTCATCCTTTTCTGTGACCAATAAGCTTCATTCCCCAATTTACACATCCTTCCTTCTTTTAATTGGAAAGATTGAACAACCTACTCCCAAGGCCTTTGGCATCTTTCCTTTGCTCCTTGTTTCTTCCAAAAATACTGTTAACTCGTAGAAGGTACTGAGAAAGCACCAGACTTAGCACCAGATGTTCAGGAACCAGTTTTACAGCCTGGTGGGGTTAAAGGAGAGCCTGACAAGTATAAAATTTCTTTGCATTTCTATTTTCCCATCTTTAACATGAACATAAAGAGTTTGACTTTTCACTCTTACAGTGAGCATTAAACAGAATAATACCTGTGAGAAAAAAACGTAGAAATCATAAAACATTACACAACCATGTTAGAAGTGTGAGATCCAGCACTCTGAGGTAATTATAAAAGCTATCATTTATTGCATATTTTCTTCTTACTAGACTCTACCCTCTTCTAGTGCTTACAGAAACCCAGTAAGATCATCATCCCTATATTACAGGAAAGTGAGGATCAGAGAAATTAAGTACTGCCCAAAGCAGCACAGAAAATAAGCAATGGAGCAAATTTAGACTGAGGTTTACCTTGTTCCAAAGCCTGTACCCACACCCAAATTTTACCCATACTTGCTCCTGTTTGGCCCTAGAAGTTCCATTTCAGCTAAGCAACAATTTCCTTGAATGCTTCTCAAGTGTTATGAGATGCTTCCAAGTTTTATTTTGTTGGTTCTAAGTTTTCCAATATGGAAGCCATACTACTTTCTGCAGAAAACAGAAACCATGTAGTTGATTAACAGTTTTGAACTGTCTCATTTATCTGCTAATGCTAGACCAGTTTATGATAACAGCAAAATTCTGTTTCCCTCTTTTACTCCATTTCCTGCTTCCTGTATCTTCTGTTGTTAGTAAGTCACAATACCTTTTGTTTTTGCCACTAGATGAGAAAATGACCAGTTTGATTAGAAAGGCTTGAAATAGCCTTTCAGTGAATGGAACAGATATTTCATTCACTCAAGTGCGTTTTAGGAGTTAATGAGAACTATGTAAGACAAAAAACAACATTAATACTCTGATGCTGTACATATTTTCTCTTAACACATTCATTTCATGTCAGATAATTAAGAAGCTAAAAATTCACTTAAATGAATTCTTTTTTTATAAGAACTTCAAAAAATTGAGATAAGTGATAGAATCTTTGAGGATTACTAATTTAGAGTCAAATGCATTTCAGAAGTCAAACACGAACTTAATTATGTTAAGACTTTTGAGTCAAGAGTAGAAAATGCTGATCTGGTCATATATTATCTGGAGTAAACTGATCTTCATATAAATTGTTCAATTCAGTCATCATTGTTTTACATAGAATGTATCTTGTATACTGCCTGACAAAATTTATACCTTTTTCCAAGGTATCAGATACACACGGGACTTCAACATTCTATCATAAGACCTACCCAACCCAACTGTTTACCTCTGGACAACGCAACCCTACCTCAGAAGCTGAAGGAGGTTGGATATGCCACACATATGGTTGGGAAATGGCACCTGGGCTTTTACAGAAAAGAGTGCATGCCCACTAAGAGAGGATTTGATACCTTTTTTGGATCCCTTTTGGGAAGTGGTGACTACTATACACACTACAAATGTGACAGTCCTGGGATGTGTGGCTATGACTTGTATGAAAATGACAGTGCTGCCTGGGACCATGATAATGGCATATATTCCACACAAATGTACACTCAGAGAGTGCAGCAAATTTTAGCTTCCCATAACCCCACAAAGCCCATCTTCTTATATATTGCTTACCAAGCCGTTCACTCACCGCTGCAGGCACCTGGAAGGTATTTTGAGCACTACCGATCCATTATCAACATAAACAGGCGGAGGTATGCTGCCATGCTTTCCTGCTTGGATGAAGCAATCAACAACGTGACCCTGGCTCTAAAGACCTACGGGTACTATAACAACAGCATTATCATTTACTCATCAGATAATGGAGGTCAGCCCACAGCAGGAGGAAGTAACTGGCCTCTCAGAGGCAGCAAAGGAACCTACTGGGAAGGGGGGATTCGGGCTGTTGGCTTTGTGCATAGCCCACTTCTGAAAAACAAGGGGACAGTGTGCAAGGAACTCGTGCACATCACTGATTGGTACCCCACTCTGATTTCCCTGGCTGAAGGACAGATTGACGAGGACATTCAACTGGATGGTTACGACATCTGGGAGACCATAAGTGAAGGTCTTCGCTCACCCCGAGTGGATATCTTGCACAACATTGACCCTATTTACACCAAGGCCAAAAATGGCTCCTTGGCAGCAGGCTACGGGATCTGGAATACTGCTATCCAATCCGCCATCAGGGTGCAGCACTGGAAACTGCTTACGGGAAATCCCGGCTACAGTGACTGGGTCCCCCCTCAGGCTTTCAGCAATCTGGGGCCAAACCGGTGGCACAATGAACGCATCACATTGTCCACTGGCAAAAGCATATGGCTTTTCAACATCACGGCAGACCCCTACGAGAGGGTGGACTTATCTGGCAGGTATCCAGGCATCGTGAAGCAACTCCTCCGGAGGCTCTCCCAGTTCAACAAAACAGCAGTACCCGTCAGGTACCCACCCAAAGACCCCAGAAGTAACCCTCGGCTCAACGGAGGAGTCTGGGGACCATGGTATCAAGAGGAAAATAAGAAAAAGAAGCCAGGCGAAAATAAGAAAAAGAAGCCAGGCAAAAATAAGGTTGAGAGAAAACACAAGAAAAACAAGAAGATGAAGAGGAAAAAGCAGAAGGCACGCGCATCTGCGAATTGCCGTTCGGCTGTTACTGGTGGATAGGGGCACGTTATTCCTGTTTGGTTTCACTCAGTTCCTAGATTTTCACCTGCTTCCCTGGTCAACCAGCAAGCTTGGCTCCTTAACAGCACTGCCATAAGCGTGGGGCTCGTTTTCATGTTGTGCCGCTTCAGACTACATCGTGGGTTGCTGTGCTCCATGCCAAAGGTGCTGTTCTTGCCCGTCACTCCTAGAGAACAGACACTCAGTTCTCGTGCTCTCTTATAAAAGGTGGTCAGTCATGCGTTCACTTTTGTGTCAGTTAATTGACCCAGCACTACACTTTAAATTGTTAAACAGGACTGTAACCTGCAGTCAATGGGGGATGGAAGTTACAGGGTAGCTTGATTATCAAAACTGCCTTTGACAAAGTATAGCCAAAACAGGTGACACCTCAAAGGCCTTGAGGAGATGGATTTTCTTAGTAGATATTTTCTATCTCTATCATCTGTATGATACTTGGGATTTTTAATCAATCCTATTTCTTGTATCATTTCCTTGCCTAGAAAAATAAGCTGTTTTTCTCACATATGAACAGCTTGCACCTCATTTTCTTACGCATGAGGGGATGGCAAATAAGTAGGTCTGAACACACAGCCAAAAATGAATGTAACTAATTTTTTTAAAATACTTTAATAGAATAGCGTTTCTGTGTAAAGGCCCTAATTTATTTTTGCGGGAAAAAAGTATTAGTTTCTCATTAGAAGTTATGCAAATAACTTTTAATTATTTAATGTTTATTTTTCTACACAACTGTAGAATTTTACTCCTTTTCTTGAAGAGTACCAAGCACTGTAAACTGTAAGTGACTGTAATACCATGTGAATTCATAAAAGGAATGTTATTCAGAGAAATAATAATCATTATCAACCATTATTTTGAATGTAATAAGAGGAATATACTCTGTATGCATTACATGGCAATTCAGTTTTGTGCAGAGTTGAGACAATTTTATTGTCCCTATTATAAACTATTTATGTATCTTAATTATTAAAATGATTTATTTTATGGCACTAGCAAATTTAGTGTGGTTTTTCTGACCTAACTTCTAGTAAAAATTATATTTCATCTTCAAAAAATTTTTATAAATAGACAACTAAAGGTAGGGTTTCCAACAACGTTAATAATATAATATAGATTCTCCAAATAAAAAAATTTTTCCATTTGGCTATGACAGAGATGTTCACTGCTTAAAAAATAACATTTGCAATGATCTGCTCTAATATGAAGTGGATGCTGCAGACCCAACAGAGAAATGAAAGGAATGGGTCCTGTCTGACATAAAGGTCTAGTTTGGGGGGTAAGCATTTGATATAATAGGGTTTAGATGCCACTGGAGAACCCACATCCCATTCTGAAACAGAGTATTTGGTTTGAGTCCTTGCTTTACATTCAATTCCAGTTTCCTTCTAATGCACACCGTGAAAGGCAACAGGCAATGACTCAGTCTCTTGAGTCCCTGCCACTCACATGGAATTCTCGGATTGGGTCCTGTTTACCAGCTTCTGCCTGGCCCAGCCCCAGAAGTTGAGACATTTGGAGCGTGAACTAGTGTAGCAGATGGAAAATCTCTAAGTCAGTCTCTCTGACTTAAAAGTAAAAATAAATAAATCTTGTTTTCTACATCTAGGGAAGACACAGGGATTGTTATCAGCAATGAAGTTACCTTAAGACTTCCGTTGAGCATAAAGTAATGAGGTTCCTGTAGACTCTAACATCTACATTGAAGTGTCTTCTATAATGCAGATACCCCTGTGAGAAAAGTCACAGCTGTATCTGTGATCTGTGAAAGTGACAACTGTGATAAGATGATGTAAGTAGCATACTGCTAAGCTCATTTACATCAGAATTCAAAGAATTATCCCTCATGGTTTTTGGAATTATGTAGTAGAATCTATAAACTAAAATTGAAATTAGCTAAGTATGTAATTAACACTTTTAACTTGAAATTTTATTTCTAGAATATGTAGTATATGTATATGTAGTATATCATGTATGATTCCATGAATATGTACTACAGATTTTTTACTTATAACAGTAGGTCTTCATATACCATAATCATACTAGGTAGTGCGCAATTATATAATAATATAGTAATTTTATATACTACCACATATACAAAGTAGTGTTTACTAGAATTTGGTTTTGTCTACTGTGTCTTTTTATTAGTCTTAAAAATCAGAAGTATACTCTCAACGTTTTCCTGTCTTGTGAAACAAAATTATAAAATAATAGTATGACTTAGGTTAGATAGCATCCTGTAAATTAAAAAGAATATGATGATTGCTACAGGACAAAATAATTCTGATTTAAAAAGTTTGAAAAATGCTAAATTAAAGTTAAGTGAATCTCTTTATGTAATCCTAATTTGTATTTCAACTATCTAAGAAAAAATGTGTGATATTGTGCCATTTAATTCACCATAAAACACTACTTCATTGAATTCAATTAGTATTCTGAGGCATAAATTTTTAAAAATGCTGATGTAAGCATAGAATCATCTAGAAATTCCTAGCAAGACAAAAAAGTAAAAAAAAAGAAAAAAAGAAGAGAAAGCACAATTCATACTGGAGTGCAGTGAGATTTACCTGTTATAAAATCATGTTGCTTACTCTATATCTGATTGTCAATTTCCTCAGTGAAAAGTTTTCTAACTGGAAATGACGTCCCAGATGTTGATGACTATTCAAAAAGAATGCCTTCCACCGGCATGTGGAGTTGAATAAGCTGTCCTTGAAGAGCAGCCTTATTACCCTGCCCTTAAAACCTAAAATCTAGCATTGAAGTTCTGCATAGAAATGAACAAAGATGCTTCCAAAATGCTGTCAGTAAATTGTCAGATATTTTTAAATGGCTATACAGGAAGCATTATGCATTTGACTGCCATGCCCTCATGCTCATATCTGTTCATGCTAGAGCTGTATTCCCAGGTGGCCATCATTTATGCCATGCTCTTCTCCTCAATATAAGTTACAAGGCTCTCTGTAGCCCCTGGAAGTATAAATTGTACCTGTTTCACAGCTCTGACCCTTCTCCAAGAATAACAAAGGAAGCTCCCATTATCTTTATCACAAAATAGTTTGTGCAGTTGCCTATGTGTCTGAGACGAAAAGGGATATAAAAATATTTTAAAATATTTTCTTAAAAAGTAACATCGGAGTTTGTGGTTTCTCATCTACCTCATATTGTCAAGACTTTCTAAATACCTCCTTATGCACCCCTTCCTTACTTTTCCAAAAAGTCAATGACTTAAGTGAGTATTACAGTTTCCTTGGTCAGTCTCCCTTCAAAAGTTTTGAAGATGCAATGGAAAGTTCCATTTACAGTTGAATGATTATAGAGTTAATACATTTTCAGATTGGAATTTTTGAAGGTATGCTAATTTGGCTTCAAGATTAACTTCTTAAGTACTTTAGTCATGGCATTCATCTTCGAGCATACAAATTTGTGGTTTCATCAGTAGCCTCAGAAGATGTGTTGGTTAGAAAAATCTGCCTTGCCCAAAGTAGCAAAATTAAAGTATCAAAAAGTTAGTAGTTATGTTATTTCCTTTTAGGAAAAGGTTGTGAACAAAGTTCATTCTTTCTTTCAACAAACATTTAATAAATGCTTCTATCAGGCCGTGTTCTAGGTTTTTGGTATATATCAGTGAACAAAATGGATCAATACTGTTACCTTTGTGCAAGTTATCTTCTAGATGAGTGAGGCAGACAACAAATAATAAACATGACTAATCAGTACATTACATACTATGGGGAGTCTTTAAAAAAACACACAAACAGAAGATGAGGAGAGGATTCATTCAATACTGTGTTTATCCACCCATATAAAATGCCAAATGTGTTGTATGCCCTGATGAGCAACATCAAACCAAGTCCTTACTTCAAGCAGACAAGAGAACAGGTATGGACCAAATAACTAAATACCTTCTCTGCCTTTTCCCCTCTCTGCCTCTCCCTTTCTTGATCTTTCCCCATAGCATGTAACACTATTTATAATTCATATTTTACTTACTGAGGACTGACATTTAACATAGTGGTTAAAATGCCAACCAAACTGCGTGCTTTTGGTAGCAGATTAACAGGGTCTGTTTATGACTCCAGCTCCCAGTTCATCTTCCTGATAATCCGGAGCCTAGGAGGTAGCAATGAGGACTCCAGTAGTGGAATCCCTGGCACCCTGGATTGCATTCCCAGCTCCTGCTTTCAATCCAGCCCCTATTGTTTTGGGTGTTTGGGGGACAAACCAGCAATTAGTTTGACCCCATTCTGCCCCCTTTTTCTCCTCTTTCCATTCTCTCTCTGCCTTGGAAATAAATACATAAAATTTTTTTATGTATTATTTACAACTGCATTGCCAGTGTATGAAGCAATGCAGTAGTCACTCTGTATTTCTTTAAATGAATAGATAACATAATCACATATAGTCATATATTCACCTACATTTCCTTGAGTTTCTAGTTTCCCATTGTATAGAGGTTTCACAATTGAAGAATGGAACAAATTATCTCTAATACTTTCCCTCCTAATAACAGCAAAGATCAAATTGAAGAAATTTCAGTTGTTATAAAAAAATAACTCTAATAATCTACCATTACAGGAACCAAGTTTTGCAGCTGAAACCAACGAACAATCACACAAAATTGAGAGCAAATTTGATCTATATCATCTTTCTTACTGAACAGTAGAACATGATTTTTCTAGTCTACTTTGAATAGTATAGAACACATCAGCCTAAATGAGAGTTTTCTAGACAGGCAGATAATTTTTATGAATAATTCTGATACCAAGTAATGAAAACAAAAAATATGAGTAACAAACAAGCCATTATGTCTTAATAGAACTGTGAAATCAGATGGATTATGCTTCACAGGTTTGGTATTTCATGATAAAACCCCAATTTGGCAGACTAAAGATATACTTCTTAGTTTTATTTTATTAGTTGTAGCATCTGTATGTGGTTGATTCTTTGGAATGGCATGAATTTTTTTTTCATTTATCTTAAATGCAGAGAAAAGTGTGTGTGTGTGTGTGTGTGTGGGTGTGTGAAAACTTGCATTTGTTGATTCATTACCCAAAATATTCTCAATAGATAAGGCTGGGTTTTCTGCATAGGCAGTAGAGATGCAAGTACTTGGGCCATTATCATCTGCCTCCCAGGATACACATAAACAGGAAGCTGGATTGGGGTCTCTGACACAGGCATCCTACAACTAAAATGTTCTCCATTGGTGGTCTCTTAATCAGGAAATGAGTGGGTAATGCTTGTGCCACCCACTTGAAGGTATAGCCAAGATTTCAGCATGTTTGGACTGTCTCAGTTATAACAATAAAATATCAGTTTCTTACAACTCAGTAAGAGAAAATAATAGGTGCTTCACAAAAGATGTTAAACAAATAGGTAATATAAATATGTAAAAATCTGCCACAATACCAAGGGTTTATAAATATGTGAAACAAATCAGTGAGGGTTAGTGAGAATATAAATTAAGACAATTGCATTATTCTGTTCTTAAAAGTTGATCATTTGACCCAGAACTTTCACACCACTATAAATGTACCAAAATCACAGAAAGTATAAATCACAGCAACATTTATCATAGTATGTCAACACTGGAAAGTCCACCAAATAACCAGGAAGAGAAAAAGTGTATATGGATATACTTACATAATGGAATGTTATGCAACTTAGTATTTAATGTGGTTAACTTCTACTTCAAGACTCTAAAGGTCCCAATGCACTTGGTGTCCTCCAAAGTTGCTTTGAAGTGTTCACTTTCATTCTAGGGAGAGATGCAATCCTCAGGCACTTTGAAGCTGCAATCCTCAAGCTGGTCTGGACACTATTGAAAAAGCGGATTTCAGGTGGCTGAACGTTTATCACCTTTTACTTCATTTTAATACTAAGACTTCTACCCCCATGGGAAGCCCAAGACCTGGATTTGGGCCACTTACTTTGTGCTATGTCAAGAACTGTCCATTTTGCATAATCATTTACACCATCTTAAGGGTGGAAAAGATCCCTGCTTCCTCTGGCTCAGGAACCATAGCTGTTAACAGGATCCTCCGTGGATCCCTCCGTATTGTTCTTATGTTTTCAGTGATTGTGCTTGCATTTCTCTGCACAGCCTCCTTTCATCCCACTGTTTCTTCCGTCTATTCATGTCTCACCATTCTCCATTCTTCACACTCTTTCCCTTACCTTATTTTTAATTTCCCCTGCTTCCCTAACTAGAAACTGTTGAAACTGTTTAATATCTTTAGAAACAAACACAAACTTTCAACATTCTAAGTATGTACATATATCTTTAAAAAAAAAAACTTTGAGTAAACATTTATCCTGGGATGCATTTTTCCATAGCTAATATTCCTACCTAATTTAAAAGTGAAAAATACTATCATCCAAAATGGATATTTTACCAAAGATGAGTTAATATTAATGGTCTAAGATAGTGACAATTTGGGCAGTAAGTGATTATGTGCCTCCATTGCCAGAAAGGTTATAATATTCATGTTTGGATGAATATTCAAGCTAAATTATGACCATATTTAGTCAGATTATTTTCAGAATTGTACCTGTTAAAGCTGTTAAATTACTAACATGATTATATCTAAGAAATTTGTTTTGTTATATCTCCTAGTGGAAAAAAACATATTGGCAGGATGTTAATTTTACATTATCAACTTATACAATTTTACAATAAATAATATTTTGCTTTGTGGATTCTAAATTGCTAATCTTCATGCATGTTATTTTCGGATTGTTTAAGATGTCTCTGTTTTGATACACAATCATTTTTGTATAAAATAAAATTTAAACATTTATGAGTAACAAGAAAAATCACTCTCAAACTACATTTATATTAAAAAATGTTTTATTAAATTTTAGTTGAAGCATTTGCAACAGTTCCTACTTTACATTATGTTGTTAAAGAATTTTTCTCAAAAATAATTTTGAATTATTATTGATGGATAAATTTGAAAAAATTTGAACTATTTTAGGAGTTACCTGGATGCACCTTTAAATTTCATCCACAGATGCCTACTAAAATCATATTATAATGTCAACAAATTTCAACTTATTAGTCATTGTTCTTCCTTTTTCCCGTATGCATCAACTGAACATTTTTCAACCATGAAATTTTCTGATTTTGATCATTCCAAGAAAGCTTTATTTTAATCAATGGAGTAGTACCTTGCTTTCCTTATAACTGATTGCTATTACTGATTTGAAAGATAGTTTACTTGACTTTTAAACCATCTTTTTCTCTTGACATTGATCCCCTTTGTAATCAGACAGAGCTCAGGCATCTTGGTAATGAATTCCGATGCTATGCATGCTCATGAACCACTGCCAAGAAGATTCTTCAAAATACTTCCCATAGTTGCTTGCTTTATCTTTTACATAACAAATATTGTGCAGACTACTTCCTTGTAGGATACACATTTCTGACATCTGATTTCTAAAGTTTAGGATCTTGGTATTATAGAACGAAAGACCATGAGCACATAGATTTCAACTATGGGTTAAATGGTTTAACATCCTTTGTGCCCACAAAATGTACTGTTAATAATATAACTATTAATATTTAAGACTTTTCTTAAGAACCTTGAAATCTCTTTCAAGATATGGGTCTGTTGTGCTCTTACACAGTTAACTGTGGAAATTCACCATGCTGAAATCATTCATCTAGTTCTCTCCTTACAATCCCATCTTACATTGACTTAAAAGTCCTCTGTAGTTAGAAATTAAACAGTGTCGCCAGACGAATAGTGTTGCCAGAGAGAGAATTCAACTGCATAAAAAAAATCAATAAATGCGTTTATTTTGCTCCCTTTCTGTAAATTTCACAACCAGTCTTGATCCATAAGAGGAAGGAAAAAAATGGCTAGCTAGACGTTTCATATTGCTGGCAAATATCATCTCCAGGGAAAGAAAAAAACATGAATGTTTGGCTGCTCAGATATATGTTGGGGTTTTGTTGACATGAAAATAATAAGAATTGGAGGGAAAAAAACTGTTTTTAGACCTGCCATTTGAACAGGAGCTTCGTTTTCTATAAACAAAAAACAAAACAAAGCAAAACAAACAAAAAACAAACATGGTTGGACAATCAAAGCAAGATAGCAAAAGGCAAAGTTATATTTTTACAAGTCATAGTATTTAAAAATCTTCTGGGGCTTCCCACGTGCAGTAGTAGTCTCACCTCATTTTTGGCTGCAGGTGGATAACAGAGCAACAAACAATAGAATCCCTGAACTGAAATTAAACTAATCATGAGTTCACCTCACCATTATTTTTCATATATACTTCCCACTTATTCTGTTGCCAGGGAAAACTCATAGCCAGGAAAGAGTTGTTTACTTATGTACATAATAAGTACATAATAATAATACAATGTTATTATTGTTAATAATTGAAATAGATAATCTATCAAGGTTAAATATATATCATTGTGAAATACATTATAAGGCATTAGTATTCAGTCATGAATAATCATGAATAGATTAAAATGTTATTAAACCTGTAGGTGACTTTTTAAAGTAAACCTAAAACTAGTCAATTGAAATTACTCAAAAGAAAAGTTTTACCTCAGTCTAAGCAAGAATTTTTGAACAACTAGTGATGCTTTCATTATAACTTGACAACTTCTGAAGCTGTTAATTTTCTGTTATTGAAAAACATGTCATTGAATGAAATCTCCATATACAGAGGACATACCCAGACCTCATGAATTAAGAAGAGTTAGTCATCCCCATGACAGGCCATTCTACCAGCTCAAATCCACACACTCTCAACCAGCAAAATGAGCTCCTGCAATATGGAAATCCAAGACACGTTCTTAGCACCGGTTCTAACTAGTCAATAAAGTTCCTTGAAAGGCTGTGTGGAAAATTGAATTTAGAAGACAGGGTTATTTGTGAGCAAAAAATATTTTGCAGGTCTCTGCATATAAGTAGTCCTCAAAAAATTGATGACATATATGTACTTTGGAAAGAACTAGGCATCATTTTTTACCTGCAATTTTGCACCAAAAATAAACTTACCTTATAATTCCATTTTGTCATGTACTTTTTGAAGTGTCCACATAAAACAGTTGAGACAAAGTGGATCAATATCAAAGCACATATTTTGTTTATCTTTCCTAGCTTCAAATCAAAGTAGTGCTAAAAACAAATTCCCTATTCAGAATCTCAAGAGACTAAGACCGAACTTAATCTGATTCAAATTTTCTCTTATTTAATTTTTGAATAATATACACTGTCTCGAGAATTGCAGACCTTATTTCCAGAGGAAATAAAACCATCTTTAGTTAAAATTTATTCTATTGTCATGTACCTTTTCTAATTTTAATGCCCTGATACAAGGCGGGAGCCCTGTTGTCAGCACAAATTAAATGCACAATTGTTTTCTTACAACATAATTCTACTTAATCAGATTTCCTCTGTAGTCTTGGCTGAACTCACTTTCTGTCAATAAAATATGACAAATTTTACATCTTCTTCCTCTTTTGCTATAATTTTTGTTTAGATATCATTTTAAATTAATTTTAAAGAATATATTTGATTTTCAATGTAATAGCAAATGCATGATACACAACACAATTCTCATCAATTTTCATGTTGTGATATCAATACAAAAACAGATTCCAGGTAGTTCATAGGTACAGTTCTATAAATATTGTCTGTTTTTGAAAAGACATTTTTGGTCTACCTTTTTTTTCCTTTGTATTTACTGACACTTTATTAACCAATCCATTTCAATTAAAAATGGCAATAATTTTATATAATTTAAAATCTAAAATTACTCAAAACTTCAGTGTAAGTTTCACTATGGGCTAGTCCATGTATTGCATTTACAATAAAGACTAGAAACCTAAATAAGCTTTGCAACCACTTTTTTTCCTGTAAAAACAAGCCTTTTAAAATAATAATTTTATGATACAGTTCCATAGGCTCTGGGATTTCCTCTCCACCTCTCCACTTGTCCCCTCCAACCACTGATTTCCCCCCATATTACAATAGGGGAGTCCTTCAAAAATAGTCATAAGTCAATCATTCTGCTATTTACATGTATTCTAACACTGTAGATACAAAGCATAGTATAAAGTCCAGCACTTCAGTGGCAATATATATTTAGCATTTCATTGGGAACCCATCTCTGATTTTAAAGTAGAGATACATATGGCTTTGTATCTTTACGTCTGGATATGATAGTCTCTATTATCCTGTTCCTTTACGTGACTATACGTACATGCATGTTTACCTATATACCTCTTGATCTTGTATCTTGCATAAAGTTTGTCTTATATCACAGAGAACATATGATATTTGTCCTTTTGGGATTGACTTCTTTCACTGAGCATACTGGTCTCTAGTTGGGACTGTTTTATTGCAAATGGTAGGATTTCATTCTTTATAATGGCTGAGCAGTATTCCATAGAGTAGATTTTTGAAAAATTGTTTCTTTAGAAAGCAGGAAGACAGAAACATACACACACACACAGAAAGAGAGACAGAAAGAGAAACTTCTTCAGTAAGCCGTTGGTTCACTGCTTAAAAGTATGTGCTTTAACATGCGTAATCTACGAAAATTGGATGTCACTTTTCCCCCCTTTTGACATCACAATAAATATAATGGGCCTCTGAAAGTCGTCCCAGAGACTTGTACCTTTGTTGTTTTTCATATATCCTGAGATATTTCTAGAAGCATCCTTGGCTGTGATAACAGCAACATCTTTCAACCCTTTCTTATCCTTTTGTTCTTAAAACATAAGCTTAGCTGCACTTTTAAGGAACCATGGTCAGTTTCATAAATAAGGAACAGGGAAGCCAAGATATTGTCTGGTCACACATTATGCTATTCCATGTGACTCTAGGAGATAGAAACAGTGGCAACACACTCAACACATTTTGCTTGAATAACTAAAGCATGGTGAACATTAGGAATTTATGTCCATAGATGACACAATGGTGTGCAGTATTTCAGGGTTTTAAAAAGTGAGTATAATGTTTAAAAGGCTAAAAGTAGTTTAAGAAAATGTTAAATTTTATGATAGTGATTTTCCTATTATATGAAAAAAGTCATTTGCTGGTATTAGAGACTTTCAGAAAAGAACAAGAAATCAGTTAGCAATAGTGCTTGCCAAAAACAACTCTGCACTCTTCTACATTCAAGTTAGAATAATCAATTTGTAGAACTTCAGTTAAAATCAGTTTCTTTCTATGGACAATAGAATTTTAAGTGGGTAAGTTAGGGAAAAATCAGAGATCCTTTTCTTTCTTATATGCATGTTAATTAGCTATGTAAAAATTAGGCAGTCAGGGAGCCAAGATCATACATGACAATCTAAAATTTTATGTCTTTAATTAACATACTACAACAAAACAAATAACTAGTTTTGTTTTTATCATCCTCTAATACCTAAAATCTAAGCTTCTGTCACATCAGTTTTCTAGATAAGTATTCAATGGAAAAGTGAAAGGTCAAAGTGATCTGGAAAGATTTAGATGCACACTTGCTTCTGAATAATATGTAAGTTAGCAAGCATTTTCAAAATGAAGTTCTATAATGCATCCTGAATATTCATTTATTCAATAGCCTTTAAAAGAAGTACTTCTCTTTTTCAGAGTATGATTTTGTGTGTGTCTGAAAAGCAGTGCCCATTCTTTTAAGTTCATGTAGAAAGTTCAAGGACAGACAAACCGCTGTGACTTTGTCTACTAGCCATTCATATGATGTGGATATTTTTTATATATTTCCTCCCCAGAGAGCTAGTTAAGGTGTTACATCAGACAAGTCATTCGTAAACATTAGCCATTGTTTCCAAGAGCTGCTGTTTCTCCCATTATGTTAACTACAAATCTACTGAACTCATTCATAAATATATGCTCTCTGGTGAGCATTACATCAGAATCAATCCTCATTTCGTTATTAATACTCACTTGTTTATAAATATTGAGAAACTTCTCAAAAGGCCAGAGTATTGACAGAATTTAATTGTTTTTTAATATTATGGTTTTATAGTTGAAAAATTTAATGGATATCTGAACAAGTCATCATCAATATATAATGATGGACAAAAAACCAAATATAAATTGTTAGTATGAATTAGCAGGAATTCATAAATAAATAAACATTAAAGAAAATAAGTCTTTTAAGATTTTGCCATCAGAGGAGGAAGAATTTCAGTTGATTTTTCATTTAATTATGCTTTGAACTCAATATGTTGTGTGGGAAGAACTTACCATTTTTTATACTAATATGCAGAAATATTCGATTATAATATTTTGTACAGTCATACAATATTTATATTATTGCTGTGTTGATTGGATTATAGAAAGGAGGAAATAGAAATAAGACTAGGAGAATGAGGTTTCCTTTAAAGTCCAATATAGTTTAGAATCGGATAAGTCTCAGACATTTATATTGAATTTGTAAAGGAAATTAATATTCTACTATTTCTATTTACTGTGCATTAAGAACAGTTGTGCAAAGCAGAATACCCTGCTACCGATATATTGTGGCATACAGTTTGCCATCAGAGTTTATGTCTAATTTCTTTTTAAATGTTGATGTTACTTCCAATAATAGTTTTCCATACCATGACATTTGAATTGCTTCATTACAAACACTAATTCTGAATATGTTACAAGAGATTCATTGGTGTTACATAACATTTATGCAAACATTACTTTTTGTTTTGGATGACAGCTTATGTCACTCTAGCATGACAATGTACAGTACCAAAGGGAATGTCTTTTTTTAATCAGGTTTAATGCCAGAATCCACAGTATAATGTCACATTTTCAAAATCAAAAACCTTCAGCTTGTGTTCAACCATTTTACTCGGATACATGCTGAGAGGCACTGCTTCAGAACAGTTGGAAGCATCAAATTCCCACCCCTTCATGTGTCCACTTTGGGGATTATGTAAATTACCAAGAGGTAGAAAGTCACTGCTAAAATGAATTAGTTTGTGAAACAGCTTCTCCTACTCCTCCCATATATGAGGAATGAGGAGTAATATTCAATGTAGCTTCTTTCCTCCCACAGGAGCTAGGTTGACAGAACCATTACTCTATCTACTAAATCATGACTAATGTCAATTCTTTGTGTGACACATTACAAAATGCAGCGTTATTGCTTAGCTTGGAATCTAGACTTAAATTCTTCATAACAGAAGAGAGGGGCAAGAGACATGATAAGGGGGAGCAAAGGCAAGGGACTACTGCCTCAATAACCACTGTGTTATGTGGTGAGGGTGTATGTTTTCCATGAACAACATGTGTGTTGGTTACAGATTAAGTTAGTTATCTGGAGCCAGTGTTGTGGTGCCATGAGTTAAGGTGCCACCTGCAATGCCAGCATCACATGTGAGCACAAATTTGAGTTCTGGCTGCAACCACCTGGGATACACCTCACTGCTAATGCAAACGGGAGCACAGAGTATGATCAAAATGCTTGGGTCCTGGCCTCTGGCATGTAACACCCAGATGGAACTCTGGACTCACAGCTTTGGCCTGACCCAGCCCCAACCCTTGCAGCCATTTAGGAAGTGAACTAGTGGGTGGAAGAGTCTCTCTTTCTCTCTTTCTTTCTTTCAAGTAAATAAAATAAATCTTTAAAGGGAACAAAAGGTATCTTGCTAATACTCTTGAAGCAAGGTACCAGTATAGAAAATTCTTTACCACATGAGGAAGTGGAATACCCCTCCCATAATAGACATGAAAATTTAAAAATGGACAAAATGCCAACCTTTTGGCATAGTGGTTTAAATTTAGCTTAAGGTGCCCTCATCCCACGTCAGATTGCACCTACCTGAAAACCTGGAAGATGCTCCTGGCTCCTTGCTTCAACACATCACAGCCAGAGCATGTGAGCCAACAGGTGGAAGATTATTTCTCTCTCTCTCTCTCTCTCTCTCTTAAACTCTTTCAAATAA
This sequence comes from Ochotona curzoniae, assembly GCF_017591425.1. Taxonomy (NCBI): domain Eukaryota; kingdom Metazoa; phylum Chordata; class Mammalia; order Lagomorpha; family Ochotonidae; genus Ochotona; species Ochotona curzoniae. The sequence continues at coordinate 48,502,079 of NW_024467119.1, forward strand.
AAAAATCTTCAAAATTTCTTGCTTATCTTAGCTACTGGAGACATACACACACACACACACACACAGAGGAAGAGTGGGAAATTAGAATGTGTTCTTGTCTGCTAATTCACTTGCCCAAATTTTCACAGTGTCCAGATAAGAAGACAGTGATAATAAGACCCTAGAACTCAAGTTGTATCTCCCTGGTGACAGGTAGGAACCCAAGTATTTGAGCCACTAGCTGCTGCCTCCTAGGGTATTCATTATCAGGAATCTACTATGGAGAGTAGACTCCTGTCTACTCAAAGCCAGGCACCAGGCTCTGGGATACAAGTGTCCCAGATAAGGATTTAATCACTAAACCAAATGTCTGCCCCTCGTTTTTGAAGAAAAATCTGGCTTAATTTGTAATTATGTGAAAATAATTGTCTCAGTGTTTTGACTAAATCATTCTATGGTGTCCTACCTACAGTTGCTGCTGTTGAAAAATCAGCTGTTAATTTGATTTATCTCTTTGTGCCAGTAACCTTGCTATTTTTCTTTGATGCTTTAGACAAATAGATATCTTTAACGCCTCAAATCTACTATGTTTCACTGTATCTGTTTTTATTTTCCTTGTTTGGATTCATTGCGGTTCCTGAATTTAGTATTGACACTTTCATAATATCTGAAGTAGCAATTATGTCTACAAACTTTCCTTTATCCATTTCTTCCATTTTAATTTTCTGGAACTATTATTGTGTACCTGGAAAGTCTACCCTATATTCTTTCCTATTTGTGTATCCTTTTCTCTCTTTGCTTCTTTTTAGGCTATTTGTTTGCATCAGTTCTGCATTTAGTAGTTCTTTCTTCAAAAGTATAACATGTTATTTTATTAACCAATCAGGTGTTTTACATAATTTTATATTTTAACTTTTAGTACTATTTATTTTTTTGCCAAAAGTATATTAACCTTTGTTCATATTATTGATCCCTCTTTTTTTTTTCTCTCCTTAAGGTCTTGATCTTTTTCTGATTATTGCAGCATCTAAAGTCTTTAGTTCATGATGCTTTCTTTCTGCCAACCAGAGTTTTGGCTTATTTCTTCACGTTTTTATGGATATGTTATTATGAAAGTTAGTCATTAAAATACTAAATGTTTTTCTGTCATTTTTTAGAGATTCCTCCCATGTAGCATATTTGGTTTTCTTTTTACCAGCATCTTGAGACAGGATTGATTGGAATCAAACTAATTATTGTCTTGGTTTTGGAGTCATGCAATGATGTGCTTCTTGATCATTTAAGCAAGGAAAGGTCTTCTGACTAGAAACTCTTTGTAATGTTATTGTCATTATGTTATCTGGTTTTTTACTTCCTTTTTACCTTTTACTTTCTGCTCAACCTAAAGACAAGATACTGTTTTGTCAGTTATGTTTAAGATTTCAGACATGGATGGGATTGGTTGAAAGCAGAGTTTGTTACTCACAAATAGAGAATAGGCTAGGCCAACCACACTGACCTTATGAGGATGCGTGTGTCAATTGGAAGCCGATGGGGTGAGAGAAAGGCATGGGTCAGAGTCTTTAGTGCATTTTTCACAGGAGGAAAAGCTGTGACCAAGTATAGGCCATGCACATTTCATATTGGACAGTTCAATATAGTTTGGCAAACTCTGGATCCTAGGGATAATCCCTAGATGTTTGCTTCCTGGTTCTGGAGTGATTTAGGGCAAGGAGAATGCTGGTATATCACGTAAGAATTAGGGAAAGGAAATGATGGGGGAAATGGGATTGTTTGCCTTAGGTATGAAATGTGTACCCATAGGAGCCAAGTTACTTGCTGTTCGCAGGAATTTTCTATTCTATTCCATGTCTACTGAGGCACCAAAAGGCCAAAGTATCATAAACTATAAAAGCCTACTTGATATGCAAGACATATCTTTCTAATATTGATTCCTGGCACCTGTCGTTATCACAAAGGGGTTTCCCCATAAATTCAGTCCCTAAGGGTGCTGCATTCTAAGAGTCTCAAATTATTAGGGTTATCTCATCTTGTCTTTTGTAGACCCTGAGTCAACAGCTTGCCTGCGGCCCTAACAGAAGCATCTCAACATTAAAATACAAGTTCAAGGCTCAATAACTGGTAAATTCTCTCCAGGCAAACACTGACATGAATCACATTTATTCCTCTGAAGCCATGTTTTCATTTTATTTTTTCTTTCTGATTCTTTTTCTTAATTTACTGCCATAATTACCATGATTTTTAAAAATATTTTCGAATTAAACCATTACTTCAGACATTCTGCCCTAGGCTGCAGGCGTTTCTTCACTAAGCTGGACAATCGTTTTGCTGAAATAGTCTTGGATATACATGTTTAATGTCTTTGCTTATGAAAAATTAGTTTCAGTTAACTTCATTAAAAGCAAGAAGAAAATCCTAAAGTATTATCTGTTCAAATGTCAGTATTGGATTTTCTAGACATTTTAAACTGTATGATATATTTCAGTTATCATTAATGTATACATTAAAATTTTTGGAACTAACATGATGGCATAGTCAATAAAACCACTGCCTGTGATGCCAGTTCCACTTCCAATACAGATCCTGCTAATGGCCTGGAAAAGGCTGCATAAGATGACCCAAGTGATATGGATGAGGCTGTTAGCTAGACAACGGCCAAGAGCTGGAGCTACATGCTCCTCCATATCCCCAATTCCCACCCCATGTAAAACTGCCTATCTGTCCCCTGAATATCCTTTTTCTTAAGAACCAAAAAGGTGCTTAAGAAAAAACTGCAGGGCAGCCATCACGTGTGGGTATGTACAGCTGGGCACACTGGCTCCTTGGTGGAGAGGGAAGCTCAGTGGGCCTTAAGGACTACTCCATCCTGGAGGTTAGGTTTTTTGATCCGTCGGGCTATGTGGTTCCCCCGGGAGGGCCCCAGGTAGCCCGGGTGGCTCAGGTGCCAAAGTTACTGAGCCAAGCCCCTCAGGACACCTGGCAGCACACCTCAGGGTTAGAGGGTCTTGCTTTACAGGGGAATGATGGAATCGCACAGGTGGTGAGAGATGATCTGTGGTTTTTATGCCCAGGTTAGGAATTACAGCTGAGGGACTTCCATAGATAAGTCTATGACATGTGTATATAAGTAGGGGACTGATACCAAATTGGTTTTGGAGGGGAGACCAACAGTCAGAGAAGTGGGTCTGATAACAGAATCTGTGGGGCTCACCCCTGTGGAACTGCAATCTCTACTGCCTCACCCAAGAACTGTAGATGGGGTTAGGCCTTGCTGGGGAGTTAAGCAGGCACTTCAGCTGAGTTGCTGTTCTCATTAGTGAGAACAAGAGTAGGATTGAGGGCAGCAGGTGTAGCTGTACATGGCTACAGACTGCACCCACACGAGTGTACACTGGGACTGTGGAGCGACAGATTGGGTTTGTCTCCAACCCCCACTGGTACTCATTAGAGCTAGGTTGGGTGTAGAACTGGCTTGACTAGGTCTTGACTCCAGCTGAACTATGTAAAAGTTGTGTCTGAGTGCGGATCAGGTATCATTGGCTGCAACACCCAACAACAAGAACCAAATGAGTGTGGTCAGTTGAGCAACGCCACTGTTCTTGTCAGGACAGATGGTGGACAAAGTTACCCTGAGCCAAGGATGCACTGGTGTGTGTAAGAACTGCCACTGGGAGGGGACATGATGGTAGAGCTTGGGGAACTCCTTCATTGAGATGCTGTCCCTGCAGGTAAGCCCAAGAAGCAAGGCAAGGAGTAGCTGAAACCATGCTAGGTTACAGCAACCGCCGGCATATAGGTCTGGGGACAGACTATTCTGGGCCAGCACATAACACCCACTGGCAGATCTGAGAACCAGAATAGGGGGCAAAAGGAGCCAGATTGTGCCACAATACCAGCCAGTTCACATTAGGACAGGGACAGCAATCAGGCTGGGCTAAGATAAGCTGCAACACCCACCAGAGGAGCTGGAACATGGGGCACACTAGACTAGGCCAGGCTGTGCAATAAGATTGTGAACGCTGAGATGAGGTGAGTCATGCCAGCCTGGACCCAGCAGGGGCTGGGTACGTGATTCCAAGGGACAGGGAATCTGTCAGGGCTCAGATAGCTTGGTTCAGGTCCTAGGGCCCACTTGTGTGGTGAGGGCTGGGTTCCTGAGCCCTAGGGACAGGGGAACTGGTGCAGTTTTAGTTGCTTGGCCCAGATCCTGGGGCCTCCCTTGTAGGTAGATGTTGGTTTTGTGAACCCTAGGGGTGGGGAATGTGGTGGGGCTTGGGTTGCCTGGCCTGTGTCCCAGGGCCCACCTACTAGGTGGGTGCCAGATTTATGAGCCCCAGGGGTGGGAGATATGGCATGACTCAGGTCACCTTGCTTAGCCCAAGGAGCCAGCCTGCTAGGTGGGTGCTGGGTTTATGAGCCTCAGGAGTAGGAAATCCAACGTGGCTTGGATCTCCTGTCTCGGGTCCTGGGGCCCACCTACTACGTGGGTGCCAGGTTTGTGATTCCCAGGGGAAAGGGATCCAGCAATGCCTGGCCCAGTTTCTTGGACTTGCCTGTAAGAACATGTCCTACTTAATGAAAAAAAGGTGAAGCAGTGCACACAGGCCCTGTTGTAAAAGCAGAATATGGCAGCACATTTGGTGCTGGAGCAGAAGGACAACAGAACAAACTGGACAACTACCCCAAGCAAACAATGACGGCAAAAAAAATCTCGGTGAATGGAGCCATTGGTCATTGGGAGGGTGACATCATCCTTGGATCAGTGAAAATGCCAGCATTTCAGAACCATCCAAATCACTTGGACAGAACCCTCAGAATATGTACACATTGAGACCCTGTGCTGATATAATCTCTGAGTCCTGCAACATGTGGAAAGTCTTGTGTGGTTTTTCCCTTTGTCTCTCCCCTTCTCGAGGAACAACAAGAAGAAATAGCAAATTTGGAAGTGATGAATTCACCCATTTTTCTTTAAACCTTCAGCCTTCCCTCCCTGATAAATCATGTAATCATTCTTCAAAACAACAACAAGAACCTTATTTTGAACCTGAAGAAGGTACCACATAACCATAGCGCTCGCAATCTCAAAAGAAACTGGAAACTAGAAGGACCGTTCTCTCTCTCTCTCTCTCTCTCTCTCTCTCTCTCTCTCTCTCTCTCTCTCTCCACCATTCCCACTTCTTCTCAAAAGAGGATAACACAGGGCACTAAGGCACTGTCTCTCTACCTTCCACCTCCATCCTTTTCCTGATTCATTCTATTTCTGAACTATATCCATGTGTGTGTGTTTTCCTTTTAAATAACTTCTTTACTTTATGTGCTACATATGCACCTTTACTTGAATGCTTCTCTAATTAAATGACAGGGACAGAGAATAGGAGTTTAAATGTGACCCACAAGACAAGTGCTTGGGCCCTTCACACCCACATAGGAGACCTGGTGTGGGGAGCCGTGGAGTTGGGTTGGATGGCACGGGTGTGTGATGGGCACTGCTCCTTGGTTAGCAAGGCTACGAGTTTCTGGCTGCAAGGCAAGGCCCGGCAGAATGTCTCTGTTCACCTCATTGCTGCCTCACCCCATTGTATGGACACTCAGTCACCTCTCTGATGTTTCATGGAATTCTTCTGAGAGTATTGTTGTTGTTGTTCTGCTAATGTGAAGTGATTCCTGTAACTGGTATGACACCTCAAACTGATCAATCATGTTATGATAAAAACATCTTTAGCGATGTAAGGCAGTGACACACAGCTAAAAGTATACAATAGCACAATTGAGCCCACAATGACTCCAAACATCCTGTTATGTGCCCACCTTTGTCCTGAAGTTTGTCTTAATATAAGTAATGTTTTCCTTAAGAAATGGCTTGATAATATCTTGGAACAGATGACAATCATGGCGGTACAAAGAGTTTGTTTACCATGCACTTCAAACTGTTACAACACATGATATGATGCATTTTGGTTTCTCACCACGGAAACTGGAAAATATATGGGGCATCTTCTAAAGGGAAACAAATGTGAAACCCCCCCCCCAAATGGCTTAAAATCTTAGCCTTATATTGGCACTCATATTTAGGAAAAGAAAACAGTTTATAAAGATAAAAGAAAGTTTCTTGTAAGGACCCTCTGTTTGTAGATTGGCTGAGTTGCCTCGATCCCTTTCACTGCCCTTTAACAAAAGAACAACAACAACAACAAAAGAAAACAATTAAATCAACACTATGAACAAAAAACAATTGAATCAGCACTAGATGAAGGTGACGGTAATTAATGCATGATTTGATTATAAGATTTAGCAAAGAATCTATGTTATATGCTTTTATAAATTCCTTTATGATCTTTACTTTTAACTCTGTACTCTTAATATTTTAAGCATAATTAGTTAGTTTGCATTTAGTAAAAATTGATTTTGAATATATGTAAACCACTTGTCACCATGTAACCACCTGTGCTGCCAACCGTGGCTTTCCTGGCTTCTGCCAGGTTACTGCAGGTTTGAATGAGTAATAGCTTGCTGAAAATATTTTCTCTAAAGTAAAATAATAATAATGTTTCTTAGGATTGATTTTGTAATCATTCTTTTGTAATGAAGTAAAAATGAAACAATTGGATGTTGTACAAAAGCTTGTGATGATTTGTGTATAAATAAAGAAGGCAACTTTTCTGAGTTGTCCATTATGAGCATCATGCCATAATGGTCCATGCTTCCTCTGCCTCCTTTTTTTTTTATCTCTTCTTATCATCTTGCTGATCCACGCATCCTTTGCAAGCTCTCGAGTCAGCCAGAGCAGGCCTCCAGCAACCTGGAAGAAACTCTTGGCTCCTGACTTTGGCCTGGCCCAGCCCTGGCTACTGTAGCCATCTGGAGAGTGAACCAGTGAATATAAGATCTCTCTCTTGCTTTCTCTCTCCCTCTGTATTTTCCTATCTCTTTGTAACACCGACAGTCAATTAAATACATCTTTTAAAATGAAAAAAAAACCTTATGACTAAATGTTTTTATAATTTTCATTTGTTTGAGACATTTTAATATTTTATTGTAATTTTATATTTTGTTACTGACATCTATTTTTAAATTGTTTTGGAAGGCAGCATGATGGACATGAGGGGAGAAACAGAGAGATAGTTCTTCCACCTGCTGGCTCACTTTCCAAATGGCCTAAATGGCTAGAACTGGACCAGACAAAGCTAGAAGCTTATATCCAGGTCTAGTCTGAGAATAATGGGGGCCCAAGTACCTGGAAAATCTTCTGTTGCTTTCCCAAGTGCATTAGTAGAGAGTTGATTGGAAGTGAAAGAAGGACTAAAACAGTATTCCAATATGAGATGCCACTTTGCAGTTGGCAACTTAATGGTACTGGCTCCACAATGCTGGCCCCTGAAATTTGATTTTAAAATATAAGGCTATCTATCTTGTCTTTTCAATACTAAACTATTTTTAAAATATTTAAAAATTTATTTTACAATGTATAGGTTTATTTTCTGTTTGAGCATAATTGGAAGCAGAACAGCTGGGACTCAAGCTAATGCACATATGAGATACCAATGTCACAGGCAGCAGCTTTACCTGTAATGCTACAGAGTCACAATACCAGTCCCACTTTTACTCTAAATTCATTACTTTGTTTTTATATTTTAGGATTTCTATCTCCTCATCTTCTTTTAACTTAAATACTTATTCATGCAATTAAACATTTTAGACTTAACTTGCTTAGGAAGCAAAGACATAAACAGGATTTCTACCTGCTCATCCTAAATACCCACGATATTTAGAGCTGAGCCAGGGTCAGAACCAACAGCTGAAAACTCAATCCAGAGCTTCCATGTAGGTGATAGTGCCCCAATTACCTGAGCTTTCACCATTTTCCCATGGTCTGTATTGGTAGAAGTCAAACTGAGTAATTAAATCCAGATACTCTTATAAAGGCTATGAGCGCCTTCACCGCTAGGTTACATAGATGATCCCCTTACATTTTTATATATAATAAAAATAATATAACTTTGCATGTTTTTTAAACTATTTTTAGTCTTAATGATCTCATTCAGAAGTGTAAATGAGGAATTAGTCCAGCACTGGCTTTCTGAAATTCAACTTTCAAGGGAAAAGGTCAGTACTTCTAGCCGGCATTTTTAGCTTAATCAGTGATTAGTTTGATAGTGTTTTTTCATTGGTCTACTTTGAGGAATTTTATCAGAAATGTCTCTGTGATAAGTTATATTAGATTTTTCTGGGAAGCAATTCCTGGGAGTCTAAGTCCTGCTGGAACAGCTGCATTGTTTAGTTTTCATAGCTATTGATTTAGTCAGTTTTATCTTAATGATCTTCTGTGTAATCCATCCTTTTTTCCTTGTTGCTGGCTAGAGAATAGAGTGAAAAACCATGGCCCATATCCAATGCAGTAATTCCTGGCAAACAGTTTACTACTCCTTGTTTTACTTTTTAATATATTCCTGATTGTGATTTTCTTAGTTAAGTGTTTTTGTTGCTTCTGGGTACATAATTTGCATGAGCACACTCCAACCTAACAAATTTGGAAATAAGAAATGCTGTGAAAGAGGGAGAAACAAAGAAAAGATGAGCATTGTAACCTAATTTTGCACTTTACAAAACCAGGACAGTATTATAATAATAATAGTCAGCAAGTCAGTTGCAGAACTGAAACTGGAGCATCCACCTTTGAGTTAGGGAATGATTAAAATTCAAAAATCCAAATATATTAGACCATGTTGCTAAGTTATAATTGCCAGATTTCCGTCAACACTGGGGATCAACTGCCAATCAAAAATGATCAGATTTCTTGTGCTGTTTTCCCTACTTTGAGTGATATTAAAGTTCCAGAAATATATCAACTTGTGCAAAACCAGTGAATGTAAGCAAGTGACAGCATCAGTTCCCACCTCTTTGCCATATGCACAGGCAAATCTTTGACAATTTCAATTTGATATTGTGAACACCCATCGAGAAACACTGCATCCTTTACTGGGCAGGGTTTTGGATAATTTCCAAGCATACAATTTAGTGACAGATATGTAGGTGAACATAAAAGATGTACTTTACCACAAAAATGGTTTATACTTTTTCCATATTTTAAGATTTGTTTTTTTACTTGAAAGGTAGAGTTGCAGAGAGACAGAGAGAATGCTTTCATCCAATAGAATGGTCACAATAGCCAGAGCTGGACCAATCCAAAACCAGGACCTAGGGGATATAAGCCATGACCATATGCTTACTCTTCTATACCAAATCACCAGCCTGGAGTTTTGATTTTTAATGTCAAACAAAATATTAAAATGATAACCATAATACTTTGGGTAACTAGGACTTCCTTTGCAATGCAACAGGTTAATCCAATACTTGCAGCACTGGAGTCCCATATCAAAGTGCCAGCCCCTGTTCTGGCTTCTGCTCTTCCAGGCCAGCTCCCTGCTGATGAACCTAGGAAAGCGTGGAAGATGATCTGAGTGCTTAGGCCCTGACACCCATATGGGAGACCCAGAAGAAGCTCCTGGCTTCTGGCTCCTGCCAGGTCACAGCCAGCAGCCAAGGACTCCACAACTTTTGATAGGTAGAGTTTTATGATAATTTCAAAGTAGACAAGTTTAATTACTGATATGTTGGTGAGCATAGCATAAAAGATCCATTGTAGCTCCAAAAAATGGCTTTTCAAAAAAAGTTTGTTTATTTCTTTCTTTATTTGAAATGTAGAGTTATAGGGAAAGAGAGAAAGAAAGAGGGGAAGAAAATGTTAGTTGTCTGGATAGAAGATCAGCCTGCCACAACATTCTCTTAAGCCAAATCCTGACCCACCACAAAGTCCTAACTCTCTTCAGTTTTTTGAACTCAGGTGAAGAAGCTGTAGAGGAACTGTTTGATGACTGCAGAGGTAGGTTCCATAGTATAAGGTGTGAGGCAATGCAGCCAGTGCTGATGTAGAAGTTGCAGTAAGGGTACAGAAAAACAGCTAATACAGTGGATGAACAAGAATACTTTAAACAACAGATATTCCATATAGATGAAACAGCCTTGCATTGGAACAAGATGCCTACTAGGATTTTCATAGCTAGAAGTCAATTCTTGTCCCAAAGCATCAGGGGTTAGGGTGGCTCTTTTTCTAAAGTTACATGCAGCTGGAGATTTTAAAGTGAAGTCAGCGCTCATTTTCTTTTTCTTTTTGTAATTTTTTTTAAAAATATTTTTTATGAAACAATTCCATAGATCCCAAAATTCCTCCTATATCCTCATCCCCTCCACACTGTTTTCCCCCATATAATTACAATGCTGTGGTGCTTTACCAGTAGCCACAAGTCCAACATTCTGCTGTTTAGTGTACGTCACATTGCATATATAGACAATAGTAGATAGTTTAGTATCACTACTGTCAAAGTATACTTAATTGGGAGCCCTCCCTTTATTCAGGAGTAGAGCTGTACACTGCAATATATCTTTGCTTCCTGATATGCTAGTATGAATTAGACAGTTACTCCAGGTGAATATACATGTATACATGTTTATCTATTTATCTTATATTTTGCATGAAGGCTGAGAACATATGATATTTGTCCTTTTTGGATTGACTTATTTCACTGAGCATAATGATCTTTAATTGGGACCTTTTGTTGCAAATGGTAGAATTTCATTCTTTCTAATGTCTAAGTAGTATTCCATGGAGGGGTTATACCATACTTTCTTTGTGGGTTTATGTCTGTGTGCATAGTATTTTTAAACTTTCATTGATATTTTATTAAATTGATTTATTTTTATTATTTTATGATACAATTCCATAGGCTCTGGGATTTCCCTTTCCCCCTTCCCAAGTCACCACCCTCTGACTGATACCCCCTATTTATTACAATAGTATATCCCTTCACAAACAGAAGTCCATCTTTCTGCTATTCATGTGTTAAGACTTATTTAGCAATTTTTATTGGGAGCCCATCTTTGATTTGGAAGTAGAGATGCATTCTGCATTGTATTGTCACATCTGGATCTGATAATTTCTATTACACAGTTACTATATATCCACTTAAGTGAAAAGCCATAAAACAAAATCAACAACAGGAAGGAAAGATGGAAAAATTATCAGCAGCATGAAGTTAAATAACATGCTATTGAACAATCAATGTGTCACTGGAAAATGAAAAAAAAAAATCTTAAAGCAAATGATGCTGTTGTGTAATTTATAAGTAAATGAGGAAATCAATTAAAAAATTAAAACTTTTGGGCCCGGCTCAATAGCGTAGTGGCCAAAGTCCTCGTTTTGAGTGCACTGGAATCCCATATGGGTACTGGTTCTAATCCCGGTAGCCCTGCTTCCCATCCAATTCCCTGCTGTGGCCTGGGAAAGCAGTCAAGGACGGCCTAGTGCCTTGGAATCCTGCTTCCATGTGGGAGACCCAGAAGAGCTCCTGGCTCTTGGCTTTGGATCAGCACAGCTCCGGCAGTTGTGGTCACTTAGGGAGTGAATCATCAGACACAAGATCTTCCTCTCTGTGTCTCCTCCTCTCTATATATGTCTGAGTTAGCAATAAAAATAAAATAAATCTTTAAAAAATTTAAAAAATAAAAAAATTTTGAATGAATGAAAATAAAAGCAAAAATAGTGAAACACCTGAAATGTAGTGCAAGAAGTATTGGTAGGGCTACTGATCTTGTATTTTGCATGAATATTGCCTTATAACAGAAAGAACATAGGATATTTGTCCTTCCAAGAATGACACATTTCACTGAGCAGAATCATCTCTAGTAGGGACAATTTGGCTGTAAATGGTAGACTTCCATTCATTTTAATGACTGAGTACTATTCCATAGAGCTGATGTGTCACAGTTTGTTTAATCTCTCCACTTTGATAGGCATCTGGTTTGTTTCCATGTTTTTGCTGTTGCAGATTGTGCTGCTATAAATATAGGGTTACAAATAGCTTTCTCATATGTAGATTTCATTTCCTTGGGTATATTTCCAGCAATGTGATAGCTGGGTCATATGGCAGATTAATTTTCAGTTCTTTTAGCATGCTGCAGACTGAGTTCCATACTGATTATACTAACCTACACTGCCACAATGAAGGAGAGTGCTTTTATCATTACCTCCATGCCAGAAGGTGCTGTTGCTAGACTTTTGACATAGGCCAATCTCATTGGATGTAGGTAGAACTCCGATGTGGTTTTCATTTGTATTTCCCTGAGAGCTAGAGAAACTAGACATTTTTTCATGTCTATTAGCCATTTGAATTTGTTCTTTTGAAAAATGTCTGCTCATTTCCTTTACCCATATCTTTACACAATTGTTTGTTTTCTTTTTATTGAGTTTTTGAAGCCATTTGTAAATCTTGGATATCAGTTCCCTGTCATTTGTGTAGTGTGCAAAGATTTCATAAGCATTGTAACAAGTTTTTTTTTTTCATTCTTTATTCCCCATTTCCTTGATGTATTAAGTTAACTCTGAGTTTGGCAAAAGCTTTTGCTCTTTTTCAGGAGACACTTCAGTGATACTCAGCATGCTTCTGTCTCTTCTTTTGCTCCTGGTCACTGAACTTCCAGTTAGCAGATTCTTCTCCTTAGGACAGGCTTATAAGCTGTGTTGCCCACAGCTCCACAGGTCAATTTTACTGATTGTGTTTGGTACCTGGTTCTTCATTTGCAATCACTTGTCCTACTTTCTACTATGGTTTCTGTAGCCCCTGCTCTGACTCAACACTCTTTACCCTCTGTGATCCCACACAGCCTTTCTCCTGCTCCTGGTAATGCCTGAGATAAGGAGATGCGAGCTGTCCTAAATCACTAGGTGCTGGTCTTGCCAGAATCTGCTGGCCAGTAGGTTTTTGGGTTACTTGGACCTGTTTGGTTTGGAACCCGTAAGACGCCAAGTTGGTACTGTTTTCCCTGTGGGACCAGTAAAATATGCTGAGCTAGATGTGAGATCACTCCTGGCTTAGTGCATGCACAGCTCTCTGTTGTCCCTCCGGTACTACAGCCTTTGCCTCTGTACTCAAAATGGCAATTGATGTTGCATTGGTGGGGTCTTTGCCTTGAAAGCCACCCTGTTTCTGCACCACAGGTTTGGGTCTGCTGCTCTGTCTCTGCTCATAGTCAGATCAAGCAAATCAGCAGGACGAGCAGTTCTTTGCCTGAGTTCACCTCCTGATCTTCTGGTGAAACCCCCTTCCCACCTGGTCACTGGTAAAGCTCTGGTTACTGATCCCTGATAGATGATCTCTAGGGGCTATCTGGCCACTGAAACATTTCTCCATTGTCTCCACTGCTTCCCCATGTCCTTAAGTCTCCAGGTACCCCTTTGGTGTTGGCCTTTCCGCTCCTATTTCCTGAACCCTGTCCTCTGTGCTTTGCTTTGGGTAATTATTCTCTGTTGGTTTAAACCTGCTCTCACCTTATACCACCATCTTTCTGCTCTCCACAACAGTTCATTTTATCCTTTCCTCTTTCGACCATGCATGTATGCTGTTTCTAATCTTCATATCCTAGAATATTAAGAATTATATTAAACCTGGTCTAGTGCAATGCTTCACTAGCTAAATACTTGCCTTACACCTGCCAGGATTCTATATGGGTGCTGCTTTGTGTCCTACCTGCATTCATTTCTCTGCTTGTGTCCTTGGAAAGCAGTAAAAAAAAAGATCCAAGAAAAGATCCTGCACCCACATGGGAGACCTGGAAGAAACTCCTGGCTCCTGGCTTTAGGCTGGCTCAGCTCTGGCTGTTGAGGCCACTTGGGAAGCGAACCAGCACAAAATATACTAAATCTACTATAACTGTGCTCTTTAGATAAAACAACAAAGGTCGGGTGATAGTGTAGCTTTTTACGGCATGGGTTACTATGTATTTGAACCTAACACTTATGATCTGTTACTTAGGAAAAAAGTCTTTTGAAATATCACTGCAAATTAACAGTGCAACTGTACTCTGATGGAGATGTATAATGAGATAAAAGTTATTTTCTTACCTGCTAATAAAACAGCCATTCTGTGGCCCATGGATTAAGGTATAGTTTCAATATTCAAATTTTATGTAAGAAGTAGATTCCATAAGATTATAGATGTCATCAATAGTAATTCTTTGGCGAATTTAGGCAAACTTAATTGAAAATTTCTGAAAATGAATTAGCATTCTAATTACCATTAAAAACATGTTTACCACATTAGGAGAGGTTAAAAATGTATATTAATAGAATCATAGTAGTTGAATCAACTCTCATAAAGAGTTTAAACTTTATTTCCAATAACCACCCCCAAATTACTTTTAGGGTTGTACAAAGGAATTTTGTAAAAATACGTGGAAAAATAAAATTAAAAATATGTTTACTTTGGTGCAAAAAAAGCTTTCTAATTTCATGCAATTTTTATAATGCATTTCTCACAAATGTTTTAAAGATACTCCATACATATTAATAGTGCACCTATCATTTAATTCCTTGTTTTTAAAAATATATATTTTATTTAATTAAAAGAGAGCAAAAGAGGAGGGAATATTTTAAGGAGATAGAAAAAGAGGGAGGGAAATAGTTTACTTCTGATTCACTCCCCAAATATCCACAATGGCCTGTACTGGGTGAGGCAGAAATCAGAAGCAAGGAATTTCATACAGGTCTTCCATATTCTCCCATGGGGCCCATATGCTTCGGCCATCCTGCAGGGCTTACTCAGGTGCATTAGCAGGAAGCTGGATTGGAACTAGAGCACTCAGGACTGAAACCAGTGCTCACACGGGATGCTGGTATTGTCACAAGCAACAGTTTAACATGCAACAGTGCAAGCCTCCATGTAAGATCTTGATCTCAAAATATAGTCAGGAGACTTAAAACTATTTATAACAATTCACTATCTTAACTAGTTTTAAATATACATTGAAGTTTTCTTTAATATTTCTGAATATAAACGTGTATTTGATGTTGGTGGAGGAAAAATAATGGATTTTCTAATGTAGATCATTGGTTTTCAAGGTAAATCTCAATGTGTGGATTGATAGATGTCTTAAAAGAACAAAGTTCCATGGATTCCATTAAAACTATTACCACAAACTACTTTTACCATTAACAAATTTATTTGCTCTACAAATAATTCATACATCTATGTTTGTACCTATTTCTCAATCTATCCAAGCTGTACATCAGATTTTGTTGGTCTTCCTTTTCTTTCTTCTTTTAAAGACTTACTTTTATTAAAAGGCAGTGTTACATAGAGAAAGAGGGACAGAGTTAAAGATCTTCCATCCACTGGTTCACTTCCCAAATAGCCACAGTAGCTGGAGCTGAGCCAATTTGAAGCCAGGAGCCAGGAACTTCTTCCTGGTCTTCCATGTGGGTACAGGGTCCCAAGGCTTTAACCTATCTCTGTGGCATTCTCAGGCCATAAGCAGGGAGCTGGATGGGAAGCGGAGCAGGGAACGGTGCCCATATTGGATTCCAGTGCCTACAGGATAAGCCAACTGAGCTGTTGTGGTGGCCCCAGTAGTCTTTTTCTAAAGCGTGGTTTCAAGGTGGTAATGCTGAAACAAGAGGAAAATATTGTTTTTCAATAGTATTCAATTTATTCAAAAAATTGTCAAATTTTTTATGAATATACTCTAAGTAACTTAAGAGTTTGGGCTCCAGTTATTCTTTTAATTTACTTCATTAGAAAAAATTAATATGTTAAATAGAAAACATCAGAAGATTCTTATTGGCTAGTACTAGAAGATAAATTTTCTATAATTGGCAAAGTAAACCTTGCACAATCAGAAATAATGAGATAATAAAATCAAACAAATTGTTTGATTTCGTATTTAAGATAAAATAATGAATCCTGTGCATTTGGACTAAAAGATTCTGACACATCTCTAACATGCAAATTGTCTCAGAAGCACAGAAAGAAATCTTTTTGTTATTTTCATTAATTCTAGTTAATTAACACATGGTTACTTCACTGTGCTATCATTAATTTAACATTCAAAAATGATGTGGAAACTCTACACTGATGCTGTACTGCATAATAAGAGGAACATGGAGGAATAGATGAGGCAATTGCAGGTTTAAATGAGGTGTGGTTTTCCTGTGAATATACACGGGGACAACATGGAGAGAACGAATGAAGAGTTTTATAATATGTTAGCCATCCCAGAGAAACTAGGCAGTGAAAAAGTGTGCAAATAATAACTAAGTCTCACCAATAAATTAAACATCTTGTTCAGTAGGCATCAGGGTTTTAAAAAGAAGGGAAAACAAAAGGAGTATTTTTGAAACGTGCCAGCCTTCTTTTATAGAATCAAACATCACAGGAAATCAGATATATTTTATGAGCCATGGCGCTGGTGCTGCTTTTGTATTTTGAATCCACCCTGTCATCAAGACAAATTATAAATAAAATATAAAAGCTTTGCTTCACACTTTAGTAGACAAATGCATATACAGTGCATGTTTAACATTCTTTCTCTTTAAACATTGCATGCAAGCCTGACCAAAAAAAAAAAAAAAGAAGTATCATTGTAAATGGCTATTGCTTCATTAAACACAGAGCAATGCAAATGAGAAGAAAACAGTTACGAAAAGATGACAAAGTTCCTTCAATCCACTAAATTTTTAAGGCATCTCTGAACAAAACTAGAGACTCCTCAGCTCATGCTGCCTCATGAGGTGACCTGAATGTTAAGTAATCTCCCCAGCTGCAGAGCTGACTTTCAGAAATTCAAGACTTTGAGAAAAAAAAAAAATGAAACCTGCACTGTGATTTACAGGACCAATACTGAAAGTGTTGCTGAACCACTGTAAATTTTGCCTTTTTCTAAGGCACCAAAGCTTCGGGTTTTCATCTTTGTCTCTATCACTCAGCAAGCTTAGACAGTGAATCTTCAGTACTGACCACCATATGATGAAAAATATTATTAAATATAACCGAGGAGTGGCGATAATTAGTATTTCACAAGAAATATTTGTCATGCTTTATATAAATTATTGTAGTATACATGTTATATATAATAATATAAATGCTAGCTCTTATCATATGTAGTAGTTTTATGTTTTTCTATAGTTATGTACAAATGCTTGCATATAACACTTACTCAGTACCAGGCTTCTTTTATGCATTTTATTTATGTTAACTGATTCTAATAGGGACAATCACAGTCTCATTTAGTGTGTGTGTGTGTGTGTGTGTGTGTGTGTGTGTGTGTGGTATGTGAGAAATTCCTAAAAGCATGTTAAACAGAATCTTGTAAGAAGGACTAATTGTTGCTTACACAATATCCATTTATCTACAGCTGGCAAATCTTCCTTCAGATTTGCACACAATTATAGCCCCTGTATTGTCTTTACATACTCTATCTCTTTGGACATTCTTTATGTGCGCAAATGTGTATCTTTAAAAATATTTATTCTTCCATGCTCTAGTCTTGTTAACAAACCTTCCATCATTCCTTATGGCATGAAACAATTTTTTCCTATTCCAAGTTCTTCTGGTACTCGTGAATAGCCCTCATTGGCAGGTAAATATGTCCTGTCCTATGCCATCTACGTATGTCTCGTTTTTAAGTTTCATAATATATTTTAGATTACTGACTCTTTGACTCAGTTGAAAATTGTTTACACTTGTAATTATTTCCACAACCCATTAGAAAATTATAAAATATCTTGCATAGACCATAAGTATTTATTCGTAGGATTTTCATTAAATAAGCTTGGAGAGTAGGTATTTGACATGGGACTATACTATTGTAATAATATAAGGGAAATCACTGGGAGGGTTATTAGGGGAGGGGAGGAAATCCCATATCATAAAATAATAAAGTAAAACAAAACAAAATGCTGCTAGGGACTCCTGCATCCCATATTAGAGTGTTTGGATTCCAATGGCACAAATCCTGCTAATGGCACATGTGAGGCTGCAGGCTTTGAGTAAAGCACTCGGGTCTGTGTGAGACCCAGATTCCCCTAGGGCTCCTAGCTCTGGACCTGGATGGAGTTCAGGACCACATATTTCAGCTTGAAGAAGCCCAGACAGTTGGAAGCAATCGGGGAATATAACACTGGATGGGAGATCTCTCTGTCTCCATCTCTCTCTCTGCCATATATATAATTATCAATATTATATATTACATATAACATCATATTGTGTCATGTGATGTATGTAATATATAATATCATATTATATAATTATCAATGCAAATTAATAAATATTCATGTTGAGAATTCTTCACCTATTTTTCTAAGGAGATTTGCATTAATTTGTAAAGAAAGTTTACACTAATTTGAACAAAATTCTTGTAATAAGAAATCCCTAACCTGAAAGTATAGCAATATCTGATATTACTAATAGTTATTTTAGTGAGAAATGAGGTTTTATACTGATAATCAAGAAAAGAGAGCCATGATTGTGCAATTTTCTTAAGAACTAAGGAAAATCTAATAAATACTAACAGGCAAATGAATTAATAATTCATACTGAGGCTTTGATGTTGAAAGTCTCCAACTTGTCTACATCAGTTTAATGAATTGTCAGATATAAAATATATTTCTTAATTTTAGTTTATTGAACACTTATGCAACATACTCAAATTCTAACCAGGAATATTAAGCATTTCACAGCTTATTTAATTTTCTTGACAGTAAAAAAACATATAGTTTTACTTACTTATTTCAAAAGGAAGAGTGATGTAGGGTGTAGAGATTGAAAGAGTTTTTACGTTTGTTGATTCACTTACACAGCTTCAACAGCTAAGGCTGGGTCAGGGTAAAGCCTGGAGCTTGGTCTCAAACAGGGATGAGTAAAACCAAGTAGTAACGTTCATAGGCTTATTAGCAAGGTGCTGAATTGGAAGTGAAGCAGCTGGCATGCCAGCATTCCACGCAGCAGTTAACCAGTTAACCCACTGTGACACAGGACCAGCCATAGCAGTTTCACATTGGACAATGAAGTCACACACACAAAAAAAAATCATTGCCCAGATCAATATCAGGGAGCTTTCCCTCCTTGTTTTCTTCTGACAATTTCAGATTTCATGTCTTATGCTAGTATTCTGATACTTTTTAAAGATTTATTTATTCTTATTTGAAAGACAGATTCACAGAGAGGAGGGACAGAGACAAAAATCCATCCTCTGGTTTACACCCCAAGTGGCCACAGTGGTTTGAACTGAGCCAATCCAAAGCCAGGAACCAGGAGCTTCTGGTTCTCCCACAGCTCCCACAGGGCTGCAGAGTCCAAGGCTTTGCGTCATCCTCTGATGCTTTCCTGGGTCATAAACAGGGAGCCGGATGGGAAATGGAGCAGCCAGGACACAAAAAGGTGCCCATGTGGGATCTCAGGGCTTGCAAGGGAAGGACTGGCCAGTTGAGCCATTGCGCCAGGCCCAGTATTTTGATCCACTTTGAGTTGATTTTCAAAATCTAATGTGAGGTGGTCCAATTTAATTCTGCATGGGAGTGACAAGGACCCAAACCCTTGGGCCATCATCAGCTGCTTTCCCAGGCGTATTAACAGTTATATTCACAGAAACTGGACCCAAAGTAGAGCACTTGGGACTAGAGAGGGCACTCTGAGATGTCACAAGCCCTGAAACTTACATTAAAAATGTATTTTAAAATAATAAAACATATTTGAATATAAAATGTCATTTATTTCATAGCTGATATTTGAATACGAAATTTTCATCTATTTTAGTGGTATTATTTCTTCTCATCTTATTTTATGCTCAATAGGCCAAGTTACAGCCAAGTGACCCTCAGGCAAGCAAGACAGAACCGCAAAATAATTTGTGAAGTAAAACTAATTTTAGTGATTTCTTCAAGGAATTCATTGCTTCTTAATTTTGCAAATTAACCTATTCACATCAGTCATTATTAAAAATGAATCCCATTAAGTCATGTAGCACTGGAAAGTAATTTCTTCCTTGGATGTAGGGATGCCATTTCTATCTTTAAAGAAAAGATTTTATTTTAGAAATAAACACCAAACCAGGAATTATGACTTCAATGAAGTATAAAAAAATAAATGTACATGTTTTGCTGTACTTAAATACTATTACTTCTTCATATATCCATAATGTGCATATTTTATCAAAAATACCTAGCAACATAACCAAATTATTCCACCCATACAAGACATGACAAACTATTGCTGTGAAAAGTAGCTGAAGAAATGATACAATCTAAAGCATCTTATTTTGAAATGTTTTACTTAAACTACATTCTTCAATAATTTATAAATGTATATTCTGTGAAATGTCACCTGGATTTGGATCTAAACATCTCAATAAAGTTGTGAAAGAAGAAATGTGGGCTTAGCATAGGACCAGATGCTTGTTTTCACATCCTTTCTCTTTATTCCGTAATCAGAACATACGTCAATCCTGTCCCTACAAAACTAAACATTCATAAATAATTGATGTGAGGTAGAAAAAAGATTTAACACACTTTTGAATTTTGTGTTTTGGCAACTCAATTACCTTCTAATATAAAAACCCATACATCTGTAACTCTTGACCTGATACCTTTTACCTAAATGATAATGATAATTAAAAGTAAATCGGGCCCGGCGCGGTGGCGCAGTGGTTAAGGTCCTCACCTTGCACGCCCGGGATCCCATATGGGCGCCTTTTCTATCCCAACGGCCCCGCTTCCCTTCCAGCTCCCTGCCTGTGGCCTGGGAAAGCAGTCAAGGACGGCCCAAAGCTTTGGGACCCTGCATCCGCATGGGAGACCCGGAAGAGGCTCCTGGCTTCGGATTGGCATAGTATAGACCATTGAGCTCACTTGGGGAGTGAATCATCGGACGGAAGATCTTCCTCACTGTCTCTCCTCTCTGTATATCTGCCTTTCCAATAAAATAATAATAATAATAATAATAATAAAGTAAATCAAGGCATTGAACTAGAACCTACACAAAGCTGCTGAACTCTCATAGTGATTGGAGCTCAGTCACGTGCTGTATCCAAGCTGAGGGGAACACCACGGCACAGTCTGCACGCACAGAATGACTTTCAGTGCTGCCCCCATAGCTGGCTCCTTTCCAGGCATTCCCTGGTGGACCCTAACTGATTTCCTGATCTCTATCTTCCAGGCACGAACCAGGCTGCTACTCCACTTTCCGCCTCTCAGTTTCTTTTCCAGGACTTAACAATCACAACCCTTCTTCCTAACTTCCACCCAATTGCTACTTGATACAAGATTTTGGAAATTATCCCAACCTTTCTATTATAGTCACTGTTTTTCTTGAGGCTGATACTTGACAGGGCCTGGCTCACAGAACAGGTACAAGATAGTGTGAGTTTGGCATCTTCTGTCTTGTAAGAGCATAGCTAGTGGTGGTCAGCATGGCCTGTGGGCATATATGCCTGTTCCTGAAAATGCATCAATGCCTTCTCAGCTGCAGATCACTCACCCTCAGCCAGCTCTCCAGTTTTGAAGAGGAAGAGCAATCCTATATTGTAATATTCGCTTGCATTGTCCAGAAAGTAAATTTCTGCATCTATAAATAAATAAATAAATACACAAATAAATAAGAGAGATTAAGAGGGCAGGCGCAATGGCTCACTGGCTAAATCTTCACTTTGCAAGTGCTGGGATCCAATATGGGCCCTGATCCATGTCCTGGCTGCTCCACTTCCCATACAGCTCCTTGCCTGTGGCCTAGGAAAGTAACAGAAGATAGCCCAATGCCTTGGGACCCTAAACCCATATGAGAGACCTGGAGGAAGTTTCTGCTCTGACTTCAGATTGGCTTAGCTCTGGACGTTGAGGCCACTTGGGGAGTGAACCAGCAAAAGGAAGATCTTTGTCTCTGTCTCTCCTTCTCACCATAATTCTGATCTACCTTTTCAATAAAAATCAATAAATATTTTAAAAAGTAAAGAGGGAAGAGTTGAAAACTTGGCACTAAATCTTAAAAGCTCATTTATCTCTGATACACACAAATACAACAAGCCATTCTATGTACACTGACTCAAGGAAATTGATCAAAGTTTCTAACAAAACCCTTAAGGCCTGCTTTTATTGCAGAAACATGAGACAGATCTACTTGGAAGGGAAAATGCAACAAAATTTGTCTAACATCAACATTTTCCAAATTGGGAAGGAGCTTGTGTGTAGCATCTGCAGAGGAAAGGAAAGCAGAAAACTTTGCCTTGGCCTGTGAATGTCTCACCTCTTACACTGCCAGACATGGGTATATTTACAAGCTTCAGAGCCCACAGGAAATGACTAGAAATTGGACATTAATACAATTGCATTTCTTCATTCACTCAACATGGCATTCAGAGCTCTCCCTCTAACTGCAAACTTCAGCATCCTTGCCCTCTCATAGAGCTTATGGCAGGTCTCATGGAGGGGTACAAACAATAATTAAGAACATACTGCAGTGGAGTGCTGAAAAAGAGGTTAAAACAGGTTGAAAAAAAGGCACTGTGTCAAGGGCTGCTTTGTTCAGCACGTAGCCAGGGAAGGCCTTGCTTAAGGGAAGACTGCTGGACTGCTGCTCAGAACAAGGTCAAGAGGAGTGAGCTGTGCAGAAGTGCAGAGAGCCCCAGGCACAAACAGAAAAACACAAACATCTAGGAACACCAAATCATGGGTGTATCAAACAGTTCAAGGAAAATGGGAATTAAGAAAATGTCTTACATACAACAAAAAAAAGAAAGAAGAAGAAAGAAAGGAAATTGAAAATCCATTAATTTTTTTCTGTGAACTTTTTGATGCTTCTTCAAACATAGAGGGCCCAAGGGATAAAACTGAGAGTGGAGCATCTGTAACAGAGAGGGAAAAGGTGAATCTGATGGGAAATGACTTCTAACAGGGAGCCAGAGACAAATCCTTAGGTGATCTTGGAAACTGTAGTAAGGGCTATGGTTTGTGGATTAATTTTTCCAGGTAATAATTGCTCCTTCAGCCAGGGCCCCAGAGTATAACATTCACCTGCCCCAAGCCCTGAATCTGAGCCAAACCAACTGATCTGGAGGTGAGAAAAACACTTAGTTGTAAACCACAGACAGTCAAGATTATTAGAAAAAAAAAAAGATTTATTTATCTTCATTGGAAAGGCAGATTTTCAGAAAGAGAGAGAGATCTTCCATTCACTGGTTCACTCCTCAAATGGCCAAAATAGCTAGAGCTGACTAGATCCAAAACTAGAAGCCAGGAGTCTCTCCTAGAACTTTAATGTGGTCACGAGGTCTCAAGGCTTTGGGCCATCCTCCACTGCTATCTAGGGCTAAAAGCAGGAAGTTGGATCGCAAGTGGAGCAGCCAGGACAGAACTGGCCCACTTACAAGATGCCAGTGCTGTGTGATAGAGGATTTACCAGTTGAGTGATTTCAGTGGCTCCCAAGGTTCTTTCTTAAGAATTTTAAAGTTATCCACAGACCTGTAGAAGGCCTAAATAAAAATATTAAGCCACCTGAGTAGAATTTTTAAAAGACCATTCTCAGAGCCCGGCGTGGTAGCCTAGCAGCTAAAGTCCTTGCCTTGCATGTGCTGGGATCCTATAAGGACACCAGTTCTACTCCCAGCAACCCTGCTTCCCATTCAGCTCCCTGCTTGTGGCCTGGGAAAGCAGTCAAGGATCACCCAAAGCCTTGGGACCCTGCACCCTTATTGGTGGCCTGGAGGAGGCTTCTGGCTCCTGGCATCAGATCAACTCAGCTCTATCTGTTGCGGCTACTGGGGCAGTGAATCAATGGTCGGAAGAACTTCCTCTCTGTATATGTGGCTTTCCAATAATGCTAAATCTTTTTTTTTAAAAGACCATTCTGATAAAAGTTTAGAGAGTAGAAAACAAATGGGCAAGCAGACAAGAGGGAAAACAGGAGAGCCATTTTGAACCCACTGCAAGAATCCAATTGAGAGTTTGGTGAGCTAAAGCAGGGTGGGATTAGGGGGTTGACCAAATTTGTTGAATATATGTGAAGTGTGAAATGAAGGGTTACTAAAACATCGTCTCAAAGCAATTTTGTCAGCCATTCAGTTAGCTGAACCATCCCATCAGGGCAGCCTACGTTTCTAAGCATAAAGATGAGCATATAAAGAGTGTTGTTGTCAACTGCAATATATCCAAGGACACAGTTGCCATAGCAGCCAAGCAATTGTCTTTGGGCAGCCAGGTGGAAACCAAATTGTCTTGAAGAATCCTAGAACTGAATCAGGAGATTTTTCTCTAATGCCACATGATAAACTTTATAACTGAGTTCATTTTCACAAGAATCTCTAATCAGGAGACTGCAGTCTGAAACATAATTTCATTTCTGGAAATAACTCAGTTTTTCCATGTCGCCATTTGTGCTGGGAGTTGCGTGGATGTTGCCTTGCTACCAGCACCATGCCATTTCTGCCAGGGAAACTCCCTTCCCTAAAGGATGAGGGTCTGTCCCTGAGTTCACCCAAGGCACCAGGTCACTGTGCTCTTCTTTCATACTCAGCGTTTTGCATCAAATCTTTATTTTGTCTCCTTTTTGGGAAATTCAGCCACACAATACTGGCACCTCATAAACCACTTAGCCTCCTTCTTGTTCCTCTTTCTTTAAGCTTAGAGCCGACATATTAGGAGTCTGATTTTCCCTCTATACGTCTTACCTTTTCCTCTCACTAAAGCTAAGATTTCCTCCCTGTGTAAGTACACCCTGCTCAATGCCCTCATCACTCAGTTGACACATGGGTAAAGAAAGTCTCCAGAAGAGCTTTGCTTAGAAACCCTTCACTTCTCCCAAGGCCTTTAATCTCTAGTTCCCGTGATCTGCATTCCCCATTATTTAGAATGCACCCTACCTTTCATTTGTATGTGCTTGCAACTATCCTTTCTGCTTCTCCATCTACAGTGTCCACTAGGTCCTTGACAGACTCAGGCTTCTCCTTCTTGCAGAGATCAGAATTAGGGACGACTAGTGGGTTCAAGCACACTGATGTACTTATTCTTTATATTTATGATGTCCACCACAGTAAATTACATGCTTTTTACTTTTGTTCCTTACTGTATTAAGAGACAAAAAAGATTGTAAATGCCTACTGCTCATCTGCCATCCAAGAAGCAGCTCATTCTGGTAGACCTCTGTAAAGAACTTGACCCTAAAGCTCATAGCTATTCATAATGATGTAACACATAATAGCTGAACATTCATTAAACCATTGGAGTCCTAAGGAACTCAAGGGTCCTCGAAATAAATTGCACCTTGGCACAAAGAATTTAAGGAGCAATCTGTTAGCAAAGATTTTAGAATTGATATCAATCTGTAGCGTGCTACATGTTCTGCATTTTAAGAAGGGGAAATCAGAAATGCTCCTGAAAGGTTTATTGTGTGTAGTTTCTACACAGCCACACCTGTGCATGGTCTATTACATCAACTGCCTATTAAACATTTACACCAGTGTATTTTAGAGTAGCTCAAACTCAATATATTCAAAATGAAATCTAATGTTTTATATGAAAAAGGTCTTATCCTGTTTTTTTTTATTAAAACATTTATTTTACCTACCACAAGCACAATACCACAGCTTGTCCCATACTTAACGCTTTTTACCACCTTTATTGTTCAATTACTCAAAAAATCACAGCCTCTAAGGACCTCCTACCTCTATTTACTCTTTTTCATTTCCACTGTCAGTCACAGACCTTTATTATTTCTCTAATGGGTTCCAAATAGATTTCCTGCCACCTCTCTTTTTTTTTTCTTTACAAGCCATGCAGCACAATTGCCAGAATTACATTTTTTAACATTTATCTGATATTATGATTTTCTCACTTAAAAACTGATTTTGGGGGTTTGCACAGTAGTATACTAGGCCGATCCTCTTCCTTCAGTACCACATCCCATATCAGCCATGGTTCATGTCCCTGCTGCTTCATTTCTGATTCAGCTCCCTGCTAATATGTGTGGGCAAGCAGAAGAGGATGGGCTAAGTCCTTTGACCCCTGAACCTACATGGAAGACCTGGAAGAAACTCCTGGCTTCTGACTTCAGACTAGCCAAGCCCCAAGCATTGTGGCCATTTGAGGAGTGAACTAGAGAATGGAAATCCACCCCTGCTTTCTCTCTGTAATTCTGCCTTTCAAGACTCATAACCTAATAAAAATCTTAAACACACACACACACGCACACACACTGAATCTGGAGATTGGCATTTAGCCTACACATCAGAATATTTGGATGCCTTATTGGAGTACCTGGGTTTGACATGTGAGTCTGGCTTCTGACTTTCAATTTCGGATTTCTGCAGACACCAAAGGGCTCTTGCTACCCAAATGGGAGACATGGATTGAGTTCCCAATCTTGGCTCTGGCCTGGGCCACTCTCCAACATTTTGGGCATTTGGGAAATGAACCAACACATAAAAGATCTCTTTAGATCTATTTACATGTCTGTTGCACTACCTCTGAAATGAGTAAATTGAAAAAGAATTCAATATACACTATTTTTAAAAGCATACTTATTTAAAAGGTTGAGTTTCAGAGTGGGGAGAGAAACAAAAGAGATAGAAGAAGAGAGGGGGAGAACAAGGGAGAGCGAGAGAGAAAGAAAAAGATAGAGACCTTTCATCCCTGGTTTACTTCCAAAATTACCAAAAAGGTTGGTCTAAATCTGGGATCCAGGAGTGTCTTCTGGATCTCCATGTGGGTACAAGAATGAAGGTCTTGGAAAGGAAGTGAAACAGCTGGTTCTTGAACCAGCACTCATAGGGGATGCCGGTGCCTCAAGAAAAGGATAACCTAATACACACTGTGCCTGACCAATATATGCTAATTTTGGAAACTTTCTTTGACAATTTCTTCTTGCTTGTGGGATAAAGTTGTCAATTCAGCAACAATTTTTTACATCTATTTTTGTGAGCCATGCAATGTACTAAGAACTGTGAATGCACAGATGAAAAAATGAAACTTGGCCATAGTGTACTTCTTTGCATGTCTGACATGTTAACAACTATTTACAGCACAGTTTAACATGTTACTGCATGTTCCAGTTACAGAGGCAGCAAAGCATACGGCATGAACTCTTACAGGCTTCTGTAAAAATATGTCTGAATTTAGAATGGCATGCCAAATGTGCATAGAACAAAACAGCTTTATAAGAATTATTTGCTGTAATTTTGTTTTTGGGAATATCACTACCAAGAACCGAGACAAGCAAATATCAGCCTGTGAGTAGTTTCTGGGGAAGGTTTTAGAAAGTGGTAATGGAAGGTTACATTACAGAGTGGTCAAAGCATAAAAAACAATGGGATAAGAGGGAGCAAATAAAACCTAGGTTGAAATATACAAATGTATGTCTCAATTCAGCAGAAAAGTTTGGAACAAGAGATAAAGTTATAAAGTAACAGAAACTGGATAACTCTTCTGTGGGAAGGATACACACTGAAGAGTTCAGGGGACTAAGAGTATAACTGAAAAAGAGTTAAAATGGAACTTTGCAAAGTAAAAGAATGATGTTAGAGAAGCCAGATGAAAACAAGGGTCAGAAAGAGTGGTGATTAATACTATCCCATGATAGATAGCTTCACGCTCTAGCCCACCTGCACGCCCAGTCTGATTTTATTCCTCTGCTTTTCTACTTACAGATTCCTCCCTACCTCTAAGAATAAAAGTAGCAACAGAATGCTAATATTATTAGCTGTTTTGTGTTGCATTAGCAGTGGGAAATACAACATGTTCTGGTATTTTCATTCATTTAATTGTTTACATTCTGTAAAACAGGTACTATGATTACCCCATTACCAAAAGAGGAAACCAAGACTATGAGATTAGAGTATTTGTCCAGACTTCATAACTACTAATGTCCCATGACAAATATCCAAATGCAGACACATTTTATCAACACTAGACCATTTAGCTATCTCAAACATGGCTAAGTGTTTTCATGATTTCCAACACTGTACTTACCTAAAATAGCTTTTCATGTACCAACTTCTCTGATTAAATATCATTACTACATTTAAGCACAATTCAAATGTTACTTCTCTGATGAAGCCTTTCTCTGTGCTGCCTTTGCCCCAGAAAGGATTTTTGCCTCCTTCTGTTAACACTTTTGTAGGCAAAATGAATCCCAAAGAGGTCCATGCCCTAATTTATAAAATGGTAAACACATTACATTAGATGGCCAAAGGAATTGTTATTATACAGACTTAATTGAGATCATGGAACTTAAAAGAATTTTCTGGATTGGCCTAATCTAATCACATAAACCATTAAAAGCACATGGCTTTATTAGGCTGAAATCAGAGAGACGTGTGGAAAAAAACAGATGAATGAACTTGACAATGTGAGAGGGACTCAACTTCTGCCTGTGGGAGGGAACCTCATGGAAAGTAAGAGAAAGAATGCAGGCCAGTCGAAGAACAAAGGCTAGTTCTTGGGTGGCAGGCAGCAAAGAAGCTGAGAGCCTCTCAACCTCAAAAAAGTGAATTCAGTGAAAAAAAAAATCTTTTGGAGGCAGATTCTTACCCAGAGCACATTTCAAGAAATGCAGCACAGATAAACCTCAGTTTCAGCATTGTGAGACCTTAAACAAAGGACTCATTTAAGCTCACCTGGACACCTGACCTGATGAGAGATAATACATTTGTTATCATTAGTGAGGACAGTAATAGAAAATTAATGCAATATAAATATCAAGTTGAAGTTCATTGTTTATAACAACAGAACTTTTGGTTCACTTATGTTTTCTGTGAGGAGAACAAATGAAGGGTACATTGAAAATATTAGGATGTTGTCAGCTTGCACATCTCCACCCCAGGAGGGAGAGATATTAAAGCTTGCTTGTTCTTTGTTTCATTTGAATATAATTACTCCTCTCTCTAAGCTTAGAAGAGCATGCTCTTAATACCAGAGTCACAAAATGACTACAACAATGACTTTCCTTCAGGATTTCCGTACATGATGACTTGAATGCTACTTAACACATTGAACTCTTTTGCTGTTCAAGACTTCCTCACTGTATTTTTTAATTTTTAAATTTTAAAAATTTTACTTAAAATTGTGTGTGTGATAAAACTTCATAGGCTCAGGGATCTTCCCCCTCCACTCCCTGTTCTCTCTTCCTCCCCCTGCAACCACCCTCCCCCCCACTTTTTTTTTTTTTTTACAATGATATGGTCCTTCAACAACAGTCACAAGTCCATCTAATTCCCATCACACACTGTGGAACTTGCCATTCCCTCATCTGGCCTCATATCTAGTTACCCTGCTATCGTTTTTTTTTCTTTTCTTTCATTGCTGCTTTGTGGCACAGCTCCAGAGGCTCTGGGGATTCCCATCCATCTCCCCAAGTACCCACCCTATTGATTTCCCCTCTAGTATTACAATGGGTGGTCCTTCCTAAACATTCCTGAGTCCATCATTCCACTATTGAAGTGTTTCCTGATATAGTAGGCATGTACAATGTTAGAGAGTTCAACATGTTACTGTTAGAATATTATGAACTGTTTCACTGGGAGTCCATCTTTGGTCTGGATGCAGAGAGACATACTTCACTATGTCTCCACATTTGGACATGTCAGTCTCTGCTACACTCCTATTATATATCACCACAAATACAAGGCCAGATTATAACAGAGAGAAAAACAGAAAATTTTCATCAATGTGAAGTTAAACAATATGCTACAGAATTACCAATGCATCACCAAAGTGATGAAAAAGAAAATAAAAAATCTTGTAGAAGTTGATGCCACTTCATGATCCACATGGCACTGAAGAAATGACAATAAAAGCAAGAACACCATTGCCCATGAGATGTGGCAAAAACAGTGTTGAAAGGGATATTTACAAACTCAGGTATTCACAAGCAATCATAAAGTCTCCTGTTGATGATTAATCAATGAAACACAAGGACTTATTGAAAAGGATACAAATGACTAGGACGTGTGAAAATGCCCTCACTATCTTCTACAACACAAGAAGTCTAAGTGACCATGGGGTCTGCTGTTTTGAGCCCATGAAGTTTCCCCTGCAACAATACTACCATTCCTTTGGCTCAAACAGCCAAACTTGTAGCTCACATAATGATCATACACCCCACCCTGATATTGGGCAATTTTGCCACCTAGGATTGGACATTCCACCTTATTTTCTGGTGAAAAAAGGAAACAAAATGATTCCTCTATACCGCAGCCTTCGCTCTCTGTAATGGACATCCACTCTCCTCCGACTCTCAAGGCAGCATGCTTAACGGAGGAAGCATGATTTACAAGCTATGGAAATAAAACACATTAGTTCAATCATGCTGAAACGCCTTCATTTTTATAGTCTCAGAATATTTAGGGAATCTAATCTTTCAGAAGTCATTAAAAAAAATTCTAGCTGCCTTCATTTCCTAGTCTCCATTGTGCCTCTGATTCCTCATGTGAAAAATGATGGCAGCCGTAATAACTATGTGGAAGAAGGAATGAATGAACTAATAGATGAGCAGTGCCTCAAACCAGCAATTCCACTCTGAGGAATCTATTATATGGACCTAAAAACACTTGTAAAGAATATATGTCTGAGAATGTTCAGTGCAACACTGTGAATGGCAAAAAGATAAACTAAACGACACAAATATCTATCCAACTGTGTATATTTAAACTAATGTGGTACACACATTATGCAAGATTATGCAGTTGCTTTAGACATCTCTTGGGTATCATCACACAACCTCTCAGTCCACGTTTTACTCCAGCTGTTGCTGTGGCAACCAGCTGCTTGTGGGAATAATTGACAGAACTGGCTTCAGCTGCAGCACATATTTCTTGCTTTATGGAAAGAGTCTTATTGCTAACACTTGGGGTGTTGGTAGGTAGGAACGCAACGATCTCAAAACATAGGCAAACTTGAAATTGTAAAGGGCAGGAAGCAGACACTGATCACTGGAGAGCAGGAGACGATATCAGGAAGGTTTCTGTCTCTTAGGCAGACACGTCTGGGATGCATTTTCTACAAGTCCACAAGAGCTCTGACTTCCCCCAAGTCTGACCAGCACGATGGTCAGAACATTCTCTGCTCTTCTGCTTTACTTGCCTCAGTCCTCCACTGCCAGTCCTTGGGCTCACTTTCTACAATGATTTGACTGCTAGGAAGCCCTGAGCTGTTTTAGGGAGAATCTAGGATAAGGCGATAGCTATGTCACAAGTGCAAATTTACCTAGAGCTGCCCATGGGTGCAGATGATTAAATGAAGAACGAAAAAGAAGCTGCAGATTAATATGTCCCCTGGTTTATAATATCTGACATTATAAAATGTGTGTGTGTGTTTATGTGTTAGGTGTGTGTTTCTATAACCTTGGAAGAAAGTTCAAGAATGCTCATGCACATCAGGTTGTTGGCATTAGCCTGCTCAGGGAGGAAGAAGAAAATTAATAGCTTTCTGAAATAATTTTTTTCACTGATTCAGTAACTGCAGTGAGCACATGTTAATTTCACAGTTTTAAATACTTTGAAATGAATTATGATGTATGAAATTGAAATTTAGTCAACATTTTGGGAAAAAGAACTTCCAGTCAGATGATAAGAAAGAAAAATAACAGTACTATTGGATTGAATGTAAAATACAATCTCTCATACGACTTTTATCAACATTGGACAGAAAAGGAATTTTGTACTTGAGCCTGCCTTTGTGCACCAATGTCCTCACAAAAACAGCCTCCTGCCTGAGACTGAGATGTGCTCCAGAGATCGGTGAATGGACGAGCCTCTCAACAGGGACTCTGGATGACTGACAGGTCCTCAGGTGTGAAAGTGTGCTCTCACTGCATTTCCTAGTGTGTGTGGTATGAGACTCTATTGAAGAATGAAAAAGCTACTCTTAGCAGACAACCTGATTTTAAAAGGAAGAACCTTACAGAAGGAAATTGGAAACTGAAGCAATGCTAACAGCATAAAACTCTGTGAATGCACTTTAACAAAAAATAAGATCCCCCACAAGATCTGATAAAAAGTCATGATCTAATATGAATAAATTTTCATTAACCTCATTTGTTTTTATTCTTTTGCAGGTTTTATTATGAAATACCTGAAGGGAAAGAGCGTTGACTGTGTGGAGGTATTTTAAAGAGGATTTTAAAATATCTCTGAGCAGGCTTATCCACATGTTTAGGATTTGGTTCTACTAGTTAAATGTGGATGAGATAAACAAAAATATAAAGTCTTTCAAAATCCTTTGAGACAAGAAAACAAAGGAAGCATATTCTAAAAGACATATCCTGTCAAGACATGGCTGATTACAGCATGTAATTTTAAGTATATTTTTAATGGCACTAAATAAGTGACAAAACACAAATCCTGTGATACAGAGACAAAGGTTTTTGTTGCTGTTGTTATGTTTGTTTTATGCCAATGTGATGGCTGGTTTTACCTGTCAATCTTACTGTACCATGATGTTCACATATTTGGTTCAACATTATTCTAGATATTTCTGTGAGTATGCAAACTCCAAGAGCTTCTTTGGTGACCAAGATCCCACGCTAGCTTTAAAACATCTTTACAATCTGAATATAAGCTATTTTTCTCCTGTTTTCTCCAACTTTGTCCTTCCTCCCAGTCTCTACTTCAGAGTTGCTATCCTGAGCATGTCTTCTGAGAGTTTTACCTCCAAATTCAGGGCATAATGTCCTTCCTAGCATCTCTCTCTTTTCATCTCTCACAGACAAGTTCACCTCTCATCCCTTCTATTCAATCTTTCATAACAACACACACACTAATGTCAGACAACCATTTAGTACTGCCAGTATTCCTTTAGCAATACTTTTTTTAAAAATTAATTACATTGCTTTATTTTTTAAGATTTATTTTTTGGAAAGTCATATTAACAAAGAGAAGGAGAGACAGTGAGAAAGATCCTCTGTCCACTTATCCACTCCCCAGGTGACCTCAACATCAGGAGCCAAATTGAGCTAAGCTGAAGAAAAGAGCCAAGAGCTTCTTCCCAGTCTCCCATGCTGGTGCAGGGTTCCAAGGCTATGGGCTGACCTCTACTGCCTCTCCAGGCCACAAGCAGGGAGCTGGATGGGAAGTGGAGCAGCCGGACATAAACTGGTGTCTGCATGGGATTCTGGCACAAGCAAGGTGAGGATTTCAGCCACTGGACTACCGCACTGGGCCCCTTTGGCAATACTTTTTAAGTTGCTTGTTATTCCTTTAGTATATATTTATTTTTTGCCCAAGAAATTGTATACTCTCATCTTATTTAGTACTCTGTACCATGCCTTTAAGAAATAATTTAAAGGTCACATTATGATGAATAGGCTTGAGATGTGCCCCCTTCTAAACTCCAAACTTATATAATGGAGGTTATATAGTATGCATATAACACCTCTGCTATTTTCTATGCTTTGGAAAATCACTTCCAAAAGAGAATGTGAAAAATATGTTCAACAATAATAGCTCGATTATACTCCATGAAGAATGAATCTCAGATTCTTAGATTTGAGTGTTTCAATGAACACTATGATTAAAAGCTTCTTACCCCTTGTCCTATTGTGGTGCAACACATGTAGAGGTAATAGCTCTTAAAGGACAGTTGGAACTCAAAATTATTTCTTTTTTAAGAGCATAAAAAACAAAGATGTAGCAGGGAAGTTTCTTAAGCCATTGCCAAATAGAAATAATTGCCAAACTTTCTAAAAATGTGGATGAATTGCCGGTTTTGCAACAGTTAATCTTAACACACCAGTCTGTCTGAGAAAAATTTTGTAGCCAGATTGTAAAAAGGAAATTACCTGCTGTGAGAAAGAATTCCCAACTCTACAAAACAGCCATGATGCTCAGATAAAGCACACTGGCAATTCTCAAGGTGTTTCCAGAAGATCTCTCATCTACTTTCAGAAGCTTTTACCATCCTATCCTCACTGTGTGTTTTTCCTACTCGCCCATCTGAAGCTGAGTGAGTCAAAGTATGGCTATGACAATTAAGATACTAAGTCTATAGCTTGTGAAACCTGAAGAACTATGATTCACTTTTCAAAGCTTTAATTTACTCATCTATAAAATGAGAGTTACTGAGGACTGGTGATGTGGATCACCAGGTTAAGCCACCCTTCACAACAATGGCTTCCTATATCAGAGTCCAGGCTCTTCTGCTTTCAATCTAACTATCCAATAAGGTACCTGGAAAGCAGAGGTGTCTTGTTCAAGTAATTAGACTCCTGGCAGCCATGTGAGAGGCCTTGATGGGGTTCCTATCTCCTGGCTCCAGCTCATTTAACTCCTGGACTGTTAAAACAATTTGGGGAATGAAGGTGCCAATGGGAGCTAATTGCCTTTCTCTCTCACTCTGCCTTCCACATTAATAAAAACATAAAATTTATAAGATGAGAATAATGATATTATCTGCTTTGTAGGCTCCTTAGGAAGAATCAGATACTGTAAGAACATAGCACTTACCACCAAGCAGGTAATGTTAGTCATCATTATCATGACACAACATAACACAAAAGGAAAAATCAAAATGCTTTCCAAGAAATAGTGATGGTTTTGAGAAATATGATGTATCTGCAAGGCCAAGAATTCATTAGAAGTCACCTAACATAGCTATAAACCTTAATCAATAAAGGAAATTATGAAGTTTCCAATTTGAATCATGATGTAAGTTTCAAGCCGCTTCCTTTATAGTCAGTCTTACTCTCTCATAGAAAACGACAAGGAAGAGAATGTTGAAAAATAATCAGATGCTCCTCAGGCCCTGGTTTATTATAAACTATTTTGATTAATGTGTAGATTTTATTTTTAAAATTCTCACTACAAACCCCAGAGCAGTAGCCCAGTGGCTAAATTTTCACCTGGCATGGACTAGGATCCCATATGGGTGCTATAGCTTGGCTGCCTCACTTCTCATCCAGCTCCCTGCTTGTGGCCCAGAAAAGCAGTATAGGATGGCTTAAAGCTTTGGGAACCTGTACCCTTATGGGAGACTAGAAGAAGCTCCTGGCTCCTGCCTTCAGCTTGGCTTGGCATGTCTCCTGGCATTATATCCACTTGCGAAGTGAACCAGTGGACAGATCTTTCTCCTGTCTCTGCTTCTCTGTGTAAATCTGCCTTTCAAACAAACATAAAGATTTTTTTAAAAAATCTTCTCCAGCAATGCTTTCTTTTGTCTTTGAAAATGAAATAAAATTCTTCCACAGTCAAGAAAAGTTAAAAAAATTTGCCTCTTCCAAACCTCCCTACAAATGATACTTCAAGATGTTCTCTTGACAAAGAAGAGGCATAGCGCCCAACAAAACCAAAGGCAAATGTAAAGAACATCCCAGTAAAATGATAACAGAAGATTAAATCAATGAACAACCCATTGCTAAAATGACAGCACCAAAGTACCACCCAAGCATATCAACCCTGAATGTAAATGGCTTAAGTTCAATCAAATGTCATAGATTAGAATACTGCATAAAAAAAGCAAAACCCATCTATTTGTTAACTAGAAGAGACATATTTCACCAACAAAAATCAGCAGAAGCTATATCTGATGGATTTTGATGTTTTTGTTTTTGTTAATTTCATCTCTTCAAAATAGTTTCTTGTGATTAAATTATTCAATGACCCACAGATCATACAGTAGCATCATTTTCTTCAAGAAGGTTCTTGGTTTTCTTTTTCATTTCTTCAGCAGCATATTAGTCATTCAGTAGCATGTTATTTAACTTCATGGTTTTGTTAATTTTTTTTTCTTCCTATTGTTGCTTTTGCTTTGCGGCTTTTCATTTAAGGGGATGTATAGTAGTTGTATAATGAAGACTGTCATATCTAGTAACATGTTATTTAACTTCATGGCATTGTAAACTTCTATTTTTCTCCCTTTGTTGATTTTGTATTGTGACTTTCCCTTTAAGGG
This sequence comes from Ochotona curzoniae, assembly GCF_017591425.1. Lineage (NCBI taxonomy): Eukaryota > Metazoa > Chordata > Mammalia > Lagomorpha > Ochotonidae > Ochotona > Ochotona curzoniae. The sequence goes on from NW_024467119.1 coordinate 48,537,808, forward strand.
GATATACAGTAACTGTGAAATGGAGACTAACATAGCCAGATGTAAGGATACAATGTAGTATGCATCTCTACTTTCAGACAAAGATGGACTTACAATGAAACTGTTTATTATATCTAGACAATAGGATGCTGGACTCTCTGCCATTGTCCATGCCTGCAATGATGGACATATGACTGTATATGAAGAACTATATTTTAGTAATGATATAGAGGAACTATACATTACTTTAGTAATGATGTATAGGTGGGGGGAATTAGGGCTGGGATAAGGAAAATCTCAGGAGCATATGAAACTGTATCATAAAATGATAATAGTAAATAAATAAGATAAAAATATATGCAACATTTATCGGTTTAAATAGCACACTGTACTCCATAAAAATGTGCAAGTATTAAATGTTAATCAAAATGTTAAGAAATAAAAGACGATGTTTCTAAAAAAATTTTCACTGAATAGAGTACACTATAGCACTAAAATTCCGTAATATTCAACATAATCTAAAGAGTTTTAATTCCATGAGGTTCCAGAGGACTTTATTAAATTATGGTAACAAATACTACATGTTTTTGGCTCACTGTCCAATCTGTCTTTCTTCCTACTCAAATTTCTAAACTTACCATGTGTCCTCCCCATTTGTATTTCCTCACCTTCCATTTACTCATCCTACTGCTTCCTGTCCCCTCTCCATTGACATAACCGTATAACTTAATGCATATAATAATTTATTGCCAAATGCAATAAGGTAGCATTCTGAGGAAGTCAAATGGGTATATGATGGTAGATATATCATTTATTAACTTAAAATTGTGTTACAGAATTTTTCATTCAAGGCTTCTGTGTAACAAAGAAGGAAAGCAAGATATAGTGAGGTTAAGTGTCTAATAATGTTCTTTAATATACATTACTGCCCCACAATAAAGTTGAAATAGTGGAACCAATAAAGAACGATCAATCTGATGAATCTTCAGCAGCTTCTTAGCAGAGTAGAATAAGCCAGGTTCATGCATCCAGTTTTCTTCTTAAAGCATATAATGATAAGCACACTACTTGTATTTCCTCTCTCCCACCCTTCTTAATCCTAGCTTATTCAGCATCTTAGTCATCTGCGGTCCTCATAACTCCAGTCCTGAATTGTTCTGGTAATGACAAATCACATGTCAATGGGTGTAGATTCCTCTAACATACCTGAGATGAAGCCAGTGTTTTAAAACTTGGGCTGAAACCCCAGTTCGCAGGTGTTCACTAACCACAGTTTTCTCGTTACAACCATGCCTTCCTATCTGTATATCTGGCCCACTAACAAAAATAATAGCAATGAAAAAATTATATATTTTATAACATCATTGACAATGGTGACTAACATTATTGTTGTAAACCAGACACAGTTCTAATAATAGATGCTAAGTGATAGGTACATCAGTATTTGTTCATAGAGATGAATTGAGATAGAAAGAGTTAAAAGTTAAGTAAACTGCACCTGGCGCTGTAGCCTAGCAACTAAAGTCCCCACCTTGGAAGAGCTGGGATCCCATGTGGGCACCTGTACTAATCCCAGAAGCCCTGCTTCCCATCCAGCTCCCTTCCTGCTTGTGACCTGGCAAAGCAGTCCAGGACAGCCCAAATCCTTGGGATCCTGTACCCATGTGGGAGACCCAGAAGAGGCTGTAGGCATTGGTTTCAGATCAGAACAGCTCTGGTCATTGTGACCACTGGGGAGTAAATCAATAGATGGAAAATCTTCCTCTCTGTTTCTCCTCCTCTCAGTATATCTGACTTTACAATAATTTTAAGTAAATACATTTTTGGTTTTTTTTTAAGTAAAGAAGCCTGCATTCACAAAACTAACATACAAATCCAAGGATTCTAATTCCAAAATTATATTTGAAATCTTCATAGTCTCCGCCTTTGAATTCTTAACCACTAGATTCCATAGTAATTCAACTAGACTCGCAAGAAAGTCTTGTTGAGATAGTGATTTTTAGAGCTGCTTAACCAAGGATAAGATTAAGGTTTAGAAAGGTTAAACTTTAAAAGAACACAAAACACAACAAGTGTGTTACAGAATAAAAATTATGATTCACCTTTAATTAATCCTAAAAGTGCACACCATATGAACAACGGTGTTTTGCCAGTCTTTGGCATCACCATTCCTTGCCAGGACTGGACCCTGGGTAACCTGGCTCAGCTTTATGGGGCCGCATCTTGCTCTGTAGAATCCCTGGCTCCGAAAGAGACCATCTGGAGCCATGATGTGTTCACCCACCCTGTGCTGGCTGGGGTTGTCGCTTGCAAACTCTTTCTGCCCTGCCTCCTCATGCTGAGTTCATCAACCTCATATTGGAGTATGGTCACCTTTCTGTTGGGAACCTGGCAAAAAAAAAAAAAAAGGGTGGGGGGAGCAAGAAAGAATCACATTAATTTCCTCGACTCTAGCCCAAATTCCTTTCCTCTTAACTTTGTTCCACAGCATAGTGATTCTTCTGCTCCAAAGTGCAGCATTTACCAACATAACATATTGCTATAACATATTTCAAGACTTTTAGAGTTTATGAATTATTTGTTTTATGCATTTTCATAAGTAGGAAATATAAAGGTATCTAACCAAAACATACTTAATGACATATTCATATGTGTGAAACATATTTAGCCTTCTTTATAATTAATCGCAATTTAAGGTTTTCCTTTAAGTTACACACACACATGCATTCATGCATGCATACACATATTTGTCTGTTAAATAGTACTATTCCTAAACCAAATGCACAATTGCTTTGTTTACCATTGTAGAATATTTACCCTTAAGTCATTAAATTGTGAGTAAATTTTGAGTTCTAACATGAAACTCAGGAAGGTATTCATTTGTGCTCATTTGACAGGGATTTGCTTAGTGCTTTGAGTTGGCCAGCTTATTCCACTGCTAAAAAACCAACTGCCATTGAAAATGGCACACACCTTTTGTTTTTTGGAATATTGTACGAGCAGCCTATAAATAAATAGTCTTAAGAGATAACAAACACCTTATGACTATGTAGCATATTATTTTCATGTATACTTGAAGAAAAGGTGGACTGGTTCTCACAATATTAAGAACACCAGAATAAAATGAGGTGCTACCAAAAGTAAAAAAGTGAAGCTGTAACTCTTAATGTGTACTTCATTGCTGTCTGTATCATATCCCTAATGAAAGGATTTGTTAAGGAAAAAGGTATTGCTTTGAGTACTTAATGTATGATTTTCTCTTATGTGAACAGATTAAATTAATTAAGCCAATGGAAATTCTAAAAGTGCTAAGTGCTGGAAATATCTTCTCAACCAATAGCATTAATATTTGTAATTCTATGGAATCTTCCTCTATTAAATCTTCAGACTGTCTGAATTTAAACATTTTGCCAAAACCATAACTCTTAACAAGCATCAATAACTGCCTAGTCAATCCTGCATTTTTGGCATAATTATGTAATCATAAGTTAAAATGAGCCAAAATGACCTTTTGTAACTGTATGTGTAGCATTTGGCAGTATCTTTTATACTTTTACTGAGTTTCATTTTCAGTCACACATTCAGCAAGACTTTAAATTTAATCAGACAGAACAATTCTATGAGTACTAATAGGTACCAATTGTATATTTCCCTTAGATACTAAATAAAGAGAAATACTTAAACATCATTTGCAAACTCCTGTGGCTCTCATTATAAATATGTGACAAAATAAGTGTGGTATTTACACCACAGCTAAATTATCACAAAACTTGAGTATCTGTGGGAAAAACAATCAAGGAGTTAAACCAAAAAATAAGCTCCTATCTACAAAAATAATTATTATTAGTAATGCCTAAGACCCTAAGAAGGTTCAAACACCAGATAATTTCCAGATCCTTGAAGCAGCAGCAAACAATGAAAATGGTTGAAGCTCTAGAACCGGACAGTCCTGCATCTGATGAGCAGGTCTTCCTTTCACTAGCTGTGTGGATAACATTGAGCAAAATACCTGTGCTTCCTGAGTCTAGTTATTGTCCTGTTCAAAAGAAGTACATTTGAAACATGTAGCATATTTAATAGATACAATTCTGTTACTTGCCACCTTGTTTATTTTCCTCAATGCATCATAATCTTCTTTGTTTGAGAGGCAGAAAGACACACACACAGAGAAAAAGAAATTGCCTATCCATTGGTTCATTCTCCAAATGCCTGCAACTGGAGGTTGGGTGTTAGGAACATCATCCGGGTGTCCCACATGGATAGTAGAAATTCTGTTCTTCAGCTATCACTGCCATCTCCCAGGGTCTGTATCCACAGCAAGTCTCCTGTGGAAGGGCAAGTCCATCATGCAACTTTGTATAAACTGAATATGCAAGACACATTAGTGCATTCCCTTAATGGATTACATTATATTTTTCAGTACATTCCTCTAAAGGATGTCATTATATTTTCAATGTATTTTTGAGGAGATGTCTTCTATTTGTATACATTCCCTTTGGTTCATGGGGTCAAAGGCATCTGTCTTCATCTTCCAGACCACTTTTTAATAGTTTTTTAATTATATAATCACCAAGCAAAAAACACAACTATTTGTCTTTTTCTAATCTAAAAGTTATTTATTTAGTTCCCCTGATGACTTAGATAGTGTATCTCCTCATATTTTTCAAATTCTGTAGAGTTTTTAAAGACTTACTTTATTTTTTATTAGAAAGTTAGATATACAGAGAGGAGAGAGAGAGAGGAAGATTTTCCATCTGATGGTTCACTCCCCAAGCAGCTGAAACGGCCAAAGCTGCACCAATCAGAAGCCAGGGGCCTAGAGCCTCTTCTGGGTCTCCCATGTGGGTGCAGGGTCCCAAGGTTCTGGGCCATCTTTGACTGCTTTTCAAGGCCACAAGCAGAGAGCTGGCTGGGAAGCAGGGCTGCTGGGATTAGAACCGAGGCGCATATGGGATCCCAGTGTTTGCAAAGTGAAGACGTTAGCCACTAGCCTTCTGCACCAGGCTCATGTTCTGCAGATTTTTTAAAAAGTAGATTTATTTTCATTTTATTTAAAAGATGGAGAGAAACAGAGAGTATTCATTTACTTGTAAACTTTCCAAATGCCAGTTAAGTCCAAGGCTAAGCTAAGCCAAAGCCAGGCATGGAACTTAATCTAACTCTCCTAAGTGGGTGGCAGCAATCCAATTGCTTGATACATCACCTCTGTCCTCTATCAAAAGCAGTGCCCAGCCCTGTACCCAGGTCCTGCATGTGTGCTGTGGACATCCCAGGGGTGACTTAATGCTGTGTGAGCCACCTGCTCCTAACAGTTGATTGTTATAGACAGTTTACACTTAACTGACAAACTCTAACCTATTGGCGGGTTAGTGTGATACCATGTTCTTTGGATCGGGATCCTGTCTTCATTTTCCACTGCTGTGTTCTTTGCAGGACCAACATTCTTTCCCATGCCGTAAGAACATCACAAGGATTTAAATGCCTTTAGGCCAGGAAGTAATTTCCTGTTCAGCGCATAAAATGAAATCGGATCCACATGCTCAGTGCCATTGTACATTCAATGTAATACATTAAATAACCCCAGTAACAGTAGTTCAAAGTCATTCCTATTTAATCATTTCATGCTCACTCTCTCCTAGTGGCTGTGAAAAGTTATGTAGCAAAATCCTAGTGAGATAATATTTTATGTAATTGTAAAGCTTTTAATCCCATTAGTTGTAACCAGAGGGGTGTTTAAAATGGTGGGCAGTAGGAATTGTGCAGCTATTGAATTTTGAATAAGTTAAGGAAGGGTAAGAACGCACAGGCAATGGCAGTTAGGGAGGGAGTGTTTCAGAGAGTTTAAAAAGTTGAAATGAAAAAGCTCCTGTAGAAGCTAACCTATATGTAAGATGCTTATTTATTATTTAAATGTTATTTTAGAATTGGGGTATGATGATAATGATACTATAAAATTATCTAACAATTTTGTATTTGTTTCTTAAATGATTCTCTTAATTCAGGAAGTTTTTAGAAAATTTTCAAGACCATTTATATTACTTCTAGTTTTTAGTCTATTTGTGGAGATAAATAAAGATTTCTGAAAGAACAAGCAATCAGTGGGTATGAAGCCAATCGCTGAGAGAAGGAGATTCCTTATGTACTGGTTCATTCCCCAAGTACCCTGACAGCCGATGCCTGCCTACGTCAAATCCAGGAGTTTAGAACTCAGGTTGAGTCTCCCACATGGGTAGAAGGAACCAAACCATTAGAACCATCATCTGCTGCCTCCAAGGTACACATTAGCAGGAAGCTGGATTACAAACAGAGTAAAGGGAGCTTCGGACATACCAACATGGGATGCGAGTGATCCAAGCAGAGAATTAGCCTCTCCACCAGACGCCCACTCCTGAGAGATGACCTTAAAGAAACTTATGAGACCACGGAGAAGGTAGTGGTAAGTCATGGGCTCCAAAGTTGGAAAGTGATTTCCATATGAAAAACTTTTACTATATTTTAACATGCTCCTAAAGTAGATATCATATATAGGCTGAAGACAACTCAATGTGAATTGGTTAATGTACAACTGTCTCTTTAAAAATATATATTTATTTTGTTTTTAATAGAAAGTCAGATATACAGAGAGGAGAGAGAGAGGAAGATCTTCCATCAGATGGTTCACTCCCCAAGCAGCTGCAACAGCCAAAGCTGCACCAATCTGAAACCAGGAGCCTAGAGCCTCTTCCAGGTCTCCCATGCGGGTACAGGGTCCCAAGATTCTGGGCCATCCTTGACGCTTTCCCAGGCTACAAGCAGGGAGCTGGATGGGAAGCAGGGCTGCTGGGATTAGAACCGAGGCCTATATGGGATCCCAGTGCTTGCAAAGTGAAGACTTTAGCCACTAGGCCACCAAACCCAATCCCACAACTGTCTCTTCTTATTTCGCCTTATAGTCTAAACATATTTATTTTTGTGGGATAAATTCTCAAGCATGCATTCACATTTTGCTCCTTTGCTCATTCTCGCAGAGGTTAGCTCCCTTTCCCAAAACTTTATTTATTCCTCATCCTATAAGGATTTGTTTAAATACTACCTTCTCATTTTCTGAACACATACCCTTTCCACTGTTTAAAAATTATTCTCGGGCCCGGCGCGGTGGCGCAGTGGTTAAGGTCCTCGCCTTGCACACCCGGGATCCCAGATGGGCGCCGGTTCTAATCCCGGCAGCCCCGCTTCCCTTCCAGCTCCCTGCCTGTGGCCCGGGAAAGCAGTCGAGGACAGCCCAAAGCTTTGGGACCCTGCACCCGCGTGGGAGACCAGGAAGAGTCTCCTGGCTTCGGACCGGCATAGCATCGGCAGTTGCGCTCACTTGGGGAGTGAATCATCGGACGGAAGATCTTCCTCTCTGTCTCTCCTCTCTGTATATCCGCCTTTCCAATAAAAAAAAAATTAATCTTTAAAAAAAATTATTCTCTTGCTGATAGTTTTTATGTCATTCTGTCTTTCATTTATTTTCTGCCCATACATTTTTCTCCTTCACTGCCTTTAACTTACTTCTGTGTGTTCACTGCACCTAAGAGATGGCCTTATAGTTAACAAGCATTCAGTGCTATTTGTTCAAACCAAAGTAAGGTATGGCTTTAAATATTAAAAGACAGTATAAAATGTCTATGTATCATTAAGTGGCATAGTGTTTAATTAGTTTAGGTTCCTTTCGAAATTCCTCTTTAGTTTTCTAGAAATTAAATTGATTGCTTCTGCTGACACAATGGGAAGTTGGGAAAGTCACATACAGTAAGACATAGGGAAGTGTATTTTAACCTGCGGAACAGTATACAGAAATAGAAGCCTGTCTTCTGTGAAGTGATTCTCATTTGACTACATTGCATAATAGTTTCCTTCCATGACAATGCAAGTTTCTCTTTACGCTTGTATGATGACTTTTTTTGAGGCTGCACATTTTTGACACTTTACCCATGCAAAAGCAAAGTTGGATTCTGCCCTACTTCACAACTCCCACCGTCAGGCCCTGCTCGAAGTTTGTTTGACCTTATTATTTTCTCAGAACCCGAAGACTGCAGAGAATTGGTACTATGTGTAATTGAAGTCACAAAGCTTCCTTGGAGACTTCTGGAAGTGTCATCCTCAGGACACTTCCTTTCCTTTCAAATTCTAATTCCTTTGTTGTAAGATGCCCAAGTCATAGGGAGAGGTCACAGGGGAGTGCTTACTGTATAGTACTAGCCGTATTTGTCCCTCAGCACCCCAACCCAAGCATAAAGCAAGAAGTCCTCAGATGCTGCCACGCTTAGCCTTACTAATCATTCCACCTCATCCTCTGCCAGGATGGACCGGAAGGAAGCTTACCCTAATCCAGGCTTTCTGAATTCTTGACCCACATGAATTCTGAATCCATATCCACAAGCACCGTGTCTTTAGTTATCAAATCCCCTAAGTCTTGGACTAGTTTATTGCACACAACAAACAATGGGAAGAAGTCACACACCCTGCTGATTTAACCTACCAGTTAGTAACTTTTCTCAGAACCGGCCATATAACACTGGATAGAAAAATGACTCAATAGTGTTAGTGGATTTAAATAATACAAGAGCATCCTTTCTTCACACTCCATCCTATATCCTTTGTGTGCCCCTTCATCATATATACTCAGGATCCCAACACCAGGAACATTGCCAATAACTAAGCTAGAAGGTAAATGGAACTCTGGAGGATTTTGCAGAGTCAAGTGCTAAGCCTAGTAGTGATACAAGTCACTTCTGCCAGTAGTTCATTGGCTGAACTATTCAATCGACTCCTTCTACTCAAAAAGATGCCAAAAGTATTAATACTAACTTATACCCAAAAGGAAGAGAGCCGAAAGGACATGGTAAACAGATCTAATGATAACCTTGCGAGCTCTTTCAAAGAGCCAACCACCTACCTCAGTCCCTGGCTTGGATTTCCTTCCTGCCATCAACTGTATTAGCAATCTATCTCTCAAGCCTTGTAGCAGTTTTATGGCTACCATTTCACCATTTGTGGGCTGTGTATCTAATCTTCCTGCCTATGCTTCCTGCGCATTATCTGCATATAAAACAGTGGCTGCAGTCATCTCCATGACAACCAAGACTATCTAGCGCTTTTGCTAAAGCCCTAATCATGGGGTGATATTCCACCCACCCCCCATCTTTCTGTTTTTGCTTTATTAGAGCCAATACCAGGTTTTTATAAGGGTGCATCAAACTTCCTTCACCTGAAATATGAAGAACATATTGGATTCATATTTCTGGCCCAAAATGAGTACTGATATAAAACACTAATTATACGAATTATAAAGAACACAGATAGAAGTGGAAACTGAAAGAAGTGTAAGAATGAAGAAAGAATATTTTAAGAATAAATTTCCAAAAGAAAAGAGAGGATGAATAAAACAGGGAGAACAAAAGACTGATGAATATTCTGAGGCAAAATAATGACTAGGTATTATATTCTAATTACTTACACATTTTTAACATCTTAAAAGTCTACACATCTTATATGTAAAATAAAAAGTTATAAAATTTACCCTACTTAATAATGTAATCAGAAGGATGCATTAATTAGTCTAAGTAAAAATGCATTAAAACAGAAAGAACTATGCAATTTCAAGGTGCTAGAGCTATATCGATTTTAAACAAACCCAGTATGGTTGCCTACTATTAAAGAGTCCCTGGTGGCTTTAGAAGATTTATAGATGATTTTAGAAATTCTCAACTTAAACTATGGTTCAACTGGCTGTTTAAGACTTCTGGCTACATAAGCCACTGACAAGCATAATTAATACATGGAGTGCAATATTCCCAAAGAGTTGGTAGAAGTCTTGCCAGTGGCAAAAATCCAGAAATATGCTCCTCTGATCAATGCCTTTGAATCTTAAAAGTCTATTCTACTAGCCTTCCACTGAATACTCCCTGAGATTTTAGTGAAATTATGCTGACCCTACTTGCTAATTCTTTGTAAAATATGTTTATTTACAATTCTTTTATTCATTATTCCATCACATAATTATAGAGTATTGGATAGAGAGTCATATAATATAGAATATTTTTTATCTTTTGCTTTTATTTTGATGGGATAAAAGCTGCAATTAAAATCTACAACACAATGGGGATTGATGAGATCAAAATGATGAGTGTGTCTAGCACCTGACATATTTAACAATTTTGTGGAGAGAGCAATTAAAATTAAGTCCTAGTGAAATTCAAATGCGTAGTACTCAGTTATGAGTTAATAGCATTTTTTTTTGGTCTGGTATCTCTGATTATTCTTCCTCTGACGTTTTAACTAATCTTTCCAATCTCCTAAACGTGGACAGTTCACTCTGCTTCAGATCTCCCTCTATAAATGCTGCTTTGAGACAGATACCATATAGCACTGCTTCAATCAACCCATCCTGTATAAAATAAGGTCCAAACCTCTTAGTCTAAGGCTCTAAGCATGTACTTGATCTGCTGCTAGACTTGTTTGGACTCTGCTGAAAGAAGTGCCCGGTGTGGATCTCTGCTATTTCTTGATCATACCTTTTTCTTGCCAGATTTTCATTTTTTAAGATTCACTTATTTTTATTGGGAAGGCGTATTTACAGATAGAGTGAGAGACAAACAGACATATCTGCCATTTACTGATTGTGTCCCCAAAAGGCTGCAACCGCTAAAGCTGAACCAATCTGAAGTTAGGAACCAGGAACTTCTTCTAGGTCTCCTACATGGCTGCAGTGACCCAAGGATTTGGGCTATTCTCTGCTGCTTCCCCAGGCCACCGGCAGGAAGCTGGATGGAAAGTAGAGCAGTTGTGATATGAATTGCTGCCCATATGGGATCCTGGTGCTTGCAAGGCAAGGACTAGCTGATTGAATCATTGTGCCTGGTCCTTTCTTGTCTTTTTTCATGGCATACCATAAAACTAAAATATCCCCATCTTCACTTCCAAAATCCTGCAAAATGCTTAGAGATCAAGTCAACTACTACTACCTTACACCTTTGTATTTCCCAGAATGTAAAACACGGTGCTTCATATAAAAGATTAAAAATGTTGATTAAATGAATGAAAAGGGGAAAGCTATTCACAAGTCTTATCTTCCAAAAGATATCATGTAAATCACAGAAAGGATATATTTATAAAGCTAAAGGGTTTTTATATGCCTGCTCTATAGAGTGATATAAATATTAATCAGCTTGGACTATATTTAATTACCTTATAGAAAGTAAGAATCAATCAGAAAGGGATTTCATTTTGAAGAGCTCATCTTAATTGAAGAATATTTGCTGGATGGCTAAACTTCTGCACCGGAGAAAAAACAAAAGTAATCATTTCTAAATTTTTCATATTATTTATTCTAATTATGCCTCATGGTTAAAAAAAAAAATCCACAGGGCTAAGCCTCAACCTGCAATGCCGGTATCCCACATTGGCACCAGTTCACATCCTTGCTGATTCGCTTGCTATACAACCTCTTGATCATGACCTAGGAAGCAGCTGAGGATGACTAAACTCCTTGGGCCACTTCTCCAATCTGAGGAGACCTGGAAAAAGACTTGGTTCCTGACTTCTGATTGGCTTAGCTCTGGCCATTAGAACCCCTATGGGAGTGAAAACGGCAGGTGGGTGATCTCTCCAACTCTCTCTCCCTTTGTCTGTCTCTCTGTAACTCTACCTTTCAGGTAAGAATAAAATATCTTTAAGTTAAAAGAATCTATGATGCCCATTTGTATGAAATAGTAAATTCAATTATTTGGCTTAAAAGAAGTTGAGAATTGAATTTCTGCAAATTTCAGCATTCAGAACATCAGTTGTTAAAAATAAATTCTTACTATTCAGTCCTTCATTTCATTTGCTGAGACATACTAAAATGTTCAATGGTACTGTGGCCACTTAAAATGAATGTCATTTTCAGTTCTGTTATTTTTTGTTAACTGGGATTGTGATTATAAAAATAACTACCCCATAATAAGTATTTTAAAATAACTGTTCTCCTGAGGATATTTTTGTTGGGAATGTTGATTCTAAATGGTATAGAGCAGGAGATAACCCAAGAATTCATCTCTAACCTATATTTCTTGCAAGAATTTCTTTTCACCCCTAAACAAAGGCCATGCAGGCTCTTATCATTTTCATGTAAGGTGCCTCTCAAGGTAATCGACTCCATTTTCTAAAAGCAGCTACTGTCGGAAAATTCTTTATTTGACAATATTCTGCTTTGGCCTTTAGATTACTGATAAGTGGGCCTGATGTTTTTCAGTATTACAGCCTTTTAACTACTTGGAGACAGCAATCACATCTTTCAATCAGAAAGGTGTTCTGAATTAGGAGACTGCTTTTATCCCAGTCTTAAAGGCCATAATAAATGCAAAGGCTTAGACAACGTCCAAAACTGCATGATTGTTTAAATGTTTAATTATTCATTTTTATCTATTTAAAGACAGAACAATAGGACAGTGTGGCAGAAATAAAGAGATCTTCCATTTACTTGTTCACTTCACAACAGCTGGGGCTGGGTCAGGCCAAAGCTAGGAGCCACAAACTTCATCCTGGTCTCTCAAATGGATGATAGCTACTCAACTCTGTGCTGGCACTCTGGTGCACCAGCTGAATCAGAAGGCAGATGGGGAAGTCAGTTCCAGGTACTATGACAGGAATTGAAGGCATTTCAAGCAGGGACTTATCCCACTGTATCATATCTACCCCTGGCATCATATGATTTTAATAAGACTTATCTAGGTGTTTCATCCAAATCTTATCACTTTTCTGCCTTGTCATGTATTATTGCCACTAGCCCCCTGCTTCTGCATTACTTCTAGACAAATTTGCAGAAGTGTCCCCTTGTCCTTGGGGGATATGTTCTAAGACCTCAGTAGGTGCCTGATACTATAGATTGTACCAAATCCTGTATACAAATATGCCATGTTTTCCCTACACATACATGCCTATAATAACAATTTATAAACACAGATAAATTAAGAAATTAGAAGCAGGGCCTGAAATGATGGCTTGACAGCTAAATCCTCACCTTGAAAGTTTCAGGATCCCATATGGGCACTGAATCATGTCCTGGCTGTTTCATTTCCCATTTAGCTTCCCTGCTTATGGTCCAAAAAAATAGTAGAGGGTGGCCCAAAGCCTCAGGACTCTGCACCCATGTGGGAGACCTGGAAGAAGCTCCTGGCTCCTGGCTTCAGATCGGCTCAGTTCCAACCATTACAAGCACTTAAGAGGTGTACCAACAAATGGAAGATCTTTTGTCTCTCCTCTTTGTAAATCTAATCTGTGTAACAAAAATAAACTTCTTAAAAAAGAATTTAGAAGCAATAACTATAATAAAACGAAATAATTATGATCAAATGCTATAGTAAAAATAACTGTTTAAACAGATTGTACTTTGTGTCTCCATGTCTTATTATTTTATTGTAGTCATTTATATTCATTAAATAATGAGGCTGAATGATACAGTAACACAACTGACCTCAGGTAACAAACTATTGAAAGAAAACTTCAGATAAAGAGGGACTATTGCAATACGATTTGTTCCTGACATGGGAAACCACTGGAAAGCCCAGTACATGAACTCCATACATCTGCAAATTTCATGAACATTGCTATGGATTCCATCTGGCTGCTATCCTAAACTTTTCAGGGTCACCTCTAATGAGTTCCTGACCGCAACTCACCGTCTTTCATTCTGTTCTATGTATCTACCTATGTTCCTTAATAATATCACGGAACTGTACCTCAGAATGCTCATTTGTACATTTCCTGAGCGTTTTCTGTTTTATTTCTCTGCTTTCTCAAAAATACTCATAGGGCATTTTCTCCAACCCCTGACTCCTCCCAATAAAAGACACAGTGAATGAAATTATTATGTACAATTTGAGCGACAAATATTTGGGATCTTGTTGGAAGGTTGAATTTTTCTGTTACTAGAAACAAAATAATTCAGTGGCCAGAGAAACAAAAATGTAACGGGGAAGATCTAAAAGCAATCAAGGAGAAAGTGAAAGTGGAGAAGCCTGAACTTACAAGGTGTGAGTAAGAGCTTCAAAAATGTACGAGAGGGGAGATAGGACAGGCTGGGAAAAGGAGTAGAAAACTGCAACAAGAGAAGGCTAACTCAGCACCTAGCTGTGAGGATCATAAGAGAACTCATAATCACCAACAGCCATCCCTACCCAGGCAACTGTGTCTTTCCTTTAGAGTAATGGAAGAATATTCATTTATATTTGTTTAAGTAGTATGTACCTCTTTTAACCTTAGACTGTCGTTTCGTGAGAAATGGGCTGTGCCTGATTGCCTTCATTTTATCTGGGGACTTAGAACAATGTCTGGTTGTAGTAAGCATTCAATAAGCATTTGGTAACTAAGAAATTTGGAAATAAATTATTTTAGTGTAGAAAGATTATAAATTAGTCAAAGAAAAGTAATTAGCTGTATATGTCTGCTTAAATTAACTATTAGGAATACTGGTATGTATTTATTCGTGTGATTTAAATTTCCCTGAAGTGGTTATTTCATTAAGTAACCTACCTAAGTATTGCAAAATAGCTCATTTGAAGTACATAGAGGTGCCCAACCACCTGGAAACCATAAGCACGCAGTTCAGTAAAACAGCTACCCCCATTGGCTTCCTGGCAAGAATAACAGCACACATGGTATCTGAACAAGGACTATTCCAAATTTGGATAAGCCAAGTGTTATATAATCAGCTAGTCATCCAATATGGGCTATCCCCAACCGTCATCCCTGGATTCTACTCAAAAGCTCATCAGTGAGCTATCTCAAGGACTTTTTGTTGTTGTTTGCAACCCCTCAAATATTCAAAGTGAAAAAAAAAACAGAGTAATTTGAAGAAGTTAGATCTTATTTATGTATTTATTTTACTATTTGGAGCAAAAAAAAAAAAAACACAACCAATTTATTTGCATGTTACTTAATTGTAAAAAAAAAAAAAACAAAAAAACGGAATTCTTATGAGGAAGCCAGGCATACCTCCCTTGAACATAAAATCTAACTAGACAGAACATTTTATTTTTCTTCTTTATTTGATAACAGGCTCAAAGTTGGCCTAGATCTCCTGAAATCTCAGAATTGATATACATTTTTGGAAGACAATTAAAAGAACTTCAAAGTAATTGCTTTGTTCCAACGGAACAGCCGTCAGTACAATTTTCAACACTAGCCACACAGCACAGTCATCTTTTCACAACCTCTCTTTAATGAAAAGTTTTTGTTTTGTGTGTGTGTGTGTGTCTGTATTGTTTTGCTCAGGTGTGAAACTGGAAGGAAGGAAATAGAATATTGTCCTTTCCTTCCTCCTTCACAATTTTCCTTACCATATTGGCTTCAAAACCTTACCATAGTCAATCTGTCTATAGCGCTAGAAAAGAGACATAGGCAGTCATGTTGGAAGAGGTAGAGAAAAGTCTCTGGAGTGTCCGCACAAGCTCAGCAGCGAAGGACACAATGTGGGCCAGTGGGATCCTCCTGCCCCCTCACCACGTCCCTTGCACATCAGTGCCTTCTTGGAAGGAACATCCCTCAAAATTCAGTCATTGATTGGCTGTTTCTTCGAAAACTCCTTTCTGTGTTGTGATTTGAAACCACAGATTTGATTTTCATTTGCATATTTTTAAATTTACTGAATGTTTATACGATGAATAAAGATAATTTATCTCAAATCAATATTATAAATTAAAATTGATATCTCAAATGTGTTACTCTTCTGTTTTCAAAAACTTTTACTATATGAAGGTTAGGGAACAGCTTCAAAATATAAGTAAATTATGCTCTATTTGAAACATTTTTAAGCCAATAATAAAGTGTTTAGATTTATATATCATTTACTTAGGTGTATAAAGTATTACTGACCCCATCTTAGACATTCCTTCTGTCTCAATATTATTATAAGCCTGAAGACAAAGGTCTTTGTTTTTTAAGATTTATTTTTAATTTTACTTCAAGCTCTGAGTTAAAAAGAGAGAGATCGATCTTCCATCCACTGGTTCACTCCTCAAATGGCCACAATAGCCTGAGTTAGGCCAGGGTTAAGCCAGGAGAAAGGATCTTCACCTGGGTCTCCCATGGGTCTCAGGTGCCCATGTACTTGAACCATTAGCCACTACTTTCCCAGCTATATGCAAACGGAACTATTTCAAAAGTGGAGCTGCAAGATTTTGAATCGATTCCCATATGGGATGACTATGTTATAGAAAGCAATGAACTTGCAGTGCCACAACACTGACCTACATAAAGTTTTTGATCTAATTCACAATTTTATACCTATTCATTGATAAATTTGTTACTATGAGTATAGAGTACTGATGGATACTGTTTATCATCTTAAAAGTGATACATAGCAATTAGAAAAAATTATGTACGTGTCTATGTATAATCGCATATGTATAGTATATATGCATAGCATATATGTATATATAGTATAATATTTATATCTATATAGAAAATGTCATAATTAGAACAGTGTGAACATTGGTTGTGTTTTATTTAGGAAAACATATTATTGAATTCAATAAATAAAGGACAGAGTATTATTTATCATATATGATGTATATGTACATACACATTTGTGTACATATATAAATGTCCTGCAATCATGATAAGAAGTTAGATCAGTGATGGGACCGTGCAATCTGTCCAAGCAAAGGGATTGTAAGCATGTTATCTGAAGAAAACAGGACAAAATGCTTACTGTTTTCTACTAAAAATACATTCTAGAACCATTGCCTCATTACATGGAGATGAATAATTAAGCTGAAGTAGTGATTACTAGAGAGGAAGGACAGGTGAAATTGCCACCTGAAAACATTTTGTGTTTTTAAACTCAGTTTTTCCTGATTCCAGGTTTACTCATAATCTTCATGCAAATTTAAAGAGCCAATATTCTACCTGGTTAAGTTTGCTGTAATTTACAACAAAAAAAAATTAACAACAATGATTATTAAGGAATCATTTTTGATCATTTCAGTACACTTCTTGACATTCCCCCCTAAAATTGTTGCATAATTATAAGAGGATGGCATTCATTATATCGAAAAAAATATTAGGAGCCGACTCTGTGACATAGCTTATGAAGCTGCCACCTTCAGCCCCAGAATCTCATATGGGCATTTGTTTGAGATTCAGCTTTCAATCTAGCTGTCTGCTAATGTAACTGGGAAACCAGAAGCAGATGGCCGAAGAAGCTGGCATGCTGGCTTAGCTAGCTAATGCTCAGCCTGCTGCACTTCCTTTTTCTCCCCTTCTCTCTTACTGTCATAACCTGTCTTTCAAATAAATAAGTAGATATTTCTTTTTAAAATTCTTAGGATTGTACTCCACTGACATCACAATTTAATGGAGTGTTTACGTCTATGCTAACAAACATTGATTAATTAATCAAAGACATGGCTGAGAACATTGTTCACATATTACAGTTTAACTTCCAGTTGGACATAATGAACAGTGGCATTTTCAGTGCTTTGAGTAGCACAGCTGCATGGAACACATATTTTGACCTCCAACTTCCACTCTATCTCCCCACAGTGAATGTATAAAGATTATGTAGCCAGTGTCTCTTTTCTCTTTCTGCTTTCTGGGTGACAACTTTAATCAAGTAGTTCCTCCCCCTGCCTTCATATGCTCTGTGTTCAGTAATATTTTACTTGTGATTATCTCAGCCCTCCCACTGATTTCATTAAAGAATAAGCCAGGAGCAGACTTTCTTTGCCTCAAGTTTTTGGTTTCTCTTTGTTTTTCCTGGCAGATACAGTTCCCTTATTATAAGTAACACCTACGGTAATTGCTCTTGCTTAAAAAAATAAAATTCTGTAAGCTCTTTTTTGAATGTTATTAAGACATGAAGAAGGAAAAAGAGCTCACAAAAAAGAGATATTAGTTTTATTTACATTCCAGTATTCTCTGAAGGGGGAAAAAAAAACAGAAAGCCTTTCACCCTGGTGCCTCATTAATTCTGACAACACCTCTAGAGGCAGGGAAGTGATGAGAACCATTATTCTTGTTATAGTAGAGAAAGCACCAAAAAACCCAGAGAGGTTAGATATCCTGTTGAAGGTGACACAGTTATTGGGAGTCTGGAGTGAAAAAAACAAAATCAAAAACGCACATGATCTCAGTTTTGTGACTCCTTGGCAGTTCAACCTTTCTCAACTCTTCTAATGGGCATCTGTTTATAAAATCAGCCTTACTTTTAATTGTTGCAGGCAATTAATTCTAACCAAAAATGTGGGATAATGAAACCCTAGGAAACCACACACAACCTCACAAAAC
Organism: Ochotona curzoniae; assembly: GCF_017591425.1. NCBI lineage: Eukaryota > Metazoa > Chordata > Mammalia > Lagomorpha > Ochotonidae > Ochotona > Ochotona curzoniae. The sequence goes on from NW_024467119.1 coordinate 48,556,078, forward strand.
CTCCTAGCAGGCACTCAAGCATGAAATATAAAAGGCTTCATGATATAATGGCACGACAAATACTAAGAATCGAATTGCTAAGAATTTATCCCCTCTTTCTGGTGCACCATAATTCAGAGGCCGGAACCCTGAAAGCTACATTTCCTCGGACTCTTTGATTACAGTTCTGAGTGTGGATGAGATGCTGACAACAAGCTGTATTTATACACATTTCGAAAACACAAGTGAGAAACACACGGATTGTATAGCTTGTTGTTGCTAACAAATAGCATGATAAAGTCAATTAGTGTTTGTTCAGGTAAAACGTAGCATCCTTTCCTGGTGTGGAGAGGCAGTCCAGTTCTGCCCTCAAGGGGCTGATACAAAGCATCAGATCCTACCAGTTGCCATAGTTGTTACTTTCTGCCCCATTGGCATGTGTTTCTGATTTCTGTTTATGAAACTTCGGTGATACAACAGTGAAAGGAATAGATTTAAGAATAGCCAAGGAAGTCTGTGTTGTTACGCAGCAGCGTAAACCATTGCTTGCAACTCTGGCATCCCATATCACAGTTGCTGGTTTGAGTCTCAGTTGTTCTCTCTCTCACTCCCATCTATTTCTTTTTCTTGATCATTCTGTCTTGTAAATAAATAAATGAATCTTAAAAAAAGAAAGAATGGGGCCTGGCACAGTAGCCTAATGGCTATGGTCCTTGCCTTCCATGCACCAGGATCCCTTGTGGGCATCAATTTATGTCCTGGCTGCTCCACCTCCCTTCCAGCTCCCTGCTTGTGGCCTAGGAAGACAGCCCAGGATGGCCCAAAGCCTTGTACCCAATGGGAGAACCAGAGGAAGCTCCTGGCTCCCGGCTTTGGTTCGGCTCAGCTCTGGCTGTTGTGGCCACTTGGGGAGTGAATCAGCAGATGGGAGCTCTTCCTCTCTGTCTCTCCTCTCTGTAAATCTGACTTCCCAATAAAATAAATAAATCTTAGAAAAAAAAGAAAGAAAGACTGGCCCAGGATTACAGTAAGCTAATATTTTATCTTTGTTCTTTACTTAGTTTGTGATAGGGAGAAGAGTGGGTTAGTGTCTTTCTCTGTAAAATGTGAATAATAGTAATAATGCTTCCTTTGGTTCTCATGAGCACTGTAATATCAGTATTATGTAGTATCAGCACAGGCCACACAGACCAACAGCTCTATGATGTCAGAAATAGAGTCTTCTTGGTTTACTACTCTACGCTTGATCTTAGCCAAAAGTCAGAGAAGTGATGGCTCACCACTCTCATTTTGGTAAATGCTCAATATCAGTTTAGTGAACCAGCTCTCCTGTCAGATATGGATGAAGGAGCAGGCCATACCACATATCGCTTTTGGGAATTTCCCACCTTGCATTTGGGGTTATGCATGCAGCTAATGTGTAATTTGGAACCTGCCTGATATTTCAGTAGAAACCATGATGTTTACACCTTTCCCTGTGCATGGCTTCCCCCAATGCCTTCATCATCACGACCACAATGATAATTGGAATGCATTTCCATTTCTTTGAACATGGCTTCGCTTTACCCAAAGCTCTAAATTTCTGGTGTGTGAAGAGTTGTTTTCGGTTTTATGTCAAGATTTAAAATTATTGATCTTTCAATATTCAGCCTTGCTTAAGTTCTAGAGCTCATTTTCTCCAGCCTGTCCTGCCTTAGTTAGTAGAATAGAAAATAAATTAAATTTGTTTTATTATGAATAAAAACAATAAATATCTCAGAACCTGCTAGGGAATGGAGGAATATATTACAGGGTTATAAAACATTTCAAAAACTACAGAACAGAAGGTGGACTCGCCTCTGGAAGGACCAAAACCAACAAAGCAAAGCCATCAGAAACCCTAAAAGGATCCCCACAGCCTCTGTGCCACATTCTTCACTCTTTGCTGCCTGGACTCCTGAGTTCGCCAGAAATGGGAATATTTCTGGTTTCCAAGACCCTCCAGTTTCTGTATTATCACTCCAGCAATGTAGAAGTCCTTTTTTTTGGCCCCAGTTCCAAATTCCCAGGTAGGAAGTTTTAACCGGCCCTGCTGTGATCTCGACCGTCCTGTAGGGAACTGTAAAGCCTCACAAGTGTACCAACCACATGTGTTTGTGTTACACTTGTACAAAGCAGGTGCTGAAGACATCTTTTTTGTTTTGCATGCATGAATGATAACCATTTACATGAATGATAACCATAACTAATTGTAGCCATGGTGGTAGAGTCACATACAAATATGACAGTCAGGAGTTAACCCTGGTGGACTGTTTCTGAAATGCAATAAATAAGCTAGACTTTCACTTCAAAATGTGCTCACTACCTCTACTTCAGAACTTGGTTCCAATTTCCTTCCCATTTTCCATCGCTTTCTGCCTTACTCCCCACATCTACCTACAGTAGCTTACTGTCTGTTATGAATATAAGAAAAAATGATTCTCTTCTTATAACCAAGGCTCCAGTTGCAAGTTGTCCCAGAATGTGCTTTCACTGGCTATTTTTGTGGCAGCATTTTCTTATCTTTTAACAGTAAGTTCAGCTATCACAACCCATGTAATCACCCTACTGTAAATGGCCACCTCCAGTTTCACTCTTTCTAGCATGCTGTTTATTCTTATCACAACCATGCTGTTTATTGCTAGGGCATATCAATATCCTAGGCATTAATTTGCATTTTGTTTTCACTCTCTGTCTTGTGACTAATTCATAAGCTAAAGATGATATGATCTCAGTTGTCTTGGTCACAGCTCTGCCTCTGATGTCCAGCACAGTGTCTGAAGGTGGGAGGGTTCCACATACAATTGTTTAATCTGGATCAGCACGAGGTCTTCTCATGACTGCTCACCCTGAAGCAATCACAGAAGGGTAGGCGACAAGCATGAGAATGAAATATGATTATCTGATTTCAGAGTTCTGCCATTAGCCAGTAACCTTCTGTTTCCTCATTATAAAATGGCCAAACAATGCTTATGTTAACTAAATTTTCTGTGAAATTTTCTATGGTAAAATTGTATGAAATTATTTTGTAATTGGAAAATAGAAACTAGTGTTTCTTAAAATATAGCTACAAATAGCAATTAGTATTACTTGTTTTCTCATAGTTGTGAGACAGTGGTGAATAGTCATTATTCCTATTTTCTGGGAATTACCTCAAATATTTCATAAGTTTTCAGTGGTGCTAGGACAGGGGCTGCAGTGGCTAGACAGACCCAACAGCATCTGTGTGGACTGCATAGTGGAGCTGGTTAGATGGAACTAAGTCTTAATACTCATTGACATGTATGAGAGCCGAATGGGATGTGGGACAGACTGGACTAGCCTGCTGCACATACTGGCAAACCAGGGTAGGGAGCAGGCCTGGTGTGGGTTATTGTGGGTCGCTCTGGGCTACAGCTCCCACTGGTTTATGCGAGGACTGAGTATGTGCTGAGCAGAAACAGGCTGGACTCCAACACCTCTTGGTTCTAGTGGAAGTCAGGGCTGAAAACAGAACCAACCCAGCAATTGCAACCAGCAGCTGATTGGGCAATGGACTGTGCCGGGCCCTGTACTTACTAGTACATAAAAGAATCTGGACTGGGAACACCTCAAAGTTTCTTTTGAGATCTCCCCAATCGAAATGCCAGATTCAGAACCCTAACCAAGAAAAGACAGAGGACAGAACAAGTCAATCAACCACCTCAGCTATATGTTAGCAGCAAAATTCTGGGCAAATGGAGACTCTATGATGAACTATGTCAATCAGTGGACTCTTCAACGACCTCATCATGCTTGGAGTGGCAAGATTGGCAGCAATGCAAAACTGGTGAACTATCACAACCACTTGAGCAAGAATCTCGGAGCATGCCCCACAACCAGGACCTGGGGTGGGTGGGAAACTGGGTGGGGCTTTTCCCTTAAAACTCCCTTTACCTCAGATACATGAAGGAAACAATATGGAAATAATAGTCTTACCCACTTTCCTATAGCCCTTGAACCTTTTTACCCTAATTAACCAAGATTGTCAAAAATACAATAAAAAAATTTTTTAAAAGTTTGCAGTGGTGCAAGCTGTCCAATTTCTGTAAAAATAATGCTTAATGAATAATAAATAATAATTTAAAATAAATGTTTACCCCCTTCCAAAATTAAAAGTCACAGTGTTAGAAAACAATAAGCTTGCCTGACAATTACCATAAAAATGTATCTCCAAAGGCACTCTCAACAGTTTGATGTATTAGGGGCCAACACAGTGGTTTGGCGGGTAAAGATGCCACTTGAAAAGCTAACATGTCAAATGGATACCAGTTCATATTCCAGCTGCTCCACTTACAATTCAGCTCCCTGCTGGCAGCCTGAAAAAAAAAAAGAAGAAGAAGAAGAAGGAGAAGACAATCCATGTGTTTGAGTCCCCATCACCCAAATGGAAGACTTGAATAAAGCTCTGAGCTCCTGGCTTTGCCCTGGCCCTGTCCTGGCCATTGCAGTCATCTGGAGGGTGAAGCAGTTAATAGAATATCTGTCCCTTCTTTTTCTCCCTCACTGACTCTGATTTTTAAATAAGTGAACATTTTTTTTTTTAAGTTCAAAGGGAAAGAAAAAGAGAGAGAACTTTCATTTGCTCTATCTGTTGATTTCTTTTTTCAAACAGCCATAATGGCCAAGATTAGGCCAGGCTGAAGCCAGAAGCCATGAACTTCATCTGTGTCTTCCTGTTGAATGGTAGCGACACAAGTGCTTAGATCATCTTCCACTGCTTTCCAGTCACATTGTCAGGGAACTGGATCTGAAGCTTAGCAGCCAAGGCATGAACGAGTAGTAAAATTTGATGCTGTCAATGGCTTAACTTGCTATGCCCCAAGGCTGAAAATATATGTGTATTTTCATACTGTATATCCTGCTCCTTGTGAATGTTTTATATGCATACAATCAAGGTTAAAATTGTGTGAACTTACTCTAGTTATATAATCTTTCTATACCTTAGATTTCTTAAGTATAAATGAATATTGATTCATTGAAATATCAAAATAACAAAATATCTCTCTCTTTCACTCTTTAATATATTCAAGGAAAACATCCCAAGGATAATAAACATTGTTCTTAAAGGTTTGGCTAGTTGCTGTGAATGCACTATGGATAGTTAAACATCTAGGAGATAGGTGTGAGGAGATAGAAAAGGAAAAGCAAAATTAATTTTACATTTTACTTTGTCCACCAGTAAGATTTGAAATAAGAGGTGCCAAAGCCATGGTTTAGCAAGCTAGGCTTCCACTTACAGCACTGGCATCCCATATGGGGACCTATTGGAATCCTGACTCCACTTCCACTCCAGCTCTCTGCTCAAGGCCTAGGAAATTAGTGGAGGATGTCTAAGTCTGAGGACTCCTGCACCCATGTGGGAGACCCAGAATAAGCTTGTGACTCCTGACTTTGGATTGGTTTGGCTTGGATCCAGCCATGGCAGCCATTTGGGGAAGTGAGCCAGTAGATGGAAGATCACTCTCTCTTCTTTCTCCTTGTCCTTGCAAATCTGCCTCTCACAATTAAAATACATCTTTAACAACTATTAGAAGTAGGAAATTTTTGAACTATTTATTTGATTGTTTAAAATAGAAATATTATTCTTCACAACCTAGCATACTGTGTTTGGTTGTGGGGCATCATTTCATGCATAGCAGACAATAAGCATTTGGTTTTAGTTGCTACTATCACCTGTACTTACAGTTGCATATGGCTTTTTCCATTTCTATCATTTATACTGTATCATTTTAATGAAAATTTAGAATAGCGATTCTTCAGTCATTTAAATTTATTCAGGTTTTTTCATAGGTCAATGAAGGATCCCAAGGCTTTAGGCCATTCTCTGCTACATTCTCAGGCTATAAAGCAGGGACCCATGTGCTTGCAGGCAGAGGATTAGTTAGTTGAGCTATTGTACCACATCCCCCTCCCTTAAATAGTTTTCATAAAAGGTCTTTGGATATTTAGTTGGTTATGTGGACATACGGGTGATGCAACATACTGAGCATCATATGAGCAACTGGATATGAAATTCTATGGAGCAAAGGTGCTAATTTTTCGTGAATTATTCCATACTTATCCAGTAAATATGAGACTCTTATAAAGCATCTCAATAACCAAATGGACACAAGAATTGCTAACCAAGAGTCCAAACCCCTAATTTTAATTTATCATACAAAAATGAAAACTTTTTGGTATTACATGTATTAGAGATCAATATATCAAATTAAAAAGACATTATGGGGGGTCAGTGCAATAGCATAGTGGGTGAAGTCCTCCTTTGCACATGCCCGGATCCCATATAGGCACTGGTTCTAATCCCAGTGGCCATGCTTCTCATCCAGCTCCCGGCTTGTGGCCTGGGAAAGCATCGAGGACAGCCCAGAGCCTTGGGACCCTGCACCTGTGTGGGAGGCCCAGAAGAAGCTCTGGGCTCCTGGCTTCCGATTGGCTCAGCTCCAGCTGTTGCAGCCACATGGGGAGTGAATCATCAGATGGAAAACCTTCCTCTCTGAATCTCTGTGTATCTGACTTTCAATAAAAAGTAACATAAACCTTTAAAAAAAAAAAGGCACAGTGAGGCCAGTTTTGTAGTGTAATGCGTTAAGCTGCTTTTTGTGATGCTGGCATGCTGTATCAGTTCCAGTTTGAGTCCCGGCTGTTCCCCTTCCAGTCCAGCTTCCTGTAAACGTACCTGGGAAAGCAGGGAAACATAGTTGAAGTGCTTAGGCCCCTGCACCCACATGGGAGATCCAGATGGAGCTCCTGGCTTCCACCTCACCCAGCATTGCCCGTTACAGCCATCTGAGGAGTGAACCAATGGCCAGAAGATCTCTCTGACCTTCCCTCTCTCTCTCTGTACTTCTATCTTTCAAATGAATAATTAAATATTTTTTTAAATGATGTGTAGCTAATCAGAAGTGTGATTGAATAATTTTCCTAATGGTGGTTTTTTTTGTTTGTTTAAGATTGCTTACAAGAAGAATACAAAGAAAATGATCAAACCATTAAAGAAACTTACTAATTCTAAGCACATCTTGCCCACAGCTCTTGATTCTAATCAACACAGGAGTGGCCCCTTGAGCTTCACCTGCTTATTTGTGGGATGTTTATGTTCCGTCTGCTTCCCTCTCGATTTTCTAGTGCCTGTTTTTCCCCCTGGAGCACATATCCGTTTGTAATTGACAGAGGAATATTCAAGCATTGAAATCAGGACAAAATACAGACCATGAAGAAACTGAGATTATTTTTTGAGTGTGAGAATTGATGTTTCAATTACAGCATTCCTCAGACTTTAATCTCTTTTCAACAGAAGCAGAAAATCAATGATCAGATTTTGTAACTTTTCACTTTATAAGTGCAATCTGTATTTTTATTACTAGTATGCCCAAGGTCTTAATACTTGAAGGTTGACCAACTGTCTGCACTGAGAGAACTATGATTCCATCTGATTTACATATGTGCATAACAGATAGGTCCTTCTGCCCTGTGGCACCATCACCTAGGCCTAGTGCTCAGTTTTCTGAGTCATTTGTCAAATATAAAACACACACACACAAAGTATTGTCCTTGTAGAACTTCTCTCCTTCATTATAATCTGTCTTATTTAAATAGAAAATAACACAGTTTGGTGTGGGCTAATTGTTTCTGAAATATGACCAGCATTTTATTCATATGCCTTATATCATCAGGATCAGAGAAAACAAACAGCCAATGACAAGCTGTTTGCAAATATCCAGGACATTGTCTTCTCCCAGAAGGGAGTGTTGTTCCTTTTTTAACAGGCTGTCATGAGGAGTTACCATTTAGATTTCTTCTGTTGAAATATATTCTTGCTAGGTTTTCTCCAAAATCTGTTACCAAAAAGCTTGGAAGCAGAAGGTGTGAAAGAAGGGTTGCAGACAATTCTGTTATCATAAATGAAGACAAGGTATGGGCCTGGGAATGACTCATAAATCAGACTGACTCCTGTCTTCAGTGAAATTGCCTCAAGGGTTGTGTTTGAAAGGTTTACCAACAGGCATTTTAGATAATTGTTATATACTTGTCATTCTATACCCGAAGGGACTAGAGGAAGAAATATAATGCATTGATTATGCAGAGACTTTTTTTTTTAGATTTTTTTGTGATAGAATGGGTAAAAGTAATATACCTTTAATGAGAAATGCTGATATTGGAATGTTAAATTTTTTTCTACCTTCTCATTGAAAGATGTCTTTCTAGCTTGTTTATTTCAAAGCACTTTCCATAAAACCTTTCCACAATAAGTATTCACTTCAGCCACTGTAAGGATGGCCTCCTGAGTTTAGATATGATGTAATCATCCCTGGGCCCTTTCCAAAGTACTAAGTTGACTCAGGAAATTCTTTCATTTCAAGCAACTTGAGTCTTGATTTTCACTTCTAGCAAACTAAAATGTTTTTTAAAAATGTGTTTGAAATATGATGAGATACTTTAACCTTTTTTTCTTTGACTTTTTAAAAAGATTTATTTATTTTATTGGAAAATCAGATTTACAGAGAGGAGAGACAGAGAGGAAGAGCTCCCATCTGCTGATTCACTCCCCAAGTGGCCGCAACAGCCAGAGCTGAGCCGAACCAAAACCAGGAGCCAGGAGCCTCTTCCGGGTCTTCCACGCGGCTGCAGGGTCCCAAGGCTTTGGGCTATCCTGAGCTGCCTTCCTAGGCCACAAGCAGGGAGCTGGAAGGGGGGTGGAGCAGCCAGGGCACAAACCAGTGCCCAAATGGAATCTCAGCACATGCAAGGCAAAGTTTCAGCCACTAGCAACTAAATGTCCTTAGCAAACAAAACATTAGCTCACATTCTTCATCAGATTATCCCTACCAGTACAATAAGGGAAATTTGGATTACCAATGTAAGAGTAAGAAAGAGCAGGAAGTGGGAAATGGGAGGAGAACTCTGGCTTTTAATATTTCATGACTTAACAGTTGAAATCTGAGAAGACCCTCCAATATTGAAGTTATCACCGACTGTGCTAAATGTTCAAAAGCATTTGCCACCAAAATACAATTCTACTAAGACTAATGTTCATGCTCAAAATGTAATTTGAGTCAGAATATATTAATACACAAGACCAAAAGAACTAATAATAATGAATCACAGACATTGAAACACACACACACACACACACACACACACACACACACACACACACACACCCCTTCCTGTTTACAAAACAATCTGGAGGTTGAAATAGCAGTGTCATTTCTTGAAGTAAGACAATCAGTCAGCATCTCATAAATTTTAAGGCAACTCTTTGCATTAGTACTTAAGGTGAAATAAAACACATAGCTCCATTTTGTAGCATACTATTGCAAGTCAATGCAAGCATTTGCAAAAAGGAATCTGTGGGTCAGGAATTTCTATTAATACACAGATAATCACTACTAATGAGGTGATTATTCTTTGCCATTACAATGAGAACTGCTGTAATTTGGATTTTATGCTCACCATTTCTCAAAATCATGAAAAGGTTGTATATACATGTCCAAAGGTTTCAAAAACAGAATTTCTCTTCTTTCAAAAGTGAGTACAAATTTTGTTTCCAAAGCTTGGTATCTGTGATAATATCTAACAGTAGTAATTTAGAGACTGCTCTGTGTTCTGGTTCATTTAACAATTTATTCTAAGGAAATATATACATATACATGTATATACATATATAACATATATGTATATACATATGTTTTTGTCTAAAATCATCTACCTTAAGATTTTTTAAAGAAACACAGTGAAGCAAACATGCTGTGTGAAATTATACTTTTAGAATAGCTGCTCCCTTTTAAAGGGCTACACTGGGGGGAAAGCTGCAGTTACAGATTTGTTCTGGCAGATGATACCCTTCGGTGCCCAGAAAATGCCTCATTAAGATTATGTCAGCTTGGGACCAACCATGGCTATGCAGGGGCGATGAGCACAGAGCACTTCTAGGGGGCAGGTGACCCTTCCCCATGTCTCTGCATCAGAGCAGGACCCAGATGAGGAAAGTGGGGCTGCCCCAGTGCACAGCAAGCAGCACCCTGTCTCTGAGCAATGACCTTGTTTCCTTCGAGCTAAGGCTTTCTATTTCCTTTTAAAGGGTAACACTGAGGGAAAAAAAAATACCGCCATAGTTGGCAGCCTGGAGCTATGAGAAAATAATTTTTTTTGCTGTTTTGGTTGGAGTTATTTAGGTCACTTCTAAATCCTAGGATGGAAGCCAACCTTTTGGGAATTGTGTGGATTTTCCCGTTTTTAAAGCAGGTATCTTATAAATTACAGTGCAAAGGAGGCAAAACATTTTTCTCTTGGGGTTTCCTGACTAGGGCTTTGATATAAATTGACAGGAAAGATTAGTAGAAAAGAAGCATGCAAGCTTACCTAGCAGAAGTTTTACATAACATGGGAAATTTTGTGAGGACATGGAGACCCGAGGAAACAGAGTGAAAGGTTCATATACTGATTTGGACACAGAGCGTAAATTAGTAGGCAATGGAGTGTTAGAGTAGGGCAGTTAGTGGTAGCAAAGTGACTGGAAAAGTGTGTGTTCGCTGAACAAGGTTCATTTGCTCGGGTTTTTTCTCAGTATCAACTCCCAATCACTGGTGATACAGAGTTATTTTCCTTTTGTTACTGAGGGAGCATTTTCTGAATGGGGGTTGGTCTCCTACTTTCAGAAGGAAGAGAGGTCACAGCGACCTTCTTACATCTGCTAGTTTTTATGAATCTTGAGCTCAAAAAAAAATCTCTTATACCACAGGAATATATTTTAAAGCAATATATTCTGCCAGTATTACACTGTTTTCTTCATTTTATTTCTCCCATATTTTAAAGTCAAACAAAAGCTAGAATCACACATAAAAGAATTGGTAAAATGATAAAAATCAAGTAATATATTCGGCTCATACCATCTCTTTAAATTGGCCTCAGTTTAAGAAATAATTAAGGTGTACATAATTCATTTGTCTTTTTTAAATTTTAAAAATTATGAGTATGTATGTTTGCAAAATTAAGACATTCTATAAAATAGATTTTTAAAAATTATTATTACACTGCATTATGTGACACAGTTTTATAGGTACTGAGATTCCCCCTACCCCTCCCCAAACCCTCTCCCCATGGTGGATTCCTCCACCTTGCTGCATTGCCACAGTTCAAGTTCAGTTGAGATTCTTTCATTGCAAACATATACCAAGCATAGAGTCCAGCATCTTATTGTCCAGATAAATTCAATGGCTTCTTGTGGAGACCATCTCTGGTCTGAAGGTAGAGCCGGCAGAGTGTCATCCCGACCAACCAAAAGCCCCAACATAACATCAGCAACAAGCCACAATGTCATGGAATTAGTGGACATAGTAAGCAATATGTTAGAAAAAATAATTTACATTTTACAGGTACTATTTTTCATACTGACATCATTTCATCTTAAATTAAGGCAACCATGTGGTTTCTAACATTTTGGGATTGGTTCATTTCCTTTAGTATTATGGTATCCAGTTGGGCCCACTTAGCCACAGAGAACAGCATTTTATTTTTTTTTTAATAGCTGAGTAGTATTCCATGGAGTAGATGAACCATAGCTTTCTTATCCAATCTTCTGCTGATGGGCATTTCGGTTGCTTCCATGTTTGCAATTACTGATTGTGCTGCTATGAACATGGGGGGTGCATGTAGGTTTCTCGTGAAACAGGTGTTTTGGATATATTCCTAGGAGTGCTATTGCTGGATCATATGGTATGCAGATTTTGAGTTGTTTGAGTGTTCTCCATACTGATTTCCATAGAGGCTGTACCAACCTGCAGCCCCACCAGCAGTGGAGTAGGGTTCCCTTTTCCCCACATCCTCACCAACAAGTGTTGTTGGTGTTTTTTTTTTTATTTTTTAAGATGAATTTTAACTTGAAAATATGTATATAAACGTCCAATTTCTCATATGATGAGCTGAAATACTAGTGTAAATAATCAATAATGGCACAAGAAGAGCATAGCAGAAAAAGATTACAGTAAGAAATCACTTCCTGGGGCTGGCATCATGATAACATGGTTTGGAACTTCACTTGCGACACCAGCATCACAAATCCGTTACTCCGTGGCCAGTGCAGCTTCCTAGTCATTAACCTGAGAAGGTAGCAGAAGAGGGCCCAGCCACTTGGGTCCCTGCCACATACATGGGATACCTAAGGAGAAAATGACTTCAGCCAGCGTTAGTTACGACTGCTGCACCATCTGGGGAGTGAAGTTGTGGATGGAAGGGATCTCTGTGTCTCCTTTTCTCTCCTCCTTTCTCTGCCTTTTAAACAAATACATAAATTACACTTAAAGAGCAAATGACTCTATCTCAATTCTGAAATGTATGCAGTCTCAAAGCTGAAATTTCTAATTTAGAGTTCACAGTGTGAATATTCTACATTAGCGGTTTTGTCGTCTTTGGTTGTTTAGCAATCAAGCCATGAAAGTGTTTCATATTCACAGCCCATGGCATGACAGTGGGCACAGAAGACAGGTTGCCCTTGCTGAACCTCAGAGAATGTGCCCAGTCACATCCCCCTTTCTAAGACACCATCCAATCCATTGTTCCTACCTAGGCATCGCAAATGGCTGTATTTCTGTCATTTGCCTCTATCATCCAGACTATAGCTTAGTTTTTTTTTTGTTCTTTTTCCCCCCAGTGTGGCCTCCACAAGAACTTTAACGGGAGTAGAGACTGTGGTTCATCCAACAGAGCAACCAATACCCTAAAGCAAAGCATCAATTCCAAAAAGTCCCTTACTACATCTTATGTTGCAGCAGGTCAGTGCTAGCTAAATGCATTTCATCTGATATGCTTTTTCAGTCCAAAATTGTTTTGAAATGTGTACTGCATATTACACAAACTGCATTCAGAAGCAGTCTTGAATTTCCTCAACAGAAAACAGATGACATAAAACGCTATGTGTGACTGAATATGCCATAACATAGGGAATGATTTAATTATCATAAATATTCAATAATGTGGAAATTTGAATATTTACAATCCAAAGGAAAATTGAGCTTGTGAAATCCAAAACCCTGGTAGAAAAGTATTGGAAAGAATTAGCAAATTCTGTACCTTGTGTTATGTGTCATTGAAGTCCACCTAAACATTATGAGGAGAGGGGTGCTAATCTATGAGGCATATTGTTAATGCTCTTAGAAGTGACAATTTTAAAGAGAATAAAATAAAATCTGAAGGAAGTATAATGAGTTCCTTGGCTCAACTCTAGTAACAAGATTCACTTTCTGTTTCCTGCCTTGCTGACTTCCTTTTTTTTTTCTCTTTTTGAAAGCTCTTGCAAGCTGGAGCAAAGAAAGACCATTTCTAATTTTCTTTTTTTTTTTTAAATGTATTCTTATTGGAAATGGAAATTTACAGAGAGAAGGAGAAACAAAAAGATCTTCCACTTGCTGGTTCACTTCCCAACTGGCCTCAAAGGTTGGAGCTAAGTTGATCTCAAGTCAGGAGCTAGGAACTTCCTTTTCGTCTCCCACACACGTGCAGGGTCCCAAGACTTAGGGAGATCCTTCACTGATTCGCCAAGCCATAAGCAGGGAGCTGGATGGGAAGTCAGCTGGCACTCTCTCTAGCACCCATATGGGATGCCACATTTGGAGGTAGAGGATTAACCAGTTGATCCAACATGCTGCTCCCAAATTTTCCACCTTTTAAAGGTTTATTAAAAAGAGCTAGCTAGATAATGGTCAGGTTTAAACAGTGCATGTCAGTTTCAATCTGCTGTTCAACATCTATTGAATTAGTGTAATATTAGTTAGTCATATTAACATGCTTTGAAAGATGTTGTGAATATGGACATCATACACCCAACAGTTTATTCTAATAGTTTAGGCACTCCAACAGTAAATAAAATAAAAAAAGACACTCCTTTCTTAGTTATGTCACACACAAAAAGAAATACTGATGTTTGCAAATAAAACAAAGAGGTAAGAAGCTCTTGTAATTTTTTATTTAGCCAGATTTAAGATAACTAGAATGGAAATTTTTTCTCTAATGCCATCTCTAATCCTACATAAGAAATGCAGTTGGATAGGATCCTTATGAATAATTACGTGTACAATCATGTCATCATTGTTCAGATAGTGTGCTCTATGAAAATAAGAGTCTTAAATTACAATTGCATGCTTTTCTTCTTTAGTTAATATAGATTAGACATTTTTATATATAGATGAAATTATAGATGTATTATAAAATCATCTACTGAATTTTAGTTTTGCAATATTCTAATTTTAAGATCCATTTATAGAAATAACCCAAAATGTAACAGAACAGTTCTAATTTGATGGTTATAAAACAACTGCTCACAGTGACTCATTGGCCCATAATCCCCCCATCACATATACATGGCAAGACATAGGCCATTTCCTGAACTGGAGCAACTCATTGAGTCTCCCAACACTCCCTTCTCTTTAGCCTTCGCTATTCTGACTTATAAAAGCACAGACTTCGTTTTTTATTTCTTTTGGACTTTGTGTAGATAGAATCATATTACATATAAATGTGTGTATTCATGTATGCACACACACATATATATAGATGCATGTATACTAAATATGTAAAATAATTGACTTCCACGATCATTGTCATTTCTATAGAATCATTCATGTTGTTTTAAGTGGCTAGGTTGGTTCTTTCTTCATTGTTACAATGCATTTCCATTTCACTATCAATGAATATTTGGATTGTTTTCAGTTTGGTATTATTAAAACATATTTATGTGGCTATTTTTACATATTTATTTTGACACACCCAAGTCCCATTTCTGTTGGTATAAATCTAGGAATTCTGAGCCATGGAGTATTGTGTTCCAGTTTTCCAAATAAAATCCTATGTATTCACTTCTTTGCCAATTATAAGAATTACCAGTTTAATTTTGACATATTTTAAGTGTTCTGTAGATGTGTGTCTATATCTAATTGATGTGCTATCTCTGAACATCAATGAGGGTAGTCTTCTTTTTTTTTTTCCAATTGGAATATCATCATGTGAAGTACCTGTTTCTCGTATTTTTTTTTATTGAACTGTCCTCTGTTTTAAAATTTGTTTCTAAGAAATTCCATTACAGTTTCTGAAACAAGCCTTTTGTCAATTGTCAGTGCTATGGTCTCCATCTTATCCTCTGAAATGAAAACTAGCAATAAGCTTATCAAAGCCTGTGAAAGTTTCCTGTCCTTTGTCTTGATTTGGGCCAGTTTGTTTTTCATTTGAACAAAGGAAATGATAAATAAGTAATGTCTGGTATGCCCAGAAAAACAAGTATCATGAAACCTGAAACCTGTACTTAAATTCTTTTTTTTTTTTCAAACAGTTTTGAATCAGATCGTTCCAGTGTTGGCACCAATTTTAAAAATTCATTCACCATGACTCAGACTCCTTCTGAACCAGGACCTCTGGAACAGCCATCAAAAACATTTTCCTTCTGTGGCACATAAGAAGTCTGGAGTTTACCAGTGATACCTGCCTGTCAGCCAGCCACACTCTGACAGAGGATTGAGGAGGCTGGCATATTGTTACTACTCTGGTTGAAAATAGGAAACATAAAGAGAAAGAACTTCGGGTCACTGCTGGATTGGCGCCACAGCTTCTAAGGAATTGCCAGAATCCACCATCTTTGAACAGTTTCTAACAAACAGTATCAGTTCATATTATTAACAGCAGGGGAAATTACAACAGAATTTTGGCTATACAACACTTGTGAAAAACCATCTGAGATCATGGAGAAAAAGAAACAACTGTTTAACTTAATGCATCTTGCAAATGGTTTTAAATACTTTCAAAAGCAAGAAATTATTCTAATGCCATTAGTTCACTTGTGGTTCTTGTAAGCATTTGGAAAAACTCAATTCCTTGGGGTTATTATTAGGTTAAACATTGAATGGAGTGTGAGTGCTTTTGATCCTACCATCACATCAAATTTTAATTTCTTACTGTCTACTTTATGATGCTGTAACAGACTACTACAGACTAGGCAATTTATAATGAATAGAGATTTATTAGTTCACAGTTCTGAAGGCTAGAAATTCCAATATCAGCACAGATATCAGATAGCAGTCAGAGAAGATAAAAAGCGAAGAGTGGGTAAGAGAACAAGACAGGGCTGAACTTGGATTTTTGTCATGACATTAAGCACTTAGGGTCCCATTTATTAATGTTTTCATAGTTTCAAGTCAAGTTTTCAAGTTTCAGTATGAGTTTTGTTTATATATATATATATGTATATATATATATATTTTTGGAAAGGCAGATCAGATTTATGGAGACAAGGAAAGACAGAGACAAAGATTCTCCATCTGCTGGTTCATGCACTATGAGGCCACAACAGCCCAAGTTGAGCCAATTGAAGTCCTCTGTTGCTTTCCTAGTACACAAATAGGGAACTGGATGGGAAGTTGAACAACTGGGACACAAACTGGTACCCATATGGCTTCTTGGCACTTTCAAGGTGAGGGCTTTGTCATTGAGCCATCACGCCCTGCCCTTAGCATCTGTTTTAAATAGGACAACATTGAAACATGAGCAACCATTCTGGAGGTACAGAAAATTCATTCTCATATTTATTAAATTTTTTAACTGAAATGTTATATAAGCATGTTATTATGTTTTCATTTATATTTATGTTGTGAATATGAGGGTCTTTTATCAAGTTATTGGAATGTGTGTCTTATCAAAAAAATTTGGATTTTTAAAAGGTTTTGTACCAAAACAAAATTACCTTGTAATTCCACTTCTCATAAACTTCCTAAGTGCCCTTGTACTCACTTATTTGTCTTACAATCTTTGTTATAATTCATCTGGTCAATAAAAAGAGCTTTTAAAATTCGGTTTGAATGATTGAATTGGAGAAACAGCCTTTCACAAGAAGTGAATTTTGATCTGTCTTAAACAGTTCATCCTATTTCCTCCACCAGAAAAAAAGTCAAAAGGCATTGCTAGCAGGAAAAAAGAAGGAAGTACGGATTAAGTCTCTGATGCAGCGGTGACCTTTCCACCGAGATGCCTGCATGCCATAACACAATTCCTGGTTTGAGCCTTGCCTCTGCTCATTCTTCTGTTCCCTGTGAGACAGGAAGTGATAATTCAAAGCTCTTGGATCCTTGTTATGCATGTGGGGGGCCTAAACTGAATTCCAGCTTCCAGGTTTCAGTCTGACTGGGGTGTGGTGACAGGGTTGGGGGAGTTGTTGGAGGGAAATGTTTCAGAAATTTAAAGATTAATCATTTGATGGGATATCTCTTTGTCTCTATTTTTTTCAACTGAAATTAAATATTTGAAAAATTACAAATAACCAAATTAAAGGTTTAGGAGGGAAAAATACTTGTATATTCGTCGAGGCCCTATTTTATGACTAAGGAAAATAGGTAAATGGAGGTAAATGCTTAAAGTAAGACTACCTGCCATGAAACAAGTTTTGGCCTTGCTTGTGTAGGATTTATAGGGCAATTGATGTTTTGAAGCAAACCAGTCACATGCTTTGGGCAATTTGCTATTTGCTGATAATGGAAAGAGAAAGATGTAAGGGCAACAATAAAAATCAGTTAAATGGCTATTTAAATAATAGTGATAATGGTATTTTGATTAAAACAGGTCTGTACATGCTTCATTCCAGTCTTTGAAACCTTTTTCCTATCTAGCATTCCCATCACTCCTTTTTTATACCCTTTATCATTGTGAATTTCCATTGAGATAATTGTCCTTTACAATTTTTATGCATTTCATATTTGAAATGGTGAAAGAGAGTGCACATGCCATAGAGAGCTTCCATTTGATGATTTATTCCCCAAACGCCTATAACAGCAAGAACTGGACCAGGCTGAAGCTCAGGGTCAGGAATTCCATGGAGGTCTCACACACACACACACACACACACACACACACACACACACACACACACACACACACAGAAAACGACTGCTTCACAAGATCTGAATTAGGAGATGGGAGTCATAACCTAGGCACCCCAATATGGAATGTGGAAATCACAATCAATATCTTAATCACAAGAAAAAAAAAACCCTCACGCCACTCACTCCAGGCTCATTATCTTTAAATTTAAAATCATGACCATGGCTGGCATTGTGGCATGATGGGTTAAGCCAATGCCTGCAGAGACAGCATACCATATAGGCTCAAGTTGGAGCCCTGGCTGTCCACTTGCAAATTAAATCTCTGATAATGTGCCTGACAAAGCAGCAGAAGATGGCATAAATGTTTGGGTATCCAAGTGGTTAGACCCAGAAGAAGCTCTTGGCTCCTGGCTCCTGGCTTTGGTTTGGCCCACACCAAGCCACTGAGACTATTTGGATTGTAAACCAGTGGATGGTTCTCTCTCTCCCCCCTTTGTAGCTCTTCCTTTTAAATAAGTAAAAGTAAATACATAAAATAGTTAGGACCATGAAACAATTTTACATCTCCATTCATTCTATATACCTATCTGTGCAATTTTTAAGTATACTAGTATGAGCCATCATGTTTTAATTTATTATTTTTGAAAATTTATTATATATTTTCTTCTTGAATAATGATCATCTACTTAAACAAAATTCTGATGCTAAATGCTCTCATTGATATTTATAAGCAACATATTTTCAAAATCTTGCTGAAGGCTTTACTCCTTGAACACAGTATAATTCATCTGAGTTACAAAAGAAAATTTAGGGACAGTTTAGACACATTCCAAGTCCTTTTAAAAAGTTGAGCCTATCCTGCCAGCATATCTGCTCCTTTCCTACAGCTTCTTTAGACCGTCCTCTTTTATCATCAAAGTTGAAAAGGACAACAACCAAAGCAATATGAAGAAACAGGCCAGAGAACTGAATTTCCTATTTGAGGAAAAGATCCAATGGGCAGCTGGTTTTAACTGTGAACTAAAAAAAGCTGTGCCAAAGCTAAAGCTGACAACTAGACATGGAGGTTAACTGGAATCAGGAAAGAAAAGTTGCAAGGAAGATTTTAGATCACCTCTGAGTCAATATGCTAGTGATTACTGCAGTTTTTACCCTAAAGTTTTATGGACAAGTTTTATGACTTATACATGATATGCTGACTTTTAAACAGATACAAAAGAAAATGAGGAAACAAAATTATGCCTTGATTATGTGTGTCATGGGTAGAGTGAGTAACAAGCACAGGTAAGTGAGTGCTTGGTGAGAAAGAAATGGCAAAGATGCCCATGATACTGGGACATGGTAATAATAAGCTTTAAAAAGAAATAAAAAGAAAATCACACAGCTACACATATTGGTAGATGAAAATAGTCTCTGGAAGTCCACAGCATCTGTAGAGATGCCCATTATCTTGCAGTACTTTAGGCAAGAGTTGATAGTGTCTTGAGCCATATTGGTAGCACTGAAGATATTTACATTTGTTGAGACATAACTGGCAAAATTTGTGTAAGTGTTAGGTGTGAGACAAAGAAAGGCAAGAATAACTTTTGAGTTGTTCCTTGAACAACTGTGAAGATATAGTTTTCAATTACATATAGAGACTACATAGAATATAGTTTCTATGTTTGGGACACTGGAGACATGTAAAATTTAAGACGCCACTAGACATCAAAGTGGAGATTTCAAGTAAATGATTGGATATGTAAGAATGGATCTAATGGGAATGAGTTTTAAACTATATGACATTGAAATATATTGAATATATAACATACAGAAATGAGTTTTGAACTATATAACATTGAAAGCTGTAAAATTGGATTGATATCATCATGTCTAGTATAGTTAAGAGGAGAATGATGTGCCAGTGCCTGGAGAGTGAGAAAATAAGAAAGATTTCATAGGAGACAGAGAAAGAATAATGAGTTGAGATGGAAGACAAAGAGTTTTCCAAAAGTTAAAGTACAGAAAGTGGCTCAAGACAGAGAAATTAATGGATTGTGCAATATTATGATTCTAGAGGACAAGTAATGTGAGGCTTGAAAATTGACTGTTGGAATGACAAAAAAAAAAAAGACAGATGTCACAAGTAGTCTTTCAAGAGTAATTTGAAATGAGTTAGGAAGAAAGATTTGTGAAGTGAATTTAAGACAGAATGGATAGAAAGGAAATGATGACGAATATAGACTTTTAATTTAAAAATTTGCTACAAATGGAATGTTATAAAGAGAGTAAAAGATGCAGGAACAGGACAGAATCTTTTAAGTTGGGGATTTTACAGTACAGATGTACATGTTGGTTACAATGAACCAACCAAGTTGTGCTTTGAACAAATGTAAAGATACAGTTTTCAGTTACATATAGAGAATACATAGAATGTTGTTTCTATGTTTGGAGTGTTCGAGACATGTAAAATTTACGGTTCCATGAGACACCCAAGTGGAGATTTCAAATAAATGATTGGATATGTAAGAATGGATCTAATGGCAGCTTAATGATTTGGAAGAATAGAGCTGTTGGGATAACATGTGAGCAATGAGCAGTGCTGATATCATTGGACTGAGCTTTCTCTCTGATTGCACTCTTAGCAGTTCTTTCCTCACTTGTAGAGTTTCAAAGTCAAAGCTTCTGACAGCTTAAAGTATTTCCTCCTCAACATTTAGCTTTTCTATTATTATCTTCCCTTGCTATGCTATTTGTTGTTCTAGTTGATAGCTAATGGAGTTCATGTACTGCTTCTTTGTATTCTTTTCACTCACATCTGTAAAATCCATACTTCCACTTACTGAGATTTATTTCTTAGTCTCTATATAGATAACCTTTTAAATTATATATTTTTAAAGCCAACAATTTTTAAGATTTTGCCCTGTTTATCTTATATGTTAATATTACATATGTAAACATGCCTACTCTGTTTCTTGAATGCTGGGATATTAATATCATATGATATGCAAGTCATGACTATGACTATAAAGTTAAGGAAAGAATATATTATTATTCAGATGGTATAATTCAGGACTATTTCATAAGGGTATTGATCTCCCAGAGAATCTCTGGGAAGATAGATCAAAAAAATTAAGAAGGTTGTCAAAACATTCTATAGCTCTGATTGGCAAAATACACCCCTCTCCTGCTAAGATGCCAGCATTCACACTGAGCCTTGTTCAGGACACTGTTAATCTCAACCATACTGTGTTCCTCAGTCTTGTATTGCCCAGATTAACTGTTGACACTGCTGACAATTAAGAGTGCATGTCTTAGTGAAATCCACAATAATGACAAAGAATACCAAGACAATCTGATATTTTCAACTACTTTAATGGAAAGAGATCCACCCTGAGTATTTATTTGCCTTGTGTCCAATTTCTCCCACCAGATATATACAGCTTTATTTGTATAAATCTTATTGACATCTAGCCTATAAAATGGAAATGATGTATATATGTTGTTACTGTTGTTTAACTTCTTGATAACTTTTTGAATACCTTAAATTACACATTTTGTCTATTTTATCTTCCCAGTGTCTACTAGGAGAAAACATAACAGGTATACCAAGACTGTAGGATATAGTTTTATCACTTACTGTATGCTAAACAGTTACTAACAATGTGAAGCTAACACTGTTGTCAAGGAGTAGAGGTTAATTACAGGCACAAGAATGCATTTATTGATACTAAAAACAGTATGCTTGGCTGGTTAGTAAAGAATGAAAATTAGTATTTATCCATTGGTTGCTCTGAATCTGACATTATATTATGTTTAGTTTCATTTATCATTCTACCAACTCAATATATTAAATAATTGTGATAAAAATTAGGTGACTTTGATAAGATTGGTAGTATGCAATGGAGCTAGAACAAAAACCTGTGTACTTCCTTTTGGAATCCCAGAAGAAAGAAAATGACTTGGCTCTTTATCTACAATTCATCTATTTCATGTAGGTTTCAACTGTCTCCATCTGGTCATTCATCCAAGCATAATATTTAAATACATCCCTGGCCTTACTTGAGATCTCTGTAAGAATCTTTGCACTAGAAGTTTTAGTATAAAACTAATGAACATAGCTTAGAATAGCTATCACTAGTAATAATGATCTGCAATGATTTAGTCTGTGCTTTA
This sequence comes from Ochotona curzoniae, assembly GCF_017591425.1. NCBI lineage: Eukaryota > Metazoa > Chordata > Mammalia > Lagomorpha > Ochotonidae > Ochotona > Ochotona curzoniae. Next base: position 48,578,106 of record NW_024467119.1, read on the forward strand.
GAGTCTAGTCTCTTGCTATATACAATCACCAGTTTAAGTTCTTGACTCATCTAATTTTTCATCACTCTTAAATGTCTGATCATTTTCCCTGAGTCTCTCAGTCTAACATCCCAGCCCTAACAACCTGACTCTTCCAACTTTTGAATATTTTGATTCGTACCTGGCCAATCAAATGCAGCCTGAATGCAATCTCTTATCTTCCTATTTGCTATATAAAACCATTTCCCTTACATATAGTCAGTTCCAAATTCTGGCTTCTTCTCTCTTACCCTGAATCCTCAGTAGTCAAATTCTAAACAGGAAAAGTTTTCAAGAGAAGACTTAAAGCTCAGGTGAACAGAGTCAGGAAACGAGACGTAAAGGCAAACAAAACTTTTGAAATTATAGCTGATAAGTTTAATTAAATATAACAATAGCTAGTTACCCTTGCTTCTGTTTCCTGTCAAATATTTAAATATTCAATAGTATATAAGCTATTACGTTGTGTCCAGAAGTCATGTAAGCAAATCTGTGTCAATCATTTAATCTAAACTGTCATTACTGTGTGTTGAAACAGTTAACTGAGTATCTGAAAGCTGGTTCATTGTTGAGAAGTTTTTGCAGACTAGCCCATGTGAATTTCAGAGGTTATGACACACATAGTTAAATTCTAATTTTATCAGCTTGGCCTCTCTCATGACCCTTTCTCTGTACCATCAACCTAGTATTGCTCCATGTCCACACACTTTGAGATATGCCTATGGAGCACCAAATGAAGTGACTATTTCTCAATTATCTGCCTATTTTGAGGTGTGCCATAAAACTTTATAATTCAAGACAATGTGCATCACTGACTGCAGTCTTTTTAAGGAATCATTTTACTTACCTTATTTGAACAATGTAATTCAGTAAGTGCTAAATCATTCAGAATCTACTCATGGATATCAAATCCTAAGACTTTCAAAAAAGTACTTATTCCTGATTTGTCCCAAGAAGGTAATATTACTTTATAAATACAACACCAATTATTTAATGTTTTGATTGCTAAGTAGTTTCAATACAATAAACTCTCCAAATTGAGTATTATACTTCTGCACATGCTCCAGGATTCTTTGCACTGCCTGCATACAAGGAGATGCTCATATCATTCTGTCTCCAAAATGTCAGTCCCTAATTTGGCCTTGCACTCCTACAACTCTTATCAATGGAGAAAGTTAGTATGATTCTTATGTGCAATGTGTAACATGAGATTCACATCAGTGACCCTAGGAAACTCTGTTTTGGGAAAACCCAACACCAGCCATGTAATTACAACAACATTCTACCTTAGGCAAAACAGTACAGCAAAGTAAAAAGTACATGAAGCTCTTTGGTCCCCTTGTCTTCCAAATACATAATTTTAAATAATTTAAAAGCAAAATGGAGCTTCTAATTTGTGCTTATCTCAAAATTTCTTTCAAAAATCTGACATTCTAGAATATTTGCATTTTTCTACTTGAATGGCATTAATGTTTGAAGGTTGTTTGTATATTTCTAGCTTACTCAAAACAATTAAACTTGCAGATATTTGTCTCATTAACTCTAGATAAGTTGTAATCATATTTGAACCATATAAACTACTTCTCCCCATTGTATCATTTTAGTTTTCAGTAAGATATACTTGCCTTAAAATAAAGATGCAATAGAACTGACAAACTTCATTTTCAGTGTTTTAATCCCTGCCCTATTTAGTCTACATTTTGATTATTCAAATTCATATCTGCTAGAATGAGAATCTAAGCAAAATCAGGACAGCCAATCAAAATCAATGTCATGTCTATACCAATCTAGGAATAACACTCACAGTAAACTCTCAAAAACAGCTAGTAGCAATATTGTAGAAGCAGCGGGTTTTTTTTTTTTTAACTTACTTGCTCCTCAGAATCTAATAAATAACTAATAGTTTTTGAGTTTGTGATAGAGTTTCTGAAGATTAGATATGTTGTGGCACAGATACAAAACAAGCCTCTGTTCTTGGGTCAAAAGGTTCAGTGTGTAATGGGAGACACAGAAAAATAAATAACTGCCACGAGTTGCTATGCAGGTCAAGGGCTATTTGTATAAAATGCTTTGAGTTTTACTAAGAATCTGAAAGTGGTTCACAGAGCACTCACAGGATTAGTGGAAAGGGTGCTTAATGGAAAGTAAAGGTCACTGTTCTCAGGCCACATGAAGCCCAGGATTTCCAGACACTCTTAATTGATAACATTGGTATAAACATCAACTAACCCTTTTCCATTTGCAGGCAAGATTATCACTCTGTGACCAATAATCATGGTTCTCAATGGTTTCTGTTTCTATTCTATCATGCTTTAAATCTCACTTCACCTGTGATTCCACCAAAAGCCCAGTATCCCAGGTTAATTTAATCAATATGATATTTATTACTACCCTGTTCTCAGTATCCGCTAATTTGATTATCTCTCCCAGATTTTTGGCCATTCCAGCCCTTCCATCAAGACCTGTTCCCCAGGGCTGGTACAGTGGCACAGCAGGCTTATTTCTGCTCCCTGTGAAACCACCATCCCAAATGGGTGTCTGTGTCCCAACTGCTCCAATTCTAATCCAGCCTTCTGCTTACGGCCTGGGAGAGCAGTGGAGGATAGCTCAAGTTCTTGAGACTCTGTAGCCTTGTTGAAACCTGGAGGAGACTCCTGGTTCTCAGCTTTGCAACAGCTCAGCTCTGGCTGCTGCAACCATTTGGAGAGTGAACCAGTGGTTTGAAGACCTACTCTCCCTCTCTTGCTCTCTCTGTAGAATTTTTTGAGTGAAAATAAAATAAATTTTAATTAAAAAAAAAAAGACTTGTTTCCTATCGTTGGAAAAATTGTATTCTTCTTCAACCTATTCACTGAACATTTCCTTCAGACTTTTGTTGAAATTCAAACTGGATCCTGAAAAACACTTCTTTCCTTGAAGTCATCAAGTGGAAGAAGTGTTTATTATTATTTTTTCTCCTACCTTCCAGTTACTGCATACCTGGAGAACGAAGTAGTGCTCTTGTTGTTATCGCCTGATACTTTGAAGTTATTAACTCCTACTTTCCTAATCAGAATTCTCTAGCCTTTGACTCACATTTCCTCAGCCTTTCCTACCTTGTGTGTCCTTATTGTTAATTTTGAGTTATTGTTCTTTGCTCATATATACCTTTCATATCCTCATGATTTTCTACAGTAAAACTCCAAGTAGATTAGCAAACCAAAACCATGGTCTCTAATGGCTTTGCATTGTTGGCTTCAGTAACCTTATTCTCCACATTTCTCCGTGACTGATTCATGGGTTATCCATATATATATATATATATATTTTTGTCATCCTGTGCAATTTCTGAATTTCAACTCCAAACATCGTTTTCTGGCATCTCTTATTCTTCCAAACTTCTTATATTAGTAATCAACCCTTGACATTTACCAACTCAGTAATCCCATCACCTCACTGACCTTACAGCTTTAATTTGGAAAGCTGCATATCATTACATCCAACCTGCTTTTTGTGATCTCATACTACAACTACTTCCCAATACAATTCTTATTCTTTTTTCCTCTTTTCTTTCATCATTATTTCTTGGTAAAATCTGAATTTAACTCAAATATAACAAATTGTTCATGTATTTCTACATTCAGGTGGTTTAACAGTGCTTGAGAGTATTAAATAATTATTAGTAAAGTCATCATGAACATCTCGCCGAAAACCAATGGCTAATTCTATTCTTTTATCTAGCAGTTGTATGCTGTAGCTTTAATTGTGTCTGCATTTAAGATCATTAAAAGTGCATTTTACACAGAATTCTTTCAGATAACATTCCATGAGCAATTGGCATAATCTCTCCTTCCTTCTTAGCACTCTGGAGAACAGCAAGAATGCAAAATTTCTGGGTTAACTAAACCAAGACATGTAACTGTCAGAAATCATTGAATAGCACATATATTTTGCATGTAAGGTATTTCCATTCTGTTGTGGTTTAGTTTGTTTCACCATTTGAAGCTTTTAAATATATATGGCACATATTAACCTTTAAATACCTAATGACTTGCATTGCAATCCACTGTTTCATGTTGCATAGTGTAATACTTTAGACTATGAAAACGTTCTTAACTTCTACATATCAGATTGTTAAATAACATTTAAATGGCTAATAGATTTATAAAAAAAAAATAAAGCATGCTCAGGCTTCCTAGCTGTTAGGGAAAAACAAATGCGAACTACATTGAGATTCTAACTACAGTGAGTGTTACATTCAGAACTATAGTCAGATCTCTACCAACAATATCTTCTGGCATGGATGTGGGTAGAAATGTACCATACTTCACTATTGGCAGGATTGTAGGCTAATACAATCACTACTGAAGTCTGATCTACTATATGACCCAAGTATTTCACTTCTGGGAATAGATCCAAAGGAAATGAATCTTAATTTGAGAAAATGACCTGCAATGCTATATTTATAGCTGCACAATCTACAATAGTAAAGACATAGAAACAACCCAGATGCCAGTCAAAGAGGAGTGGATAAAGAAACTGTGGTACATATACCTCACAGAATATTATTCAGCCTTAAAAAGAATTCATTCATTCTACTATTTGCAACAAAATGGTCCTAACAAGAGACTACTATATTTAGTGAAATAAGTTAATCCCAAAAGGGCAAAATTCATATGTTCTCTTTGATATAAAGCAATATTCATGCAAAATACAGGATCAATATAAACATATAAACATGCATACACATGTATTTATCTAGAGGAACTATAATGGAAACTAGCATGCAGAGAAGTGAACATACATTGTGGTATGCATCTCTTTTCTCAAATAAAAGACTCCCAATGAAACTTAAATAAATTTTGATAATAGGTTTCTCAACTTTCTACCACTGTCTGTACCCTGTACCTACAACGTCAGGAAACACTAAAAGAGCAGAATGATGGACTTGTGGCTGTTGCTGAAGGATGATACTATTGCAACAATGTAGGGGAAATCAGTGGTGGGGTGAGGAGGGGGAAATCTCTGAGCGTATGGAACTATAGCATAGAAAATTTAAAAATATAAAAAATAACATTCAAGTTTCTACTAACATACATTTTTGAGTGCATTGGCCTAAGTTCTTCCAAAGTTAATGAAAAGCATGACTTTTACTGAGCCCATTGCTTTGTTCCATATCTTTAACTTGATATATCCAAATTGAGGTCTTTTTTTTTTTTTCCAGAATGCATCTGCTCTGTCTGACATATTTCTAACAGAATGTTTTTGCTATGTTTGTTGGGGCAATAGGTCAAGGATTAATGTAAGAAAGCTGTTTCCTTCCCTATAAAATAATAAAAAGAATTAAGAAACCAAAGATTTTGTGATGTTTTGTTATTATATGCAAATGTTAGTAGAGTGCTAGCACATTGAGAAGTCCAATAAATGTTGCTCTAATAGCTATTACTTTTATTACTTGAACCATTTCTTACCACCTGATGTCAGATTAAGTTCTTCTTAGTCTGTACTCAATTTTTTGTTTTGTTTTGTTTTGGTTGGTTTTCTCTCTCTGCTTCTTCGTTATTATTTCTCTTCCCTCCAAAGAGTCACCTCCAGTATCCTAATGGTAAAATTGTTTCAAAGATTTCCACAGATATTAAAACAAACTTTAAATATAGTCTTATTAATCAAATGAGATCTTTGAAGTCGGTTTGTCTACTTTCCTTTTCAAAATTTATCAGAAGCTCTTAATGAAATGTTGATAAATACTATTAGATCACTATCAGCGATTGCCAATTTCATGCCCCCTAGTGGTCAACATTGGGTTTGTCATTCTTTAAAACTGATAATTCTTCAGAGAAAATGGGAAATTACCATAACTTACAAAAATATTTACACACAACATCATTGGATATTTTGCATTTTCCCTAAGCAACTTGCCATAGTTCACAAAGAATTATACACCACACCAAACAGTTGTTTTATACCAATAGTAATTTATTCTTAAAATCACATATAAAAATCATTTATTATCTTGGAATAACTAAAAATTGAGAATCCAAGATAAATTACCCATACTTTCTGCTTCAGATGCAGGTGAAATGTTTAGATTTGTTTTTTGATTATAGAACATCATATATGCTTAAGAATCAGAAGTCTACATATATTAATTATGAAGAAAAATCAATATTTCTTGGGATCACATTATCAACCTGTTCAGGAGTTATGAAAGGGAAGCAGAATAGCTGCTTATTGTATCCATAACATTATCATGGCAGAGTTATGTCTGAAGGAAAAGAGGAAAATTATTCTATTTCTTTATTTTTAAAGTAATAATCATATAAGAATTACCTGATTAAGTCTGACATTGTGATACAGCCCATTATGCCATTGCCTACAAGCCATCATATCATATAAGCACTGATTTGAGTCCTAGCTGCTCCAATTCTGACCCAGCTCCCTGCTTATGTACCTGTGAAAGCAGAAGAAATGGCTTAAATGCTTCGGTCCCTGCACTGCTGTCTCCGTGTGCCACATTGAGAAGCAGCTCGTGGTCTTGACCTTGCATAGCCCTAGTGGTTGTGGATCTCTGGGACATGAACCAGTAGATGAAAGATCTCCCTCTAAGTAAATAGATTTTAATAACAAAGACCTAATTATTTTTGGTGTATATCTAAATAACAATGCTTCCAGCTTCTAAATTTATATGTGATATAAACTGATAGATGCCCTTTTATAAAACCCTATTAAGTTTGAAAGTTTATTATAGAGTGTTTCATTTTGAACCTTTCTTTCTTCAGTTTTTATGAAAAGAGGTAAAAGTACTTTTTAAACATCCAACAAGTAATTCAGTGATTCTATGTAACTAACTTAAAATTATTAAAAAGATTTAAGATAAAAAGGAAAACATGAAAATATTTTAAACACTAAAATATGAATATAAATATCTGATTTCTTTCAGCTCTAACAATGTAAATTGACTATTGGTAAAATGATGTGGCATCTAGCTAATTGTATCTGTTCATAAAATAATGTTTTTCACTAAATTATTGAGCATTCATATAATATTATGAAACTAATTTTAAAGTACTGCCATAAATGAGAGACCTCCAAGGAGTGAGCACATTGCAAAAAAGTGGCTGTAAATTCCAATGTATATAACATCTTCTAAAAAAATTAATATTTTTCTAAATGACAAGATTAAAAAAAGATTTTAATTCTTCATGGGTAGTCACCTGGGAAAAGTCAAGTAAATTTCAGAAATGTCTAGTTACTAAAGTTCATTAATGTAGAATCTCTTTTAGGCTCTTTAGCACATAAGATTTGAACTGTTTGTGTGCATCTACATCCTACTTTTAAGGAAACAGAGGGAGGGCAGAAGCTTTCCTGGCTCAGCTTCTGCTGAACTGTCTTCAGGTTAACAATCTTTACCATTTTGAGATACTTATTCTAGTCTCCTACAATTCTGCTGCAGTTCTATTGACTTCAGCTTTTAGTAAAAGCCTACATAAATTGTCAAACCCAAATTTTTAGAAAATTGACTTAAATTTGAATTATGATAATATCTTACCTTCTGAATCATAGACAGTTGAATCAAAACTGTGTAGTACATTCAGAATCTCTTCGCAATTTGAAACATAATCACTTTCTTTGCATGATTGGACCTCAAACAAGCAAACGCATGACTATCTGATGGGACATCCACTTGGCCATATGTTGCCTTTGGAAATCAGAAAGGCACCCTTTCTAGGACAAATTAGCCCTCAGGGATCACAGCTTGGCTAGCAGAAGAAGGGCTGTGTTTTAACTCTCTCCAACTGGACAGCCTTGTATAGTGAGCAACCTGCACAACCTTATAGAGCTTTTCCATGTAGACCATACAAAATAAAAATATATTACACAAAGAACAGTGAGAGAGATATGAGTTGTCAAAGTTGCTAAAAATTTTAATGTTTTTCCAGTGTAAAATATCTTTTTGAGTCAAGAGCTAGTATTATCATTTGTTCGATCAAATATTTTAATCCTTATAGTAAATTCTTTCTTCTTGCTTAAGGTAGATTGAATTTACTCCTGTGTCATGAAACATATTAGTAAAAACAAAACAAAACAGTTTAATTAGTTGTGTAACAAATGGCCTCAAAATAAATCTTAGGAATATTAGCAATGTAATAATATTGTGGCATGACCTATATTGAATGAACACTTGAATACACCAAAGTATCTTTCGTTTCCTACTGAACTGATATCTTGAAAACTCAGATTCTGGGTTTTTTCAATTTCAGAGACTCGTAAGTCATCGCATTTTTATTTATTTGTTTTGTTTTTAAAAGTAAATAAATGAATTATCTTGCATACAGCATGTATTTAAATGAAAATTCATTTCTTGTATATAAAGGGCTCTTCACGCTAAGCAATAATCTGCATTTTTTAATAAAATGGTTTTCATTCCTTTGGAACATTTTGTAAAGAATTGGAGAGGTGGCTTTAAAAGAATTAGAAACACAAACACAGCTTAATGATATGAAGAAAATAAAGAAGGAAACAAGGATAAAGAAAAGTAAGAATAGATGCATTCAATGTGTTAATAATATCTCTCTGGGCAATAGCTTTTAATTTTTCATAAGTTGTGGCATTGGGATGCTTACAAAATCATTCTCATATATATTTTCAACTTTCTTCCAGCTGAAGGAATAGGGAGTTATTTCTTGTTTTTGTCATGATTGTGTTTAACAGGAACATTCGTAGCATACTTAGCTTATTTCAGACATCTTTTGTAATCCTGTGTTGACAGGCATTCATTTTATACAATATCTTCCAATGGATGTCATCGCTATTGTTTGTAGTAAAAGATAGTTTTCCTCCCTTCAGTTACCATCACAGTTTGTATCTAAATAAATAATTGACATAGAAATGACCATTTCATGAATCTGAGCTAAGAAATTTAGAATGAATAAAGTATCACTTACCTACTCTATGGTACTTGTGCTTAATTCGCTTCTATATTAATAACACCCTTGAAGATGTTATTTCATTGAATTGATTTTAATTTTTATATTATATTATGATGCATAAAATAAATATTTTATTTTCATATAGTGATGATACAATATGTGCACTTGTGTCATATTATATATTAAATCCTCAGAGTGGACTTTGGAATCTAAGACACATAGATTAAATGAGAGCTCTATATGCCAACTAGTAGATGTGACCTCATAAAAGCAAATATATCACTAATTAAATTTTGTTTGCTCAAGTGTATGATAGGTATAATAAGCTTTACTTGTCAGAATTGGTGGAAGGATCAAACAAAACATATAAAACATGCTAGCAAAATGTCTTGCACAAGTAGATGCTAATTAGATAAAAGCTGTCGTGGAAGGGCTATGGACAAGCCTGTGAACTTATTTCAAGGATTTGTTGTAACACAGTCTCATATTTAACATGGAATCTGTCTAAAGGATTCATTGATGACTGAAGTAGTGGGATGGTAGCTTGGAAAAAGAGGTTTGGTTCATGAAGCAGTTCACTGGGAGACTGTCTTCACTGAGCACCAAGGTCATAAATGTTCCTTCCATGATAAAGCAAATGAACAGGAAGCAATAAATCCTCACACAGCATGTATTTAAATGAAAACTCATTTCCTATACATGGGATAAAACAGGTAGATAAAATGGAGTGGATAAAATGGATATTTGCAATATGGGATCTACAGGGGTTGGCAGTTGTCAGAAAAGGGAAGTAAAAGGGAAGAGAATGGTCAAATGTTATTACTCCAAAGACTGATTTCTAATGAGTGGAAAGTGGTATAAAATTGAGATGTTTGCAAAGAAACACTTCAGTAATAAAGCATGAAATAGAAAATATAAAATAGCAGCTCTTGGGACTAGAAATCATGATATGGGAGTTATCTGTGTGGAGACAATAAAAAAGGGGTTTTTGGTTATCCACTTCAGAGAAGTGGGAAAAGCCTAAAGAAATCTAAGAGTGAAGTTAGAAAGATGGACAAGGCAGAAAAACATAACAAAGCAACAATTCACAGCAGTTGGCAAACAAGAACTGGAACACAGAAACTCCAAGGAAGGGAAACTCCCTTGTGGTAAACACAAATTTGTTGTTTGTCCCCAGTTCTTGACACACAGCTTCTAATATCTTACAAGTCTCCAGAGTCCTATGAGAGTTTTGTTTGCTAATGAGATGACTGCTAAAGAGGTCCCCTAGATGGCTTCAGTATGGGTGCTGGTCTCCAGAAAAATTAAAGAATGATTAGAAGGTTGAAATTGTCAGCTCCAACTCACAATTTCTGTGAAGAAGAGGCTAAATGGTGAGATAACCCTAAGCAGCAATGATTTAACAAATGAATCTCTGAAATAAATTTGCAGAGTTAGACACTGAGCTTTCAGTGTGAAATCCACAAATGGCCAAGGGAAGTTCAGCTAAATTTTCTTTATTGCTAATTAGCTATCCTAGTCCCTAAGTGCCAAATAATATTTCCCAGTTTTTCCAGAGAAAGTGGTGGTGCAATTTCCAAACATTGCTTCTGCAACGCTTTTCTTCTGCAGCAGCAAAATGGCTGAGCTGATCTTTCCTTTCTTTCAGGACCTATTAGATGACTCCTCCCATAAGGAGTAGATAAATAAGTATTTCAACATTTTTAATAATACTCATATATAGTTTCCATGATTATCTAGCAGTGGCATAGCAATGTGAGTAAAATTAGAGAATGTAATATTATTATTATTATTATTTAAAATGCAGGCTGTGAATTCAGCTGAGCTGGGTTTGATTTCTTACCAGTCATGTCTTTGAATACTTTTTTTTAAAGATTTATTTATTTTGATTGGAAAGTCAGACACACAGAGAGGAGGAGAGACAGAGAGGAAGACCTTCCCTCCTTCCCTCTGATGATTCACTCTCCAGGTGACTGCAATGGGTAGAGCTGAGCCAATCCGAAGCCAGAAGCCTCTTCTGGGTCTCCCAAGTGAGTCGTGTCCTACGGCTTTGGGCCATCCTAGACTACTTTCCCAGGCCAGAAGCAAGGAGCTGGATGGGAAGTGGGAATGCCTGGATTAGAACCGGCGACCATGTGGGATCTCCATGTGTGCAAAGAAAAAGCTCCCATTTCATCATTTACTCCCCCAAAGCCCCAAAGAGCTGGGGTGAGGTATAGGAGCAAACCAAAGCTAGGATTTAGGAATGGTCTTCCTGTTGAGTGGCAGAAATACAACTACTTGGTCTATTAATGCTGCCTCCAAGGTTCCAGAGTAGTAAGAAATCTGGAGCCAGAGCCAGGGATCAAACGCTAGTTTCTGATGTGGGACATGACATCCTCACTCTAATTACTAGGCTAAGTGGCCAACTTTATCTTTCTTTTCAAACCTATCACCAGAGACAGTTAAAATTCATTTTCCACAAGACAGTAGAATGAACTTCATGAGACAGAAATGAAACCTAGTCTCACATTTTTTTCAGTGTTTTTCCATTTCTTCTTTTAAGTGCTCCTGTGCCTTTTCTGCCCACTTCTAGCACACATTTTGCTCACTACAAAATGAGTAGTTGCCCAGATTTGACTTTTTTTCAATATCACGCTAGTAAAATGCTCTTCCGTATATATTCTTTTTCTTCTCATTCATTCCTTTTTCTGCAGATCCCATTTCACTCTTTTCTTATCAAGGATGTGTGCACCATCAAAGCAAACAGTCTACTTGCTCATGATTGCCTACCTCTTCCATTATACTAATCTTTAATGAATTGATTTAAAACCATTTTGTTCCACCGAAAAGTAGAATCTAAAAGTGCGGACATTTTCTGTACATTATATTCTAGAGCGCCTGGTCTAATAAGAGAGATCTTCAAAAAGCTTATGGATAATTCATGTTAGGAAAACAATATTAATGTATTTCAAGTTATTTTTTCATGAAACATTTTTCAATTCTGCTTCCTGCAATTTTTCAGAAATGCCTGCATACACATGCTTTTACAAACATAGAATTTGTAGAACAGACATAGCAAAATTAATGGCACCAATCTTCAAGTTCAAGCTACAGGGATACCTTATTTCATCACTACTACTCTGTTCTTTGACAATTCATTCAGCTTAATTGCCTCCACCTTCAAAAACACCTTGCACTCCTAAACTGACAGCATACCTTCCTCGTGAAACAAACTAAACAGTGTGAAAGAGGTGTTTGCAAACAAACCACTAATTGAAACCTGCCAGCCCAAGGTACAATAAATGAATGAAATAGTATTTAAAATGTGAGGATTTTTAAGGAGATATGTGCATGACTCTTCCCACAGATAGCAAAATCCAAAGCCTGGAACTCAATCTGGGCTTCCATCATGGGAATCCAAGTATTTGAGCCATCATTTGCTGCCTCTTAAGAAAGTAGAGCCAGGACTTGAAACAAGCACTCTGTTACGATACACAGTTATTCCAAGCAGGGTCTTAACACTGCACCAAATTCCCAGGCCACATATTGCCAACTCTTGGCATCAGCATCTACATGATGAAAAACAATTTTCAGCTTCTGAAAGATAATTAAAGTTTAAGCCACTAATCTGTAGAAAAAATTTAAGCTTTGAAAATGAAGAATGATGAGGGAGATGCCGCCATCCTCTACTGTTGTATTAACTAAAAGAAGGGTATTGGCACAGGAGCAAATAAAATAGGCAGTAATAAAGAAACCATATATATAAAGGAATATATGATTTAAAAAAAACCGTTTTTCCTAATAAGTTTGAAATGATACACTATTCAGTTAATGCATTGTCATATGTGGCTATACATTTGTAGGACAGTGAAAGCAGATCCTTTTCTTATACCATTCACATCAATAAGTTCCAGACAAGAAAAATAACAATTATAATAAGTATATAATATAATACATTGGCAATTTGCATGTACGTCCCCTGTCCCTACCCTACCTACTACTCAGTTCCTGATTCCTTGGTAATGCCTCCATCTTCCAGTCTGCTCTTGGGAGCAGTCAGCTCAACATATATGAAGAAATGTAAATACATCTGTCTCTAAACCATCCTGTGTTATTCTGTTTAAGAGTTGGCATGCTTTTTTTTAACTCTGTTTTGCACAATTCCTGAAATTATGTTGAAGTACAATACAAAAAACAGAAATCTTTGATTACTATCTTGCGGAGTTTCAAATGCCAAGAACAATTAGTATATATTGTATATTTTAACTAGTCCAAAATACAGATCAAAGAACAAATATAGATTAAGCAAAAAGGTTGGCATAAAAGCAATATGCATATATGCTTATTGTCTAGCAATACATCATTATTTAAATCAGTTATGTTTCCTTTTCTGTGTTGCACAAGAATCATAATCATTTACAATTATCAGCAATTTAAATAACTGAGATAAATATAATTATGTAGACTTAATTATCTGAATTTTTGTGAAATTATTTTTTCAGAGTTGTAAAACTTTCTATTATACTAATCTTTTGACTGAACTTTACTTCTGTTTTAATATTAGAATCCAGAGAGAATATTAAGCTATATAACTTGGTGTCACATTGCTAAATATTGAAAATATATGTCAAAAAGCTTAGCAAGTAACAGATTGCGGCTCCCCTCCTCCCCCTTCATTGCACAGCTCAATCATTTTCAGTCAACAGGGTTCTTTCTTTTGTGTAGTTTTCGGTAACATGGTTTCTTGCTACAAGCCATTTTTGCTTTAAATGCTTGAAAACCAAAACATGTACAAGGTTCAATTTTGTTATGAAATTTATGAACATCTTGAGTACTTCAATAAAAGCTTGTTCATTGTCAGACCAGCATTCCCCAGATCGGAAAATGACAGAATTCATATTATTTTTCACTCTGAGAAAGGCGATTTATTAATAGCCTCTGAGAGCAAGCAACAAAGCTGTTACAACTGAGATTCCCCTTAACTTCAAGTTCCCCTTTATCTTCCAACTGTGAAAGATTAAATCCATAATGAAATCTCAAGGATGAGTTCATGAGCAATGGGATTTGCAAGCATTTTACGGCCTCATGTAGAACAAAAGGAAATCATCTGAACAAGACTGCCTCTAAACTGGCAATCGCATGGTTTAATCGTGATGTAGAATTGAGGCCCAGAAGTTGTTTTGAGGCTCAGTGAGAATTTATACCTATTTTAAATGTGAGGTATCATTCAATTCTTTTCCTAGTTACAGAAAACAATGGCAGTTGCGCTCCTGAGCAGTTCAGCAGGTTTTCAGCCTTGTACACAGGGTACTCCTGTGCCACTCGGGCCGAATCTTGGCGCAGGCAGGCCCAGCACACAGGTCTCCTTCCCCTTTTTCCCCTCGCAAAACGAAACAGCCAGGACTCGCTCATGTGACACGGGTGACGTCAGCCCCTTGCCGGGGTCGCGTGACCCACACCAACTTCCCGCTACCCCGCCCCCGCCGCCGCGCGGGAACTCTCGCGAGAAGTCGCCTTACTATCAGAACTTGCTGAGGCGAACAGGGGAGTTTGCTCTGGAGAGGACTGGAAGGTGTGGCCGGGCGGCCGAGTTTCTGCTTTCTTTCTGTTCACGTTCAGGGCTGGAGCAAAGGCCTTTGGGGGCGTTTGCCGGAGCCTGAGCAGTCCCCCTTGGAAAACAGCAGGGGAGACGGCTAGGGAGGTGCCCGTCAAGTCTGAAGTGAAACGTGGCGCACGGGCCGTCCTCGCCCTCCCTGAAGGAAGGGGCTGAAGGGGAGAGAGAGAGAAAAAGAAAAGCACCTCGCTGGGCGCGGGAGAGCCGCGGAGGGCACGGCCCCGGCCGGCTGGCGCCCCAGCGACGCCGCGAGCGTGTGGGGAGCTGGGCCCCGTCTTGGGGTGCCCACATCCGGCCCCTGCCGTGTCGGCCCCCTCGGGGCCGAGGGGAAGCGGCAGCTGCGCGCGCCGGGGCGCAGAGTCGGCCTAGACGGGCCTGGGGTCCCGCGCCCCCAACGCCAGTCGCTGTCTTCCCGCCATTCGCGACTTGCCCCGCGTCTCCCAGCTCAGCAGTGCGCCCCCACTTTGGGGACGAGCCCTTCTGAGGGTTTAAAGGGGATCAGAGTGACATCTCCCCTGGGTCACCCAAACCCTTCCAGTCGTCTCCCGCCTTGCGCATCCTCCTCCACCCAGCTCTTTTGCCCCTGGACGGGTGTGCTCCGGACTGATATCCGGGGCCGGAGTCGCTAGAGGGAGGTGTGGGGCCGGCGAGGAGGGGGCTTCGCGAGGGAAGCGGGGCGGGCTGGCGGAGGGAGCGGCAGGAGGAGGCGCCGAGGGAGGAGACGGAGGCCTGGGGGACGGCAGACGAGGCTTCGCCCGAGCCCAGCGCTCTTTCCTCCGCTCCCGGCCGTCTGCGAAGCCGCGCGGACCGGTCGGCAGCGCGAGGTTCCCCGTGGGCGCCGCTGCTGCCGGCCGCAGGGAGGCCGGCCCCGGGCGCGCACGCTCGGCCGAGCCCCGGCGCACCCCGCGCGCCCCGCTGACAGCTGCAGCTGGACTCCTGCGCTCGGCTCCCGGCTCGGCGGCCGGCCTCGGGCCCCTCCGCACTCCGCCCCCTCGGGCTCCTCTCGCTCCACCTCTACCCCTCCTGCCCTCCGGTGCAGATCATTTCGCAACTGCCTGCTTCTTGCTCGCCCCGCGCCCGGCTGTTTTTTCCATTCCCGGCCCCTTCTTCTCTTGAGTACTTTGCCCCCTGAATTTTGGGGAGAGGCTGCCAAGGAGGGACGAGCGGAGCGTCCTGAGGAGAAGGAAGAAGCAAGGCCCGCAGCGGGAGGAGGCTCAGCGGGCTGTGGGGAGGAGACCCCACGCCGCCCTTTCTGGTCATCTCTCCTCCCGCCCCGCCCCTGCGCACACTCCCTTGCGGGCGAGCTACTTTCGGCCGAGGAAAGTGAGAGCGGCCCTGGTGACAGCGCCGCGGGGCCAGTCCCGGGGAATCGCGTCTTGTCCGTCGCGCTGCTAACCAGCGCACAGCCGCGACCAAGGATGGCTTCGACTACAACCTGCACCAGGTTCACGGACGAGTATCAGCTTTTCGAGGAGCTCGGAAAGTAAGAGCCATCGCCCGGCATCACATGTCCCCTTTCCAGCAGAGGGCGGGTCGCGTGGCCCCTGACTTGCTGGACTCCCGGCATGGGGCGAGGGAGTTTGGGTGACGGAAGGAGGGGGACCCCCAGGGTTATTGCTTTGGGGAAGGTGGTGTCTTAGTGAGAGGAGGTTACAGAGCAGGGGCGAGCCCCCTACCCTGATTGTAGCCCTTGCTGATAATCCTTAGCGCATGGTCTGCGCTCCTCCACCCTCTCTTGCACCGAGAGACTTGGTGAATTTATGATCTGCAGTTGTAGCTGTCATCCTGAGAAGTGTGTGTGCGTGTGTGTGTGTGTGTCCGTGCGCTCTCATGGACAGGGAACACAAACACACATAGGATGCAACATAGATCACGTTTTCTGTAAACAGAGTTGCCGCCCGGTCAGCGGGTGTCTCGGAGATGTGACCCAGGTTCGGGTGGCAACTTTGTGCCACTGACGGTGCCTGCCATATTTATTGATGCCGAAAGTTCAACTCGGCTTGGTGTGGAGTCGGCTTCACATCCAATAGTTGTTCTATCCAGGAAAGGGGCCACCCGACAGAACCCAACCCTGCCCCCCCTCGACAATGTCCATCAGTTTAACTAGGATTTACGTGTGCACCTTGGTGTTCTCTGGCAGGATTTATTTATACACAGGCAGTGGAAAAGCCCTCTGGAGAAAGGGGAGCTCTTCTGAGGAGTCGCCTCGCATGTAAAACGACCTCGTGTATCCAACAGGCGGTCGGTTTGGGGATGGTAAAGCAATCGGAGACCTAATTGGGACCTGAGCATAGGGACCTTAGGAGCTGAGCTATGAATGTTGATTTATGTAGCATCAGACCCTAATTGAATTCTTCTACTCTAGTTCCCACCACTGTTTATGAAAAGGATGTGTTAATATGCGTGCTGTTGGTTTGTACCATGAATTAAAGCAAATGTAAATATTTTATAACGTGATGAAAAGTATGTTCCTATGTACTGTCTGCTGGTAAAACATGGAGAACATGTCGGAAGAGCAGCTTAATTCAGATCCCTCCCCTCCCCCATCCCAAAACAGGGCACGGAGAAATCACCGTACCAGGATTGTTTTAAACCACACAAATATACTTAATATTTTCATTTTATTGAAAATGACCACCATATTTCCTTGCATGGAGACACATTATTTTTTTTTTCTACCAACATAAATAGGCAGCCAATTTTTGCTGTTTCTCAGCTCTGTTCTTTGCAGTGTTTTCTCGAGCATTTGGTGCTGTGTAAGTGTGAATTATAAAATGTTTTCAAATTTCATGTGCAAACAAGAATGGTCATAACTGGCACTTCTTTTATTTTGTTGATTAATAATGTGAGCCTCCTGTTAAGTAAAATTTACTTGTATGCATCAATACTAAAGAAGATCCTGGTTTCCAGGAAGGCTTGTTCATTTTCTGGGTGTTACTATAGTGCCTTGATACTGGACAGTCAAATCAATAAAAATGCTCAGACTGTGAAATTTTAATGGCTTATTTCATATTGATGATCTGATAATTATTGCTTTCCAGGGGGGCATTCTCGGTGGTGAGAAGATGCATGAAAATCCCTACTGGACAGGAATATGCTGCCAAAATTATCAACACCAAAAAGCTTTCTGCTAGGGGTGGGTATTTTCAAACATATTTGTTGGTTAGTTTTGTATATGGCTTTTTGGTTGTTGCTTGTGTTGTATACAGATGCATCATGTTGATATGATAGAGTTTTAGACTTAGATACCAGATTACATGTTGAGCTTTATTTCCTTCCTGAGTGTCTGTTGGTCTATACAGCTTAAGAATACATAAAGGAATACATTTCTTAGTATTTATTAAATTTTAAGAATTATGAGCAATAGCACCAATAACTATATCTCAGGCAAATAAGTGTCACTAGGTACATTACGCTTTTAGATCTTGGGTGAATGACTATTGGAAGAGCCCTAGGATGGAAAAATGTAAGTCTCACAACTGTCATTATTGCCTTTTGCTTTTAAGAGGAAAAATAGGTCATAGCTCAGTTGAATCATATATTTGAATGTAGTTACACTTGAACTTAATTCATCAAGGTATATTTAACAGTAATGGCTTTGGGAGGAAAAATTATGATTACTGTTTTCTAGGAAGCTCAGCTTCATTTCTGATGTTTCTATGTGCTGTTCTGATCTTTCCTTGGTCTTCTACATTAAGGCTTCACAAGCAATCATGTAATGTATTTTACACATGCTTTTTATAGCCACAGAGATAATTCATACTCATAAAATAGCTGTTGGCGTTAGCGAAGAAACTTGGAGAGCTCTTACTGCATTCTTTTTTGTTTTGGTGAACTCATGCAAAGGTACTTAATACTGACATGTTAGGCATTCCTATTATCATGGGTGCCCGTCTAAGGTATTTCCACGGGAATTTATGGTTTGATGAAATAGAAGTGAAATTTAAATGAGCAAAGTACCATGGTGTAAACTCATCTCAGTGACCTGGTTTATTTTAAGTAATGAGAGAAGAAATTCCACCAGGGTTAGTTTTCCTCATTTAATACATCTTTTAAAAAGTGCTTCTTCCCAGTGTCCTGGTATCGTTTGCCTCAGGTCTTTGCCACAGTTAATTTCC
Source organism: Ochotona curzoniae (assembly GCF_017591425.1). Taxonomy (NCBI): domain Eukaryota; kingdom Metazoa; phylum Chordata; class Mammalia; order Lagomorpha; family Ochotonidae; genus Ochotona; species Ochotona curzoniae. The sequence goes on from NW_024467119.1 coordinate 48,596,747, forward strand.
CTGTGAGCATATTGTAAATTCTACTTTTGACATGTACGTTAGGTTTAGGTTGGCATTTCAGTGGATTTATTGGAACAGGAATAAAATCTGATATGAAAACAAATGAGAAAAGTGTGCTATTGGTGATTTTGTTTCTCCATTAATTTCTATTCCCCCAAGAAAATTTTCACAATAAGAAGTTGTTAAGCTATAAATACTACACTGATTTTAGAAAAAGAGAAAAAGAAAAAGAAAGGAAAAGATAAATGAGCATGTGTAATTAGACTGTTTCAGTGCTTCTGTGTACTAGGTATTTTCAGCAGTGATAGAGCTGGTGTTTTCTGTTGATAGCGTTACAGCTCCAGTTCCTAATCTTTTAATGGCTTACATTTCCTCTGAAAGTAGATCAGTCTAGTTTTTTTTTTTCCTTTTACCAAACTCATTAATCAGAGACATCTTTCTACATTAACTCCAGTTCAGAAAACCTTCTGCGGATGGCAGATGTTTTTTCCCTGCTCAGGTACATATTTTCTTTTTCTCTCAATCTATGGAAGAAACATCTTTAACCAGATGAAATTTATTCTCCCTGCCTCTCTACCAGTATTCCTCACCTGTTCACACTTTGCTTTAAAAACTACCTACTCCCAAAGCCTTCATGTTCCCACTAGATTTAATGATTCCAATTATTCAAGATACGTTTAGGAAAATAACCAAGATGAAAGGCTAGAAAGCATCCTTCTTGTTCTTTCTATGAACTTTCATGGCTCTGGGAAACTTGTTATAATATGTTTTAAAAATTATTCTTTATTTTATTTGAATGGCAGGAAATAGAGACAGTTGCAAACAGAGAGCTTCCATTCACTGGTTTATTCTCCCAGTGCATACACAGCCAAGCCTAGGCCAGGCCAAAGCCATCCCAGAAGACAGCCCGAGTTTCCCATGTGGATGGCAGGGACTTGCGTATCAGAACCATCGTTTGTTATCTCCCAGGGTGGGTATTAGTAGGAATCAGAAGCCAAGAAGGGACTCCAGTCCAGGTATTCTGATATAGTATACTAGAGTCTCAAGTGGTATTTTAGGCATGGTAACAAAGGCATTATGTTAAGCTTGCTTTGTGTTAACCTGCCCCAGTGAGCTTGTGAACAACATCATTGATACTGGAACCAGATGCTCTGGCTTTGAATTCTGATTCTCTTAGCCACTAGTCACATGATTTTGAGCGATTTGTCTATTTTCTTTAAATCTTAGTTTTTTGTTTTTAATCTGTGAAATAGGGTAATAATTGAATTCTTCCTTTGTATTATTTTTCTTTGTGGAGTACATGAACTACTGTGGTATAAATGCACATCTGTCACAATATAATAAGCAGCCAGTGAATATTAACTGCTATTATATCATGGGTTTTATAATGATCAAATAAGATTACTTACAAATCAAAATTTGAAAAACATAAATCTATTTGCAGCTTTGATTTAGTTGTGATTCAACCCAGTTACAGTCTTGGCACCAAAGGTGTAAATTTGGTTCGTTGTCACCGATGTCTTCTAAAATTCAGTAAACATGGGAAAACATTCCTGGAGAGTTTCATGGAATCTTGTTAAGAGTCATTGAGTTTTATGAGAGTCACTGCTTAAACAGTAAAGTGCATTGTCAATTTTGATCAGATCTGATCACTTATAAATTGTAGGGGTTTTTCTTCAAATTGCTCTGCAACTTTATATTATTATACCAGTTAGAGCTGGTTGTTGTTTTTAAGTTTGTTAAAAACATTTATTGATTTGAATGGCAGAGTTATGGAGAGGGAGAGACATGACAGCAATCTTCCATCTGCTGGTTTGCTCTCCCAGTAGCTGCAATGGTAGGGGGTAGACCAGGAACTTTAACTGGGTGCCCCATGTGATGATGGGGCACAAGCACTCAGGCCAACTTGTACCTCATTGTCAGGTACATTAACAGGGAACTGGAATAGAAGTAGAGCAGCGGAAATTTGTATAGGTTGTTGGCTTAACCAACTGTATCACAATACTGCCCCCAAAGATCATGATGTATTTGTATGTTTGAATAGACTTTTTTTAAACCTATACTCAAGTTAAATTACAAACTCTTGAAGAAAAAAGACTTCATGCTTTAATTTTTCACTATAACATTCAAAATCTGCTTTTAATTTTTCAATATAGGATTCCAAATATAATTGCTCATCACTTATCAAGGATATATTCTGGGATACAGCTAGGGAATTTCATCATTTTTTCCAACAACAGAATATACTTAAGATAGCTATGACATCACAACGTGATGTAACTTTATGGGACCACCCTTTTATGTGCATTCCCATCTTTTACTAAATATTATGGGGAACATGACAATGGTTACAGAATTGAGGGTTAGAAAGGGCTCAATACATAGTGACTAGGATCAAATGTGGTTGTTAATACTTAAAAAGAAGTTGAATACTTAGTTTACTTCTAAAGTCTGTGAAACAGTGTATTAAGAGCAGATGCTTGCACTGAAATAGCAGAAAGTTAAACTTGTTACTAAAGGACTATACTATTGTGATAATATAGGTGAAATTAGTGGGAGGAGAAAAAGGAGAAGGATAAGGGGGTAGGAGAAGGAGGAATCCCAATATCTGCAAAACTATCATAAAAAATAATAATAAAAATTAAAAAAATTAAAAGGGCATATGTTTAAAATGCAAATTTTCTTTTAATAACACCTTGTGAGAATATAACATCTTAAATATTTTTAAAAAGATTTAATTCAAAGAGCTTTTTAAAAGAAGCTTTTTTTTTTTAAAGATTTATTTATTTATTGGAAAGTCAGATATACAGAGAGAAGGAGAGACAGAGAGGAAGATCTTCCGTCCGATGATTCACTCCCCAAGTGAGCGCAATGGCCAATGCTATGCCGATCCGAAGCCAGGATCCAGGAACTTCTTCTGGGTATCCCACACGGGTGCGTGGTCCCAAGGCTTTGGGCCGTCCTCGACTGCTTTCCCAGGCCACAAGTAGGGAGCTGGATGGGAAGTGGAGCTGCCGGGATTAGAACCAGTGCCCATATGGGATCCTGGGGCGTTCAAGGCGAGGACTTTAGCTGCTAGGCCATGCCACCGGGCCCGGAAGCTTTGTTTTTTAAAGGACTCTTTAATTGAAAGAGTTTAGGGGAGACGAGAGGAGGGAGAAGAGAGAGATCTTCCATGTGTTGGTTTACTCCCCAAATGGCCACATTAGCTAGTGCTGACCCAAGCCAAACCAAGATCCAAATCTTCCGAGTGGGTGGTAGGTACCCAACTGTTTGGGCCTTCTGCTTTCCCAGACCATGAAGAGGGAGCTGAATTGGAAGTGGAGCAGCTGGGACAGGAACTGGCACTTTTGTGGACTGCTGGAAAGCTGGCCTTGCAGGAGGATAGGGGATTTTTTTCTGTTATACCACACATTGGACCCTTAAAAAACTTTTCGCAGAAAGATGTTTATAATGATGATTATACCAATATGAAATAAAATGCAAAATAACATGCTTAATTTTTTAAGGTATTGATTTTTGGGAGCTGTGTGTGGCAATTGTGTGTGTATGTATCTATATACATATGTGTGTATATATATGTATATTGTGTATATATATGTATATATATATGTATATATATAATCATAGTTTTGCATGACTTTAGAAATCTAAGTCTTCAGTTTATCTGTTTTAAAGACCATGTAGGTCATCTAACTCAATTATTATTCTTTAAATGTAATATTACGATGAGAAAAGAGCTTGTCAATACATAGAGAATTCCATTGATGGAATTGTCAAAGATTTGGCAACATTTCTGCACAAATTTGCAAATCCAACTCTAAAGTTAACTCAGTATATTTTTTTCTGTGTTTGGATTTTGATGACTTTCCACCAGACAGTTTCAGTTGCATTTTTTCTCAGCTGTTAGTCACACACACCATATTTGGGAGACTCAGACTCCTGAAGAATTTCTTTCCTTTGTTGTTAGCACATGCATGTGCAAAACATTCCTTATACTATGCTGTGGTAGATAAATAATCACACCATAAGAGTGTGTAATTTGATTTCTTTGTAAACTAAGGAAAATTATAGAAGCATCTCAAATGTCTGATAATTTATATGTAATATCTTTTAAAATGTTAATTTGTTTAGAAAGTAATATAAGTGGTAAATAGATAATTAGAAGTTATATTATTTTGATCTCAGATTTTTAGTATGTAGCAATACTGATTCAATTTCCTATTTGATTTTCTACTTGAACATGATTAGAACCGTAACCTAGTGTCAGATTATGTGAAATCCAGGAGGAACTGTGATTATAGTTCAGAACTCACTGCACTAATGATTCTGATAGCAGAGGTGTTTGCAAACAGCCCATGCGATACATTATTCATTTTAAAACCTCTTGGTGATTAAATATTATTTGTGGTACAGTGATTTTCTGCCATTTATTTTCAAGTGTATTTCTGAATCACTAGAAACCACTTATTACCTGGCAAGTTTAAGGTCAGTGTTTTTCTACAATGTAATAAATTATCATGTAAGTGTGAAATGATGTATGCTAAAACGGAATATTTTAGTTGTAGTCAATTGATAAAGTATCAAGTTTTATATATATATCTGTAAAACTTCTGTTATGCAATTAAACCTTTTTTTATATTCTCTGATTTTGTTAATTCTTAAACTAATGATATTAGTAGAACCTTCATGAGGAGCTTATAAAAACTATTTAATCAATGAAAAAAACTGTTATATATCCCTAAGCAATCTCTTATTATATAATAAGAGTAGTTTAGTAGGGATGTAAATCCTTTTTTTTTTATTTAGGCATTCCCCAAATTACCTCGTGGTTAATGGAATGGAATTAGAAGTTGAATTGAGACTATGTGATGAACTAAGTTGTTCTGATTATACATTATTGATATAGTAAGTTGGGACTGTTTGGGAAAGCTAATATTTAAAGGTCTTATGATTAGACAGCACATGCTAAAAATTAATACATAATTTTGGTTTTTATATGTGGACTCTACACACAACTTTTCAGTTATCGGGCCCAGAAGTGACAGGTGTCATATTTCTTTTATGTCTTATTTAGTTACAATTACATCTTTATGTAGGCCTTGATGATTATTACCTTTTTTAAGTGAGTGAAAATGTTATTAATGTTATTAATATTCAAAGCTAACTAGGAAACAAATAGTAAAGACATTTCTTAGCTTATCTTTGAATCTGTGCCTGCTAAAAATGACAATATTTCAGATAGTCATATTTATATGTATTTGTTGAGTGAGTGGACAGATGAATAAGTCAGTAAGATCTTGTGTCTCAAAACAGACATAAGTTTCAATGCAAATAAAATGAATGATGATTGTATTGAGACTTCATTTCAAATGGCATATGCCAACTGTATTTATTCCTGATTCAAAAATTTTCTCTTATGTTTTCTGATCACAAGTTCTGCTTTTTTGGAAAGAGTTCTGTAATTTTTTTTTTTTATAAGATCTGTTCATCTACCTTTCTGAAAGGCAGAGTGAGAGAGAGAGAGAGGAAGGAATCTTGTATTCACTGATTCATTCCCCAATAATTCAACAGCCTGAGCATGCCAAGTCAAAATCAGGAGGCAGAAACTCCATCCGGGTCCCCCAGAAGACTGGCCGGGACTCAGGTTCTTGGACCATCATCTCCCATGTAGCAGGCTCATCAGCAGAAACCTGGATTGGAAGGTGGAGCAGCCAGGATTGCAATGGCACTCCATAGCAGCCTAAACTGAGTAACCTATTGCATTAGAGAATGGGAAGAAGCTCTTGCCTCCTGGTTTTGGATAGAGTTCTACTCAGCCTTTGAGGCTACTTGGAGAGTGAAACAGTGAAGGAAGATCTCTCTCTCTGTATCTTCTGTGTAAGTCTACCTTCGCAATGAAAAGAAATAAATCTTTTTAAAAATGTGCTTAAAATTTTTGGATCCATTCTACAGAGGTTTTTTTTTCCATTTATCTTTCGCTGATACACATTTTGGGAAAAAATGGTGGCACTTTATAGACTTTTAGATACATAAATCATGGATGTTATTTTCTTAGTAATTATTTGATTTTTAAGTAAAGGTAGAGAGAGACCAGTTGTTGAAACTTGTATGCCAGTTCAGAAATGTGGTAAAGAAAAGGCCTTTGAGACAGGATGTAGGTTGAAAGGTACTTGTGTGTGCTTCTTCCCTCAAGTGAGCTTTTCTGATGTGATGTGTTGCTGGACAGTGGCCTCCCAGTTCGTTGGTGTTAGAGTACCAATATAGGTCACAGGTTTATTTCTTTTATCTTCTGATATGTATTCTAATGTATAGCATAAATTATATTGCAATGTATCTTATATAATAGAAAATATTCTTTTCATAGATGCATAATTCATAGATCATAATTTTGAGTGGTGACTTAATGGCTGTGTTCATAATGGCAAAAATGCTTTTGGAAATGAGTTCAGGTTAAGATTTTATACATTTTATTGAAACCAGATCCATAATGAATCATTTACTATTGTAATACATTGAAGTTTTGTCTTTTATTAAAATGCATATATTGATGTTTGTTAAATACAATGGGAATTATAACCTTGGATATACCTCTGAAATGAATCTTTACAAAAATGTTTATATATTGGGCCTCGCACAATAGTCTAGTAGCTGACCTTGCATCCATCTGGATCCCATATGGGTGTTAGTTCATATCCTGGCTGTTCCACTTCCTGGCCAAAGCCCGTCTACCTGTGTGGGAGACCCAGAAGAGGCTTCTGGCTCCTGGCTTTAGCTTGGCTTAGCCCAAGCCGTTGCGGACAGCTAGGGAGTGAACCAGTGGATGCAGAATCTTTCTCTCTCTCTCTTGTTGTATATCTGCCTTTCCAATTAAAAAAAAAAGCCTTACAATATGTGCATATTCTAGTTAACATAATTTGGAGAATTATGCAGAAATAGGAAAAAGCAAGATATATTCATAATTCAGTTTCCTCAAACAAGCACTGTTAACATTTTGTCATATTCTAAAAAAAATTATAGAAATATTAGGTTGAAGTGTGTAATTTTGTATTCTGCTCTTGAAACATATGTATTTTACTTGAAAATCGGGATTAGAAAGAGAGGGGAGGAGAAAGATCTTCTGTTCTATGGTTCACTCCCCAAATGGCCATCTCAGCCAGAGCTGGGGAGATATAAAGCTAGGAGCCAGGAACTTTCTACAGGTCTCTCACAGGAGCATAGAGATCTGAGTTTTTGGGCTATCTTCCATTGCTTTCCCAGACTCATCAGCAGAAAGCCAAATTTAAAGCAGAACACCTGGCGAATCTGAGCCATGGATGTTGTCACCTAAGGCAGAGTGTTAGCTTGCTATACCACCTCTCCGGATCATCTGTTTTCTTAATATTATAAAGCCCTGGCCCAAAGCTTTGGAACCCTGCACCCGCGTGGGAGACCCAGAAGAGTCTCCTGGCTTCGGATTGGCATAGAATCGGCCATTGCGCTCACTTGGGGAGTGAATCATCGGACGGAGGATCTTCCTCTCTGTCTCTCCTCTCTGTATATCCGCCTTTCCAATAAAAAAAAAAAATCTTAAAAAAATATATTATAAAGCCCATTTACTCAACAAATATCTATAAAGGGTAACAGAGGGGTTACCTTCTACATTACTATAGATTTTTAAATTCTTAATAACTGAATTATACTTATTCACAATAACCATCTAATTTCATGACATTAGGTTTATCATTTGAAAGTTTTTCTGTTTTTTTTTTATAATTGATTGAGTATAACTAATATTTAGTGAAAAAATTTTAAAGTTTTGTTAATTTTTGTTGGAAATATTTATAGAAGAGGTTTAATGGGCTAGAGAATTGAGTATTATCAATATTTTTGATAAATGTTTCCTTAGTGCCTCTTATGCTTTTGGTACATTTTTACTTATGACCCTTAAGAATAGTATGCGGAAGAAATTAAATCTTAAGAAATGTGATGTTGAATTTTAATTTTAATATAACAAAAGGGCTTACTCACCATGTTCTCCTCCCTGTGCTAGGTACAAGACAGATAAAAACACAAAGATGAACTCTTCCCTGTCAAAGTGAAGCAGATACAGGTTGATTAAGTGTCACAATGGAAGTATTTCACTGGGTTAAAGGTGTATGGCGATAACTGTGTGTTAATAAAAAGTCAGGGAAGACATCTTACAGGGACTGAAGATGAACTGGAAATTGCAGAGAATAAATGTGAACTTAGAAATATATAGAAAAGAAACAAGGTGGTGGGCCCGGTGCGGTGGCACAAGTGGTTAAGGTCCTCGCCTTGCACGCCCGGGATCCCATATGGGTGCCGGTTCTATCCCGGCAGCCCCGCTTCCCTTCCAGCTCCCTGCCTGTGGCCCGGGAAAGCAGTCCAGGACAGCCCAAGGCTTTGGGACCCTGCACCTGTGTGGGAGACCCAGATGAGGCTCCTGGCTTCGGACCGGCATAGTATCGGCCATTGTGCTCACTTGGGGAGTGAATCATCGGACGGAAGATCTTCCTCTCTGTCTCTCCTCTCTGTATATCCGCCTTTCCAATAAAAAAAAATAATAATAAAAATAAATCGTTAAAAAAAAAAGACATTAAAAAAATAATGCTGAAAGATAAGAAACTTGGAATGTGCCAATAAAGAGTGAGTTTGAATTAAACACTTTTTAAACTTTTGGGACCAAGAAATTCATGGAAGCATGCAAAAAAGTGCTGAAAAGACATGGACATTTTTCTTTTTGCTGTGAATCATTGAATGCAGCAAGCTGTGTTGGAAGTTATTAATAAGGTGGATTGTAGGATTTCACAGCGCTGAATCATTACAAATGAACAGCTAATAAGAGAATAATTTGTCAACTTCATATTTTGCTGTTTTTAGCTTTAAGGAAATGCAAAAAGAAAACCTAAAAATGACTCAGAAAATTAAGGACTGGAGGATAATTAGAGATTTTAAAAAATGAAACAATATTATCAAAGCGCCCTAGAAAATCCAGTTTATATTTGTAAGTGTAGTCCTTACAATATTGGATTAATTACCACTGCAATATTGGATTAATTACCACTGAAAAACATTTTAGGTTTCTGGTCAGAATCAAAAATAAGATATCTGAAACTAGTTAACATTATTTACCACCTGAATTCCCAGTATTGAGAACACAACTCCTCTGTTACCCTTTATAGATATTTGTTGAATAAATGGTCTCATAAACCGTATCGTATGATTAATGAGTTGGTGTTTAGGGATCCAAAATCTGTCAGGAATATTTCCTGCACAATGCACAAGTCTGTTGTCTCCATTTTTTTTTTCTTTAGGAAGGATAAATTTGTAGTTCCATCATCAGATTAACTTATTTTATCACAATGTCATTTCTTCATTTCTATGACTTATTAAAAATATTCAGAGGGCAGTTTTAAATGATTGATTGTTTATTTTGAAAATCAAGAGTCAGAGAGAGAGACAGAGTGATCTTCCCTCCACTGGTTCACTCCCCAGATGACTGCAATATCCAGTGCTGTACTGGGACTGAGGCAGGAGCCAGGAGTTGGGAGCTTTATCTGTGTCTCTCAAGTAGGTGGCTAGGTCTCAAACACTTGGCCAATCTTCTGCTTTCTCCAGGCCATTATCAGAAAGCTGGATCAGAGGACTAGCTTGCACCCATACTGAATGCCAGCATTGCTGCTAGCAGCTTTACCAACTATGTCACTACCCAAGCCTGACAGTTTTAAAATGACTTAATTATGCAATAAGTCTTGCAATATTTTTTTTTAATTTTAAAACTGATATTACCAACAGTGAAAATTCAATTTGTAGGACTTTCCAAGTGTTATTAGTATTTTGAACTACATATAGCTTATAGTTTAAAGTGGAAAGCAGATTTTTGTTTTTACTCAACATATTATTCACGGTAGATTTTTCTTTTTTTATTTTCTTTTTTTGAAGAGTTGAAATAGGAGCCATGGAAGCAGAGCAGAAGACATCTATTGATTTCAAAATTAGTGACTCAGTGTTGGTATAGTATTTAGGAAGCAGGTTAAAAAAAATTTTAATTCTAAACCAGAGGGAGAATTTCAGGGTCAAAGTCTACTTATGTGCTCTAAATATAGACCTCCTGATATCAAGCCATTTTTCATTGTCGTGGAGTTATGGAAGAAGGCAAAAACAAAACAAACAAAACAAAACAAAACAAAACACCTGTCAGGGAGACCTATTTGTCCCCTGTAAATAGGATTGAGACCTACTTTTCTCTCAGTTTGGGAATTAATTTGAAACAAAAAAATCCATTGAGTTGAGTTTGTCTCTTTCTTCTGCATTTGTAAATGTGATCATGAAATGGAGAAACCAAATTTAGTTTTTAATTGTATTTAACTCTGTTTGAAAAGAAAAAAAAAGTTGTAGTATTTTCTATTAAGAGAAACCAATTACTGAGTTACCTATGGTACTCTATCCTCTGTTTAGTGCTGCTACTCATAAAGTATGTGATCTGCCAATGTACAATGAAGAGGTTGCTAAGATACTAACAAGATGATGAAAAGATCATTTAAAAAGTTTCTTTTAGAATAATAATGATTTAAAAATGAATGAATATTTGTTGTATTTTATACATTGCAAAAAACCTGTCTATATGGCAGCTTTAAAATATATGCTTTGAAATAATACAAGCCCAATAAATCTACATTTAGATACAGCAGTATTTGAAATATACAATGAAAACACACAAGGTCAGTTTTAAAAATAGCACTTAGCTTTGAGAGTGTAATTTCTCCTCTACTCTGAATGTAAATGATTTATTCAGACGTTCTATAATAAGCTTAGCTGGGGGGAGAGGAAGTGGTGAGGAAGTAAATGAGCCTTTGAAAATTCTTGTAGTTCACAGTAGTGCTTATTTAGCATCTTTCATTCAAAAATCTTAAGACATCCCGTAATTGAGTTCCACAGGACTGCTACAGTATGGGTAAGGGATGTTCAGGGATTCCTGTGCCTGGTGCTGTATGGCCTGCCATCTCCTAGTGGCATGTTGCAGCTGTTTCACAGTGCACATCACATTCCTTCCTGGGCTAGGAATGGAGAAGGAAGCATTGCCCAGATGAAATAGCAGAGGGATTAAGGGAACAGGAGTGATTACCTGGATTGGAATTTGGCTAGGTCCTTGGGTCAGTAACCTTACTCTTGTAAAAATGTTCTATCTTTAAAACACTTTATATCCTGCTTTATCCCAAGAAAATAGACTGTACTTTATCTTTTATCTGTAGGATTATGTACCTTGGGAAATTAACATTTAATGGTAAGGAATGTGATAGCCTGTATCTACTGTTGATGAGGAAAGAAAGCATGATTAGTGTTTGATTACTTTCAAAATTAAGCTTCAGGAAAGTCTTGAAGATAATAAAATGTGGTTAGCTTGCATATGCATTCTTTCTAGCTGATTTTGGCAATTAGGAGACATAATTATAGAGGTGATAAAGAATGTCAACAGAAAGCAGTTGGAGAATTTAGTATACCCAGTGATGACACTTAGTTATGGAAGCAAGAAAAGTAACTTAAAAGAAGTAGAAGTTAAGGTGGACGGAAGAAAGGAAAAACATATGGGGATGTGGCCATTTGCATAGTACTCAGACAATAACTAAAAATGTTCATTCAGCTAAAGATAGAGAACCTGTGTGGAAAACAGGAAAAAATGGTTAACTACATGGAAAGGTTTTCTTAAATTCAGAATGTTGTCTTAAATGTATTAGAGACAGTAGTGTGTCTTTAGCTTAGTTTTAAGTAGCTGGATAGAATGCCACATGTCTTGTTGAAATACTTGGGTTTGATATCTGATTTTAACTCCTAGTTCTGTTTTCTTCATAAGGGGGGAGTGATAGCACTGGCTTAAGTTCCTGGTTACCCACAAGGGAGGCCTAAACTGAGTTCTGTTTTCCAGCCTCAGGAGACATTTAAGAAAGGATCCAAGGATTGTAGTTTTCTCTCTCTCTTTGTCCTTTGCTCTGTTCCACACACCCTAAAATTTTTACAAATGCATTTAAAAAATATGTTATAAATATATTAAAGAGTGCCTCTAAGAAAATAAGAGGTCTTCCTGAGGGTCACACAAATGCTTATTAGAAAATAAAAATTATAGGCAGGTGGTTCAAAATTGTTCTGTATACAAGTCAGCTTATTTTTTAAATTATTATTATTATTTTTTAAAGATTTATTTATTTATTAGAAAGTCAGATATACAGAGAGGAGGAGAGACAGAGAGGAAGATCTTCCGTCCGATGATTCACTCCCCAAGTGAGCGCAATGGCCAATGCTATGCCGATCCGAAGCCAGGATCCAGGAACTTCTTCTAGGTATCCCACACGGGTGCGTGGTCCCAAGGCTTTGGGCTTTCCCAGGCCACAAGTAGGGAGCTGGATGGGAAGTGGAGCTGCCGGGATTAGAACCAGTGCCCATATGGGATCCCGGTGTGTTCAAGGTGAGAACTTTAGCCGCTAGGCCATGCCACCAGGCCCTTAAAGTTATTTTTTCATGAACTTTTGGAAGTATGTTCATGTTTGGCACAATCAATAAATTAGGTTGATCAGCATAGACTGTGGGATATTCTGAGGTTCTGAAATCTTAAAATAATAATGGATAAAGAGGAATGAGGACAGAAGGATGGTTGAAACCTCAAGGTTATGATTTTCATATAACAACTGAGAATTGAGTATCAAGAAATTATTCTGATGTTAGAATTAACATGTGTTTGAACATCCATATTTGAGAGAGAGAAAAAGAGAGAGAGAGAGCAGTGTCCACACTGCTCAGGGCTAGGCCAGGCTAAAGGCTTGTGATGCCAGCATCTTGTCTAGCACTGGCTCCAGTGATCGTTGCTCCACTTCTGATCTAGCTCCCTGCCAATGCGCCAGGGAAAGCAGCAACTGATCTGAGTGTTTGGATCCCTATCACCTACATGGGAGGCACGGATGTAATTCTGGATTCCTGGCTTCAGCCTGGCCTAGCCCTGATTGTTGTAGCCATTTTGTTAGTGAACCAGTAGATGGAAGATTTTTGCATCTCTTTTTCTCTTCCTGCTTCCTTCCCTCTACAGTCTGCCTTTCATTTTAATAAATAACTCTTTAAGAAATCAAGAAGAAAGCTGTTTTTCTTTTCATTATTTTTTCTTAGGTCACAGAAATAAGGAAGAATAAAATAGCTAGAATTTATTTATTTTTTATATAGGGTGATCAAATCTCATGTATTTCATGATACAGACTTAGGAGCATTGTAATACTCTACACCCTACCGTCTCTCTTACCTGTGCTCCCACTATCCCTTTTTCTTCCTTATTTTATTTTGTTTTTTTTTGTATTTGTTTCTTAATTTTTACAGTGGTATGCATTTGGTTAACTCCACAAAGGGTGAACTCTCCAGTAGGTAAAGTAGCATTTCATAGTATATGTATATGATATTATCTTTATTTAGTCCTCTGTTTTTGGAAACTTAAGCTAGATAAGAGGAAAACCACTGTTATTAATGTATTGTGTTCTCTACAAGGTGCACCCAATAGGTGAGATGAGATGGTAGGCAAGTAAAATAGACATGATCAGGAAGAAAAATCTGTGCTCTAGCAGTAACTACCAGAATGTTACCTTTTGGGGATATCTGCTAGCAGATTTTTCTTTCTTCCTGAAAATTAAGTCTGGGATGTCTTCAGTTCACCATCTAAATGATCTATTCCCATTATTTTTGTTCATTCTCATTCAGTTTTCCTGCAGAAACAAAATACTGTGCAAGCACCTTTTGAAAGTTCAGATCTGTATGTAATTTTTAGCATTTGGAAAGAGTTATTTATGGAGATCAATTATTATTGATCAGGAATAGGTAATAAATATTGTAAAGTTAGAAATTGGCCCATTCTGGATATTATATTGTCAAAGTTTAATGAAATTAGTCATTCATGAGTCATCCATGTGCTTATTCATCTATTTATGTATCTCTGGTCCTGTGACTATGATGATAAGAATTTTTGGTTTAGTAGATTTCCCCAAAACATTGACATTCCTAATATGCTTTCTTGAGACTGTGTTTTTTTTCCAACTTCACTTTTCAAAGATTTAGGAAAGAAATTAACTGAAGGACAGTTATTGAGATAGATGGGTTCAGAATGTGTTTCAAACTTTCTCTACTCTCTTTTTTAAAACTGGAATTGTTTTTCCACTTTCTTGTTCTTTTCCTCATCTTTTTTTCCCCTTTACTACTGATAGCTTATATCTACCAATTCTTGCTGTTTTGAGTACCCTATATCTAATGAGCAACCAAAAAAATTACAGCTCAGACCTCTGAAAGTCTATCTGAAGATAATTCTTTATAGTATTTCTTGTCATCAGGAAATTATCTAGTAAGTGGCAGTTTGGTGTATTTTATGCTGAAGTTTTTTTAGTCTTTTGACTTTGTTTCTCATTTCCATTATGTCTCATCTTAGCCCCATTATATCTTTTATTCACTTCAGTTATCAGTTCTTTTTTTTTTTAAAGTACTTTCTTTTTTTTTTTTAAGATTTTATTTACTTTTATTACAAAGTCAGATATGCAGAGAGGAGGAGAGACAGAGAGGAAGATGTTCCATCTGATGATTCACTCCCCAAGTGACTGCAAAGGCCGATGCTATGCCGATCCGAAGCCGGAGCCAGGAACTTCTTCCTGGTCTCCCACACGGGTGCAGGGTCCCAAGGCTTGGGTCCATCCTCGACTGCTTTCCCAGGCCACAATCAGGGAGCTGGATGGGAAATGGAGCTGCCGGGATTAGAACCGGCGCCCATATGGGATCCTGGGGCGTTCAAGGCTAGGACTTTAGCTGCTAGGCCACGCCACTGGGCCCCAGTTATCAGTTCTTTAACAAATATTTTTAGAGCAACTTCTGTATACAGGCATAGTTGTTGATTCCAGGAATAAGACAGTAAGTAAAGTTGGAGTGAGAGAAGTGGGAAGAACCACCTGGATAGAAAAATGCTATGCATTTCTGTGAGGAAAGTAAAGCATGGTTATAAATTAGATTGTAATCTAAGATAATTTCTTGAGACAGGCTCCTCTGAGAATACAGAATTTTGAATTGAGTTGTTAAGGATGGGGAGAAGTAAAATGTAATATGAAAGAATGACAGGCCAAAGGATCGAAGTGGCAATGCATTTTAACAGGGATAGGTAGGAAGAAAGTCAGTAATACTACTGTGTAGGTAGCATAGAGGTAATACCCAATTTCAGGATATACTTAAAAGCAAAATGATGAACTTACCACTGATTGTGAATAACTACACTGTTGTCATGATGTGGGGAAAATCAGGGTGGAGGGTGGGGATTTTTTTGGGAAGGGGTAAAGGGAAATTCCTGAGCCTATAGAACCATAATAGGAATAGTATTGTAACTAATAGATAAAAGTGGAGTATAATACTTATTATGGGAAATCAAAAATTCGGGTTTCAGCATGTTAAAGTTGAAATTTATCACCTCCAAAAAAGTAGCTATTCCTTATAATCACCTCTCTTTCTTGTTGCTGTTCTCCACCCTGCTCCAACTCCTAGCAACTATTAATCTATTTTCTGTCTCTATATACATTTTTTGATTCCAGCCATTTCATTATCAGTGGGAATCATAATATACCATATAGTCTTTGTGACTGGCTTTCATTTAGCATAATAGCTTTAAAATTAATTCATATTGTTGCGTGTTTTATTGTTAAGTAATGTTCCATTATGGGGACATGCAACGTTTTGCTTGTTCATCAGTTGATGAGCATTTGTGTTATTTCTGTTTTTGGTATTTTGAATGATAGTATTGAACACATTTGTTTCTAAGCTTTTGGTGTAAGCATGGATTGTATTTCTCTTGTATATGTACCTAGGAATAATGAAAATATTTCATTCACATAAATGTTCAAAATTATATAACAATTCATAATTGTAAACCTGCAGTATTAATTTGTATTACAATTTATATATGAAAGTAAGTAATTTATGACCACTTTTTCCCTTTGTGTGTAAGAAAAAAGAGATATCACATCATGTAGACACATCTTTATTTAACCATTGGTTTAAGTTAGTCATGCCCAGAATTGAAAGGAACGTCTGTTTCATGTCAAAGAAACATCATTCTAACCTATTATTGTGTGAACTATTTAATCATGTCCACTGTTACTAGGAAGAATTTGGCAAGTGAATCTTTATTTGTGTCGTGGTGGTTTTCCTCTAATTGAATGGAAAGTTTCATAATATTCTTATACCAAATCTGTGCCTTCCTGTTCCTCCCTTTTTGAAGCGGTGCCTGTTTCTGATAATGAATAGGTACATTATTAGTTGGCCTGTGGCAGATTCTCAGAGTGTATTGATATGGACATAAAATGTGCTGAAGCTCAGTTTTTGGGGTATGAAGCTGTGATGGAGAATGATGGAATGGGGGATGGAAAAGTAGGCTAAAGCTGGGTATTATTAACACCTTGGATTAATATGATAATGAGAGTTTACTCTTTAGCTTTTCAAGTTCAAGAGTGAATTTAGTATTCATTGAATGCTTACTAATGCAACACTCTACCTTCCTTTTCTGTGAAATAGGTATGTTGAATTTCAGCTCTTTTGTCTTCTGGACCTGCCTGAGAAAGGAAGATTAATACTGCTATAATGCATTTCTATGACTGTGGATCTAAGTCCTGTGAACTGATTAGGAATGGAGAATAACAAAGAATGTTGCTTATTTTGAATGGGTTTTCTAATGCGTCGTTAATATTTATAACAAAAATCCTACTTTGACATTTTTGAATGGATTATGTATTGCCTGAATCTACAATTTATTGTATATTTTTAAATGAATTGATAAGTACTATTTCCTGCATTTTGTATTTCATAAAGTGCTTTGGCTAACTTCAAAATTTAGACTTGATCAGTAGTCTTTTCAGGTAGACTGAAGAAATTTTCAGTGACATGAGGAATTCATGTTGGAAAATTTTGTGTTAATGTTTGAAATAGCATCTAGATCATTATTTTAATTTAGTGTTATATTTTTATTTATCTATCTATTTATATCTCCATATATATAAACACATGGAATTCCTAAGCAGAGGGATATATAGGAATCAAAAGTACCAATTATGTTTTGCCAGAATCAGCTTTAAAGGATGACAGCCCACAAAAATATATTTTGCATTCATTCATTGTGCAGTATTGTGTTTTCATAAGAAAAACTCAGGTTGGTAAGTTAACTGGAAATAAGAAATTGGCTAACTTTCCCACACATTCCTTCTGCCTTGTGGTTTTTTCACATGGGTTTGTTTAAGCAGCCACAAGAATCTATTATTTGTGGAGAATGGATTGGAAGGAAGTATTTGCAGAGAATTATGTGTGATAGTTAGCTCCAATTTAAGGAGAACTATCAGAAAACCAATGTAGTGAATTTATAAAAATTGTGAAACTGATATATTATTTCACCTAACTTGCTTAGTAGTAGAATTTTTATATCGTAGTGAATTTTAAAGAAACTACCTTGATTTTTCATCCATCCTGGTGAGGAAGTGACCTGTAAAAACTTCCTTTGTCAGATGGAAATTGATTTCTGGCATTAGCAGCATGATTTTTTTTTTAAAGATTCATTTTTATTATTTTTTTTATTGGAAAGGCAGATATACAGAGAGGAGAGACAGAGAGGAAGATCTTCCCTCCGATGATTCACTCCCCAAGTGAGCGCAACGGGCCGATACTGTGCCAATCCGAAGCCAGGAGCCTCTTCTGGGTCTCCCACGCAGGTGCAGGGTCCCAAAGCTTTGGGCCATCCTCGACTGCTTTCCAAGGCCACAGGCAGGGAGCTGGAAGGGAAGCGGGGCTGCCGGGATTAGAACTGGCGCCCATATGGGATCCCGGGCGTGCAAGGCGAGGACCTTTAACCACTTGTGCCACCGCGCCGGGCCCTAGCAGCATGATTTTAAGCAACATGATTTTGTCTACATGTGCAAAAATTGAAATCCATGCATAGTATTTTCATGATAAAATTTTGTCCTCAAAATTTGGAACAAATGGATTTCAAAACCTTTTCACAACAAATAAACTTTAAATGCCATTTAATGCCATGAACTCTTTGGAGCTCCCCTCATACATTCTTTGTTACTATGGCTTCAGAATTAAGAGGATACATTGGAAATGCATTTTAATTGTCCTTTCCCATATGTACTGCTACAAATGAGGCTTTTCCTTCAGTCTTTCTTAATGTGTATTCTCATTTATTAGCTTGATGTTTCATATCATTTGTTTAAAATAATACACTGAAACAAATATTGATTGAATCAGGTCTTGAGCTTTTAAAGCAAACATTGCCTTTCTAAATCATGTCTTAAATGGTACAATATATTAGAGTATGACATGCACAGTTTGGATTACTGGGATTAACTGGGTTAAGAATTTAAAGTTTAAAATATTTCTGTTTATAAACACTGTCTAATACTAGAAACAGTAAAAGAATATTTAAAATATGTCAAAGTTAAATAGCACTTAAAGTGGGATTGGAATAGTTGGATTTCTTGGCAAGTTAGATTTTATGTGACTACTGCAAAATCATGATGATGCATTGCAACAGAAGTCTTAGGAAGCCTTTTACTTTAGATCAGTGTTTGTGTTTTTAAGTTTTTGTATTTTTAATGTGTCATTTGGCCATATGATTACATCATAGGTCTAACTTGTTTTAGTGATAGGACTGTTATTTGAAGATGTCAATAACCTCAAATGTGTTCTTATCCAACTCTGAGGATGCTTTGAATGAAGAGTTGTCTTTATTCTAGTGATGAATGCAGTGGTCATTTGGATTGAAACTTTAGGTCTTAAACTTAAAATCCAGTAAGGATTGAAGATGAGAAGACCCGTCGTTATAAATACACCCCCTACCTCTGTCACATGTATTTTTAAATGAGTTACAAAAAGATGATGGAATGTTGTTAAGAGGATAAGCAAAAGGATATTTTCATTTTGTTTCTATCCGATATTCAGTAAACTAATCATTTTTCTAGGAAGAGATTACAGTTGAAGAGATTACAGTTGTCTAATATATATTTTCTTTAACGTCATTCAACTGTCTAGTCTTGTTTTTCCTTTCTTTTACTTTAAATGTAAAAACATAATAGCCATCTGTTGTTTCTTACAAAATTATCATTCATCAAATTAAGATAGCTATGATTTCATTTTTAAAGTTTCATTTCTTCATCATTAGAATAGGAATAATAACCCTCTCAGCCATTTATCACTTAGGTGATTGTGAGAATTATTCTAGTGTGAGAACATGCTATCAATTATAAGGTACCATATACATTTACTTTGTCTAAAAATATATAAAGTAAGTATTATACAAATAGTAAAGGCAACATTTTCCATAGACTATTCCCTATATATTATCCTGATGGATTCCTATATGCTATTGGTATTATCTTTTCTCTAACAGCAAAAAGAATTTTATTTTGTGTTGTTTTATTTTGGGGTATGTGTATGAGTTTTAATGTTTATGCATCTTAATTTATTTTCAGGCTCTACTTTGTTAATTTAGTGATTCTTTATTTTCCTAAAGCTCTTAGGAGTAAGATTGATTGAAAATGTTTTGAGTTCTGCTAAAACATTAAGTATGGTGTTAATATTTTATTTTTTTCTTCCCAAATTTTCTCTTTGTATTAACATAAAGGCATTTATTGTATTTGGAGAAGTATGATCATAGTCAAAAATGTTTTCCTGTTAGCTTTCCAATTATTTTCTATCATATTGGTTATAAAAATGATATAATTGTAATAACTAGGGTTTCTAGGCTATCAGCTATTTGTTGATGTGGGAAAGCTGTTCTGGAATTAATACTTGGGCATTCAACTCTGTCATCTTCAGTAGTTAACTGTACAACTGGAATTGTTTAATCTCTATACTTAGTAAGTGGTCTGCATGTATATCATCAGTTTGGGAAAAATAGCTTTTAAATGGCTAAACCCAACATATTACTGGCTGGATGTGAAAAAGTAGCATAAAATTCTGTATTATAATGCATTAGGATATTATTTTATAAATTTGCAAGCTGTGATTCAGTCATGTAGTTCTGTGACCTTTCCTTCCAGTTGTCTACTGTGTACTAGACGTAGTGAAAGGCACCATGGAATTCTCCATGTCCAAGTAGTGTTTTATTTTAGAATTATGATAGAGAAGAGAAAAGGAAAAACACCTGCAATCGTCTCTTAGCGCTAACATACGGATAAGGCTTTTGAGTTAATCTTGGTCTGAGTTACTTAGGGATTTTTTTGTACACAAATTTTATGCCTTCAGCTTGAACATTAACACACACACATTATTAAGTACAATTTCTGTTTTTCATTCTATTACAGAACTCAGGTAAGAGTCCTCATATTTGGAATGGGAGGCTTTCTTCCTTAAAAACAACATTTTTCTTGTTGGTTCTCTTAAAAGGCAGGATGGAAACTTGTTCTCCTTTGTACATATTTGGCCTACCTTTTGGCTTACCAGTGGTTGAGTCATGAACAGTTACTTTGTGTATGTATTTTAAAAGGCAGATGTCAAGTAATCACCTTATAAAGAGGCCTTTTATAATTAGATGTGTGCATCACAGTTTACTCATGAAGAAAATGCCATTTATATAATTCATACTTTAAAAAGTTACATGCTTGAGCAGTCTCAATTTCTATATTTAAAAATAAAATGGTTTTCTGTTAAGAAGCTTTATCTTTTTAATTTTCCATAGCTCTGTTTTAGAATAGCTAAGATTTCAGTAGACTGGCAGATTAATTTTGATAATGTCAATATTATTGACTTTTAAAAGATTTATTTATTTGAAAGAAATAGAGAGAGAGAGAACACACATGCAGAGAGATTTTTCATCTGTGGGCTCACTTGCCAGATGGCTGTAAAAGCCAGGGCTGGGCTAGGCTGAAGCCAGAAGGCAGGAGCTTACTCTAGGTGTCCTGTGTGGGTACCAGGGACCCAAGCACTTGAGCCATCTTATGCAGCTTTTTCTAGGTCTTTAGTAGGGAATCTAATTGGAACTGGAGTAACTGGGACTTGAACTGGCACCTATCTGGGATGCCATTGCTGCAGGCAGTGACTTTACTTGCTACGTCACAGTTCTAGCCCTCATTGTTGATATTTTATTTGAACTTAATGTTGTGTCTCATCACCTTCTCCCTCATTTGAGGATTTTTGATTATCAAATATGAAAGTGAATGGAAAAAAAGGAATGAAGAATAAAATATATGTTTGATTTAACAATTAAAAATAGTTTGTATTTTTTGAGAACACTTTTCAAAATCAGAACAGCATACAGTTTCTGTTTGATCTTTCATTTGTGGTGTTTGTGCCTAGGCATTTTAAAACTAAGTAGGAGAAAAAGTGCTTACGCAGAAGAACACAGAAGACCAAAACTGTGTCCATATATGGAAGCAATTGCTATTACAGATACATAGGAGAGTTACAAAGAGTTCTTTTGAAATTGTTCAGAAGGCTGATTAAATGTTAGCCTTTCCTATTTTCATGTGCTGAATTACACCAGCAATGATTAAGGATATAACTTCATCCTTTCAGTCTTTATGTTTGCACATACAGCTCTCACCATCTGAAACTGTAAACACTTTCTGTCTCACAACTTTTTCAAGGGGAAACCTTACACCAAATCTGACATGCAGGAATATTTACTTAATATGTATCACATAGTTAATTTCTTATCCTGCATTCATTTGAAATTATTTGAAAATTACAGGGTAACTACATTTGAGTGTTTTAATTTTTGTTACATAACATTTTTTGTAGACTGTGTCTGTATTTCAGTTTTTCAAGTATGATTCACAACATAAAGTATCAGTTTCAGATGATTTGGAATGAATGGAAGAGGCAGTAAGGAACTAAAGAAGACTCAAATTTAGCTTCTTTATTTGAATAATGTGTGAAAAGTCACACTTCAAAGTTGACTAAGCATAGAGTGCTACAGAAATTAAAAAGGTGTGTTGAATGAAAGCTTTAGAGGAGCAGCTGAATTTTACCTAATGTGGAAAATACCCCTGCTGTCATGTGACGGTGTGCATGTGTGACATTTAAGAGAATGCTGGTACCCTGATAGGCATGACTGTTGGGTTCAGTTGCCTAGCTTTCAGCATAAAGAGATTGGGCTTGAAGAAGTGAAATGACTCACCAAATAATACCCGGAAGTGCTTGGAGTTAAGACTATGTAGCACGGTTCTGACATCCTGAGGCTCTGCTGTTACATTACTTTCCTGTAGAACTGCAGACCCAGTGAAGGAGAATGAAACTTATGAGACAGGACCAAGAAGATCATCTTTTATTATTTGAAGTACTTTTTGTTTTTCACTAGTAGAAAATAAAAAATAGGGCTAATTTGCTGAATGAAGATAATGTTATGTAATGCTTGTGAAAATAGCTTTATTTATTAACTGTTAATTTTTGATTCCTCAGAAATTCAGTCATAATTGCAATGTTCTCATTTGGATAACACATTTAAGCTTTTAAAAATTATTTTATAATTATTATTTATAACATAATTATTAAAATAGAAAATATAAATATATAATATATTTAAAATATTATTTACAAAAATGTAATACATTTAGAAATACTGCAAAACAGGGAAGATTTAGTAAACCTTTTATTATACTGGGGAAAGCAGATAAATAGGAAAATTAAATGAGTGGTCTGTGTTCATGTATCTCCTTAGGTCTCCCTTAGTTCTTTCTTATGCTCATTGTCTGTGTTTTAACTTTATGGTCATGTCACTTCATTACTTTTTCTGTTCCTTTTGTGAGAGAGTAGTTTTGCAGGAAAAGGGCAAAAATGCTGTTTAGTCTATTTAAATATGTTTTGAATCAGTTGTTGAACGTGTTGAAAGAGATGACCAATGTCTGATGTTGTGGAGATACAGTGAGTTAAACCACAACTTGTGATGCCAGCATCACATGTAACAATGCCATTTTGAGCTCTGACCAACTCTGTGATAATATGCTCGGGAGAGCAGCAGTTGAGGGCCCAAGTACTTCAGTCACTGCCAGCTGTGTGGAAAACCTGGATGGAGTTCCCGGTTCCTGGTTTCGGCCTAGCCCAGCCCTGACTGCTGTGGATATTCCAGCAGATCAACGATTCTTCTTTTCTCCATCTCTGTCCCTATTTTTGCTAACTCTGTCTCTCAGATCAACTCATCAGTCACTAAGTAGCTTAAAAAGGGAAGAAGTTGGTAGAAATAAAATCTGAAAAAAATGTGTTGCATTTTTAAGTATGGGATTTGAAATATGTGGTATCACAGTGACTGTTGGATAGGTGGCTTTCTGTTTCTGGCTACAAAACTCTTATTTCAGTGGTTAGTCTCGTGGTGAAAATACAAATTGGCAAAAGAGAATGTCAGCATGGCACCTTGCATATTGAGTATACAAGTAATGTGAAAATAAGCAAGGGTAGGGAAAGTTCATTCGTGTCTTTGCTCTCCAGAAGGAGAGCGAGGTTAGTAAGTTGAACAAGGAGAGCAAAGTTGTTATGAGAAGAGGGAGGGAAGCTGCTGTAATCCTTTCCACAACAGGTGAATGAATTACAATAGGGGCTGCATGTTCCATGAATTTGGGTGTGAACATGTTATGTAACTGGAAAGATCCTCAGATATAGTCCTGGCTCTGTGAATTGTAAAGTTTAGGCACCTTGATGGAACCTAAAATGTTTCTTAGCAATAAGTGTGTGTGTGTGTGTGTGTGTGTAAATTGCTGAAAAAAGTCTTTCTACCTGAAGAAAAGAAAATATAATCTATATTACTAACACTACTCATGAACACCTGTTGAATTATTTCTGAAAAATAGAAAGAATTTTGAGCAATATATACATACAATGTTTCATCTTAAGAAACTTGTGTGTTGACTCCCTACATGATTTGAATTCTGCACCCTGAACGTGGATTCAGTGCATGCAAAAGATTTGCCTCCTGGTTCAGAGGCAGTTGTCTTTTTTCTGTGCCTCACATAATACAAAGTACAATGTAGTTTGGGGACTTTTTTTTAAGATTTATTTATTTTTATTGCAAAGTCAGATACACAGAGAGGAGGAGAGGCAGAGAGGAATATCTTTGGTCCCATGATTCACTCCCCAAAGTGAGTGCAATGGCTGGTACTGCACCGATCTGAAGCCAGGAGCCAGGAGCTCTTCCTGGTCTCCCACACGGGTGCAGGTTCCCAAGGTTTTGGGCCATCCTCGACTGCTTTCCCAGGCCACAAGCAGGGAGCTGAATGGGAAGCGGAGCTTCCGGGATTAGAACCAGCGTCCATATGAGATCCCGGCGTGTTCAAGGCAAGGACTTTAGCTGCTAGACCATGCCGCCAGGCCCTGGGGACATTTTTGGTAAGAAAATGAATCCCATTCAATGACTCTGACTTTATAACCTAATGATCTTGTATGGGCCCAACTGTCACATATGAATTTTGAGGGGTCACAAGCATTGAGTTAGGTAGGGCGTGCGTGAAGCTGCACAGGGTAAGTGAGCAAGAACAATACCATGGAGAGAGTGTGGGTCATGGTAAGAAGTGCAGATTTTGTCTTAGGAGTGGTTTTAACCCATTGAAATAATTTGAGATGTAGTAGGGTCTTAAATTAGGTTGCTGAAACAGTATCTCCAGTTATCTAGAGTCATACGTTAGGAAGAGGTATAAGAAATGAAGATATAATCTTTTTGTAATGACTTTGAAAAATCATACGCATAGTGTTATAAAAGCCTTTTGTTGGTGTTGTTATAGCAAGAAAGTTGTGATTGTACTGAAATTGCTCATTGGAAAGCTTTGATTTTGTTTACAGATTTTATTTATTTAAGATGAGGAAAATAGGAGAGAGAGAGGGCGCATTCTCTATTCAGTGATTCACTCGTGGTTGAAGTTGACCTGTGCTGAGGATGGCAGCATGAAATTCAACAGGAGCTCAAATACTTGAGTCATCACCTGCTGTGTCCCAGGATGGATTTATATTAGCAAGGACTGGAATAAGCAGTGGAGTGGAGCTGGGACCCTAACCCCCCAAAAAACCTCATAATGTCTAGGCCAAATGTCTACCTTCTGAAAGCTTTTTAAGCTGACACTTGAATTGAAGGTTGCGTTCCATAAATTCTATCATTTAATCTTTTTAACAGTCTTACGATGTTGATGCTTGTATACCTTCTGTGTTAAAAATAAAGAAACCAATGGACTGAGAATTAAAGAACTTCTGAGGGTCACAAAAAGGAAATTCTGCAGTCAAAATTTGAATCCTGTTCTTTCTGATGCCACTGATCTAACTCTGAAAATCTAGAATAGCCTTTATTGAGTAGAAATTTAGCATAATGAATACAGAGGTTTTAAGTGTAAAATGTGGTGAATTTTAGCAATTCTATATATAGATACTACACCTATCTAAATATAGAGAATTTCTATCACTGCAGAATGTTCTCTCTTAGCATTCTGGTCAGTTTTCCCATAATATCCACCCACTTCACATTAACTACTTTCTGGTTTCCGTCATTGTCTTCGTAGTGTGGCTTCTAGGGCTTCCTGTGAAAGGAGTTGAACCTGTGTGGTGTTTTAGAGCCTGAAAATGGCCCCTTCTTTTTTTAAAAAAAAGATTTATTTCATTTTTATTGGAAAGTCAGATATATAGACAGGAGGAGAGAAAGAGAGGAAGGTCTTCTGTCAGTTAATTCACTTCCCAAATGACCACAGTAGCTGGAGCTGCACCAATTTGAAGCCAGGAGCCAGGAGCCAGGAGCTTCTTCTGGGTCTCTTGCTTGTGTGCAGGGTACCGAGTTTTTGGGCCATCTTCAACAACACTCCCAGGCCACAAGCAGGAAGTTAGATGGGAAGTGGGGCCACCTGGATTAGAACCAATTCCCATATGGTATCCCAACACGTCCTGACTTCTATCCATTTGGAAGACTCAATTTGTATTCCCTTCTCCTGGCTGTGGCCTGGACCAAGTTTGATGGTTGTGTATATTTGGGGAATGAATTGGTAGATGTGAGCTGTCTTTGTCAGCTGTGCATGTTTGCCTGTTAAATAAAAAAAAATAACTTAAAAAAAATAGCTATTATTATTAACTCATTATTAAAGCTTTCCAAAGGACATATACAGTACAGTTATAACTAAGTACATATTTCTTATTTCTTATACTTTCTTATTGCTGAGTACTTATGTGAATTAATAAAGTCTATTTAGCTCTTGGATGTTTAGATGGTTTCTTATTTGTATTATGATTCAAGCTGCTATGGATATTACATAGAATATGTTCTGTAGTTTATGGAGTAAGTACTTAGGAGTAGAACTGATAGATCATAATGTAAGATGTGTTTAGGTTTTTAGAATGCTGACAAACCTAAACCATTCTCTGAAGTGGTACTATCTTGTTGCTTTCTTAACTAGCAGTGTGTGAAAATTCGTTTTGCTCTATGTTTATGGTGATGCTTTGTATCATTTGCCTTGCCTTTCTTTTTGAAAAGATTTATCTATTTCAAAGACAGAGTTACAGATAGAGACAAATAGGTTTTGCATCTGGTGGTTCATTTCCAAAACAAGTGCAAAGCCTAGGCTGGGTCTCTTCCACTTCTTTCCAAGGTGCAGTCACAGGGAGCTGGATTGGAAACAGAACAACCTCCAGTGGGATGTTGGAGTTTTACATTATGTGCCACAACAAAGGCTCCTATTTAAGCTATTCTCCTAGTAGGTGGGAAATAGTATTGTACTGTGGTTTTTAATTTGGGTCTCCCTAAATGTTAATGGTACTGATTGTCTTTTGGTGTATTTACAGGCTGTAAAAACTTTATGAAATTTTCAGGGCATCTGCATTTAAAAATTTTTGGATTGTTTGTATTTTTATTGCCAATTTCTAAGAATTCTTCACATATTCTGGATTAACATCGATTCATACATATGTATAATGAATGTTTTCTCCAAGAAATTTTTTTTCCTGTTAGTTTCTGCAGCCTAGGGTATCTTTTGATGAGCAGAAATTTTGAATATTGATGAGAGTCTTAATTTCTCATATGCCTCTTCTAGTTGTTGTTTCTGAATCTGTCTGAAGAAATATTTGCCTGCCTCACAGTCATAAAGATTTTCTCTTGTGTTTGCTTCTGGAAGATTAATTTTAGCTTCAGATTTCAGGCTTTGATCCGTTTAGAATTTATTGTTGCGTGTGATATGAGGTAAAGGGCAAGGTTCATTTTTCTGTTGTGTACCAGTGTGCCAACATCTTTGTTAAACCAACGTTTTCTTTCAGATGAATTGTTTTCATACTTTTGTCAAATCAATTGGCTCTGTAGCTATGAATGTGAATATTTGGATATGCTGTTTTTTTCTAAACATTTTTTTTTTCAGAAGAGGCCTATTTTTTTATATATATATACAATTATATATTTAAGTTCTCTGTTTATTTTTTTGCTCAGTTATATATAACACAGAGAGTATAGTCTCTCTTTCTCTCTGTGTAAGTCCGTTAAAGTAGTGATTCTCAGAAAATGCACATTGGGTGTCCAAAGAGGCTGTCTCAGATGAAAGTGGATGAGCTATGCTTTCATCACATTAGAGCTTCACTTTAGTAGCTGGTTCTGAAAAAAATATTGCTTTCCAAAGTGTGCAGCCTTTTTACTGTAATGTGTTTTTTTTTCTGTACTAATGAAAGTGCAGTTACTAGCAGTTTAATTCAATTACATAATACATTGAACTATAATGACTAAAATTCTCATAAAATATAATTTATACAATGGATAATTACATATGGCAGCATTTTTTCTAAGTAATATAGTTACACCTTTTTTAGTCTAGGGAAGGACAAAGTTTTCTAAGCAATGAGTGTTACAAAATTAACGAATATAACAGCTTTTAGGAATTTAAACTTCCCTGTTTTAAATAAAAAGTGATTCATAGCATTCATCTTTCCGTACTTTCTTTTGGAGAAGTGCTTGTAACATAATCTGTGCCTCACAAGATTACTGTGAAGATTAGAGCAGGAAGTGTATGTCAAGTGCTGAGCACATTGCTTGGCATGAGGTAGGATCTCAGTAAGTTTATATCTCTGTCTAGAGCCATGGCAAGTTCTGGGTGCAGGTGCAGTTGGGCAACCCATTTCACCTCTTAAATTTTGTTTCTCTTTAGTGTGCTGTTATAGTTCTTAATGCTCAAACCTTTTGCAGAAGTACCATTTCAGATATTAATTTCAGTTTGCTTTTTACTTATAAGAAATTAAAAATATATTGTGTAAATGTGTGTGTGTGTGCGTGTGTAAGTACACTTCAAAATTTTCAGGGAAAGTGAAGGTAAAAGCTAAGTTATATTTTAGTGCAAATTTTTTTCAAGTTGATGCAAACTTTTTCCTAATACAGATTTCATGAATTTTAGAAATCTGTGTGTGTGTGTGTACCTCTGTGTGTGTGTGTAAAATTAGTGCCTATTTTATATTAAGGGTTTTGCTTTCTGGTTTAGCAGGACTGCAAACTATTCCAAATGTAGAAAAATAAAATTCCATAATTTTAAGTGACTTATAGGGCAGTTTGTAGACCCATGATATTTGTTGTTAACACTGAAATAAGTAATGTATGGAAATGCATTAAGAAATGTATGAGAATGGGATGTGATTGGCTTTTGTCTCTTATTTAGTTAAGTCAAGTGATCAGTTGGTAGATGGTTTATTTTAAATAGTAATGCAAAATGCAATTTGAGTCCACATATTTTGCTTATCATTTTGGCATTAGTATTTAGCTGAGTGTTATGTTTTTTCTTTATTGTACCAAGATATGAATGTGTATCTATGTGTGTGTGATAGAGAGTAAGAGAGAGTGAGAAAGAGAATGAGAGAGAATTTTCTTTGACTGTAAATCTTTTTCAGGTTTACATACTTTAGGGATTAAGTAGAGCTTTATTTCTTTTAGGTGTGCCATGGAACCTGGGCAATAATTATATCTAAATTCTGAAGTTCATGTTTACATAGAATCAAAATACACTACACAATTCTGAGTTGGAGCAATGCCTGAGAGCATGGGCATCTTGTTTGATCTGGAATCTTCTTTCCTGGCTAGAGTTTTCATTCATAACAATGCAGAGGCAGACATCATTGTCTTTTTTTTTTTTCCAAAGAAATTTCAGTTTACAAAAATGGTGATGTTTGTTATATAAATCTATTAGCATGTGATAAGAAAAGTCTTAATGATTTCCACAGATGTTTGCGGGTATTTATTTGTAGCTATTTATTTAGGAAAGCAAGAGATAGCATGCCAGAAGACAAATGTATTCTTTAAGCAAACATTTTCCCAAGTTTTTCCTGTTAAATATTCGGTATTGTACTCATTTGTCCTGATTTTTAGGTTCTTTTATTTTTTTAAGTTCTGGGCCTCTGTTAACACAATTGCACTTTAAGGTTAGGTGTGATGATCTTAAAGCATGGAACATGTATACCTTTCGATGGGTTTTGTGACTATTTAAATGAAGAGCTACTTAGCATGCAAAATATGTTCCATTCTGGCAATAAATAACTGCATTTTTATATGGAAAATCTATGCTTATTTATCTGAAAGAGTAACAAAGAAGGGTCTTCTCATGCAAATGTCAAGATCCTATATGGGCATTTGTTCATGTCCTGGCAGCTCCACTTTCCATCGAGCTCCCTGCTTGTGACTTGGGATAAATGCCCAGAGTGCAATTTCTTGGTTTATGATAATTGTATATTTAGTTTTTAAGAAATTCCAGGGCCTGGCATGGTAGCCTAGCGGCCAAAGTCCTTGCCTTGAATGTGCTGGTATCCCATATGGGTGCCAATTCAAATCTCATTGGCCTCATTTCCCATGCAGCTCCCTGCTTGTGGCCTGGGAAAGCAGAGGAGAATGGGCTAAAGTCTTGGGATCCTGCACCTGTGTGGGAGATCCTTAAGAGGCTCCTGGCTTTGGATAGGCTCAGCTCCAGCTGTTGTGGCTGCTTGGGGAGTGAAGCCTCAGATGAAGGATCTTCCTCTGTGTCACTCCTCCTCTCTGTGTCTGACTTTGCAATAAAAATAAGTAAGTCTTAAAAAAAAAAAGAAATTTCACACTATTTTTCAGAGTAGCTAAATCATTTTGTGCACATTGCTGTTAGTGGCCCATGAATGATTCAGTTTATCCTTTTTAAATGTTAGCTAATCAGGTAAATGTGCGGTGAACCGTAGTGTGATTTTTATTTGTACTTCCCTATTGGCCAGTTATTTCAGACGTCTCCCGTGCTTATTTGTAACCCGTATTTTTTCTTAGTGAAATGTCTGGTCTTGTGTTTGGCCATTTTTCAACTTTATTGTTTGGTTTGAATTCTTGAATTCAAAGAATTCTTTATATGGTGTAATTATCATTCTTTGGTGGATTTATTATTTTCTAACACTTGCTCTTGTCTTCTTGCTGTCTTACTATAATTTTTTTACCAAGCCAAATGTTCAAACTGTTGAAGTCTCTTATCCATTATTTCATTATGCCATTGATATTATGCCTGGAACTCTTTTTTTAGTCTTAAATCCTGGAAATTTTTTCTTCTGTTTTAAAACATTACTTTTGGGTTACTTTACTTTTGTATAAGTAGTTAAAGTATGAAAGGGGCTCATTCCTTTTTCAGGTTTATCTTTTGGCTTATTTGTATTTAACAGGTCAAGCACTGTATGTTGAAAAGATTTCTATTGAGCTGCTTTTACACTTTTGTGAAAAATCACTTGAACATGTTGGGTAGATCTGGTTTTGAGTTCTGTATCCTGCTATATTGATCTGTGTATCTACTTCTTTACTGGTATCACAATCTCTGGATAACCCATATATTCTTAATATGTAGAGTGATTTTTGACAATTTCTTTAGTTATTATAGTTCATTTGGATTTCCTTATAAATTTTAGGGTAATATTGTCTAACTACAAAAATCTTAGTGATATTCTTGTATAGGAATTTGATTAAACATGTCTATGAACTTGAGAAGAATTGACATCTTTACTGTGTATTGAGTTTCTTATCCACAGCTATTATCTCACTGAATGTATTTAGATATTTAGTTTCTTTCATCAGTGTTTTATAGTTTCAACATATGAATTCTGTCCACATTTTTTATGTTTAAACTCGGTAGGCTATTTTTTTAAGCAATTATCAGTTAGAGATTAGTCCTCCTTTACTATAGGGGATCCCTTTAATCTTATATCTAAGGATGCTACTTAGATACAAGTAGTACAGTGTCCAAGTAGCACCAAACCTTACATCATTGTGATATCCACACAGTTGAATTGATAACCTGGATGGCTTCTTAATGATTAATGGATGAGATCGTGTAATGTGGCTACACTGGACAATAGAGAGTATGATTCATGTCCAAGGCAATATGGAGCAAAACAACATGAGGTTTCCTTGGGCTACTCAGACCAGAACGTAATTTAAAACTTATTACTTGTTTATTTCTGAAATTTTCCATTTATTATCCCGATACTAAGTGATATGGTACAAGAGAAAGCTACACATAGATAAGGAGAACAACTGTGGTTTTCAGTTATGATTTCCAATTGGTCATTGGTACATATGGAAATAGAAATGATTTTTGTGTGTTGCTCTTGTGATTTCATGTAATCTAGACAGAGAGAGTAAATTCCTTAGGATTTTCTGTTATTTAACATTGATAAGTGATCCACCTGGCTAGTATGTGGAAAGCAAATTATACAGGGGAAGAGGCAAAATCAACAATTATAGTTAGGAGGGTATTAAAATAATCCAGACAAAAATAATTGGTGGTTTTGAAAGTTGGCATCCAGTAGAGAGAAACTGTCAGATTTTGTGTATTTTAAAGACAAAACCTATGAGAATATTTAGGAATAGAAAGGAGTTGATTGTTTCTCCAACAATTTTAACTTTTAATTATATTATATTACTGTTTTAAAAGGTCTTCTCTAGAGATAAGAAAGCATCGGTGTGTATAAATCTTATCAGGAGTAAGATCACTTTTCATTTATATAAGAGTGAGTAGGATCATTAAAAAAGAATTGAATTATCAACAATGTCAGTGCCTATTATTACATTCAGGGCTTTATGGGAACTCTAGAAATGTTTGCTCGGAGTAAATTAAGAGTGATTTGTTATAAGCTGATTAAACCTATTAGCAGCTACTAGAAGCTACTTGTGAACTATTTGGGGTAAGAGAGCTTTACTTCTTATTAATAGCTTAGAAGGTGGAAACACTCATTGCTTTTTAAACAAACAGATTCAATAAGGAAGAGCTCCAAAAACTCAGAAAAAGAAAAAAAAATCAGACACTGTACTTTGCAGAGATAGGCATTATTTCTTTCTAGTTAACCTCTAAATCCTTCCAGAGTTTTGAGAATTTATCTGTTTATGCATCCTTTCCTAAAAACAGGCTGCTCTATCTGAGACCCTTCCTCCAAATTTTTACCTGGTTTATTTTCATTTGCTATAGTTTATTTGTAATCCCACATCCTAAATTCATTAAATTATAGAAAGTTTTGGTGTTTTAAAAATTCAGATCTAATGTTTTTGAAATTAAAATCCCGAATGGTGAAAATAATTTCATAGATGAAAGTTTAATGGACTGGAATATGCAAAAAAATCTGAAGAGCAAGCAATGGTATACTACTGATTTTATTAAGATGTTTTTAAACAAAAGGAAATGGCAGAATAGTCACACTTATCAAACTTTCTAAAATTAAAAAATTGTGGTGTTGAATATTCATGTTCTGGGGAACCTCTTAACAAAAGTAAAGGTTATATGAAATATTACCTTAAAATTTCATAACCACAGAAATTAAACAAGGCACACTTAAAATAAAGAACTTACAAAGAACAAAATATAAGGGTAGACAACAGGAAAAATTTAGAGATATTTAGAGATAATGTTAGACAAAAGCAAAAATGAATTATTTCACATACACTGACAAAGCCCTAGTGTAAAAAGCTGAGAGCACAGGAAGCCCGTTATCCTACTTCACTGATTGTTTGTGCCTGGAATCTAGAACAGTTTCTGGACAGCAATAATTGAAGCTCAGGTGCTTTTGGATGCAGGAGAACTGTAATACATTATCACTAGAATGACAAGAATTCAACATGGAAATGAAAAATGTGACCATAGAGACTATAGTAGGAAACTAGAATCAGAAATAGAGTTGAGATTTAAACCTAGGCACTCCAATATGGAATGTGGGTATCTCAGATATATTAATTGCTATGTCAAATAACTCACTGCATAAATTGGCTTCTTTTGATTATGCAGTTGAAGTCCATAGGCTTTTTTTTTCACCTACTAATGTAATTAAAAACATAAAAAATTAGAAAATTTTGTATTTCATCTTATAAAGGAATTCTCTTACTTCTGAAAACAAACTGTTCACATAATGGCACAAAATATAGCATATAGGGCCAAAAAATAATATATTGAGAAAGTATTAACTCATTCAGTTTTAAACATGATTCTTTTTGCTTCAGATAAATATGTTAAATAGCAAAAGTCTTATCCTGATATAATTAGAAAAGCTAATCAATAAAATCACGTCTTTTCCTTCATAAAATAAAGCTTTAAATACAGAAACAGAAGTATTTAAAAAAAGTTAATCTTAGTAACAACTGTATAAACTTAGTATCCTTCAGTGTTTCTTCCTCATTCTTTTTATTCTATCTAAATGCTAATATGATGGTCTTGTATGGTGACTAAGGTCATAGTTGAAGAGTAATTTTTTCCTTCTGAAAATACAATTATTCTTCAGTATCTATAGGAAATTGAGAATACTTAAATCTGTGGATGCCATAGTCTCTTGTATAAAACAATGCAGTGTTTGCATATAACTTGTGCAATACTCTCCTGTGATCATCGCTAGATTATTCATAATGCTTAGCACAATATATACCATGTAAATGGTTGTTACACTGTATTTTTTAGGAACTAATGCCAAAAAATCTTGTATTTTATGGTGTATGCTCAATTCAGACACATTATTCTCCTAAATATTTTGATATGTGGTTTTCCTGAGGCTGAGGAACTCAGGAACACAGATGCCCATCTGTTTATCTATCTGTCCATCCCTATCTGTGTGTCTGTGTCTATTCAACCATACATACACACATATACACATAAATAGTGTTTTGTTTGCATAGGTTTAAAACTCAAACATGGGTTTAACTCAAAGTTTGCAGAACTATACAGTTTACTCAGTTCAGATGAGGAGGATGATATGAAATTTCACTGAATTGTTGCCTCATTTGGAAGGAATAATAGTAAAAATTATTTTGGGTAAAAGTATAACACAAAATTCAGTGAACTTGTATTTAGAGAATAAAGATAGACTTAATAATTTAATAACTGAGCATTTTAAATGTTTCTAGATCTTAGAATTTATAGGAGTTATAAATTATGTCCATTTATTAAATGAGAAAACTTGCTCAGAAATAGTGAATTACAAAGTTGTTTGAGAGAATTGTTATCCCTTTTCAAATGTTTTTTGCAGAGTTCAGCTTTGGAAATTACATTCACACATATAAAAAGGTATCCTTTAATTTTATAAGTGTTATTTTGGCCTCCATGTATCACTCCCTTGTTTTACTTCTCACTCTTCTGACTCTGGTTGGGGGAGAGGAGCATTTTTGAGACCAGTGATAGTTTACAAGCTACATGGGATTTTATATGTTCTGCAGCTTTAGAAACCTTTCTGACCTAATGTCCATGTGAGATATCATATTAAAGATTAGTTAACTCAGCTTAATCTGTTAGCAACTTATTTGGCATTCTGAAGATAATTGGCTAATGTGTCATTTTCACATATTAGTTATTTTGGTTTTGAGTTTGTGACTTTTGGAGGCATGAAACATTTGAAAGCTGAATGAGTTTATGGGAGGAGAAACCTTTCCAGTACACTTTAAGTCTGTAGCTAGGGGCATTGTGAGTTGAACTGACAAAGGATGGAAAAGCTAGAAGAGTAAAGCCTTTGTGTACCCAAAGTGCATATACATTAGAGTTTTCACTGAAGAGTGAATCGTAAAGATGGTTAGAACTTGGGACTTATATATCTAACAGTAAGCAAAGGGGCATACAGAAAGTCTCTTCTGTGAAGAACACATATGTTTCTTTGGGAAAAGCAAGTGAGTTACAGGAGGTGAGAAAGTTTGCTATAATGTTTGACTACAGGTATGAACAGTGCTTTTGTCTTAAAACTGGAAACATTTCCTAAAAATGGAACTTATGATAGATTTATCTTATCCCTCTGTTGGGAGTAGAAACCACCCTGAAGAGGGAATTTATGACAATCCTCATTTTTCTGGAGGTTTTGTTGTTAGATAACAACAACACCAGCAGGGCTTTTAAATGTATATATTGAATTTTAAATATCTTTATAGTAGCTCTGGGCTTCCAAATGGGTCTCCCCATGAGCTGTGATATTCATTTACTTCAGTACTCTCATTTTCCAGCTTGGGAAAAGAAGGCTCAAAGAAGTAACTTTGATAAAATTAAAAATAATACAATAATGCATTAATTGTAGAATTTAGCAGTGCTCAGCTTCCTGGATTAGGTTCTAAGATTTTATCTTCTCTGCCTGTTTTAAGCGAGGACTTGTGGGCAATAAGTAAGAATATTCTTTAGTTGCGGAATGGCACTGTAAGATGGTTTGATGGTTTATGAATATCTTTGTTAGCTATTATTGAGTTTGAATTTAGAATATCTCATCTTTACAATTTTAATTAATAGTCACATTATTACTTTCTTACTAGGAGTAGTTAAATTTAAAATTCACCTCTGTTACAGTTACAAGCTATTGCAGATGATTATCTCCAGTAAGCTCCTTAATCACATAACCTGAATTTATTCGTTCCTGACTGCTCAATGTTGATATTTATAGAAGTAGTGTTAAAGTGACTAAGAAAATATCATTTTTTATACTTACCTAAGGAAAGTTTTATATATAATATTTAATATATATTTGTTAGTGCCTTTTCATAATTGTACATTTAACATAGGAAGGCCAGAAACAGAACTGTTTATTTGTACTAAATATGTTAAAATGGGTATATGCAATAAAATCTGGACCTATTATTTGAATATCATACCTGACTGGAAGAAACAGATAAATGTTATTTTTCTGTCACAAAAACTCACTTTGAGATGGTTGCTGTTATTTTGGTATTATTTCTTTTAAATATTTATTGACCTATTTGTTTTTGAAAAAATAACTGTGAGAGGGGAGAGAGAGAATGGGAGAGGTAGAAGTAGATGAGGTAAAATGTTAACATAGGTTTTAAAGTGTTAGTAGATATTGTTTCTATTTTTATATTGTTAAACTACCCGAGTTTAAAATCTAAAAAGCTTAAAAACTTTTAAAATAAGATTTATAACAAATACAGTTTCAAAATTAAATAAAGGAGCCTTTTGCAGTTGATTTCTGAAGTTTGCTCTTTGGTGATGTTTGATTGTGCCTTCAAACTTGAGGGCCTTTGATGGTCCATAATGTTTAAATGAGACAGGAACAGTTATAACTCTTTGTATAAAAGCCAGTTTTGATATCTAATTTAGTGGCTTGCTGGGAAGCACCATTTCCCATCAGCCTTGCTGCTTATGTTTGGAAATATGTGAACATAAACCTAAATTTAAAGATAATGAGAAAGGCTAACACTGTGGAACAGAGAGTTGAGTTGCTACATGGGATTCCTGAATCCCATATCCTAGTGCTAGTTCAGCTCCTAGCCCCTCTACTTCCAGTATTCGGTTTCTGCCAGTCATGTGGGGGAGGTGGATGGAGTTTCTGGCTCTGGACTTCAATCTGTTAATTCTCTGGTTCTCTCTCTTGCTCTAACTTGCTCTTGCTTTCTTCTTACTCCTTCTTCTTTCCTCACTCCCTCCCTCCCTTCCTGATGTCTCTCTCTTTTCTTTTTTCCTTGTTTGGTCCCTCCCTCTGAGCCATTCTGCGTTTCAAATAAATAAGTCTTCTTTTTTTCAAAAAATAAAAATAATGAAAAATTTAAGTGAACAGCAAATGACCATTACCTACCTAAGTTATTCCCAGATGTATTTCCAAGTAGATCAGAGTTAATGGTTGGTTGCTGCAGGATAACTCTGAAGAATTGGTGAATACATCTTCTGAAACTGTCATGGATTTGGGGTATAGCTTAGAAGTTAAGATGCTTGTGTCCCAGTATTAAGAGTACTTGGATATAACTATTAGATCCATCTCCTGGCTCCAGCTTCCCCACTGCAACTGCTTGGAGCCAGTGATGATGACTCAAGTAATCAGGTCTCTGCCACCCAAATGCAAGTCCTGAATTGACTTGCTGGTTCCCAGGTACTGCACTGTCCCAGCAGTGGCTGTTGTTGGCATTTGGTGAGTGAACCAGCTGATGAGGAACCTTTTTCTCTGTCTTTGCATCTCTTTTTCACTACCACTTAAATAAATACATATTTTAAAATTCTGCATGAGAGGAGCAGACAGATTGATGCACTAAAATATTTGTGAACAGAAATGCGTAATGAATTTTGAGTGACTCATTGTATGTCCAGGGAAATAATCCATAGGCTGGAATTTCAACCACTCAACCAAGCATAAGATGTTAGACTTGTTTAATACAGATGTATATTACTAAATATGCCTTGCTATATAAATTTAAAAATGTGTTCTTTGGTTATAATATCTTATTTTTACACTTCCCTGAAAAAATGAGAAAATATTTGACTGATGCTTTTGGCTGATAGTGTGTGTATGTGTGTGTTTAAAATTTACTATGATTTGAATCCTTTTTTTTTTTTTTTTAGAAATCCTCTTATTTTGAAGGGGATAAAACATACTCAGTTTGAATATACATTTTATGGATAGGATATATAGGATATATGCTATCGGAAAGGTTTCTTTTTCTTTTTTTTTTTTTTTAAGATGCTGCTTATATTTCAGAAAAGGAAACTTTCTCCCACTCTTGTAAAAATGTTGAGGTGTCTGTATGATAGAATAATTTTATGGGCATTCCTGTGAAGTAGACAGAATGTAGAGAGAAATCTAGTTACTGGGTAACAGATAGATTGCAAGTTAAACCCTGTGAAGTGGCCAGCACTGCTAGCATGCATTTAGTTGTCAGTAGAGGGACTGTCCAGCCATAGTTCCTAAAACCTTTTATGCATCATTGAATCTAGAGGGGTTGTGTCAAATTTTGTATGCTAAATGCTGAAAACGCTTTGGAGGCTTTCCAGTTATAACATCACGAACTAAAGAATGAGCCTTGAAAACATGAAACCTTTAAGATTGCAACAAACTGCCCAATGACACAATACCACAACAGTCTCCAAAATAAGGTCCAGCTTTGTGAACACTAGGGAAGAAGCGAGGGATACAGATTAAAAACGAAAGAGAAGATTAAAAAATACAGATTGGAAAAGGGATTTACAAATGGTTGGTATGTATGTACTTTCTCACTTTTCAGCTGTGTTATTAGTGTGAATAGAAACACAGGGGAGTTTCATTGTATTATACTCTATTCCTTTAGGATAGTTCAAAAGCTCATGGATTGCATCTGTCAGGTAATCAATGGAACTAACGTTTGTTGAGTATCTTGTCATGCCTAAAAGTTGTGCCAGGACTAATGCATAGATAATTTCATTTTTATTATGACGAAGTTTATACTGTTACAACTTCCTTCCACAGATGAATGCTTCCTAAAGCTGATGTACTGCAAGGTTAGCAGTTTTACCTTACATCTCAGACTATGGTTTAATATGAAACG
The DNA here is from genome assembly GCF_017591425.1 of Ochotona curzoniae. Taxonomy (NCBI): domain Eukaryota; kingdom Metazoa; phylum Chordata; class Mammalia; order Lagomorpha; family Ochotonidae; genus Ochotona; species Ochotona curzoniae. The sequence continues at coordinate 48,635,463 of NW_024467119.1, forward strand.
AGTTTCTTTCCATTGTCTTCCAGTCGTTCCCTTGATGCATTTTAATATATCTGTCTCGATAGAGAATATTTAGAAATTATAGTTTAAGTGGGTTTTATAAAGCAGATTGTAGTTCTCATACCTATAGTTTAACCAATCTAGATACATTGGATGCCTAAGTAGTTTTTAATAGTTCTAGAAAAGAGTTCAGATTTTGTCTTAGTAACTTAAACCTACAATGGTTTGAGTTAAGCCATGTTCTTCTGGTTTGTCCTAAATAGAAATGAAGAACAGCTGGTTACCATTCTCAAATAATAGCTCATATATTTCTAGAACTTGAAAAAACTCCTTTAGCTTTTTCTTCACAACCTGAATACTTCTGTCATTTTGATCTTTCTTATTCTCCCAACACTTTTATCATTTGTGTGGACTTCCTTCCTTTCAGTTTCTCTGCATTCCTTTTCAGATGTAGACATCCTGACTGGGCATGGATGTCCAGAATGAGTCAACAATGAGGAATAAAATAGAAAGCTTACCTCAGAGTTTCTATTTATGAATTCCAATGATGTGCTTTCTTACAACACAACAAAAATGGTGGCCTTTGGTCATATTTCACTCATGCATCTGTGATAATTCAAGGCATGGTTTCTCTGCCATGTATCACCTATGCCATACTTCACCTGGCTAGCCCTTACCTGTGTATGCTGTGTTTTCATATTCCAAATCTTAACATTATGTAAAATGATAGAAAAGACCTTTGTAAGTGTGAAGGCTACTTTGTGGGAGAAATAAATATTTTTGGAAGATTATACTGTGTCCACAGTGATCATATTGTTAAACATACTTTGTTTTTTCAATACAATGGGATCTTGAAATATTTCATTTATGCCTAAACAATTGATAATGCAGCTGTGTTCCAATCATTTCATTAATTACAAATGGATTTTATAATATAGTGATCCCATTTTTTCAAGATTTATTTATTTATTTTCATTGGAATGTCAGGTATACAGAGAGGAGGAGAGAGAGGAGGAGGATCCTTCATCCGATGATTCACTCCTCAGGTGGCTGCAATGTTCGGAGCCGAGCCGATCTGAAATGAGGAGGCAGGAGCCTCATCCAGGTCTCCCATGTGATTGCAGGGTCCCAAAGCCTTGGGCCGTCCTTGACTGCCCTCCCAGGCCACAAGCAGGGAGCTGAATGGGAAGCAGGTCCTGAGGGGACATGAACCGGCACTTATATGGGATCATCCCAGCGCATGCAAGGCAAGAACGTTAGCTGCTAGACTACCATGCAGACCCCCCCATTTTTAGTAGTATCCTAGTTCAATAAAATTCTGTACATACCTGAGACCAGGTACATAGCTACTGTCATATACATATATACAGCTACTATTTATCATTGGGAGAGGGACAAGACACTGGTAGTCTGTTTCATATTAAGATTTACTTAAAGGGAAGAAATTGCTAATTGCAAAATTTGGTACAATTATTTATCAAAGAGAACATAAGAACTTTGCTGCCTGTTCATTAACTATTTTATTGAGGAAATGTTAGTTATTATCAAACACCAAAGCAAAGGTTAACTATAAAATGCATTTTTAAACATAGCCTACCTATTTATTTCCCATTTCAGATACTTAGTAATTTATAAAATCATATTTTCTTAGAAGATATTACTGTAATGCTGTTTTCTATTTTATACTTATTTTGTTTTTATAGTTTATGTTGATAGATAAGCTTTTCATTATGAGTGAAGAGTCAAAATTATCATTTTTATTTAGCTATGGAATGTATTGTTTTCATCCAAGTTGGAGTAACTTAGAGTAGTGGACCTACTATTTTCGTCTTGTCACAATGTTGTACACTTGCCAATTTAGAGTTTGAGCACTTCTCATGTACATTTTTAATTTAATGAAGTATTTATGCTCATTCACTAAATGCTGCATAAAGTAACTGAGAGGATATCCATCATTGTTTTGATAGTATTAAATCAGTAATTGATAAGAGTTAGCTTCTCTCTATGGACTCTTTCGCTAAAATAAATCATTTTGCGTAGAAAAAATCGGTGGCTCAGTATAACTTTGGAAAACAATTGAACTTTTTTTTTTTTCACTCTGCATACCAGCCAATTTGTTCCTTCTCCTATACTTCTGAATGACTCCTTGAAATTTTGCAATTAACATTTTTTCCCTTTACCTCAGTCTTACTATGAAACAGACTCCCTGTGTCTTATGGCTCCCAGTGATACACAGTAGTTGTATATCTGGGCACAGGTATGCTTAACCCTGCTGACCTTAAACCACCTCTTTCTTTGAGAAAACCTCCCTTCATTTGTATTCTTGACATGTAATTTTGTAATTCTTTTTAATATATTAAAGGGAGGCTTACTTACTAGATGAATATAATATTTCTTCTATTTAATTTTATTCAATATCAATTTTTAAGAAAATTCTGTCTAGCATAAACAGGTGTAAGAAGAAAACAACAATTGCTACTGAATCGGCTCAGGAGATCACCTTTGTTAAACATTTTTATTAGGAAGGGTGAGGGGCAAGTAACACTATATCTCTAAATCTATATTGTGAAATATGTGAAATTTGTTCACTTTATATAAATAAAGTCATAAGAAACAAAAACACTTTTTATATTTTGTATTTATCCATGATTTCCAAGAAAACTGTAAAGACAGTACATAATGTTCTTACATATCCATCGCTGAGCTCAGAACTAAAAATGTAGCTTACTGTTTCCCCCGTGTAAAGGCAGGATACTGCCTGTATCTGCTCTTAAAGGCATACTCAAAGGCTTTGATTTAGTGGAGTATCTATAGATGATGGCAATGTGGAACTCGTAGCTGCTGGATGCAAGATTGAGAGAAATGGAAGCCTCTGAACAGACTTTTCAAGTAGGGAGTGTTGGACTCTATCTCCTGCTTTGTAAGAAGAAGGAGATATTTCTGGAAGCCACTTTGGTTTCTGGTCAAATCTAGCATGAAGTGGGCAACTGAATATGAAGAAATCTGCTCATCATCTTTTTGATTACTTGCTACATTCTTTAAAAGCTTTTTATTTTATTTTCATCAGAAAACCAGATAAACAGAGGAGAAAAGACAGACAGGAAAATCTTCCATCCATTGATTCACTCCCCAAGCAGCCATGATGGCTGGAGCTGAGCTGAGCTGATTCGAAGCTAGGAGTCGGAGCTCCTTCTGGATCTCCGACACAGGTGCAGAGTCCCAATGGTTTGGGCCATCAATGACTGCTTTCCCAGGCCACAAGCAGGGAGCTGGATAGAAAATGGAACTCCTGGGATTGGTACTGCCACCCATATGGGATCCTGTCAGGTGCAAGGCAAAAACTTGAGCCACTAAGCTACCATGCCAGTCCCCATTGCTGTGGTATTTTTGAACCTTGCTGTACGTTTTAGGCAATGTTTACTTAAAAAAAAAAGATTTATTTATTTTTATTGTAAAGTTAGGTATACAAGGAGGTAGAGAGACAGAGGGGAAGATCTTCTGTCCTATGATTCACTCCCCAAGTGAGCGCAACAGTTGGTGCTGCGCCAATGCAAAGCCAGGAGCCTAGATCATCTTCTGGGTCTCCGGCGCAGGGTCCCAAGGCTTTGGGCCATCCTTGACTGCTTTCCCAGGCCACAAGCAGGGAGCTGGAGGGGAAGTGGAGCTGCCGGGATTAGAACCGGCGCCCACATGGGATCATGGCGCGTTCGAGGCAAGGACTTTTAGCCACTAAGCCACAGCGCTGGGCCCAATGCTTACTTTTTGAAACCATTATTCTCATGTAGCATTTACTTGTTGTAGTACTGCAAAAGCCTACTGGATAATAACTTTTAGTCATTGAATTTCAGGACTTTATTCTTCACTGATAAATTCAATTTACGTTTTAGAGGGAAGGTTCTTAGCCAGGAAAAAAATGAACTTTTTCAGATTCATGATGGACTATATATTGTGTGTAAGAATTTCTGAATTCTTTTAAGATAATCTATATGTGTTATTAATGATTTTGAGAGACTACAAATCACTTCTTGCCCTGTTTCTTTCTTAGCAATCTTTCTCCTGTGTGAGAAATATATATATATATATATATATATATATATATATATAAATCCTGACTAAATTAGGCTGGTAATGCAATTTTAAATTTATATGTATTCTCTATCTATGTATATTGTAATATACATGTCTCTAGTAAGAAGAAAATTTAATTATAAACTTGCTTTAATTAAATTACCTTGGATTAATAAGATTTAAATTACTAGTTAGAAAATTAAGTTTTCTCTTTTTTCTGTTTCAACAGTGAAGTTCATATTTTACAATTAGTAAAATCTATGGGATTATTCCAGGACAATCAGATAGCATACAATCATGAAATGTCAGTAGACAAAAAAAAAAAAATTGCTGATTGTTGCTTTTGCCAATATTATTAAAAGCTAAACGTGTTGGAAGTTTACTAGGTTTAGGAGTTAGGGATTGATGAAAATGCTAATTTTTGTATTTTATAAAATATTCAGCTTCTGTTTTAGTATTCCTTCTGTTTTGGGAGAAAGAAGTACTGATCCTTTTCCTTAAGAACAGTACTATGCAGCTAAGGCTATTTTACTGCAGTTATATCGTCTGTAGGACTGTGAAATTCTCTAGTACAAAAGCAAGAAAAATCTCTCTGAGTATTTGATTGAGATTTTAGACACTGTTTTTGCCTTATGAAGCACTTGACCCTTAAGAATGAGGACTGTGTTAAAAGAAAGAGAAAATTGCACCCATGGTTGAAGATTAAAATGTATTTTGAGAAACAAACCATTAATGTAGTATTTTTTATTAAATAGCTTAATCAGTTCATCATGATAGATTATATACTTTTTATCCAGAATTAAGATAAACTTTTTTCTAGTGCGCAGGGATATTTAAAGAAAGACTTCTTTTTGTTTCTTTCCTTTTTTTTTTCTTTTCCGCTGTGAAAGGCAAGATTCATTTAAGAGTGAGAGAGAGAGATGTCTCATGCCATAATAACAAGAGTGGGCTCCAATGGAGGAAAGACCCGAGGAAATGGTGGAAGTGGTGTATTTTATATACCATGTTAGGGGAAGGGAAACAAAATGAGCAACTGGAAGGGCAGACAAGAAAGAAAAAAACTGAGGAAAGACATTTTTAAATGTTCGAAAATCTAGTTAAAAAATAATTGCGTTGTATTCTCAGCAGATAGAATTAGCTAAATGACATTTAAATTAACAAATTTCTATTTATTAAATGAAATATCATCCTTCCTTGTTCGTCATGTTATTATGTGATTAATCCAATTTGAAATATGCAGTACATATTAGGTTTTAAAAACTAAAAATGTACTAAGTCATTAGTATTTTCATGTTTCTTTCATATAGAGAGGAGGATATTTTTGATTTTTGATATTTTGATTAAACAAGCCATTACAATTTCTCCTTGTTTTTAAAAATGTGGCTAGTTACGACCAATGTTGCAATGTAGTAGGTTAAGCCACTGCTTCTGAAGCTACCATGGGCACCAGTTTATGTCTGGGCTTGTTGCACTTCCCATCTAGCACCCTGCTATTGCACTTGAGAAAGCAGCAGATGATGGCCAAAGTTCTAGAACCCTGAACACACATTGGAGATCTGGATAAAATCTGCTGGTTCCTGACTTCCATCTGGCCAAGCCTTGCCTGATGTGGTCATTGGAGAGTTAACTGGTGAATAGTAGATTCTCTCTCTGTCTCTCATATTCCCCATAATTCTGTCTTTCAATTTAACAAATACTTTTTAAATTCTTATTATTTTTAATCTTTTTATTTATTATTCTTATTATCATTTTATGATACAGTTAAAGAGGCTCCTGGAATACCCTTAATCCCTCACCAATTCCTCCCCACCTAGTTCCCCTGTATCATTACTAAAGTATAGTTCTTCATATACAGTTATATGTCCATCATTGCAGGCATGGACAATGGCAGAAAGTCCAGCATCCTATTGTCAAGATATAGTAAACAGTTTCATTGCAAGTCCATCTTTGTCTGGAAGTAGAAATGCATACTACATTGTATCCTCACATCTAGATATGTTAGTTTCCATTTCACAGTTACTGTACATCCCCTTAAATGAAAAGTCACAGTATAAAATCAGCAATAGGAGGAAAATAGAAGTTTACAATGCCATGGAGTTAAATAACATGTTACTAGATATGACAGTCTCCATTTCACAGCTACCATACATCCCCTTAAATGAAGAGCCATAAAACAAAATCAACATCAGGAAGAAAAAAGAAATTAACAACACCACGAAGTTAAATAACATGCTACTAAATGACTAATGTGTAGCTGAAGAAATGAAAATCAAGAACCTTCTTCAAGAAAATGATGCTAGTGTATGATCTATCAGTCTTTGAGTAATTTAATCAGAAGAAAGTGTTTAGAAGAGGTGAAATTAACAAAAACAAAATCATCAAAATCCATGAGATATAGCTTCTGCTGATCTTTGTGGGTGAGATATATCACCTGTAGACAACAAATAGATGGGTTTTGCTTTTTAATCTAATCTACTAATATATGATGTTTGATTTATGAATTTAAGCTGTTTACATTCAGGGTGAATACAAGTAGGTGCTAATTTGCTTCTGTTATTTTAGCAATGGGTTGTTCATTGGCTTAGTTTTCTGTTGTCCTTTTACTGGAATGTTCTTCCCATTTGCCTTTGGTTTTGGTGGGTGCTATTGCTCTTCTTTGTCTTGAACTATCATTTGAACTATCATTTGTAGGGAAGTTTTGGAAGAGGCATATTCTTTTAACTTCTCTTGACTATGGAAGACTTTTATTTCATTTTCAAAGACAAAAGAAAGCTGTGCTAGATATGTTATCCTGGGCAACCAATTTTTTTCTTTTAGAATCTGGAATATGTCACTCCATTCTCTCTGGCCTGTAAAATTTCCAGTGAGAAGTCCCCTGTGAGTTTCATTGGCCTTCCTTTGTATGTCAATTGATTTTTTTTCCTGTGCACATATAAGGATCTTTTCCTTATGTTCAATTAAAGAGAGCTTGATGATCATATGCCATGGTGAAGATTGCTTTTTTCAAGCCTGTTGGGAGTTCTGTGCAACTTCTGCATGTTGTTTCCCAATTCTTTCTCTAGATTAGGGAAATTTTCCCTTATTATTTCATTAACTATATTTGTAAAACCAGTTTCTCTTTCTGCACCTTCTGGGACTTCCATAACTCTTATATTAGGCCTCTTAATAGTGTCTTTCAATTCTTGAATACTCTTTTTGGCCTGATCTAGCTCTGTTTCCAGCTTTTTGTTTGCTTCCCCCTGATGACAGGAAATATCTTCCAATTCTGAGATTCTTTCTTCTGCTTGCTTCATTCTATTTTAGAGACTCTCCATTGTACTTTTAATTTGCTCTTCTGTGTTCATAATTTCTGATATATCAGCTTTGATTTGCTTTCTTGCTTCTTTAAATTCTTTGAACTGTTGTATGTGCTTCTCATTGTTCATCAGAAGCTTTATAGTGAGTTTTCTGAATTCTGTGTCCCCCGTTTTCTCAATGTCTTCCTCAGTGAACTCTGAGGTTGGCATAGGGTTTTGCTCCCCATTTGCAGGGGAGTTTTCAGTAATACTAATTGTGCCTGCGTGTCTTCTTTTGCTCTTGGTCATTGTACTTCTGGCTAGCAGAGTCTTCTCCTTGGGGCAAGTGTCTAAGCTGTGTCACCAACAGTTGTACAGTTGGATTTTACTTATTGCAGTTGATACCCAGCTCTTTGCTTGCAGCCAATTGTGCCACTCCCTCCACCAAGTTCCAGGTCTAGATTCTTATGTTAGATTTCCACCGTGGTCTCTACAGCCCCGCTCCTGGCTCACAATCTCCAACTCCTGTGATACCATGTTGAGGTTACATTGTTGTCTCTGCAACCTTTCTCCCACTTCTGGTTGAAGCAGGTCCCAGGATTAGGGAGATACCCGGTGTCCTATATAGCTAGATTGTTGGTGGTGCTGATCTTGCTGGAACCTGTTGGCCATTAGGTCAGGGTGCCACACGGACCTAATTTGACTCATAGGATGCCACAGTCAGTATTTCCCTGCACGATCAGTGCAATCCATGGAACCCAGTGAGTTCTTGCAAGCTCAGCACATGTGCAGGTGACTGTTGTCCCCTGCAGTCCTAAAGATTTTGCCACACTGTACAAAATGGCGCCTGATGTGCCACTACAAGAGTTCTTGATCTGCTGGCCGTCAGATTGAGTGCTACCCAGACCTATCTTGGGTGACACCTGAAGAATGCCATGTTGCTGCAGTTCACTGAGTCAGAAATGAGTTCACTCCCAGCTCAGCATATGCTCAGTGCTTTCCCTTGCCTTTGCCTCCTTCAGCAAAATGGCACCCAATTCAGCTCTTGGGAGTTGACTGGGCTGTGAAATCCACCCTGTTCTCGCTCTGTCTGGGATCTGCTGCTGTGTCTCTGCTCCTGGTCAAATCAAATGAATCAGCAGGATGGACAGTTCTTTGTCTGGCTTTACCTCCCAAGCTCCCAGTGAAAGTCCCTTCCCAGCTGGTTGCTGGTGGATTTCCAGCTGCTGGTAGAGCTCAGATGGCCATTAGCTGAATGCTGCTGGAGTATCAGTCACTGCAACACCACACTGTTGTTTTTGCTGCTTTCCTGCATCTGTTAGTCTCCAGGTACCCCTCTGCTGCTGTTCTGTCCTCTTCTATTTCCTGGAATGTATCCTTTCTGCTTCATCCCTATCATCCCTGTTAAATGTTTCTCTGACTGTTTAAATGTGTCCTTACCCTATTCTGCCATGTTGTTTCTCTCAAATGCTTTTTTTTTTAATCTGACTGTTAGTTATTTCAAATTGCTTATATGGTTTACAGTTGTGATTTTTATCAAACTTCTTATGAGTTACCTCAAGTGGAAATATACAAAAGAGAGCCTATAGGCCATATCTGATCTGTTTTTATATAAATAATGAACCATAAAGGCTTTTTTTTACAGTTTTAAACATTAATTAATTTATTGTTCAAGTTGATTTATTGACAGAAAGAAAGAGAGCAACCTCCCATCAGCTGGTATACTTCTACATGCTTGTATTCCAGGCTAGTATAAGCAGAAGCTGGAAGGTAGGAACTCAATTAAAGTCTCTTACATGGGTGACAGTAACGGAATTACTTGAGCCATCACTACTACTTATTAGGGTCTGTATTTGCAGAATGCTGGAGTTAGGGATTGAAGCAAAAATGGAACTGAGGCAATTCAGTATGGAACATGGGTGTCTTAAGTGTTAAGGGAAATCTCCAACCAGTTTTAATAATTTTAAAGAATTGTGACAATAGTATTTACAACTGACAGCAAAGTAATTTGCCAAACCTCACATTTCAATGTGTAATGTTTATTTACCTCTTAATAAGACGTTGTGAGAATAAGACTGATGGTCCTTATTCTCTAGTGTAGAATTTGGAAATTAATGTTTTGCCATGTTATATAATACAATGAACTTTTGTTACGTAGTAGTGTTATGAATGTGTATGGAAATATACTATGTAGGGACTGACTAGAGTTAGGACTTGAAGTGTGAGACAGTTAGATCAGTAAAATAGTGGATGGAATGATAACACTCCCCATATCTCCCTTGAATGAATACCTGCTCTGCCAGCTGTGTTTGAGAGGGTCACTCTTTGCAAGCTTATTCCTTTCCCATAGTGGCCAATTTTTAGTGAGTGATGTTGGGAAGATTTAAGCAGTCAGCATTTTAACTTACCAGGGACAACTCTGACATTTCGTTTTAGCTGCAAATCTCTAAGCTGGTGGCCAAAACTGTTACTGGACTGTGTCATACCTCAACTCTGCTCTTCGCCAAACTCCAAATCCTCCCTATTCCTTCCTTGGATTTGAATCTCAAGGGTGTTCTCTAATAGATGTTTGACAGCCTGAATCCTATTTCAGAGTCTGCTACTGGGAGAATCGTGCTCTTGCAGTGGGCAGGCAAAAAGAGTAATAGCATTCCACTTGTTGAGAGGATCAGAAGCAATAATGAAGAGAAGCTCTGTTGAGATTTAGTGAGATTAATTACCTGGATAATGTGCAGTGTTTATGTGTGAAATGGTAAACTGTGAAGTTGCCAAAACTGCTTTGTTGTGGGGAGAGCAGGAAGCCTTTTGAGCAGGGATGTGATGTGAAGAAAACTGTGCCTTGGAAGCAATAATCCAGTGAAAATAGGTGTGACTTATTGAAAATAAAAAGAAAGTTAAAGAAAAAAATGTATCTTTTTCTGCAAGTTATTCATCAGTGCCTGATTTGTGCATTATCAAAACATGATGGCTAAATGTGTTAATGAAAATATTTGCATTATGGTAATGTGTTCTGGATTTTTTCTGAAGATCATATCAGATTCCTCTCATTTTTCTTCTATTTGTGAAGAGAATGGGAAGAGTGCTCTTGTGAGTTTCCTGGTCTAAGCAAAAGGGGTTCCAGGCATTTGACCCACTGTGGGCTTTCCAGATTCCAGCAGGCTCAGCCCTGCTTGCCCTTCCCAGCTTGATTTTCTGTGGTTACTTTTCTTTTTTTGAACAGCAAAAACAGAAAGAATCAGGAGGGAACTGGAACTGTGTGGCATTCTTTGTTAGGGAAATGGGGAAATTTACCTGGAGGTCCTGCATTTCCTTCAACATTTTACATGACTCTGTTTTGGAGGAAAGTTTATATTTTTGATGGTGTTATGTCTGACTTCGAAGGAGTTATTGTTTGCTGTAAATATTTAGAGCTACGGAGGAGAACCTTTTGTTTCCAGGGTGGAGAGTGTGGCATGAGATGAATTTTTAGAATTGTGACAACAGCCAGTGCCCGTGACTCTTGTAGCCTTGAAGTAGCTGGAACACTCCAGACAATGCACCTTGTCAACCAGCAGGAGAAAGGATTATTTCATTTCTATGTAGCACTTTCCTCAGCTTGAAAGAATTTAGTTTCTCTTGACCTTTATTATGAATTAGTAGAATGCTATTTACTTGAATTTCAGTAAGAAAAGCAAAAATGGGCCACATATAAATATAAGATTATTATAAATGACTGTTTGCCATAGCAATGAAATGGATACCTCTTTGGAGTTGGCAGATTTTACTGGGACACTTTCTAAAAGGTAACCTCAATCTTAACTGGCTTTGGTTGGTACCTCCGAAGTAAATTCAGTTATAGTTGTTTCAAATTGAAACATCCTAGTAAAATTTGATATTCAGAAAATATCAACTAATGATATAGAGAAGAAAGAATATAGTATGTTTAAGTATATAGTCATTTGAAATCAGGAATACAAATCCTAGCTCTAGTTTCTTAATATGATCTGTAATTCTCAAGGAATGTTTTATTATAAAATTGGCTAGTAATTTTCTAAAAAAAATAACTATCTCTTGCTCATAAATCCTGTTTATAAGAGTTGATATCTTTAGTGCATCAAATATAAGTTATGTACATATTATAAAAATGTAAATGTAGATAGATTAATCTCTAGTTTAAATTTTCTTCAGAACAATGTTTGAAATTGTATGTTGTGTATACTAACTAGAGTGATGTGTTTTTGTTTAATTATTTTGATGTAGGGAAATTTAAAAATTTCCCATGAGTGTAACAATTTGTGGGGAGGGATGGTAGTGGAATGATTATAGTCTAGGTAAATCACTGATTAGGCCTGGAAGACCTGTAAGAAAATTAGAAAATATGCTAGAATGGAAGCAAGAAGGATTATGGTGTTGTCACCTGTCTTCCAGAGCCTTCAGAGTGACAGCTGACTTCTTGGTAAATGTTAAAGTGTATGCATCAGTATTCACTACATAATATTAAAAGAAGTCTGCAGTACCTAAATATTTCAGTGTTTTACACAGAATACATGAACTGGCAAAGAAAATCTTAATAGTCCAGTTGCATGAGTAGTGCTATGGACATAAGGCCAACACAGAAATGTAATAGAAGTAGGAAATGTCTGAAGGAGCCAGAGTAATAGTTTCTGTGTATTAGAAGCAGCAAGTTGAGATGTGCAAATGTCCAGGGATAACACCTGACCAGTTATGAAGGGGTGTGGTCCAGACTGGAGATAGAAATTTTGTATTGTCAATTTTTAGGTAATATTTGAAACACCAAGTTTGGAAAAAGGATGATAAGATAACTCCTGTTACTTTCTCATTGAGAATATTCCCCCTTAGTTCCTCTATGTATTTTGCTTATTTTTTTTGCTCATCTACACAGCCTACAAACCCTCAAATGTCAAGTGGCATTGTCAGTTGACTTCTTCTTTGGGGCATTGAGAAACAGATACAATCAGAGTAAACCTTTATTTTGTTGAGGCAAAGGACAGTCATTATAGTGGTGGAATCAGGTCGAATTATAAATAGCAAGTTGGAAGCTCCTTTTTATATTCATCTTGTTAGAAGTATTTACTATTGCATCAATTATATGCTTAGTAATCAAGGCTGTACCCATGTACGTGTCCATCTTTAAATACATGCACAATACTGTGAGCCTGCTATGTGGATGATGAGTTAAGAGGCCAGTAACACACAGATCAACCAATTAGAGCATAGAAAAAAAAACCATTGTATTGCATTTATTAAATTGTTTTACTAAAATTCGTCTTTTGCTGGTTTGATAACATTCTAATCACTTACTTTTTTTTTTTTAATCATTTGGATAGGTTGGGGTGGGCAGAGGAGGCCTGTTTGTTCAATATCCCTGCCGCCTCTGCAGTAACCTGCAGGTCTTGGTGATAACATAGGCAGCTGGGGTAGTTAGAGTTAAAATTGTTTTTATTTTCTGATTAAGGTTAATGAGTATGTGACTCATATTCCTAAAATAAGATTCTCTTGTAGGCCAGATGTTGGCTTTTTTATTTCAGCAATGTCCTTTTTTTTTTTTTTTGAGAAATAGAGCCTTTTTAAATAGTTTGTAACAATTTTTTTGACTATTAGCTTCTTATACATAAGTGTTAGTAGTACTTGGAAGGCAGCATATTTGGAAGAATAAAAGCATTAATGAAAGTTCATATTAATGCTTCATTAATAAATTAGTAATAGATAAGAAACTTGATCTTTCTTTCCCTGAGGTCGTTAATATATCTCCATGCTTATTCAGTGTAGGGGTCAGGAAACTCCTGAAGTTTGGGGTCAGATGATGTCATATGGTATTTCCATTTTCTGGAGTAATTATCTGCTTCTCATACCCATGGATCAATTTGACTACTTCCATTTAGCTAATTTAGATAACCAATTTATCTTTTACATACAATTCTAAAGCATTAGCAAGCAAAAGACACATGTCTTCAGCGGAGGGTCTTGGATTTTGCCTGGTAATGAAAATCTGGCCTGAATAAATGAATGGATAGATAAATTAAAACTTGTTTGGAATGGTTGATAGAATTTTTTTCTGTAGCAGGCATGACTTTCTATTTGGGTTCTAGTAGAATTAGGAAACATAATTTAGATAGTTCAAGAAAAACTAAGCTAAAATATTTCTTTTGGATAATTCCCAACTTTAATAGAGACAAGGAAAAACATTTTTAATGGATGATAGTAGTTTATTTTTGTTCTTGTATTTGGTTATAGTAATATATGATCTCAGACTTTATAGCACATACTTTAAATTATTAAGTCCTGAGCAATGATTTCCAATAAAACAGAGTTAACCTTTTGAAAAATAAGCATTGCCATCCTTGTTGGAATTCAGGAACGATGAATAATAATTAAACACAAACAAAATGGAAACAGAGCACTGAGTGTGTGTGTATGTGTGTGTGTGTGTGTGTGTGTGTGTGTGCGTGCTTTGACACTTGCTACCTTTACTTGTTTTCCATTTTCCCTGTAAAGATCAGAACCAGAGTAACTGGGTCTTAGCGGTGAATAGTTGATCTTTAGCAAGGGCTTAACTGAAGTGTTCAATAAAAAGCAGTATTTATTGAACCATCTCCAAATACTTTACACCAATGAAATCTCAAGAAAATTTGTTAACATTTTGAAGTTTACCAGAACTATTTAATACCCCTAACTTAGTCTCCTAGGAATTTTTTATAAAACGTTAAGGAGCCCATGAACTTTAGAAGTGTGGTTTTTGATAACATAATGAAACCATTCAAGGCATAATTGCTCCTTGAAGAGATTATTTAGGATAGACTTTCTTATGTTGACCCCCTTACTCAAAATACTTCCTTGTCCATGGTTTAGTTCTGTACATAATATCCTTCAGAAAGGTTAGCTCAATATTAGCTTATAGCCAGCTGATTAATACTTGTTTTATTTATTTTTCATATATAAATAAAAAGGAACCTTAATGACTTCTTTTGGGTTCCTGCCTAAGGAGGTTAAAGTAAAAATTTCATGAACTCTGAAATTATTTAAACAATTAAAATTAGTTCTTCAAATTATGTTAAGGAAACTCAAAACAGGAATTTTTTGAAGTGATAATCAATGAAAGAATAGTTCTAAGAATCATCTCAAATTCATATACGTATGTAAGTATGTGCATAATACCAAAACAATCACTTTATTCCATTTTTCATGAATTTTCTTCAGTTGTTCATCAGGGTGTGTATTTATTTATATAATTCTCAGATATTTTGCACATATGTAGATGATGAACTTTTATTGAAACATTTAGTGTCATATAAATGTAAATCATGATATTTTAATGTGACTCAAAATAATGTCAACTTTTGAAAATAATAGGCATATTTTGTTAATTTGAAATATTTTTTATCAGGAAGTCTAAGCATATTTTTATTTTCCTCCATAATATTGAAATGGCCATTTTGTTTCATAAATGAAAGATAATATAACAGAAAATTTTTATGCAGAGACAAGGTACCTGGAATTTGTGTGAAAACTTTGAGTGCTAGAGAGAATTTTTCTTAGAGAAAAGTCTTAGACACTAAGGACTCCTGAATTATTCAGTGATTTCCTCAGCAGCATTTTAATTCTTGCATATTTAATAGTTTCATGGTTGACTTTATTCAGCTCATGTATTGCTGTTTTTTTTTTTTTGTCCTATTCTCAAGAGTAGGAAGAAAATTATGTTAAAGGACAATACAGAATTTCATCCATTGGGCACACTTCATAGAAGATTAATTGTGTAATTTGGCCAGTTTCCCTCACCAGTCGTTTAAGCCATGTGAAAACGTAACTGGGATTTTCTCAGCCATTCAGGAACATCTGTTGGGTTTTTAAATGTAGATATGTGCCTAGAATGTCATTAGTGTAGGAAAATGACGTTGTCTACCTTCTTACTATGAGGCTGTGAATCCATTTCATTCTACCTGGTTTCCCAATTTAGGAGTCAAGCTTAGCTTTAACTCATTCATTGTATATACCTTTTTATGGTCTCTGGTTATTGGTAGAACAGGTAAGGATCCTCTGGGTGGTCATTCCTCCAATTTTTTAATCAAAATAATATTCTGGAAAATGCCCCTCTTTTTTATTTTAATGAAGAGTGTTTCATTTACCAGTATCTTTTTTTGTGATAGTTGTCATGGTGAATTGCTCTCATGCATTTGGATTGTTGTAGATACAGAGTAATTAGAAAGATTCTATTATAAATTCCCTAATATATGTGAATCTTAATTTCTCCATTTGTAATAATAATTTTATTGCAATATATTAACATTAGTGTATGTCTAAGTGTTTTCAGTCTCAGTAGACAAACATTCAGAAAGAGGAGACTGGCCTAAGACTGTGAGAAAAACATATATAGAATAGTAGTTCTTGAATTTTATTATCACATTAGCTTATACATCTGTAAACTGTACAGTACACAGTGAAATAAATGAGTATTAATATCACCTAAACAAATCAATTGAATAAACTAGTCGAAGTTAAAACGTGCCTGTGACTGATTTGGAAACTTCTCAAAAAGAAAAACCTTTTAGTGGGAGAGACATGTAATTATTGTTATACATGGGAAAAGGATAAATCATATGGTGGGGAACTCCTAATGTAGAAAACATTGAAAAAAATATATATATATAACATGGTTGATTATTAAATGATAATATAACTGTCTTATAATTATGTGCTATTAACAAAAATTTTCCAAAGTAATTGCTGTTTGGAGGGCTTTCACCTAAGACCAGAAACCAGTTAGGACAGATTTGCTTGGAGGACCTTTGTTTCTTAAAAAAAGTAGCTATTTTTCCTTTATTTCTCAGATCACTCTTGTAACATTCTAGAACTTTCTTCACTTCTTCCATGTACAGCTGGAGGTATAGTGATGAGGTAATTCCAGAACCCTAACCTGTTATTCTCCCATTACAATTTGATTAGCACTGTCTGAATCCAGGGAAAGCATGTTAAACTGCATCAGAATATTCTGGAACTTTCCTTAACCATTGGATTTAGAAGTCTGCAGGGCTCTTTTTTTTAAAAAGGAAAAAAAACCACTTTTGGTTTATTAGTTATCATTCTTGACTTGGTTTGATTTCCTCATTGTTACCTGGATGCTCTGTCATGTCTACTCTTCTTCCACCATGGTGGTATTGGTTGTAATTAAACTTGATGTTAAATCAGTTGAAGTAGATTTGTTGATTGTTAAAAACAACAAATGTAATAAGTGCCTTTTATATCTCTAGTTGATTTTTTAGACATTGGAGAAACTGAGAACAAGTCAACAAATTCCCTGCATTCAAGCAGTTATTTTTCTAGTGGGAATAGAAGGATATTGGGGAACAGGAGTGAGGGTGACCTATGCTGGGGTGATCCCTCAGAATTGCCCTACTTTTTGACCCAGAGCCAGGTGAGTACAGCTGTGCACAGGTAATCATTATATGCAAGGATCCCTCCTCTGATGTTAGCCAAGCAGTAGCCAAGGAGCTCTTTCTGGCAGAAAGCAGTTCCTATAGGAAGAGTTCAGCTGGGAGCCAGCTGCCTTTAGCCACCAAAGCAGCAGGGCAATGGTGCCTTAGCCCCGAAGAGGGACACCAACACCACAGTGTTTAGCACACGCCAGGTTCAGCTGGTTTTTTAGGATACTGATATATTTATATACTTGGTAAATACTTGCGATAACAGAAAATCCAGCTATGTACATACATGTAATTCTGTGTGTGGGTGTATAAGTTATGTTATGAATCATTGTTATGTGTTTGTTTTAGGAATGTATGTATGTTTTAGAAAGTATTTATGTATGTATTGTTTTGAAAGAAATTGAAATAGAGGTGATTTTTCAACAAACAGCTTTATTCTTTTTCAGTGTGGGCCTGAAGGAAAGCAGTATACTTGAACTATCAGGAAAGCAAAAATAATTGGACAATAATTGTAAAATAGTTATTTCTTTCACTGTTTCTTCTTCTCTCTATATACTTTCTACTTTCCTTTTGTTATTACTTACATTCTTAGTCATTTTGTCAAATGTGTCCACCACTTTTTTGTGCTATTTCTTCTTGCCTATTCTTTGTATATTAGCCTGTTTTTGCTCTTTTGTCCATGCTCATTTTCTTGGATCCTGTACTGATGTTGAGAGAATGCATACAGCATTTATAAATCCAACTTGCCTTCTCTGACAAGAAACGCTGATGATGTTGCCTGGGGCAGTAGATGTTGGAAGGGTAAGATAATATGGAAGACATTGCAAGGACAGGAAGTTGACTATCCTGTGATTAAAACATAGATGCAGGAGGACAGGGAGTCCAACAGAAAGGAAATGCTGTGGGCATTAGGAACTAAAAGAGGGTGGGTACTGTTCTGTTCTGTGAAGGATGCTCTTGACATGCTTTGCTGGACAGTCATATGAGGCTGATGGAAAAGTTTGGACATGGGACTAGAGGTCAGGAAAGGGGCATGTGTTTCAGAAACATGTACATGGAGACAATAACTGTATAACTAGCTCAGACATACTATGTTATCTCTAATGTCATTCGCATAAAAATAAACATGTTATGCCATTTAACCAGAAAATTACAAAAAGCTCTTTTTCTTTTATCATATATTTGTATAATAAACATAGAAAAGAGTTTATACCATCCCTCCCTCTAGGGCTGTTAAGATGTCTCTTTTAAAGTAGAAGCTTTGGGCCCGGCTCGGTGGCGCAATGGTTAAGGTCCTCGCCTTGCACGCCCGGGATCCCATATGGGTGCCGGAGTTCTAATCCCGGCGGCCCCTCTTTCCATCCAGCTCCCTGCCTGTGGCCTGGGAAAGCAGCTGAAGATGGCCCAAGGCTTTGGGACCCTGCACCCGCATGGGAGACCCAGAAGAGGCTCCTGGCTTCGGATCAGCATAGTATCAGGCATAGTATTGGCCATTGCACTCACTTGGGGAGTGAATCATCGGATGGAAGATCTTCCTCTCTGTCTCTCCTCTCTGTATATCTGCCTTTCCAATAAAAAAATAATAAAAATGAATCTTTAAAGTAGAAGCTTTGTTCATTTCTTTTTAAAACATTTATTTTTATTTATTTGAATATCAGCACTGAGAGAGAGAGAGAGAGAGAGAATTACCATATGATCCCAAAATATTTTGAGGATCTCTTGTGTTCTTAGAGTTCACTTTTATTAGACCTTTTATGCATTTACTTACAGCTTCAAGAAAGAAATATAAAACCCACTTCTGAATAAATTACTTCCCTGAGCAATTAGGACTTTTGGAAAATGAATTTGCAAAATTTTGAGACACAAATCAAGCATTAAAAGTCCTGTTACATCAAAGATACATTTTTGATGAGCACTGAGAAAAAAATAAAGCCTTTATTCCTGTTCGTTAAGACAACCGTTATCTATACTGCAAAGTTTCACAAGTTTTAATGCAAACTTGGAAAAACCCTTCCTTACTTTCAGGACATGTATGTAAACACACATCCCCAAGTTACAGAAATAATGATTATCAATTAAGTCTATAACTTATATAATAAAAAATTGCAGCTAGGAAAATACCAGCAATGTATTCTTTAATTTTGTAGCAATTTATGAAGTTTCTTATCCAGACTGTAGTAAATAAATCCTTCACTTCTCTGCCCATTTTCCTACTTAAATGATTTCATTCATCAATGTATCAGATGTTCAATCCTGTGCTGTTGAAGTGG
Organism: Ochotona curzoniae; assembly: GCF_017591425.1. NCBI lineage: Eukaryota > Metazoa > Chordata > Mammalia > Lagomorpha > Ochotonidae > Ochotona > Ochotona curzoniae. The sequence goes on from NW_024467119.1 coordinate 48,654,492, forward strand.
AAGAAAATATATTTTGAAGCATGTAAGAACTATCTTATATGTTCCCAAAGTTTCTGATAAAAGCATTACTAAGTTATTACCAACAATCGCAAAAGGCTAGCATGGCAATATCCACACAAACCAGTGAGCAGAGGTGTTCTTTCACTAACTAAACATCAGCTGGCCTTACATGTCTTTTTTTTTTTTTTTGTGGCCAGTGGTCGAAAACCATCTTTCTAAAGGAAAGCCAGGTCATCGATTAAATCCAACTCAAATGATTTAGCCTTCAAGGATTTAAAAAAATTGATAGCCTAAAAATCCACCAATTCCAATGACTGAAGATGACCGATGGGTAGCACCACTGACTGAAGTGGACCAGTGGGTATGGTCCTCCAACTCAAAACTAATACTGAAGACCAAAAAACAAAAAAAAGCAGCAAGTGTGTGAATAAGAATCTTTGGTGTCCCAAGCTTTTTATCTGTTAGATGCTTTATAAAGAAATAGGAGACTCAAGAATTTCCTGGACACTTACCTACCAGCTGAAAATGGGTAACTTCTGACAGTTCTTGTCAGTAACATGAAAGTAATCAAACACAAATGGGATGTTTTTTGTTCTCTCTTTGCCCTTAAGATGAAATATTAAGTCATTGGGCAATCTACCTAATTCCTACTTCCTTTGTTCACTCACCACAGAGAATCTCATACAAGCACAGTTTTTCAGGCAGTTTTCAGTTACAAAATAATATACAAATTAAAAATCTCTGAAACACCATGACAGAATAGTGTTGACATTTACAAAACAAGGAAAATCCCTTCCATTAACAGGCATTCATACTTATCAAATAAAGCAACTATTTTCTTTCAGCAGAGAAAAACACTTAAATCTCTTAATTATAAAATAATGAGTGATTGCATGCTTGTAGTTGATAAAGCTGAAAAAGTATTCCAAGAGTTTCTACACTCCTAGGCAATCTATCAAAACTAGGCATATCAGAGCAGTCCATAATAACTCTTGCCACCTGAAATAAGCATGAAACAAACAACAGGGATCTCACCCTTACATGACATGTGGCCTTCACAAGCGTCTGTGCATGTTCTCTGAATTTCATCTGATGAAAAACCTCATCTAACAAAACTTAGAGAGTGGGTGTTGCCGTACAGTATGGTAAACTGCTTGGGATGCCAACATTCCATACCAGGATGCCTGATTCAAGCCAAAGTTATCCAACTCTTGATTCATTTTCCTGTTACTTCATATTCTGGGAGGCAGTAGTTGAAGGCTCAAGTACTCAAGTACAAATTTTATAGAATGCAGTTTTATAGCTACAATGACATAAAGATAAAATGATCCTAGTCCACACTTTTCTAACATTACTTTTTTGTTTTCTCTAATTTCTCATAATTTAGATTAAATTAACTACAGCTTTTAGGGACTAGAGAATTTCCTATTTAGTTTCATATACGAATAGTAAGTGTCCGTTCAAATGACACAAGGTAGTATTTGGGGTCTTATACATGACAATGGCTTCAGAAAGTCATTTATATTATGCAAAGAAGAGAAATTTGGCTTCCTTTGGAAAAGCTTCTAGATGTAAAGCCTCCCTCCTGTAGCTGGCATGCTGTCTCCTGGTGCTTTGTTAAATAAAGAGAATCAGCAAAGGACAAAGAATCAGCCTCTTAGGTCTTAGAATCTGTCTGGTAAACTACTGCCAGCTCTCTGTGGATCAGCTCCAGGGCTGTAGAGTAGTACCACTGCCCGTATAACTGTTGCAGCACAGTATCTGAGGCTGACCTCAAGACTTTGATTTGTTCAGCATATTTTTAGAAGTAATGACAGTATAGTGCTTTGAGGCCTGGATGTTATTTCTAGACAGAAGGGTGATGTAATTTTTCTGAGAAATAGAATTTTGGGATTTTAAATGGATTTTTGGTAAAGATTTCTGAAGCTTTTCTGGTAACAGCATTTCTGGGTAGAAAGGAGAAATGGGAAACTGTGTGCTTCCATTTTTGCTGCTGACCTGTCTCTGACAGTATGACTGACTAATAGGGTGTACAATCTTCCTTATTCTGATTGAACATCTAGACCTACAAATAAAAAGAAACATCTACTCTTGTCCTTTTTTCCCTTCTGTCTTATTAAACTTCAAATTATAATTATATGCTTGGTATCTAATAGCGTGTTAATATGGAGTGTATTTTTATAGTTTGTAGCTGGACATAGTTATTTCTTTGCCTAAGAGATTTAGAGATCCATGCACATAACTAACGCAAACATTCTGACTTGTAATGTATGAATAAAAATCTTTGTGTGTGTGTGTGTGTGTGTGTGTGTGTGTACAAAGGGTCTTTGTATGGTGCAAAGGCTCTTCTGTTTGTGGAAAATGTGTATTATCTTTCAATTTCACAATTATGAATCTGCAAACAGAGAATTACACTCATATATCTCTAGTTCTTTTTTTTTTAAGGTTTATTTTTCTTCTTGAAAACTGGAGTTACACAGAGAGAAGGAGATGGTGAGAGAAAGGCAGAGAAAGAGAGAGGTCTTTCATTTGCTGCTTCACTCCCCAGATGAGTACAATAGACAGGCCTGAGCCACATTGAAGTCAAGTATTTCTTCTGTGTGTCCTCTGTGGGTGCAGGGGCCCAGGTGCAGTATCAAGGAGTTGTACTGGAAGTAGAGTGGCAGGGACTTGAACTGGTGTCCATGTAATTTGCTGGTATTACATGTGGTGGCTTTACACTCCATACCAGCACACTGACCCCTCTTCATTTGATTTTTTAAAGCTTCAAGTTTCATTAGCCTGGTAATAGAGATTCTTCCCCATAGTATTACCTTTGGTACTGTACTAAGCTACACATAAACTCGATTTTCTGAAATAGCAATGTAAGCTAGCACCTGTGTATTACCTATCATATACTAGGCAGTGCTCTATTTTTATATATAAATTTCTTGGTAACTATATCATTACATATGATGACACTATTACAGATGGAAGGTAGTAAGATACAGAGAGTTCAAGTTCATTTACCTTCTCAGCAGAGAGATGATTTTTGGACCTAAGAGATCGAACGCTGAAATCTGTATGCTTAGGTAGAATATTAAATTTCTTTGCTTGCAAAATCTGGTTATCTCATCTTCATGATTTAAAGCCACATTTTCTACTACAGAATATCCTAACTTCTTCACACAGGCTTAATATATCTGCTCTGTGCTGCCTGTAAGCACACATGTAAGGTTATTATTCAGAATATTGCTGTTCTCCAGACCTTGTATACTTTGTTCTATGATATTACTCATGCTATGATTTTGTCTGAAATTTACTTCCTCACTATCAAATGGGAAAACCCCTGCTTACTCTTGAAAGCAGAATTCAAGCTTCACTCCTTTTAGGCGTTGGGGTAAACTTGTTTCTTTTATCATTTCAATTCCCACAGTACTTAAGGTTTAACTTTCTTTGAGAACTTCTCTGTGGTGTACCATTATTTATTTAATCCTGTGCGTGCTTTTGAACCCGTAAACCTTTAGATCAGGGATTATTTCCTCACGTATCCTCAGCACACAAATCCCAGTGGTGGATGCATATATGGGCACTCATGAAGTAGTTGTAGCAATCAAATGTACCGTTGGATCAGTGTGCACCTTAGAATTACAGGAAGATAGAGGCTACTGGAATAGCACTGAAAATCCCTGTTGACAAGAAACTGTGTGGTGTGCCTTTTCTGGGAGCATCATGATCACTCTGCCAATTTCATTGTACTGTTTAGTAGCTGCATTCACCACTCGACCTTGCTTCCATGTCCTCAGAGCTGATATACAGGGCCTGATCTAGTTTTTAGTCATAGCTTTCTGTGCACGTGGTAGAGAATTTTGAAATGTCTGAAACCAAACCATTACACCCACTGGAAATAGCTTTTCTTGTCTTGTGTGATAGGAAGTGGGCGGCAAAAAATTAGCACACATTGCCTATTACTTGAAGTTGAGATCACTATGTAAATGTCATGAATGGGTTAAAATAACTCATACTGGTTGTGCTCAACAGGGTATTTTCTCCTCAGACTTGCATTTATTTTAATTTAGAGAGTCAGTTTCCAGATGTTGGATGGTCATTGACTAATCCCCTGGTATTGTCTTTCATTCTTTTCTCTGGATTATAGATCATCTGACTGAAATGTATTTAGGAAAACAGATGATTGAATGTGATGAAGCCAAGAACATTCTATTTTTCTAAATAAATCAGTGAGTTCATTCAAACTCAGTTCACTTAGAAGAAACATATATCTTAGTCCTTTACTAGTCCAGTAACAGTTTGATGACTCATTTTAAATTTAATTAAGTAATGTTTGAATTAAGACATTTACTTGGAATAATAATAATAATGGAAGAACACTTTGCTTGTGTTTACTAAAATGTTAAGATAATATAGCACTCAGTTTAAAAAAACAGAGAAATGGGATTATTTGAGCATTCTAGTCTCTTGAACCTGAGCAGAAAAAAGAAAGAAAAGAAGACAAATTTGATCTACCTGTACTTGCACTTTAGTTTTTTGCACAATTGCAATAGAAGATAAAATGTAAATCACATTGAAATAAATTCAGAGATTTAATTTAAATTTTTACAAATTTTAATAATGCATGTAAGTGGTAAATTATATTCTGCAATTTATAAAAATCAGCAAAACAACTATTTTAAAATTTGTTTTATAAAAAAGTGTATCTATTTTATCCTTTGCATTTTGCTTTTGAAGTAGTTTATTCTTAGAATATTTTTTAAAACAAACAAATGTACAAAAACTAAATATTGAGTTTCCACTTATATGATACAGCTTTCAGATTTGGCTGATATGTTGTAATGTTTCATGTATGTAATCTAAGATAAATTTAACAGGTACTCAATAAAACATGATTGTCTTCCATTCTTTAGTTATGGGAAGGGGAATTCAGCAATTGCCTGTAAAGGAATGTCCAGAGTGGGATTCAGCATCAGGTCCTCTGCTGCTGTGTCACTTGTTTATTCTACTGTATCACACAGAAAAGAATTTCATTTTTTAGCCTCCATATCCCTTCATTAGGGAAACAAATTCACTGAAATGACAACGCTAATCAAATAACACTCTGGATCTGGAAAAAAAATTTTAAAAATTAGGTATGTCATTTGTTAGATTTTATCAAAAGTCATCTAAATAAAAGACTTATTTGTATTTAAATTAGCATTTAAATCCCTTAAGAAAGTTTGATTAAGTGGTGGCTTAGTCAACTGCCTAGCCATGATTTTTGCTCCTCAGTTTGTGGTAACTTATTTCTATAATGGGTAATGAATTCTGGATAAAAACCAGAGGTAAGATTATTTTTTATTCAAACCAGTCTTGAGATTTTCTGTGGTTAATAACATGTTCTCATGGAAATGACCATACTATTTAATATGTTTGTAATAAAAAGGAAGAGGATATTAAATATTTTTGTTTTAAGTACAGATATATATGATAGGTGACAGCAAGGAAAATAATTCTAGCTAAAACTTAAATATAGTTGACAATAAAACTGGATATTCACTTTGGTGAGTACAATGTACCAGAAGTGCAAAGATATATTAGTCTTCTAGTACATTCTTATTTTAATGAGCAATTATAGAAATTCTTTTATGCCTCAATATCTCTGACTCATAATTTAGGGCAATGTTCTTTGCAACCCACCTATCTCCCTGGGTAATAATGAAGAGTAATTGGTCTGCACTGGGGAAGTAAGTGCCCACCACTATTTTACAGAAAACTGATCCATAAATGAGACTTATCACTGAGGAGCCTTCTTTTTTTTTTTTTTTTTTTTACTGTCAGTCCTTGCATAGAATGGTCCTCTCACAACGAATCCTAAAGCAACTCACTCAAATTCAGATTGATGACATGTGTTCCTATGACACAGCCATGCAAACTCAAATTGAGAACATGTTTTCCTATGACACAAGGAATATTTTTCTTCTAGCTCTTTGTAGCTGGACAGATTCCCCTCTCAAGAGCCTTAGTGAGATTCCCCTCTTTAGAGCGTTGGTTCTTCATCTTTCTAACAGCAGTCCATAGCCAGATAATTCCTATAAAGAACCTGCCTCAGAGTTACTGTCACTTACGTCTTTTTACATCTCTTGTCTCTCCAGGTTCTTGAATCTGTGAAGCCTTTTTTTCCTTCTTAAGCTCATGGCTTTTTAAACAAGTGTGATAGATATGAGTAGATAAGCCATCAGATCCCCTACACTGAACCTTCAGGATCAGCTTCAGCTGCAGAGTGCTTTCCTGGGTTGTGTTCTTGCTGTAGCATTTTACATCTGCTGACCAAATTGAGAGTTAATAGTATTTTAGTCAAAGCTGGACAATTCTTATGAACAGTGTTTGCTCCAGTGCCGTACCCTGGTGTGAGACATTGTGTGCTTGCCTTGTATCTGTTTCACAGAATTAATCGTTTGTGTAGACTTAAAAGTAAGTAGAAAAAATAGCCAGACCAGGTAAGGGTAGACATTTAAAAGGAGCTTGTTTAATATTTTCTACTTTATTAATTTGGAAATAATATTTAATTTTGAAAAAAAAAAACATTCCCAAGAGGAGAAAGTTAGTCACAGTTGGTTTGTAATAGGACTTTTCTATCTGGTGGTTGGATGGGGTTTTTCCATAATACACAAAGCTTTATTCTATTACTGTCATTTGTAGTTATTTTTTTAATCACCATTTTTTGTCCCTAAATAATCTTCATTAATATGTTTGTTTAGCTGAGTTTTATTAATGTTTGAAAAGGAACATTATAAATCTCAGTTACTGCCATCACTTTCTAATAGGCATAAGTATTGGAAATATATAAAGCATTAATTAATTGGTTTTCAAATAAGTCATTGTGAGTGTAACACAGAGCCTTCCTTTACTTCTCTGTTTCTTCCTCCTGTGTTTTTTTGTTATTCCTTCTTAAATGGTTTGGATTTGATTATCTGTCTTAAAAAATATATATTAGTGAGTCTTTAAGCTGTATTGAAGTTGACCTTATAAGGAAAGTTGTATGGTGAGCATTTTTAAGACAGGAGATGTCATAAAGTAAGAGAGGTGTGATATTTTCTCGCCTATGTTTTAATTTCCTGTGTGCATTGAAATATTTAGCTTAGTTTATTTGCATGTTTGGAAATGAGAGAGCTGTCAAAACTCAGTCATGTAAGCTTCACTAGTTTGATTTTTCTCTTTATAGAGCTTAGGAACAAGACTTGGCCATTTCTTGGTTTTCTTTTGCATATTACTATTGATTGTTTTTTAATCCAGAGAAGGAAAACAAAAACAAAGCCATGTATGACTAGCTTGTATGGTGACCTTCTAGCAAAAGATTAAGAAAGAGAAGAACTGGAAGAGGTTGTGTTTAAAAAAACTAGTAGCATGTATTAGTAGAGAAGAGAATGAATTCTGGGAGTGGTGATGTGTATGTGTGTGTGTATGTTAGTACACCTAAGAATCTGGGCTCAATACCTGACTCTGACTCTTAGCTTCCTGCTGTTGTAGTCTGTGAATGGAAGCAGATAATAACTTAAGTAATTGGAGTTCTGTCACTCTAGTGAGAGCACCTGTCTGAGTTCTAACTCCTGGCTCTGGCTCTGATTTTGGTCAGTCCTGGTTATTGTGGGCTTTTGGTGGGGGTGGGGGTAAACAGCAGACAGGAACGCTCAGTATCTATCTCTGTACATCTCAAAACAAATAAACAAACATGAGACAGATCAGGAAGTAAAAAAGCATATAAGTTTATTTAATACCGATCTGCAGTATGGGAGTCCTCTTAAAGAAATGAACACCCAGCTAATCAGTGAGTTATCAGTTACTGTAATACTGAATTGGAGCAAGAATATTAACTACTGAAAAAAACAACTGAATTTTGTTGGGAAGCTTAAAGATAAAGGTCATTTTAGCAAGGTCTATACAGAATTCTGTTGGTCTCAACTTTCACCCAAATGATAGAAATGTCACTTTCCTTCTAGCAAGGCAGAGTACCTTCCATATCATCTGCTTTTAACAGAAGGAGGATCAGTATGATTTTGTTACATCTGCTATTTTATAAAGTTTGATTCAAAACATACTGGGGTGGTATGTTTTTATTTCTTTCAATGGCGTATTTGAGGAACTCAAAGAAGGCCAGTTTGACCAGAGCACAGACTGTGTAGGGATATGGAAGAAAGTAAATTATGCAGAGGATTTGTGGATTAGGAAAAGCAAAGGAGTTGGTTACCAGGTTATCCTGGTTTTGAAAAAATCTATTAGAGGAGATGCTGGCCAAACTATTTAGAAAGTAAGCAATTGGTGGTTTTAGCTTTTGTTTTCTGATTTTTGGAGGAGATCCACATTTGAAGGATGACTGTGACAGTGATCACATGAAGTGGAATTAGAGATCACTGGAGCTAGGGAGGAAGGAGCTGATAGGCTAAGTGTTGACCCAGTTGTGTGCATGTTTGTTGGCAGGCTTTCAGTAGAAGTAGAAGACTGGCTAAGAGCCAGGTTTTCAATAAATAAAATAGATTGAATGGGGATGGAAGAGCCACTCGTTGTGTCAAATCAGCATTTCATAAAATTTGAATGGTTTGGACTACTAAGGTCCTGGATTTCCAGTGAGGCATTTTGCAATTCATTTGTTTTTATTGGAAAGTCAGATATACAGAGGAGAGATGAGAGGAAGATATTCTGTCTGCTGATTGATTCTGCAAGTGGCCAGAGCCTACCTAATCCAAAGACAGGCGCTCAGAGCTTCTTTTGGGTCTCCCAAGTGCATGCAGCATCCCAAGGCTTTGGACCATCCTTAACTGCTTTCTCAGGCCGCCACTAGCAGGGAGCTGGATGGGAAGTAGGGCCGCTGGGTTTCCATATGGAATCCCAGCACATTCGAGGCAAGGACTTAGGTCGCTATGCTAGACCCACAAAAATTTTATTACATTTTGGCCACTATATTGATAAAAAAAAAAACCTAAAAACTAGTTTCCTCATTAGCTTGCAAATCCCAGTAGTTGTATTTTAATTGCTATGTAGAGCCTATAATGGATTTTCTTAACTTATCCAAAGACAAGTGGTAGATGCTCATAAAACATGGAAATGAATTATGAAGGATGTTTTTCTGAAGATCTACTTTATTTTTATTTGAAAGTTATATTCACAGGGAGAAGAAAAGACAGAGAAAGAGAGAGGAAGAGATCATTGATCCTCTAGTTCATTCCCCAAGTGGCTACAAAGGCCAGAACTATGCTAACCTGAAATGAGAAGCCAGGAGCTTCTTCCAGGTCTCCTATGTGGATGAAGGGGCCAAAAGACTTGAGCCATTTCACTGTGTTTTCAGGTCTTAATATGGGAGCTAAATTTTAAGTAGAGCACCTGGGACATGAACTGGTGCTTATATGGGATGCCAGCACTTACAAGTGCCAGGATTTGCCTACTGAGTCAATATGGCCACCCCACCACAGTTATTTTTGTAGGAAGAGTTCGTTGTTTTTATTTTCGTAGAAGTCTGTTAATTTTGTAAGCTTTACATGAAATTGCTGTCTCCATGATTACAATTACATTTATGTTATTTATATATATTTTCTTACAGAATGAACCTGTTCATTATAATAATTAATTTTCCTTGGTAATAGGGGAATTTTAATATTTATGAAAATATTTGAGGGCCCAATTAATTAGATCTTTTGGAACAAAATTGTATTGAGGTACATGGTCTGATATGGGGAAACATTTTGTCTAGAAGAGATTTCTCCTCACTTTCTCTGAACCAAGTGATTGTCTAAGGGATTTAAGAAATTTACAGCAGTGTTTAAATTGGGGGTTTTAAGATCAAAAGATGCTTGCTATGAATGTACACAGGAATGCCAGCAGAACGTGCATCAAAATGTAAGTGATATTACATGTGGTTAATGAAACTTAAAAGTGTTTATTTCTGATAACAGAAGAAAAAATATGAATATATTACAGTTTGAATCTATCATTTTTATAATAAAATTTTTAAAAGGTAGTGTTAGTAGAATATATAAGAGGAATTAGGACAAAATAATTAGGAATAAAAGGGTGTAAAAAGGAAAAGATTTAGTGGGTAGGAGACTGGTGAGTTGTTAAGGACAGGACATGCAGGCGTGGATGTTGGCAGTGTGTTTGATTCCACTGCAAGATGCTGGTGCAGGAAGCTCCTCAGAGGCTTCTGGTTACAGTCCCATATTTCCAGGTCAATTGGCAGAATTCCTAGAGTCTCAAATATTAAGGAGCCAAAAGTACAGGTTGCTCCTTAGTGTCTTTGGTGTTTTATTCTCTTGGGAAAAGATAGCCATTGATTTGGTATTGTTTGTTTTTAATTGTGATATAGAAAAGCAACAACATTAATACTAAATACGTTCCTGGGGCTTTCTTTTCCTCTTTCCCAGCTGTTAGGTCACCTTGTTTTCATTTAGGTAATACTTGTGGATTAACACAAATCAGAAACTATTTTCACTGTCACTCTGCAGACAAACACTTAACAGGTAGACAGTGGATCTAATAATTTCATATGGGAATGGAAACTAACTGTTCTGCCCAGGACCTTCTTTCTAGCTAGTTTAAAGGCTGTCAACAGAGTCAGGCAAGTATATTTCACTTTCAGGTTAGAAAGAACCAGGTCAGTTTATGTGCCTTTTACTACACCTCCTTATCATTTGTGAGCATCAAGCAAGGCCAGGCTGCAAAACATTCTTTGTAAAGCTAGTCTAGGGACCAGTACTGTGGCACAGCAAGTTAAGCCTCTGCTTAAAGGAAAGCATACCTACTACACTTCCTATCCATCTCCATCCTAATATGCCTAGGAAAACAGTAGAATATAGTCTGAGTATACAGATGAAGTTCTAGCTCCTTGCTTCAGCCTGGCCCAATGTTGGATGTTGTGGCCATTTGGAAAGTTACCAACAAAGGAAGGTTCTCTCTGTGTGTGTGTGTGTGTGTGTGTGTGTGTGTGTGTGTGTGTGTGTGTCTGTTTGTATATGTGTGAAACTGCTTTTTAAGTAATCAAAATAAGTCTTAAAGCTGATCAATTGGACTGTCATACCAATGCTAAATATGTGCTCTAAATGATGTTGCACTTAGTTGAGACACAGCATTCTAAGCAATAGAAAACTATTAATTCCTAATGGAATGAAGATGACATCAAAATAATAACAAATCTGGGAAATTTTTGCCCTGAATTTAAGTTACATTAGATTTTCAGCATCAGAAGGAGTAACATGGTAAATTTTTAAAGTATGTCATTTATAAAATTATAGGTGATTGAAAAGTACATAAGAATATTTAGTGAGGGGCTGGCGATGTTTCTCAACATGCTAATCTTCCATTTCCAACACTTGCATCCCATTAGTAGCACCAATTTGTGTCCTGGTTATTCTACTTCTTGTCCAAGTCCCTGCTTATGGCCTGGATATATAGTGGAGGAGGCCTCAAATCTTTGGGACACTGCGCCTATATGGGAGTCCTGGAAGAAGCTCCAGGCTTCAGGTCAGCTCAGGTCTAGCCCTTGCGACCATTTGATGCGTGAATTAGTGGATGAAGGATCTTTCTCTCTGTTGATCCTGCTCTCTATAATCTGCCTTTCCAATAAAAATAAATAAATCTTTAAAAAATGATATTTAGTGAATGTTCTAATATAACCTACACTGAGTGGTCTTGCTAATTCTGCTTCTAAAGGGAATTGCACCTGGAACTTTGCAGAAATTCAGAAAATGTGATGTGAAGAAAGTCTAAGTTGTAGAATTCAGTAAGTAAAAGTTCTCAATGGTTATAAATCTGTTGAACACAATATTTATATTGGGGTGGGAATTTGGACTAGTGGTTATCAAATTGGTTAATATGTCTTAACAAATTATTGGAGTGCAGGGTTTGAGTCCCAGCTGTATTTCTGATCCCAGCTACCTGCTAATATGGACTCTGAGATGTAATAAGTGATGGCTTAAGTGGTTGAGTCCCTGCCATTCAAATGGAGGGCCAGGATGAAGTTCCCAGTCATCATTGACTTTTTGGGAAGTGAATTAGCAGATAAAACATGTTTTTCTGCTCTCTCTCTCTCTCCCCCCCTTCAAATAAATAAATGTTTTAAAATATGTATTTTTAGAAAAATAAAATGCAGCATATGAAAATAATATCAGATTTATAACTAACCATCTGATTCTAGTGGGGTGCAGATGAGATCCAGATTATTCCCCTCACTTTTCTTAAATTTGTTGTACATACTCATCTGATTTCACGATGTAATTCCAAACCTAACTGCTGCCCTCTGACACATGTAAGATTGCTGATACTTTCTGTTTTGTGAAACATTTTTATTAGTTTTGAATGATTCCTCCTGGTTACTTCTGGAACCATTCACTTAGTGAGGGCCATGGCTCCCTGGCTTGAGGTTTTTAATTGCTCTGCAGCTTCTGAGATTTTGGCACTCTTCTCCACTCCCTTTTAACTATTACATTGCTTTCCTGAGTGGTTCTCTTGGACATTTTCTTCCCTACATGTTTCCTTACCCAACTCTAGTCCTTAGGAAGCTAGCATGTTTGCCTTGCCACTGAAGAAAGCCCAGTCATTCATAGCAGAGCCCTCCTGGCTTCATAATTCCAGCCACAAGTGTGTGCCTTTGGAGTCACGTATAAAAGATGTGACTTTTTTTCTCAGTATCTAGAAAATTTTAGATGTTTCTGTCATATACACTAAGGTTTACATTTTTGCTAGACTTGAATAGGATTTGTTAATTATAGGGTGGGAGAGGTGCAGACATTTTACACCTGTATTCAGAATAGTCATTTCTGGTGGAGGGTAGGGGGCAGCCTCATTATCTTCTCTAATATAGCCGGGAAGAACAGTGGGCCAGTAATAGCAGAATAGTTTCAACTTACCTCTTGTCAAGTCCTGACTATGTGATTTTGGCACCTATTTACCATTTTACTTTTAGCCTTTGTGTTTCAGCTAAAACTGAGATAATTTCATCATGTTCATGTCTTGTATATGTAGTATAGTTTCACTTATGTGGCACAATTAAATTGCATGTGTGTGTGTGTAATTCAATTCACAGAGTGTGGTAAACCAGTAATATATAGCTAAAATATGCCAAGGCAAGAACTTTTTAAAGTCGTACTGACTTTATTAACTTTCAAATACAATTCGATGAGTGATGGTTTCACTTTCCTTCTCTGATGTAAAGGATATTATTAAAACCACTAATTTCTAGTTTAATAACTAGTTTACAAGTATCTATATCATTGTATATTCTTTTGTCCTCCAAACCAGCTAACCATTTCTTTTTGTCTGTTTACTAAATAAGTTAGTTGTAAATATGTTTACGAGTCACAAGGAAAATGCATCAGACTTAGTGGAGACTGAATCATAGGCAATTCACAATCCAAGAGATCCTAAAGAAAACAAAATTACGGGTAACAAAGTTAAAAATCAAAAGTTGATATGTATTTACAATGAAAATAGTTGAAAAAGCTTTAGACACTTAAAAGCTTACAAATTATGATCATTTTGATCATACCTTTCAGGAACCCCTGCCTTTGAGAAATTTCTAAAACTTAACCTTATTTAGCTTCACAGTTAACCTTTGAGAGAGAGGAACTCATTTACAAAAGAGAAAATCAAGAACTGAATGTTCCAGATACTTTAAGGAGCCATAAAAATCCATGTTGCTTGCATTTTTCCTTGGTTCATTTATAATTATTATGGGAAATAATTATTTTATCTCCTTACAAATGTGCTAAAATGAAGCTGCATAAAAATATTCCTATGGAGAATTACATAAATATTTGAGACTTTTCACCTTTTGAATCAAATGCATATATTTAATTCTTAGTGCAAAAGCCTCCTGAGAAACAATTTTTTTTTCCACAATATAAATTAGATGAAAATCACTAAGTATGTACTCCATTGTGTTACTCTGCACATGCCTGTAAAAATCACCAGGGTCACTGGAAAAAATGGTACTGTAGAATGTATTTATTTTTAGTTTCCATCTTGGGCCCTTTTACTCTCTAGGCAGTCATAAATGGAAGGATTGTTCATATAAAGGATCTCGAGTGACTTAGCTCTATGATGCTTGAATACAAAAATGTAATTATACAGCAGATCCCTCTAATCTCACAAGTAAAATTACACCCTGGGGAGAGTACTGTTTAGATCAGTTGTAGAGCTTTAAAGTAGAATTATATGTATATAAAATATAACTCATTACTCTTCTGTAATATATTAAAATAATTTGAATATTATATAATCAAATAATTCACACGCAATTAATGCAAAGAAGACATTTAAATCTCCTTCATTTTTAATATGCATCAACTTATCCTGATAAGTGGATTATGTAAGGACTTCTTTTTTTCTGATACTTTTACAGTGACTTAGGACATAACAACTTAAAGTGGCACTCTTGATATATATAGTCTCTGTTCTGTAAATGCTATTCTGGAGACTTTTTGTGTCTTCCTTTGGACAGCCCTTGGCTGTAGCATACTAACAACTGCTTGGATCTCTATCCACTCAGGGGTATTTCCTGGGTATCTGCCTGTTCTGAATATGACTCTGATTTGTTCAATCTGCCTGAATCCTTTGGTGACCTCACAAGTGCCCTCTCCTGGAGTGTACAGTGAGGAATATAGCCATGTAAATGGAATGATGGGCACATACATGTTGTGACACCTTCACAAAGGTTGAACTCTAAGGACACCTGCTAATATCAGGTTGAGCTACAATGGGTATGAAAAGGGCCTCCTGCCCCATTCTTCATTTTGTCTTTTATGGAAACTCTTCATTCCAGCACCATATACAGTAAGAACTATACATCCCGTGATGTGCCTGTTCTTTCCCTCCCAGAGGATTAAAGTCTACTCAGATTCTTCTTGACCACACCTACAACTAGTGCAGATTTTGTAAGAGGTTCTTTGTTCTTTCTCCTCAGTAGATATACAGAAATTCTCTGTAACCAGGTATCAGATAAATATCTCTATAAAATAATTTATATAATGTTTATTCTTATTGATAATTTGAAAATATATATGATATATTGTATTCTCATTTTAGCTGAACATGAATGATAGCACTGTAAGATACAGACTTGGTATTACTTTTGCATGGTTTGTATGAAACATTTTTGTAACCTGGTTGTATATAAACTAATAAGTGAAATGTCAATGTAGAAGTCACAGGATGTGGTTCAAAGCTTGCATTCCTTCCTTTTTTTTTTCTCTTTTAACATATTGGTTGCTCAATACTATGTCAACTCATTCCATAGCGTTATAAATTGTTACTTATGTAATGTTGGGGCTTTTGATTGATCGGGATGATACTCTGCTGGCTCTACCTTTAAACCAGAGATGGTCTCCCCAAGAAACTGTTGAACTTATCTGAACAATAAGATGCTGGACTTTATGCTTGATAGATGCTTGCAATGAAAGAATCTCAACTGAGTTTGAACTGTGGTAATGCAACAATGTGGAGGAATCTACCATGCGGGGGTGTTAGGGAGGGCGGGGAGAATCCCAGTGCCTATAAAACTGTGTCACATAATGCAATGTAATCAATTAAAAGAGAAAGAAATAAGAATTATAACATGCAGGTATTACAATACGAAACATAAAGTAACTTAAGATTATTTTCTTTTTTGTCTTAGAATTGATAGTGGGATTTAATAAAAAGTATCTTATACTTGAGATTGTAATTTCATTGAAATTGCATTTCTTACCTGTTTGAAATAAAATTTTAATCCTCAAATAGAGTCAGTCAGCCTTACTAGTTGCTAAGCAAGTGTGCTGTTACTGGATTTTGACAAAGAAGCAAACTGCAGGCCTTGGTGATATTTGAACTCACGACACTTGGCTTATGAGATCAGTGCTCTAACCCCTGAGCTACAGGGCCCTGACTGAAATAAAATTTTGTAGGTTTAGAAAGTATATTAAAACTTGAAAGTACCGACTTTCGCTCAAATTCTTGTTTTAAAGTTGAGATGTTGTTACTGATAATGCTAGTAACTATGGTTAGGTGACAATATTTCCCTTAAGTGATTGTTTATATCTTTACTCATACATTGCTAACAGGGTTTAGTTATCAGTTTAATACCACTTACAAACTGCATGTTTATATTTTTATTCTCATGTGAGTATGGACTTAGGCTTTAAAGAAAAGATAAAGCCAAACTATTATGCTGTGATGAATTTAGTAAATATTAAATGGCAAAGCTAGTTTTACCCTAGCTTAGAATCTGTGGAGAGAAAGTGAAAATTTTCAAATGGTGCTAAGTAGTATTTTGATGCTTTGCCATTTATAATGTCTTTGCCCCTTACCATTAAAATTGTGAGAGCTGAGAATGAAGAGGTAGGGTTATGATTTTGTTGCTGATTGTATTAAAGAAAATGAAAAACTTTGAAGGTAAATTTATCTTTATTGCAGGATAAATAGAATTGAGCTTTTGGTAGTAGTTGTACTTAATCACTCCTTACCACCTACCTACTGTCTCCGAAATTAAAGTTGTGAATTTGATATTGAATGTGAAGCACATCAGATGATATTCATTTCCATTATTGTTAAATTCTAGTTTTTACTGTATCATCATGTTTGGGATGTCAAAATATGCCCCGATGAGAGTGTAGAATGTCTACAGTCTCAATGTCATTGAAGTTCAGTAAGTCATGTAATTATTCAGAGGAAAAAAATCTGAGAAGCTGTTTATCAGAGAAATTTCATCAGGGCTATTGTTGTAAAGTATGCCGTGACAAGCAAAATATAAGATGCCCTGATGGTCCTAGTCTCCTGTGGTTTATGCCCTTCCATATTGAAATTGAGCCAGCTTCATTTCATGATTCTAACCAATGAATATGGCATGATGCTACGCTGTCACTTCTGTGATTAGGTTATATAACTGAATGATTCTCCCTATGCCTTCCAACCTGTTTTAGTCAGTACCTGTTTTAGTCAGAAGAAAGTTCCCTTGTTGACACATGCAAAGAATTGAAGGCAGCCTTCAACCAGCAAGCAACTAGGAACTGGGGCCCTCAGCTCAATAGCTCTGGAGGAACTGAGCACTGCCAACAATTACATGAGTTTGAAAGCAAATCCTTCCCTAGAGACTTTAGATGCGATCCTAGCCATGGCTCATTACTGAACCACAGCTTTGTGAGTGGACCCAACTTTTCTGATGCACAGAACATTGACATTATAAATCTGTGCCCTCCTAAAATTCTGTATTTGTGATATTGATGTGAGCAACAGAAAACAAATGTGTAAGTGAGGTGTGTTAATTTTCTAGGGCTAATATAACAAAGAACCACAGATGTGGCTTACACAGCAGAAATGTATTTCCTTACATTCCTGGATGCTGTAAATCTGAAATCATGGTATCAGGTGGATTGATTTCTTGTGAGGTGTCTGGTGCTGGCTTGTAGATCCTTGTCTTCTCCCAGTATTTTCACATAATATCCCCTAGATTCCTCTTACATGAATATCAAAGTCCACAGTAATGGGACCTCATTTTAACATAATTTTTTTTTTTTTTAAATATCATGTCTCCAGATACAGCCCTTTCAGGGATCTGGGAATTAAGGCATCAACATAAGAATTTTGCCGAGAAACAGATGAGCCATAATGATTGGCTATACAAAGCCTGTGATTATGTTGATCTCTGTGGCTAAAATTCCAGAAAACCTATTGTCTGGGAAAGTGTTTTGTTTCCTTGTTTTTCTTTGTTTTAATGTAATTATGCATTTTTGAGAAAATTTGTATCTATTTTAATCTCTATCAATCTAAAATGGTTTCACGTATATATTTGTATATCCCTGTCTCCACCACAAAATTGTAATTTCTGTAAGCAAGTATTTTTAATATATTTTGCATATAACCCTTTATAGTAAGTGATAATAGATGCATTTTTAAAATGTGGCCTAATCTTTTGTGTTTACACAGATACTTCTCATTAAGAATATTCTAGAAGTAGCTTGTCTTAAAGAGAAGACCCTGTTAAAGGGATGGAAGATTTGAGGAATTTATATTTAGCTGAATTATGCGTTATTTTAGGTGGTAGGTGGGTCAGAGACTATCTGTTATTTAATTGATGGTCTAACAGAATCTATTAAGCTATGTGCTGGTTCATGAAGATGTTCATTTCTTTTAGTTACTGACAACATTATGTATCAAAATATTTCCTCATAAATAAACTCTTAAAATAGCAGCTATTTGTATTATTCAGTTCTTGAAACTCTTTTAGTAAGTCTACAAAGTAAAAAAAAATATCTTTAAAGTAAAATGATATTATTGACATAAAAGTGTGTTGACACTTGTACATGTGTTGATAAATGTTATGTAATACATGAAAAATAAATAGTGGATAAAATTATAAGAGCCTTTGTATGAATTAGAGTGTTAACTTTTTAAAAGATTCACTTAATATTTAAAAGGGAAAGAGACTGAGGAAGAGACAGAGTGCAAGACTTTCCATCGCCGATTCACTCCCCAAATGGCTAAAACAACCAGGGCTGGGCTTGAGCAAAGCCAGAAGTCAGGAAGTTTTGTGTCTCCCTTATGGTTGGCAGGTACCCAAGTATTTGCACCCAGTGCTGTTCCCAGACACATTAATAGGGAGCTGGATTGGAAATGGAGTAGCTGTCTTGAACTGATGCTTATATAGAATACTGATATTTCAGGCGTTTGGATAACCTTACTACACCATAATGCTGGCCCCAAGTTAGTGATGCTAAGCCATAACATCTTTATATTTTTTAGCACTATACACTTAGGATTTAAAAAAAAAATCACTTGAGATAATCATTCATGAAATGAAAGTTAGTAGTTAATAACTCTTAGCCTGTGATTCTGTTTGTAATATTTCACATGATTAAACAAGAAATATAAGCGTAAAAACACTTCTGTTGTATACTAAAATCCAGTTGCTGTACAGCAGAAATGCCTGTGTAGCTTTTATTTATTTTTTAAAAGATTTATTTATTTTTATTGGAAAGTCTGATATACAGAGAGGAGGAGAGACAGAGAGGAAGATCTTCTGTCTGATGGTTCACTCCCCAAGTGGCTGCAACAGCTGGAGCTAAGCCAATCTGAAGCCAGGAGCCCAGAGCTTCTCCCAGGTCTCCACGCAGGTGCAGGGTCCCAAAGTTTTGGCCCATCCTCTATTGCTTTCTGGGACCACAAGCAGGGAGCTGGATTGGAAGTGGGCCACCAGGATTAGAACCGGTGCCCATATGGATCCCGGGTGTGCAAAGCAAGGATTTTAAACACTACGCTATTGCTCCAGGCCCTGCCTATATGGCTTTTAAAACTACAAGCTGGGGCCCAGCGTGGTGGCGCAAGTGGTTAAAGGTCCTCGCCTTGCACACCCGGGATCCCATATGGGCACAGGTTCTAATCCCGGCAGCCCCGCTTCCCTTCCAGCTCCCTGCCTATGGCCTGGGGAAGCAGTCGAGGACAGCCCAAAGCTTTGGGAACCTGCACCCACATGGCAGACCCGGAAGAGGCTCCTGGCTTCGGACTGGCATAGTATCGGCCTGTTGTGCTCACTTGGGGAGTGAATCATTGGACGGAAGATCTTCCTCTCTGTATATCCACCTTTCCAATGAAAAAAAATTTAAAAAAAACAAAAAACTACAAGCTGAACAAGTTGGTCTCACGGATACCAAAACAGACTTAAAACTTGGACTAATATTTTAAAAATATTATTACAAGGGTAATAACTGTGACTGATAACAGTTATCATCATTATCTTAATTCAAGCTTTCCGACAAAAATTGGAGTTTCCCATGTGGGTAGATGGCCATCTTCTACTGCTTTTCCCAAGCCATTAGCAGGGAGCTGGATCGGGAACTGGTACGAGCTCTATGTCTCTCCTTCTCTTTGTAACTCCAACTTTCAAGTAAATAAACTTTGTGGGAAAATAAAAATAGAGAGAAAGAAATCAAAGAATAAGTAAATGTAAATATTTAACATGCTTTATTCTGGTTGGCTGTGGAATGACTTTTTGTTGTTTTAACAGATCATCAGAAACTGGAAAGGGAAGCTAGAATCTGCCGTCTTTTGAAGCACCCCAATATTGGTGAGGAAACATTTTTAATGTATCTTAAATTATTGATTTGATGTGTTATGTTATGGATTTTCTTACCCATTAGTGTAACTATTAGCAAATAGGTTCATACTTTTGTTCTTGGTTAAATTTTATGTTTAACTTTTTTATATGTTTGTTGATGCATTTTTGGAGCAGGAGTAAAAAGTAAAAACTGCCTCTAAAATGAACTGATCTCAGTTTGTGCAATTTCCTGAGCATCGTGTGTTGACTAAATTAGCTGTGTATGTTTCCTGTTGTGCTGAAAAATGTATGAGGAAAAATGTACTAACGTGCTGAAAAACCGTACTAACTAGAAGAAAAAATTATAACTCAAGGAATATAAAATATAAATTTAGATGCTCATTAGTTATTTCATAGTAGTTTATTTTAACTGTTTCAGTGAGTTAAAACAGTAACTAATTTACTGTGTCTCTATACTCCCATTCAAAATGAAAATGATAGTAATTTCTCAAATTTTAAAGGTAAAAATCAAGTACAAAAAGCAAAAATATATATGCTTTTTAGTCATACCATACGTATATATAAATTTTAGAAAGCAATTTGTGATATTAGTTGAATTTTCAGCTACTGACGATAAAGTGTGTAGAGACAGAATTTATGCCATTAGTTCAGTCAACTAAATTACTTTTCATCTTTTCCTGGTTGATTCTATTTAGGATATTAGAAAAATGACTTTAGAATATTGCTCCCCTCAATTATAAAATAGCCCAGAGGTTTTAAAAATAAAAAAAGACATTAGTTGGTGAATATAAGAAAACTAAAGCAAACAAACTGGTGGAAAAAGAAGAAAAACTAAAATATATGGAAATGTTTGATTCTGTGATAATGGTTTTGATAGATTTGGAAAAATATTACTGCCCTAGCTTATTCACCTCTGTTGTCAACCAAAGCATTTCTGATCAAAAAGTAACGGAAAAAAGCTACTAATATCCAAGAATTTGAAATCATTCACTGAGGTGATCCCTTCTTTAATTTTTAATAAATTTAATTTTTTTTAATAAATTTTTATTTTGAATTTTGAATTGTGGTACAATTTTGTATAGGCTGGGATTCCCCGCCAAACTCCCAACCCCGTCAGATTTTTCCCATTTTGTTGCAATAGTAACAGTTTGGTTCATTCCAAATAATCTCTTTTCTCTAGGGCCATCCATTTCTATTCGTTCTTCCAATAATTCAGCATGTTGTATTTATTGGGTATGTTTTAGATTCTTCAGGAATAGAAACTGTGGAGTCAGTGAATAATAGCACACTTATGGCTGTCTAAAATCAGCATCTAGTTTTAGGCAAGAACAAAGCAACTCTGAAATCTGAATCTGCCACTTTAAAACTAGTTTATCTTCACAAAAGTCTATGATTTTTTTTCTTTTTGGTAGATTGTAGTGTTGCCCCCTTATGTACTGGTGAACACAATTTCAGGACCCCTTTTATCTGCTTGGTTTTATCAAACATCCTGTATCCCTTCCTGTGCCTCATAATGGTGTTTCAGTTAGCCATGGATCATCTCATGGGGTTATATCACCTAATGGAGATGGTAGCCATTTTTTTTTAGATTTTTGAAATTTTCATTGGAAAGTCAGATACACAGAGAGGAGGAAGGACAGAGAGGAAAATCTTCAGTCCGTTGATTCACTCCCCAATTAACCTCAATGGCTGGAGCTGCACTGTTGCGAAACCAGGAGCCAGGAGCCTGTTTAGGTCTCCCATGTGGGTGCAAGTTGGTAGCCATTTTAATCTGCGTATGGATACTCTTTTGAAGTTAACACAACAACAGCAACAATAAATTCTACCTAATAACCCCTTTATTATGTGTGCTCCTAGATAATACATTGCTGTGTGGTGACTTTTACACATACATTTATGATAAAGATTAATTTGTAAATTAAATGTATTAAGTGATTAACAATAACGGTTAGTAATAAAATAGGGCAATTATGACAGTCTACCATAATAAAAATGACGTCAGTGCGGCATCTTTTTCATAATATTTTACTGTGCTGTACTCAGCATGCTTCTTGTAACAATGTGGGATGAGAGAAACCTTTTAAGGACTTTTTTTTTTGCATTTATGTATCATCAGAATCTTAACTTCTGTTATTAATTGAAGTTATTAATTGAAACAGAAGTCTGTTGAATCCAAGCTTTGTGATGCCATGATAGTTGATTTAATAGCCAAGAAAGCTGCTAAATGACCAAGTGGCTGCTGGTGTATCAGCAGGGATGTGCTGGTGGGAGGCATGATTCAGCTCCAGGACAGGACAGACCAGAATGGTGCAAGATCTTATTCTCTTCAGAATGAATTTTAAGTGTAAAACTTGCTGAGTTTTCTGTTCAGTATTTTCAGACTACAGTTGACCCTGAATAAGCAAAATAGAGTAAGAGACCACAAATAAGGAGAGGAGGGGACTGGTAACTCATTGCAGATCTCTAAACCGGGAGGCAAGGACTCAGTGACTTGAAGCATAACTGCTTCCTCCCAGACATCTTCATTAGTAGCAAACTTGAATCAGGAACCAAAGCTAGGAGTCAAACCAAGGTTCTCTGATATTGGGACACTGTTAGTATTTTAACCAGTGTCTCAGTTGTTAGGCTATGCACATTGTCCCATGTGAGTATTTTAAAGGTAAATACCTTAAGTGCATGTCTAGGAGTACACTTTAGAATGGGGACCAAGAGAAGTTATGCTGTTCCTGTTGAAATCATAGCACCTACTACACAGTAGCATGTAACTGAATCAGATAGCATAATAACAACAGGGGTCCTGAAATTGTGTCCACCAGTACATAAATGGTCTTAAATGTCTATGCAATAGATATTGTAATAGCTATATAAAGATGGAACATTCTTAATTAGAAAATCTAAAATCATTAGACCAGCCTTGTGGTCCAGTAAGTTAAACAGCTGCTTAAAATGCCAGCATCCCATGTTGGAGCACCAGTTCTTGAGCAGACAACTCTGTCTCCAATCCAGCTCTGTGTTGACGTATCTGGGAAGTTGACAGGGTATTACTAAAGTAGTTAGTACTCTACTACTATCCATGTTGGAGATCCAGGAGGAATTCCAGCCTCCTGACCTTGGCCTGGCCCAGCCTCAATTATTATAGCCATTTGGGCAGTAAGAAGCAGATGGAAGATCTCTGTTTCTTTCTCTGCCCAACCTCCATTTCTCGCTGTCATTCTGCTTTTCAAATAAATAAAATAAATATTTTCCAAAAATCCAGGATGCAAGAATGTAAGATCCCACATGATATGTTTTAAAAATTCCACACCTGCCTTTATGTGGGAGAGTCATGATTAGAAAATATAAATACACTAAAAATATTGTATAGATTTATCCCTATGCTGTTTGCATCAAGGGCATATGAAATTTGTCAGTGATATGTTTAAACTTCCTCTCCCCAAAATATCTTCTTATGTATGTGCAAATTTTTCAAAATCCAAAACACGTCTGTTCTCAAACTTTTCATATAAGAGATAATCAAAATGGAAAGAGACTAATTTTTTCCATTTTCTCTGTTTTATTACTTACTTGGTTTTCAGTTAAGTTAGATAAGTTTAAGGAAGAAGATTCCGATTTGACAATATAGCCTCTGTGAAAATTTACTTACACTTTTGTGTGTCGTTCCCGTGGCACAGAAACAATGATCTTGAGAACATATAACAAATAAAAGATTTATTCCAAAGAAACACCTTTTAAACAACTTAAAGTGATAACTCACTAAATCACTTTTTCTTTAGCATATAGTTTCCTTTTTTCCACATCCTCACTAGCAAGCATTCCTTTTCTTTTTCTTTTGTTGCTTTTTTATTATTGTTTATTATCATTTTATGTTACAATTCCATAGGCTTCTGGTATTTCTCTTATCCCAGCCCCAATTCCCTCCCATATCTAGTTCCTCTACATCATTACTAAAGTAGAGTTTTTCATACACAATCATATGTCTATCATTGCTGGCTGGCATGGACTATGGCAGAGAATCCAGCATCCTATTGTCAAGATATAGTAAACAGTTTCATTGCAAGTCCATCTTTGTCTGGAAGTAGAGATGCATACTATATTGTATCCTTACATCTAGATATGTTAGTCTCCATTTCACAGTTACTGTACATCCCCTTAAATGAAAAATCATAATACAAAATCAACAATAGAAAGAAAAATAGAAATTTACAATGTCATGGAGTTAAAGAAAATGTTACTAGATATGACAGTCTCCATTTCACAGCTACCATACATCCCCTTAAATGAAGAGCCATAAAACATAATCAACATCAGGAAGAAAAAAGAAATTAACAACACCACGAAGTTAAATAATATGCTGCTAAATGACTAATGTGTAGCTGAAGAAATGAAAATCAAGAACCTTCTTCAAGAAAATGATGCTAGGGCCTGGCACGATGGCGCAGTGGTTAAGGTCCTCGCCTTGCACGCCCAGGATCCCATATGGGCGCCAGTTCTAATCCCGGCAGCCCCACTTCCCTTCCAGCTCACTGCCTGTGGCCTGGGAAAGCAGTCCAGGACGGCCCAAAGCTTTGGGACCCTGTGGGAGACCTGGAAGAGGCTCCTGGCTTCGGATCGGCATAGCATAGGCTGTAGCGCTCATTTGGGGAGTGAATCATCGGACGGAAGACCTTCCTCTCTGTCTCTCCTCTATGTGTATCCGCCTTTCCAATAAAAAATAAAATAAATCTTAAAAAAAAATGATGCTAGTGTATGATCTATCAGTCTTTGAGTAATTTAATCAGAAGAAAATGTTTGGAAGAGATGAAATTAACAAAAACAAAAACATCAAAATCCATGAGATATAGCTTCTGCTGATCTTTGTGGGTGAGATATATCACCTGTAGGCAACAAATAGATGGGTTTTAATCCAATCTACTAATATATGACATTTTATTGAACTTAACCCATTTACATTCATGGTTAATACATATGGGTTGTACTTTAGTTTTATCATTTTAGGAATGGGTTGTTCATTGGTTTTGTCTTCTTTTGCCATTTTACTGGGATGTTCTTCCCATTTGCCTTTGGTTTTGGTGGGTGCTATTGCTCTTCTCTGTCAAGAGAAAATCTTGAAGTATCATTTGTAAGGAAGTTTTGGGAGAGGCATATTCTTTTAACTTTTCTTGACTATGGAAGACTTTTGTTTCATTTTCAAAGACAAAAGAAAGCTCTGCTAGATATGTTATCCTGGGCCGACAATTTTTTTCTTTTGGAATCTGGAATATGTCACTCCATTCTCTTCTTGCCTGTAGAGTTTCCAGTGAGAAGTCCCCTGTGAGTTTCATTGGCCTTCCTTTGTATGTCAATTGATTTTTTTCCTGTGCACATTTAAGGATCTTTTCCTTATGTTCAATTAAAGACAGCTTGATGATCATGTGTCTTGGTGAAAATTGCTTTTCATCAAGCCTGTTTGGAGTTCTGTGCAACTTCTGCATGTTGTTTCCCAATTCTTTCTCTAGATTAGGGAAATTTTCCCTTATTATTTCATTAACTATATTTGTAAAACCACCTTCTCTTTCTGCACCTTCTGGGACTCCCATAGCTCTTATATTTGGCCTCTTAATAGTGTCTTTCAATTCTTGAATACTCTTTTTGGCCTGATCTAGCTCTGTTTCCAGCTTTTTGTTTGATTCCCCCTGATGACAGGAAATATCTTCCAATTCTGAGATTCTTTCTTCTGCTTGCTTCATTCTATTTTGGAGACTCTCCATTGTACTTTTAATTTGCTCTTCTGTGTTCTTAATTTCTGATATATCAGCTTTGATTGGCTTTATTGCTTCTTTAAATTCTTTGAACTGTTGTATGTGCTTCTCATTGTTGATCAGAAGCTTTATAGTGAGTTTTCTGAATTCTGTGTCCCCCGTTTTCTCAATGTCTTCCTCAGTGAACTCTGAGGTTGGCATAGGGTTTTGCTCCCCATTTGCAGGGGAGTTTTCAGTAATACTCATTGTGCCTGTGTGTCTTCTTTTGCTCTTGGTCATTGTACTTCTGGCTAGCAAAATCTTCTCCTTGGGGCAGGTGTCTAAGCTGTGTCACCAGCAGTTGTACAGTTGGATTTTACTTATTGCAGTTGATACCCAGCTCTTTGCTTGCAGCCAATTGTGCCACTCCCTCCACCAAGTTCCAGGTCTAGATTCTTATGTTAGATTTCCACCGTGGTCTCTACAGCCCCAGCTCCTGGCTCACCAATCTCCAACTCCTGTGATACCATGTTGAGGTTACATTGTTGTCTCTGCAACCTTTCTCCCACTTCTGGTTGAAGCAGGTCCCAGGATTAGGGAGATACCCGGTGTCCTATATAGCTAGATTGTTGGTGGTGCTGATCTTGCTGCAACCTGTTGGCCATTAGGTCAGGGTGCCACACGGACCTAATTTGACTCATAGGATGCCACAGTCAGTATTTCCCTGCACGATCAGTGCAATCCATGGAACCCAGTGAGTTCTTGCAAGCTCAGCACATGTGCAGGTGACTGTTGTCCCCTGCAGTCCTAAAGATTTTGCCACACTGTACAAAATGGCGCCTGATGTGCCACTACAAGAGTTCTTGATCTGCTGGCCGTCAGATTGAGGGCTACCCAGACCTATCTTGGGTGACACCTGAAGAATACCATGTTGCTGCAGTTCACTGAGTCAGAAATGAGTTCACTCCCAGCTCAGCATATGCTCAGTGCTTTCCCTTGCCTTTGCCTCCTTCAGCAAAATGGCACCCAATTCAGCTCTTGGGAGTTGACTGGGCTGTGAAATCCACCCTGTTCTCGCTCTGTCTGGGATCTGCTGCTGTGTCTCTGCTCCTGGTCAAATCAAATGAATCAGCAGGATGGACAGTTCTTTGTCTGGCTTTACCTCCCAAGCTCCCAGTGAAAGTCCCTTCCCAGCTGGTTGCTGGTGGATTTCCAGCTGCTGGTGGAGTTCCGATCACCATTAGCTGAATGCTGCTGGAATATCAGTCACTGCAACACCACACTGTTGTTTTTGATGCTTTCCTGCATCTCCAGGTACCCCTCTGCTGCTGTTCTGTCCTCTTCTATTTCCTGGAATGTATCCTTTCTGCTTCATCCCTATCATCCCTGTTAAATGTTTCTCTGACTGTTTAAATGTGTCCTTACCCTTTTCCTCCATCTCGCTTCCTGTCTATTTTGTTGCTCTTTTTAACAGTTATTTGATTTATGTTTCTGTGAGATCTGTGAGTATTTATATTTGTTGGATATTTGTTTTTTTCTTCTGAGAAATCTATTCAAATGCTTGCCTGTCTCTTCGCTGTATTGGTTCAGTTTTTGAGTTGCTTCTATATTCTGAATGTTAATTCTTTATAAATGTGAATAGTTTGCAATTGTTTTATTTCTTTGTGTTACTTAATTTTTCAATCTGCTGATTGTTTCCTTTGGTATGCAAAGATTATTTTTGCTCTACTTGTAAGAATCCTTAAAAAAATTACTTATGCCAATGTCTCAGTTTATTTCTCTTACCTTTCTTGTGTTATTTTTGTGGATTTAGGTTTTGCTTTGAGATCTTTAATCTAATTTGAGTTAATGTTACAGAAGGTAAGAAGGTATGACCTGCTTTCCTAGCATTTTTTATTTATTGACTGCCCTATAAATTATTGTTATTATTATTACTGTTAGGGATTAACTTTAATGAGTTATGTTAGAAATAGTTGGACTTATGTATGAGACTATGGTGCAAAATAGGTTTTGTAATATAAATGTGGTTTGCACTTGCGGGATTATCAAGGCATAATATCCACTGAAATACTCCTCCTGATATGTTCTAGTAAAGCTTTTTTATTATTTATTTTCATCCTCTGTCTTTCCCGGATTTAGGAAGAGGTCCATAAGTAAAGATTTGATGTTTTTGATAATTTCTTGGGCTTAGAATTCTACCTTAAATTGAAATTAGAAAGGAGAACAGTTCCAAACATAACCAGCATCTTTCTTTCTTAGTTTTGTTGAGGTTTGAGTTATGCAGTGTTCCACCCCAACTCTTTGTGTCTTCCCCACTTTAGAAAAGAGGTCATGTAGCCTGGCAGTTCTGAGGAGTTGAGGAACTGGTGTTCTCCTTAGTCACTTAAAGCTTAACCGCTCTTTTCTCTTTTTTTTTCTGGTAGCGTTGATTACCATTATTAAAGTATTTCATTACAATCCAAAGTTGAATGGAGTAAAACAAAAATTGGTTGGAATTTCAATGAGCTTTACTTCTACAATTAACTAATATAAAACTTAACTGTGTTGCAAAGTAGTAAACTTGGTGCTTTCCATGTTATTTAGACTTTTAGTTTTAAATACAAACAAATGCCATTCTTGTCTCCATTTTATATACAAAGTATCCCAAATCTAGAAAGGTTACAAAACTCAGCCAGGATCAAGCAGATGATAAGTTCTTGAGCTGGAATTCAAATCTAAATGTTCTGGCATCAATATGTATGTTCTTCAACAGTGGACTTTTTTGCTCCTAGTTGCTGTATAAATCTGAATTAGTAACACTATCTGTATTAAGTAGGGAAAGAATCTTAAAATTATTAAGATTGATCAAAATAATAGGCCAAAAATCTTGTGTGTAAAAGTTATACAATTATATCGTTTGCCTTTTGTCTTTTTTTCTACTGAAAAATATGAGCATCAGAATCTCATAAAAATATGTGTGGAAAATACAGATTTTACAGAATTAATGTTTTAATAATTGTTTTTGGTATGTTGGTAAAAACATTGGGGTCTGGCTTTCATGCTGCTGTGTTTGATCTGAAATTATTTACTTCCTTTGCAATTCGATTTTTCTTCCTACTGTTATTGATTAGGAAAAGGAATAAAAATTATTAGAAAAACAATAATAATAAATAAAAACAATAGTAATTTACATGGTATTATGCAACATGCCTTTTTTTTTACTTAAATGTATTCTACATTATCGAAATGTATTTTAGGATAGGGCAGATATGTAATGATGAGTGTGTATTCAAGTAAAACTTCAATTATTTTTTAAAGGAATCTTTGGTTACAACTCACTTAAATGGAGTATACAGCAAAATATGAAGAGTTTTGAAGCGATGTTTTAAAGTGTACGATAGATTTCTGTTATAATATTTATTTCTGGGACTCTCTAAAGCTAGCTTAAATTTAATTAGATGGAGAAGTTGTCACTTTAGGAAAGGTAGCTCCATATTGGTTACAAATTTGAAAATGGTAATTAGTTCTCTTTAAACATTTGTCAAAAGTAAACCTGCTTGCTCTCTGAATATGAAATTTAGTATATCTTTTTAATAAAATCTACCCTAGCTTTAATAAGCTCACATAGATTTATGGCTATGTCAGATTATTGTTGATGTAGCATATTGATGTTATTAGATGTTTAGTTTTAAAGGCTAATGATTAATATTGAAATTAAATAGATAGAGACAATAATATGACTTGATTGTTCATATAATCTTTTTTTTTTACTTCAACAGTAATTTATATTTTCTATGAAATGGCAGAAAAGTTCTATGAGAAAATTTTACTCAGACTGTTGAACTTGAGAAATTTTTCTAAACCAGTGTTAAAAGATCACATTAAATTTTTTTAGTGGATTTTCTGTGGAAGCATTCTAAGCAAATGCTTACAGAAAGAAATAAATACATAACTGAGAAGATTCCAGCAATGAGGCTGGCCATTGTTTCTGAGAACACATTTTGTTAAAGTGTATCTTGTCTTTCATTTGTCTTGTTTAGACAAGGAATAATTGTATTTAGAAATTTCTCTGTGGAATATAAGTAGTTCCCTAGTGAACTATGGGTTGCTATAATTAGTATCTTCTTGAGTATCAGCTTTTTAAAAAAAATTACATAAATTTGTGTTTGATATTTATAATAAATAAAGCTTGCTTTATCTTGGTTATACATAAGAACAAAGCTCTTTCTTTCAGATTACAATGTTGAAATACAAGTTATATTTTTATTGTCTCTGAAGCAGTTGAGTTATGGTGAAAGAGAAAGGATGACACCTTAGGTTTCAGTGGAGACTGTAACAAGGGAAGAGAAATTTGGAAAAATTAAAGTTTTGCTGATTTGAGAATACAATTAAACTGTACTAATTTTAAGAATTGGGAAACATCCATTTAAGGGGGATCCTGGGTAAGATAGAAAAAATATCTTTAATGAAAAAAAAAATAGAAACAAATTGCAGCATCCAAATCCTTAATCTCCTAAGACCTTTAGATAGAATTTATGAGCTTCTTTTTACTTGAACAGTTTTCTTTAGGCTGGAAATGGTTGGCAGTGATTGTAGAACTTCCCTCCTGGACCAAGCTTCCTGCTAATACACACCCTAGTGGAGAGCAGGCAATGGCTCAAGTGGTTAGGTTGTTTTACCCCATGTGAGGAATCTGGATTGAGTTACTAGCTCCTGGTCTTGGCCAGCTAAGCAATTGACAGAGTGTGAACCAAGAGAAGTGAGCATGGCCTCTGTGTCTCTCATCCTCTCAAATAAATAAAATTAAATTCTAGAAAGAAAAAGTATGTACTTGTAAAGATAATGAGAATTCTTAAAAAACAGCAATAGCTATAATTTCCTTATTATCATTTCTAGTGCACCTTAAAATATATATTATGTACAAAACAATTAAAATTTTATTCAAAATGAATGGAAGTGTTACCAAATGAGGATGGTCCACTGCCTGTTAGGCACAAAGAGCAATCTGTGATGCCAAATTTGAGGATGAGAAAGTTTTGATTACTAACCTGTAGGTAGCAGAAGAATATGACTCAAATCTGCCCCTTGATCCCTCAGGGATCTGGGGAAAGTTTTATGGATTAAGTAGGAGAAAGCTGGTATTTAGAAGCACTGGTACAGCAAGGTCTTCTTGTAGAGACTTGGAAACAGCCCAGAATGTTGAAATGGACTAATTCCAAATTTCCTTGTTCAACAGGCCCTGGCTTCTGAAAGGGCAACAGTGCATTTCAGTTCACACAGTAGCCTGTTTCTGTGGTTTTACTGGTTAGATTTTTCTCCTTCTGAATATGACCTAGTCACATAAGATGCAGGTCTCCGTTTAGTTCCTTGTTTGCAAGGGCATTCATATCCTAAAAAGCAAGAAATTCAGTAAATATGATCCGACCAATTGCTAAAACAAAGTGGGGGAACTTTTACAAACAGAACAAGGAAACAAGCAAGAGTCTTCAGTTTGTGACATTGTGATGAAACCCAATAAGGGAATGATTTAACCTGATAAAGGGGTAATCAGATCTGAAAAGAAAATTATACTCGGGGAAAAAATAGTTGGAAAAGTACAGAAAGGCATGTTTTATTGTTAACAATAACAGATCAAATGTTTTCACTTTAAACATACATACATAGGCTACATCAATTTGTACTCCTATAGAAAATTATTAAAACTGTAAGCTTTGGAATTTGATGAAGTCTCTTTTGAATTTTTGTTTTTCTTCTCTTCTGCCAGTTTGCATTTCCAAACAACTTCTGCTTTAAAAGCTGGTATTACTAAATATACATTGAAGTGTGTTTGCTCGAAAGTTTCTAAGAGAATTCCAATAAAACATGGTTTTCAAATGTCAGTCTCAAATGTGTTGATTATTGCTGTGACCTTTTCTTTTGAAATTTCCTTATGTAAGTCTGCCCTCCACAAATTAAATTGCATCTGTTGGTCACTTTCTAAGAATAAATTCATAAAATAAGCACACAAAAAAGAAAAAGGGAATTTTTCCCCTGCAGTAAAGCTGGAGAATTATTGCTTTAAAGTAGTGGCTTTCAACCTGGGATGATTTTTCCCTCTGTCATTCACTCTTTCTGGAGACATTTGGCCATGCGTGCAGACATTTTTGATTGTCACAGCAAAGGGTGCCCATCTGCCATCTGTTGAGCAGTCTCGGGAAGCTGATAAGCATCCTGCAGTGTGCAGGGCCACCTCTCATAGACGTGAGTTATGTTGTCCAGCACGTCACTTGTTCTGAGACACAGAAACCCTGATTTAAGAGTGACATCAATAACAGCAAAAAGATACTTAAACAGCAATTTTTAATGTAACCCAAGTCCCATCAAATTTTCTCAAATTAAAACAAAAATAGTGAATGCATCTCCTTATATAAAAACAGTCCCAATAAAGAGAATAAACTGCTTTTGAAGCACATTATACATACCAAGTTGAACAATAATGCATCCATTTAAGTAATTTAGATAACTTTCTCATCAATTGCTGAACCAGTACTGTGTTACTAAAAGCATTGCAAACTATTTCCCTAGGGAATAATAGTTTTAAATGAAATAAAACTACATGAAGTTTTCTGTAAACTATAGAATACTATTTTTTTAGACAATAAATGTTCTGTTTGATTATGATGCAGTTACTGGTTTTCCATTTGAGAAAGTTTTAGCATTCAGATGTTGAAGTGGCAATATCCAGTTTACTTTGAACAGGCTTTCATTGGGTGCTCAAAGTCTTGGTGTGTCTCTCCTTTGCTCAGGACAAATGGCAGTGTCCTCATAGTGGCCTGTGTCTTTACAATGCAGGTTTTCCCATGCCTGCTGATCTTTCCAGTCTATTGTGGCTGGACTTCTGGATTCTACTGCAGCCTCTCTGGGCTGCTTGTGTTTCTTCAGCTGTTGCTGGCGTCCTCTACTGCAGGGAGTTTCTTCTGATGCTCCCGCTATTTCCCAGCTGGTAAACATGCTGGCTCAACTCCTCCCTGCCTGTGACCAACAACCGCCTCCCCAGAAGCAGGGCTGCCCTGACACTCCTAGTGCCCATTGCTGCACTCCTGTCATCCTTCCTTGCTTTGCTTATTTATTTTTCTTTGTTATCATGACATTGGATATCTAATCAACTGGATTATTTTCTATCCACCGGAATATAAAACTCCAAGAGAGCAGGGATTTGTAAATTGTCCTACTTAATATGTGGCTCAAATTAAGTGCTTAATAAGTAAATGTTACAGGAATGCAAATATGTGTGAGTGCATACATTTGTATTAAGTTTGGGTAGTCTAAAGAGGAAAAATACTTTGATTAATATAAGTGTCAGAAAAACATAAAAACTTTGATTTGTGATGCAGCTGTTTTATTCAAGCTCAGGATTCATCCACAGGCTTTGGTGCCCTTTGGTATCAGGGGCCTAAGGCAGAGCTAAACAAAGACTGTAAAACAAAAGGACACACATGGCTTCTACCTGGTTTGGCAGGCCAGCAAACCACATGAGTCAGCATACTGATTTTATGACCCAGCCTCCCTAAACATCCCCTTATCACTTAGTCTGAAATTCCCATTCTGCTGTTGGAATCTTGGCTGGTACCCTCTTGAAGGTCTTTGATATGCTTTCCACACACACTGGAGACTTTGAGTCATCTCTGTCAGTAGAGTTAGGACTCACTGTCTCGTTTTTTCTGGCAGACACTCAGAATTGCTAGCAGCTTCCTCACCTCCCTGAGGAGTATTGTGATGACACACCTCAGAAAACAGAACTCGCAGATCAGTGAATGTCTTGGAGTTATTTTTGTTTGTTTGTTTTATTTTGTTTGTTTTGTTTTTTCTTTCTCTTTCCAGATTAACCACTCATTTTGATAAGGTTGAGTGAAACTAATTCTTAAGCAACTTATTGGCTACTCCAGAATGTGTGACTGTTTCGTCCTTCACAGGAAAAAACCTGCCTTTCAGGTTAAATTGCTAAACTAGTCAGTAAAGAGAAGGGGTTGGTGGTCTGTTGCTTTTGCTTCTATGTAAGGTTTTCCATGTTCTTTATGATTCTTTTAAAGGCACTTCAGAGCTTGTTCCAGAACAGGGGTTGACACATTATTTTTGTAAAGCACCCAGTGGTAAACATTTTAAACTTAGTTGACCATGTTCTCCTGTCTCTATTACTGAACATTGTCATAGTAGCATGAAAACAGCCAGAATAATTTTATGAAAGAGTAGACTAGTCTGTGTCTCAATGAATCTTTTGCTTGTGATCCTGAAACCTCAATGACATTTAATTTGTACTATGTCATGGAGTGTTTTTTACAGCTACTTCAAAATCCCTTCTCAGTTCATGACCATTCAAAATACACAGCAGGCTAAATTTGTTCTGTGAGTAGTTGTTTTTGTAATACATATTGTGGAGCCACTTGGTCCATTCCTTGGGCCTGGCATGTCTAATGTTCTTTCCTTCCCTCTCCCTTCCTTCCCTCCTTTCCCATATTCCTTTCTTTTCTTCTTCTTCTTTTTTTAAATATTCATTTATTTTTGTAGGAAAGGCAAATTTATGAGAGAAGGAGAGACAGAGAGAAAGATATTCTGTCTTCTGGCTGAGCAAATCCAAAGCCAGGATCCAGGAGCTTCTTCTGGGTCCCCTGGGGGTGGGTAGGTGTGTGTGTGTGTGTGTGTGTAGGGGCCCAAGGCTTTGGGCCACCCTCTAATGCTTTCTCAGGCCATAAGCAGGAAGCTGGAGGAACATGGAATAGCCAAGACACAAACTGGTGTCCATATGGGATCCCCATACAAGGCAATGATGTAGCTACTGAGCCTTCATGTGATGATCTTCCTGGTGGGTATTTTTCTGGGTTTGGCTGGGAACTTTGTCTGTATATCCTAGCTACTATGTATATTCTGAGTCCTGATGATGGGAGAAGCTAAAATACCTGGATATACTGATCACCTGTGTTGCTTTTCACTTCTGAATTCTCTTATTATTCTTTGATGTCCTACCATTTCAACACTGGTTTCTGGTTTAGCTCTGCTGTAAATTTTAAGCCAAAGATGACATGGGGTTGATTTATTATTACCTGTGCTATCAATTACACATTGATGAGATTTCTTGCCCCACAGTGAGGTTCCGAATATTTGTTGCCTAACATTGGGGTAATCATTGGCCAACTGCAGTCTCTGTGTAACCTATACATTTGCATTTGGTTTAGAATTCAGGTTGATTATATTCAAAGTTTACCTACATCCTATTTCCAGAGGGAAGTGATTCTCTGTTCCAAATACTTTTGATGAGTACACATATAATACCTCCGGCACAATTGTGACTCTCAGTTTTTCTCATATTGTAAACTTTTGGCCTGTATGTCTTCAGTTGGCAGATTTGCTGGTAAATTTTGTGCCAAGAATTTGTCAGGATTTGTTTTTAAAAATTAACTTGTCAGGAGCTAGTTTTATGATATATTATATGTCAGGGCTAGCATGGGTAAAACTGCTGCCCACATTGCTAGTATCTCATATGGGCACTGTTTCCTTATGCATCTGCTTCACTTACCATCCGGCTTCTTGCTAATGGCCTAGGAAGCAGTGGAAGATGGCCCAGGTCTTTGGGCCCCTGCCATAGTATGAGAAGCCTGAATGAAACCTCTGGCTCTTGGCTTTGGCGTGGCCCAACCTTGGCCACTGCAGCCTTTTAAAAAATGAACCAACAGATAGAACTTTCTCTGTCTCAAACTTTGAAAGAAATACATTTTAAAAGAAATACCTAAATCTTTAAAAAATATTTACTTATTTCATTATTTGAAATGAGAGTTATGGAAGACGAGGGAGTGACCAACAGAGGGAAAGAGAGATTGTCACCCTTGCTGGTTCATTCTTCAAATGGTTCTAACAGCTAACTAAGGCTTTGCAGTGAAGCTAGAAACCTGCAATTCCATACAGGTCTCTCACATGCTGAGCAGGGTCCACAAACACTTGTGCCATCTTCTACTGCCTTTTTAAGAGCATTAGAAGTGAGCTGCATCAGAAGCTGAGGAGGTGGTTTTGATCATAAGGGATTCTGACAATAATAGCAGCGATTTAACTTGCTGTGCTTACCTCAAACATGTCATTATTTCTGTTTATTCTTAAAGCCTAGGTATGTATATATGTATGTATGTATGTATTAGAGCCCTTTTTCTTTTTGAACCTGACCTCTTTTCCTCTTCTCTCCCAAAACACCATTCATTTACAAGGGTATGCATCTCTTGTGAAACTGAAATTAGAATGATTGAGTGGAAAACTTGCCATTCATAATACAGATCTGTTCTGATAATGATTGATATGCACTGGAATGAAATAATTATAATGGCATAAAACATACATTCAGAGATAAAACATACATTCTGTGGTAGTACAGAAGAGACTATATTATATTTGTCTTATATTCATTTGAAAGTCTATCATCCAGATATTTCCTTTCAGCCTCTTTTGTAAAATTTAAAATTTAAAATTTTGGATTTTATGGTACCCAGGGATCCCTTAAATACTTAGTCTGTTTAATTACAATGGATCAGGTCAGTAATGAGGAGCCTAGCAGTGCTCAACAATAGGAATGTTACAATCCCATATATCTTGTTCACTATAAGACATAATAGAAATTTCCCCTAGTGAGCTGAATCCACAGATTGTGAAGATAGTCTGTAGGGGCAAAAACTGGTGATTTTGACAACTAAACATATAAGATACTGAATTATTACCTTTCATTTAGTTGTTTATATGTAGATGTACACAGTAAGGTGCCAAAAAATGAGGTGAGGACACTTCTTAATTTGAGTAGGCAGCTTGTCAGAATTCTCTGTTTGCCAAAGATTATTACATTTCAGATGCTGTTTTTATTGCTGGTTATTGATACTGCTGTTGTGGCACTTATTTTTTACTTGCTTTTCCTGGACCATGGGTCTTTTGCTCTATGCACTTGAGATTTGAGCTCATGAACACCCATGTGTGACTTCACAGAAAACCTGGTTGTGATATGAACCTCTGTTTCTTGTTTCTTGCCTTGTCCTTTTGTTTTTCCCAATACTCTACAGCAGATTTTGTTCCTTCTATATTTTTCAGCTTGCCTTTTATATCATAGAAGACAGAAATAATCTCTTATTGAGACCTCACATTTTCAGAATATATGAGTTTTTCAAAAAGTCGTAGAAATGAAACTTAAATATAAGTTTATTTTAGTGCAAAAGCTGAAGTCCCTACATTTTTTAAATGTATGCTTTCCATGAAATTTATAAAGATCCTGTGTGTATATGGATTTTGAAAAATTTTTTAAATATTTATTTTATGTTTATTAAAAAGGCAGATACACAGAGAGGAGGAGAGACAGAGAGGAATATCTTTCATCCATTGATTCAGTCCCCAAAGGTCGCAGTGGCCAGAGCTGTGTGGATCTGAAGGCAGGAGCCAAGAGCCTCCTCCGGGTTTCCCACACTGGTGCAGGGTACCAAGACTTTGGGCCATCCTCAACTGCATTTCCAGGCCACAAACAGGGAAATGGATGGGAAGCAGGGTCGCCAAGGTTAGAACTGGCACCCATATGGATCCCGGCACATGCAGGGTGAGGACTTAAGCCACTAGGCTACCACACCAGGCCCACTAGAGCAGCCAGGACATAAACGGTGCCCATATGTAATGCCAGCACTTGTGGGGATAGAGGTCATTGCACTGGTCCCTTTTATTACCTTTTCAAAGTAACTTGTATCTTTCAAAGTAATCTGTAGGCGGAAGAAATGCGGATGGAAAATATTTTTATTGGATTTATTTATTTCTGCTTTTACAGGTGCATTATAGGGAGCTGGATCTGAAGCAGAGCAGTGGGGACTCAAAATGGTGCTCTGAGATGCCAACATTGCTGGCAATGATTAAATACCAGCCCATGTATCATGATTTCAGTTTTACTAAAAACAGAATTACTGCCTGAGTATTTTTCTATTAGAAGAGATTCTTGAAAGTGTTTAACTTTTGTAGATAATATTCTCTTTGAAAAAATACCCTGAGAGGTGATCAAAATAGTTCATCTTCCAGTCTGTAATAGTCAATCAGTGAAGAGAAGCTTGAACTGCATCATAACCTGTGAGCACCTTGGAGTTGCTGTTGGTTAGTGTTGCCAAATGTGTGATCCTTTTCATCAGAGTTCAAGGGTAAGGTTCTTTCTTGCAGTTCTACCATTGCTCTGTTGAGAGGAGAAAGTACAAAGAATTCCTCATGTCCTAAACATCTCCCGCTGACAGTCTTTCAAAGAGAGAGTTATGGCTTCACAAGTTTCTATGGGACAGAAGACTATTTAAACTGGATGTTCAAACTGCACAAAAATAAAGGAGGTCTTAGCAGCTTTGCTCCCTTGCCACACCTAACTTGGAAATATTCTGGGACTTCTAAGGCAAATTCCCTGCAAGTGTATACTTTAGTTTCAGTTTGAATTTAATTCAGTATGAGTGTGTCCAGCTGTCTGCTTTTGATGGTGCTTGATCTGGAAAAAGAGGAGTAGAGAAGAATGCAGATTTTGATGCTGTCCAGATGTTCCTTGATTTTTCTCCAATATTAGGAAGTAGTTCTGGGAAATCTCTCTATCTTACATCTCATTTTAAGATTTTGGCTTCCTAAAAACCAAAGTAACTCCACATAGCCCAACATGCATTAAAACCATAAAGCTAGAATTTGTTTCCTGATTTTTTTTTTGGAAACATAGTAATTTTGAGTAAAATACATTAGGAGTGAATTGAACTTTTGGGAGGGTGGTTCTAAAGCATTGAGGTACTTTTATATGACTTCATTAATAACATTTCACCATGGAAAGTCCTTAGCATTATGAATTGATCTGTTCTGGGCTCTGGTAAGCTTCCATTTATTTACTCAGAGTTAACTTCCCATCTGCTAGTTCACTCTCCAGATACTTGTAATAACCAGGGTTGGACCTGAGTTGAAACGAGGAGCTGACAGTTCCATCCAGGTCTCCATAGTAGTGGCAGAAAGTCAGCCACTTGGATCATCATCTGCTGTTTCTCAGGATCTGAGTTAACAGGAAGGTGGATTTAGGAGTTGGAGCATACAGTTAACCTGAAGCACTGTGATGCGGAACATGACTGGTGTCTTAACTGCTATGCCAAACACCTGCCCCTTTTTAGTTTTCAAATCAAGCAGCTCTGGTGAATCTGATACAGATTTTTAAGGAACACACCCCTGACATATATTATTCTAGATGCTGTAATAGAGAAATGAATTTCTGATAGAACTCTGACCCAAGAACATCTGTCACTATCACTAGACTTTCTGGTCCTCCTTGTTATTCCTATGCTAGTTATACAGAATGGCATGTTTAACAAACGTAGCATGTTAGAGACTGATAA
The DNA here is from genome assembly GCF_017591425.1 of Ochotona curzoniae. Lineage (NCBI taxonomy): Eukaryota > Metazoa > Chordata > Mammalia > Lagomorpha > Ochotonidae > Ochotona > Ochotona curzoniae. The sequence continues at coordinate 48,693,611 of NW_024467119.1, forward strand.
CCTCAAACTATTTTGTCTCAAGCTCTATACAATATCAATACCTTTTCCTTGTCTACAGGTTTATCTCCATTTTAAAAAAAATTGTCTAGTAAATACTGACCATTTATTATATACCCTGTGCAGATGAAGCAGCTGACTATAAAATAGATTAATTTCACAGGGGTTGCTTAGTTTATGAAGGGTGGAATGAGAATTCAAACACATTTGTTTGATTCCAAAGTTCACAAGCCTTCTGTTCTTCACTTCCTCATCTGCTGCAAGCCTGTCAGCACTCTGTGCAGCTGTATTACTTTTTATGTAAATAAAGTACTAGGATGTGGCCAGCTTGATACCAAGCATTGTTGACAGGGGCCTTCCTACTTGTGGGGCAAGTTGGGCCATTTACACATGAAAATAGTCCATAGTTGGAGGGAGCTCGTGATCAAGTGCCCCAATTAGACCACTGAGAAGGGAGAGCTTGGGTGGGCTGTGGAATGCTTCCTGCAGGATATTGGACAGAGTTGTATATCTCAAAGGACTAGATTCAAAGAGCACCCCCCACACACTGCCTTACCCCAAATGATGAACATTGAAATGTATCTGAGGATGATGTTGCTTACACAGGACTATGTATGCCAGTAAGCACCCCCACCCCCGCCCCGCCTTGTTCCTTCCTCCCTAAAGAGCTTTTGGAAGACCAGCACTCTGTTTTCATTTTTCCATGAGGGTCATTAAGCCTCTACTTTCCTGCTTACGTGCTCCTGTGAAACTGCTCTCATCCTGTTTTACGAACCACTTCTTGATTACTAAGTCCACCTCGGACTGGTCTTACTTAATGTGTATCTATAGTTGAAAGCATGAGTCACCTCCTTTGGCTTTTGTAACACTAGTTTTTCTAGATTTCTCACTTATCTCTAACTCATAAATCTCAATCTCCTTTATGAGTTTCTCTTTCTCTGCCTACCTTTTTAGTCTACTCGGGGAATCTAATCAATATGCTGATAATTTTCAAATATGTGTCTTAGATTTTAACATTTCTCTTTTACTTGACAGTGTTATACTGGCATCTGACTAATATTTCTATGTATACAATGGATTTTGTTTTCCATCCTTGCCCCACCCAGCCCCCACCCAAACTTGCTCCTCTGTGTTTCCTGCCTCACCTTAGAGCCTGCCTAAGCTAGAAACTGGCTAATGGTCTTGTCTACTTTTCTTTCCCCTGAAGATTCATATAATCACTTCAACTCATGCTTCAGCTTCCTTAATGACTTTTAAATCTATCCCTTTCTTCTTAACCATTATGCTATAGCCAAGCTGTAATAAGCCTCTCCTCTTTGTAATGCCTCACTTTGGAATGGAGTCTTTAAAAAAGCACCAACCAGATTTGCCACTCCCACAACTAAAAGCCTTCCATGGTTTCCTAGTTGCTGAGGCTGATTTCTAAGATCCTAACATTACAAATCCTGTAGATTTTGGGTTCATCTTGTTGTCTACTCTGCAGCCACACAGACCTTTTACCCAGCCATGGACTTTGTCATTTTTCCATTTTTTCTGGGTTGCCTTCCACTAGTACTTTCTTGGTAGAAGATACTCTTTTTCTCTCTGCCCCTTAGTCTGACTGATCTCCTTTTAGGCCTACTCTATGACATCACCTCTTAGCTTTTCCTGACACCCTCCATTGGTATGCTGGATGGGTGTTGCAGTGTACAAAAGTGCTGAGCTGCAGTGGTGACTCAGGGCCCATGCAAGTTTTGTTTTGCTCATTTACCTAGAGGCTCCGTGCAGGTTCTGAAGTGACTTTTCCTTTTTAAATATACTGTTTCCCCTTAAACCTACTCCTAGACCTAAGGAACCTCGTTTGTATTTTATCTTTGGGAGCTGGCACACAAGTTGTCATTAATTCTAGGATAGACTATGTAATCTCACCTGTTGATTTTTATTTTTTTCACAATTTACTATGTGGTTTTTATAGGTATCTATATATTTTGATTCAAAATTATGCAGACTCAGAAGCCATATGTAAAAGTAAATTAAAATGAAATCTTTTAAATCACAAGGAAAGCCTTGACTGTGTCACTGTTGTCTCCTGAATGTGTCTCTGGGCTATCTTTATATTTCTCTAAGTAAGTTTTTCTGTAGGGGAAGAGTAAGTTGACAGCAGTAAGTTGAGGACAGTAAGTTGGGGATATTCGAGTAGTATTTCCTGTCTATCTGTCCATTATTCACATGTTCATGTTCCCCAAATTCCTATCTGATTTTTCTTCTAAAATTCTTATTCGTATTCTTCTTCCTCTCCCTCTCTTACACACCCATGTTTCTATCTCTCTAATAAGAGCTGTTTCTTAGACCTGGCGCTGTAGCATAGTGGTTAAGCTCCTCACCTTGAATGCGCCTGGGATCCCATATGGTCACTGGTTCTAATCCCGGCAGCTCCGCTTCTCATCCAGCTCCATGTCTGTGGCCTGGGAAAGCAGTTGAGAATTGCCCAAAGCTTTGGGACCCTGAGCCCTCATTGGAGACCTGGAAGAGGGCTCCTGGCTCCTGGCTTTGGATAGACTCAGCTCCAACCGTTGCAGCCACTTGGGGAGTGAAACATCAGACAGAAGATCTTCCTCTCTGCCTCTCCTCCTCTCTGTGTATCTGACTTTGCAATAAAAATAGGTAGATTAAAAAAAAAAAGCTGTTTTTCCACTTCTGTTTTCCACCTCCTTTGCCTTGGTCCTTCACCTGACTTTGTTTCTCCTTATTATGGCTGGAGAAACATGCAACATTGTTTATGTTTGCTGGCTGATAGTCTGTATACACAGGATTCAGAAGATGGGAGAGTGACTAGTGGGTAAGGCTCATATGCTATAAACTGGGAGGCATTAAGAGATGAGGGAATGTATATAATTAGACTTGAGGCAGGGCAATGGAAAATTGTGTGTCCACTGAGTGAGCATGGACAATGGTGCTATTCTTTATTGATGCTGACCCACAAACAGGTATAGAACCTAGAAAACTAATTCAAGAAACCTTGAGTTCTTATATAAAGATTTAGTATCTATTAAATTTTCAAAAACATTTTAATTTTGGGTTACACCTGCAGCCTAATCCTGAAGGTTAAAAGCCTGGAAACCAAACAACAAATAAAATACAAATGATTTAGGTTTTTTTAGTATCTGGGGAAAAAAAGCTCTTCCATAGATCTGTCTTTATAGATAATATATGATATTTCTGAGAGATAACTTATGCTACCATAAATCTTTAGACAATACATTTTAAGGAAATCTCTTGAATAATAAGATTATTGTTTATTTGCTGCTAAAGAATTTTGATTATATGCCCAGACCAAAACAGAAGAATGCATTTGGCTTCTTCAACTGTGGATTTCTGAAACCAAATACAGTTGAAACTAAAGGAAGAAAGATAAGGACTCAGGAGTTTATGAAACTTGCTAATTTGACTTTGACCTGTCTTTGGTTTTGCTTTCCCTCAACTTTTTTTTTTCTTACTTTATATTGTATTTCATAGTATTTTGAAAAATGGAAACATTAGGGATATGTGCCATTTTTTGATATAGGAAAATCATTGCAGGTTTATAGGTATCTTTGATTCACAAAACCCGTTTTTAACATTTGTTTGTCATTTCTTAGGAAATTAAAAAATATATAACCATGTTAGTTACTTTTAAACACCTACAAGCAATACAACAAGCAAAGCTCAGAAAAATCCCTTGCCCTTTTACTGTTTATATCATGGGAATTAATCTGGAGAAAAATAGTCTGAATGGTCAAACTATGGTGAGAACCAGCCCAAGCCAACTGGAAGTGAGGATGTATACTGCTTATTTGTTTAAGGAAGAGTCTCGCCTGCCATTGAAACGGAAGCCTGCTTGGCATGGCTGAGCACAGAGCATTGCTGTGCAGTATGGTATGGGGTGAAGTGAGGCATTGGAGGTCATGGCTGATGCCTGCCAGGGATCTGGTAACAGTGAACCTCGTTTCTTTCTAACTAAATGAGGCGATGCATAGACTGGGTATGACACCCCTCAATCATTTTTTTTTAATTTTAAGTTTCTATCCAACACTCTGATATTTGAAGATGTGGCATTTAGGAGATGATTTGGTTTAGATGAGATCATGAGGTAGGGCCGTGATAACAGGATTAGTAACCTTTTAAGAGGACGGATCTTTCTTTGTACTCTGAGTACATAGTGAATTGGCTGTCTGGAAATTGGGCAGAGGATGGTAGGTGGGTGTAAGCTTTCTCCAGTGATCTAATCTGCCTGCACCTGATCTTGAAATTTTTAATTTTCACATCTGTGAGAAGTGTGTGTTGTTGAAACAACCTGGTTTAAGATATTTTGTTATTTCATCTCATGCAGGATAATACGGTACAAAGGGTTTAGAAAGGTCTGAGCAGAGGAGTGAGTTGATCTGACTTCTGGTTTTAGGGGATGACTTGACCTACTATGCTGCAAGAGTACTGTAAGGATTAAAGCAGCTGAAGACCCCTCGGGGAGTGGTGTCATAATCAGTGGCCTGAATCAGAATGACAGCAAAGGAGATGGAACCCTAATCAGATGTTGGATGTTTTGAAGATAGAGCTGAGTATACTGGTGGGCTGAATGTGATCTGTCACAGAAGGAAGTCAAAGATAAATTCTGAGCTACTGAAGGGTGTAGTTAGTTGAACAGTGGAGATGGGCACTGCCTGAGGATGAGTGTTAGTTACTGGCATATCACTTACATGTTTTTCCAATTTAAAAGATTTTTCCTTTATGTTTGAAAGATTGATGAGCAGAGGGAGGTAGACATTTACTAATACACTTCTAAAATGCCCATAACCAACTAAGACTGAACCAAGATGATGTGAAGAGCTGAAAATTCAGTCTAGTCTCCCATATGGGTAGCAGGGATCACGTATGTGAACCGTCACCTCTGCATCCCAGGGAGCACATAGGTGGGAAGGAGAGCCAGGACTCAACCTATGCAATAATTGTGGGATGCAGTTATCTTGACCAGAGTCTTAACCATTATACTAACTGCTTTTCCTTGGAAGTACCCTTTTGAAATGAATATTGGACTTCTAAATGCTTATAACAAAGAAGTTATTGAGTATGAGAGTGTGAAGTTTGGTGGAGATCAGGGCTGCAAATATAAAATTAGGAGCTGACAGTGTATACCAGAGAAGACATTTAGCAACCCAGGTGATTTGAGTCAGAACAAATGAATCTTGATGGTAGACACAGCTATGTGGTTCCCTATTAGGAAAATATCAGCCCAACGTATACTTAGCACTTAATAAAGATATCCTTTCCTGTTTTTAACATTGTTTATCAGCTACAGATATGCATATATATAAATACAGATTCCTTACTCGTTAGAGATTCCGTATTAAAAACAGTTACTAATTGGAAAATATAAGCCTGTTGTATTTACTTTCATCACCAGTAAATTTTTCTACTTCATAATTCTCTTTATGCTCACTTTTTATTCTGATAGGGGTACAAAAAACACAAGGATGTTTCATATTAACAGTGTTTTGCAGATCAAGGGTTAGTTGCAAAGTGCTGGCTTTTTAGCACCTCAAACTTGAATTTGAATCTTGATTCTTCCTTCCTTATACCTGCTTTTGTAGAGGCAAATATTTTTTTCCTTACTTTTTCTGAAAGCAAAACCCACAAGGCTGAAGTAAGATTACTTCAAATTGTTAGGAAAATAGGAATTCTGAATATAAACAATCTGTCATAGAGTCCATTATTAATGGGCTCCCCCCGCCCCACCCACGAATCCTGTGATTTTTTAAAATTCATTGATTTTTATTGGAAAGTCACATTTACAGAGAGGAGAGACAGAGAGAAAACCTTTCCATCCATTGGGTCACTTCCCAGGTAGTCATGACAGCTGGAGTGAGCCAATCCAAAGCCAGGAGCCAGGAGCCTCTTCCCAGGCCACAAGCAGGCAGCTGGACAGGAAATACAGCAGCTGGGGTGTAAACAGATGCCCATACAGTTTTTGGAGCATACAAGCCGAGGATCCCAGCCATCAGGACACTGTCCCAGGCCCTGAATCCTGAGATTACAGCATGTGAGTTGATCCTAACTTATATTGTCTCCTTTGAAATAAGTACTCCAATTATTGTAACAAAGTTCACAACATGTATGTTGGATTTAGAAATTAATCTGCATTCAGAAATTTTTGCACTTAAAGTTAATGTACTTTGATATCAAAGAATGATTTTGATAATGCACTTTAATACTCTCAATGTGAAAAGATCTAAGCAGAAATGCTCTGTCTACTGTGTTAAAAATCAATCACAGGTTCATGTAAATTTTTGCTTCTTGTCGGCTCAAGTGACTACCAGTACCTTGTCTTTTTTGATAAGCATCTATACAAAAGAGTGCTAAGTATTTCTTACTCCAGAATTTTGGAGTCAAGCCAGTCAGGCCTGGTAAAGCATGTGATGGTTAAAAGGAAAGTCTGGCCTTCTATGCTTAGGAAAATCCTGTAGTATTAAATCCTCGATACCTCTTTGTTCTGGACAGATCTTGGCTACCTTCCCAGATGGGTGGGAATATAAATTCTGTGAGATTCTGTTCCAAGACTATTTTGTTTACTGTTAATTATCCAATACCTAGAAAGTTTTCTGGCACCAAATAAGTACCCAAGAAATATTTGTTGAAATAATGCATGGATAAGAAGTGTTTGGTGGTAATTGAACATTAGTGTAATATAGAATTCCAATGGAAACAAAGACTGAGGAGTATTTCATTTTTCTCAATGAAGTTTTTAATTGGTCTTTCTAGTGGCATTCCGTAGGGTTGCAACTGCCTTCATTGGATTTGGTATCTTTTGGTTTGATAGTGCTTTTTTTCCCCTGCTCAGTGAGATTATGGATTTTATTTATCAATCTTTCATCTAACCCTAAGAATATAGATTATATTATATTCTGCATTTTGTTAGTAGGGCATTATTAGTTACCAAATTCTGTTTTCTTCTCTGGGGGAGTGCTTTTGTAACTGATGTCTAAGTCCCTTCCTAAAGTATAATTTACCAAGCAAGCTTGAATGAAAATGTTAGAACTTGGTAATAGATGTGGTCATGATTCTATCCTATATCTTCCTAAAATGTGTAAATTAAAGTACAGATACCTTAGAGGATCAGAAAAGGGGAAGAACAAGAATGGGACCTGAAAGGCTGTGCTTTTTTTTGAGAAATCAACAAATGACTTTGATTATTGTTTAGGAATATTGCAGTTTTGACTGGGCTTCTGCTTTATATTCTTCTTTTCAAAGCAAATAAAGACATTTTCCATAAATATTTTTTAACAAAACATGCACAATAACCCTGACTTATCTATTATATAATGGTGAAGTTTTTGAATCTGATACTTCAGGTTATCAGAACTATAGAACTAAAATTTTGCTGAATGTTTATTGTGTACAGACAAACACTGAATGATCTGTAGAGAGTATGTTGTTTAATAGTTATAATAACTCAATGAATCAGGTACATTCTAAAAAGAGATCTTTAAAAAGTATTGGAAATGCATATTATGAAAAAATAATGAATAGATTTACATTTTGCCTTTGAATTAACTTATTTTTGAGTGCTGTTTTCCATGAACTTTTAAAGCGCCTTCTATTATACTGATGTTTATGAATAAAGGAATGAGGGTAGAGGTAGTAACCTTCTTGTCAGTAAGTATCCGACAAGTGGCTAATTGCCAGTCTTTCAGGTTGTTAGGTGACTTCCTTGCCTCTTTATTTTGTCTCAGTGATGGCTGTGGAGACCTGGGACTGCTTTGTTTATCCTGTTGGAAATGACAATTGCATAAATGATCAAATGTGCTATGACGTTAATTCCCTCTGGAAGTGTAATTTGATTATGTTTGGTCTATTGAATATATGCCTGATATCTATGAGTTCAGCTTTTAATTTATTTACAGATGGCATTATCTGCTGCTGTGACTGCTGTTTTTTTTTCTTACATTGAAGGATAGTTTTTGCAAAATAATATACATGTACATAATAAAGTTAATTTTTGCTGATGTATACATAGTTGGTTAGGGTGGGAAGGGTCGAGGATTAAGGGAAAGTAGATGAGACCATTATTTCCATGTTTTCTTTTTCTTCTTCTTGTATCTGGGGAAGAGGAGAAATAAAGGGAGAAGTTGCACCCAGCTTCCCAAGCACCTCAGTATCTGGGTATGAGAAATGGCCACCCAATGACATCCCAGGGTCCATGGTGTGGAACATGCTCTGAGGGTCCTGCTCAAATGGGTTTGATAGTTCTGAAATACTGTCAATCTTGCTGTTCCTAGGATGAGGAAAACCTTCCAAGATTCATTAGCTGACATAGTCTACATTAGCGTCTCCATTTGCACAGATATTTGCTGTCAATGCTAGCTGGGGGTGGTTTCTGGTTCTAAGAGTCCTCTACATGCTCCAATGGACTGCTGTATCCTCCATGTGCATCTGGATATGCCATCTACTGCTTTTTCTAAGCCACTGAGAAGGCCCAATTCTGACTCATGCACTCCATGGTTAGACCACAGATCCTGTTATTCTCCCCATGGTTAAGAGTTCTGAGTCCAGCAGTTTAGTTGGGGGGGAGGAGATCCCCAAAGAATAAAGCTAGGGAATTACATCTGTAATTTCATCAGTAGAGATCTCCATCCTTTTGTACTTCTCTTCAAAATATCTAAGTTATGTGGAACTCTACTAAGGATACCTTAAATTTACTAAGATAGGTGAAAGCTTGGTCATCATCTAGGACATTGTTACTTCACTCGCTGTCAATATGATTTGCCTTTCTGAATTACTTGTCAGATTCTGTTACCAATTGTAAGCAAGGTCATGGTACCACATTTCCCTGTTACATACTATGTTTAGTTACCTCACTGAAGCAACAGTCTATTCCAAACTTACCAAAGACAAATAGATGCCAAAGACAATATTTACATCTTCTTCATTTTGGTTTCAGTGTGGGCCATTCTTCTTAGGCACTGATTTTCTGTTTTAGAACCAGACATCTTCCAGAAGTCTGCTATCTGGTAAATGACAATGATCAAAATGATCTGCTCCCAGATTCTCATAGACTAGGAGAATTTTAGATGCAAGAAGTATCAAATTCAGCCACACTGAATACTATTTAGTCATTAAATGGGCCTTCAACAAAATTCCCTCTTTTCCATTAAAACATTATTTGTACATAAATAGCACTACTGGTGAGAGATTAAAAGAGATTTTTGAATGGCCCAACTTAAACACCCACAACTTGCTGAGGGAATATCAATTTATCATTTTGGTTTAAGTGCAAAGGTAACTCCTTACTCCCTTTTAATCACAAAGAAGTGGATTTTATTTGTTTCCTGAGATCCGGTCGGACAAGTCTAGGACAGTAGGACTTTGAGGTGTTCTTTTTTTTTTTTTTTAATTTTTTTGTGTTATATATCTGACATGTTATACAAGAAGCAAATGTGGCAGACTTTTGTCATAATGCATGATAGTTTCAGCAGTCTTTCTAAATTTGTGACATTGTGACAATATGTATCCTGCCCTCCAAAATGTATGTGGGAAGTCAACTTCTTGGTCCTCTTTGCAGATTGGTTGCAATAGTGTCACTAATCTTATAAGTCTATTCAGCTTGGTAAGCATTTGCTACTTTTTCATTTGAAGACTGATCACTGTTGAAAAATAGATTTTGTATGGGTCTTCCATTTTTTTCTCTTTTTCTGAGTTATATGACAGAGTTCTGGTTTGAGGAGTAATCATTATATTCTATTCTTGAAAGAAAAGGAGCACTGATTCTTATAACATTTTTCAGTTGCATCACAATCATTTATGGCAGTAGATTTGCTAGCAGCTGTTTTCTCCTCATCCTTGTTGTGGAACTTAGTTTGAAGATTTTCTTTTCTTTTCTGGAAGCTTAATCCTGAGCCCTTTCATCAGTTTTGGAAACTTCCCAAATTGGTTTAATACATTTTTTAAAATAGATGGAACAGATTCAGATTTGTTTTTTTTTAAAGATTTATTTTTATTATTTTGTTATTGGAAAGGCGGATGTACAGAGAGGAGAGACAGAGAGGAAGATCTTCCGTCCGATGATTCACTCCCCAAGTGAGCGCAACGGGCCGATACTATGCCGGTCCCAGAGCCAGGAGCCTCTCTTCCGGGTCTCCCACGCGGGTGCAGGTTCCCAAAGCTTTGGGCCGTCCTCCACTGCTTTCCCGGGCCACAGGCAGGGAGCTGGAAGGGAAGCGGGGCTGGCGGGATAGAACTGGCGCCCATATGGGATCCCGGGTGTGCAAGGCTAGGACCTTTAACCACTATGCTACAGCGCCAGGCCCCAGATTCAGATTTGTACACTCCGTATTCTTCAGAAATTTGGATGAACGAATGTGATTTTTTTGTCTAAAATCATATATCTTGTGTCTAATAATTCACTAATAATGGGAATGAATAAGCAAGCTAGGAATGTAGTCATATATATCTATTTTTAAAGCTTTTGGATACTAGTGTTTTGAAATATTTTCTGATAATGTTTCTTGAGGTAATTAAAAAAAACACTGGTTTTATTTATATTTTGTGTTCCATTTTTTCACAATTCATCTTTTTGTGAAATTTCTCTCCACTGAAGATAATAACATTGAGTTTTTCTCCTGCACAGCAAGAGGTAATTTGAGTTTAGCCGGAAATAGGAAGGAAGGTAGTGATAAACCTAGTGAAAGTGTTGGATTTATGTCAGAATTGCCTGCTCTGTGGATAATATGGTCTTATTCATAACTATATCGTACTATTACATCTTAGGCATTTTTACTGAGGTATTTTTTATAGCGTTATAAATTATACATTATTTCTGGCTTGTAAGTCAGCCCAAAGGTTTTGTAAAATGAGCAAATAGAGAATTTATTTTCCCTTCTTTTTTTCCCAGTCTCTTTTCTTCCTTCTTTTTCTTTGTTTCTTCCTTTGTGTCTGTCTCTCTTTGTGTGTCTCTGTCTCTCATTTTCTTTCAAGGGTGTACTATACCTATAGAACAAAAATTAATTGATACGTTTTTCACCTAAGGCTTTTAAAGAGATGAAATTCTTTTTCACTACTGAGTCAATTAACTCATAGCATCAAGGCCCGAAACTATGATAGGAATGATAAGTACTGTTTTCCAGTGTTGTTCAAAATGTATTTCAGGACATAATGACACCACTAAATGGAATGAAATGAATTTATTGAGTGTCAGAGCATATTACATTTAGTAAGGTTGAGTATTATTTAATTTATAGCCTTGGTCCTTTGCATATATTTTTGCATAGATATTTTTGAGTAAATCTATAGAATATGTTTTTAATGACAGTCATTTCTTATTTAAAAGGTGAATGAACAAAGTTTATTAAAAAAGAGCAAAAAGCTAATGTTGGTCAATTAATGTC